>NC_060106.1:3546030-6297696 GCF_021155765.1 Diprion similis
TGACCAAGTTGCGGATGAGACCTCAAATTGCAATGCGCGTTTGTCGAAATCGCAGACATTCAGGTCAAACCAGCAGAAAAATTGAGAAATCTTGACTTAGAGACAAGATAGCCAAAAATTCGACATTTTTCAACGAATCTCGGCTATTTATGAACCGATCCTGAAATTCTTGGGTGGGTTCGACAGGGCTCCAGACACTCAACTGCCCCGCACCGAAAATTCAGAAAAAAGTTGGTATTTGGCCGAGAAACCCTCGATTCTTGTCGGTTCTGACCGTTCTGACCAAGTTGCGGATAAGACCTCAAATTGCAATGCGCGTTTGTCGAAATCGCAGACATTCAGGTCAGACCAGCAGAAAAATTGAGAAATCTTGACTTAGAGACAAGATAGCCAAAAATTCGACATTTTTCAACGAATCTCGGCTATTTATGAACCGATCCTGAAATTCTTGGGTGGGTTCGACAGGGCTCCAGACACTCAGCTGCCCCGCACCGGAAATTCAGAAAAAAGTTGGTATTTGGCCGAGAAACCCTCGATTCTTGTCGGTTCTGACCGTTCTGACCAAGTTGCGGATGAGACGTCAAATTGCAATGCGCGTTTGTCGAAATCGCAGACATTCAGGTCAAACCAGCAGAAAAATTAAGGAATCTTGACTTAGGGACGAGATAGCCAAAAATTCGACATTTTTCAACGAATCTCGGCTATTTATGAACCGATCCTGAAATTCTTGGGGGGGTTCGACAGGGCTCCAGACATCCAGCTGCCCCGCACCGAAAATTCAGAAAAAAGTTGGTATTTGGCCGAGAAACCCTCGATTCTTGTCGGTTCTGACCGTTCTGACCAAGTTGCGGATGAGACCTCAAATTGCAATGCGCGTTTGTCGAAATCGCAGACATTCAGGTCAGACCAGCAGAAAAATTGAGAAATCTTGACTTAGAGACAAGATAGCCAAAAATTCGACATTTTTCAACGAATCTCGGCTATTTATGAACCGATCCTGAAATTCTTGGGTGGGTTCGACAGGGCTCCAGACACTCAGCTGCCCCGCACCGAAAATTCAGAAAAAAGTTGGTATTTGGCCGAGAATCCCTCGA
Organism: Diprion similis; assembly: GCF_021155765.1. Lineage (NCBI taxonomy): Eukaryota > Metazoa > Arthropoda > Insecta > Hymenoptera > Diprionidae > Diprion > Diprion similis. The sequence continues at coordinate 3,547,125 of NC_060106.1, forward strand.
TTCTTGTCGGTTGTGAATGTTCTGACCAAGTTGCGGATGAGACCTCAAATTGCAATGCGCGTTCGTCGAAATCGCAGACATTCAGGTCAGACCAGCAGAAAAATTGAGAAATCTTGACTTAGAGACAAGATAGCCAAAAATTCGACATTTTTCAACGAATCTCGGCTATTTATGAACCGATCCTGAAATTCTTGGGTGGGTTCGACAGGGCTCCAGACACTCAGCTGCCCCGCACCGAAAATTCAGAAAAAAGTTGGTATTTGGCCGAGAAACCCTCGATTCTTGTCGGTTCTGACCGTTCTGACCAAGTTGCGGATGAGACCTCAAATTGCAATGCGCGTTTGTCGAAATCGCAGACATTCAGGTCAGACCAGCAGAAAAATTGAGAAATCTTGGCTTAGAGACAAGATAGCCAAAAATTCGACATTTTTCAACGAATCTCGGCTATTTATGAACCGATCCTGAAATTCTTGGGTGGGTTCGACAGGGCTCCAGACACTCAGCTGCCCCGCACCGAAAATTCAGAAAAAAATTGGTATTTGGCCGAGAAACCCTCGATTCTTGTCGGTTCTGACCGTTCTGACCAAGTTGCGGATGAGACCTCAAATTGCAATGCGCGTTAGTCGAAATCGCAGACATTCAGGTCAAATCAGCAGAAAAATTAAGAAATCTTGACTTAGAGACAAGATAGCCAAAAATTCGACATTTTCCAACGAATCTCGGCTATTTATGAACCGATCCTGAAATTCTTGGGTGGGTTCGACAGGGCTCCAGACACTCAGCAGCCCCGCACCGAAAATTCAGAAAAAAGTTGGTATTTGGCCGAGAAACCCTCGATTCTTGTCGGTTTTGACCGTTCTGACCAAGTTGCGGATGAGACGTCAAATTGCAATGCGCGTTTGTCGAAATCGCAGACATTCAGGTCAGACCAGCAGAAAAATTGAGGAATCTTGACTTGGAGACAAGATAGCCAAAAATTCGACATTTTTCAACGAATCTCGGCTATTTATGAACCGATCCTGAAATTCTTGGGTGGGTTCGACAGGGCTCCAGACACTCAGCTGCCCCGCACCGAAAATTCAGAAAAAAGTTGGTATTTGGCCGAGAAACCCTCGATTCTTGTCGGTTCTGACCGTTCCGACCAAGTTGCGGATGAGACGTCAAATTGCAATGCGCGTTTGTCGAAATCGCAGACATTCAGGTTAGACCAGCAGAAAAATTGAGGAATCTTGACTTAGAGACAAGATAGCCAAAAATTCGACATTTTTCAACGAATCTCGGCTATTTATGAACCGATCCTGAAAATTTGGGTGGGTTCGACAGGGCTCCAGACACTCAGCTGCCCCGCACCGAAAATTCAGAAAAAAGTTGGTATTTGGCCGAGAAACCCTCGATTCTTGTCGGTTCTGACCGTTCTGACCAAGTTGCGGATGAGACCTCAAATTGCAATGCGCGTTTGTCGAAATCGCAGACATTCAGGTCAGACCAGCAGAAAAATTGAGAAATCTTGGCTTAGAGACAAGATAGCCAAAAATTCGACATTTTTCAACGAATCTCGGCTATTTATGAACCGATCCTGAAATTCTTGGGTGGGTTCGACAGGGCTCCAGACACTCAGCTGCCCCGCACCGAAAATTCAGAAAAAAGTTGGTATTTGGCCGAGAAACCCTCGATTCTTGTCGGTTCTGACCGTTCTGACCAAGTTGCGGATGAGACCTCAAATTGCAATGCGCGTTTGTCGAAATCGCAGACATTCAGGTCAGACCAGCAGAAAAATTGAGAAATCTTGGCTTAGAGACAAGATAGCCAAAAATTCGACATTTTTCAACGAATCTCGGCTATTTATAAACCGATCCTGAAATTCTTGGGTGGGTTCGACAGGGCTCCAGACACTCAGCTGCCCCGCACCGAAAATTCAGAAAAAAGTTGGTATTTGGCCGAGAAACCCTCGATTCTTGTCGGTTCTGACCGTTCTGACCAAGTTGCGGATGAGACCTCAAATTGCAATGCGCGTTTGTCGAAATCGCAGACATTCAGGTCAAACCAGCAGAAAAATTGAGAAATCTTGACTTAGAGACAAGATAGCCAAAAATTCGACATTTTTCAACGAATCTCGGCTATTTATGAACCGATCCTGAAATTCTTGGGTGGGTTCGACAGGGCTCCAGACACTCAGCTGCCCCGCACCGAAAATTCAGAAAAAAGTTGGTATTTGGCCGAGAAACCCTCGATTCTTGTCGGTTCTGACCGTTCTGACCAAGTTGCGGATAAGACCTCAAATTGCAATGCGCGTTTGTCGAAATCGCAGACATTCAGGTCAGACCAGCAGAAAAATTGAGAAATCTTGACTTAGAGACAAGATAGCCAAAAATTCGACATTTTTCAACGAATCTCGGCTATTTATGAACCGATCCTGAAATTCTTGGGTGGGTTCGACAGGGCTCCAGACACTCAGCTGCCCCGCACCGGAAATTCAGAAAAAAGTTGGTATTTGGCCGAGAAACCCTCGATTCTTGTCGGTTCTGACCGTTCTGACCAAGTTGCGGATGAGACGTCAAATTGCAATGCGCGTTTGTCGAAATCGCAGACATTCAGGTCAGACCAGCAGAAAAATTAAGGAATCTTGACTTAGGGACAAGATAGCCAAAAATTCGACATTTTTCAACGAATCTCGGCTATTTATGAACCGATCCTGAAATTCTTGGGTGGGTTCGACAGGGCTCCAGACACTCAGCTGCCCCGCACCGAAAATTCAGAAAAAAGTTGGTATTTGGCCGAGAAACCCTCGATTCTTGTCGGTTCTGACCGTTCTGACCAAGTTGCGGATGAGACCTCAAATTGCAATGCGCGTTTGTCGAAATCGCAGACATTCAGGTCAGACCAGCAGAAAAATTGAGAAATCTTGACTTAGAGACAAGATAGCCAAAAATTCGACATTTTTCAACGAATCTCGGCTATTTATGAACCGATCCTGAAATTCTTGGGTGGGTTCGACAGGGCTCCAGACACTCAGCTGCCCCGCACCGAAAATTCAAAAAAAAGTTGGTATTTGGCCGAGAAACCCTCGATTCTTGTCGGTTCTGACCGTTCTGACCAAGTTGCGGATGAGACCTCAAATTGCAATGCGCGTTTGTCGAAATCGCAGACATTCAGGTCAGACCAGCAGAAAAATTGAGAAATCTTGGCTTAGAGACAAGATAGCCAAAAATTCGACATTTTTCAACGAATCTCGGCTATTTATGAACCGATCCTGAAATTCTTGGGTGGGTTCGACAGGGCTCCAGACACTCAGCTGCCCCGCACCGAAAATTCAGAAAAAAGTTGGTATTTGGCCGAGAAACCCTCGATTCTTGTCGGTTCTGACCGTTCTGACCAAGTTGCGGATGAGACCTCAAATTGCAATGCGCGTTTGTCGAAATCGCAGACATTCAGGTCAGACCAGCAGAAAAATTGAGGAATCTTGACTTAGAGACAAGATAGCCAAAAATTCGACATTTTTCAACGAATCTCGGCTATTTATGAACCGATCCTGAAATTCTTGGGTGGGTTCGACAGGGCTCCAGACACTCAGCTGCCCCGCATCGGAAATTCAGAAAAAAGTTGGTATTTGGCCGAGAAACCCTCGATTCTTGTCGGTTCTGACCGTTCTGACCAAGTTGCGCATGAGACGTCAAATTGCAATGCGCGTTTGTCGAAATCGCAGACATTCAGGTCAAACCAGCAGAAAAATTAAGGAATCTTGACTTAGGGACAAGATAGCCAAAAATTCGACATTTTTCAACGAATCTCGGCTATTTATGAACCGATCCTGAAATTCCTGGGTGGGTTCGACAGGGCTCCAGACACTCAGCTGCCCCGCACCGAAAATTCAGAAAAAAGTTGGTATTTGGCCGAGAAACCCTCGATTCTTGTCGGTTCTGACCGTTCTGACCAAGTTGCGGATGAGACCTCAAATTGCAATGCGCGTTAGTCGAAATCGCAGACATTCAGGTCAAATCAGCAGAAAAATTGAGAAATCTTGACTTAGAGACAAGATAGCCAAAAATTCGACATTTTCCAACGAATCTCGGCTATTTATGAACCGATCCTGAAATTCTTGGGTGGGTTCGACAGGGCTCCAGACACTCAGCTGCCCCGCACCGAAAATTCAGAAAAAAGTTGGTATTTGGCCGAGAAACCCTCGATTCTTGTCGGTTCTGACCGTTCTGACCAAGTTGCGGATGAGACCTCAAATTGCAATGCGCGTTTGTCGAAATCGCAGACATTCAGGTCAGACCAGCAGAAAAATTGAGAAATCTTGACTTAGAGACAAGATAGCCAAAAATTCGACATTTTTCAACGGATCTCGGCTATTTATGAACCGATCCTGAAATTCTTGGGTGGGTTCGACAGGGCTCCAGACACTCAGCTGCCCCGCACCGAAAATTCAGAAAAAAGTTGGTATTTGGCCCAGAAACCCTCGATTCTTGTCGGTTCTGACCGTTCTGACCAAGTTGCGGATGAGACCTCAAATTGCAATGCGCGTTTGTCGAAATCGCAGACATTCAGGTCAGACCAGCAGAAAAATTGAGAAATCTTGACTTAGAGACAAGATAGCCAAAAATTCGACATTTTTCAACGAATCTCGGCTATTTATGAACCGATCCTGAAATTCTTGGGTGGGTTCGACAGGGCTCCAGACACTCAGCTGCCCCGCACCGAAAATTCAGGAAAAAGTTGGTATTTGGCCGAGAAACCCTCGATTCTTGTCGGTTCTGACCGTTCTGACCAAGTTGCGGATGAGACCTCAAATTGCAATGCGCGTTTGTCGAAATCGCAGACATTCAGGTCAGACCAGCAGAACAATTAAGGAATCTTGACTTAGAGACAAGATAGCCAAAAATTCGACATTTTTCAACGAATCTCGGCTATTTATGAACCGATCCTGAAATTCTTGGGTGGGTTCGACAGGGCTCCAGACACTCAGGTGCCCCGCACCGAAAATTCAGGAAAAAGTTAGTATTTGGCCGAGAAACCCTCGATTCTTGTCGGTTCTGACCGTTCTGACCAAGTTGCGGATGAGACCTCAAATTGCAATGCGCGTTTGTCGAAATCGCAGACATTCAGGTCAGACCAGCAGAAAAATTGAGGAATCTTGACTTAGAGACAAGATAGCCAAAAATTCGACATTTTTCAACGAATCTCGGCTATTTATGAACCGATCCTGAAATTCTTGGGTGGGTTCGACAGGGCTCCAGACACTCAGCTGCCCCGCACCGGAAATTCAGAAAAAAGTTGGTATTTGGCCGAGAAACCCTCGATTCTTGTCGGTTCTGACCGTTCTGACCAAGTTGCGGATGAGACGTCAAATTGCAATGCGCGTTTGTCGAAATCGCAGACATTCAGGTCAGACCAGCAGAAAAATTAAGGAATCTTGACTTAGGGACAAGATAGCCAAAAATTCGACATTTTTCAACGAATCTCGGCTATTTATGAACCGATCCTGAAATTTTTGGGTGGGTTCGACAGGGCTCCAGACACTCAGCTGCCCCGCACCGAAAATTCAGAAAAAAGTTGGTATTTGGCCGAGAAACCCTCGATTCTTGTCGGTTCTGACCGTTCTGACCAAGTTGCGGATGAGACCTCAAATTGCAATGCGCGTTTGTCGAAATCGCAGACATTCAGGTCAGACCAGCAGAAAAATTGAGAAATCTTGACTTAGAGACAAGATAGCCAAAAATTCGACATTTTTCAACGAATCTCGGCTATTTATGAACCGATCCTGAAATTCTTGGGTGGGTTCGACAGGGCTCCAGACACTCAGCTGCCCCGCACCGAAAATTCAGAAAAAAGTTGGTATTTGGCCGAGAATCCCTCGATTCTTGTCGGTTGTGACCGTTCTGACCAAGTTGCGGATGAGACCTCAAATTGCAATGCGCGTTTGTCGAAATCGCAGACATTCAGGTCAGACCAGCACAAAAATTGAGAAATCTTGACTTAGAGACAAGATAGCCAAAAATTCGACATTTTTCAACGAATCTCGGCTATTTATGAACCGATACTGAAATTCTTGGGTGGGTTCGACAGGGCTCCAGACACTCAGCTGCCCCGCACCGAAAATTCAGAAAAAAGTTGGTATTTGGCCGAGAAACCCTCGATTCTTGTCGGTTCTGACCGTTCCGACCAAGTTGCGGATGCGACGTCAAATTGCAATGCGCGTTTGTCGAAATCGCAGACATTCAGGTCAGACCAGCAGAAAAATTGAGGAATCTTGACTTAGAGACAAGATAGCCAAAAATTCGACATTTTTCAACGAATCTCGGCTATTTATGAACCGATCCTGAAATTCTTGGGTGGGTTCGACAGGGCTCCAGACACTCAGCTGCCCCGCACCGAAAATTCAGAAAAAAGTTGGTATTTGGCCGAGAAACCCTCGATTCTTGTCGGTTCTGACCGTTCCGACCAAGTTGCGGATGCGACGTCAAATTGCAATGCGCGTTTGTCGAAATCGCAGACATTCAGGTCAGACCAGCAGAAAAATTGAGGAATCTTGACTTAGAGACAAGATAGCCAAAAATTCGACATTTTTCAACGAATCACGGCTATTTATGAACCGATCCTGAAATTCTTGGGTGGGTTCGACAGGGCTCCAGACACTCAGCTGCCCCGCACCGAAAATTCAGAAAAAAGTTGGTATTTGGCCGAAAAACCCTCGATTCTTGTCGGTTCTGACCGTTCTGACCAAGTTGCGGATGAGACCTCAAATTGCAATGCGCGTTTGTCGAAATCGCAGACATTCAGGTCAGACCAGCAGAAAAATTAAGAAATCTTGGCTTAGAGACAAGATAGCCAAAAATTCGACATTTTTCAACGAATCTCGGCTATTTATGAACCGATCCTGAAATTCTTGGGTGGGTTCGACAGGGCTCCAGACACTCAGCTGCCCCGCACCGAAAATTCAGAAAAAAGTTGGTATTTGGCCGAGAAACCCTCGATTCTTGTCGGTTCTGACCGTTCTGACCAAGTTGCGGATGAGACCTCAAATTGCAATGCGCGTTTGTCGAAATCGCAGACATTCAGGTCAGACCAGCAGAAAAATTGAGAAATCTTGGCTTAGAGACAAGATAGCCAAAAATTCGACATTTTTCAACGAATCTCGGCTATTTATAAACCGATCCTGAAATTCTTGGGTGGGTTCGACAGGGCTCCAGACACTCAGCTGCCCTGCACCGAAAATTCAGAAAAAAGTTGGTATTTGGCCGAGAAACCCTCGATTCTTGTCGGTTCTGACCGTTCTGACCAAGTTGCGGATGAGACCTGAAATTGCAATGCGCGTATGTCGAAATCGCAGACATTCAGGTCAGACCAGCAGAAAAATTGAGAAATCTTGACTTAGAGACAAGATAGCCAAAAATTCGACATTTTTCAACGAATCTCGGCTATTTATGAACCGATCCTGAAATTCTTGGGTGGGTTCGACAGGGCTCCAGACACTCAGCTGCCCCGCACCGAAAATTCAGAAAAAAGTTGGTATTTGGCCGAGAAACCCTCGATTCTTGTCGGTTCTGACCGTTCTGACCAAGTTGCGGATGAGACCTCAAATTGCAATGCGCGTTTGTCGAAATCGCAGACATTCAGGTCAGACCAGCAGAAAAATTGAGGAATCTTGACTTAGAGACAAGATAGCCAAAAATTCGACATTTTTCAACGAATCTCGGCTATTTATGAACCGATCCTGAAATTCTTGGGTGGGTTCGACAGGGCTCCAGACACTCAGCTGCCCCGCACCGGAAATTCAGAAAAAAGTTGGTATTTGGCCGAGAAACCCTCGATTCTTGTCGGTTCTGACCGTTCTGACCAAGTTGCGGATGAGACGTCAAATTGCAATGCGCGTTTGTCGAAATCGCAGACATTCAGGTCAAACCAGCAGAAAAATTAAGGAATCTTGACTTAGGGACAAGATAGCCAAAAATTCGACATTTTTCAACGAATCTCGGCTATTTATGAACCGATCCTGAAATTCTTGGGTGGGTTCGACAGGGCTCTAGACATCCAGCTGCCCCGCACCGAAAATTCAGAAAAAAGTTGGTATTTGGCCGAGAAACCCTCGATTCTTGTCGGTTCTGACCGTTCTGACCAAGTTGCGGATGAGACCTCAAATTGCAATGCGCGTTTGTCGAAATCGCAGACATTCAGGTCAGACCAGCAGAAAAATTGAGAAATCTTGACTTAGAGACAAGATAGCCAAAAATTCGACATTTTTCAACGAATCTCGGCTATTTATGAACCGATCCTGAAATTCTTGGGTGGGTTCGACAGGGCTCCAGACACTCAGCTGCCCCGCACCGAAAATTCAGCAAAAAGTTGGTATTTGGCCGAGAATCCCTCGATTCTTGTCGGTTGTGACCGTTCTGACCAAGTTGCGGATGAGACCTCAAATTGCAATGCGCGTTCGTCGAAATCGCAGACATTCAGGTCAGACCAGCAGAAAAATTGAGAAATCTTGACTTAGAGACAAGATAGCCAAAAATTCGCAGTTTTTCAACGAATCTCGGCTATTTATGAACCGATCCTGAAATTCTTGGGTGGGTTCGACAGGGCTCCAGACACTCAGCTGCCCCGCACCGAAAATTCAGAAAAAAGTTGGTATTTGGCCGAGAAACCCTCGATTCTTGTCGGTTCTGACCGTTCTGACCAAGTTGCGGATGAGACCTCAAATTGCAATGCGCGTTTGTCGAAATCGCAGACATTCAGGTCAGACCAGCACAAAAATTGAGAAATCTTGACTTAGAGACAAGATAGCCAAAAATTCGACATTTTTCAACGAATCTCGGCTATTGATGAACCGATACTGAAATTCTTGGGTGGGTTCGACAGGGCTCCAGACACTCAGCTGCCCCGCACCGAAAATTCGGAAAAAAGTTGGTATTTGGCCGAGAAACCCTCGATTCTTGTCGGTTCTGACCGTTCCGACCAAGTTGCGGATGCGACGTCAAATTGCAATGCGCGTTTGTCGAAATCGCAGACATTCAGGTCAGACCAGCAGAAAAATTGAGGAATCTTGACTTAGAGACAAGATAGCCAAAAATTCGACATTTTTCAACGAATCTCGGCTATTTATGAACCGATCCTGAAATTCTTGGGTGGGTTCGACAGGGCTCCAGACACTCAGCTGCCCCGCACCGAAAATTCAGGAAAAAGTTGGTATTTGGCCGAGAAACCCTCGATTCTTGTCGGTTCTGACCGTTCTGACCAAGTTGCGGATGAGACCTCAAATTGCAATGCGCGTTTGTCGAAATCGCAGACATTCAGGTCAGACCAGCAGAACAATTAAGGAATCTTGACTTAGAGACAAGATAGCCAAAAATTCGACATTTTTCAACGAATCTCGGCTATTTATGAACCGATCCTGAAATTCTTGGGTGGGTTCGACAGGGCTCCAGACACTCAGGTGCCCCGCACCGAAAATTCAGGAAAAAGTTAGTATTTGGCCGAGAAACCCTCGATTCTTGTCGGTTCTGACCGTTCTGACCAAGTTGCGGATGAGACCTCAAATTGCAATGCGCGTTTGTCGAAATCGCAGACATTCAGGTCAGACCAGCAGAAAAATTGAGGAATCTTGACTTAGAGACAAGATAGCCAAAAATTCGACATTTTTCAACGAATCTCGGCTATTTATGAACCGATCCTGAAATTCTTGGGTGGGTTCGACAGGGCTCCAGACACTCAGCTGCCCCGCACCGGAAATTCAGAAAAAAGTTGGTATTTGGCCGAGAAACCCTCGATTCTTGTCGGTTCTGACCGTTCTGACCAAGTTGCGGATGAGACGTCAAATTGCAATGCGCGTTTGTCGAAATCGCAGACATTCAGGTCAGACCAGCAGAAAAATTAAGGAATCTTGACTTAGGGACAAGATAGCCAAAAATTCGACATTTTTCAACGAATCTCGGCTATTTATGAACCGATCCTGAAATTTTTGGGTGGGTTCGACAGGGCTCCAGACACTCAGCTGCCCCGCACCGAAAATTCAGAAAAAAGTTGGTATTTGGCCGAGAAACCCTCGATTCTTGTCGGTTCTGACCGTTCTGACCAAGTTGCGGATGAGACCTCAAATTGCAATGCGCGTTTGTCGAAATCGCAGACATTCAGGTCAGACCAGCAGAAAAATTGAGAAATCTTGACTTAGAGACAAGATAGCCAAAAATTCGACATTTTTCAACGAATCTCGGCTATTTATGAACCGATCCTGAAATTCTTGGGTGGGTTCGACAGGGCTCCAGACACTCAGCTGCCCCGCACCGAAAATTCAGAAAAAAGTTGGTATTTGGCCGAGAATCCCTCGATTCTTGTCGGTTGTGACCGTTCTGACCAAGTTGCGGATGAGACCTCAAATTGCAATGCGCGTTTGTCGAAATCGCAGACATTCAGGTCAGACCAGCACAAAAATTGAGAAATCTTGACTTAGAGACAAGATAGCCAAAAATTCGACATTTTTCAACGAATCTCGGCTATTTATGAACCGATACTGAAATTCTTGGGTGGGTTCGACAGGGCTCCAGACACTCAGCTGCCCCGCACCGAAAATTCAGAAAAAAGTTGGTATTTGGCCGAGAAACCCTCGATTCTTGTCGGTTCTGACCGTTCCGACCAAGTTGCGGATGCGACGTCAAATTGCAATGCGCGTTTGTCGAAATCGCAGACATTCAGGTCAGACCAGCAGAAAAATTGAGGAATCTTGACTTAGAGACAAGATAGCCAAAAATTCGACATTTTTCAACGAATCTCGGCTATTTATGAACCGATCCTGAAATTCTTGGGTGGGTTCGACAGGGCTCCAGACACTCAGCTGCCCCGCACCGAAAATTCAGAAAAAAGTTGGTATTTGGCCGAGAAACCCTCGATTCTTGTCGGTTCTGACCGTTCCGACCAAGTTGCGGATGCGACGTCAAATTGCAATGCGCGTTTGTCGAAATCGCAGACATTCAGGTCAGACCAGCAGAAAAATTGAGGAATCTTGACTTAGAGACAAGATAGCCAAAAATTCGACATTTTTCAACGAATCACGGCTATTTATGAACCGATCCTGAAATTCTTGGGTGGGTTCGACAGGGCTCCAGACACTCAGCTGCCCCGCACCGAAAATTCAGAAAAAAGTTGGTATTTGGCCGAAAAACCCTCGATTCTTGTCGGTTCTGACCGTTCTGACCAAGTTGCGGATGAGACCTCAAATTGCAATGCGCGTTTGTCGAAATCGCAGACATTCAGGTCAGACCAGCAGAAAAATTAAGAAATCTTGGCTTAGAGACAAGATAGCCAAAAATTCGACATTTTTCAACGAATCTCGGCTATTTATGAACCGATCCTGAAATTCTTGGGTGGGTTCGACAGGGCTCCAGACACTCAGCTGCCCCGCACCGAAAATTCAGAAAAAAGTTGGTATTTGGCCGAGAAACCCTCGATTCTTGTCGGTTCTGACCGTTCTGACCAAGTTGCGGATGAGACCTCAAATTGCAATGCGCGTTTGTCGAAATCGCAGACATTCAGGTCAGACCAGCAGAAAAATTGAGAAATCTTGGCTTAGAGACAAGATAGCCAAAAATTCGACATTTTTCAACGAATCTCGGCTATTTATAAACCGATCCTGAAATTCTTGGGTGGGTTCGACAGGGCTCCAGACACTCAGCTGCCCTGCACCGAAAATTCAGAAAAAAGTTGGTATTTGGCCGAGAAACCCTCGATTCTTGTCGGTTCTGACCGTTCTGACCAAGTTGCGGATGAGACCTGAAATTGCAATGCGCGTATGTCGAAATCGCAGACATTCAGGTCAGACCAGCAGAAAAATTGAGAAATCTTGACTTAGAGACAAGATAGCCAAAAATTCGACATTTTTCAACGAATCTCGGCTATTTATGAACCGATCCTGAAATTCTTGGGTGGGTTCGACAGGGCTCCAGACACTCAGCTGCCCCGCACCGAAAATTCAGAAAAAAGTTGGTATTTGGCCGAGAAACCCTCGATTCTTGTCGGTTCTGACCGTTCTGACCAAGTTGCGGATGAGACCTCAAATTGCAATGCGCGTTTGTCGAAATCGCAGACATTCAGGTCAGACCAGCAGAAAAATTGAGGAATCTTGACTTAGAGACAAGATAGCCAAAAATTCGACATTTTTCAACGAATCTCGGCTATTTATGAACCGATCCTGAAATTCTTGGGTGGGTTCGACAGGGCTCTAGACATCCAGCTGCCCCGCACCGAAAATTCAGAAAAAAGTTGGTATTTGGCCGAGAAACCCTCGATTCTTGTCGGTTCTGACCGTTCTGACCAAGTTGCGGATGAGACCTCAAATTGCAATGCGCGTTTGTCGAAATCGCAGACATTCAGGTCAGACCAGCAGAAAAATTGAGAAATCTTGACTTAGAGACAAGATAGCCAAAAATTCGACATTTTTCAACGAATCTCGGCTATTTATGAACCGATCCTGAAATTCTTGGGTGGGTTCGACAGGGCTCCAGACACTCAGCTGCCCCGCACCGAAAATTCAGCAAAAAGTTGGTATTTGGCCGAGAATCCCTCGATTCTTGTCGGTTGTGACCGTTCTGACCAAGTTGCGGATGAGACCTCAAATTGCAATGCGCGTTCGTCGAAATCGCAGACATTCAGGTCAGACCAGCAGAAAAATTGAGAAATCTTGACTTAGAGACAAGATAGCCAAAAATTCGCAGTTTTTCAACGAATCTCGGCTATTTATGAACCGATCCTGAAATTCTTGGGTGGGTTCGACAGGGCTCCAGACACTCAGCTGCCCCGCACCGAAAATTCAGAAAAAAGTTGGTATTTGGCCGAGAAACCCTCGATTCTTGTCGGTTCTGACCGTTCTGACCAAGTTGCGGATGAGACCTCAAATTGCAATGCGCGTTTGTCGAAATCGCAGACATTCAGGTCAGACCAGCACAAAAATTGAGAAATCTTGACTTAGAGACAAGATAGCCAAAAATTCGACATTTTTCAACGAATCTCGGCTATTGATGAACCGATACTGAAATTCTTGGGTGGGTTCGACAGGGCTCCAGACACTCAGCTGCCCCGCACCGAAAATTCGGAAAAAAGTTGGTATTTGGCCGAGAAACCCTCGATTCTTGTCGGTTCTGACCGTTCCGACCAAGTTGCGGATGCGACGTCAAATTGCAATGCGCGTTTGTCGAAATCGCAGACATTCAGGTCAGACCAGCAGAAAAATTGAGGAATCTTGACTTAGAGACAAGATAGCCAAAAATTCGACATTTTTCAACGAATCTCGGCTATTTATGAACCGATCCTGAAATTCTTGGGTGGGTTCGACAGGGCTCCAGACACTCAGCTGCCCCGCACCGAAAATTCAGAAAAAAGTTGGTATTTGGCCGAGAAACCCTCGATTCTTGTCGGTTCTGACCGTTCTGACCAAGTTGCGGATGAGACCTCAAATTGCAATGCGCGTTTGTCGAAATCGCAGACATTCAGGTCAAACCAGCAGAAAAATTAAGGAATCTTGACTTAGGGACAAGATAGCCAAAAATTCGACATTTTTCAACGAATCTCGGCTATTTATGAACCGATCCTGAAATTCTTGGGTGGGTTCGACAGGGCTCTAGACATCCAGCTGCCCCGCACCGAAAATTCAGAAAAAAGTTGGTATTTGGCCGAGAAACCCTCGATTCTTGTCGGTTCTGACCGTTCTGACCAAGTTGCGGATGAGACCTCAAATTGCAATGCGCGTTTGTCGAAATCGCAGACATTCAGGTCAGACCAGCAGAAAAATTGAGAAATCTTGACTTAGAGACAAGATAGCCAAAAATTCGACATTTTTCAACGAATCTCGGCTATTTATGAACCGATCCTGAAATTCTTGGGTGGGTTCGACAGGGCTCCAGACACTCAGCTGCCCCGCACCGAAAATTCAGCAAAAAGTTGGTATTTGGCCGAGAATCCCTCGATTCTTGTCGGTTGTGACCGTTCTGACCAAGTTGCGGATGAGACCTCAAATTGCAATGCGCGTTCGTCGAAATCGCAGACATTCAGGTCAGACCAGCAGAAAAATTGAGAAATCTTGACTTAGAGACAAGATAGCCAAAAATTCGCAGTTTTTCAACGAATCTCGGCTATTTATGAACCGATCCTGAAATTCTTGGGTGGGTTCGACAGGGCTCCAGACACTCAGCTGCCCCGCACCGAAAATTCAGAAAAAAGTTGGTATTTGGCCGAGAAACCCTCGATTCTTGTCGGTTCTGACCGTTCTGACCAAGTTGCGGATGAGACCTCAAATTGCAATGCGCGTTTGTCGAAATCGCAGACATTCAGGTCAGACCAGCACAAAAATTGAGAAATCTTGACTTAGAGACAAGATAGCCAAAAATTCGACATTTTTCAACGAATCTCGGCTATTGATGAACCGATACTGAAATTCTTGGGTGGGTTCGACAGGGCTCCAGACACTCAGCTGCCCCGCACCGGAAATTCGGAAAAAAGTTGGTATTTGGCCGAGAAACCCTCGATTCTTGTCGGTTCTGACCGTTCCGACCAAGTTGCGGATGCGACGTCAAATTGCAATGCGCGTTTGTCGAAATCGCAGACATTCAGGTCAGACCAGCAGAAAAATTGAGGAATCTTGACTTAGAGACAAGATAGCCAAAAATTCGACATTTTTCAACGAATCTCGGCTATTTATGAACCGATCCTGAAATTCTTGGGTGGGTTCGACAGGGCTCCAGACACTCAGCTGCCCCGCACCGAAAATTCAGAAAAAAGTTGGTATTTGGCCGAGAAACCCTCGATTCTTGTCGGTTCTGACCGTTCTGACCAAGTTGCGGATGAGACCTCAAATTGCAATGCGCGTTTGTCGAAATCGCAGACATTCAGGTCAGACCAGCAGAAAAATTGAGAAATCTTGGCTTAGAGACAAGATAGCCAAAAATTCGACATTTTTCAACGAATCTCGGCTATTTAGGAACCGATCCTGAAATTCTTGGGTGGGTTCGACAGGGCTCCAGACACTCAGCTGCCCCGCACCGAAAATTCAGAAAAAAATTGGTATTTGGCCGAGAAACCCTCGATTCTTGTCGGTTCTGACCGTTCTGACCAAGTTGCGGATGAGACCTCAAATTGCAATGCGCGTTTGTCGAAATCGCAGACATTCAGGTCAGACCAGCAGAAAAATTGAGAAATCTTGGCTTCGAGACAAGATAGCCAAAAATTCGACATTTTTCAACGAATCTCGGCTATTTATAAACCGATCCTAAAATTCTTGGGTGGGTTCGACAGGGCTCCAGACACTCAGCTGCCCCGCACCGAAAATTCAGAAAAAAGTTGGTATTTGGCCGAGAAACCCTCGATTCTTGTCGGTTCTGACCGTTCTGACCAAGTTGCGGATGAGACGTCAAATTGCAATGCGCGTTTGTCGAAATCGCAGACATTCAGGTCAAACCAGCAGAAAAATTAAGGAATCTTGACTTAGGGACAAGATAGCCAAAAATTCGACATTTTTCAACGAATCTCGGCTATTTATGAACCGATCCTGAAATTTTTGGGTGGGTTCGACAGGGCTCCAGACACTCAGCTGCCCCGCACCGAAAATTCAGAAAAAAGTTGGTATTTGGCCGAGAAACCCTCGATTCTTGTCGGTTCTGACCGTTCTGACCAAGTTGCGGATGAGACCTCAAATTGCAATGCGCGTTTGTCGAAATCGCAGACATTCAGGTCAGACCAGCAGAAAAATTGAGAAATCTTGACTTAGAGACAAGATAGCCAAAAATTCGACATTTTTCAACGAATCTCGGCTATTTATGAACCGATCCTGAAATTCTTGGGTGGGTTCGACAGGGCTCCAGACACTCAGCTGCCCCGCACCGAAAATTCAGAAAAAAGTTGGTATTTGGCCGAGAATCCCTCGATTCTTGTCGGTTGTGACCGTTCTGACCAAGTTGCGGATGAGACCTCAAATTGCAATGCGCGTTTGTCGAAATCGCAGACATTCAGGTCAGACCAGCACAAAAATTGAGAAATCTTGACTTAGAGACAAGATAGCCAAAAATTCGACATTTTTCAACGAATCTCGGCTATTTATGAACCGATACTGAAATTCTTGGGTGGGTTCGACAGGGCTCCAGACACTCAGCTGCCCCGCACCGAAAATTCAGAAAAAAGTTGGTATTTGGCCGAGAAACCCTCGATTCTTGTCGGTTCTGACCGTTCCGACCAAGTTGCGGATGCGACGTCAAATTGCAATGCGCGTTTGTCGAAATCGCAGACATTCAGGTCAGACCAGCAGAAAAATTGAGGAATCTTGACTTAGAGACAAGATAGCCAAAAATTCGACATTTTTCAACGAATCTCGGCTATTTATGAACCGATCCTGAAATTCTTGGGTGGGTTCGACAGGGCTCCAGACACTCAGCTGCCCCGCACCGAAAATTCAGAAAAAAGTTGGTATTTGGCCGAGAAACCCTCGATTCTTGTCGGTTCTGACCGTTCCGACCAAGTTGCGGATGCGACGTCAAATTGCAATGCGCGTTTGTCGAAATCGCAGACATTCAGGTCAGACCAGCAGAAAAATTGAGGAATCTTGACTTAGAGACAAGATAGCCAAAAATTCGACATTTTTCAACGAATCACGGCTATTTATGAACCGATCCTGAAATTCTTGGGTGGGTTCGACAGGGCTCCAGACACTCAGCTGCCCCGCACCGAAAATTCAGAAAAAAGTTGGTATTTGGCCGAAAAACCCTCGATTCTTGTCGGTTCTGACCGTTCTGACCAAGTTGCGGATGAGACCTCAAATTGCAATGCGCGTTTGTCGAAATCGCAGACATTCAGGTCAGACCAGCAGAAAAATTAAGAAATCTTGGCTTAGAGACAAGATAGCCAAAAATTCGACATTTTTCAACGAATCTCGGCTATTTATGAACCGATCCTGAAATTCTTGGGTGGGTTCGACAGGGCTCCAGACACTCAGCTGCCCCGCACCGAAAATTCAGAAAAAAGTTGGTATTTGGCCGAGAAACCCTCGATTCTTGTCGGTTCTGACCGTTCTGACCAAGTTGCGGATGAGACCTCAAATTGCAATGCGCGTTTGTCGAAATCGCAGACATTCAGGTCAGACCAGCAGAAAAATTGAGAAATCTTGGCTTAGAGACAAGATAGCCAAAAATTCGACATTTTTCAACGAATCTCGGCTATTTATAAACCGATCCTGAAATTCTTGGGTGGGTTCGACAGGGCTCCAGACACTCAGCTGCCCTGCACCGAAAATTCAGAAAAAAGTTGGTATTTGGCCGAGAAACCCTCGATTCTTGTCGGTTCTGACCGTTCTGACCAAGTTGCGGATGAGACCTGAAATTGCAATGCGCGTATGTCGAAATCGCAGACATTCAGGTCAGACCAGCAGAAAAATTGAGAAATCTTGACTTAGAGACAAGATAGCCAAAAATTCGACATTTTTCAACGAATCTCGGCTATTTATGAACCGATCCTGAAATTCTTGGGTGGGTTCGACAGGGCTCCAGACACTCAGCTGCCCCGCACCGAAAATTCAGAAAAAAGTTGGTATTTGGCCGAGAAACCCTCGATTCTTGTCGGTTCTGACCGTTCTGACCAAGTTGCGGATGAGACCTCAAATTGCAATGCGCGTTTGTCGAAATCGCAGACATTCAGGTCAGACCAGCAGAAAAATTGAGGAATCTTGACTTAGAGACAAGATAGCCAAAAATTCGACATTTTTCAACGAATCTCGGCTATTTATGAACCGATCCTGAAATTCTTGGGTGGGTTCGACAGGGCTCTAGACATCCAGCTGCCCCGCACCGAAAATTCAGAAAAAAGTTGGTATTTGGCCGAGAAACCCTCGATTCTTGTCGGTTCTGACCGTTCTGACCAAGTTGCGGATGAGACCTCAAATTGCAATGCGCGTTTGTCGAAATCGCAGACATTCAGGTCAGACCAGCAGAAAAATTGAGAAATCTTGACTTAGAGACAAGATAGCCAAAAATTCGACATTTTTCAACGAATCTCGGCTATTTATGAACCGATCCTGAAATTCTTGGGTGGGTTCGACAGGGCTCCAGACACTCAGCTGCCCCGCACCGAAAATTCAGCAAAAAGTTGGTATTTGGCCGAGAATCCCTCGATTCTTGTCGGTTGTGACCGTTCTGACCAAGTTGCGGATGAGACCTCAAATTGCAATGCGCGTTCGTCGAAATCGCAGACATTCAGGTCAGACCAGCAGAAAAATTGAGAAATCTTGACTTAGAGACAAGATAGCCAAAAATTCGCAGTTTTTCAACGAATCTCGGCTATTTATGAACCGATCCTGAAATTCTTGGGTGGGTTCGACAGGGCTCCAGACACTCAGCTGCCCCGCACCGAAAATTCAGAAAAAAGTTGGTATTTGGCCGAGAAACCCTCGATTCTTGTCGGTTCTGACCGTTCTGACCAAGTTGCGGATGAGACCTCAAATTGCAATGCGCGTTTGTCGAAATCGCAGACATTCAGGTCAGACCAGCACAAAAATTGAGAAATCTTGACTTAGAGACAAGATAGCCAAAAATTCGACATTTTTCAACGAATCTCGGCTATTGATGAACCGATACTGAAATTCTTGGGTGGGTTCGACAGGGCTCCAGACACTCAGCTGCCCCGCACCGAAAATTCGGAAAAAAGTTGGTATTTGGCCGAGAAACCCTCGATTCTTGTCGGTTCTGACCGTTCCGACCAAGTTGCGGATGCGACGTCAAATTGCAATGCGCGTTTGTCGAAATCGCAGACATTCAGGTCAGACCAGCAGAAAAATTGAGGAATCTTGACTTAGAGACAAGATAGCCAAAAATTCGACATTTTTCAACGAATCTCGGCTATTTATGAACCGATCCTGAAATTCTTGGGTGGGTTCGACAGGGCTCCAGACACTCAGCTGCCCCGCACCGAAAATTCAGAAAAAAGTTGGTATTTGGCCGAGAAACCCTCGATTCTTGTCGGTTCTGACCGTTCTGACCAAGTTGCGGATGAGACCTCAAATTGCAATGCGCGTTTGTCGAAATCGCAGACATTCAGGTCAAACCAGCAGAAAAATTAAGGAATCTTGACTTAGGGACAAGATAGCCAAAAATTCGACATTTTTCAACGAATCTCGGCTATTTATGAACCGATCCTGAAATTCTTGGGTGGGTTCGACAGGGCTCTAGACATCCAGCTGCCCCGCACCGAAAATTCAGAAAAAAGTTGGTATTTGGCCGAGAAACCCTCGATTCTTGTCGGTTCTGACCGTTCTGACCAAGTTGCGGATGAGACCTCAAATTGCAATGCGCGTTTGTCGAAATCGCAGACATTCAGGTCAGACCAGCAGAAAAATTGAGAAATCTTGACTTAGAGACAAGATAGCCAAAAATTCGACATTTTTCAACGAATCTCGGCTATTTATGAACCGATCCTGAAATTCTTGGGTGGGTTCGACAGGGCTCCAG
This sequence comes from Diprion similis, assembly GCF_021155765.1. Taxonomy (NCBI): domain Eukaryota; kingdom Metazoa; phylum Arthropoda; class Insecta; order Hymenoptera; family Diprionidae; genus Diprion; species Diprion similis. The sequence continues at coordinate 3,566,591 of NC_060106.1, forward strand.
ACACTCAGCTGCCCCGCACCGAAAATTCAGCAAAAAGTTGGTATTTGGCCGAGAATCCCTCGATTCTTGTCGGTTGTGACCGTTCTGACCAAGTTGCGGATGAGACCTCAAATTGCAATGCGCGTTCGTCGAAATCGCAGACATTCAGGTCAGACCAGCAGAAAAATTGAGAAATCTTGACTTAGAGACAAGATAGCCAAAAATTCGCAGTTTTTCAACGAATCTCGGCTATTTATGAACCGATCCTGAAATTCTTGGGTGGGTTCGACAGGGCTCCAGACACTCAGCTGCCCCGCACCGAAAATTCAGAAAAAAGTTGGTATTTGGCCGAGAAACCCTCGATTCTTGTCGGTTCTGACCGTTCTGACCAAGTTGCGGATGAGACCTCAAATTGCAATGCGCGTTTGTCGAAATCGCAGACATTCAGGTCAGACCAGCACAAAAATTGAGAAATCTTGACTTAGAGACAAGATAGCCAAAAATTCGACATTTTTCAACGAATCTCGGCTATTGATGAACCGATACTGAAATTCTTGGGTGGGTTCGACAGGGCTCCAGACACTCAGCTGCCCCGCACCGGAAATTCGGAAAAAAGTTGGTATTTGGCCGAGAAACCCTCGATTCTTGTCGGTTCTGACCGTTCCGACCAAGTTGCGGATGCGACGTCAAATTGCAATGCGCGTTTGTCGAAATCGCAGACATTCAGGTCAGACCAGCAGAAAAATTGAGGAATCTTGACTTAGAGACAAGATAGCCAAAAATTCGACATTTTTCAACGAATCTCGGCTATTTATGAACCGATCCTGAAATTCTTGGGTGGGTTCGACAGGGCTCCAGACACTCAGCTGCCCCGCACCGAAAATTCAGAAAAAAGTTGGTATTTGGCCGAGAAACCCTCGATTCTTGTCGGTTCTGACCGTTCTGACCAAGTTGCGGATGAGACCTCAAATTGCAATGCGCGTTTGTCGAAATCGCAGACATTCAGGTCAGACCAGCAGAAAAATTGAGAAATCTTGGCTTAGAGACAAGATAGCCAAAAATTCGACATTTTTCAACGAATCTCGGCTATTTAGGAACCGATCCTGAAATTCTTGGGTGGGTTCGACAGGGCTCCAGACACTCAGCTGCCCCGCACCGAAAATTCAGAAAAAAATTGGTATTTGGCCGAGAAACCCTCGATTCTTGTCGGTTCTGACCGTTCTGACCAAGTTGCGGATGAGACCTCAAATTGCAATGCGCGTTTGTCGAAATCGCAGACATTCAGGTCAGACCAGCAGAAAAATTGAGAAATCTTGGCTTCGAGACAAGATAGCCAAAAATTCGACATTTTTCAACGAATCTCGGCTATTTATAAACCGATCCTAAAATTCTTGGGTGGGTTCGACAGGGCTCCAGACACTCAGCTGCCCCGCACCGAAAATTCAGAAAAAAGTTGGTATTTGGCCGAGAAACCCTCGATTCTTGTCGGTTCTGACCGTTCTGACCAAGTTGCGGATGAGACGTCAAATTGCAATGCGCGTTTGTCGAAATCGCAGACATTCAGGTCAAACCAGCAGAAAAATTAAGGAATCTTGACTTAGGGACAAGATAGCCAAAAATTCGACATTTTTCAACGAATCTCGGCTATTTATGAACCGATCCTGAAATTCTTGGGTGGGTTCGACAGGGCTCTAGACATCCAGCTGCCCCGCACCGAAAATTCAGAAAAAAGTTGGTATTTGGCCGAGAAACCCTCGATTCTTGTCGGTTCTGACCGTTCTGACCAAGTTGCGGATGAGACCTCAAATTGCAATGCGCGTTTGTCGAAATCGCAGATATTCAGGTCAGACCAGCAGAAAAATTGAGAAATCTTGACTTAGAGACAAGATAGCCAAAAATTCGACATTTTTCAACGAATCTCGGCTATTTATGAACCGATCCTGAAATTCTTGGGTGGGTTCGACAGGGCTCCAGACACTCAGCTGCCCCGCACCGAAAATTCAGCAAAAAGTTGGTATTTGGCCGAGAATCCCTCGATTCTTGTCGGTTGTGACCGTTCTGACCAAGTTGCGGATGAGACCTCAAATTGCAATGCGCGTTTGTCGAAATCGCAGACATTCAGGTCAGACCAGCACAAAAATTGAGAAATCTTGACTTAGAGACAAGATAGCCAAAAATTCGACATTTTTCAACGAATCTCGGCTATTTATGAACCGATACTGAAATTCTTGGGTGGGTTCGACAGGGCTCCAGACACTCAGCTGCCCCGCACCGAAAATTCAGAAAAAAGTTGGTATTTGGCCGAGAAACCCTCGATTCTTGTCGGTTCTGACCGTTCCGACCAAGTTGCGGATGCGACGTCAAATTGCAATGCGCGTTTGTCGAAATCGCAGACATTCAGGTCAGACCAGCAGAAAAATTGAGGAATCTTGACTTAGAGACAAGATAGCCAAAAATTCGACATTTTTCAACGAATCTCGGCTATTTATGAACCGATCCTGAAATTCTTGGGTGGGTTCGACAGGGCTCCAGACACTCAGCTGCCCCGCACCGAAAATTCAGAAAAAAGTTGGTATTTGGCCGAGAAACCCTCGATTCTTGTCGGTTCTGACCGTTCCGACCAAGTTGCGGATGCGACGTCAAATTGCAATGCGCGTTTGTCGAAATCGCAGACATTCAGGTCAGACCAGCAGAAAAATTGAGGAATCTTGACTTAGAGACAAGATAGCCAAAAATTCGACATTTTTCAACGAATCACGGCTATTTATGAACCGATCCTGAAATTCTTGGGTGGGTTCGACAGGGCTCCAGACACTCAGCTGCCCCGCACCGAAAATTCAGAAAAAAGTTGGTATTTGGCCGAAAAACCCTCGATTCTTGTCGGTTCTGACCGTTCTGACCAAGTTGCGGATGAGACCTCAAATTGCAATGCGCGTTTGTCGAAATCGCAGACATTCAGGTCAGACCAGCAGAAAAATTAAGAAATCTTGGCTTAGAGACAAGATAGCCAAAAATTCGACATTTTTCAACGAATCTCGGCTATTTATGAACCGATCCTGAAATTCTTGGGTGGGTTCGACAGGGCTCCAGACACTCAGCTGCCCCGCACCGAAAATTCAGAAAAAAGTTGGTATTTGGCCGAGAAACCCTCGATTCTTGTCGGTTCTGACCGTTCTGACCAAGTTGCGGATGAGACCTCAAATTGCAATGCGCGTTTGTCGAAATCGCAGACATTCAGGTCAGACCAGCAGAAAAATTGAGAAATCTTGGCTTAGAGACAAGATAGCCAAAAATTCGACATTTTTCAACGAATCTCGGCTATTTATAAACCGATCCTGAAATTCTTGGGTGGGTTCGACAGGGCTCCAGACACTCAGCTGCCCTGCACCGAAAATTCAGAAAAAAGTTGGTATTTGGCCGAGAAACCCTCGATTCTTGTCGGTTCTGACCGTTCTGACCAAGTTGCGGATGAGACCTGAAATTGCAATGCGCGTATGTCGAAATCGCAGACATTCAGGTCAGACCAGCAGAAAAATTGAGAAATCTTGACTTAGAGACAAGATAGCCAAAAATTCGACATTTTTCAACGAATCTCGGCTATTTATGAACCGATCCTGAAATTCTTGGGTGGGTTCGACAGGGCTCCAGACACTCAGCTGCCCCGCACCGAAAATTCAGAAAAAAGTTGGTATTTGGCCGAGAAACCCTCGATTCTTGTCGGTTCTGACCGTTCTGACCAAGTTGCGGATGAGACCTCAAATTGCAATGCGCGTTTGTCGAAATCGCAGACATTCAGGTCAGACCAGCAGAAAAATTGAGGAATCTTGACTTAGAGACAAGATAGCCAAAAATTCGACATTTTTCAACGAATCTCGGCTATTTATGAACCGATCCTGAAATTCTTGGGTGGGTTCGACAGGGCTCCAGACACTCAGCTGCCCCGCACCGGAAATTCAGAAAAAAGTTGGTATTTGGCCGAGAAACCCTCGATTCTTGTCGGTTCTGACCGTTCTGACCAAGTTGCGGATGAGACGTCAAATTGCAATGCGCGTTTGTCGAAATCGCAGACATTCAGGTCAAACCAGCAGAAAAATTAAGGAATCTTGACTTAGGGACAAGATAGCCAAAAATTCGACATTTTTCAACGAATCTCGGCTATTTATGAACCGATCCTGAAATTCTTGGGTGGGTTCGACAGGGCTCTAGACATCCAGCTGCCCCGCACCGAAAATTCAGAAAAAAGTTGGTATTTGGCCGAGAAACCCTCGATTCTTGTCGGTTCTGACCGTTCTGACCAAGTTGCGGATGAGACCTCAAATTGCAATGCGCGTTTGTCGAAATCGCAGACATTCAGGTCAGACCAGCAGAAAAATTGAGAAATCTTGACTTAGAGACAAGATAGCCAAAAATTCGACATTTTTCAACGAATCTCGGCTATTTATGAACCGATCCTGAAATTCTTGGGTGGGTTCGACAGGGCTCCAGACACTCAGCTGCCCCGCACCGAAAATTCAGCAAAAAGTTGGTATTTGGCCGAGAATCCCTCGATTCTTGTCGGTTGTGACCGTTCTGACCAAGTTGCGGATGAGACCTCAAATTGCAATGCGCGTTCGTCGAAATCGCAGACATTCAGGTCAGACCAGCAGAAAAATTGAGAAATCTTGACTTAGAGACAAGATAGCCAAAAATTCGCAGTTTTTCAACGAATCTCGGCTATTTATGAACCGATCCTGAAATTCTTGGGTGGGTTCGACAGGGCTCCAGACACTCAGCTGCCCCGCACCGAAAATTCAGAAAAAAGTTGGTATTTGGCCGAGAAACCCTCGATTCTTGTCGGTTCTGACCGTTCTGACCAAGTTGCGGATGAGACCTCAAATTGCAATGCGCGTTTGTCGAAATCGCAGACATTCAGGTCAGACCAGCACAAAAATTGAGAAATCTTGACTTAGAGACAAGATAGCCAAAAATTCGACATTTTTCAACGAATCTCGGCTATTGATGAACCGATACTGAAATTCTTGGGTGGGTTCGACAGGGCTCCAGACACTCAGCTGCCCCGCACCGAAAATTCGGAAAAAAGTTGGTATTTGGCCGAGAAACCCTCGATTCTTGTCGGTTCTGACCGTTCCGACCAAGTTGCGGATGCGACGTCAAATTGCAATGCGCGTTTGTCGAAATCGCAGACATTCAGGTCAGACCAGCAGAAAAATTGAGGAATCTTGACTTAGAGACAAGATAGCCAAAAATTCGACATTTTTCAACGAATCTCGGCTATTTATGAACCGATCCTGAAATTCTTGGGTGGGTTCGACAGGGCTCCAGACACTCAGCTGCCCCGCACCGAAAATTCAGAAAAAAGTTGGTATTTGGCCGAGAAACCCTCGATTCTTGTCGGTTCTGACCGTTCTGACCAAGTTGCGGATGAGACCTCAAATTGCAATGCGCGTTTGTCGAAATCGCAGACATTCAGGTCAAACCAGCAGAAAAATTAAGGAATCTTGACTTAGGGACAAGATAGCCAAAAATTCGACATTTTTCAACGAATCTCGGCTATTTATGAACCGATCCTGAAATTCTTGGGTGGGTTCGACAGGGCTCTAGACATCCAGCTGCCCCGCACCGAAAATTCAGAAAAAAGTTGGTATTTGGCCGAGAAACCCTCGATTCTTGTCGGTTCTGACCGTTCTGACCAAGTTGCGGATGAGACCTCAAATTGCAATGCGCGTTTGTCGAAATCGCAGACATTCAGGTCAGACCAGCAGAAAAATTGAGAAATCTTGACTTAGAGACAAGATAGCCAAAAATTCGACATTTTTCAACGAATCTCGGCTATTTATGAACCGATCCTGAAATTCTTGGGTGGGTTCGACAGGGCTCCAGACACTCAGCTGCCCCGCACCGAAAATTCAGCAAAAAGTTGGTATTTGGCCGAGAATCCCTCGATTCTTGTCGGTTGTGACCGTTCTGACCAAGTTGCGGATGAGACCTCAAATTGCAATGCGCGTTCGTCGAAATCGCAGACATTCAGGTCAGACCAGCAGAAAAATTGAGAAATCTTGACTTAGAGACAAGATAGCCAAAAATTCGCAGTTTTTCAACGAATCTCGGCTATTTATGAACCGATCCTGAAATTCTTGGGTGGGTTCGACAGGGCTCCAGACACTCAGCTGCCCCGCACCGAAAATTCAGAAAAAAGTTGGTATTTGGCCGAGAAACCCTCGATTCTTGTCGGTTCTGACCGTTCTGACCAAGTTGCGGATGAGACCTCAAATTGCAATGCGCGTTTGTCGAAATCGCAGACATTCAGGTCAGACCAGCACAAAAATTGAGAAATCTTGACTTAGAGACAAGATAGCCAAAAATTCGACATTTTTCAACGAATCTCGGCTATTGATGAACCGATCCTGAAATTCTTGGGTGGGTTCGACAGGGCTCCAGACACTCAGCTGCCCCGCACCGGAAATTCAGAAAAAAGTTGGTATTTGGCCGAGAAACCCTCGATTCTTGTCGGTTCTGACCGTTCTGACCAAGTTGCGGATGAGACGTCAAATTGCAATGCGCGTTTTTCGAAATCGCAGACATTCAGGTCAAACCAGCAGAAAAATTAAGGAATCTTGACTTAGGGACAAGATAGCCAAAAATTCGACATTTTTCAACGAATCTCGGCTATTTATGAACCGATCCTGAAATTCTTGGGTGGGTTCGACAGGGCTCTAGACATCCAGCTGCCCCGCACCGAAAATTCAGAAAAAAGTTGGTATTTGGCCGAGAAACCCTCGATTCTTGTCGGTTCTGACCGTTCTGACCAAGTTGCGGATGAGACCTCAAATTGCAATGCGCGTTTGTCGAAATCGCAGACATTCAGGTCAGACCAGCAGAAAAATTGAGAAATCTTGACTTAGAGACAAGATAGCCAAAAATTCGACATTTTTCAACGAATCTCGGCTATTTATGAACCGATCCTGAAATTCTTGGGTGGGTTCGACAGGGCTCCAGACACTCAGCTGCCCCGCACCGAAAATTCAGCAAAAAGTTGGTATTTGGCCGAGAATCCCTCGATTCTTGTCGGTTGTGACCGTTCTGACCAAGTTGCGGATGAGACCTCAAATTGCAATGCGCGTTCGTCGAAATCGCAGACATTCAGGTCAGACCAGCAGAAAAATTGAGAAATCTTGACTTAGAGACAAGATAGCCAAAAATTCGCAGTTTTTCAACGAATCTCGGCTATTTATGAACCGATCCTGAAATTCTTGGGTGGGTTCGACAGGGCTCCAGACACTCAGCTGCCCCGCACCGAAAATTCAGAAAAAAGTTGGTATTTGGCCGAGAAACCCTCGATTCTTGTCGGTTCTGACCGTTCTGACCAAGTTGCGGATGAGACCTCAAATTGCAATGCGCGTTTGTCGAAATCGCAGACATTCAGGTCAGACCAGCACAAAAATTGAGAAATCTTGACTTAGAGACAAGATAGCCAAAAATTCGACATTTTTCAACGAATCTCGGCTATTGATGAACCGATACTGAAATTCTTGGGTGGGTTCGACAGGGCTCCAGACACTCAGCTGCCCCGCACCGAAAATTCGGAAAAAAGTTGGTATTTGGCCGAGAAACCCTCGATTCTTGTCGGTTCTGACCGTTCCGACCAAGTTGCGGATGCGACGTCAAATTGCAATGCGCGTTTGTCGAAATCGCAGACATTCAGGTCAGACCAGCAGAAAAATTGAGGAATCTTGACTTAGAGACAAGATAGCCAAAAATTCGACATTTTTCAACGAATCTCGGCTATTTATGAACCGATCCTGAAATTCTTGGGTGGGTTCGACAGGGCTCCAGACACTCAGCTGCCCCGCACCGAAAATTCAGAAAAAAGTTGGTATTTGGCCGAGAAACCCTCGATTCTTGTCGGTTCTGACCGTTCTGACCAAGTTGCGGATGAGACCTCAAATTGCAATGCGCGTTTGTCGAAATCGCAGACATTCAGGTCAAACCAGCAGAAAAATTAAGGAATCTTGACTTAGGGACAAGATAGCCAAAAATTCGACATTTTTCAACGAATCTCGGCTATTTATGAACCGATCCTGAAATTCTTGGGTGGGTTCGACAGGGCTCTAGACATCCAGCTGCCCCGCACCGAAAATTCAGAAAAAAGTTGGTATTTGGCCGAGAAACCCTCGATTCTTGTCGGTTCTGACCGTTCTGACCAAGTTGCGGATGAGACCTCAAATTGCAATGCGCGTTTGTCGAAATCGCAGACATTCAGGTCAGACCAGCAGAAAAATTGAGAAATCTTGACTTAGAGACAAGATAGCCAAAAATTCGACATTTTTCAACGAATCTCGGCTATTTATGAACCGATCCTGAAATTCTTGGGTGGGTTCGACAGGGCTCCAGACACTCAGCTGCCCCGCACCGAAAATTCAGCAAAAAGTTGGTATTTGGCCGAGAATCCCTCGATTCTTGTCGGTTGTGACCGTTCTGACCAAGTTGCGGATGAGACCTCAAATTGCAATGCGCGTTCGTCGAAATCGCAGACATTCAGGTCAGACCAGCAGAAAAATTGAGAAATCTTGACTTAGAGACAAGATAGCCAAAAATTCGCAGTTTTTCAACGAATCTCGGCTATTTATGAACCGATCCTGAAATTCTTGGGTGGGTTCGACAGGGCTCCAGACACTCAGCTGCCCCGCACCGAAAATTCAGAAAAAAGTTGGTATTTGGCCGAGAAACCCTCGATTCTTGTCGGTTCTGACCGTTCTGACCAAGTTGCGGATGAGACCTCAAATTGCAATGCGCGTTTGTCGAAATCGCAGACATTCAGGTCAGACCAGCACAAAAATTGAGAAATCTTGACTTAGAGACAAGATAGCCAAAAATTCGACATTTTTCAACGAATCTCGGCTATTGATGAACCGATACTGAAATTCTTGGGTGGGTTCGACAGGGCTCCAGACACTCAGCTGCCCCGCACCGAAAATTCGGAAAAAAGTTGGTATTTGGCCGAGAAACCCTCGATTCTTGTCGGTTCTGACCGTTCCGACCAAGTTGCGGATGCGACGTCAAATTGCAATGCGCGTTTGTCGAAATCGCAGACATTCAGGTCAGACCAGCAGAAAAATTGAGGAATCTTGACTTAGAGACAAGATAGCCAAAAATTCGACATTTTTCAACGAATCTCGGCTATTTATGAACCGATCCTGAAATTCTTGGGTGGGTTCGACAGGGCTCCAGACACTCAGCTGCCCCGCACCGAAAATTCAGAAAAAAGTTGGTATTTGGCCGAGAAACCCTCGATTCTTGTCGGTTCTGACCGTTCTGACCAAGTTGCGGATGAGACCTCAAATTGCAATGCGCGTTTGTCGAAATCGCAGACATTCAGGTCAGACCAGCAGAAAAATTGAGAAATCTTGGCTTAGAGACAAGATAGCCAAAAATTCGACATTTTTCAACGAATCTCGGCTATTTAGGAACCGATCCTGAAATTCTTGGGTGGGTTCGACAGGGCTCCAGACACTCAGCTGCCCCGCACCGAAAATTCAGAAAAAAATTGGTATTTGGCCGAGAAACCCTCGATTCTTGTCGGTTCTGACCGTTCTGACCAAGTTGCGGATGAGACCTCAAATTGCAATGCGCGTTTGTCGAAATCGCAGACATTCAGGTCAGACCAGCAGAAAAATTGAGAAATCTTGGCTTCGAGACAAGATAGCCAAAAATTCGACATTTTTCAACGAATCTCGGCTATTTATAAACCGATCCTAAAATTCTTGGGTGGGTTCGACAGGGCTCCAGACACTCAGCTGCCCCGCACCGAAAATTCAGAAAAAAGTTGGTATTTGGCCGAGAAACCCTCGATTCTTGTCGGTTCTGACCGTTCTGACCAAGTTGCGGATGAGACGTCAAATTGCAATGCGCGTTTGTCGAAATCGCAGACATTCAGGTCAAACCAGCAGAAAAATTAAGGAATCTTGACTTAGGGACAAGATAGCCAAAAATTCGACATTTTTCAACGAATCTCGGCTATTTATGAACCGATCCTGAAATTCTTGGGTGGGTTCGACAGGGCTCTAGACATCCAGCTGCCCCGCACCGAAAATTCAGAAAAAAGTTGGTATTTGGCCGAGAAACCCTCGATTCTTGTCGGTTCTGACCGTTCTGACCAAGTTGCGGATGAGACCTCAAATTGCAATGCGCGTTTGTCGAAATCGCAGATATTCAGGTCAGACCAGCAGAAAAATTGAGAAATCTTGACTTAGAGACAAGATAGCCAAAAATTCGACATTTTTCAACGAATCTCGGCTATTTATGAACCGATCCTGAAATTCTTGGGTGGGTTCGACAGGGCTCCAGACACTCAGCTGCCCCGCACCGAAAATTCAGCAAAAAGTTGGTATTTGGCCGAGAATCCCTCGATTCTTGTCGGTTGTGACCGTTCTGACCAAGTTGCGGATGAGACCTCAAATTGCAATGCGCGTTCGTCGAAATCGCAGACATTCAGGTCAGACCAGCAGAAAAATTGAGAAATCTTGACTTAGAGACAAGATAGCCAAAAATTCGCAGTTTTTCAACGAATCTCGGCTATTTATGAACCGATCCTGAAATTCTTGGGTGGGTTCGACAGGGCTCCAGACACTCAGCTGCCCCGCACCGAAAATTCAGAAAAAAGTTGGTATTTGGCCGAGAAACCCTCGATTCTTGTCGGTTCTGACCGTTCTGACCAAGTTGCGGATGAGACCTCAAATTGCAATGCGCGTTTGTCGAAATCGCAGACATTCAGGTCAGACCAGCACAAAAATTGAGAAATCTTGACTTAGAGACAAGATAGCCAAAAATTCGACATTTTTCAACGAATCTCGGCTATTGATGAACCGATACTGAAATTCTTGGGTGGGTTCGACAGGGCTCCAGACACTCAGCTGCCCCGCACCGAAAATTCGGAAAAAAGTTGGTATTTGGCCGAGAAACCCTCGATTCTTGTCGGTTCTGACCGTTCCGACCAAGTTGCGGATGCGACGTCAAATTGCAATGCGCGTTTGTCGAAATCGCAGACATTCAGGTCAGACCAGCAGAAAAATTGAGGAATCTTGACTTAGAGACAAGATAGCCAAAAATTCGACATTTTTCAACGAATCTCGGCTATTTATGAACCGATCCTGAAATTCTTGGGTGGGTTCGACAGGGCTCCAGACACTCAGCTGCCCCGCACCGAAAATTCAGAAAAAAGTTGGTATTTGGCCGAGAAACCCTCGATTCTTGTCGGTTCTGACCGTTCTGACCAAGTTGCGGATGAGACCTCAAATTGCAATGCGCGTTTGTCGAAATCGCAGACATTCAGGTCAGACCAGCAGAAAAATTGAGAAATCTTGGCTTAGAGACAAGATAGCCAAAAATTCGACATTTTTCAACGAATCTCGGCTATTTAGGAACCGATCCTGAAATTCTTGGGTGGGTTCGACAGGGCTCCAGACACTCAGCTGCCCCGCACCGAAAATTCAGAAAAAAATTGGTATTTGGCCGAGAAACCCTCGATTCTTGTCGGTTCTGACCGTTCTGACCAAGTTGCGGATGAGACCTCAAATTGCAATGCGCGTTTGTCGAAATCGCAGACATTCAGGTCAGACCAGCAGAAAAATTGAGAAATCTTGGCTTCGAGACAAGATAGCCAAAAATTCGACATTTTTCAACGAATCTCGGCTATTTATAAACCGATCCTAAAATTCTTGGGTGGGTTCGACAGGGCTCCAGACACTCAGCTGCCCCGCACCGAAAATTCAGAAAAAAGTTGGTATTTGGCCGAGAAACCCTCGATTCTTGTCGGTTCTGACCGTTCTGACCAAGTTGCGGATGAGACGTCAAATTGCAATGCGCGTTTGTCGAAATCGCAGACATTCAGGTCAGACCAGCAGAAAAATTGAGAAATCTTGGCTTAGAGACAAGATGGCCAAAAATTCGACATTTTTCAACGAATCTCGGCTATTTAGGAACCGATCCTGAAAGTCTTGGGTGGGTTCGACAGGGCTCCAGACACTCAGCTGCCCCGCACCGAAAATTCAGAAAAAAATTGGTATTTGGCCGAGAAACCCTCGATTCTTGTCGGTTCTGACCGTTCTGACCAAGTTGCGGATGAGACCTCAAATTGCAATGCGCGTTAGTCGAAATCGCAGACATTCAGGTCAAATCAGCAGAAAAATTGAGAAATCTTGACTCAGAGACAAGATAGCCAAAAATTCGACATTTTCCAACGAATCTCGGCTATTTATGAACCGATCCTGAAATTCTTGGGTGGGTTCGACAGGGCTCCAGACACTCAGCTGCCCCGCACCGAAAATTCAGAAAAAAGTTGGTATTTGGCCGAGAAACCCTCGATTCTTGTCGGTTTTGACCGTTCTGACCAAGTTGCGGATGAGACGTCAAATTGCAATGCGCGTTTGTCGAAATCGCAGACATTCAGGTCAGACCAGCAGAAAAATTGAGGAATCTTGACTTGGAGACAAGATAGCCAAAAATTCGACATTTTTCAACGAATCTCGGCTATTTATCAACCGATCCTGAAATTCTTGGGTGGGTTCGACAGGGCTCCAGACACTCAGCTGCCCCGCACCGAAAATTCAGAAAAAAGTTGGTATTTGGCCGAGAAACCCTCGATTCTTGTCGGTTCTGACCGTTCCGACCAAGTTGCGGATGAGACGTCAAATTGCAATGCGCGTTTGTCGAAATCGCGGACATTCAGGTCAGACCAGCAGAAAAATTGAGGAATCTTGACTTAGAGACAAGATAGCCAAAAATTCGACATTTTTCAACGAATCTCGGCTATTTATGAACCGATCCTGAAATTCTTGGGTGGGTTCGACAGGGCTCCAGACACTCAGCTGCCCCGCACCGAAAATTCAGAAAAAAGTTGGTATTTGGCCGAGAAACCCTCGATTCTTGTCGGTTCTGACCGTTCTGACCAAGTTGCGGATGAGACCTCAAATTGCAATGCGCGTTTGTCGAAATCGCAGACATTCAGGTCAGACCAGCAGAAAAATTGAGAAATCTTGGCTTAGAGACAAGATAGCCAAAAATTCGACATTTTTCAACGAATCTCGGCTATTTATGAACCGATCCTGAAATTCTTGGGTGGGTTCGACAGGGCTCCAGACACTCAGCTGCCCCGCACCGAAAATTCAGCAAAAAGTTGGTATTTGGCCGAGAATCCCTCGATTCTTGTCGGTTGTGACCGTTCTGACCAAGTTGCGGATGAGACCTCAAATTGCAATGCGCGTTCGTCGAAATCGCAGACATTCAGGTCAGACCAGCAGAAAAATTGAGAAATCTTGACTTAGAGACAAGATAGCCAAAAATTCGCAGTTTTTCAACGAATCTCGGCTATTTATGAACCGATCCTGAAATTCTTGGGTGGGTTCGACAGGGCTCCAGACACTCAGCTGCCCCGCACCGAAAATTCAGAAAAAAGTTGGTATTTGGCCGAGAAACCCTCGATTCTTGTCGGTTCTGACCGTTCTGACCAAGTTGCGGATGAGACCTCAAATTGCAATGCGCGTTTGTCGAAATCGCAGACATTCAGGTCAGACCAGCACAAAAATTGAGAAATCTTGACTTAGAGACAAGATAGCCAAAAATTCGACATTTTTCAACGAATCTCGGCTATTGATGAACCGATACTGAAATTCTTGGGTGGGTTCGACAGGGCTCCAGACACTCAGCTGCCCCGCACCGAAAATTCGGAAAAAAGTTGGTATTTGGCCGAGAAACCCTCGATTCTTGTCGGTTCTGACCGTTCCGACCAAGTTGCGGATGCGACGTCAAATTGCAATGCGCGTTTGTCGAAATCGCAGACATTCAGGTCAGACCAGCAGAAAAATTGAGGAATCTTGACTTAGAGACAAGATAGCCAAAAATTCGACATTTTTCAACGAATCTCGGCTATTTATGAACCGATCCTGAAATTCTTGGGTGGGTTCGACAGGGCTCCAGACACTCAGCTGCCCCGCACCGAAAATTCAGAAAAAAGTTGGTATTTGGCCGAGAAACCCTCGATTCTTGTCGGTTCTGACCGTTCTGACCAAGTTGCGGATGAGACCTCAAATTGCAATGCGCGTTTGTCGAAATCGCAGACATTCAGGTCAGACCAGCAGAAAAATTGAGAAATCTTGGCTTAGAGACAAGATAGCCAAAAATTCGACATTTTTCAACGAATCTCGGCTATTTAGGAACCGATCCTGAAATTCTTGGGTGGGTTCGACAGGGCTCCAGACACTCAGCTGCCCCGCACCGAAAATTCAGAAAAAAATTGGTATTTGGCCGAGAAACCCTCGATTCTTGTCGGTTCTGACCGTTCTGACCAAGTTGCGGATGAGACCTCAAATTGCAATGCGCGTTTGTCGAAATCGCAGACATTCAGGTCAGACCAGCAGAAAAATTGAGAAATCTTGGCTTCGAGACAAGATAGCCAAAAATTCGACATTTTTCAACGAATCTCGGCTATTTATAAACCGATCCTAAAATTCTTGGGTGGGTTCGACAGGGCTCCAGACACTCAGCTGCCCCGCACCGAAAATTCAGAAAAAAGTTGGTATTTGGCCGAGAAACCCTCGATTCTTGTCGGTTCTGACCGTTCTGACCAAGTTGCGGATGAGACGTCAAATTGCAATGCGCGTTTGTCGAAATCGCAGACATTCAGGTCAAACCAGCAGAAAAATTAAGGAATCTTGACTTAGGGACAAGATAGCCAAAAATTCGACATTTTTCAACGAATCTCGGCTATTTATGAACCGATCCTGAAATTCTTGGGTGGGTTCGACAGGGCTCTAGACATCCAGCTGCCCCGCACCGAAAATTCAGAAAAAAGTTGGTATTTGGCCGAGAAACCCTCGATTCTTGTCGGTTCTGACCGTTCTGACCAAGTTGCGGATGAGACCTCAAATTGCAATGCGCGTTTGTCGAAATCGCAGATATTCAGGTCAGACCAGCAGAAAAATTGAGAAATCTTGACTTAGAGACAAGATAGCCAAAAATTCGACATTTTTCAACGAATCTCGGCTATTTATGAACCGATCCTGAAATTCTTGGGTGGGTTCGACAGGGCTCCAGACACTCAGCTGCCCCGCACCGAAAATTCAGCAAAAAGTTGGTATTTGGCCGAGAATCCCTCGATTCTTGTCGGTTGTGACCGTTCTGACCAAGTTGCGGATGAGACCTCAAATTGCAATGCGCGTTCGTCGAAATCGCAGACATTCAGGTCAGACCAGCAGAAAAATTGAGAAATCTTGACTTAGAGACAAGATAGCCAAAAATTCGCAGTTTTTCAACGAATCTCGGCTATTTATGAACCGATCCTGAAATTCTTGGGTGGGTTCGACAGGGCTCCAGACACTCAGCTGCCCCGCACCGAAAATTCAGAAAAAAGTTGGTATTTGGCCGAGAAACCCTCGATTCTTGTCGGTTCTGACCGTTCTGACCAAGTTGCGGATGAGACCTCAAATTGCAATGCGCGTTTGTCGAAATCGCAGACATTCAGGTCAGACCAGCACAAAAATTGAGAAATCTTGACTTAGAGACAAGATAGCCAAAAATTCGACATTTTTCAACGAATCTCGGCTATTGATGAACCGATACTGAAATTCTTGGGTGGGTTCGACAGGGCTCCAGACACTCAGCTGCCCCGCACCGAAAATTCGGAAAAAAGTTGGTATTTGGCCGAGAAACCCTCGATTCTTGTCGGTTCTGACCGTTCCGACCAAGTTGCGGATGCGACGTCAAATTGCAATGCGCGTTTGTCGAAATCGCAGACATTCAGGTCAGACCAGCAGAAAAATTGAGGAATCTTGACTTAGAGACAAGATAGCCAAAAATTCGACATTTTTCAACGAATCTCGGCTATTTATGAACCGATCCTGAAATTCTTGGGTGGGTTCGACAGGGCTCCAGACACTCAGCTGCCCCGCACCGAAAATTCAGAAAAAAGTTGGTATTTGGCCGAGAAACCCTCGATTCTTGTCGGTTCTGACCGTTCTGACCAAGTTGCGGATGAGACCTCAAATTGCAATGCGCGTTTGTCGAAATCGCAGACATTCAGGTCAGACCAGCAGAAAAATTGAGAAATCTTGGCTTAGAGACAAGATAGCCAAAAATTCGACATTTTTCAACGAATCTCGGCTATTTAGGAACCGATCCTGAAATTCTTGGGTGGGTTCGACAGGGCTCCAGACACTCAGCTGCCCCGCACCGAAAATTCAGAAAAAAATTGGTATTTGGCCGAGAAACCCTCGATTCTTGTCGGTTCTGACCGTTCTGACCAAGTTGCGGATGAGACCTCAAATTGCAATGCGCGTTTGTCGAAATCGCAGACATTCAGGTCAGACCAGCAGAAAAATTGAGAAATCTTGGCTTCGAGACAAGATAGCCAAAAATTCGACATTTTTCAACGAATCTCGGCTATTTATAAACCGATCCTAAAATTCTTGGGTGGGTTCGACAGGGCTCCAGACACTCAGCTGCCCCGCACCGAAAATTCAGAAAAAAGTTGGTATTTGGCCGAGAAACCCTCGATTCTTGTCGGTTCTGACCGTTCTGACCAAGTTGCGGATGAGACGTCAAATTGCAATGCGCGTTTGTCGAAATCGCAGACATTCAGGTCAGACCAGCAGAAAAATTGAGAAATCTTGGCTTAGAGACAAGATGGCCAAAAATTCGACATTTTTCAACGAATCTCGGCTATTTAGGAACCGATCCTGAAAGTCTTGGGTGGGTTCGACAGGGCTCCAGACACTCAGCTGCCCCGCACCGAAAATTCAGAAAAAAATTGGTATTTGGCCGAGAAACCCTCGATTCTTGTCGGTTCTGACCGTTCTGACCAAGTTGCGGATGAGACCTCAAATTGCAATGCGCGTTAGTCGAAATCGCAGACATTCAGGTCAAATCAGCAGAAAAATTGAGAAATCTTGACTCAGAGACAAGATAGCCAAAAATTCGACATTTTCCAACGAATCTCGGCTATTTATGAACCGATCCTGAAATTCTTGGGTGGGTTCGACAGGGCTCCAGACACTCAGCTGCCCCGCACCGAAAATTCAGAAAAAAGTTGGTATTTGGCCGAGAAACCCTCGATTCTTGTCGGTTTTGACCGTTCTGACCAAGTTGCGGATGAGACGTCAAATTGCAATGCGCGTTTGTCGAAATCGCAGACATTCAGGTCAGACCAGCAGAAAAATTGAGGAATCTTGACTTGGAGACAAGATAGCCAAAAATTCGACATTTTTCAACGAATCTCGGCTATTTATCAACCGATCCTGAAATTCTTGGGTGGGTTCGACAGGGCTCCAGACACTCAGCTGCCCCGCACCGAAAATTCAGAAAAAAGTTGGTATTTGGCCGAGAAACCCTCGATTCTTGTCGGTTCTGACCGTTCCGACCAAGTTGCGGATGAGACGTCAAATTGCAATGCGCGTTTGTCGAAATCGCGGACATTCAGGTCAGACCAGCAGAAAAATTGAGGAATCTTGACTTAGAGACAAGATAGCCAAAAATTCGACATTTTTCAACGAATCTCGGCTATTTATGAACCGATCCTGAAATTCTTGGGTGGGTTCGACAGGGCTCCAGACACTCAGCTGCCCCGCACCGAAAATTCAGAAAAAAGTTGGTATTTGGCCGAGAAACCCTCGATTCTTGTCGGTTCTGACCGTTCTGACCAAGTTGCGGATGAGACCTCAAATTGCAATGCGCGTTTGTCGAAATCGCAGACATTCAGGTCAGACCAGCAGAAAAATTGAGAAATCTTGGCTTAGAGACAAGATAGCCAAAAATTCGACATTTTTCAACGAATCTCGGCTATTTATGAACCGATCCTGAAATTCTTGGGTGGGTTCGACAGGGCTCCAGACACTCAGCTGCCCCGCACCGAAAATTCAGAAAAAAGTTGGTATTTGGCCGAGAAACCCTCGATTCTTGTCGGTTCTGACCGTTCTGACCAAGTTGCGGATGAGACCTCAAATTGCAATGCGCGTTTGTCGAAATCGCAGACATTCAGGTCAGACCAGCAGAAAAATTGAGAAATCTTGACTTAGAGACAAGATAGCCGAAAATTCGACATTTTTCAACGAATCTCGGCTATTTATGAACCGATCCTGAAATTCTTGGGTGGGTTCGACAGGGCTCCAGACACTCAGCTGCCCCGCACCGAAAATTCAGAAAAAAGTTGGTATTTGGCCGAGAAACCCTCGATTCTTGTCGGTTCTGACCGTTCTGACCAAGTTGCGGATGAGACCTCAAATTGCAATGCGCGTTTGTCGAAATCGCAGACATTCAGGTCAGACCAGCAGAAAAATTGAGGAATCTTGACTTAGAGACAAGATAGCCAAAAATTCGACATTTTTCAACGGATCTCGGCTATTTATGAACCGATCCTGAAATTCTTGGGTGGGTTCGACAGGGCTCCAGACACTCAGCTGCCCCGCACCGAAAATTCAGAAAAAAGTTGGTATTTGGCCGAGAAACCCTCGATTCTTGTCGGTTCTGACCGTTCTGACCAAGTATCGGATGAGACCTCAAATTGCAATGCGCGTTTGTCGAAATCGCAGACATTCAGGTCAGACCAGCAGAAAAATTGAGGAATCTTGACTTAGAGACAAGATAGCCAAAAATTCGACATTTTTCAACGAATCTCGGCTATTTATGAACCGATCCTGAAATTCTTGGGTGGGTTCGACAGGGCTCCAGACACTCAGCTGCCCTGCACCGGAAATTCAGAAAAAAGTTGGTATTTGGCCGAGAAACCCTCGATTCTTGTCGGTTCTGACCGTTCTGACCAAGTTGCGGATGAGACGTCAAATTGCAATGCGCGTTTGTCGAAATCGCAGACATTCAGGTCAGACCAGCAGAAAAATTAAGGAATCTTGACTTAGGGACAAGATAGCCAAAAATTCGACATTTTTCAACGAATCTCGGCTATTTATGAACTGATCCTGAAATTCTTGGGTGGGTTCGACAGGGCTCCAGACACTCAGCTGCCCCGCACCGAAAATTCAGAAAAAAGTTGGTATTTGGCCGAGAAACCCTCGATTCTTGTCGGTTCTGACCGTTCTGACCAAGTTGCGGATGAGACCTCAAATTGCAATGCGCGTTTGTCGAAATCGCAGACATTCAGGTCAGACCAGCAGAAAAATTGAGAAATCTTGGCTTAGAGACAAGATAGCCAAAAATTCGACATTTTTCAACGAATCTCGGCTATTTATGAACCGATCCTGAAATTCTTGGGTGGGTTCGACGGGGCTCCAGACACTCAGCTGCCCCGCACCGAAAATTCAGAAAAAAGTTGGTATTTGGCCGAGAAACCCTCGATTCTTGTCGGTTCTGACCGTTCTGACCAAGTTGCGGATGAGACCTCAAATTGCAATGCGCGTTTGTCGAAATCGCAGACATTCAGGTCAGACCAGCAGAAAAATTGAGAAATCTTGACTTAGAGACAAGATAGCCAAAAATTCGACAATTTTCAACGAATCTCGGCTATTTATGAACCGATCCTGAAATTCTTGGGTGGGTTCGACAGGGCTCCAGACACTCAGCTGCCCCGCACCGAAAATTCAGAAAAAAGTTGGTATTTGGCCGAGAATCCCTCGATTCTTGTCGGTTGTGACCGTTCTGACCAAGTTGCGGATGAGACCTCAAATTGCAATGCGCGTTTGTCGAAATCGCAGACATTCAGGTCAGACCAGCACAAAAATTGAGAAATCTTGACTTAGAGACAAGATAGCCAAAAATTCGACATTTTTCAACGAATCTCGGCTATTTATGA
This sequence comes from Diprion similis, assembly GCF_021155765.1. Lineage (NCBI taxonomy): Eukaryota > Metazoa > Arthropoda > Insecta > Hymenoptera > Diprionidae > Diprion > Diprion similis. Next base: position 3,586,359 of record NC_060106.1, read on the forward strand.
ACCGATACTGAAATTCTTGGGTGGGTTCGACAGGGCTCCAGACACTCAGCTGCCCCGCACCGAAAATTCAGAAAAAAGTTGGTATTTGGCCGAGAAACCCTCGATTCTTGTCGGTTCTGACCGTTCCGACCAAGTTGCGGATGCGACGTCAAATTGCAATGCGCGTTTGTCGAAATCGCAGACATTCAGGTCAGACCAGCAGAAAAATTGAGAAATCTTGGCTTAGAGACAAGATAGCCAAAAATTCGACATTTTTCAACGAATCTTGGCTATTTATAAACCGATCCTGAAATTCTTGGGTGGGTTCGACAGGGCTCCAGACACTCAGCTGCCCCGCACCGAAAATTCAGAAAAAAGTTGGTATTTGGCCCAGAAACCCTCGATTCTTGTCGGTTCTGACCGTTCTGACCAAGTTGCGGATGAGACCTCAAATTGCAATGCGCGTTTGTCGAAATCGCAGACATTCAGGTCAGACCAGCAGAAAAATTGAGAAATCTTGACTTAGAGACAAGATAGCCGAAAATTCGACATTTTTCAACGAATCTCGGCTATTTATGAACCGATCCTGAAATTCTTGGGTGGGTTCGACAGGGCTCCAGACACTCAGCTGCCCCGCACCGAAAATTCAGAAAAAAGTTGGTATTTGGCCGAGAAACCCTCGATTCTTGTCGGTTCTGACCGTTCTGACCAAGTTGCGGATGAGACCTCAAATTGCAATGCGCGTTTGTCGAAATCGCAGACATTCAGGTCAGACCAGCAGAAAAATTGAGGAATCTTGACTTAGCGACAAGATAGCCAAAAATTCGACATTTTTCAACGAATCTCGGCTATTTATGAACCGATCCTGAAATTCTTGGGTGGGTTCGACAGGGCTCCAGACACTCAGCTGCCCCGCACCGAAAATTCAGCAAAAAGTTGGTATTTGGCCGAGAATCCCTCGATTCTTGTCGGTTGTGACCGTTCTGACCAAGTTGCGGATGAGACCTCAAATTGCAATGCGCGTTCGTCGAAATCGCAGACATTCAGGTCAGACCAGCAGAAAAATTGAGAAATCTTGACTTAGAGACAAGATAGCCAAAAATTCGCAGTTTTTCAACGAATCTCGGCTATTTATGAACCGATCCTGAAATTCTTGGGTGGGTTCGACAGGGCTCCAGACACTCAGCTGCCCTGCACCGGAAATTCAGAAAAAAGTTGGTATTTGGCCGAGAAACCCTCGATTCTTGTCGGTTCTGACCGTTCTGACCAAGTTGCGGATGAGACGTCAAATTGCAATGCGCGTTTGTCGAAATCGCAGACATTCAGGTCAGACCAGCAGAAAAATTAAGGAATCTTGACTTAGGGACAAGATAGCCAAAAATTCGACATTTTTCAACGAATCTCGGCTATTTATGAACTGATCCTGAAATTCTTGGGTGGGTTCGACAGGGCTCCAGACACTCAGCTGCCCCGCACCGAAAATTCAGAAAAAAGTTGGTATTTGGCCGAGAAACCCTCGATTCTTGTCGGTTCTGACCGTTCTGACCAAGTTGCGGATGAGACCTCAAATTGCAATGCGCGTTTGTCGAAATCGCAGACATTCAGGTCAGACCAGCAGAAAAATTGAGAAATCTTGGCTTAGAGACAAGATAGCCAAAAATTCGACATTTTTCAACGAATCTCGGCTATTTATGAACCGATCCTGAAATTCTTGGGTGGGTTCGACGGGGCTCCAGACACTCAGCTGCCCCGCACCGAAAATTCAGAAAAAAGTTGGTATTTGGCCGAGAAACCCTCGATTCTTGTCGGTTCTGACCGTTCTGACCAAGTTGCGGATGAGACCTCAAATTGCAATGCGCGTTTGTCGAAATCGCAGACATTCAGGTCAGACCAGCAGAAAAATTGAGAAATCTTGACTTAGAGACAAGATAGCCAAAAATTCGACAATTTTCAACGAATCTCGGCTATTTATGAACCGATCCTGAAATTCTTGGGTGGGTTCGACAGGGCTCCAGACACTCAGCTGCCCCGCACCGAAAATTCAGAAAAAAGTTGGTATTTGGCCGAGAATCCCTCGATTCTTGTCGGTTGTGACCGTTCTGACCAAGTTGCGGATGAGACCTCAAATTGCAATGCGCGTTTGTCGAAATCGCAGACATTCAGGTCAGACCAGCACAAAAATTGAGAAATCTTGACTTAGAGACAAGATAGCCAAAAATTCGACATTTTTCAACGAATCTCGGCTATTTATGAACCGATCCTGAAATTCTTGGGTGGGTTCGACAGGGCTCCAGACACTCAGCTGCCCCGCACCGGAAATTCAGAAAAAAGTTGGTATTTGGCCGAGAAACCCTCGATTCTTGTCGGTTCTGACCGTTCTGACCAAGTTGCGGATGAGACGTCAAATTGCAATGCGCGTTTGTCGAAATCGCAGACATTCAGGTCAGACCAGCAGAAAAATTAAGGAATCTTGACTTAGGGACAAGATAGCCAAAAATTCGACATTTTTCAACGAATCTCGGCTATTTATGAACCAATCCTGAAATTCTTGGGTGGGTTCGACAGGGCTCCAGACACTCAGCTGCCCCGCACCGAAAATTCAGAAAAAAGTTGGTATTTGGCCGAGAAACCCTCGATTCTTGTCGGTTCTGACCGTTCTGACCAAGTTGCGGATGAGACCTCAAATTGCAATGCGCGTTTGTCGAAATCGCAGACATTCAGGTCAGACCAGCAGAAAAATTGAGAAATCTTGACTTAGAGACAAGATAGCCAAAAATTCGACATTTTTCAACGGATCTCGGCTATTTATGAACCGATCCTGAAATTCTTGGGTGGGTTCGACAGGGCTCCAGACACTCAGCTGCCCCGCACCGAAAATTCAGAAAAAAGTTGGTATTTGGCCGAGAAACCCTCGATTCTTGTCGGTTCTGACCGTTCTGACCAAGTTGCGGATGAGACCTCAAATTGCAATGCGCGTTTGTCGAAATCGCAGACATTCAGGTCAGACCAGCAGAAAAATTGAGGAATCTTGACTTAGCGACAAGATAGCCAAAAATTCGACATTTTTCAACGAATCTCGGCTATTTATGAACCGATCCTGAAATTCTTGGGTGGGTTCGACAGGGCTCCAGACACTCAGCTGCCCCGCACCGAAAATTCAGCAAAAAGTTGGTATTTGGCCGAGAATCCCTCGATTCTTGTCGGTTGTGACCGTTCTGACCAAGTTGCGGATGAGACCTCAAATTGCAATGCGCGTTCGTCGAAATCGCAGACATTCAGGTCAGACCAGCAGAAAAATTGAGAAATCTTGACTTAGAGACAAGATAGCCAAAAATTCGCAGTTTTTCAACGAATCTCGGCTATTTATGAACCGATCCTGAAATTCTTGGGTGGGTTCGACAGGGCTCCAGACACTCAGCTGCCCCGCACCGAAAATTCAGAAAAAAGTTGGTATTTGGCCGAGAAACCCTCGATTCTTGTCGGTTCTGACCGTTCTGACCAAGTTGCGGATGAGACCTCAAATTGCAATGCGCGTTTGTCGAAATCGCAGACATTCAGGTCAGACCAGCAGAAAAATTGAGAAATCTTGACTTAGAGACAAGATAGCCAAAAATTCGACATTTTTCAACGGATCTCGGCTATTTATGAACCGATCCTGAAATTCTTGGGTGGGTTCGACAGGGCTCCAGACACTCAGCTGCCCCGCACCGAAAATTCAGAAAAAAGTTGGTATTTGGCCGAGAAACCCTCGATTCTTGTCGGTTCTGACCGTTCTGACCAAGTATCGGATGAGACCTCAAATTGCAATGCGCGTTTGTCGAAATCGCAGACATTCAGGTCAGACCAGCAGAAAAATTGAGGAATCTTGACTTAGAGACAAGATAGCCAAAAATTCGACATTTTTCAACGAATCTCGGCTATTTATGAACCGATCCTGAAATTCTTGGGTGGGTTCGACAGGGCTCCAGACACTCAGCTGCCCTGCACCGGAAATTCAGAAAAAAGTTGGTATTTGGCCGAGAAACCCTCGATTCTTGTCGGTTCTGACCGTTCTGACCAAGTTGCGGATGAGACGTCAAATTGCAATGCGCGTTTGTCGAAATCGCAGACATTCAGGTCAGACCAGCAGAAAAATTAAGGAATCTTGACTTAGGGACAAGATAGCCAAAAATTCGACATTTTTCAACGAATCTCGGCTATTTATGAACTGATCCTGAAATTCTTGGGTGGGTTCGACAGGGCTCCAGACACTCAGCTGCCCCGCACCGAAAATTCAGAAAAAAGTTGGTATTTGGCCGAGAAACCCTCGATTCTTGTCGGTTCTGACCGTTCTGACCAAGTTGCGGATGAGACCTCAAATTGCAATGCGCGTTTGTCGAAATCGCAGACATTCAGGTCAGACCAGCAGAAAAATTGAGAAATCTTGGCTTAGAGACAAGATAGCCAAAAATTCGACATTTTTCAACGAATCTCGGCTATTTATGAACCGATCCTGAAATTCTTGGGTGGGTTCGACGGGGCTCCAGACACTCAGCTGCCCCGCACCGAAAATTCAGAAAAAAGTTGGTATTTGGCCGAGAAACCCTCGATTCTTGTCGGTTCTGACCGTTCTGACCAAGTTGCGGATGAAACCTCAAATTGCAATGCGCGTTTGTCGAAATCGCAGACATTCAGGTCAGACCAGCAGAAAAATTGAGAAATCTTGACTTAGAGACAAGATAGCCAAAAATTCGACAATTTTCAACGAATCTCGGCTATTTATGAACCGATCCTGAAATTCTTGGGTGGGTTCGACAGGGCTCCAGACACTCAGCTGCCCCGCACCGAAAATTCAGAAAAAAGTTGGTATTTGGCCGAGAATCCCTCGATTCTTGTCGGTTGTGACCGTTCTGACCAAGTTGCGGATGAGACCTCAAATTGCAATGCGCGTTTGTCGAAATCGCAGACATTCAGGTCAGACCAGCACAAAAATTGAGAAATCTTGACTTAGAGACAAGATAGCCAAAAATTCGACATTTTTCAACGAATCTCGGCTATTTATGAACCGATACTGAAATTCTTGGGTGGGTTCGACAGGGCTCCAGACACTCAGCTGCCCCGCACCGAAAATTCAGAAAAAAGTTGGTATTTGGCCGAGAAACCCTCGATTCTTGTCGGTTCTGACCGTTCCGACCAAGTTGCGGATGCGACGTCAAATTGCAATGCGCGTTTGTCGAAATCGCAGACATTCAGGTCAGACCAGCAGAAAAATTGAGAAATCTTGGCTTAGAGACAAGATAGCCAAAAATTCGACATTTTTCAACGAATCTTGGCTATTTATAAACCGATCCTGAAATTCTTGGGTGGGTTCGACAGGGCTCCAGACACTCAGCTGCCCCGCACCGAAAATTCAGAAAAAAGTTGGTATTTGGCCCAGAAACCCTCGATTCTTGTCGGTTCTGACCGTTCTGACCAAGTTGCGGATGAGACCTCAAATTGCAATGCGCGTTTGTCGAAATCGCAGACATTCAGGTCAGACCAGCAGAAAAATTGAGAAATCTTGACTTAGAGACAAGATAGCCGAAAATTCGACATTTTTCAACGAATCTCGGCTATTTATGAACCGATCCTGAAATTCTTGGGTGGGTTCGACAGGGCTCCAGACACTCAGCTGCCCCGCACCGAAAATTCAGAAAAAAGTTGGTATTTGGCCGAGAAACCCTCGATTCTTGTCGGTTCTGACCGTTCTGACCAAGTTGCGGATGAGACCTCAAATTGCAATGCGCGTTTGTCGAAATCGCAGACATTCAGGTCAGACCAGCAGAAAAATTGAGGAATCTTGACTTAGCGACAAGATAGCCAAAAATTCGACATTTTTCAACGAATCTCGGCTATTTATGAACCGATCCTGAAATTCTTGGGTGGGTTCGACAGGGCTCCAGACACTCAGCTGCCCCGCACCGAAAATTCAGCAAAAAGTTGGTATTTGGCCGAGAATCCCTCGATTCTTGTCGGTTGTGACCGTTCTGACCAAGTTGCGGATGAGACCTCAAATTGCAATGCGCGTTCGTCGAAATCGCAGACATTCAGGTCAGACCAGCAGAAAAATTGAGAAATCTTGACTTAGAGACAAGATAGCCAAAAATTCGCAGTTTTTCAACGAATCTCGGCTATTTATGAACCGATCCTGAAATTCTTGGGTGGGTTCGACAGGGCTCCAGACACTCAGCTGCCCCGCACCGAAAATTCAGAAAAAAGTTGGTATTTGGCCGAGAAACCCTCGATTCTTGTCGGTTCTGACCGTTCTGACCAAGTTGCGGATGAGACCTCAAATTGCAATGCGCGTTTGTCGAAATCGCAGACATTCAGGTCAGACCAGCACAAAAATTGAGAAATCTTGACTTAGAGACAAGATAGCCAAAAATTCGACATTTTTCAACGAATCTCGGCTATTGATGAACCGATACTGAAATTCTTGGGTGGGTTCGACAGGGCTCCAGACACTCAGCTGCCCCGCACCGAAAATTCAGAAAAAAGTTGGTATTTGGCCGAGAAACCCTCGATTCTTGTCGGTTCTGACCGTTCTGACCAAGTTGCGGATGAGACCTCAAATTGCAATGCGCGTTTGTCGAAATCGCAGACATTCAGGTCAGACCAGCAGAAAAATTAAGAAATCTTGGCTTAGAGACAAGATAGCCAAAAATTCGACATTTTTTAACGAATCTCGGCTATTTATGAACCGATCCTGAAATTCTTGGGTGGGTTCGACAGGGCTCCAGACACTCAGCTGCCCCGCACCGAAAATTCAGAAAAAAGTTGGTATTTGGCCGAGAAACCCTCGATTCTTGTCGGTTCTGACCGTTCTGACCAAGTTGCGGATGAGACCTCAAATTGCAATGCGCGTTTGTCGAAATCGCAGACATTCAGGTCAGACCAGCAGAAAAATTGAGAAATCTTGGCTTAGAGACAAGATAGCCAAAAATTCGACATTTTTCAACGAATCTCGGCTATTTATAAACCGATCCTGAAATTCTTGGGTGGGTTCGACAGGGCTCCAGACACTCAGCTGCCCTGCACCGAAAATTCAATAAAAAGTTGGTATTTGGCCGAGAAACCCTCGATTCTTGTCGGTTCTGACCGTTCTGACCAAGTTGCGGATGAGACCTGAAATTGCAATGCGCGTATGTCGAAATCGCAGACATTCAGGTCAGACCAGCAGAAAAATTGAGAAATCTTGACTTAGAGACAAGATAGCCAAAAATTCGACATTTTTCAACGAATCTCGGCTATTTATGAACCGATCCTGAAATTCTTGGGTGGGTTCGACAGGGCTCCAGACACTCAGCTGCCCCGCACCGAAAATTCAGAAAAAAGTTGGTATTTGGCCGAGAAACCCTCGATTCTTGTCGGTTCTGACCGTTCTGACCAAGTTGCGGATGAGACCTCAAATTGCAATGCGCGTTTGTCGAAATCGCAGACATTCAGGTCAGACCAGCAGAAAAATTGAGGAATCTTGACTTAGAGACAAGATAGCCAAAAATTCGACATTTTTCAACGAATCTCGGCTATTTATGAACCGATCCTGAAATTCTTGGGTGGGTTCGACAGGGCTCCAGACACTCAGCTGCCCCGCACCGGAAATTCAGAAAAAAGTTGGTATTTGGCCGAGAAACCCTCGATTCTTGTCGGTTCTGACCGTTCTGACCAAGTTGCGGATGAGACGTCAAATTGCAATGCGCGTTAGTCGAAATCGCAGACATTCAGGTCAAATCAGCAGAAAAATTGAGAAATCTTGACTCAGAGACAAGATAGCCAAAAATTCGACATTTTCCAACGAATCTCGGCTATTTATGAACCGATCCTGAAATTCTTGGGTGGGTTCGACAGGGCTCCAGACACTCAGCTGCCCCGCACCGAAAATTCAGAAAAAAGTTGGTATTTGGCCGAGAAACCCTCGATTCTTGTCGGTTCTGACCGTTCTGACCAAGTTGCGGATGAGACCTCAAATTGCAATGCGCGTTTGTCGAAATCGCAGACATTCAGGTCAGACCAGCGGAAAAATTGAGAAATCTTGACTTAGAGACAAGATAGCCAAAAATTCGACATTTTTCAACGGATCTCGGCTATTTATGAACCGATCCTGAAATTCTTGGGTGGGTTCGACAGGGCTCCAGACACTCAGCTGCCCCGCACCGAAAATTCAGAAAAAAGTTGGTATTTGGCCGAGAAACCCTCGATTCTTGTCGGTTCTGACCGTTCTGACCAAGTATCGGATGAGACCTCAAATTGCAATGCGCGTTTGTCGAAATCGCAGACATTCAGGTCAGACCAGCAGAAAAATTGAGGAATCTTGACTTAGAGACAAGATAGCCAAAAATTCGACATTTTTCAACGAATCTCGGCTATTTATGAACCGATCCTGAAATTCTTGGGTGGGTTCGACAGGGCTCCAGACACTCAGCTGCCCTGCACCGGAAATTCAGAAAAAAGTTGGTATTTGGCCGAGAAACCCTCGATTCTTGTCGGTTCTGACCGTTCTGACCAAGTTGCGGATGAGACGTCAAATTGCAATGCGCGTTTGTCGAAATCGCAGACATTCAAGTCAGACCAGCAGAAAAATTAAGGAATCTTGACTTAGGGACAAGATAGCCAAAAATTCGACATTTTTCAACGAATCTCGGCTATTTATGAACTGATCCTGAAATTCTTGGGTGGGTTCGACAGGGCTCCAGACACTCAGCTGCCCCGCACCGAAAATTCAGAAAAAAGTTGGTATTTGGCCGAGAAACCCTCGATTCTTGTCGGTTCTGACCGTTCTGACCAAGTTGCGGATGAGACCTCAAATTGCAATGCGCGTTTGTCGAAATCGCAGACATTCAGGTCAGACCAGCAGAAAAATTGAGAAATCTTGGCTTAGAGACAAGATAGCCAAAAATTCGACATTTTTCAACGAATCTCGGCTATTTATGAACCGATCCTGAAATTCTTGGGTGGGTTCGACGGGGCTCCAGACACTCAGCTGCCCCGCACCGAAAATTCAGAAAAAAGTTGGTATTTGGCCGAGAAACCCTCGATTCTTGTCGGTTCTGACCGTTCTGACCAAGTTGCGGATGAGACCTCAAATTGCAATGCGCGTTTGTCGAAATCGCAGACATTCAGGTCAGACCAGCAGAAAAATTGAGAAATCTTGACTTAGAGACAAGATAGCCAAAAATTCGACAATTTTCAACGAATCTCGGCTATTTATGAACCGATCCTGAAATTCTTGGGTGGGTTCGACAGGGCTCCAGACACTCAGCTGCCCCGCACCGAAAATTCAGAAAAAAGTTGGTATTTGGCCGAGAATCCCTCGATTCTTGTCGGTTGTGACCGTTCTGACCAAGTTGCGGATGAGACCTCAAATTGCAATGCGCGTTTGTCGAAATCGCAGACATTCAGGTCAGACCAGCACAAAAATTGAGAAATCTTGACTTAGAGACAAGATAGCCAAAAATTCGACATTTTTCAACGAATCTCGGCTATTTATGAACCGATACTGAAATTCTTGGGTGGGTTCGACAGGGCTCCAGACACTCAGCTGCCCCGCACCGAAAATTCAGAAAAAAGTTGGTATTTGGCCGAGAAACCCTCGATTCTTGTCGGTTCTGACCGTTCCGACCAAGTTGCGGATGCGACGTCAAATTGCAATGCGCGTTTGTCGAAATCGCAGACATTCAGGTCAGACCAGCAGAAAAATTGAGAAATCTTGGCTTAGAGACAAGATAGCCAAAAATTCGACATTTTTCAACGAATCTTGGCTATTTATAAACCGATCCTGAAATTCTTGGGTGGGTTCGACAGGGCTCCAGACACTCAGCTGCCCCGCACCGAAAATTCAGAAAAAAGTTGGTATTTGGCCCAGAAACCCTCGATTCTTGTCGGTTCTGACCGTTCTGACCAAGTTGCGGATGAGACCTCAAATTGCAATGCGCGTTTGTCGAAATCGCAGACATTCAGGTCAGACCAGCAGAAAAATTGAGAAATCTTGACTTAGAGACAAGATAGCCGAAAATTCGACATTTTTCAACGAATCTCGGCTATTTATGAACCGATCCTGAAATTCTTGGGTGGGTTCGACAGGGCTCCAGACACTCAGCTGCCCCGCACCGAAAATTCAGAAAAAAGTTGGTATTTGGCCGAGAAACCCTCGATTCTTGTCGGTTCTGACCGTTCTGACCAAGTTGCGGATGAGACCTCAAATTGCAATGCGCGTTTGTCGAAATCGCAGACATTCAGGTCAGACCAGCAGAAAAATTGAGGAATCTTGACTTAGCGACAAGATAGCCAAAAATTCGACATTTTTCAACGAATCTCGGCTATTTATGAACCGATCCTGAAATTCTTGGGTGGGTTCGACAGGGCTCCAGACACTCAGCTGCCCCGCACCGGAAATTCAGAAAAAAGTTGGTATTTGGCCGAGAAACCCTCGATTCTTGTCGGTTCTGACCGTTCTGACCAAGTTGCGGATGAGACGTCAAATTGCAATGCGCGTTTGTCGAAATCGCAGACATTCAGGTCAGACCAGCAGAAAAATTAAGGAATCTTGACTTAGGGACAAGATAGCCAGAAATTCGACATTTTTCAACGAATCTCGGCTATTTATGAACCAATCCTGAAATTCTTGGGTGGGTTCGACAGGGCTCCAGACACTCAGCTGCCCCGCACCGAAAATTCAGAAAAAAGTTGGTATTTGGCCGAGAAACCCTCGATTCTTGTCGGTTCTGACCGTTCTGACCAAGTTGCGGATGAGACCTCAAATTGCAATGCGCGTTTGTCGAAATCGCAGACATTCAGGTCAGACCAGCAGAAAAATTGAGAAATCTTGACTTAGAGACAAGATAGCCAAAAATTCGACATTTTTCAACGGATCTCGGCTATTTATGAACCGATCCTGAAATTCTTGGGTGGGTTCGACAGGGCTCCAGACACTCAGCTGCCCCGCACCGAAAATTCAGAAAAAAGTTGGTATTTGGCCGAGAAACCCTCGATTTTTGTCGGTTCTGACCGTTCTGACCAAGTATCGGATGAGACCTCAAATTGCAATGCGCGTTTGTCGAAATCGCAGACATTCAGGTCAGACCAGCAGAAAAATTGAGGAATCTTGACTTAGAGACAAGATAGCCAAAAATTCGACATTTTTCAACGAATCTCGGCTATTTATGAACCGATCCTGAAATTCTTGGGTGGGTTCGACAGGGCTCCAGACACTCAGCTGCCCTGCACCGGAAATTCAGAAAAAAGTTGGTATTTGGCCGAGAAACCCTCGATTCTTGTCGGTTCTGACCGTTCTGACCAAGTTGCGGATGAGACGTCAAATTGCAATGCGCGTTTGTCGAAATCGCAGACATTCAGGTCAGACCAGCAGAAAAATTAAGGAATCTTGACTTAGGGACAAGATAGCCAAAAATTCGACATTTTTCAACGAATCTCGGCTATTTATGAACTGATCCTGAAATTCTTGGGTGGGTTCGACAGGGCTCCAGACACTCAGCTGCCCCGCACCGAAAATTCAGAAAAAAGTTGGTATTTGGCCGAGAAACCCTCGATTCTTGTCGGTTCTGACCGTTCTGACCAAGTTGCGGATGAGACCTCAAATTGCAATGCGCGTTTGTCGAAATCGCAGACATTCAGGTCAGACCAGCAGAAAAATTGAGAAATCTTGGCTTAGAGACAAGATAGCCAAAAATTCGACATTTTTCAACGAATCTCGGCTATTTATGAACCGATCCTGAAATTCTTGGGTGGGTTCGACAGGGCTCCAGACACTCAGCTGCCCCGCACCGAAAATTCAGAAAAAAGTTGGTATTTGGCCGAGAATCCCTCGATTCTTGTCGGTTGTGACCGTTCTGACCAAGTTGCGGATGAGACCTCAAATTGCAATGCGCGTTTGTCGAAATCGCAGACATTCAGGTCAGACCAGCACAAAAATTGAGAAATCTTGACTTAGAGACAAGATAGCCAAAAATTCGACATTTTTCAACGAATCTCGGCTATTTATGAACCGATACTGAAATTCTTGGGTGGGTTCGACAGGGCTCCAGACACTCAGCTGCCCCGCACCGAAAATTCAGAAAAAAGTTGGTATTTGGCCGAGAAACCCTCGATTCTTGTCGGTTCTGACCGTTCCGACCAAGTTGCGGATGCGACGTCAAATTGCAATGCGCGTTTGTCGAAATCGCAGACATTCAGGTCAGACCAGCAGAAAAATTGAGAAATCTTGGCTTAGAGACAAGATAGCCAAAAATTCGACATTTTTCAACGAATCTTGGCTATTTATAAACCGATCCTGAAATTCTTGGGTGGGTTCGACAGGGCTCCAGACACTCAGCTGCCCCGCACCGAAAATTCAGAAAAAAGTTGGTATTTGGCCCAGAAACCCTCGATTCTTGTCGGTTCTGACCGTTCTGACCAAGTTGCGGATGAGACCTCAAATTGCAATGCGCGTTTGTCGAAATCGCAGACATTCAGGTCAGACCAGCAGAAAAATTGAGAAATCTTGACTTAGAGACAAGATAGCCAAAAATTCGACATTTTTCAACGAATCTCGGCTATTTATGAACCGATCCTGAAATTCTTGGGTGGGTTCGACAGGGCTCCAGACACTCAGCTGCCCCGCACCGAAAATTCAGGAAAAAGTTGGTATTTGGCCGAGAAACCCTCGATTCTTGTCGGTTCTGACCGTTCTGACCAAGTTGCGGATGAGACCTCAAATTGCAATGCGCGTTTGTCGAAATCGCAGACATTCAGGTCAGACCAGCAGAACAATTGAGGAATCTTGACTTAGAGACAAGATAGCCAAAAATTCGACATTTTTCAACGAATCTCGGCTATTTATGAACCGATCCTGAAATTCTTGGGTGGGTTCGACAGGGCTCCAGACACTCAGCTGCCCCGCACCGAAAATTCAGGAAAAAGTTGGTATTTGGCCGAGAAACCCTCGATTCTTGTCGGTTCTGACCGTTCTGACCAAGTTGCGGATGAGACCTCAAATTGCAATGCGCGTTTGTCGAAATCGCAGACATTCAGGTCAGACCAGCAGAAAAATTGAGGAATCTTGACTTAGAGACAAGATAGCCAAAAATTCGACATTTTTCAACGAATCTCGGCTATTTATGAACCGATCCTGAAATTCTTGGGTGGGTTCGACAGGGCTCCAGACACTCAGCTGCCCCGCACCGGAAATTCAGAAAAAAGTTGGTATTTGGCCGAGAAACCCTCGATTCTTGTCGGTTCTGACCGTTCTGACCAAGTTGCGGATGAGACGTCGAATTGCAATGCGCGTTTGTCGAAATCGCAGACATTCAGGTCAGACCAGCAGAAAAATTAAGGAATCTTGACTTAGGGACAAGATAGCCAAAAATTCGACATTTTTCAACGAATCTCGGCTATTTATGAACCGATCCTGAAATTCTTGGGTGGGTTCGACAGGGCTCCAGACACTCAGCTGCCCCGCACCGAAAATTCAGGAAAAAGTTGGTATTTGGCCGAGAAACCCTCGATTCTTGTCGGTTCTGACCGTTCTGACCAAGTTGCGGATGAGACCTCAAATTGCAATGCGCGTTTGTCGAAATCGCAGACATTCAGGTCAGACCAGCAGAAAAATTGAGAAATCTTGACTTAGAGACAAGATAGCCAAAAATTCGACATTTTTCAACGAATCTCGGCTATTTATAAACCGATCCTGAAATTCTTGGGTGGGTTCGACAGGGCTCCAGACACTCAGCTGCCCCGCACCGAAAATTCAGAAAAAAGTTGGTATTTGGCCGAGAATCCCTCGATTCTTGTCGGTTGTGACCGTTCTGACCAAGTTGCGGATGAGACCTCAAATTGCAATGCGCGTTTGTCGAAATCGCAGACATTCAGGTCAGACCAGCACAAAAATTGAGAAATCTTGACTTAGAGACAAGATAGCCAAAAATTCGACATTTTTCAACGAATCTCGGCTATTTATGAACCGATACTGAAATTCTTGGGTGGGTTCGACAGGGCTCCAGACACTCAGCTGCCCCGCACCGAAAATTCAGAAAAAAGTTGGTATTTGGCCGAGAAACCCTCGATTCTTGTCGGTTCTGACCGTTCCGACCAAGTTGCGGATGCGACGTCAAATTGCAATGCGCGTTTGTCGAAATCGCAGACATTCAGGTCAGACCAGCAGAAAAATTGAGGAATCTTGACTTAGAGACAAGATAGCCAAAAATTCGACATTTTTCAACGAATCTCGGCTATTCATGAACCGATCCTGAAATTCTTGGGTGGGTTCGACAGGGCTCCAGACACTCAGCTGCCCCGCACCGAAAATTCAGAAAAAAGTTGGTATTTGGCCGAGAAACCCTCGATTCTTGTCGGTTCTGACCGTTCCGACCAAGTTGCGGATGCGACGTCAAATTGCAATGCGCGTTTGTCGAAATCGCAGACATTCAGGTCAGACCAGCAGAAAAATTGAGGAATCTTGACTTAGAGACGAGATAGCCAAAAATTCGACATTTTTCAACGAATCTCGGCTATTTATGAACCGATCCTGAAATTCTTGGGTGGGTTCGACAGGGCTCCAGACACTCAGCTGCCCCGCACCGAAAATTCAGAAAAAAGTTGGTATTTGGCCGAAAAACCCTCGATTCTTGTCGGTTCTGACCGTTCTGACCAAGTTGCGGATGAGACCTCAAATTGCAATGCGCGTTTGTCGAAATCGCAGACATTCAGGTCAGACCAGCAGAAAAATTAAGAAATCTTGGCTTAGAGACAAGATAGCCAAAAATTCGACATTTTTCAACGAATCTCGGCTATTTATGAACCGATCCTGAAATTCTTGGGTGGGTTCGACAGGGCTCCAGACACTCAGCTGCCCCGCACCGAAAATTCAGAAAAAAGTTGGTATTTGGCCGAGAAACCCTCGATTCTTGTCGGTTCTGACCGTTCTGACCAAGTTGCGGATGAGACCTCAAATTGCAATGCGCGTTTGTCGAAATCGCAGACATTCAGGTCAGACCAGCAGAAAAATTGAGAAATCTTGGCTTAGAGACAAGATAGCCAAAAATTCGACATTTTTCAACGAATCTCGGCTATTTATAAACCGATCCTGAAATTCTTGGGTGGGTTCGACAGGGCTCCAGACACTCAGCTGCCCTGCACCGAAAATTCCGAAAAAAGTTGGTATTTGGCCGAGAAACCCTCGATTCTTGTCGGTTCTGACCGTTCTGACCAAGTTGCGGATGAGACCTGAAATTGCAATGCGCGTATGTCGAAATCGCAGACATTCAGGTCAGACCAGCAGAAAAATTGAGAAATCTTGACTTAGAGACAAGATAGCCAAAAATTCGACATTTTTCAACGAATCTCGGCTATTTATGAACCGATCCTGAAATTCTTGGGTGGGTTCGACAGGGCTCCAGACACTCAGCTGCCCCGCACCGAAAATTCAGAAAAAAGTTGGTATTTGGCCGAGAAACCCTCGATTCTTGTCGGTTCTGACCGTTCTGACCAAGTTGCGGATGAGACCTCAAATTGCAATGCGCGTTTGTCGAAATCGCAGACATTCAGGTCAGACCAGCAGAAAAATTGAGGAATCTTGACTTAGAGACAAGATAGCCAAAAATTCGACATTTTTCAACGAATCTCGGCTATTTATGAACCGATCCTGAAATTCTTGGGTGGGTTCGACAGGGCTCCAGACACTCAGCTGCCCCGCACCGGAAATTCAGAAAAAAGTTGGTATTTGGCCGAGAAACCCTCGATTCTAGTCGGTTCTGACCGTTCTGACCAAGTTGCGGATAAGACGTCAAATTGCAATGCGCGTTTGTCGAAATCGCAGACATTCAGGTCAAACCAGCAGAAAAATTAAGGAATCTTGACTTAGGGACAAGATAGCCAAAAATTCGACATTTTTCAACGAATCTCGGCTATTTATGAACCGATCCTGAAATTCTTGGGTGGGTTCGACAGGGCTCTAGACATCCAGCTGCCCCGCACCGAAAATTCAGAAAAAAGTTGGTATTTGGCCGAGAAACCCTCGATTCTTGTCGGTTCTGACCGTTCTGACCAAGTTGCGGATGAGACCTCAAATTGCAATGCGCGTTTGTCGAAATCGCAGACATTCAGGTCAGACCAGCAGAAAAATTGAGAAATCTTGACTTAGAGACAAGATAGCCAAAAATTCGACATTTTTCAACGAATCTCGGCTATTTATGAACCGATCCTGAAATTCTTGGGTGGGTTCGACAGGGCTCCAGACACTCAGCTGCCCCGCACCGAAAATTCAGAAAAAAGTTGGTATTTGGCCGAGAATCCCTCGATTCTTGTCGGTTGTGACCGTTCTGACCAAGTTGCGGATGAGACCTCAAATTGCAATGCGCGTTTGTCGAAATCGCAGACATTCAGGTCAGACCAGCACAAAAATTGAGAAATCTTGACTTAGAGACAAGATAGCCAAAAATTCGACATTTTTCAACGAATCTCGGCTATTTATGAACCGATACTGAAATTCTTGGGTGGGTTCGACAGGGCTCCAGACACTCAGCTGCCCCGCACCGAAAATTCAGAAAAAAGTTGGTATTTGGCCGAGAAACCCTCGATTCTTGTCGGTTCTGACCGTTCCGACCAAGTTGCGGATGCGACGTCAAATTGCAATGCGCGTTTGTCGAAATCGCAGACATTCAGGTCAGACCAGCAGAAAAATTGAGGAATCTTGACTTAGAGACAAGATAGCCAAAAATTCGACATTTTTCAACGAATCTCGGCTATTCATGAACCGATCCTGAAATTCTTGGGTGGGTTCGACAGGGCTCCAGACACTCAGCTGCCCCGCACCGAAAATTCAGAAAAAAGTTGGTATTTGGCCGAGAAACCCTCGATTCTTGTCGGTTCTGACCGTTCCGACCAAGTTGCGGATGCGACGTCAAATTGCAATGCGCGTTTGTCGAAATCGCAGACATTCAGGTCAGACCAGCAGAAAAATTGAGGAATCTTGACTTAGAGACGAGATAGCCAAAAATTCGACATTTTTCAACGAATCTCGGCTATTTATGAACCGATCCTGAAATTCTTGGGTGGGTTCGACAGGGCTCCAGACACTCAGCTGCCCCGCACCGAAAATTCAGAAAAAAGTTGGTATTTGGCCGAAAAACCCTCGATTCTTGTCGGTTCTGACCGTTCTGACCAAGTTGCGGATGAGACCTCAAATTGCAATGCGCGTTTGTCGAAATCGCAGACATTCAGGTCAGACCAGCAGAAAAATTAAGAAATCTTGGCTTAGAGACAAGATAGCCAAAAATTCGACATTTTTCAACGAATCTCGGCTATTTATGAACCGATCCTGAAATTCTTGGGTGGGTTCGACAGGGCTCCAGACACTCAGCTGCCCCGCACCGAAAATTCAGAAAAAAGTTGGTATTTGGCCGAGAAACCCTCGATTCTTGTCGGTTCTGACCGTTCTGACCAAGTTGCGGATGAGACCTCAAATTGCAATGCGCGTTTGTCGAAATCGCAGACATTCAGGTCAGACCAGCAGAAAAATTGAGAAATCTTGGCTTAGAGACAAGATAGCCAAAAATTCGACATTTTTCAACGAATCTCGGCTATTTATAAACCGATCCTGAAATTCTTGGGTGGGTTCGACAGGGCTCCAGACACTCAGCTGCCCTGCACCGAAAATTCAGAAAAAAGTTGGTATTTGGCCGAGAAACCCTCGATTCTTGTCGGTTCTGACCGTTCTGACCAAGTTGCGGATGAGACCTGAAATTGCAATGCGCGTATGTCGAAATCGCAGACATTCAGGTCAGACCAGCAGAAAAATTGAGAAATCTTGACTTAGAGACAAGATAGCCAAAAATTCGACATTTTTCAACGAATCTCGGCTATTTATGAACCGATCCTGAAATTCTTGGGTGGGTTCGACAGGGCTCCAGACACTCAGCTGCCCCGCACCGAAAATTCAGAAAAAAGTTGGTATTTGGCCGAGAAACCCTCGATTCTTGTCGGTTCTGACCGTTCTGACCAAGTTGCGGATGAGACCTCAAATTGCAATGCGCGTTTGTCGAAATCGCAGACATTCAGGTCAGACCAGCAGAAAAATTGAGGAATCTTGACTTAGAG
The DNA here is from genome assembly GCF_021155765.1 of Diprion similis. NCBI lineage: Eukaryota > Metazoa > Arthropoda > Insecta > Hymenoptera > Diprionidae > Diprion > Diprion similis. Next base: position 3,604,443 of record NC_060106.1, read on the forward strand.
ACAAGATAGCCAAAAATTCGACATTTTTCAACGAATCTCGGCTATTTATGAACCGATCCTGAAATTCTTGGGTGGGTTCGACAGGGCTCCAGACACTCAGCTGCCCCGCACCGGAAATTCAGAAAAAAGTTGGTATTTGGCCGAGAAACCCTCGATTCTAGTCGGTTCTGACCGTTCTGACCAAGTTGCGGATGAGACGTCAAATTGCAATGCGCGTTTGTCGAAATCGCAGACATTCAGGTCAAACCAGCAGAAAAATTAAGGAATCTTGACTTAGGGACAAGATAGCCAAAAATTCGACATTTTTCAACGAATCTCGGCTATTTATGAACCGATCCTGAAATTCTTGGGTGGGTTCGACAGGGCTCTAGACATCCAGCTGCCCCGCACCGAAAATTCAGAAAAAAGTTGGTATTTGGCCGAGAAACCCTCGATTCTTGTCGGTTCTGACCGTTCTGACCAAGTTGCGGATGAGACCTCAAATTGCAATGCGCGTTTGTCGAAATCGCAGACATTCAGGTCAGACCAGCAGAAAAATTGAGAAATCTTGACTTAGAGACAAGATAGCCAAAAATTCGACATTTTTCAACGAATCTCGGCTATTTATGAACCGATCCTGAAATTCTTGGGTGGGTTCGACAGGGCTCCAGACACTCAGCTGCCCCGCACCGGAAATTCAGCAAAAAGTTGGTATTTGGCCGAGAATCCCTCGATTCTTGTCGGTTGTGACCGTTCTGACCAAGTTGCGGATGAGACCTCAAATTGCAATGCGCGTTCGTCGAAATCGCAGACATTCAGGTCAGACCAGCAGAAAAATTGAGAAATCTTGACTTAGAGACAAGATAGCCAAAAATTCGACATTTTTCAACGAATCTCGGCTATTGATGAACCGATACTGAAATTCTTGGGTGGGTTCGACAGGGCTCCAGACACTCAGCTGCCCCGCACCGAAAATTCGGAAAAAAGTTGGTATTTGGCCGAGAAACCCTCGATTCTTGTCGGTTCTGACCGTTCCGACCAAGTTGCGGATGCGACGTCAAATTGCAATGCGCGTTTGTCGAAATCGCAGACATTCAGGTCAGACCAGCAGAAAAATTGAGAAATCTTGACTTAGAGACAAGATAGCCAAAAATTCGACATTTTTCAACGAATCTCGGCTATTTATGAACCGATCCTGAAATTCTTGGGTGGGTTCGACAGGGCTCCAGACACTCAGCTGCCCCGCACCGAAAATTCAGAAAAAAGTTGGTATTTGGCCGAGAAACCCTCGATTCTTGTCGGTTCTGACCGTTCTGACCAAGTTGCGGATGAGACCTCAAATTGCATTGCGCGTTTGTCGAAATCACAGACATTCAGGTCAGACCAGCAGAAAAATTGAGAAATCTTGGCTTAGAGACAAGATAGCCAAAAATTCGACATTTTTCAACGAATCTCGGCTATTTATGAACCGATCCTGAAATTCTTGGGTGGGTTCGACAGGGCTCCAGACACTCAGCTGCCCCGCACCGAAAATTCAGAAAAAAGTTGGTATTTGGCCGAGAATCCCTCGATTCTTGTCGGTTGTGACCGTTCTGACCAAGTTGCGGATGAGACCTCAAATTGCAATGCGCGTTCGTCGAAATCGCAGACATTCAGGTCAGACCAGCAGAAAAATTGAGAAATCTTGACTTAGAGACAAGATAGCCAAAAATTCGCAGTTTTTCAACGAATCTCGGCTATTTATGAACCGATCCTGAAATTCTTGGGTGGGTTCGACAGGGCTCCAGACACTCAGCTGCCCCGCACCGAAAATTCAGAAAAAAGTTGGTATTTGGCCGAGAAACCCTCGATTCTTGTCGGTTCTGACCGTTCTGACCAAGTTGCGGATGAGACCTCAAATTGCAATGAGCGTTTGTCGAAATCGCAGACATTCAGGTCAGACCAGCACAAAAATTGAGAAATCTTGGCTTAGAGACAAGATAGCCAAAAATTCGACATTTTTCAACGAATCTCGGCTATTTATGAACCGATACTGAAATTCTTGGGTGGGTTCGACAGGGCTCCAGACACTCAGCTGCCCCGCACCGAAAATTCGGAAAAAAGTTGGTATTTGGCCGAGAAACCCTCGATTCTTGTCGGTTCTGACCGTTCCGACCAAGTTGCGGATGCGACGTCAAATTGCAATGCGCGTTTGTCGAAATCGCAGACATTCAGGTCAGACCAGCAGAAAAATTGAGGAATCTTGACTTAGAGACAAGATAGCCAAAAATTCGACATTTTTCAACGAATCTCGGCTATTGATGAACCGATACTGAAATTCTTGGGTGGGTTCGACAGGGCTCCAGACACTCAGCTGCCCCGCACCGAAAATTCGGAAAAAAGTTGGTATTTGGCCGAGAAACCCTCGATTCTTGTCGGTTCTGACCGTTCCGACCAAGTTGCGGATGCGACGTCAAATTGCAATGCGCGTTTGTCGAAATCGCAGACATTCAGGTCAGACCAGCAGAAAAATTGAGAAATCTTGACTTAGAGACAAGATAGCCAAAAATTCGACATTTTTCAACGAATCTCGGCTATTTATGAACCGATCCTGAAATTCTTGGGTGGGTTCGACAGGGCTCCAGACACTCAGCTGCCCCGCACCGAAAATTCAGAAAAAAGTTGGTATTTGGCCGAGAAACCCTCGATTCTTGTCGGTTCTGACCGTTCTGACCAAGTTGCGGATGAGACCTCAAATTGCATTGCGCGTTTGTCGAAATCACAGACATTCAGGTCAGACCAGCAGAAAAATTGAGAAATCTTGGCTTAGAGACAAGATAGCCAAAAATTCGACATTTTTCAACGAATCTCGGCTATTTATGAACCGATCCTGAAATTCTTGGGTGGGTTCGACAGGGCTCCAGACACTCAGCTGCCCCGCACCGAAAATTCAGAAAAAAGTTGGTATTTGGCCGAGAAACCCTCGATTCTTGTCGGTTCTGACCGTTCTGACCAAGTTGCGGATGAGACCTCAAATTGCAATGCGCGTTTGTCGAAATCGCAGACATTCAGGTCAGACCAGCAGAAAAATTGAGGAATCTTGACTTAGAGACAAGATAGCCAAAAATTCGACATTTTTCAACGAATCTCGGCTATTTATGAACCGATCCTGAAATTCTTGGGTGGGTTCGACAGGGCTCCAGACACTCAGCTGCCCCGCACCGGAAATTCAGAAAAAAGTTGGTATTTGGCCGAGAAACCCTCGATTCTAGTCGGTTCTGACCGTTCTGACCAAGTTGCGGATGAGACCTCAAATTGCAATGCGCGTTTGTCGAAATCGCAGACATTCAGGTCAGACCAGCAGAAAAATTGAGAAATCTTGACTTAGAGACAAGATAGCCAAAAATTCGACATTTTTCAACGAATCTCGGCTATTTATGAACCGATCCTGAAATTCTTGGGTGGGTTCGACAGGGCTCCAGACACTCAGCTGCCCCGCACCGGAAATTCAGCAAAAAGTTGGTATTTGGCCGAGAATCCCTCGATTCTAGTCGGTTCTGACCGTTCTGACCAAGTTGCGGATGAGACCTCAAATTGCAATGCGCGTTTGTCGAAATCGCAGACATTCAGGTCAGACCAGCAGAAAAATTGAGAAATCTTGACTTAGAGACAAGATAGCCAAAAATTCGACATTTTTCAACGAATCTCGGCTATTTATGAACCGATCCTGAAATTCTTGGGTGGGTTCGACAGGGCTCCAGACACTCAGCTGCCCCGCACCGGAAATTCAGCAAAAAGTTGGTATTTGGCCGAGAATCCCTCGATTCTTGTCGGTTGTGACCGTTCTGACCAAGTTGCGGATGAGACCTCAAATTGCAATGCGCGTTCGTCGAAATCGCAGACATTCAGGTCAGACCAGCAGAAAAATTGAGAAATCTTGACTTAGAGACAAGATAGCCAAAAATTCGACATTTTTCAACGAATCTCGGCTATTGATGAACCGATACTGAAATTCTTGGGTGGGTTCGACAGGGCTCCAGACACTCAGCTGCCCCGCACCGAAAATTCGGAAAAAAGTTGGTATTTGGCCGAGAAACCCTCGATTCTTGTCGGTTCTGACCGTTCCGACCAAGTTGCGGATGCGACGTCAAATTGCAATGCGCGTTTGTCGAAATCGCAGACATTCAGGTCAGACCAGCAGAAAAATTGAGAAATCTTGACTTAGAGACAAGATAGCCAAAAATTCGACATTTTTCAACGAATCTCGGCTATTTATGAACCGATCCTGAAATTCTTGGGTGGGTTCGACAGGGCTCCAGACACTCAGCTGCCCCGCACCGAAAATTCAGAAAAAAGTTGGTATTTGGCCGAGAAACCCTCGATTCTTGTCGGTTCTGACCGTTCTGACCAAGTTGCGGATGAGACCTCAAATTGCATTGCGCGTTTGTCGAAATCACAGACATTCAGGTCAGACCAGCAGAAAAATTGAGAAATCTTGGCTTAGAGACAAGATAGCCAAAAATTCGACATTTTTCAACGAATCTCGGCTATTTATGAACCGATCCTGAAATTCTTGGGTGGGTTCGACAGGGCTCCAGACACTCAGCTGCCCCGCACCGAAAATTCAGAAAAAAGTTGGTATTTGGCCGAGAATCCCTCGATTCTTGTCGGTTGTGACCGTTCTGACCAAGTTGCGGATGAGACCTCAAATTGCAATGCGCGTTCGTCGAAATCGCAGACATTCAGGTCAGACCAGCAGAAAAATTGAGAAATCTTGACTTAGAGACAAGATAGCCAAAAATTCGCAGTTTTTCAACGAATCTCGGCTATTTATGAACCGATCCTGAAATTCTTGGGTGGGTTCGACAGGGCTCCAGACACTCAGCTGCCCCGCACCGAAAATTCAGAAAAAAGTTGGTATTTGGCCGAGAAACCCTCGATTCTTGTCGGTTCTGACCGTTCTGACCAAGTTGCGGATGAGACCTCAAATTGCAATGAGCGTTTGTCGAAATCGCAGACATTCAGGTCAGACCAGCACAAAAATTGAGAAATCTTGGCTTAGAGACAAGATAGCCAAAAATTCGACATTTTTCAACGAATCTCGGCTATTTATGAACCGATACTGAAATTCTTGGGTGGGTTCGACAGGGCTCCAGACACTCAGCTGCCCCGCACCGAAAATTCGGAAAAAAGTTGGTATTTGGCCGAGAAACCCTCGATTCTTGTCGGTTCTGACCGTTCCGACCAAGTTGCGGATGCGACGTCAAATTGCAATGCGCGTTTGTCGAAATCGCAGACATTCAGGTCAGACCAGCAGAAAAATTGAGGAATCTTGACTTAGAGACAAGATAGCCAAAAATTCGACATTTTTCAACGAATCTCGGCTATTTATGAACCGATCCTGAAATTCTTGGGTGGGTTCGACGGGGCTCCAGACACTCAGCTGCCCCGCACCGAAAATTCAGAAAAAAGTTGGTATTTGGCCGAGAAACCCTCGATTCTTGTCGGTTCTGACCGTTCTGACCAAGTTGCGGATGAGACCTCAAATTGCATTGCGCGTTTGTCGAAATCACAGACATTCAGGTCAGACCAGCAGAAAAATTGAGAAATCTTGGCTTAGAGACAAGATAGCCAAAAATTCGACATTTTTCAACGAATCTCGGCTATTTATGAACCGATCCTGAAATTCTTGGGTGGGTTCGACAGGGCTCCAGACACTCAGCTGCCCCGCACCGAGAATTCAGAAAAAAGTTGGTATTTGGCCGAGAAACCCTCGATTCTTGTCGGTTCTGACCGTTCTGACCAAGTTGCGGATGAGACCTCAAATTGCAATGCGCGTTTGTCGAAATCGCAGACATTCAGGTCAGACCAGCAGAAAAATTGAGAAATCTTGACTTAGAGACAAGATAGCCAAAAATTCGACATTTTTCAACGAATCTCGGCTATTTGTGAACCGATCCTGAAATTCTTGGGTGGGTTCGACAGGGCTCCAGACACTCAGCTGCCCCGCACCGAAAATTCAGAAAAAAGTTGGTATTTGGCCGAGAAACCCTCGATTCTTGTCGGTTCTGACCGTTCTGACCAAGTTGCGGATGAGACCTCAAATTGCAATGCGCGTTTGTCGAAATCGCAGACATTCAGGTCAGACCAGCAGAAAAATTGAGGAATCTTGACTTAGAGACAAGATAGCCAAAAATTCGACATTTTTCAACGAATCTCGGCTATTTATGAACCGATCCTGAAATTCTTGGGTGGGTTCGACAGGGCTCCAGACACTCAGCTGCCCTGCACCGATAATTCAGAAAAAAGTTGGTATTTGGCCGAGAAACCCTCGATTCTTGTCGGTTCTGACCGTTCTGACCAAGTTGCGGATGAGACCTCAAATTGCAATGCGCGTTTGTCGAAATCGCAGACATTCAGGTCAGACCAGCAGAAAAATTGAGAAATCTTGACTTAGAGACAAGATAGCCTAAAATTCGACATTTTTCAACGAATCTCGGCTATTTATGAACCGATCCTGAAATTCTTGGGTGGGTTCGACAGGGCTCCAGACACTCAGCTGCCCCGCACCGAAAATTCAGAAAAAAGTTATTCTTTGGCCGAGAATCCCTCGATTCTTGTCGGTTGTGACCGTTCTGACCAAGTTGCGGATAAGACCTCAAATTGCAATGCGCGTTTGTCGAAATCGCAGACATTCAGGTCAGACCAGCACAAAAATTGAGAAATCTTGACTTAGAGACAAGATAGCCAAAAATTCGACATTTTTCAACGAATCTCGGCTATTTATGAACCGATCCTGAAATTCTTGGGTGGGTTCGACAGGGCTCCAGACACTCAGCTGCCCCGCACCGAAAATTCAGATAAAAGTTGGTATTTGGCCGAGAAACCCTCGATTCTTGTCGGTTCTGACCGTTCTGACCAAGTTGCGGATGAGACCTCAAATTGCAATGCGCGTTTGTCGAAATCGCAGACATTCAGGTCAGACCAGCAGAAAAATTGAGGAATCTTGACTTAGAGACAAGATAGCCAAAAATTCGACATTTTTCAACGAATCTCGGCTATTTATGAACCGATCCTGAAATTCTTGGGTGGGTTTGACAGGGCTCCAGACACTCAGCTGCCCCGCACCGGAAATTCAGAAAAAAGTTGGTATTTGGCCGAGAAACCCTCGATTCTTGTCGGTTCTGACCGTTCTGACCAAGTTGCGGATGAGACGTCAAATTGCAATGCGCGTTTGTCGAAATCGCAGACATTCAGGTCAAACCAGCAGAAAAATTAAGGAATCTTGACTTAGGGACAAGATAGCCAAAAATTCGACATTTTTCAACGAATCTCGGCTATTTATAAACCGATCCTGAAATTCTTGGGTGGGTTCGACAGGGCTCTAGACATCCAGCTGCCCCGCACCAAAAATTCAGAAAAAAGTTGGTATTTGGCCGAGAAACCCTCGATTCTTGTCGGTTCTGACCGTTCTGACCAAGTTGCGGATGAGACCTCAAATTGCAATGCGCGTTTGTCGAAATCGCAGACATTCAGGTCAGACCAGCAGAAAAATTGAGAAATCTTGACTTAGAGACAAGATAGCCAAAAATTCGACATTTTTCAACGAATCTCGGCTATTTATGAACCGATCCTGAAATTCTTGGGTGGGTTCGACAGGGCTCCAGACACTCAGCTGCCCCGCACCGAAAATTCAGAAAAAAGTTGGTATTTGGCCGAGAATCCCTTGATTCTTGTCGGTTGTGACCGTTCTGACCAAGTTGCGGATGAGACCTCAAATTGCAATGCGCGTTCGTCGAAATCGCAGACATTCAGGTCAGACCAGCAGAAAAATTGAGAAATCTTGACTTAGAGACAAGATAGCCAAAAATTCGCAGTTTTTCAACGAATCTCGGCTATTTATGAACCGATCCTGAAATTCTTGGGTGGGTTCGACAGGGCTCCAGACACTCAGCTGCCCCGCACCGAAAATTCAGAAAAAAGTTGGTATTTGGCCGAGAAACCCTCGATTCTTGTCGGTTCTGACCGTTCTGACCAAGTTGCGGATGAGACCTCAAATTGCAATGCGCGTTTGTCGAAATCGCAGACATTCAGGTCAGACCAGCACAAAAATTGAGAAATCTTGGCTTAGAGACAAGATAGCCAAAAATTCGACATTTTTCAACGAATCTCGGCTATTTATGAACCGATACTGAAATTCTTGGGTGGGTTCGACAGGGCTCCAGACACTCAGCTGCCCCGCACCGAAAATTCGGAAAAAAGTTGGTATTTGGCCGAGAAACCCTCGATTCTTGTCGGTTCTGACCGTTCCGACCAAGTTGCGGATGCGACGTCAAATTGCAATGCGCGTTTGTCGAAATCGCAGACATTCAGGTCAGACCAGCAGAAAAATTGAGGAATCTTGACTTAGAGACAAGATAGCCAAAAATTCGACATTTTTCAACGAATCTCGGCTATTTATGAACCGATCCTGAAATTCTTGGGTGGGTTCGACGGGGCTCCAGACACTCAGCTGCCCCGCACCGAAAATTCAGAAAAAAGTTGGTATTTGGCCGAGAAACCCTCGATTCTTGTCGGTTCTGACCGTTCTGACCAAGTTGCGGATGAGACCTCAAATTGCATTGCGCGTTTGTCGAAATCACAGACATTCAGGTCAGACCAGCAGAAAAATTGAGAAATCTTGGCTTAGAGACAAGATAGCCAAAAATTCGACATTTTTCAACGAATCTCGGCTATTTATGAACCGATCCTGAAATTCTTGGGTGGGTTCGACAGGGCTCCAGACACTCAGCTGCCCCGCACCGAAAATTCAGAAAAAAGTTGGTATTTGGCCGAGAAACCCTCGATTCTTGTCGGTTCTGACCGTTTTGACCAAGTTGCGGATGAGACCTCAAATTGCAATGCGCGTTTGTCGAAATCGCAGACATTCAGGTCAGACCAGCAGAAAAATTGAGAAATCTTGACTTAGAGACAAGATAGCCAAAAATTCGACATTTTTCAACGAATCTCGGCTATTTGTGAACCGATCCTGAAATTCTTGGGTGGGTTCGACAGGGCTCCAGACACTCAGCTGCCCCGCACCGAAAATTCAGAAAAAAGTTGGTATTTGGCCGAGAAACCCTCGATTCTTGTCGGTTCTGACCGTTCTGACCAAGTTGCGGATGAGACCTCAAATTGCAATGCGCGTTTGTCGAAATCGCAGACATTCAGGTCAGACCAGCAGAAAAATTGAGGAATCTTGACTTAGAGACAAGATAGCCAAAAATTCGACATTTTTTAACGAATCTCGGCTATTTATGAACCGATACTTAAATTCTTGGGTGGGTTCGACAGGGCTCCAGACACTCAGCTGCCCCGCACCGAAAATTCAGAAAAAAGTTGGTATTTGGACGAGAAACCCTCGATTCTTGTCGGTTTTGACCGTTCCGACCAAGTTGCGGATGCGACGTCAAATTGCAATGCGCGTTTGTCGAAATCGCAGACATTCAGGTTAGACCAGCAGAAAAATTGAGGAATCTTGACTTAGAGACAAGATAGCCAAAAATTCGACATTTTTCAACGAATCTCGGCTATTTATGAACCGATCCTGAAATTCTTGGGTGGGTTCGACAGGGCTTCAGACACTCAGCTGCCCCGCACCGAAAATTCAGAAAAAAGTTGGTATTTGGCCGAGAAACCCTCGATTCTTGTCGGTTCTGACCGTTCTGACCAAGTTGCGGATGAGACCTCAAATTGCAATGCGCGTTTGTCGAAATCGCAGACATTCAGGTCAGACCAGCAGAAAAATTGAGAAATCTTGGCTTAGAGACAAGATAGCCAAAAATTCGACATTTTTCAACGAATCTCGGCTATTTATGAACCGATCCTGAAATTCTTGGGTGGGTTCGACAGGGCTCCAGACACTCAGCTGCCCCGCACCGAAAATTCAGAAAAAAGTTGGTATTTGGCCGAGAAACCCTCGATTCTTGTCGGTTCTGACCGTTCTGACCAAGTTGCGGATGAGACCACAAATTGCAATGCGCGTTTGTCGAAATCGCAGACATTCAGGTCAGACCGGCAGAAAAATTGAGAAATCTTGACTTAGAGACAAGATAGCCAAAAATTCGACATTTTTCAACGAATCTCGGCTATTTATGAACCGATCCTGAAATTCTTGGGTGGGTTCGACAGGGCTCCAGACACTCAGCTGCCCCGCACCGAAAATTCAGAAAAAAGTTGGTATTTGGCCGAGAAACCCTCGATTCTTGTCGGTTCTGACCGTTCTGACCAAGTTGCGGATGAGACCTCAAATTGCAATGCGCGTTTGTCGAAATCGCAGACATTCAGGTCAGACCAGCAGAAAAATTGAGGAATCTTGACTTAGAGACAAGATAGCCAAAAATTCGACATTTTTCAACGAATCTCGGCTATTTATGAACCGATCCTGAAATTCTTGGGTGGGTTCGACAGGGCTCCAGACACTCAGCTGCCGCGCACCGGAAATTCAGAAAAAAGTTGGTATTTGGCCGAGAAACCCTCGATTCTTGTCGGTTCTGACCGTTCTGACCAAGTTGCGGATGAGACGTCAAATTGCGATGCGCGTTTGTCGAAATCGCAGACATTCAGGTCAGACCAGCAGAAAAATTAAGGAATCTTGACTTAGGGACAAGATAGCCAAAAATTCGACATTTTTCAACGAATCTCGGCTATTTATGAACCGATCCTGAAATTCTTGGGTGGGTTCGACAGGGCTCCAGACACTCAGCTGCCCTGCACCGATAATTCAGAAAAAAGTTGGTATTTGGCCGAGAAACCCTCGATTCTTGTCGGTTCTGACCGTTCTGACCAAGTTGCGGATGAGACCTCAAATTGCAATGCGCGTTTGTCGAAATCGCAGACATTCAGGTCAGACCAGCAGAAAAATTGAGAAATCTTGACTTAGAGACAAGATAGCCAAAAATTCGACATTTTTCAACGAATCTCGGCTATTTATTAACCGATCCTGAAATTCTTGGGCGGGTTCGACAGGGCTCCAGACACTCAGCTGCCCCGCACCGAAAATTCAGAAAAAAGTTATTCTTTGGCCGAGAATCCCTCGATTCTTGTCGGTTCTGACCGTTCTGACCAAGTTGCGGATGAGACCTCAAATTGCAATGCGCGTTTGTCGAAATCGCAGACATTCAGGTCAGACCAGCACAAAAATTGAGAAATCTTGGCTTAGAGACAAGATAGCCAAAAATTCGACATTTTTCAACGAATCTCGGCTATTTATGAACCGATACTGAAATTCTTGGGTGGGTTCGACAGGGCTCCAGACACTCAGCTGCCCCGCACCGAAAATTCGGAAAAAAGTTGGTATTTGGCCGAGAAACCCTCGATTCTTGTCGGTTCTGACCGTTCCGACCAAGTTGCGGATGCGACGTCAAATTGCAATGCGCGTTTGTCGAAATCGCAGACATTCAGGTCAGACCAGCAGAAAAATTGAGGAATCTTGACTTAGAGACAAGATAGCCAAAAATTCGACATTTTTCAACGAATCTCGGCTATTTATGAACCGATCCTGAAATTCTTGGGTGGGTTCGACGGGGCTCCAGACACTCAGCTGCCCCGCACCGAAAATTCAGAAAAAAGTTGGTATTTGGCCGAGAAACCCTCGATTCTTGTCGGTTCTGACCGTTCTGACCAAGTTGCGGATGAGACCTCAAATTGCATTGCGCGTTTGTCGAAATCACAGACATTCAGGTCAGACCAGCAGAAAAATTGAGAAATCTTGGCTTAGAGACAAGATAGCCAAAAATTCGACATTTTTCAACGAATCTCGGCTATTTATGAACCGATCCTGAAATTCTTGGGTGGGTTCGACAGGGCTCCAGACACTCAGCTGCCCCGCACCGAAAATTCAGAAAAAAGTTGGTATTTGGCCGAGAAACCCTCGATTCTTGTCGGTTCTGACCGTTTTGACCAAGTTGCGGATGAGACCTCAAATTGCAATGCGCGTTTGTCGAAATCGCAGACATTCAGGTCAGACCAGCAGAAAAATTGAGAAATCTTGACTTAGAGACAAGATAGCCAAAAATTCGACATTTTTCAACGAATCTCGGCTATTTGTGAACCGATCCTGAAATTCTTGGGTGGGTTCGACAGGGCTCCAGACACTCAGCTGCCCCGCACCGAAAATTCAGAAAAAAGTTGGTATTTGGCCGAGAAACCCTCGATTCTTGTCGGTTCTGACCGTTCTGACCAAGTTGCGGATGAGACCTCAAATTGCAATGCGCGTTTGTCGAAATCGCAGACATTCAGGTCAGACCAGCAGAAAAATTGAGGAATCTTGACTTAGAGACAAGATAGCCAAAAATTCGACATTTTTTAACGAATCTCGGCTATTTATGAACCGATACTTAAATTCTTGGGTGGGTTCGACAGGGCTCCAGACACTCAGCTGCCCCGCACCGAAAATTCAGAAAAAAGTTGGTATTTGGACGAGAAACCCTCGATTCTTGTCGGTTTTGACCGTTCCGACCAAGTTGCGGATGCGACGTCAAATTGCAATGCGCGTTTGTCGAAATCGCAGACATTCAGGTTAGACCAGCAGAAAAATTGAGGAATCTTGACTTAGAGACAAGATAGCCAAAAATTCGACATTTTTCAACGAATCTCGGCTATTTATGAACCGATCCTGAAATTCTTGGGTGGGTTCGACAGGGCTTCAGACACTCAGCTGCCCCGCACCGAAAATTCAGAAAAAAGTTGGTATTTGGCCGAGAAACCCTCGATTCTTGTCGGTTCTGACCGTTCTGACCAAGTTGCGGATGAGACCTCAAATTGCAATGCGCGTTTGTCGAAATCGCAGACATTCAGGTCAGACCAGCAGAAAAATTGAGAAATCTTGGCTTAGAGACAAGATAGCCAAAAATTCGACATTTTTCAACGAATCTCGGCTATTTATGAACCGATCCTGAAATTCTTGGGTGGGTTCGACAGGGCTCCAGACACTCAGCTGCCCCGCACCGAAAATTCAGAAAAAAGTTGGTATTTGGCCGAGAAACCCTCGATTCTTGTCGGTTCTGACCGTTCTGACCAAGTTGCGGATGAGACCACAAATTGCAATGCGCGTTTGTCGAAATCGCAGACATTCAGGTCAGACCGGCAGAAAAATTGAGAAATCTTGACTTAGAGACAAGATAGCCAAAAATTCGACATTTTTCAACGAATCTCGGCTATTTATGAACCGATCCTGAAATTCTTGGGTGGGTTCGACAGGGCTCCAGACACTCAGCTGCCCCGCACCGAAAATTCAGAAAAAAGTTGGTATTTGGCCGAGAAACCCTCGATTCTTGTCGGTTCTGACCGTTCTGACCAAGTTGCGGATGAGACCTCAAATTGCAATGCGCGTTTGTCGAAATCGCAGACATTCAGGTCAGACCAGCAGAAAAATTGAGGAATCTTGACTTAGAGACAAGATAGCCAAAAATTCGACATTTTTCAACGAATCTCGGCTATTTATGAACCGATCCTGAAATTCTTGGGTGGGTTCGACAGGGCTCCAGACACTCAGCTGCCGCGCACCGGAAATTCAGAAAAAAGTTGGTATTTGGCCGAGAAACCCTCGATTCTTGTCGGTTCTGACCGTTCTGACCAAGTTGCGGATGAGACGTCAAATTGCGATGCGCGTTTGTCGAAATCGCAGACATTCAGGTCAGACCAGCAGAAAAATTAAGGAATCTTGACTTAGGGACAAGATAGCCAAAAATTCGACATTTTTCAACGAATCTCGGCTATTTATGAACCGATCCTGAAATTCTTGGGTGGGTTCGACAGGGCTCCAGACACTCAGCTGCCCTGCACCGATAATTCAGAAAAAAGTTGGTATTTGGCCGAGAAACCCTCGATTCTTGTCGGTTCTGACCGTTCTGACCAAGTTGCAGATGAGACCTCAAATTGCAATGCGCGTTTGTCGAAATCGCAGACATTCAGGTCAGACCAGCAGAAAAATTGAGAAATCTTGACTTAGAGACAAGATAGCCAAAAATTCGACATTTTTCAACGAATCTCGGCTATTTATTAACCGATCCTGAAATTCTTGGGCGGGTTCGACAGGGCTCCAGACACTCAGCTGCCCCGCACCGAAAATTCAGAAAAAAGTTATTCTTTGGCCGAGAATCCCTCGATTCTTGTCGGTTGTGACCGTTCTGACCAAGTTGCGGATGAGACCTCAAATTGCAATGCGCGTTTGTCGAAATCGCAGACATTCAGGTCAGACCAGCACAAAAATTGAGAAATCTTGACATAGAGACAAGATAGCCAAAAATTCGACATTTTTCAACGAATCTCGGCTATTTATGAACCGATACTGAAATTCTTGGGTGGGTTCGACAGGGCTCCAGACACTCAGCTGCCCCGCACCGAAAATTCAAAAAAAAGTTGGTATTTGGCCGAGAAACCCTCGATTCTTGTCGGTTCTGACCGTTCCGACCAAGTTGCGGATGCGACGTCAAATTGCAATGCGCGTTTGTCGAAATCGCAGACATTCAGGTCAGACCAGCAGAAAAATTGAGGAATCTTGACTTAGAGACAAGATAGCCAAAAATTCGACATTTTTCAACGAATCTCGGCTATTTATGAACCGATTCTGAAATTCTTGGGTGGGTTCGACAGGGCTCCAGACACTCAGCTGCCCCGCACCGGAAATTCAGAAAAAAGTTGGTATTTGGCCGAGAAACCCTCGATTCTTGTCGGTTCTGACCGTTCTGACCAAGTTGCGGATGAGACGTCAAATTGCAATGCGCGTTTGTCGAAATCGCAGACATTCAGGTCAGACCAGCAGAAAAATTAAGGAATCTTGACTTAGGGACAAGATAGCCAAAAATTCGACATTTTTCAACGAATCTCGGCTATTTATGAACCGATCCTGAAATTCTTGGGTGGGTTCGACAGGGCTCCAGACACTCAGCTGCCCCGCACCGAAAATTCAGAAAAAAGTTGGTATTTGGCCGAGAAACCCTCGATTCTTGTCGGTTCTCACCGTTCTGACCAAGTTGCGGATGAGACCTCAAATTGCAATGCGCGTTTGTCGAAATCGCAGACATTCAGGTCAGACCAGCAGAAAAATTGAGAAATCTTGGCTTAGAGACAAGATAGCCAAAAATTCGACATTTTTCAACGAATCTCGGCTATTTATGAACCGATCCTGAAATTCTTGGGTGGGTTCGACAGGGCTCCAGACACTCAGCTGCCCCGCACCGAAAATTCAGAAAAAAGTTGGTATTTGGCCGAGAATCCCTCGATTCTTGTCGGTTGTGACCGTTCTGACCAAGTTGCGGATGAGACCTCAAATTGGAATGCGCGTTCGTCGAAATCGCAGACATTCAGGTCAGACCAGCAGAAAAATTGAGAAATCTTGACTTAGAGACAAGATAGCCAAAAATTCGCAGTTTTTCAACGAATCTCGGCTATTTATTAACCGATCCTGAAATTCTTGGGTGGGTTCGACAGGGCTCCAGACACTCAGCTGCCCCGCACCGAAAATTCAGAAAAAAGTTGGTATTTGGCCGAGAAACCCTCGATTCTTGTCGGTTCTGACCGTTCTGACCAAGTTGCGGATGAGACCTCAAATTGCAATGCGCGTTTGTCGAAATCGCAGACATTCAGGTCAGACCAGCACAAAAATTGAGAAATCTTGGCTTAGAGACAAGATAGCCAAAAATTCGACATTTTTCAACGAATCTCGGCTATTTATGAACCGATACTGAAATTCTTGGGTGGGTTCGACAGGGCTCCAGACACTCAGCTGCCCCGCACCGAAAATTCGGAAAAAAGTTGGTATTTGGCCGAGAAACCCTCGATTCTTGTCGGTTCTGACCGTTCCGACCAAGTTGCGGATGAGACCTCAAATTGCATTGCGCGTTTGTCGAAATCACAGACATTCAGGTCAGACCAGCAGAAAAATTGAGAAATCTTGGCTTAGAGACAAGATAGCCAAAAATTCGACATTTTTCAACGAATCTCGGCTATTTATGAACCGATCCTGAAATTCTTGGGTGGGTTCGACAGGGCTCCAGACACTCAGCTGCCCCGCACCGAAAATTCAGAAAAAAGTTGGTATTTGGCCGAGAAACCCTCGATTCTTGTCGGTTCTGACCGTTCTGACCAAGTTGCGGATGAGACCTCAAATTGCAATGCGCGTTTGTCGAAATCGCAGACATTCAGGTCAGACCAGCAGAAAAATTGAGAAATCTTGACTTAGAGACAAGATAGCCAAAAATTCGACATTTTTCAACGAATCTCGGCTATTTGTGAACCGATCCTGAAATTCTTGGGTGGGTTCGACAGGGCTCCAGACACTCAGCTGCCCCGCACCGAAAATTCAGAAAAAAGTTGGTATTTGGCCGAGAAACCCTCGATTCTTGTCGGTTCTGACCGTTCTGACCAAGTTGCGGATGAGACCTCAAATTGCAATGCGCGTTTGTCGAAATCGCAGACATTCAGGTCAGACCAGCAGAAAAATTGAGGAATCTTGACTTAGAGACAAGATAGCCAAAAATTCGACATTTTTTAACGAATCTCGGCTATTTATGAACCGATACTTAAATTCTTGGGTGGGTTCGACAGGGCTCCAGACACTCAGCTGCCCCGCACCGAAAATTCAGAAAAAAGTTGGTATTTGGCCGAGAAACCCTCGATTCTTGTCGGTTCTGACCGTTCCGACCAAGTTGCGGATGCGACGTCAAATTGCAATGCGCGTTTGTCGAAATCGCAGACATTCAGGTTAGACCAGCAGAAAAATTGAGGAATCTTGACTTAGAGACAAGATAGCCAAAAATTCGACATTTTTCAACGAATCTCGGCTATTTATGAACCGATCCTGAAATTCTTGGGTGGGTTCGACAGGGCTCCAGACACTCAGCTGCCCCGCACCGAAAATTCAGAAAAAAGTTGGTATTTGGCCGAGAAACCCTCGATTCTTGTCGGTTCTCACCGTTCTGACCAAGTTGCGGATGAGACCTCAAATTGCAATGCGCGTTTGTCGAAATCGCAGACATTCAGGTCAGACCAGCAGAAAAATTGAGAAATCTTGGCTTAGAGACAAGATAGCCAAAAATTCGACATTTTTCAACGAATCTCGGCTATTTATGAACCGATCCTGAAATTCTTGGGTGGGTTCGACAGGGCTCCAGACACTCAGCTGCCCCGCACCGAAAATTCAGAAAAAAGTTGGTATTTGGCCGAGAATCCCTCGATTCTTGTCGGTTGTGACCGTTCTGACCAAGTTGCGGATGAGACCTCAAATTGCAATGCGCGTTCGTCGAAATCGCAGACATTCAGGTCAGACCAGCAGAAAAATTGAGAAATCTTGACTTAGAGACAAGATAGCCAAAAATTCGCAGTTTTTCAACGAATCTCGGCTATTTATGAACCGATCCTGAAATTCTTGGGTGGGTTCGACAGGGCTCCAGACACTCAGCTGCCCCGCACCGAAAATTCAGAAAAAAGTTGGTATTTGGCCGAGAAACCCTCGATTCTTGTCGGTTCTGACCGTTCTGACCAAGTTGCGGATGAGACCTCAAATTGCAATGCGCGTTTGTCGAAATCGCAGACATTCAGGTCAGACCAGCACAAAAATTGAGAAATCTTGGCTTAGAGACAAGATAGCCAAAAATTCGACATTTTTCAACGAATCTCGGCTATTTATGAACCGATACTGAAATTCTTGGGTGGGTTCGACAGGGCTCCAGACACTCAGCTGCCCCGCACCGAAAATTCGGAAAAAAGTTGGTATTTGGCCGAGAAACCCTCGATTCTTGTCGGTTCTGACCGTTCCGACCAAGTTGCGGATGAGACCTCAAATTGCATTGCGCGTTTGTCGAAATCACAGACATTCAGGTCAGACCAGCAGAAAAATTGAGAAATCTTGGCTTAGAGACAAGATAGCCAAAAATTCGACATTTTTCAACGAATCTCGGCTATTTATGAACCGATCCTGAAATTCTTGGGTGGGTTCGACAGGGCTCCAGACACTCAGCTGCCCCGCACCGAAAATTCAGAAAAAAGTTGGTATTTGGCCGAGAAACCCTCGATTCTTGTCGGTTCTGACCGTTCTGACCAAGTTGCGGATGAGACCTCAAATTGCAATGCGCGTTTGTCGAAATCGCAGACATTCAGGTCAGACCAGCAGAAAAATTGAGAAATCTTGACTTAGAGACAAGATAGCCAAAAATTCGACATTTTTCAACGAATCTCGGCTATTTGTGAACCGATCCTGAAATTCTTGGGTGGGTTCGACAGGGCTCCAGACACTCAGCTGCCCCGCACCGAAAATTCAGAAAAAAGTTGGTATTTGGCCGAGAAACCCTCGATTCTTGTCGGTTCTGACCGTTCTGACCAAGTTGCGGATGAGACCTCAAATTGCAATGCGCGTTTGTCGAAATCGCAGACATTCAGGTCAGACCAGCAGAAAAATTGAGGAATCTTGACTTAGAGACAAGATAGCCAAAAATTCGACATTTTTTAACGAATCTCGGCTATTTATGAACCGATACTTAAATTCTTGGGTGGGTTCGACAGGGCTCCAGACACTCAGCTGCCCCGCACCGAAAATTCAGAAAAAAGTTGGTATTTGGCCGAGAAACCCTCGATTCTTGTCGGTTCTGACCGTTCCGACCAAGTTGCGGATGCGACGTCAAATTGCAATGCGCGTTTGTCGAAATCGCAGACATTCAGGTTAGACCAGCAGAAAAATTGAGGAATCTTGACTTAGAGACAAGATAGCCAAAAATTCGACATTTTTCAACGAATCTCGGCTATTTATGAACCGATCCTGAAATTCTTGGGTGGGTTCGACAGGGCTCCAGACACTCAGCTGCCCCGCACCGAAAATTCAGAAAAAAGTTGGTATTTGGCCGAGAAACCCTCGATTCTTGTCGGTTCTGACCGTTTTGACCAAGTTGCGGATGAGACCTCAAATTGCAATGCGCGTTTGTCGAAATCGCAGACATTCAGGTCAGACCAGCAGAAAAATTGACAAATCTTGGCTTAGAGACAAGATAGCCAAAAATTCGACATTTTTCAACGAATCTCGGCTATTTACGAACCGATCCTGAAATTCTTGGGTGGGTTCGACAGGGCTCCAGACACTCAGCTGCCCCGCACCGAAAATTCAGAAAAAAGTTGGTATTTGGCCGAGAAACCCTCGATTCTTGTCGGTTCTGACCGTTCTGACCAAGTTGCGGATGAGACCACAAAGTGCAATGCGCGTTTGTCGAAATCGCAGACATTCAGGTCAGACCAGCAGAAAAATTGAGAAATCTTGACTTAGAGACAAGATAGCCAAAAATTCGACATTTTTCAACGAATCTCGGCTATTTATGAACCGATCCTGAAATTCTTGGGTGGGTTCGACAGGGCTCCAGACACTCAGCTGCCCCGCACCGAAAATTCAGAAAAAAGTTGGTATTTGGCCGAGAAACCCTCGATTCTTGTCGGTTCTGACCGTTCTGACCAAGTTGCGGATGAGACCTCAAATTGCAATGCGCGTTTGTCGAAATCGCAGACATTCAGGTCAGACCAGCAGAAAAATTGAGGAATCTTGACTTAGAGACAAGATAGCCAAAAATTCGACATTTTTCAACGAATCTCGGCTATTTATGAACCGATCCTGAAATTCTTGGGTGGGTTCGACAGGGCTCCAGACACTCAGCTGCCCCGCACCGGAAATTCAGAAAAAAGTTGGTATTTGGCCGAGAAACCCTCGATTCTTGTCGGTTCTGACCGTTCTGACCAAGTTGCGGATGAGACGTCAAATTGCGATGCGCGTTTGTCGAAATCGCAGACATTCAGGTCAGACCAGCAGAAAAATTAAGGAATCTTGACTTAGGGACAAGATAGCCAAAAATTCGACATTTTTCAACGAATCTCGGCTATTTATGAACCGATCCTGAAATTCTTGGGTGGGTTCGACAGGGCTCCAGACACTCAGCTGCCCCGCACCGAAAATTCAGAAAAAAGTTGGTATTTGGCCGAGAAACCCTCGATTCTTGTCGGTTCTGACCGTTCTGACCAAGTTGCGGATGAGACCTCAAATTGCAATGCGCGTTTGTCGAAATCGCAGACATTCAGGTCAGACCAGCAGAAAAATTGAGAAATCTTGACTTAGAGACAAGATAGCCAAAAATTCGACATTTTTCAACGAATCTCGGCTATTTGTGAACCGATCCTGAAATTCTTGGGTGGGTTCGACAGGGCTCCAGACACTCAGCTGCCCCGCACCGAAAATTCAGAAAAAAGTTGGTATTTGGCCGAGAAACCCTCGATTCTTGTCGGTTCTGACCGTTCTGACCAAGTTGCGGATGAGACCTCAAATTGCAATGCGCGTTTGTCGAAATCGCAGACATTCAGGTCAGACCAGCAGAAAAATTGAGGAATCTTGACTTAGAGACAAGATAGCCAAAAATTCGACATTTTTTAACGAATCTCGGCTATTTATGAACCGATACTCAAATTCTTGGGTGGGTTCGACAGGGCTCCAGACACTCAGCTGCCCCGCACCGAAAATTCAGAAAAAAGTTGGTATTTGGCCGAGAAACCCTCGATTCTTGTCGGTTCTGACCGTTCCGACCAAGTTGCGGATGCGACGTCAAATTGCAATGCGCGTTTGTCGAAATCGCAGACATTCAGGTTAGACCAGCAGAAAAATTGAGGAATCTTGACTTAGAGACAAGATAGCCAAAAATTCGACATTTTTCAACGAATCTCGGCTATTTATGAACCGATCCTGAAATTCTTGGGTGGGTTCGACAGGGCTCCAGACACTCAGCTGCCCCGCACCGAAAATTCAGAAAAAAGTTGGTATTTGGCCGAGAAACCCTCGATTCTTGTCGGTTCTGACCGTTCTGACCAAGTTGCGGATGAGACCACAAAGTGCAATGCGCGTTTGTCGAAATCGCAGACATTCAGGTCAGACCAGCAGAAAAATTGAGAAATCTTGACTCAGAGACAAGATAGCCAAAAATTCGACATTTTTCAACGAATCTCGGCTATTTATGAACCGATCCTGGAATTCTTGGGTGGGTTCGACAGGGCTCCAGACACTCAGCTGCCCCGCACCGAAAATTCAGAAAAAAGTTGGTATTTGGCCGAGAAACCCTCGATTCTTGTCGGTTCTGACCGTTCTGACCAAGTTGCGGATGAGACCTCAAATTGCAATGCGCGTTTGTCGAAATCGCAGACATTCAGGTCAGACCAGCAGAAAAATTGAGGAATCTTGACTTAGAGACAAGATAGCCAAAAATTCGACATTTTTCAACGAATCTCGGCTATTTATGAACCGATCCTGAAATTCTTGGGTGGGTTCGACAGGGCTCCAGACACTCAGCTGCCCCGCACCGGAAATTCAGAAAAAAGTTGGTATTTGGCCGAGAAACCCTCGATTCTTGTCGGTTCTGACCGTTCTGACCAAGTTGCGGATGAGACGTCAAATTGCGATGCGCGTTTGTCGAAATCGCAGACATTCAGGTCAGACCAGCAGAAAAATTAAGGAATCTTGACTTAGGGACAAGATAGCCAAAAATTCGACATTTTTCAACGAATCTCGGCTATTTATGAACCGATCCTGAAATTCTTGGGTGGGTTCGACAGGGCTCCAGACACTCAGCTGCCCCGCACCGAAAATTCAGAGAAAAGTTGGTATTTGGCCGAGAAACCCTCGATTCTTGTCGGTTCTGATCGTTCTGACCAAGTTGCGGATGAGACCTCAAATTGCAATGCGCGTTTGTTGAAATCGCAGACATTCAGGTCAGACCAGCAGAAAAATTGAGAAATCTTGACTTAGAGACAAGATAGCCAAAAATTCGACATTTTTCAACGAATCTCGGCTATTTATGAACCGATCCTGAAATTCTTGGGTGGGTTCGACAGGGCTCCAGACACTCAGCTGCCCCGCACCGAAAATTCAGAAAAAAGTTGGTATTTGGCCGAGAATCCCTCGATTCTTGTCGGTTGTGACCGTTCTGACCAAGTTGCGGATAAGACCTCAAATTGCAATGCGCGTTTGTCGAAATCGCAGACATTCAGGTCAGACCAGCACAAAAATTGAGAAATCTTGACTTAGAGACAAGATAGCCAAAAATTCGACATTTTTCAACGAATCTCGGCTATTTATGAACCGATCCTGAAATTCTTGGGTGGGTTCGACAGGGCTCCAGACACTCAGCTGCCCCGCACCAAAAATTCAGAAAAAAGTTGGTATTTGGCCGAGAAACCCTCGATTCTTGTCGGTTCTGACCGTTCCGACCAAGTTGCGGATGCGACGTCAAATTGCAATGCGCGTTTGTCGAAATCGCAGGCATTCAGGTCAGACCAGCAGAAAAATTGAGGAATCTTGACTTAGAGACAAGATAGCCAAAAATTCGACATTTTTCAACGAATCTCGGCTATTTATGAACCGATCCTGAAATTCTTGGGTGGGTTCGACAGGGCTCCAGACACTCAGCTGCCCCGCACCGAAAATTCAGAAAAAAGTTGGTATTTGGCCGAGAAACCCTCGATTCTTGTCGGTTCTGACCGTTCTGACCAAGTTGCGGATGAGACCTCAAATTGCAATGCGCGTTTGTCGAAATCGCAGACATTCAGGTCAGACCAGCAGAAAAATTGAGAAATCTTGGCTTAGAGACAAGATAGCCAAAAATTCGACATTTTTCAACGAATCTCGGCTATTTATGAACCGATCCTGAAATTCTTGGGTGGGTTCGACAGGGCTCCAGACACTCAGCTGCCCCGCACCGAAAATTCAGAAAAAAGTTGGTATTTGGCCGAGAAACCCTCGATTCTTGTCGGTTCTGACCGTTCTGACCAAGTTGCGGATGAGACCTCAAATTGCAATGCGCGTTTGTCGAAATCGCAGACATTCAGGTCAGACCAGCAGAAAAATTGAGGAATCTTGACTTAGAGACAAGATAGCCAAAAATTCGACATTTTTTAACGAATCTCGGCTATTTATGAACCGATCCTGAAATTCTTGGGTGGGTTCGACAGGGCTCCAGACACTCAGCTGCCCCGCACCGGAAATTCAGGAAAAAGTTGGTATTTGGCCGAGAAACCCTCGATTCTTGTCGGTTCTGACCGTTCTGACCAAGTTGCGGATGAGACGTCAAATTGCAATGCGCGTTTGTCGAAATCGCCGACATTCAGGTCAGACCAGCAGAAAAATTAAGGAATCTTGACTTAGGGACAAGATAGACAAAAATTCGACATTTTTCAACGAATCTCGGCTATTTATGAACCGATCCTGAAATTCTTGGGTGGGTTCGACAGGGCTCCAGACACTCAGCTGCCCCGCACCGAAAATTCAGAGAAAAGTTGGTATTTGGCCGAGAAACCCTCGATTCTTGTCGGTTCTGATCGTTCTGACCAAGTTGCGGATGAGACCTCAAATTGCAATGCGCGTTTGTCGAAATCGCAGACATTCAGGTCAGACCAGCAGAAAAATTGAGAAATCTTGACTTAGAGACAAGATAGCCAAAAATTCGACATTTTTCAACGAATCTCGGCTATTTATGAACCGATCCTGAAATTCTTGGGTGGGTTCGACAGGGCTCCAGACACTCAGCTGCCCCGCACCGAAAATTCAGAAAAAAGTTGGTATTTGGCCGAGAAACCCTCGATTCTTGTCGGTTCTGACCGTTCTGACCAAGTTGCGGATGAGACCTCAAATTGCAATGCGCGTTTGTCGAAATCGCAGACATTCAGGTCAGACCAGCACAAAAATTGAGAAATCTTGACTTAGAGACAAGATAGCCAAAAATTCGACATTTTTCAACGAATCTCGGCTATTTATGAACCGATCCTGAAATTCTTGGGTGGGTTCGACAGGGCTCCAGACACTCAGCTGCCCCGCACCGAAAATTCAGAAAAAAGTTGGTATTTGGCCGAGAAACCCTCGATTCTTGTCGGTTCTGACCGTTCTGACCAAGTTGCGGATGAGACCTCAAATTGCAGTGCGCGTTTGTCGAAATCGCAGACATTCAGGTCAGACCAGCAGAAAAATTGAGAAATCTTGACTTAGAGACAAGATAGCCAAAAATTCGACATTTTTCAACGAATCTCGGCTATTTATGAACCGATCCTGAAATTCTTGGGTGGGTTCGACAGGGCTCCAGACACTCAGCTGCCCCGCACCGAAAATTCAGAAAAAAGTTGGTATTTGGCCGAGAAACCCTCGATTCTTGTCGGTTCTGACCGTTCTGACCAAGTTGCGGATGAGACCTCAAATTGCAATGCGCGTTTGTCGAAATCGCAGACATTCAGGTCAGACCAGCAGAAAAATTGAGGAATCTTGACTTAGAGACAAGATAGCCAAAAATTCGACATTTTTCAACGAATCTCGGCTATTTATGAACCGATCCTGAAATTCTTGGGTGGGTTCGACAGGGCTCCAGACACTCAGCTGCCCCGCACCGGAAATTCAGAAAAAAGTTGGTATTTGGCCGAGAAACCCTCGATTCTTGTCGGTTCTGACCGTTCTGACCAAGTTGCGGATGAGACGTCAAATTGCAATGCGCGTTTGTCGAAATCGCCGACATTCAGGTCAGACCAGCAGAAAAATTAAGGAATCTTGACTTAGGGACAAGATAGACAAAAATTCGACATTTTTCAACGAATCTCGGCTATTTATGAACCGATCCTGAAATTCTTGGGTGGGTTCGACAGGGCTCCAGACACTCAGCTGCCCCGCACCGAAAATTCAGAGAAAAGTTGGTATTTGGCCGAGAAACCCTTGATTCTTGTCGGTTCTGATCGTTCTGACCAAGTTGCGGATGAGACCTCAAATTGCAATGCGCGTTTGTTGAAATCGCAGACATTCAGGTCAGACCAGCAGAAAAATTGAGAAATCTTGACTTAGAGACAAGATAGCCAAAAATTCGACATTTTTCAACGAATCTCGGCTATTTATGAACCGATCCTGAAATTCTTGGGTGGGTTCGACAGGGCTCCAGACACTCAGCTGCCCCGCACCGAAAATTCAGAAAAAAGTTGGTATTTGGCCGAGAATCCCTCGATTCTTGTCGGTTGTGACCGTTCTGACCAAGTTGCGGATAAGACCTCAAATTGCAATGCGCGTTTGTCGAAATCGCAGACATTTAGGTCAGACCAGCACAAAAATTGAGAAATCTTGACTGAGAGACAAGATAGCCAAAAATTCGACATTTTTCAACGAATCTCGGCTATTTATGAACCGATACTGAAATTCTTGGGTGGGTTCGACAGGGCTCCAGACACTCAGCTGCCCCGCACCAAAAATTCAGAAAAAAGTTGGTATTTGGCCGAGAAACCCTCGATTCTTGTCGGTTCTAACCGTTCCGACCAAGTTGCGGATGCAACGTCAAATTGCAATGCGCGTTTGTCGAAATCGCAGACATTCAGGTCAGACCAGCAGAAAAATTGAGGAATCTTGACTTAGAGACAAGATAGCCAAAAATTCGACATTTTTCAACGAATCTCGGCTATTTATGAACCGATCCTGAAATTCTTGGGTGGGTTCGACAGGGCTCCAGACACTCAGCTGCCCCGCACCGAAAATTCAGAAAAAAGTTGGTATTTGGCCGAGAAACCCTCGATTCTTGTCGGTTCTGACCGTTCTGACCAAGTTGCGGATGAGACCTCAAATTGCAATGCGCGTTTGTCGAAATCGCAGACATTCAGGCCAGACCAGCAGAAAAATTGAGAAATCTTGGCTTAGAGACAAGATAGCCAAAAATTCGACATTTTTCAACGAATCTCGGCTATTTATGAACCGATCCTGAAATTCTTGGGTGGGTTCGACAGGGCTCCAGACACTCAGCTGCCCCGCACCGAAAATTCAGAAAAAAGTTGGTATTTGGCCGAGAAACCCTCGATTCTTGTCGGTTCTGACCGTTCTGACCAAGTTGCGGATGAGACCTCAAATTGCAATGCGCGTTTGTCGAAATCGCAGACATTCAGGTCAGACCAGCAGAAAAATTGAGGAATCTTGACTTAGAGACAAGATAGCCAAAAATTCGACATTTTTTAACGAATCTCGGCTATTTATGAACCGATCCTGAAATTCTTGGGTGGGTTCGACAGGGCTCCAGACACTCAGCTGCCCCGCACCGGAAATTCAGAAAAAAGTTGGTATTTGGCCGAGAAACCCTCGATTCTTGTCGGTTCTGACCGTTCTGACCAAGTTGCGGATGAGACGTCAAATTGCAATGCGCGTTTGTCGAAATCGCCGACATTCAGGTCAGACCAGCAGGAAAATTAAGGAATCTTGACTTAGGGACAAGATAGACAAAAATTCGACATTTTTCAACGAATCTCGGCTATTTATAAACCGATCCTGAAATTCTTGGGTGGGTTCGACAGGGCTCCAGACACTCAGCTGCCCCGCACCGAAAATTCAGAGAAAAGTTGGTATTTGGCCGAGAAACCCTCGATTCTTGTCGGTTCTGATCGTTCTGACCAAGTTGCGGATGAGACCTCAAATTGCAATGCGCGTTTGTTGAAATCGCAGACATTCAGGTCAAACCAGCAGAAAAATTGAGAAATCTTGACTTAGAGACAAGATAGCCAAAAATTCGACATTTTTCAACGAATCTCGGCTATTTATGAACCGATCCTGAAATTCTTGGGTGGGTTCGACAGGGCTCCAGACACTCAGCTGCCCCGCACCGAAAATTCAGAAAAAAGTTGGTATTTGGCCGAGAATCCCTCGATTCTTGTCGGTTGTGACCGTTCTGACCAAGTTGCGGATAAGACCTCAAATTGCAATGCGCGTTTGTCGAAATCGCAGACATTCAGGTCAGACCAGCACAAAAATTGAGAAATCTTGACTTAGAGACAAGATAGCCAAAAATTCGACATTTTTCAACGAATCTCGGCTATTTATGAACCGATACTGAAATTCTTGGGTGGGTTCGACAGGGCTCCAGACACTCAGCTGCCCCGCACCAAAAATTCAGAAAAAAGTTGGTATTTGGCCGAGAAACCCTCGATTCTTGTCGGTTCTAACCGTTCCGACCAAGTTGCGGATGAGACCTCAAATTGCAATGCGCGTTTGTCGAAATCGCAGACATTCAGGTCAGACCAGCAGAAAAATTGAGGAATCTTGACTTAGAGACAAGATAGCCAAAAATTCGACATTTTTCAACGAATCTCGGCTATTTATGAACCGATCCTGAAATTCTTGGGTGGGTTCGACAGGGCGCCAGACACTCAGCTGCCCCGCACCGAAAATTCAGAAAAAAGTTGGTATTTGGCCGAGAAACCCTCGATTCTTGTCGGTTCTGACCGTTCTGACCAAGTTGCGGATGAGACCTCAAATTGCAATGCGCGTTTGTCGAAATCGCCGACATTCAGGTCAGACCAGCAGAAAAATTAAGGAATCTTGACTTAGGGACAAGATAGACAAAAATTCGACATTTTTCAACGAATCTCGGCTATTTATGAACCGATCCTGAAATTCTTGGGTGGGTTCGACAGGGCTCCAGACACTCAGCTGCCCCGCACCGAAAATTCAGAGAAAAGTTGGTATTTGGCCGAGAAACCCTCGATTCTTGTCGGTTCTGATCGTTCTGACCAAGTTGCGGATGAGACCTCAAATTGCAATGCGCGTTTGTCGAAATCGCAGACATTCAGGTCAGACCAGCAGAAAAATTGAGAAATCTTGACTTAGAGACAAGATAGCCAAAAATTCGACATTTTTCAACGAATCTCGGCTATTTATGAACCGATCCTGAAATTCTTGGGTGGGTTCGACAGGGCTCCAGACACTCAGCTGCCCCGCACCGAAAATTCAGAAAAAAGTTGGTATTTGGCCGAGAAACCCTCGATTCTTGTCGGTTCTGACCGTTCTGACCAAGTTGCGGATGAGACCTCAAATTGCAATGCGCGTTTGTCGAAATCGCAGACATTCAGGTCAGACCAGCACAAAAATTGAGAAATCTTGACTTAGAGACAAGATAGCCAAAAATTCGACATTTTTCAACGAATCTCGGCTATTTATGAACCGATCCTGAAATTCTTGGGTGGGTTCGACAGGGCTCCAGACACTCAGCTGCCCCGCACCGAAAATTCAGAAAAAAGTTGGTATTTGGCCGAGAAACCCTCGATTCTTGTCGGTTCTGACCGTTCTGACCAAGTTGCGGATGAGACCTCAAATTGCAGTGCGCGTTTGTCAAAATCGCAGACATTCAGGTCAGACCAGCAGAAAAATTGAGAAATCTTGACTTAGAGACAAGATAGCCAAAAATTCGACATTTTTCAACGAATCTCGGCTATTTATGAACCGATCCTGAAATTCTTGGGTGGGTTCGACAGGGCTCCAGACACTCAGCTGCCCCGCACCGAAAATTCAGAAAAAAGTTGGTATTTGGCCGAGAAACCCTCGATTCTTGTCGGTTCTGACCGTTCTGACCAAGTTGCGGATGAGACCTCAAATTGCAATGCGCGTTTGTCGAAATCGCAGACATTCAGGCCAGACCAGCAGAAAAATTGAGAAATCTTGGCTTAGAGACAAGATAGCCAAAAATTCGACATTTTTCAACGAATCTCGGCTATTTATGAACCGATCCTGAAATTCTTGGGTGGGTTCGACAGGGCTCCAGACACTCAGCTGCCCCGCACCGAAAATTCAGAAAAAAGTTGGTATTTGGCCGAGAAACCCTCGATTCTTGTCGGTTCTGACCGTTCTGACCAAGTTGCGGATGAGACCTCAAATTGCAATGCGCGTTTGTCGAAATCGCAGACATTCAGGTCAGACCAGCAGAAAAATTGAGGAATCTTGACTTAGAGACAAGATAGCCAAAAATTCGACATTTTTTAACGAATCTCGGCTATTTATGAACCGATCCTGAAATTCTTGGGTGGGTTCGACAGGGCTCCAGACACTCAGCTGCCCCGCACCGGAAATTCAGAAAAAAGTTGGTATTTGGCCGAGAAACCCTCGATTCTTGTCGGTTCTGACCGTTCTGACCAAGTTGCGGATGAGACGTCAAATTGCAATGCGCGTTTGTCGAAATCGCCGACATTCAGGTCAGACCAGCAGGAAAATTAAGGAATCTTGACTTAGGGACAAGATAGACAAAAATTCGACATTTTTCAACGAATCTCGGCTATTTATAAACCGATCCTGAAATTCTTGGGTGGGTTCGACAGGGCTCCAGACACTCAGCTGCCCCGCACCGAAAATTCAGAGAAAAGTTGGTATTTGGCCGAGAAACCCTCGATTCTTGTCGGTTCTGATCGTTCTGACCAAGTTGCGGATGAGACCTCAAATTGCAATGCGCGTTTGTTGAAATCGCAGACATTCAGGTCAAACCAGCAGAAAAATTGAGAAATCTTGACTTAGAGACAAGATAGCCAAAAATTCGACATTTTTCAACGAATCTCGGCTATTTATGAACCGATCCTGAAATTCTTGGGTGGGTTCGACAGGGCTCCAGACACTCAGCTGCCCCGCACCGAAAATTCAGAAAAAAGTTGGTATTTGGCCGAGAATCCCTCGATTCTTGTCGGTTGTGACCGTTCTGACCAAGTTGCGGATAAGACCTCAAATTGCAATGCGCGTTTGTCGAAATCGCAGACATTCAGGTCAGACCAGCACAAAAATTGAGAAATCTTGACTTAGAGACAAGATAGCCAAAAATTCGACATTTTTCAACGAATCTCGGCTATTTATGAACCGATACTGAAATTCTTGGGTGGGTTCGACAGGGCTCCAGACACTCAGCTGCCCCGCACCAAAAATTCAGAAAAAAGTTGGTATTTGGCCGAGAAACCCTCGATTCTTGTCGGTTCTAACCGTTCCGACCAAGTTGCGGATGAGACCTCAAATTGCAATGCGCGTTTGTCGAAATCGCAGACATTCAGGTCAGACCAGCAGAAAAATTGAGGAATCTTGACTTAGAGACAAGATAGCCAAAAATTCGACATTTTTCAACGAATCTCGGCTATTTATGAACCGATCCTGAAATTCTTGGGTGGGTTCGACAGGGCTCCAGACACTCAGCTGCCCCGCACCGAAAATTCAGAAAAAAGTTGGTATTTGGCCGAGAAACCCTCGATTCTTGTCGGTTCTGACCGTTCTGACCAAGTTGCGGATGAGACCTCAAATTGCAATGCGCGTTTGTCGAAATCGCCGACATTCAGGTCAGACCAGCAGAAAAATTAAGGAATCTTGACTTAGGGACAAGATAGACAAAAATTCGACATTTTTCAACGAATCTCGGCTATTTATGAACCGATCCTGAAATTCTTGGGTGGGTTCGACAGGGCTCCAGACACTCAGCTGCCCCGCACCGAAAATTCAGAGAAAAGTTGGTATTTGGCCGAGAAACCCTCGATTCTTGTCGGTTCTGATCGTTCTGACCAAGTTGCGGATGAGACCTCAAATTGCAATGCGCGTTTGTCGAAATCGCAGACATTCAGGTCAGACCAGCAGAAAAATTGAGAAATCTTGACTTAGAGACAAGATAGCCAAAAATTCGACATTTTTCAACGAATCTCGGCTATTTATGAACCGATCCTGAAATTCTTGGGTGGGTTCGACAGGGCTCCAGACACTCAGCTGCCCCGCACCGAAAATTCAGAAAAAAGTTGGTATTTGGCCGAGAAACCCTCGATTCTTGTCGGTTCTGACCGTTCTGACCAAGTTGCGGATGAGACCTCAAATTGCAATGCGCGTTTGTCGAAATCGCAGACATTCAGGTCAGACCAGCACAAAAATTGAGAAATCTTGACTTAGAGACAAGATAGCCAAAAATTCGACATTTTTCAACGAATCTCGGCTATTTATGAACCGATCCTGAAATTCTTGGGTGGGTTCGACAGGGCTCCAGACACTCAGCTGCCCCGCACCGAAAATTCAGAAAAAAGTTGGTATTTGGCCGAGAAACCCTCGATTCTTGTCGGTTCTGACCGTTCTGACCAAGTTGCGGATGAGACCTCAAATTGCAGTGCGCGTTTGTCGAAATCGCAGACATTCAGGTCAGACCAGCAGAAAAATTGAGAAATCTTGACTTGGAGACAAGATAGCCAAAAATTCGACATTTTTCAACGAATCTCGGCTATTTATGAACCGATCCTGAAATTCTTGGGTGGGTTCGACAGGGCTCCAGACACTCAGCTGCCCCGCACCGAAAATTCAGAAAAAAGTTGGTATTTGGCCGAGAAACCCTCGATTCTTGTCGGTTCTGACCGTTCTGACCAAGTTGCGGATGAGACCTCAAATTGCAATGCGCGTTTGTCGAAATCGCAGACATTCAGGTCAGACCAGCAGAAAAATTGAGGAATCTTGACTTAGAGACAAGATAGCCAAAAATTCGACATTTTTCAACGAATCTCGGCTATTTATGAACCGATCCTGAAATTCTTGGGTGGGTTCGACAGGGCTCCAGACACTCAGCTGCCCCGCACCGGAAATTCAGAAAAAAGTTGGTATTTGGCCGAGAAACCCTCGATTCTTGTCGGTTCTGACCGTTCTGACCAAGTTGCGGATGAGACGTCAAATTGCAATGCGCGTTTGTCGAAATCGCCGACATTCAGGTCAGACCAGCAGAAAAATTAAGGAATCTTGACTTAGGGACAGGATAGACAAAAATTCGACATTTTTCAACGAATCTCGGCTATTTATGAACCGATCCTGAAATTCTTGGGTGGGTTCGACAGGGCTCCAGACACTCAGCTGCCCCGCACCGAAAATTCAGAGAAAAGTTGGTATTTGGCCGAGAAACCCTCGATTCTTAACGGTTCTGATCGTTCTGACCAAGTTGCGGATGAGACCTCAAATTGCAATGCGCGTTTGTTGAAATCGCAGACATTCAGGTCAGACCAGCAGAAAAATTGAGAAATCTTGACTTAGAGACAAGATAGCCGATAATTCGACATTTTTCAACGAATCTCGGCTATTTATGAACCGATCCTGAAATTCTTGGGTGGGTTCGACAGGGCTCCAGACACTCAGCTGCCCCGCACCGAAAATTCAGAAAAAAGTTGGTATTTGGCCGAGAATCCCTCGATTCTTGTCGGTTGTGACCGTTCTGACCAAGTTGCGGATAAGACCTCAAATTGCAATATGCGTTTGTCGAAATCGCAGACATTCAGGTCAGACCAGCACAAAAATTGAGAAATCTTGACTTAGAGACAAGATAGCCAAAAATTCGACATTTTTCAACGAATCTCGGCTATTTATGAACCGATACTGAAATTCTTGGGTGGGTTCGACAGGGCTCCAGACACTCAGCTGCCCCGCACCAAAAATTCAGAAAAAAGTTGGTATTTGGCCGAGAAACCCTCGATTCTTGTCGGTTCTAACCGTTCCGACCAAGTTGCGGATGCAACGTCAAATTGCAATGCGCGTTTGTCGAAATCGCAGACATTCAGGTCAGACCAGCAGAAAAATTGAGGAATCTTGACTTAGAGACAAGATAGCCAAAAATTCGACATTTTTCAACGAATCTCGGCTATTTATGAACCGATCCTGAAATTCTTGGGTGGGTTCGACAGGGCTCCAGACACTCAGCTGCCCCGCACCGAAAATTCAGAAAAAAGTTGGTATTTGGCCGAGAAACCCTCGATTCTTGTCGGTTCTGACCGTTCTGACCAAGTTGCGGATGAGACCTCAAATTGCAATGCGCGTTTGTCGAAATCGCAGACATTCAGGTCAGACTAGCAGAAAAATTGAGAAATCTTGGCTTAGAGACAAGATAGCCAAAAATTCGACATTTTTCAACGAATCTCGGCTATTTATGAACCGATCCTGAAATTCTTGGGTGGGTTCGACAGGGCTCCAGACACTCAGCTGCCCCGCACCGAAAATTCAGAAAAAAGTTGGTATTTGGCCGAGAAACCCTCGATTCTTGTCGGTTCTGACCGTTCTGACCAAGTTGCGGATGAGACCTCAAATTGCAATGCGCGTTTGTCGAAATCGCAGACATTCAGGTCAGACCAGCAGAAAAATTGAGAAATCTTGACTTAGAGACAAGATAGCCAAAAATTCGACATTTTTCAACGAATCTCGGCTATTTATGAACCGATCCTGAAATTCTTGGGTGGGTTCGACAGGGCTCCAGACACTCAGCTGCCCCGCACCGAAAATTCAGAAAAAAGTTGGTATTTGGCCGAGAAACCCTCGATTCTTGTCGGTTCTGACCGTTCTGACCAAGTTGCGGATGAGACCTCAAATTGCAATGCGCGTTTGTCGAAATTGCAGACATTCAGGTCAGACCAGCAGAAAAATTGAGGAATCTTGACTTAGAGACAAGATAGCCAAAAATTCGACATTTTTCAACGAATCTCGGCTATTTATGAACCGATCCTGAAATTCTTGGGTGGGTTCGACAGGGCTCCAGACACTCAGCTGCCCCGCACCGAAAATTCAGAAAAAAGTTGGTATTTGGCCGAGAAACCCTCGATTCTTGTCGGTTCTGACCGTTCTGACCAAGTTGCGGATGAGACCTCAAATTGCAATGCGCGTTTGTCGAAATCGCAGACATTCAGGTCAGACCAGCAGAAAAATTGAGGAATCTTGACTTAGAGACAAGATAGCCAAAAATTCGACATTTTTCAACGAATCTCGGCTATCTATGAACCGATCCTGAAATTCTTGGGTGGGTTCGACAGGGCTCCAGACACTCAGCTGCCCCGCACCGGAAATTCAGAAAAAAGTTGGTATTTGGCCGAGAAACCCTCGATTCTTGTCGGTTCTGACCGTTCTGACCAAGTTGCGGATGAGACCTCAAATTGCAATGCGCGTTTGTCGAAATCGCAGACATTCAGGTCAGACCAGCAGAAAAATTGAGAAATCTTGACTTAGAGACAAGATAGCCAAAAATTCGACATTTTTCAACGAATCTCGGCTATCTATGAACCGATCCTGAAATTCTTGGGTGGGTTCGACAGGGCTCCAGACACTCAGCTGCCCCGCACCGAAAATTCAGAAAAAAGTTGGTATTTGGCCGAGAATCCCTCGATTCTTGTCGGTTGTGACCGTTCTGACCAAGTTGCGGATAAGACCTCAAATTGCAATGCGCGTTTGTCGAAATCGCAGACATTCAGGTCAGACCAGCACAAAAATTGAGAAATCTTGACTTAGAGACAAGATAGCCAAAAATTCGACATTTTTTAACGAATCTCGGCTATTTATGAACCGATACTGAAATTCTTGGGTGGGTTCGACAGGGCTCCAGACACTCAGCTGCCCCGCACCGAAAATTCAGAAAAAAGTTGGTATTTGGCCGAGAAACCCTCGATTCTTGTCGGTTCTGACCGTTCCGACCAAGTTGCGGATGCGACGTCAAATTGCAATGCGCGTTTGTCGAAATCGCAGACATTCAGGTCAGACCAGCAGAAAAATTGAGGAATCTTGACTTAGAGACAAGATAGCCAAAAATTCGACATTTTTCAACGAATCTCGGCTATTTATGAACCGATCCTGAAATTCTTGGGTGGGTTCGACAGGGCTCCAGACACTCAGCTGCCCCGCACCGAAAATTCAGAAAAAAGTTGTCATTTGGCCGAGAAACCCTCGATTCTTGTCGGTTCTGACCGTTCTGACCAAGTTGCGGATGAGACCTCAAATTGCAATGCGCGTTTGTCGAAATCGCAGACATTCAGGTCAGACCAGCAGAAAAATTGAGAAATCTTGGCTTAGAGACAAGATAGCCAAAAATTCGACATTTTTCAACGAATCTCGGCTATTTATAAACCGATCCTGAAATTCTTGGGTGGGTTCGACAGGGCTCCAGACACTCAGCTGCCCCGCACCGAAAATTCAGAAAAAAGTTGGTATTTGGCCGAGAATCCCTCGATTCTTGTCGGTTGTGACCGTTCTGACCAAGTTGCGGATGCGACGTCAAATTGCAATGCGCGTTTGTCGAAATCGCAGACATTCAGGTCAGACCAGCAGAAAAATTGAGGAATCTTGACTTAGAGACAAGATAGCCAAAAATTCGACATTTTTCAACGAATCTCGGCTATTTATGAACCGATCCTGAAATTCTTGGGTGGGTTCGACAGGGCTCCAGACACTCAGCTGCCCCGCACCGAAAATTCAGAAAAAAGTTATTATTTGGCCGAGAAACCCTCGATTCTTGTCGGTTCTGACCGTTCTGACCAAGTTGCGGATGAGACCTCAAATTGCAATGCGCGTTTGTCGAAATCGCAGACATTCAGGTCAGACCAGCAGAAAAATTGAGAAATCTTGACTTAGAGACAAGATAGCCAAAAATTCGACATTTTTCAACGAATCTCGGCTATTTATGAACCGATCCTGAAATTCTTGGGTGGGTTCGACAGGGCTCCAGACACTCAGCTGCCCCGCACCGAAAATTCAGAAAAAAGTTGGTATTTGGCCGAGAAACCCTCGATTCTTGTCGGTTCTGACCGTTCTGACCAAGTTGCGGATGAGACCTCAAATTGCAATGCGCGTTTGTCGAAATCGCAGACATTCAGGTCAGACCAGCAGAAAAATTGAGGAATCTTGACTTAGAGACAAGATAGCCAAAAATTCGACATTTTTCAACGAATCTCGGCTATTTATGAACCGATCCTGAAATTCTTGGGTGGGTTCGACAGGGCTCCAGACACTCAGCTGCCCCGCACCGGAAATTCAGAAAAAAGTTGGTATTTGGCCGAGAAACCCTCGATTCTTGTCGGTTCTGACCGTTCTGACCAAGTTGCGGATGAGACGTCAAATTGCGATGCGCGTTTGTCGAAATCGCAGACATTCAGGTCAGACCAGCAGAAAAATTAAGGAATCTTGACTTAGGGACAAGATAGCCAAAAATTCGACATTTTTCAACGAATCTCGGCTATTTATGAACCGATCCTGAAATTCTTGGGTGGGTTCGACAGGGCTCCAGACACTCAGCTGCCCCGCACCGAAAATTCAGAGAAAAGTTGGTATTTGGCCGAGAAACCCTCGATTCTTGTCGGTTCTGATCGTTCTGACCAAGTTGCGGATGAGACCTCAAATTGCAATGCGCGTTTGTCGAAATCGCAGACATTCAGGTCAGACCAGCAGAAAAATTGAGAAATCTTGACTTAGAGACAAGATAGCCAAAAATTCGACATTTTTCAACGAATCTCGGCTATTTATCAACCGATCCTGAAATTCTTGGGTGGGTTCGACAGGGCTCCAGACACTCAGCTGCCCCGCACCGAAAATTCAGAAAAAAGTTGGTATTTGGCCGAGAATCCCTCGATTCTTGTCGGTTGTGACCGTTCTGACCAAGTTGCGGATAAGACCTCAAATTGCAATGCGCGTTTGTCGAAATCGCAGACATTCAGGTCAGACCAGCACAAAAATTGAGAAATCTTGACTTAGAGACAAGATAGCCAAAAATTCGACATTTTTCAACGAATCTCGGCTATTTATGAACCGATACTGAAATTCTTGGGTGGGTTCGACAGGGCTCCAGACACTCAGCTGCCCCGCACCGAAAATTCAGAAAAAAGTTATTATTTGGCCGAGAAACCCTCGATTCTTGTCGGTTCTGACCGTTCTGACCAAGTTGCGGATGAGACCTCAAATTGCAATGCGCGTTTGTCGAAATCGCAGACATTCAGGTCAGACCAGCAGAAAAATTGAGAAATCTTGACTTAGAGACAAGATAGCCAAAAATTCGACATTTTTCAACGAATCTCGGCTATTTATGAACCGATCCTGAAATTCTTGGGTGGGTTCGACAGGGCTCCAGACACTCAGCTGCCCCGCACCGAAAATTCAGAAAAAAGTTGGTATTTGGCCGAGAAACCCTCGATTCTTGTCGGTTCTGACCGTTCTGACCAAGTTGCGGATGAGACCTCAAATTGCAATGCGCGTTTGTCGAAATCGCAGACATTCAGGTCAGACCAGCAGAAAAATTGAGGAATCTTGACTTAGAGACAAGATAGCCAAAAATTCGACATTTTTCAACGAATCTCGGCTATTTATGAACCGATCCTGAAATTCTTGGGTGGGTTCGACAGGGCTCCAGACACTCAGCTGCCCCGCACCGGAAATTCAGAAAAAAGTTGGTATTTGGCCGAGAAACCCTCGATTCTTGTCGGTTCTGACCGTTCTGACCAAGTTGCGGATGAGACGTCAAAT
The DNA here is from genome assembly GCF_021155765.1 of Diprion similis. Lineage (NCBI taxonomy): Eukaryota > Metazoa > Arthropoda > Insecta > Hymenoptera > Diprionidae > Diprion > Diprion similis. The sequence goes on from NC_060106.1 coordinate 3,641,476, forward strand.
TGCGATGCGCGTTTGTCGAAATCGCAGACATTCAGGTCAGACCAGCACAAAAATTGAGAAATCTTGACTTAGAGACAAGATAGCCAAAAATTCGACATTTTTCAACGAATCTCGGCTATTTATGAACCGATACTGAAATTCTTGGGTGGGTTCGACAGGGCTCCAGACACTCAGCTGCCCCGCACCGAAAATTCAGAAAAAAGTTGGTATTTGGCCAAGAAACCCTCGATTCTTGTCGGTTCTGACCGTTCCGACCAAGTTGCGGATGCGACGTCAAATTGCAATGCGCGTTTGTCGAAATCGCAGACATTCAGGTCAGACCAGCAGAAAAATTGAGGAATCTTGACTTAGAGACAAGATAGCCAAAAATTCGACATTTTTCAACGAATCTCGGCTATTTATGAACCGATCCTGAAATTCTTGGGTGGGTTCGACAGGGCTCCAGACACTCAGCTGCCCCGCACCGAAAATTCAGAAAAAAGTTATTATTTGGCCGAGAAACCCTCGATTCTTGTCGGTTCTGACCGTTCTGACCAAGTTGCGGATGAGACCTCAAATTGCAATGCGCGTTTGTCGAAATCGCAGACATTCAGGTCAGACCAGCAGAAAAATTGAGAAATCTTGACTTAGAGACAAGATAGCCAAAAATTCGACATTTTTCAACGAATCTCGGCTATTTATGAACCGATCCTGAAATTCTTGGGTGGGTTCGACAGGGCTCCAGACACTCAGCTGCCCCGCACCGAAAATTCAGAAAAAAGTTGGTATTTGGCCGAGAAACCCTCGATTCTTGTCGGTTCTGACCGTTCTGACCAAGTTGCGGATGAGACCTCAAATTGCAATGCGCGTTTGTCGAAATCGCAGACATTCAGGTCAGACCAGCAGAAAAATTGAGGAATCTTGACTTAGAGACAAGATAGCCAAAAATTCGACATTTTTCAACGAATCTCGGCTATTTATGAACCGATCCTGAAATTCTTGGGTGGGTTCGACAGGGCTCCAGACACTCAGCTGCCCCGCACCGGAAATTCAGAAAAAAGTTGGTATTTGGCCGAGAAACCCTCGATTCTTGTCGGTTCTGACCGTTCTGACCAAGTTGCGGATGAGACCTCAAATTGCAATGCGCGTTTGTCGAAATCGCGGACATTCAGGTCAGACCAGCAGAAAAATTGAGAAATCTTGACTTAGAGACAAGATAGCCAAAAATTCGACATTTTTCAACGAATCTCGGCTATTTATGAACCGATCCTGAAATTCTTGGGTGGGTTCGACAGGGCTCCAGACACTCAGCTGCCCCGCACCGAAAATTCAGAAAAAAGTTGGTATTTGGCCGAGAATCCCTCGATTCTTGTCGGTTGTGACCGTTCTGACCAAGTTGCGGATAAGACCTCAAATTGCAATGCGCGTTTGTCGAAATCGCAGACATTCAGGTCAGACCAGCACAAAAATTGAGAAATCTTGACTTAGAGACAAGATAGCCAAAAATTCGACATTTTTCAACGAATCTCGGCTATTTATGAACCGATACTGAAATTCTTGGGTGGGTTCGACAGGGCTCCAGACACTCAGCTGCCCCGCACCGAAAATTCAGAAAAAAGTTGGTATTTGGCCGAGAAACCCTCGATTCTTGTCGGTTCTGACCGTTCCGACCAAGTTGCGGATGCGACGTCAAATTGCAATGCGCGTTTGTCGAAATCGCAGACATTCAGGTCAGACCAGCAGAAAAATTGAGGAATCTTGACTTAGAGACAAGATAGCCAAAAATTCGACATTTTTCAACGAATCTCGGCTATTTATGAACCGATCCTGAAATTCTTGGGTGGGTTCGACAGGGCTCCAGACACTCAGCTGCCCCGCACCGAAAATTCAGAAAAAAGTTATTATTTGGCCGAGAAACCCTCGATTCTTGTCGGTTCTGACCGTTCTGACCAAGTTGCGGATGAGACCTCAAATTGCAATGCGCGTTTGTCGAAATCGCAGACATTCAGGTCAGACCAGCAGAAAAATTGAGAAATCTTGACTTAGAGACAAGATAGCCAAAAATTCGACATTTTTCAACGAATCTCGGCTATTTATGAACCGATCCTGAAATTCTTGGGTGGGTTCGACAGGGCTCCAGACACTCAGCTGCCCCGCACCGAAAATTCAGAGAAAAGTTGGTATTTGGCCGAGAAACCCTCGATTCTTGTCGGTTCTGATCGTTCTGACCAAGTTGCGGATGAGACCTGAAATTGCAATGCGCGTTTGTCGAAATCGCAGACATTCAGGTCAGACCAGCAGAAAAATTGAGAAATCTTGACTTAGAGACAAGATAGCCAAAAATTCGACATTTTTCAACGAATCTCGGCTATTTATGAACCGATCCTGAAATTCTTGGGTGGGTTCGACAGGGCTCCAGACACTCAGCTGCCCCGCACCGAAAATTCAGAAAAAAGTTGGTATTTGGCCGAGAATCCCTCGATTCTTGTCGGTTGTGACCGTTCTGACCAAGTTGCGGATAAGACCTCAAATTGCAATGCGCGTTTGTCGAAATCGCAGACATTCAGGTCAGACCAGCACAAAAATTGAGAAATCTTGACTTAGAGACAGGATCGCCAAAAATTCGACATTTTTCAACGAATCTCGGCTATTTATGAACCGATACTGAAATTCTTGGGTGGGTTCGACAGGGCTCCAGACACTCAGCTGCCCCGCACCGAAAATTCAGAAAAAAGTTGGTATTTGGCCGAGAAACCCTCGATTCTTGTCGGTTCTGACCGTTCCGACCAAGTTGCGGATGCGACGTCAAATTGCAATGCGCGTTTGTCGAAATCGCAGACATTCAGGTCAGACCAGCAGAAAAATTGAGGAATCTTGACTTAGAGACAAGATAGCCAAAAATTCGACATTTTTCAACGAATCTCGGCTATTTATGAACCGATCCTGAAATTCTTGGGTGGGTTCGACAGGGCTCCAGACACTCAGCTGCCCCGCACCGAAAATTCAGAAAAAAGTTATTATTTGGCCGAGAAACCCTCGATTCTTGTCGGTTCTGACCGTTCTGACCAAGTTGCGGATGAGACCTCAAATTGCAATGCGCGTTTGTCGAAATCGCAGACATTCAGGTCAGACCAGCAGAAAAATTGAGAAATCTTGACTTAGAGACAAGATAGCCAAAAATTCGACATTTTTCAACGAATCTCGGCTATTTATGAACCGATCCTGAAATTCTTGGGTGGGTTCGACAGGGCTCCAGACACTCAGCTGCCCCGCACCGAAAATTCAGAAAAAAGTTGGTATTTGGCCGAGAAACCCTCGATTCTTGTCGGTTCTGACCGTTCCGACCAAGTTGCGGATGCGACGTCAAATTGCGATGCGCGTTTGTCGAAATCGCAGACATTCAGGTCAGACCAGCAGAAAAATTGAGGAATCTTGACTTAGAGACAAGATAGCCAAAAATTCGACATTTTTCAACGAATCTCGGCTATTTATGAACCGATCCTGAAATTCTTGGGTGGGTTCGACAGGGCTCCAGACACTCAGCTGCCCCGCACCGAAAATTCAGAAAAAAGTTGGTATTTGGCCGAGAAACCCTCGATTCTTGTCGGTTATGACCGTTCTCACCAAGTTGCGGATGAGACCTCAAATTGCAATGCGCGTTTGTCGAAATCGCAGACATTCAGGTCAGACCAGCAGAAAAATTGAGAAATCTTGGCTTAGAGACAAGATAGCCAAAAATTCGACATTTTTCAACGAATCTCGGCCATTTATGAACCGATCCTGAAATTCTTGGGTGGGTTCGACAGGGCTCCAGACACTCAGCTGCCCCGCACCGAAAATTCAGAAAAAAATTAGTATTTGGCCGAGAAACCCTTGATTCTTGTCGGTTCTGACCGTTCTGACCAAGTTGCGGATGAGACCTCAAATTGCAATGCGCGTTTGTCGAAATCGCAGACATTCAGGTCAAACCAGCGGAAAAATTGAGAAATCTTGACTTAGAGACAAGATAGCCAAAAATTCGACATTTTTCAACGAATCTCGGCTATTTATGAACCGATCCTGAAATTCCTGGGTGGGTTCGACAGAGCTCCAGACACTCAGCTGCCCCGCACCGAAAATTCAGAAAAAAGTTGGTATTTGGCCGAGAAACCCTCGATTCTTGTCGGTTCTGACCGTTCTGACCAAGTTGCGGATGAGACCTCAAATTGCAATGCGCGTTTGTCGAAACCCAGACATTCAGGTCAGACCAGCAGAAAAATTGAGAAATCTTGGCTTAGAGACAAGATAGCCAAAAATTCGACATTTTTCAACGAATCTCGGCTATTTATAAACCGATCCTGAAATTCTTGGGTGGGTTCGACAGGGCTCCAGACACTCAGCTGCCCTGCACCGAAAATTCAGAAAAAAGTTGGTATTTGGCCGAGAAACCCTCGATTCTTGTCGGTTCTGACCGTTCTGACCAAGTTGCGGATGAGACGTCAAATTGCAATGCGCGTTTGTCGAAATCGCAGACATTCAGGTCAGACCAGCAGAAAAATTGAGAAATCTTGACTTAGAGACAAGATAGCCAAAAATTCGACATTTTTCAACGAATCTCGGCTATTTATGAACCGATCCTGAAATTCTTGGGTGGGTTCGACAGGGCTCCAGACACTCAGCTGCCCCGCACCGAAAATTCAGAAAAAAGTTGGTATTTGGCCGAGAAACCCTCGATTCTTGTCGGTTCTGACCGTTCTGACCAAGTTGCGGATGAGACCTCAAATTGCAATGCGCGTTTGTCGAAATCGCAGACATTCAGGTCAGACCAGCAGAAAAATTGAGAAATCTTGACTTAGAGACAAGATAGCCAAAAATTCGACATTTTTCAACGAATCTCGGCTATTTATGAACCGATCCTGAAATTCTTGGGTGGGTTCGACAGGGCTCCAGACACTCAGCTGCCCCGCACCGAAAATTCAGAAAAAAGTTGGTATTTGGCCGAGAAACCCTCGATTCTTGTCGGTTCTGACCGTTCCGACCAAGTTGCGGATGCGACGTCAAATTGCAATGCGCGTTTGTCGAAATCGCAGACATTCAGGTCAGACCAGCAGAAAAATTGAGGAATCTTGACTTAGAGACAAGATAGCCAAAAATTCGACATTTTTCAACGAATCTTGGCTATTTATGAACCGATCCTGAAATTCTTGGGTGGGTTCGACAGGGCTCCAGACACTCAGCTGCCCCGCACCGAAAATTCAGAAAAAAGTTGGTATTTGGCCGAGAAACCCTCGATTCTTGTCGGTTCTGACCGTTCTGACCAAGTTGCGGATGAGACCTCAAATTGCAATGCGCGTTTGTCGAAATCGCAGACATTCAGGTCAGACCAGCTGAAAAATTGAGAAATCTTGGCTTAGAGACAAGATAGCCAAAAATTCGACATTTTTCAACGAATCTCGGCCATTTATAAACCGATCCTGAAATTCTTGGGTGGGTTCGACAGGGCTCCAGACACTCAGCTGCCCCGCAACGAAAATTCAGAAAAAAATTGGTATTTGGCCGAGAAACCCTCGATTCTTGTCGGTTCTGACCGTTCTGACCAAGTTGCGGATGAGACCTCAAATTGCAATGCGCGTTTGTCGAAATCGCAGACATTCAGGTCAGACCAGCAGAAAAATTGAGAAATCTTGGCTTAGAGACAAGATAGCCAAAAATTCGACATTTTTCAACTAATCTCGGCTATTTATAAACCGATCCTGAAATTCTTGGGTGGGTTCGACAGGGCTCCAGACACTCAGCTGCCCCGCACCGAAAATTCAGAAAAAAGTTGGTATATGGCCGAGAAACCCTCGATTCTTGTCGGTTCTGACCGTTCTGACCAAGTTGTGGATGAGACCTCAAATTGCAATGCGCGTTTGTCGAAATCGCAGACATTCAGGTCAGACCAGCAGAAAAATTGAGGAATCTTGACTTAGAGACAAGATAGCCAAAAATTCGACATTTTTCAACGAATCTCGGCTATTTATGAACCGATCCTGGAATTCTTGGGTGGGTTCGACAGGGCTCCAGACACTCAGCTGCCCCGCACCGAAAATTCAGAAAAAAGTTGGTATTTGGCCGAGAAACCCTCGATTCTTGTCGGTTCTGACCGTTCTGACCAAGTTGCGGATGAGACGTCAAATTGCAATGCGCGTTTGTCGAAATCGCAGACATTCAGGTCAGACCAGCAGAAAAATTGAGGAATCTTGACTTAGAGACAAGATAGCCAAAAATTCGACATTTTTCAACGAATCTCGGCTATTTATGAACCGATCCTGAAATTCTTGGGTGGGTTCAACAGGGCTCCAGACACTCAGCTGGCCCGCACCGAAAATTCAGAAAAAAGTTGGTATTTGGCCGAGAAACCCTCGATTCTTGTCGGTTCTGACCGTTCTGACCAAGTTGCGGATGAGACCTCAGATTGCAATGCGCGTTTGTCGAAATCGCAGACATTCAGGTCAGACCAGCACAAAAATTGAGAAATCTTGACTTAGAGACAAGATAGCCAAAAATTCGACATTTTTCAACGAATCTCGGCTATTTATGAACCGATCCTGAAATTCTTGGGTGGGTTCGACAGGGCTCCAGACACTCAGCTGCCCCGCACCGAAAATTCAGAAAAAAGTTGGTATTTGGCCGAGAAACCCTTGATTCTTGTCGGTTCTGACCGTTCTGACCAAGTTGCGGATAAGACCTCAAATTGCAATGCGCGTTCGTCGGAATCGCAGAACTTCAGGTCAGACCAGCAGAAAAATTGAGGAATCTTGATTTAGAGACAAGATAGCCGGAAATTCGAAATTTTTCAACGGATCTCGGCTATTTATGAACCGATCCTGAAATTCTTGGGTGCGTTCGACAGGGCTCCAGACACTCAGCTGCCCCGCACCGAAAATTCAGAAAAAAGGTGGTATTTGGCCGAGAAACCCTCGATTCTTGTCGGTTCTGACCGTTTTGACCAAGTTGCGGATGAGACCTCAAATTGCAATGCGCGTTCGTCGGAATCGCAGAACTTCAGGTCAGACCAGCAGAAAAATTAAGGAATCTTGATTTAGAGACAAGATAGCCAGAAATTCGAAATTTTTCAACGGATCTCGGCTATTTATGAACCGATCCTGAAATTCTTGGGTGCGTTTGACAGGGCTCCAGACACTCAGCTGCCCCGCACCGAAAATTGAGAAAAAAGGTGGTATTTGGCCGAGAAACCCTCGATTCTTGTCGGTTTTGACCGTTTTGACCAAGTTGCGGATGAGACCTCAAATTGCAATGCGCGTTCGTCGGAATCGCAGAACTTCAGGTCAGACCAGCAGAAAAATTAAGGAATCTTGATTTAGAGACAAGATAGCCAGAAATTCGAAATTTTTCAACGGATCTCGGCTATTTATGAACCGATCCTGAAATTCTTGGGTGCGTTCGACAGAACTCCAGACACTCAGCTGCCCCGCACCGGAAATTCAGAAAAAAGTTGGTATTTGGCCGAGAAACCCTCGATTCTTGTCGGTTCTGACCGTTCTGACCAAGTTGCGAAGGAGACCACAAATTGCAATGCGCGTTCGTCGGAATCGCAGAACTTCAGGTCAGACCGGCAGAAAAATTGAGGAATCTTGATTTAGAGACAAGTTAGCCAGAAATTCGACATTTTTCAACGGATCTCGGCTATTTATGAACCGATCCTGAAATTCTTGGGTGCGTTCGACAGGGCTCCAGACACTCAGCTGCCCCGCACCGGAAATTCAGAAAAAAGTTGGTATTTGGCCGAGAAACCCTCGATTGTCGTCGGTTCTCACCGTTCTGACTGAGTTACGGATGAGACGTCGAATTGCAATGCGCGTTTGTCGAAATCGCAGACATTCAGGTCAGACCAGCAGAAAAATTGAGGAATCTTGATTGAGAGACAAGATAGCCAGAAATTCGACATTTTTCAACGGATCTCTGCTATTTATAAACCGATCCTGAAATTCTTGGGTGCGTTCGACAGGGCTCCAGACACTCAGCTGCCCCGCACCGAAAATTCAGAAAAAAGTTGGTATTTGGCCGAGAAACCCTCGATTCTCGTCGGTTCTGACCGTTCTGACCAAGTTGCGGATGAGACCTCAAATTGCAATGCGCGTTCGTCGGAATCGCAGACCTTCGGAACAGACCAGCAGAAAAATTGAGGAATCTTGATTTAGAGACAAGTTAGCCAGAAATTCGACATTTTTCAACGAATCTCGGCTATTTATGAACCGATCCTGAAATTCTTGGGTGCGTTCGACAGGGCTCCAGACACTCAGCTGCCCCGCACCGAAAATTCAGAAAAAAGTTGGTATTTGGCCGAGAAACCCTCGATTCTCGTCGGTTCTGACCGTTCTGACCAAGTTGCGGATGAGACCTCAAATTGCAATGCGCGTTCGTCGGAATCGCAGAACTTCAGGTCAGAACAGCAGAAAAATTGAGGAATCTTGATTTAGAGACAAGATAGCCAGAAATTCGAAATTTTTCAACGGATCTCGGCTATTTATGAACCGATCCTGAAATTCTTGGGTGCGTTCGACAGGGCTCCAGACACTCAGCTGCCCCGCACCGGAAATTCAGAAAAAAGTTGGTATTTGGCCGAGAAACCCTCGATTCTCGTCGGTTCTGACCGTTCTGACCAAGTTGCGGATGAGACCTCAAATTGCAATGCGCGTTCGTCGGAATCGCAGACCTTCGGAACAGACCAGCAGAAAAATTGAGGAATCTTGATTTAGAGACAAGTTAGCCAAAAATTCGACATTTTTCAACGAATCTCGGCTATTTATGAACCGATCCCGAAATTCTTGGGTGCGTTCGACAGGGCTTCAGAAACTCAGCTGCCCAGCACCGAAAATTCAGAAAAAGTTGGTATTTGGCCGAGAAACCCTCGATTCTCGTCGGTTCTGACCGTTCTGACCAAGTTGCGGATGAGACCTCAAATTGCAATGCGCGTTCGTCGGAATCGCAGAACTTCAGGTCAGACCAGCAGAAAAATTGAGGAATCTTGATTTAGAGACAAGTAAGCCAGAAATTCGACATTTTTCAACGGATCTCGGCTATTTATGAACCGATCCTGAAATTCTTGGGTGCGTTCGACAGAACTCCAGACACTCAGCTGCCCCGCACCGAAAATTCAGAAAAAAGTTGGTATTTGGCCGAGAAACCCTCAATTCTTGTCGGTTCTGACCGTTCTGACCAAGTTGCGGATAAGACCTCAAATTGCAATGCGCGTTCGTCGGAATCGCAGAACTTCAGGTCAGACCAGCAGAAAAATTGAGGAATCTTGATTTAGAGACAAGATAGCCAGAAATTCGAAATTTTTCAACGGATCTCGGCTATTTATGAACCGATCCTGAAATTCTTGGGTGCGTTCGACAGGGCTCCAGACACTTAGCTGCCCCGCACCGAAAATTCAGAAAAAAGGTGGTATTTGGCCGAGAAACCCTCGATTCTTGTCGGTTCTGACCGTTTTGACCAAGTTGCGGATGAGACCTCAAATTGCAATGCGCGTTCGTCGGAATCGCAGAACTTCAGGTCAGACCAGCAGAAAAATTGAGGAATCTTGATTTAGAGACAAGATAGCCAGAAATTCGAAATTTTTCAACGGATCTCGGCTATTTATGAACCGATCCTGAAATTCTTGGGTGCGTTCGACAGAACTCCAGACACTCAGCTGCCCCGCACCGGAAATTCAGAAAAAAGTTGGTATTTGGCCGAGAAACCCTCGATTCTCGTCGGTTCTGACCGTTCTGACCAAGTTGCGGTTGAGACCTCAAATTGCAATGCGCGTTCGTCGGAATCGCAGAACTTCAGGTCAGACCAGCAGAAAAATTGAGGAATCTTGATTTAGAGACAAGATAGCCAGAAATTCGAAATTTTTCAACGGATCTCGGCTATTTATGAACCGATCCTGAAATTCTTGGGTGCGTTCGACAGGGCTCCAGACACTCAGCTGCCCCGCACCGGAAATTCAGAAAAAAGTTGGTATTTGGCCGAGAAACCCTCGATTCTCGTCGGTTCTGACCGTTCTGACCAAGTTGCGGATGAGACCTCAAATTGCAATGCGCGTTCTTCGGAATCGCAGACCTTCGGAACAGACCAGCAGAAAAATTGAGGAATCTTGATTAAGAGACAAGTTAGCCAGAAATTCGACATTTTTCAACGAATCTCGGCTATTTATGAACCGATCCTGAAATTCTTGGGTGCGTTCGACAGGGCTCCAGACACTCCGCTGCCCCGCACCGAAAATTCAGAAAAAGTTGGTATTTGGCCGAGAAACCCTCGATTCTCGTCGGTTCTGACCGTTCTGACCAAGTTGCGGATGAGACCTCAAATTGCAATGCGCGTTCGTCGGAATCGCAGACCTTCGGAAGAGACCAGCAGAAAAATTGAGAAATCTTGATTTAGAGACAAGTTAGCCAGAAATTCGACATTTTTCAACGAATCTCGGCTATTTATGAACCGATCCTGAAATTCTTGGGTGGGTTCGACAGGGCTCCAGACACTCAGCTGCCCCGCACCGAAAATTCAGAAAAAAGTTGGTATTTGGCCGAGAAACCCTTGATTCTTGTCGGTTCTGACCGTTCTGACCAAGTTGCGGATAAGACCTCAAATTGCAATGCGCGTTCGTCGGAATCGCAGAACTTCAGGTCAGACCAGCAGAAAAATTGAGGAATCTTGATTTAGAGACAAGATAGCCGGAAATTCGAAATTTTTCAACGGATCTCGGCTATTTATGAACCGATCCTGAAATTCTTGGGTGCGTTCGACAGGGCTCCAGACACTCAGCTGCCCCGCACCGAAAATTCAGAAAAAAGGTGGTATTTGGCCGAGAAACCCTCGATTCTTGTCGGTTCTGACCGTTTTGACCAAGTTGCGGATGAGACCTCAAATTGCAATGCGCGTTCGTCGGAATCGCAGAACTTCAGGTCAGACCAGCAGAAAAATTAAGGAATCTTGATTTAGAGACAAGATAGCCAGAAATTCGAAATTTTTCAACGGATCTCGGCTATTTATGAACCGATCCTGAAATTCTTGGGTGCGTTTGACAGGGCTCCAGACACTCAGCTGCCCCGCACCGAAAATTGAGAAAAAAGGTGGTATTTGGCCGAGAAACCCTCGATTCTTGTCGGTTTTGACCGTTTTGACCAAGTTGCGGATGAGACCTCAAATTGCAATGCGCGTTCGTCGGAATCGCAGAACTTCAGGTCAGACCAGCAGAAAAATTAAGGAATCTTGATTTAGAGACAAGATAGCCAGAAATTCGAAATTTTTCAACGGATCTCGGCTATTTATGAACCGATCCTGAAATTCTTGGGTGCGTTCGACAGAACTCCAGACACTCAGCTGCCCCGCACCGGAAATTCAGAAAAAAGTTGGTATTTGGCCGAGAAACCCTCGATTCTTGTCGGTTCTGACCGTTCTGACCAAGTTGCGAAGGAGACCACAAATTGCAATGCGCGTTCGTCGGAATCGCAGAACTTCAGGTCAGACCGGCAGAAAAATTGAGGAATCTTGATTTAGAGACAAGTTAGCCAGAAATTCGACATTTTTCAACGGATCTCGGCTATTTATGAACCGATCCTGAAATTCTTGGGTGCGTTCGACAGGGCTCCAGACACTCAGCTGCCCCGCACCGGAAATTCAGAAAAAAGTTGGTATTTGGCCGAGAAACCCTCGATTGTCGTCGGTTCTCACCGTTCTGACTGAGTTACGGATGAGACGTCGAATTGCAATGCGCGTTTGTCGAAATCGCAGACATTCAGGTCAGACCAGCAGAAAAATTGAGGAATCTTGATTGAGAGACAAGATAGCCAGAAATTCGACATTTTTCAACGGATCTCTGCTATTTATAAACCGATCCTGAAATTCTTGGGTGCGTTCGACAGGGCTCCAGACACTCAGCTGCCCCGCACCGAAAATTCAGAAAAAAGTTGGTATTTGGCCGAGAAACCCTCGATTCTCGTCGGTTCTGACCGTTCTGACCAAGTTGCGGATGAGACCTCAAATTGCAATGCGCGTTCGTCGGAATCGCAGACCTTCGGAACAGACCAGCAGAAAAATTGAGGAATCTTGATTTAGAGACAAGTTAGCCAGAAATTCGACATTTTTCAACGAATCTCGGCTATTTATGAACCGATCCTGAAATTCTTGGGTGCGTTCGACAGGGCTCCAGACACTCAGCTGCCCCGCACCGAAAATTCAGAAAAAAGTTGGTATTTGGCCGAGAAACCCTCGATTCTCGTCGGTTCTGACCGTTCTGACCAAGTTGCGGATGAGACCTCAAATTGCAATGCGCGTTCGTCGGAATCGCAGAACTTCAGGTCAGAACAGCAGAAAAATTGAGGAATCTTGATTTAGAGACAAGATAGCCAGAAATTCGAAATTTTTCAACGGATCTCGGCTATTTATGAACCGATCCTGAAATTCTTGGGTGCGTTCGACAGGGCTCCAGACACTCAGCTGCCCCGCACCGGAAATTCAGAAAAAAGTTGGTATTTGGCCGAGAAACCCTCGATTCTCGTCGGTTCTGACCGTTCTGACCAAGTTGCGGATGAGACCTCAAATTGCAATGCGCGTTCGTCGGAATCGCAGACCTTCGGAACAGACCAGCAGAAAAATTGAGGAATCTTGATTTAGAGACAAGTTAGCCAAAAATTCGACATTTTTCAACGAATCTCGGCTATTTATGAACCGATCCCGAAATTCTTGGGTGCGTTCGACAGGGCTTCAGAAACTCAGCTGCCCAGCACCGAAAATTCAGAAAAAGTTGGTATTTGGCCGAGAAACCCTCGATTCTCGTCGGTTCTGACCGTTCTGACCAAGTTGCGGATGAGACCTCAAATTGCAATGCGCGTTCGTCGGAATCGCAGAACTTCAGGTCAGACCAGCAGAAAAATTGAGGAATCTTGATTTAGAGACAAGTAAGCCAGAAATTCGACATTTTTCAACGGATCTCGGCTATTTATGAACCGATCCTGAAATTCTTGGGTGCGTTCGACAGAACTCCAGACACTCAGCTGCCCCGCACCGAAAATTCAGAAAAAAGTTGGTATTTGGCCGAGAAACCCTCAATTCTTGTCGGTTCTGACCGTTCTGACCAAGTTGCGGATAAGACCTCAAATTGCAATGCGCGTTCGTCGGAATCGCAGAACTTCAGGTCAGACCAGCAGAAAAATTGAGGAATCTTGATTTAGAGACAAGATAGCCAGAAATTCGAAATTTTTCAACGGATCTCGGCTATTTATGAACCGATCCTGAAATTCTTGGGTGCGTTCGACAGGGCTCCAGACACTTAGCTGCCCCGCACCGAAAATTCAGAAAAAAGGTGGTATTTGGCCGAGAAACCCTCGATTCTTGTCGGTTCTGACCGTTTTGACCAAGTTGCGGATGAGACCTCAAATTGCAATGCGCGTTCGTCGGAATCGCAGAACTTCAGGTCAGACCAGCAGAAAAATTGAGGAATCTTGATTTAGAGACAAGATAGCCAGAAATTCGAAATTTTTCAACGGATCTCGGCTATTTATGAACCGATCCTGAAATTCTTGGGTGCGTTCGACAGAACTCCAGACACTCAGCTGCCCCGCACCGGAAATTCAGAAAAAAGTTGGTATTTGGCCGAGAAACCCTCGATTCTCGTCGGTTCTGACCGTTCTGACCAAGTTGCGGTTGAGACCTCAAATTGCAATGCGCGTTCGTCGGAATCGCAGAACTTCAGGTCAGACCAGCAGAAAAATTGAGGAATCTTGATTTAGAGACAAGATAGCCAGAAATTCGAAATTTTTCAACGGATCTCGGCTATTTATGAACCGATCCTGAAATTCTTGGGTGCGTTCGACAGGGCTCCAGACACTCAGCTGCCCCGCACCGGAAATTCAGAAAAAAGTTGGTATTTGGCCGAGAAACCCTCGATTCTCGTCGGTTCTGACCGTTCTGACCAAGTTGCGGATGAGACCTCAAATTGCAATGCGCGTTCTTCGGAATCGCAGACCTTCGGAACAGACCAGCAGAAAAATTGAGGAATCTTGATTAAGAGACAAGTTAGCCAGAAATTCGACATTTTTCAACGAATCTCGGCTATTTATGAACCGATCCTGAAATTCTTGGGTGCGTTCGACAGGGCTCCAGACACTCCGCTGCCCCGCACCGAAAATTCAGAAAAAGTTGGTATTTGGCCGAGAAACCCTCGATTCTCGTCGGTCCTGACCGTTCTGACCAAGTTGCGGATGAGACCTCAAATTGCAATGCGCGTTCGTCGGAATCGCAGACCTTCGGAACAGACCAGCAGAAAAATTGAGAAATCTTGATTTAGAGACAAGTTAGCCAGAAATTCGACATTTTTCAACGAATCTCGGCTATTTATTAACCGATCCTGAAATTCTTGGGTGCGTTCGACAGGGCTCCAGACACTCAGCTGCCCCGCACCGAAAATTCAGAAAAAAGTTGGTATTTGGCCGAGAAACCCTCGATTCTCGTCGGTTCTGACCGTTCTGACCAAGTTGCGGATGAGACCTCAAATTGCAATGCGCGTTCGTCGGAATCACAGAACTTCAGGTCAGACCAGCAGAAAAATTGAGGAATCTTGATTTAGAGACAAGATAGCCAGAAATTCGAAATTTTTCAACGGATCTCGGCTATTTATGAACCGATCCTGAAATTCTTGGGTGCGTTCGACAGGGCTCCAGACACTCAGCTGCCCCGCACCGGAAATTCAGACAAAAGTTGGTATTTGGCCGAGAAACCCTCGATTCTCGTCGGTTCTGACCGTTCTGACCAAGTTGCAGATGAGACCTCAAATTGCAATGCGCGTTCGTCGGAATCGCAGACCTTCGGAACAGACCAGCAGAAAAATTAAGGAATCTTGATTTAGAGACAAGTTAGCCAAAAATTCGACATTTTTCAACGAATCTCGGCTATTTCTGAACCGATCCTGAAATTCTTGGGTGCGTTCGACAGGGCTTCAGACACTCAGCTGCCCCGCACCGAAAATTCAGAAAAAGTTGGTATTTGGCCGAGAAACCCTCGATTCTCGTCGGTTCTGACCGTTCTGACCAAGTTGCGGATGAGACCTCAAATTGCAATGCGCGTTCGTCGGAATCGCAGAACTTCAGGTCAGACCAGCAGAAAAATTGAGGAATCTTGATTTAGAGACAAGTAAGCCAGAAATTCGACATTTTTCAACGGATCTCGGCTATTTATGAACCGATCCTGAAATTCTTGGGTGCGTTCGACAAAACTCCAGACACTCAGCTACCCCGCACCGAAAATTCAGAAAAAAGTTGGTATTTGGCCGAGAAACCCTCAATTCTTGTCGGTTCTGACCGTTCTGACCAAGTTGCGGATAAGACCTCAAATTGCAATGCGCGTTCGTCGGAATCGCAGAACTTCAGGTCAGACCAGCAGAAAAATTAAGGAATCTTGATTTAGAGACAAGATAGCCAGAAATTCGAAATTTTTCAACGGATCTCGGCTATTTATGAACCGATCCTGAAATTCTTGGGTGCGTTCGACAGGGCTCCAGACACTCAGCTGCCCCGCACCGAAAATTCAGAAAAAAGGTGGTATTTGGCCGAGAAACCCTAGATTCTTGTCGGTTCTGACCGTTTTGACCAAGTTGCGGATAAGACCTCAAATTGGAATGCGCGTTCGTCGGAATCGCAGAACTTCAGGTCAGACCAGCAGAAAAATTGAGGAATCTTGATTTAGAGACAAGATAGCCAGAAATTCGAAACTTTTCAACGGATCTCGACTAATTATGAACCGATCCTGAAATTCTTGGGTGCGTTCGACAGGGCTCCAGACACTCAGCTGCCCCGCACCGGAAATTCAGAAAAAAGTTGGTATTTGGCCGAGAAACCCTCGATTCTCGTCGGTTCTCACCGTTCTAACCAAGTTACGGATGAGACGTCGAATTGCAATGCGCGTTTGTCGAAATCGCAGACATTCAGGTCAGACCAGCAGAAAAATTGAGGAATCTTGATTTAGAGACAAGATAGCCAGAAATTCGACATTTTCCAACGGATCTCTGCTATTTATAAACCGATTCTGAAATTCTTGGGTGCCATCGACAGGGCTCCAGACACTCAGCTGCCCCGCACCGAAAATTCAGAAAAAAGTTGGTATTTGGCCGAGAAACCCTCGATTCTCGTCGGTTCTGACCGTTCTGACCTAGTTGCGGATGAGACCTCAAATTGCAATGCGCGTTCGTCGGAATCGCAGACCTTCGGAACAGACCAGCAGAAAAATTGAGGAATCTTGATCTAGAGACAAGTTAGCCAGAAATTCGACATTTTTCAACGAATCTCGGCTATTTATGAACCGATCCTGAAATTCTTGGGTGGGTTCGACAGGGCTCCAGACACTCAGCTGCCCCGCACCGAAAATTCAGAAAAAAGTTGGTATTTGGCCGAGAAACCCTCGATTCTCGTCGGTTCTGACCGTTCTGACCAAGTTGCGGTTGAGACCTCAAATTGCAATGCGCGTTCGTCGGAATCGCAGAACTTCAGGTCAGACCAGCAGAAAAATTGAGGAATCTTGATTTAGAGACAAGATAGCCAGAAATTTGAAATTTTTCAACGGATCTCGGCTATTTATGAACCGATCCTGAAATTCTTGGGTGCGTTCGACAGGGCTCCAGACACTCAGCTGCCCCGCACCGGAAATTCAGAAAAAAGTTGGTATTTGGCCGAGAAACCTTCGATTCTCGTCGGTTCTCACCGTTCTGACCAAGTTACGGATGAGACGTCGAATTGCAATGCGCGTTTGTCGAAATCGCAGACATTCAGGTCAGACCAGCAGAAAAATTGAGGAATCTTGATTTAGAGACAAGATAGCCAGAAATTCGACATTTTTCAACGGATCTCTGCTATTTATAAACCGATCCTGAAATTCTTGGGTGCGTTCGACAGGGCTCCAGACACTCAGCTGCCCCGCACCGAAAATTCAGAAAAAAGTTGGTATTTGGCCGAGAAACCCTCGATTCTCGTCGGTTCTGACCGTTCTGACCTAGTTGCGGATGAGACCTCAAATTGCAATACGCGTTCGTCGGAATCGCAGACCTTCGGAACAGACCAGCAGAAAAATTGAGGAATCTTGATCTAGAGACAAATTAGCCAGAAATTCGACATTTTTCAACGAATCTCGGCTATTTATGAACCGATCCTGAAATTCTTGGGTGCGTTCGACAGGGCTCCAGACACTCAGCTGCCCCGCACCGGAAATTCAGAAAAAAGTTGGTATTTGGCCGAGAAACCCTCGATTCTCGTCGGTTCTGACCGTTCTGACCAAGTTGCGGTTGAGACCTCAAATTGCAATGCGCGTTCGTCGGAATCGCAGAACTTCAGGTCAGACCAGCAGAAAAATTGAGGAATCTTGATTTAGAGACAAGATAGCCAGAAATTCGAAATTTTTCAACGGATCTCGGCTATTTATGAACCGATCCTGAAATTCTTGGGTGCGTTCGACAGGGCTCCAGACACTCAGCTGCCCCGCACCGGAAATTCAGAAAAAAGTTGGTATTTGGCCGAGAAACCTTCGATTCTCGTCGGTTCTCACCGTTCTGACCAAGTTACGGATGAGACCTCAAATTGCAATGCGCGTTCGTCGGAATCGCAGACTTTCGGAACAGACCAGCAGAAAAATTGAGGAATCTTGATTTAGAGACAAGTTGGCCAGAAATTCGACATTTTTCAACGAATCTCGGCTATTTATGAACCGATCCTGAAATTCTTGGGTGCGTCCGACAGGGCTCCAGACACTCAGCTGCCCCGCACCGGAAATTCAGTAAAAAGTTGGTATTTGGCCGAGAAACCCTCGATTCTTGTCGGTTCCGACCGTTCTGACCAAGTTGCGAATGAGACCACAAATTGCAATGCGCGTTCGTCGGAATCGCAGAACTTCAGGTCAGACCGGCAGAAAAATTGAGGAATCTTGATTTAGAGACAAGTTAGCCAGAAATTCGACATTTTTCAACGGATCTCGGCTATTTATGAACCGATCCTGGAATTCTTGGGTGCGTTCGACAGGGCTCCAGACACTCAGCTGCCCCGCACCGGAAATTCAGAAAAAAGTTGGTATTTGGCCGAGAAACCCTCGATTCTCGTCGGTTCTCACCGTTCTGACCAAGTTACGGATGAGACGTCGAATTGCAATGCGCGTTTGTCGAAATCGCAGACATTCAGGTCAGACCAGCAGAAAAAATGAGGAATCTTGATTTAGAGACAAGATAGCCAGAAATTCGACATTTTTCAACGGATCTCTGCTATTTATAAACCGATCCTGAAATTCTTGGGTGCGTTCGACAGGGCTCCAGACACTCAGCTGCCCCGCACCGAAAATTCAGAAAAAAGGTGGTATTTGGCCGAGAAACCCTCGATTCTTGTCGGTTCTGACCGTTTTGACCAAGTTGCGGATGAGACCTCGAATTGCAATGCGCGTTCGTCGAAATCGCAGAACTTCAGGTCAGACCAGCAGAAAAATTGAGGAATCTTGATTTAAAGACAAGTTAGCCAGAAATTCGAAATTTTCCAACGGATCTCGGCTATTTATGAACCGATCCTGAAATTCTTGGGTGCGTTCGACAGGGCTCCAGACACTCAGCTGCCCCGCACGGAAAAATTCAGAAAAAAGGTGGTATTTGGCCGAGAAACCCTCGATTCTTGTCGGTTCTGACCGTTTTGACCAAGTTGCGGATGAGACCTCAAATTGCAATGCGCGTTCGTCGGAATCGCAGAACTTCAGGTCAGACCAGCAGAAAAATTGAGGAATCTTGATTTAGAGACAAGATAGCCAGAAATTCGAAATTTTCCAACGGATCTCGGCTATTTATGAACCGATCCTGAAATTCTTGGGTGCGTTCGACAGAACTCCAGACACTCAGCTGCCCCGCACCGGAAATTCAGAAAAAAGTTGGTATTTGGCCGAGAAACCCTCGATTCTTGTCGGTTCTGACCGTTCTGACCAAGTTGCGAATGAGACCTCAAATTGCAATGCGCGTTCGTCGGAATCGCAGACCTTCGGAACAGACCAGCAGAAAAATTGAGGAATCTTGATTTAGAGACAAGTTGGCCAGAAATTCGACATTTTTCAACGAATCTCGGCTATTTATGAACCGATCCTGAAATTCTTGGGTGCGTCCGACAGGGCTCCAGACACTCAGCTGCCCCGCACCGGAAATTCAGTAAAAAGTTGGTATTTGGCCGAGAAACCCTCGATTCTTGTCGGTTCTGACCGTTCTGACCAAGTTGCGAATGAGACCACAAATTGCAATGCGCGTTCGTCGGAATCGCAGAACTTCAGGTCAGACCGGCAGAAAAATTGAGGAATCTTGATTTAGAGACAAGTTAGCCAGAAATTCGACATTTTTCAACGGATCTCGGCTATTTATGAACCGATCCTGGAATTCTTGGGTGCGTTCGACAGGGCTCCAGACACTCAGCTGCCCCGCACCGGAAATTCAGAAAAAAGTTGGTATTTGGCCGAGAAACCCTCGATTCTCGTCGGTTCTCACCGTTCTGACCAAGTTACGGATGAGACGTCGAATTGCAATGCGCGTTTGTCGAAATCGCAGACATTCAGGTCAGACCAGCAGAAAAAATGAGGAATCTTGATTTAGAGACAAGATAGCCAGAAATTCGACATTTTTCAACGGATCTCTGCTATTTATAAACCGATCCTGAAATTCTTGGGTGCGTTCGACAGGGCTCCAGACACTCAGCTGCCCCGCACCGGAAATTCAGAAAAAAGTTGGTATTTGGCCGAGAAACCCTCGATTCTCGTCGGTTCTGACCGTTCTGACCAAGTTGCGGATGAGACCTCAAATTGCAATGCGCGTTCGTCGGAATCGCAGACCTTCGGAACAGACCAGCAGAAAAATTGAGGAATCTTGATTTAGAGACAAGTTAGCCAGAAATTCGACATTTTTCAACGAATCTCGGCTATTTATGAACCGATCCTGAAATTCTTGGGTGCGTTCGACAGGGCTCCAGACACTCAGCTGCCCCGCACCGGAAATTCAGAAAAAAGTTGGTATTTGGCCGAGAAACCCTCGATTCTCGTCGGTTCTGACCGTTCTGACCAAGTTGCGGATGAGACCTCAAATTGCAATGCGCGTTCGTCGAAATCGCAGACCTTCGGAACAGACCAGCAGAAAAATTGAGGAATCTTGATTTAGAGACAAGATAGCCAGAAATTCGAAATTTTTCAACGGATCTCGGCTATTTATGAACCGATCCTGAAATTCTTGGGTGCGTTCGACAGGGCTCCAGACACTCAGCTGCCCCGCACCGGAAATTCAGTAAAAAGTTGGTATTTGGCCGAGAAACCCTCGATTCTCGTCGGTTCTCACCGTTCTGACCAAGTTACGGATGAGACGTCGAATTGCGATGCGCGTTTGTCGAAATCGCAGACATTCAGGTCAGACCAGCAGAAAAATTGAGGAATCTTGATTTAGAGACAAGATAGCCAGAAATTCGACATTTTTCAACGGATCTCTGCTTTTTATGAACCGATCCTGAAATTCTTGGGTGCGTTCGACGGGGCTCCAGACACTCAGCTGCCCCGCACCGAAAATTCAGAAAAAAGTTGGTATTTGGCCGAGAAACCCTCGATTCTCGTCGGTTCTGACCGTTCTGACCAAGTTGCGGATGAGACCTCAAATTGCAATGCGCGTTCGTCGTAATCGCAGAACTTCAGGTCAGACCAGCAGAAAAATTGAGGAATCTTGATTTAGAGACAAGATAGCCAGAAATTCGAAATTTTTCAACGGATCTCGGCTATTTATGAACCGATCCTGAAATTCTTGGGTGCGTTCGACAGGGCTCCAGACACTCAGCTGCCCCGCACCGGAAATTCAGAAAAAAGTTGGTATTTGGCCGAGAAACCCTCGATTCTTGTCGGTTCTGACCGTTCTGACCAAGTTGCGCATGAGACCACAAATTGCAATGCGCGTTCGTCGAAATCGCAGAACTTCAGGTCAGACCAGCAAAAAAATTGAGGAATCTTGATTTAGAGACAAGATAGCCAGAAATTCGACATTTTTCAACGGATCTCTGCTATTTATAAACCGATCCTGAAATTCTTGGGTGCGTTCGACAGGGCTCCAGACACTCAGCTGCCCCGCACCGAAAATTCAGAAAAAAGTTGGTATTTGGCCGAGAAACCCTCGATTCTCGTCGGTTCTGACCGTTCTGACCAAGTTGCGGATGAGACCTCAAATTGCAATGCGCGTTCGTCGGAATCGCAGACTTTCGGAACAGACCAGCAGAAAAATTGAGGAATCTTGATTTAGAGACAAGTTGGCCAGAAATTCGACATTTTTCAACGAATCTCGGCTATTTATGAACCGATCCTGAAATTCTTGGGTGCGTCCGACAGGGCTCCAGACACTCAGCTGCCCCGCACCGGAAATTCAGTAAAAAGTTGGTATTTGGCCGAGAAACCCTCGATTCTTGTCGGTTCCGACCGTTCTGACCAAGTTGCGAATGAGACCACAAATTGCAATGCGCGTTCGTCGGAATCGCAGAACTTCAGGTCAGACCGGCAGAAAAATTGAGGAATCTTGATTTAGAGACAAGTTAGCCAGAAATTCGACATTTTTCAACGGATCTCGGCTATTTATGAACCGATCCTGGAATTCTTGGGTGCGTTCGACAGGGCTCCAGACACTCAGCTGCCCCGCACCGGAAATTCAGAAAAAAGTTGGTATTTGGCCGAGAAACCCTCGATTCTCGTCGGTTCTCACCGTTCTGACCAAGTTACGGATGAGACGTCGAATTGCAATGCGCGTTTGTCGAAATCGCAGACATTCAGGTCAGACCAGCAGAAAAAATGAGGAATCTTGATTTAGAGACAAGATAGCCAGAAATTCGACATTTTTCAACGGATCTCTGCTATTTATAAACCGATCCTGAAATTCTTGGGTGCGTTCGACAGGGCTCCAGACACTCAGCTGCCCCGCACCGGAAATTCAGAAAAAAGTTGGTATTTGGCCGAGAAACCCTCGATTCTCGTCGGTTCTGACCGTTCTGACCAAGTTGCGGATGAGACCTCAAATTGCAATGCGCGTTCGTCGGAATCGCAGACCTTCGGAACAGACCAGCAGAAAAATTGAGGAATCTTGATTTACAGACAAGTTAGCCAGAAATTCGACATTTTTCAACGAATCTCGGCTATTTATGAACCGATCCTGAAATTCTTGGGTGCGTTCGACAGGGCTCCAGACACTCAGCTGCCCCGCACCGGAAATTCAGAAAAAAGTTGGTATTTGGCCGAGAAACCCTCGATTCTCGTCGGTTCTGACCGTTCTGACCAAGTTGCGGATGAGACCTCAAATTGCAATGCGCGTTCGTCGAAATCGCAGACCTTCGGAACAGACCAGCAGAAAAATTGAGGAATCTTGATTTAGAGACAAGTTAGCCAGAAATTCGACATTTTTCAACGAATCTCGGCTATTTATGAACCGATCCTGAAATTCTTGGGTGCGTTCGACAGGGCTCCAGACACTCAGCTGCCCTGCACCGAAAATTCAGAAAAAAGTTTGTATTTGGCCGAGAAACCCTCGATTCTCGTCGGTTCTGACCGTTCTGACCAAGTTGCGGATGAGACCTCAAATTGCAATGCGCGTTCGTCGGAATCGCAGACTTCCGGAACAGACCAGCAGAAAAATTGAGGAATCTTGATTTAGAGACAAGTTAGCCAGAAATTCGACATTTTTCAACGAATCTCGGCTATTTATGAACCGATCCTGAAATTCTTGGGTGCGTTCGACAGGGCTCCAGACATTCAGCTGCCCCGCACCGGAGATTCAGAAAAAAGTTGGTATTTGGCCGAGAAACCCTCGATTCTCGTCGGTTCTCACCGTTCTGACCAAGTTACGGATGAGACGTCGAATTGCAATGCGCGTTTGTCGAAATCGCAGACATTCAGGTCAGACCAGCAGAAAAATTGAGGAATCTTGATTTAGAGACAAGATAGCCAGAAATTCGACATTTTTCAACGGATCTCTGCTATTTATAAACCGATCCTGAAATTCTTGGGTGCGTTCGACAGGGCTCCAGACACTCAGCTGCCCCGCACCGAAAATTCAGAAAAAAGTTGGTATTTGGCCGAGAAACCCTCGATTCTCGTCGGTTCTGACCGTTCTGACCAAGTTGCGGATGAGACCTCAAATTGCAATGCGCGTTCGTCGGAATCGCAGACTTTCGGAACAGACCAGCAGAAAAATTGAGGAATCTTGATTTAGAGACAAGTTGGCCAGAAATTCGACATTTTTCAACGAATCTCGGCTATTTATGAACCGATCCTGAAATTCTTGGGTGCGTCCGACAGGGCTCCAGACACTCAGCTGCCCCGCACCGGAAATTCAGTAAAAAGTTGGTATTTGGCCGAGAAACCCTCGATTCTTGTCGGTTCCGACCGTTCTGACCAAGTTGCGAATGAGACCACAAATTGCAATGCGCGTTCGTCGGAATCGCAGAACTTCAGGTCAGACCGGCAGAAAAATTGAGGAATCTTGATTTAGAGACAAGTTAGCCAGAAATTCGACATTTTTCAACGGATCTCGGCTATTTATGAACCGATCCTGGAATTCTTGGGTGCGTTCGACAGGGCTCCAGACACTCAGCTGCCCCGCACCGGAAATTCAGAAAAAAGTTGGTATTTGGCCGAGAAACCCTCGATTCTCGTCGGTTCTCACCGTTCTGACCAAGTTACGGATGAGACGTCGAATTGCAATGCGCGTTTGTCGAAATCGCAGACATTCAGGTCAGACCAGCAGAAAAAATGAGGAATCTTGATTTAGAGACAAGATAGCCAGAAATTCGACATTTTTCAACGGATCTCTGCTATTTATAAACCGATCCTGAAATTCTTGGGTGCGTTCGACAGGGCTCCAGACACTCAGCTGCCCCGCACCGGAAATTCAGAAAAAAGTTGGTATTTGGCCGAGAAACCCTCGATTCTCGTCGGTTCTGACCGTTCTGACCAAGTTGCGGATGAGACCTCAAATTGCAATGCGCGTTCGTCGGAATCGCAGACCTTCGGAACAGACCAGCAGAAAAATTGAGGAATCTTGATTTAGAGACAAGTTAGCCAGAAATTCGACATTTTTCAACGAATCTCGGCTATTTATGAACCGATCCTGAAATTCTTGGGTGCGTTCGACAGGGCTCCAGACACTCAGCTGCCCCGCACCGGAAATTCAGAAAAAAGTTGGTATTTGGCCGAGAAACCCTCGATTCTCGTCGGTTCTGACCGTTCTGACCAAGTTGCGGATGAGACCTCAAATTGCAATGCGCGTTCGTCGAAATCGCAGACCTTCGGAACAGACCAGCAGAAAAATTGAGGAATCTTGATTTAGAGACAAGTTAGCCAGAAATTCGACATTTTTCAACGAATCTCGGCTATTTATGAACCGATCCTGAAATTCTTGGGTGCGTTCGACAGGGCTCCAGACACTCAGCTGCCCCGCACCGAAAATTCAGAAAAAAGTTTGTATTTGGCCGAGAAACCCTCGATTCTCGTCGGTTCTGACCGTTCTGACCAAGTTGCGGATGAGACCTCAAATTGCAATGCGCGTTCGTCGGAATCGCAGACCTGCGGAACAGACCAGCAGAAAAATTGAGGAATCTTGATTTAGAGACAAGTTAGCCAGAAATTCGACATTTTTCAACGGATCTCGGCTATTTATAAACCGATCCTGAAATTCTTGGGTGCGTTCGACAGGGCTCCAGACACTCAGCTGCCCCGCACCGGAAATTCAGAGAAAAGTTGGTATTTGGCCGAGAAACCCTCGATTCTTGTCGGTTCTGACCGTTCTGACCAAGTTGCGGATGAGACCTTAAATTGCAATGCGCGTTCGTCGGAATCGCAGAACTTCAGGTCAGACCAGCAGAAAAAGTGAGGAATCTTGATTTAGAGACAAGATAGCCAGAAATTCGACATTTTTCAACGGATCTCGGCTATTCATGAACCGATCCTGAAATTCTTGGGTGCGTTCGACAGGGCTCCAGACACTCAGCTGCCCCGCACCGAAAATTCAGAGAAAAGTTGGTATTTGGCCGAGAAACCCTCGATTCTTGTCGGTTCTGACCGTTCTGACCAAGTTGCGGATGAGACCTTAAATTGCAATGCGCGTTCGTCGGAATCGCAGAACTTCAAGTCAGACCAGCAGAAAAATTGAGGAATCTTGATTTAGAGACAAGATAGCCAGAAATTCGAAATTTTTCAACGGATCTCGGCTATTTATGAACCGATCCTGAAATTCTTGGGTGCGTTCGACAGGGCTCCAGACACTCAGCTGCCCCGCACCGGAAATTCAGAAAAAAGTTGGTATTTGGCCGAGAAACCCTCGATTCTCGTCGGTTCTCACCGTTCTGACCAAGTTACGGATGAGACGTCGAATTGCGATGCGCGTTTGTCGAAATCGCAGACATTCAGGTCAGACCAGCAGAAAAATTGAGGAATCTTGATTTAGAGACAAGATAGCCAGAAATTCGACATTTTTCAACGGATCTCTGCTATTTATGAACCGATCCTGAAATTCTTGGGTGCGTTCGACGGGGCTCCAGACACTCAGCTGCCCCGCACCGAAAATTCAGAAAAAAGTTGGTATTTGGCCGAGAAACCCTCGATTCTCGTCGGTTCTGACCGTTCTGACCAAGTTGCGGATGAGACCTCAAATTGCAATGCGCGTTCGTCGGAATCGCAGAACTTTAGGTCAGACCAGCAGAAAAATTGAGGAATCTTGATTTAGAGACAAGATAGCCAGAAATTCGAAATTTTCCAACGGATCTCGGCTATTTATGAACCGATCCTGAAATTCTTGGGTGCGTTCGACAGGGCTCCAGACACTCAGCTGCCCCGCACCGGAAATTCAGAAAAAAGTTGGTATTTGGCCGAGAAACCCTCGATTCTTGTCGGTTCT
The DNA here is from genome assembly GCF_021155765.1 of Diprion similis. Classification (NCBI taxonomy): domain Eukaryota; kingdom Metazoa; phylum Arthropoda; class Insecta; order Hymenoptera; family Diprionidae; genus Diprion; species Diprion similis. Next base: position 3,667,382 of record NC_060106.1, read on the forward strand.
GACCGTTCTGACCAAGTTGCGCATGAGACCACAAATTGCAATGCGCGTTCGTCGAAATCGCAGAACTTCAGGTCAGACCGGCAGAAAAATTGAGGAATCTTGATTTAGAGACAAGTTAGCCAGAAATTCGACATTTTTCAACGGATCTCGGCTATTTATGAACCGATCCTGAAATTCTTGGGTGCGTTCGACAGGGCTCCAGACACTCAGCTGCCCCGCACCGGAAATTCAGAAAAAAGTTGGTATTTGGCCGAGAAACCCTCGATTCTCGTCGGTTCTCACCGTTCTGACCAAGTTGCGGATGAGACGTCGAATTGCAATGCGCGTTTGTCGAAATCGCAGACATTTAGGTCAGACCAGCAGAAAAATTGAGGAATCTTGATTTAGAGACAAGATAGCCAGAAATTCGACATTTTTCAACGGATCTCTGCTATTTATAAACCGATCCTGAAATTCTTGGGTGCGTTCGACAGGGCTCCAGACACTCAGCTGCCCCGCACCGGAAATTCAGAAAAAAGTTGGTATTTGGCCGAGAAACCCTCGATTCTCGTCGGTTCCGACCGTTCTGACCAAGTTGCGGATGAGACCTCAAATTGCAATGCGCGTTCGTCGGAATTGCAGACCTTCGGAACAGACCAGCAGAAAAATTGAGGAATCTTGATTTAGAGACAAGTTAGCCAGAAATTCGACATTTTTCAACGAATCTCGGCTATTTATGAACCGATCCTGAAATTTTCGGGTGCGTTCGACAGGGCTCCAGACACTCAGCTGCCCCGCACCGAAAATTCAGAAAAAAGTTGGTATTTGGCCGAGAAACCCTCGATTCTCGTCGGTTCTGACCGTTCTGACCAAGTTGCGGATGAGACCTCAAATTGCAATGCGCGTTCGTCGGAATCGCAGACCTTCGGAACAGACCAGCAGAAAAATTGAGGAATCTTGATTTAGAGACAAGTTAGCCAGAAATTCGACATTTTTCAACGAATCTCGGCTATTTATGAACCGATCCTGAAATTCTTGGGTGCGTTCGACAGGGCTCCAGACACTCAGCTGCCCCGCACCGAAAATTCAGAAAAAAGTTGGTATTTGGCCGAGAAACCCTCGATTCTCGTCGGTTCTGACCGTTCTGACCAAGTTGCGGATGAGACCTCAAATTGCAATGCGCGTTCGTCGGAATCGCAGAACTTCAGGTCAGACCAGCAGAAAAATTGAGGAATCTTGATTTAGAGACAAGATAGCCAGAAATTCGAAATTTTTCAACGGATCTCGGCTATTTATGAACCGATCCTGAAATTCTTGGGTGCGTTCGACAGGGCTCCAGACACTCAGCTGCCCCGCACCGGAAATTCAGGAAAAAGTTGGTATTTGGCCGAGAAACCCTCGATTCTTGTCGGTTCTGACCGTTCTGACCAAGTTGCGAATGAGACCACAAATTGCAATGCGCGTTCGTCGGAATCGCAGAACTTCAGGTCAGACCGGCAGAAAAATTGAGGAATCTTGATTTAGAGACAAGTTAGCCAGAAATTCGACATTTTTCAACGGATCTCGGCTATTTATGAACCGATCCTGAAATTCTTGGGTGCGTTCGACGGGGCTCCAGACACTCAGCTGCCCCGCACCGGAAATTCAGAAAAAAGTTGGTATTTGGCCGAGAAACCCTCGATTCTCGTCGGTTCTGACCGTTCTGACCAAGTTGCGGATGAGACCTCAAATTGCAATGCGCGTTCGTCGAAATCGCAGACCTTCGGAACAGACCAGCAGAAAAATTGAGGAATCTTGATTTAGAGACAGGTTAGCCAGAAATTCGACATTTTTCAACGAATCTCGGCTATTTATGAACCGATCCTGAAATTCTTGGGTGCGTTCGACAGGGCTCCAGACACTCAGCTGCCCCGCACCGAAAATTCAGAAAAAAGTTTGTATTTGGCCGAGAAACCCTCGATTCTCGTCGGTTCTGACCGTTCTGACCAAGTTGCGGATGAGACCTCAAATTGCAATGCGCGTTCGTCGGAATCGCAGACTTCCGGAACAGACCAGCAGAAAAATTGAGGAATCTTGATTTAGAGACAAGTTAGCCAGAAATTCGACATTTTTCAACGAATCTCGGCTATTTATGAACCGATCCTGAAATTCTTGGGTGCGTTCGACAGGGCTCCAGACATTCAGCTGCCCCGCACCGGAGATTCAGAAAAAAGTTGGTATTTGGCCGAGAAACCCTCGATTCTCGTCGGTTCTCACCGTTCTGACCAAGTTGCGGATAAGACCTCAAATTGCAATGCGCGTTCGTCGGAATCGCAGAACTTCAGGTCAGACCAGCAGAAAAATTGAGGAATCTTGATTTAGAGACAAGATAGCCGGAAATTCGAAATTTTTCAACGGATCTCGGCTATTTATGAACCGATCCTGAAATTCTTGGGTGCGTTCGACAGGGCTCCAGACACTCAGCTGCCCCGCACCGAAAATTCAGAAAAAAGGTGGTATTTGGCCGAGAAACCCTCGATTCTTGTCGGTTCTGACCGTTTTGACCAAGTTGCGGATGAGACCTCAAATTGCAATGCGCGTTCGTCGGAATCGCAGAACTTCAGGTCAGACCAGCAGAAAAATTAAGGAATCTTGATTTAGAGACAAGATAGCCAGAAATTCGAAATTTTTCAACGGATCTCGGCTATTTATGAACCGATCCTGAAATTCTTGGGTGCGTTTGACAGGGCTCCAGACACTCAGCTGCCCCGCACCGAAAATTGAGAAAAAAGGTGGTATTTGGCCGAGAAACCCTCGATTCTTGTCGGTTTTGACCGTTTTGACCAAGTTGCGGATGAGACCTCAAATTGCAATGCGCGTTCGTCGGAATCGCAGAACTTCAGGTCAGACCAGCAGAAAAATTAAGGAATCTTGATTTAGAGACAAGATAGCCAGAAATTCGAAATTTTTCAACGGATCTCGGCTATTTATGAACCGATCCTGAAATTCTTGGGTGCGTTCGACAGAACTCCAGACACTCAGCTGCCCCGCACCGGAAATTCAGAAAAAAGTTGGTATTTGGCCGAGAAACCCTCGATTCTTGTCGGTTCTGACCGTTCTGACCAAGTTGCGAAGGAGACCACAAATTGCAATGCGCGTTCGTCGGAATCGCAGAACTTCAGGTCAGACCGGCAGAAAAATTGAGGAATCTTGATTTAGAGACAAGTTAGCCAGAAATTCGACATTTTTCAACGGATCTCGGCTATTTATGAACCGATCCTGAAATTCTTGGGTGCGTTCGACAGGGCTCCAGACACTCAGCTGCCCCGCACCGGAAATTCAGAAAAAAGTTGGTATTTGGCCGAGAAACCCTCGATTGTCGTCGGTTCTCACCGTTCTGACTGAGTTACGGATGAGACGTCGAATTGCAATGCGCGTTTGTCGAAATCGCAGACATTCAGGTCAGACCAGCAGAAAAATTGAGGAATCTTGATTGAGAGACAAGATAGCCAGAAATTCGACATTTTTCAACGGATCTCTGCTATTTATAAACCGATCCTGAAATTCTTGGGTGCGTTCGACAGGGCTCCAGACACTCAGCTGCCCCGCACCGAAAATTCAGAAAAAAGTTGGTATTTGGCCGAGAAACCCTCGATTCTCGTCGGTTCTGACCGTTCTGACCAAGTTGCGGATGAGACCTCAAATTGCAATGCGCGTTCGTCGGAATCGCAGACCTTCGGAACAGACCAGCAGAAAAATTGAGGAATCTTGATTTAGAGACAAGTTAGCCAGAAATTCGACATTTTTCAACGAATCTCGGCTATTTATGAACCGATCCTGAAATTCTTGGGTGCGTTCGACAGGGCTCCAGACACTCAGCTGCCCCGCACCGAAAATTCAGAAAAAAGTTGGTATTTGGCCGAGAAACCCTCGATTCTCGTCGGTTCTGACCGTTCTGACCAAGTTGCGGATGAGACCTCAAATTGCAATGCGCGTTCGTCGGAATCGCAGAACTTCAGGTCAGAACAGCAGAAAAATTGAGGAATCTTGATTTAGAGACAAGATAGCCAGAAATTCGAAATTTTTCAACGGATCTCGGCTATTTATGAACCGATCCTGAAATTCTTGGGTGCGTTCGACAGGGCTCCAGACACTCAGCTGCCCCGCACCGGAAATTCAGAAAAAAGTTGGTATTTGGCCGAGAAACCCTCGATTCTCGTCGGTTCTGACCGTTCTGACCAAGTTGCGGATGAGACCTCAAATTGCAATGCGCGTTCGTCGGAATCGCAGACCTTCGGAACAGACCAGCAGAAAAATTGAGGAATCTTGATTTAGAGACAAGTTAGCCAAAAATTCGACATTTTTCAACGAATCTCGGCTATTTATGAACCGATCCCGAAATTCTTGGGTGCGTTCGACAGGGCTTCAGAAACTCAGCTGCCCAGCACCGAAAATTCAGAAAAAGTTGGTATTTGGCCGAGAAACCCTCGATTCTCGTCGGTTCTGACCGTTCTGACCAAGTTGCGGATGAGACCTCAAATTGCAATGCGCGTTCGTCGGAATCGCAGAACTTCAGGTCAGACCAGCAGAAAAATTGAGGAATCTTGATTTAGAGACAAGTAAGCCAGAAATTCGACATTTTTCAACGGATCTCGGCTATTTATGAACCGATCCTGAAATTCTTGGGTGCGTTCGACAGAACTCCAGACACTCAGCTGCCCCGCACCGAAAATTCAGAAAAAAGTTGGTATTTGGCCGAGAAACCCTCAATTCTTGTCGGTTCTGACCGTTCTGACCAAGTTGCGGATAAGACCTCAAATTGCAATGCGCGTTCGTCGGAATCGCAGAACTTCAGGTCAGACCAGCAGAAAAATTGAGGAATCTTGATTTAGAGACAAGATAGCCAGAAATTCGAAATTTTTCAACGGATCTCGGCTATTTATGAACCGATCCTGAAATTCTTGGGTGCGTTCGACAGGGCTCCAGACACTTAGCTGCCCCGCACCGAAAATTCAGAAAAAAGGTGGTATTTGGCCGAGAAACCCTCGATTCTTGTCGGTTCTGACCGTTTTGACCAAGTTGCGGATGAGACCTCAAATTGCAATGCGCGTTCGTCGGAATCGCAGAACTTCAGGTCAGACCAGCAGAAAAATTGAGGAATCTTGATTTAGAGACAAGATAGCCAGAAATTCGAAATTTTTCAACGGATCTCGGCTATTTATGAACCGATCCTGAAATTCTTGGGTGCGTTCGACAGAACTCCAGACACTCAGCTGCCCCGCACCGGAAATTCAGAAAAAAGTTGGTATTTGGCCGAGAAACCCTCGATTCTCGTCGGTTCTGACCGTTCTGACCAAGTTGCGGTTGAGACCTCAAATTGCAATGCGCGTTCGTCGGAATCGCAGAACTTCAGGTCAGACCAGCAGAAAAATTGAGGAATCTTGATTTAGAGACAAGATAGCCAGAAATTCGAAATTTTTCAACGGATCTCGGCTATTTATGAACCGATCCTGAAATTCTTGGGTGCGTTCGACAGGGCTCCAGACACTCAGCTGCCCCGCACCGGAAATTCAGAAAAAAGTTGGTATTTGGCCGAGAAACCCTCGATTCTCGTCGGTTCTGACCGTTCTGACCAAGTTGCGGATGAGACCTCAAATTGCAATGCGCGTTCTTCGGAATCGCAGACCTTCGGAACAGACCAGCAGAAAAATTGAGGAATCTTGATTAAGAGACAAGTTAGCCAGAAATTCGACATTTTTCAACGAATCTCGGCTATTTATGAACCGATCCTGAAATTCTTGGGTGCGTTCGACAGGGCTCCAGACACTCCGCTGCCCCGCACCGAAAATTCAGAAAAAGTTGGTATTTGGCCGAGAAACCCTCGATTCTCGTCGGTTCTGACCGTTCTGACCAAGTTGCGGATGAGACCTCAAATTGCAATGCGCGTTCGTCGGAATCGCAGACCTTCGGAACAGACCAGCAGAAAAATTGAGAAATCTTGATTGAGAGACAAGTTAGCCAGAAATTCGACATTTTTCAACGAATCTCGGCTATTTATTAACCGATCCTGAAATTCTTGGGTGCGTTCGACAGGGCTCCAGACACTCAGCTGCCCCGCACCGAAAATTCAGAAAAAAGTTGGTATTTGGCCGAGAAACCCTCGATTCTCGTCGGTTCTGACCGTTCTGACCAAGTTGCGGATGAGACCTCAAATTGCAATGCGCGTTCGTCGGAATCACAGAACTTCAGGTCAGACCAGCAGAAAAATTGAGGAATCTTGATTTAGAGACAAGATAGCCAGAAATTCGAAATTTTTCAACGGATCTCGGCTATTTATGAACCGATCCTGAAATTCTTGGGTGCGTTCGACAGGGCTCCAGACACTCAGCTGCCCCGCACCGGAAATTCAGACAAAAGTTGGTATTTGGCCGAGAAACCCTCGATTCTCGTCGGTTCTGACCGTTCTGACCAAGTTGCAGATGAGACCTCAAATTGCAATGCGCGTTCGTCGGAATCGCAGACCTTCGGAACAGACCAGCAGAAAAATTAAGGAATCTTGATTTAGAGACAAGTTAGCCAAAAATTCGACATTTTTCAACGAATCTCGGCTATTTCTGAACCGATCCTGAAATTCTTGGGTGCGTTCGACAGGGCTTCAGACACTCAGCTGCCCCGCACCGAAAATTCAGAAAAAGTTGGTATTTGGCCGAGAAACCCTCGATTCTCGTCGGTTCTGACCGTTCTGACCAAGTTGCGGATGAGACCTCAAATTGCAATGCGCGTTCGTCGGAATCGCAGAACTTCAGGTCAGACCAGCAGAAAAATTGAGGAATCTTGATTTAGAGACAAGTAAGCCAGAAATTCGACATTTTTCAACGGATCTCGGCTATTTATGAACCGATCCTGAAATTCTTGGGTGCGTTCGACAAAACTCCAGACACTCAGCTACCCCGCACCGAAAATTCAGAAAAAAGTTGGTATTTGGCCGAGAAACCCTCAATTCTTGTCGGTTCTGACCGTTCTGACCAAGTTGCGGATAAGACCTCAAATTGCAATGCGCGTTCGTCGGAATCGCAGAACTTCAGGTCAGACCAGCAGAAAAATTAAGGAATCTTGATTTAGAGACAAGATAGCCAGAAATTCGAAATTTTTCAACGGATCTCGGCTATTTATGAACCGATCCTGAAATTCTTGGGTGCGTTCGACAGGGCTCCAGACACTCAGCTGCCCCGCACCGAAAATTCAGAAAAAAGGTGGTATTTGGCCGAGAAACCCTAGATTCTTGTCGGTTCTGACCGTTTTGACCAAGTTGCGGATAAGACCTCAAATTGGAATGCGCGTTCGTCGGAATCGCAGAACTTCAGGTCAGACCAGCAGAAAAATTGAGGAATCTTGATTTAGAGACAAGATAGCCAGAAATTCGAAACTTTTCAACGGATCTCGACTAATTATGAACCGATCCTGAAATTCTTGGGTGCGTTCGACAGGGCTCCAGACACTCAGCTGCCCCGCACCGGAAATTCAGAAAAAAGTTGGTATTTGGCCGAGAAACCCTCGATTCTCGTCGGTTCTCACCGTTCTAACCAAGTTACGGATGAGACGTCGAATTGCAATGCGCGTTTGTCGAAATCGCAGACATTCAGGTCAGACCAGCAGAAAAATTGAGGAATCTTGATTTAGAGACAAGATAGCCAGAAATTCGACATTTTCCAACGGATCTCTGCTATTTATAAACCGATTCTGAAATTCTTGGGTGCCATCGACAGGGCTCCAGACACTCAGCTGCCCCGCACCGAAAATTCAGAAAAAAGTTGGTATTTGGCCGAGAAACCCTCGATTCTCGTCGGTTCTGACCGTTCTGACCTAGTTGCGGATGAGACCTCAAATTGCAATGCGCGTTCGTCGGAATCGCAGACCTTCGGAACAGACCAGCAGAAAAATTGAGGAATCTTGATCTAGAGACAAGTTAGCCAGAAATTCGACATTTTTCAACGAATCTCGGCTATTTATGAACCGATCCTGAAATTCTTGGGTGGGTTCGACAGGGCTCCAGACACTCAGCTGCCCCGCACCGAAAATTCAGAAAAAAGTTGGTATTTGGCCGAGAAACCCTCGATTCTCGTCGGTTCTGACCGTTCTGACCAAGTTGCGGTTGAGACCTCAAATTGCAATGCGCGTTCGTCGGAATCGCAGAACTTCAGGTCAGACCAGCAGAAAAATTGAGGAATCTTGATTTAGAGACAAGATAGCCAGAAATTTGAAATTTTTCAACGGATCTCGGCTATTTATGAACCGATCCTGAAATTCTTGGGTGCGTTCGACAGGGCTCCAGACACTCAGCTGCCCCGCACCGGAAATTCAGAAAAAAGTTGGTATTTGGCCGAGAAACCTTCGATTCTCGTCGGTTCTCACCGTTCTGACCAAGTTACGGATGAGACGTCGAATTGCAATGCGCGTTTGTCGAAATCGCAGACATTCAGGTCAGACCAGCAGAAAAATTGAGGAATCTTGATTTAGAGACAAGATAGCCAGAAATTCGACATTTTTCAACGGATCTCTGCTATTTATAAACCGATCCTGAAATTCTTGGGTGCGTTCGACAGGGCTCCAGACACTCAGCTGCCCCGCACCGAAAATTCAGAAAAAAGTTGGTATTTGGCCGAGAAACCCTCGATTCTCGTCGGTTCTGACCGTTCTGACCTAGTTGCGGATGAGACCTCAAATTGCAATACGCGTTCGTCGGAATCGCAGACCTTCGGAACAGACCAGCAGAAAAATTGAGGAATCTTGATCTAGAGACAAATTAGCCAGAAATTCGACATTTTTCAACGAATCTCGGCTATTTATGAACCGATCCTGAAATTCTTGGGTGCGTTCGACAGGGCTCCAGACACTCAGCTGCCCCGCACCGGAAATTCAGAAAAAAGTTGGTATTTGGCCGAGAAACCCTCGATTCTCGTCGGTTCTGACCGTTCTGACCAAGTTGCGGTTGAGACCTCAAATTGCAATGCGCGTTCGTCGGAATCGCAGAACTTCAGGTCAGACCAGCAGAAAAATTGAGGAATCTTGATTTAGAGACAAGATAGCCAGAAATTCGAAATTTTTCAACGGATCTCGGCTATTTATGAACCGATCCTGAAATTCTTGGGTGCGTTCGACAGGGCTCCAGACACTCAGCTGCCCCGCACCGGAAATTCAGAAAAAAGTTGGTATTTGGCCGAGAAACCTTCGATTCTCGTCGGTTCTCACCGTTCTGACCAAGTTACGGATGAGACCTCAAATTGCAATGCGCGTTCGTCGGAATCGCAGACTTTCGGAACAGACCAGCAGAAAAATTGAGGAATCTTGATTTAGAGACAAGTTGGCCAGAAATTCGACATTTTTCAACGAATCTCGGCTATTTATGAACCGATCCTGAAATTCTTGGGTGCGTCCGACAGGGCTCCAGACACTCAGCTGCCCCGCACCGGAAATTCAGTAAAAAGTTGGTATTTGGCCGAGAAACCCTCGATTCTTGTCGGTTCCGACCGTTCTGACCAAGTTGCGAATGAGACCACAAATTGCAATGCGCGTTCGTCGGAATCGCAGAACTTCAGGTCAGACCGGCAGAAAAATTGAGGAATCTTGATTTAGAGACAAGTTAGCCAGAAATTCGACATTTTTCAACGGATCTCGGCTATTTATGAACCGATCCTGGAATTCTTGGGTGCGTTCGACAGGGCTCCAGACACTCAGCTGCCCCGCACCGGAAATTCAGAAAAAAGTTGGTATTTGGCCGAGAAACCCTCGATTCTCGTCGGTTCTCACCGTTCTGACCAAGTTACGGATGAGACGTCGAATTGCAATGCGCGTTTGTCGAAATCGCAGACATTCAGGTCAGACCAGCAGAAAAAATGAGGAATCTTGATTTAGAGACAAGATAGCCAGAAATTCGACATTTTTCAACGGATCTCTGCTATTTATAAACCGATCCTGAAATTCTTGGGTGCGTTCGACAGGGCTCCAGACACTCAGCTGCCCCGCACCGAAAATTCAGAAAAAAGGTGGTATTTGGCCGAGAAACCCTCGATTCTTGTCGGTTCTGACCGTTTTGACCAAGTTGCGGATGAGACCTCGAATTGCAATGCGCGTTCGTCGAAATCGCAGAACTTCAGGTCAGACCAGCAGAAAAATTGAGGAATCTTGATTTAAAGACAAGTTAGCCAGAAATTCGAAATTTTCCAACGGATCTCGGCTATTTATGAACCGATCCTGAAATTCTTGGGTGCGTTCGACAGGGCTCCAGACACTCAGCTGCCCCGCACGGAAAAATTCAGAAAAAAGGTGGTATTTGGCCGAGAAACCCTCGATTCTTGTCGGTTCTGACCGTTTTGACCAAGTTGCGGATGAGACCTCAAATTGCAATGCGCGTTCGTCGGAATCGCAGAACTTCAGGTCAGACCAGCAGAAAAATTGAGGAATCTTGATTTAGAGACAAGATAGCCAGAAATTCGAAATTTTCCAACGGATCTCGGCTATTTATGAACCGATCCTGAAATTCTTGGGTGCGTTCGACAGAACTCCAGACACTCAGCTGCCCCGCACCGGAAATTCAGAAAAAAGTTGGTATTTGGCCGAGAAACCCTCGATTCTTGTCGGTTCTGACCGTTCTGACCAAGTTGCGAATGAGACCTCAAATTGCAATGCGCGTTCGTCGGAATCGCAGACCTTCGGAACAGACCAGCAGAAAAATTGAGGAATCTTGATTTAGAGACAAGTTGGCCAGAAATTCGACATTTTTCAACGAATCTCGGCTATTTATGAACCGATCCTGAAATTCTTGGGTGCGTCCGACAGGGCTCCAGACACTCAGCTGCCCCGCACCGGAAATTCAGTAAAAAGTTGGTATTTGGCCGAGAAACCCTCGATTCTTGTCGGTTCTGACCGTTCTGACCAAGTTGCGAATGAGACCACAAATTGCAATGCGCGTTCGTCGGAATCGCAGAACTTCAGGTCAGACCGGCAGAAAAATTGAGGAATCTTGATTTAGAGACAAGTTAGCCAGAAATTCGACATTTTTCAACGGATCTCGGCTATTTATGAACCGATCCTGGAATTCTTGGGTGCGTTCGACAGGGCTCCAGACACTCAGCTGCCCCGCACCGGAAATTCAGAAAAAAGTTGGTATTTGGCCGAGAAACCCTCGATTCTCGTCGGTTCTCACCGTTCTGACCAAGTTACGGATGAGACGTCGAATTGCAATGCGCGTTTGTCGAAATCGCAGACATTCAGGTCAGACCAGCAGAAAAAATGAGGAATCTTGATTTAGAGACAAGATAGCCAGAAATTCGACATTTTTCAACGGATCTCTGCTATTTATAAACCGATCCTGAAATTCTTGGGTGCGTTCGACAGGGCTCCAGACACTCAGCTGCCCCGCACCGGAAATTCAGAAAAAAGTTGGTATTTGGCCGAGAAACCCTCGATTCTCGTCGGTTCTGACCGTTCTGACCAAGTTGCGGATGAGACCTCAAATTGCAATGCGCGTTCGTCGGAATCGCAGACCTTCGGAACAGACCAGCAGAAAAATTGAGGAATCTTGATTTAGAGACAAGTTAGCCAGAAATTCGACATTTTTCAACGAATCTCGGCTATTTATGAACCGATCCTGAAATTCTTGGGTGCGTTCGACAGGGCTCCAGACACTCAGCTGCCCCGCACCGGAAATTCAGAAAAAAGTTGGTATTTGGCCGAGAAACCCTCGATTCTCGTCGGTTCTGACCGTTCTGACCAAGTTGCGGATGAGACCTCAAATTGCAATGCGCGTTCGTCGAAATCGCAGACCTTCGGAACAGACCAGCAGAAAAATTGAGGAATCTTGATTTAGAGACAAGATAGCCAGAAATTCGAAATTTTTCAACGGATCTCGGCTATTTATGAACCGATCCTGAAATTCTTGGGTGCGTTCGACAGGGCTCCAGACACTCAGCTGCCCCGCACCGGAAATTCAGTAAAAAGTTGGTATTTGGCCGAGAAACCCTCGATTCTCGTCGGTTCTCACCGTTCTGACCAAGTTACGGATGAGACGTCGAATTGCGATGCGCGTTTGTCGAAATCGCAGACATTCAGGTCAGACCAGCAGAAAAATTGAGGAATCTTGATTTAGAGACAAGATAGCCAGAAATTCGACATTTTTCAACGGATCTCTGCTTTTTATGAACCGATCCTGAAATTCTTGGGTGCGTTCGACGGGGCTCCAGACACTCAGCTGCCCCGCACCGAAAATTCAGAAAAAAGTTGGTATTTGGCCGAGAAACCCTCGATTCTCGTCGGTTCTGACCGTTCTGACCAAGTTGCGGATGAGACCTCAAATTGCAATGCGCGTTCGTCGTAATCGCAGAACTTCAGGTCAGACCAGCAGAAAAATTGAGGAATCTTGATTTAGAGACAAGATAGCCAGAAATTCGAAATTTTTCAACGGATCTCGGCTATTTATGAACCGATCCTGAAATTCTTGGGTGCGTTCGACAGGGCTCCAGACACTCAGCTGCCCCGCACCGGAAATTCAGAAAAAAGTTGGTATTTGGCCGAGAAACCCTCGATTCTTGTCGGTTCTGACCGTTCTGACCAAGTTGCGCATGAGACCACAAATTGCAATGCGCGTTCGTCGAAATCGCAGAACTTCAGGTCAGACCAGCAGAAAAATTGAGGAATCTTGATTTAGAGACAAGATAGCCAGAAATTCGACATTTTTCAACGGATCTCTGCTATTTATAAACCGATCCTGAAATTCTTGGGTGCGTTCGACAGGGCTCCAGACACTCAGCTGCCCCGCACCGAAAATTCAGAAAAAAGTTGGTATTTGGCCGAGAAACCCTCGATTCTCGTCGGTTCTGACCGTTCTGACCAAGTTGCGGATGAGACCTCAAATTGCAATGCGCGTTCGTCGGAATCGCAGACTTTCGGAACAGACCAGCAGAAAAATTGAGGAATCTTGATTTAGAGACAAGTTGGCCAGAAATTCGACATTTTTCAACGAATCTCGGCTATTTATGAACCGATCCTGAAATTCTTGGGTGCGTCCGACAGGGCTCCAGACACTCAGCTGCCCCGCACCGGAAATTCAGTAAAAAGTTGGTATTTGGCCGAGAAACCCTCGATTCTTGTCGGTTCCGACCGTTCTGACCAAGTTGCGAATGAGACCACAAATTGCAATGCGCGTTCGTCGGAATCGCAGAACTTCAGGTCAGACCGGCAGAAAAATTGAGGAATCTTGATTTAGAGACAAGTTAGCCAGAAATTCGACATTTTTCAACGGATCTCGGCTATTTATGAACCGATCCTGGAATTCTTGGGTGCGTTCGACAGGGCTCCAGACACTCAGCTGCCCCGCACCGGAAATTCAGAAAAAAGTTGGTATTTGGCCGAGAAACCCTCGATTCTCGTCGGTTCTCACCGTTCTGACCAAGTTACGGATGAGACGTCGAATTGCAATGCGCGTTTGTCGAAATCGCAGACATTCAGGTCAGACCAGCAGAAAAAATGAGGAATCTTGATTTAGAGACAAGATAGCCAGAAATTCGACATTTTTCAACGGATCTCTGCTATTTATAAACCGATCCTGAAATTCTTGGGTGCGTTCGACAGGGCTCCAGACACTCAGCTGCCCCGCACCGGAAATTCAGAAAAAAGTTGGTATTTGGCCGAGAAACCCTCGATTCTCGTCGGTTCTGACCGTTCTGACCAAGTTGCGGATGAGACCTCAAATTGCAATGCGCGTTCGTCGGAATCGCAGACCTTCGGAACAGACCAGCAGAAAAATTGAGGAATCTTGATTTACAGACAAGTTAGCCAGAAATTCGACATTTTTCAACGAATCTCGGCTATTTATGAACCGATCCTGAAATTCTTGCGTGCGTTCGACAGGGCTCCAGACACTCAGCTGCCCCGCACCGGAAATTCAGAAAAAAGTTGGTATTTGGCCGAGAAACCCTCGATTCTCGTCGGTTCTGACCGTTCTGACCAAGTTGCGGATGAGACCTCAAATTGCAATGCGCGTTCGTCGAAATCGCAGACCTTCGGAACAGACCAGCAGAAAAATTGAGGAATCTTGATTTAGAGACAAGTTAGCCAGAAATTCGACATTTTTCAACGAATCTCGGCTATTTATGAACCGATCCTGAAATTCTTGGGTGCGTTCGACAGGGCTCCAGACACTCAGCTGCCCTGCACCGAAAATTCAGAAAAAAGTTTGTATTTGGCCGAGAAACCCTCGATTCTCGTCGGTTCTGACCGTTCTGACCAAGTTGCGGATGAGACCTCAAATTGCAATGCGCGTTCGTCGGAGTCGCAGACTTCCGGAACAGACCAGCAGAAAAATTGAGGAATCTTGATTTAGAGACAAGTTAGCCAGAAATTCGACATTTTTCAACGAATCTCGGCTATTTATGAACCGATCCTGAAATTCTTGGGTGCGTTCGACAGGGCTCCAGACATTCAGCTGCCCCGCACCGGAGATTCAGAAAAAAGTTGGTATTTGGCCGAGAAACCCTCGATTCTCGTCGGTTCTCACCGTTCTGACCAAGTTACGGATGAGACGTCGAATTGCAATGCGCGTTTGTCGAAATCGCAGACATTCAGGTCAGACCAGCAGAAAAATTGAGGAATCTTGATTTAGAGACAAGATAGCCAGAAATTCGACATTTTTCAACGGATCTCTGCTATTTATAAACCGATCCTGAAATTCTTGGGTGCGTTCGACAGGGCTCCAGACACTCAGCTGCCCCGCACCGAAAATTCAGAAAAAAGTTGGTATTTGGCCGAGAAACCCTCGATTCTCGTCGGTTCTGACCGTTCTGACCAAGTTGCGGATGAGACCTCAAATTGCAATGCGCGTTCGTCGGAATCGCAGACTTTCGGAACAGACCAGCAGAAAAATTGAGGAATCTTGATTTAGAGACAAGTTGGCCAGAAATTCGACATTTTTCAACGAATCTCGGCTATTTATGAACCGATCCTGAAATTCTTGGGTGCGTCCGACAGGGCTCCAGACACTCAGCTGCCCCGCACCGGAAATTCAGTAAAAAGTTGGTATTTGGCCGAGAAACCCTCGATTCTTGTCGGTTCCGACCGTTCTGACCAAGTTGCGAATGAGACCACAAATTGCAATGCGCGTTCGTCGGAATCGCAGAACTTCAGGTCAGACCGGCAGAAAAATTGAGGAATCTTGATTTAGAGACAAGTTAGCCAGAAATTCGACATTTTTCAACGGATCTCGGCTATTTATGAACCGATCCTGGAATTCTTGGGTGCGTTCGACAGGGCTCCAGACACTCAGCTGCCCCGCACCGGAAATTCAGAAAAAAGTTGGTATTTGGCCGAGAAACCCTCGATTCTCGTCGGTTCTCACCGTTCTGACCAAGTTACGGATGAGACGTCGAATTGCAATGCGCGTTTGTCGAAATCGCAGACATTCAGGTCAGACCAGCAGAAAAAATGAGGAATCTTGATTTAGAGACAAGATAGCCAGAAATTCGACATTTTTCAACGGATCTCTGCTATTTATAAACCGATCCTGAAATTCTTGGGTGCGTTCGACAGGGCTCCAGACACTCAGCTGCCCCGCACCGGAAATTCAGAAAAAAGTTGGTATTTGGCCGAGAAACCCTCGATTCTCGTCGGTTCTGACCGTTCTGACCAAGTTGCGGATGAGACCTCAAATTGCAATGCGCGTTCGTCGGAATCGCAGACCTTCGGAACAGACCAGCAGAAAAATTGAGGAATCTTGATTTAGAGACAAGTTAGCCAGAAATTCGACATTTTTCAACGAATCTCGGCTATTTATGAACCGATCCTGAAATTCTTGGGTGCGTTCGACAGGGCTCCAGACACTCAGCTGCCCCGCACCGGAAATTCAGAAAAAAGTTGGTATTTGGCCGAGAAACCCTCGATTCTCGTCGGTTCTGACCGTTCTGACCAAGTTGCGGATGAGACCTCAAATTGCAATGCGCGTTCGTCGAAATCGCAGACCTTCGGAACAGACCAGCAGAAAAATTGAGGAATCTTGATTTAGAGACAAGTTAGCCAGAAATTCGACATTTTTCAACGAATCTCGGCTATTTATGAACCGATCCTGAAATTCTTGGGTGCGTTCGACAGGGCTCCAGACACTCAGCTGCCCCGCACCGAAAATTCAGAAAAAAGTTTGTATTTGGCCGAGAAACCCTCGATTCTCGTCGGTTCTGACCGTTCTGACCAAGTTGCGGATGAGACCTCAAATTGCAATGCGCGTTCGTCGGAATCGCAGACCTGCGGAACAGACCAGCAGAAAAATTGAGGAATCTTGATTTAGAGACAAGTTAGCCAGAAATTCGACATTTTTCAACGGATCTCGGCTATTTATGAACCGATCCTGAAATTCTTGGGTGCGTTCGACAGGGCTCCAGACACTCAGCTGCCCCGCACCGGAAATTCAGAGAAAAGTTGGTATTTGGCCGAGAAACCCTCGATTCTTGTCGGTTCTGACCGTTCTGACCAAGTTGCGGATGAGACCTTAAATTGCAATGCGCGTTCGTCGGAATCGCAGAACTTCAGGTCAGACCAGCAGAAAAAGTGAGGAATCTTGATTTAGAGACAAGATAGCCAGAAATTCGACATTTTTCAACGGATCTCGGCTATTCATGAACCGATCCTGAAATTCTTGGGTGCGTTCGACAGGGCTCCAGACACTCAGCTGCCCCGCACCGAAAATTCAGAGAAAAGTTGGTATTTGGCCGAGAAACCCTCGATTCTTGTCGGTTCTGACCGTTCTGACCAAGTTGCGGATGAGACCTTAAATTGCAATGCGCGTTCGTCGGAATCGCAGAACTTCAAGTCAGACCAGCAGAAAAATTGAGGAATCTTGATTTAGAGACAAGATAGCCAGAAATTCGAAATTTTTCAACGGATCTCGGCTATTTATGAACCGATCCTGAAATTCTTGGGTGCGTTCGACAGGGCTCCAGACACTCAGCTGCCCCGCACCGGAAATTCAGAAAAAAGTTGGTATTTGGCCGAGAAACCCTCGATTCTCGTCGGTTCTCACCGTTCTGACCAAGTTACGGATGAGACGTCGAATTGCGATGCGCGTTTGTCGAAATCGCAGACATTCAGGTCAGACCAGCAGAAAAATTGAGGAATCTTGATTTAGAGACAAGATAGCCAGAAATTCGACATTTTTCAACGGATCTCTGCTATTTATGAACCGATCCTGAAATTCTTGGGTGCGTTCGACGGGGCTCCAGACACTCAGCTGCCCCGCACCGAAAATTCAGAAAAAAGTTGGTATTTGGCCGAGAAACCCTCGATTCTCGTCGGTTCTGACCGTTCTGACCAAGTTGCGGATGAGACCTCAAATTGCAATGCGCGTTCGTCGGAATCGCAGAACTTTAGGTCAGACCAGCAGAAAAATTGAGGAATCTTGATTTAGAGACAAGATAGCCAGAAATTCGAAATTTTCCAACGGATCTCGGCTATTTATGAACCGATCCTGAAATTCTTGGGTGCGTTCGACAGGGCTCCAGACACTCAGCTGCCCCGCACCGGAAATTCAGAAAAAAGTTGGTATTTGGCCGAGAAACCCTCGATTCTTGTCGGTTCTGACCGTTCTGACCAAGTTGCGCATGAGACCACAAATTGCAATGCGCGTTCGTCGAAATCGCAGAACTTCAGGTCAGACCGGCAGAAAAATTGAGGAATCTTGATTTAGAGACAAGTTAGCCAGAAATTCGACATTTTTCAACGGATCTCGGCTATTTATGAACCGATCCTGAAATTCTTGGGTGCGTTCGACAGGGCTCCAGACACTCAGCTGCCCCGCACCGGAAATTCAGAAAAAAGTTGGTATTTGGCCGAGAAACCCTCGATTCTCGTCGGTTCTCACCGTTCTGACCAAGTTGCGGATGAGACGTCGAATTGCAATGCGCGTTTGTCGAAATCGCAGACATTTAGGTCAGACCAGCAGAAAAATTGAGGAATCTTGATTTAGAGACAAGATAGCCAGAAATTCGACATTTTTCAACGGATCTCTGCTATTTATAAACCGATCCTGAAATTCTTGGGTGCGTTCGACAGGGCTCCAGACACTCAGCTGCCCCGCACCGGAAATTCAGAAAAAAGTTGGTATTTGGCCGAGAAACCCTCGATTCTCGTCGGTTCCGACCGTTCTGACCAAGTTGCGGATGAGACCTCAAATTGCAATGCGCGTTCGTCGGAATTGCAGACCTTCGGAACAGACCAGCAGAAAAATTGAGGAATCTTGATTTAGAGACAAGTTAGCCAGAAATTCGACATTTTTCAACGAATCTCGGCTATTTATGAACCGATCCTGAAATTTTCGGGTGCGTTCGACAGGGCTCCAGACACTCAGCTGCCCCGCACCGAAAATTCAGAAAAAAGTTGGTATTTGGCCGAGAAACCCTCGATTCTCGTCGGTTCTGACCGTTCTGACCAAGTTGCGGATGAGACCTCAAATTGCAATGCGCGTTCGTCGGAATCGCAGACCTTCGGAACAGACCAGCAGAAAAATTGAGGAATCTTGATTTAGAGACAAGTTAGCCAGAAATTCGACATTTTTCAACGAATCTCGGCTATTTATGAACCGATCCTGAAATTCTTGGGTGCGTTCGACAGGGCTCCAGACACTCAGCTGCCCCGCACCGAAAATTCAGAAAAAAGTTGGTATTTGGCCGAGAAACCCTCGATTCTCGTCGGTTCTGACCGTTCTGACCAAGTTGCGGATGAGACCTCAAATTGCAATGCGCGTTCGTCGGAATCGCAGAACTTCAGGTCAGACCAGCAGAAAAATTGAGGAATCTTGATTTAGAGACAAGATAGCCAGAAATTCGAAATTTTTCAACGGATCTCGGCTATTTATGAACCGATCCTGAAATTCTTGGGTGCGTTCGACAGGGCTCCAGACACTCAGCTGCCCCGCACCGGAAATTCAGGAAAAAGTTGGTATTTGGCCGAGAAACCCTCGATTCTTGTCGGTTCTGACCGTTCTGACCAAGTTGCGAATGAGACCACAAATTGCAATGCGCGTTCGTCGGAATCGCAGAACTTCAGGTCAGACCGGCAGAAAAATTGAGGAATCTTGATTTAGAGACAAGTTAGCCAGAAATTCGACATTTTTCAACGGATCTCGGCTATTTATGAACCGATCCTGGAATTCTTGGGTGCGTTCGACAGGGCTCCAGACACTCAGCTGCCCCGCACCGGAAATTCAGAAAAAAGTTGGTATTTGGCCGAGAAACCCTCGATTCTCGTCGGTTCTCACCGTTCTGACCAAGTTACGGATGAGACGTCGAATTGCAATGCGCGTTTGTCGAAATCGCAGACATTCAGGTCAGACCAGCAGAAAAAATGAGGAATCTTGATTTAGAGACAAGATAGCCAGAAATTCGACATTTTTCAACGGATCTCTGCTATTTATAAACCGATCCTGAAATTCTTGGGTGCGTTCGACAGGGCTCCAGACACTCAGCTGCCCCGCACCGGAAATTCAGAAAAAAGTTGGTATTTGGCCGAGAAACCCTCGATTCTCGTCGGTTCTGACCGTTCTGACCAAGTTGCGGATGAGACCTCAAATTGCAATGCGCGTTCGTCGGAATCGCAGACCTTCGGAACAGACCAGCAGAAAAATTGAGGAATCTTGATTTAGAGACAAGTTAGCCAGAAATTCGACATTTTTCAACGAATCTCGGCTATTTATGAACCGATCCTGAAATTCTTGGGTGCGTTCGACAGGGCTCCAGACACTCAGCTGCCCCGCACCGGAAATTCAGAAAAAAGTTGGTATTTGGCCGAGAAACCCTCGATTCTCGTCGGTTCTGACCGTTCTGACCAAGTTGCGGATGAGACCTCAAATTGCAATGCGCGTTCGTCGAAATCGCAGACCTTCGGAACAGACCAGCAGAAAAATTGAGGAATCTTGATTTAGAGACAAGTTAGCCAGAAATTCGACATTTTTCAACGAATCTCGGCTATTTATGAACCGATCCTGAAATTCTTGGGTGCGTTCGACAGGGCTCCAGACACTCAGCTGCCCCGCAACGAAAATTCAGAAAAAAGTTTGTATTTGGCCGAGAAACCCTCGATTCTCGTCGGTTCTGACCGTTCTGACCAAGTTGCGGATGAGACCTCAAATTGCAATGCGCGTTCGTCGGAATCGCAGACCTGCGGAACAGACCAGCAGAAAAATTGAGGAATCTTGATTTAGAGACAAGTTAGCCAGAAATTCGACATTTTTCAACGGATCTCGGCTATTTATGAACCGATCCTGAAATTCTTGGGTGCGTTCGACAGGGCTCCAGACACTCAGCTGCCCCGCACCGGAAATTCAGAGAAAAGTTGGTATTTGGCCGAGAAACCCTCGATTCTTGTCGGTTCTGACCGTTCTGACCAAGTTGCGGATGAGACCTTAAATTGCAATGCGCGTTCGTCGGAATCGCAGAACTTCAGGTCAGACCAGCAGAAAAAGTGAGGAATCTTGATTTAGAGACAAGATAGCCAGAAATTCGACATTTTTCAACGGATCTCGGCTATTCATGAACCGATCCTGAAATTCTTGGGTGCGTTCGACAGGGCTCCAGACACTCAGCTGCCCCGCACCGAAAATTCAGAGAAAAGTTGGTATTTGGCCGAGAAACCCTCGATTCTTGTCGGTTCTGACCGTTCTGACCAAGTTGCGGATGAGACCTTAAATTGCAATGCGCGTTCGTCGGAATCGCAGAACTTCAAGTCAGACCAGCAGAAAAATTGAGGAATCTTGATTTAGAGACAAGATAGCCAGAAATTCGAAATTTTTCAACGGATCTCGGCTATTTATGAACCGATCCTGAAATTCTTGGGTGCGTTCGACAGGGCTCCAGACACTCAGCTGCCCCGCACCGGAAATTCAGAAAAAAGTTGGTATTTGGCCGAGAAACCCTCGATTCTCGTCGGTTCTCACCGTTCTGACCAAGTTACGGATGAGACGTCGAATTGCGATGCGCGTTTGTCGAAATCGCAGACATTCAGGTCAGACCAGCAGAAAAATTGAGGAATCTTGATTTAGAGACAAGATAGCCAGAAATTCGACATTTTTCAACGGATCTCTGCTATTTATGAACCGATCCTGAAATTCTTGGGTGCGTTCGACGGGGCTCCAGACACTCAGCTGCCCCGCACCGAAAATTCAGAAAAAAGTTGGTATTTGGCCGAGAAACCCTCGATTCTCGTCGGTTCTGACCGTTCTGACCAAGTTGCGGATGAGACCTCAAATTGCAATGCGCGTTCGTCGGAATCGCAGAACTTTAGGTCAGACCAGCAGAAAAATTGAGGAATCTTGATTTAGAGACAAGATAGCCAGAAATTCGAAATTTTCCAACGGATCTCGGCTATTTATGAACCGATCCTGAAATTCTTGGGTGCGTTCGACAGGGCTCCAGACACTCAGCTGCCCCGCACCGGAAATTCAGAAAAAAGTTGGTATTTGGCCGAGAAACCCTCGATTCTTGTCGGTTCTGACCGTTCTGACCAAGTTGCGCATGAGACCACAAATTGCAATGCGCGTTCGTCGAAATCGCAGAACTTCAGGTCAGACCGGCAGAAAAATTGAGGAATCTTGATTTAGAGACAAGTTAGCCAGAAATTCGACATTTTTCAACGGATCTCGGCTATTTATGAACCGATCCTGAAATTCTTGGGTGCGTTCGACAGGGCTCCAGACACTCAGCTGCCCCGCACCGGAAATTCAGAAAAAAGTTGGTATTTGGCCGAGAAACCCTCGATTCTCGTCGGTTCTCACCGTTCTGACCAAGTTGCGGATGAGACGTCGAATTGCAATGCGCGTTTGTCGAAATCGCAGACATTTAGGTCAGACCAGCAGAAAAATTGAGGAATCTTGATTTAGAGACAAGATAGCCAGAAATTCGACATTTTTCAACGGATCTCTGCTATTTATAAACCGATCCTGAAATTCTTGGGTGCGTTCGACAGGGCTCCAGACACTCAGCTGCCCCGCACCGGAAATTCAGAAAAAAGTTGGTATTTGGCCGAGAAACCCTCGATTCTCGTCGGTTCCGACCGTTCTGACCAAGTTGCGGATGAGACCTCAAATTGCAATGCGCGTTCGTCGGAATTGCAGACCTTCGGAACAGACCAGCAGAAAAATTGAGGAATCTTGATTTAGAGACAAGTTAGCCAGAAATTCGACATTTTTCAACGAATCTCGGCTATTTATGAACCGATCCTGAAATTTTCGGGTGCGTTCGACAGGGCTCCAGACACTCAGCTGCCCCGCACCGAAAATTCAGAAAAAAGTTGGTATTTGGCCGAGAAACCCTCGATTCTCGTCGGTTCTGACCGTTCTGACCAAGTTGCGGATGAGACCTCAAATTGCAATGCGCGTTCGTCGGAATCGCAGACCTTCGGAACAGACCAGCAGAAAAATTGAGGAATCTTGATTTAGAGACAAGTTAGCCAGAAATTCGACATTTTTCAACGAATCTCGGCTATTTATGAACCGATCCTGAAATTCTTGGGTGCGTTCGACAGGGCTCCAGACACTCAGCTGCCCCGCACCGAAAATTCAGAAAAAAGTTGGTATTTGGCCGAGAAACCCTCGATTCTCGTCGGTTCTGACCGTTCTGACCAAGTTGCGGATGAGACCTCAAATTGCAATGCGCGTTCGTCGGAATCGCAGAACTTCAGGTCAGACCAGCAGAAAAATTGAGGAATCTTGATTTAGAGACAAGATAGCCAGAAATTCGAAATTTTTCAACGGATCTCGGCTATTTATGAACCGATCCTGAAATTCTTGGGTGCGTTCGACAGGGCTCCAGACACTCAGCTGCCCCGCACCGGAAATTCAGGAAAAAGTTGGTATTTGGCCGAGAAACCCTCGATTCTTGTCGGTTCTGACCGTTCTGACCAAGTTGCGAATGAGACCACAAATTGCAATGCGCGTTCGTCGGAATCGCAGAACTTCAGGTCAGACCGGCAGAAAAATTGAGGAATCTTGATTTAGAGACAAGTTAGCCAGAAATTCGACATTTTTCAACGGATCTCGGCTATTTATGAACCGATCCTGAAATTCTTGGGTGCGTTCGACGGGGCTCCAGACACTCAGCTGCCCCGCACCGGAAATTCAGAAAAAAGTTGGTATTTGGCCGAGAAACCCTCGATTCTCGTCGGTTCTGACCGTTCTGACCAAGTTGCGGATGAGACCTCAAATTGCAATGCGCGTTCGTCGAAATCGCAGACCTTCGGAACAGACCAGCAGAAAAATTGAGGAATCTTGATTTAGAGACAAGTTAGCCAGAAATTCGACATTTTTCAACGAATCTCGGCTATTTATGAACCGATCCTGAAATTCTTGGGTGCGTTCGACAGGGCTCCAGACACTCAGCTGCCCCGCACCGAAAATTCAGAAAAAAGTTTGTATTTGGCCGAGAAACCCTCGATTCTCGTCGGTTCTGACCGTTCTGACCAAGTTGCGGATGAGACCTCAAATTGCAATGCGCGTTCGTCGGAATCGCAGACTTCCGGAACAGACCAGCAGAAAAATTGAGGAATCTTGATTTAGAGACAAGTTAGCCAGAAATTCGACATTTTTCAACGAATCTCGGCTATTTATGAACCGATCCTGAAATTCTTGGGTGCGTTCGACAGGGCTCCAGACATTCAGCTGCCCCGCACCGGAGATTCAGAAAAAAGTTGGTATTTGGCCGAGAAACCCTCGATTCTCGTCGGTTCTCACCGTTCTGACCAAGTTACGGATGAGACGTCGAATTGCAATGCGCGTTTGTCGAAATCGCAGACATTCAGGTCAGACCAGCAGAAAAATTGAGGAATCTTGATTTAGAGACAAGATAGCCAGAAATTCGACATTTTTCAACGGATCTCTGCTATTTATAAACCGATCCTGAAATTCTTGGGTGCGTTCGACAGGGCTCCAGACACTCAGCTGCCCCGCACCGAAAATTCAGAAAAAAGTTGGTATTTGGCCGAGAAACCCTCGATTCTCGTCGGTTCTGACCGTTCTGACCAAGTTGCGGATGAGACCTCAAATTGCAATGCGCGTTCGTCGGAATCGCAGACTTTCGGAACAGACCAGCAGAAAAATTGAGGAATCTTGATTTAGAGACAAGTTGGCCAGAAATTCGACATTTTTCAACGAATCTCGGCTATTTATGAACCGATCCTGAAATTCTTGGGTGCGTCCGACAGGGCTCCAGACACTCAGCTGCCCCGCACCGGAAATTCAGTAAAAAGTTGGTATTTGGCCGAGAAACCCTCGATTCTTGTCGGTTCCGACCGTTCTGACCAAGTTGCGAATGAGACCACAAATTGCAATGCGCGTTCGTCGGAATCGCAGAACTTCAGGTCAGACCGGCAGAAAAATTGAGGAATCTTGATTTAGAGACAAGTTAGCCAGAAATTCGACATTTTTCAACGGATCTCGGCTATTTATGAACCGATCCTGGAATTCTTGGGTGCGTTCGACAGGGCTCCAGACACTCAGCTGCCCCGCACCGGAAATTCAGAAAAAAGTTGGTATTTGGCCGAGAAACCCTCGATTCTCGTCGGTTCTCACCGTTCTGACCAAGTTACGGATGAGACGTCGAATTGCAATGCGCGTTTGTCGAAATCGCAGACATTCAGGTCAGACCAGCAGAAAAAATGAGGAATCTTGATTTAGAGACAAGATAGCCAGAAATTCGACATTTTTCAACGGATCTCTGCTATTTATAAACCGATCCTGAAATTCTTGGGTGCGTTCGACAGGGCTCCAGACACTCAGCTGCCCCGCACCGGAAATTCAGAAAAAAGTTGGTATTTGGCCGAGAAACCCTCGATTCTCGTCGGTTCTGACCGTTCTGACCAAGTTGCGGATGAGACCTCAAATTGCAATGCGCGTTCGTCGGAATCGCAGACCTTCGGAACAGACCAGCAGAAAAATTGAGGAATCTTGATTTAGAGACAAGTTAGCCAGAAATTCGACATTTTTCAACGAATCTCGGCTATTTATGAACCGATCCTGAAATTCTTGGGTGCGTTCGACAGGGCTCCAGACACTCAGCTGCCCCGCACCGGAAATTCAGAAAAAAGTTGGTATTTGGCCGAGAAACCCTCGATTCTCGTCGGTTCTCACCGTTCTGACCAAGTTACGGATGAGACGTCGAATTGCAATGCGCGTTTGTCGAAATCGCAGACATTCAGGTCAGACCAGCAGAAAAAATGAGGAATCTTGATTTAGAGACAAGATAGCCAGAAATTCGACATTTTTCAACGGATCTCTGCTATTTATAAACCGATCCTGAAATTCTTGGGTGCGTTCGACAGGGCTCCAGACACTCAGCTGCCCCGCACCGGAAATTCAGAAAAAAGTTGGTATTTGGCCGAGAAACCCTCGATTCTCGTCGGTTCTGACCGTTCTGACCAAGTTGCGGATGAGACCTCAAATTGCAATGCGCGTTCGTCGGAATCGCAGACCTTCGGAACAGACCAGCAGAAAAATTGAGGAATCTTGATTTAGAGACAAGTTAGCCAGAAATTCGACATTTTTCAACGAATCTCGGCTATTTATGAACCGATCCTGAAATTCTTGGGTGCGTTCGACAGGGCTCCAGACACTCAGCTGCCCCGCACCGGAAATTCAGAAAAAAGTTGGTATTTGGCCGAGAAACCCTCGATTCTCGTCGGTTCTGACCGTTCTGACCAAGTTGCGGATGAGACCTCAAATTGCAATGCGCGTTCGTCGAAATCGCAGACCTTCGGAACAGACCAGCAGAAAAATTGAGGAATCTTGATTTAGAGACAAGTTAGCCAGAAATTCGACATTTTTCAACGAATCTCGGCTATTTATGAACCGATCCTGAAATTCTTGGGTGCGTTCGACAGGGCTCCAGACACTCAGCTGCCCCGCACCGAAAATTCAGAAAAAAGTTTGTATTTGGCCGAGAAACCCTCGATTCTCGTCGGTTCTGACCGTTCTGACCAAGTTGCGGATGAGACCTCAAATTGCAATGCGCGTTCGTCGGAATCGCAGACCTGCGGAACAGACCAGCAGAAAAATTGAGGAATCTTGATTTAGAGACAAGTTAGCCAGAAATTCGACATTTTTCAACGGATCTCGGCTATTTATAAACCGATCCTGAAATTCTTGGGTGCGTTCGACAGGGCTCCAGACACTCAGCTGCCCCGCACCGGAAATTCAGAGAAAAGTTGGTATTTGGCCGAGAAACCCTCGATTCTTGTCGGTTCTGACCGTTCTGACCAAGTTGCGGATGAGACCTTAAATTGCAATGCGCGTTCGTCGGAATCGCAGAACTTCAGGTCAGACCAGCAGAAAAAGTGAGGAATCTTGATTTAGAGACAAGATAGCCAGAAATTCGACATTTTTCAACGGATCTCGGCTATTCATGAACCGATCCTGAAATTCTTGGGTGCGTTCGACAGGGCTCCAGACACTCAGCTGCCCCGCACCGAAAATTCAGAGAAAAGTTGGTATTTGGCCGAGAAACCCTCGATTCTTGTCGGTTCTGACCGTTCTGACCAAGTTGCGGATGAGACCTTAAATTGCAATGCGCGTTCGTCGGAATCGCAGAACTTCAAGTCAGACCAGCAGAAAAATTGAGGAATCTTGATTTAGAGACAAGATAGCCAGAAATTCGAAATTTTTCAACGGATCTCGGCTATTTATGAACCGATCCTGAAATTCTTGGGTGCGTTCGACAGGGCTCCAGACACTCAGCTGCCCCGCACCGGAAATTCAGAAAAAAGTTGGTATTTGGCCGAGAAACCCTCGATTCTCGTCGGTTCTCACCGTTCTGACCAAGTTACGGATGAGACGTCGAATTGCGATGCGCGTTTGTCGAAATCGCAGACATTCAGGTCAGACCAGCAGAAAAATTGAGGAATCTTGATTTAGAGACAAGATAGCCAGAAATTCGACATTTTTCAACGGATCTCTGCTATTTATGAACCGATCCTGAAATTCTTGGGTGCGTTCGACGGGGCTCCAGACACTCAGCTGCCCCGCACCGAAAATTCAGAAAAAAGTTGGTATTTGGCCGAGAAACCCTCGATTCTCGTCGGTTCTGACCGTTCTGACCAAGTTGCGGATGAGACCTCAAATTGCAATGCGCGTTCGTCGGAATCGCAGAACTTTAGGTCAGACCAGCAGAAAAATTGAGGAATCTTGATTTAGAGACAAGATAGCCAGAAATTCGAAATTTTCCAACGGATCTCGGCTATTTATGAACCGATCCTGAAATTCTTGGGTGCGTTCGACAGGGCTCCAGACACTCAGCTGCCCCGCACCGGAAATTCAGAAAAAAGTTGGTATTTGGCCGAGAAACCCTCGATTCTTGTCGGTTCTGACCGTTCTGACCAAGTTGCGCATGAGACCACAAATTGCAATGCGCGTTCGTCGAAATCGCAGAACTTCAGGTCAGACCGGCAGAAAAATTGAGGAATCTTGATTTAGAGACAAGTTAGCCAGAAATTCGACATTTTTCAACGGATCTCGGCTATTTATGAACCGATCCTGAAATTCTTGGGTGCGTTCGACAGGGCTCCAGACACTCAGCTGCCCCGCACCGGAAATTCAGAAAAAAGTTGGTATTTGGCCGAGAAACCCTCGATTCTCGTCGGTTCTCACCGTTCTGACCAAGTTGCGGATGAGACGTCGAATTGCAATGCGCGTTTGTCGAAATCGCAGACATTTAGGTCAGACCAGCAGAAAAATTGAGGAATCTTGATTTAGAGACAAGATAGCCAGAAATTCGACATTTTTCAACGGATCTCTGCTATTTATAAACCGATCCTGAAATTCTTGGGTGCGTTCGACAGGGCTCCAGACACTCAGCTGCCCCGCACCGGAAATTCAGAAAAAAGTTGGTATTTGGCCGAGAAACCCTCGATTCTCGTCGGTTCCGACCGTTCTGACCAAGTTGCGGATGAGACCTCAAATTGCAATGCGCGTTCGTCGGAATTGCAGACCTTCGGAACAGACCAGCAGAAAAATTGAGGAATCTTGATTTAGAGACAAGTTAGCCAGAAATTCGACATTTTTCAACGAATCTCGGCTATTTATGAACCGATCCTGAAATTTTCGGGTGCGTTCGACAGGGCTCCAGACACTCAGCTGCCCCGCACCGAAAATTCAGAAAAAAGTTGGTATTTGGCCGAGAAACCCTCGATTCTCGTCGGTTCTGACCGTTCTGACCAAGTTGCGGATGAGACCTCAAATTGCAATGCGCGTTCGTCGGAATCGCAGACCTTCGGAACAGACCAGCAGAAAAATTGAGGAATCTTGATTTAGAGACAAGTTAGCCAGAAATTCGACATTTTTCAACGAATCTCGGCTATTTATGAACCGATCCTGAAATTCTTGGGTGCGTTCGACAGGGCTCCAGACACTCAGCTGCCCCGCACCGAAAATTCAGAAAAAAGTTGGTATTTGGCCGAGAAACCCTCGATTCTCGTCGGTTCTGACCGTTCTGACCAAGTTGCGGATGAGACCTCAAATTGCAATGCGCGTTCGTCGGAATCGCAGAACTTCAGGTCAGACCAGCAGAAAAATTGAGGAATCTTGATTTAGAGACAAGATAGCCAGAAATTCGAAATTTTTCAACGGATCTCGGCTATTTATGAACCGATCCTGAAATTCTTGGGTGCGTTCGACAGGGCTCCAGACACTCAGCTGCCCCGCACCGGAAATTCAGGAAAAAGTTGGTATTTGGCCGAGAAACCCTCGATTCTTGTCGGTTCTGACCGTTCTGACCAAGTTGCGAATGAGACCACAAATTGCAATGCGCGTTCGTCGGAATCGCAGAACTTCAGGTCAGACCGGCAGAAAAATTGAGGAATCTTGATTTAGAGACAAGTTAGCCAGAAATTCGACATTTTTCAACGGATCTCGGCTATTTATGAACCGATCCTGAAATTCTTGGGTGCGTTCGACGGGGCTCCAGACACTCAGCTGCCCCGCACCGGAAATTCAGAAAAAAGTTGGTATTTGGCCGAGAAACCCTCGATTCTCGTCGGTTCTGACCGTTCTGACCAAGTTGCGGATGAGACCTCAAATTGCAATGCGCGTTCGTCGAAATCGCAGACCTTCGGAACAGACCAGCAGAAAAATTGAGGAATCTTGATTTAGAGACAAGTTAGCCAGAAATTCGACATTTTTCAACGAATCTCGGCTATTTATGAACCGATCCTGAAATTCTTGGGTGCGTTCGACAGGGCTCCAGACACTCAGCTGCCCCGCACCGAAAATTCAGAAAAAAGTTTGTATTTGGCCGAGAAACCCTCGATTCTCGTCGGTTCTGACCGTTCTGACCAAGTTGCGGATGAGACCTCAAATTGCAATGCGCGTTCGTCGGAATCGCAGACTTCCGGAACAGACCAGCAGAAAAATTGAGGAATCTTGATTTAGAGACAAGTTAGCCAGAAATTCGACATTTTTCAACGAATCTCGGCTATTTATGAACCGATCCTGAAATTCTTGGGTGCGTTCGACAGGGCTCCAGACATTCAGCTGCCCCGCACCGGAGATTCAGAAAAAAGTTGGTATTTGGCCGAGAAACCCTCGATTCTCGTCGGTTCTCACCGTTCTGACCAAGTTACGGATGAGACGTCGAATTGCAATGCGCGTTTGTCGAAATCGCAGACATTCAGGTCAGACCAGCAGAAAAATTGAGGAATCTTGATTTAGAGACAAGATAGCCAGAAATTCGACATTTTTCAACGGATCTCTGCTATTTATAAACCGATCCTGAAATTCTTGGGTGCGTTCGACAGGGCTCCAGACACTCAGCTGCCCCGCACCGAAAATTCAGAAAAAAGTTGGTATTTGGCCGAGAAACCCTCGATTCTCGTCGGTTCTGACCGTTCTGACCAAGTTGCGGATGAGACCTCAAATTGCAATGCGCGTTCGTCGGAATCGCAGACTTTCGGAACAGACCAGCAGAAAAATTGAGGAATCTTGATTTAGAGACAAGTTGGCCAGAAATTCGACATTTTTCAACGAATCTCGGCTATTTATGAACCGATCCTGAAATTCTTGGGTGCGTCCGACAGGGCTCCAGACACTCAGCTGCCCCGCACCGGAAATTCAGTAAAAAGTTGGTATTTGGCCGAGAAACCCTCGATTCTTGTCGGTTCCGACCGTTCTGACCAAGTTGCGAATGAGACCACAAATTGCAATGCGCGTTCGTCGGAATCGCAGAACTTCAGGTCAGACCGGCAGAAAAATTGAGGAATCTTGATTTAGAGACAAGTTAGCCAGAAATTCGACATTTTTCAACGGATCTCGGCTATTTATGAACCGATCCTGGAATTCTTGGGTGCGTTCGACAGGGCTCCAGACACTCAGCTGCCCCGCACCGGAAATTCAGAAAAAAGTTGGTATTTGGCCGAGAAACCCTCGATTCTCGTCGGTTCTCACCGTTCTGACCAAGTTACGGATGAGACGTCGAATTGCAATGCGCGTTTGTCGAAATCGCAGACATTCAGGTCAGACCAGCAGAAAAAATGAGGAATCTTGATTTAGAGACAAGATAGCCAGAAATTCGACATTTTTCAACGGATCTCTGCTATTTATAAACCGATCCTGAAATTCTTGGGTGCGTTCGACAGGGCTCCAGACACTCAGCTGCCCCGCACCGGAAATTCAGAAAAAAGTTGGTATTTGGCCGAGAAACCCTCGATTCTCGTCGGTTCTGACCGTTCTGACCAAGTTGCGGATGAGACCTCAAATTGCAATGCGCGTTCGTCGGAATCGCAGACCTTCGGAACAGACCAGCAGAAAAATTGAGGAATCTTGATTTAGAGACAAGTTAGCCAGAAATTCGACATTTTTCAACGAATCTCGGCTATTTATGAACCGATCCTGAAATTCTTGGGTGCGTTCGACAGGGCTCCAGACACTCAGCTGCCCCGCACCGGAAATTCAGAAAAAAGTTGGTATTTGGCCGAGAAACCCTCGATTCTCGTCGGTTCTGACCGTTCTGACCAAGTTGCGGATGAGACCTCAAATTGCAATGCGCGTTCGTCGAAATCGCAGACCTTCGGAACAGACCAGCAGAAAAATTGAGGAATCTTGATTTAGAGACAAGTTAGCCAGAAATTCGACATTTTTCAACGAATCTCGGCTATTTATGAACCGATCCTGAAATTCTTGGGTGCGTTCGACAGGGCTCCAGACACTCAGCTGCCCCGCACCGAAAATTCAGAAAAAAGTTTGTATTTGGCCGAGAAACCCTCGATTCTCGTCGGTTCTGACCGTTCTGACCAAGTTGCGGATGAGACCTCAAATTGCAATGCGCGTTCGTCGGAATCGCAGACCTGCGGAACAGACCAGCAGAAAAATTGAGGAATCTTGATTTAGAGACAAGTTAGCCAGAAATTCGACATTTTTCAACGGATCTCGGCTATTTATAAACCGATCCTGAAATTCTTGGGTGCGTTCGACAGGGCTCCAGACACTCAGCTGCCCCGCACCGGAAATTCAGAGAAAAGTTGGTATTTGGCCGAGAAACCCTCGATTCTTGTCGGTTCTGACCGTTCTGACCAAGTTGCGGATGAGACCTTAAATTGCAATGCGCGTTCGTCGGAATCGCAGAACTTCAGGTCAGACCAGCGGAAAAAGTGAGGAATCTTGATTTAGAGACAAGATAGCCAGAAATTCGACATTTTTCAACGGATCTCGGCTATTCATGAACCGATCCTGAAATTCTTGGGTGCGTTCGACAGGGCTCCAGACACTCAGCTGCCCCGCACCGAAAATTCAGAGAAAAGTTGGTATTTGGCCGAGAAACCCTCGATTCTTGTCGGTTCTGACCGTTCTGACCAAGTTGCGGATGAGACCTTAAATTGCAATGCGCGTTCGTCGGAATCGCAGAACTTCAAGTCAGACCAGCAAAAAAATTGAGGAATCTTGATTTAGAGACAAGATAGCCAGAAATTCGAAATTTTTCAACGGATCTCGGCTATTTATGAACCGATCCTGAAATTCTTGGGTGCGTTCGACAGGGCTCCAGACACTCAGCTGCCCCGCACCGGAAATTCAGAAAAAAGTTGGTATTTGGCCGAGAAACCCTCGATTCTCGTCGGTTCTCACCGTTCTGACCAAGTTACGGATGAGACGTCGAATTGCGATGCGCGTTTGTCGAAATCGCAGACATTCAGGTCAGACCAGCAGAAAAATTGAGGAATCTTGATTTAGAGACAAGATAGCCAGAAATTCGACATTTTTCAACGGATCTCTGCTATTTATGAACCGATCCTGAAATTCTTGGGTGCGTTCGACGGGGCTCCAGACACTCAGCTGCCCCGCACCGAAAATTCAGAAAAAAGTTGGTATTTGGCCGAGAAACCCTCGATTCTCGTCGGTTCTGACCGTTCTGACCAAGTTGCGGATGAGACCTCAAATTGCAATGCGCGTTCGTCGGAATCGCAGAACTTTAGGTCAGACCAGCAGAAAAATTGAGGAATCTTGATTTAGAGACAAGATAGCCAGAAATTCGAAATTTTCCAACGGATCTCGGCTATTTATGAACCGATCCTGAAATTCTTGGGTGCGTTCGACAGGGCTCCAGACACTCAGCTGCCCCGCACCGGAAATTCAGAAAAAAGTTGGTATTTGGCCGAGAAACCCTCGATTCTTGTCGGTTCTGACCGTTCTGACCAAGTTGCGCATGAGACCACAAATTGCAATGCGCGTTCGTCGAAATCGCAGAACTTCAGGTCAGACCGGCAGAAAAATTGAGGAATCTTGATTTAGAGACAAGTTAGCCAGAAATTCGACATTTTTCAACGGATCTCGGCTATTTATGAACCGATCCTGAAATTCTTGGGTGCGTTCGACAGGGCTCCAGACACTCAGCTGCCCCGCACCGGAAATTCAGAAAAAAGTTGGTATTTGGCCGAGAAACCCTCGATTCTCGTCGGTTCTCACCGTTCTGACCAAGTTGCGGATGAGACGTCGAATTGCAATGCGCGTTTGTCGAAATCGCAGACATTTAGGTCAGACCAGCAGAAAAATTGAGGAATCTTGATTTAGAGACAAGATAGCCAGAAATTCGACATTTTTCAACGGATCTCTGCTATTTATAAACCGATCCTGAAATTCTTGGGTGCGTTCGACAGGGCTCCAGACACTCAGCTGCCCCGCACCGGAAATTCAGAAAAAAGTTGGTATTTGGCCGAGAAACCCTCGATTCTCGTCGGTTCCGACCGTTCTGACCAAGTTGCGGATGAGACCTCAAATTGCAATGCGCGTTCGTCGGAATTGCAGACCTTCGGAACAGACCAGCAGAAAAATTGAGGAATCTTGATTTAGAGACAAGTTAGCCAGAAATTCGACATTTTTCAACGAATCTCGGCTATTTATGAACCGATCCTGAAATTTTCGGGTGCGTTCGACAGGGCTCCAGACACTCAGCTGCCCGCACCGAAAATTCAGAAAAAAGTTGGTATTTGGCCGAGAAACCCTCGATTCTCGTCGGTTCTGACCGTTCTGACCAAGTTGCGGATGAGACCTCAAATTGCAATGCGCGTTCGTCGGAATCGCAGACCTTCGGAACAGACCAGCAGAAAAATTGAGGAATCTTGATTTAGAGACAAGTTAGCCAGAAATTCGACATTTTTCAACGAATCTCGGCTATTTATGAACCGATCCTGAAATTCTTGGGTGCGTTCGACAGGGCTCCAGACACTCAGCTGCCCCGCACCGAAAATTCAGAAAAAAGTTGGTATTTGGCCGAGAAACCCTCGATTCTCGTCGGTTCTGACCGTTCTGACCAAGTTGCGGATGAGACCTCAAATTGCAATGCGCGTTCGTCGGAATCGCAGAACTTCAGGTCAGACCAGCAGAAAAATTGAGGAATCTTGATTTAGAGACAAGATAGCCAGAAATTCGAAATTTTTCAACGGATCTCGGCTATTTATGAACCGATCCTGAAATTCTTGGGTGCGTTCGACAGGGCTCCAGACACTCAGCTGCCCCGCACCGGAAATTCAGGAAAAAGTTGGTATTTGGCCGAGAAACCCTCGATTCTTGTCGGTTCTGACCGTTCTGACCAAGTTGCGA
This sequence comes from Diprion similis, assembly GCF_021155765.1. NCBI lineage: Eukaryota > Metazoa > Arthropoda > Insecta > Hymenoptera > Diprionidae > Diprion > Diprion similis. The sequence continues at coordinate 3,701,439 of NC_060106.1, forward strand.
ATGAGACCACAAATTGCAATGCGCGTTCGTCGGAATCGCAGAACTTCAGGTCAGACCGGCAGAAAAATTGAGGAATCTTGATTTAGAGACAAGTTAGCCAGAAATTCGACATTTTTCAACGGATCTCGGCTATTTATGAACCGATCCTGAAATTCTTGGGTGCGTTCGACGGGGCTCCAGACACTCAGCTGCCCCGCACCAGAAATTCAGAAAAAAGTTGGTATTTGGCCGAGAAACCCTCGATTCTCGTCGGTTCTCACCGTTCTGACCAAGTTACGGATGAGACGTCGAATTGCAATGCGCGTTTGTCGAAATCGCAGACATTCAGGTCAGACCAGCAGAAAAATTGAGGAATCTTGATTTAGAGACAAGATAGCCAGAAATTCGACATTTTTCAACGGATCTCTGCCATTTATAAACCGATCCTGAAATTCTTGGGTGCGTTCGACAGGGCTCCAGACACTCAGCTGCCCCGCACCGAAAATTCAGAAAAAAGTTGGTATTTGGCCGAGAAACCCTCGATTCTCGTCGGTTCTGACCGTTCTGACCAAGTTGCGGATGAGACCTCAAATTGCAATGCCCGTTCGTCGGAATCGCAGACCTTCGGAACAGACCAGCAGAAAAATTGAGGAATCTTGATTTAGAGACAAGTTAGCCATAAATTCGACATTTTTCAACGAATCTCGGCTATTTATCAACCGATCCCGAAATTCTTGGGTGCGATCGACAGGGCTCCAGACACTCAGCTGCCCCGCACAGAAAATTCAGAAAAAAGTTGGTATTTGGCCGAGAAACCCTCGATTCTCGTCGGTTCTGACCGTTCTGACCAAGTTGCGGATGAGACCTCAAATTGCAATGCGCGTTCGTCGGAATCGCAGAACTTCAGGTCAGACCAGCAGAAAAATTGAGGAATCTTGATTTAGAGACAAGTTAGCCAGAAATTCGACATTTTTCGACGGATCTCGGCTATTTATGAACCGATCCTGAAATGCTTGGGTGCGTTCGACAGGGCTCCAGACACTCAGCTGCCCCGCACCGGAAATTCAGAAAAAAGTTGGTATTTGGCCAAGAAACCCTCGATTCTTGTCGGTTCTGAGCGTTCTGACCAAGTTGCGAATGAGACCACAAATTGCAATGCGCGTTCGTCGGAATCGCAGAACTTCAGGTCAGACCGGCAGAAAAATTGAGGAATCTTGATTTAGAGACAAGTTAGCCAGAAATTCGACATTTTTCAACGGATCTCGGCTATTTATGAACCGATCCTGAAATTCTAAGGTGCGTTCGACAGGGCTCCAGACACTCAGCTGCCCCGCACCGGAAATTCAGAAAAAAGTTGGTATTTGGCCGAGAAACCCTCGATTCTCGTCGGTTCTCACCGTTCTGACCAAGTTACGGATGAGACGTCGAATTGCAATGCGCGTTTGTCGAAATCGCAGACATTCAGGTCAGACCAGCAGAAAAATTGAGGAATCATGATTTAGAGACAAGATAGCCAGAAATTCGACATTTTTCAACGGATCTCTGCTATTTATAAACCGATCCTGAAATTCTTGGGTGCGTTCGACAGGGCTCCAGACACTCAGCTGCCCCGCACCGGAAATTCAGAAAAAAGTTGGTATTTGGCCGAGAAACCCTCGATTCTCGTCGGTTCCGACCGTTCTGACCAAGTTGCGGATGAGACCTCAAATTGCAATGCGCGTTCGTCGGAATTGCAGACCTTCGGAACAGACCAGCAGAAAAATTGAGGAATCTTGATTTAGAGACAAGTTAGCCAGAAATTCGACATTTTTCAACGAATCTCGGCTATTTATGAACCGATCCTGAAATTTTCGGGTGCGTTCGACAGGGCTCCAGACACTCAGCTGCCCCGCACCGAAAATTCAGAAAAAAGTTGGTATTTGGCCGAGAAACCCTCGATTCTCGTCGGTTCTGACCGTTCTGACCAAGTTGCGGATGAGACCTCAAATTGCAATGCGCGTTCGTCGGAATCGCAGACCTTCGGAACAGACCAGCAGAAAAATTGAGGAATCTTGATTTAGAGACAAGTTAGCCAGAAATTCGACATTTTTCAACGAATCTCGGCTATTTATGAACCGATCCTGAAATTCTTGGGTGCGTTCGACAGGGCTCCAGACACTCAGCTGCCCCGCACCGAAAATTCAGAAAAAAGTTGGTATTTGGCCGAGAAACCCTCGATTCTCGTCGGTTCTGACCGTTCTGACCAAGTTGCGGATGAGACCTCAAATTGCAATGCGCGTTCGTCGGAATCGCAGAACTTCAGGTCAGACCAGCAGAAAAATTGAGGAATCTTGATTTAGAGACAAGATAGCCAGAAATTCGAAATTTTTCAACGGATCTCGGCTATTTATGAACCGATCCTGAAATTCTTGGGTGCGTTCGACAGGGCTCCAGACACTCAGCTGCCCCGCACCGGAAATTCAGAAAAAAGTTGGTATTTGGCCGAGAAACCCTCGATTCTTGTCGGTTCTGACCGTTCTGACCAAGTTGCGAATGAGACCACAAATTGCAATGCGCGTTCGTCGGAATCGCAGAACTTCAGGTCAGACCGGCAGAAAAATTGAGGAATCTTGATTTAGAGACAAGTTAGCCAGAAATTCGACATTTTTCAACGGATCTCGGCTATTTATGAACCGATCCTGAAATTCTAAGGTGCGTTCGACAGGGCTCCAGACACTCAGCTGCCCCGCACTGGAAATTCAGAAAAAAGTTGGTATTTGGCCGAGAAACCCTCGATTCTCGTCGGTTCTCACCGTTCTGACCAAGTTACGGATGAGACGTCGAATTGCAATGCGCGTTCGTCGAAATCGCAGACATTCAGGTCAGACCAGCAGAAAAATTGAGGAATCTTGATTTAGAGACAGGATAGCCAGAAATTCGACATTTTCCAACGGATCTCTGCTATTTATGAACCGATCCTGAAATTCTTGGGTGCGTTCGACAGGGCTCCAGACACTCAGCTGCCCCGCACCGAAAATTCAGGAAAAAAGTTGGTATACGGCCGAGAAACCCTTGATTCTCGTCGGTTCTGACCGTTCTGACCAAGTTGCGGATGAGACCTCAAATTGCAATGCGCGTCCGTCGGAATCGCAGACCTCCGGAACAGACCAGCAGAAAAATTGAGGAATCTTGATTTGGAGACAAGTTAGCCAGAAATTCGACATTTTTCAACGGATCTCGGCTATTTATGAACCGATCCTGAAATTCTTGGGTGCGTTCGACAGGGCTCCAGACACTTAGCTGCCCCGCACCGGAAATTCAGAAAAAAGTTGGTATTTGGCCGAGAAACCCTCGATTCTCGTCGGTTCCGACCGTTCTGACCAAGTTGCGGATGAGACCTCAAATTGCAATGCGCGTTCGTCGGAATTGCAGACCTTCGGAACAGACCAGCAGAAAAATTGAGGAATCTTGATTTAGAGACAAGTTAGCCAGAAATTCGACATTTTTCAACGAATCTCGGCTATTTATGAACCGATCCTGAAATTTTCGGGTGCGTTCGACAGGGCTCCAGACACTCAGCTGCCCCGCACCGAAAATTCAGAAAAAAGTTGGTATTTGGCCGAGAAACCCTCGATTCTCGTCGGTTCTGACCGTTCTGACCAAGTTGCGGATGAGACCTCAAATTGCAATGCGCGTTCGTCGGAATCGCAGACCTTCGGAACAGACCAGCAGAAAAATTGAGGAATCTTGATTTAGAGACAAGTTAGCCAGAAATTCGACATTTTTCAACGAATCTCGGCTATTTATGAACCGATCCTGAAATTCTTGGGTGCGTTCGACAGGGCTCCAGACACTCAGCTGCCCCGCACCGAAAATTCAGAAAAAAGTTGGTATTTGGCCGAGAAACCCTCGATTCTCGTCGGTTCTGACCGTTCTGACCAAGTTGCGGATGAGACCTCAAATTGCAATGCGCGTTCGTCGGAATCGCAGAACTTCAGGTCAGACCAGCAGAAAAATTGAGGAATCTTGATTTAGAGACAAGATAGCCAGAAATTCGAAATTTTTCAACGGATCTCGGCTATTTATGAACCGATCCTGAAATTCTTGGGTGCGTTCGACAGGGCTCCAGACACTCAGCTGCCCCGCACCGGAAATTCAGGAAAAAGTTGGTATTTGGCCGAGAAACCCTCGATTCTTGTCGGTTCTGACCGTTCTGACCAAGTTGCGAATGAGACCACAAATTGCAATGCGCGTTCGTCGGAATCGCAGAACTTCAGGTCAGACCGGCAGAAAAATTGAGGAATCTTGATTTAGAGACAAGTTAGCCAGAAATTCGACATTTTTCAACGGATCTCGGCTATTTATGAACCGATCCTGAAATTCTTGGGTGCGTTCGACGGGGCTCCAGACACTCAGCTGCCCCGCACCGGAAATTCAGAAAAAAGTTGGTATTTGGCCGAGAAACCCTCGATTCTCGTCGGTTCTCACCGTTCTGACCAAGTTACGGATGAGACGTCGAATTGCAATGCGCGTTTGTCGAAATCGCAGACATTCAGGTCAGACCAGCAGAAAAATTGAGGAATCTTGATTTAGAGACAAGATAGCCAGAAATTCGACATTTTTCAACGGATCTCTGCTATTTATAAACCGATCCTGAAATTCTTGGGTGCGTTCGACAGGGCTCCAGACACTCAGCTGCCCCGCACCGAAAATTCAGAAAAAAGTTGGTATTTGGCCGAGAAACCCTCGATTCTCGTCGGTTCTGACCGTTCTGACCAAGTTGCGGATGAGACCTCAAATTGCAATGCCCGTTCGTCGGAATCGCAGACCTTCGGAACAGACCAGCAGAAAAATTGAGGAATCTTGATTTAGAGACAAGTTAGCCATAAATTCGACATTTTTCAACGAATCTCGGCTATTTATCAACCGATCCCGAAATTCTTGGGTGCGATCGACAGGGCTCCAGACACTCAGCTGCCCCGCACAGAAAATTCAGAAAAAAGTTGGTATTTGGCCGAGAAACCCTCGATTCTCGTCGGTTCTGACCGTTCTGACCAAGTTGCGGATGAGACCTCAAATTGCAATGCGCGTTCGTCGGAATCGCAGAACTTCAGGTCAGACCAGCAGAAAAATTGAGGAATCTTGATTTAGAGACAAGTTAGCCAGAAATTCGACATTTTTCGACGGATCTCGGCTATTTATGAACCGATCCTGAAATGCTTGGGTGCGTTCGACAGGGCTCCAGACACTCAGCTGCCCCGCACCGGAAATTCAGAAAAAAGTTGGTATTTGGCCAAGAAACCCTCGATTCTTGTCGGTTCTGAGCGTTCTGACCAAGTTGCGAATGAGACCACAAATTGCAATGCGCGTTCGTCGGAATCGCAGAACTTCAGGTCAGACCGGCAGAAAAATTGAGGAATCTTGATTTAGAGACAAGTTAGCCAGAAATTCGACATTTTTCAACGGATCTCGGCTATTTATGAACCGATCCTGAAATTCTAAGGTGCGTTCGACAGGGCTCCAGACACTCAGCTGCCCCGCACCGGAAATTCAGAAAAAAGTTGGTATTTGGCCGAGAAACCCTCGATTCTCGTCGGTTCTCACCGTTCTGACCAAGTTACGGATGAGACGTCGAATTGCAATGCGCGTTTGTCGAAATCGCAGACATTCAGGTCAGACCAGCAGAAAAATTGAGGAATCATGATTTAGAGACAAGATAGCCAGAAATTCGACATTTTTCAACGGATCTCTGCTATTTATAAACCGATCCTGAAATTCTTGGGTGCGTTCGACAGGGCTCCAGACACTCAGCTGCCCCGCACCGGAAATTCAGAAAAAAGTTGGTATTTGGCCGAGAAACCCTCGATTCTCGTCGGTTCCGACCGTTCTGACCAAGTTGCGGATGAGACCTCAAATTGCAATGCGCGTTCGTCGGAATTGCAGACCTTCGGAACAGACCAGCAGAAAAATTGAGGAATCTTGATTTAGAGACAAGTTAGCCAGAAATTCGACATTTTTCAACGAATCTCGGCTATTTATGAACCGATCCTGAAATTTTCGGGTGCGTTCGACAGGGCTCCAGACACTCAGCTGCCCCGCACCGAAAATTCAGAAAAAAGTTGGTATTTGGCCGAGAAACCCTCGATTCTCGTCGGTTCTGACCGTTCTGACCAAGTTGCGGATGAGACCTCAAATTGCAATGCGCGTTCGTCGGAATCGCAGACCTTCGGAACAGACCAGCAGAAAAATTGAGGAATCTTGATTTAGAGACAAGTTAGCCAGAAATTCGACATTTTTCAACGAATCTCGGCTATTTATGAACCGATCCTGAAATTCTTGGGTGCGTTCGACAGGGCTCCAGACACTCAGCTGCCCCGCACCGAAAATTCAGAAAAAAGTTGGTATTTGGCCGAGAAACCCTCGATTCTCGTCGGTTCTGACCGTTCTGACCAAGTTGCGGATGAGACCTCAAATTGCAATGCGCGTTCGTCGGAATCGCAGAACTTCAGGTCAGACCAGCAGAAAAATTGAGGAATCTTGATTTAGAGACAAGATAGCCAGAAATTCGAAATTTTTCAACGGATCTCGGCTATTTATGAACCGATCCTGAAATTCTTGGGTGCGTTCGACAGGGCTCCAGACACTCAGCTGCCCCGCACCGGAAATTCAGAAAAAAGTTGGTATTTGGCCGAGAAACCCTCGATTCTTGTCGGTTCTGACCGTTCTGACCAAGTTGCGAATGAGACCACAAATTGCAATGCGCGTTCGTCGGAATCGCAGAACTTCAGGTCAGACCGGCAGAAAAATTGAGGAATCTTGATTTAGAGACAAGTTAGCCAGAAATTCGACATTTTTCAACGGATCTCGGCTATTTATGAACCGATCCTGAAATTCTTGGGTGCGTTCGACGGGGCTCCAGACACTCAGCTGCCCCGCACCGGAAATTCAGAAAAAAGTTGGTATTTGGCCGAGAAACCCTCGATTCTCGTCGGTTCTCACCGTTCTGACCAAGTTACGGATGAGACGTCGAATTGCAATGCGCGTTTGTCGAAATCGCAGACATTCAGGTCAGACCAGCAGAAAAATTGAGGAATCTTGATTTAGAGACAAGATAGCCAGAAATACGACATTTTTCAACGGATCTCTGCTATTTATAAACCGATCCTGAAATTCTTGGGTGCGTTCGACAGGGCTCCAGACACTCAGCTGCCCCGCACCGAAAATTCAGAAAAAAGTTGGTATTTGGCCGAGAAACCCTCGATTCTCGTCGGTTCTGACCGTTCTGACCAAGTTGCGGATGAGACCTCAAATTGCAATGCCCGTTCGTCGGAATCGCAGACCTTCGGAACAGACCAGCAGAAAAATTGAGGAATCTTGATTTAGAGACAAGTTAGCCAGAAATTCGACATTTTTCAACGAATCTCGGCTATTTATGAACCGATCCCGAAATTCTTGGGTGCGTTCGACAGGGCTCCAGACACTCAGCTGCCCCGCACAGAAAATTCAGAAAAAAGTTGGTATTTGGCCGAGAAACCCTCGATTCTCGTCGGTTCTGACCGTTCTGACCAAGTTGCGGATGAGACCTCAAATTGCAATGCGCGTTCGTCGGAATCGCAGAACTTCAGGTCAGACCAGCAGAAAAATTGAGGAATCTTGATTTAGAGACAAGTTAGCCAGAAATTCGACATTTTTCGACGGATCTCGGCTATTTATGAACCGATCCTGAAATGCTTGGGTGCGTTCGACAGGGCTCCAGACACTCAGCTGCCCCGCACCGGAAATTCAGAAAAAAGTTGGTATTTGGCCAAGAAACCCTCGATTCTTGTCGGTTCTGAGCGTTCTGACCAAGTTGCGAATGAGACCACAAATTGCAATGCGCGTTCGTCGGAATCGCAGAACTTCAGGTCAGACCGGCAGAAAAATTGAGGAATCTTGATTTAGAGACAAGTTAGCCAGAAATTCGACATTTTTCAACGGATCTCGGCTATTTATGAACCGATCCTGAAATTCTAAGGTGCGTTCGACAGGGCTCCAGACACTCAGCTGCCCCGCACTGGAAATTCAGAAAAAAGTTGGTATTTGGCCGAGAAACCCTCGATTCTCGTCGGTTCTCACCGTTCTGACCAAGTTACGGATGAGACGTCGAATTGCAATGCGCGTTCGTCGAAATCGCAGACATTCAGGTCAGACCAGCAGAAAAATTGAGGAATCTTGATTTAGAGACAGGATAGCCAGAAATTCGACATTTTCCAACGGATCTCTGCTATTTATGAACCGATCCTGAAATTCTTGGGTGCGTTCGACAGGGCTCCAGACACTCAGCTGCCCCGCACCGAAAATTCAGGAAAAAAGTTGGTATACGGCCGAGAAACCCTTGATTCTCGTCGGTTCTGACCGTTCTGACCAAGTTGCGGATGAGACCTCAAATTGCAATGCGCGTCCGTCGGAATCGCAGACCTCCGGAACAGACCAGCAGAAAAATTGAGGAATCTTGATTTGGAGACAAGTTAGCCAGAAATTCGACATTTTTCAACGGATCTCGGCTATTTATGAACCGATCCTGAAATTCTTGGGTGCGTTCGACAGGGCTCCAGACACTTAGCTGCCCCGCACCGGAAATTCAGAAAAAAGTTGGTATTTGGCCGAGAAACCCTCGATTCTCGTCGGTTCCGACCGTTCTGACCAAGTTGCGGATGAGACCTCAAATTGCAATGCGCGTTCGTCGGAATTGCAGACCTTCGGAACAGACCAGCAGAAAAATTGAGGAATCTTGATTTAGAGACAAGTTAGCCAGAAATTCGACATTTTTCAACGAATCTCGGCTATTTATGAACCGATCCTGAAATTTTCGGGTGCGTTCGACAGGGCTCCAGACACTCAGCTGCCCCGCACCGAAAATCCAGAAAAAAGTTGGTATTTGGCCGAGAAACCCTCGATTCTCGTCGGTTCTGACCGTTCTGACCAAGTTGCGGATGAGACCTCAAATTGCAATGCGCGTTCGTCGGAATCGCAGACCTTCGGAACAGACCAGCAGAAAAATTGAGGAATCTTGATTTAGAGACAAGTTAGCCAGAAATTCGACATTTTTCAACGAATCTCGGCTATTTATGAACCGATCCTGAAATTCTTGGGTGCGTTCGACAGGGCTCCAGACACTCAGCTGCCCCGCACCGAAAATTCAGAAAAAAGTTGGTATTTGGCCGAGAAACCCTCGATTCTCGTCGGTTCTGACCGTTCTGACCAAGTTGCGGATGAGACCTCAAATTGCAATGCGCGTTCGTCGGAATCGCAGAACTTCAGGTCAGACCAGCAGAAAAATTGAGGAATCTTGATTTAGAGACAAGATAGCCAGAAATTCGAAATTTTTCAACGGATCTCGGCTATTTATGAACCGATCCTGAAATTCTTGGGTGCGTTCGACAGGGCTCCAGACACTCAGCTGCCCCGCACCGGAAATTCAGGAAAAAGTTGGTATTTGGCCGAGAAACCCTCGATTCTTGTCGGTTCTGACCGTTCTGACCAAGTTGCGAATGAGACCACAAATTGCAATGCGCGTTCGTCGGAATCGCAGAACTTCAGGTCAGACCGGCAGAAAAATTGAGGAATCTTGATTTAGAGACAAGTTAGCCAGAAATTCGACATTTTTCAACGGATCTCGGCTATTTATGAACCGATCCTGAAATTCTTGGGTGCGTTCGACGGGGCTCCAGACACTCAGCTGCCCCGCACCGGAAATTCAGAAAAAAGTTGGTATTTGGCCGAGAAACCCTCGATTCTCGTCGGTTCTCACCGTTCTGACCAAGTTACGGATGAGACGTCGAATTGCAATGCGCGTTTGTCGAAATCGCAGACATTCAGGTCAGACCAGCAGAAAAATTGAGGAATCTTGATTTAGAGACAAGATAGCCAGAAATTCGACATTTTTCAACGGATCTCTGCTATTTATAAACCGATCCTGAAATTCTTGGGTGCGTTCGACAGGGCTCCAGACACTCAGCTGCCCCGCACCGAAAATTCAGAAAAAAGTTGGTATTTGGCCGAGAAACCCTCGATTCTCGTCGGTTCTGACCGTTCTGACCAAGTTGCGGATGAGACCTCAAATTGCAATGCCCGTTCGTCGGAATCGCAGACCTTCGGAACAGACCAGCAGAAAAATTGAGGAATCTTGATTTAGAGACAAGTTAGCCATAAATTCGACATTTTTCAACAAATCTCGGCTATTTATCAACCGATCCCGAAATTCTTGGGTGCGATCGACAGGGCTCCAGACACTCAGCTGCCCCGCACAGAAAATTCAGAAAAAAGTTGGTATTTGGCCGAGAAACCCTCGATTCTCGTCGGTTCTGACCGTTCTGACCAAGTTGCGGATGAGACCTCAAATTGCAATGCGCGTTCGTCGGAATCGCAGAACTTCAGGTCAGACCAGCAGAAAAATTGAGGAATCTTGATTTAGAGACAAGTTAGCCAGAAATTCGACATTTTTCGACGGATCTCGGCTATTTATGAACCGATCCTGAAATGCTTGGGTGCGTTCGACAGGGCTCCAGACACTCAGCTGCCCCGCACCGGAAATTCAGAAAAAAGTTGGTATTTGGCCAAGAAACCCTCGATTCTTGTCGGTTCTGAGCGTTCTGACCAAGTTGCGAATGAGACCACAAATTGCAATGCGCGTTCGTCGGAATCGCAGAACTTCAGGTCAGACCGGCAGAAAAATTGAGGAATCTTGATTTAGAGACAAGTTAGCCAGAAATTCGACATTTTTCAACGGATCTCGGCTATTTATCAACCGATCCTGAAATTCTAAGGTGCGTTCGACAGGGCTCCAGACACTCAGCTGCCCCGCACCGGAAATTCAGAAAAAAGTTGGTATTTGGCCGAGAAACCCTCGATTCTCGTCGGTTCTCACCGTTCTGACCAAGTTACGGATGAGACGTCGAATTGCAATGCGCGTTTGTCGAAATCGCAGACATTCAGGTCAGACCAGCAGAAAAATTGAGGAATCATGATTTAGAGACAAGATAGCCAGAAATTCGACATTTTTCAACGGATCTCTGCTATTTATAAACCGATCCTGAAATTCTTGGGTGCGTTCGACAGGGCTCCAGACACTCAGCTGCCCCGCACCGGAAATTCAGAAAAAAGTTGGTATTTGGCCGAGAAACCCTCGATTCTCGTCGGTTCCGACCGTTCTGACCAAGTTGCGGATGAGACCTCAAATTGCAATGCGCGTTCGTCGGAATTGCAGACCTTCGGAACAGACCAGCAGAAAAATTGAGGAATCTTGATTTAGAGACAAGTTAGCCAGAAATTCGACATTTTTCAACGAATCTCGGCTATTTATGAACCGATCCTGAAATTTTCGGGTGCGTTCGACAGGGCTCCAGACACTCAGCTGCCCCGCACCGAAAATTCAGAAAAAAGTTGGTATTTGGCCGAGAAACCCTCGATTCTCGTCGGTTCTGACCGTTCTGACCAAGTTGCGGATGAGACCTCAAATTGCAATGCGCGTTCGTCGGAATCGCAGACCTTCGGAACAGACCAGCAGAAAAATTGAGGAATCTTGATTTAGAGACAAGTTAGCCAGAAATTCGACATTTTTCAACGAATCTCGGCTATTTATGAACCGATCCTGAAATTCTTGGGTGCGTTCGACAGGGCTCCAGACACTCAGCTGCCCCGCACCGAAAATTCAGAAAAAAGTTGGTATTTGGCCGAGAAACCCTCGATTCTCGTCGGTTCTGACCGTTCTGACCAAGTTGCGGATGAGACCTCAAATTGCAATGCGCGTTCGTCGGAATCGCAGAACTTCAGGTCAGACCAGCAGAAAAATTGAGGAATCTTGATTTAGAGACAAGATAGCCAGAAATTCGAAATTTTTCAACGGATCTCGGCTATTTATGAACCGATCCTGAAATTCTTGGGTGCGTTCGACAGGGCTCCAGACACTCAGCTGCCCCGCACCGGAAATTCAGAAAAAAGTTGGTATTTGGCCGAGAAACCCTCGATTCTTGTCGGTTCTGACCGTTCTGACCAAGTTGCGAATGAGACCACAAATTGCAATGCGCGTTCGTCGGAATCGCAGAACTTCAGGTCAGACCGGCAGAAAAATTGAGGAATCTTGATTTAGAGACAAGTTAGCCAGAAATTCGACATTTTTCAACGGATCTCGGCTATTTATGAACCGATCCTGAAATTCTTGGGTGCGTTCGACGGGGCTCCAGACACTCAGCTGCCCCGCACCGGAAATTCAGAAAAAAGTTGGTATTTGGCCGAGAAACCCTCGATTCTCGTCGGTTCTCACCGTTCTGACCAAGTTACGGATGAGACGTCGAATTGCAATGCGCGTTTGTCGAAATCGCAGACATTCAGGTCAGACCAGCAGAAAAATTGAGGAATCTTGATTTAGAGACAAGATAGCCAGAAATTCGACATTTTTCAACGGATCTCTGCTATTTATAAACCGATCCTGAAATTCTTGGGTGCGTTCGACAGGGCTCCAGACACTCAGCTGCCCCGCACCGAAAATTCAGAAAAAAGTTGGTATTTGGCCGAGAAACCCTCGATTCTCGTCGGTTCTGACCGTTCTGACCAAGTTGCGGATGAGACCTCAAATTGCAATGCCCGTTCGTCGGAATCGCAGACCTTCGGAACAGACCAGCAGAAAAATTGAGGAATCTTGATTTAGAGACAAGTTAGCCAGAAATTCGACATTTTTCAACGAATCTCGGCTATTTATGAACCGATCCCGAAATTCTTGGGTGCGTTCGACAGGGCTCCAGACACTCAGCTGCCCCGCACAGAAAATTCAGAAAAAAGTTGGTATTTGGCCGAGAAACCCTCGATTCTCGTCGGTTCTGACCGTTCTGACCAAGTTGCGGATGAGACCTCAAATTGCAATGCGCGTTCGTCGGAATCGCAGAACTTCAGGTCAGACCAGCAGAAAAATAGAGGAATCTTGATTTAGAGACAAGTTAGCCAGAAATTCGACATTTTTCGACGGATCTCGGCTATTTATGAACCGATCCTGAAATGCTTGGGTGCGTTCGACAGGGCTCCAGACACTCAGCTGCCCCGCACCGGAAATTCAGAAAAAAGTTGGTATTTGGCCAAGAAACCCTCGATTCTTGTCGGTTCTGAGCGTTCTGACCAAGTTGCGAATGAGACCACAAATTGCAATGCGCGTTCGTCGGAATCGCAGAACTTCAGGTCAGACCGGCAGAAAAATTGAGGAATCATGATTTAGAGACAAGATAGCCAGAAATTCGACATTTTTCAACGGATCTCTGCTATTTATAAACCGATCCTGAAATTCTTGGGTGCGTTCGACAGGGCTCCAGACACTCAGCTGCCCCGCACCGGAAATTCAGAAAAAAGTTGGTATTTGGCCGAGAAACCCTCGATTCTCGTCGGTTCCGACCGTTCTGACCAAGTTGCGGATGAGACCTCAAATTGCAATGCGCGTTCGTCGGAATTGCAGACCTTCGGAACAGACCAGCAGAAAAATTGAGGAATCTTGATTTAGAGACAAGTTAGCCAGAAATTCGACATTTTTCAACGAATCTCGGCTATTTATGAACCGATCCTGAAATTTTCGGGTGCGTTCGACAGGGCTCCAGACACTCAGCTGCCCCGCACCGAAAATTCAGAAAAAAGTTGGTATTTGGCCGAGAAACCCTCGATTCTCGTCGGTTCTGACCGTTCTGACCAAGTTGCGGATGAGACCTCAAATTGCAATGCGCGTTCGTCGGAATCGCAGACCTTCGGAACAGACCAGCAGAAAAATTGAGGAATCTTGATTTAGAGACAAGTTAGCCAGAAATTCGACATTTTTCAACGAATCTCGGCTATTTATGAACCGATCCTGAAATTCTTGGGTGCGTTCGACAGGGCTCCAGACACTCAGCTGCCCCGCACCGAAAATTCAGAAAAAAGTTGGTATTTGGCCGAGAAACCCTCGATTCTCGTCGGTTCTGACCGTTCTGACCAAGTTGCGGATGAGACCTCAAATTGCAATGCGCGTTCGTCGGAATCGCAGAACTTCAGGTCAGACCAGCAGAAAAATTGAGGAATCTTGATTTAGAGACAAGATAGCCAGAAATTCGAAATTTTTCAACGGATCTCGGCTATTTATGAACCGATCCTGAAATTCTTGGGTGCGTTCGACAGGGCTCCAGACACTCAGCTGCCCCGCACCGGAAATTCAGAAAAAAGTTGGTATTTGGCCGAGAAACCCTCGATTCTTGTCGGTTCTGACCGTTCTGACCAAGTTGCGAATGAGACCACAAATTGCAATGCGCGTTCGTCGGAATCGCAGAACTTCAGGTCAGACCGGCAGAAAAATTGAGGAATCTTGATTTAGAGACAAGTTAGCCAGAAATTCGACATTTTTCAACGGATCTCGGCTATTTATGAACCGATCCTGAAATTCTTGGGTGCGTTCGACGGGGCTCCAGACACTCAGCTGCCCCGCACCGGAAATTCAGAAAAAAGTTGGTATTTGGCCGAGAAACCCTCGATTCTCGTCGGTTCTCACCGTTCTGACCAAGTTACGGATGAGACGTCGAATTGCAATGCGCGTTTGTCGAAATCGCAGACATTCAGGTCAGACCAGCAGAAAAATTGAGGAATCTTGATTTAGAGACAAGATAGCCAGAAATTCGACATTTTTCAACGGATCTCTGCTATTTATAAACCGATCCTGAAATTCTTGGGTGCGTTCGACAGGGCTCCAGACACTCAGCTGCCCCGCACCGAAAATTCAGAAAAAAGTTGGTATTTGGCCGAGAAACCCTCGATTCTCGTCGGTTCTGACCGTTCTGACCAAGTTGCGGATGAGACCTCAAATTGCAATGCCCGTTCGTCGGAATCGCAGACCTTCGGAACAGACCAGCAGAAAAATTGAGGAATCTTGATTTAGAGACAAGTTAGCCAGAAATTCGACATTTTTCAACGAATCTCGGCTATTTATGAACCGATCCCGAAATTCTTGGGTGCGTTCGACAGGGCTCCAGACACTCAGCTGCCCCGCACAGAAAATTCAGAAAAAAGTTGGTATTTGGCCGAGAAACCCTCGATTCTCGTCGGTTCTGACCGTTCTGACCAAGTTGCGGATGAGACCTCAAATTGCAATGCGCGTTCGTCGGAATCGCAGAACTTCAGGTCAGACCAGCAGAAAAATTGAGGAATCTTGATTTAGAGACAAGTTAGCCAGAAATTCGACATTTTTCGACGGATCTCGGCTATTTATGAACCGATCCTGAAATGCTTGGGTGCGTTCGACAGGGCTCCAGACACTCAGCTGCCCCGCACCGGAAATTCAGAAAAAAGTTGGTATTTGGCCAAGAAACCCTCGATTCTTGTCGGTTCTGAGCGTTCTGACCAAGTTGCGAATGAGACCACAAATTGCAATGCGCGTTCGTCGGAATCGCAGAACTTCAGGTCAGACCGGCAGAAAAATTGAGGAATCTTGATTTAGAGACAAGTTAGCCAGAAATTCGACATTTTTCAACGGATCTCGGCTATTTATGAACCGATCCTGAAATTCTAAGGTGCGTTCGACAGGGCTCCAGACACTCAGCTGCCCCGCACTGGAAATTCAGAAAAAAGTTGGTATTTGGCCGAGAAACCCTCGATTCTCGTCGGTTCTCACCGTTCTGACCAAGTTACGGATGAGACGTCGAATTGCAATGCGCGTTCGTCGAAATCGCAGACATTCAGGTCAGACCAGCAGAAAAATTGAGGAATCTTGATTTAGAGACAGGATAGCCAGAAATTCGACATTTTCCAACGGATCTCTGCTATTTATGAACCGATCCTGAAATTCTTGGGTGCGTTCGACAGGGCTCCAGACACTCAGCTGCCCCGCACCGAAAATTCAGGAAAAAAGTTGGTATACGGCCGAGAAACCCTTGATTCTCGTCGGTTCTGACCGTTCTGACCAAGTTGCGGATGAGACCTCAAATTGCAATGCGCGTCCGTCGGAATCGCAGACCTCCGGAACAGACCAGCAGAAAAATTGAGGAATCTTGATTTGGAGACAAGTTAGCCAGAAATTCGACATTTTTCAACGGATCTCGGCTATTTATGAACCGATCCTGAAATTCTTGGGTGCGTTCGACAGGGCTCCAGACACTTAGCTGCCCCGCACCGAAAATTCAGAAAAAAGTTGGTATTTGGCCGAGAAACCCTCGATTCTTGTCGGTTCTGACCGTTCTGACCAAGTTGCGGATGAGACCTTAAATTGCAATGCGCGTTCGTCGGAATCGCAGAACTTTAGGTCAGACCAGCAGAAAAATTGAGGAATCTTGATTTAGAGACAAAATAGCCAGAAATTCGACATTTTTCAACGGATCTTGCCTATTTATGAACCGATCCTGAAATTCTTGGGTGCGTTCGACAGGGCTCCAGACACTCAGCTGCCCCGCACCGGAAATTCAGAAAAAAGTTGGTATTTGGCCGAGAAACCCTCGATTCTCGTCGGTTCTCACCGTTCTGACCAAGTTACGGATGAGACGTCGAATTGCAATGCGCGTTTGTCGAAATCGCAGACATTCAGGTCAGACCAGCAGAAAAATTGAGGAATCTTGATTTAGAGACAAGATAGCCCGAAATTCGACATTTTTCAACGGATCTCTGCTATTTATAAACCGATCCTGAAATTCTTGGGTGCGTTCGACAGGGCTCCAGACACTCAGCTGCCCCGCACCGAAAATTCAGAAAAAAGTTGGTATTTGGCCGAGAAACCCTCGATTCTCGTCGGTTCTGACCGTTCTGACCAAGTTGCGGATGAGACCTCAAATTGCAATGCGCGTTCGTCGGAATCGCAGACCTTCGGAACAGACCAGCAGAAAAATTGAGGAATCTTGATTTAGAGACAAGTTAGCCAGAAATTCGACATTTTTCAACGAATCTCGGCTATTTATAGACCGATCCTGAAATTCTTGGGTGCGTTCGACAGGGCTCCAGACACTCAGCTGCCCCGCACCGGAAATTCAGAAAAAAGTTGGTATTTGGCCGAGAAACCCTCGATTCTCGTCGGTTCTGACCGTTCTGACCAAGTTGCGGATGAGACCTCAAATTGCAATGCGCGTTCGTCGGAATCGCAGAACTTCAGGTCAGACCAGCAGAAAAATTGAGGAATCTTGATTTAGAGACAAGATAGCCAGAAATTCGAAATTTTTCAACGGATCTCGGCTATTTATGAACCGATCCTGAAATTCTTGGGTGCGTTCGACAGGGCTCCAGACACTCAGCTGCCCCGCACCGGAAATTCAGAAAAAAGTTGGTATTTGGCCGAGAAACCCTCGATTCTTGTCGGTTCTGACCGTTCTGACCAAGTTGCGAATGAGACCACAAATTGCAATGCGCGTTCGTCGGAATCGCAGAACTTCAGGTCAGACCGGCAGAAAAATTGAGGAATCTTGATTTAGAGACAAGTTAGCCAGAAATTCGACATTTTTCAACGGATCTCGGCTATTTATGAACCGATCCTGAAATTCTTGGGTGCGTTCGACGGGGCTCCAGACACTCAGCTGCCCCGCACCGGAAATTCAGGAAAAAGTTGGTATTTGGCCGAGAAACCCTCGATTCTCGTCGGTTCTCACCGTTCTGACCAAGTTACGGATGAGACGTCGAATTGCAATGCGCGTTTGTCGAAATCGCAGACATTCAGGTCAGACCAGCAGAAAAATTGAGGAATCTTGATTTAGAGACAAGATAGCCAGAAATTCGACATTTTTCAACGGATCTCTGCTATTTATAAACCGATTCTGAAATTCTTGGGTGCGTTCGACAGGGCTCCAGACACTCAGCTGCCCCGCACCGAAAATTCAGAAAAAAGTTGGTATTTGGCCGAGAAACCCTCGATTCTCGTCGGTTCTGACCGTTCTGACCAAGTTGCGGATGAGACCTCAAATTGCAATGCCCGTTCGTCGGAATCGCAGACCTTCGGAACAGACCAGCAGAAAAATTGAGGAATCTTGATTTAGAGACAAGTTAGCCAGAAATTCGACATTTTTCAACGAATCTCGGCTATTTATGAACCGATCCCGAAATTCTTGGGTGCGTTCGACAGGGCTCCAGACACTCAGCTGCCCCGCACAGAAAATTCAGAAAAAAGTTGGTATTTGGCCGAGAAACCCTCGATTCTCGTCGGTTCTGACCGTTCTGACCAAGTTGCGGATGAGACCTCAAATTGCAATGCGCGTTCGTCGGAATCGCAGAACTTCAGGTCAGACCAGCAGAAAAATTGAGGAATCTTGATTTAGAGACAAGTTAGCCAGAAATTCGACATTTTTCGACGGATCTCGGCTATTTATGAACCGATCCTGGAATGCTTGGGTGCGTTCGACAGGGCTCCAGACACTCAGCTGCCCCGCACCGGAAATTCAGAAAAAAGTTGGTATTTGGCCAAGAAACCCTCGATTCTTGTCGGTTCTGAGCGTTCTGACCAAGTTGCGAATGAGACCACAAATTGCAATGCGCGTTCGTCGGAATCGCAGAACTTCAGGTCAGACCGGCAGAAAAATTGAGGAATCTTGATTTAGAGACAAGTTAGCCAGAAATTCGACATTTTTCAACGGATCTCGGCTATTTATGAACCGATCCTGAAATTCTAAGGTGCGTTCGACAGGGCTCCAGACACTCAGCTGCCCCGCACCGGAAATTCAGAAAAAAGTTGGTATTTGGCCGAGAAACCCTCGATTCTCGTCGGTTCTCACCGTTCTGACCAAGTTACGGATGAGACGTCGAATTGCAATGCGCGTTCGTCGAAATCGCAGACATTCAGGTCAGACCAGCAGAAAAATTGAGGAATCTTGATTTAGAGACAGGATAGCCAGAAATTCGACATTTTCCAACGGATCTCTGCTATTTATGAACCGATCCTGAAATTCTTGGGTGCGTTCGACAGGGCTCCAGACACTCAGCTGCCCCGCACCGAAAATTCAGGAAAAAAGTTGGTATACGGCCGAGAAACCCTTGATTCTCGTCGGTTCTGACCGTTCTGACCAAGTTGCGGATGAGACCTCAAATTGCAATGCGCGTTCGTCGGAATCGCAGACCTCCGGAACAGACCAGCAGAAAAATTGAGGAATCTTGATTTGGAGACAAGTTAGCCAGAAATTCGACATTTTCCAACGGATCTCGGCTATTTATGAACCGATCCTGAAATTCTTGGGTGCGTTCGACAGGGCTCCAGACACTTAGCTGCCCCGCACCGAAAATTCAGAAAAAAGTTGGTATTTGGCCGAGAAACCCTCGATTCTTGTCGGTTCTGACCGTTCTGACCAAGTTGCGGATGAGACCTTAAATTGCAATGCGCGTTCGTCGGAATCGCAGAACTTTAGGTCAGACCAGCAGAAAAATTGAGGAATCTTGATTTAGAGACAAAATAGCCAGAAATTCGACATTTTTCAACGGATCTTGCCTATTTATGAACCGATCCTGAAATTCTTGGGTGCGTTCGACAGGGCTCCAGACACTCAGCTGCCCCGCACCGGAAATTCAGAAAAAAGTTGGTATTTGGCCGAGAAACCCTCGATTCTCGTCGGTTCTCACCGTTCTGACCAAGTTACGGATGAGACGTCGAATTGCAATGCGCGTTTGTCGAAATCGCAGACATTCAGGTCAGACCAGCAGAAAAATTGAGGAATCTTGATTTAGAGACAAGATAGCCAGAAATTCGACATTTTTCAACGGATCTCTGCTATTTATAAACCGATCCTGAAATTCTTGGGTGCGTTCGACAGGGCTCCAGACACTCAGCTGCCCCGCACCGAAAATTCAGAAAAAAGTTGGTATTTGGCCGAGAAACCCTCGATTCTCGTCGGTTCTGACCGTTCTGACCAAGTTGCGGATGAGACCTCAAATTGCAATGCGCGTTCGTCGGAATCGCAGACCTTCGGAACAGACCAGCAGAAAAATTGAGGAATCTTGATTTAGAGACAAGTTAGCCAGAAATTCGACATTTTTCAACGAATCTCGGCTATTTATAGACCGATCCTGAAATTCTTGGGTGCGTTCGACAGGGCTCCAGACACTCAGCTGCCCGCACCGGAAATTCAGAAAAAAGTTGGTATTTGGCCGAGAAACCCTCGATTCTCGTCGGTTCTGACCGTTCTGACCAAGTTGCGGATGAGACCTCAAATTGCAATGCGCGTTCGTCGGAATCGCAGAACTTCAGGTCAGACCAGCAGAAAAATTGAGGAATCTTGATTTAGAGACAAGATAGCCAGAAATTCGAAATTTTTCAACGGATCTCGGCTATTTATGAACCGATCCTGAAATTCTTGGGTGCGTTCGACAGGGCTCCAGACACTCAGCTGCCCCGCACCGGAAATTCAGAAAAAAGTTGGTATTTGGCCGAGAAACCCTCGATTCTTGTCGGTTCTGACCGTTCTGACCAAGTTGCGAATGAGACCACAAATTGCAATGCGCGTTCGTCGGAATCGCAGAACTTCAGGTCAGACCGGCAGAAAAATTGAGGAATCTTGATTTAGAGACAAGTTAGCCAGAAATTCGACATTTTTCAACGGATCTCGGCTATTTATGAACCGATCCTGAAATTCTTGGGTGCGTTCGACGGGGCTCCAGACACTCAGCTGCCCCGCACCGGAAATTCAGAAAAAAGTTGGTATTTGGCCGAGAAACCCTCGATTCTCGTCGGTTCTCACCGTTCTGACCAAGTTACGGATGAGACGTCGAATTGCAATGCGCGTTTGTCGAAATCGCAGACATTCAGGTCAGACCAGCAGAAAAATTGAGGAATCTTGATTTAGAGACAAGATAGCCAGAAATTCGACATTTTTCAACGGATCTCTGCTATTTATAAACCGATCCTGAAATTCTTGGGTGCGTTCGACAGGGCTCCAGACACTCAGCTGCCCCACACCGAAAATTCAGAAAAAAGTTGGTATTTGGCCGAGAAACCCTCGATTCTCGTCGGTTCTGACCGTTCTGACCAAGTTGCGGATGAGACCTCAAATTGCAATGCCCGTTCGTCGGAATCGCAGACCTTCGGAACAGACCAGCAGAAAAATTGAGGAATCTTGATTTAGAGACAAGTTAGCCAGAAATTCGACATTTTTCAACGAATCTCGGCTATTTATGAACCGATCCCGAAATTCTTGGGTGCGTTCGACAGGGCTCCAGACACTCAGCTGCCCCGCACAGAAAATTCAGAAAAAAGTTGGTATTTGGCCGAGAAACCCTCGATTCTCGTCGGTTCTGACCGTTCTGACCAAGTTGCGGATGAGACCTCAAATTGCAATGCGCGTTCGTCGGAATCGCAGAACTTCAGGTCAGACCAGCAGAAAAATTGAGGAATCTTGATTTAGAGACAAGTTAGCCAGAAATTCGACATTTTTCGACGGATCTCGGCTATTTATGAACCGATCCTGAAATGCTTGGGTGCGTTCGACAGGGCTCCAGACACTCAGCTGCCCCGCACCGGAAATTCAGAAAAAAGTTGGTATTTGGCCAAGAAACCCTCGATTCTTGTCGGTTCTGAGCGTTCTGACCAAGTTGCGAATGAGACCACAAATTGCAATGCGCGTTCGTCGGAATCGCAGAACTTCAGGTCAGACCGGCAGAAAAATTGAGGAATCTTGATTTAGAGACAAGTTAGCCAGAAATTCGACATTTTTCAACGGATCTCGGCTATTTATAAACCGATCCTGAAATTCTAAGGTGCGTTCGACAGGGCTCCAGACACTCAGCTGCCCCGCACCGGAAATTCAGAAAAAAGTTGGTATTTGGCCGAGAAACCCTCGATTCTCGTCGGTTCTCACCGTTCTGACCAAGTTACGGATGAGACGTCGAATTGCAATGCGCGTTCGTCGAAATCGCAGACATTCAGGTCAGACCAGCAGAAAAATTGAGGAATCTTGATTTAGAGACAGGATAGCCAGAAATTCGACATTTTCCAACGGATCTCTGCTATTTATGAACCGATCCTGAAATTCTTGGGTGCGTTCGACAGGGCTCCAGACACTCAGCTGCCCCGCACCGAAAATTCAGGAAAAAAGTTGGTATACGGCCGAGAAACCCTTGATTCTCGTCGGTTCTGACCGTTCTGACCAAGTTGCGGATGAGACCTCAAATTGCAATGCGCGTTCGTCGGAATCGCAGACCTCCGGAACAGACCAGCAGAAAAATTGAGGAATCTTGATTTGGAGACAAGTTAGCCAGAAATTCGACATTTTTCAACGGATCTCGGCTATTTATGAACCGATCCTGAAATTCTTGGGTGCGTTCGACAGGGCTCCAGACACTTAGCTGCCCCGCACCGAAAATTCAGAAAAAAGTTGGTATTTGGCCGAGAAACCCTCGATTCTTGTCGGTTCTGACCGTTCTGACCAAGTTGCGGATGAGACCACAAATTGCAATGCGCGTTCGTCGGAATCGCAGAACTTTAGGTCAGACCAGCAGAAAAATTGAGGAATCTTGATTTAGAGACAAAATAGCCAGAAATTCGACATTTTTCAACGGATCTTGCCTATTTATGAACCGATCCTGAAATTCTTGGGTGCGTTCGACAGGGCTCCAGACACTCAGCTGCCCCGCACCGGAAATTCAGAAAAAAGTTGGTATTTGGCCGAGAAACCCTCGATTCTCGTCGGTTCTCACCGTTCTGACCAAGTTACGGATGAGACGTCGAATTGCAATGCGCGTTTGTCGAAATCGCAGACATTCAGGTCAGACCAGCAGAAAAATTGAGGAATCTTGATTTAGAGACAAGATAGCCAGAAATTCGACATTTTTCAACGGATCTCTGCTATTTATAAACCGATCCTGAAATTCTTGGGTGCGTTCGACAGGGCTCCAGACACTCAGCTGCCCCGCACCGAAAATTCAGAAAAAAGTTGGTATTTGGCCGAGAAACCCTCGATTCTCGTCGGTTCTGACCGTTCTGACCAAGTTGCGGATGAGACCTCAAATTGCAATGCGCGTTCGTCGGAATCGCAGACCTTCGGAACAGACCAGCAGAAAAATTGAGGAATCTTGATTTAGAGACAAGTTAGCCAGAAATTCGACATTTTTCAACGAATCTCGGCTATTTATAGACCGATCCTGAAATTCTTGGGTGCGTTCGACAGGGCTCCAGACACTCAGCTGCCCCGCACCGGAAATTCAGAAAAAAGTTGGTATTTGGCCGAGAAACCCTCGATTCTCGTCGGTTCTGACCGTTCTGACCAAGTTGCGGATGAGACCTCAAATTGCAATGCGCGTTCGTCGGAATCGCAGAACTTCAGGTCAGACCAGCAGAAAAATTGAGGAATCTTGATTTAGAGACAAGATAGCCAGAAATTCGAAATTTTTCAACGGATCTCGGCTATTTATGAACCGATCCTGAAATTCTTGGGTGCGTTCGACAGGGCTCCAGACACTCAGCTGCCCCGCACCGGAAATTCAGAAAAAAGTTGGTATTTGGCCGAGAAACCCTCGATTCTTGTCGGTTCTGACCGTTCTGACCAAGTTGCGAATGAGACCACAAATTGCAATGCGCGTTCGTCGGAATCGCAGAACTTCAGGTCAGACCGGCAGAAAAATTGAGGAATCTTGATTTAGAGACAAGTTAGCCAGAAATTCGACATTTTTCAACGGATCTCGGCTATTTATGAACCGATCCTGAAATTCTTGGGTGCGTTCGACGGGGCTCCAGACACTCAGCTGCCCCGCACCGGAAATTCAGAAAAAAGTTGGTATTTGGCCGAGAAACCCTCGATTCTCGTCGGTTCTCACCGTTCTGACCAAGTTACGGATGAGACGTCGAATTGCAATGCGCGTTTGTCGAAATCGCAGACATTCAGGTCAGACCAGCAGAAAAATTGAGGAATCTTGATTTAGAGACAAGATAGCCAGAAATTCGACATTTTTCAACGGATCTCTGCTATTTATAAACCGATCCTGAAATTCTTGGGTGCGTTCGACAGGGCTCCAGACACTCAGCTGCCCCGCACCGAAAATTCAGAAAAAAGTTGGTATTTGGCCGAGAAACCCTCGATTCTCGTCGGTTCTGACCGTTCTGACCAAGTTGCGGATGAGACCTCAAATTGCAATGCCCGTTCGTCGGAATCGCAGACCTTCGGAACAGACCAGCAGAAAAATTGAGGAATCTTGATTTAGAGACAAGTTAGCCAGAAATTCGACATTTTT
Source organism: Diprion similis (assembly GCF_021155765.1). Taxonomy (NCBI): domain Eukaryota; kingdom Metazoa; phylum Arthropoda; class Insecta; order Hymenoptera; family Diprionidae; genus Diprion; species Diprion similis. The sequence continues at coordinate 3,725,553 of NC_060106.1, forward strand.
CAACGAATCTCGGCTATTTATGAACCGATCCCGAAATTCTTGGGTGCGTTCGACAGGGCTCCAGACACTCAGCTGCCCCGCACAGAAAATTCAGAAAAAAGTTGGTATTTGGCCGAGAAACCCTCGATTCTCGTCGGTTCTGACCGTTCTGACCAAGTTGCGGATGAGACCTCAAATTGCAATGCGCGTTCGTCGGAATCGCAGAACTTCAGGTCAGACCAGCAGAAAAATTGAGGAATCTTGATTTAGAGACAAGTTAGCCAGAAATTCGACATTTTTCGACGGATCTCGGCTATTTATGAACCGATCCTGAAATGCTTGGGTGCGTTCGACAGGGCTCCAGACACTCAGCTGCCCCGCACCGGAAATTCAGAAAAAAGTTGGTATTTGGCCAAGAAACCCTCGATTCTTGTCGGTTCTGAGCGTTCTGACCAAGTTGCGAATGAGACCACAAATTGCAATGCGCGTTCGTCGGAATCGCAGAACTTCAGGTCAGACCGGCAGAAAAATTGAGGAATCTTGATTTAGAGACAAGTTAGCCAGAAATTCGACATTTTTCAACGGATCTCGGCTATTTATAAACCGATCCTGAAATTCTAAGGTGCGTTCGACAGGGCTCCAGACACTCAGCTGCCCCGCACCGGAAATTCAGAAAAAAGTTGGTATTTGGCCGAGAAACCCTCGATTCTCGTCGGTTCTCACCGTTCTGACCAAGTTACGGATGAGACGTCGAATTGCAATGCGCGTTCGTCGAAATCGCAGACATTCAGGTCAGACCAGCAGAAAAATTGAGGAATCTTGATTTAGAGACAGGATAGCCAGAAATTCGACATTTTCCAACGGATCTCTGCTATTTATGAACCGATCCTGAAATTCTTGGGTGCGTTCGACAGGGCTCCAGACACTCAGCTGCCCCGCACCGAAAATTCAGGAAAAAAGTTGGTATACGGCCGAGAAACCCTTGATTCTCGTCGGTTCTGACCGTTCTGACCAAGTTGCGGATGAGACCTCAAATTGCAATGCGCGTTCGTCGGAATCGCAGACCTCCGGAACAGACCAGCAGAAAAATTGAGGAATCTTGATTTGGAGACAAGTTAGCCAGAAATTCGACATTTTTCAACGGATCTCGGCTATTTATGAACCGATCCTGAAATTCTTGGGTGCGTTCGACAGGGCTCCAGACACTTAGCTGCCCCGCACCGAAAATTCAGAAAAAAGTTGGTATTTGGCCGAGAAACCCTCGATTCTTGTCGGTTCTGACCGTTCTGACCAAGTTGCGAATGAGACCACAAATTGCAATGCGCGTTCGTCGGAATCGCAGAACTTCAGGTCAGACCGGCAGAAAAATTGAGAAATCTTGATTTAGAGACAAGTTAGCCAGAAATTCGACATTTTTCAACGGATCTCGGCTATTTATGAACCGATCCTGAAATTCTTGGGTGCGTTCGACGGGGCTCCAGACACTCAGCTGCCCCGCACCGGAAATTCAGAAAAAAGTTGGTATTTGGCCGAGAAACCCTCGATTCTCGTCGGTTCTCACCGTTCTGACCAAGTTACGGATGAGACGTCGAATTGCAATGCGCGTTTGTCGAAATCGCAGACATTCAGGTCAGACCAGCAGAAAAATTGAGGAATCTTGATTTAGAGACAAGATAGCCAGAAATTTGACATTTTTCAACGGATCTCTGCTATTTATAAACCGATCCTGAAATTCTTGGGTGCGTTCGACAGGGCTCCAGACACTCAGCTGCCCCGCACCGAAAATTCAGAAAAAAGTTGGTATTTGGCCGAGAAACCCTCGATTCTCGTCGGTTCTCACCGTTCTGACCAAGTTACGGATGAGACGTCGAATTGCAATGCGCGTTTGTCGAAATCGCAGACATTCAGGTCAGACCAGCAGAAAAATTGAGGAATCTTGATTTAGAGACAAGATAGCCAGAAATTTGACATTTTTCAACGGATCTCTGCTATTTATAAACCGATCCTGAAATTCTTGGGTGCGTTCGACAGGGCTCCAGACACTCAGCTGCCCCGCACCGAAAATTCAGAAAAAAGTTGGTATTTGGCCGAGAAACCCTCGATTCTCGTCGGTTCTGACCGTTCTGACCAAGTTGCGGATGAGACCTCAAATTGCAATGCCCGTTCGTCGGAATCGCAGACCTTCGGAACAGACCAGCAGAAAAATTGAGGAATCTTGATTTAGAGACAAGTTAGCCAGAAATTCGACATTTTTCAACGAATCTCGGCTATTTATGAACCGATCCCGAAATTCTTGGGTGCGTTCGACAGGGCTCCAGACACTCGGCTGCCCCGCACAGAAAATTCAGAAAAAAGTTGGTATTTGGCCGAGAAACCCTCGATTCTCGTCGGTTCTGACCGTTCTGACCAAGTTGCGGATGAGACCTCAAATTGCAATGCGCGTTCGTCGGAATCGCAGAACTTCAGGTCAGACCAGTAGAAAAATTGAGGAATCTTGATTTAGAGACAAGTTAGCCAGAAATTCGACATTTTTCGACGGATCTCGGCTATTTATGAACCGATCCTGAAATGCTTGGGTGCGTTCGACAGGGCTCCAGACACTCAGCTGCCCCGCACCGGAAATTCAGAAAAAAGTTGGTATTTGGCCAAGAAACCCTCGATTCTTGTCGGTTCTGAGCGTTCTGACCAAGTTGCGAATGAGACCACAAATTGCAATGCGCGTTCGTCGGAATCGCAGAACTTCAGGTCAGACCGGCAGAAAAATTGAGGAATCTTGATTTAGAGACAAGTTAGCCAGAAATTCGACATTTTTCAACGGATCTCGGCTATTTATGAACCGATCCTGAAATTCTAAGGTGCGTTCGACAGGGCTCCAGACACTCAGCTGCCCTGCACCGGAAATTCAGAAAAAAGTTGGTATTTGGCCGAGAAACCCTCGATTCTCGTCGGTTCTCACCGTTCTGACCAAGTTACGGATGAGACGTCGAATTGCAATGCGCGTTCGTCGAAATCGCAGACATTCAGGTCAGACCAGCAGAAAAATTGAGGAATCTTGATTTAGAGACAGGATAGCCAGAAATTCGACATTTTTCAACGGATCTCTGCTATTTATGAACCGATCCTGAAATTCTTGGGTGCGTTCGACAGGGCTCCAGACACTCAGCTGCCCCGCACCGAAAATTCAGGAAAAAAGTTGGTATACGGCCGAGAAACCCTTGATTCTCGTCGGTTCTGACCGTTCTGACCAAGTTGCGGATGAGACCTCAAATTGCAATGCGCGTTCGTCGGAATCGCAGACCTTCGGAACAGACCAGCAGAAAAATTGAGGAATCTTGATTTAGAGACAAGTTAGCCAGAAATTCGACATTTTTCAACGAATCTCGGCTATTTATAGACCGATCCTGAAATTCTTGGGTGCGTTCGACAGGGCTCCAGACACTCAGCTGCCCCGCACCGGAAATTCAGAAAAAAGTTGGTATTTGGCCGAGAAACCCTCGATTCTCGTCGGTTCTGACCGTTCTGACCAAGTTGCGGATGAGACCTCAAATTGCAATGCGCGTTCGTCGGAATCGCAGAACTTCAGGTCAGACCAGCAGAAAAATTGAGGAATCTTGATTTAGAGTCAAGATAGCCAGAAATTCGAAATTTTTCAACGGATCTCGGCTATTTATGAACCGATCCTGAAATTCTTGGGTGCGTTCGACAGGGCTCCAGACACTCAGCTGCCCCGCACCGGAAATTCAGAAAAAAGTTGGTATTTGGCCGAGAAACCCTCGATTCTTGTCGGTTCTGACCGTTCTGACCAAGTTGCGAATGAGACCACAAATTGCAATGCGCGTTCGTCGGAATCGCAGAACTTCAGGTCAGACCGGCAGAAAAATTGAGGAATCTTGATTTAGAGACAAGTTAGCCAGAAATTCGACATTTTTCAACGGATCTCGGCTATTTATGAACCGATCGTGAAATTCTTGGGTGCGTTCGACAGGGCTCCAGACACTCAGCTGCCCCGCACCGGAAATTCAGAAAAAAGTTGGTATTTGGCCGAGAAACCCTCGATTCTCGTCGGTTCTGACCGTTCTGACCAAGTTGCGGATGAGACCTCAAATTGCAATGCGCGTTCGTCGGAATCGCAGACCTTCGGAACAGACCAGCAGAAAAATTGAGGAATCTTGATTTGGAGACAAGTTAGCCAGAAATTCGACATTTTTCAACGAATCTCGGCTATTTATGAACCGATCCTGAAATTCTTGGGTGCGTTCGACAGGGCTCCAGACACTCAGCTGCCCCGCACCGAAAATTCAGAAAAAAGTTGGTATTTGGCCGAGAAACCCTCGATTCTCGTCGGTTCTGACCGTTCTGACCAAGTTGCGGATGAGACCTCAAATTGCAATGCGCGTTCGTCGGAATCGCAGACCTTCGGAACAGACCAGCAGAAAAATTGAGAAATCTTGATTTAGAGACAAGTTAGCCAGAAATTCGACATTTTTCAACGGATCTCGGCTATTTATGAACCGATCCTGAAATTCTTGGGTGCGTTCGACAGGGCTCCAGACACTCAGCTGCCCCGCACCGAAAATTCAGAGAAAAGTTGGTATTTGGCCGAGAAACCCTCGATTCTTGTCGGTGCTGACCGTTCTGACCAAGTTGCGGATGGGACCTTAAATTGCAATGCGCGTTCGTCGGAATCGCAGAACTTCAGGTCAGACCAGCAGAAAAATTGAGGAATCTTGATTTAGAGACAAGATAGCCAGAAATTCGAAATTTTTCAACGGATCTCGGCTATTTATGAACCGATCCTGAAATTCTTGGGTGCGTTCGACAGGGCTCCAGACACTCAGCTGCCCCGCACCGGAAATTCAGAAAAAAGTTGGTATTTGGCCGAGAAACCCTCAATTCTTGTCGGTTCTGACCGTTCTGACCAAGTTGCGAATGAGACCACAAATTGCAATGCGCGTTCGTCGGAATCGCAGAACTTCAGGTCAGACCGGCAGAAAAATTGAGGAATCTTGATTTAGAGACAAGTTAGCCAGAAATTCGACATTTTTCAACGGATCTCGGCTATTTATGAATCGATCCTGAAATTCTTGGGTGCGTTCGACAGGGCTCCAGACACTCAGCTGCCCCGCACCGGAAATTCAGAAAAAAGTTGGTATTTGGCCGAGAAACCCACGATTCTCGTCGGTTCTGACCGTTCTGACCAAGTTGCGGATGAGACCTCAAATTGCAATGCGCGTTCGTCGGAATCGCAGAACTTCAGGTCAGACCAGCAGAAAAATTGAGGAATCTTGATTTAGAGTCAAGATAGCCAGAAATTCAAAATTTTTCAACGGATCTCGGCTATTTATGAACCGATCCTGAAATTCTTGGGTGCGTTCGACAGGGCTCCAGACACTCAGCTGCCCCGCACCGGAAATTCAGAAAAAAGTTGGTATTTGGCCGAGAAACCCTCGATTCTTGTCGGTTCTGACCGTTCTGACCAAGTTGCGAATGAGACCACAAATTGCAATGCGCGTTCGTCGGAATCGCAGAACTTCAGGTCAGACCGGCAGAAAAATTGAGGAATCTTGATTTAGAGACAAGTTAGCCAGAAATTCGACATTTTTCGACGGATCTCGGCTATTCATGAACCGGTCCTGAAATTCTTGGGTGCGTTCGACAGGGCTCCAGACACTCAGCTGCCCCGCACCGGAAATTCAGAAAAAAGTTGGTATTTGGCCAAGAAACCCTCGATTCTTGTCGGTTCTGACCGTTCTGACCAAGTTGCGAATGAGACCACAAATTGCAATGCGCGTTCGTCGGAATCGCAGAACTTCAGGTCAGACCGGCAGAAAAATTGAGGAATCTTGATTTAGAGACAAGTTAGCCAGAAATTCGACATTTTTCAACGGATCTCGGCTATTTATGAATCGATCCTGAAATTCTTGGGTGCGTTCGGCAGGGCTCCAGACACTCAGCTGCCCCGCACCGGAAATTCAGAAAAAAGTTGGTATTTGGCCGAGAAACCCTCGATTCTCGTCGGTTCTCACCGTTCTGACCAAGTTACGGATGAGACGTCGAATTGCAATGCGCGTTCGTCGGAATCGCAGAACTTCAGGTCAGACCGGCAGAAAAATTGAGGAATCTTGATTTAGAGACAAGTTAGCCAGAAATTCGACATTTTTCAACGGATCTCGGCTATTTATGAACCGATCCTGAAATTCTTGGGTGCGTTCGACGGGGCTCCAGACACTCAGCTGCCCCGCACCGGAAATTCAGAAAAAAGTTGGTATTTGGCCGAGAAACCCTCGATTCTCGTCGGTTCTCACCGTTCTGACCAAGTTACGGATGAGACGTCGAATTGCAATGCGCGTTTGTCGAAATCGCAGACATTCAGGTCAGACCAGCAGAAAAATTGAGGAATCTTGATTTAGAGACAAGATAGCCAGAAATTCGACATTTTTCAACGGATCTCTGCTATTTATAAACCGATCCTGAAATTCTTGGGTGCGTTCGACAGGGCTCCAGACACTCAGCTGCCCCGCACCGAAAATTCAGAAAAAAGTTGGTATTTGGCCGAGAAACCCTCGATTCTCGTCGGTTCTGACCGTTCTGACCAAGTTGCGGATGAGACCTCAAATTGCAATGCCCGTTCGTCGGAATCGCAGACCTTCGGAACAGACCAGCGAAAAAATTGAGGAATCTTGATTTAGAGACAAGTTAGCCAGAAATTCGACATTTTTCAACGAATCTCGGCTATTTATGAACCGATCCCGAAATTCTTGGGTGCGTTCGACAGGGCTCCAGACACTCAGCTGCCCCGCACAGAAAATTCAGAAAAAAGTAGTATTTGGCCGAGAAACCCTCGATTCTCGTCGGTTCTGACCGTTCTGACCAAGTTGCGGATGAGACCTCAAATTGCAATGCGCGTTCGTCGGAATCGCAGAACTTCAGGTCAGACCAGCAGAAAAATTGAGGAATCTTGATTTAGAGACAAGTTAGCCAGAAATTCGACATTTTTCGACGGATCTCGGCTATTTATGAACCGATCCTGAAATGCTTGGGTGCGTTCGACAGGGCTCCAGACACTCAGCTGCCCCGCACCGGAAATTCAGAAAAAAGTTGGTATTTGGCCAAGAAACCCTCGATTCTTGTCGGTTCTGAGCGTTCTGACCAAGTTGCGAATGAGACCACAAATTGCAATGCGCGTTCGTCGGAATCGCAGAACTTCAGGTCAGACCGGCAGAAAAATTGAGGAATCTTGATTTAGAGACAAGTTAGCCAGAAATTCGACATTTTTCAACGGATCTCGGCTATTTATGAACCGATCCTGAAATTCTAAGGTGCGTTCGACAGGGCTCCAGACACTCAGCTGCCCCGCACCGGAAATTCAGAAAAAAGTTGGTATTTGGCCGAGAAACCCTCGATTCTCGTCGGTTCTCACCGTTCTGACCAAGTTACGGATGAGACGTCGAATTGCAATGCGCGTTCGTCGAAATCGCAGACATTCAGGTCAGACCAGCAGAAAAATTGAGGAATCTTGATTTAGAGACAGGATAGCCAGAAATTCGACATTTTCCAACGGATCTCTGCTATTTATGAACCGATCCTGAAATTCTTGGGTGCGTTCGACAGGGCTCCAGACACTCAGCTGCCCCGCACCGAAAATTCAGGAAAAAAGTTGGTATACGGCCGAGAAACCCTTGATTCTCGTCGGTTCTGACCGTTCTGACCAAGTTGCGGATGAGACCTCAAATTGCAATGCGCGTTCGTCGGAATCGCAGACCTCCGGAACAGACCAGCAGAAAAATTGAGGAATCTTGATTTGGAGACAAGTTAGCCAGAAATTCGACATTTTTCAACGGATCTCGGCTATTTATGAACCGATCCTGAAATTCTTGGGTGCGTTCGACAGGGCTCCAGACACTTAGCTGCCCCGCACCGAAAATTCAGAAAAAAGTTGGTATTTGGCCGAGAAACCCTCGATTCTTGTCGGTTCTGACCGTTCTGACCAAGTTGCGGATGAGACCTTAAATTGCAATGCGCGTTCGTCGGAATCGCAGAACTTTAGGTCAGACCAGCAGAAAAATTGAGGAATCTTGATTTAGAGACAAAATAGCCAGAAATTCGACATTTTTCAACGGATCTTGCCTATTTATGAACCGATCCTGAAATTCTTGGGTGCGTTCGACAGGGCTCCAGACACTCAGCTGCCCCGCACCGGAAATTCAGAAAAAAGTTGGTATTTGGCCGAGAAACCCTCGATTCTCGTCGGTTCTCACCGTTCTGACCAAGTTACGGATGAGACGTCGAATTGCAATGCGCGTTTGTCGAAATCGCAGACATTCAGGTCAGACCAGCAGAAAAATTGAGGAATCTTGATTTAGAGACAAGATAGCCAGAAATTCGACATTTTTCAACGGATCTCTGCTATTTATAAACCGATCCTGAAATTCTTGGGTGCGTTCGACAGGGCTCCAGACACTCAGCTGCCCCGCACCGAAAATTCAGAAAAAAGTTGGTATTTGGCCGAGAAACCCTCGATTCTCGTCGGTTCTGACCGTTCTGACCAAGTTGCGGATGAGACCTCAAATTGCAATGCGCGTTCGTCGGAATCGCAGACCTTCGGAACAGACCAGCAGAAAAATTGAGGAATCTTGATTTAGAGACAAGTTAGCCAGAAATTCGACATTTTTCAACGAATCTCGGCTATTTATAGACCGATCCTGAAATTCTTGGGTGCGTTCGACAGGGCTCCAGACACTCAGCTGCCCCGCACCGGAAATTCAGAAAAAAGTTGGTATTTGGCCGAGAAACCCTCGATTCTTGTCGGTTCTGACCGTTCTGACCAAGTTGCGAATGAGACCACAAATTGCAATGCGCGTTCGTCGGAATCGCAGAACTTCAGGTCAGACCGGCAGAAAAATTGAGAAATCTTGATTTAGAGACAAGTTAGCCAGAAATTCGACATTTTTCAACGGATCTCGGCTATTTATGAACCGATCCTGAAATTCTTGGGTGCGTTCGACGGGGCTCCAGACACTCAGCTGCCCCGCACCGGAAATTCAGAAAAAAGTTGGTATTTGGCCGAGAAACCCTCGATTCTCGTCGGTTCTCACCGTTCTGACCAAGTTACGGATGAGACGTCGAATTGCAATGCGCGTTTGTCGAAATCGCAGACATTCAGGTCAGACCAGCAGAAAAATTGAGGAATCTTGATTTAGAGACAAGATAGCCAGAAATTTGACATTTTTCAACGGATCTCTGCTATTTATAAACCGATCCTGAAATTCTTGGGTGCGTTCGACAGGGCTCCAGACACTCAGCTGCCCCGCACCGAAAATTCAGAAAAAAGTTGGTATTTGGCCGAGAAACCCTCGATTCTCGTCGGTTCTCACCGTTCTGACCAAGTTACGGATGAGACGTCGAATTGCAATGCGCGTTTGTCGAAATCGCAGACATTCAGGTCAGACCAGCAGAAAAATTGAGGAATCTTGATTTAGAGACAAGATAGCCAGAAATTTGACATTTTTCAACGGATCTCTGCTATTTATAAACCGATCCTGAAATTCTTGGGTGCGTTCGACAGGGCTCCAGACACTCAGCTGCCCCGCACCGAAAATTCAGAAAAAAGTTGGTATTTGGCCGAGAAACCCTCGATTCTCGTCGGTTCTGACCGTTCTGACCAAGTTGCGGATGAGACCTCAAATTGCAATGCGCGTTCGTCGGAATCGCAGAACTTCAGGTCAGACCAGCAGAAAAATTGAGGAATCTTGATTTAGAGACAAGTTAGCCAGAAATTCGACATTTTTCGACGGATCTCGGCTATTTATGAACCGATCCTGAAATGCTTGGGTGCGTTCGACAGGGCTCCAGACACTCAGCTGCCCCGCACCGGAAATTCAGAAAAAAGTTGGTATTTGGCCAAGAAACCCTCGATTCTTGTCGGTTCTGAGCGTTCTGACCAAGTTGCGAATGAGACCACAAATTGCAATGCGCGTTCGTCGGAATCGCAGAACTTCAGGTCAGACCGGCAGAAAAATTGAGGAATCTTGATTTAGAGACAAGTTAGCCAGAAATTCGACATTTTTCAACGGATCTCGGCTATTTATGAACCGATCCTGAAATTCTAAGGTGCGTTCGACAGGGCTCCAGACACTCAGCTGCCCTGCACCGGAAATTCAGAAAAAAGTTGGTATTTGGCCGAGAAACCCTCGATTCTCGTCGGTTCTCACCGTTCTGACCAAGTTACGGATGAGACGTCGAATTGCAATGCGCGTTCGTCGAAATCGCAGACATTCAGGTCAGACCAGCAGAAAAATTGAGGAATCTTGATTTAGAGACAGGATAGCCAGAAATTCGACATTTTTCAACGGATCTCTGCTATTTATGAACCGATCCTGAAATTCTTGGGTGCGTTCGACAGGGCTCCAGACACTCAGCTGCCCCGCACCGAAAATTCAGGAAAAAAGTTGGTATACGGCCGAGAAACCCTTGATTCTCGTCGGTTCTGACCGTTCTGACCAAGTTGCGGATGAGACCTCAAATTGCAATGCGCGTTCGTCGGAATCGCAGACCTTCGGAACAGACCAGCAGAAAAATTGAGGAATCTTGATTTAGAGACAAGTTAGCCAGAAATTCGACATTTTTCAACGAATCTCGGCTATTTATAGACCGATCCTGAAATTCTTGGGTGCGTTCGACAGGGCTCCAGACACTCAGCTGCCCCGCACCGGAAATTCAGAAAAAAGTTGGTATTTGGCCGAGAAACCCTCGATTCTCGTCGGTTCTGACCGTTCTGACCAAGTTGCGGATGAGACCTCAAATTGCAATGCGCGTTCGTCGGAATCGCAGAACTTCAGGTCAGACCAGCAGAAAAATTGAGGAATCTTGATTTAGAGTCAAGATAGCCAGAAATTCGAAATTTTTCAACGGATCTCGGCTATTTATGAACCGATCCTGAAATTCTTGGGTGCGTTCGACAGGGCTCCAGACACTCAGCTGCCCCGCACCGGAAATTCAGAAAAAAGTTGGTATTTGGCCGAGAAACCCTCGATTCTTGTCGGTTCTGACCGTTCTGACCAAGTTGCGAATGAGACCACAAATTGCAATGCGCGTTCGTCGGAATCGCAGAACTTCAGGTCAGACCGGCAGAAAAATTGAGGAATCTTGATTTAGAGACAAGTTAGCCAGAAATTCGACATTTTTCAACGGATCTCGGCTATTTATGAACCGATCGTGAAATTCTTGGGTGCGTTCGACAGGGCTCCAGACACTCAGCTGCCCCGCACCGGAAATTCAGAAAAAAGTTGGTATTTGGCCGAGAAACCCTCGATTCTCGTCGGTTCTGACCGTTCTGACCAAGTTGCGGATGAGACCTCAAATTGCAATGCGCGTTCGTCGGAATCGCAGACCTTCGGAACAGACCAGCAGAAAAATTGAGGAATCTTGATTTGGAGACAAGTTAGCCAGAAATTCGACATTTTTCAACGAATCTCGGCTATTTATGAACCGATCCTGAAATTCTTGGGTGCGTTCGACAGGGCTCCAGACACTCAGCTGCCCCGCACCGAAAATTCAGAAAAAAGTTGGTATTTGGTCGAGAAACCCTCGATTCTCGTCGGTTCTGACCGTTCTGACCAAGTTGCGGATGAGACCTCAAATTGCAATGCGCGTTCGTCGGAATCGCAGACCTTCGGAACAGACCAGCAGAAAAATTGAGAAATCTTGATTTAGAGACAAGTTAGCCAGAAATTCGACATTTTTCAACGGATCTCGGCTATTTATGAACCGATCCTGAAATTCTTGGGTGCGTTCGACAGGGCTCCAGACACTCAGCTGCCCCGCACCGAAAATTCAGAGAAAAGTTGGTATTTGGCCGAGAAACCCTCGATTCTTGTCGGTGCTGACCGTTCTGACCAAGTTGCGGATGGGACCTTAAATTGCAATGCGCGTTCGTCGGAATCGCAGAACTTCAGGTCAGACCAGCAGAAAAATTGAGGAATCTTGATTTAGAGACAAGATAGCCAGAAATTCGAAATTTTTCAACGGATCTCGGCTATTTATGAACCGATCCTGAAATTCTTGGGTGCGTTCGACAGGGCTCCAGACACTCAGCTGCCCCGCACCGGAAATTCAGAAAAAAGTTGGTATTTGGCCGAGAAACCCTCAATTCTTGTCGGTTCTGACCGTTCTGACCAAGTTGCGAATGAGACCACAAATTGCAATGCGCGTTCGTCGGAATCGCAGAACTTCAGGTCAGACCGGCAGAAAAATTGAGGAATCTTGATTTAGAGACAAGTTAGCCAGAAATTCGACATTTTTCAACGGATCTCGGCTATTTATGAATCGATCCTGAAATTCTTGGGTGCGTTCGACAGGGCTCCAGACACTCAGCTGCCCCGCACCGGAAATTCAGAAAAAAGTTGGTATTTGGCCGAGAAACCCACGATTCTCGTCGGTTCTGACCGTTCTGACCAAGTTGCGGATGAGACCTCAAATTGCAATGCGCGTTCGTCGGAATCGCAGAACTTCAGGTCAGACCAGCAGAAAAATTGAGGAATCTTGATTTAGAGTCAAGATAGCCAGAAATTCAAAATTTTTCAACGGATCTCGGCTATTTATGAACCGATCCTGAAATTCTTGGGTGCGTTCGACAGGGCTCCAGACACTCAGCTGCCCCGCACCGGAAATTCAGAAAAAAGTTGGTATTTGGCCGAGAAACCCTCGATTCTTGTCGGTTCTGACCGTTCTGACCAAGTTGCGAATGAGACCACAAATTGCAATGCGCGTTCGTCGGAATCGCAGAACTTCAGGTCAGACCGGCAGAAAAATTGAGGAATCTTGATTTAGAGACAAGTTAGCCAGAAATTCGACATTTTTCGACGGATCTCGGCTATTCATGAACCGGTCCTGAAATTCTTGGGTGCGTTCGACAGGGCTCCAGACACTCAGCTGCCCCGCACCGGAAATTCAGAAAAAAGTTGGTATTTGGCCAAGAAACCCTCGATTCTTGTCGGTTCTGACCGTTCTGACCAAGTTGCGAATGAGACCACAAATTGCAATGCGCGTTCGTCGGAATCGCAGAACTTCAGGTCAGACCGGCAGAAAAATTGAGGAATCTTGATTTAGAGACAAGTTAGCCAGAAATTCGACATTTTTCAACGGATCTCGGCTATTTATGAATCGATCCTGAAATTCTTGGGTGCGTTCGGCAGGGCTCCAGACACTCAGCTGCCCCGCACCGGAAATTCAGAAAAAAGTTGGTATTTGGCCGAGAAACCCTCGATTCTCGTCGGTTCTGACCGTTCTGACCAAGTTGCGGATGAGACCTCAAATTGCAATGCGCGTTCGTCGGAATCGCAGACCTTCGGAACAGACCAGCAGAAAAATTGAGGAATCTTGATTTAGAGACAAGTTAGCCAGAAATTCGACATTTTTCAACGAATCTCGGCTATTTATGAACCGATCCTGAAATTCTTGGGTGCGTTCGACAGGGCTCCAGACACTCAGCTGCCCCGCACCGAAAATTCAGAAAAAAGTTGGTATTTGGCCGAGAAACCCTCGATTCTCGTCGGTTCTGACCGTTCTGACCAAGTTGCGGATGAGACCTCAAATTGCAATGCGCGTTCGTCGGAATCGCAGACCTTCGGAACAGACCAGCAGAAAAATTGAGAAATCTTGATTTAGAGACAAGTTAGCCAGAAATTCGACATTTTTCAACGGATCTCGGCTATTTATGAACCGATCCTGAAATTCTTGGGTGCGTTCGACAGGGCTCCAGACACTCAGCTGCCCCGCACCGAAAATTCAGAGAAAAGTTGGTATTTGGCCGAGAAACCCTCGATTCTTGTCGGTGCTGACCGTTCTGACCAAGTTGCGGATGGGACCTTAAATTGCAATGCGCGTTCGTCGGAATCGCAGAACTTCAGGTCAGACCAGCAGAAAAATTGAGGAATCTTGATTTAGAGACAAGATAGCCAGAAATTCGAAATTTTTCAACGGATCTCGGCTATTTATGAACCGATCCTGAAATTCTTGGGTGCGTTCGACAGGGCTCCAGACACTCAGCTGCCCCGCACCGGAAATTCAGAAAAAAGTTGGTATTTGGCCGAGAAACCCTCAATTCTTGTCGGTTCTGACCGTTCTGACCAAGTTGCGAATGAGACCACAAATTGCAATGCGCGTTCGTCGGAATCGCAGAACTTCAGGTCAGACCGGCAGAAAAATTGAGGAATCTTGATTTAGAGACAAGTTAGCCAGAAATTCGACATTTTTCAACGGATCTCGGCTATTTATGAATCGATCCTGAAATTCTTGGGTGCGTTCGACAGGGCTCCAGACACTCAGCTGCCCCGCACCGGAAATTCAGAAAAAAGTTGGTATTTGGCCGAGAAACCCACGATTCTCGTCGGTTCTGACCGTTCTGACCAAGTTGCGGATGAGACCTCAAATTGCAATGCGCGTTCGTCGGAATCGCAGAACTTCAGGTCAGACCAGCAGAAAAATTGAGGAATCTTGATTTAGAGTCAAGATAGCCAGAAATTCAAAATTTTTCAACGGATCTCGGCTATTTATGAACCGATCCTGAAATTCTTGGGTGCGTTCGACAGGGCTCCAGACACTCAGCTGCCCCGCACCGGAAATTCAGAAAAAAGTTGGTATTTGGCCGAGAAACCCTCGATTCTTGTCGGTTCTGACCGTTCTGACCAAGTTGCGAATGAGACCACAAATTGCAATGCGCGTTCGTCGGAATCGCAGAACTTCAGGTCAGACCGGCAGAAAAATTGAGGAATCTTGATTTAGAGACAAGTTAGCCAGAAATTCGACATTTTTCGACGGATCTCGGCTATTCATGAACCGGTCCTGAAATTCTTGGGTGCGTTCGACAGGGCTCCAGACACTCAGCTGCCCCGCACCGGAAATTCAGAAAAAAGTTGGTATTTGGCCAAGAAACCCTCGATTCTTGTCGGTTCTGACCGTTCTGACCAAGTTGCGAATGAGACCACAAATTGCAATGCGCGTTCGTCGGAATCGCAGAACTTCAGGTCAGACCGGCAGAAAAATTGAGGAATCTTGATTTAGAGACAAGTTAGCCAGAAATTCGACATTTTTCAACGGATCTCGGCTATTTATGAATCGATCCTGAAATTCTTGGGTGCGTTCGGCAGGGCTCCAGACACTCAGCTGCCCCGCACCGGAAATTCAGAAAAAAGTTGGAATTTGGCCGAGAAACCCACGATTCTCGTCGGTTCTGACCGTTCTGACCAAGTTGCGGATGAGACCTCAAATTGCAATGCGCGTTCGTCGGAATCGCAGAACTTCAGGTCAGACCAGCAGAAAAATTGAGGAATCTTGATTTAGAGTCAAGATAGCCAGAAATTCGAAATTTTTCAACGGATCTCGGCTATTTATGAACCGATCCTGAAATTCTTGGGTGCGTTCGACAGGGCTCCAGACACTCAGCTGCCCCGCACCGAAAATTCAGAAAAAAGTTGGTATTTGGCCGAGAAACCCTCGATTCTCGTCGGTTCTGACCGTTCTGACCAAGTTGCGGATGAGACCCCAAATTGCAATGCGCGTTCGTCGGAATCGCAGAACTTCAGGTCAGACCAGCAGAAAAATTGAGGAATCTTGATGTAGAGACAAGATAGCCAGAAATTCGACATTTTTCAACGGATCTGGGCTATTTATGAACCGATCCTGAAATTCTTGGGTGCGTTCGACAGGGCTCCAGACACTCAGCTGCCCCGCACCGGAAATTCAGAAAAAAGTTGGTATTTGGCCGAGAAATTCTCGATTCTCGTCGGTTCTCACCGTTCTGACCAAGTTGCGAATGAGACCACAAATTGGAATGCGCGTTCGTCGGAATCGCAGAACTTCAGGTCAGACCGGCAGAAAAATTGAGGAATCTTGATTTAGAGACAAGTTAGCCAGAAATTCGACATTTTTCAACGGATCTCGGCTATTTATGAATCGATCCTGAAATTCATGAGTGCGTTCGACAGGGCTCCAGACACTCAGCTGCCCCGCACCGGAAATTCAGAAAAAAGTTGGTATTTGGCCGAGAAATTCTCGATTCTCGTCGGTTCTCACCGTTCTGACCAAGTTACGGATGAGACGTCAAATTGCGATGCGCGTTTGTCGAAATCGCAGACATTCAGGTCAGACCAGTAGAAAAATTGAGGAATCTTGATTTAGAGACAAGATAGCCAGAAATTCGACATTTTTCAACGGATCTCTGCTATTTATGAACCGATCCTGAAATTCTTGGGTGCGTTCGACGGGGCTCCAGACACTCAGCTGCCCCGCACCGAAAATTCAGAAAAAAGTTGGTATTTGGCCGAGAAACCCTCGATTCTCGTCGGTTCTGACCGTTCTGACCAAGTTGCGGATGAGACCTCAAATTGCAATGCGCGTTCGTCGGAATCGCAGAACTTCAGGTCAGACCAGCAGAAAAATTGAGGAATCTTGATTTAGAGACAAGTTAGCCAGAAATTCGACATTTTTCGACGGATCTCGGCTATTCATGAACCGATCCTGAAATTCTTGGGTGCGTTCGACAGGGCTCCAGACACTCAGCTGCCCCGCACCGGAAATTCAGAAAAAAGTTGGTATTTGGCCAAGAAACCCTCGATTCTTGTCGGTTCTGACCGTTCTGACCAAGTTGCGAATGAGACCACAAATTGCAATGCGCGTTCGTCGGAATCGCAGAACTTCAGGTCAGACCGGCAGAAAAATTGAGGAATCTTGATTTAGAGACAAGTTAGCCAGAAATTTGACATTTTTCAACGGATCTCGGCTATTTATGAACCGATCCTGAAATTCTAAGGTGCGTTCGACAGGGCTTCAGACACTCAGCTGCCCCGCATTCAAAATTCAGAAAAAAGTTGGTATTTGGCCGAGAAACCCTCGATTCTCGTCGGTTCTGACCGTTCTGACCAAGTTGCGGATGAGACCTCAAATTGCAATGCGCGTTCGTCGGAATCGCAGACCTTCGGAACAGACCAGCAGAAAAATTGAGGAATCTTGATTTAGAGACAAGTTAGCCAGAAATTCGACATTTTTCAACGAATCTCGGCTATTTATGAACCGATCCTGAAATTCTTGGGTGCGTTCGACAGGGCTCCAGACACTCAGCTGCCCCGCACCGGAAATTCAGAAAAAAGTTGGTATTTGGCCGAGAAACCCTCGATTCTCGTCGGTTCTGACCGTTCTGACCAAGTTGCGGATGAGACCTCAAATTGCAATGCGCGTTCGTCGAAATCGCAGACCTTCGGAACAGACCAGCAGAAAAATTGAGGAATCTTGATTTAGAGACAAGTTAGTCAGAAATTCGACATTTTTCAACGAATCTCGGCTATTTATGAACCGATCCTGAAATTCTTGGGTGCGTTCGACAGGGCTCCAGACACTCAGCTGCCCGGCACCGAAAATTCAGAAAAAAGTTTGTATTTGGCCGAGAAACCCTCGATTCTCGTCGGTTCTGACCGTTCTGACCAAGTTGCGGATGAGACCTCAAATTGCAATGCGCGTTCGTCGGAATCGCAGACCTTCGGAACAGAGCAGCAGAAAAATTGAGGAATCTTGATTTAGAGACAAGTTAGCCAGAAATTCGACATTTTTCAACGGATCTCGGCTATTTATGAACCGATCCTGAAATTCTTGGGTGCGTTCGACAGGGCTCCAGACACTCAGCTGCCCCGCACCGAAAATTCAGAGAAAAGTTGGTATTTGGCCGAGAAACCCTCGATTCTTGTCGGTTCTGACCGTTCTGACCAAGTTGCGGATGAGACCTTAAATTGCAATGCGCGTTCGTCGGAATCGCAGAACTTCAGGTCAGACCAGCAGAAAAATTGAGGAATCTTGATTTAGAGACAAGATAGCCAGAAATTCGACATTTTTCAACGGATCTCGGCTATTTATGAACCGATCCTGAAATTCTTGGGTGCGTTCGACAGGGCTCCAGACACTCAGCTGCCCCGCACCGAAAATTCAGAGAAAAGTTGGTATTTGGTCGAGAAACCCTCGATTCTTGTCGGTTCTGACCGTTCTGACCAAGTTGCGGATGAGACCTTAAATTGCAATGCGCGTTCGTCGGAATCGCAGAACTTCAGGTCAGACCAGCAGAAAAATTAAGGAATCTTGATTTAGAGACAAGATAGCCAGAAATTCGAAATTTTTCAACGGATCTCGGCTATTTATGAACCGATCCTGAAATTCTTGGGTGCGTTCGACAGGGCTCCAGACACTCAGCTGCCCCGCACCGGAAATTCAGAAAAAAGTTGGTATTTGGCCGAGAAACCCTCGATTCTCGTCGGTTCTCACCGTTCTGACCAAGTTACGGATGAGACGTCGAATTGCGATGCGCGTTTGTCGAAATCGCAGACATTCAGGTCAGACCAGCAGAAAAATTGAGGAATCTTGATTTAGAGACAAGATAGCCAGAAATTCGACATTTTTCAACGGATCTCTGCTATTTATGAACCGATCCTGAAATTCTTGGGTGCGTTCGACGGGGCTCCAGACACTCAGCTGCCCCGCACCGAAAATTCAGAAAAAAGTTGGTATTTGGCCGAGAAACCCTCGATTCTCGTCGGTTCTGACCGTTCTGACCAAGTTGCGGATGAGACCTCAAATTGCAATGCGCGTTCGTCGGAATCGCAGAACTTCAGGTCAGACCAGCAGAAAAATTGAGGAATCTTGATTTAGAGACAAGATAGCCAGAAATTCGAAATTTTTCAACGGATCTCGGCTATTTATGAACCGATCCTGAAATTCTTGGGTGCGTTCGACAGGGCTCCAGACACTCAGCTGCCCCGCACCGGAAATTCAGAAAAAAGTTGGTATTTGGCCGAGAAACCCTCGATTCTTGTCGGTTCTGACCGTTCTGACCAAGTTGCGCATGAGACCACAAATTGCAATGCGCGTTCGTCGAAATCGCAGAACTTCAGGTCTGACCGGCAGAAAAATTGAGGAATCTTGATTTAGAGACAAGTTAGCCAGAAATTCGACATTTTTCAACGGATCTCGGCTATTTATGAACCGATCCTGAAATTCTTGGGTGCGTTCGACAGGGCTCCAGACACTCAGCTGCCCCGCACCGGAAATTCAGAAAAAAGTTGGTATTTGGCCGAGAAACCCTCGATTCTCGTCGGTTCTCACCGTTCTGACCAAGTTACGGATGAGACGTCGAATTGCAATGCGCGTTTGTCGAAATCGCAGACATTTAGGTCAGACCAGCAGAAAAATTGAGGAATCTTGATTTAGAGACAAGATAGCCAGAAATTCGACATTTTTCAACAGATCTCTGCTATTTATAAACCGATCCTGAAATTCTTGGGTGCGTTCGACAGGGCTCCAGACACTCAGCTGCCCCGCACCGGAAATTCAGAAAAAAGTTGGTATTTGGCCGAGAAACCCTCGATTCTCGTCGGTTCCGACCGTTCTGACCAAGTTGCGGATGAGACCTCAAATTGCAATGCGCGTTCGTCGGAATTGCAGACCTTCGGAACAGACCAGCAGAAAAATTGAGGAATCTTGATTTAGAGACAAGTTAGCCAGAAATTCGACATTTTTCAACGAATCTCTGCTATTTAGGAACCGATCCTGAAATTTTCGGGTGCGTTCGACAGGGCTCCAGACACTCAGCTGCCCCGCACCGAAAATTCAGAAAAAAGTTGGTATTTGGCCGAGAAACCCTCGATTCTCGTCGGTTCTGACCGTTCTGACCAAGTTGCGGATGAGACCTCAAATTGCAATGCGCGTTCGTCGGAATCGCAGACCTTCGGAACAGACCAGCAGAAAAATTGAGGAATCTTGATTTAGAGACAAGTTAGCCAGAAATTCGACATTTTTCAACGAATCTCGGCTATTTATGAACCGATCCTGAAATTCTTGGGTGCGTTCGACAGGGCTCCAGACACTCAGCTGCCCCGCACCGAAAATTCAGAAAAAAGTTGGTATTTGGCCGAGAAACCCTCGATTCTCGTCGGTTCTGACCGTTCTGACCAAGTTGCGGATGAGACCTCAAATTGCAATGCGCGTTCGTCGGAATCGCAGAACTTCAGGTCAGACCAGCAGAAAAATTGAGGAATCCTGATTTAGAGACAAGATAGCCAGAAATTCGAAATTTTTCAACGGATCTCGGCTATTTATGAACCGATCCTGAAATTCTTGGGTGCGTTCGACAGGGCTCCAGACACTCAGCTGCCCCGCACCGGAAATTCAGAAAAAAGTTGGTATTTGGCCGAGAAACCCTCGATTCTTGTCGGTTCTGACCGTTCTGACCAAGTTGCGAATGAGACCACAAATTGCAATGCGCGTTCGTCGGAATCGCAGAACTTCAGGTCAGACCGGCAGAAAAATTGAGGAATCTTGATTTAGAGACAAGTTAGCCAGAAATTCGACATTTTTCAACGGATCTCGGCTATTTATGAACCGATCCTGAAATTCTTGGGTGCGTTCGACGGGGCTCCAGACACTCAGCTGCCCCGCACCGGAAATTCAGAAAAAAGTTGGTATTTGGCCGAGAAATTCTCGATTCTCGTCGGTTCTCACCGTTCTGACCAAGTTACGGATGAGACCTCAAATTGCAATGCGCGTTCGTCGGAATCGCAGAACTTCAGGTCAGACCAGCAGAAAAATTGAGGAATCTTGATTTAGAGACAAGTTAGCCAGAAATTCGACATTTTTCAACGGATCTCGGCTATTTATGAACCGATCCTGAAATTCTTGGGTGCGTTCGACGGGGCTCCAGACACTCAGCTGCCCCGCACCGGAAATTCAGAAAAAAGTTGGTATTTGGCCGAGAAACCCTCGATTCTCGTCGGTTCTCACCGTTCTGACCAAGTTGCGGATGAGACCTCAAATTGCAATGCGCGTTCGTCGGAATCGCAGACCTTCGGAACAGACCAGCAGAAAAATTGAGGAATCTTGATTTAGAGACAAGTTAGCCAGAAATTCGACATTTTTCAACGAATCTCGGCTATTTATGGACCGATCCTGAAATTCTTGGGTGCGTTCGACAGGGCTCCAGACACTCAGCTGCCCCGCACCGGAAATTCAGAAAAAAGTTGGTATTTGGCCGAGAAACCCTCGATTCTCGTCGGTTCTGACCGTTCTGACCAAGTTGCGGATGAGACCTCAAATTGCAATGCGCGTTCGTCGGAATCGCAGAACTTCAGGTCAGACCAGCAGAAAAATTGAGGAATCTTGATTTAGAGTCAAGATAGCCAGAAATTCGAAATTTTTCAACGGATCTCGGCTATTTATGAACCGATCCTGAAATTCTTGGGTGCGTTCGTCAGGGCTCCAGACACTCAGCTGCCCCGCACCGGAAATTCAGAAAAAAGTTGGTATTTGGCCGAGAAACCCTCGATTCTTGTCGGTTCTGACCGTTCTGACCAAGTTGCGAATGAGACCACTAATTGCAATGCGCGTTCGTCGGAATCGCAGAACTTCAGGTCAGACCGGCAGAAAAATTGAGGAATCTTGATTTAGAGACAAGTTAGCCAGAAATTCGACATTTTTCAACGGATCTCGGCTATTTATGAACCGATCGTGAAATTCTTGGGTGCGTTCGACAGGGCTCCAGACACTTAGCTGCCCCGCACCGGAAATTCAGAAAAAAGTTGGTATTTGGCCGAGAAACCCTCGATTCTCGTCGGTTCTGACCGTTCTGACCAAGTTGCGGATGAGACCTCAAATTGCAATGCGCGTTCGTCGGAATCGCAGACCTTCGGAACAGACCAGCAGAAAAATTGAGGAATCTTGATTTAGAGACAAGTTAGCCAGAAATTCGACATTTTTCAACGAATCTCGGCTATTTATGAACCGATCCTGAAATTCTTGGGTGCGTTCGACAGGGCTCCAGACCTTCAGCTGCCCCGCACCGAAAATTCAGAAAAAAGTTGGTATTTGGCCGAGAAACCCTCGATTCTCGTCGGTTCTGACCGTTCTGACCAAGTTGCGGATGAGACCTCAAATTGCAATGCGCGTTCGTCGGAATCGCAGACCTTCGGAACAGACCAGCAGAAAAATTGAGGAATCTTGATTTAGAGACAAGTTAGCCAGAAATTCGACATTTTTCAACGGATCTCGGCTATTTATGAACCGATCCTGAAATTCTTGGGTGCGTTCGACAGGGCTCCAGACACTCAGCTGCCCCGCACCGGAAATTCAGAAAAAAGTTGGTATTTGGCCAAGAAACCCTCGATTCTTGTCGGTTCTGACCGTTCTGACCAAGTTGCGAATGAGACCACAAATTGCAATGCGCGTTCGTCGGAATCGCAGAACTTCAGGTCAGACCGGCAGAAAAATTGAGGAATCTTGATTTAGAGACAAGTTAGCCAGAAATTCGACATTTTTCAACGGATCTCGGCTATTTATGAATCGATCCTGAAATTCTTGGGTGCGTTCGGCAGGGCTCCAGACACTCAGCTGCCCCGCACCGAAAATTCAGAAAAAAGTTGATATTTGGCCGAGAAACCCTCGATTCTTGTCGGTTCTGACCGTTCTGACCAAGTTGCGGATGAGACCTTAAATTGCAATGCGCGTTCGTCGGAATCGCAGAACTTCAGGTCAGACCAGCAGAAAAATTGAGGAATCTTGATTTAGAGACAAGATAGCCAGAAATTCGAAATTTTTCAACGGATCTCGGCTATTTATAAACCGATCCTGAAATTCTTGGGTGCGTTCGACAGGGCTCCAGACACTCAGCTGCCCCGCACCGGAAATTCAGAAAAGAGTTGGTATTTGGCCGAGAAACCCTCGATTCTTGTCGGTTCTGACCGTTCTGACCAAGTTGCGAATGAGACCACAAATTGCAATGCGCGTTCGTCGGAATCGCAGAACTTCAGGTCAGACCGGCAGAAAAATTGAGGAATCTTGATTTAGAGACAAGTGAGCCGTAAAATTCGACATTTTTCAACGGATCTCGGCTATTTATGAACCGATCCTGAAATTCTAAGGTGCGTTCGACAGGGCTTCAGACACTCAGCTGCCCCGCACCGAAAATTCAGAAAAAAGTTGGTATACGGCCGAGAAACCCTCGATTCTCGTCGGTTCTCACCGTTCTGACCAAGTTACGGATGAGACGTCGAATTGCAATGCGCGTTTGTCGAAATCGCAGACATTCAGGTCAGACCAGCAGAAAAATTGAGGAATCTTGATTTAGAGACAAGATAGCCAGAAATTCGACATTTTCCAACGGATGTCAGCTATTTATGAACCGATCCTGAAATTCTTGGGTGCGTTCGACAGGGCTTCAGACACTCAGCTGCCCCGCACCGAAAATTCAGAAAAAAGTTGGTATTTGGCCGAGAAACCCTCGATTCTCGTCGGTTCTGACCGTTCTGACCAAGTTGCGGATGAGACCTCAAATTGCAATGCGCGTTCGTCGGAATCGCAGACCTTCGGAACAGACCAGCAGAAAAATTGAGGAATCTTGATTTAGAGACAAGTTAGCCAGAAATTCGACATTTTTCAACGAATCTCGGCTATTTATGAACCGATCCTGAAATTCTTGGGTGCGTTCAACAGGGCTCCAGACACTCAGCTGCCCCGCACCGAAAATTCAGGAAAAAGTTGGTATTTGGCCGAGAAACCCTCGATTCTCGTCGGTTCTGACCGTTCTGACCAAGTTGCGGATGAGACCTCAAATTGCAATGCGCGTTCGTCGGAATCGCAGAACTTCAGGTCAGACCAGCAGAAAAATTGAGGAATCTTGATTTAGAGACAAGATAGCCAGAAATTCGAAATTTTTCAACGGATCTCGGCTATTTATGAACCGATCCTGAAATTCTTGGGTGCGTTCGACAGGGCTCCAGACACTCAGCTGCCCCGCACCGGAAATTCAGAAAAAAGTTGGTATTTGGCCGAGAAACCCTCGATTCTTGTCGGTTCTGACCGTTCTGACCAAGTTGCGAATGAGACCACAAATTGCAATGCGCGTTCGTCGGAATCGCAGAACTTCAGGTCAGACCGGCAGAAAAATTGAGGAATCTTGATTTAGAGACAAGTTAGCCAGAAATTCGACATTTTTCAACGGATCTCGGCTATTTATAAACCGATCCTGAAATTCTTGGGTGCGTTCGACAGGGCTCCAGACACTCAGCTGCCCCGCACCGGAAATTCAGAAAAAAGTTGGTATTTGGCCGAGAAACCCTCGATTCTCGTCGGTTCCCACCGTTCTGACCAAGTTACGGATGAGACGTCGAATTGCAATGCGCGTTTGTCGAAATCGCAGACATTCAGGTCAGACCAGCAGAAAAATTGAGGAATCTTGATTTAGAGACAAGATAGCCAGAAATTCGACATTTTTCAACGGATCTCTGCTATTTATAAACCGATCCTGAAATTCTTGGGTGCGTTCGACAGGGCTCCAGACACTCAGCTGCCCCGCACCGAAAATTCAGAAAAAAGTTGGTATTTGGCCGAGAAACCCTCGATTCTCGTCGGTTCTGACCGTTCTGACCAAGTTGCGGACGAGACCTCAAATTGCAATGCGCGTTCGTCGAAATCGCAGACCTTCGGAACAGACCAGCAGAAAAATTGAGGAATCTTGATTTAGAGACAAGTTAGCCAGAAATTCGACATTTTTCAACGAATCTCGGCTATTCATGAACCGATCCTGAAATTCTTGGGTTCGTTCGACAGGGCTCCAGACACTCAGCTGCCCCGCACCGAAAATTCAGAAAAAAGTTGGTATTTGGCCGAGAAACCCTCGATTCTCGTCGGTTCTGACCGTTCTGACCAAGTTGCGGATGAGACCTCAAATTGCAATGCGCGTTCGTCGGAATCGCAGACCTTCGGAACAGACCAGCAGAAAAATTGAGGAATCTTGATTTAGAGACAAGTTAGCCAGAAATTCGACATTTTTCAACGGATCTCGGCTATTTATGAACCGATCCTGAAATTCTTGGGTGCGTTCGACAGGGCTCCAGACACTCAGCTGCCCCGCACCGAAAATTCAGAAAAAAGTTGATATTTGGCCGAGAAACCCTCGATTCTTGTCGGTTCTGACCGTTCTGACCAAGTTGCGGATGAGACCTTAAATTGCAATGCGCGTTCGTCGGAATCGCAGAACTTCAGGTCAGACCAGCAGAAAAATTGAGGAATCTTGATTTAGAGACAAGATAGCCAGAAATTCGAAATTTTTCAACGGATCTCGGCTATTTATAAACCGATCCTGAAATTCTTGGGTGCGTTCGACAGGGCTCCAGACACTCAGCTGCCCCGCACCGGAAATTCAGAAAAAAGTTGGTATTTGGCCGAGAAACCCTCAATTCTTGTCGGTTCTGACCGTTCTGACCAAGTTGCGAATGAGACCACAAATTGCAATGCGCGTTCGTCGGAATCGCAGAACTTCAGGTCAGACCGGCAGAAAAATTGAGGAATCTTGATTTAGAGACAAGTTAGCCAGAAATTCGACATTTTTCAACGGATCTCGGCTATTTAAGAACCGATCCTGAAATTCTAAGGTGCGTTCGACAGGGCTCCAGACACTCAGCTGCCCCGCACCGGAAATTCAGAAAAAAGTTGGTATTTGGCCGAGAAACCCTCGATTCTCGTCGGTTCTCACCGTTCTGACCAAGTTACGGATGAGACGTCGAATTGCAATGCGCGTTTGTCGAAACCGCAGACATTCAGGTCAGACCAGCAGAAAAATTGAGGAATCTTGATTTAGAGACAAGATAGCCAGAAATTCGACATTTTCCAACGGATCTCTGCTATTTATGAACCGATCCTGAAATTCTTGGGTGCGTTCGACAGGGCTCCAGACACTCAGCTGCCCCGCACCGAAAATTCAGAAAAAAGTTGGTATTTGGCCGAGAAACCCTCGATTCTCGTCGGTTCTTACCGTTCTGACCAAGTTGCGGATGAGACCTCAAATTGCAATGCGCGTTCGTCGGAATCGCAGAACTTCAGGTCAGACCAGCAGAAAAATTGAGGAATCTTGATTTAGAGACACGATAGCCAGAAATTCGAAATTTTTCAACGGATCTCGGCTATTTATGAACCGATCCTGAAATTCTTGGGTGCGTTCGACAGGGCTCCAGACACTCAGCTGCCCCGCACCGGAAATTCAGAAAAAAGTTGGTATTTGGCCAAGAAACCCTCGATTCTTGTCGGTTCTGAGCGTTCTGACCAAGTTGCGAATGAGACCACAAATTGCAATGCGCGTTCGTCGGAATCGCAGAACTTCAGGTCAGACCGGCAGAAAAATTGAGGAATCTTGATTTAGAGACAAGTTAGCCAGAAATTCGACATTTTTCAACGGATCTCGGCTATTTATGAACCGATCCTGAAATTCTAAGGTGCGTTCGACAGGGCTCCAGACACTCAGCTGCCCCGCACCGGAAATTCAGAAAAAAGTTGGTATTTGGCCGAGAAACCCTCGATTCTCGTCGGTTCCCACCGTTCTGACCAAGTTACGGATGAGACGTCGAATTGCAATGCGCGTTTGTCGAAATCGCAGACATTTAGGTCAGACCAGCAGAAAAATTGGGGAATCTTGATTTAGAGACAAGTTAGCCAGAAATTCGACATTTTCTAACGGATCTCTGCTATTTATGAACCGATCCTGAAATTCTTGGGTGCGTTCGACAGGGCTCCAGACACTCAGCTGCCCCGCACCGAAAATTCAGAAAAAAGTTGGTATACGGCCGAGAAACCCTCGATTCTCGTCGGTTCTGACCGTTCTGACCAAGTTGCGGATGAGACCTCAAATTGCAATGCGCGTTCGTCGGAATCGCAGACCTTCGGAACAGACCAGCAGAAAAATTGAGGAATCTTGATTTAGAGACAAGTTAGCCAGAAATTCGACATTTTTCAACGGATCTCGGCTATTTATGAACCGATCCTGAAATTCTTGGGTGCGTTCGACAGGGCTCCAGACACTCAGCTGCCCCGCACCGAAAATTCAGAAAAAAGTTGGTATTTGGCCGAGAAACCCTCGATTCTTGTCGGTTCTGACCGTTCTGACCAAGTTGCGGATGAGACCTTAAATTGCAATGCGCGTTCGTCGGAATCGCAGAACTTCAGGTCAGACCAGCAGAAAAATTGAGGAATCTTGATTTAGAGACAAGATAGCCAGAAATTCGTCATTTTTCAACGGATCTCGGCTATTTATGAACCGATCCTGAAATTCTTGGGTGCGTTCGACAGGACTCCAGACACTCAGCTGCCCCGCACCGGAAATTCAGAAAAAAGTTGGTATTTGGCCGAGAAACCCTCGATTCTCGTCGGTTCTCACCGTTCTGACCAAGTTACGGATGAGACGTCGAATTGCAATGCGCGTTTGTCGAAATCGCAGACATTCAGGTCAGACCAGCAGAAAAATTGAGGAATCTTGATTTAGAGACAAGATAGCCAGAAATTCGACATTTTTCAACGGATCTCTGCTATTTATAAACCGATCCTGAAATTCTTGGGTGCGTTCGACAGGGCTCCAGACACTCAGCTGCCCCGCACCGAAAATTCAGAAAAAAGTTGGTATTTGGCCGAGAAACCCTCGATTCTCGTCGGTTCTTACCGTTCTGACCAAGTTGCGGATAAGACCTCAAATTGCAATGCGCGTTCGTCGGAATCGCAGAACTTCAGGTCAGACCAGCAGAAAAATTGAGGAATCTTGATTTAGAGACACGATAGCCAGAAATTCGAAATTTTTCAACGGATCTCGGCTATTTATGAACCGATCCTGAAATTCTTGGGTGCGTTCGACAGGGCTCCAGACACTCAGCTGCCCCGCACCGGAAATTCAGAAAAAAGTTGGTATTTGGCCGAGAAACCCTCGATTCTTGTCGGTTCTGACCGTTCTGACCAAGTTGCGAATGAGACCACAAATTGCAATGCGCGTTCGTCGGAATCGCAGAACTTCGGAACAGACCAGCAGAAAAATTGAGGAATCTTGATTTAGAGACAAGTAAGCCAGAAATTCGACATTTTTCAACGGATCTCGGCTATTTATAAACCGATCCTGAAATTCTTGGGTGCGTTCGACAGGGCTCCAGACACTCAGCTGCCCCGCACCCGAAATTCAGAAAAAAGTTGGTATTTGGCCGAGAAACCCTCGATTCTCGTCGGTTCTCACCGTTCTGACCAAGTTACGGATGAGACGTCGAATTGCAATGCGCGTTCGTCGAAATCGCAGACATTCAGGTCAGATCAGTAGAAAAATTGAGGAATTTTGATTTAGAGACAAGTTAGCCAGAAATTCGACATTTATTAACGGATCTCGGCTATTTATGAAACGATCCTGAAATTCTTGGGTGCGTTCGACAGGGCTCCAGACACTCAGCTGCCCCGCACCGAAAATTCAGAAAAAAGTTGGTATTTGGCCGAGAAACCCTCGATTCTTGTCGGTTCTGACCGTTCTGACCAAGTTGCGGATGAGACCTCAAATTGCAATGCGCGTTCGTCGGAATCGCAGACCTTCGGAACAGACCAGCAGAAAAATTGAGGAATCTTGATTTAGAGACAAGTTAGCCAGAAATTCGACATTTTTCAACGAATCTCGGCTATTTATGAACCGATCCTAAAATTCTTGGGTGCGTTCGACAGGGCTCCAGACACTCAGCTGCCCCGCACCGAAAATTCAGAAAAAAGTTGGTATTTGGCCGAGAAACCCTCGATTCTCGTCGGTTCTGACCGTTCTGACCAAGTTGCGGATGAGACCTCAAATTGCAATGCGCGTTCGTCGGAATCGCAAAACTTCAGGTCAGACCAGCAGAAAAATTGAGGAATCTTGATTTAGAGACAAGATAGCCAGAAATTCGACATTTTTCAACGGATCTCTGCTATTTATAAACCGATCCTGAAATTCTTGGGTGCGTTCGACAGGGCTCCAGACACTCAGCTGCCCCGCACCGAAAATTCAGAAAAAAGTTGGTATTTGGCCGAGAAACCCTCGATTCTCGTCGGTTCTGACCGTTCTGACCAAGTTGCGGACGAGACCTCAAATTGCAATGCGCGTCCGTCGGAATCGCAGACCTTCGGAACAGACCTGCAGAAAAATTGAGGAATCTTGATTTAGAGACAAGTTAGCCAGAAATTCGACATTTTTTAACGAATCTCGGCTATTTATGAACCGATCCTGAAATTCTTGGGTTCGTTCGACAGGGCTCCAGACATTCAGCTGCCCCGCACCGAAAATTCAGGAAAAAGTTGGTATTTGGCCGAGAAACCCTCGATTCTCGTCGGTTCTGACCGTTCTGACCAAGTTGCGGATGAGACCTCAAATTGCAATGCGCGTTCGTCGGAATCGCAGACCTTCGGAACAGACCAGCAGAAAAATTGAGAAATCTTGATTTAGAGACAAGTTAGCCAGAAATTCGACATTTTTCAACGGATCTCGGCTATTTATGAACCGATCCTGAAATTCTTGGGTGCGTTCGACAGGGCTCCAGACACTCAGCTGCCCCGCACCGAAAATTCAGAAAAAAGTTGGTATTTGGCCGAGAAACCCTCGATTCTTGTCGGTTCTGACCGTTCTGACCAAGTTGCGGATGAGACCTTAAATTGCAATGCGCGTTCGTCGGAATCGCAGAACTTCAGGTCAGACCAGCAGAAAAATTTCGGAATCTTGATTTGGAGACAAGTTAGCCAGAAATTCGACATTTTTCAACGGATCTCGGCTATTTAAGAACCGATCCTGAAATTCTTGGGTGCGTTCGACAGGGCTCCAGACACTCAGCTGCCCCGCACCAAAAATTCAGAAAAAAGTTAATATTTGGCCGGGAAACCCTCGATTCTTGTCGGTTCTGACCGTTCTGACCAAGTTGCGGATGAGACCCCAAATTGCAATGCGCGTTTGTCGGAATCGCAGACCTTCAGAACAGATCAGTAGAAAAATTGAGGAATTTTGATTTAGAGACAAGTTAGCCAGGAATTCGACATTTTTTAACGGATCTCGGCTATTTATGAAACGATCCTGAAATTCTTGGGTGCGTTCGACAGGGCTCCAGACACTCAGCTGCCCCGCACCGAAAATTCAGAAAAAAGTTGGTATTTGGCCGAGAAACCCTCGATTCTTGTCGGTTCCGACCGTTCAGACCAAGTTGCGGATGAGACCTCAAATTGCAATGCGCGTTCGTCGGAATCGCAGACCTTCAGGTCAGACCAGCAGAAAAATTGAGGAATCTCGAATTAGAGACAAGATAGCCAGAAATTCGACATTTTTCAACGGATCTCGGCTATTTATAAACCGATCCTGAAATTCTTGCTCGCGTTCGACAGGGCTTCAGACACTCAGCTGCCCCGCACCGAAAATTCAGAAAAAAGTTGGTATTTGGCCGAGAAACCCTCGATACTTGTCGGTTCTGACCGTTCTGACCAAGTTGCGGATGAGACCTCGAATTGCAATGCGCGTTTGTCGGAATCGCAGACCTTCAGGTCAGACCAGCAGAAAAATTGAGGAATCTTGATTTAGAGACAAGATAGCCAGAAATTCGACATTTTTCAACGGATCTCAGCTATTTATGAACCGATCCTGAAATTCTTGGGTGCGTTCGACAGGACTCCAGACACTCAGCTGCCCCGCACCGAAAATTCAGGAAAAAGTTGGTATTTGGCCGAGAAACCCTCGATTCTCGTCGGTTCTCACCGTTCTGACCAAGTTACGGATGAGACGTCGAATTGCAATGCGCGTTTGTCGAAATCGCAGACATTCAGGTCAGACCCGCAGAAAAATTGAGGAATCTTGATTTAGAGACAAGATAGCCAGAAATTCGACATTTTTCAACGGATCTCTGCTATTTATAAACCGATCCTGAAATTCTTGGGTGCGTTCGACAGGGCTCCAGACACTCAGCTGCCCCGCACCGAAAATTCAAAAAAAAGTTGGTATTTGGCCGAGAAACCCTCGATTCTCGTCGGTTCTGACCGTTCTGACCAAGTTGCGGATGAGA
This sequence comes from Diprion similis, assembly GCF_021155765.1. Taxonomy (NCBI): domain Eukaryota; kingdom Metazoa; phylum Arthropoda; class Insecta; order Hymenoptera; family Diprionidae; genus Diprion; species Diprion similis. The sequence continues at coordinate 3,756,416 of NC_060106.1, forward strand.
CCTCAAATTGCAATGCGCGTTCGTCGGAATCGCAGACCTTCGGAACAGACCAGCAGAAAAATTGAGGAATCTTGATTTAGAGACAAGTTAGCCAGAAATTCGACATTTTTCAACGAATCTCGGCTATTTATGAACCGATCCTGAAATTCTTGGGTGCGTTCGACAGGGCTCCAGACACTTAGCTGCCCCGCACCGAAAATTCAGAAAAAAGTTGGTATTTGGCCGAGAAACCCTCGATTCTCGTCGGTTCTGACCGTTCTGACCAAGTTGCGGATGAGACCTCAAATTGCAATGCGCGTTCGTCGGAATCGCAAAACTTCAGGTCAGACCAGCAGAAAAATTGAGGAATCTTGATTTAGAGACAAGATAGCCAGAAATTCGACATTTTTCAACGGATCTCTGCTATTTATAAACCGATCCTGAAATTCTTGGGTGCGTTCGACAGGGCTCCAGACACTCAGCTGCCCCGCACCGAAAATTCAGAAAAAAGTTGGTATTTGGCCGAGAAACCCTCGATTCTCGTCGGTTCTGACCGTTCTGACCAAGTTGCGGACGAGACCTCAAATTGCAATGCGCGTCCGTCGGAATCGCAGACCTTCGGAACAGACCTGCAGAAAAATTGAGGAATCTTGATTTAGAGACAAGTTAGCCAGAAATTCGACATTTTTCAACGAATCTCGGCTATTTATGAACCGATCCTGAAATTCTTGGGTTCGTTCGACAGGGCTCCAGACACTCAGCTGCCCCGCACCGAAAATTCAGGAAAAAGTTGGTATTTGGCCGAGAAACCCTCGATTCTCGTCGGTTCTGACCGTTCTGACCAAGTTGCGGATGAGACCTCAAATTGCAATGCGCGTTCGTCGGAATCGCAGACCTTCGGAACAGACCAGCAGAAAAATTGAGAAATCTTGATTTAGAGACAAGTTAGCCAGAAATTCGACATTTTTCAACGGATCTCGGCTATTTATGAACCGATCCTGAAATTCTTGGGTGCGTTCGACAGGGCTCCAGACACTCAGCTGCCCCGCACCGAAAATTCAGAAAAAAGTTGGTATTTGGCCGAGAAACCCTCGATTCTTGTCGGTTCTGACCGTTCTGACCAAGTTGCGGATGAGACCTTAAATTGCAATGCGCGTTCGTCGGAATCGCAGAACTTTAGGTCAGACCAGCAGAAAAATTTAGGAATCTTGATTTGGAGACAAGTTAGCCAGAAATTCGACATTTTTCAACGGATCTCGGCTATTTATGAACCGATCCTGAAATTCTTGGGTGCGTTCGACAGGGCTCCAGACACTCAGCTGCCCCGCACCAAAAATTCAGAAAAAAGTTAATATTTGGCCGGGAAACCCTCGATTCTTGTCGGTTCTGACCGTTCTGACCAAGTTGCGGATGAGACCCCAAATTGCAATGCGCGTTTGTCGGAATCGCAGACCTTCAGAACAGATCAGTAGAAAAATTGAGGAATTTTGATTTAGAGACAAGTTAGCCAGAAATTCGACATTTTTTAACGGATCTCGGCTATTTATGAAACGATTCTGAAATTCTTGGGTGCGTTCGACAGGGCTCCAGACACTCAGCTGCCCCGCACCGGAAATTCAGAAAAAAGTTGGTATTTGGCCGAGAAACCCTCGATTCTTGTCGGTTCCGACCGTTCTGACCAAGTTGCGGATGAGACCTCAAATTGCAATGCGCGTTCGTCGGAATCGCAGACCTTCGGGTCAGACCAGCAGAAAAATTGAGGAATCTCGAATTAGAGACAAGATAGCCAGAAATTCGACATTTTTCAACGAATCTCGGCTATTTATAAACCGATCCTGAAATTCTTGCTCGCGTTCGACAGGGCTTCAGACACTCAGCTGCCCCGCACCGAAAATTCAGAAAAAAGTTGGTATTAGGCCGAGAAACCCTCGATACTTGTCGGTTCTGACCGTTCTGACCAAGTTGCGGATGAGACCGCGAATTGCAATGCGCGTTTGTCGGAATCGCAGACCTTCAGGTCAGACCAGCAGAAAAAGTGAGGAATCTTGATTTAGAGACAAGATAGCCAGAAATTCGACATTTTTCAACGGATCTCTGCTATTTATGAACCGATCCTGAAATTCTTGGGTGCGTTCGACAGGGCTCCAGACACTTAGCTGCCCCGCACCGAAAATTCAGAAAAAAGTTGGTATTTGGCCGAGAAACCCTCGATTCTCATCGGTTCTGACCGTTCTGACCAAGTTACGGATGAGACGTCGAATTGCAATGCGCGTTTGTCGGAATCGCAGACATTCAGGTCAGACCAGCAGAAAATTGGGGAATCTTGATTTGGAGACAAGATAGCCAGAAATTCGACATTTTTCAACGGATCTCGGCTATTTATGAACCGATCCTGAAATTTTTGGGTGGGTTTGACAGGGCTCCAGACACTCAGCTGCCCCGCACCAAAAATTCAGAAAAAAGTTGGTATTTGGCCGAGAAACCCTCGATTCTCGTCGGTTCTGACCGTTCTGACCAGGTTGCGGATCAGACCTCAAATTGCAATGCGCGTTCGTCGGAATTGCAGACCTTCAGAACAGACCAGCAGAAAAATTGAGGAATCTTGATTTAGAGACAAGTTAGCCAGAAATTCGACATTTTTCAACGGATCTCGGCTATGTATGAACCGATCCTGAAATTCTTGGGTGCGTTTGACAGGGCTCCAGACACTCAGCTGCCCCGCACCAAAAATTCAGAAAAAAGTTAATATTTGGCCGAGAAACCCTCGATTCTTGTCGGTTCTGACCGTTCTGACCAAGTTGCGGATGAGACCTTAAATTGCAATGCGCGTTTGTCGGAATCGCAGACCTTCAGAACAGACCAGCAGAAAAATTGAGGAATCTTGATTTAGAGACAAGTTAGCCTGAATTTCGACATTTTTTAACGGATCTCGGCTATTTATGAAACGATCCTGAAATTCTTGGGTGCGTTCGACAGGGCTCCAGACACTCAGCTGCCCCGCACCGAAAATTCAGAAGAAAGTTGGTATTTGGCCGAGAAACCCTCAATTCTCGTCGGTCCTGACCATTCTGACCAAGTTACGGATGAGACGTCAAATTGCAATGCGCGTTTGTCGGAATCGCAGACATTCAGGTCAGACCAGCAGAAAAATTGGGGAATCTTGATTTGGAGACAAGATAGCCAGAAATTCGACATTTTTCAACGGATCTCGGCTATTTATGAACCGATCCCGAAATTCTTGGGTGGGTTTGACAGGGCTCCAGACACTCAGCTGCCCCGCACCGAAAATTCGGAAAAAAGTTGGTATTTGGCCGAGAAACCCTCGATTCTCGTCGGTTCTGACCGTTCTGACCAAGTTGCGGATGAGACCTCAAATTGCAATGCGCGTTCATCGGAATCGCAGACCTTCAGAACAGACCAGCAGAAAAATTGAGGAATCTTGATTTAGAGACAAGTTAGCCAGAAATTCGACATTTTTCAACGGATCTCGGCTATTTATGAACCGATCCTGAAATTCTTGGGTGCGTTCGACAGGGCTCCAGACACTCAGCTGCCCCGCACCAAAAATTCAGAAAAAAGTTAATATTTGGCCGAGAAACCCTCGATTCTTGTCGGTTCTGACCGTTCTGACCAAGTTGCGGATGAGACCTCAAATTGCAATGCGCGTTTGTCGGAATCGCAGACCTTCAGAACAGACCAGCAGAAAAATTGAGGAATCTTGATTTAGAGACAAGTGAGCCAGAAATTCGACATTTTTTAACGGATCTCGGCTATTTATAAAACGATCCTGAAATTCTTGGGTGCGTTCGACAGGGCTCCAGACACTCAGCTGCCCCGCACCGAAAATTCAGCAAAAAGTTGGTATTTGGCCGAGAAACCCTCAATTCTCGTCGGTTCTGACCATTCTGACCAAGTTACGGATGAGACGTCGAATTGCAATGCGCGTTTGTCGGAAACGCAGACATTCAGGTCAGACCAGCAGAAAAATTAGGGAATCTTGATTTAGAGACAAGATAGCCAGAAATTCGACATTTTTCAACGGATCTCGGCTATTTGTGATCCGATGCTGAAATTCTTGCTCGCGTTCGACAGGGCTCCAGACACTCAGCTGCCCCGCACCGAAAATTCAGAAAAAAGTTGGTATTTGGCCGAGAAACCCTCGATACTTGTCGGTTCTGACCGTTCTGACCAAGTTGCGGATGAGACCTCAAATTCCAATGCGCGTTTGTCGGAATCGCAGACCTTCAGAACAGACCAGTAGAAAAATTGAGGAATTTTGATTTAGAGACAAGTTAGCCAGAAATTCGACATTTTTTAACGGATCTCGGCTATTTATGAAACGATCCTGAAATTCTTGGGTGCGTTCGACAGGGCTCCAGACACTCAGCTGCCCCGCACCGAAAATTCAGAAAAAAGTTGGTATTTGGCCGAGAAACCCTCGATTCTTGTCGGTTCCGACCGTTCTGACCAAGTTGCGAATGAGACCTCAAATTGCAATGCGCGTTCGTCGGAATCGCAGACCTTCAGGTCAGACCAGCAGAAAAATTGAGGAATCTCGATTTAGAGACAAGATAGCCAGAAATTCGACATTTTTCAACGGATCTCGGCTATTTATGAACCGATCCTGAAATTCTTGGGTGCGTTCGACAGGGCTCCAGACACTCAGCTGCCCCGCACCAAAAATTCAGAAGAAAGTTGGTATTTGGCCGAGAAACCCTCGATTCTCGTCGGTTCTGACCGTTCTGACCAGGTTGCGGATCAGACCTCAAATTGCAATGCGCGTTCGTCGGAATTGCAGACCTTCAGAACAGACCAGCAGAAAAATTGAGGAATCTTGATTTAGAGACAAGTTAGCCAGAAATTCGACATTTTTCAACGGATCTCGGCTATGTATGAACCGATCCTGTGTTCTTGGGTGCGTTTGACAGGGCTCCAGACACTCAGCTGCCCCGCACCAAAAATTCAGAAAAAAGTTAATATTTGGCCGAGAAACCCTCGATTCTTGTCGGTTCTGACCGTTCTGACCAAGTTGCGGATGAGACCTTAAATTGCAATGCGCGTTTGTCGGAATCGCAGACCTTCAGAACAGACCAGCAGAAAAATTGAGGAATCTTGATTTAGAGACAAGTTAGCCTGAATTTCGACATTTTTTAACGGATCTCGGCTATTTATGAAACGATCCTGAAATTCTTGGGTGCGTTCAACAGGGCTCCAGACACTCAGCTGCCCCGCACCGAAAATTCAGAAGAAAGTTGGTATTTGGCCGAGAAACCCTCAATTCTCGTCGGTCCTGACCATTCTGACCAAGTTACGGATGAGACGTCGAATTGCAATGCGCGTTTGTCGGAATCGCAGACATTCAGGTCAGACCAGCAGAAAAATTGGGGAATCTTGATTTGGAGACAAGATAGCCAGAAATTCGACATTTTTCAACGGATCTCGGCTATTCATGAACCGATCCCGAAATTCTTGGGTGGGTTTGACAGGGCTCCAGACACTCAGCTGCCCCGCACCGAAAATTCGGAAAAAAGTTGGTATTTGGCCGAGAAACCCTCGATTCTCGTCGGTTCTGACCGTTCTGACCAAGTTGCGGATGAGACCTCAAATTGCAATGCGCGTTCATCGGAATCGCAGACCTTCGGAACAGACCAGCAGAAAAATTGAGGAATCTTGATTTAGAGACAAGTTAGCCAGAAATTCGACATTTTTCAACGGATCTCGGCTATTTATGAACCGATCCTGAAATTCTTGGGTGCGTTCGACAGGGCTCCAGACACTCAGCTGCCCGCACGGAAAATTCAGAAAAAAGTTGGTATTTGGCCGAGAAACCCTCGATTCTTGTCGGTTCTGACCGTTCTGACCAAGTTGCGGATGAGACCTCAATTTGCAATGCGCGTTCGTCGGAATCGCAGACCTTCAGGTCAGACCAGCAAAAAAATTGAGGAATCTTGATTTAGAGACAAGTTAGCCAGATATTCGACATTTTTCAACGGATCTCGGCTATTTATGAACCGATTCTGAAATTCTTGGGTGCGTTCGACAGGGCTCCAGACACTCAGCTGCCCCGCACCGAAAATTCAGAAAAAAGGTGGTATTTGGCCGAGAAACCCTCGATTCTTGTCGGTTCTGACCGTTCTGGCCAAGTTGCGGATGAGACCTCAAATTGCAATGCGCGTTTGTCGAAATCGCAGACATTCAGGTCAGACCAGCAGAAAAATTGGGGAATCTTGATTTGGAGACAAGATAGCCAGAAATTCGACATTTTTCAACGGATCTCGGCTATTCATGAACCAATCCTGAAATTCTTAGGTGGGTTCGACAGGGCTCGAGACACTCAGCTGCCCCGCACCGAGAATTCAGAAAAAAGTTGGTATTTGGCCGAGAAACCCTCGATTCTCGTCGGTTCTGACCGTTCTGACCAAGTTACGGATGAGACGTCGAATTGCAATGCGCGTTTGTCGGAATCGCAGACATTCAGGTCAGACCAGCAGAAAATTGGGGAATCTTGATTTGGAGACAAGATAGCCAGAAATTCGACATTTTTCAACGGATCTCGGCTATTTATGAACCGATCCTGAAATTCTTGGGTGGGTTTGACAGGGCTCCAGACACTCAGCTGCCCCGCACCGAAAATTCAGAAAAAAGTTGGTATTTGGCCGAGAAACCCTCGATTCTCGTCGGTTTTGACCGTTCTGACCAAGTTGCGGATGAGACCTCAAATTGCAATGCGCGTCTGTCGGAATCGCAGACATTCAGGTCAGACCGGCAGAAAAATTAAAGATTTCTTGATTTAGAGACGAGGTAGCCAGGAAGTCTACATTTTTTAACGGATCTCGGCCATTCATGAAAGGATCCCGAAATTCTTGGGTGGGTTTGACAGAGCTCCAGACACTTAGCTGTCTTGCACTGAAAATTCAGAAGAAATTCGGTATTTGTCTGAGAAACCCTAGATTCTCGTCGGTCCTGACCGTTCCGACCAAGTTACGGATGAGACCTCGAATTGTCATGCGCGTTTGTCAGAACCGCAGACATTTAGGTCAGACCAGCAGAAAAATTGGAGATATGTCGATTTAGAGACGAAATAGCCAGGAATTCTACATTTTTCAACGGATCTCGGCTATTTATGAACCGATCCTGAAATTCTTGGGTGGGTTTGACAGAGCTCCAGTCACTTAGCTGTCCCGCACCGAAAATTCAGTAGAAAGTCAGTATTTGTCTGAGAAACCGTAGATTTTCGTCGGTCCTGACCGTTCCGACCAAGTTACGGATGAGACCTCGAATTGTCATGCGCGTTTGTCGGAATCGCAGACATTCAGGTCAGACCAGCAGAAAAATTGGAGATATATCGATTCAGAGACGAGATAGCCAGGAATTCTACATTTTTCAACGGATCTCGGCTATTCATGAACCGATCCTGGAATTCTTGGGTGGGTTCGACAAAGCTTCAGACACTCAGCTGCCCCGCACCGAAAATTCAGAAAAAAGTTGGTATTTGGCTGGAAAACCCTAGATTCTCGTCGGTTCCGACCGTTCCGACCAAGTTACGGATGAGACCTTGAATTGTCATGCGCGTTTGTCAGAATCGCAGACATTTAGGTCAGACCAGCAGAAAATTTGGAGATATCTTGCTTTAGAGACGAGATAGCCAGGAATTCTACATTTTCAAACGGATCTTGGCTATTCATGAACCGATCCCGAAATTCTTGGGTGGGTTCGACAAAGCTCCAGACACCTAGCTACCACGCACCGAAAATTCAGAAAAAAGTTGGTATTTGGCTGCGAAACCCTAGATTCTCGTCGGTCCCGACCGTTCTGACCAAGTTACGGATGTGACCTAGAATTGTAATGCGCTTTTGTCAGAATCGCGGACTTTCAGGTCAGACTAGCGGAAAAATTGAAGATATCTCGATTTAGAGACGAGCGAGCCAGGAATTCTACATTTTTTAACGGATCTTGGCTATTCATGAACCGATCCTGAAATTCTTGGCCGGGTTCGACAAAGCTTCAGACACTTGGCTGCCCAGCACCGAAAATTCAGAAAAAAGTTGGTATTTGGCTGAAAAACCCGAGATTCTCGTCGGTTCTGACCGTTTCGACCAAGTTACTGATGAGACCTCGAATTGTCATGCGCGTTTGTTAGAATCGCAGACATTCAGGTCAGACCAGCAGAAAAATTGGAGATATCTCGATTTGGAGACGAGATAGCCAGGAATTCTACATTTTTCAACGAATTTCGGCTATTTATAGACCAATCCTGAAATTCTTGGGTGGGTTCGACAAAGCTCCAGACACCTAGCTACCCCGCACCGAAAATTCAGAAAAAAGTTGGTATTTGGCTGCGAAACCCTAGATTCTCGTCGGTCCCGACCGTTCCGACCAAGTTACGGATGAGACCTAGAATTGTAATGCGCGTTTGTCAGAATCGCGGACTTTCAGGTCAGACTAGCGGAAAAATTGGAGATATCTCGATTTAGAGACGAGATAGCCAGGACTTCTACATTTTTTAACGGATCTCGGCTATTCATGAACCGATCCTGAAATTCTTGGGTGGGTTCGACAATCCTTCAGACACTCAGCTGCCAAGCACCGAAAATTCAGAAAAAAGTTGGTATTTGGCTGAAAAACCCTAGATTCTCGTCGGTTCTGACCGTTCCGACCAAGTTACGGATGAGACCTTAAATTGTCATGCGCCTTTGTCAGAATCGCAGACATTTGGGCCAGACCAGCAGAAAAATTAGAGATATCTTGATTTAGAGACGAGATGGCCGGAAATTCTACATTTTTCAACGGATCTTGGCTATTCATGAACCGATCCTGAAATTCTTGGGTGGGTTCGACAGAGCTCCAGACACTAAGCTGCCTCGCATCGAAAATTCAGAAAAAAGTTGATACTTGGCTGAGAAACCCTAGATTCCCGTCGGTTTCGACCGTTCTGACCAAGTTACGGATAAGACCTCGAATTGTGATGCGCGTTTGTCAGAATCGCAGACATTCAGGTCAGACCAGCAGGAAAATTGAAGTTATCTTGATTTAGAGACGAGGTAGCCAGGAAGTCTACTTTTTTAAACGGATCTTGGCTATTCATGAACCGATCCTGAAATTCTTGGGTGGGTTTGACAAAGCTTCAGACACTCAGCTGCCCCGCACCGAAAATTCAGGAAAAAGTTGGTATTTGGCTGAAAAACCCTAGATTCTCGTCGGTTCTGACCGTTCCGACCAAGTTACGGATGAGACCTTGAATTGCAATGCGCGTTTGTCAGAATCGCGGACTTTCAGGTCAGACTAGCGGGAAAATTGAAGATATCTCGATTTAGAGACGAGATAGCTAGGAATTCTACTTTTTTCAACGGATCTCGGCTATTCATGAACCGATCCTGAAATTCTTGGGTGGGTTCGACAGAGCTCCAGACACTTAGCTGTCCTGCACCGAAAATTCAGAAGAAAGTCGGTATTTGTCTGAGAAACCCTAGATTCTCGTCGGTCCTGACCGTTCCGACCAAGTTACGGATGAGACCTCGAATTGTCATGCGCGTTTGTCAGAATCGCAGACATTCAGGTCAGACCAGCAGGAAAATTGGAGATATTTCGATTCAGAGACGAGATATCCAGTAATTCTACATTTTTCAACGAATCTCGGCTATTCATGAACCGATCCTGAAATTCTTGGGTGGGTTCGACAAAGCTTCAGACACTTAGCTGCCCCGCACCGAAAATTCAGAAAAAAGTTGGTATTTGGCTGAAAAACCTGAGATTCTCGTCGGTTCTGACCGTTCCGACCAAGTTACGGATGAGACCTTGAATTGTCATGCGCGTTTATCAGAATCGCAGACATTCAGGTCAGACCAGCACAAAAATTCGAGATATCTTGATTTAGAGACGAGATAGCCGGGAATTCTACATTTTTCAACGGATCTGGGCTATTCATGAACCGATCCTGAAATTCTTGGGTGGGTTCGACAAAGCTCCAGACACTCAGCTGCCCCGCACCGGAAATTCAGAAAAAAGTTGATACTTGGCTGAGAAACCCTAGATTCCCGTCGGTTTCGACCGTTCTGACCAAGTTACGGATGAGACCTCGAATTGTAATGCGCGTTTGTCAGAATCGCAGACATTCAGGTCAGACCAGCAGGAAAATTGAAGTTATCGTGATTTAGAGACAAGGTAGCCAGGAAGTCTACATTTTTTAACGGATCTCGGCTATTCATTAAACGATCCCGAAATTCTTGGGTGGGTTTGACGGAGCTCCAGACACTTAGCTGTCTCGCACCGAAAATTCAGAAGAAAGTCGGTATTTGTCTGAGAAACCCTAGATTCTCGTCGGTTCTGACCGTTCCGACCAAGTTACGGATGAGACCTCGAATTGTCATGCGCGTTTGTCAGAATCGCAGACATTCAGGTCAGACCAGCAGAAAAATTGGAGATATCTCGATTTAGAGACGAAATAGCCAGGAATTCTACATTTTTCAGCGGATCTCGGCTATTTATCAACCGATCCTGGAATTCTTGGGTGGGTTCGACAAAGCTCCAGACACCTAGCCACCCCGCACCGAAAATTCGGAAGAAAGTTGGTATTTGGCTGCGAAACCCTAGATTCTCGTCGGTTCCAACCGTTCTGACCAAGTTACGGATGAGACCTCGGATTGTCATGCGCGTTTGTCAGAATCGCAGACATTCAGGTCAGACCAGCAGAAAAATTGGAGATATCTCGATTTAGAGACGAGATAGCCAGGAATTCTACATTTTTTAACGGATCTCGGCTATTCATGAACCGATCCTGAAATTCTTGGGTGGGTTCGACAATCCTTCAGACACTCAGCTGCCAAGCACCGAAAATTCAGAAAAAAGTTGGTATTTGGCTGAAAAACCCTAGATTCTCGTCGGTTCTGACCGTTCCGACCAAATTACGGATGAGACTTTGAATTGTCATGCGCGTTTGTCAGGATCGCAGACATTTAGGTCAGGCCAGCACAAAAATTAGTGATATCTTGATTCAGAGACGAGATAGCCGGGAATTCTACATTTTTCAACGGATCTGGGCTATTCATGAACCGATCCTGAAATTCTTGGGTGGGTTCGACAGAGTTCCAGACACCTAGCCACCCCGCACCGAAAATTCGGAAAAAAGTTGGTATTTGGCTGCGAAACCCTAGATTCTCGTCGGTCCCAACCGTTCTGACCAAGTTACGGATGAGACCTTGAATTGTAATGCGCGTTTGTCAGAATCGCGGACTTTCAGGTCTGACTAGCGGGAAAATTGAAGATATCTCGATTTAGAGACGAGATAGCCAGGAATTCTACTTTTTTCAACGGATCTCGGCTATTCATGAACCGATCCTGAAATTCTTTGGTGGGTTCGACAAAGCTTCAGACACTCAGCTGCCCCGCACCGAAAATTCAGAAAAAAGTTGGTAGTTGGCTGAAAAACCCTAGATTCTCGTCGGTTCTGACCGTTCCGACCAAGTTACGGATGAGACCTTGAATTGTCATGCGCCTTTGTCAGAATCGCAGACATTTGGGCCAGACCAGCAGGAAAATTGGAGATATCTTGATTTAGAGACGAGATGGCCGGGAATTCTACATTTTTCAACGGATCTTGGCTATTCATGAACCGATCCTAAAATTCTTGGGTGGGTTCGACAAAGCTCCAGACACCTAGCTACCCCGCACCGAAAATTCGGAAAAAAGTTGGTATTTGGCTGCGAAACCCTAGATTCTCGTCGGTCCCAACCGTTCTGACCAAGTTACGGATGAGACCTTGAATTGTAATGCGCGTTTGTCAGAATCGCGGACTTTCAGGTCTGACTAGCGGGAAAATTGAAGATATCTCGATTCAGAGACGAGATAGCCAGGAATTCTACTTTTTTCAACGGATCTCGGCTATTCATGAACCGATCCTGAAATTCTTGGGTCGGTTCGACAAAGCCTCAGACACTCAGCTGCCCCGCACCGAAAATTCAGAAAAAAGTTGGTAGTTGGCTGAAAAACCCTAGATTCTCGTCGGTTCTGACCGTTCCGACCAAGTTACGGATGAGACCTTGAATTGTCATGCGCCTTTGTCAGAATCGCAGACATTTGGGCCAGACCAGCAGAAAAATTGGAGATATCTTGATTTAGAGACGAGATGGCCGGGAATTCTACATTTTTCAACGGATCTTGGCTATTCATGAACCGATCCTGAAATTCTTGGGTGGGTTCGACAAAGCTCCAGACACTCAGCTGCCCCGCACCGAAAATTCAGAAAAAAGTTGGTATTTGGCTGAAAAACCCTAGATTCTCGTCGGTCCTGACCATTCCGACCAAGTTACGGATGAGACCTCGAATTGTCATGCGCGTTCGTCAGAATCGCAGACATTCAGGTCAGACCAGCAGAAAAATTGGAGATATCTTGCTTTAGAGACGAGATAGCCAGGAATTCTACATTTTCCAACGGATCTTGGCTATTCATGAACCGATCCCGAAATTCTTGGGTGGGTTCGACAAAGCTCCAGACACTCAGCTGCCCTGAACCGAAAATTCAGAAAAAAGTTGGTATTTGGCTGAAAAACCCGAGATTCTTGTCGGTTCTGACCGTTCCGACCAAGTTACGGATGAGACCTTGAATTGTCATGCGCGTTTATCAGAATCGCAGACATTCAGGTCAGACCAGCACAAAAATTAGAGATATCTTGATTTAGAGACGAGATAGCCGGGAATTCTACATTTTTCAACGGATCTGGGCTATTCATGAACCGATCCTGAAATTCTTGGGTGGGTTAGACAAAGCTCCAGACACTCAGCTGCCCCGCACCGGAAATTCAGAAAAAAGTTGATACTTGGCTGAGAAACCCTAGATTCTCGTCGGTTTCGACCGTTCTGACCGAGTTACGGATGAGACCTCGAGATTTCATGCGCGTTTGTCAGAATCGCAGACATTCAGGTCAGACCAGAAGGAAAATTGAAGATATCTTGCTTTAGAGACGAGGTAGCCAGGAAGTCTACATTTTTTAACGGATCTCGGCTATCCATGAAACGATCCCGAAATTCTTGGGTTGGTTTGACAGAGCTCCAGACACTTAGCTGTCTCCCACCGAAAATTCAGAAGAAGGTCGGTATTTGTCTGAGAAACCCTAGATTCTCGTCGGTCCTGACCGTTCCGACCAAGTTACGGATGAGACTTCGAATTGTCATGCGCGTTTGTCAGAATCGCAGACATTCAGGTCAGACCAGCAGAAAAATTGGAGATATCTCGATTTAGAGACGAGATAGCCAGGAATTCTACATTTTTCAACGGATCTCGGCTATTTATGAACCGATCCTAAAATTCTTGGGTGGGTTCGACAAAGCTTCAGACACTCAGCTGCCCCGCACCGGAAATTCAGAAGAAAGTTGGTATTTGGCTGGAAAACCCGAGATTCTCGTCGGTTCTGACCGTTTTGACCAAGTTACGGATGAGACCTCGGATTGTCATGCGCGTCTGTCAGAATCGCAGACATTCAGGTCAGACCAGCAGAAAAATTGGAGATATCTCGATTTAGAGACGAGATAGCCAGGAATTCTACATTTTTCAACGGATCTCGACTATTTATGGACCGATCCTGAAATTCTTGGGTGGGTTCGACAAAGCTCCAGACACCTAGCTACCCCGCACCGAAAATTCAGAAAAAAGTTGGTATTTGGCTGCGAAACCCTAGATTCTCGTCGGTCCCGACCGTTCTGACCAAGTTACGGATGAGACCTCGAATTGTTATGCGCGTTTATCAGAATTGCGGACTTTCAGTTCAGACTAGCGGAAAAATTGAAGATATCTCGATTTAGAGACGAGATAGCCAGGAATTCTACATTTTTTAACGGATCTCGGCTATTCATGAACCGATCCTGAAATTCTTGGGTGGGTTCGACAATCCTTTAGACACTCAGCTGCCAAGCACCGAAAATTCAGAAAAAAGTTGGTATTTGGCTGAGAAACCCTAGATTCTCGTCGGTCCTGACCAATCCGACCAAGTTACGGATGAGACCTCGAATTGTCATGCGCGTTTGTCAGAATCGCAGGTATTCAGGTCAGACCAGCAGAAAAATTGGAGATATCTTCCTTTAGAGACGAGATAGCCAGGAATTCTACATTTTCCAACGGATCTTGGCTATTCATGAACCGATCCCGAAATTCTTGGGTGGGTTCGACAGAGCTCCAGACACTCAACCGCCCTGAACCGAAAATTCAGAAAAAAGTTGGTATTTGGCTGAAAAACCCGAGATTCTCGTCGGTTCTGACCGTTTCGACCAAGTTACGGATGAGACTCCGGATTGTCATGCGCGTTTGTCAGAATCGCAGACATTCAGGTCAGACCAGCAGAAAAATTGGAGATATCTCGATTTAGAGACGAGATAGCCAGGAATTCTACATTTTTTAACGGATCTCGGCTATTCATGAACCGATCCTGAAATTCTTGGGTGGGTTCGACAATCCTTCAGACACTCAGCTGCCAAGCACCGAAAATTCAGAAAAAAGTTGGTATTTGGCTGAAAAACCCTAGATTCTCGTCGGTTCTGACCGTTCCGACCAAATTACGGATGAGACTTTGAATTGTCATGCGCGTTTGTCAGGATCGCAGACATTTAGGTCAGGCCAGCACAACAATTAGTGATATCTTGATTTAGAGACGAGATGGCCGGGAATTCTACATTTTTTAACGGATCTTGGCTATTCATGAACCGATCCTGAAATTCTTGGGTGGGTTCGACAGAGCTCCAGAAACTATCCTGCCTCGCATCGAAAATTCAGAAAAAAGTTGATACTTGGCTGAGAAACCCTAGATTCTCGTCGGTTTCGACCGTTCTGACCGAGTTACGGATGAGACCTCGAATTTTCATGCGCGTTTGTCAGAATCGCAGACATTCAGGTCAGACCAGGAGGAAAATTGAAGATATCTTGATTTAGAGACGAGGTAGCCAGGAAGTCTACATTTTTTAACGGATCTCGGCTATTCATGAAACAATCCCGAAATTCTAGGGTTGGTTTGACAGAGCTCCAGACACTTAGCTGTCTCGCACCGAAAATTCAGAAGAAGGTCGGTATTTGTCTGAGAAACCCTAGATTCTCGTCGGTCCTGACCGTACAGACCAAGTTACGGATGAGACTTCGAATTGTCATGCGCGTTTGTCAGAATCGCAGACATTCAGGTCAGACCAGCAGAAAAATTGGAGATATCTCGATTTAGAGACGAGATAGCCAGGAATTCTACATTTTTCAACGGATCTCGGTTATTTATAAACCGATCCTAAAATTCTTGGGTGGGTTTGACAAAGCTTCAGACACTCAGCTGCCCCGCACCGAAAATTCAGAAAAAAGTTAGTATTTGGCTGGAAAACCCGAGATTCTCGTCGGTTCTGACCGTTTCGACCAAGTTACGGATGAGACCTCGGATTGTTATGCGCGTTTGTCAGAATCGCAGACATTCAGGTCAGACCAGCAGAAAAATTGGAGATATCTCGATTTAGAGACGAGATAGCCAGGAATTCTACATTTTTCAACGGATCTCGACTATTTATGGACCGATCCTGAAATTCTTGGGTGGGTTCGACAAAGCTTCAGACACCTAGCTACCCCGCACCGAAAATTCAGAAAAAAGTTGGTATTTGGCTGCGAAACCCTAGATTCTCGTCGGTCCCGACCGTTCTGACCAAGTTACGGATGAGACCTCGGATTTTAATGCGCGTTTATCAGAATCGCGGACTTTCAGGTCAGACTAGCGGAAAAAGTGAAGATATCTCGCTTTAGAGACGAGATAGCCAGGAATTCTACATTTTTTAACGGATCTCGGCTATTCATGAACCGATCCTGAAATTCTTGGGTGGGTTCGACAGAGCTCCAGACACCTAGCCACCCCGCACCGAAAATTCGGAAAAAAGTTGGTATTTGGCTGCGAAACCCTAGATTCTCGTCGGTCCCAACCGTTCTGACCAAGTTACGGATGAGACCTTGAATTGTAATGCGCGTTTGTCAGAATCGCGGACTTCCGGGTCAGACTAGCGGGAAAATTGAAGATATCTCGATTTAGAGACGAGATAGCCAGGAATTCTACTTTTTTCAACGGATCTCGGCTATTCATGAACCGATCCTGAAATTCTTGGGTGGGTTCGACAATCCTTCAGACACTCAGCTGTCAAGCCCCGAAAATTCAGAAAAAAGTTGGGATTTGGCTGAGAAACCCTAGATTCTCGTCGGTCCTGACCAATCCGACCCAGTTACGGATGAGACCTCGAATTGTCATGCGCGTTTGTCAGAATCGCAGGTATTCAGGTCAGACCAGCAGAAAAATTGGAGATATCTTCCTTTAGAGACGAGATAGCCAGGAATTCTACATTTTCCAACGGATCTTGGCTATTCATGAACCGATCCCGAAATTCTTGGGTGGGTTCGACAGAGCTCCAGACACTCAGCTGCCCTGAACCGAAAATTCAGAAAAAAGTTGGTATTTGGCTGAAAAACCCGAGATTCTCGTCGGTTCTGACCGTTTCGACCAAGTTACGGATGAGACCTCGGATTGTCATGCGCGTTTGTCAGAATCGCAGACATTCAGGTCAGACCAGCAGAAAAATTGGAGATATCTCGATTTAGAGACGAGATAGCCAGGAATTCTACATTTTTTAACGGATCTCGGCTATTCATGAACCGATCCTGAAATTCTTGGGTGGGTTCGACAATCCTTCAGACACTCAGCTGCCAAGCACCGAAAATTCAGAAAAAAGTTGGTATTTGGCTGAAAAACCCTAGATTCTCGTCGGTTCTGACCGTTCCGACCAAATTACGGATGAGACTTTGAATTGTCATGCGCGTTTGTCAGGATCGCAGACATTTAGGTCAGGCCAGCACAAAAATTAGTGATAACTTGATTTAGAGACGAGATAGCCGGGAATTCTACATTTTTCAACGGATCTGGGCTATTCATGAACCGATCCTGAAATTCTTGGGTGGGTTCGACAGAGTTCCAGACACCTAGCCACCCCGCACCGAAAATTCGGAAAAAAGTTGGTATTTGGCTGCGAAACCCTAGATTCTCGTCGGTCCCAACCGTTCTGACCAAGTTACGGATGAGACCTTGAATTGTAATGCGCGTTTGTCAGAATCGCGGACTTTCAGGTCTGACTAGCGGGAAAATTGAAGATATCTCGATTTAGAGACGAGATAGCCAGGAATTCTACATTTTTTAACGGATCTCGGCTATTCATGAACCGATCCTGAAATTCTTGGGTGTGTTCGACAATCCTTCAGACACTCAGCTGCCAAGCACCGAAAATTCAGAAAAAAGTTGGTATTTGGCTGAAAAACCCTAGATTATCGTCGGTTCTGACCGTTCCGACCAAATTACGGATGAGACTTTGAATTGTCATGCGCGTTTGTCAGGATCGCAGACATTTAGGTCAGGCCAGCACAAAAATTAGTGATAACTTGATTTAGAGACGAGATAGCCGGGAATTCTACATTTTTCAACGGATCTGGGCTATTCATGAACCGATCCTGAAATTCTTGGGTGGGTTCGACAGAGTTCCAGACACCTAGCCACCCCGCACCGAAAATTCGGAAAAAAGTTGGTATTTGGCTGCGAAACCCTAGATTCTCGTCGGTCCCAACCGTTCTGACCAAGTTACGGATGAGACCTTGAATTGTAATGCGCGTTTGTCAGAATCGCGGACTTTCAGGTCTGACTAGCGGGAAAATTGAAGATATCTCGATTTAGAGACGAGATAGCCAGGAATTCTACTTTTTTCAACGGATCTCGGCTATTCATGAACCGATCCTGAAATTCTTTGGTGGGTTCGACAAAGCTTCAGACACTCAGCTGCCCCGCACCGAAAATTCAGAAAAAAGTTGGTAGTTGGCTGAAAAACCCTAGATTCTCGTCGGTTCTGACCGTTCCGACCAAGTTACGGATGAGACCTTGAATTGTCATGCGCCTTTGTCAGAATCGCAGACATTTGGGCCAGACCAGCAGGAAAATTGGAGATATCTTGATTTAGAGACGAGATGGCCGGGAATTCTACATTTTTCAACGGATCTTGGCTATTCATGAACCGATCCTGAAATTCTTGGGTGGGTTCGACAAAGCTCCAGACACCTAGCTACCCCGCACCGAAAATTCGGCAAAAAGTTGGTATTTGGCTGCGAAACCCTAGATTCTCGTCGGTCCCAACCGTTCTGACCAAGTTACGGATGAGACCTTGAATTGTAATGCGCGTTTGTCAGAATCGCGGACTTTCAGGTCTGACTAGCGGGAAAATTGAAGATATCTCGATTCAGAGACGAGATAGCCAGGAATTCTACTTTTTTCAACGGATCTCGGCTATTCATGAACCGATCCTGAAATTCTTGGGTGGGTTCGACAAAGCTTCAGACACTCAGCTGCCCCGCACCGAAAATTCAGAAAAAAGTTGGTAGTTGGCTGAAAAACCCTAGATTCTCGTCGGTTCTGACCGTTCCGACCAAGTTACGGATGAGACCTTGAATTGTCATGCGCCTTTGTCAGAATCGCAGACATTTGGGCCAGACCAGCAGAAAAATTGGAGATATCTTGATTTAGAGACGAGATGGCCGGGAATTCTACATTTTTCAACGGATCTTGGCTATTCATGAACCGATCCTGAAATTCTTGGGTGGGTTCGACAAAGCTCCAGACACCTAGCTACCCCGCACCGAAAATTCAGAAAAAAGTTGGTATTTGGCTGCGAAACCCTAGATTCTCGTCGGTCCCGACCGTTCTGACCAAGTTACGGATGTGACCTAGAATTGTAATGCGCGTTTGTCAGAATCGCGGACTTTCAGGTCAGACTAGCGAGAAAATTGAAGATATCTCGATTTAGAGACGAGGTAGCCAGGAATTCCACTTTTTTTAACGGATCTCGGCTATTCATGATCCGATCCTGAAATTCTTGGGTGGGTTCGACAAAGCTTCAGACACTCGGCTGCCTTGCACCGAAAATTCAGAAAAAAGTTGGTATTTGGCTGAAAAACCCTAGATTCTCGTCGGTTCTGACCGTTCCGACCAAGTTACGGATGAGACCTTGAATTGTCATGCGCCTTCGTCAGAATCGCAGACATTCAGGTCAGACCAGCACAAAAATTAAAGATATCTTGATTTAGAGACGATATAGCCGGGAATTCTGCATTTTTCAACGGATCTGGGCTATTCATGAACCGATCCTGAAATTCTTAGGTGGGTTCGACAAAGCTCCAGACACTCAGCTGCCCCGCACCGGAAATTCAGAAAAAAGTTGATACTTGGCTGAGAAACCCTAGATTCTCGTCGGTTTCGACCGTTCTGACCGAGTTACGGATGAGACCTCGAATTTTCATGCGCGTTTGTCAGAATCGCAGAATTCCAGTCAGACCAGGAGGAAAATTAGAGTTATCTTGATTTAGAGACGAGGTAGCCAGGAAGTCTACATTTTTTAACGGATCTCGGCTATTCATAAAACGATCCTGAAATTCTTGGGTGGGTTCGACACAGCTCCAGACACTTTGCTGTCCCGCACCGAAAATTCAGAAGAAAGTCGGTATTTGTCTGAGAAACCCTAGATTCTCGTCGGTCCTGACCGTTCCGACCAAGTTACGGATGAGACCTCGAATTGTCATGCGCGTTTGTCAGAATCGCAGACATTCAGGTCAGACCAGCAGAAAAATTGGAGATATTTCGATTCAGAGACGAGATATCCAGGAATTCTACATTTTTTAACGAATCTCGGCTATTCATGAACCGATCCTGAAATTCTTGGGTGGGTTTGACAAAGCTTCAGACACTCAGCTGCCCCGCACCGAAAATTCAGAAAAAAGTTGGTATTTGGCTGAAAAACCCTAGATTCTCGTCGGTCCTGACCATTCCGACCAAGTTACGGATGAGACCTCGAATTGTCATGCGCGTTTGTCAGAATCGCAGACATTCAGGTCAGACCAGCAGAAAAATTGGAGATATCTTGCTTTAGAGACGAGATAGCCAGGAATTCTACATTTTCCAACGGATCTTGGCTATTCATGAACCGATCCCGAAATTCTTGGGTGGGTTCGACAAAGCTCCAGACACTCAGCTGCCCTGAACCGAAAATTCAAAAAAAAGTTGGTATTTGGCTGAAAAACCCGAGATTCTTGTCGGTTCTGACCGTTCCGACCAAGTTACGGATGAGACCTTGAATTGTCATGCGCGTTTATCAGAATCGCAGACATTCAGGTCAGACCAGCACAAAAATTAGAGATATCTTGATTTAGAGACGAGATAGCCGGGAATTCTACATTTTTCAACGGATCTGGGCTATTCATGAACCGATCCTGAAATTCTTGGGTGGGTTAGACAAAGCTCCAGACACTCAGCTGCCCCGCACCGGAAATTCAGAAAAAAGTTGATACTTGGCTGAGAAACCCTAGAGTCTCGTCGGTTTCGACCGTTCTGACCAAGTTACGGATGAGACCTCGAATTGTCATGCGCGTTTGTCAGAATCGCAGGTATTCAGGTCAGACCAGCAGAAAAATTGGAGATATCTTCCTTTAGAGACGAGATAGCCAGGAATTCTACATTTTCCAACGGATCTTGGCTATTCATGAACCGATCCCGAAATTCTTGGGTGGGTTCGACAGAGCTCCAGACACTCAGCTGCCCTGAACCGAAAATTCAGAAAAAAGTTAGTATTTGGCTGAAAAACCCGAGATTCTCGTCGGTTCTGACCGTTTCGACCAAGTTACGGATGAGACCTCGGATTGTCATGCGCGTTTGTCAGAATCGCAGACATTCAGGTCAGACCAGCAGAAAAATTGGAGATATCTCGATTTAGAGACGAGATAGCCAGGAATTCTACATTTTGTAACGGATCTCGGCTATTCATGAACCGATCCTGAAATTCTTGGGTGGGTTCGACAATCCTTCAGACACTCAGCTGCCAAGCACCGAAAATTCAGAAAAAAGTTGGTATTTGGCTGAAAAACCCTAGATTCTCGTCGGTTCTGACCGTTCCGACCAAATTACGGATGAGACTTTGAATTGTCATGCGCGTTTGTCAGGATCGCAGACATTTAGGTCAGGCCAGCACAACAATTAGTGATATCTTGATTTAGAGACGAGATAGCCGGGAATTCTACATTTTTCAACGGATCTGGGCTATTCATGAACCGATCCTGAAATTCTTGAGTGGGTTCGACAGAGTTCCAGACACCTAGCCACCCCGCACCGAAAATTCGGAAAAAAGTTGGTATTTGGCTGCGAAACCCTAGATTCTCGTCGTTCCCAACCGTTCTGACCAAGTTACGGATGAGACCTTGAATTGTAATGCGCGTTTGTCAGAATCGCGGACTTTCAGGTCTGACTAGCGGGAAAATTGAAGATATCTCGATTTAGAGACGAGATAGCCAGGAATTCTACTTTTTTCAACGGATCTCGGCTATTCATGAACCGATCCTAAAATTCTTGGGTGGGTTCGACAAAGCTTCAGACACTCAGCTGCCCCGCACCGAAAATTCAGAAAAAAGTTGGTAGTTGGCTGAAAAACCCTAGATTCTCGTCGGTTCTGACCGTTCCGACCAAGTTACGGATGAGACCTTGAATTGTCATGCGCCTTTGTCAGAATCGCAGACATTTGGGCCAGACCAGCAGAAAAATTGGAGATATCTTGATTTAGAGACGAGATGGCCGGGAATTCAACATTTTTCAACGGATCTTGGCTATTCATGAACCGATCCTGAAATTCTTGGGTGGGTTCGACAAAGCTCCAGACACCTAGCTACCCCGCACCGAAAATTCAGAAAAAAGTTGGTATTTGGCTGCGAAACCCTAGATTCTCGTCGGTCCCGACCGTTCTGACCAAGTTACGGATGTGACTGAGAATTGTAATGCGCGTTTGTCAGAATCGCGGACTTTCAGGTCAGACTAGCGGGAAAATTGAAGATATCTCGATTTGGAGACGAGGTAGCCAGGAATTCCACTTTTTTTAACGGATCTCGGCTATTCATGATCCGATCCTGAAATTCTTGGGTGGGTTCGACAAAGCTTCAGACACTCAGCTGCCTTGCACCGAAAATTCAGAAAAAAGTTGGTATTTGGCTGAAAAACCCTAGATTCTCGTCGGTTCTGACCGTTCCGACCAAGTTACGGATGAGACCTTGAATTGTCATGCGCCTTTGTCAGAATCGCAGACATTTGGGCCAGACCAGCAAAAAAATTAGAGATATCTTGATTTAGAGACGAGATGGCCGGGTATTCTATATTTTTCAACGGATCTTGGCTATTCATGAACCGATCCTGAAATTCTTGGGTGGGTTCGACAGAGCTCCAGACACTTAGCTGCCTCGCATCGAAAATTCAGAAAAAAGTTGATACTTGGCTGAGAAACCCTAGATTTCCGTCGGTTTCGACCGTTTTGACCAAGTTACGGATAAGACCTTGAATTGTAATGCGCGTTTGTCAGAATCGCAGACATTCAGGTCAGACCAGCAGGAAAATTAAAGTTATCTTGATTTAGAGACGAGGTAGCCAGGAAGTCTACATTTTTTAACGGATCTCGGCTATGCATAAAACGATCCTGAAATTCTTGGGTGGGTTCGACAGAGCTCCAGACACTCAGCTGTCCCGCACCGAAAGTTCAGAAGAAAGTCGGTATTTGTCTGAGAAACCCTAGATTCTCGTCGGTCCTGACCGTTCCGACCAAGTTACGGATGAGACCTCGAATTGTCATGCGCGTTTGTCAGAATCGCAGGTATTCAGGTCAGACCAGCAGAAAAATTGGAGATATCTTCCTTTAGAGACGAGATAGCCAGGAATTCTACATTTTCCAACGGATCTTGGCTATTCATGAACCGATCCCAAAATTCTTGGGTGGGTTCGACAGAGCTCCAGACACTCAGCTGCCCTGAACCGAAAATTCAGAAAAAAGTTGGTATTTGGCTGAAAAACCCGAGATTCTCGTCGGTTCTGACCGTTTCGACCAAGTTACGGATGAGACCTCGGATTGTCATGCGCGTTTGTCAGAATCGCAGACATTCAGGTCAGACCAGCAGAAAAATTGGAGATATCTCGATTTAGAGACGAGATAGCCAGGAATTCTACATTTTTTAACGGATCTCGGCTATTCATGAACCGATCCTGAAATTCTTGGGTGGGTTCGACAATCCTTCAGACACTCAGCTGCCAAGCACCGAAAATTCAGAAAAAAGTTGGTATTTGGCTGAAAAACCCTAGATTCTCGTCGGTTCTGACCGTTCCGACCAAATTACGGATGAGACTTTGAATTGTCATGCGCGTTTGTCAGGATCGCAGACATTTAGGTCAGGCCAGCACAACAATTAGTGATATCTTGATTTAGAGACGAGATAGCCGGGGATTCTACATTTTTCAACGGATCTGGGCTATTCATGAACCGATCCTGAAATTCTTGAGTGGGTTCGACAGAGTTCCAGACACCTAGCCACCCCGCACCGAAAATTCGGAAAAAAGTTGGTATTTGGCTGCGAAACCCTAGATTCTCGTCGTTCCCAACCGTTCTGACCAAGTTACGGATGAGACCTTGAATTGTAATGCGCGTTTGTCAGAATCGCGGACTTTCAGGTCTGACTAGCGGGAAAATTGAAGATATCTCGATTTAGAGACGAGATAGCCAGGAATTCTACTTTTTTCAACGGATCTCGGCTATTCATGAACCGATCCTGAAATTCTTGGGTGGGTTCGACAAAGCTCCAGACACCTAGCTACCCCGCACCGGAAATTCAGAAAAAAGTTGGTATTTGGCTGCGAAACCCTAGATTCTCGTCGGTCCCGACCGTTCTGACCAAGTTACGGATGTGACTTAGAATTGTAATGCGCGTTTGTCAGAATCGCGGACTTTCAGGTCAGACTAGCGGAAAAATTGAAGATATCTCGATTTAGAGACGAGGTAGCCAGGAATTCCACTTTTTTTAACGGATCTCGGCTATTCATGATCCGATCCTGAAATTCTTGGGTGGGTTCGACAAAGCTTCAGACACTCAGCTGCCTTGCACCGAAAATTCAGAAAAAAGTTGGTATTTGGCTGAAAAACCCTAGATTTTTGTCGGTTCTGACCGTTCCGACCAAGTTACGGATGAGACCTTGAATTGTCATGCGCCTTTGTCAGAATCGCAGACATTTGGGCCAGACCAGCAAAAAAATTAGAGATATCTTGATTTAGAGACGAGATGGCCGGGTATTCTATATTTTTCAACGGATCTTGGCTATTCATGAACCGATCCTGAAATTCTTGGGTGGGTTCGACAGAGCTTCAGACACTAAGCTGCCTCGCATCGAAAATTCAGAAAAAAGTTGATACTTGGCTGAGAAACCCTAGATTTCCGTCGGTTTCGACCGTTCTGACCAAGTTACGGATAAGACCTCGAATTGTAATGCGCGTTTGTCAGAATCGCAGACATTCAGGTCAGACCAGCAGGAAAATTAAAGTTATCTTGATTTAGAGACGAGGTAGCCAGAAAGTCTACATTTTTTAACGGATCTCGGCTATGCATAAAACGATCCTGAGATTCTTGAGTGGGTTCGACAGAGCTCCAGACACTCAGATGTCCCGCACCGAAAATTCAGAAGAAAGTCGGTATTTGTCTGAGAAACCCTAGATTCTCGTCGGTCCTGACCGTTCCGACCAAGTTACGGATGAGACCTCGAATTGTCATGCGCGTTTGTCAGAATCGCAGACATTCAGGTCAGACCAGCAGAAAAATTGGAGATATTTCGATTCAGAGACGAGATATCCAGGAATTCTACATTTTTCAACGAATCTCGGCTATTCATGAACCGATCCTGAAATTCTTGGGTGGGTTCGACAAAGCTTCGGACACTTAGCTGCCCCGCACCGAAAATTCAGAAAGAAGTTGGTATTTGGCTGAAAAACCCTAGATTCTTGTCGGTCCTGACCATTCCGACCAAGTTACGGATGAGACTTCGAATTGTCATGCGCATTTGTCAGAATCGCAGACATTCAGGTCAGACCAGCAGAAAAATTGGAGATATCCTGCTTTAGAGACGAGATAGCCAGGAATTCTACATTTTCCAACGGATCTTGGCTATTCATGAACCGATCCCGAAATTCTTGGGTGGGTTCGACAAAGCTCAAGACACTCAGCTGCCCTGAACCGAAAATTCAGAAAAAAGTTGGTATTTGGCTGAAAAACCCGAGATTCTTGTCGGTTCTGACCGTTTCGACCAAATTACGGATGAGACCTCGGATTGTCATGCGCGTTTGTCAGAATCGCAGACATTCAGGTCAGACCAGCAGGAAAATTAAAGTTATCTTGATTTAGAGACGAGGTAGCCAGGAAGTCTACATTTTTTAACGGATCTCGGCTATGCATAAAACGATCCTGAAATTCTTGGGTGGGTTCGACAGAGCTCCAGACACTCAGCTGTCCCGCACCGAAAATTCAGAAGATAGTCGGTATATGTCTGAGAAACCCTAGATTCTCGTCGGTCCTGACCGTTCCGACCAAGTTACGGATGAGACCTCGAATTGTCATGCGTGTTTGTCAGAATCGCAGACATTCAGGTCAGACCAGCAGAAAAATTGGAGATATTTCGATTCAGAGACGAGATATCCAGGAATTCTACATTTTTCAACGAATCTCGGCTATTCATGAACCGATCCTGAAATTCTTGGGTGGGTTCGACAAAGCTTCAGACACTCAGCTGCCCCGCACCGAAAATTCAGAAAAAAGTCGGTATTTGTCTGAGAAACCCTAGATTTTCGTCGGTTCTGACCGTTCCGACCAAGTTACGGATGAGACCTCGAATTGTCATGCGCGTTTGTCAGAATCGCAGACATTCAGGTCAGACCAGCAGAAAAATTGGAGATATCTCGATTTAGAGACGAAATAGCCAGGAATTCTACATTTTTCAACGGATCTCGGCTATTTATGAACCGATCCTGAAATTCTTGGGTGGGTTCGACAAAGCTCCAGACACCTAGCAACCCCGCACCGAAAATTCGGAAAAAAGTTGGTATTTGGCTGCGAAACCCTAGATTCTCGTCGGTTCCAACCGTTCTGACCAAGTTACGGATAAGACCTCGAATTGTAATGCGCGTTTGTCAGAATCGCAGACATTCAGGTCAGACCAGCAGGAAAATTAAAGTTATCTTGATTTAGAGACGAGGTAGCCAGGAAGTCTACATTTTTTAACGGATCTCGGCTATGCATAAAACGATCCTGAAATTCTTGGGTGGGTTCGACAGAGCTTCAGACACTCAGCTGTCCCGCACCGAAAATTCAGAAGAAAGTCGGTATATGTCTGAGAAACCCTAGATTCTCGTCGGTCCTGACCGTTCCGACCAAGTTACGGATGAGACCTCGAATTGTCATGCGCGTTTGTCAGAATCGCAGACATTCAGGTCAGACCAGCAGAAAAATTGGAGATATCTCGATTCAGAGACGAGATATCCAGGAATTCTACATTTTTCAACGAATCTCGGCTATTCATGAACCGATCCTGAAATTCTTGGGTGGGTTCGACAAAGCTTCAGACACTCAGCTGCCCCGCACCGAAAATTCAGAAAAAAGTTGGTATTTGGCTGAAAGACCCTAGATTCTCGTCGGTCCTGACCGTTCCGACCAAGTTACGGATGAGACCTCGAATTGTCATGCGCGTTAATCAGAATCGCAGACATTCAGGTCAGACCAGCACAAAAATTAGAGATATTTTGATTTAGAGACGAGATAGCCAAGAATTCTACATTTTTCAACGGATCTGGGCTATTTATGAACCGATCCCGAAATTCTTGGGTGGGTTCGACAAAGCTCCAGACATTAAGCTGCCCCGCACCGGAAATTCGGAAAAAAGTTGATACTTGGCTGAGAAACCCTAGATTCCCGTCGGTTTCGACCGTTCTGACCAAGTTACGGATGAGACCTCGAATTGTAATGCGCGTTTGTCAGAATCGCAGACATTCAGGTCAGACCAGCAGGAAAATTGAAGTTATCGTGATTTAGAGACAAGGTAGCCAGGAAGTCTACATTTTTTAACGGATCTCGGCTATTCATGAAACGATCCCAAAATTCTTGGGTGGGTTTGACAGAGCTCCAGACACTTAGCTGTCTCGCACCGAAAATTCAGAAGAAAGTCGGTATTTGTCTGAGAAACCCTAGATTTTCGTCGGTTCTGACCGTTCCGACCAAGTTACGGATGAGACCTCGAATTGTCATGCGCGTTTGTCAGAATCGCAGACATTCAGGTCAGACCAGCAGAAAAATTGGAGATATCTCGATTTAGAGACGAAATAGCCAGGAATTCTACATTTTTCAACGGATCTCGGCTATTTATGAACCGATCCTGAAATTCTTGGGTGGATTCGACAAAGCTCCAGACACCTAGCCACCCCGCACCGAAAATTCGGAAAAAAGTTGGTATTTGGCTGCGAAACCCTAGATTCTCGTCGGTTCCAACCGTTCTGACCAAGTTACGGATGAGACCTTGAATTGTAATGCGCGTCTGTCAGAATCGCGGACTCTCAGGTCAGACTAGCGGGAAAATTGAAGATATCTCGATTTAGAGACGAGATAGCCAGGAATTCCACTTTTTTTAACGGATCTCGGCTATTCATGATTCGATCCTGAAATTCTCGGGTGGGTTCGACAAAGCTTCAGACACTCAGCTGCCCCGCACCGAAAATTCAGAAAAAAGTTGGTATTTGGCTGAAAAACCCCAGATTCTCGTCGGTTCTGACCGTTCCGACCAAGTTACGGATGAGACCTTGAATTGTCATGCGCCTTTGTCAGAATCGCGGACATTTGGGCCAGACCAGCAGAAAAATTAGAGATATCTTGACTTAGAGACGAGATGGCCGGAAATTCTACATTTTTCAACGGATCTTGGCTATTCATGAACCGATCCTGAAATTCTTGGGTGGGTTCGACAGAGCTCCAGACACTAAGCTGCCCGGCACCGAAAATTCGGGAAAAAGTTGGTATTTGGCTGCGAAACCCTAGATTCTCGTCGGTCCCAACCGTTCTGACCAAGTTACGGATGAGACCTCGAATTGTCATGCGCGTTTGTCAGAATCGCAGACATTCAGGTCAGACCAGCAGAAAAATTGGAGATATTTCGATTCAGAGACGAGATATCCAGGAATTCTACATTTTTCAACGAATCTCGGCTATTCATGAACCGATCCTGAAATTCTTGGGTGGGTTCGACAAAGCTTCAGACACTTAGCTGCCACGCACCGAAAATTCAGAAAAAAGTTGGTATTTGGCTGAGAAACCCTAGATTCTCGTCGGTCCTGACCAATCCGACCAAGTTACGGATGAGACCTCGAATTGTCATGCGCGTTTGTCAGAATCGCAGACATTCAGGTCAGACCAGCAGAAAAATTGGAGATATCTTCCTTTAGAGACGAGATAGCCAGGAATTCTACATTTTCCAACGGATCTTGGCTATTCATGAACCGATCCCGAAATTCTTGGGTGGGTTCGACAGAGCTCCAGACACTCAGCTGCCCTGAACCGAAAGTTCAGAAAAAAGTTGGTATTTGGCTGAAAAACCCGAGATTCTCGTCGGTTCTGACCGTTTCGACCAAGTTACGGATGAGACCTCGGATTGTCATGCGCGTTTGTCAGAATCGCAGACATTCAGGTCAGACCAGCAGAAAAATTGGAGATATCTCGATTTAGAGACGAGATAGCCAGGAATTCTACATTTTTTAACGGATCTCGGCTATTCATGAACCGATCCTGAAATTCTTGGGTGGGTTCGACAATCCTTCAGACACTCAGCTGCCAAGCACCGAAAATTCAGAAAAAAGTTGGTATTTGGCTGAAAAACCCTAGATTCTCGTCGGTTCTGACCGTTCCGACCAAATTACGGATGAGACTTTGAATTGGCATGCGCGTTTGTCAGGATCGCAGACATTTAGGTCAGGCCAGCACAACAATTAGTGATATCTTGATTTAGAGACGAGATAGCCGGGGATTCTACATTTTTCAACGGATCTGGGCTATTCATGAACCGATCCTGAAATTCTTGAGTGGGTTCGACAGAGTTCCAGACACCTAGCCACCCCGCACCGAAAATTCGGAAAAAAGTTGGTATTTGGCTGCGAAACCCTAGATTCTCGTCGTTCCCAACCGTTCTGACCAAGTTACGGATGAGACCTTGAATTGTAATGCGCGTTTGTCAGAATCGCGGACTTTCAGGTCTGACTAGCGGGAAAATTGAAGATATCTCGATTTAGAGACGAGATAGCCAGGAATTCTACTTTTTTCAACGGATCTCGGCTATTCATGAACCGATCCTGAAATTCTTGGGTGGGTTCGACAAAGCTCCAGACACCTAGCTACCCCGCACCGGAAATTCAGAAAAAAAGTTGGTATTTGGCTGCGAAACCCTAGATTCTCGTCGGTCCCGACCGTTCTGACCAAGTTACGGATGTGACTCAGAATTGTAATGCGCGTTTGTCAGAATCGCGGACTTTCAGGTCAGACTAGCGGAAAAATTGAAGATATCTCGATTTAGAGACGAGGTAGCCAGGAATTCCACTTTTTTTAACGGATCTCGGCTATTCATGATCCGATCCTGAAATTCTTGGGTGGGTTCGACAAAGCTTCAGACACTCAGCTGCCTTGCACCGAAAATTCAGAAAAAAGTTGGTATTTGGCTGAAAAACCCTAGATTTTTGTCGGTTCTGACCGTTCCGACCAAGTTACGGATGAGACCTTGAATTGTCATGCGCCTTTGTCAGAATCGCAGACATTTGGGCCAGACCAGCAAAAAAATTAGAGATATCTTGATTTAGAGACGAGATGGCCGGGTATTCTATATTTTTCAACGGATCTTGGCTATTCATGAACCGATCCTGAAATTCTTGGGTGGGTTCGACAGAGCTTCAGACACTAAGCTGCCTCGCATCGAAAATTCAGAAAAAAGTTGATACTTGGCTGAGAAACCCTAGATTTCCGTCGGTTTCGACCGTTCTGACCAAGTTACGGATAAGACCTCGAATTGTAATGCGCGTTTGTCAGAATCGCAGACATTCAGGTCAGACCAGCAGGAAAATTAAAGTTATCTTGATTTAGAGACGAGGTAGCCAGAAAGTCTACATTTTTTAACGGATCTCGGCTATGCATAAAACGATCCTGAGATTCTTGAGTGGGTTCGACAGAGCTCCAGACACTCAGATGTCCCGCACCGAAAATTCAGAAGAAAGTCGGTATTTGTCTGAGAAACCCTAGATTCTCGTCGGTCCTGACCGTTCCGACCAAGTTACGGATGAGACCTCGAATTGTCATGCGCGTTTGTCAGAATCGCAGACATTCAGGTCAGACCAGCAGAAAAATTGGAGATATTTCGATTCAGAGACGAGATATCCAGGAATTCTACATTTTTCAACGAATCTCGGCTATTCATGAACCGATCCTGAAATTCTTGGGTGGGTTCGACAAAGCTTCGGACACTTAGCTGCCCCGCACCGAAAATTCAGAAAGAAGTTGGTATTTGGCTGAAAAACCCTAGATTCTTGTCGGTCCTGACCATTCCGACCAAGTTACGGATGAGACTTCGAATTGTCATGCGCATTTGTCAGAATCGCAGACATTCAGGTCAGACCAGCAGAAAAATTGGAGATATCCTGCTTTAGAGACGAGATAGCCAGGAATTCTACATTTTCCAACGGATCTTGGCTATTCATGAACCGATCCCGAAATTCTTGGGTGGGTTCGACAAAGCTCAAGACACTCAGCTGCCCTGAACCGAAAATTCAGAAAAAAGTTGGTATTTGGCTGAAAAACCCGAGATTCTTGTCGGTTCTGACCGTTTCGACCAAATTACGGATGAGACCTCGGATTGTCATGCGCGTTTGTCAGAATCGCAGACATTCAGGTCAGACCAGCAGGAAAATTAAAGTTATCTTGATTTAGAGACGAGGTAGCCAGGAAGTCTACATTTTTTAACGGATCTCGGCTATGCATAAAACGATCCTGAAATTCTTGGGTGGGTTCGACAGAGCTCCAGACACTCAGCTGTCCCGCACCGAAAATTCAGAAGATAGTCGGTATATGTCTGAGAAACCCTAGATTCTCGTCGGTCCTGACCGTTCCGACCAAGTTACGGATGAGACCTCGAATTGTCATGCGTGTTTGTCAGAATCGCAGACATTCAGGTCAGACCAGCAGAAAAATTGGAGATATTTCGATTCAGAGACGAGATATCCAGGAATTCTACATTTTTCAACGAATCTCGGCTATTCATGAACCGATCCTGAAATTCTTGGGTGGGTTCGACAAAGCTTCAGACACTCAGCTGCCCCGCACCGAAAATTCAGAAAAAAGTCGGTATTTGTCTGAGAAACCCTAGATTTTCGTCGGTTCTGACCGTTCCGACCAAGTTACGGATGAGACTTTGAATTGTCATGCGCGTTTGTCAGGATCGCAGACATTTAGGTCAGGCCAGCACAACAATTAGTGATATCTTGATTTAGAGACGAGATAGCCGGGGATTCTACATTTTTCAACGGATCTGGGCTATTCATGAACCGATCCTGAAATTCTTGAGTGGGTTCGACAGAGTTCCAGACACCTAGCCACCCCGCACCGAAAATTCGGAAAAAAGTTGGTATTTGGCTGCGAAACCCTAGATTCTCGTCGTTCCCAACCGTTCTGACCAAGTTACGGATGAGACCTTGAATTGTAATGCGCGTTTGTCAGAATCGCGGACTTTCAGGTCTGACTAGCGGGAAAATTGAAGATATCTCGATTTAGAGACGAGATAGCCAGGAATTCTACTTTTTTCAACGGATCTCGGCTATTCATGAACCGATCCTGAAATTCTTGGGTGGGTTCGACAAAGCTCCAGACACCTAGCTACCCCGCACCGGAAATTCAGAAAAAAGTTGGTATTTGGCTGCGAAACCCTAGATTCTCGTCGGTCCCGACCGTTCTGACCAAGTTACGGATGTGACTCAGAATTGTAATGCGCGTTTGTCAGAATCGCGGACTTTCAGGTCAGACTAGCGGAAAAATTGAAGATATCTCGATTTAGAGACGAGGTAGCCAGGAATTCCACTTTTTTTAACGGATCTCGGCTATTCATGATCCGATCCTGAAATTCTTGGGTGGGTTCGACAAAGCTTCAGACACTCAGCTGCCTTGCACCGAAAATTCAGAAAAAAGTTGGTATTTGGCTGAAAAACCCTAGATTTTTGTCGGTTCTGACCGTTCCGACCAAGTTACGGATGAGACCTTGAATTGTCATGCGCCTTTGTCAGAATCGCAGACATTTGGGCCAGACCAGCAAAAAAATTAGAGATATCTTGATTTAGAGACGAGATGGCCGGGTATTCTATATTTTTCAACGGATCTTGGCTATTCATGAACCGATCCTGAAATTCTTGGGTGGGTTCGACAGAGCTTCAGACACTAAGCTGCCTCGCATCGAAAATTCAGAAAAAAGTTGATACTTGGCTGAGAAACCCTAGATTTCCGTCGGTTTCGACCGTTCTGACCAAGTTACGGATAAGACCTCGAATTGTAATGCGCGTTTGTCAGAATCGCAGACATTCAGGTCAGACCAGCAGGAAAATTAAAGTTATCTTGATTTAGAGACGAGGTAGCCAGAAAGTCTACATTTTTTAACGGATCTCGGCTATGCATAAAACGATCCTGAGATTCTTGAGTGGGTTCGACAGAGCTCCAGACACTCAGATGTCCCGCACCGAAAATTCAGAAGAAAGTCGGTATTTGTCTGAGAAACCCTAGATTCTCGTCGGTCCTGACCGTTCCGACCAAGTTACGGATGAGACCTCGAATTGTCATGCGCGTTTGTCAGAATCGCAGACATTCAGGTCAGACCAGCAGAAAAATTGGAGATATTTCGATTCAGAGACGAGATATCCAGGAATTCTACATTTTTCAACGAATCTCGGCTATTCATGAACCGATCCTGAAATTCTTGGGTGGGTTCGACAAAGCTTCGGACACTTAGCTGCCCCGCACCGAAAATTCAGAAAGAAGTTGGTATTTGGCTGAAAAACCCTAGATTCTTGTCGGTCCTGACCATTCCGACCAAGTTACGGATGAGACTTCGAATTGTCATGCGCATTTGTCAGAATCGCAGACATTCAGGTCAGACCAGCAGAAAAATTGGAGATATCCTGCTTTAGAGACGAGATAGCCAGGAATTCTACATTTTCCAACGGATCTTGGCTATTCATGAACCGATCCCGAAATTCTTGGGTGGGTTCGACAAAGCTCAAGACACTCAGCTGCCCTGAACCGAAAATTCAGAAAAAAGTTGGTATTTGGCTGAAAAACCCGAGATTCTTGTCGGTTCTGACCGTTTCGACCAAATTACGGATGAGACCTCGGATTGTCATGCGCGTTTGTCAGAATCGCAGACATTCAGGTCAGACCAGCAGGAAAATTAAAGTTATCTTGATTTAGAGACGAGGTAGCCAGGAAGTCTACATTTTTTAACGGATCTCGGCTATGCATAAAACGATCCTGAAATTCTTGGGTGGGTTCGACAGAGCTCCAGACACTCAGCTGTCCCGCACCGAAAATTCAGAAGATAGTCGGTATATGTCTGAGAAACCCTAGATTCTCGTCGGTCCTGACCGTTCCGACCAAGTTACGGATGAGACCTCGAATTGTCATGCGTGTTTGTCAGAATCGCAGACATTCAGGTCAGACCAGCAGAAAAATTGGAGATATTTCGATTCAGAGACGAGATATCCAGGAATTCTACATTTTTCAACGAATCTCGGCTATTCATGAACCGATCCTGAAATTCTTGGGTGGGTTCGACAAAGCTTCAGACACTCAGCTGCCCCGCACCGAAAATTCAGAAAAAAGTCGGTATTTGTCTGAGAAACCCTAGATTTTCGTCGGTTCTGACCGTTCCGACCAAGTTACGGATGAGACCTCGAATTGTCATGCGCGTTTGTCAGAATCGCAGACATTCAGGTCAGACCAGCAGAAAAATTGGAGATATCTCGATTTAGAGACGAAATAGCCAGGAATTCTACATTTTTCAACGGATCTCGGCTATTTATGAACCGATCCTGAAATTCTTGGGTGGGTTCGACAAAGCTCCAGACACCTAGCAACCCCGCACCGAAAATTCGGAAAAAAGTTGGTATTTGGCTGCGAAACCCTAGATTCTCGTCGGTTCCAACCGTTCTGACCAAGTTACGGATAAGACCTCGAATTGTAATGCGCGTTTGTCAGAATCGCAGACATTCAGGTCAGACCAGCAGGAAAATTAAAGTTATCTTGATTTAGAGACGAGGTAGCCAGGAAGTCTACATTTTTCAACGGATCTCGGCTATGCATAAAACGATCCTGAAATTCTTGGGTGGGTTCGACAGAGCTTCAGACACTCAGCTGTCCCGCACCGAAAATTCAGAAGAAAGTCGGTATATGTCTGAGAAACCCTAGATTCTCGTCGGTCCTGACCGTTCCGACCAAGTTACGGATGAGACCTCGAATTGTCATGCGCGTTTGTCAGAATCGCAGACATTCAGGTCAGACCAGCAGAAAAATTGGAGATATCTCGATTCAGAGACGAGATATCCAGGAATTCTACATTTTTCAACGAATCTCGGCTATTCATGAACCGATCCTGAAATTCTTGGGTGGGTTCGACAAAGCTTCAGACACTCAGCTGCCCCGCACCGAAAATTCAGAAAAAAGTTGGTATTTGGCTGAAAGACCCTAGATTCTCGTCGGTCCTGACCGTTCCGACCAAGTTACGGATGAGACCTCGAATTGTCATGCGCGTTAATCAGAATCGCAGACATTCAGGTCAGACCAGCACAAAAATTAGAGATATTTTGATTTAGAGACGAGATAGCCAAGAATTCTACATTTTTCAACGGATCTGGGCTATTTATGAACCGATCCCGAAATTCTTGGGTGGGTTCGACAAAGCTCCAGACATTAAGCTGCCCCGCACCGGAAATTCGGAAAAAAGTTGATACTTGGCTGAGAAACCCTAGATTCCCGTCGGTTTCGACCGTTCTGACCAAGTTACGGATGAGACCTCGAATTGTAATGCGCGTTTGTCAGAATCGCAGACATTCAGGTCAGACCAGCAGGAAAATTGAAGTTATCGTGATTTAGAGACAAGGTAGCCAGGAAGTCTACATTTTTTAACGGATCTCGGCTATTCATGGAACGATCCCAAAATTCTTGGGTGGGTTTGACAGAGCTCCAGACACTTAGCTGTCTCGCACCGAAAATTCAGAAGAAAGTCGGTATTTGTCTGAGAAACCCTAGATTTTCGTCGGTTCTGACCGTTCCGACCAAGTTACGGATGAGACCTCGAATTGTCATGCGCGTTTGTCAGAATCGCAGACATTCAGGTCAGACCAGCAGAAAAATTGGAGATATCTCGATTTAGAGACGAAATAGCCAGGAATTCTACATTTTTCAACGGATCTCGGCTATTTATGAACCGTTCCTGAAATTCTTGGGTGGATTCGACAAAGCTCCAGACACCTAGCCACCCCGCACCGAAAATTCGGAAAAAAGTTGGTATTTGGCTGCGAAACCCTAGATTCTCGTCGGTTCCAACCGTTCTGACCAAGTTACGGATGAGACCTTGAATTGTAATGCGCGTCTGTCAGAATCGCGGACTCTCAGGTCAGACTAGCGGGAAAATTGAAGATATCTCGATTTAGAGACGAGATAGCCAGGAATTCCACTTTTTTTAACGGATCTCGGCTATTCATGATTCGATCCTGAAATTCTCGGGTGGGTTCGACAAAGCTTCAGACACTCAGCTGCCCCGCACCGAAAATTCAGAAAAAAGTTGGTATTTGGCTGAAAAACCCCAGATTCTCGTCGGTTCTGACCGTTCCGACCAAGTTACGGATGAGACCTTGAATTGTCATGCGCCTTTGTCAGAATCGCGGACATTTGGGCCAGACCAGCAGAAAAATTAGAGATATCTTGACTTAGAGACGAGATGGCCGGAAATTCTACATTTTTCAACGGATCTTGGCTATTCATGAACCGATCCTGAAATTCTTGGGTGGGTTCGACAGAGCTCCAGACACTAAGCTGCCCGGCACCGAAAATTCGGGAAAAAGTTGGTATTTGGCTGAAAAACCCTAGATTCTTGTCGGTTCTGACCGTTCCGACCAAATTACGGATGAGACTTTGAATTGTCATGCGCGTTTGTCAGGATCGCAGACATTTAGGTCAGGCCAGCACAAAAATTAGTGATATCTTGATTTAGAGACGAGATAGCCGGGAATTCTACATTTTTCAACGGATCTGGGCTATTCATGAACCGATCCTGAAATTCTTGGGTGGGTTCGACAGAGTTCCAGACACCTAGCCACCCCGCACCGAAAATTCGGAAAAAAGTTGGTATTTGGCTGCGAAACCCTAGATTCTCGTCGGTCCCAACCGTTCTGACCAAGTTACGGATGAGACCTTGAATTGTAATGCGCGTTTGTCAGAATCGCGGACTTTCAGGTCAGACTAGCGGGAAAATTGAAGATATCTCGATTTAGAGACGAGATAGCCAGGTATTCTACTTTTTTCAACGGATCTCGGCTATTCATGAACCGATCCTAAAATTCTTGGGTGGGTTCGACAAAGCTTCGGACACTCAGCTGCCCCGCACCGAAAATTCAGAAAAAAGTTGGTAGTTGGCTGAAAAACCCTAGGTTCTCGTCGGTTCTGACCGTTCCGACCAAGTTACGGATGAGACCTTGAATTGTCATGCGCCTTTGTCAGAATCGCAGACATTTGGGCCAGACCAGCAGAAAAATTGGAGATATCTTGATTTAGAGACGAGATGGCCGGGAATTCTACATTTTTCAACGGATCTTGGCTATTCATGAACCGATCCTGAAATTCTTGGGTGGGTTCGACAAAGCTCCAGACACCTAGCTACCCCGCACCGAAAATTCAGAAAAAAGTTGGTATTTGGCTGCGAAACCCTAGATTCTCGTCGGTCCCGACCGTTCTGACCAAGTTACGGATGTGACCTAGAATTGTAATGCGCGTTTGTCAGAATCGCGGACTTTCAGGTCAGACTAGCGGGAAAATTGAAGATATCTCGATTTAGAGACGAGGTAGCCAGGAATTCCACTTTTTTTAACGGATCTCGGCTATTCATGATCCGATCCTGGAATTCTTGGGTGGGTTCGACAAAGCTTCAGACACTCAGCTGCCTTGCACCGAAAATTCAGAAAAAAGTTGGTATTTGGCTGAAAAACCCTAGATTCTCGTCGGTTCTGACCGTTCCGACCAAGTTACGGATGAGACCTTGAATTGTCATGCGCCTTTGTCAGAATCGCAGACATTCGGGCCAGACCAGCCGAAAAATTAGAGATATTTTGATTTAGAGACGAGATGGCCGGGAATTCTACATTTTTCAACGGATCTTGGCTATTCATGAACCGACCCTGAAATTCTTGGACGGGTTCGACATAGCTCCAGACACTAAGCTGCCTCGCATCGAAAATTCGGAAAAAAGTTGATACTTGGCTGAGAAACCCTAGATTCCCGTCAGTTTCGACCGTTCTGACCAAGTTACGGATAAGACCTCGGATTGTAATGCGCGTTTGTCAGAATCGCAGACATTCAGGTCAGACCAGCAGGAAAATTAAAGTTATCCTGATTTAGAGACGAGGTAGCCAGGAGGTCTACATTTTTTAACGGATCTCGGCTATGCATAAAACGATCCTGAAATTCTTGGGTGGGTTCGACAGAGCTCCAGACACTCAGCTGTCCCGCACCGAAAATTCAGAAGGAAGTCGGTATTTGTCTGAGAAACCCTAGATTCTCGTCGGTCCTGACCGTTCCGACCAAGTTACGGATGAGACCTCGAATTGTCATGCGCGTTTGTCAGAATCGCAGACATTCAGGTCAGACCAGCAGAAAAATTGGAGATATTTCGATTCAGAGACGAGATATCCAGGAATTCTACATTTTTCAACGAATCTCGGCTATTCATGAACCGATCCTGAAATTCTTGGGTGGGTTCGACAAAGCTCCAGACACTTAGCTGCCCCGCACCGAAAATTCAGAAAAAAGTTGGTATTTGGCTGAAAAACCCTAGATTCTTGTCGGTCCTGACCGTTCCGACCAAGTTACGGATGAGACCTCGAATTGTCATGCGCGTTTATCAGAATCGCAGACATTCAGGTCAGACCAGCAC
The DNA here is from genome assembly GCF_021155765.1 of Diprion similis. Taxonomy (NCBI): domain Eukaryota; kingdom Metazoa; phylum Arthropoda; class Insecta; order Hymenoptera; family Diprionidae; genus Diprion; species Diprion similis. The sequence goes on from NC_060106.1 coordinate 3,794,524, forward strand.
AAAAATTAGAGATATTTTAATTTAGAGACGAGATAGCCAAGAATTCTACATTTTTCAACGGATCTGGGCTATTTATGAACCGATCCCGGAATTCTTGGGTGGGTTCGTCAAAGCTCCAGACATTAAGCTGCCCCGCACCGGAAATTCAGAAAAAAGTTGATACTTGGCTGAGAAACCCCAGATTCCCGTCGGTTTCGACGTTCTGACCAAGTTACGGATGAGACCTCGAATTGTAATGCGCGTTTGTCAGAATCGCAGACATTCAGGTCAGACCAGCAGGAAAATTGAAGTTATCGTCATTTAGAGACAAGGTAGCCAGGAAGTCAACATTTTTTAACGGATCTCGGCTATTCATGAAACGATCCCAAAATTCTTGGGTGGGTTTGACAGAGCTCCAGACGCTTAGCTGTCTCGCACCGAAAATTCAGAAGAAAGTCGGTATTTGTCTGAGAAACCCTAGATTCTCGTCGGTTCTGACCGTTCCGACCAAGTTACGGATGAGACCTCGAATTGTCATGCGCGTTTGTCAGAATCGCAGACATTCAGGTCAGACCAGCAGAAAAATTGGAGATATCTCGATTTAGAGACGAAATAGCCAGGAATTCTACATTTTTCAACGGATCTCGGCTTTTTATGAACCGATCCTGAAATTCTTGGGTGGGTTCGACAAAGCTCCAGACACCTAGCCACCCCGCACCGAAAATTCGGAAAAAAGTTGGTATTTGGCTGCGAAACCCTAGATTCTCGTCGGTTCCAACCGTTCTGACCAAGTTACGGATGAGACCTTGAATTGTAATGCGCGTCTGTCAGAATCGCGGACTTTCAGGTCAGACTAGCGGGAAAATTGAAGATATCTCGATTTAGAGACGAGATAGCCAGGAATTCCACTTTTTTTAACGGATCTCGGCTATTCATGATCCGATCCTGAAATTCTCGGGTGGGTTCGACAAAGCTTCAGACACTCAGCTGCCCCGCACCGAAAATTCAGAAAAAAGTTGGTATTTGGCTGAAAAACCCCAGATTCTCGTCGGTTCTGACCGTTCCGACCAAGTTACGGATGAGACCTTGAATTGTTATGCGCCTTTGTCAGAATCGCAGACATTTGGGCCAGACCAGCAGAAAAATTAGAGATATCTTGACTTAGAGACGAGATGGCCGGAAATTCTACATTTTTCAACGGATCTTGGCTATTCATGAACCGATCCTGAAATTCTTGGGTGGGTTCGACAGAGCTCCAGACACTAAGCTGCCCGGCACCGAAAATTCGGGAAAAAGTTGGTATTTGGCTGCGAAACCCTAGATTCTCGTCGGTCCCAACCGTTCTGACCAAGTTACGGATGAGACCTTGAATTGTAATGCGCGTTTGTCAGAATCGCGGACTTTCAGGTCAGACTAGCGGGAAAATTGAAGATATCTCGATTTAGAGACGAGGTAGCCAGGAATTCCACTTTTTTTAACGGATCTCGGCTATTCATGATCCGATCCTGAAATTCTTGGGTGGGTTCGACGAAGCTTCAGGCACTCAGCTGCCTTGCACCGAAAATTCAGAAAAAAGTTGGTATTTGGCTGAAAAACCCTAGATTCTCGTCGGTTCTGACCGTTCCGACCAAGTTACGGATGAGACCTTGAATTGTCATGCGCCTTTGTCAGAATCGCAGACATTTGGGCCAGACCAGCAGAAAAATTAGAGATATCTTGATTTAGAGACGAGATGGCCGGGAATTCTACATTTTTCAACGGATCTTGGCTATTCATGAACCGATCCTGAAATTCTTAGGTGGGTTCGACAGAGCTCCAGACACTAAGCTGCCTCGCATCGAAAATTCAGAAAAAAGTTGATACTTGGCTGAGAAACCCTAGATTCCCGTCGGTTTCGACCGTTCTAACCAAGTTACGGATAAGACCTCGAATTGTAATGCGCGTTTGTCAGAATCGCAGACATTCAGGTCAGACCAGCAGGAAAATTAAAGTTATCTTGATTTAGAGACGAGGTAGCCAGGAAGTCTACATTTTTTAACGGATCTCGGCTATGCATAAAACGATCCTGAAATTCTTGGGTGGGTTCGACAGAGCTCCAGACACCCAGCTGTCCCGCACCGAAAATTCAGAAGAAAGTCGGTATTTGTCTGAGAAACCCTAGATTCTCGTCGGTCCTGACCGTTCCGACCAAGTTACGGATGAGACCTCGAATTGTCATGCGCGTTTGTCAGAATCGCAGACATTCAGGTCAGACCAGCAGAAAAATTGGAGATATTTCGATTCAGAGACGAGATATCCAGGAATTCTACATTTTTCAACGAATCTCGGCTATTCATGAACCGATCCTGAAATTCTTGGGTGGATTCGACAAAGCTTCAGACACTTAGCTGCCCCGCACCGAAAATTCAGAAAAAAGTTGGTATTTGGCTGAAAAACCCTAGATTCTCGTCGGTCCTGACCGTTCCGACCAAGTTACGGATGAGACCTCGAATTGTCATGCGCGTTTATCAGAATCGCAGACATTCAGGTCAGACCAGCACAAAAATTAGAGATATTTTGATTTAGAGACGAGATAGCCAAGAATTCTACATTTTTCAACGGATCTGGGCTATTTATGAACCGATCCCGAAATTCTTGGGTGGGTTCGACAAAGCTCCAGACATTAAGCTGCCCCGCACCGGAAATTCAGAAGAAAGTTGATACTTGGCTGAGAAACCCTAGATTCCCGTCGGTTTCGACCGTTCTGACCAAGTTACGGATGAGACCTCGAATTGTAATGCGCGTTTGTCAGAATCGCAGACATTCAGGTCAGACCAGCAGGAAAATTGAAGTTATCTTGATTTAGAGACAAGGTAGGCAGGAAGTCTACATTTTTTAACGGATCTCGGCTATTCATGAAACGATCCCAAAATTCTTGGGTGGGTTTGACAGAGCTCCAGACACTTAGCTGTCTCGCACCGAAAATTCAGAAGAAAGTCGGTATTTGTCTGAGAAACCCTAGATTCTCGTCGGTTCTGACCGTTTCGACCAAGTTACGGATGAGACCTCGAATTGTCATGTGCGTTTGTCAGAATCGCAGACATTCAGGTCAGACCAGCAGAAAAATTGGAGATATCTCGATTTAGAGACGAAATAGCCAGGAATTCTACATTTTTCAACGGATCTCGGCTATTTATGAACCGATCCTGAAATTCTTGGGTGGGTTCGACAAAGCTCCAGACACCTAGCCACCCCGCACCGAAAATTCGGAAAAAAGTTGGTATTTGGCTGCGAAACCCTAGATTCTCGTCGGTTCCAACCGTTCTGACCAAGTTACGGATGAGACCTCGAATTGTCATGTGCGTTTGTCAGAATCGCAGACATTCAGGTCAGACTAGCGGAAAAATTGAAGATATCTCGATTTAGAGACGAGATAGCCAGAAATTCTACATTTTTTAACGGATCTCGGCTATTCATGAACCGATCCTGAAATTCTTGGGTGGGTTCGACAATCCTTCAGACACTCAGCTGCCAAGCACCGAAAATTCAGAAAAAAGTTGGTATTTGGCTGAAAAACCCTATATTCTCGTCGGTTCTGACAGTTCCGACCAAATTACGGATGAGACTTTGAATTGTCATGCGCGTTTGTCAGAATCGCAGACATTTAGGTCAGGCCAGCACAAAAATTAGTGATATCTTGATTTAGAGACGAGATAGCCGGGAATTCTACATTTTTCAACGGATCTGGGCTATTCATGAACCGATCCTGAAATTCTTGGGTGGGTTCGACAGAGTTCCAGACACCTAGCCACCCCGCACCAAAAATTCGGAAAAAAGTTGGTATTTGGCTGCGAAACCCTAGATTCTCGTCGGTCCCAACCGTTCTGACCAAGTTACGGATGAGACCTTGAATTGTAATGCGCGTTTGTCAGAATCGCGGACTTTCAGGTCAGACTAGCGGGAAAATTGAAGATATCTCGATTAAGAGACGAGATAGCCAGGAATTCTACTCTTTTCAACGGATCTCGGCTATTCATGAACCGATCCTGAAATTCTTGGGTGGGTTCGACAAAGCTTCAGACACTCAGCTGCCCCGCACCGAAAATTCAGAAAAAAGTTGGTAGTTGGCTGAAAAACCCTAGATTCTCGTCGGTTCTGACCGTTCCGAACAAGTTACGGATGAGACGTTGAATTGTCATGCGCCTTTGTCAGAATCGCAGACATTTCGGCCAGACCAGCAGAAAAATTGGAGATATCTTGATTTAGAGACGAAATGACCGGGAATTCTACATTTTTCAACGGATCTTGGCTATTCATGAACCGATCCTGAAATTCTTGGGTGGGTTTGACAAAGCTCCAGACACCTAGCTACCCCGCACCGAAAATTCAGAAAAAAGTTGGTATTTGGCTGCGTAACCCTAGATTCTCGTCGGTCCCGACCGTTCTGACCAAGTTACGGATGTGACCTAGAATTGTAATGCGCGTTTGTCAGAATCGCGGACTTTCAGGTCAGACTAGCGGAAAAATTGAAGATATCTCGATTTAGAGACGAGTGAGCCAGGAATTCTACATTTTTTAACGGATCTCGGCTATTCATGAACCGATCCTGAAATTCTTGGGTGGGTTCGACAAAGCTTCAGACACTTAGCTGCCCAGCACCGAAAATTCAGAAAAAAGTTGGTATTTGGCTGAAAAACCCGAGATTCTCGTCGGTTCTGACCGTTTCGACCAAGTTACGGATGAGACCTCGAATTGTCATGCGCGTTTGTTAGAATCGCAGACATTCAGGTCAGACCAGCAGAAAAATTGGAGATATCTCGATTTAGAGACGAGATAGCCAGGAATTCTACATTTTTTAACAGATTTCGGCTATTTATGGACCGATCCTGAAATTCTTGGGTGGGTTCGACGAAGCTCCAGACACCTAGCTACCCCGCACCGAAAATTCAGAAAAAAGTTGGTATTTGGCTGCGAAACCCTAGATTCTCGTCGGTCCCGACCGTTCTGACCAAGTTACGGATAAGACCTAGAATTGTAATGCGCGTTTGTCAGAATCGCGGACTTTCAGGTCAGACTAGCGGAAAAATTGAAGATATCTCGATTTAGAGACGAGTGAGCCAGGAATTCTACATTTTTTAACGGATCTCGGCTATTCATGAACCGATCCTGAAATTCTTGGGTGGGTTCGACAAAGCTTCAGACACTTAGCTGCCCAGCACCGAAAATTCAGAAAAAAGTTGGTATTTGGCTGAAAAACCCGAGATTCTCGTCGGTTCTGACCGTTTCGACCAAGTTACGGATGAGACCTCGAATTGTCATGCGCGTTTGTTAGAATCGCAGACATTCAGGTCAGACCAGCAGAAAAATTGGAGATATCTCGATTTAGAGACGAGATAGCCAGGAATTCTACATTTTTTAACAGATTTCGGCTATTTATGGACCGATCCTGAAATTCTTGGGTGGGTTCGACGAAGCTCCAGACACCTAGCTACCCCGCACCGAAAATTCAGAAAAAAGTTGGTATTTGGCTGCGAAACCCTAGATTCTCGTCGGTCCCGACCGTTCTGACCAAGTTACGGATAAGACCTAGAATTGTAATGCGCGTTTGTCAGAATCGCGGACTTTCAGGTCAGACTAGCGGGAAAATTGAAGATATCTCGATTTAGAGACGAGATAGCCAGGAATTCCACTTTTTTTAACGGATCTCGGCTATTCATGATCCGATCCTGAAATTCTTGGGTGGGTTCGACAAAGCTTCAGACACTCAGCTGCCCCGCACCGAAAATTCAGAAGAAAGTCGGTATTTGTCTGAGAAACCTTGATTCTCGTCGGTCCTGACCGTTCCGACCAAGTTACGGTGGAGACCTCGAATTGTCATGCGCGTTTGTCAGAATCGCAGACATTCAGGTCAGACCAGCAGAAAAATTGGAGATATTTCGATTCAGAGACGAGATATCCAGGAATTTTACATTTTTCAACAAATCTCGGCTATTCATGAACAGATCTTGAAATTCTTGGGTGTGTTCGACAAAGCTTCAGACACTTAGCTGCGCCGCACCAAAAATTCAGAAAAAAGTTGGTATTTGGCTGAAAAACCCTAGATTCTCGTTGGTCCTGACCATTTCGACCAAGTTACGGATGAGACCTCGAATTGTCATGCGCGTTTGTCAGAATCGCAGACATTCAGGTCAGACCAGCAGAAAAATTGGAGATATCTTGCTTTAGAGACGAGATAGCCAGGAATTCTACATTTTCCAACGGATCTTGGCTATTCATGAACCGATCCTGAAATTCTTGGGTGGGTTCGACAAAGCTCCAGACACTCAGCTGCCATGAACCGAAAATTCAGAAAAAAGTTGGTATTTGGCTGAGAAACCCTAGATTCCCGGCGGTTTCGACCGTTCTGACCAAGTTACGGATAAGACCTCGAATTGTAATGCGCGTTTGTCAGAATCGCAGACATTCAGGTCAGACCAGCAGGAAAATTGAAGTTATCTTGATTTAGAGACGAGGTAGCCAGGAAGTCTACATTTTTCAACGGATCTCGGCTATTCAGAAAACGATCCTGAAATTCTTGGGTGGGTTCGACAGAGCTCCAGACACTTAGCTGTCCCGCACCGAAAATTCAGAAGAAAGTCGGTATTTGTCTGAGAAACCCTAGATTCTCGTCGGTCCTGACCGTTCCGACCAAGTAACGGATGAGACCTCGAATTGTCATGCGCGTTTGTCAGAATCGCAGACATTCAGGTCAGACCAGCAGAAAAATTGGAGATATTTCGATTCAGAGACGAGATATCCAGGAATTCTACATTTTTCAACGAATCTCGGCTATTCATGAACCGATCCTGAAATTCTTGGGTGGGTTCGACAAAGCTTCAGACACTTAGCTGCCCCGCACCAAAAATTCAGAAAAAAGTTGGTATTTGGCTGCGAAACCCTAGATTCTCGTCGGTCCCGACCGTTCTGACCAAGTTACGGATGAGACCTCGAATTGTTATGCGCGTTTATCAGAATCGCGGACTTTCAGGTCAGACTAGCGGAAAAATTGAAGATATCTCGATTTAGAGACGAGATAGCCAGGAATTCTACATTTTTTAACGGATCTCGGCTATTCATGAACCGATCCTGAAATTCTTGGGTGGGTTCGACAAAGCTTCAGACACTTAGCTGCCCCGCACCGAAAATTCAGAAAAAAGTTGGTATTTGGCTGAAAAACCCTAGATTCTCGTTGGTCCTGACCATTCCGACCAAGTTACGGATGAGACCTCGAATTGTCATGCGCGTTTGTCAGAATCGCAGACATTGAGGTCAGACCAGCAGAAAAATTGGAGATATCTTGCTTTAGAGACGAGATAGCCAGGAATTCTACATTTTCCAACGGATCTTGGCTATTTATTAACCGATCCCGAAATTCTTGGGTGGGTTCGACAAAGCTCCAGACACTCAGCTGCCCTGAACCGAAAATTCAGAAAAAAGTTGGTATTTGGCTGAGAAACCCTAGATTCCCGTCGGTTTCGACCGTTCTGACCAAGTTACGGATAAGACCTCGAATTGTAATGCGCGCTTGTCAGAATCGCAGACATTCAGGTCAGACCAGCAGGAAAATTGAAGTTATCTTGATTTAGAGACGAGGTAGCCAGGAAGTCTACATTTTTCAACGGATCTCGGCTATTCATAAAACGATCCTGAAATTCTTGGGTGGGTTCGACAGAGCTCCAGACACTTAGCTGTCCCGCACCGAAAATTCAGAAGAAAGTCGGTATTTGTCTGAGAAACCCTAGATTCTCGTCGGTCCTGACCGTTCCGACCAAGTAACGGATGAGACCTCGAATTGTCATGCGCGTTTGTCAGAATCGCAGACATTCAGGTCAGACCAGCAGAAAAATTGGAGATATTTCGATTCAGAGACGAGATATCCAGGAATTCTACATTTTTCAACGAATCTCGGCTATTCATGAACCGATTCTGAAATTCTTGGGTGGGTTCGACAAAGCTTCAGACACTTAGCTGCCCCGCACCAAAAATTCAGAAAAAAGTTGGTATTTGGCTGCGAAACCCTAGATTCTCGTCGGTCCCGACCGTTCTGACCAAGTTACGGATGAGACCTCGAATTGTTATGCGCGTTTATCAGAATCGCGGACTTTCAGGTCAGACTAGCGGAAAAATTGAAGATATCTCGATTTAGAGACGAGATAGCCAGGAATTCTACATTTTTTAACGGATCTCGGCTATTCATGAACCGATCCTGAAATTCTTGGGTGGGTTCGACAATCCTTCAGACACTCAGCTGCCAAGCACCGAAAATTCAGAAGAAAGTCGGTATTTGTCTGAGAAACCTTGATTCTCGTCGGTCCTGACCGTTCCGACCAAGTTACGGTTGAGACCTCGAATTGTCATGCGCGTTTGTCAGAATCGCAGACATTCAGGTCAGACCAGCAGAAAAATTGGAGATATTTCGATTCAGAGACGAGATATCCAGGAATTCTACATTTTCCAACGAATCTCGGCTATTCATGAACAGATCTCGAAATTCTTGGGTGGGTTCGACAAAGCTTCAGACACTTAGCTGCCCCGCACCGAAAATTCAGAAAAAAGTTGGTATTTGGCTGAAAAACCCTAGATTCTCGTTGGTCCTGACCGTTCTGACCAAGTTACGGATAAGACCTCGAATTGTAATGCGCGTTCGTCAGAATCGCGGACATTCAGGTCAGACCAGCAGGAAAATTGAAGTTATCTTGATTTAGAGACGAGGTAGCCAGGAAGTCTACATTTTTTAACGGATCTCGGCTATTCATAAAACAATCCTGAAATTCTTGGGTGGGTTCGACAGAGCTCCAGACACTTAGCTGTCCCGCACCGAAAATTCAGAAGAAAGTCGGTATTTGTCTGAGAAACCCTAGATTCTCGTCGGTCCTGACCGTTCCGACCAAGTAACGGATGAGACCTCGAATTGTCATGCGCGTTTGTCAGAATCGCAGACATTCAGGTCAGACCAGCAGAAAAATTGGAGATATTTCGATTCAGAGACGAGATATCCAGGAATTCTACATTTTTCAACGAATCTCGGCTATTCATGAACCGATCCTGAAATTCTTGGGTGGGTTCGACAAAGCTTCAGACACTTAGCTGCCCCGCACCGAAAATTCAGAAAAAAGTTGGTATTTGGCTGAAAAACCCTAGATTCTCGTTGGTCCTGACCATTCCGACCAAGTTACGGATGAGACCTCGAATTGTCATGCGCGTTTGTCAGAATCGCAGACATTCAGGTCAGACCAGCAGAAAAATTGGAGATATCTTGCTTTAGAGACGAGATATCCAGGAATTCTACATTTTCCAACGGATCTTGGCTATCCATGAACCGATCCCGAAATTCTTGGGTGGGTTCGACAAAGCTCCAGACACTCAGCTGCCCTGAACCGAAAATTCAGAAAGAAGTTGGTATTTGGCTGAAAAACCCGAGATTCTCGTCGGTTCTGACCGTTCCGACCAAGTTACGGATGAGACCTTGAATTGTCATGCGCGTTTATCAGAATCGCAGACATTCAGGTCAGACCAGCACAAAAATTAGAGATATCTTGATTTAGAGACGAGATAGCCAGGAATTCTACATTTTTCAACGGATCTGGGCTATTCATTAACCGATCCTGAAATTCTTGGGTGGGTTCGACAAAGCTCCAGACACTCAGCTGCCCCGCACCGGAAATTCAGAAGAAAGTTGATACTTGGCTGAGAAACCCTAGATTCCCGTCGGTTTCGACCGTTCTGACCAAGTTACGGATGAGACCTCGAATTTTCATGCGCGTTTGTCAGAATCGCAGACATTCAGGTCAGACCAGGAGGAAAATTGAAGATATCTTGATTTAGAGACGAGGTAGCCAGGAAGTCTACATTTTTTAACGGATCTCGGCTATTCATGAAACGATCCCGAAATTCTTGGGTTGGTTTGACAGAGCTCCAGACACTTAGCTGTCTCGCACCGAAAATACAGAAGAAGGTCGGTATTTGTCTGAGGAACCCTAGATTCTCGTCGGTCCTGACCGTTCCGACCAAGTTACGGATGAGACTTCGAATTGTCATGCGCGTTTGTCAGAATCGCAGACATTCAGGTCAGACCAGCAGAAAAATTGGAGATATCTCGATTTAGAGACGAGATAGCCAGGAATTCTACATTTTTCAACGGATCTCGGCTATTTATGAACCGATCCTGAAATTCTTGGGTGGGTTCGACAAAGCTTCAGACACTCAGCTGCCCCGCACCGAAAATTCAGAAAAAACTTGGTATTTGACTGAAAAACCCGAGATTCTCGTCGGTTCTAACCGTTTTGACCAAGTTACGGATGAGACCTCAGATTGTCATGCGCGTCTGTCAGAATCGCAGACATTCAGGTCAGACCAGCAGAAAAATTGGAGATATTTCGATTCAGAGACGAGATATCCAGGAATTCTACATTTTTCATCGAATCTCGGCTATTCATGAACCGATCTTGAAATTCTCAGGTGGGTTCGACAAAGCTTCAGACACTTAGCTGCCCCGCACCAAAAATTCAGAAAAAAGTTGGTATTTGGCTGAAAAACCCTAGATTCTCGTCGGTCCTGACCAATCCGACCAAGTTACGGATGAGACCTCGAATTGTCATGCGCGTTTGTCAGAATCGCAGACATTCAGGTCAGACTAGCAGAAAAATTGGAGATATCTTGCTTCAGAGACGAGATAGCCAGGAATTCTACATTTTCCAACGGATCTTGGCTATTCATGAACCGATCCCGAAATTCTTGGGTGGGTTCGACAAAGCTCCAGACTCTCAGCTGCCCTGAACCGAAAATTCAGAAAAAAGTTGGTATTTGGCTGAGAAACCCTAGATGCCCGTCGGTTTCGACCGTTCTGACCAAGTTACGGATAAGACCTCGGATTGTAATGCGCGTTTGTCAGAATCGCAGACATTCAGGTCAGACCAGCAGGAAAATTGAAGTTATCTTGATTTAGAGACGAGGTAGCCAGGAAGTCTACATTTTTTTACGGATCTCGGCTATTCATAAAACGATCCTGAAATTCTTGGGTGGGTTCGACAGAGCTCCAGACACTTAGCTGTCCCGCACCGAAAATTCAGAAGAAAGTCGGTATTTGTCTGAGAAACCCTAGATTCTCGTCGGTCCTGACCGTTCCGACCAAGTAACGGATGAGACCTCGAATTGTCATGCGCGTTTGTCAGAATCGCAGACATTCAGGTCAGACCAGCAGAAAAATTGAAGATATTTCTATTCGGAGACGAGATATCCAGGAATTCTACATTTTTCAACGAATCTCGGCTATTCATGAACCGATCCTGAAATTCTTGGGTGGGTTCGACAAAGCTTCAGACACTTAGCTGCCCCGCACCGAAAATTCAGAAAAAAGTTGGTATTTGGCTGAAAAACCCTAGATTCTCGTTGGTCCTGACCATTCCGACCAAGTTACGGATGAGACCTTGAATTGTCATGCGCCTTTGTCAGAATCGCAGACATTTGGGCCAGACCAGCAGAAAAATTAGAGATATCTTGATTTAGAGACGAGATGGCCGGGAATTCTACATTTTTCAACGGATCTTGGCTATTCATGAACCGATCCTGAAATTCTTGGGTGGGTTCGACAGAGCTCCAGACACTAAGCTGCCTCGCATCGAAAATTCAGAAAAGTTGATACTTGGCTAAGAAACCCTAGATTCCCGTCGGTTTCGACCGTTCTGACCAAGTTACGGATAAGACCTCGAATTGTAATGCGCGTTTGTCAGAATCGCAGACATTCAGGTCAGACCAGCAGGAAAATTGAAGTTATCTTGATTTAGAGACGAGGTAGCCAGGAAGTCTACATTTTTTAACGGATCTCGGCTATTCATGAACCGATCCCGAAATTCTTGGGTGGGTTTGACAATCCTTCAGACCCTCAGCTGCCAAGCACCGAAAATTCTGAAAAAAGTTGGTATTTGGCTGAAAAACCCTAGATTCTCGTCGGTTCTGACCGTTCCGACCAAATTACGGATGAGAATTTGAATTGTCATGCGCGTCTGTCAGAATCGCAGACATTTAGGTCAGGCCAGCACAAAAATTAGTGATATCTTGATTAAGAGACGAGATAGCCGGAAATTCTACATTTTTCAAAGGATCTGGGCTATTCATGAACCGATCCTGAAATTCTTGGGTGGGTTCGACAGAGCTCCAGACACCTAGCCACCCTGCACCGAAAATTCGGAAAAAAGTTGGTATTTGGCTGCGAAACCCTAGATTCTCGTCGGTCCCAACCGTTCTGACCAAGTTACGGATGAGACCTTGAATTGTAATGCGCGTTTGTCAGAATCGCGGACTTTCAGGTCAGACTAGCGGGACAATTAAAGATATCTCGATTTAGAGACGAGATAGCCAGGAATTCTACTTTTTTCAACGGATCTCGGCTATTCATGAACCGATCCTGAAATTCTTGGGTGGGTTCGACAAAGCTTCAGACACTTAGCTGCGCCGCACCAAAAATTCAGAAAAAAGTTGGTATTTGGCTGAAAAACCCTAGATTCTCGTTGGTCCTGACCATTCCGACCAAGTTACGGATGAGACCTCGAATTGTCATGCGCGTTTGTCAGAATCGCAGACATTCAGGTCAGACCAGCAGAAAAATTGGAGATATCTTGCTTTAGAGACGAGATAGCCAGGAATTCTACATTTTCCAACGGATCTTGGCTATTCATGAACCGATCCCGAAATTCTTGGGTGGGTTCGACAAAGCTCCAGACACTCAGCTGCCCTGAACCGAAAATTCAGAAAAAAGTTGGTATTTGGCTGAGAAACCCTAGATTCCCGTCGGTTTCGACCGTTCTGACCAAGTTACGGATAAGACCTCGAATTGTAATGCGCGTTTGTCAGAATCGCAGACATTCAGGTCAGACCAGCAGGAAAATTGAAGTTATCTTGATTTAGAGACGAGGTAGCCAGGAAGTCTACATTTTTTAACGGATCTCGGCTATTCATAAAACGATCCTGAAATTCTTGGGTGGGTTCGACAGAGCTCCAGACACTTAGCTGTCCCGCACCGAAAATTCAGAAGAAAGTCGGTATTTGTCTGAGAAACCCTAGATTCTCGTCGGTCCTGACCGTTCCGACCAAGTAACGGATGAGACCTCGAATTGTCATGCGCGTTTGTCAGAATCGCAGACATTCAGGTCAGACCAGCAGAAAAATTGGAGATATTTCGATTCAGAGACGAGATATCCAGGAATTCTACATTTTTCAACGAATCTCGGCTATTCATGAACCGATCCTGAAATTCTTGGGTGGGTTCGACAAAGCTTCAGACACTTAGCTGCCCCGCACCGAAAATTCTGAAAAAAGTTGGTATTTGGCTGAAAAACCCTAGATTCTCGTTGGTCCTGACCATTCCGACCAAGTTACGGATGAGACCTCGAATTGTCATGCGCGTTTGTCAGAATCGCAGACATTCAGGTCAGACCAGCAGAAAAATTGGAGATATCTTGCTTTAGAGACGAGATAGCCAGGAATTCTACATTTTCCAACGGATCTTGGCTATTCATTAACCGATCTCGAAATTCTTGGGTGGGTTCGACAAAGCTCCAGTCACTCAGCTGCCCTGAACCGAAAATTCAGAAAAAAGTTGGTATTTGGCTGAGAAACCCTAGATTCCCGTCGGTTTCGACCGTTCTGACCAAGTTACGGATAAGACCTCGAATTGTAATGCGCGTTCGTCAGAATCGCAGACATTCAGGTCAGACCAGCAGGAAAATTGAAGTTATCTTGATTTAGAGACGAGGTAGCCAGGAAGTCTACATTTTTTAACGGATCTCGGCTATTCATAAAACGATCCTGAAATTCTTGGGTGGGTTCGACAGAGCTCCAGACACTTAGCTGTCCCGCACCGAAAATTCAGAAGAAAGTCGGTATTTGTCTGAGAAACCCTAGATTCTCGTCGGTCCTGACCGTTCCGACCAAGTAACGGATGAGACCTCGAATTGTCATGCGCGTTTGTCAGAATCGCAGACATTCAGGTCAGACCAGCGGAAAAATTGGAGATATTTCGATTCAGAGACGAGATATCCAGGAATTCTACATTTTTCAACGAATCTCGGCTATTCATGAACCGATCCTGAAATTCTTGGGTGGGTTCGACAAAGCTTCAGACACTTAGCTGCCCCGCACCGAAAATTCAGAAACAAGTTGGTATTTGGCTGAAAAACCCTAGATTCTCGTTGGTCCTGACCATTCCGACCAAGTTACGGATGAGACCTCGAATTGTCATGCGCGTTTGTCAGAATCGCAGACATTCAGGTCAGACCAGCAGAAAAATTGGAGATATCTTGCTTTAGAGACGAGATATCCAGGAATTCTACATTTTCCAACGGATCTTGGCTATCCATGAACCGATCCCGAAATTCTTGGGTGGGTTCGACTAAGCTCCAGACACTCAGCTGCCCTGAACCGAAAATTCAGAAAGAAGTTGGTATTTGGCTGAAAAACCCGAGATTCTCGTCGGTTCTGACCGTTCCGACCAAGTTACGGAAGAGACCTTGAATTGTCATGCGCGTTTATCAGAATCGCAGACATTCAGGTCAGACCAGCACAAAAATTAGAGATATCTTGATTTAGAGACGAGATAGCCAGGAATTCTACATTTTTCAACGGATCTGGGCTATTCATTAACCGATCCTGAAATTCTTGGGTGGGTTCGACAAAGCTCCAGACACTCAGCTGCCCCGCACCGGAAATTCAGAAAAAACTTGATACTTGGCTGAGAAACCCTAGATTCCCGTCGGTTTCGACCGTTCTGACCAAGTTACGGATGAGACCTCGAATTTTCATGCGCGTTTGTCAGAATCGCAGACATTCAGGTCAGACCAGGAGGAAAATTGAAGATATCTTGATTTAGAGACGAGGTAGCCAGGAAGTCTACATTTTTCAACGGATCTGGGCTATTCATCGACCGATCCTGAAATTCTTGGGTGGGTTCGACAAAGCTCCAGACACTAAGCTGCCCCGCACCGGAAATTCAGAAAAAACTTGATACTTGGCTGAGAAACCCTAGATTCCCGTCGGTTTCGACCGTTCTGACCAAGTTACGGATGAGACCTCGAATTGTAATGCGCGTTTGTCAGAATCGCAGACATTCAGGTCAGACCAGCAGGAAAATTGAAGTTATCTTGATTTGAAGACGAGTTAGCCAGGAAGTCTACATTTTTTAACGGATCTCGGCTATTCATAAAACGATCCTGAAATTCTTGGGTGGGTTCGACAGAGCTCCAGACACTTAGCTGTCCCGCACCGAAAATTCAGGAGAAAGTCGGTATTTGTCTGAGAAACCCTAGATTCTCGTCGGTCCTGACCGTTCCGACCAAGTTACGGATGAGACCTCGAATTGTCATGCGCGTTTGTCAGAATCGCAGACATTCAGGTCTGACCAGCAGAAAAATTGGAGATATTTCCATTCAGAGACGAGATATCCAGGAATTCTACATTTTTCAACGAATCTTGGCTATTCATGAACCGATCCTGAAATTCTTGGGTGGGTTCGACAAAGCTTCAGACACCTAGCCGCCCCGCACCGAAAATTCAGAAAAAAGTTGGTATTTGGCTGAAAAACCCTAGATTCTCGTCGGTCCTGACCGTTCCGACCAAGTTACGGATGAGACCTCGAATTGTCATGCGCGTTTGTCAGAATCGCAGACATTCAGGTCAGACCAGCAGAAAAATTGAAGATATCTCGATTCAGAGACGAGATATCCAGGAATTCTACATTTTTCAACGGATCTCGACTATTCATGAACCGATCCTGAAATTCTTGGGTGGGTTCGACAAAGCTCCAGACACTCAGCTGCCCCGCACCGAAAATTCAGAAAAAAGTTGGTATTTGGCTGAAAAACCCTAGATTCTCGTCGGTTCTGACCGTTCCGACCAAGTTACGGATGAGACCTTGAATTGTCATGCGCCTTTGTCAGAATCGCAGACGTTTGGGCCAGACCAGCAGAAAAATTAGAGATATCTTGATTTAGAGACGAGATGGCCGGGAATTCTACATTTTTCAACGGATCTTGGCTATTCATGAACCGATCCTGAAATTCTTGGGTGGGTTCGACAGAGCTCCAGACACAAAGCTGCCTCGCATCGAAAATTCAGAAAAAAGACGATACTTGGCTGAGAAACCCTAGATTCCCGTCGGTTTCGACCGTTCTGACCAAGTTACGGATAAGACCTAGAATTGTAATGCGCGTTTGTCAGATTCGCAGACATTCAGGTCAGACCAGCAGGAAAATTGAAGTTATCTTGATTTAGAGACGAGGTAGCCAGGAAGTCTACATTTTTTAACGGATCTCGGCTATTCATAAAACGATCCTGAAATTCTTGGGTGGGTTCGACAGAGCTCCAGACACTTAGCTGTCCCGCACCGAAAATTCAGAAGAAAGTCGGTATTTGTCTGAGAAACCCTAGATTCTCGTCGGTCCTGACCGTTCCGACCAAGTTACGGATGAGACCTCGAATTGTCATGCGCGTTTGTCAGAATCGCAGACATTCAGGTCAGACCAGCAGAAAAATTGGAGATATTTCGATTCCGAGACGAGATATTCAGGAATTCTACATTTTTCAACGAATCTCGGCTATTCATGAACCGATCCTGAAATTCTTGGGTGGGTTCGACGAAGCTTCAGACACTTAGCTGCCCCGCACCGAAAATTCAGAAAAAAGTTGCTATTTGGCTGAGAAACCCTAGATTCTCGTCGGTCCTGACCGTTTCGACCAAGTTACGGATGAGACCTCGGATTGTCATGCGCGTTTGTCAGAATCGCAGACATTCAGGTCAGACCAGCAGAAAAATTGGAGTTATCTTGCTTTAGAGACGAGATAGCCAGGAATTCTACATTTTCCAACGGATCTTGGCTATTCATGAACCGATCCCGAAATTCTTGGGTGGGTTCGACAAAGCTCCAGACACTCAGCTGCCCTGAACCGAAAATTCAGAAAAAAGTTCGTATTTGGCTGAAAAACCCGAGATTCTCGTCGGTTCTGACCGTTTCGACCAAGTTACGGATGAGACCTCGGATTGTCATGCGCGTTTGTCAGAATCGCAGACATTCAGGTCAGACCAGCAGAAAAATTAGAGATATCTTGATTTAGAGACGAGATGGCCGGGAATTCTACATTTTTCAACGGATCTTGGCTATTCATGAACCGATCCTGGAATCCTTGGGTGGGTTCGACAGAGCTCCAGACACTAAGCTGCCTCGCATCGAAAATTCAGAAAAAAGTTGATACTTGGCTGAGAAACCCTAGATTCCCGTCGGTTTCGACCGTTCTGACCAAGTTACGGATAAGACCTCGAATTGTAATGCGCGTTTGTCAGAATCGCAGACATTCAGGTCAGACCAGCAGGAAAATTGAAGTTATCTTGATTTGAAGACGAGGTAGCCAGGAAGTCTACATTTTTTAACGGATCTCGGCTATTCATGAAACGATCCTGAAATTCTTGGGTGGGTTCGACAGAGCTCCAGACACTTAGCTGTCCCGCACCGAAAATTCAGGAGAAAGTCGGTATTTGTCTGAGAAACCCTAGATTCTCGTCGGTTCTGACCGTTCCGACCAAGTTACGGATGGGACCTTGAATTGTCATGCGCCTTTGTCAGAATCGCAGACGTTTGGGCCAGACCAGCAGAAAAATTAGAGATATCTTGATTCAGAGACGAGATATCCAGGAATTCTACATTTTTCAACGGATCTCGACTATTCATGAACCGATCCTGAAATTCTTGGGTGGGTTCGACAAAGCTCCAGACACTCAGCTGCCCCGCACCGAAAATTCAGAAAAAAGTTGGTATTTGGCTGAAAAACCCTAGATTCTCGTCGGTTCTGACCGTTCCGACCAAGTTACGGATGAGACCTTGAATTGTCATGCGCCTTTGTCAGAATCGCAGACGTTTGGGCCAGACCAGCAGAAAAATTAGAGATATCTTGATTTAGAGACGAGATGGCCGGGAATTCTACATTTTTCAACGGATCTTGGCTATTCATGAACCGATCCTGAAATTCTTGGGTGGGTTCGACAGAGCTCCAGACACAAAGCTGCCTCGCATCGAAAATTCAGAAAAAAGACGATACTTGGCTGAGAAACCCTAGATTCCCGTCGGTTTCGACCGTTCTGACCAAGTTACGGATAAGACCTAGAATTGTAATGCGCGTTTGTCAGAATCGCAGACATTCAGGTCAGACCAGCAGGAAAATTGAAGTTATCTTGATTTAGAGACGAGGTAGCCAGAAAGTCTACATTTTTTAACGGATCTCGGCTATTCATAAAACGATCCTGAAATTCTTGGGTGGGTTCGACAGAGCTCCAGACACTTAGCTGTCCCGCACCGAAAATTCAGAAGAAAGTCGGTATTTGTCTGAGAAACCCTAGATTCTCGTCGGTCCTGACCGTTCCGACCAAGTTACGGATGAGACCTCAAATTGTCATGCGCGTTTGTCAGAATCGCAGACATTCAGGTCAGACCAGCAGAAAAATTGGAGATATTTCGATTCCGAGACGAGATATTCAGGAATTCTACATTTTTCAACGAATCTCGGCTATTCATGAACCGATCCTGAAATTCTTGGGTGGGTTCGACGAAGCTTCAGACACTTAGCTGCCCCGCACCGAAAATTCAGAAAAAAGTTGGTATTTGGCTGAGAAACCCTAGATTCTCGTCGGTCCTGACCGTTTCGACCAAGTTACGGATGAGACCTCGGATTGTCATGCGCGTTTGTCAGAATCGCAGACATTCAGGTCAGACCAGCAGAAAAATTGGAGTTATCTTGCTTTAGAGACGAGATAGCCAGGAATTCTACATTTTCCAACGGATCTTGGCTATTCATGAACCGATCCCGAAATTCTTGGGTGGGTTCGACAAAGCTCCAGACACTCAGCTGCCCTAAACCGAAAATTCAGAAAAAAGTTCGTATTTGGCTGAAAAACCCGAGATTCTCGTCGGTTCTGACCGTTTCGACCAAGTTACGGATGAGACCTCGGATTGTCATGCGCGTTTGTCAGAATCGATGACATTCAGGTCAGACCAGCAGAAAAATTGGAGATATCTCGATTTAGAGACGAGATAGCCAGGAATTCTACATTTTTCAACGGATCTCGACTATTTATGGACCGATCCTGAAATTCTTGGGTGGGTTTGACAAAGCTCCAGACACCTAGCCACCCTGCACCGAAAATTCGGAAAAAAGTTGGTATTTGGCTGAAAAACCCTAGATTCTCGTCGGTCCTGACCGTTCCGACCAAGTTACGGATGAGACCTCGAATTGTCATGCGCGTTTGTCAGAATCGCAGACATTCAGGTCAGACCAGCGGAAAAATTGGAGATATCTCGATTCAGAGACGAGATATCCAGGAATTCTACATTTTTCAACGGATCTCGGCTATTCATCAACCGATCCTGAAATTCTTGGGTGGGTTCGACAAAGCTTCAGACACTCAGCTGCCCCGCACCGAAAATTCAGAAAAAAGTTGGTATTTGGCTGAAAAAGCCTAGATTCTCGTCGGTTCTGACCGTTCCGACCAAGTTACGGATGAGACCTTGAATTGTCATGCGCCTTTGTCAGAATCGCAGACATTTGGGCCAGACCAGCAGAAAAATTAGAGATATCTTGATTCAGAGACGAGATGGCCGGGAATTCTACATTCTTCAACGGATCTTGGCTATTCATGAACCGATCCTGAAATTCTTGGGTGGGTTCGACAGAGCTCCAGACACTAAGCTGCCTCGCATCGAAAATTCAGAAAAAAGACGATACTTGGCTGAGAAACCCTAGATTCCCGTCGGTTTCGATCGTTCTGACCAAGTTACGGATAAGACCTCGAATTGTAATGCGCGTTTGTCAGAATCGCAGACATTCAGGTCAGACCAGCAGGAAAATTGAAGTTATCTTGATTTAGAGACGAGGTAGCCAGGAAGTCTACATTTTTTAACGGATCTCGGCTATTCATAAAACGATCCTGAAATTCTTGGGTGGGTTCGACAGAGCTCCAGACACTTAGCTGTCCCGCACCGAAAATTCAGAAGAAAGTCGGTATTTGTCTGAGAAACCCTAGATTCTCGTCGGTCCTGACCGTTCCGACCAAGTTACGGATGAGACCTCGAATTGTCATGCGCGTTTGTCAGAATCGCAGACATTCAGGTCAGACCAGCAGAAAAATTGAAGATATCTCGATTTAGAGACGAGATAGCCAGGAATTCTACATTTTTTAACGGATCTCGGCTATTCATGAACCGATCCTGAAATTCTTGGGTGGGTTCGACAATCCTTCAGACACTCAGCTGCCAAGCGCCGAAAATTCAGAAAAAAGTTGGTATTTGGCTGAAAAACCCTAGATTCTCGTCGGTTCTGACCGTTCCGACCAAATTACGGATGAGACTTTGAATTGTCATGCGCGTTTGTCAAAATCGCAGACATTCAGGTCAGGCCAGCACAAAAATTAGTGATATCTTGATTTAGAGACGAGATAGCCGGGAATTCTACATTTTTCAACGGATCTGGGCTATTCATTAACCAATCCTGAAATTCTTGGGTGGGTTCGACAGAGCTCCAGACACCTAGCCACCCCGCACCGAAAATTCGGAAAAAAGTTGGTATTTGGCTGCGAAACCCTAGATTCTCGTCGGTCCCAACCGTTCTGACCAAGTTACGGATGAGACCTCGAATTGTCATGCGCGTTTGTCAGAATCGCAGACATTCAGGTCAGACCAGCAGAAAAATTGAAGATATCTCGATTTAGAGACGAGATAGCCAGGAATTCTACATTTTTTAACGGATCTCGGCTATTCATGATCCGATCCTAAAATTCTTGGGTGGGTTCGACAATCCTTCAGACACTCAGCTGCCCAGCACCGAAAATTCAGAAAAAAATTGGTATTTGGCTGAAAAACCCTAGATTCTCGTCGGTTCTGACCGTTCCGACCAAGTTACGGATGAGACCTTGAATTGTCATGCGCCTTTGTCAGAATCGCAGACATTTGGGCCAGACCAGCAGAAAAATTAGAGATATCTTGATTCAGAGACGAGATGGCCGGGAATTCTACATTTTTCAACGGATCTTAGCTATTCATGAACCGATCCTGAAATTCTTGGGTGGCTTTGACAGAGCTCCAGACACCTAGCCACCCCGCACCGAAAATTCGGGAAAAAGTTGGTATTTGGCTGCGAAACCCTAGATTCTCGTCGGTCCCGACCGTTCTGACCAAGTTACGGATAAGACCTAGAATTGTAATGCGCGTTTGTCAGAATCGCGGACTTTCAGGTCAGACTAGCGGGAAAATTGAAGATATCTCGATTTAGAGACGAGATAGCCAGGAATTCTACATTTTTCAACGGATCTGGGCTATTCATGAACCGATCCTGAAATTCTTGGGTGGCTTCGACAGAGCTCCAGACACCTAGCCACCCCGCACCGAAAATTCGGGAAAAAGTTGGTATTTGGCTGCGAAACCCTAGATTCTCGTCGGTCCCAACCGTTCTGACCAAGTTACGGATGAGACCTTGAATTGTAATGCGCGTTTGTCAGAATCGCGGACTTTCAGGTCAGACTAGCGGGAAAATTGAAGATATCTCGATTCAGAGACGAGGTAGCCAGGAATTCCACTTTTTTTAACGGATCTCGGCTATTCATGATCCGATCCTGAAATTCTTGGGTGGGTTCGACAAAGCTTCAGACACTCAGCTGCCCCGCACCGAAAATTCAGAAAAAAGTTGGTATTTGGCTGAAAAACCCTAGATTCTCGTCGGTCCTGACCGTTCCGACCAAGTTACGGATGAGACCTCGAATTGTCATGCGCGTTTATCAGAATCGCAGACATTCAGGTCAGACCAGCACAAAAATTAGAGATATTTTGATTTAGAGACGAGATAGCCGGGAATTCTACATTTTTCAACGGATCTGGGCTATTTATGAACCGATCCCGAAATTCTTGGGTGGGTTCGACAAAGCTCCAGACATTAAGCTGCCCCGCACCGGAAATTCAGGAAAAAGTTGATACTTGGCTGAGAAACCCTAGATTCCCGTCGGTTTCGACCGTTCTGACCAAGTTACGGATGAGACCTCGAATTGTAATGCGCGTTTGTCAGAATCGCAGACATTCAGGTCAGACCAGCAGGAAAATTGAAGTTATCTTGATTTAGAGACAAGGTAGCCAGGAAGTCTACATTTTTTAACGGATCTCGGCTATTCATGAAACGATCCCAAAATTCTTGGGTGGGTTTGACAGAGCTCCAGACACTTAGCTGTCTCGCACCGAAAATTCAGAAGAAAGTCGGTATTTGTCTGAGAAACCCTAGATTCTCGTCGGTTCTGACCGTTCCGACCAAGTTACGGATGAGACCTCGAATTGTCATGCGCGTTTGTCAGAATCGCAGACATTCAGGTCAGACCAGCAGAAAAATTGAAGATATCTCGATTTAGAGACCAGATAGCCAGGAATTCTACATTTTTTAACGGATCTCGGCTATTCATGAACCGATCCTGAAATTCTTGGGTGGGTTCGACAATCCTTCAGACACTCAGCTGCCAAGCACCGAAAATTCAGAAAAAAGTTGGTATTTGGCTGAAAAACCCTAGATTCTCGTCGGTTCCGACCGTTCCGACCAAATTACGGATGAGACTTTGAATTGTCATGCGCGTTTGTCAAAATCGCAGACATTTAGGTCAGGCCAGCACAAAAATTAGTGATATCTTGATTTAGAGACGAGATAGCCGGGAATTCTACATTTTTCAACGGATCTGGGCTATTCATGAACCAATCCTGAAATTCTTGGGTGGGTTCGACAGAGCTCCAGACACCTAGCCACCCCGCACCGAAAATTCGGGAAAAAGTTGGTATTTGGCTGCGAAACCCTAGATTCTCGTCGGTCCCAACCGTTCTGACCAAGTTACGGATGAGACCTCGAATTGTCATGCGCGTTTATCAGAATCGCAGACATTCAGGTCAGACCAGCAGAAAAATTGAAGATATCTCGATTTAGAGACGAGATAGCCAGGAATTCTACTTTTTTCACCGGATCTCGGCTATTCATGAACCGATCCTGAAATTCTTGGGTGGGTTCGACAAAGCTTCAGACACGCAGCTGCCCCGCACCGAAAATTCAGAAAAAAGTTGGTATTTGGCTGAAAAACCCTAGATTCTCGTCGGTTCTGACCGTTCCGACCAAGTTACGGATGAGACCTTGAATTGTCATGCGCCTTTTCCAGAATCGCAGACATTTGGGCCAGACCAGCAGAAAAATTAGAGATATTTTGATTTAGAGACGAGATGGCCGGGAATTCTACATTTTTCAACGGATCTTGGCTATTCATGAACCGATCCCGAAATTCTTGGGTGAGTTCGACAAAGCTCCAGACACCTAGCTACCCCGCACCGAAAATTCAGAAAAAAGTTGGTATTTGGCTGCGAAACCCTAGATTCTCGTCGGTCCCGACCGTTCTGACCAAGTTACGGATGTGACCTAGAATTGTAATGCGCGTTTGTCAGAATCGCGGACTTTCAGGTCAGACTAGCGGAAAAATTGAAGATATCTTGATTTAGAGACAAGTGAGCCAGGACTTCTACATTTTTTAACGGATCGCGGCTATTCATGAACCGATCCTGAAATTCATGGGTGGGTTCGACAAAGCTTCAGACACTCAGCTGCCCAGCACCGAAAATTCAGAAAAAAGTTGGTATTTGGCTGGAAAACCGGAGATTCTCGTCGGTTCTGACCGTTTCGACCAAGTTACGGATGAGACCTCGAATTGTCATGCGCGTTTGTTAGAATCGCAGACATTCAGGTCAGACCAGCACAAAAATTAGAGATATTTTGATTTAGAGACGAGATAGCCGGGAATTCTACATTTTTCAACGGATCTGGGCTATTTATGAACCGATGCCGAAATTCTTGGGTGGGTTCGACAAAGCTCCGGACATTAAGCTGCCCCGCACCGGAAATTCAGAAAAAAGTTGATACTTGGCTGAGAAACCCTAGATTCCCGTCGGTTTCGACCGTTCTGACCAAGTTACGGATGAGACCTCGAATTGTAATGCGCTTTTGTCAGAATCGCAGACATTCAGGTCAGACCAGCAGGAAAATTGAAGTTATCTTGATTTAGAGACAAGGTAGCCAGGAAGTCTACATTTTTCAACGGATCTCGGCTATTCATGAAACGATCCCAAAATTCTTGGGTGGGTTTGACAGAGCTCCAGACACTTAGCTGTCTCGCACCGAAAATTCAGAAGAAAGTCGGTATTTGTCTGAGAAACCCTAGATTCTCGTCGGTTCTGACCGTTCCGACCAAGTTACGGATGAGACCTCGAATTGTCATGCGCGTTTGTCAGAATCGCAGACATTCAGGTCAGACCAGCAGAAAAATTGAAGATATCTCGATTTAGAGACGAGATAGCCAGGAATTCTACATTTTTTAACGGATCTCGGCTATTCATGAACCGATCCTAAAATTCTTGGGTGGGTTCGACAATCCTTCAGACACTCAGCTGCCAAGCACCGAAAATTCAGAAAAAAGTTGGTATTTGGCTGAAAAACCCTAGATTCTCGTCGGTTCTGACCGTTCCGACCAAATTACGGATGAGACTTTGAATTGTCATGCGCGTTTGTCAGAATCGCAGACATTTAGGTCAGGCCAGCACAAAAATTAGTGATATCTTGATTTAGAGACCAGATAGCCGGGAATTCTACATTTTTCAACGGATCTGGGCTATTCATGAACCAATCCTGAAATTCTTGGGTGGGTTCGACAGAGCTCCAGACACCTAGCCACCCCGCACCGAAAATTCGGAAAAAAGTTGGTATTTGGCTGCGAAACCCTAGATTCTCGTCGGTCCCAAACGTTCTGACCAAGTTACGGATGAGACCTCGAATTGTCATGCGCGTTTGTCAGAATCGCAGACATTCAGGTCAGACCAGCAGAAAAATTGAAGATATCTCGATTTAGAGACGAGTTAGCCAGGAATTCTACATTTTTTAACGGATCTCGGCTATTCATGAACCGATCCTCAAATTCTTGGGTGGGTTCGACAATCCTTCAGACACTCAGCTGCCCAGCACCGAAAATTCAGAAAAAAGTCGGTATTTGGCTGAAAAACCCTAGATTCTCGTCGGTTCTGACCGTTCCGACCAAGTTACGGATGAGACCTTGAATTGTCATGCGCCTTTGTCAGAATCGCAGACATTTGGGCCAGACCAGCAGAAAAATTAGAGATATCTTGATTCAGAGACGAGATGGCCGGGAATTCTACATTTTTCAACGGATCTTAGCTATTCATGAACCGATCCTGAAATTCTTGGGTGGCTTTGACAGAGCTCCAGACACCTAGCCACCCCGCACCGAAAATTCGGGAAAAAGTTGGTATTTGGCTGCGAAACCCTAGATTCTCGTCGGTCCCGACCGTTCTGACCAAGTTACGGATAAGACCTAGAATTGTAATGCGCGTTTGTCAGAATCGCGGACTTTCAGGTCAGACTAGCGGGAAAATTGAAGATATCTCGATTTAGAGACGAGATAGCCAGGAATTCTACATTTTTCAACGGATCTGGGCTATTTATGAACCGATCCTGAAATTCTTGGGTGGGTTCGACAACCCTTCAGACACTCAGCTGCCAAGCACCGAAAAATTCAGAAAAAAGTTGGTATTTGGCTGGAAAACCCTAGATTCTCGTCGGTTCTGACCGTTCCGACCAAATTACGGATGAGACTTTAAATTGTCATTCGCGTTTGTCAGAATCGCAGACATTTAGGTCAGGCCAGCACAAAAATTAGAGATATCTTGATTTAGAGACGAGATAGCCGGGAATTCCACATTTTTCAACGGATCTGGGCTATTCATGAACCGATCCTGAAATTCTTGGGTGGCTTCGACAGAGCTCCAGACACCTAGCCACCCCGCACCGAAAATTCGGGAAAAAGTTGGTATTTGGCTGCGAAACCCTAGATTCTCGTCGGTCCCAACCGTTCTGACCAAGTTACGGATAAGACCTTGAATTGTAATGCGCGTTTGTCAGAATCGCGGACTTTCAGGTCAGACTAGCGGGAAAATTGAAGATATCTCGATTCAGAGACGAGGTAGCCAGGAATTCCACTTTTTTTAACGGATCTCGGCTATTCATGATCCGATCCTGAAATTCTTGGGTGGGTTCGACAAAGCTTTAGACACTTAGCTGCCCAGCACCGAAAATTCAGAGAAAAGTTGGTATTTGGCTGAAAAACCCGAGATTCTCGTCGGTTCTGACCGTTTTGACCAAGTTACGGATGAGACCTCGAATTGTCATGCGCGTTTGTTAGAATCGCAGACATTCAGGTCAGACCAGCAGAAACACTGGAGATATCTCGATTTAGAGACGAGATAGCTAGGAATTCTACATTTTTCAACGGATCTCGGCTATTCATGAACCGATCCTGAAATTCTTGGGTGGGTTCGACGAAGCTTCAGACACTTAGCTGCCCAGCACCGAAAATTCAGAAAAAAGTCGGTATTTGGCTGAAAAACCCTAGATTCTCGTCGGTTCTGACCGTTCCGACCAAGTTACGGATGAGACCTTGAATTGTCATGCGCCTTTGTCAGAATCGCAGACATTTGGGCCAGACCAGCAGAAAAATTAGAGATATCTTGATTTAGAGACGAGATGTCCGGGAATTCTACATTTTTCAACGGTTCTTAGCTATTCATGAACCGATCCTGAAATTCTTGGGTGGCTTTGACAGAGCTCCAGACACCTAGCCACCCCGCACCGAAAATTCGGGAAAAAGTTGGTATTTGGCTGCGAAACCCTAGATTCTCGTCGGTCCCGACCGTTCTGACCAAGTTACGGATAAGACCTAGAATTGTAATGCGCGTTTGTCAGAATCGCGGACTTTCAGGTCAGACTAGCGGGAAAATTGAAGATATCTCGATTTAGAGACGAGATAGCCAGGAATTCTACATTTTTCAACGGATCTGGGCTATTTATGAACCGATCCTGAAATTCTTGGGTGGGTTCGACAACCCTTCAGACACTCAGCTGCCAAGCACCGAAAATTCAGAAAAAAGTTGGTATTTGGCTGAAAAACCCTAGATTCTCGTCGGTTCTGACCGTTCCGACCAAATTACGGATGAGACTTTAAATTGTCATTCGCGTTTGTCAGAATCGCAGACATTTAGGTCAGGCCAGCACAAAAATTAGAGATATCTTGATTTAGAGACGAGATAGCCGGGAATTCCACATTTTTCAACGGATCTGGGCTATTCATGAACCGATCCTGAGATTCTTGGGTGGCTTCGACAGAGCTCCAGACACCTAGCCACCCCGCACCGAAAATTCGGGAAAAAGTTGGTATTTGGCTGCGAAACCCTAGATTCTCGTCGGTCCCAACCGTTCTGACCAAGTTACGGATGAGACCTTGAATTGTAATGCGCGTTTGTCAGAATCGCGGACTTTCAGGTCAGACTAGCGGGAAAATTGAAGATATCTCGATTCAGAGACGAGGTAGCCAGGAATTCCACTTTTTTTAACGGATCTCGGCTATTCATGATCCGATCCTGAAATTCTTGGGTGGGTTCGACAAAGCTTCAGACACTCAGCTGCCCCGCACCGAAAATTCAGAAAAAAGTTGGTATTTGGCTGAAAAACCCTAGATTCTCGTCGGTTCTGACCGTTCCGACCAAGTTACGGATGAGACCTTGAATTGTCATGCGCCTTTGTCAGAATCGCAGACATTTGGGCCAGACCAGCAGAAAAATTAGAGATATCTTGATTTAGAGACGAGATGGCCGGAAATTCTACATTTTTCAACGGATCTTGGCTATTCATGAACCGATCCTGAAATTCTTGGGTGGGTTCGACAGAGCTCCAGACACTAAGCTGCCTCGCATCGAAAATTCAGAAAAAAGTTGATACTTGGCTGAGAAACCCTAGATTCCCGTCGGTTTCGACCGTTCTGACCAAGTTACGGATAAGACCTCGAATTGTAATGCGCGTTTGTCAGAATCGCAGACATTCAGGTCAGACCAGCAGGAAAATTGAAGTTATCTTGATTCAGAGACGAGGTAGCCAGGAAGTCTACATTTTTGAACGGATCTCGGCTATTCATGAAACGATCCTGAAATTCTTGGGTGGGTTCGACAGAGCTCCAGACACTTAGCTGTCCCGCACCGAAAATTCAGAAGAAAGTCGGTATTTGTCTGAAAAACCCTAGATTCTCGTCGGTCCTGACCGTTCCGACCAAGTTACGGATGAGACCTCGAATTGTCATGCGCGTTTGTCAGAATCGCAGACATTCAGGTCAGACCAGCAGAAAAATTGAAGATATCTCGATTTAGAGACGAGATAGCCAGGAATTCTACATTTTTTAACGGATCTCGGCTATTCATGAACCGATCCTAAAATTCTTGGGTGGGTTCGACAATTCTTCAGACACTCAGCTGCCAAGCACCGAAAATTCAGAAAAAAGTTGGTATTTGGCTGAAAAACCCTAGATTCTCGTCGGTTCTGACCGTTCCGACCAAATTACGGATGAGACTTTGAATTGTCATGCGCGTTTGTCAGAATCGCAGACATTTAGGTCAGGCCAGCACAAAAATTAGTGATATCTTGATTTAGAGACCAGATAGCCAGGAATTCTACATTTTTCAACGGATCTGGGCTATTCATGAACCAATCCTGAAATTCTTGGGTGGGTTCGACAGAGCTCCAGACACCTAGCCACCCCGCACCGAAAATTCGGAAAAAAGTTGGTATTTGGCTGCGAAACCCTAGATTCTCGTCGGTCCCAACCGTTCTGACCAAGTTACGGATGAGACCTCGAATTGTCATGCGCGTTAGTCAGAATCGCAGACATTCAGGTCAGACCAGCAGAAAAATTGAAGATATCTCGATTTAGAGACGAGATAGCCAGGAATTCTACATTTTTTAACGGATCTCGGCTATTCATGAACCGATCCTAAAATTCTTGGGTGGGTTCGACAATCCTTCAGACACTCAGCTGCCCAGCACCGAAAATTCAGAAAAAAGTCGGTATTTGGCTGAAAAACCCTAGATTCTCGTCGGTTCTGACCGTTCCGACCAAGTTACGGATGAGACCTTGGATTGTCATGCGCCTTTGTCAGAATCGCAGACATTTGGGCCAGACCAGCAGAAAAATTAGAGATATCTTGATTCAGAGACGAGATGGCCGGGAATTCTACATTTTTCAACGGATCTTAGCTATTCATGAACCGATCCTGAAATTCTTGGGTGGCTTTGACAGAGCTCCAGACACCTAGCCACCCCGCACCGAAAATTCGGGAAAAAGTTGGTATTTGGCTGCGAAACCCTAGATTCTCGTCGGTCCCGACCGTTCTGACCAAGTTACGGATGAGACCTTGAATTGTAATGCGCGTTTGTCAGAATCGCGGACTTTCAGGTCAGACTAGCGGGAAAATTGAAGATATCTCGATTCAGAGACGAGGTAGCCAGGAATTCCACTTTTTTTAACGGATCTCGGCTATTCATGATCCGATCCTGAAATTCTTGGGTGGGTTCGACAAAGCTTCAGACACTCAGCTGCCCCGCACCGAAAATTCAGAAAAAAGTTGGTATTTGGCTGAAAAACCCTAGATTCTCGTCGGTTCTGACCGTTCCGACCAAGTTACGGATGAGACCTTGAATTGTCATGCGCCTTTGTCAGAATCGCAGACATTTGGGCCAGACCAGCAGAAAAATTAGAGATATCTTGATTTAGAGACGAGATGGCCGGAAATTCTACATTTTTCAACGGATCTTGGCTATTCATGAACCGATCCTGAAATTCTTGGGTGGGTTCGACAGAGCTCCAGACACTAAGCTGCCTCGCATCGAAAATTCAGAAAAAAGTTGATACTTGGCTGAGAAACCCTAGATTCCCGTCGGTTTCGACCGTTCTGACCAAGTTACGGATAAGACCTCGAAACGTAATGCGCGTTTGTCAGAATCGCAGACATTCAGGTCAGACCAGCAGGAAAATTGAAGTTATCTTGATTCAGAGACGAGGTAGCCAGGAAGTCTACATTTTTGAACGGATCTCGGCTATTCATGAAACGATCCTGAAATTCTTGGGTGGGTTCGACAGAGCTCCAGACACTTAGCTGTCCCGCACCGAAAATTCAGAAGAAAGTCGGTATTTGTCTGAAAAACCCTAGATTCTCGTCGGTCCTGACCGTTCCGACCAAGTTACGGATGAGACCTCGGATTGTCATGCGCGTTTGTCAGAATCGCAGACATTCAGGTCAGACCAGCAGAAAAATTGGAGATATTTCGATTCAGAGACAGGATATCCAGGAATTCTACATTTTTCAACGAATCTCGGCTATTCATGAACCGATCCTAAAACTCTTGGGTGGGTTCGACAAAGCTCCAGACATTAAGCTGCCCCGCACCGGAAATTCAGAAAAAAGTTGATACTTGGCTGAGAAACCCTAGATTCCCGTCGGTTTCGACCGTTCTGACCAAGTTACGGATGAGACCTCGAATTGTAATGCGCGTTTGTCAGAATCGCAGACATTCAGGTCAGACCAGCAGGAAAATTGAAGTTATCTTGATTTAGAGACAAGGTAGCCAGGAAGTCTACATTTTTTAACGGATCTCGGCTATTCATGAAACGATCCCAAAATTCTTGGGTGGGTTTGACAGAGCTCCAGACACTTAGCTGTCTCGCACCGAAAATTCACAAGAAAGTCGGTATTTGGCTGCGAAACCCTAGATTCTCGTCGGTCCCGACCGTTCTGACCAAGTTACGGATGTGACCTAGACTTGTAATGCGCGTTTGTCAGAATCGCGGACTTTCAGGTCAGACTAGCGGAAAAATTGAAGATATCTCGATTTAGAGACGAGTGAGCCGGGAATTCTACATTTTTTAACGGATCTCGGCTATTCATGAACCGATCCTGAAATTCTTGGGTGGGTTCGACAAAATTTCAGACACTTAGCTGCCCAGCACCGAAAATTCAGAGAAAAGTTGGTATTTGGCTGAAAAACCCGAGATTCTCGTCGGTTCTGACCGTTTTGACCAAGTTAGGGATGAGACCTCGAATTGTCATGCGCGTTTGTTAGAATCGCAGACATTCAGGTCAGACCAGCAGAAAAACTGGAGATATCTCGATTTAGAGACGAGATAGCCAGGAATTCTACATTTTTCAACGGATCTCGGCTATTCATGAACCGATCCTGAAATTCTTGGGTGGGTTCGACGAAGCTTCAGACACTTAGCTGCCCAGCACCGAAAATTCAGAAAAAAGTCGGTATTTGGCTGAAAAACCCTAGATTCTCGTCGGTTCTGACCGTTCCGACCAAGTTACGGATGAGACCTTGAATTGTCATGCGCCTTTGTCAGAATCGCAGACATTTGGGCCAGACCAGCAGAAAAATTAGAGATATCTTGATTTAGAGACGAGATGGCCGGGAATTCTACATTTTTCAACGGATCTTAGCTATTCATGAACCGATCCTGAAATTCTTGGGTGGCTTTGACAGAGCTCCAGACACCTAGCCACCCCGCACCGAAAATTCGGGAAAAAGTTGGTATTTGGCTGCGAAACCCTAGATTCTCGTCGGTCCCGACCGTTCTGACCAAGTTACGGATGAGACCTAGAATTGTAATGCGCGTTTGTCAGAATCGCGGACTTTCAGGTCAGACTAGCGGAAAAATTGAAGATATCTCGATTTAGAGACGAGTGAGCCGGGAATTCTACATTTTTTAACGGATCTCGGCTATTCATGAACCGATCCTGAAATTCTTGGGTGGGTTCGACAAAATTTCAGACACTTAGCTGCCCAGCACCGAAAATTCAGAGAAAAGTTGGTATTTGGCTGAAAAACCCGAGATTCTCGTCGGTTCTGACCGTTTTGACCAAGTTAGGGATGAGACCTCGAATTGTCATGCGCGTTTGTTAGAATCGCAGACATTCAGGTCAGACCAGCAGAAAAACTGGAGATATCTCGATTTAGAGACGAGATAGCCAGGAATTCTACATTTTTCAACGGATCTCGGCTATTCATGAACCGATCCTGAAATTCTTGGGTGGGTTCGACGAAGCTTCAGACACTTAGCTGCCCAGCACCGAAAATTCAGAAAAAAGTCGGTATTTGGCTGAAAAACCCTAGATTCTCGTCGGTTCTGACCGTTCCGACCAAGTTACGGATGAGACCTTGAATTGTCATGCGCCTTTGTCAGAATCGCAGACATTTGGGCCAGACCAGCAGAAAAATTAGAGATATCTTGATTTAGAGACGAGATGGCCGGGAATTCTACATTTTTCAACGGATCTTAGCTATTCATGAACCGATCCTGAAATTCTTGGGTGGCTTTGACAGAGCTCCAGACACCTAGCCACCCCGCACCGAAAATTCGGGAAAAAGTTGGTATTTGGCTGCGAAACCCTAGATTCTCGTCGGTCCCGACCGTTCTGACCAAGTTACGGATGAGACCTAGAATTGTAATGCGCGTTTGTCAGAATCGCGGACTTTCAGGTCAGACTAGCGGAAAAATTGAAGATATCTCGATTTAGAGACGAGATAGCCAGGAATTCTACATTTTTTAACGGATCTCGGCTATTCATGAACCGATCCTGAAATTCTTGGGTGGGTTCGACAATCCTTCAGACACTCAGCTGCCAAGCACCGTAAATTCAGAAAAAAGTTGGTATTTGGCTGAAAAACCCTAGATTCTCGTCGGTTCTGACCGTTCCGACCAAATTACATATGAGACTTAAAATTGTCATGCGCGTTTGTCAGAATCGCAGACATTTAGGTCAGGCCAGCACAAAAATTAGAGATATCTTGATTTAGAGACGAGAGAGCCGGGAATTCCACATTTTTCAACGGATCTGGGCTATTCATGAACCGATCCTGAAATTCTTGGGTGGCTTCGACAGAGCTCCAGACACCTAGCCACCCCGCACCGAAAATTCGGAAAAAAGTTGGTATTTGGCTGCGAAACCCTAGATTCTCGTCGGTCCCAACCGTTCTGACCAAGTTACGGATGAGACCTTGAATTGTAATGCGCGTTTGTCAGAATCGCGGACTTTCAGGTCAGACTAGCGGGAAAATTGAAGATATCTCGATTTAGAGACGAGGTAGCCAGGAATTCCACTTTTTTTAACGGATCTCGGCTATTCATGATCCGATCCTGAAATTCTTGGGTGGGTTCGACAAAGCTTCAGACACTCAGCTGCCCCGCACCGAAAATTCAGGAAAAAGTTGGTATTTGGCTGAAAAACCCTAGATTCTCGTCGGTTCTGACCGTTCCGACCAAGTTACGGATGAGACCTTGAATTGTCATGCGCCTTTGTCAGAATCGCAGACATTTGGGCCAGACCAGCAGAAAATTTAGAGATATCTTGATTTAGAGACGAGATGGCCGGGAATTCTACATTTTTCAACGGATCTTGGCTATTCATGAACCGATCCTGAAATTCTTGGGTGGGTTCGACAGAGCTCCAGACACTAAGCTGCCTCGCATCGAAAATTCAGAAAAAAGTTGATACTTGGCTGAGAAACCCTAGATTCCCGTCGGTTTCGACCGTTCTGACCAAGTTACGGATAAGACCTCGAATTGTAATGCGCGTTTGTCAGAATCGCAGACATTCAGGTCAGACCAGCAGGAAAATTGAAGTTATCTTGATTTAGAGACGAGGTAGCCAGGAAGTCTACATTTTTTAACGGATCTCGGCTATTCATAAAACGATCCTGAAATTCTTGGGTGGGTTCGACAGAGCTCCAGACACTTAGCTGTCCCGCACCGAAAATTCAGAAGAAAGTCGGTATTTGTCTGAGAAACCCTAGATTCTCGTCGGTCCTGACCGTTCCGACCAAGTTACGGATGAGACCTCGAATTGTCATGCGCGTTTGTCAGAATCGCAGACATTCAGGTCAGACCAGCAGAAAAATTGGAGATATTTCGATTCAGAGACGAGATATCCAGGAATTCTACATTTTTCAACGAATCTCGGCTATTCATGAACCGATCCTGAAATTCTTGGGTGGGTTCGACAAAGCTTCAGACACTCAGCTGCCCCGCACCGAAAATTCAGAAAAAAGTTGGTATTTGGCTGAAAAACCCTATATTCTCGTCGGTCCTGACCATTCCGACCAAGTTACGGATGAGACCTCGAATTGTCATGCGCGTTTGTCAGAATCGCAGACATTCAGGTCAGACCAGCAGAAAAATTGGAGATACCTTGCTTGAGAGACGAGATAGCCGGGAATTCTACATTTTCCAACGGATCTTGGCTATTCATGGACCGATCCCGAAATTCTTGGGTGGGTTCGACAAAGCTCCAGACACCTAGCTACCCTGCACCGAAAATTCAGAAAAAAGTTGGTATTTGGCTGCGAAACCCTAGATTCTCGTCGGTCCCGACCGTTCTGACCAAGTTACGGATGTGACCTAGAATTGTAATGCGCGTTTGTCAGAATCGCGGACTTTCAGGTCAGACTAGCGGAAAAATTGAAGATATCTCGATTTAGAGACGAGTGAGCCAGGAATTCTACATTTTTTAACGGATCTCGGCTATTCATGAACCGATCCTGAAATTCTTGGGTGAGTTCGACAAAGCTTCAGACACTTATCTGCCCAGCACCGAAAATTCAGAAAAAAGTTGGTATTTGGCTGCAAAACCCGAGATTCTCGTCGGTTCTGACCGTTTCGACCAAGTTACGGATGAGACCTCGAATTGTCATGCGCGTTTGTTAGAATCGCAGACATTCAGGTCAGACCAGCAGAAAAATTGGAGATATCTCGATTTAGAGACGAGATAGCCAGGAATTCTACATTTTTCAACGGATTTCGGCTATTTATGGACCGATCCTGAAATTCTTGGGTGGGTTCGACAAAGCTCCAGACACCTAGCTGACCCGCACCGAAAATTCAGAAAAAAGTTGGTATTTGGCTGCGAAACCCTAGATTCTCGTCGGTCCCGACCGTTCTGACCAAGTTACGGATGAGACCTAGAATTGTAATGCGCGTTTGTCAGAATCGCGGACTTTCAGGTCAGACTAGCGGAAAAATCGAAGATATCTCGATTTAGAGACGAGATAGCCAGGAATTCTACATTTTTTAACGGATCTCGGCTATTCATGAACCGATCCTGAAATTCTTGGGTGGGTTCGACAATCCTTCAGACACTCAGCTGCCAAGCACCGAAAATTCAGAAAAAAGTTGGTATTTGGCTGAAAAACCCTAGATTCTCGTCGGTTCTGACCGTTCCGACCAAATTACATATGAGACTTAAAATTGTCATGCGCGTTTGTCAGAATCGCAGACATTTAGGTCAGGCCAGCACAAAAATTAGAGATATCTTGATTTAGAGACGAGAGAGCCGGGAATTCCACATTTTTCAACGGATCTGGGCTATTCATGAACCGATCCTGAAATTCTTGGGTGGCTTCGACAGAGCTCCAGACACCTAGCCACCCCGCACCGAAAATTCGGAAAAAAGTTGGTATTTGGCTGCGAAACCCTAGATTCTCGTCGGTCCCAACCGTTCTGACCAAGTTACGGATGAGACCTTGAATTGTAATGCGCGTTTGTCAGAATCGCGGACTTTCAGGTCAGACTAGCGGGAAAATTGAAGATATCTCGATTTAGAGACGAGGTAGCCAGGAATTCCACTTTTTTTAACGGATCTCGGCTATTCATGATCCGATCCTGAAATTCTTGGGTGGGTTCGACAAAGCTTCAGACACTCAGCTGCCCCGCACCGAAAATTCAGGAAAAAGTTGGTATTTGGCTGAAAAACCCTAGATTCTCGTCGGTTCTGACCGTTCCGACCAAGTTACGGATGAGACCTTGAATTGTCATGCGCCTTTGTCAGAATCGCAGACATTTGGGCCAGACCAGCAGAAAATTTAGAGATATCTTGATTTAGAGACGAGATGGCCGGGAATTCTACATTTTTCAACGGATCTTGGCTATTCATGAACCGATCCTGAAATTCTTGGGTGGGTTCGACAGAGCTCCAGACACTAAGCTGCCTCGCATCGAAAATTCAGAAAAAAGTTGATACTTGGCTGAGAAACCCTAGATTCCCGTCGGTTTCGACCGTTCTGACCAAGTTACGGATAAGACCTCGAATTGTAATGCGCGTTTGTCAGAATCGCAGACATTCAGGTCAGACCAGCAGGAAAATTGAAGTTATCTTGATTTAGAGACGAGGTAGCCAGGAAGTCTACATTTTTTAACGGATCTCGGCTATTCATAAAACGATCCTGAAATTCTTGGGTGGGTTCGACAGAGCTCCAGACACTTAGCTGTCCCGCACCGAAAATTCAGAAGAAAGTCGGTATTTGTCTGAGAAACCCTAGATTCTCGTCGGTCCTGACCGTTCCGACCAAGTTACGGATGAGACCTCGAATTGTCATGCGCGTTTGTCAGAATCGCAGACATTCAGGTCAGACCAGCAGAAAAATTGGAGATATTTCGATTCAGAGACGAGATATCCAGGAATTCTACATTTTTCAACGAATCTCGGCTATTCATGAACCGATCCTGAAATTCTTGTGTGGGTTCGACAGAGCTCCAGACACTTAGCTGTCTTGCACCGAAAATTCAGATGAAAGTCGGTATTTGTCTGAGAAACCCTAGATTCTCGTCGGTTCTGACCGTTTCGACCAAGTTACGGATGAGACCTCGAATTGTCATGCGCGTTTGTCAGAATCGCAGACATTCAGGTCAGACCAGCAGAAAAATTGGAGATATCTCGATTTAGAGACGAAATAGCCAGGAATTCTACATTTTTCAACGGATCTCGGCTATTTATGAACCGATCCTGAAATTCTTGGGTGGGTTCGACAAAGCTTCAGACACTCAGCTGCCCCGCACCGAAAATCCAGAAAAAAGTTCGTATTTGGCTGAAAAACTCTAGATTCTCGTCGGTCCTGACCGTTCCGACCAAGTTACGGATGAGACCTCGAATTGTCATCGCGTTTGTCAGAATCGCAGACATTCAGGTCAGACCAGCAGACAAATTGGAGATATCTCGATTTAGAGACGAGATAGCCAGGAATTCTACATTCTTCAACGGATCTCGGCTATTTATGGACCGATCCTGAAATTCTTGGGTGGGTTCGACAAAGCTCCAGACACCTAGCTACCCCGCACCGAAAATTCAGAAAAAAGTTGGTATTTGGCTGCGAAACCCTAGATTCTCGTCGGTCCCGACCGTTCTGACCAAGTTACGGATGAGACCTAGAATTGTAATGCGCGTTTGTCAGAATCGCGGACTTTCAGGTCAGACTAGCGGAAAAATTGAAGATATCTCGATTTAGAGACGAGATAGCCAGGAATTCTACATTTTTTAACGGATCTCGGCTATTCATGAACCGATCCTGAAATTCTTGGGTAGGTTCGACAGAGCTCCAGACACTAAGCTGCCTCGCATCGGAAATTCAGAAAAAAGTTGATACTTGGCTGAGAAACCCTAGATTCCCGTCGGTTTTGACCGTTCTGATCAAGTTACGGATAAGACCTCGAATTGTAATGCGCGTTTGTCAGAATCGCAGACATTCAGGTCAGACCAGCAGAAAAATTGGAGATATCTCGATTTAGAGACGAGATAGCCAGGAATTCTACATTCTTCAACGGATCTCGGCTATTTATGGACCGATCCTGAAATTCTTGGGTGGGTTCGACAAAGCTCCAGACACCTAGCTACCCCGCACCGAAAATTCAGAAAAAAGTTGGTATTTGGCCGAGAAACCCTCGATTCTTGTCGGTTCTGACCGTTCTGACCAAGTTGCGCATGAGACCACAAATTGCAATGCGCGTTCGTCAAAATCGCAGAACTTCAGGTCAGACCGGCAGAAAAAATGAGGAATCTTGATTTAGAGACAAGTTAGCCAGAAATTCGACATTTTTCAACGGATCTCGGCTATTTATGAACCGATCCTGAAATTCTTGGGTGCGTTCGACAGGGCTCCAGACACTCAGCTGCCCCGCACCGGAAATTCAGAAAAAAGTTGGTATTTGGCCGAGAAACCCTCGATTCTCGTCGGTTCTCACCGTTCTGACCAAGTTACGGATGAGACGTCGAATTGCAATGCGCGTTTGTCGAAATCGCAGACATTTAGGTCAGACCAGCAGAAAAATTGAGGAATCTTGATTTAGAGACAAGATAGCCAGAAATTCGACATTTTTCAACGGATCTCTGCTATTTATAAACCGATCCTGAAATTCTTGGGTGCGTTCGACAGGGCTCCAGACACTCAGCTGCCCCGCACCGGAAATTCAGAAAAAAGTTGGTATTTGGCTGCGAAACCCTAGATTCTCGTCGGTCCCGACCGTTCTGACCAAGTTACGGATGAGACCTCGAATTGTAATGCGCGTTTGTCAGAATCGCAGACATTCAGGTCAGACCAGCAGGAAAATTGAAGATATCTTGATTTAGAGACGAGGTAGCCAGGAAGTCTACATTTTTTAACGGATCTCGGCTATTCATGAAACGATCCTGAAATTCTTGGGTGGGTTCGACAGAGCTCCGGACACTCAGCTGCCCTGCACCAAAAATTCAGAAAAAAGTTGGTATTTGGCTGAAAAACCCGAGATTCTCGTCGGTCCTGACCGTTCCGACCAAGTTACGGATGAGACCTCGAATTGTCATGCGCGTTTGTCAGAATCGCAGACATTCAGGTCAGACCAGCAGAAAAATTGGAGATATCTCGATTCAGAGACGAGATATCCAGGAATTCTACATTTTTCAACGGATTTCGGCTATTCATGAACCGATCCTGAAATTCTTGGGTGAGTTCGACAAAGCTCCAGACTCTTAGCTGCCCCGCACCGAAAATTCAGAAAAAAGTTGGTATTTGGCTGAAAAACCCTAGATTCTCGTCGGTCCTGACCATTCCGACCAAGTTACGGATGAGACCTCGAATTTTCATGCGCGTTAGTCAGAATCGCAGACATTCAGGTCAGACCAGCAGAAAAATTGGAGATATCTCGATTCAGAGACGAGATAGCCAGGAATTCTACATTTTCCAACGGATCTCGGCTATTTATGAACCGATCCTGAAATTCTTGGGTGGGTTCGACAAAGCTTCAGACACTCAGCTGCCCCGCACCGAAAATTCAGAAAAAAGTTGGTATTTGGCTGAAAAACTCTAGATTCTCGTCGGTTCTGACCGTTCCGACCAAGTTACGGATGAGACCTTGAATTGTCATGCGCGTTTGTCAGAATCGCAGACATTCAGGTCAGACCAGCAGAAAAATTGGAGATATCTCGATTCAGAGACGAGATAGCCAGGAATTCTACATTTTCCAACGGATCTCGGCTATTTATGAACCGATCCTGAAATTCTTGGGTGGGTTCGACAAAGCTTCAGACACTCAGCTGCCTCGCATCGAAAATTCAGAAAAAAGTTGATACTTGGCTGAGAAACCCTAGATTCCCGTCGGTTTCGACCGTTCTGACCAAGTTACGGATAAGACCTCGAATTGTAATGCGCGTTTGTCAGAATCGCAGACATTCAGGTCAGACCAGCAGGAAAATTGAAGTTATCTTGATTTAGAGACGAGGTAGCCAGGAAGTCTACATTTTTTAACGGATCTCGGCTATTCATAAAACGATCCTGAAATTCTTGGGTGGGTTCGACAGAGCTCCAGACACTTAGCTGTCCCGCACCGAAAATTCAGAAGAAAGTCGGTATTTGTCTGAGAAACCCTAGATTCTCGTCGGTCCTGACCGTTCCGACCAAGTTACGGATGAGACCTCGAATTGTCATGCGCGTTTGTCAGAATCGCAGACATTCAGGTCAGACCAGCAGAAAAATTGGAGATATTTCGATTCAGAGACGAGATATCCAGGAATTCTACATTTTTCAACGAATCTCGGCTATTCATGAACCGATCCTGAAATTCTTGGGTGGGTTCGACAAAGCTTCAGACACTCAGCTGCCCCGCACCGAAAATTCAGAAAAAAGTTGGTATTTGGCTGAAAAACCCTATATTCTCGTCGGTCCTGACCATTCCGACCAAGTTACGGATGAGACCTCGAATTGTCATGCGCGTTTGTCAGAATCGCAGACATTCAGGTCAGACCAGCAGAAAAATTGGAGATACCTTGCTTGAGAGACGAGATAGCCGGGAATTCTACATTTTCCAACGGATCTTGGCTATTCATGGACCGATCCCGAAATTCTTGGGTGGGTTCGACAAAGCTCCAGACACCTAGCTACCCTGCACCGAAAATTCAGAAAAAAGTTGGTATTTGGCTGCGAAACCCTAGATTCTCGTCGGTCCCGACCGTTCTGACCAAGTTACGGATGTGACCTAGAATTGTAATGCGCGTTTGTCAGAATCGCGGACTTTCAGGTCAGACTAGCGGAAAAATTGAAGATATCTCGATTTAGAGACGAGTGAGCCAGGAATTCTACATTTTTTAACGGATCTCGGCTATTCATGAACCGATCCTGAAATTCTTGGGTGAGTTCGACAAAGCTTCAGACACTTATCTGCCCAGCACCGAAAATTCAGAAAAAAGTTGGTATTTGGCTGCAAAACCCGAGATTCTCGTCGGTTCTGACCGTTTCGACCAAGTTACGGATGAGACCTCGAATTGTCATGCGCGTTTGTTAGAATCGCAGACATTCAGGTCAGACCAGCAGAAAAATTGGAGATATCTCGATTTAGAGACGAGATAGCCAGGAATTCTACATTTTTCAACGGATTTCGGCTATTTATGGACCGATCCTGAAATTCTTGGGTGGGTTCGACAAAGCTCCAGACACCTAGCTGACCCGCACCGAAAATTCAGAAAAAAGTTGGTATTTGGCTGCGAAACCCTAGATTCTCGTCGGTCCCGACCGTTCTGACCAAGTTACGGATGAGACCTAGAATTGTAATGCGCGTTTGTCAGAATCGCGGACTTTCAGGTCAGACTAGCGGAAAAATTGAAGATATCTCGATTTAGAGACGAGATAGCCAGGAATTCTACATTTTTTAACGGATCTCGGCTATTCATGAACCGATCCTGAAATTCTTGGGTGGGTTCGACAATCCTTCAGACACTCAGCTGCCAAGCACCGAAAATTCAGAAAAAAGTTGGTATTTGGCTGAAAAACCCTAGATTCTCGTCGGTTCTGACCGTTCCGACCAAATTACATATGAGACTTAAAATTGTCATGCGCGTTTGTCAGAATCGCAGACATTTAGGTCAGGCCAGCACAAAAATTAGAGATATCTTGATTTAGAGACGAGAGAGCCGGGAATTCCACATTTTTCAACGGATCTGGGCTATTCATGAACCGATCCTGAAATTCTTGGGTGGCTTCGACAGAGCTCCAGACACCTAGCCACCCCGCACCGAAAATTCGGAAAAAAGTTGGTATTTGGCTGCGAAACCCTAGATTCTCGTCGGTCCCAACCGTTCTGACCAAGTTACGGATGAGACCTTGAATTGTAATGCGCGTTTGTCAGAATCGCGGACTTTCAGGTCAGACTAGCGGGAAAATTGAAGATATCTCGATTTAGAGACGAGGTAGCCAGGAATTCCACTTTTTTTAACGGATCTCGGCTATTCATGATCCGATCCTGAAATTCTTGGGTGGGTTCGACAAAGCTTCAGACACTCAGCTGCCCCGCACCGAAAATTCAGGAAAAAGTTGGTATTTGGCTGAAAAACCCTAGATTCTCGTCGGTTCTGACCGTTCCGACCAAGTTACGGATGAGACCTTGAATTGTCATGCGCCTTTGTCAGAATCGCAGACATTTGGGCCGGACCAGCAGAAAATTTAGAGATATCTTGATTTAGAGACGAGATGGCCGGGAATTCTACATTTTTCAACGGATCTTGGCTATTCATGAACCGATCCTGAAATTCTTGGGTGGGTTCGACAGAGCTCCAGACACTAAGCTGCCTCGCATCGAAAATTCAGAAAAAAGTTGATACTTGGCTGAGAAACCCTAGATTCCCGTCGGTTTCGACCGTTCTGACCAAGTTACGGATAAGACCTCGAATTGTAATGCGCGTTTGTCAGAATCGCAGACATTCAGGTCAGACCAGCAGGAAAATTGAAGTTATCTTGATTTAGAGACGAGGTAGCCAGGAAGTCTACATTTTTTAACGGATCTCGGCTATTCATAAAACGATCCTGAAATTCTTGGGTGGGTTCGACAGAGCTCCAGACACTTAGCTGTCCCGCACCGAAAATTCAGAAGAAAGTCGGTATTTGTCTGAGAAACCCTAGATTCTCGTCGGTCCTGACCGTTCCGACCAAGTTACGGATGAGACCTCGAATTGTCATGCGCGTTTGTCAGAATCGCAGACATTCAGGTCAGACCAGCAGAAAAATTGGAGATATTTCGATTCAGAGACGAGATATCCAGGAATTCTACATTTTTCAACGAATCTCGGCTATTCATGAACCGATCCTGAAATTCTTGTGTGGGTTCGACAGAGCTCCAGA
Organism: Diprion similis; assembly: GCF_021155765.1. Classification (NCBI taxonomy): domain Eukaryota; kingdom Metazoa; phylum Arthropoda; class Insecta; order Hymenoptera; family Diprionidae; genus Diprion; species Diprion similis. Next base: position 3,836,917 of record NC_060106.1, read on the forward strand.
CACTTAGCTGTCTTGCACCGAAAATTCAGATGAAAGTCGGTATTTGTCTGAGAAACCCTAGATTCTCGTCGGTTCTGACCGTTTCGACCAAGTTACGGATGAGACCTCGAATTGTCATGCGCGTTTGTCAGAATCGCAGACATTCAGGTCAGACCAGCAGAAAAATTGGAGATATCTCGATTTAGAGACGAAATAGCCAGGAATTCTACATTTTTCAACGGATCTCGGCTATTTATGAACCGATCCTGAAATTCTTGGGTGGGTTCGACAAAGCTTCAGACACTCAGCTGCCCCGCACCGAAAATCCAGAAAAAAGTTCGTATTTGGCTGAAAAACTCTAGATTCTCGTCGGTCCTGACCGTTCCGACCAAGTTACGGATGAGACCTCGAATTGTCATCGCGTTTGTCAGAATCGCAGACATTCAGGTCAGACCAGCAGACAAATTGGAGATATCTCGATTTAGAGACGAGATAGCCAGGAATTCTACATTCTTCAACGGATCTCGGCTATTTATGGACCGATCCTGAAATTCTTGGGTGGGTTCGACAAAGCTCCAGACACCTAGCTACCCCGCACCGAAAATTCAGAAAAAAGTTGGTATTTGGCTGCGAAACCCTAGATTCTCGTCGGTCCCGACCGTTCTGACCAAGTTACGGATGAGACCTAGAATTGTAATGCGCGTTTGTCAGAATCGCGGACTTTCAGGTCAGACTAGCGGAAAAATTGAAGATATCTCGATTTAGAGACGAGATAGCCAGGAATTCTACATTTTTTAACGGATCTCGGCTATTCATGAACCGATCCTGAAATTCTTGGGTAGGTTCGACAGAGCTCCAGACACTAAGCTGCCTCGCATCGGAAATTCAGAAAAAAGTTGATACTTGGCTGAGAAACCCTAGATTCCCGTCGGTTTTGACCGTTCTGATCAAGTTACGGATAAGACCTCGAATTGTAATGCGCGTTTGTCAGAATCGCAGACATTCAGGTCAGACCAGCAGAAAAATTGGAGATATCTCGATTTAGAGACGAGATAGCCAGGAATTCTACATTCTTCAACGGATCTCGGCTATTTATGGACCGATCCTGAAATTCTTGGGTGGGTTCGACAAAGCTCCAGACACCTAGCTACCCCGCACCGAAAATTCAGAAAAAAGTTGGTATTTGGCCGAGAAACCCTCGATTCTTGTCGGTTCTGACCGTTCTGACCAAGTTGCGCATGAGACCACAAATTGCAATGCGCGTTCGTCAAAATCGCAGAACTTCAGGTCAGACCGGCAGAAAAAATGAGGAATCTTGATTTAGAGACAAGTTAGCCAGAAATTCGACATTTTTCAACGGATCTCGGCTATTTATGAACCGATCCTGAAATTCTTGGGTGCGTTCGACAGGGCTCCAGACACTCAGCTGCCCCGCACCGGAAATTCAGAAAAAAGTTGGTATTTGGCCGAGAAACCCTCGATTCTCGTCGGTTCTCACCGTTCTGACCAAGTTACGGATGAGACGTCGAATTGCAATGCGCGTTTGTCGAAATCGCAGACATTTAGGTCAGACCAGCAGAAAAATTGAGGAATCTTGATTTAGAGACAAGATAGCCAGAAATTCGACATTTTTCAACGGATCTCTGCTATTTATAAACCGATCCTGAAATTCTTGGGTGCGTTCGACAGGGCTCCAGACACTCAGCTGCCCCGCACCGGAAATTCAGAAAAAAGTTGGTATTTGGCTGCGAAACCCTAGATTCTCGTCGGTCCCGACCGTTCTGACCAAGTTACGGATGAGACCTCGAATTGTAATGCGCGTTTGTCAGAATCGCAGACATTCAGGTCAGACCAGCAGGAAAATTGAAGATATCTTGATTTAGAGACGAGGTAGCCAGGAAGTCTACATTTTTTAACGGATCTCGGCTATTCATGAAACGATCCTGAAATTCTTGGGTGGGTTCGACAGAGCTCCGGACACTCAGCTGCCCTGCACCAAAAATTCAGAAAAAAGTTGGTATTTGGCTGAAAAACCCGAGATTCTCGTCGGTCCTGACCGTTCCGACCAAGTTACGGATGAGACCTCGAATTGTCATGCGCGTTTGTCAGAATCGCAGACATTCAGGTCAGACCAGCAGAAAAATTGGAGATATCTCGATTCAGAGACGAGATATCCAGGAATTCTACATTTTTCAACGGATTTCGGCTATTCATGAACCGATCCTGAAATTCTTGGGTGAGTTCGACAAAGCTCCAGACTCTTAGCTGCCCCGCACCGAAAATTCAGAAAAAAGTTGGTATTTGGCTGAAAAACCCTAGATTCTCGTCGGTCCTGACCATTCCGACCAAGTTACGGATGAGACCTCGAATTTTCATGCGCGTTAGTCAGAATCGCAGACATTCAGGTCAGACCAGCAGAAAAATTGGAGATATCTCGATTCAGAGACGAGATAGCCAGGAATTCTACATTTTCCAACGGATCTCGGCTATTTATGAACCGATCCTGAAATTCTTGGGTGGGTTCGACAAAGCTTCAGACACTCAGCTGCCCCGCACCGAAAATTCAGAAAAAAGTTGGTATTTGGCTGAAAAACTCTAGATTCTCGTCGGTTCTGACCGTTCCGACCAAGTTACGGATGAGACCTTGAATTGTCATGCGCGTTTGTCAGAATCGCAGACATTCAGGTCAGACCAGCAGAAAAATTGGAGATATCTTGATTTATAGACGAGATTGCCAGGAATTCTACATTTTTCAAAGGATCTTGGCTATTCATGAACCGATCCTGAAATTCTTGGGCGGGTTCGACAAAGCTCCAGCCACTCAGCTGCCCCGCACCGAATGCCGGGCATTCGAGGTCCTCCAAGTTCAATACTTGTCGCGCAGTAACATTTCCAATATATTTCGATTTCTCGCGTCCGCGGGCAACAATACGATGAGCGTTACGTGCGATTTCTCGTAGATTAACGGCTAGTTGAAGCAGAGTGATGTCACCTTCGAACCACTCGATGCCGTGGTGGTAACAGGTAACGTAATTATTCACGGCACGTTCTTTAAGTGGCAGATCCGCGAAGGGATATGGTGGTTCTACTAGCCAATGTGCCGAGTAGCGATTGAGGGTGACGACTGTCACTTTTTTCGGTATGAATTTGCCGTAGACATCTCGAAACCCTTGGATATCTATCACGTAATCCATACTTGAGCTTCAACGAACGTACTCGAGTGAACAAAGATTGCAAGAGCTATGCTGTCGCGGTGTAGTTTGAATGCTGACTGACTCGGCATTGCAGTTGCGTGAGGCGTTTTATATGCAGCCGTGTTTATCCGATGTCTCCAACTGGCCTGATGCTCCCCTTGAAGACGTTGGAGTGGAGGAGTGAGCGCGTCCCCTCTAGCGGAAGTCACCACCTGCTGTGTCGCGACAGCGCCCGAGATGGGATAGGAGTAACTCTTACCCCGAAAAATCTGTAATGACCTGACGTGCAGCATCCACTTCAATCAGATTATCGAATTCAGCGTACACCAGGCAATTCACAGTTTGTTTGAGGGCTTCGTCAAAGCGCACTCCGACCCTGAGAGTTCCGTGTTTGATGAGCGACCAGTGAGACGGACAGTTGGCGGAGAGATCGGGAGTTAGATGAAATGCCATTAGACAATTTCCTTTGGCGAACTGTTATCGATTGATACCATTTCCTTCGTTCAGAAAATGAATCCCCGTACCGGAGAAGAGGGTGTGATAGGCGTCCACGTAGAGATCGACTTTGCCAAAGTTCATCTGTAGCGGTTTCGATGGAACTTGCACTCCGTCGACGTATAGCGAGAGGAAATTCAGAAAGTAGTTTTGAAAATTGAATGGATTGCGTTGTCTGCCTCCGTTGAAGGCTTTATTGCTGACAAATCCGATCATCACTCGTTTCGGTAGCTGACCGAGTATCACATTATCCAGCGTTTCTGCTTGTACTCCTGCATGTATGGTAAAGGATTTCACCTCGACTCTGGTCACGGGGTATTTTGCTGTATCTTTGGCTAGTGTCCGTGCATGCGCCAACAAGATTCCGGGGCTGATCTTCACCCGACGAACGAGCAGCGAAGTTTCCAGGATGTGTAGCTTGTGGTGATTTTCGGCTTCCATGATGCAAAAGCTATCTGACGAGGCGAAGACGCAGTTCCACACCGTTGAGTAAAACTTTGTCTTGATTGAATACGTCGCAGTGTAGATGACCAATGAGATCAACGGTACGGGCATTGCTCGTGATCCGTTTGCGTTCGATGAATCCGCGATCCGCACCGGCAGCGTCGGCGTCGTATACATCTGATACTCCTTCCTCGCTGTCGTACCATAATGCCGATGAAAGATGAGATTTCTTGGCGTGAGGTGCGTAATTCAGTAGGGTCTCTATGTACGCTCGATAGGCATAAGAGTTGTTGGCTGGGGAGACTAGTTTTTGATTGAAGAATATATCGACTTGATTGAACATTGAGTGGAGCAGATTATTTACCGGAGTGGCGTGCGGAGTGGGTGCGTTGCCTTCGCCTGCTGGGGTGACCGGAGCCGATAGCTGTAACTTCACTCGTACGCTAAGCATAGTGTGTGCCAAGTCGATGTACTCATCGCCGTTTCCAGGTACAACAAATTCAATCGGGGAATCATCGGTTAGAGATGATACGGGCTTGTAGTGTACCCATTGACCAGCCTCAATAGACGTCTGCGTTGGTGGTAGAGAAAATAATTCCAGTTGCGACTTCATACACTCACCCGAATGCGCGTGCACGAAGGCCATTGCTGATGTTTACGTTGTAGGCGTGCGGCGCGTGGATTTACCGGGGTCCAAATATGTCTGTAAGGGCCCGTTTTTTACAACACTTTTTCCGTTTTGTTTTCTTGGTGGTTCCGGCCCGCTTGGGTGTCTTTGCCGTTGTTTTCTTCTTCGACCTTCTCCGTCTAATTTTTCCCGCTGTACCAGCTGTTCGTCGCGCGTCGACAAGACTGTTCACGCGGGCGATGTTTGACCGACGCGCTTATCCTACGGCACGCCTTTTATAGCCAGACCCCTTCATGAGTTTATCAATCTTTTCTTCAACAGCTCTCTTCAAATTATGTCCCGATTCTGCGATTCGCCTCTTGACTGACTGTTTGAACGGTGTGTCGTTGTTTATGTCTGACATAACGTTCATCCCTGCACGCAGTGCCTCTTTTCCGACCACTCTGGCACCACTGGTCGGCAACGGAAATATTCGACGAAACAGGCCTCCCAAGAAGCTCCCGATTCCGTGTCCTCGCTGATGTGGTGCACCTCGGTAAACCGTTTCTATGCCTCCACCGCCAAGTTGAGCTTCGTAATGATGCGCGTAATGGGTCATGTTGTACCTGTTGTTCTTTCTCTTGTTATTTTTGCCGCGTAACTCCTTACCCCCGTTTCAACGTGATTTCATCCAATTACTGAATCGTCTGAAGTGCAGCGTAACCGTCAAAGTCCCGCGTGCGAATGGCGCTGGTCTTCCGAATTGATCTCTTATATCGATTTCGATGGTATGAAAGTTGGTCAGCATCAGTGACACGTAGTACAGCTGTGACAAGGTTTTCATCTCTGATTCGCCTCGTGAGGTGCTGTCTTTACCACATGTTTGAATGACTCGTAACAGCGGTTCGTAAACGTCTCCAACGATGCGTGGTTCCACTAGGTCGCAATAAATAAACATCTGGCAGCCAGGGACCCTTAATGATTTGTTGGTTTCGGATACCTTGCACTCCGATATCACAACTGCACCATCTTCAGCTGAACCGCAATACGTTACGCAGGGAGCCGTTTCATCTTTCGGTGGCACATACCCTGGTGGGTGTTCAAACGTAAGTGGATAGTGGATCTCGGCCAGCCCAACTTCCTATTCACCCGTTAATTGGATCTGACGCAGTAACTGCGTAATGTAACAGCACGTCCGATTCTCCGGAAAAAACTGCATCGAGCTGTTGCTCGGTAAAGTTGGGTAAAACTGATCCCGGGCCATTTTCGTTTCCTTTGCTGCATGAGATCGACAATGAACCAACAGAGACTGAGGGTCATGCCACGGTAGTGCGCAGTTTTATCAACTATGCGTTTTCCCCCTTCACGCACTGAAGTCCAGGCTCGTAGAACAAACCGTCGATCACCTCGCCGTTGAGATCTTCCAAGACGTATACCATCGGCAAACGCGCAAGCACTCGCCGGATCTTGAATAATTCTTCGCTCCAGTTTGCTACGTAGCCTTTGTCGAACGTGCCCTTGGTTTTACTTATTCGTACAAAGTCATTCTTGCCGAACCTCGGCTTGCCGTTGCTTGCTGACGGGGTGGATAACGCTTTTGCATGTGGGCACGTGCCGTTGCAGCATTACGAAGCGTCACTACCGACGGTCCATCCCAATGCTCGAGTGAATCGTGTTGTTGTATGCTTGCACGACTTGCGGCAAAACATCAACGTAGCGTCGCGTCTTTTTGTGCGTAAAGTAGCGCCACAGACGTTCCTTGAGCGTACGATTGAATCGCTCCACGATAGCTGCTTTGATGTCAGGATTACGTGTAACACGATATCGTATTTCATTGTCGCGAAGTATTTTCTGAAAAGCTCTTCCGACAAATTCTTTACCCTTGTCCGTTTGCAGCAGGTCGGGTCTGCGCGGCGTAGTGCGTAACACTTGCTCAAAACCTTCAGCAACGGTTGCGGCTGTCTTTCGTTTTAGCGGGACCACCCAAGCGTACTTGCTCAATACGTCGATGACCACCAGGAGATAACGAAAACCATTGTTGCGACCTTTCATGGAACTCAGATCAGCCAGATCAGCTTCCCACACGTCGTCTATGTTGGAAACGCTGTACCTTGCTCTCGGAAATTTTCTGTGCACGGGTTTGTGTAACGTGTAGGCATCCTGAGCCACCAGCCATTTTCTCACCGATTCGCGAGAGTTAATTTTGCGCGCAAGGCGTTCCAGAATTCGTGCCCCAGCGTAACCGGCGGTATGCGAGGGATCGTAATACGCTTCTTCAAGCAGAGTCGTCATTTTTCTTCTTCAGCTGAAGTGTTTTCCAACTAGATTTTGTCCTGGTGACGCGATTGCGTAGGGCGTATCCTAAGTCGTGAGATCGGCTGGACACGGGTGTAACGCTTGCCCCGCTTCGCCGCTTCGTTGACGAGCTACTGGTGCGTGGCAACGGTTGTTGCGGAGTGCCCTTCGATAGACCCGGCGCATCGAATGTGCGTATGTCTGTCCAAAGCGTATCGTTATACCCACGTATTCTCGGGGTACGTTGAGCGTGTGAAAAAACCGTGCAAACTGGCCAGCCCCTGCGGGAGTAAAAGTCCAGGTCGACGATGTTTGTCCCGGGAACTGTAACGCCGTCTATCAAGACGGTTCCTGTGGCATTGCACGTAAATCGCTTCGGTACGCCACCGAGATTGCGCATCAGCATTTCGGCCTTTGTGCGGTACTTTTTCGGTACTGCTGACCCGACTTTCTTTGACTGCGTTTGAACATTGTCAGGGCTCGCAGCGGCCCACCCAGCACAGAGTGATACCACTGATTTTTCGGCTGCGTTTTCGTCTTCCTCCTCCTCATCCTCCTCCTTCTCCTCGAGAACATCTAATTTCATGGGCTTGCGTGCGTCGTTTGCAAAAAACAAATATCGTTGAAGTACCTGCTGATATAGTTTCCACTTTTCTGCATCGTCTTTCGACGGATGGTTCAAGACGTCCTTCATCTCGCTGTCGAGCCTTGAAGCGGGATCGGTGCGAGTGGTAGATGTATTTCCAGGCGAAAGCGTAGCGGCTATACCCTCGCTGACACGTTGTTGAAATCTCTCCATACTTTCCATCGAAATTAAAACCATCTTCTTTGTACGCTCCATCTCGTTATTTGGAGAAGAGACTGGAAGCTAGAGTACCGAGTATCGGTACGAGTAAGAGGGCGTGGACACCGTTCCCACGTTGAACAAGAAATCGCTTTTTCGACTTCCAGGTACCCTGGTTGCTGGCCAATCTTCGTAATGTCCGTTTATGACGCCCCAGACGAATTTTCTGCGCTCTGGACAGTGCTACGTTACCCTCCAAGGTGTTCAATGCACACTCACAAATGGTCTTTACCAACGAATCATCTGCTGTGCGTAGCAATGCTGATCTCTGCGTCGGGTTCAATTTCTGCAAGGCGTGCAGCGCTGCGGTGTTTGCTTCGGTGAAACCAGCACGAGCTCTGCGTCCGGGCGCGGTACGGCGTATTCGAGGCATCACAACTGAACGACTGGAACACGATGCGCGTTGCTGACCTTTATATCCTTTCGCGGAACGTAGACATAGTGATTTTCGTCCGAAGGAAAGATATTTGATCGGAAACGGCAATTCTCTGGAGTGGATTGCTTGAGGTCGAGAAGTAGATATCCGTGCGGCGCTGCGGTAGCGTCGTGATAGGCCTCTTGAACAAACCTCGGATTCTCGGGATATACCTGTCTGGCGAGATGCTGAATCTGGGCGCGATCCCGTGGATTTTTGAAGAAGACTATGTAGTTTGCGTTGAGGGAAATATCTCGTTGACCGTGTCCCTTGTGAAACAGATTCTGCGTTATGTAGAAGACGCTGAGATTATTATGATGGCAGACCTTGGTGAAAAGATCCACGACAACGTTGTTTGAAACCTCTCGCATGAAATCGTCGATTATCAAGAGTTTCGGATTTTTATCGCCGTCGTAATCGGCGTGTTGGGGTAACTCTTCGCGGTACTCTGTACCCTTATTCCCGCGACTAAATTTTGTGTCGCACATCGACGAACCATGACGCAGAAAATTCTTGACGAAATTCGATTTGCCGCATCCTGATGGACCGGCGATGATGGCCGGAAACGGATGTTTCCAGCGTGTGTCCGTCATTGATGAGCGGGATTATTGAGCGAAGTGAGAAGAAGAAGAAGAATTCAGAGATGATGCAAGATCTATAAAAATTTAATCAGTTGAAGACACGTTCTTTTACTATGCAAGCCTGTTCGCGGCGGCGGCGGCGGCGGCGGCGGCGGTACCCCTTCGAGCGCTGACCATGAGCATATTCAAGCGCACGCGGGCCGCGCAGGTACGAGCTTATCGGCGCGGTCATAAACGTACTAGCTGATTGAGCGTGTGGCGCGTACGCCATGAGCTCGCTCGTACGCGTGCGCGCTGTGATATCAGCTTGAAAGCAGCGTGCCCCGCCGCGGTTGAAGTGCTAGATTTTTTACGTGCAATCTGAGATTTTTGTTTTTTACAATTTTTCATGCTGGATTAGGATTCACGTGTGGTACTAACCTTTATACAGCTGGGTGGTGCGCATACAAGCGGGTTTCTCGTAGGGTGTCCGGGGATGAGAGTCTCGCCGGTTCGAATAACAGCTGGATGGGGGTAAGAAGCCCATCGGTGGTCTCTGTCTGTTTGTTTGTCTGTCGGTCGAGCGTGTGCGTGGCCTGTAAACTTCCGTCCGGGTGTTTGTACCGCAGGGGTGAGAAGACGGTAGCGGGAGCGTGAAACTGTTTGGAGGCTGGGTTGATCATCACCCAGCGCGGTAACCGTAGGGCAGCGTGTCGAACCTGTCGACGCAGCAACGCCTTTTCGCGAATACAGGCTTGCACGTTTTGCACTCGGAGCGAGTCACCACTGCGTGCAGTTCCGTACGGCGAATAGCACGATACTCCAAATTGATGGGTGCAGCGGCTTCTACCACCATCCCTTTGATGGCCTCGAAGTTAATTTTCGAGCTCACCGTGTTTCAGCGTTATACCTTTCACCTTGCAAATTTCAACCTCTTCACCATTCGGACGTTTGACGATGAAAGCGTAGAACTTTGGCCCCCCAGAGACAAAAGCCCGTATAAAGCTCCCACGGCCGTAAGGCTCCAGCTCGTCCGTTAGATCGCCAAGGAAGTTACCCGTAGGAGGTTCATACGCGTTTGGTCGGTGGTGGTTCCGGGTATAAATCACTGAATCGGTATCGTAGTAGAGAACGCGCCGATCGAGCTTCTCGAGGTACGAGTAGAGCTTCAGCCGAGCCTGAGCAGTGGTGTACGCGGCAATCACGACGTTCGCCAGTGCTGACGGTTCAACGCTGTGTTGCGCGTGCGACCAACGCACGTACAGTACATCGTCGTTTACAGGCAGCAAACCGGACACCTCGACTTCAGGGTTGGTCAAAAGCTCGAGCAGCTGCTGTCGCGTCTTGATAACCTCCGTTTTTACCAGGTTCTCACGTTGCCCAAACTTACCCCAAATTGAGTTTAGACATAATTTAGAGACCGATCGCATACCGGGATTCTTTGTAATACGGTCGCAATCTAGCCGTATACCCTCGACACGTTCGTACTCGTCGAGATACCGCATTTGAGCCGACTCGTCCTCGCATTCAGCAGGCCAGCCGCTTGCCTCTTGCTTAATTTTGAGGAAGGTGTCGATGTAGTCGGCGAAATGCCCACCTTGACGAGTAGTCGGATCAAAAGATGTTACCGTATACTGCCAGATTTCGCGAATGCTCTTGATCTTATAGCCCATCTCCACGGCTTTTTTCAATTCAACGGACACCCACGTGCCCTTGAATTCTAGCGCGGCCTCGTCATCATGTCTACACTCACCCTGACGCAAACTCTGACAACATGAGCGGCACAAAGCAAACATGAGTTTGTCATGCATGCGCACCGGCAAACCAGGGTGTTAAAGATTGCGCGGCGGTAAAACTCGACATTTGATCAACCCCTAGACTTGCGTGATGTCGCAACCGCTCGCCCCTGTCAGGAGCTTACACTCCTCTCCAACGTAAACCGTCGGGTGGCCAACTTGGAACCATCCATTCTTGCAGATGAACGGATACAACGAATAAACATCGACGTATCGTATTTCCTCGCACGCGTTGCCCGCTGCATCCGTTTTCACCTCGTAGTATCGGGAAGTGTTCCCCGTTCGACCGCCGTAGAACGCATCACGCGGGTCGAGCGCTTCGCTCGTGGCAGTGGCAGTGGTCAGCGGGTGTGTCGCCACGTACTTCCTCATCTCCTCGTTCTCCCTCAAGCCTCGATCAAAGACGCATTCCCACTGCACTGTCACGCGGTAACCCAGTTCACGCATACGCTTGGTCTTCGCACGAGTTTCTTCGTAACGCTTGTCCAATGACTCACCGTTAACGTTACGTCTGTCGCGGTTGATTCGCAAACATTCGCGACAGCCGTGCCAGAAGCACCCATGGAATTCGAAGACGTGCCGCGTGCCGTCGCCCGCGACATGGCATCCGTCCACCTTGCGACCTGTCTCCGGAATCCGAAACTCACGCCCGTTTCCGGCATGCCTGATGTAAATGCCCAGCTCGCGCTCCTTCAGGACTAGCTATTCCAGAGCCTTGCGAGACTGGGCGTCGGCAAGTCGATAGCCACCCGGTGGCAGGATACCTATTCGCTCTGGTTTTAAGAAATTCTTACGGAACACCGCCGAGCAAGCCGAGGCAATTGTCATGCTCTCGGTAAAGGGATACACTCTGCCGCATTCCAGATATACGTCCCTGAATGCTACGCACGCGCGCCGCAATATATCGACGTCCGACCGGCAGTACGACAGCAATTCCGCATCAAAGTCAAACACTTGATCGTTCGTTACATCCTCGTTGTACCACAAGTAAAACTCTGCTCGCGCATCGCTACTCATGGTATCCGGAGAGTAAAACTTTGCTGCGGGAAGCGGTCCCACGTAACCAACGTTTTCAGGGGTATTGAAAAGGTGACGGAATACACCTTTCACGGAAGCAGCCGGTAGTCCAAATGCCTTCGGTAGCGCCGATAATGCCATAGGCATATACGCTAGAGAATCTAGAAAACGGGTGTGCCCCGTTTCTAGCATAATGATCTTGCTACCGCTTAAGATGACCTGCGGCGGATTTCCAGCCTGCTCAACCATATGCCGCAGTACGAATTGCGCGTCAAAACCTTTTGCATTGTGTGCAATGCATACTATACGTGCAAAGTCGTGAACGGGCCGAGTAGCCAAGTCTGCCAGCTCCTTCACCGGATCCCTCCTGAAAACGAACTCACGTACGAGCCCGCAAGCGGAACATCCGTTCGATATGTCGTGATCGTGGATACATTGCGTATATCATCATAGAAAATAAAGATGTAACGTTTCGGCCTGGTCGCGTCTTTTAGTGGCGTCATGTAGCAGTAGTGATTGTATGGTCTGTTGCATCGGCACGTGGCGCAAAAACGAGTTTCACAAATGTGATTCCGCCTCGAAAGATTTACGAATCGCCCGCAATCCAGGCATAAACGCAGTGTTGTACATACGGAGCGACGCGGACTGACGGAGCCGATCCTGTGGTGATACTCCAGGCAGCCGTTACCGCGAAACACGCGCCTGCAATCGGGACACTGGATCTCGCGAGACTCGCTGTTGCACGGTGGCGATGCAAGGCACTGTTGGCACTTTTCAGAGCATCGGTGTTCGTACCCGTTGTTAAATTTTCTATTGTAGGGTTGACAAAAGAAGGCCCCTGCTGCCGCCGCGGTTAAATTGACAATCGGACAATAATGCTGTTCGTCTGGATAGTACAGCAGATTCAAACGGTGCCTGACATCGCCTGTTCCGGTTGCTCTCACCACGGCAGTTCCGTCGTAAAATGCCGCTTCGCCGGTACCTAGCCTCCCCAACTCGTACACTGTGATGAGCAATCCCTCACGTGCCAGATAGTTCTGGAACTGTGCGATTTCATACACCGTGCATCCTGTTGGCGGAATCTCTACACCAGCGCTCGCAACAAGATTACGAGCCTCTGCACGCTGGATGCTTGACCTAGCAAACCTCACCATCTCGTAATGCTCGTGCAGGGCACCGCTGCGGGCCGGGCCCCTCTCGGCGTGAGCCTTGGCTACAACGAGGGCGCGAGGTAGGCACAGTCCGTCGCTGTTGATAATCTGCACGACGGATTTTTTAAATACCCCCGCATGCGTGATCGGCTTCGGCTTTCCGCGGCCCGTCGGTACGCCAACGCTGTGTACCGTCACGGTAAAGACACTGTCAACGCCAAACTCTGATGCGCTCTGGGCTACGCTAAAAACTAGCTTCCAAAGGTCAGTGTACCGCGAGTCCCTCACCGGACGGAACGATAACCGCGCAGGACCTTGACTGAAGCTATCAGCGCTAAACGTGAAACCTATGTAGTCGTTACTACGGCACGTTGCTACGGCATACGCATGCAGGTCCCCGAACGCGTCCTCCAGCCACCCCACTAGATTAACACCCGACTTAGGGGCCACGATCTTTATTCGTAATTCGCGCCCAGTGACAGCGAATTTACGAATAAATTTCGACGATTCACCGATAACCGTAAAATGGTTACGCAGTGAACTAGCCCCGTCCTCGGATGTCTGACTTGACTCAGACTCACTCGCAGCTTCACTCCACCGTTCCGTTTCCCTGCCCGTGCTTCCAGAGTTAGCTGTCTCTGGCACGTCGTCGTCGTCATCGTCTTCGTTCGTCTCGTATGTCACGCCTGAAGCTGTCTCTGTCTCGTCGTCTTCGTCATCGTCATCGTCGGACTCTAATGTCGCGTTAGAATCGTTATCGCGATTCATCCTGACTCTACCCCCACCGGTCTGTAAACCGGAGGTACTGGCACCCTCGTTAATGCCATATGGGCCAGCATCTCGTCTGACAATGGGTATCCCTGTTGTACATACAAAAACAAAATTCATCCTAAATCCTGTAGTAACGAACTGTCAATTCAATAGGTATTGTCAAATCTCGTAGATTTTACTAGAAACGCACACTGTCGAGTACCCGCGTGTTTACTTCCCCACAGTTTAAAAATCATCCTCATCCTCCGGAGGCGGTGTGAATGTCAGCTGTGTGAACACTTCACTCTCGGGAGACAGCTGCCACGAGAATATCACAGCCTCATCCATCGGCGATATTTCATAACCGACCCCTTCTTCATCTTCTTCTTCTACCCCTGCTTCTTCTGGCTCGCGAACAACGACCGGCTCTAATTATCCGCCCGAAAAGAAATTATGCGTGAGATCATATCAGAATACCCTAGTTACTTGCCGTTTTAAAACTTTTTCTATACCTTTAATATCCAACGCTTCTATTGGTCTCGGGCACGACAACACTAGGGTTGACGCGTGTGATAAATCAATTTCTGCAACGGACGCAATAACTTCTATCAGTATACGCGATAAAGAAGACTTTTTCTTCAACCTTTTGAAAGACAGCTCACATACACACGACGTATTTACACACGGGTACTCCGCGATGCGGTATATCGAACATACAAATTATCTGGACTTACCGTCCCGTTCGGCAGAATTCACCCTCTCTACGGACCCATCTGCTTGTTGATTGCATGCAGGCGCTGCCTGCTTCTCGCAAGTCGCACATGCTTCCTGTAGAGATGCTTCGATTTTCGGCGTCCCGTTTAGCAATGATAAGAAATCTAACGGATAGAAAACTTGATATACCGTTCACGCACAATATATTTACACACGGATACTCCATGCGGAGTCATATCGAACAGGCAAATCATCTGGGGTTACCATCGCGAACCGGTTGCGCAGCCTCCTCCACAGCCATCGCCTCGTCCACCCCACGTTGCATATCAATCTCCTCGCATCTCGCACAGGCCGCGCTGAGGGCAGCTTCGTTCTCCGCTGTATCCATCAGCATTGATCTTAATTCTACCGGATGAAAAACTCGATGCAATTCTTTCCACATTGTATTTTTCTTCATTCTCTACCCCATATCGGATATCCGGTTATTTAAATTCCACAATGATTAAAACCTACACCACTCATAGCACAAACACCGTTTCAAACTTACCTGTGCGCTCCTCAAACTCGGCCATCAACCCACGAATAATCGCGAAACGGGAGGCACCCCGCCTACGGATCACCCGCACGGCCGCACTGAGACACTCAAAATTATTGTGCGACCGTGCCCCGCAGACCGCCAGGAGGTGCCTCAATTGCCGAAGCAATTCCGCCGGTGTCATCCGGAACAACACCTCCCGACGGAAAACGGGACGCACGCGTCGAAGAACACCGTTGCTCTTGCGGGCTAAACTAGCCGCCTTCGCCACAGCGTACCGTAGCTCTGAGATTTTACACATTTCGAAATATAGGGTTCTATTTTTCAGCAAAGCGATTTTCAAACTGCGAAGATCTCCGAGCGCACAACTATTTATAAATTCAGTAGGTCGGGCTTTGTTTAGACCAAATGCTAATACAATACGCTAACCCACCGCTCCTTAAGTGTATGAAATTTTACTATGACCCGCTAACGTAAACCCTCCGCGGCAGCTAGTGCCGAAGCACCCGTAGATGGGCTGAAAAATAAACCAAAGCCACGTCGACCAAGATATCAGTCCTCTGCCCAATACAGACTACATGTCAGCGTCGGAGGATCCATCGCTAGACTACAAAATCAGAATATGTCACACAAATACAGGACGTACAGTACAAGCGCTAGCATCCAATCCTTCGTAGTATCATCTACCTGCGATTTTTGGTTGCAAGAGAGTACGTTAATTTTACGGGAACGTTGACAAACACGCAATAAGATTCCCTCAGCATCCTTTCGCTGCCCCGCAGTTATATCAAACGCTGACCCTTTCAGGTGTAGGGGGTGAAGCGAGAACCGGCCTATTCACTGTAACATCCTATGAATGATACGATATCGAAATGGGTCAATCGGTGAGATCCCTTCGCTGTTCTCTAAGGCATAACAATCAACATACCGTAAGGGTGTACCACGGAAAGTGGGGTCCAGCCTGTCCTCCGGCGCAAGGCCCAAACATTACTCACATAACATGAACCATACTGTATACACCCGCAACCCTTCTCATCATCTTTCTTCTCTTATAACGGCTACATATACTTCCCTCGATAGACGGTAACTACCTGCACCACCCTCCGTAACGGGCACGAGATATAAACCTATTGCAGCTTTGTCCGTTGAAGATCGTAGAATCATCTTGCGACATTGAAATGAGACAGCCGGTGAAATCCTTTCGCTGTTCTCTAAGTCAAAGCAATCAGCATACCGCAAGGGTGTACCACGGAAAAGCGGGGACCAGTCTGCCCTCCGTCACAAGGCCCAAACATTACTTACATAACATGAACCATACTGTATACACCCGCAACCCTTTTCATTATTTTTCTTCTCTTGTAACGGCTACATATACTTCCCTCGATATACGGCAACTACCTACGCCATCCTCCGTAACGGATACGAAATATAAACCTATTGCAGCTTTGTCCGTTGAAGATCGTAAACTCATCTTGCGACATCGAAATGAGGCAGCCGGTGAAATTCCTTCGCTGTTCTCTAAGTCATAACAATCAACATACCGTAAGGGTGTACCACGGAATAGCGGGGACCAACCTGCCCTCCGTAACAAGGCCCAAACATTACTCACATAACATGAACCATGCTGTATACACCCGCAACCCTTTTCATCATCTTTCTTCTCTTGTAATGACTACATATACTTCCCTCGATAGACGACAATTATTTGCACCGCCCTCCGTAACGGACACGAGACATAAACCTATTTCAGCTTTGACCGCTGGAGATCGTAGACTCATCTTGCGACATCGAGATGAGACCCCGGAGAGGTCACTTTTAGCATACCGTAAGGGCGTGTGGCCACACTATACACACATCTTGCTT
The DNA here is from genome assembly GCF_021155765.1 of Diprion similis. Taxonomy (NCBI): domain Eukaryota; kingdom Metazoa; phylum Arthropoda; class Insecta; order Hymenoptera; family Diprionidae; genus Diprion; species Diprion similis. The sequence goes on from NC_060106.1 coordinate 3,853,576, forward strand.
TCTTATAATATCTATGTATATCAACTCGGTCACTTTTAATGTCTGCGTATTCTACCCCTTGATAAATTGCATCCGTTTTACTCCCCTCGTGAAAACGGAAACGAGATATAAACAATGGCATGTGTTAAATACAGTCTGGTGGGGATCCCCTGCATGATCCAAGACATTAGATTCCTGTTAACTCTTTTCAGTTGCGTTACCAAGAGCGTTTAGCAGGGGCGGGTGAATCACACCCTTTGTAATCAACCCAGACGCGGGGGTGTGTCAGTCTTGCGACAACTACGAAAGAATCCTCACGTGAACTATGGCTACATCAAGATCTTCTGCACCAATGGGAAACGCGAATAAAATTTATAAAACCTTCACGAGGGCTTTAAAGAAGTCTGAGAAAAATCTTGTGCTGTCGACAACATACGGTCTGAATAATTCCTTTACGAAGAAAATAGTCATCGGACTCGGGTTACGGTTCGACGATCAGTTTGAGCCGGTCATCAAACTAGTCAACAACTCATCTGGGGGTGTGGGATTGTCACCTTCGTCCTGGTCGAGACTGGCGGATGAGCTGGACAACATTACTGAATACTTCGACATAGAAGGATACACCGATGCACAATGGTACTTTAATCGAATTGAGCTTGGTAACTGCAATATCGAATTGTCAACGGCACATGGCGAGCGAGCGATCAGATTCGAAGTACCTACTGATGCCGAAGTGACTGATCCAGAGGAAAAGGAAAGATTCACCACAGGCACCGGAACCCAGGACGAGAACTTCCAGTCACCCGCGAAACGCTAGAAACCGTATTAACCCACCATAGTTATGCAGAAATCCACCTTCAACGGTTTGAAAGCTATATTTGTGTGTGTCGACGAACGGTTGCAGAGGCTTCAACGTTTATGCCATTCGGTGAACGAATGTAAGAAATTATACGTCGCGTATGTACATAGCAGAGAAAGGGAATCTGACACCCCATAAGGAACCGAGTCTTCATCGTATTAGGCAAATAGCGGAGAAGGAGTACGGCGCTGCTCTGGAACACATCAGATCAACAGTGAGCACTGCCTTTGCGGAGAATTACCTCAGCATTGTCCTCCTTGAAATAACGCGTCTGTTTCCATCATACCTCGCTGTTGAAATCAAGCAAGCCATCGAAACCGAGGACAAAGTCTTGGCCAACCTTTAAATAAATCATTTCGTCACTACCAACAAACATCGGGATAACCCAGTGAAGACTTTTTTCCAATGACGACCGAGGGCAGCGTACAACTCACAATAAATCGGGAAGAAATGGTAGGCAATGTCAGTGTTACCCTAAGAATTTTTTCGTACGAAGAGGCGCGGATCAACGCTGTTACCCACCGACAAGCGAACGCTGATGTAACTGAGTCATTGTACGCGTCCGAAGAACAACCTTATCCGTGGCTGATACTGACATTACTGGTGACGGCTATAATTATTAAAGGTATAGTGGTAATGTGGGGCGCCATAACCATGACAAATAAAAATATCTTGCTCCAGCAACAAGCAAACGTTGAGTGATAACTCTTATAGGTATAGTGTACAAGCTCGATTCCAAGATTCTCATCAAGGTCATTCTTGTAAACATCACATAATGATTTGGCCGATAATTAATTTCTTCCGGAGTCAGATCATTGAGTTCTCTCAGAAAACCGAATCGGGAATGTATTTCTGTGTATGCGGAAATTCTTTTCGTTAATGACATAAAGAATTGGTCAATAATCGGAAGAAAACTCTGTACGCGAAATTTTTCTGATGCAGTCAACTCGACTTCTGGCGTATGCGCGTAGTCTAATGAATTCAGACGTACGTTACCTGTGCACTTTCGTTTGTTCTCCATTACATACTGTTTATTTCCACATAGCTCTGCTCCTCGACGTTCGTACCCCGAAAGTGAATCTCTTTTAATTTCAATGAAAGATTTAAGAGATTTGAGCATTTCTATTGAGGTGTTTAGAACTATCTCAGGAGACTGTAAGCATTTGCTTGTATGATTAACTCTGAAGAGAATTTCATTCCAGAAAACGGCAAAGATACCGATATCGAGCTTGGACATTTGGTCATATAACCCGCGTGCCTTGCTATTCTCTCCTACCATTTCCAATAAAGTAGATTTAATTTGAGCATAACCACGGACTAAAAATTTAGTCGCATCTGCTCGTGATGACCAGCGAGTTGTGCTTACCCTCTTCGGAACATGTACGGGATTTTCTGGCGTACATGCTGATCTCAAGCAACTAACGAGTGCGCTATAGCGCTCTGTCGAAGAGGTGAAAAAGACATAAATTTGTTCCAGAAAACTGAAAAAAAATTTAGCCTTGGGACAGCTATTCATTGTATCAGTTCCAACCAGATTAAGCGAGTGTCCAAAACAAGGAACCCAGCATGCTAAGTCATTCGCCTCTCGAACCAAAGCTTGAAGACCCGCAAACTTCTCGCTCACAGCCGATGAGTTGTCATATGACTGACCACGGCAATTTTTTATATTAAGATGTTTCTTATTTAAAAAATTCATCAAACCGTCAAACATATCTTTTGCTTTATGACCCTGGTTTGGCATAGAAGGCAAAAATCTCTCGACCTGATCACCATTTTCTTCTATGTAACGAAAGATTAAAACTAATTGATCTATGTAACCCTCATCTTTTGTAGAATCAAGAGTAAACGAATAATACTGTGAATGTTTAATTCGGCGAATAATTTCATCGAATACACGTCGAACGATCAACTGTCTAAATTCGTTGCAAATTGTCGACGAGAGGTAATTGACACGGCCTCGCCCACGGTTCGCATGATTTCCAATATGTCCTTTCAGAAAATCATCATACTCGGCAAGTAATTCGAGCAACCCAAGATAATTACCGTTGTGTGCATAACCAATAATTTCGTTGTCTCCTCGAAAAGGTAAACCACGCTCGCTAACAAAGAGAATCACGGATGCTACTCTTTTGAGTACATTCCACCAATAGTTTATTTCGTCGTCCAATTGTTGGATAAGTTCGAAATCGATCCAGCCCGATTCTTGAGAACGCGTTTGAAAAGAAATCGTAGCTTTGAGATGAGCCGAAGACGTCTCATGCTTTATCAAACGATCGCTAGCGTTTTTCCAGTCGCAATATCCACCGTGTGAAAATTGAGTTTCAACCGTATTCAATAATTTACAAAAGAAACAGTAAAGTTTTCCATTGCCTGGCGAAAAACATAACCATTCCCGTTTGATGGTTTCACCATTTTTGTGTTTTCATATTGTCCGGCCACGTACCAATATCACAGTCTGAAAATATTTCGTCTTCAGTTTGTAATTTGTTCACTTCTTCAGAAATCGTATCATTAACCACGTCGTCACGGTCAATATTGTTCTAAAATGTAAAACAACGGTTCAATCTTCATAAATATGTTACTTTCTATCATTTTGTCATTTTCGAAATACTATGTTGCACTCACATGATCTTTTTTCACTGGCCCGTCCAATATTGTGGGATTATTGATAGCAGCGTCATCCTCAGCTATCTTCTAAAAAAAAAAAAATTGATTTGATCATATTTTATCAATGATTTTGATAGGCTGCTGTATGACGTTCCATTCTACTATTTTCGTGAAAAGTTGAATAATGTTTCTCGGCGTACTATTTCGTCAGGATTTTGTAAAGCCGTCGAAGTTGTTGGTCTCTTTATGACAAAATCAGTTAGCCGACGTGTTTGCGAGAGAATTTCGGACTCCCGTTTTTGTTTTTCCTTAGCATTCTTACGTTTATCAGAGCCGGCTTGATAATGACGTGGGGTTTTATGACGATCAACTTGTCTGTTGTTCATTATAGAAAGTACCTTAAAAATAATTTATAAAAAATTATCGATTCATTGATATTTAATAGAGTTAAAATGTATATAGTATGTAGTATAAGTTTAAGTTCATCCATTGTATACTCTTGTATTTTTTGACGGAAAATGTTGAATTTTTAGTTATACTTACTTTCGGAATTCGATGTTCATCAGAATCAGAATCATAAACAAATACTATAATTGATTATAGTTCACGCCGAAATAAATTATTTGCCGTGATATATCTTAATTATTTTGCAACGAAACATTGTGTGAGGTTAGTATTCTGTCACACGAGTACGGAGACAATTTTTTTATTCGTGTAAGCATTTTATGTACGACTGCCGAATAATCTATAGAGATAAGCTAATTGAAACTGATTTGTCGGTTCAGATTTCAGGCCCTTGATATTAACTTTCTTGTTGATGAAAATGAAAAACCTAAAACATATTCTTCTTACAGATAAGTCAGATACATTTAATAGATATTAACATTCAAATACAGGTTCGATTTATAAGAATTGGTTACCCAACCTAAAGTTAATAGTTAAGGTTTAATCATAGCTATTCTTGCTATCCATCAACATATTCTATTCATACATTTATCATCTACCTATATTGAGTTTTAAACTGCAAACCAGTCTCAGGTTTCTAGATGGAGATAATTTTATGCATTCAAACCTACGAAATAAAATCTTATGTATGTTTTACTTACATTGCTATGCATTTATCTACCTTCAATTGAGATAACGTAAATCAAATTATGAAGAAATATGGAATCATATGGTATTGACAATGTTCACAATATTCCCATACAGGCAATTATCTTTATGCCAAACAAGTGGCCTCACAGCTAGTTTTTCCTCCAGCTGTACAGATTATAATCTCTTAGCACATGGTACGGGGCAAGTACCAGAAAATAGTCAAATAAGTATGCTGAATCTCGGATTTCAACACAGTGATTATAATCTCCGTTACTTTCGAATGATGCGTTTACCTTCAGTTGGCGGTTATCTTAGGGATAAGCAAGGACGAATCTACGAAGACAGACAAATTGGCATGAGCATACATGCGTAAAGAATCTGTTCTGAATTCGTATCTTTTCCATGCCACCTTGAGGTAGATACACTAGTGCATGATTTACATATTTTTAGCTAGCTACCAGTGATCGTTCAGACGGAACTACTTCTTCCAGACATATTGTCCTTTTTGCTGATTAAAAATTATATATATATATTATAAAATGCAGCACATTGTTTTATCATTTTCTCAAATGTACATTAGTTCCTTACAGGTTTGTACACAAAAAATTGTGACCCTAGATTCAACAATAACAGCAAACAGAAGGTCTAGATGGTGTGAAATGAGAAGTAATATTTTGTAAAACAATTTGGAACACAATACCATATTTTCAATCTACTTCGCTTGAGTCAAGTAATAGATACAAAATCAAATGTTATAAATAGCGTTATAAAGAGTCAAGTGGTTGTATAAATTTTATTCTCTAATAAGGAACGTAACAAAAGAGATATCGACTAAGTATAATCTCAGAGTTTTCACATTTCACATTTATTACAGACGATTATCACATTTTACTCAACTTTGGGCTTGACGTATCGTTGTCTGGCAACATGAGTTATCAAGCTTTTTGTCATGGCATTGTGATCTGCTTCACTTATTTTTCTCAGATTCATTCCAAAAATAAATAATCTGCCAAGTTCTATATCATCATTAGTGAGCTTACTAACATCCTTTTGATGTCTGATATCCATGGCACAACACCCGATGACATGTACATAGTCATATAACAAAACTTCATCATAACAGAATTCTTTGCCTCTTGCTTGAACCCACAAACTTTGAATATGCTGGAAGAAAAAAATTTTTAGCGAGAAATTTCATTTAAATTAGTTTCACTTCTCTTTCAATCAATTTCATTCATAGTGCCTCATAATGGTATAAAAACGTAGTTGTTACATTTTCAGCTTAATTTTAGTAGTAAATATTCTGGTGCTTTACAAAATCATTTCGAATAGTATGTAGTTTTCCTCTGCAAGCTTGGAAATAACGAAAATCTAAGTTATTGCTTGTGATAGACTAAACATTCATCGAAGAATAGTATCCTTATCACAAAAAATATTCGTTGAACACTGTATCAGATCATAAATTTCATAAATAATGCAACCTACAGTCTCATAAGAATATGGTGCACGAGGCGCAAGTCCAAATGGAGGTTTTAGCTCAAGTTTTTTCCCCCTGTTGACAGAAGACTCATCATCACTTGACTCTTGAGAATCTGTTGAATCATCTTCATTTAGTGGCTTCTTTGCACATAATACCGGAACTGCACCAGTGCTGTCATCCACTGCAATACATGCACATTAAATGATGTGTAAGAAGTAAAGCGTATGTTATGAAAATGGAAGAAAACAAGCATCTTTATTGAATTTTGGTTATTTTATTAGGGTTAGTATACTTAATCAATACTCTAACTACCCTGAAAAGAATAAGTTATCAAGGTCGCTGTTACAGAGTACGCACTGATTTTTTAATACAAAATATGAAACCTTTGCTATTATTTTTAAGTACATTTTCATCTATTTCACGTATTTTCAAAATCATTCTCCGTAATAAATATACTGTCTGGTAATTAACACATAGACGCACTCGTTGCTACGTACTTGAACAAAATGATTGATGGTCATCGTATCAAATAAATTAACACAATATTATTTCAATCTATATCAACATTGATTGCATTTTACATTACTGATTTTCATTGTACATTCCCATTTTTTTCCAGGTATTCGGAATTATACAATAACAAAATTATTAACAGGTGATTGCTATAACATAAATGGCTGATCATCAAGATGCAGACGGTTATCAAAAAATTTAATTTCTCTGAAGAAAATTCAGTTTATTTCACAATCAGTATAGCTTGGCTCTGTGGACATTTTGCATTGTTGTACAGGCTAAATCTTGTAATCAGTGTATAAATTAATGGATTTACCAGTATATGAGATGTATTTTTGCAGTTCTATCTTGTCCGTGACAATTCCAATAATTTCAATTTTATCTATCTTAACATCGGGCATATTTTTTGGGTGAAAATGTACATATTCTGACCCAATATAAGGTATCAGACGATATATTTCCGAAATTAGTAGAGGTAAGGATACATTTTCATTACCTGCAATAACATTAAAGGTGAACTTTTTTGTAATATATAAGAATTGTGATCTAGAAGAAATTTTCTTTTATAATGTCAGGTTTTCTTTCAAATATGTACCCTTAATTTCGATATGTAAACATTAATGTAATTTATATATATTTTTTATCTATAATGAAAACTAAAATAGTAATAAATTCTGTTTGAACATTACCATGTAGTTCCACAATATCCTAATGAATCATTGCATTTCCATTGCACGGTTATATCTAAATTTATGGAACCAACCAATGGCAATAGTGTTATACAAGAATCTACCAATAAGATTACCGTTTCAGGAGCCTTGAGTATTCAATGTTTGAAAACTACATACATGTTTCGTGTTGCGACGGCAATGCATTCTGAGATATTTAAATACTTCTATACTCTACCAAAAATGTTGGTAAAAAATGCATGGCGGTTGGTTTACTATAAAAAATGTGGGTTTCATTCTAGGAAAAAAACTATTAACTGAATTGCATTCGCACAGTAAAGGTGACTGAAAAAGGCCAAGTAGTAAAAAGTACAGAAATTTTTAAAATTTTAAACTCAACATTTGACACAATTACCTGCAATTTGCAGTTAATTGTGAAACGGGAAATGTAGAAAAAAAATGCTCTTGCCCTCTGATTCTCGGTGGGCTCAATTTCAGAGTGCTAAATATAAAAAAATCAACTCAACCTTGCAATGACGTTAAAGGTCAAATCCAAAGTCACAACTGGATAGCCAGGAAAAAATCCTACAACTTTAGTACCCAACGTTTTTTGTATGACTGGAAGTTTTCAAATTATTCAGATGTCCTGGAACTTGTAGGGCACCATGTACTGTATAACCAAACTATGGTTCACAAGTTCTGTTTCCACAGTGGAGCACAAGAAAAAGACTTTATTGTACTAAGATGTATCAGTACATAAATTATTCTTTGTACTCCGATTCGCTCTTTCTATACTGTCACAGAAACCATTACTTTTAATACAGAAGGCAGGCACGCGTAATCTGCATACTTGCGTTTCACAGTGTAAATTCTTACCAGCAAATTCATAGCCGGGCCATTCTTTGTCCGCGGATTGATATATTCGTAAAAAATCAGGATTGTGAAACCAATCAGTCATTCCGTAAGAGAAAGAAACTAACTCGACTGTCCGTAAGAAAAGAACAAGAATTTTGCCAACACTGTACTTGAAAACTTAAGATTAATTGTAAGCAACGCGTATTTCACCACAGTATTGCAAAGAAAGTTCTGTGCCAGGAGGATCAACGATTTCCCAAGTACATTCCTGACAGCTTGATATCAGCACATTCAGCATACATCACAGGTAATATATTAACATTGTATTAGGCGACTTAGATAGTCTGCAACGATCATGTGCACCGTCGACTGATCTCCGCAATTGAATTTTTCAGAGAAATCTAGCTTTATCCTTTTCAGAGCACGATGATGAAATGCAGAACTGACTTTACGACATTTACGATAAACGTACCCCGTGGATTTGTTACGGTTTTCTCACTTTTGAGGTTAAATATCTTTTGATCTGTTATGCATACAAGCTGAGTTGCCGGGCTACAGGTGTCATGGTTGCCAACGATCTAGTGATACGATTGAATTTCAAACAATCAAAGAATATAACCTAAGTATTTAAAAATAATTGACCTATGTAAAGTTGGTCGAGCAATTAGAGCTTTTTTAATTTCGACTATACAAATCGTTTGGTAGTCGATTGGTGGTGATTGGTAGCCTAATGAAGTTGTTTGGTAGTCATGGCAATAGTCGATTTGATATCAATTGAACAAATCTAGGCGTCAAGTTGATCGAATTTTTATTATTTTCGCTCCAATTGAATTCAAAAGTAGCTTAATCGACGCGCAATCGTTTAGCAGTAAAGATAAACTTCAGAAGAACGTTTGGTAGTCCGCCGAAAGCCCAAAAAACCAAACCGGAAATTCCCCAGATCTGCTCAATTTCTCCTGGAGCTTTGGAAGCTCTTGTAACATCCGACCCACGGTGTAAGAATAATAGGTGGTCCGGCTGGGGCTTGGTGGCTGTGATTATTTTAGCATAATTCAGTGCTTGGCCACCAGACGGATACGTGTCGCAAGGGTCAATTGTAAACAATTATGGCACACACAGTGTTCGAAAAAGAGGAGATGAGGGTGTCATGTATATTAAAATTTGAGCAAAAGTTGCAGTTGCCAACATAAAATAACAATAATATCAAATTATAAAATATATAAAACATGTAAAGTAATATAAAATAAATACGAGTAAACTTATGAGGTTGAAATTCATAACGTTGCCGCAACAGAATGATTGATAAAAGTTTGAAATTTTCAAACACGAAATTATACGATAAAATTTTCGAAGTTTAGTCAAACATTATGTGTCTCACTTATTTTGCAATAACAATATTTGAGTCACAAAATTGTGCCTTTTTTCAATATTCTATTGCAGCAACGTTACGAATTTCCTGTTAAAAACTACGTACTCATCAACCTTGATAATTTTCTCTTTTCACGGCTCTGCTTTAAAATATCCCGTGTATGAATTTTTGCCCATTGTCGCATTCTCATCGTTATAGATTAGTGCATGATATATGACACAATTTCATCCTTGTGTTGTTCGCAAGGAAATGAAAAGCTATAATTCTATATCATGTCAGACACAGTCGATTCATATACAGATCGATTTTCAGATTCTATGTGCTTACAAAAGTATTTCTCGATCGCTGATAGAAGAGAAAACAGAAAAATATTGCTATGAATTAAACCACCTCGGGTTTTCATATTAATTAATTCTGCTTCGCTGAGAGTATCATTATCTTTAACAGACTGAAAAGCTTTCTGACATACTCGACACTTATTTTGTTTTCTTAATTTGCGACACAAAAATCCGGTTACATAATATATTATGCAATTGACAACCGAAGCCGACGCATAATCATGGTCAAATCTGACAACATCTTCGCATTCCCATTCTGTTGTTTGGATAATGGAGTCTAACTTTGTCTTGAATTCTTGCAAATGTTTTGAAATGTGTGTAGTATCCTTTTTGAAAATCATTGGGTAATCTGCCAATGAAACTAAAGGCTTGTGCATATCTTCTTGTACTGTACAATTTCCAAATTTCGGGGGTTTCAACAGTTGATATATTGATATTAATTTATAAAGTTGCAAAAATGAGGGAAGCGTAGGGTGGTCATTGGCAGCTCCTGCTTGCCGGATAATCCCAAAAAATTGCTGCAATATAGATTAGATACTATTTTCTAATGAGGCTGAAGTTAGTAACGTGAACGGAACGAAACATCAGGGAAAAAATCACTTTTTTACAATTTTAGTATGACTTGTAAGGAGTCGGTATTCCAAAAACCTTTTTCAAAACTACACCAATACGAGCAATTGAGTCTTTCCATTTATTATACAAATAAATTTCTTTCGGAACGTTGAAAAAAGATATGTTCTTCCCATACGCGTCTGAAGCACGTTGATGACAGACACAACAAGTCTTGACCATATTTAAATGTATTCTTATCTAAATAAATAATAAACAAATATTATATCGTTGAACACCGTTATCGTTGATTATATTCACGATTTATATTTTAATGGTTATACCTCCTCTGTTGTGATTGAAACTTAGAGCATGAAACCTAACGTGCCGCCATTATTGTTTACAATTGGCCCTTGCGACATGTATCCGCCTGGTGGCCGAGCACTGAATTATGCTAAAATAATCACAAGCCTTAGCATTGCGGGGATAGGGCAGCCGGACCACCTATTATTCTTACACCGTGATCCGACCGGAACGTCCGTATGTTTTATTGCTTATAACTATTCCTTAACATTAGTACCGACTAACCAAAACTCTAAATGTGAGAACTCTGTAAGGAGGTCATTCAAGGAAACTGCCTTACCATCTGAAAGTCCCTAGATAAGGTGTAACAACAATTATCATTAATCAAGAGTCCAGAAACCGTATTACAGGATCCTCACATTACAGAAGACTATGTTATTATTATCTTATTATTACAATTCACTAATACCATTATATCCAAATACTATACAATACCTAGTTGCAAACACGGAGTTTAGAGCTTAGAGCATATACAGCCTAGAATAGAAATAGTGGGGCGGTCGGATGTTACAATTTGTTGGATCTTTGTTATATCAGCGCTGTTCAGCGTCAGCCTGCGCAAGCCGTATTGTACGGATTTTTGATGCCGGATCAAACTTACAAAGGTCGGACTCCTTTACTCTAGTCTCCATGGTTTCGACCTCGCGTGGCTAATGCTGGTCATATTCAGCCCAACAATCATTGAAAACATATTTGATTAAAAACCTAACAAATGGCAACCGTCGAAGCTAAACACAGTCTGCATAGTGGAATATTTCACCCTTTATTGCGACAATGGCAATCACCGAACGTCGAAATTACAGCGAAGAATCTGATGTATCCGATATTTATATTGTGAGTAAAATTTCAAGTTTGATTAATCCACTAACAATTACATGTTTGCTCGTGCGTGTTTTTTCGAAAACGCCAATGGGCTTTAATTTCATAATTGTAATTGACTTGAAATGTGTCACGTTTAAGGGAGTGCTCTAGTCGATTTTAATGTATTCGTGTATATTGCGAATTATCCGGGTCCACGTATCTAAACGCGTAAAAGGGCATAACAGCCCCATTATATATGGAATTTTGAACAAAACTACTCCAACACATTTACATTTAATTTAATTTTTATAAATTCGCGATAATAGATTCATAGAAATTATGCCATTTCTTTATTTTATCATTAAATGAAAGTGTATTGGGCTGGTTTTATTCAGAATTGTATGTAGATTGGGACTGTCATGCCCTTTCCTGCGTTTGAGATACATGGATTTGGCTAGTTCGTGATATACACGACAACATCGAAATGGACTATGGCCCCTGCCTGAAAGAGCACAAGCAAACTTACAAATATTCACAACAACAAGAAAATACATGTTCAGCATTGTACAAAACTAATTAAACGAAACATCATGTAGAGTAGCATCTACAGTACACAAAAAATTACCAAAATATTACCAAGAATATAGTTAAATAATACCAATCAAATATTAATGTTTTGTAGAACAGTTTTAGTTATCTAAACAATGAGACCACTTGATTTGAAATCTTGAATAAAAATTTTACACTGACAATAAGTTGAATATTTTTCCATTGCTAAGACAAAAATACCTCGATATTTTCCCAAACAACTCAAGCACCACCAAGCTAAACACCAACTTATCTATTTTTCACTACCTGTTTTAGAGATGAACCCAATGCTAAGGACCATATTCCAAGTATGCCTGGAGTATATCGGTATGGAATAAATGTTTTAAAAGAAATATTGGAGCCATTGATAGCAAAGGAGCTGCAATCAGTTTTGTTGTTCGGTGTTCCAAGTCACTTGACCAAGGTTATAGGATCCGATATGATATGATTCTGGTAGAGATTATAATAAGCATCTGTTCATCCTCATTTGACAATTTCTACTTATAGGACAAAACAGGTTCCAATGCAGATAGCAGTGAAAATCCAGTAATGCAAGCAATACCGTTACTTCGAAAGTGGTTTCCTAATCTGTTAATCGCTTGCGATGTTTGCTTATGTGCTTATACTGAACATGGGCATTGCGGAATACTACACACTGACGGTGGCATCAATAACGAAGCTAGCATCCAACGTATTAGCGAGATTGCTGTCAAATATGGTCAAGCTGGTGAGAATTGAGATGTTCAACATAGTGAGCTTGATTATGAGTTAATAGTGTAACATGCTGGGAACTGGAATTAAAATTTGAAAGCTATACGTACAAAATTTTTTGAAAGTTGAGATTCGATAATCACAATTACCTAAATGGTTCTTTGTTATACTCGAACCACTACTCCTGACTTCTGGCAGGTAATTTTCATAGTTTCCTGGGATTGACGAAATCTTAAAATATTTAGTAATCAAACACTAATTTAGAAATTTAAATGTTTATCAAGCAGCAAGTCATTTTCATATGAACGATAATTCATGATTATGGCACTAATAAAATACGTCAAAAGATCATAAAATTACAATTGAAAGTACAAAATAATGATTTGATTTCATGACAAGATGGCAAACATCAGAAGAAAAATAAATTTCGTAAGCGTGATAAGCCTCGAGTCAATTCTCATTAAGAATTTATATTAATACTTGATCAATTCTCAAAACTGGTTACAGGAGCACACGTCGTGGCACCTTCAGACATGATGGATGGTCGAATCGGAGCAATAAAGAAAGCTTTAGCCGCTGCTGATTTGCCAAATAAAGTTACAGTTTTATCCTACGCTGTCAAATTTGCATCAGGTTTTTACGGGCCCTTCAGAGATGCCTCAAAGTCTGCTCCGCAATTTGGAGACAGAAAATGCTACCAGCTACCGCCAGGTAGTAATGGGCTTGCAGCAAGAGCGGCTGTAAGATGAATATTTATTATTTGTACTGTATACATCCTTCAAGGTTATTCTGTATCAACTAAGTACAGCAATGAACATGACCTTCTTCTCTGATAATGTAAACCCTAAGAAAACTCCCAAAAAAGAAAAACCATTTTTTTTAGCTATCCATTTTTGGTCTATGAATTTTTAAACTTATCTGAAAAAAGGCTCTTGATTCTAAAAAATGAAAAATGTAAATATTTTATTCGCAATTTGAAAACTCACATGAAATTGTTGGGTAAAAGAATCATTTTTTCTTTTACTTCATTACATTTTTGAAATCATGCAAATGTTTTACATGAAAGAGCCCAGAATCTATTATCGCTACAGTAATAGCATGCTATTTAGATGTCGCCAGGTTGCATGGGTGTTTTACTCTTGGTGCTTTCGGTAATATGGCAGGTAACTAATGACGAGTACTTGACATCAAAGTAACATTTGTAAATATGTATTTCTTAAGCCATTTTTAAGGATTAGACAATGGAAACAATGTACTTCCAATATGACAATTCTGGGAAAATTTTTAAATTGAATTAGAATATTGCCAACTTTGGTTTTTGAACATTGATTGGGCCATTTCTTGAGGTGAGTTTCAGAATTTATAGGTTGAAAACTGGTGATCGAAAAAAAAATTGAACATTTTATAGAGGGTTTTCAGGAATCCTATTATAAGAAAAATCATTGGTAATAATAAGGGTAAGTTGCAGTCATGTCAATCATTCACTAATCGAACATGGAATACCTCTTGTAAAGATGCCTTTTGTTTCTTTCGCTCGTACTCATTGATCAACCTGACAAATGATCAAAGTATACATAAATCAAACATGGTACCATTTTCACAATGGTTAAAATTGAATTATATTTTTCACAGGCTAGAGATGTAGCAGAAGGTGCTGACATGCTCATGGTGAAGCCAGGTTTAGCATACTTGGATATAGTTCGGAAAATTAAAGATGCCCATCCTGAGTACCCACTTTTTGTTTACCAAGTGTCTGGTGAATATGCAATGCTTTACCATGGAGCTCAGAATGGAGCACTTGATTTAGAAAGTGTACTATATGAAGTATTGACAGCGATGCGAAGAGCCGGTGCTGATTGTATTATCACTTACTTTGTGCCGCTAATTTTGGATATGTTAAAACCAAAAAGCAAATATTAGTTCCTGTTAGTGAAATTCTGTATATTTATACAATGGGCTAGTAATTTTCTCGGGATTGATTCAATACCAAAATATGAAGGGTTAAAAAAATTACTCAACATATATATATATATAATAATAGTAATATAAGTAATAGCTGCAGCAAGGTTGTGTTTCTAAGCCGGTAGCATCGACTGAGTATTGCTTTAGAGCTCCAGCCATGCGTACTCTTTTGGTACAAGTAAAAGGGTGCTGCAGGCACGGAAGTAATGGTAATGCTTGTCGTTTACTGACTGATCGTATATGGGATTACCACTGATGGAAGATATGCAGAGACTAAGAATAGGATAACAAGAATAACCGAAAATACTACAATCGGTTTTTGTTTTTTACTCCCATAAACGATGCAATACAATATTAATTTATGGAATTAAAATATGAATTATTATCATTGTCTTACTTACTAAGTACCTATTTGATGTAATTAATGAAATATAAAGGAATGTTTTTACCTGAAATGAAAAATATTTTGAATGAAACTAAATTATTAGAAAACTTTTCTGTCATTAATACTATACCTACTGAATTTTACGAAGTTTTCATTTCAATACGGAATAATCTATTAATTTCTGCCAATTTAATCGAGTCATGTTCGATTATTTTTTTGGACTTTTAATCGATGCATCAATTATCATTCTTTCATATACATATAGTATATACATTGCGACCCGTCAATCGATGCACGCCTACTGAGGATCGTGTCAGCAGCAAGGATGAGGACAAATGAGGCTTACGATACGTCACGAAATTAAGGAATGGTTGAATCGGTGAATCAGGCTGCAAAGTAATAATTCTCCGAAATGGACGGGAGGAAAATTTGTTGGGCGCCAGGTACGCTGTACCACGATAATCTGAAAGATAAAAGGGAAAAAGGGAACTCGGTAGCTCAGTAATTGGTGGAGGGGAGTGGCCGGATAGTGAACGGACAACACACTTTTCTATTATAAAAATTGCCCAAGAGTAAAGGTAACGAAATGTTAGTTTATTAACAGGGACGGAAGTAGGTATCAAAGTTACCTAGATCGTATAGCCAGCGTTGCCAACTCCTCTAGAGTAAATTATCGACGCAGGGCCGTGAAATTATGGTACTTTTATGGTACAGTCATCAAACGAAATTATTGATTCAGGACCGTAAATTATGGTACTTTAAAGCCCTGTATCCGCGATCAAAGCTTTTCAATCAGGTAAATAGAAAGAAAAAAATACTCAGAGTTGACTCATAGATGAGACTTGGATTGAAAGGTTGGATCAAACATTTTGATGAATTTATTTTACATGTCCAGAAAAATTGAGAATATGATAATATTATCTGATATGTAGATCATAAATTAACTGAGGTTATATGACCGTGTATCAAGGTTTCGCGAAAAAGCAAGTGTAGCGCAGAGGACGAGGTTTTCAACTGCGACACAATGCGACACAGTGTCAATATTTCTGGTGTATTCCTTCGCCCGGATTGGCCGCTTACGCCAGAAAGTTGACACTGCGTTAGATTGTGTCCGTATGTGAAAACTCCCAAATAACTGATAAAAAGTGTTGCGCAGGTCCCTGTTAGGGGTCGAGCTAGCCAGGCTGAAAAAAATAACTAGGAGCAAGTACCAGATATGCAAAATTATGGTACAAAATTATGGAATTTACTTCGGTATTCAGAATTATGGTATATTTTTTGAGTATGATACGCGTGGTATGGTACATGGTACAGATGATTGAATTATGGTACGATTCCATAATTATGGTACGAGTTGGCAACGCTGTCGTACACAGTCCTTGAGGAAGAGTGGTGACAAAAAAAAAAGGATAATTTAAAAGACTCGATACAGGAAACGGAAATAATAACGTAACGAAAATAAAACAATCTTCTCTGATCGAAATACACGGACGATAAAAAGAAACTCGTAACAAAACAAAGATAGTAACTTAAATGACTATAAACAATCTTCCATGAGCGAGATACAAGTAATCTTAAACTTAATACGACGCGAGAATAATAACGATCAAAGAGTATAGGATAGAGTGGAAGGTACCCGTATCGCCCTATTACAGCGCCCCTAGCAGCTCTGAGGAAAAGTATAACGTGTATGTGTAGCGTCAGTGAACATGCGATGTAGTATTGTTTGTTGGTGTGATGACGCGGTCGCCATATTCTTTGAGTAAGAATCAGTGATAAGAATACATGGTAAGAGTTGAGTAACAAACGAACTTTTTCCAAAGATGCCAATTTCTTGTGACATCAAATTATGTGACAATAACAAATATGTAAAAAATCAAAGCATAAATAACGGGAAACAAGTTGTTACGTGCCAGCCGGTATCCACGGGGGCACCCTCTCTGTATCCTACATTACCGATGTGCAGTTACCATAGGAGAACTTTAGGAGCTCTTACCCGTAGTTCTTAAACTAATACCGACATGCACAATTATAATCATAACGTGCAATATTCTTATATCGACAGTTCTCTACGCTATATTAACCGTTATTTCATCAGCTAAACTTATATACATATATGGTACTTATATTTTTTCTCACATTTGACCGTTATATTTTTCAACACTAGCTTTTAAATAAATCCCTTAATTTACGATCGCAGCTGCAGTGCTTCAAAGTAATAAACACTTGCAATAATTCAGGGCAATAAACACTTGCAATAACTCAGAGTAATAAACACCTGCGATAATTCAAGTCAATAATCACTTGCAATTATCACTCAATAAAGATAGTCGAGTAGACTAAACAGAGGAAACGTGGGAAGAGAAGTCATGAATAGCTCTCAGATAAAGAAGCCTTATTCTCAGAATTAGGAATAGCGCCCTTATTTAATGATCACGCGGCCAATTAGCGTATCGCCGCT
Organism: Diprion similis; assembly: GCF_021155765.1. NCBI lineage: Eukaryota > Metazoa > Arthropoda > Insecta > Hymenoptera > Diprionidae > Diprion > Diprion similis. The sequence continues at coordinate 3,871,159 of NC_060106.1, forward strand.
TGCTTTCTAAACCAACCACCTCACGCTAATTCCCCGCCAAGATCCTACGCACTAATCAGAAACCTTACCCCCATACTAATTAATATCCTCATCCAATCATCCTAGACCCGCGAGAAACTGTAACCCTTTCGAACTCCTCCTATTTTTTCCACCTCTTTTCTCAACCTTAATTCAAATCAGGGAGAACAGTTTTAGATATCAGAGAGATCAGAGCAGAATAAATCCAGACATCAGAGAGAACAGTTTTAGACGCCATAGAAAACAGAACAACTTTAGAACAGAGTTTAATCCACAAATCATAGAAAAGTTTAGACTCAGTGAATAAAGTCAAACTCAGAACCTCGAAGATTTAATAACAGTTGCGATTGTAATAAGCAAAACAGCAGTTTATAAACCATTGTAAATTCGACAATTGAGAATGTAAAGAACATTGTTGATTATTAATAAATGTTTATTCTAAATTAAAGTGTTGTGTAAAGAGAATTATTTCAATCACGCATAGTGATGGTTGGCACGAGCCTAATTACCTTACAAACTCTCAGAATTAATTGAGCCGAACGAGAAGAGCTGAGGAGCTGATCAGCAGATTTTCGAACATCAACTACGTAAGTCAAGAGATTAACCAAATCACGCAGTGAATCATAATCAACTCGTGGCGTTCCTCTCAGAACGTAACAAAGTGACGGTTTTCTCGTTACCAAATAAACAGCAACTGTAAGTAAATATGAATATATAACCTCACTTTCGCGGGAATGTTGTGGCTCACGTATCTTCATTTGTTGTGAAAATAAATGTAATGATTTTCGTGTATGGTTGTTTTGGTAGAAACTAATAAAAAATACTAGAGGTTTTTTAGTTGATACAATATTTTATGTAACCATTCTTTATGATACAGTATTATGTACGGATATATATTTTTATTAAGATTTGACATTACTGTTTACGTTTTTTAAATATAAGTACTTTTTTGATGTTATATATTGAAGATTGCCTATTTAAATATATAATTTCGATACAATGTGTTTGATTTGTTGCCATTTATTTCATTATTTTGTCTTATACTAAATTCACATACATTCATAGACGGAATGTGTATGTACGATGCTTACGTTATGTTCTGTATCCATGCAAACATATTTATAGGCTGCCAGATATGGAGAAAAATATGAGATCGTTCTGTAATAACAGCGTCGACTGGAGAATTCATTGCAAAAAATTTATTATCAGAAGTTTTAAGAATTCTTCACTGTATTCCCTGGTTTAAAGGGAGCGCCAAAATCGTAGTGGGGGTACTTTACTTTTCCTCAGAGCTACCAGAGCGTGCTGAAAATCGAGGTACGCTTTTATACATTGGCTCTTTTATGGGACCTTCCACTCTATCCACGGTGTAAGAATAATAGGTGGTCCGGCTGCCCTATCCCCGCAATGCTAAGGCTTGTGATTATTTTAGCATAATTCAGTGCTCGGCCACCAGGCGGATACATGTCGCAAGGGCCAATTGTAAACAATAATGGCGGCACGTTAGGTTTCATGCTCTAAGTTTCAATCACAACAGAGGAGGTATAACCATTGAAATATAAATCGTGAATATAATCAACGATAACGGTGTTCAACGATATAATATTTATTTATTATTTATTTAGATAAGAATACATTTAAATATGGTCAAGACTTGTTGTGTCTGTCATCAACGTGCTTCAGACGCGTATGGGAAGAACATATCTTTTTTCAACGTTCCGAAAGAAATTTATTTGTATAATAAATGGAAAGACTCAATTGCTCGTATTGGTGTAGTTTTGAAAAAGGTTTTTGGAATACCGACTCCTTACAAGTCATACTAAAATTGTAAAAAAGTGATTTTTTCCCTGATGTTTCGTTCCGTTCACGTTACTAACTTCAGCCTCATTAGAAAATAGTATCTAATCTATATTGCAGCAATTTTTTGGGATTATCCGGCAAGCAGGAGCTGCCAATGACCACCCTACGCTTCCCTCATTTTTGCAACTTTATAAATTAATATCAATATATCAACTGTTGAAACCCCCGAAATTTGGAAATTGTACAGTACAAGAAGATATGCACAAGCCTTTAGTTTCATTGGCAGATTACCCAATGATTTTCAAAAAGGATACTACACACATTTCAAAACATTTGCAAGAATTCAAGACAAAGTTAGACTCCATTATCCAAACAACAGAATGGGAATGCGAAGATGTTGTCAGATTTGACCATGATTATGCGTCGGCTTCGGTTGTCAATTGCATAATATATTATGTAACCGGATTTTTGTGTCGCAAATTAAGAAAACAAAATAAGTGTCGAGTATGTCAGAAAGCTTTTCAGTCTGTTAAAGATAATGATACTCTCAGCGAAGCAGAATTAATTAATATGAAAACCCGAGGTGGTTTAATTCATAGCAATATTTTTCTGTTTTCTCTTCTATCAGCGATCGAGAAATACTTTTGTAAGCACATAGAATCTGAAAATCGATCTGTATATGAATCGACTGTGTCTGACATGATATAGAATTATAGCTTTTCATTTCCTTGCGAACAACACAAGGATGAAATTGTGTCATATATCATGCACTAATCTATAACGATGAGAATGCGACAATGGGCAAAAATTCATACACGGGATATTTTAAAGCAGAGCCGTGAAAAGAGAAAATTATCAAGGTTGATGAGTACGTAGTTTTTAACAGGAAATTCGTAACGTTGCTGCAATAGAATATTGAAAAAAGGCACAATTTTGTGACTCAAATATTGTTATTGCAAAATAAGTGAGACACATAATGTTTGACTAAACTTCGAAAATTTTATCGTATAATTTCGTGTTTGAAAATTTCAAACTTTTATCAATCATTCTGTTGCGGCAACGTTATGAATTTCAACCTCATAAGTTTACTCGTATTTATTTTATATTACTTTACATGTTTTATATATTTTATAATTTGATATTATTGTTATTTTATGTTGGCAACTGCAACTTTTGCTCAAATTTTAATATACATGACACCCTCATCTCCTCTTTTTCGAACACTGTGTGTGCCATAATTGTTTACAATTGACCCTTGCGACACGTATCCGTCTGGTGGCCAAGCACTGAATTATGCTAAAATAATCACAGCCACCAAGCCCCAGCCGGACCACCTATTATTCTTACACCGTGGCCACAGCCATTTTGTCAGCCATTCTGCTCCTAGAATAGAAATTTATAGAAGCGTATCTGCCGTGGTTTGAGGTGGGACGGAGTTCGGTTGCAGTCAGCGCCATTTGCCTTGCCGTGGTTGTGTGCAGTATTAAAAGACAACGAGGATTCAATGGCGGGAGATTCGAATTCAGAATAAAGGTATTGGTTCAGTTATTTCCGACGGATGGGTATAGGTAAAATATTAAAAACTTCAACAGGCTGATTAATTATCATTACGTAGTTATTTATATTCTTTATAATCTACAATACAATTACTGATATCTACATTATGAACTACGTAATCAACTAGATGTTGGTAAAATATGAAATACAGTAACAGAAATACAAATATTTTTGACCTCATCTATACATTAAATGACGAACCAAGTAACTAACCAATTAGACTAAACTAAACTAAAGCGTAGTAAACATATTACATTGCAAGGAATAGGTAGCCTGAGGCGCTTGTATAATTTGACGGATACTAAAGTGTAGCTATGATTATGTAATTAGATGGCTTGAATTCATACATATGGATTATATATAATCTATCATTACTTAATTGCATTACTATTAACAGGTATCTTAGTTATTATTTTCGTTTCTTAGTTTTCAAGTACAAGTTGTGCACTCGTTTCTTCAGTTTCTTACTGTTGGGGATTTTGTCTTCGGGTTTGAAATGTGCCCCGCACATTGTATATACTTTGTATATATGGTCATCGCTGATTTCGTTGAATCTCGGATGTTGTGCTCGTTGTTTCCAAATTTGAAACACATTTTTTTCGTTTTTCGGAAATCTGTGCCGGATAGATGTTTTATCACAACAGTTTAGCACACAGCACTTTGCAACTCGAGACATTTTTGATCTAACACTCTTCGTCAACAAACATTTCAAATAATACGGCAATGCGACAAGCAACAGGTGATTCCAAGGTGATTGTCGAAAGCAGCACGAATCTTACTCAGGAAATTTTTAAATTGAATCTTGAATAAAAGTGTACGTGGCTAACTCAGTCACTGGTCATGCAAATCGCTGATAATTTTTATAATAAAGAATAATGAAGTGAATAAAATCACGTCAAAACAAACATGGCCGATCGGAGCTACCGCTTGTTGAATATTCACTGATTGCACTGTTTCACAATTTCTTTCACTCTCACCAGAGAGTTAGCCACGTACAAAAGCACTCACTTTATTCGGGAAAACTTATACTATCAGTTATTTTTTTGTAAATATGGGACGATTCGTAACGGCGTTTTTCATGTGACAGCAGCCCGTTCATGGTCCACAAGAAGTATGTCTCGATCTGTAACTGACATCATTGGTTGGATCTAACAGAACAAGCCAATGAAATTAGCGGCCTTAGTTCACCGTTTAACGTTCAGAGGCGCTGCACGTATTTATGACGTCACGATTTGATATTTTCAAGACACTGGCACCTTTTCCTATACGATAAATGCAAACGCGTTTATAAGCATGTAAAGCGAGGCCGTCAGGTCCGTCAGGTCAACACAACCTCGGGCGTACAGAACAGCTAGCGCCACAGTGCGGCAAGCACATTTCGCGTGCCACTTTTATCTACCAGTGTCGCCCCCCTGATATAGGAATAATACCGATGAGTTCGCTCGGTCGGTAAAGGTAGCAGCAAGTTGCGAGGGACAGAATCAACTTGTGGACCACTGTGGACTCCGTCGCATTGTGTCGTGAACTAGAGTTAAAACCGAATTGGCCAATAAATCATCTACAATGGGACGAACAGCTTACGCCGAAGACAGTGTCTTAACATATCTAAAATCATTGATGAGAGCTGATGGTTATACGATAGGATTGATACTTGGACAGGTGCGACCTTTCAATTAATTAGAGATCTCAGGATCAGTCCGCAGAGCGCGGTCCCCAAGCGATCAACGCTGTATTTCACTGTCTACCATATGTTGTTTTATCAGAATACGAAATATGTTGGGATACTTGCTTCGAAGGCACTTCGTTGTTTACATATAACCTTTGTTAGCTTCAAAAACAATACTTTTATTAGTTATGAGACAGAGTTACGGACTTGTTAGAGGTTATGCTAAACGTCAAATATTAAAGTTTACCACTACATTATACTCCGCATTTCACGCTATCTCAATATACGTTTTACAGAATTGTATACGCATTCAATATCTTCCTATTCCCGCTACTATCGGCAAACCAACAATATGCTTGAGAGACAAGTTCTACTGTTGAGCTGGCAATTTTATTCAATATGCTAGCGATCTTGCACATTCATGGTATGAATTAGACTTTTCAGAATGTCCAGTAAATATCAAATAAACGAACACCATATTCAACTCAATAACGATAATCGTTGCATTCTAAAATAATAAGAATTAATTCTTCTAAGTAAATACACATAAAAATTTCATTCAATTGTCTAGTCTTGGAAAGCGTAATTCGGAACAGAAGTATGATCATCTAGAGTAATCTGTAAAGGATACGTCATTAGAGCCATTCAATGTGTCACTACGTATAATCAAGGTCGCACGCAAAAGTCACCAGAGTCGACACAAGTTGAAAATTCTGATCAATATTATATTCAGTTTTTACTATCATTGTCATTTTTTATCTTAGAGTACAGCACAGAAGGACTTTGTTGTCCATCTGGCAAGAACTCCACCTCCTGCGGTAAAGGATGTAATTGAGGAATCTTTGATAAGCTCTGCAAGCAACACTCAGCCAGAACCAGGACCAAAGTACATAAAATCCATCAACGACATACCAGAAACTTGGGTTGCCGATCACGCAAAACATGTAATTAACTCAGTATTATCACCAACATTGTGTATTCATTAATTCAACGGATTTCTTTTTAGGTTACCAGGATGTTACCAGGTGGTATGTGGGTGTTAGGAATATTCGTGGTTGGTCCATCAGATATCTTGAATGATAGTAATTCAATAAATAGACTACGATCAGTGATAGTTGCAATTTATAAGCACTTGGCATTAAATAAATATCTTTATGGAAATAACAATCAGGAAAATCTTATCCTACACTTTAACAGTCTTACTCAAAAGTAAGTGAACTTTATGGGAATGATAAGAATGATACGTGCTATCGTTTTCGTGTTGTTTGATTAAAAAAACTTTGGATTTACTTTCTAGGATATTATGCAAATCTCTTGATGCTAGTCTTGGAGGAATATTGAAACCAGCAGATTGGAAGTTCCAGGCTAAGGCCACAAAATGGCATCAACTCGAAGCTCGAGTAGATTTTGATCGGTTGTTTCCAATTGCAGATGACAATATGCCGACAACATTAAAAAAGCAGCTACAGGTGTTTGTTTTGATTTAAAAAGTTGAATTATTGGCAGATTGAATCTCATGAATTATATCAAGTAGCATGTCTTATACCACAAGGTAGCCAATTCTATTTATGCTCGATACAGGAAATTCTCGCAAGTATATCAGATACTGTTGACTCAGCTTTGATTGTAATCGAAGGTGAACCAAGGTCTTCAGAAGATACTATCGAAGTTGTTGGAAAAAAGAAAAAGGACAGAAAAGAAATCAAAAGCAACAATGACACGACTTCGGCTAACAAAACGCTTCAAGTTAGCATGTATATTCCCTGTGTAAGTTTCAGTGGTCATAATAGCTTGATGATTGATTGCATAGGTGGCCGGGTGGCCATGACACTTGGCTGTATCAAGGAACTACTTCCATATTCGAGCAATTTTATAACTGAAAAAGAAATGATAAAATTATTGGGATTCCTAATTAATTAATTGTATTTAAGTCTAGAGAGGGGCATTGAAAAACCCGTTGAAGAAAGAACTACAGAAATATGTTTTTGATTATTTTAGCCAAAAAATCCTGGTTCAGACATACTGATAACATCCTGCAGTGCGACTATGCGACTAGTCGGGCAAGTTGTTAGCAGAACATTTGTGCATCAAAAAGCAACTATCGAAGAGGCTACTGCAGCAGTGAAACAGGATATCATGAGGTCGTTGGCTAGTCGGTTGGAAATGCATTGGGATAGTTTAATTGAAGAAGAAAACGGATCTCCAGAAGGTAACTGATGATCTCGGCAAAACTATACAATAGACATACGATTGGGTTGACGTTATGAATGATATGATGTTTTCTCTATTTTATTGAATATTCATTTTTGGATAGTAGAAATAATTACAAACTTTCCGTGGATTACTTATTTTTAGAAAATGTCACCCTGCACGAACCTCCAAGAAGGGTTTTAGTCGCTCTACCGCAGAGCAGAGTAACGTTGTCCGACTATTTATTTCCTGGTGAAGGACCGCAAGAAGCTTTAGTGTCTTTGCAAGAACTTTTGGATTTAGAAATGCAAGAAAGCAGTGTACAAAAAGAGCTTGAACTCCAAGCCGGTGAGTTGTACTGAATCTACTTACAGATTGCACAGCATTTGCATATTTTTGCAGTCTGTTTAAGTTTATATAAAAGAATTGTTCTGACAGAATAATTCAGAAATAAAATCAATCAACATTAATGACCTACAGATCCTTCGGAATTCTACTTTCAAAATACTTTGGACACAGTAGCCTCCGATAACAGCGAAGATTCATCCCAAGATCAGCAATTTGTTGTATATATGACTGGTTTGAGTGTGGCAATACTTGTTCTAGTAGCTGCAATTGTCGCGCATTTGTACTGAATTTATGCGGCGGTCACAATTATAGTGTATCATTTGCATTTGTTTTGTAATTTATTAGCCACGAGAATAAATGATAATTGTACATTTTTTGTTCTATATTTAGAATTCGTGAAAATTTTAATATAATAAGTGTACTCTATTGGTAATTCGAAGCCGTATTGACATGCAAGTGTTTATAAAATACACACAGAGGTATATTTTCTAGATAGCTCATGTTAACAGTTTATTGTCAGATTATGTGTTGTCATGATTATAAATTACGACGTCAAATTATTTGATTGTTATTTGTATTTTTTGTTGTATTATCGATAGGTTAATAATTGTAAGTTGATATATGTTTACCATGTATCAATATTGGTAGTACACAATGCCCAAACAGTATATTGCATATCACAAGGGTTGTGTAAGAGATTCATGAATGCTAACTGAAACATTGTTAACCTGACTTGAAAGCTGTACTATATTTAGGAATGTACTCTGTATTGTATCTGACAAATATTTTTATAATGTTGACACTATAAATGTAAAGTCTATTAAATCAATATTTCAATAAAATCTTTGAATGCTCTAACGATGTATTTGTTAATTTCACTGTACCTGCTTTTTTCACAAACTCGACTGGAGGGAAGTTCGCAAAATTGAAATTCCGACGAATTCGTTTTGACCAAAATCAAGTAGTCTGTATGGAAATTTTGTAAAACCGGAAATGTCCACCAATTCTGGAGAGCACAATACGAATGTCAGCAGGGTTGGCAACCGTAACATAATGATAGTAGATGTCACATAATTTGACCATGTGTACTATGTCACATAGCGCTCGTACTATAACTTGCAAATCTACGATAATTTCGTTGATAGCTGCTATTATTTTAAAAAAAGATGAAAAGTACGACAGCAGTCTTGTTACGAAGAAAGTTCGTTCTGTTTTACCTTTTAGAGAGCGAGAAAGAGAGAGAGAAGAGCGCGCGCGTGATTGGTATGCCCTCTAGCCTCTAGCGAATTTGGTAGTTACTAGTTACCATCGCGCCTACGATTACCGCCACTCTCGTCCGTAAATCATGTTCCCAACCCTCACTCTATGCTCTCTTCAGTACCGACGCCTTGAAACTTAAATTTAGTAGTAGTTTCAACGGTTTTTGTTCACACTTCACACCTTCACACTTCGTATCTGGTACCCGGCAATCGGCATTGCAAAGTGTCGACCGAACCGATACGTTCAAGGTATGTATGCATGAAGTTTGTCGGTACTCCTTTACCGTTCTACGTAATATATAGAGGCGGTTTTTCTGTTTGGTTACATTTTGCCACTTTTACAGTGCGCTTCGCAGAATAAAAAACAATTCAAAATTCAAAAATTTAGCCAAATTCGCCCTAAACGGTATCTCGCTTCCGCATTCAAATGCTGAATGCGAAAGAATCTTCAGCGCTGTGAATTTGGTGAAAACCAAGACCAGAAATAAACTGGTAACTTCGTCGTTGAACGGCATACTTTTAGCGCGACAACGAGTTAACAATTGCACGACGTTCGAGCGACTTCCGGGAGAATACGCCAGAATGAATAAAAATTCATTATATCCTAAGGCCGGTGAAAAACGCAATAACAACAATGAGAGCTTGCAAAAAACAGTCACTGCTGAAATAGAAAGCGAATCTGACGCCGATGACGTCACCGTACCAAAAAATCTATAAGTTTAAGCAAAAAGTTGTGTAAGTCTTGTTAAAAAATGAAAGAGTTTATAAATTATTATTCCGTTCAAATGTCTGAAAATGTGAATTATATTGTTATAATAATCTTATTTGTTGTAGAATTAAAAAAAGCAGAATTGTTTGATCTCAAAATAATAACCGTTTACCTTATGGATTATTTTCTCAATAGATTTTATTGAAAAAAAAATACGATAATTTTTTTGAATGCCCTATAATTTGACGGTCCTGGTGCGATAATTTGATCGCTCGAGGTTGCCAACCCTGCGAATGTGTATCCTAACCCATGTATCAGCGGCATAATGGGAATGATAACATTTTCGAACTTGTTTGTTTACCGTTGAGAATAGATCAATCGAACGAATTTTTTCCGTATATAGTTGCCATGTCGTTCTACACACAGTTGTGATAGTTGAAATAACTATCAATGATTTCAATCACTCACTGTTAATGTGCACTTCTGCACTATTTATAGTACACTATAGTTCTCAACCATATGTACAAAGATTCTAATTCAACTATGCATAACTAACATTTTTCTCGAATATTATTGATAGAGTTAAAGAAATTCCAGAAACGTTAGCATTTTGTCACATTGCAGGTATGAATTAAATGATGCATGAATATTTAACGTTCAGTATACTTTTATTGTCTCGTTAGTATAATATAGATACGTTTGCACTATAATTTACAGTGATAAATGATTATTTCAATCTATCGTATTGATTCAAATGATAGGTGTTCACTCATGGAACGATGCTATTAATGGAAATAAAAGTTATTTCAATATTTAATAATAATACCACATTATTCCGAATATAAGATGTTTGTCATCGCTAATAGCACCTGCCAAAACCGTCCTAATATTATCCGCGGACCCGTTTCATGCAGGTAACTAAGGAAAACACCCTGAAATATTGTCTCATAATTGGAGATCGTCTGATATGCGCAGTCGGCTTATACTCGGAACAATTGGTTAATAACGTGTAGCAAATATTCTGATATCCAACATTTGATACTACAATCATAAATAAATTACTTATACCATAAATCGATGATAAGATCCGACAATTATAACTTACTGATACAATTATGTAAGCTAAGAACATTACAAAAAGGCATAATCGAAAAAAAAAACATGAACAAAATGTGGCAGACCAATCACGTACGCGACAATTAATAGAATACATAGTATACATTCCAGAACATAGTTTAGATATGCTCCAAATAATGTTTCGACATATCGTTTCCAACTTTCTTCTATAAACAATTAATTAATTTCAGTAGTTTCAGCAGCCTAATCATAGGAATGCAGGACATTACATTGATTTGCATACGATATTTTTGTGTACGTATTTATATTGTATATGTAAAGATTTTACATCATTAGATATCATAATCTCCTATGGCATGTCATGCAGTCCTGATAGTGGCAAGAATAGAATTTTAGTATTCCGTCTTGCAGTTGAATCTTTATGCTGGAGAAAATAATTAAGCATCACCTCTACCAAGTACTTACATGCGTTTTCTTCATGCCTACAACTTATGGAGTTTGCTATGACGTTTACAGCACCGCTTTTCGCACTTGAGAAAGAACAAAAAAATATAACTCCAATCACATTAGCAGTTGCATGTACATACATGTACATATCTTATGTACAACGATATGTGTGCAGGTGTGTGTCTGTGCTTATGTGTATGTGTACATGCCTAACCTTATACGAAACGCAATATGACAAGCACGACGATGCAGTATTAATTAATATCTCTTACATATCCTAGAGGCTATTTCGATTACAGTTTCAGTCTACATGACCAGGATCCAAATAATCAAATGAGATTTATGGACGCCTCAACGAATTAATCAGTCTGTGAATTAAGAAATTTCTCCTAAGTTGACACAATAATCAATACGCAATTTCTACAAAGTCAGCTGCCATATTGGGCTCAATGTGGACTCATGAACATCTTTTGCTCACAGGATCTCGCCTTACTCAGATTTAAGGTAAGACTCCTGTGATAACACCACCGGGACTTGGCAGAGTCGTAGATCCCATTAGACTCTTGTCAACTTCCCTTGCAGCCTGCCTTCCTTCAGCTATTGCCCATACGACGAGTGATTGACCTCTTCGGCAATCTAAATTCGCAAATATTAAAAATGTAGAGTAGAATTATATTGGAAACGCATTCTTTCAATCGAACTTTGGCTGAAATAAAATCAAAATCATAACTAACCGCCTGCAGCAAAAACGCCTGGAATACTAGTTGAGTATTTGCCACCAGGAGTTTCGTAGTTTCCACGCCCATCCAGTTTTGCTGCTAGATCATTAGCAACGTATTTCTCAGGTCCCATAAAGCCCATTGCAAGTAATACCAGATCACATTTGTAGGTCTATTCAGAAATACATTTATATATACAAATATCTCATCGGCTTGCCTCCAATGGCTCACTTAAAGCAGTTATTATATGCCATGGTGCTACAAAAAAAAAACTTGCCTTTTCAGAATTAGGAACTTCGTCCATTTTCCATCTGCCTGCTTCATCTTTAGTCCATTCAACTGTGACTGTTCTAATTCCAGTTACGTGTCCTTTGTCATCGCCCAAGAATTCCTGAAATTAATGATGAAAATTAAACTTTCCAAATTTCCTCAGATATTCCATAAAAGACAATTCATTATTTCAAGCTGAAATTCATTTGCATTCGTTCATATTCAACTAATTGTTACGACACTTCAGTGCAGAAGAAAAATGCTACATTTACCTTGCTCAGTGTACTGAACTGACGTGGATCCCGTCCAAATTTAAGAGAAACTTCTTCATGCCCATAGTCCACCTTGAACACTCGAGGATACTGCGGCCATGGATTGTCCTTTCCTCTTTTCACAGGAGGTTCAGGTAAGATTTCAAACGTTGTAATGGATTTGGCACCCTGACAACAGGTCAGAATGTTACACATAGGTATGTATAGTGGTCCATACACTTAGTATCATCATAGTTTAAAAAATTAGACAAAAAATTTAGATTTCGAACAAAAGATCCGTTTGTTAGTACTTTTGCATTAGACATACTAAATAAGGATGAGATTTACATTACTGTATTGTAGTATTCTATCGTAATGGATCATGGGTCTTGTAGACCCATGCGATTTGATGCGCAAAGTGTAATACCTGTCGCAAGGATGTAGCGATGCAATCGCATCCTGTATCTCCACCACCGATAATTATGACATCTTTATCCTGGGCAATTAATTCCATTTTGGGTGGTACAGTGTTTCCCATCTGTTTTTTTTGCCAATTCTCGAGAAAACTCATGGCAAAGTGAATTCCTTCGAAGTGTCGTCCTGGTATTTGCAGATCTCTTGGCCACGTAGCTCCAGTACACAGAAGAAGCGCGTCATACTGTTCTTTCAATTCCTATTGTGCAAGAAATATGGTAGTATATTTTATTGCGGAATATGCGTGATTAAGTGGAAAATTTTTCAGGATCCAATGGCTTTAATAATTAATTTTAACAGATGCCTACTGAAAGTTTTCATTCTGCCGAAACTATGAACAACTATAGGAAGATAAGAGAAATTCACTGCTTAAAAAAAACAGCAATTCACAAACTCACTTTAGCTGAAATATCCTTTCCAACATTGATACCAGTCTTGAAGGAGATTCCTTCAGCTGCTAGAAGAGAAACTCGCCGTTGAACAACTTGCTTGGATAATTTCATGGTAGGAATACCATACTGCAAAAGACCACCAACACGATCGTTTCTTTCATAGACAGTGACCAAGTGACCAGCTTTGTTAAGCTGATGAGCCGCAGCGAGGCCAGAAGGACCAGATCCTACAATTGCCACTCGACGTCCAGTTCTTGACTTCGGAGGTTGCACAGTGATCCATCCTTGCTCAAAAGCATGATCTATGATAGCGCACTCAATATTTTTTATTGTCACAGGTGGCTCTGAGATTCCCAACACACAAGCGCCCTCACAAGGCGCTGGACATACCCTTCCAGTAAATTCTGTAAGAATGGCGGGTGTATGTTAAAGACAAATTCTAGCCGTCACTGCTTTGATTTCACCAGATGCCAAAAGTGATCGTGATGATAGGGCAAAAACTAACCAGGAAAGTTGTTGGTCTGGAGCAGCTGATTCAAGGCCTCTTTCCAGTTCGAATGAAATACGAGATCATTCCACTTTGGAATAATGTTTCCAAGAGGACAGCCATGGCTGCTCTGACAGAAAGGAACACCACATTCCATACATCTTGCTGCCTGAACTCTAAGTCCCTTCCTAACACCTTGGAAGTTATATATCTCATCCCAATCTTCCATTCGTTTTTCAGCCGGTCGATAGTTTTTTGTTTCACGACCGTATTTTACAAATCCTCTGCGAGCAAAGTACATATGTCGTGATTAGTTGTGCTATTGAATTTGACGAATTAAATTCACATACCGTATCATCAGTGTATGAACTAAAATTCATAGTATTTACCGAATCTTATCCAATTTCTTCTTTTCCATATCCCCATCAGCAATCGAATCTTCAATATCTTTAACGTTAGGTTCCGATGGTCTGCTATTGCCGTTCAAAACTGGCTGTGATACTTTCTGCTCTGCTAGTTGCTTTAAAGCACGTTGATATTCGTATGGGAATACCTGATAGTATTATATGCAAGATGTATTTAAACCATAAAAACTTGAAGAAATTCTAAATAATTCGACCATCGAGTAAAGTTTATCAGCGTACCTTTACAAATCTGGTGGTTGGTTCAGGCCAGACCTTCAATAATTCTTGAGCGATCAATGACCCAGTCTTTTCAATGAACTCTTCCAGAAGTTCCTTCACATACGCAATATCACTCTGCTGATTAAGTGGAAGTAGCTCCACCATTTCAGGATTGCATTTACTAAAACATACAGGGCAATATGATTGATCATCAGTAAAATGTAATAAAAGCAAATGTGTAATATTTTTTAGTCGTGATACTGACCATACTCAGTTATTATTACCTGCTATTATGGATATTGTAACAATAATTTTCTTCACAAAAAAAAAGCTGCATCATTAGAACTATAACAAATTCGCTCAACTGCAGAAGTAAATCCATCTGTGCACACTGAATATTCCAAACGTATGTTACGCACAGTGCATGTGTCAATTTACCTTTTGAAAGATCCATCAACGTCGAGAACGTAAGCAATTCCACCTGACATTCCAGCAGCAAAATTTCTTCCTGTCAGTCCAAGAATGAGTGCACAACCTCCAGTCATGTACTCGCATCCGTGATCGCCTACACCTTCTACAACTACGATAGCTCCACTGTTACGAACGCTGAACCTCTCTGCAGCTATACCTCGGAAGTATGCCCGACCAGAAGTCGCACCATACAGACAGACATTACCCACAATTACATTAGCTTCGGAGTTGAAGTCTGAATCCTTAGGAGGATATATGATAATCTCTCCGCCACACAGACCCTGAGTGACAAAAATAGAGGTAAGTATTCATTCTTATACAATTTAGTGAAGGCATTTGAATCATTTTTGTTCACCTTTCCTACGTAATCGTTTGCATCTCCTTCTAATGTAACATGAACACCTTTTGTCATAAAAGCGCAAAAGCTCTGACCTGCAGAGCCAGTCATATTGATATTAATACTGTGTTCTGGAAGCCCTTCTTCCCCGAATTTCCTAAAAACAATTTCGTGAAACAGAGTTCTCAAACGTAATAGAAATTGTGAAACAGTACAGACATATACAAGAAAATGGTAGCTATACGAAATAAGGGATTGTGCATCGTTCGAGTGCTAACTGAAATTAAATACAATTATTGCGACTTACTTTGAAATGTGATAGCTTAAAGTTGATGCAAATGCTCTGCATTCGTTGTTGATGCTCATCTGGATGGAAACGCTTTTTTTGAGACCTTCCAAAATTGGTGCTGCCTCTTCAAGAAGCTTGTTGTCCAATCTGTTTTCGAGCTGGAAATCCTGCTTGATCGAGCCACCCTTAATATTGACACCTGGACGCAACTCCAATGCATTGCGTAAAATGTTCGTAAAATTAAGAGTCTTGGATTTTTCATGATCACGACTAGCAACCGTTAGGAAATCAGTGCGTCCGACTAAATCTTGGAATTTTTGGATACCAAGGCTAGCCATGTGCGATCGTACCTGGATAATTATTTGGAAATTATTGGCATTATGTAAAAACTTTATTTCATCTATCCTTACTAAATGATTGGTGGGACATGAAAGATTCTGATAGAACATTATAGAATGAGATTCAAAACCGGAATAGCCTCGTCCATTACTCTGTATCGCGATTCTGAATACTGTTTCGTAATATTCTTGATGACCTAACTATAATCTATCAAATCCTATTGGACTTTTTGAGCAGGAATGAATATGGAATGCATGCAATACGTGACAAAACTGAATTCGAAACAAAGCCTTACCTCTTCAGCCAACATGAACAGGAAATTGATGACGTGTTCTGGTTTTCCTGCAAACTTCTTACGTAAAATTGGATCTTGTGTAGCAATGCCTACTGGGCACGTATTTAGATGGCATTTTCGCATCATTGTGCAGCCCATAGCGATCAGTGGAGCTGTACTGAAACCAAATTCGTCTGCACCTAGAAGTGCAGCGACAACGACGTCAAAGCCAGTGCGGAGTTGACCATCTGCTTGTACAACGACTCTGGAGCGCAGGTTGTTGAGTGTTAAGACTTGGTGAGTCTCTGCTACACCCAACTCCCATGGAAGACCCGCTGCCTTGATTCCAGTCCAGCTACTAGCTCCAGTACCACCGTCATGCCCAGATATTACAATGTGCTCTGCTTTACCCTACAAAAATAGTCAATGGGCATGCTGATTAGAGAAAAGCGACGAACGAAATATCAGTAAATTAATTTCATAAAGGATTTATAAGAGGGTTTCATGAAAAATATTCGATACAAATTATTGAAACATTGTATCATACTCACTTTAGCTACACCAGATGCAACAACTCCAACTCCGACTTCCGACACAAGTTTTACAGAGATCCGTGCATTTGGATTTGCGCATTTCAAATCGTAAATCAGCTCAGCTAAATCTTCTATTGAGTATATATCATGATGAGGTGGGGGTGAAATTAGTCCAACTCCAGGCACAGAGTGACGCGTTGCAGCAATATCTGCTGTGACCTGTGATATTGAAAATCATTACATTCACTAATTTGCTATTCAATTGAAACGGTCACACTAAAGAAGTACCTATGGCAAGTGAGTTCAGTTATTCTATACAATAATCGAAATCAACTCACTTTATATCCTGGCAGCTCACCACCTTCACCAGGTTTGGCACCTTGAGCCATTTTAATTTGCAAATCATCGGCATTTGCAATGTAGCTGGAAGTTACACCAAATCTGCCGCTTGCTACTTGTTTGATTGATGACCGCTTATTGAATTCTGGATCTTGATCCAAATATCTGAAATTGTTAACAATCACGAGTTTAAATCAAATCAAAAGTTTTATCAAAGCAGTATAATATACCCATATCTATTTTATTGATTTTTTTCCAAGATACAAAATGATGATCGGATGAGCTTAATTGACGCACCTATCAGCATTCTCTCCACCTTCTCCAGTATTAGACTTGCCACCAATTCTATTCATGGCAATAGCAAGGGTGGTATGAGCTTCCAGTGAAATACTTCCAAAGCTCATGGCACCAGTAACAAATCTCTTCACAATCTCAGATGCTGGTTCCACTTCATCAATTGATATTGGTTTATCGATAGTTTTGAGTTTCAATTGACCTCGTAGTGTGCATGCTCGGACAGCATCCATCGTAGATTTGCGGTAATTTTCGTAGGCGTTGGTACTCTTCGATTCAACAGCTTCCTATATTTTTAGAAGCAAATGAATAGAAAATTCGAATTAGGGGCATTATTCATTACACGTTCAAAGGTTTAATTTTTTTTGTGTTTCACGACATTTACCTGTAGATTAGCAATGCTGTTGGGCTCGTTGATATGTTTCTCTCCTCCAGCTCGCCAATGGTATATTCCAGGATTACGCAGAACCATCATATCAACGGCTTTTTCCATGTAAGTCATTTGGTGTCTTTCGAAAGCCTCTTTTGCTATTATGTCGAATGTTACACCGCCAATTCGTGATTGGGTACCCTAAAATGTCAACAGACATAAGAAACATTAAGTAACACTGCATAGTGACACCAACAGTTAAGTATGAGAACCTAACGAAATAATAAAAAGATGATCGAATCAATGATTTATTCATTATATAATCAATAAGCGCATAAATACCTTGAAACATTTATCAACAACATCATCAGCTAAGCCAACCGCCTCGAAGATTTGGGCACCTTTGTAAGATTGCAGAGTAGATATTCCCATTTTTGCCATCACTTTGGCAATTCCACGTTCCATAGCGTCAGAATAATTCTAGAAGGAGAAATTTCAAATCCAAATTAAGGTTTGATATTTTTCAAAGACAATATTGTACTAATTAGACGAATTATAAAATTTAAATTCACAGTCAAATTGCATAAGTACCACTCACAGTGAACATGATATCATCAGTACAGGATTCATCTAAAACTCCATCAGCTCTAAGACTTCTAGCCATTTCGA
This sequence comes from Diprion similis, assembly GCF_021155765.1. Taxonomy (NCBI): domain Eukaryota; kingdom Metazoa; phylum Arthropoda; class Insecta; order Hymenoptera; family Diprionidae; genus Diprion; species Diprion similis. The sequence continues at coordinate 3,889,361 of NC_060106.1, forward strand.
AGACGAGGTAGGGACAGATTGCGTCAGCGCCGTAACCAAGCAGTACACACATGTGATGCACCTCTCGAGCTTCTGCAGTCTCTAGGATCAAGCCAACTTTCATTCGTTGACGCTCTTCGATGAGAAAATGATGTACAGCACCTTGGGCGAGTAAAGTGCTCACTGGAACTCTGTGAGTACATTGAACAGTTACAGCATATACATTTTTTTGTTTGAATGATGAAAAAAATTTATTGAATGTGATAATTTGTACCTGTCAGGACCAGCTAGACGGTCGGATAAGACAATGAGCTGATAACCCTGATGGGCAGCTTCGTTAGCTTCGTTGCACACTCTGTGAATGGTTTTCTGAAGACCTGGTGGTCCGTACTCAGCAGGATACGTGATGTCAATAACCTTTGTTCTCCAGCCACGATAGGTGGTGTTTTTAATCACCTCAAGATCTTTCAGGGATAAGATGGGTTGATGAAGGAATAATCGATGCACTTGTAACTCATTTGGTTCCAGGATATTACTCACAGGACCGATTGGGCACATTAGTGACATCACGATCTTCTCTCTGAATGGATCAATCGGCGGGTTTGTTACCTGAAGATACAACACTCATGATTATGCTTCGAAATACCTGTTATACCTAATTAATTTCAGTATGAATTTACGTTAAAGAAAAGTAAATTTGATGTGCTCGAACATTATTACAGTGTTGTCAATTCAATTCGTTTTTAATGGTCCAACTGCTATCAGAACGTAAAAGCAGAATCTTCCGTCAATTTTTGCAATAGTAAGGGTAATTATTTTCACCTGTGCAAACAATTGTTTGAAATACTCGTAGATCAGAGGTTGAAAGTCGGAGAGGCAGGCCAAGGGTGCGTCGTTACCCATAGATCCGAGTGCTTCTTTTCTGAAAAAAAAAAAAAAAAAACGGATTCAATTACATGATTTACATGAAAAAATTCTTAATCATATTTATAATATTTTGATATTTACTTGGTTTGAATCATGGGCAGTAAAAGCATATTGATAGTTTCAATTGTATATCCATATAACGAAAGACGTTTGTCTCCTCCCCAAACACGATTCACTGCAGAAACACCCTCGAAAGTATCGTTGATACCATTGAGCTTAGTCAATTCTACACTTCCGTTTTCAGTAATACCATTTGACCCGTTTATTGCAATATGAGCTTCTCGTAACTGGTCCATCGATATCTGCGTAGAAATTAGAAAATTGAATAATGTTGTACGTTGTACATGACACCAGGCTAAAGAGATGCATTTGGCAAAAGAAGAAAAAATTACTATATTATTACTTAATAAAATAATAAGTTATCTAAAAAATATCTAATGACGAACGATAGAAAAATACTTCCAAAGATGTCCCTGTATCACATATTTGTACATCGGCTTCAAATAAAACTACTTATACCAGTGAAAATTGGTAAATGAGAAGTGTATGGGCAATGTATGAAAGAAAATTATGAATTGGTGATTGAAACGTGAATGATTGTTATGCTAATGCTACAAAATGTATGTAAACATTGTTTAAAGCATGTATATTAGTGGGGAAAATACCAAACCAAACCACAAATAAGATTCCTTCTGGCTATAAGTATAATTTTTTCAATCTATTCATTAAAAGCAGGGTAATATAGCAAAATATAGAGTGAAATGTATGTGGAAATGTGAGATCAATAAATACATTTTTATGTAAATAAAGACTGATATCACCAAATAAAGAAGCGTAAAACGTTATTTCAAAGAAGTATATAATAAATAACAACTGAGAAATATCAAATACCACCATATTAAATAACCAAACTCAAAAGACCTTTGGAATTGTTTGTTACATTTACAACTCACCCTCTGCACGTAACACCAATGTCGCCATCATAGAAGATAAATTGGAAAAGAAATGTCAAGTTAACATCATTATCCAATTATTGAATTTTGCATATACAGCTATGCAATTTGATTTAGTATTTGATGATATTATATATTGGGAATGAACGGATGAGATATGTCATGATGTATGTACTTTTCATATGCAGTTATATACCACCACCATGTCACTAAATGAAAATACAGCAGTGATTGTTGATTGATTCTATACTTAATGCACTCCCGATGACATATCCATTTAGTATAAAGAATTGTTACTACCTGTACATTTTTAAAGTATTACTCTCGAAATCAAAATCTGATGCATTAATTAATTATTCCATTAAACCATCACTGTAACTGATTTCTTCGATTACACTCGTGGAGAATTGATTAGTCGTGATCACCGAGTGTCACTATGAATTATTTTGAGGGAAATAACATACCTGTTCTTTAAGCCAAGTAGAGTGAGGCCTGCTGCGTGCGATATGAATCTTGAGATCGACATCTTGAATAATCTTCTTCTCTTCTGTGTCAACCAACAGCATCCTTCCAGGCTTCAAACGGCTCTGAAAATGAAACAGATGCAAAGTGAATGCCATTGTAAAGCGCCTTGAGTTTGAACAACATTCATGTAACAGCACTGGATGACGGTCCTACAGCTCTTTATACAAACCCAGTCCCTAGATGGCGATAATTACATGGTCGTTTGTGGAATGAATAGAAATAAATAAAATAGAGTACAGTATGATACACTATTCATACAAATTCTAGAATACAGTAGTGTAAAAATATATATGTGGATTAAACGATTGATATTCTGTCGTTGCTGATGATGTATCCATCGCATAATCATGCATGTCACTTATCTTCCTCGATAATACAAGAATATCAATATTCTATACATTACGAGTTTACCGCGTTCGCGTTTGCGACTTAAAAGTATGTCAGTTCCAGCTTAAGCATCATATTGGCAACGAGAAGAGAAAATTTACGAAATGTCCGTGCGATTTAAAAATCATACAATATGAAATCACCTAGTAAATATCAAACGAGGTAAGGAATTAAAAATCCTTGTCTAGTATCCTATCAACAACTAAATTTATTCACATGATTCTGTGATATTAGTTATAAACCTACTAAAATCACTGAAGTACGACCCAAGGACGACTAGCAGTAACTAAACAAAAAGATAAATCAGGATGTAACAAAATACAACAAGGACAGATCACCAGCACATTATCAATGCTGCCCGAAGTACAGAATTTTCACTAAGATATAGCTGTTTATAAAAATCATGTGTGAGTTATCATAGAAGTCAAGGGTAATCACCTATTCTTTATACACAGCAGTCCGGAAAATCAAATCTTTAGAAATGAAACAAAAAAAAAATACGTATTTTTAACAACATACTGTAACAAGTGAAATCCTCAGACATGCTGTCTGTTTTTCCGCAACATGCATAAAGGTAAAGGTGATCGCCCCACAAACGATTTAAACCAATTAAATATAAAATCAATGATATTGAAGAGAAACTAGTCAGATGGAAAAAATAATCAATGAGATATGTTGAATCAGATGAATCATTGGTCACGCTGTAACAATCAAGTTACAACAGGCCCGAACTCCAAAATGTTCAGCCCAGCCCAGTCCGCCCGCCCCCCCATAATAGCAGGCTGGTCAAGAGACCCTGATCCATGATGTCATCTCCAAAGAACTAATCCCTAAAGCTGAAATTCTCTGTATCGTAAATTTTAGCGATTGATAAGAGGCGATCGAAGTAACTGTTTTTAGACAGTAAGAATTTTTGCCCCAGCTTAGGAAGCTGACTGTTGATTGGTCCCAGCATGATTAGGTCCTTGGGTTTGCGTAATCGCCATGTTTACCTTGAGGACAACATTGCTGGGCGGAGTGTCATAGACGCCCACTTCGGACGCCATCACCATCATGTTATCCTTAGTGACGTAGAAACGCGATGGGCGCAGGCCATTTCTGCCAAACAAAAATTCAAAAATTCTTCTGTATTACCATCTTTGCATCAGTTAATTATCAGCTGAATAATTGTTGTTCGTTCGTTCGATTGCTTTCCAGCCGGCATTCTCATATACCTCTGTATATACACACATACTTGTTACCTTGTTAATTTCTTCCTATTAACCACATAGATAGCGATGGAAATAATATACATATTTATATATAACATACTCATACACCCAATAAGGTGGTGACTCCTTGGCACAGATTGTATTATATTTTTGTTCTTTTCACCTGAATAATTCAATCTGGTCCGAAGACTCCTGAGTACAAGTTAGTTCATATCCTGTTATTTCCATTACCTCTATTATATATACTTAAGATCATAATGTTTAAGTAAAAAATCCTGTTGGGATAATAATTTTCAATAATCGTTGTACCCTGACATAGTATATCCATGCACATAAATTAGAAAAAAGATAAGTCCAGATTAGAAAAAGTAAAAGGGGATTGAAATTTGTCGAAAAACAGAAAAAAAAATTTACAATTGAAATCTTACGCATTATAATAAAAAGATTTTTACGACTTGCCAATTATACACAAAAATATTATGTGCTTCTAGAGGTGGAGTAGAATAATAAAATTCACAAATAGTTTCATCGATACAAACAGTTGTGTAATTATGTAGTGTTCAAATATTAATAAAATGGTACCTAACTGTTATTTCAGTGTAAAATGCAATGTCTTGTACCTGTCTAGTATAGCTCCAATGTAGCGACCATCCGTGAATGTTAGTAGGGCTGGTCCGTCCCAGGGTTCCATAGCACATGCTGCCCAGTGATAGAAATCACGCTTCTCTGTGGCCATTGTTAGATCGTTTTGCCAGGCTTCCGGGACCATCGTCATTACAGCCTGGACAGAGAATAATAAAACTATTTTCATACGGGCGTTCAAAAGCTTCTATTTAATTTTTTACCAATACAGTGAATGATTCGAAACTGATAATCCCTCATCTAAGGAATGTTGTTGTTGATAAATTCATGAGGCATGGATAATGTGAAAGAACTCACCTCAGGTAGCGTACGTTGACCAGCCATCACCAAGAATTCCAGGACACAATCAGCAGCTCCAGAGTCAGAAAGGTTTGGTTCAACAACAGGATAAAGTTGTTTCAGTTTATCACCGTAGATAGGACTGCTCATGACACCTTCTCGCGCTTTCATTAGATTAACATTACCCCGCAATGTGTTTATTTCACCATTGTGCGCAAGAAGACTAAAACAATAAGTTTTTCAAACTCAATATTAACAACGCTTGTCTTACAATCTCAGCGAAGATGCAGTTTTGATTTCTTATTATACTACACAAAGTTATTTCGAGTATTTTCTCACCGTAATGGGTGCGCACGTTCCCAGCTCGGGAATGTATTGGTGGAAAAACGTGTGTGCACCAAGGCCAGATATGTTTCGAAGTCTGGAGACTGAAAAAGAATACAACTTTAATCTTGAGAACTGATCCGATCAAAATAGATTTTAATTATAGAGGAACCCCATTGTGAACTGGGACTGTATAGAGGAAAGATCCAGTTGCGCTTACCGATAAATCTGTGTAATACTTCCATAGTTGATCGGCAGTGAATTGACCCTTGTAAACAATCGTCTTCAGAGACAAGGAGCAGATATAAAATCGAACTCCCGGCTGTGATATAGTATGCGATGCCCTCTTGCGCAGTACAAACACCTGAAAAATTGCATACTATTTTATCCAAACTGAAATACCAATAATAAATCGAAGCAAGTGGGATTTTAAAACATTTTCCTAACTTGATGTGTGGCGTACTTTTAAAGATTTGCACATTGGTTTCTCAGGTCCTGAATATATTATTTCAAAAATGTTCAGAGTGCAACATTTAATCATTATTTCACCAATTGTGAGTAATTAAATTATAAGACGCGTCATATAGTCGAGTAGCAATTTTTTCAACACTACTATTACCTACTGTTCAAAATCATATCGAGCAACAAATTCAGCTGTTAAGCAAGGAGTGGAAAATTATCCCATGCTCTGAACTTACCTGGCGGTTCAATGCCTCGACCTCTTGATCCCCAGTGACAAATACCTGACGCGAATAGGGTTCAGTTTTGTAAGCTACCTGGCCGATTTTTGTATTATCTGTGGGCACATCACGCCAACAGATGATCTAAAACACGACAAACATAAAGGTTGTATATAATTGATGATTTTCCTTATGATATGAAAGTATAGTTTTCTAAATTACGGACAAAACATACCCGCAAATTGCACTCTTCAGCCAATTTAGCAAAGGTTTCTTCGGTTTGTTGATGAGTGGTTTTATCGAGGAAGAAAATTCCGGTTGCATAATGACCAAATTCAGGCAATTCAACGCCATGCTGTTGACTGAGCAGATAAAATACTTCCATAATTTCACAAATCATCTCAGTAGACGGAAAATTATAACAATAATTTGAAATTAAACACAAAAAAATTGCGACTAATACTTCTTTAACAAAAGTAGATTGGCAAGTTGATTTTCGTTCCAAATGAGATAACAAAAATATTTTTCTTTTTTACTTTTTGGTAACGTATAATTCGTATTACCTACCGAATTTCTGCAGCATAATAATCGTGGGGAATAGCACAGAGTACACCAGCTCCGTCACCACTATCATTGTCACATGCACATGCACCTCTGTGGTTCATGCGCGCCGACAATTTTTCTGCATCTCGAACGATCTGAAACATACGTGAAGAGAAAAAGCAATGAGATCAAGTAATTCGTTCTACAGCAAAAATTGGACTCTAATACTATATCTATAACAGATCAGTATAATGTACAATTACTTTAAATTCAGCTGGGCCAAGTCAAAATAATCAAGATGAAAAGCTGTGTTTGCCGTTCCATATTTTTTAATTTGAATTTAAAATTCGTTATTCGTCGTTTCAATTATTCAATAAAAGTAGAAAAAAGAAGTAGTTCAAATCCTTCGTATGACATGGGTTAAAAGTGTAATATATTCCACGTATTCCACAGGCAAAGTTGCTGAATATATCAGATATGATATATTTAACCATTGTTTGTACTGACGTTTTTTTTTTTTTCAACACGCGAGTTCCTCTTTCATAACACTATCGTGCTCCCTTCAGGTTTATGTGCGATGGTGGGCAATTGCACAATTTCTGCTGGGGGTTAATTTCTTTTACGAAAACTACTTTGAATAAAGATTGTCAAATATTTTCTTAATACAACATTTGTCGTTGTAACTAAACCTGGAGATTCTTTCCAGCTACACCTACAAATGTTTCCATGCATTCAAATTATGTAATTGGGATGTCAAGCTTACAGAGTTTAACACCGAAATTATTGAATAAAATACTGGATCACTTGAGTTTTGATGATATATCTCGACTCCGAGGTACGAATTAAAGAAAAAAAAATCCTTACGATACCACATAATCATTATGTCGATTCACACTCAAATATAAGTCTAAAATAAAAATGTGTTAATTACTCCTTAACCAGAACTCGGGGGTAAACATGGAAAGTAGATTGGCATGACATGTAATAATTATAATAAACAACATACTGATAATATAACTCAATTCTCAGGTGTCTCAAACAATTTGCATCAGGCTGCTAGACGGCGTTTAAATTCAGCATTTTTAGAATTGGGCCCACAACTTATAACCAAATACACGCAGTATCTGATTCTGTTGAAAACTCATAACGCGAGGTATTCTTCAATTGTATATAATTTTATTTAATTTAATTACTATCTGGTGAGAAATAGCAACGTGCAATTAGTCAACGGTGAACCCTTGAATAACAATTGCTTTTCTCTCGATAATTCATATCTATACTATACTGTAGTATATCATGTCTCTCTATAGTTGTATATCGAGCGATGCGATATTCAGAGGTCGTTTTCTGAGACTACTGGGCACCGAACACGCCATCTTGCTCGCATTATGCCGAAACTACATTAGAAATGGAAGAGGCTGCTTTGCCCCTGGTAAGTATACGTATACGTACCTTATAACGACGCCTAGCACGTTTCGAATTCTTACGAAAACTAGCTAAAATTAGTAAGAGTGAGAGATTTCCAATAAGATACGATGGTTGTTGCACTTTTGTAGAAAGATTACGCATAGTTTAAGTAAGGATTACTTGATTTAAATATAATAAGATCAACTCATCAGTAAAGAACCTATAGAAAAAAGCATTCATTTTCCTAAAATCTGCATCGACAACACCATTTCCAAGATATTTGTAAGTTTATTTTGACGTGAAAAAACGCACTTCTACATCCGCAAAATGACTTTCATTTCGACTACCGCACACTGCACAAAACTTCAGAAAACCCTTATTGGACTAATCGAGTCATGATAGTTTTCCCCGCAATACCCAAAACGTACTGGTTTTCGTGATGAAAGCCCAACATGCTAGTTTTCGTAAGAGGTGTGGAATTAACATCCCATACAACACATTCGACGTAATTTAAAGAGCGATAAATTTGACCATAAACGGGGTTATAAATTGTACGGTCTATGTAATGAAATTGGTAAACACACCAGGAGAAATACTGGACCTTTTTATCGAGCTTCAGGAGAGCAGTGAAGGAATGGAACAAGAGGAGAACAAAAAGCTAGCCAAATTAGTTCTACTGATTGATCAATATCTGGATTGGTTTGAAAGGTTTCGAATTACTTCCGACGAAGAAGAACCGTCATGGTGGTAAAATACGGAGATCATATCATAATATGTTTGAATCGTTGGACTATAATGACATTCAACACCATCCAATGGAAAGAGGGAAAATATAGAGAGACGTGCATGGTTTCAGGTACGGGACTTGCATCGTCGATTTGCTCGACTCCTACTTGAGCTCATCCTACAATTTGGTTGCTACCCACGAGGGGCCGCTGGTGAGTATTGATCGGGGTCTGCACTTCTTTCGTGAGGAAAATGACTGTTCATATTCGCATTGAGGACGAAAAAATTGCGACGACAGGTGAAATTGTCAGGACAATACGCGATGAAAGGACACTCTGAGATGCCGCCGAAAATAAGTGAACCCTTAGGCGGTCCAATCGGGCCGGAAGAACTTCTGCAGGTGCTCAAGTACATAAGAAAGCACGTCAGGTGGTCGAATTTCACAAACTCATTCCGAAGCGAGTCCGAGAGAGCCGCGGAATTAGAAGAAGATACTGTGAGTCAATTGAACCGAAGAGTAAAAGCGTACCTTGTCACGTTGTTCGATTGATTTCAGGAAGAGGTAACAACTACAGTTGACAAACAGGGAGGTTTTCAAAGGAGCTACAAAACGAATCACCTCGATTATAACAATTGCGACGAGAGTACCGAGTCATTGATCGTGATGGTATAATAAACGGATGATTTGTTACGACGAAAGTATAATATAAAGCCGTAAAGGTATTTCTTCTGCATGGTAGGTGAATCTTCAATGCGACAGATCATGCGGCCCGGCTCGTTTGAGAGGTGGATTTGAGGAGATGAGGGAATGGCGAAAGGGTATAGAGCTTTTGAAAAGAGATATGAAGGACATGGAGCCGTGTTTGGTGAGAGATTTAGCTGTAATAGTCTCGAAAAATGACATGAGTATATCCTCTTTCAAGTCAAAACTGAGATCAGTGAAAGAATTGTCCAGGGTAGATCATAACTTGATGTCAAAGAAACCCATTTACGAAAAGTATATCTTCAACTTGGAAATAAAATCGATTTATCCGAGTAGTAATGGAAATTTTGGCGAAAAATTCGGCGAAACTATGTTGCATTTAACTCACACACCGGAGCATATATTTGCTGCGCAAACTGAATGCTCTCTGTACTAGTGAAAGGAAATATTTTGCGTAAAATTTGTAAATCTTTGGTAAAATTATACACTTTTTATACGATGATTCATTAATCTCGAATTTATTCATCGGAGTAACTCTTGACTTTGACAGCAACGATTGAATAAAAATCAAAGAAAAATGTGACCACAGATAGTTTTTTATGGAATTCTTGTTAATCTACGCTGCGTTACGATCATCTTAAGAATATCAAAACAACTGACCGCATTTGAAGGTTTCAAATGCGGTGATGATGGTCAGTCTGACGCAGAGAAAAAAAATTAGCCAAACCACAGGAAACTAATCAAGGCATTAAGTTGCATTGGTTTAGGTGACGATCAAATTCAATGCCTAGGCAACGAATCAACAACGATTTGTTTTGAATCAACATTCGATCAGGCAAAAATCGGAACTAATTAGAAATGTTAACCCTGTAGATACGCAGGTTGTGTAAGAGGTCGAGGTTGTGAAACTTTTGTATAATTATTTAGTTACCAATTTTTTATCTAAGGTGATACCAGCATTGGTGAAGTGTCCTCATATTTGTCGGCGTGTCAATTTCGTAATATGAATGTTAGACGAAATTTTATATACGAATAGAGCGCCAAGTCAAGTTGCTGCGAGGACATTTGTGAACTCTGGTAGTATATATAGGTACGTCAATTTTTATTTCCTCTATTTCTTGAGTTACCGCTCGGTAATAAATAAGTACGGCAAAAATAAGCACCTAACCGGATAATAAAATGCCAGTTTAGAGAAAAGTCTCTGATCGAATTCTAAAACATTAAGCCATAGAATAGGATGAGAACAGTTTTTTCCTGAAGTAAATATTTATTGCTGATATGACTCGACAAAAAATTTTCATTCATTCGAATTTAATGTGGAGACTAAAAAAAAGTCTTACCCACTCGAGATTGTCGTTAATATCTGTCTAAACTTTATTTCGAAAGATATAAATTAATCATTTATTCTCAGATAAGCATTGTGGAATTTGTCAAGCTTAAAAGATAGACTGGGTCAATGCTAATCGATCAATATACAATACCACCACCTAGGAAGTGTGACTCATCTTACGGATGATAAAACTTGATTTAGCTCAGTTTTGGAAAGTTGGATAATAATCATGCGATGATTTCTTCCGAGAAAAATATCATACGGTCCGATTAATTTTATGTAATGAATACTCGCGTATCCGAAAAACAAATTCACTGCAAGATGCGATACTCGATAAACTGGAAGAATTTATCGATATATAACGATGGTTTATTGGCAACGGATAATAACTCTAATTGTCAAGTACGATCTCATGAAAGTTAAGTTTCGTGAAATGTCAACGCCTACATTCGAATATATAAGCAAAGTAAAAACAGTTATAATCGTATTGAATCTAGTCGACACAACAGCTGTCAGACTGGGTCAGTAAAAAATTTCTCTTCACGAATTTTTGAATTTCATAGCGATTATTCTGCGACTAGTTCTTTTAAAAACGTAGGAGTTATGAACGTTTTTATTTATTAAACTGGGATGAATAAAATCTACTCATATTGAAAAGCCGAAGCCGTGAAAGTTATTCTAAAATTGTACAATGACGATTTTTGAATGATTTTTTCCGAGATGTTTCTGTGAATACGTTAACGTTACTAACTTCATCCTGACGTCTTTTAGCTTGATAAGCGAGTAAGAATGAGGAAAAATGAAATATGATGCACAGAATTACTGTATATCTCACCTTGTGGGATCGTTTCCCATCAATAGCGACTATGAACCCAACACCGCAGGCATCTTTCTCAAGAGTTGGGTCGTAGAGGCCCTGCTTTACCGGTAGAGACCACGGGTCACCAGAGCTCATATTCGTAATCTGAAAACAAACATTTATTATTCATTATTTACTTGGTTCTACGCAGTCTTTCGGTAAGTCGTTTATATCCACTATATATTACCAAGTGTTTACACGCGGGTTCCACACTAATTCTTAACCATTCCCGCTGAATAAACTTCAACAGATATATCATACATGAATAATGACAAATCACAGAGTAAATTCAAATTAGTCAAGAGCATTACAACAGCGACTTCATTAGAATTAGGAAACCGATCAGTGTGCTCGTACCTCGTCGAACTGTTGGGCAAACCTTAATTATCGATTTTTACCTGAACTATTATATGTGAAAAACAACGTTTGTGTCCGAAGCCTATCGGTCCACACTTTTTCAAATTTATTTAGACGGATCATTAATATTGAGCAGCAACTCAGTGTTCGCTGAGCATCGTGAAATTATTGTACATAGCATAAAATAAAATTGTCTCTGCCGCATGGCAGGCTGCAATGCGCGTGAGAGAAAGTTGGGCAAAAAGTATTTTGATTCGCAAAAACAAGCTGACATATTTCGCGAAGAGTACGAATGCAGTTTCTACAAGTATACAGTGTCGTCATCGTTTATAACTCATTCGTGTTTCTCTTGATTTTTTAGTTCGTAAATATATAAGATCTTTGAATTTGAAAATAGATCGTCAGTGAAACAGGCAGTAATAGCTACTGGATGAAAAATTAGCCTCACAGGTATGTACATACGGGCCAATCCACCAATTATCTACGAATGATTTGGACGTCTGAAAATTGATTTTTCTGAAAATTTATTCACTCTTAATGTGTACTAAGATTGGAAATTCCACTGAGTTTGAACCTTCTAGGAGTTACCGTTCGCCAGAAATGCCACATCAAAGTTTATCATTTTGACCTTACTGAGGTTTAAGTGCAAATTATTTTCGTATCGTTACCTGCATGAAAAAATTACGAGAAAATATGTATCTTATATCAAAAACTTTCGCTTTTCTAAATGTATTATTCATTTTTGGATAACTTTTCAAAATCGACCAACCAAAAAACACGTTTTTAGGCAGAAAACCGCTTTTTCTCATGTGCCGTCAAAATTTATCTTACTTTTGAATTTTTCATGTGAAAGCTGAGATTTTTTAAGTAAGGAACCCAAATTTTCAGAGTAGGATGGCTATGAGATCTCACATGAGACAACTTTAACTGATGACAGTCTGTTAATAATACGCTCTTTTTTGAGATTTAATGGAATATTTTTATTTCTTTGAATTGTGCATTGCTAAAGTTTAAACTTGGTGAAGTTTTCAATCTGAGTACACACTAAAAGAGAATAAATTTTCAGAAAAATCAATTTTCTGATATCCAAATCATTCGTTGATAATTGGTAGATTGGCCGATATACATACATGATACGTGATAAGAATTTTTCGTGTTATAAAACGGTATCAGCAATTACACAAGTACAGAGCAAATGCGTAATGTGAAGTGGAATTACAGGACAATTCGATAATCTTGTTATCATCAGATCAAATTCACACCGTGACTTTAGACATATAGAAATAAGAAATTTGAAGCCACATTTGTCAAGTTGATAATACAATTATGATGTACTCGCGTACAGTGATCTGCAGTGCAGACAAGGCCTAGGGATATAAAATATCTGAAACCATCTCGCCATCAATTATCACGGCGCAGACTAAAGTAACACGCAAATTTTCATGTTACATACTATGGTGATAATGGAAAAAATGCTTGGCAACGTAATTTATGCGCAGAGAAAAGATTGGAAGAAAAATTTCTGTTATCCAGCTAAACCGCATTATATAAGACGAATTTCAACGAGTTTGGCAAAGTGTACGAAAGTTTCGTTTGCTTTTATTTTGTTGTACATATAACTGGCGCGTTTGAATAGGATGTATAAACAAAAATTTCCACTCACATTCCAACTGCAATAATAACGCGACTCGAATTTATTCAGTAGTTCAAACTGTAGATTCTCAATCGATAGAGAATAATTTTTCCTTCGTGTACGGAAACTTTTTCAGATGCCATTCGAAATTAAGCTTTTAAAGTGTTAAACTTTTTGGATATAGAAAAATGCAGTGCATTTTTATCGTTGCAATTCTATAAAAGTATCGAGGGTTCAAAGTACTTCACAAAATTTTCATTTTCGGACTTGACTACCTTGTGCGAATGGGAATTACAACGTTTGGCTGCTAATTCTGGCTGCTAGGTTCAGTCTCGTCAAGACTCTACGTGACGACAGGTTGCATGATTATTGGCGCATGGTTTATAGTTGCATAACTGCAACGACGGCGCTATAAGTTCATCATCCAAGGTCAGCATAAATGTGCACATCAATAGTGCAAAACCGTACTAACGAGCTTTGGAGAATTATAAGTTACGCAACAAACACGACGCAATCAAGCTTATCGATTCGTGAACATAATCCTCGTGGTGCCGGTGAAAATGAATACTTTGGTAGACTGTGATAATGTGCCGGCTTCTCTTAACTGTACCAGTTTTCGATTCACTTGTAATCGGGTATCGTATTTGTCTGTAATATCGGATATAAGAATCGAATACACGAGAGTGTAACGTACCCTTCTGCCTTTTGTCGATACGTTCGTAAACATGTATTAAATATCAGAGCTGCACACATTCGAGTGAATTGAATTCCTACACAACAGATACTAGAGTTTCTACTCCGTCGTAGCATTTGCGCATTGCACTTCAGGCATGCATCAAGTGAACAACTGCAGCAGCGGTCTAAGAAGTGACGATGCAGACGTTGCCGATGGCGGTGCTTGTGTGACATTGAATAATATGTTCTTATCGCACAATAATAATTTCTCATCGTTTTTACATCTCCGTACTTTTCTTTTCCTACAACGTTTCCTTCTCCATGGGATTTCTAGATTTCATTTCTTGCGTCTGTGAAGAGTATGCAGTAGTATGTGAAATTTATTTCTCTCTGACAATGAGAAGAATTTTATGACGTGTCCTAACGACTGCAGCAGCCCCGTTTGTGCACGCATTCAAAGTTACATTATTATCTTAAGCAGAAGCATAAACATTGGCATACATATATACATATACCATAAGTCTGCGGTGGCGAATGCCCGACGTATTTACATGCGTACGGTATAATCTGTACAGTAAAATCAACATCACTAATCTATTCAGATTACGGGGTCGACCTACTGTGATGTGTGTGAGCATGTTATAATATAACGACCGAACGACGGCGACGGCGACGACGAAGAGATTCAATTCTTCTTCTCATATCGTAATAATTGCATAGCACAAGAATTTTACTCACTTTATCACAATGTTACGTTAAGTTGTATTATTCTACATGATATTGTTGTGTTACGTTATGTTACGGCTGACTTCACTTTTGTTCAACTCTTCTCGGTATCGTTATTCTATAATGCAATATAGATACGGATATATATAATGTCTTAAATGTGTTTACAGGAATAATCCGTACAGATGCATGAATGCAAATAATTCAAAACTTAAATGTGATAGTAATATTCATTTTTTCACACGAATATTCAATTTGTGAGAAGATATCACGTAAAAAATTGTCAGCACGGATAACTTACACCTGCATACAGTGCTCATGGAATTTTCATCAACAATTAGGATACTTCCGAATATTTCTCAATAGCATAAGTGAAGCAAATAAATCAATATATATATATGTTTTATCACAATCGGTCGTTGTAGTGTTTTTTGTCAAATTAATTCGACAACAAGAAATGTACTGATATGTTATTCTCTTGATATTTTGTTCACAGATAAAATCGTTAATCGAAACAGTGAACATCGCAAATAAATAAGAAGATGCAATAATTATAGGACATTGGGAATATTTTGAATCATGCAGATTGCAATCCGTACGAATAGGAGGTTAAAAAAAATCCGGGGACCTGTTTTAGTTTCGTCAATTTTCCTGCCTGTACTCAACGTTCGCTCTGATTCTAATTTCCGTTTGCGGTTGATTACGAGTGGAAAAATATCACAAGAGAAAAAAAATTCCTGTTCAAAGATGGATAACCGGTACGGTTAGTGAACTATCAAGGCATATACATATACATAACGTGAGCTTAAAAATAAGTTTGTCGAAATTTTGTGAAAGAAAAATTAAGTGATCACTGTCCGCACAGATGCGAGTTGCTGAGAAATTGGAACTCGTCCAAAACTACACGCACGTTAGTGAATGAGAAAAGAGTAGAAAAAAGAAATTTTCCGCGACAGAAATGAAAAAGAAATAGAATACTCGTACGATACTTGTTCACTATCAAAAATTTAGTCACGGTGAAAATGATCGAGTGTAAATAGAGAGATCAATAATTATAGGCCTAGGTGTCTATAATGTTTTTAGATATTTCTATCACTGCTGTTCCAGAATGCATCATTCATTTCTCGGCAGCTATACGACTATACGGTTGGTTAAAAATACGTTTGTTATAATGTTACGTATGGAACTTCGACCTCAATACGACACACCTCCAGACCTCACCGTCTCCGATTCGATCCATTTTTTGATATGTTGTTGTTCTAGCTTTAAAAAAATTTTCCGAATTTTTTTTTCAAATTTTTTTTACCAACCTTTTCTGAGTAATAAATTGTTTTAGGATGAAAATTTGCCACCATATGTTAAATTCTGAAAAAATTCACCAAAATTCTCTTCTTGATGGGGAACAACCATCTACTTCCAAAAACCTGGACGGAATTTTTCTTATGTTTTTTTTTTTGTCATTATTCAATAATTTTATTCGACAAATCGCGTCACCGACATCTTCTAGCATTCCACGAATGCGAGTCAATTGTTGGTTGATGATATTTTATAAAAGAACGAATTAAAAAATTCAAGAGTCCAGCTGGTTGATCGCTTGAAAATTTATTTTTTATTTTTTACATTTGTACAAGATTTTTTTCACTGTTATCAACGGATCATTCTGACGACCTAATTGATATAAATCACGAATACACATATGTTAAATTTTAGTGATTTTGTTTTTAAATTACAAAATAGTGCAGAATTTTCACCCTAAAAAAATTCATCACTCAGAAAGGGTTGGTGAACAAAATTCGAACAAGTTTCAGAAAAATGTTTTAGAGCTAGAACAACAACATATCAAAAAATGGATCGAATCGGAGACGGTAAAGTCCGGAGGTGTGTCGTATTGAGGTGGACAGCCTATACATAGATGTATACATGCGTCTCGAACGTAGCGCCGCGGTCTATTTAACTAGTTTTTATAGCATTTCCTTTTTTTTTTCTCTTCCATTACACCTCTTCTCCATTTTCAGCGACGCGGTTACGGCTAGTTTTACATAATCGCGAAGCGAAAGAGATTCGGCGACAATTCAATATTCCGTGCAGATAACGGTATGTTGAAGCCAGTTTAAGAGGCGAAAAAACGACAAAAGTTTCAGGTAAAAGAAAAACGGCGACACAATCAGCTTCATACTGAACAGCATACGTGGCGAAAAAGAAGATGGGTGTGCCAATGAGAGTAGGTATGCAAAAATGGAACCAATGAACCAAATCACACTAAATTATAAACATTATATCTACCTCTCACCGAAAATGTACACTGTTTCACTCGAAAAATATTAATGGATTGAATCGAAGCTTTGATTATTACCGAATGACGAGTTTCTAAATTAAAGTCAAATAAATTGGATTACAAAAAAAAAAAAAAAAATACTTTGGTAAGTGTTATTATAAAATCACTTGAGCGAAAATTGTGAATTTTAGAAATTTGATAAGCAAGTTAAGTAAGTTCTATAATTATAGATATTATTCTCATGCCGAAAACGAGCTTTCTCGACTGCCTAGCAACGAGTTTAGTATTCTATTTAATTTCACAATATCCAGCTGTTTGGTAACATTTTTTTAAAATGTTAATCGCATCTGTAGTTTTAAATTTTTCAAGAATTTTGTCATTCTCTTCGCAAATTAAACATCAAATAATTAATTACTAAACCTACGGTTCAGGTATGATTGAAATGATTGAAATATTTGTACCTGAGAATACACTGCAGTTTCCTCTTTGAAGTAGCCGATAAATTTACGGTTCGTAAAATAAATTCACAAGCAAAAATTTGCACTTTATTTTTACTTTCACAAAAAGCACTGACAAATATATGACGAATTAGACGAGGCACAGATTAATTGCGTTTATAATTAATTTACCAGCGGACTTGAGAAATGTTTGCACTACTGATAAATATCGACGGTCTTTTTCTCCTTCTTCTTTACTTACTTAAGACTTTAACATACGCGCGAACATTAATCGATAATCGATATACATATAATGTGTGTTCAAGTATATAATCGATGTTACATTACATACTCAAAGTATACATACATGTATGTACGTACGTACGTATGTATATTTCCGGTAGTTCGCGGTGCGTTTATAATAGTACGTAATAATAATAATTATTATTATTATCGAAATATTTTTGCGATAAAACAGTGGAGATATATAACCTTTTGACGTTACAAGCGCAGACGGTATATGAATGTATCGATGATCCTCGAAGAACGGTGGGGGTGGTAATTCCAAGTAGCGGAATAAAAAAAAAAAAAAAATAGAAAATAACTAAATTCGCAGCGAGTTATTATCTCGCAAAATCAGAGACTGTACTAATTATACCTATATAACTGATCGTTTATTTATTGAAAGTATATATTATAGGTATACGTATGTATATAATAAAGAGTGAGGTGGTAGCGCGATCTCGCACTGACACACCGGCGGCTACAAAGCTTCGGAACAGACTGAACTGACCGACCGAAGCATCAGTCGGCGCTTTCGGAAGCACTCGTATTGAAGAGAGTGAGCGAGGGAGAGAAAGATAGAGAGAGTGAGAGAGAGCGAGAGGGGCCGGGGGGGGGGGTCTTTATCTAACTGCCACTGCTGCCCCCTACGAACTTCACGGTAGTGCAGAGTATGTATGAATGCCCTGTACAATGTGTGTGTCCGCAGAATAACTTCTATACGTATATCGCGAATTCCAGACATTGAGTATTTCGATTGAGCAACATAACGTCTGGCTCTACTTTGAACAATCCGCATAATGTAATGCATGAGTCGTAATACACGGGGGGGGGGGGGGTCGCAAGGGAGTACAAAAAAAAGTAGAGATTATTTAGAGTGCAAGTTTTATTGCAAGTATGTTGTCATTATTTCACAGTGCAGGTAATTGAACGGAACGGTTACGTGTGAAAATTGTTATAAATTAGGAAATAAAACCGTTTTTCGATAAAAAGAAAAAAAAAAAATCCTTGGAAAATATTGTCAACTTTTATACATAAAACATTTTTAACGTTGTAACCTGTAAGTGTGTTGTACACGTATAATATTTTTGATTTGAAATCGCGTTGCTTATGACAGGGAAAAAACACAGTGAGAATCAGTAGAAAGAAAAAAAGAACTTTTACGGGGTATTGAAATAATATATATTCAACGCGTATGTGTTACTTATTATACATATATAAGTGAATTTTAGCCGACTGCGATATACCTGAACATATTATTATTTCAAAAGTTATACAGGTTATAATTTCAAATATATAGCTTCGGCGATTTAATACGTTCCACTAAAGTATATATTTATACGTACTAATAAAGATTGATAAAAAGAAAATATCGATTCTCAATATAGATTCGTGAAGTAGGAATTCTTGTAAACGGTAATGACAGACTGATTTTTCCTGATTTCTATTCCGTGAAATACCCGATACATAAACCACAACCGGACTTTCCCCATCATAAATTGTCTAGGCATATATACGTATATGAGAATTGTTTTCTGTTAGTATCCATTCCACGACAACTGCAATAAGTGCGGCTGCAGCAGCGTCTAAAATCAATAAACCGTACACTTCTTGACTCGAAGTGCTTCAAGTGCAGACAAGATTTCATTTAAATCTGTTCATCGTTGGTGCGTGCACGACAACGCTTATCTAAAATATCCAAGTACAAACTCCCTTGTTATTATAGTCGAGGTTACTACACAGTTCTCAACTATTTTTCTCAAATATATGAAATGCTGAGTGTACAAAGTGAAAATGAGTTTTGTAGCTGTTAAACCATGAAATACTTGTAAATAATAAACCAAATTTTCTTGTTATTTCAACGATAACCATATTTTCTCAGAGTTATCTATATTAACTATACAAACATGAGATGAAATATTCAACAGAAGAACAAAAGAGGCTGTAAGGAATTGCGATCTAAAATTAGAAAAAAAGAAAAACGTTTTTTTCTTCGATGCATAATTTTATGAAAAGTTATGTAAACTGGTACTTGCAATCTTTTTGATTCTCATTTTCAATTTGTCTCATCAGTTCACCTCTTGCATCGAAGTATTTTAACTATATGATTAGGTACACGTATGCAAACTCTGCAAACGACGAGACGTACATACGTTTTTGCAAGCTATGCCATATAGCAGCAACGTTTCTGTAAACCGTGCATACATGAATAAATATTCTCCCAAAACGCACACATACAGCTTCGTTACATCTGTATAAGCCGGCGAATGAAATGGCGTGCGAACCGCATCGACTTTCGAGCACCCTAAAAGCATGTACATATAATGTATATAACATGCACGTCCAAAATTAGTGCAGCTAGCCTAGACAAGAATAAACTCTTCGCTACCGTCTCCGACCCAGCATACATGGATATATATATACATATATATATATATATATATATATATATATATATATATATATATATGTACAATATCCGGCTATATTGTACATACGCGAGAAGAAGACTGTCACGGACTAGGATCGATAACTCGGCCTGGTTCGAACTTCTTCTTCTGCAGCCTGTAGGCGAAGAAAAAACATGCGGGGGCTGTTGGTAGGAGAACGGAATGTTATTTGTCTTCTGAGACAGCTGCAGCCCCCCGACGATTTACTACCACAAGGGTTGGACTAGTAGAGTAGATGTCCGCCATTCTCAGGACGATAAGACCGCTCTGATCGGAGATTTTCACCTTGTCAACAGACGTTTTATTACGTTACTTTCTGTTAAAATGTTGAATATATCGCACTGAGAAGTACCTAATGTGTATACAGGTTTAACGGAAGTAGTCAACGTGGTTTTTTGGAAAAAGTACGCGAGCTTTCATTTTCTGTTTCTTACTCAAAGATTATTACGCGAAACTTATGTTCTGGTTACGAGTTACAAGGATACCTAATTACTTCATTGCCTTTTCGGAATATTTCCATTTTTATTTTTGTAAACGGAATACATATTTTATACAATTACAGACTATTCGTATGTTTGAAACCAAATCAGTGGGATTAAATTTCTTATCAACAAATTTGACTTTGCAATTGAAAATCATTTTATGAGATAAAATTGCGTGACATAGAAAGCAATGGCTTGCAATTAGTATCGCACAAATATTAAAAAGAACGTGTTTTTGAACATTGATTTCTCTATTTAAATTATCGCATTAAGATCACATTTTTACTAATAAGTTATTAATAATTTTCTAGGTATGGCTATATTCACATTGTATCCACTTGAGGTAGGTACTTCAATAACAAACTCATTCGTACCAATATGTAACTAACTTCAAAATGGTGACGATTGACAGTATTCTTACTTTCTGCGGGCTCTAGCGAGCGCCGAGCGCTTCTACTGCCATCTAACGACCGTCCGTTCTACTCGGAATAGCAATGCGCGAGTATAAATTCGATGCGTTTCAACTGGAAAAAATTTCGTTGACGCTCTAATTACGTGTTGAAAATTTGCAAATTTCTATTTAACAAATTACTTAACGTTGGTGCCTATTACCTCAGAAAATTGACATACGTTTATAAAATGTAGAATCAATATTGACACACACAACGTGACTTGAAAAACTCACACATTTCACAAACTATTTGCAACTTCAGTGTATTATATAATGTACCATAACCACATATCAATTTACAATAATCAAGTACATTTATAGGCGAGAGTCTGGAAAACCTGTAATACACGCGTGACTGCAATATTAATTCACATTCATTCTTCTCTCGTGGAACGCTGACGGTTAATCAGACTTACTCGGAACGGAACTGGGCGTGTTCCGACCATTACAATTATTGGAAATACTTCGCAGAATGTAGGTGGGTAGTAAGTAGGATATGGTTTATATGCGGCGGAATTCATTTACGTAGGTAGTTACTCCTGTGTAATCCCTGGCTCAAAGTCAGCTGGTTTGCAGGTTCTGGGGAGGTCTACGAGCCTGGAATATTGGTAATTTTTCAACGCAGGTTTGGCTGTATTCCGAGTCCGAAATCACTGGAGAACGTTGCGTTGGGCGACTGTCGCGACTCCCGCATTTATAGAATAGTTTTAAATATTTTTGAGAATGCGGTTTGGTGCATGTTTCTTGCCTGCGTCGTTGACTGGTTTATAATCAACGAAACGAGGTTCTTATGAGTCACAAAAAAATTATCGAATGATGTAAATTCATCACGTTTGGATGACCAAATCATAATATCGATTAACAATTAGTAGATCTGAAAAATGTAGAATTGCATGAGACAGTGTACTGTAGGTATTGTTGTAATCGTGGGAGAGGATTATGTTATCTAATTTCGCGCAAGTCCAAAACTAATCCAAGTCTTACCCGATTAGAAAAGTGCTTTCTAGCTCATATATGTAAAGAGACTAATCTCTGTACATATATATGACCTTTTTCGATATATATCAACATGTTGGCAATAGGTCTTAGAATTATCATTTCTAATTATTATCACCGCAGAGTTGTCAACAAACAAACGGACGCTGAGTACATATTTTTTCATGTCCGAAGACACATCTTGACTGCGTGCGCAAAGAATTTGTCGCAAATTATCGCATTTATCATATTTATATTTATTTATGATAGCCGCAATTTTAACGTCGTACTTACGCAGGAAACACGATTCACGTCACTACAAGTTGCTCATTGATCTTTTTTGATTGAATAACTTTATAAAGCCTGTGTTTTCTAAAGAATTTTATACACAAATTGTGCAACTCTTTGCCCACGAAATATATTACAGAAACATCATAATAAGATTTCATGAAAAACGGCATAAGTGGATCCAAAGAATGATTGCATAATTTTCATTATACTTTATATTCTTCAGCTTGTAAACGTTATGTAACAAAATACGCACACTCAGTCAATTAGAATAGATGCCTTCTAAAGTCAACAAACTTACATAATATTTGCGATGTATTATACGATCTTTAATAAACGCCCATTTTGAAATTTCTGGCAAAATCAAAGTCGTTTATAGGATTTGAGTTAACCCTATTACGTCAACCTAATTCGAAGTTAACCCTATTCTTGCCTTCACAATAAAACAGAACAAGTGTAATTATAAATAATAATCTTTATTTATTAAAATTAAATTTATTAAAAGTTTATAAAATTTGAAAGCTTGAGATTTCGAGAAAACGATGCTTAAGTGGATTAAAAAAACATGGTTTTCTTCGTTTACTCTTGAATTGAAGAGAAAATCCAGTTTTACCACGACAAAGTTTCTTTTTAATTCATTTTTTACTACAAGAATCTTAACAAATGAATTCAAAATAATAATTTTTTTTTTCACCATACGTATTCTACTTCACTGCGGCGCAGCAAAAATTTTTTTACCTTTTTTTAGTTTAACCCGTGACACCATCTTCCATAGTTCAGAAATAAAAACCGTTGTAATAACCTATCTCTTTAACTTCTACAGAAATTCTATAATAAAAAAACTATAACAGGATATTCAGATATACGCGTATAACGATACTTCAGCAGCAAACGAAGCGCGGAAATATTATTATCCAATACTTGACCGCTGCGACGCACATTTGCGGTATTTTTTTGTATGAATGCAGATCATGAAAAGCGATACGTGTATTATAATCGACATATACCAAACATGATATCGTTTATCGTGTATCGAATAACTTCTCTTTCATTAATCGCCAGATATATAGAATTGCATTCACTGTTATCCCAGAGATAAAAGTAACACAGCCACTACAAAAAAAATTTCTGGCCGGGGGTCAGACTATGATTATTAGAAGTTTTTTGGGTCGGTGAAATCGAATCCGAAGTTCACTTTACCTCATCACGTCAGGTTTGTGACATAACCTCGAAAAGTCTTCACAGCCACACAAAAATAAAAAATAATTCTGGCTTGGGGGTCAAGCCATTTTCACTATATGTTTTTGGAGTTGCTGAATCCAAAACCGAAGTCCACTTCACCTTATCATGTTAGGTTTTTAACATAACCTTAAAAAATCTTGTAATCCAAGCCCAGTCAAACCTCATAATCTCTCAACTTCATAACCATTCAACCCCTTCACCCCTTTACTCCGACACTTCTTTATCCTATAACCTAAAATCCCAATAATCACATAACCTTAAAAAGTAGAAATAATTATTTATAGGTTATGTCAAAAACCTGACGTGATGGGGGAAAACGGACTTCGGATTCGGTTTCAGCGACCCAAAAAACATATAGTAATCTCGATCTAACCCCCCGGCCAGAAATTTTTTACAGTAAAATGACTCCATCCTTATTAAGGTCCGTGTCAAAATATTGTCCGTTCCTTATAATGTGACCATTTCGCTAAAGACTTAGACCAATGATAGACTAATTGAATATCATTTGGTTTCCCGAAAACCATTTTTATTACTTTTATTCCGAAATCCCTGTTATGCATCGCTGATGATTAATAAAGAACACAATGAACAAACTACAATGAACTTTCAAATGTTTGAAAGTACCTCAACTTCACCGATCCTCTTTCCATTTACTTGAAGGATCAGAAGGATGGTATTTAATCATCTACTGAACCTGTACTTTTTACAACTGACTCGTTACGTCGAGCAAGCGCATTAAATGTTTCAAAAATCAAAATTCCTGCCCAGGCGCTGCATAGATACATGTATAATAATTGCCGTTTACCGAACACAACATCGATTTAGATTTCGTAACGATATTAGTTTAAACGAATGAAAAAAATTCCTCGGAGATGATCATTAAATTAATATTTATTTCGACATTTCAACCGGGCCCTGTCGGCCATCTTCAGGATAACAAAAAAAAAAAAATGAAAAATAGCTATTTATGTGGCATGCCCGTAAACCGCCTGTTTTTTTTGGCAAGGATAAAGATTTCAGGTCGAGCTGAAGCGAGTACTGAAATTATCCGAGCCAAAAAAAGGTTTACGGGCATGCCACATACAATATTTTTTACGGTATGGGCATTGAAAAGTAAAACGAAGAGTAAGGTTATGTCGCGATCTGTTCGACGAAGCTACTTTATTCGGCAGTTTGGGATGCGCGCTTCGAACTGCGCATCAAAACTGCGGAATAAAGACTTTATTCCGCAACTTCGTTCGCTGCCGTATAAAGCATCACTTTACGGAACGAAAACTGCCACAAAAAGTGGTCTTTTCAATGCCTATGCCGTAAAAAATAACTTACAGAGTTGTATAGCTATCCCTTATACTGGGTAATATTAAACAGAACTTACAATAAATGTTCTGTTTACTAAATTTTAAACTATATTGGGGAGACCGATTGGAAAAGTAATTGGAAAGCAAAATTTTTCACCAACTGTTGAATTCAAGGTCAAAAGCGATAGGAACAAGATAACATCGGTGATAAAAGTGGATAAAGAATCGGAGGAAAAGATTCCATTAAACGAAAAAAAGGAAAGAAAAAAAAAAACACACATATTTCCAGTATCGTTTGTATAGACGGAGTGATTAAAACGCGTGCACAAGATAAGCGATAAGCTCGATGACTAATCGGACTCGATGCCTCGTGCTCGACGGCCAATCCGACAGTGGCATCATTCATGTGTCGCGTGGTTTGATTGTAGCACACCAACGAAGAATCACGTCGGGTTTTACGCACGGAGGGCACGCGCTCAGACACTGATAACCATGATACGGGGTGCATTTTTGTTTGACCCTTGATAATGATTCTCTATCGACGACGACGGACTTCGACGCGTGTCAACAGAAATATTGCTCCATTGAGATAACCCTCCACAACCTTGAGGGGGGGGTCCGAGTCCAAACGTATAATTCGCGTCCGTTTTGCATCAGTATTATTGTATAATATAACAGTCTTTCCATCGGTTGAGGGAAAGATGACGAAGAGCAATGGGTTACCCGGATACCGAATATATCTAGTCACAAAGCGATGTGGATGGGTGGAGAGGTTTGGTTTCGTTGGATTCGTCCACCTGGAATCGGGCGAATCCATTATCATCATTGCACTGATGAGATAACAAGGGCTCCGTTTTGGCATTTTGCAAACACCGCGGTAGCATGACGGTGGCTCGTAAGTGCTGATCGGCGTGACGCAGAATTTGCGAATGGCACAATGCATTGACCGTTGGATCGAGATAGCGATCAGTTATTGTGACTCGCTATTGCGACTTAGATAGTCATTTATTCTACAAATTCAAGGTTAAATATATATATATATATATATATATATATATATATATATATGCATATATATGTATACGAGCAAGTCTACCAATTATATTCTCAGATCTTTTCGCAGTTTTTTGAGCTGAAAGTCTTTATCGGAAAACGGTATCCCACAACAGCTAACGGTGAACTCCTAGGGACATTTTTTGACAGTCGCGATTGGTGTTGTGTGGGCTGCTTAATTAGGCGGTAACTGTCGGCTAATGAAATTTGAAGAAATTGACGCACGCGCAAGTCGTGATTTATCATTTTGACCGAATTGAGGTTTAACGCGAATTACTTTCGTATTGTTACCTGCATAAAAAGATTACTAAAAAATATGCTTTTTATATGAAATACTCTCACCTTTTCGAACACAGTATTCATTTTTGGATAATTTTTCAAAATCGACCTCAATAACACGTTTTTAGGCAGAAACCCACTTTTTCTCATGCGCCGCCAAAATTTATTTTACTTTTGAGTTTTTCATCTGAAAGTCCAGATTTTTCTCAGTAAAGGCCCCATATTTTCAGAGTGGGATGACCATGGGATCTCACGTGAGACATGTTCAATTGATAAAAGTCTGTTAATAGTACGCTCATTTTCAGATTTAATAGAATATTTTTATTCCTTTGAATTGTTCATTGCTAGAGAGAGTCTTGACCCGTTGGATCACATGGGGTCCTGTGGACTCCAGGCAAACTTTGTAGCTACTTTACGTCAAGAACAACTTCTTTCACATTATTTAGCATGTATAAACGTACCATTGTCATTTTAAGAGATTTACCAAAATTCGTGATTTTAAACTTCCAAGATCAATATACTTTTTTCAAAGTTCATTAGAGCTCTATTTTTTACTTAAAAATTTATTGTGCCCGAGTGAAATGTCGTAATGTTTTTTACGATATTGCAAAAATTGAAATTTCTACGAATTTTTTAGTACAAAAAAGTTAAATTTCGTAACTATTTGTTTCTTATCGATTTTTGCACTATTTTTAAAACTTAAATAAAAAACAACTATTAAATCATTTATAAGAAATTCTAAATTGGAATTTGGCGCAAGATTCAAGTCAATACATCAAATAGAACATAAATTGAATAGGTTCTGTTTTTGTGCGTGGGATCCGCTGGACCCCGTGTAACCGGACTGTAAGGTTGTTGTCCAAGTAGAACGTGTGAACGCAACGGGTTAAAAACCAAAGTTGTCCTCGAAAAAATAAAAATGACCCGTTAAATTTGAAAAACAACGTATTATTTTAACAGACTTTCATCAATTAAACGTGTCTCACGTGAGACCTCATGGCTATCCCACTCTGAAAATTTGGGTTCCTCACTGAAAAAATATCAGCTTTTACGTGAAAAACTCAAAAATAAGATAAATTTTGGCGGCGCATGACAAAAAGCGGTTTTCTGCCTAAAAACGTGTTTTAAGGTTGATATTGAAAATTTATCTAAAAATGAATAATATATTTGGAAGTGGTGAGAGTTTTTCACATGAGATACATATTTTTTCATATTTTTTTCATGCCGGTAACGATACGAAAATAATTCGCATTTAAACCTCAGTCAGGTCAAAATGATAAACTTTGATGTGGCATTTCTGGCGAACGGTAAGTCCTAGAAGGTTAAAATTTGGTGAAGTTTCCAATCTTAGTACATACTACAAGTGAACAATTTTTCAACGATTAATTGGGTGAAATTATCGAAACTTATAATAAACCACAAAAAATATCATGTTAGATCGAAAATTTGACATTTTCAAAAATTCATAGCGTAGTAATCAGTTTTATTCCAAACTTGAAATTTTTAGGGTTGTTTAGGCATACAATAAAGCATAATCCGTGAAAATTTCAAAGAATTTCAAGTTGAGAGAAAAAAGTTATAGCTATTCAAAAACAGCGTTTTTTTAAAAATCGACCTGCTTTATATGGCGACATCTTGATGAAATGGAAGCGATTAGGAAAAATAGGGCAGATATCATGAAAATATACTTTAACAAAAAATATAAGCCGTCAACCATCCTTTGATTTCCAAAAATGTAGATTTGAGAGCCTTTGAAAAATAAGGAAAATTTTATGAAAATAGCAGTCCAGTTGGGAGCTTCCACCTAAGCCGGATATGAGTTTGCACTGACTGACTATTTTTTTCTGGAAAATATAAGATTGGCAGAGAAGGATGACATTTGGTTGGAATCTCAAAGTCATATAGAAGTTGAGATATAAATTTTTGAAAATTACTGAAAAATCGACTTTTTTCAAATTTCAAAAAATTCTCTAGCGGCCGAATTTGGGTGTATCGAGTTCAACTTTTCAGGATCACTTTTTTTTCTAACCTACTTTCGAGAAAAAAATCGGCCGCCAAATGGGCGACGCACATTACGGTCCTGTAGACCTAAGTGATCAGATTAATATTTCTTGAGATATCGAACTCTTTAACTTACGTGTCGTATAAAATTTGTATGGTTTATTGAATCAAACCTTTTGAATTATCGATATTCCAATAGAATAGATCGAATGGATCGGGTCCAATCGAATCGAAAAAAATCGAATTCCAATGGAATATCAATAATTTAAAACGTTTGATTCAGTAAACCATACAAATTTTATGCAAGTAAGTTAAAGTTCGATATCTTAAGAAATATTAATCTGAGCACTTAGGTCTGCAGGACCTTTTAGTAGGAAATTAAATTTCCAACAAAATTATTCTTCACATTTTTTCGGTGAAGTTGATCATTTCGGAGATAACAGGGAAAAAATCGAGAATTTTGAGTAAAAATCTATTTTATAGTGACCCGTACCATCTCACCACTGTAAGTTGCACTTGTACCGTTCTAGACACTTTTAAAGATCGTTCAATTCTGCGTAAATTGCAACCAAGAACAATACGATAGCATAAAATGCCGCTGGGTTAGAGAATTTTGAAAAAAAATATTTTGATTTACGTGTATTTTATATAGAAAATCTTTTGCACGCCCAGGGAAAGTACTTAATATTAATATTAAGGGCTATAACTTACAAGAAATTTTTTCTTCGACATAGCCAACAAAATTTTAGGTTCGACTTCAAAAAAATCGTCGAAAAAGAAATCACCATAATATATATATACAAGAATTGAGGAAAGAAATAGTGACGATGATTGTTCGGAATATTCGACGCAATATGACACGTACGAATGAATATCGTTTTCTTTCATTCAATCGTTATGCTCAGCAGATATTTTTCAACCAATAACATCACCATTTGTACCGTCTTTCAGCCAAATTAAGATTGCAATAGTTTGATTGTAAGTTTTGTTCCAGTTTCGATTTCCAATATTCAGACGAGAATATATTCCGTCATATATTTTATGATGATTGATTATAGATAAGTAGAACGTAGATACAAACATCGTCTAGATTTTCGGGATGCAACCAGGTTCGACTTATTTCCGAAAGCAAGGTATTAATACGCCTTGGCGTTGGATGACGATATGGACAGAGAGGTCGTGCCAATTGGTTCAATATTTACGAGCACAAGAGCGTCGCTGTACAAAAATGAAAGAATCCAAGATTAATGAAAACAACAGAAGCATCTTCTTGACGTTGAGTAATATGAAGGCTTATAGTTATATACAAACATATTCAAGAGATATTCTTGGTCCTTCGGCCAATTCGAAACCGGTGCTTGAAAAATGCTGCAAAACGTCTCGACAAAGTGTAAAATGCTTTTATATTCTTCTTTCACCGCGATGAAAAAATGTTTTTGCCAACAAGAAGTTTTTTCAACCAGCTGTTTTGCACGCGCAGATGATATTCGAGTAACACGTCGACTCGACTCGCTTGCCATCTGCACGCACACGCGTATTCTGGTATTTTCTCTTACCTGTTACACACCGGCCTCTTACACGTCACCGCATGCCTTTTACACGCGGCGCCGTGTTGAGGTAGGCAAACGTGTTACGATTCTCCAAGGCTCTTTTCACGATGTGTTTTTAGTTATACTCAATTCATCTCAAAGTTCCTTCAAATTTAGTTTATATAGAATGTTACGTTGCCGATGTTTCGAATCGTGATAATCCATTTGGATTCAAAATGCAGGCGCAGAATGGTAAATTATTTTCCAAAGAGATTTTCATAACATTATACAAGGTATTGTTGTATATTTACGGTTACTATACGGAGAGTGCAGATTTTTTGCAAATAAGGAAATACATAATCGGCTTTTTAGTTTGTAGACCTTATCGAAATTGATCAAACAATTCAATGATCTCGGCTAGGTGTATTACGAACTTACAACACATTGCAGCTACAATGTGGCACTGATCTGCTATATATATGTATATAGGGCATTCCAAGTGAAATCGAGGAGTCATTTGCCTCATGTCCTCAGATCCTTGCATAACTTTTTTTTGCTCATTGATTCCACTTCAAAAAAAGTATATTTTTCTCAAAGAATTTTCTCGCCATTCCTTCAGGTGGCGCGACGATCGTTTTTGTGTAAAAAAAGGGATAACTAAAAAAACACCATGTTTGAAATTCTAAAATTTTTCCCACAGATTCTGTGTAACAAATAAGTATTATTTATCGTAATTAGAAAGTAGGCTACGGCTGCCTCATATTTTTTTTGAATTTTCAAAATAAAAAAAATAACATAAAAAAAATCAAATCCTAATAGTTCTTCCAGAAGCAGAAAAAAAGAGAAACATAAAACATCGATTGAAAAATTTTTATGTTTTGCAGATTTTTCAAAATAAATGAGAAAAATATTTTTATCTTTTTTATTGAGAAAAAAAGGTTTTTCTCATTTATTTTGAAAAATATGCACAATATGTAAATTTTCCTAGACATGTTTTATTTTTCTTTTTTTTTCCGCTTCTGCAAGGACTATTAGGATTTGATTTTTGTATATGTTTTTCTTTTATTTTGGAAATTCAAAAAAATATGAGGCAGCCACAGCCCACTTTCTAGTTACGATAGATAATACTTATTTTTTACTCAAAATCTGTGGGAAAAACTTCAGAATTTTAAATATGGAGTTTTTTTAGTTATCCCTTTTTTACATAAAAACGATCGTCGCGCCACCTGAAGGAGTAGTGAGAAAATTCTTTAAGAAAATTAGGCTTCTTTTGAAGGGGAATCAATGCGAAAAGAGGTTATGCAAGGATCTGAGGAGATGAGGCAAATAACTCCTCCATTTCACTTGGAATGCCCCATGTAATATATCAAGCATTCCACCCCAAACCGACCTACTTCTGACCCTCACTATCGGCCATTTCACTTATTTTTAAATGTAGTATAGAGTGTGAAACAACATTATCTTTCAAAGATTATAAAATTTTTTTGGACCACGGGTTTGATTTTAACTGCTCCCAAAAATACAAAAACCCAATTTTCCAATGAATAGCCCTAATCGATTGGCTCCAAATAATTCTCATGAATTCTTTGTTAGAAACGAAAATTTTGAGACCAATATGGAAGTGGGCAAGTTTTTGAGTTTAGAAGCAAAATGAGAAACAAATGCTTGGAAAGTGAGAAAAATCGAATCAAGTTCAAATGAAATAAATTTCAAAAATATAAATTAATACTTTATACGTTTTTTCTCAGTTAATATATTTAACACCGATCGAGTCACTGGTCAAATAACTTACAGCTTGAAATATGCGTAAAATGAAAAACGCAAATGTCGACGTTGTAACAGTTTGAATAAGCCCGGCTACTCAAAGTATAATTTGACTAATTTAGTAAACCTATACGTAAAGGCTTGACTTTAGTTGTCAAGTTTCCAATTTCCGTCTTGGCCAACTCTCGCTTTTACTTCTACGAGAAGGCGCCGAAGTAACACTATCGAATTAATACCTCGTATTCCACATTTCGATTTATTCTTTCACCCGTCAATCTATTCAATTTTACAACATACATTTTTTCCTTACTTTAAACAGTCTAGTCAAATGTTCTTCGAAAACTATAAGTGAAAAGTTGAGAAATTTAAAAAATGTATAAAAACGAACAGTGAAAAGCTATCTACGAAAACAAAATCTGTGTAACGAAAACTGCGGAACCGACTTCGACAACGATAGAGAAAAATATAAGTTAGGTAAAACAAAAAGGACGATAAATACACTGTTATTGTTTGAAGAAAAACGCTAGTTCTAGAGTAATTGTCATAAAAATCTTCTATGTATTATAGGGATATTTTAATCTAGCGAATGAATGATTTAAAATAAATAATATTTACAATTTTACTTATACAATTTATACACCCCTGATCTGTTTATTTGTTAAACAAAACGAACGTCTATACCAACTCCATACAAAAAGGATAATTCAATTGAAATTTCTATAATTAAATGACATTGACTGATTTTTTCATTCAGAAATACAAGTTTGAACAATTTTCTTTACAATTTACACCTTGTGCCTTTTTTTTGGGTACATTTTTCTTCCGTCAACGGAGAATTTGTTTAAATCAACAATAACCGTCACAACGCGATTTTCTAACTTTTACTTTTTTTGACGTGTGAAAACAATGATTATGTTCCTCCTGAAGGAATGATTTCAATTTGTGCAAGAAGTAAAAAATAGAGTAAATTAATTCGTTAGAAATATTATGACTGCTTGATTTTGTATCACGATTCCAGCCCATTCGCAACGCTTTACCGCGGAACTGTTATTGCACTTGCAGAACTGCAGCGCCTTGGGTGTATTTTCGGGTTGGTGGTTATTTTTGATCCTTAAATTTTTGACATAGTATGAATACTTACAGCGAACGAAAATAGTAAAAACTTGAATTACAATAAATAAAATAAAACGAACAGTATTCAAAAGTAGATCCGCATCATTTTTGGCGAAAAGAGTTTTTTCTTTTTGTTCATGAAGTGTAATATACATGTATAATATTGTAATACAGGAAATTTTTTTCTGCAGTATTTGGAGATTCCTGTCTTTATGAATTGTCAACTTTTTCTGTAACACGCGTGAATCATCATTTTCCCTCTATTTTCGAAATGATATATCTTTCAGCAGCGATCGATGCTAGGGATCGCACAGAGGTTTCTTCTTTGAACCGTTATAAGCCAGTTGGAAGAAGAAAACTAGTATCTTTTAAATTCCGGTTCCTGTTTACATATTACGAAGTGAGTCTATAAAAAATGGCCGCTGGGTATAGCAGTTGATAACATAACCGACAGATGGCGCTGTTACCCGTGTAACCGTCATGGCCGCCCCCCGGGTGCTGTCACGCTCATTACGCTGTCGATCGTAAAAATATTTATAAAAAATAATCATCATTATTTATTTGTTATCCAATGTTGAAGTCAATTTGTAAAATTAGTAAAAATGGGTCATGCCGATTATGTTATGACATTAGTGAGTGAGTGAAACAGTGATCGAGAGTCGTGAAGAGTGAAAAGTACGACGACTGCATTATGGGCTCTAATGATTGCACGAAACAGTTACAAGCTACGTGTAAATGAAAAATCGAGCCGACGAAGTTGCGATATTCTAAAATTGAAAAAAATTTGCGAAACAGCCTGAATAACAATCACAAATATTAGTGTTACGCACGAATTGTTAGCAAGAAAATGCGCAGGAGGAGGTTGTTCGTTCGTCATGAATTTGACGAAACAATGCTAACCAGACCCAGTGGAAGGAAGTCATGATGCCTGTGAACAATTTAATTTCGAAAGTGTATTATAGCCTCAAAATGCATGTAAATCGCAGTCTGCTTCATTCTTTGTGTTTTCTATGTACTTTTTTATACCCAGCAGAGTCTACAAATATTATTTATTTATTAATATCAATGAGCATCTATATTTTCTTCACATATAACTTGACAGATATACCTTTTATATAATTAGGTTCGCACGAGGAAGTTATGGCGACTCAGCGATGAGGTACATCCAATTACGTCGTGTCGCCCAGCTCACCATACATTGGAAAACAAAAATCAGTCCGGAACACAACCTGCGTCGCAAATCGTACGTCGCGTCATAACGTGATGACGGACAAAGGCCAAGAATTAATAAAAACTGCAGAATGTCAAGAGTGTGCCACAGCAGCTGGCATGTTCAAAGCAATATGTTTTCTCATAAAATATGTGTAAAGTATCGTCAATTTGGTATCTTGTTCCACAGGTGCAAGCATGTGACCTCTCTCATGTGGGTTCACTGAAGAGGCGTAGATCTGGCGCTTACAGAAGTCAGCTGATACTGGCAAAAAGCAACGAACCAGGTTTGAAATATACAGAAAACTGGGCTCTCATTGAACAACGCGTTTTTTAACAATTTGTCAGTTGCGTGACACATAATGTAAACAACGTTTGCCATTCTGTATAACAAATGAGATGTCTTACAAGTATTTTCTGACTTTGGTGTGTCCTTTTCCGGCCTTGTTACCCCAAAAAGTTGATTATATTGTGTTCTGTGCGAGCTAGTCGCAGGTTTGTTTTTGCTTGGTTTCTGTTCATTCATTTATTATGATAGAGGTTGGAAATTTTTGTACTACACAATGCAATCTAAAAGATTGGCAGATAATTACTTAAGCATTATTATTTGGTTTGATATATTCTTTGAGTCATAACTTTGAGTGAAAACATGTATGTAAAATGTATAGTGCTCTGTTTTATATAAGCTATTTTTCTGTCTATTCTGAAAATTAAAATATTCTTTCTATATTTTAGACATTAAGAACATGCGCATGGACTGCTAGTTTTTCAAATATGAACGATCGAACACAGGATCATACACCAGCATCGCGGGGCTATTCCAGATTTCATGATATATTTAAATAATTACGGAATCTTGGGTAGCTTGAAACTTGAAACTTCAAGTATATAAAGCGAGATACGTAGCATCGAGTGTTCAATATATCGAACATAGCCAGGTGGATAAAATCAAACTTAACAAAGTATATCTTGCCAATTGTAATTGATCTTCCAGGATACAAAGCACATGAAGCATCAAATAAACGAAGTAACTTAAATTGGTTTTTACGGCATAGGCATTGAAAAGTCCACTTTTTGTGGCAGTTTTCGTTCCGTAAAGTGACGCTTTATACGGCAGCGAACAAGATTGCGGAATAAAGTCTTTATTCCGCAGTTTTGATGCGCAGTTCGAAGTGCGCATCCCAAACTGCCGAATAAAGTAGCTTCGTCGAACAGTTCGCGACATAACCTCACTCTTCGTTTTGCTTTTCAATGCCCATACCGTAAAAAATATTGTATGTGGCATGCCCGTAAACCGTTTTTTAGCTCGGATAATTTCAGTACTCGCTTCCGGCTCGCTTCCGGCTCGCCTTCAGCTCGTCCTGAAATCTTTATCCTTGCCAAAAAAAACAGGCGGTTTACGGGCATGCCACATAAACAGCTATTGTTGAACAGCAGAGCTCTCGATCAAGCTATATGAAGAGCTAGTAGTCTTGCGAAGGCTAAGTTTATGCTCATATAACCTGGTAAACTTGGTTTTCCAATGCTGCAATGAAACCGTCTTAAAACAATCATGGCTTTGTTCCAAAACAATTCTCTGCATTTCGAAGTTATCAATGTCTACCAAAAATAGTTTATACGTAAGAACGAGTATGAAATAAATTTCTACGAAAAGTAGTGTTATCCTCGAAAAAAGCACGTTTAATGCAAAAATTTTTCACCAAGTATATTAAAAATGTGTTCTCATCTTGCATCAAATAAAATTCAAGTCACATAACACTTCCAAGTACATTTCTGTTAATTCACAACAAATGCATGATCGAAACTCAATTCTTAGCAATTCGCTTCCACATCTTTCTGGAATCACACTACTGCCACACTATGGCTAGACCGACTCTAAACTCATTCAACTACAAATGATAATTAAGTATGAATTAAAAACAAATTAACTCATACATTGATGAAAATCCAGAAAATAAAATTGAATTGGTAAATGAAACTTGGCGTGCCTTTTTAGAAAAGTACCTCTAAGAATAATTGAAATTCTATCATCGTTTCATGTATGCATCATGCCTTTACAGAGCACGCCAAGTTTCACGTACTAATTTAATTTTTAATCTGAATTTGATCTTCGGTAGTATTCTGTCAGCTCAGAAAAAAGAAAAATGATTGTCTAATGAAAAATATCTATAAATCCTCGAAGAATTTGAAATATTCGAGTAAATTCTCTTGCTTGTTATTGCGTCATCGAAAATTTGAAAAAAAATTCATAGGTATTCAGCAAACTCAATGAATTCATTCCATATAAAATAAAACAAATTTCATTAGAAATTTGTTGAAGAAATTTTTGTTTCAACAACTCATTAAAGACTTTTTGTTGTTATTATTATTCAAAACGAATCATCTTATCATCTCGGTTATCGTAGAGTTTTTCAGATTTTTATCTCATCGCGAAGTGTTCAATATTCTCACCGAGACCTACTTTTTGGTTGATGATAATATCCGTCTAATAAGACCTTAACCCCGACCACAAAATTATATGACATATAAATTGTCCATGAAAGATCTTTTGATGGAGTAACTGATGCAGTTCTGTGATATACCCACGTGTAAACCGCGGAGTTGTGCAATATTTAAAATGTTTGATAGACCCGTGAATCGAGTTCAGCGATAAGACTTGGATCTCGTTTAACTCATGCATAATAGCATAATAATATAATACGTGTATGTATATATGTATATGGATGCGTTTTACAAGTTGTCGCATTCAGACGTAGAGAAACATACTCGTCTGCTTCTTATTTTCTGCAATTACGATGTTATATGCCTTACTTTCAACCACAACCGCTCTCTGTAGCTAAGTAAGCAGTGTTAAAACATCGTCCTCGGAGAATTTATTATTCAATCCATATACTGCCGGTATATCATAGAATTGCAAAATTGTTTCCGACGA
The DNA here is from genome assembly GCF_021155765.1 of Diprion similis. Taxonomy (NCBI): domain Eukaryota; kingdom Metazoa; phylum Arthropoda; class Insecta; order Hymenoptera; family Diprionidae; genus Diprion; species Diprion similis. The sequence continues at coordinate 3,926,287 of NC_060106.1, forward strand.
CATGTTCCCAGTGAATTCCCCTGCATTGTAATTATGGTGATTATATACACAATACATAAACTCATTACCGAGCGTACTTTCAAGTCGTGTGTAAAGACGTCTCGATGTCTCTTCGTAATACTTCTTAGTTAATACACGTCAATAATAACAAGAAAAATATGAACAGTAGCAGAAACTTAGGATCTTTGCACAGAAAATCAGGTTGAACAGTCGGTACGCTTCCCTTCTTGTTGCACTTTCCTCATGCGGTGTAAATATCAGGAAAAAAAAAAGCTGAGAGAAAGGAAAGATAAAAATCGAGCACATTCACAACGAGAGCAGAGCAAGACTGCCGGAGCTAATGTGACCGCATGTAAAATAGCGTGTCCATGAAATGAACAATTGGGAAATGATTTATGTATGTACTTGAATGTGTATAAGGTATAAATAAACCGTATAAAACATATTCAAGATGTATATATGTATATATTATATAATCAACAGCGAAACGCATATCGTGTAAGAAGCGCACAAATTCTTTGGAGCTTTGCCCACGTATGAAGCGAGCGAATGATGTTAGAATTGGTCAGAGACGAGATATAAGATCATTTGGTGTATATTCCTCAGCTTAGCGATTTGCGCCTTTACAGCGTAACTTGATAGTTATACTTCCTAAGCTATGGTTTAAAGGAAATTAATCCGAGATGAAAACGGCAAGGAATAAGAAGAAGAGGAAGAAGAAGATAAAGAGACACCGTAAACCGGGAATGCCACGGCGACGCGTGGTGTCTTGCTAAAATTAGACCATAGATCGTTTCGGCTCTGCGATCCCGTGTCGTGGATGCTTCTTCAGAGAATGAATGCCATAGGCGCATTTCGAAAGAATATTATACGTATATACGTATACGCAAGACATAATTTAAGTAGGAGGAGGAGGAGGAGGAGGAGGAGGAAGAGTAACAGGGTGCATAACAAATTAATCACACGTTTATTAATAGCTGCAGAGCAAACGCAGTTGCGGTTCTATAATACGTATTAACCGAGTGTATCGCATTGAAAATATGAAGGAAGTATGTACCAGACTTGCCTCTCATATGCCGAATTCGACTATAATTTGTGTGCGGAAATATTGGCGAAAACGAAAATTCGTCGTCCGCGTACTTTCAAATTTTTCTTCTTTCTCTTCCTTCTCATTTCTATTGAGAAACAAAATGAAATCGGATTATACAGATTCAATTTATCACTAATACGGTTTACGGAATGAAAATTTTACACGAAAAATGGTAATCATCAATGTTGTTTCGAATTAAATTTCCTACAATTTTGGTCCTTATCAATTTTTCCCTAAGATCGATATTTTTCGATTAAAACCTTAAATTCAAGATGGCGGCTAAAGCAATGGGGTGCGAATCCCGAAAAGTAGACTGCCAGTGACCCCCCTCCCCCCCCAACGATTTCCGAAAGAAAATCGCTAGTTACAACTTTTTTCCGGGTCTAAATGTCAAAAGCATAGACCCAGACGATAACATTATTCATTACCAAACGTGCAGCTGATCATTCGTCGAAATAGCAATTAAATACATAAAGAAACGTCATGATTCACTTATTATAATCATAGTTCAGGAAAGATGATTGGAAATGAGTCTACATGGTGTGAAATATAATAAAAAATGTTAACATCACCGGTACAAAAGCGACGTACATTTTATCAATTTACATTCTCAAAACTTTTTATTCCTTTCGCCGGAGAAATCGATCGACCTGAGTGATTATGGATTCTTTAGATTAAAAAAAAAAAAAAAAAATACTTCAATCCATGATGTATTGATATTTCAATACTCCTTAGCATATATAATTTATCGACTCAAAGAACTATTCGATTGTTTCAATAAAAATACTCTAATTTCAAACCAACTTTTCATCTTACAAGTATGTAAGCATTTGAAATAATTAAATGTCTGCTGTTAAGGATTATTAGAATAAATATTCGATTCGACAATTTACTTTTCGTCAGTGGAGAAGTTGGTTTCTTGGAGACATCTGACAGAAGTGGACGATACGAGGACCTTTGGCACAAGTAAAAGTCTCTTGCAGTAAAGCAGTTGTCTGCAAGGAATCAGCGATCGAATACCTGAATGAACGTGAGTCGCATTTTTTACCATTGATACAGCATTGCCATGTAAGCTTGTCCGTAAATAATTTATTCTGTTGAATTCACGTCGTTTGCGGTCGACTGCAGAGCTGCACCGCATTAAACCGACGCGACGGTCCTCTCGTCCTGCAGGTAAGGAGAATCATTGGCATCGCAGACAAGAATTTATGGAAAATGGGAGATCGAATATTTGCTCCTTGATGATTAAGGGGAGGGTAAGGGTTTACACTTTTGAAAAATCGATTTTTTTTTGTCTTATCTTATTGTTAAACTTTTCAAAAATATATTCTCAAAATTTTGAGTCGATCTGAGCAAAACTCTTAAGGGGGGGGGGGGGGGGGGGGGGGGGGCAGCGTAAAAAAAAAACACATTTTTGTGAATTTTTTTTGAAAGTATGGATTGAGCAAATTTATTGAAACCTTTTTTACATTATTAGCATACTTTTAACAATATTCTGAAATTTTTTCATGCAGAAATATTGCAAAACAAGCCGGTGAAAGAGCTTTTTTTCTTCACTTTTTTAGCTCAATAAACTTTAAAAACGCGTTTTTCTCAAAATTACTTTTTCAAAGTCCGTGTTCACTGTCATTTACAAACTACTTGACCGATCCATTTCAAACTTGGCACACATTTTCTACATATAAAATACCTCCCCCCAACGTTTAGTTAAAAAAAAAAATTTTAACATTAAGGGGGTTTCCCACCCACAAAATGGCGGAATTTTTCGTGGAAAATAGCAGTTTACACTTTAGATGGTCACCAAAAATTTTTAAATTAAAAAAAATAATAATCGTAGAACGTTGGGGGAGGATTTGATAATACTTTGACTAAATTTTAATGGTTTTTGAATTCAGATAATTTCCGACCGAGATATCGTGAACACCGCAAATGGTTTTTTTTCTAAGACGTTCTGGGGCAAGCTCTGTCACCGGCTTGTTTTGCAATATTTCTGCATGAAAAAATTACAGAATATTGTTAAAAGTATGCTTGATAGTGTACAAACAGTTTCAATAAATTTGCTCAATCCACACTTTCAAAAAAAAAAAATTCACAAAAAAAGTGTTTTTTTTTACGCTGAAACCCTTACCCCCCCGCCCCTTTAAAAAAAAAAAAAACGTTCAAGAATGAATTGGATGGTGCATTTTTCGTCTGCCTATTGTATAATTTACTGTTTTCGATAAAACTTGTGAACGATCGACACACACTAGGGAAAGGTTTGTTGAATTTACCAAATATGTCCATCAAATGTATAATACGGCGAAAGAAGTAATGTTTTATTTAATTAATTCAAATATACGAATATCATTTTCTAAAGAATACAAATTGTTGTTCTAATCACCTTTCTTGTTGAATTGGAAAAACATTTCTTTCGCCATATTTAAGGGAGGAGGCCAATGTGACGGCCAAAGAAATACTATCACTTATATTGAAATACACATTTAATAACAAATAACAAGTTCTTCTCGGTCAATTCTTAGCGTTAGACTTTAACAATATTTATTCACTCGTAAGATAGTTTAATTATAATTGGAATAGCAATGCTAGAGTTGAGAGATTCTGAATCTGAAATTTGGTTTGATTTTGGTTTACTTTCTCTGCACTTGAATTTGGAATCGATTCTGAGTTTGATTTAGTTTTATTCTATATAATATACTCTTCGAGGGTAATTTATGTTCTGTTGTCTAGAATGATACTTTCCGTCTTGGGAATAGAAGATAATGAGGAATGCTTACGAATTTCCTGTCTCACGTTCTTCACGTTTCAGAATGCACGTTTATCTTTTTGTCTGATTGCCTGAAATTTGTTGCAAGCGTTTATTGATCTAAATCTGAGATTATGCATATTGTGTGCAGGCTAAGGTTAAAAAGATATGCGGTTCAAATGTGAAAATATATGTGGGGCATTCCGTGACATCTCGATGAAGATTCTAAGTCGATGTCTCAGATTGGCTTTATAATTTTTTTTATGAACGTACATGACGAAAAACACAATCGCAATATTTTCAGAATTTTTCGGCCCATCGTATCTGAAGTATAACTCAAAAATTTGAAAAAACCCAGCTTTCTACAATCTGGAAAAATTCAGAAAATTTTTATAAGATGTAACAAAATTTTGGACACCTATAGAAGATGGAGATTTCATAATTTCAATAAATGAATAAGTGAAAAAAAAAAAAAAAAATATATATTATTATTATTCGATTGAATTTTTGACATAATAATGAACATAAAAGCTCATTACAATATGGGCCAAAAAATGCCTATTTAGAGAGTTACAGGGAATCAAATACATTATGATGATATCTGTATTTTTTTCTTTTTCTTATTTATTTCTTCGAAGTCATGAAATCTCCATCTTCTAATAGGTGTAAAAAATTTTGTTACATCTTATCTGAATTTTTTCAGATTTCAGAAAGTCAGGTTTTTTTTCAAGGTTTAAATAATACTACACATACGCTGGGTAAAAAATTCCGAAAAATGGCAATTGTGTTTTTTGTCACGTATTTTCATCCAAAAAATTGGGTACCTTCGTCATCCGTAATCCGTAATTTGTAAATAATAAAAGGAAATAAATGACCAAGTATAACGATAGCTACATTTGTATAGATGTTGATAAAAATTTTATTTTTATTTTCAGATAACTCTTTACAGAAATATCAATGCTAAAATAGGGGGGACATTTTTTTATTAGTCGTTGAGTCGAGGCCCATGTCTTTGTTAGTTTAAAAAAAATGTCAACAAAAATTTACACAAAAAAAGTTTAATACACGCTCAATAAAATACGAACAATCCGGTCCCTTTATTAATTAGTTATCCATGTGAAATTTTTTTTCATAAATTGGTTATATTTTTGGCCGTCACAGTGGTCTTCCCTCTTAATCTTAATCCCTAATATTTGGTGTATCATCAACAAACCTTTCTCTTCGTTTCATAAAATTTGTAACTATATTAAACCATTGTCAAGAAGATGGGTTCATATATTGAGAGTTGGAATAGTAAAAATCCTGCAAATGCCAACGGATTATTGAAGCCCGAAAAAGTCAGAAAAATGACGGGGAGGGCTTTGGGCGAGGCTTTGGGTAAATCCAGAAAATTGCAATGAAAAATTCTCGAGCTTAGCAATTCCCCAATAATAGTGATTCTTCATTTTATGAAAAGATTTAATACGATCGTTGAATAGTAAAACAAATTCAGAAGCTGCAACGTCGAGAAGCATAGGAAAATTAAAAAGAAGAATTGTAAGTTCGATCAAGAATTTTCGTTCTCCTCTTCAGACACGGTCTTAGTCGCAGGTCTTGCAACCACAGGTTTCGACGTGAGCCTCTTGACGTGCCAAGCCGATAGCGTCGCTGCGATCGAGGGATACATCACATTATCGAAAATGTAAAGAAAACCAACATGCAGTAATTATACTTATTATATATTATTATTGTACATCGTATGTAAAGGGCGTCAGGCGCTTGTAATAATAAACATATTCACAACACATCGAAATCTTTCTTTGCATAAGTAGTTTTATTGGGAATCTATGTCTATGACCTACATTGGTTTCAAAAGGCAAACTCGAACAATGTTCCCAAAAATTAATGTGGATATAGTGGTACGTAAGTAATGTTTTATATCATTTGTATTTGTATATTTTAGTACATCATGTTCGTCAAATTTTTTGAGATTTGGTCGATAAATTGTAGCTCCTCTTTCGTACATCTGTGTGAGATTCATTTAAATACCTAAGATTACTTTCACGTAAGGGTTTCGAAAGTGTATTATAGCCTCAAAGTGCATGTAAATCGCAGTCTTCTTCGTTCTTTGTTTTTTCTATATACTTCTTTATACCCAGCAGAATGTACAGAAATTATTTATTTATTAATATCAATGAGCATCTACATTTTCTTCACATATAACCTGACAGATATACCTTTTATGTTATATAATGAGGTTCGCACGGGGAAGTTATGGCGCCTCAGCGATGAGGTACATCCAATTACGTCGCCCAGCTCACCATACATTGGAAAACAAAAATCAGTCCAGAGCACAACCTGCGTAGCAAATCGTACGTCGTAACGTGATGACGGTCAAGGGCCAAGAATTAATAAAAACTGCAGAATGACAAGAGTGTGCCACAGCAGCTGGCATGTTCAAAGCAATATGTTTTCCCATAAAATATGTGTGAAGTATCGTCAATTTGGTGACTTGTTCCACAGGTATAAGCATGTGGCCTCTCTCATGTGGGTTCACTGAAGAGGCGTAGATCTGGCACTTACAGAAGTCAGCTGATACTGGCAAAAAGCAACGAACCAGGTTTGACATATACAGATAACTGGGCTCTCATTGAACAACGCATTCTGTAAACAATTTGTCTGTGGCGAGCCACTTGATGCAAACGATTTTTGCCATTCTGTATAACAAATGAGATGTCGTACAAGTATTTGCTGCTGACCTCGGTGTCTCCCTTTTCGGCCTTGTTACCCCAAAAAGTTGATTGTATTATATTCTGTACAATCTAGTCCCAGGCTATTGTGTTTGTTTTCTGTTCATTCGTTTATCATCAAGAGGGTGAAAATTTTTGTGCTACGCAACGCAAGCTAGAAGGTTGGCAGATAATTACTTAAACATTATTCATGGTTTGATATATGACATATTCTTCAAGTCATAATTTTAAGTGAAAACATGTATAAAATGTATAGTACTCTGTTTTACGTAATCTGTTTTTCTGTCTATCTTAAGCGTTGAAACATTCTTTTTAAATTTTGGACACTAAAAGCTTTGACTGAATCAGAATGGTGCGATGTGCGCATGGACAGTTAGTTTTTCAAATATGAGCAACCAAACGCAGGATCAAACACCAGCGTGGAGGGGCCATTTACTTAAGGAATTAGTTAAAAATCACTGAAAGTCACTGGATCTGTTTGACTCACCGCCAATGTGGCCTATCAGCTGTAATAATCCCGGAATGCGTTCAACATTTTTGTTGTCGTCAAAGCAAAGGCCACACGAAGTGGTAAATTATAAACCCAGTGGGGTGCCCTCTGCAGACCTTGATAAAAGGACCCCCCCCCCCCAATAGAATATCAATTTGTTTATTTCAGAGGTTATCTAAATCTAAACTTTGACACCTTACACACCGAAACGTGACCAACATATGTTTATACCGATCAACTCGTTACATCAACTTCTTCATAACAACGAATGACGCGATGTATCGCGAAATAGGTTGAAGCTCCGCATTGCACCGTTGGTCTTGACCCTCGTGCAATAATCTGCAGATGCGAATAAAAATGATCAACTACCTTGTCGTCCCAGTCTTGTCATTAATCAATGTATTTTCTATCGGAGTGGGAATGTTCTCGGTATGTGTTATTGTGGAGAAATATCGCCAATGATCATTAAAATATGTCGCGGTGCTAATACGAAATGTGCTAATCTCTTTTTCATTGTCAGTCGTTCCGTAGACTGATTTACAAACTAAATATCTTAAGAAATATATGTCCTTTTGGCTTTAAACTTGGACATACGCCCTTTTGTCTTAATTTTTTTTCTATATTTAGCTTTAAAATAAGTCTAAGGAATGATTAGCAATGAAAAAAAAAACTATATGACTTTTGACATTAGCACCGCGATATACTTATATTGTATTATACACGTGAAATTTTGAAATGCGCTTTTGTAATACGCCCATATCCTGTTTATATGTAATATATTTTGTTAAAAGTGTTCGATGTTGAGTCAGCTAGGAAGAAAAGCTTGTAAATCGTGTTGAATGCAAGCAATAAAAATTTAATAATTTGCACTAGTCGAATTTATCAGATCTGCATGGGAATTTTTCATTCAAACATAACTTCGTATAAAATAGAAAAACCTGAAATAATTGTTAGGTTTTATAAACCTTTACTCTTTTTAATTAAACAAAAATTTAAATAAATATACTACATTGAAAACAGTATCAGTAAAATTCAATTATAAGTATATCATGTTGTACACAATAATACATTATTGTATTTAACTCAAATCTCAATACTCAGTAAGAGATATTTCGTCTAATCGAAGTTTTTGAGTTATAGAGGGTGACCAAAACAATATTCGACTTATAGAGGCTGCTAAAAATTTGTCAAATATGTTTTTTTTTTTTTTCTTTTTTGAACCAATCTTCACTGCTTCAATCACCCTAATTTTTTTGGGATGCAGGTTATGACATGTATTCTTCACGTCATTGCATTAATTGCTTCGAGTTATAGAGGTAGCCTTTGACTTATAGGGGTCACAGAGGCAAAATAACGGACCTCAATACGTCGGGAAAACTTCGAGTGATTCTCTGTTTTTTCTACGAATTACAGAGTTTTTCGAAGGGAACAGACTGAAACTCTGACATATAGAGGATTTTAATTTATAGAGGTTTGAGTAAGCGAGGTTCGACTGTATTCTAATATCAAACCGCCAAATTATTTCCCGTACCAAAAAGAGCCGCTCGATACTGTAATATCTTTTCGCATCTTCAATGCTCAAGAGGATACGAAAAGTAAAGGAAAGCAGCGGAAAAAAGGCAAAAGGTAACCGGCAATCTTTCGCATTACGTATGACGTATATGTGACGGTATATACGAGGTATGTACCATGTATACATATATACTTACACACCTATAATGTACGTCTTATATATATGTATTCCTCTGCGGCGCAGTTTGACAAGGTTTCAGTGGCAAATTTGCAGATATCGGAGAACGTTCAAACGCATTAGCAGATCCTTAATAACGATAAAAATTGGTAAATTACGCAGGACATGCTCAACGCGTTAATTATTGTAACCTTTTATGGAAAATTCAAGAGAAAATTTGAACGATTTACAAGTTTGCGATACGTTTTCACACTCAACCCTCAGGAATAGATTTTCATAGTTTACTTACTCAAAATTTGTAAAACTAAAATTTTCCGTAAATTATTTTTTTCCCCTTTTACCTTAATTTTACCAATGTCTTAGAATATTTAAAAGATCAATTTTGGCTAGAAAAACTGAAAGAGCTTTTTCTGCGATCCTTGAATAGTACTTAAATATTTTTTAAGATCTTTAGCTTTCTATGTTGGAGCAGGATATAACTTTTTTTGGAACTGGTTCCTTGGTTGTGACCAATTCCAATTCAATTAGGGTTAAGGTGATGCGTTAGATATTGCGACTCGAGTAAAAAATATTTAACTCGGTATTTTCGTTTTCGGTTTATTCGCAAAAAAAAAAAAATATATCTAAATATTCTCGTTCATTGACGACTCTAATTATACTTCGACGAGTTGTTCCATACTGCATATATGTATCATCACGTCGCCTTGACGATAAGAGCTTCCTTCCATACACAGAACAGTTCTGTATACGGAGGTATAATAAAATTATTGTTATACACGAGGTTCCTGGGCTCGTTACACAATGCTAAGGAATGCTACTGCGCTGCTAATTATATGAGGAACATTCCATTCTCGCGATTCTATGGATCGCCTAATAAGTTAAGATAAGTTTTTGCGATTGTAGTGTTCCCTATCCGATTTCAATGCCCTGGAGCTTCGCGACAGTTTGAATGGCGCTGAGAAAGAACGTCATGAACCGCTGATCTAATCAGGAAACCTGAATCAGGAAACAGGTATGCAGCGTTGGATATAATTTCGATTTTTGGAACACAGGCATCGTAAATAACGTAACGACTATTAGGTGCGATCATTCCAAAAATAAACCTTAGATTTTCTTCGGGGATATATCTTCGCTGCTTTCGAGATATTTTTTTTATACTGGATTTAACCGGTTTTTACAGTTGCCTTCTTTATGTTGTACATTCCGTATCTATGCTTGTATCGATTGGTTAAAATTACATGTATTCAACGCTGAATTCAACAGTGAATTTAAATACATATCAATTTTCCAAGTTTCCGATATTCCAAATAATTATACAAAATATAGATTTATAATTTATACGGTTGGTACAACCGGCAGCCACCAGACGTCACGATTGCTCGGCGTTCTCACGAAAATAAAAAAAAAAAATAAGAAAAATGTCTTTGGTACGCGTTTCTGTACTTTAGCGTATTTTCAGTGTTCGAAAAATCGAAAAATTAATGCACTTATAGCAGTCATGAATTGCTGATAAAGAAATGTTGAATCGAAACAGCGCAAAATCTCAAAAATTATTTTACCTACATGAACGTATGATCATATTGAAGTCAGTAGCCTTATCTTAACGATTCATGCAGAGGAAAATCCGTTATCTCAAGATTTTGATATTGTAGTAAGCCGTAATAAAACAAAACACACTCATATTTTGAAATTTTAGTTCCTAACCCCGATTGTTCACACCTCAGTAGAATAGCATACCGGTCACACTGAGTGAAAATTCATCCCAGCTCCATGAAGGTGATATCCTGCTTCAACAATGAATTCTAAAAATAAAAAATAAATATTTAGATATTGTTTAAGGATCGCAGAAGGAGCTCTGTCAGTTTTCCTAATCGAAATTGATTGTCTAAATATTGTAAAACATCGTCAAAGTTAAGGTAAAAGGGGAAAAAAAATTCTAACGGAATTACGTTACGTTAACGTAACGAAACATTCGCGAAAAAACCATTATTGTACAATTTTGGAACGAATTTCGTGGAGTTGGTTTTTCAAAATATGAGTATATTTTGTTCATCATATGTTTAACTAAATGATAGACAAACCTAAAGGTGCGAAGTAACAATTTCCCCTAAACATGCATATTTGTGCTTGACCTTTACCGCATCGAAACGAGCTACTGTATATATCGAAGCTGAAAAAAATGCGCTCTTAGAATTGAACAGAACCGTCCTTCAATAACGTGACGACGATCTTTCGAAAGTTGTTAAATATGATAATTATGATTTATCATGATGGGTTGGAATTTGGGAATTTTGTCTCACCCATTCACGAGATACTGTTCAATCTGTTATCGTAATGTTACTGTTACAGTTACCTTTACTACAGAATTTTTCTGAAAACATGATTCATAATAAATGGGTTAAAGAACCTGCAACATACATAAATCCTGATCGCGTTGCGTCGTCGAAACTGCAGTCGCGTCGTCTCGATACGAGAGGGAGAGAGAAATAAAAAGGGAAGAAAAAATGTAGGGCAAACTCTCCTCCAAGCAAAAGAAACCCGTTAGTTCAAGGCCAGAACAAGCACGTGGTGATGGGAGGGAGGACCGACACAATCCCTGCTAAAAATAGACGACACGTGTGACGTAGGACGCCGGCTATACTAATTCCAAGGTCTGCTGGCTGGTTGCAGGCCATCGTCATCATCGCAATCATGCCGCGATCCACCTTCGACTTCGTCCCTTCGTCATACAGACGCAAGCTTTGCGTCGTTCGTTTCTTCCAAACTAGACGACGATGCGTATACATATCTATATGTATTATCTACAGTGTATATACATTCGCGATCCCTTGCTACATATGTACAGGCGAAATCAATACCCTTTGACGCAATGTCTCGTCTTCTCCCGGCACAGAGTCCGTAATATTACAAAATATTGCCCGCGGTAATGCAGCAGGTAGAACACTATCGTAATTCTGCGCAGTTGGTATTTCACTTCCATATACATATATCTCATATATATATATATATATATATATATATCCCCGAAAAGCACCTCCGGTGGAAAAACCTTTCGCCAAGTATCACTTGGTAATTTAATTTTTTTTTCTGGATCTTCGTCAATCTATGAGGTATTTTGTGTAATATAATAAACAGACATATACTTGGTGCTAGTATGTGATTTCAATTTTTTTTTATAAACGATGAGAACACATTTTTAATGTATTTGGCGAAAGGTTTTTGCATCGGAGGTGCTTTTTTGGGGATATCACTGCTTTTTGTATAAATTTATTTGTTACTCGTTCTTTAGTTTTATGTATAAACTACTTTTGATAGATATTGATAACTTCGAAGTGCAGAGAATTGTTTTGGACCAAAGTCATAGTTATTTTAAGACGTTTCAACGCAGCATCTAGTTGGTACGATAGTGCTACAGATTGTCATACCAAATTTACCCGATTACATAAGCATAAACATAAGCTTTGCAAGACTATTAGCATACTATAGCTTCATTGAAAGCTCTGCTGTTCATTGAACTAATTTAAAGTAGTCTGATAATTATGACGAATTTGTATATTTTTACTTAGTTCTGAACCTATGACTATGAAACACATGAACATCACTTTCTTTCATTATATTACACACATTGAATCAGTGTCCAAGAAACGACATTAGCACCGTAACCAGTTATGTTGTTTGTATTGTATCAGAACGTTTAGTTTTTTAAAGTTTATTTTGTACTGAGATTCATATTGCTGACTTCGCTTGCTCGAGACTTTATCGACTCACTATGTTTGATATAGTGAGCACTCAGTGCTACATATATCGCTGCATATACTTGAAGGTCTGATCGATGGAGCTCATTTGCAGAGTTTCTAGCTACCCAATTTTCCGTAATTATTCATATATTTATCATGAATTTGTACATCAACACTGAATTGATTTTTGTTATTAAAGGTCATCTATTAGCACTCTAGATAAATCCTGTTTTTGGATCAGGCACTATGAAATAAAGAATTCAGTTAACAAACGTCACATAGTTCAAACTTGATCGGTGAAAGCTACACAACATCAAGAGTAAACATGTTAAAATTACCTTCAATCTTGTGAACATTTACCTCTAAGTGACTGATATTTAATTACATGGAAATTAGTACACATGAAGCTTTGCTGGTCATTGGTATTGCTATAATTTTGCCGAAAGACTCGACTAGAACTTCTGAATGTGTAAAGATTTCAAATCTTCCTAAAGCAATATTATAAAATTACTTTTGATGCACCTTAAAGTTGTACAAAGAAATCTGTGGACAGGTTCTGCAATGATGGTCAAAGGCGCCACGCACTTTGAAATCGTCAATGATTTACGAATGATTTCCCGGTAATTTCCATTATTAAAAAACAGTTTGAATACCACTAGTCTTTGAGTGGTTCCTAAAGATATTTAGTATATTACTGATTTCCAGGTGACTATCAATATTAAAGTACATCTTGAATTCTAGTGATTTCCAGTGATTTTTGACTAATTCCTTAAGTGAGTGGTCCCTTCATGCTCGTGTTGATCTTACGTTCGATCGTTCATATTTGGAAAACTGGCTTTTCACGCACATGACACACTAATTCTGCTTCAGTCGAAGCTTTTAGTGTCTAAAATATTATAGAAAGATCGTTTTAATGTTCAGGTTCGACAGAACCACAAGAGCACTATATATTTCATACATGTTTGCACTCAAAATTATGACTCGAAGAATATATCAACCATAAATAGTGTGTAATTATCTACCGACCTTATAGCTTGCATTGTGTAGTCCAGGAATTTCCAACCCCCATGATGATAAATGACTGAATAAAAACTGAACAAGAACAGACTTGGACTAGCTCGTACAGAGTACAAGACAATCAAATTTTAAGGTAACAAGACTGAAAATAGTAAGACACCGAGGCTAGCAAATACTCGTACGGCAACTCATTTAACGGATTGTTTTCGAAATGCATTATTTAATGAGAGCCCAGAGTTCTATATATTCCAACCCTTGTCCTTCGCGTTTGGCCAATATCAATTGACTTCTCTAGTTGACGGATCTATGCTTCGTCGGTGACGCCACATAAGAGAGGTAATAGTATGCTTGCATCCACCTGTCAAACAAGATACTAAATTAATGATACTTCACATATATTTTATGCTAAAACGAATTGCTTTGAAAATACCAGCTGCTGCGGCACATTTGTGACATTCTACAGATTTTATTTACTCTTGGCTTTTGTCCACCATCGGTGTTACGACGTACGATTTGCTACTCACTTTGTGCGCTGGACTAAATTTTTCTTCCACAGTGCATGCTGAGCTCAGCGACGTACTTTCTCGCGCAAACCTAATTATATAGTAAGTACATCTGTTACATTATGTATATGGAAAATGTAGATTCTCTTTGGTATGAATAAGAAAATAATTTTTGTACACTTTCCTCAGTACAAAGAAGTATATAGAAAACACAATTAAGGAAGTAGACTGTGGTTGACGTTCATTGTGAGGTTATAATGCACTTTCAAGAACTTGACGTAAAATATTGAAAATTTGAATGAGTCACACATATCTATGAAAGAGATTCCACAATTTATCGACCAAATATCATAAATTTAGACCAACATGATATGCTAACTCAACCAACAGGAGATGACTTACCTGCCGACTTTATTCCATGTCTTTCAGCTCCGACAGAATCTTTATTTTTATTGAAAAACTTTGCCAACATACCGGTATCAATTTTTGGCACATTGTTCGAGATTGCTTTTGAAAACCAATGTCGTTCATAATTTTGCAAAAACACGTTGGACGAGCTATAGAAGATTTTGTCGACAATTTGAAATGCGGCCAATCAGCTTCGAAAACAAAAATGCTCAGCTTTCGCCACCAGAATTCTAGTGTTCACATAAAATTTGCGAGCGACTTTCTATGTCATTTATACTCATAGGGCGAGCCGATTCCATGGGTCAAAAACAGCGAGATCCTCTACGATGGGAAGCCGCATTTTACACTGATTGTATATCTATAGGTATATCTTATGATGAGGTATTGATATAGGGCCGAGTATAGGGCTTAATTGAAAGCTCTAAAAATTTGTAAACGTATGAAACTCGTCGAACGTCGAATTGCATCGCGAGAATGGAAAAATATGTGATAATATTTTCGACGGGTAGGCCAAAGGCGGGCGTTCATGTTTTTAGTGAACTAGATGCGATCGGCGGCTGCCGATCTTGATACGTATTCGTCAATTTTAATTTGCGCAATGGATCTAGCAACGAGCTCAACGAACGCAACTAAGTTCTGATCTAAACATCTGCGTTTATGTTGTTATAACAGAATTATTTTTAGACGAAGGATTCCGATTACCGACAGGGAAAAAAAACTCAAGCCGTTCATCCTGTTTACAAATTTCGATCCGACTAATTTATGTATAATTTACGTAAGAATACGGTAAAGGCTGTCAGATTTACCCCAACTAAAGCACACTTTGCTCGTCGGAATAGATGCTTGGAACTTGGTCTTTGAAGTATGTATGTATGTACATGTTTTTTCTGTGTTTTTAATCATACGAAAAATACGGCAGGTGACTGTCGCAGCACAAAGGTTAGAATAGGTTCGACCTCCACATAACATAAAAATGCAAGAAAAAAAATCAAAACAAAAAAATCAAAAAAAAAATGCACTTCAGAGACCAAACTTCAACATTCCTGCGGTAAAGTGGTAGAGAGGGTAGAGAGTATCGAAACTAATGGAGTTTTGGCAAAACGTACTTATTAGAGTATTATTCCATTTTTGTCGAACAAAAATGATTTTAGACTAAAGCTGCGTAGTACATAAAAGATAAGTTTTTTCCTAGGTTATATTTAAAGAGAAAAAAAATTCTCCAAGATTAATAAACTAAGTATCAAAATAAAAATGAAAAAACTTTTTGAAAATCAGTTTTTGTGAGTTATGACCTTGAAAATCAAATTCGCGTATATTACTACTATTAGGTTCGTGATTAGCGAGTCAAAATACATGGGTATACGAAATTTCAAATTAATGGACGATACGGACTTTTCAGAACTATCCAAAAACATTTTAAAGTAAATAGTGAATAATATTCGAGAAAGTATGCAAAAAATCGATTTTTTTTTATACTATGTTGCATCAAATGGATCAAGTTGACAAGTTTACCGTGTAAAGAAGGGTAATAAAGGAGTTTTCTGTGAAAAATTTGTGAGTGACACCTGAACGGAACATATTTAAATAAAACGAAAAAACTTTTTCATTTAAAAACAAGGGATGGTTGAAAACTTTACGCTTTTTCAGTCGTTTTTCAGTTCTAGCGACTAACATTCTATCGGGGTAAGGTTGAAATTTCGAATTTTTTGGTGGTGAAACTTAAAGTAAAGAAATCACACTTTGACGAAACATCGAAGTTCTGTACGGTTCGAAACCCGACGCTCAAAGTTCCGAATGGGCAAATTTCCGAAAGCATAAAATGCCGAAAGGGCATAACTCCAACAATTGAAAGTTCCGAATGGGCAAGAATGAGCAAATTTAGAACAAATGAAGCATCGAAATCCGGAATGTCCGAAAATTTTCAGTTCTGTGAATTTCTGTCTTGACAAAATTTCACCATTCTGAACTTTCTTTGTTTGGGATTTTTGATATTCTTGAGTTCGGAATCTTGGTCATTCTGATTGTCGGTTTTTATGATTTTTCACACCCACTCGTCAACTAAGCTACGCCGCGTTAATTTTATTCTATCAAAACTTTAGTTTTCGGAACTTTGCTCTATCGTAATTTGAATTTTCGGAGTCCTGTATTTCCGAATTTCGAACTGTAGAGTTATCGACCATTCGAAACTTTGTTCTTTCGTAAGAGTTTGAATCCTTTATTTCAAGTTTCGTCACCAAATAATTCGAAATTAAGTGCTTTGGTAACTTTTCAAATTCGGAACTCCAACCCCGCCCCATTTTATCCAATGCGTATAATCCAACTCCCGTAGCGTCTGAAATGGAGTTTCGGTTCTATACAAAAGATGTCTATGCTGACCGCGGAAGGTTCGAGGATGCGTTGAATAGGGTGAGGAACCGACGTAGTTATAAGCATACGGAATAATACGGATTATATGTACATGCAGAGTTCCAAACTAGGGGAGGCGAATTAACGTGAACGTGAAAAATATTCTTACATCCATCGATTCGCAAGGGGTTGACTAACGAAGACTCGAGAACGAAACGTGTATAGGTATAGGTATAATAAGCAAACATGTCGACGTACATACCTTGTTCACGAGTGCACTCGAAGCCTGTAGATGATCTGCTGCGTCGAAACTAAATCACCTGTTACTGCAATAATTATTGTTTATAGAAATCACTCGAGAGTCTGTATTAAAGCACAAAAACTACGGTGCCTAGGCTACTTACGTAGTTCGAAGAAATCAAGAGAATGGTAACAATTGCCACTGCGTAATATTACACCTATTTATTCAATTGTTATTCAAAACCGATGGTTAAGGAAAACGAACGGAGGCAATTGTAAGCATACACCAACGGAGTTATCTGTTTATTACTCAAACGTCAATAAAACGAAATCCCCAAACGTCCAACGTTATACAGGCGTTTGAGCCGCTAACCCTTGGCTATAAGTTTACTCTTCACTATTATTATTAATATTATTATTATGATTATTGTTTATGGAAATAATTAAACAGTCGACGTATCCGTTTATTAGGAATAGGATTTATTGTTATCGAGTCCGGTCGCAGGGATTCTAAACTGTTATCGATGCCTGTTCACTCATCCGTGACCTGAGACGTACTGAGAACAGTCAGCACTGGCCATGAGCTTCGTATATCGGACGCCGGCCGTCAGCTAACAGACTGTACTCGCTTTCAATTCGTCACATGGCAGAACGCCGCATTTACCCTTTACTCTTGATCGCTGCGCCTGCTCGCTGTTACGTATGCTTTTGCCGCAATGGAGGTTGCAGTCCTTTAGGCACTCTGTATTGATTAATCTTCTTTCTGGTTTTTTAGGCCAACCGTATTAGAGTTGATATTATGTTGCGTAACAGATTTGATTGCGTTGGTATTACTTTTCAGAATTGGCACGGATTTTTATTATAATAAAAAACGAGATGTGCGATACAAACTTAATCCAAATCATTAATTCCTTTGTCAATTAGGTAGTCAAAGTATTTTGTAAGCCATTAAAAAAAATCACTACAACTGAACGGTACCTGTAATTCCTCCGTGTATCACGTTCATGACTTATTTCATCAAACACGTACCCGGAAGAAATATTTTAATGAAACTTAGTTTAATAGTACAGAAAACAGTATTACGTGACGCATCATTTGAACTAATTATTTAGAATACAAATGGGAATTCTTTTAATACCACGTATCCATTATTTTTATAGTTATACTGTTATAGGTATATTAAGAAGAAATATTGTAATCAGAGTGAATTAATATACGTGATATCATTTATTTTTTGTCAATATCGTATCTCGTTAATATAATGACATAATATAATAATTAAAAAATATAGTGTGATTTCTAAAAGTACAATAATAATCTAGGTAAAATATAATAGAATAATCGGATGATCGTATATAATAGAGATGTTTAGAATTACAAAAACGAATATCAACTCGAATATAATCGAATAATTGAAACAGTGGTACAAAATATAGTGCAAATATATGCTTGCTATACACAACAATGAGAAATTGTTAACGGTTTTTCGAATAATTTTTTTTTTTCATTTTAATCGTTTTATCTTTCCTTTCATTATAATGATCTGTCGACACTTCTAAATTTTCATTTCTCACAATACATTTAAACGTCATTCCGAAATCATGATCTTTCTAATTGTTACATGATAGCTTGGACATAGCGCATAATATTACATGTATAATATAGATTTATAATTATATGAAATATGAAAGGAAATGTCGTTTTTTTCTATTTCTTTTTTTTCCTACTACCGTATGGCTTTCTAAGTTATAGAGTATTATAA
Source organism: Diprion similis (assembly GCF_021155765.1). Classification (NCBI taxonomy): domain Eukaryota; kingdom Metazoa; phylum Arthropoda; class Insecta; order Hymenoptera; family Diprionidae; genus Diprion; species Diprion similis. The sequence continues at coordinate 3,945,042 of NC_060106.1, forward strand.
TCTATAAGGCTTAGAACAAACTAAATTCAGTCAGCTACTTGAATCAAGAGTTAGACTGAATTTTGTCGTCTTATAACATTTAATAACAAAGCTGCTCTTTATATCACTATTCGATATGAATTAAAATAAGAGACGAAAAAAGAATAATAAATAGAAGAAAAAAATTGATAGCATCATTATTCTAATTTATTCGTGCCACTATGATCTAGAGACGCCTAGACTGATTTGCGAGTGCCTACTTCGTTAATATATATCCTAAAAAACTATTTTATAGGCCTGAAATACTGCTCTCAATACCGATGCCATTGGAGTTTGACTTGGAAATTTATACATGAACATTTGTTCAGATTTAATTACTTCCATTTTCATAAAGGAAGGGCTATCGTATATATCACATATAAATACTTCAGACTGTATATATCTACATACTAAGATTTTCGAATAATCATAAAACCATTTGCAAGGATACAATAGGTTATGCAACAATATTTTAGACTTGTTAACGAGTTAAAAAAAATGCAATATCTATTATACTAAGGGTATTATCAACATATCATACAATAGTTTCATGAATTTATTCAAATCATCATTAAGATAAGCATTTTTAATACAATGCCAATGAACGCGGTGCGTTACTAAGTATGCCTATTTTAAAAAAGTCAAAAAACTGTAGTTCCAAATCACATGATATGCAGATTTTGAGTTAGCAAAATTCTCAAAATATAATTGCTGGTTTTTTTTACACGGAATGTACGTTGATTATATTTGCTAATTATATCGCAAAAGGAAGTATGTGGCGGTCACTTTCCAGAGTTTTTGTGAAGTAAGTTTTTTTGTCATTCAACCACTAAACACAAGTATTGTGGGTAAATAGGATGATTAATAATTATTTTTATTATTTAAATACTAATATTGCTATACTTTGTTCTTAATGTCGGGCACTGTGCTTAAAGTAAGCACATCCCTTACTGATCCCTCGATGAACCTTAATTTTGTATACTCATATAAGTTTCGTAATATTGTATATTTTGTGTATTTCAACATGATTATGTATAATAAAGATGCTTAGCATTATATTTCTACGTGCTATATTCTTATATAATTTGATTATTGTTCCATCCCAGTTTGTACGATACATTTCGAATATCTTTTTTACAATCTTTACACGCACCTTGTTACTTGCGGACACTGGTTTGTTCGGGTTTTTTACCTAACATTACAATACTGTGAAATAAGAATATCTGATAACAAATTAGAATTGTTAGTCTTTTACACACCACCTCTGTTGAGTAAGCTACGATATAATCGTGATTTAGTAACAGGAATAAGGTAGATGATCATTCCGTGGACAAGATACCAAAATGATACGATTTAATGCGTTAGAAATATATCATACAAACGGCAATCTCCATTGCTTATTCTAATCTCGGAAAAAATGTGTACATGCTGATAGGTATATTTTATACAACAGCTCAGAAGCTACCACGCTGCTGTGGTTGCTGTCGTGGGACGCTAGTACCTATACAATTAGTTTATTTTCTAAATAAAAAATATTTATATATATTTTTTTCTTCTTCATCAACATAAACATTCAACAACAACAAAAGCTACTCTTAGTTTTGTCCCGCGCACACTAAAACGTATTTACATTACGAAACAACTGCCGATAACGTTGGGGAAAAACCGTGATAAAATAAAATACCTAATCTGATTTTTCCAAGAGATCGTTGGCATTTTATAATTTTTGTAAGAACTAGACTCCAAGAATTACACTTGCGTGTAGATTACTTGAACAAACCTTACCTTTTCACTTGGAAACTATGCAATAAAAATTTGAAGTGAAAATATGTGTATGCCAATAGGCCCACTTGGTCAAGTGTAAAGTTTGTCTGTGCACGGTACTTACAATAAAATGAAACAAAACTGAATATCGGCAGTTTGATTCTATAGATCTCTTAATAATAAATCATTAATGTTGTAAACGAAATTAAAACATAACGTATAAACATAGATAGTTGTAAAATCGACAAAATGATTCTTTACACTTCATTTCCGAAATGAATGTATCATAAGCAATGCGAATGTATAGTTATAAAACACAATTTTTACTATGATTACTACACCTCAAATTTTTTCACAACAGATCTGTAATACCTACGTTTTTTTCCAGATTTCATCAACTTCATGCATATGTTTACTGTTTGTTGTAGAAATTTATTGTTTAATATTCTATATTCTTGTATATTTACCATACGATTTTGCAGTTAGCCATTCATAGCATATTGTTTAAGTATTGCAGACCTTCTTATTATTTCAGTGTAAGTTGCTATGATAATCCAAAATTTAGATCTAACTTCTATTATTATTACCAGGACTGAGAGCGCTACCAATATTATCTATTTCACGTTGTGCTCGAGAAATTTTCACTTTGTCACGCGGCGTACCATCCTCACCCGTCTCCATTGCAAACATCTTCATCTTTTCTTTGAAACTCAACTGTTCGGGTACTGCACCTAGTTGAGAATTTTGTTGCTGTTTTTGCTTTTCCGCCAAGCGTCTCTGTCTCGGATCCCTGAATAAAAATATCTCATTGAATTATGGCAAATAGATGTAACTTTGCTGGTTTCATTTGTTACGGGCAAGGAAATATTTATAAGAAACACAGTTTTAACTTACTTGTAAACTTCCTGAGCTCCTATAACACCTGGGGTTCCTCCAGGAAATAAACCAGGTCCTTCTGGAGTTTTAGGAGATGCTAACATATTCTCTGCATCATTTATAAAGTTCTGTGAACAAAATTTTATATCTCTAATGGAAACTTTTTTTCTACAAGGTATATGATACATAAATAAACGCTAACATCATTTGACATCTATCAACTTATTACATTCATGGAATGAAAATTATTAAAAAAAAAAAAAAAAAAAACGAAATGATCTTTATAATAAACAAATTTACAGTTAATGCATATAGTATAGCGATGAAGTTGCGAATGATTACTGGTTAAACTACGTCGTATGTATGACTGCAGTAATGAAGACGAAATTTGTTTTTTTATGATGTGGCCGATGATTTAAACATATTCTTATCGATGAGATGACGTGATTGAGCCTCATGAATATGCAATCCAAATTCACAATATTATACAGATATCATGCAATGATTACTGTAGATGATTATACAGATGTACATACAGTACAACGTTGCAATTTTGAGATGTGTATACTGTATACCTTATTCGAATATCTGCCAACGTGTGCATTTTGACAAAATATTTAATTTTTTAATTGTTCACAATGTGTCCACACAGCTGAATTGTCTACAAACAATTATTACTAATACTTCATAGTTACTTCTGCGCTATAGAAACAAGTTGTGAACTCTACATCTTTGTGTTTTATTAACATAAGTATGGAAATAGGTATTAATTGAATAGTTTTTTAATACAGAATAGCGATCTACCCGAATTGAATGATTACTGTAGCAGTAATTTTATGTGGTACGACTGAATTTTTGAATGCTAGTAGAACTTGTATACATGGATATTGGGCATAATTTTTAATCTTTACAAAGTGTAGGATACTTACATTAGGATCCTCTCTAATGGTGTTCATCGTAATAGATGATGAATTGGTAGTAGAGTTTGCAATCCGCGGTGTCGGATCTGTGTTCGCATTAGGATCATGGAAAGAAACTCTTTTCACTGCAGTTGTTTGATGTGAATTACTCACAGCAATACTTGACGTCGTTGAAGTATTTGACCTAAGGGCACTCTGTTGAGACATCACTGCATAGCTAGAGCCACGTTCAGGTGGCGGTGGAGCGTCGTTACTCTCATTTTGCGATGCTGTAATTATAGAATTTTACCCCAAGTTGAACAACTGTATCAATTATGTGAGCCACCATGGATAATGAAATTGTGGATGCACTTATGAGACACTTACACGGGGGTGAACTTGGTCCATTTATGACCAGATTATCCAAACGCAACATTCCAGGATGAAGTTGATGCTGGCTTCTCAAGTTAGACTGATGTTGCTGCTGCTGCTGCTGCTGCTGCTGTTGCTGCTGCTGTTGTTGCTGCTGATAGATTTGCTGTTGCAGTTGCATTTGCTGATGCATTTGTAGCTGCTGTTGTTGTTGTCGGATATCTTCCTCTCGTTTTCGATGATTCTCATCAAATTCAGCTTGCTTCCTTTTCAGCTCTTCCATCCTACGTTCTCGGTCTCTGTCTTCGTTCGACTGTGCAGGGCTTAAGGAACCAGACTTCTGACCACTTCCAAGCTGGCCCATAGTTGAACCATACATAGGCGACATGGGTCCTTGACTCATCGTACTCTGTTGACTTTGGTTTTGCTGTAAGTGGGATGTGCCTGAGCTGTCACTCTGTCCAGGATATGTGTTGCCGCCTCCAGGTGGTCCTTGTTGACTCATAGCCGTGTGGGTCGGGATGTTTATGGATTGCAATTGGCTGCTAACTGGTTGAGGTGACAGAGTTCCCCGTATAGATTGATTGTTGGAATTTCCTCTTGTCAGATTCGATTGTTGATTGGCTTGATTCGATCTGTCTTGGGCGGCAGCCATTCGAAGAAGACCTTGGACACGCTGGGCACTTTCTTGCTCAAGATCGTTATTTTCTTCATCATCATCTTGCTGATTTGCAGCCTCTTCAGCTCTCCTTTGAAAATCTCGTTCCAACTGAAGAGCTCTAAGCTGCTCTTCTTGCTGCGGTGTCCTGTTTGGCAATGCACTTAGTTCCGCTATTTGATGATCTCGCCACTGCCTCGCTGCTTCTCTTCGTCGAGCTTGTTCCTAAAATTCAGAATTATTCATCAGTTTTACGGAAAATAAGATCGATGTTGATTATTTTCCATTAGTTATTGTCAGCAGGATGCTTCAAAAAGGTACAAAAGCCAGTTTCTTTCATCTACGATCTAAAGATTAATAATATGTCTTTATGCTAAGTTTACACACTTTTTCTCTCTCTTCACGTTGCCAAGGATTAGTCGCACTATATTGATATTGTCGAGGCTGTTGCGTCGGTCCAGTTGTAGGATAAAAACTGCCTCTGGGAGGTTCACCCATACTTGCGGTGTACCTGCAGATGAACATGGAAACAAAAAGTACCGTAAGTGTGCCGCCAAAGAAGCACATATGAACAATAGCCAACGAAATTTGTTCTTTTTTATAATGGTAAGGCTTTTTACCTAGAGTCAGGCTGTTTACTGTACAATGGATGTGTCGAAGTATTTGGCGGTGGTGGAGGGGGGCTTTCTCTGTAAGCATCTTCGGGAAGGTGAGGTCTCAGAATGTTTTCAACATTCCCCTGAATATTTCCGTCTCCATTTTGCATTCTATTTGTTATCTGCTCTCCTTGATATTGACCATTTCTAGGATCCGTTGATCCGTTGGAATACTGTGGGCTATTTTGAGCACTAGGAAATTGGCGATTTTGCTCTGCAAATTGTCTGTTTGGGTCAAGTATCTGGCGATTTGGATCCTGAAGTCCCAATTGTCTGGGGTCCATTACTAGACCATTACCGCCTCGAACAGAATCGTGCTTCACTTTAGGTGTCGTGCCGTATTGTCCGTAAGGTTGTTGATGTTTACTGAATTGACTGTACTGCCCGTACTGTCCATCTGGGTAATTAAAATGCTGTGCACTTTGCCTCGTATTGTATGTTGGAGAAGTTGGGCCCAAATTAGGAGTGGAACCGATAGGTCGTGATGGTCTAGTAGAGTTTGCTGCTTGAGCCGCAGTCAATGGTCGAACATTGTAAACATTTTGGCGGTATTGAGTAGGGATAGGTCCAGCACCTCGCAATTCACGTCTCCTAACTTCTTCCTGCATCTCTTGGAGTTTGGCTTCTTGACGAATTATGTCACGAGACGATTGGGATCTTGGAGGAGCGCCTTGTTGCTGCAGTTGATTAACAGGATAATTCTGTTGCTGACCTTGCGGAATGTATGCAGATATCGGTCGATCCCTGCCTTGGCTTGTATCAGTTGCTGGTCGATTGAGAGAGTTTTGAGAACCTCTTAAGCTTTTTTGCGTATGCAAAGGACTTCTGAAAGTAATAAATTCCGTATTGTTGATAAAAGGTTTAATTAAGATCAACAAGTATAATATGTCATTAAATGAAAAAAATTTTCACCAATCAGAATACAACTATAAATATTACTTAGACAATCTGTAATTAATGTTTGCACACATTCTGTTCAGTATACAGTATTGGACCTCTTACTGAATATTCGTGCACGAAGATCATAATTTTTTCGAACGACAAACATTTTTACCAAACATGATGCAAACAAAGACAAATTCAGTGAGAACGATAAGAAACTGTTCCACAGTAACTATTGAGACTGGTAACGTGGGAAGACTGACCGATCGTCCAATGGCTGTGGCGGACTAGGCTGTTGTTTCATTCCTGGATCTTGATTTCTGTACACGCTCAAATTTTGATAAAATCTTTCTGCTTCGTTACTTTGTGAATTACTATTTGGAGGAATAGTATGTGCTTGGCTTGGATTCAGATTGGGAGATGATTGTTGCCGGCTGACTAAACCTGTAGGTGGCAACGTTCCTGCGCGCATGGGGTCATGTAAACTATGACTTGATCTGTAAGTAGGTGTAGCAGTTTATTATAATTCATAATAATACCTCGAATTTCTTGTTATACGTGAAAGGATTAATATCAGAAAGTTTATTTTCCCACAAACCAGTTATTAGTAGTTGCTTGATTACTTCTAATATGTAATGAAATTCGTGTAATGAATTGATGACGGTTTTATTATTGGCATAAATGATTCTGGTATTCATATTGGATTCAACTTTTTCAAATATGATAAATTGCCTAAGCTTTACACAATGTATGCTATACTTACCGAGAACGCAATGTGGTTGCTCCATTCATTGCTGGCATTGGAGGAGGTTGCACTGGAGGGGTGACGCTATTGCTAGAAGATGCCCGACTATATCCCGGATTGAAAATTTCATGTTGCTGTTTTCCCTCTGTTCCTACATCTGGGAAAATTAGATGCATTGAAATATTGGATATTCAAATCAAGACCCCATGCAGCAAAACTTGGTTTTGATAAGAGTGGTGTAATGAAGAGTGTGAATTGTACAACGTGAATGAGTTGAGATGAAATAAACGCCATTTTCTGAATCAAACAGCACTCAATTCATTGGGATATGTATTACTTACTATGCAGGGCTGGGACAGACTTGCTGCTATGAATTTGTTGGGGAGTAGCATCGTGTCCAAGTCGTGACGGTAGATCACGCTCGCTCATGCGACGGGGCCCTGTGATAGCACAAGATGCAGAAAGATGCAATTGGTTAATGCTCTAATGTGCTGAAAGCTGCATAATTACTAAACGAAACGTGCTCGCATGCTTCATTCTATTATGCTATTAATTGAATTTGCAGAGTATAATGTATAATGTATTGATTGATTCAAATAAAGCCACAACTTCGAATTTGAACTCATTTGACCTGACTCGATTGACCCATACGTAACTTGTGTTAAGAAATAATTTGACATATCCTAATTCTAATTCGAGATGTGAATTTATTTGAGTAACGAACATATGCATGTATATGGTCTTCATAAATATGATTAAGCTAATGAAAATGTAAAGTATTGCAGAGAAGCAGATTTATTTAGTAATTTATAAGACTATCGGAAAAATAATAACAAGTTCCCAGGCAGAATCATTGCAATATAAACTAATTGAAAAAATATGTTATCACTATGTATGTTCCAAGAAGAGACATATAACGGATTAGGTGATGAAAAATACTGATGTGTGGTAATCACATGAAAAATGGGAATGAACAGACACTTTGCAGTGCTAAATGGATGGAAGATATAAACGGTATCAGCCAAAACTGTAGTTTTAAACTGATATAAGAATATTAAATGTACCGTTGACCACTATGTTTTAGTTTCCGTTATTTCTATCTCGTGATGGGGAAGAAGTTTTTTTATGGTTTAATGTACATCTAGGTTTTAGTATTGCATACCTAAGATAAATAAAATATTGCCATGGAGTGCAATATTTAAATTTTTTCTCGTTTTCGGCAAATAATAAAAATGAAGGGCAATTAAGTGTTGGATTGAATGCTCGTTTATTGTGAAATTTTTATGAAATAAAGTATTCAACTGAACCAGGCAGTGTAACTGTCAAAACACATCGAAAATATTATCTGCCGGCTTACGCATTTCCAATACATTATCCAGCGGTGGAAATTCTCGAAAAATCCAGTCTCCTCTTTCAAATCTGGGTGTCGGTTTTTGTTCAGAAATGTCTAAATCAGTTTTACATTTTCTTTTTACAATTGAAGTTTTCTTTCGCATTGGCTTTTGAACTTTGGTACAGTGGCGCTTAACGATTGCATTTGAGCTGGTCTGAAGAGGGAAATCACAATTTCTTGCCAGCTTGGGCTTCAGAGTTACTTTTGCCGGACCTTTCTTTAATTGGGAAACAGTGTAAAAACTCTTCATGTCATCATCATTGGGAGAATTTTTATTTGCTAGGCTGCTGGAAATATTTCCGCAGCTTTGAGAAACTAATGGCTTCTTCAAAGATGATGCCGACACATTTGAGCTGTCTGAATGCATAGCTAATTCATCAGAGCTCTTTGATTTCTTTTTGGTTCTTATAAATGACTCCGGAAATTTTGTTGTTTGCTCACACTCATGGGTAACCAATTTATTTTTTTGATTTTGACAGTCTTTGTGGATGATTTGCTTTTGACATAAATTATCCAAGCTTTTAGACTTTGGTGAGTTACTTTTTAAAGCAATACGGCGTTTTTCGTGTGAATTTTCTTCAGTAATAGATACGGTGCTACTTTCATTTGTAATGATTTCACTTCCAAACTTGGACAATAGTGGTTGAATGTGAAAGAACGTAAGATTTTCGTTTAGCATTTCTGGTGCTGAGACAACCCTTGAACAACTAGGGAATACGAAATACTTTGGCGAATTGTCCATGTGTTCAGCCATATATGGCTCAAGGCTTGACGGTGAGACCAGGTCTTTCAGTGACCAATATTTCTCAAGTTTATTAATTCGTTTTGACAATTCAAAACCTGGTGATATATTCAATGTACTCAAAACCGTGGGAATCGAATATTTCCCACAATATTGGGTATGTGAAGTATTGATCATTCCAAAATTTGGACAATTGATAGTATTCTCATTGCTGTTGTAACTGCTGTTCGTATTCGATTCTGTGGTTACACACTTTTCAGAATCTTCAGTTTTGTTATCAGCCTCTATTTCTATCTCATGAATTTTTATACATTCTGGTATGAATAAGGGAGCATCAAGATTGTCTAGATTTGAAAATTCCTTGAGTTGTTGTATTATCTCTTGTTGTTCAGCTAGTGATAACTTTGAATCACTCTTTTTCAATTCACCTGGTGAATCATCATCATCGTCTATCATCGTACTGGCATCACTAATTGTTGCCGCAACACACAATTCGGTATCGTTCATCCCACTTAAATGCGTTTTGCTTGTTTTTTCTGAATGGTTTTCAACTGTGCCATTGCAGTTTGGACATTTGTTATTGCTGGATTCATCTTTGGCTTGAATGTCTAGTAGAATCATACTCCATTCCTTCTCACGTGTCGTCGAAACAAATTTATCTTGCATAAGCAGATCTGCTTCCGATTTGAATTGTTTATAGCTCGAATTTTTTCTAACTGTAATTTCTGGACTTCGTGGCGATGCGATATCAGGCTCGGATGAGAACTGTCTGGAGCCAATTAAATTTTTTGATTTGAATTTGATAATCCCAGCATCGCCAAGTTTTGAAAAATGCCTAGCCAACGCTGCAACTCGTCCACAACCCAAACGAACCTCTTCTGGAGATTTCCAACATTTACTAGCATTTGAATTTTCGCTGGAAACGTCACTGTTGAGTCCGCTCAAATCGAGATTAAGTTCAGGCATTATTGTATGCATCTGAAGAGTTGGTAAGGCATGTTTTTCTGCAATTTCAATATTTTCACCATTATCTGTAGAGTCTGAAGGTGTACTACTATTCTGCACTTCACTTGAGTCAACATTTTCAAAGTCGACTGTATCATCACCAGCAGTAGGTACATGTTTCACCTCGATTGGAGCTATAATTATTTCTGCATTTGTCCCAGATACCGGACGCCTTGATGAATTCAAATTGTTACAGGAGCAGTATTCCATAAGTTGATTTTTATTTGAACCTAGTTCAATATCTTTTGAAAGCGAATAAGATCTACCTCCTGACTTGATGGGATTTTTATATGATATTTCACTGGCTTTCTTCAACGTCTTATTACCTAGATTCAAATTTTCTGTCACAGAGCAATTTTCAATATGTAAAAATGACTTTGAGCAAGTCTTTCCTTTATAGTGGTCGGTTGATAAGTTTATGTGCAAATTATCGCAATCTTTTGATTTGTACGGAATACTGTGATGTTTGAAATCACCGGAAAATACGCTTTCCTGCGAGTGACAGGATAGTTCTAAGCCTTCGTCAGACTGGTCAATGTACGGTATAGAAGGCTCACTGTCCAATGAAATGGTTTTCTGTTCCATTTGTTCACTCTTTATACATGTTGCATCATTTTCTGACGAATAGAGACTATCCTGGGATTGATTTTTAGTAGGAAATATTAATTCAGTCTTGTCATTATTGTAATAACCATATTGAGGAATAACTGGATTTTGTGGTTGAATTTTTTTCCTCATGGGATACGCAGGATAACGATCTATATGGCTCGGAATAGTCAGGAACATTGGACTCGGTTCTTGAATAATAGGAATTTGTCTCTTATCAACCCATAGTCGTTTAGACCGATTGTACTCTTCATCGCTGGGCAATTCGTCAATTGGGCACATCGCTAAATTTGATTGAGGATTAACATTCTGACGTAACAATGTCCTGTTCTGAGACGGTGGACAAAAACTTTGCTGCGACTGGGATTCTAAATTCTGTAGTCCTATAGTTAGCTTTTGCGAAGAAGCTTGATTAGGGTATTGAAATCGATTAAAGTACTGCATCCTAGGTAATTGGTTGTGGGTTACTGTCGCACCTGGTTGAATATAGTCCGCCTCCCAATCGACCAAGTGTTCTTGGTATGCCGATTGCTTTGGTACAGATAAAAGATTGCCCATCGAGTGCGACGTAGAGGGTTGGGGAGCCTTGTCTGGTATTCTTGGGGGCTCTAAGTGTTCCGACTTTGGTCTGGTCTTATGCGCTGCTTGGAAAAATTGTTAGTTAAGCGTTAGTCAAGCCCAAAATGAGAACGAAATATGCGTAGAAATAGGATAGCAATAAAGATATTTGTTCCTGATATATACAAAAATATGATGCAATTATAGATTGATATTAGATAGAAACAAGAAAATAAGAGTTGACAAGTAAAATATAAGTCGTATACATGGCATAGAGACAAAATTGTTTAATCGCATGAATCTTATTTATTGCAAACTGCATGTATCAAATTGAGCTCAATGTATTCTAGTAGAATACTGCAGACTGATATAATTTACAAAGCGTAGTATAATTCGATTACAATAATACTGAGCAATTAGCCAATTTTGTCAAAAACAATGTTATACCACAAATTTAAGAGATTTTTGAACCCTCGATTATAACCATCTGCAAACCCAATGAAATTATGCAAAGAAGAAAAATAATTTCCTTCAGCATGACGGATGAGTTTATAATGAACACTTTGTATGTAAAAATGATTATGAATGATCTCTGACAGACAACAGGAAGCAAATTTTTAAGCCTATTTAATCGGGCAAGCAATGAAGCAGTTTTCAAGGTTTTCTGATATACATCCACGCGACCGTTTTATGTAGAAAATCATAATCTTGTACAATGGAATCTTATCTGATCGGGTCAAATTTTGTTGTAAAGAGAGCAAATGTTTCGTGTGTTCACCTCTGGTCGTGACAGGGGACTGTTGAGATAACAAAGTTGCCAATCCGTGATATATTGCACCTTGTTTAGCCACCTCTAGAGTGACTATTGGACCCGTGCGAACAAGATATTCAGCAGCCCTATAAAAGTATGAATTCATGTTACTTTTCTCATATTCCTTGAATAAAAATTTTAAAAGTATGGCCTGCTTATCTAATTATTTACATTAAAAATTATATTGCTAAGGTAGATGAGTTTGGTGATTGTTTTCTATCAGCTCAATTTGCCCTATGTAGGTATTTTCAAATAACAAGATACGCATGGTAATAATCTCTAGTATTCCGAGCTACATGAAGTGAAATTATGCGTTTAGGTACTGTTTACGCATTTCATATCATTGATTAATTACAGTCCTTATCAACATCAGAGTAATTATTTCTAGTCATGCTGTGATTAATAAACAATAGTAATATATAAATACGAAGTAAAAACTTACTTTTCTTGAGTAATACCGACCAGACTCTGTCCATCCACTTTCAATAACTGATCTCCTGCAGTTAATCTACCATCCTAAAAATATGACGTGAACAATAAATCTGATATTCGTTTGGATACATAGTAAAATGAGGTTAAGGAGATAATGTTGATAATTTGGTACAAAATTTGGTCTCCTGTCGTTAAAAAAAGTGTACAATTTTGTACACAGATATGTAAGTGAACTTACAGCATCGGCAGCTCCTCCCGCTACCACACTCTTGATGTAAATGCCCAACCTTTCTTGGCCAGATCCCTGAAACGAAATGGTAGAAGGTTAAAGTAAGAAGTTAAAAATAGTAGAAAGAAAACACTTCTACAGAAAAAGATGATTATTTAGCAGGAAATGTACTCCTAAAAAATTTCCTGTCTAGTGGTACAGCTGTTGAATTGTTTACAGTCCAGTGATTTCACGGGAAAATATGTTTCTATCATACTAGTGCGAATTACAAATCAGTTTTCATTCAGTTAAAGTCGAGGTTAAAGTGAAGATGACGATTGTAGTATTTTTAGTTAGCTCGAAAAATCATTGCTGAGGTAATGTCAGTCGGAACTACTCCAAGTAAGACCCACGAGTTTTATCAACAGTTTACAACCCATTTTCACTTTGAACGTGCAGTGTATTTTACGGCATACCTTAGCAGCAACTATGCTGAGTCCCATGCCATTGGTGGATTTGTGCAATTTTATTACTTGAATTTCAGGTTGGTTTTGACTTGATGCTTGCCCAGAATGTCCCGAGTAACCACCAGACCTGTTACTCATGGCGCTCGGACTCCGAGGCTAAAAAAATACATTTCCAGTTAAAAAGTATTTCTCATTGTCGGGTGTATAAATTTTTAGGTAAAATTAAACAAGTATCAACTTGATGATTGGAAGACGATTATATTCTATCTCTAGAAACATGTCCAGCTTTAAACCAGATAGCAACTCAAAATAATCGAATTTCAAACTGAAATGCTATCAATTTTACGGCATTGTGCTAATCTTTACATTGTTATGGTGGTCGATCATGTAGATAGTCCAATATCCGCTACTTGTAGGCTGTGGCGCCATTCTGCACAAGCCGTCTCTCTGCAATGGTGCAAGAAATTCCGCCAAACCAGGTGGTACTCCTCTAATCACTTCACAGCTGTATCCATCTTCCGGTAATAGCAGAGCTAAAGCTAATGTCGGTTCTTCTTCCAGACGGATTTCCCGTCCATCAGCACGAGCTAGTTCATCTGCCACACTTTCAGCCACCTTAATAGCAGATTAAATATGAAAATTGTTTAATATAATTTATAATAAATCAAGAAGCAAACATGTGCATTCACATATGCTTCAGGTTTAACCTCTGAATTTATAGCAGTTGTTCGTGGTTAATTATCAGCAATAAGTTGTTGTCAATGATTCAGAGTGATCAGGAGATTTAGTCACAACGAACACCAATACTCACTCGTACAACATTTTCAATTAATTCTGCTGGTAGTCTTGGCTCGTCGGCTGCAGATTGATACTTTTGAAGCAAGGCTCTAACTTGTAATGAGTTAAGTTTGAAGCAATTTGAACTTAAAATCGCCAGATCGTCTGCATTGTATTTGGGTGCCTGAAGGAGGTGTGTAGCTTGCATAATGGTGGCGAGGTGACATTGACTAGCTAAGTCCAGGCCTTGCCTATCAGCCCAGGTCTCCAGAGCGTTTAGTCTTGCTTTTAATCGACGTCCAAACCATCGAACACAAAGGTTTCCATTCGAAACAAGAGCGTTAAACGCTGTTGCGTTTATAGCGTGAAATAAATGGCTGAAGAGTTGAATGGTCAGTGCAGCATTGACTCGACAACGTCTAAGCAGTGCCATTGTATTCGAAAATATTTGCATGACTCCTGCTTCCTTGGCTGGCTCATCGGCATCTGCCATAAATTGTGACATTGCGGGGGCAAGTTCCAGCGATACGCACTGCACAAGAGATGCAAAAGCTGTGTGTACAGCATCCGCCAATATGTCTTGAGCTCGAGTCGAAAAGGCCCCAACGTGTCTGTCGCTCTTGAGCATATGCAAGAGCTCAGAACCATTGGCAAGCCACAGAGCTAGGGATGAGGCGTCCATGTATCGTTCCTTGAATAAGATTTCACTTTTTAAATGGATTTCATTAATTTCTTCTTCATTACTATATTTATTATTGAATCAATACATATTTTATGATCATTAAAATGAAAAATCGACACTGAACGTGTAATTGTTCGCTGCCTTGTTTTCTCACCTGTATCACCCGTTGAATCATAGTAGCCACGTTAGCAAGCATGACTGTTAGTCTGTGAGCTCTTTCCGTGGGTTGTAGCTCTGGTCTGTAATGAGTGCTAGCGCGGTATCTAGCTGCTAGGTACAATGTATAAGTCGGAGCTAATTTGAACTGTGGAGCAGATGGTTCAACATCGGTAATAACTGCGTGAAGAAATGCTTCCTCAGTTTCTTCAAGGAATTCCAATACAGCTGGCAAAATTGGATCTGTACCCCTAGGATGTCGATCATATTGGGATAGCCTGTGCACACAGAAATAAAACTCAATTTGTTGGCCTCCAAGCTGCAGTCCCCTATATTTGCAATTAATCCTGAGCTGATCATCTGCAATAAACCTGTTTCAACGTGAGCCAGCTCTACTTGACGATAGATTTTGTTATGACTGATATTAACTACTATGAAAAAGTTTTCATTGGATTATGTTAAGGAGAATAATGGTTCCATGTATAATTGAATAACACTGTTGCCTATACACATGCTTTGTTCAATTTTCGACATTTTAATGATATATCAAGATACATTGCATAATGTCGTACATTGAGTAGCTACATGCATGCTCTACTGAGAAAATCAAGAAGTTTAACATACGTATGTGGCAGATGGAAATGGATTATATTAGTTTAATTAACTTTCTAGTGAATTCGGTTGAAAACAAATGGAAATGAATTGATACCCAAGCAAAATTTGGTATGTTCAATTCGTTTCAATTCAAAGTTTGAGCGTAAAAATATATGATATAAAATCGTTATAGTTCCACGGACATTTCACATTTATTACCAATTTACTAGGCACCAATTTATTCATGAAAAGGAACTTATATTCCAATCTCTTGAACAAATTAACAGTATAATACGGACGATTGAATTAATAATGAAATACAAAACTATGCATTAATTAATACAACGAATTATGTACATGAACAATAAAAATGCAAGGAAGATTTCTGGCGCTATATGCAAATTCTACGCTAAAACATGTAAGCATAATAATACCGTGACCACGAGTTCACTACGTGCATGATGAATACTGCTGTCTGATAATCATTTAGGTAGAAGTATTCAAATAGATTAAATTTTGATTCCGAAAGTTTTTGATTTAGAATCTTTTTTGTCTGTATTATCTCCTGTTCGACGATATTTATCACAAAAAAAGGACAACTGCTTCTCACAGATTTATGAAGGTGCGTGGGAAATTCACAATTACAGTTCAAAAATAGAAGCTTAGAACTTCAAATTGCCCAAACAGTGTCTAATAAAGCGTTTGAAAAAAACGGTGTTGAATACGGTGATCACCATTTCTCCGTAGCATTCAATCCAAATTGTGTGTGTACCTTTCACAGCAGTGACACATGATTTCATACAACCTAAGTACATCACTTCACAGAAAATTGGTTTTCTAGAATAAGTTTGGTCAAAAATTATTGGACTAACAAATTATTTGAATAGAGATTCAAGCTTTTTGCACGTCTTGCATCACGCAGCATATAATTCATATTCAGTTAGACTATTTTTCTCAAGCATACATTCAAGCTGTACACTTATATACATATTATATGATCAATATTCTCGCGTGACCATCGGTATAGAATTTGAATCGACTGTCGAAGAAAGAGGTCAAAGAACAATTTCCATAGTTCGCAGCGCGATGCTCTCATCTCGTAGCCGCAGATTCAAATAAGGGTGTGAAAAATGAGCCCCCACATCTACGCATGGGAATGCCTTACCTGTTTCCATCTCGACTGCTAGTGAGACTTGCCGTCTCGACATTGCCGTCGAGATCAAAGGTGGTTTCGTAATTATGCGTGGCTTCTGGCGTGTGTGCATTTTGCGTGGGACTTCTGGCGGTTGCAGCTGCAGATTTAGTCGGGCTAGGTGGATTCGAGCCACCTCCACCGTTTGGGGTCCCTGAGCCCGATCTATATTTTTCGGAATTTACTTCCTGACTTGCGGCGTCTGGCGAACGTCTACACACAGGACGATGATGTGCGCGGAGTAGCAACGTGCATGATGGTGAAAATACAAGCAAAATAATAGTACACTTAGTGGAAACAACAACAAGACCAATCATCGATTAATAATGACGCAGGCATGAATAAAAGGAGGAACAACTAACATATCAAACCCTTAAATCAACTGGCGCAGGTTCTATTTGGACATTAAATGCATCTATTGTACGTTGTGTCGTCGAATTCAAACTCACAAGCTTCTGGACTCTGGAGTCATTTTTTCCTCTCCTAACCGAGAGAGAAAATACCACTTATGGGTAGCTCGGGAAGATCGCCTGATATATTGAAACTCTAGTAAGTACCGATCGCGGTGTAAAGCCGATAATAAAATCCCGAAAATAGCCGGTTGACCCGTGGGAAAGCGAAGCGCCTTCGTTCCACTCGACTTTGTCATTCCACCTGCCGTTAGTGTTCCAACGACCGGCGGCCCGCACCTGCACATTCGTCGTAGCAATTGACCATCTGTCGGATGAACAGGTCCGGGCAGAAATTGGCGGACGTTTCTTTTCTCGTTAAAACCGTAATTCATTTTTTGCTATTGTATACATATTATGTATGACAGAATATTCCAAGGCGATCTTCGAGGCTTAAGCAGAGTCTCGTGACAAGGAAATTTGAATAAATATAAACAAGCTGGGAGATCTTAACGTTTAAACAACATCGATTTTACGTCAGGCTTTTCAATTACTAATCAGAGTTGCGGGATCCTCAGCTGCAAGGGGATGAAGCGGCTTACCTGTCGTAGGAGTAATCCAGTTGTCTGTTCGAGTCGTGTCTCTGTCGTATCCGATCTTCAGGAACCGGATCAATGAACCTGAAGGTATGCATCCTTCCAAATTTGATTATTGCGCCATTCTGAAAAATACGTATAACGAGAAATTTTACACCATGCAGGCTCGTCAGCAAACATCTCAACTCCTCGAAAACTTATGCGTTAATTATTTATAATCGTATTATCTCAGATCGAAACGACTGCCCATGACGACTGTTTCCTCTTAGCTATTTACGTACGTATGTACGTAGTTTCGCGTAATACGCAAATCCACACGTCTCTGATTAAATATTTATCTCTTATGCCTTCTCGTGTGCGCCCCCAACCCAACTGTTCTTCATTTAACGATCTATTGTCTTTGTAACTAAATTAGTTCAGGTCAATAATTTAGCCGATACGTCATTCTCAACTACAGAAATTTCGTCAAGGGTTTCCCTACCGGCTTAGTATAACGTAATGCGTTGTACGCCAGTCTATCATCCAGTTTTCGCGTGTAGCTCAAGATACATTAGTCAGGACATACGCGACTGAATATCTCTCAAGTGGGTATATTATCGTTACTCTCAAACCATCCAAACCCTATCAGAACGGTATTTAATTTTACATCGTTCTTTACGTAAAAGTATCGATACAATTTTCTCTTCTTTTCCGTATTTCCGAACTCGAACATCAGAAGAGAGGTAGACAAGATAAAAGGAAAAATAAAAAAGTAAAAAGAAATGACAGGCAGGAAAAGAGTGAGCAGAAGTACAAACCTGGAGTATGGTGGTCTGATATATCCTCTGGTTATTAACGTATGTGTGAGCGTCCCTGGAACACGGGGTGAGCGTGACAATGTTCTCCGTGAAAGCGATCACGCAATGCCTTGGCATCACCGTCGGTCCAGCAAGGGTCAAGGTCTGAGCTTGTACAGCCTGAGGTCCGACTGGTCGCTCGGATCCAACTTCCGTTACGTTTGGCTGAAGACGGTGTCGCACACCGCCACCGCTCGGTATTTCCGTTCCGTCCGGATTCAATTCCAGAAGAAACGGAAGACGCTCGTCCTCGTACCGATGGTCCAGGTCGCTCCATTTACCCGCTGGTTTCTTCTTACGTTTCCTCGGCACGTAATCCGCTGGCCTACGCCTCACGTGGAACATAATGGATCCTGAAATCAGAAAGCAATGTCCTTATAGCGCCAGTCAGTTTACCTTCGGACATGTTTTTTCTTTTCTTCTACCATCACGCACGCCTTCAAGGGGAATATTTGATAGCTGGAACTCTTTCTTTAATATGTACTCAATATTTGCTCACAAAATTGTCTGTTTGGATAATCGGATGAATGATTGGCAACTGTTGGCTCAATCAATCAGCGTCAAAGTTCAGTATTGGATTGGCTCTGCAAGTGTACCAATAGTAGATAATGAATTTGAGATTGACGCAGGCTAGTGTTAATTTTTGTTCTTAGACGAGGCTTTCTTTGGTTCCGTCTATTGTCAAGTCTCAACACCGAACATACAAATGGCGAAGCGAAGCTTCCTTCTTTTCGGATCATCCATTTGCGGGATGTGATATCTTATCCACAGTCGTAAAAACCGTGTCTACGTAAACTGAAACTTTTACAACTGTGTAACGTTGACTTACGCAGAACTGCAATATGTGATACAGAAATTCGTCGTCAAACAATAGCCATTCTTCCACGTACCAAAAACGGCTTATCACTCACCCAAATCAATTTTCTCACACATATTGTAAAGATCCGTGAAATGTTTATATTACATAGAGAAACAAGAAAAAGGAATAAAAACGAATTCAGAGAAATTGGAATCCTTCAATCACAGGAAACGAAGTATAAGATACGGATTTCTATGAGACATTTATAGGGTTATTTTTAACTTGACAATACCCGGAGGTATCGTTTCACTCAAGCAAATCAAGAGTCGAGCGAATGACGCGGGGACGAAGAACCCCCCTTAAGTCAGGCAGACCGTGACGCCAACGACAAGACGTTACGTTATGCGTAACGTGCAAGCAAACGTGTAGGTATGTTGTGCAGTACTTATACAGTTGCACGTGTCTTCAATTCCGTAGAGTTTCGTGTATGGGTAATCGTTGCACGAACCAAGCGCATCCTGTCCTGTCGACGTATTACGAGTAACCGTGTTCCCCATACAGTAGAGAATCATCTATACACTTACAAACTCCGCGAGGTTTTACACTCGTATTTTTTATTCCCAATTTTATTCTTTCCGGTCAGACATTTGGCTTCTGACGGTAAACTTAACGATAATGAATAAAGGAAGGGATTATATAGTTGGTCCCGGTATTTAATTCACAAAAACTTACAGTGATTGATCTAAACAGTCGTACAGTGTAGATCGAATTGCTGCACATTATGTTAAACGAGAAAGGAAATATGCGGGACATAGAGCTTAAAGGAATTAAACCAGTTATATATCATGCTTTGTTATATAGTTTAGACGTTTTTTCTTTCTCTGTGGTTTGTTCGTTAATTGATAACGACAATTTCGTCAATAACGGTAGGTACAGTAAACATGATGATTATACCGCCCCTTTTTCTTCGGACGTTCTTTTTCATTCATTCTTAAAACAGTCTTAGGCCGCCCTGTGACGGTTGCTCGGGCAAAAACCTGACTAGCGTGTCGTTAATAGCGAATGTATTTGCGTAGATCTAGAACCGGGGATGATCGCTATCGTGTAGGATTAAAACTGTGCTGATTCGTAGTTTGGAAGCCGCCGTATTCGCTGTGTATAAGTACAGTGATTAAACTTAATGGTGAACAACTTTGTAAAATTTTAACAAACCGCACGTTTTTTAAGCCCCCCCCCCCCACGCAAACAATAAACGTAAGGAAGAAAATAGAGCTCCAATGAGAAGAAGGAAAGTCAGTGATTACCTTTCAAAGCCATGATATATCGATGTATATATATATATTATGGATCAGGAACAAACAAGAGACGTTCAGGTATCGTTTAACAATTTTCCGATGGCTGAACAAATATAATAAAGAAGGTTGACGGGGGGCATAAATCGCGGCGCCGGATAGGAATACGGAGAAAGAGAATGATAAACCCACGGAGTTATACACAGACGTACAGAGAAAAGTCAAGATAGGCTCTTATAAACAGATTAACCACATTCATCATGTCCGCAGTCGTGTCCCGGTACCTTTGACTGTAAATTTCACGCACAGTAGAAACAAACTCGAGACTAGTTATGGCTGTGTTTTCTTTCCCTTGAAACAAAAAGCAGAAGAAATAAAGTTTGAGATGGGGGTTAGGGTTGGGCTCTGGATAATTTTATCGCGTGTCTTTGCAGTGGATCCGAAGCGATATGCCGTAGTTGTTCACGCATCTTCATGTTGACTTATAGGTTAACTAGCTATTATACATGTATAAACATGAATGACACTTTACCACAACAACCGATCTTCGGTTTCCAGCCCATTATCACGTTCGCAAAATATTATCACGTATATTGTGGAATTTTGTCGGTTCAGGATAAGAACCGAGAAGAGACACTGCACGAAAACACTGACCGTGAAGCTTAAAACTGTAGACTGGGCGGAGGAGACGAACGGCAGACGTGAAAGCTCTAAAAATAAAGTCATAGAAGCAAGGAGACCACTGTTTACAACGCTCTGCGTGTTCCATGACCCGTGTGTGTTACTCTTTACGCTTCTCAGGCACGCACGTTACGCCAGATGTCTTTACACGTTCAAATTCGTGAGACCGTAGACACGACGGTTTCCATAAATTGCTAAATTGCACAATAATTTTTTTGCTGGTATAGGGATTTTGGGCTTTTTCTCTCCAAGGCAGACTTTGTCATTTCCTTGGGTCGTTCTTATTCCGAGTTTTGTTTCGTGGAATCGAGGAGGGATTTATACATGTGTGTAAACACAGCCGATGTGTTGGATTACAGGGCACCGATTCTGCTCTGTCGTTCCATTTTGAAAATATTGAATCACTGTCGAATATTGAAGTTCTCTACCATTCGTTGATTGCCAAAAATAGAGTGAAAGTTGTAAGAGAATTAGAAAATTGAAACAGAAACGAGGAGAACGACAAGGAGAAATTAAATCAATAAATTTACTCGTACGCGAAGGGTTATTTACTCAAATTTACTGCATACAATGCCGGGACGGTCTCTTGAGGAAGGTTTAAAACCTTGACAGTGAGAAATATCCAATTTTCGAGATTGGTTTAATTTTTCAACGACTGAAAAAACTGCTTTTTTACCCGGTTTCAGCGAAGGAAGATAGTCAATAACTTTACATTAAAGTATAAAAAGATGTTCGACACAAGCCTTCATTAGGCAAAAATATGATGGGCGATTATTTGATGGAAAAAAGGAATTAAACTATATGCCCATTAGGGAACGCTTTGAGGTCGTCAGGAAAATTGTAAATTATTGCAACCACGGAGTATAAAAATCCCCATTCGAGAATGGATACAATCTACAAGTATGGATTATTTGCTATCAGTTAATGACGAAAATACGATGGACAACGCGCGTGGCATTGATGATAACCGCGGGTACAACAATTGTTATCTCTTGATCGGACAGGCAAAAGTGGAGTGAAATTTGCCAAAACTAGGTTACGCCAGGCGTAAAATAGACGCAGTGTGCCAATGAGAGTGTGTACCAAGCTAATCAACGATCTCTCGCGGTTTATGTCCCTACATACACCCGCCTTGAAATAACGTCGTTTTCAAATGTATACATTTTTTATACAGACTCAACGAATATAAATTACGAATGAGGATAAATCCCTTGCTCCGAAAGAATTCGCAATCGCAGTGACAGCGAAGGTCGGAAATAAATTCAACTTCGTATGATATAAAAGACGATGTCGAATCTCGAGAAAGATAGTGGAAAAATTCTTACATTTAATCTCCCACCTTAGCGGTGTAAGAATTACTCGGAATAAAAATTGTTCATCGTTTCTGTTCAGTCAAGTTCTGGTAAGCGGGTTTTATTGTTGGCTTTAAAAATAAACAGCTGAAGGCTGAAATTCGTAAAAATGTAAAACACCAATTTATATTCTTCGTTATCTTGTACTCTGCTGATGGTTTTAGGTTGATGTTTAACCAAGAATTGAATCATCGACATCAAAATCTGCAATAACAAAATTTATACGCTGTTTAAATTTTACCGCCAATTACTGTGGCAATTCAGTGATACAACAAATTGGAAATTTAACAGTAATCCGCGCCGGCCTTTGGCCAGCATCGACCTTTTGTGCTGAACACCCTTTGACCAGTGAACCGCAACTATACCACATATATGTGGGTGGATTTCACTATGACGAACTGTGGGAGCTGATTTTGGCACACTGCTATGACGTATAACCTACGTAAATATCTATATGTATGTCTCGATCGTTGAAATGTCAGCGGAACCAACCCAATATCAAAATGTGAGAGATACATTCACTCGTGAGTCTATGAACACACACGAATCTGGACGAATGAATAGGCGCGTTCTACGGGCTTAGCCGGAAACCATGTAAAACCAACAAATCGCATCAAAGTGTCCTAATTCGTCGGGTATACCAGAAATGCGTACTCTGCAGCACAGCCTGCGAATCCAACCTCGCCGGGTTGAGGATATATCTTGAGGAATGAAAGGTCACACATCTTGAAAGAATTTTGCACGCTTCTAATAAAATACTAGACAATTAGAAAGCGAATAACTAGCATTATTCTGAGCATCGTTCAAACGCGCGCCTTTTTGTGACGTCAGAAAGGTCGTAACCAATGCGAGACTCCCGCTGCGCCAAGACAAAGGTACAATAAAGAGAGAAAAAGGTACGGAAGAGACAACGATTGTGTGGAAGTTTTCCATGACTATTCGTAACAGTAGAGTAAGAAACTTCTGACCTTTGAAAGTAGTGCAGAATCGAGCGAAAATATGAATATAGAATAGAAATAATTAGGACGGTTCCGTAAATTTGGGGATATTTTCGCGAATTATTGTTTATATTGATCTCTAAGCAATCACGGTATAAAACATTACGGCGTTAAGGCACCGAAAACCAAGGCATGAGTCCATCATGCGGTTAATAAATTAGGGAGTGCTGAGAATTGATTCGTTCCCGTCCAGGATATAAATCTAAGAGATTTTTCACGAACACGAAATTACGTTTGGGCGATCGAAAAATACGGATGACTGAGCCTATTCAATATCGTAGAGTGTTATACAATCTTGTATGGGCAGGGATCAAAACTTGGAAGGGTCAATATTGCGAATGGCTGATAAAACGAATTTTCAAACATGTGAAAATAAAATAACGAAAGATGAATTGCCCGACATCTTGATTTTTGAAAGTGTCGCCGATTAGAAGGACTACTAACCAGTGACTCAAGATTTCGAACAATTCATCTTTAGTTAATTTATCTTCCCATTTTTGAAATTTCGCTATACCGCCCATTCGCAATATTGACCCTCCCAAGTTTTGACCCCCATCACCTTGTAAACCGCGAGTGCTTTACTAGCTGCGTAAATAGGGGAGACGGGTCCTATTATATTTGTCGCAAGTACTAGTTGTCACAAGGTCCATATCTTCGTCGGTAGATATCGGAACGAGCGGTGCTATAAATCGAAGTTTTAGTTCAGCGTTTGCAATAAATGAATGTTGATAACTAGAATATCGCATCATATGCAGCCTCGCAGTGATTGAAAAACAGAAATTGGACCTGGTAAGTAATTATTTGCCATATTCTAAATAGGTTTTCCTCATTTTCTTGGCAGCATTGCAATATTTCGCAATAAGATAATCGCAAAGATAATCGATATATATGTTCTTGATATTTGAATAGCGGGTCAGCAAGATATAGACATTTTAAAACAAAATCGTGAGTTGGGGCAAGTTGTCACATATGACAATAATTTTGCGATAGGTTGGCCCATTTCGACGTTTCCGTGGTTTCCTGAGTCCGGGTTAAATTTTTCGGGATTTTTGGAGTCTGAGGAGAATTTTGCATGGTTTTAGGAGTTGATGTCAACTAGGTCGTGGTTTTCAGGAAAAAGTACAATGAAAAGAAGAATTATTGTTTAAAAATATAGATTGAAACCCCGAGTACCTTACATCAAAACAAAAACAAGAAAACAAGGTGCCAGAAAAAAAAAAAATTATTTATCATTTTTTATCAATTTTTGTCATTTAAAATACTTGGGACAACTTGATTCGCCTCCAGGGTAAATTGTCACACACCTCTGTTATATTTTTTTGGAAATTCGAAAAACCCTATTCGGACTTGCTATGTAACAATGACGAATTTCCCTTAGCTGCGCAAAGGATGCATCTACAGTACTCCATATGTGAATGAGATCAAATTTTATTCGGCAAAATTCTAAAAATCAGAGAGTAGAAAATGTGACAATTGGAACCCGCCTCCCTTACTCAGTGCTGGCATGAAAATGACATACTACACGATCAGATATCGCCATACATTTGATACATTGTGCATGGCATTACGTAATTGAAATTCTCCGTTGCGCGCGTGAACGTGACCTTAGGAAAAATTCCCGGGACTGCAGGCTACGGTCGTGATATCGGTAGGATGAAGCTTAGGCTTGGAAAATAATGAGCATTGTTTTTTTTCTTAACATGCAAACGACATTACAGCCAAGTTATTGTGATTAAAGCGAATTTGAGTATCAGACGATAAATTCATGGAAGAACGACTACAAGGTAGCGTCAAATTCGTACTTACAAGGTACGTTGATTACTTATAATTCAACGAACCAGAGGTTAACCTGGTTTGTTCGAAATTTAAACGCTACTTTCTGCCCGTTATATATGGTATATAAAAGCATAGAATTCCTTTGGACGTTGAATAATGAGGTATAGCACAAAACAAAAGTTATAATATGACTGATAAAAGAAAGGGTATTATACGCGAATAGGTTGAACATGGAGTTGCAGGAAATTTCATGGGATTGTGAGCAACGATGCCACCGCGAGTCACGCCATCTTGAAATTACACCTTTCATAACGGATGGAAATAACGTAGCCAGTATTGTGTATAGGAATCGCACCTCGGACTCGTCTTTCCACGTTGAATTTCATACCTTAAATGTCGGAAGCGTATATTGGATAAAGTACAGGTCAATTAAAGTGAGATGCGTGTCGAATCAATCAAAACTACTGCCAATGCATGAATGGTACGATTCTACTATCCTCAAAGTCTGCATGAACTGAAAATGCACAAGGATGCAAATCGCAGAGTAGCTCTTGTAATTGGATTAGGTGCTGATTACGCAGCGTATTAAAGTCCCCAGTGTTCGCGTACAGAGAGGTTGTTTTCAATTCCACAGCCCATGACGGCTCGTTGTTAACGCGAGCTTTGCACAGGTCCCATGTAATCTCTTGGCGGTTTTTATTTTATTACTTTTCACTTTTACATCTACGTTCATGTAATTTATTGATGTGCACTTGGCTAATTAAGACCGTTTCCAGCGTATAATTAGACCTTGTACACCTACTCCAGGATTAGCACGAGGTAATAAGCCAAAGAAAAACACAGCTATTTTCTTTCTAACGAGCCTAATGTTCCTAGTGATTTCATGAAACTTTCGGGCTATCCAAACAAAAGCCGAAACTGATGCCGTGGCGTGTCTGGCGAAACGTATTTCTGTATCATTGAACTGCGAAAGTTGTGCGGCAGTTCTAGTTTCTGTGGTTTCATTGAAATTTATTAGGCCAATATCACCGGACACCGTTCTCCATCTCATACTCATTTTTCTCTTCAATTCTCCCTTTTGGATTTCATCACATACTCCATTATACTCCAGAGGCCAGATATAGGTATCAAATGATTTAGACTAAGGCGAACACACGCCTAGTCACTGGAGACGTAGAAGGTCGTCGCAAGTTCAGTATTGGGCGGTGATTAGAGGTCCGGTTTCAGACCAAACTCGTCCAACTTGAACAAGGCACAGTAAAGAAGGCAGGTATCATAGCTGCACGGAGAAATCTTCGCCGATGACGTGTTTGCTTTTTCTACTCCTCTTCTTGATTTCTACGTGAAAAGAAGCAGAGCTACAACAACACAAGCAGCACGCCACTCTCAAGATTGAACAGTGTAGTCAGCCTGCTGGTTCCGCAACAGTGGTATCACACCTAATTGCACCTATGTCATGGTGCAATTACTTAATCGTACAATTAGATAAAGTTGAAGGAGTCAATTTAACGCGGGCAGAGCCATCACCACCACCACCGACGACTACGACCCGTCCTCCAGGAGGTCAGCGCCTCTCCGGAGTCATTGCACTTACAGACTTCACTGCAGAAGAGCACCATTGGCGCTATTCCGCACGCGATTCAAGCCGCAGATCGAGCTGTGTTCAAGATAACTGCATACTAGTTGGTATAGACACTGCGTTATATGCAATTCAATCGCGAGCTTATGTAGTTACTGATAATAGTACAGGAAATTAATCATACAAGACTTGCTGCCTGAGAAAAGTTGTATACAATCGGGGTACAAGACTCTGTGAAAAATGATTCGTTATCCAGAACTCCTGCGTTGGCTTCTTTGAATGATGCGAAGAAAGTGAGACACTGCATTTCCTAAAATTATCATCGCACCTTCTCATACGTACATCTCGACGTGAAGGTACCGCGGACCTTAAATAAACGCATAAAAGCACAGATGAAGGAAAGAAGAAGAAGAAGAAGATGAAGATGAAAAATAAGAAGCAGACGCGATGCACAGAAAGGAAAAGGCCTTTTTGACTAGAACGTGAGGAAGAGAAAGGAGGGGGTGAGGAAGCGGTAGCGGAGAGGTAAAGGTAAGCCAGTTGGCGTACACACGTGCTAGTACCGGAATGCAGTGTTGCCAGGTTTCTCACCATAGTGCAACATATAGCAGACAGTGTAGAAACCCGAGTTGAAAAGGTTCGGTTCTGGACTTCGCTTACACGCCAGAAACGACCCAAGGATAGCAATAAGAAGCGAAACCATTGGCGCTTTCCGCTAAGAAAGTTTTTTTTCACGTCGAGTGTATCGCTGACAATGAGTACGAATGGCGAGGCATAAAGGATGACAAGTATTGGTGAAAAGAGGAGACGATCCTAAGTCTCCGTTGGGCTCATAAGTCCAACTAGTCTATAACAACTTATCCAATTTATACAGTAGAATTAGCGCTGAAAGGTCTGATATTTGAAGATGAATAATTTGTAACAATCCTCCAAAAATCACTTATCCACGCTTGCCGTGGTGTTTGTATAAGAATGCGGAGCAACGTTGAACCAAGAGACAGTATACCTACACCTACCGGTTCCTATAAAATTTCAAATTGCCCCACGGGAACCACTTTTACTGTAATGCAGCCCGCGGCTATAAGAGAGTCGGCGCCCCACGAAACCTGACTTTTATTTTAGCTGATTATAACTTCAAAAGACCGGCCCACATACTGACTGCGTTATGAGAAAACGACATCCCTGGAGAGACTGGCTGTTGCTTTAAGAACCGAAAAACTCTTATCAGGTGTAAAAGCCCCCTTAGATCCGTTACACGTCAGGTATACCAGGTGGTGCGAAAGACACAACCAACTAGCAATAATGCACCAAGTTCAAGAGGAGAGATCAGGTTCTTCGTTGATATATTCGATATAACGAAGAAGAATGCAACTGAGTGTTCACCGAAAATGATCAAAAATAATTATCATACCTTACATGCAAGTGTCGGAGGGTAGCTGCAGGTTTTACCGAGGGTGAAATTAGGATCGTTAATTGTGAATGTTCATCAATTCTTCATGAGCTGTCGCCCTTGTGCCGTCAACGTTTCTAAATATAAATGATAGATGCCAGCGCAAGATAATATTCAATTCAGGATATACTTCATATTAAACTCTCTATACGGTCAGATGATTTTATCGAACTTGCAAGAAAACTGTGCTATTCGAGCATAGACCATTCTTTCACGTGACTAGATGTACGCACTAGTCGTAGATACTTCGGGCATCGGATTTGGTTAGGTGTAAGTGACCAGCTCATGCACAATCGATAGCTAAATTACCCGAGTTTTTTTCTCAGCGAGCAAAGTTTCAATCGAGATAATAACGACTGGTTGAAAAAGTCCAGGGAAAGAAACTTTTTTCCTCCTGATTAAACCACGGGAATCAACGGTTGATAAAACGGTCAAGGGACAACCAATTTCCATTCCCAGTTTTTATTTATCTATTTGTTTCTTTTTTCAAAACTTCTAGACATGTGGTGTAATTTTGTGTGATTGTGAAGTTTTTTGCCACGAAAAAATGAGGAGCGATAATTTTTAACCATTGTGGAGCAGGGGATTGATTTGGGAAGACTTACCAAGCATTATTTCCACTTTACCGCTGCGTCGTGGTTTGAAGGACCACAATCCGATCATTTTGAAGACCGCGGTGTTGATCGATTGACTTGACGATTATTAATATTTTGTTATCAGGATTAAATTTACATAACAAGTTTGACCATGGTTCGGTAGTTGTGAGAAAATTCGATAATTATGTACTTATTCAAGTATAGAAATGGTGATTAGTCAGTGGTGACAAATACAAACTACGATCAGGTCAACAACAACACAACGTATGTACCTATGTGTATATAATTAATGAAAAAACATGCTATATGTAAATCAACGTATGTTAACGAAACGGAATAAGTAACGAGTAACGATAAATCAACCGAGCGATAACGTATACGGTTTTCAATTTAAAAACGGTGTCGTTTCCGTTTTGAAATTCAATGTTCATACAAGTCGCAATATATCCTACGGCAGGGCGGAACACGCGAACCTCGTCGGTGATTTATATAATTCCGACAAACAAATACCGTATCATACCGTCTGGGTGAATACCGAGGACACCTGTAATATAGGGGCGTGCAATAGGGCGCTAGTTGAAATTACCCTCGAGGTGGAATAAATATAAATGTTTAGGTAGGAGAAGAAAAAAGAATTTTTTGTACATGCAAAAGTCAGCACGGCACGTTTGATTGTTCCGGATAAATCTAATTTCAAATACTGGTTAGGTTTATAATAAACGAGCAGGTATCCCCTGAATATTGATTCACTATTGTTATTGCAGGTGAATTTCATTCAATCACGATAAATACAATTTTTAACGTCTTTAGCTAATTTTTATACACCATCAGAACCGTAGAAACTTTCATTACATCCGCGCTTCGAAACCTGCATTGAAACCAATAGAATTAACAATAACGCACAGTCTTTGTTTAGGTTTGAATTATTTCTTCACTAATTGAGATTATAAATGGAAAAAAAACTTTTTGAAGCACTGTAATTATACCCGATTAAAATATGTTCACATATTTTACGTTTTGGTTTATATTAAATCCGGCCGCAAATGAACAGTTTTTACTTTCGTATTTGTCAAAAAATTGGATAGCATATATGAAAAGAAGTAGAGTTGATATGCAACGTAATGTTGTGCCCGAGTACCGCGCACCACTGCGACTGTACACTATTCTTCTGGTATAACGTGTAGAAACTACCCCTATAAGGCACATGTGAGGTCGACGGCGCATGCGCGTGATAATTGTTTCGTTCGTGAAGCGGTATGAATAAATACGAAACGAGTTATAGGTCCTAATACGATAACTTAGAAGCGAGCAACGATTGTTTTGACGATTAATCAAAATGACGCGGATATAAAAGCTTTTGCCTCGATTTTATATTATAGTTTTATAATGCGTATCGACATCTCTTTGCTACACATAGGATGCTCACCTGTCTCGGTGGGATTTTATCACGTGGAGAATGAATAGATAGCGTGCAACTGTCGACGATGCAGTGATAATCTGTATTTCCCGACACATTAATAAATTATCGGAGGATTGTAGATAAGGAAAATCGATAGAGGATAATGCATGTTAGGTTGAAATCACAGTCGAGGTGTCGAGGCGAGCAACCTTTGCGAATGGTGCAGCAGGTTATCCGCGGAACATCTGTGCACCTGCAGCAAGTACTGCATCCGGTTGCAGCCTTGCAGGGTATAAAAGGACGATATATAATCCATATTCGCAGGATTTAGTGGTCCATTAAATTTTCTATACCTACAATCTATGAATAAAGATACGAGGGTAATAACTTGGAATCGTAAACCTCGACGATGCATGACGAGGCACTCTGACGGAATTGAGATTTCAAAAAGTGCAAGGCGGTATAGAACACCAGAATTCTACAGGGGGGAATTTATTTTAATGCAAGCCGTATTCTCCCAACGAAGTGCAGGGTGATCATTATAAAACTTACTTCTATTCGACGTCATTTGATGAAGAGAATGAGATCAGGATTAAGCATGATTTATCTTGATCCTAGGAGTAAGCTTAGTTTTTCGAAATTGGCACAAGTTATTTATTTTATCGGCATTTTTATATATTATTTAAAAAAGCAATACTTAGATGAAAATTCGATTGATTTTTTGTTGATATCGAAAGTTTATCAAAAAAATACTACAAAGCTTAACGAGAAAAGAAAAATTCTTTTTGATACTCTGATTTGTTCCATGAATATTAGCGTTTGAGAACGAAGAATTTACGAGTAAAATCATGATTATATTCGAGACCATCCTCTTCCTTAGAATACTACAATAACTTAAAAACTAGAAGCAATCTAATATAATCATAATTTTATTAGTAAATTCTATGTACTTAAACACGAAAATTGACGGAGAAAATCAAGGTAACCAAAAAAAAAAGTTATGTAATTTTCAACTTTGAAAAGCCTGTTTGACATTTCTGGTGAGTAATCCAATAATTCAAGGTTCATCCCCGTAGTCAGGGTTACAATCAACCAATTGCATATGCCATTGGCTGATACCCGAACCCAGCGCCATATTTCATCCTGGATGGAAACCACGAAACAGGCGTCAACTATACGATCGAGTAAAGGTGTGTGCGGTTTGCACCCGTTCGATCCAGCTGCTAGGTATCCATATACATAGATCGTATACGTATACATATATATACACATAATGTACACATGTTATACACCTATGCCATAGATTGCGCAGATGACCGATCAAACTAAGAGCCTTATCTGCGGTAATATCTTCAGGTTTGGGTTTAATTGGTTTCCACTTACGTTCGTCTTATTTTTACTTTTTTTACCCAGAGAGAAAGGTTGGATTCAAAATGTGAAAATAGAAAGACAAATTTCTGCCGTTTTCAAACAGGTTACCAATTTTATACCTCAAAATTGTTTAGTTAGTCGAAGATTAAGCGATTTCTGGTATAAACTCTCTCCGGGAAGGGGGGAGAGAGAGAGACTTATTAATATTCCTGTATCTGACAAGTAATTTTCTTGCTCTTGACGGGGCGTTAGCACCTTTCCCGGCTGTTTATGAACGACGAATTTCTGCACTTCGTAAACTTTCCCCATATTTCATTCGAAATGATAAGATCGTATGAATTGTATCGTATATAGGATCGAACCAAATTCGTCCTGTGCAAAGGCACAATTGCGGGAAACTATTGGAGTGGTCACGGTTTCATAAGAGCTGATTGTGATTTTGCGCGGATTAAGCTGCTATCGTAGAATGCAAAATAAATACTAGTGCTGAAAGTGCAGCTTTGCAAACCGGTGTACCGGTACTGTCTTCGCTTGATAACGCTGTGAGAATTCGAATTAAAAAAAACAACCATAACAATCAATATGCATGAACACCTCCTGTCTTTCTGTCAAAAAAAAAAAAAAAACTCGAGACAAAGTCTAGCCAACTTTACTGAAGCGAGCTTTTTATTCGAATTCACGCAGAGAAAGACGCGTGCATATTTCTATGTGGTAATGTCTTATATGTGTGTAAATTTATATCTGTGTAAGTTTGGTTCAATCGTGGAACGCAATGAATAGGTACAGTTCTACCAACGGCGTCGACGGTGACCCTCACAGTTTCTTGCTCGCGTTTGGTAAAGGCACAAAGAACTCCTTTCAGTCTATCAAACTCTGGTTTAAGCTTCGTTGGAAGTGAGTTTGTACGGTTCATACGTAGCAGCGTTGCAGCGTGTAAATGTGTTCATAAAAGCGGCCGACAGACTTCACCTCGGGAACGAAATATGCCAGAAACGTCAAAGCTCAAAACGAAACTTGAATCATATTGTTAGGCCAACAAATTTCAGCTTTCATTTTCAGTGTATTTCCATTTCAAGCAATACTCCCCGTCTATAATATTAAATTGATTTGAAAAAATAGACGTTTTACACTGAAACTGGAATTCTGCGATGAAAATGCACAAAGAAAGCTTTATAATTGTCAAACTCGAACGGATGAATCACCGTAGTTTACATCAACCTTTGTAATTCTGCAGTAGCTTCATCAAAACGTACCGAGTTCTCCAAGACATACAAAAAATCTGTCTCTTTTATCGTTTCCGAAAAGTCAAGAATGAACCTTGCCGTTGTCTATGTTGGCATACGGTCGGGCATAGAACATTAAAAATTTCTGTATCGTTCTATAAACCGTCCAAGCTTCACTACCGCGCCACAGATGAAATCTGTACTCACGTCTGTACGGGGAATATAAGATAAGCGAGTCAGAAGAGGAAAAAAGGGAACAAAAGATGATAGAAAAGGAGAAAAAATCAACAAGTTGAGTCGGTGAAACCGTCTCGAACGAAGTTCTTGATTCAACGCTTCGCTGTGACCAGTAGCAATGGTGTGGTTGGTTGGTATCCAATCTCCATAGCAGCCGCATTTTGCGAGGAAGGGTGAAGGTTGGAGATGCATACGAAGCGAATATCGACATGTATTCTCGACTAACAAACCCGAAGTATCGAATCGCGGAACAGGAAGTAGAGGGAGAGTGGAAAACATCCCTGGATGTCTGTCGATCTCTTTCCCAATTTCACTGGTCAGGTTAGGATCATCGAGGTTTATTTAGGGTTCGAACGTTTATTGGTTTGTACGATCCTTAATAATAAAAGTCTTAATAATGGTAGGTAGGTACTTAATAATGATTTAAACATAGTTACGAGGAGAGACAATATCGGAAATTCGGAGATTGAATTTTTTATATCCCCTGAAGTCTAAGTAGCCATGCGAGTAAAAATTCAAGACCTAAGTTGGTGGTTTCACTGAAACAAGTCTCTCTGCGTCTGTGAAATCCACACCATTGATATACCTCTAGATCATAAGACAGAACACTTGTAACGGATTGTACGTATATATTTGTCCAGAGCTTGGCTCATTTCATAAAGCCGTTATAGATTCAATTACGGGTTCTTGGTATAAAGATATTCCGTTTCAATCCGTTAACGTCTGCACGTGGCGTGGCAGCCACGTTAGTAATTTACTAATTTGTTACCCACTATGTATTAAATGTCGTGCATTTACGTAGATGTGCGCGATTCCTTGGGTGTTATGAAATACCCAAATATCGGGAATACGCGGTCATGCACAGGTTCCCGGTTAATTTGCGGAAGCGAAACACAGAGGCACGTCTGAGAAATTCCCCTTCTCAATTTCGATCTCGAATCAAATTGCACAACCTTCCAAACCAGCTTCTCATGTTCGTTGAACCTTTGAGGTTACGTCAAACGCACCCCTATACCTAAGAAACACAGCCAATATCATCAACCTGTCGCCTTGCGCAGAAATTAATCAGCAATCGTGACTGGTAACTGAATGGCTGTTATGATTATGTATCATTATTTAGTGTGCTGAAGAAATTTTTACGCCCCCCCCCCCCCGCCGTCCACTAAATCAATTTCAAATAATTCAATAAGAATGACCTAATTTTCACAGATTTTTATTACAATTCTAACCTCTCCCACCAACAGAGTCGATTTGACCATTTAAAATACACGTGTTTCGGACACATTTTAAGTGTTTAATATTTTATTGTAAGAGTAATGATGTTTAAAAAAATCTGTAACTGCGAGGTTTTAGTGGGCAGTAGTGCTACTGTCTGAGAAAAAATTCACATCGTCGTACCAGGCAATCTAGACGAACTGCAATTCCTCTAAATAAAAAAAGGTCGGATTTATAGGATGTGCAATTCGTCTAGATTGCCTGGTACAATGATGTGAATTTTTTCTCATGGTATAAGCACTAATGCCCTTAAAAACCTCGTGATTACAAATTTTTTTAACATCATTACTCTTATAATAAAATATATATTGAGAACGTGGACGAAACATGTGTATTTTAAATGGGGAAATCCACTCTGTTGGCCGGAGGTGTTAGAGTTGTGATGAAAATATGAAACAAAGTGAGTTTAAGTGAGGTAATTGTTTTTGAATTATTTCAAGTAGATTTGCGGCGCGGAGGGGAGAAGGAGGGGGATTCTTCAATAGCCCAAATTAGGACCACCCTAATATATACGTATGTGTATAGTATTTGTGATTTGTTGACAGACTTTTGCTGCCATGAAATTAAACGGGCCATCTGCAGTTTTTCTTATTATTTTTATTATATTATATAAAATATTCTTATAGTTTTTCTTAGAATAAGTAATTTATGAGTAAACTTTATGGAATTTTATAAAATCAACTGCA
Source organism: Diprion similis (assembly GCF_021155765.1). Taxonomy (NCBI): domain Eukaryota; kingdom Metazoa; phylum Arthropoda; class Insecta; order Hymenoptera; family Diprionidae; genus Diprion; species Diprion similis. The sequence goes on from NC_060106.1 coordinate 3,980,070, forward strand.
AAGAAACTTGTACTTTATCTGCAAAATTCAAACGATTCGAATTATAGTAAAAAAATTTACGGTAATCAAGTTTTTTGAATAAAATATTTATTCAGCCCTGATCATAACCTGACTTGAATGAAAACAGCGTAGACTTTGTTTTATGAGTGAAGTAATGGATTTGCTGGAAAATTGGGTTCTTGGCCAAACTAGCATCGCCTTAATTGCGGATTAGAGGTATAACGCGTAAACACCGGCTGCCTGCATAGTTGATGGGGTTGTGATTAGTCTATCGAGGTCAGCCAGGTCACTCGGTTATGTGCAAGGGGGTTCTGTATGCCGACTGGTCATGTACTGTATTCGTACGAAATCGATATCTCGACGTTGAACGACCAGAATAATACGTTCAGAGTTACGTGCAAATACACATGGGGACGCGGTACGGGCATTGGACTATCTTAGAACAGAGCTAATACTTTCTCTCTCTCTGTTTTCGTTGAAACAAGGTCTAATCGTGATCTTTTTTATCAACTGAAAATCTTCACGATTTGTTAGATCTTTAGCTGAAGTGTAAGAAGTTGGTGCTTCGTACACCATGCGACTTCTGCTAATTTAAATATCGTGCAAAGATGTAAATTGATTCCAGTTTTTTGTGGAATTTTACAAAATAATCGTTGAGTGTAGGTACAGTTTTACATTTGAATTGATTTCACTTCGATATCAATAATAGCGCATTTCTTTTCGTAAACCCTGGAAGGTCGGCGTCAATCCATCGTTTTGAATATAAGGTACAAAACGTCCTAATTTTGGTGATTTCTGGTTTCTGATTGCTCGGACATAAAAATATCGTCGTCATTTTTAAAGATCATTTAATAATTTATACGATTATATCCACATGATCCATAATAATTCAGGTCGGATTTTTCTTTTTTTTTTAGGTAAAAACTAAGTCTTAGACTTATTTCCAACAGAAAAACACAAATACTGGTGATCTGAGAAAAATAATACACACAGAGGTGATATATTTGAGAACGTTTAAAGAATATTTGTGTCCCATTCAACTTTCTTTTTATACAACTGGTCGTGAGATTTAGAACTCTTGGGGTGAATATTCGGGGACATGTGCTGCAGCCTAAACCTACGATATTGAACTGACATGCTATTTTCGTAACATCAAACGTTTCTTTTCACTTGTCTTTATTTTCACAATAATGTATGGTGTTTGAATTACCATTGAAACCCCCAAGCGTAGCCGTTTTTAAATATATTCTGTAAAATAAAGTGGAAATAACAAATCTGAACACAGTAAATTAACTGCAGTAGTCAGTAGGTACAGAATTAATTAAAGCATCGAGCTATTACAGTATTACCTTCACTTTTGCACAAAAATTATTCCAAACGTTCCGTTTTTAGCAGCAGTGTTTGAAATCGAGAGATTTGTGAACAATGAAAAGAGCGCCAAAAAAAAATTAACTATTGATTAATATTTCCCGCCAGCGGAATTGGGTTATAAAAATTGATCCTTTGATTGACTATAAAAACAACGATAGTGTGCCTGCATGATTAATAGCTGGCATCCTGTACGCGCGGGTAGGTTTATTATTTTTAGAATTTAGGACGTCGCATGCGGTCTCGATCTAGGCTGTACGGAACTACGTCACAGGGTTGCACCCTTGTTGGTTTCGCAGCACCTGTTCGCCCCAGATTCGATATATGTAACTATAAGGCCTTTGCAGCCGATGCAGACGTCACGTATAATAAGGTAATAGTATAAATTAGCCCGACTTGATTTGCATACCGTGCAAATATCCATATATAATGCAAACGTACTCGCGTGATGTTGCCTCGAAATTCCCCGAAGACGGGTAGCTAATTGTCAGGCCTGTAGGAAAGCCTCGGGGGGTGAAAGAGCTGCTTATAGTTTCGAGTGCCCGGCACTTCGGTGTCCAGTTTCAAAATGAGACAGGACGCTGTTGTTCCGGCCTGAAACCGTAATTTGGAAGGTACAGGAAAACGGGGGCGTGATGGGGATCGGTAGACCACGAGGGGGAAGAAGATGTTCGTTTTACGGTACACGAGGAGTTGGATATTTACAAACCCAGTAAACCGAGCTGAGACTGCAGCAGAATTCCTGATAATAAAGTCAAATATTTTTCATTTTTCGACCTTTATATCTAGACAACCGATCATTCGATTTGATTAGAGTTTTTATTATTGATAATTACGTAGATAGAGCTTCATTAGTATATTTTATTTTTTATTTTTTTATTACTAGATTCAATTGATGTGAAGGCAACGTTATCGACTATGTGGCCCAATGGCGCCCAAGACACTTTAAAGATGGCTTCAAAGATTTAATACAAATTTGGAGATAGCATTTTCGGATAGTTTATCTTTTTTTGCAAAAGATACGATTTTTTTTTCAACCAATTGGCGATCTTTGAATTTGAAATTCGATTTTTCGTCGAAAATTTACGACGTTCTTATTCGATTAACGCAAGAATGTAACGATTTAAAAAAAGCGGGTTCTTAGGAAAAAGGATAAACTATGGCAAGAATACTGCTCCAAAATTTGTGGTAAATCGTTAAGAGCTGTTTTCGAGGTATCGTGGAATCGGTGAGACATTTACCGAGCGAAATGGTTGCTGTTACTGTCAGTAAAAATGCCTTCTATTAATTGATTCTAACGAAAAAAATTTACATGTCCGAACTACATACTTTCGAATAAATGAAACCACAATGGAATAGAATGATTTGCTGTCGAGATAAAAATGTTCAATTCACCCTTTTTTCAACGCAAAATACATGTATGCCCCTTGATTAACGAAGGCACGTAGGTTAAATGGCGAATAAGACTGACATTTTCATCGCGGATTTCTGAATTCCTAGGAAATGGCGAGGCTCTGATTTCTGGGCGAGATTCACGAAATGTGAAAAGTTTACGATTCTCAGAGCTCAGAAAACTCTTCAACTGCATCCGAGTCTGAATGTCTGGAACAATTTGTACCGGTATTGATCAAACCGTCGGTGGTGAGCCTCCGTAGGCGGACATGGGTAAATCCGAAGTAAATAATCGTCGGCGAGAAAGGGGAAATGCTGAAACGCAGGGTCTGGACATGGGTCCAGACAGACAGGCATGTATGCACGGCACGTATTTTTCGAATGTATTAAAACCGAGTGAAAATTTCGTGTGGAATTAAACACGGGACGAATTCCAAAGTGATCTATATTCTCTTCGACGTACGTTTATTGATTAAGAGGACCATGATTTTCTGCTGAATAGAACTGAACGATATTGAATTGAAAATCAAACTCTCGATGAAATTGTTGAAAATTAATTTGGATAAACGACTAATTTTTTATCTTCAAATTCAGGTACGTCTCGGAGTCGTTCTAACTTCTGAAATGATTCAAAACGATATTTGAAGCGAAAATTATACCGTCGACATGTTTTCGCAGACACCGAAGAACCCCACCAGCTTTCTCAATTCATCGCCTAATATGAAATCTACGATTTGCTAGTGTTCAACTCCTTAGACGTAACCCATTATTTGTTCCTTACTAAGGCGCCTTTGGACTAGATCCGCGTAATCCGGAATTCGCATGTACTTCCAAACCCAGTTCGATGTTACATCGGCGAAATTGGCGAGTGCCGGAATGAAGCTTAGAATCTCGTTTTTTATGAACCGTGAATTTTTACAATTCTACAACAGCAACGAGGGGTTTGAAACTTGAAGAATAAAAATTTATGTGTAATTTGTAAAGGAGAAAAGATCGAATATTGGTAAAAACATTAGTCGGAAAACCTCGATCAATCCTGTAAAAAAAAGTTTATCCTGTCTTTATTGAAATATAATCGTAAAAAATTGGATAATAATACGTAAATAAGCTGCCGCGTTCCTTGCAGATCTGTTTTCCTTGTCACGACACTAGTAAAGATTATAAGAAACATTGAAATATTCGTCCTCTCTTTCGACAGCGTATAACTCATCCGCGGCTTGAATCCTGCAGCGATTGCAGCGTGTGGTTACTATTATGCAATTGCGGTATATGTATAGTATTTATACAACAAGAAGAGAGAAAAAGGAGGAAGTTTAAACAACGCCTTCTCAGCCCGCAGCAGCCAAACAAAAGATGAATAAAAATAAAATGCCCTTTGTTCCGTATCCCGAATTACCATAATTTATTCCATGGCTACATTTCCTTAACCGTTAATGATACGAATCTCATTCTGTAAGGCAGGCACACAGCGAAAGCTGAAACGATGGTGTGTCACAACTGTTACAGTTAGACATAGACGAAGAACTTTACGGGATAAATGAGGAAAATTCATCCATTCGCTAAGCGCACACGATGTATTATTATAGAAAATATGGCTAAAGGGAAAAATGATTCTTACGTCTGATTCCCCAGTCCATCATTTTGATTCGTTGAAATTAAACTCTTCGACTTCGTTCTTCGGCACGACGAACGGTGGTCCCTTCGATATTTCGATCTTTGAATTGGTCGTTTATGTTGTATAGGTGTATATATGTATACTTATATTATATTATTCAAAATGCGATTAAACTGGTCGTTGTTGGTGGCTGCGAACTGCAGCCTGGTCGAAATTCGTATAATGAATTTTTTCTCTTTTTTTCTTTCGAATTGGTCCATGAATTGCGTGTGTCTGATATTGATATTGACAATTTACATCGTTCCGGATAACGAACGACGTGTAATCAATTCGCTATTACGTGCTCGTACTGCTATTATCCCTCGTTTTTATTCGAGTTTTTTAAATTCCTCGTTCTTGACACTCCGAGTAGGGTTTTTGAAATTTTCACAACCGAGCTACTTCATCCCCAATAGGAGTATTGTTGTAGCTGGTGTGTGATATTGAACAAGAAGTATAATGCAATTAAGAAGAGGATCAAGCTAATCTCAAGTCCCCGGTCTCAAGTTCTGAAGGGATTAATGGTAGATCAAATCTGTAGACGTCTCGTCGTCTTTTCGTTCTAGTAGTAATTAATATATTAGATTTGACCCCCAGTGGCGTGATGTAAAAAAGTATTAGGATCTCCTTTATCAAACGGCCGGAACCAATTAAAGTGTCTGCCTTGACGATTAGCGAATCGTTCCATCAAATTTCACCCTGAGTTTATATCCAGAGACGGTATAAGTGTAATATAATCACATGATATATATTTATATATTTCGATCAAATTATTTTCATCACAATTTCTTTGTTGTAGGTAGAGTTTATTCGATCGGTACAATCGTTGGTCAGTTCTTTTCGGCATTCTCTTCTTTCGTTTGTAGATTTGTAGACTTTATTTGTTTTTTGGTTTGTTTAAAGCGTTTGTAATAACAACAGAAGATATTTTAAACGCAGAGTAAAAATCTTTTGCAGCTGTTACTTGCAGTGATATGTTGTCTGTATAATTATCGCGTGACGAATTTTAGTTTCAGTGTTTATATATATATACTTTTCATTCAACCGTACAATAAAACATATCTTTGGTCCCAAACACGTTACTCGCAAATTGATTCGACTGAAATAATACCTCTGACACTGAGATGAAATCGCGCAGGTTATACATTATAAAGCGTGCGGTGAAATTTAGATTCGACGATTGACACGCACGCTCTTGATTAATATGTATATTTCATCACAGGTGTATATGTATATATATATACACAATATACATACGTTTAAACAGCGTAAGAAATTATGCCGGTATAAATTTTAGACAACGTTTTACAATTCGCGGATTAAACGTCACGGTTCACGAGGGTGAAGAATTAGTATTATAAAATAAGAATTAAGCGAGACGCCGCGACGGTTGCCACGTAACATTTCATTCCTCAATTCCTTTCTGCAAATCAAATTTGCATCATCTTTGGTACAAGTAGAGTGTAAAAAATAAATTTCTTCTTATCGCTTTCCACCCTCCTGTGTTTGAACGCTATTCCGTCTCACTGCGCGGAGTTATAAGCGGTTTGTTTTTTCCATTCTCTTTCTTTTTCAATCAAACAATTTTTGACACGTCACCGTCAGACTTCTGTGTCGATATTTCCACATCGACATAACCAAGACGCCCAATGAAACGAACTCGTGTTACTATTATTTCATTATACTTCTTGTAACCAACATGCGTGTCATTAATTCGCCAACATTCCCATGTCAAAGAAAATAATGAAATAATGTTTCAAAAAGAAGAAGAAAAAAAAAACAACAACAACAACAAAACAGTCCTAATTCAGATACACGAACACTTGAAACTATCTGGAAAAAAAAATCTGCCGACTTGTCATGATTTCTCTTGCAATCTTAGAGTCCAGTTCAAGTTATGCAGATGAAATACGGCGAGAGAGTTATTTAAACTTTCGTATTAATTTTCCGGACGCGTCCGCCGTGGAAAAATAAAAAAAATTTAAACAAAGGTCGAAATCCGTTCTTGGCATTTTTACATCCTGCCGAATCTGACGAGGAGGGTCAGGGAAACCCTTCGAGGGAACGCAATGAAGACAGGCGCAAGTCAGCGACGTGCACCTACGCAACCCCGCGGCCAAGAGACGACTGAACTGCGTCGCGGGGGTCCGACCAGCACCACCCCCCCACTTTTCCCGGTTCTTCTCCCTTTCTCCGCCGCTTCCTCCACTTCCTCCGATTCCTCATCCTCCTCCTGGTCCTCCTTCTCCACTCCTTTCTCGTCGTCAATTTTCCAAGTACGCAAAAGCACCAAGTTCCACATGTGACCTGCAAACCCCTTCTTTCTTCTTCGCCTTTCCTTGAAGGTCGTGTTTAATATACGTTTCACATATTCGCCCACGTTTTTCGTATGTAATTTAAAATCTCGATGTTGCGCGAGATTTTTTTTTTTTTTTTTTAATTTCACGGTGAATTCGTTATTTTCTTTGTTTATCACTGCAATATTGTTAACCTATAAGATCTTTTTGGTAGTGCAAAGTATTGGACCATATCGATGAGTGGTTTCAAATTGTCAAAATTAATAGATTCGTTTAATTTCACTCTAGGATGGCTTATTAACCCTCAACGGCCACACCTCATCCAGGCCACATAACGGCCACATGGTGTAACTCATTACCCCACGCTGAAAAACGCGGTCGGACAGGATGTGTAAATGTTTTAAGACTTCTAACTAATTGTTTCATGTTCGTTGACGAGTTCTTCAATATTTCTAATGGTTTAACTTTGTTAATTTATAGATGGCGTTCTAAAAACTGGTCATATAAGTCAAAATTCTGGAAAAATGGCTTTTTTTGCAAAAAAATTCACTACTCCGCCATTTCGCAATATTAAAGACTAGAACTTCAGGGTGGTCCGCACAATATATACCACTATCACGAAAAAATAACAGTATTCACCAATTATTCAAAAAGTATATTTATTTTGCAAAATTACTACAAGGAAAAATGAAAAAAATTACAAATCATGAAATTGACTTCTTTTGCATTTTATTAGATTCAAAATACATATTTATGATCAGGAACGTGAAAAAATGTTATCTTTATGATAAATGAAAAAAAAAAATACAACATATGAGTCATATTTATTGACCAGAACACTCCATACAAAAAGAGAACCGATGTTCCTTGCAAACCGGTCTACTACAAGCCGAACATCCGATACGCGATTTTTTATTTTTTTTTAAGTATATATATGTCATATTTTCATAACCTAGAGCCCACGTGTTTTCATCCAATGAACGTACTCAAGATTTCTTCAGTAAACAATTCATATTTCACATCAATAGACTGGATTTTATAACAACTAAGATGAAAAAAAAACTTTTGTCACTAAAAAATCAAAAACTTACCTTTATTTTATGGATTGACACTGCAATAAGTCGATTAAAATAAAAAAATATATTTTTACTGAACTGCGGTTATGGCCACACTGGGGTAACTAGTGACCCCAGGCCGAGAAAACGAACGCTCACAACGCTACCATGCATTTCTTTGGCTTATTATGTAGTGAAGTCACATCTCACACATGTCTGTCACCGACAGATGCCGTTTGTTCTATTTATTTGAAAGGTTAAGGACCTCTAATTCCACTTTTTTTAAGACTGGGGTAACTAATCACCCCGTGTGGCCGTTAAGGGTTAAGATACTGAACCAGATTTTCTCGGTTTTTTCAATGATTATTTCAATATTGATATTTGTTGATTATAACCGGCATCGGTGCAATCGCGTAATGTTGGATATTTCACGATGCCAACATAATAACAAAGCAAAAAAAAAAAAAAAACCTTTAATCGAATTCGTAGAGAATAGTCCTCGCAATGAAATGAGTCATCGTAAAGTGAAATCGAATAAATCTAGTAGATGTTCAACAATTCTAAAGCAATTTTAAGTGAACTTTCGTAGCTCATATGAATATAATAATAACATGATGAATATTGAATCAACTACGACTATCTCGTAATAAAATTACTAAAAAGTATCGTTTTTTGGTCAACCAGCCTCCTTAAGTCAATTGTATGGAACTCTGAAGAAAGCCGATTATTTCCAGTCGAGATCAATTTAAGCATTTCACCACATCATCAAATGATCAGCAATCGATAAAACATTTTCAGTAAAATTATGAATAGTTTTTCATATTATTTTGAGTTGATTTTGGAGTAGAATCTCCTGCTACTGACAAGTCGATGAATAATAATTTTTTTCTAGCTAAGGTAATAAAACCGCATATAAAATTGAGTTTCTCCTAACAAGAAAGTAATTGCCCAAGTAAAAAAAAAAAAAAATGTAGACGTGTCTGTTTAGCCTCAATTGAAACTGAATACATGAAAGCCTGAAACGTTATCCGAATGAAAGATTTCTTTTTAACACGCGGCATTGAGACATTCAGGTTTTCAGTAAACGATTAGAACGCAACGAAGCCAGAGTTTTTCCTCAGTTTTTCAAAGTTCGTTTTGTGTTGTTGAACAAGCTCTTTTAGCATAACTTCGAAATCTGTATTTATTAAAAGTTTCGAAACGATGAACAAGCATGTTTCTTCTCCTTGAATTGTGGGTGTGAAAGAAGTTTTCTGCATCGACATTCACGAATCGCATTACATATTTTCTCCCCCGAATTAGCAAAAATTCTTCTTCAAAACCCACGTAAAACCTTTCGCGGAGCAGCAGCAGCAGAATCAGCAGCAGATATATGTATACGAAAGTTTCAAAGAAATAAGTTGTTTGCACTCTTTTTTATTTCCGAGAGCCAGAGCTTGTTATCTCTTCCATTCGTTTTTCGTTTGCGGATAGACAACCCCGTTGAGGCCATCGTATCAACCAGCTGGCGAGAGGGAAGAACCCAGAAGGTATAAAGGGTAAAAAAGTCAATCCAATTTCCTACGAATCTCTGAATAAATTGGACGTCAACATTATGCGTAGTATTCCTATATATATACATGTACAATCGGCAAGAAACCTCGGACTATTCTTGTAGAAATCACATTTTTTCCATCACGACATTCAAGAGTCACGGAAAATGTAAGAAAACCACGAAATCGAGGAACCAGAAAAATCTTCTATTTCTTTTCGTAGTACATCTAATTTAATCTTGGTTCAGTAAGATTCGAGTGTACTTTTTTTCTTTTTCTTCTTCCCAGAGTTGTTCCAGTTTAATATTGCATTTGATTAAAACGTATTACTGGCGATAATAATCAAAGTATCTACGTAAAATTGACGGTAGAATTATTTTTAAATAACACGATTTCATCTACTTGGATCCTTTTTTTTCGAAGTGATGTGATTTTTGTAATCGTTACAATTTCGAATAAGACTGAATTAAGAAAGATGCCTTCTCCGTGAAAAACTGAATGAATAAACAAGAATGCGAATTTATATTGAACTGATTTTGGTGAATTTGAAATTCCGGAGGATTATATTACTAGAAAATTTTACAAGACATGTAGCTAATGGGTCGGAAAGAATACATAGTAAAAAGTGAAAACAACTTTTAAGAATTCTTTATACATACATTGAAAATGGCTGCAAGGGTTTCACAAGGCCTGATAAATTCTTCGTATACGAGTATTTACGCATGTCTTACATATTCAGTCCGAGAGGATCATCCTCGAGCTTCTTCCCGTCCCCCGACGAGGACTTGCTAATCTAAATAATGTGACATCAGCTCTGCCAAGGATGAAAATGTCGAACTTGGCCCAAGCTCGTAAATATTATACAGATACAGACTGCGAATGAAAATTCACGTAACAGGAAAAAGCTCCGGAACACCGTTTCGCTACGTTACACGTACCTAACCGCGGTGATGTACGAAAAGCGAGGGACTCCTTGGAATTTAACGAATATTTTTACGATCCGTAGAAACCCTTATTTTCCGTAATAATAAAGGGTTAAATTGTCTGTTCGCTTCGCAAATCTCATCTCGTAAGCGTGAAAAGTTTCAAAATTATGTCGAGGCCGCAGAAATTCGGTGAAATTTAAACCCCGGTGAGGACAAGTTCGAAGAATTTTTGTTTCGAAATTTGAATGTTGTTTGAAAGAAAAAATGTCAAAATTTTGACATTTTCATATTTAATTATTCGACTTATCTTGCCAATTCCTCCGTACTCAGTCCAAATACAAATCGGTTTTTCAGTTTCAAGCACGTTGTCACATGATCTGAATTTTGTTAGCTCCGATCGGCATGCGGATTCAGAAACTGAAGAAACTTGTTATATATACGTAATATCGATCATGCATCGATAAATGGTTTCTTCAATCTCCGACGATAAATGCAGCATGTTTTCAGATGGTAAATCGATGATATTTCAAGCATATGTATACCAGCTTTATACCCGGTTTTATAACCCCATAGAAAAGTAGGATAAAGCCGAAGCAAGGTGGCCTTGATATGTGTGATGTACCTTTCCACCCCTGGTGAACAAGTACAGTTTTTTAAATTTTATACCACGGTTGCGAAGAAATCCTGCGAAAAAAAAATTAGTGCACCGTCTTGAAGCAAGCAAGGTGCGACGTATTTCGCTTAATACAACTTGAATTTTCGATCGATTGAGCTTATTTACAGTGTTTCAAGTTTCCCAAGTTTCCGTAATTCTTCAAATGTTTATCATGGAATCTTGATATCAACACCGAATTGAGTTTTTGATAAAAGTTTATCGATCAGAATCCTAGATAAATCATGTTTCTGAATCAGGGGCTATGAAAAAAAAAAATTTTGTTTCGCAAACGTCATATAGCGCAAAACTTGATCGTTGAAGGCTACGCAACATCAAGAGTAAACTTGTAAGAATTATCTTGCATTTGTGATCTTTTACTTCGAAGTAACCAGCATTTAAAATACGTGACAATCAACACGCGTCAAGTTTTGCTTTGAAATTGTTATCACAATAATTTTGCCGAAAGACTCGACTTCAAATTCTGAATGTGTAAAGATTTCAGATATCCTTAAAGCGATTTTATAAAATTGCTTTTAATGCACAATAAAGTTGTACGATGAAATCTGTGGACAGATTCGAAGATGATAGTCGAAGGGGCCACCCGCTCTGAAAAGATCAAGAATTCACAAGTGATTTTCTGATTATTTCCAATATTAGGAAAGATTTGGTTTGAATTCCAGTAATTTTCAAGTGGTTCCTAAAGGTTGAAAGATGTTCGGCATATTGCTGATTTTCAAGTGATTTTCATTGTTAAAGTACAGTATAAATTCCAGTAATTTCCAATAGTGCTACCTCAGAAGGTGCTTATAAAGAGGCGTTGTACACCTCGAAATCGCGAGGAACCAAAACTCCTATACCGCTCAAGCGATCAGAGTGAAACTTGGGCAGTTAATGCCTTGTTTTGGCAAAAAGTGGAGCGTTTTTTTAATTTTCCAAAATTTAGAAAAAAATTTTACAGATTGGTTACCACCCACAGAAATTGACCAAATTTTAACAGTTGCACTCAATGGATCGAGCTCTCGAGTATGATGCCACTCGGCGGTGATGAAACACATATTTTGAGCCCAGTCCCATGAGATTTGATGGTGAAATTATGAAATAGCAGCTGATCTGGTTTTCGATTACCAAGAACACCGAAATCTCATTTTGGCGATATTTGTTACCGACCTTTCACGCCTGCCGGTAATTTTTTTTACCGACATTACACGCATGCATTACTGTCGGCGAATAAAATTCGAACGACTTGACGCACGCGCATAAGGTGCGCACTTTCCTCGTGTACACACGGTATATTCACTGAAAACGTAAAGTGGTCTGAAAAAGAACGACTGAAGGTGAATAACGCGAACTGACGATTCCGGCGATGTTTGAAATATTAGAAATGGTATATTTCGACTCTCCGTCCATCGATCGCATTGATATAGGGCTTAATTGAAAGCTCGTAGAATCTATGAACGTACGAAATATGTCAAATGTCGAATTTCATCGTGAGAGGGGAGCAATATGTGATCGTATTTTTGTCGGAAGTTTAGAAGTTATCTGTTCACGGTAAAATCAACTTGGCGCGATCGGCGATCGCCGATCTTGATTATGCAAAATATTCGGGCACCTTAGATGTATTCGTCACGTCATTCGTGAAGCAAAAAAAAAGTGGTAAGGCTCTCAAACCCGGCCAATATCGATGCGGTTGGATCCGACCATTCTAGGTATACATGTACCTACACTAGGGTGTCCGTTATTTCCCAAGTTGGTTTTTTTTTTTACTGCCACCCCCTCAAGTTTTAGTTTTTGCCCTAAAAAAAATATCATACCAAAAAAAGCTCTTAATTTTCATTTTAAACCGTTTCATAATCATGTTACATTTCTCGATTAAATAATATGGGATTTTTGTACTTTTTGGAATTAGTTTTTTACCTTTGGAATAAATAGCAGTACAGCAATGATCGATACAGATTCTTGTAGGAAATTGAACGCTCTACAAAAGAAGTCTGCAATAATTTTGAGATTGATCTACTCCTTTAAAAGTTATTCGAGGTTAAAGTAGCGTTCATGGTAAATTTCATAGTTTTTCAAGTTTTGTTATAATTTTCTTTTATATAATCATTAAATTTATAGTGCATTGATCTAGAAATAATCAGGGAAAAGCTTAGCAGTTTAAATATCGTAAACAATACCTTGCAATTAATATTGAAACAAGATTTATATATTTTTTTTTACATCTTTTTTGTCAAGCAACCTTTGCTAGAAAGCGGAGAAATAAATTGAAAATTCATTTTTCCGCTTTCTACCAAAGGTTGCTTGGCAATAAAAGTTGTGAAAAAATTCAGAAAAAAATAAATAAATCTTGTTTTAATATTAAATGCAAGATATTGTTTACGATATTTAAATTGCTTAGATTTTTCGGATTATTTCTCGAACATTACATTATAAATTTAATGGTTATTAAAGGAAAATTATGGTAAAACTTGAAAAACTATGAAATTTACCATGAATGCTACTTTAACCTCGAATAACTTTTGAAGACGTAGATCAATCGAAAAATTATAAGAGACCTTTTTTGAAGAGTGTTCAATTTCCTACAAGAATATCTATCGATCATTGCTGTACTGCTATTTTTTCCAAAGACAAAAAATTAATTCCAAAAAGTACAAAAATCCCATATTACTTAAATGAGAAATGTAACATGTTTAAAATGAAAATTAAGACCCTTTTTTTGGTATGATATTTTTTTTAGGGCGAAAACTAAAACCTGAAGAGGCGGCAGCAAAAAAAAACCAACTTGGGGGATAACGGACACCCTAACCTACACCCACGTTTAACACCATCGCCTCCGAATTTCGCAACCAAGAGGGGACTCGCTGCAATCAATCGAAAACGGTAGCCGAACGACTTGTCAATCTTGGGATAAAAGCGTCAGGTATCTACTAGTCATAAAAAGCACGAGGTCAACGCTCGGTTTTCATCTGACATGAGTGGAAAAAACTGCAGACGTGAGGTCAGTAACTAGACGCGGTCGTCTCGTCTTTGCGTGGTCAGTATCGATATTCTAATCCTGTAACCCAACTGCTCTAGTCTGCACAGTTCGATAACAGGTGTGTGATTTTTGCATTTGTAATATGCAATAGGTACATGCCTGTAAGTCATAATCCCGCAGTTTATCGGGTCTGCGTTACATCATGCAAGACTGTAATTTTTTTCCCCCATCGATAAGGGGATATATTAGGGTGGCACAAAAAAACTGACTATTTTTTTTTGCATCTCGTGTGACATAATGGTAGTTTTTGATGTTCTAAGAGCCCACTCCAAAGGACAGCTCAAAAAAAAAATTTTAGGAGGTCGCTCCAAATTTTTTTAAATGTCAAAAATCGTCAAAAAATTAAATTAAAAAAATTATATTTTCAGTATTTTGTTTGATCTTTAATTCATATCGGGGTGTATTGTTATCGATTCTTTCTTACTAAATTGAAGAAAAATAATTTATGAAATTTTAATATGAATATTAAAAGGTCGCTCGAAAAGATCTAAAGAAATGCACCAAAGAATTGTAAAAAAAATTATGAGCGACCTTTCAAAATTCAAATTTTAAACTGAAACTTTCGGAAACTTATTTTTTTTTTGTCTATAAAATTATACCGTAACGAGAAAAAATTTAAAAAAAAATCGATTTTTGACGATTTCTGACGTTTTAAAAAATGTGGAGTCACCTCTTACAAATTTTTTTTTGAACTGTCCTTTGGATTGGGCTCTTTGAACATGAAAAACTAACATTTTGTCACACGAGACTAAAAAAAAAAAAAATAGTCGGTTTTTTTGCGCCACCCTAATATATATATTATATAAACCTTAAAATATATAAAAAAAAACACCATTTTTCAAATTCTGCAATTTGTTACACAGATTCCGCATCGTAAATAAGTAAGATAATCATGATTAGAAAGTACGATATTTTTTTTCTAGTTTCTGTTAAATGGTGCTTTTTCTGTTATTCCTTTTTTACACAAAAACAATCTTCGCGCCACCTGAAGGTGTAGCGAAAAAATTCTTCTTCTTCTTCTTCTTCTTCTTCAAAAAAAAAATCAGGCTTTTTTGTGGAGTCAATACGAAAAAAGCTATGCAAGGATCTGATGACCTGCGGGAAATGAAAATTTTTTTGCACCATGTTCTTGATCGTTTCGCGCCGCCGTCACTGCGAAATATTAGTAGCTTTTCCGCTTTAAGCGAGGAACGAATGAATGGACGAGAGATTGTATCGAGAATTTTAACGAAAGTTGGGAAGTATGCGGTACTTGATAATCTGATCTACGATTATTTAGCCTTAAATGTTTATTCTCGTAGCTCCGTGATCCGGAATCATTACACCTGGACGGCAACGCTGTGTGATGATAGAAAAAATTCATCAACGTCACTTGGTTCATTGAATAATGACGTAAGTTGTGTCGTGTATAATTCCGGATTATACAGAGAGGCTAGAGAAAACATGAGAATAATTTCTAGCTCAGTTATACTTATTCAAGATGCAAATTTACAAAGTTGAACATCATGTCGGAGAGAATCCGGTATAGATAAAGAGTGCTTGCAATAGTCGAGGATACTTGTAATAACTGGTAAAAAGAATATCACGGAATACGTATCATAATATGATCATAAATAAAAATCCAATCAAATTGCTCCGATCGTTTTACACGGAGTAAACTTTTCTACGAATCGGGGAAAATTCCGTTCCTATATAACTGCTCGGAATTGAACTGTCTGCAGGGAAAGCCAACAAATCGTATTGATTTCCGATTACTATCGTACAGAGACGTAGACACGTTCTACCTCACAAACTGCACTATATGGTATATAATATATATATGTATATACATATTGTGTGTATGTATATGCCATATCATACACGGAACAAACATGATTTCGCGACGTGACTTGCACTATAATCATAATCTTTATGATTTGAGAAGAATGTTTCGAGATATTCACACGGATTTAAAATGACAACGAGGAACTGATATTTTCGATTCGAAAACACTGTTTAAAGTTCATAATGTATAAAATATTAGTATAATAATAAGCTTGCAAATTGGATAAGTTTTCAAATTGGTAGGATCGACGTGTAAAAACAAGGAACAGTTTGACTTTTGGATTTCGTAAGAGGATTTCTTGGATATTTCATGTTCAACGATTCGCACAGCAGTTCAGTGATCAAAGACGCAATAAATAACAAGGGTGAAAGAATGAAAAATTGATCGGACCTTCGCATAACAAGGTACGATTACAGCTTTGCCAGGGTGTAATTTCTCTGATCGAAGTGAAAGCATGCAAAATTCAAAGTCTGATCAGCGGAGCTTGGGGAACGGGGAACCGGGAAAGAGGAACGGAGATTTTAAGTATTCAACGAGTATTTCCCGCCGCCACGCCGGAAGAGTAAACGCAGTCGCCATCATCATCTTTCCGGCTATTCAAGTATAAAAACTGAATGACAAGCACTCGCCGGCTGAGCCCCGAGCCTTTGAAAAAGCACATTACTGAGTAAACGCAAGGTTTTCGAATGCAGTGTCTTCCGTGTGGAAAGTGCGAGTCTGCACCCTTGAAGAGTTGAGATTGAAAGTTAACAAGGAGGAAATTACAAAGACTTTTTTTTTACACCCCCAGCTGCCTTCGAGCTCGGGGAATCACTTTTAGAAAATCTTTTTGCGAGGCTTGTTTGCCTGATGCATTAATATTTCACGCATCAGGATGGTGCGAGGTAAAATCCCGGTTCAATAACGACGAGAATGCTCCAGTATAATTGTCTCCATAAATTATTATGCACAGATGAAAAACGCGCTTCAAGTACTTAGATCGCGAACATTTTTTCAACCTCGGTGTGAATCAAAACAGGATAAGAAAATGATTCGTATAATATTTTCTTACATCTAACTCTTTGAATAAAAAAAACTTTCATCATACTTCAAGCAATTTTATTATTCTTTTTTGATCTCTGTTTCATGAGAATGTTATAGATGAACAATATATCCGGCTGTGTTGCGTGTTATGTCACGCGATTTAGATCAATTTAATCCTTTTTTGCAACGTTATTACTATTCGATAGTCAGTACCGATAGATTCTCAAGTGCGATGTGGTTTTTAATAACAAGGCACCGAAAACAATGCATGCCGTAGATAGTGACCGACACATCGGCCGGATACCCATAGGACAAACCATCCGTAAAGGGAGAATCTTTTTTCTCTACTTTTGACTGACACATTTGGCAACCAAATGTGCGATCATAAAACACAACTTCCCCAGGCATCATTCTTACAACCCCGTTTATGGGACTTTCCAACATTCCTTCTTCAATTGTTCTTACCCACATACCGTTCGTACCAATAATCCACTCCCATAACGCGTTTCTAATACGCGTTTTTTTTTACCAATCCCAAAAATCCACCAATTCTCGAAATCCAACAATCAATAGAAATGACCAAACTTCTACACCCCTCCACCTTTATTCCAAAGCATCTTCGAAACACCTACCAACAGTCAGTATATCGTAATTCTTCGAACCGTCAATTCTACTTGTCTTTCATTTTAACCACAAATAATATTCGAGTAAAAAAATTATTCAAACAGATATAAATAACTTGGTAAAGTTAAGCGCGACTCTGAAATTCGTTGTAAAAACATTGTCAAGTATCAACTACTACAACTAATTATACTTGTAGTGTGTCTAATCATTCAATCAATCACCTCATCTTCAGATTGAACCGGCCACACAACGATTTGAGGTACATTTCCTCCAATCACGGACGAATTATAAGAGAAATCGACCGGTTTTTAAACGAATACTTAATACAGAAATGGCGAATAAATACCAAAAAATACTCTTCAGAGATAAATATTAAATGTTATCGCATCAACTCGATGGCTCTCAACGCGTCACGGATTCTTGGACACATACCGAGAAAAGCCATCATCATAATATGTGCCGGACCAAAGGCAGTTATTCCAAACTGTTCTGGTTAGCGTCTAAACCAAGCTCAGATTAGATTAGAGTTTCGTTCTGGCGTAGCGTTAATCCAAAGCAGCTAGCGAGTCAAAACAATTTACACCGTACATCATAACAAACCTACCGTAGGAACACCGCGTGTGTTGGCTTCTGCTTTTCCTGCTGCTGTTGCTGCTGGCAAATGCGGAGGAAATAATGAGTCGCAGCGTCACGTTCATCACGTGGCAATTATAATAGTATGAGAAAAATGAAAACCGAGTGATTTTTTTGTATTGGTAGAAAAACGCAACATGGTAGCAAAACTGGCAAAATTAGCTTTTAAAATGAAGAACCTTGCAAATTTTCGAATATAATATACCCACAAAATGATATTATTTTTAAGTTATACTGAAAACGTTGTTCCAAATGACAAAAAAATAATGCCAATTAATTTTCAGCTGTTATTATTAATATTTAGAGGTGCCTGATCGCGATTTTCTATTTTTCATAAGAATAACACGGGAAAAATGATTTTTGATCTTTCTGATTTTTATAACTACCCAACAATGCGTCGTAAAAAAAATTCACACACATATTTTGTCGAGAATTCAACGCTCTACAAAAAAGATCTATTCTAATTTTTTCATAAATCTACTTTTCCAAAACTAATTTGAGGTCAAAAATCAACAGAGAACCGCAAATAACTTTTGAAAGAGTAGATTTATGAAAAAATGACAACTCAGAACAAAAGTCAGAAAGATCAAAAACCATTTTAACCGGGTTATTCTTATGGAAAATAGAAAATCGCGATGAGCACCTCTAAATATAAATATTAATAGTTAAAATTTGGACGTCATTCTTTTTTCGTCATTTGGGACAATATTTTCAGTAATACTTGGAAAAGAAATGAAATGAAAAAAAACAGTCGATTTATATACACAGTTTTGAACTAGATTCGTCAAGATCCTAGTCAAGAATTCGTTCGTTTTTCAGATCTTCAAAACTTACTTTGCAACTGCCCGTTGTTGTATATATAAGAAGCCATTGCTACCATAACTCCGTAAAGTTTGCTATTATTATAAGTATACATATAAGATCTCGTGTTAATTAGGAAACTGTACAACGAACTCGACATGACTTGACAAAGACGTGTAACCGAGTCTAAAACACACCAGAGGATGTTTCAACGTCATCCTTTCACAACTTGGTGAAGATTGGTGGGTGGGTGGAGAACACATCGTCCAAGGTAAGAAGCCCCTGGGCTATTTTCAGAAGTGTAGAGCGGGAAGTCCGCCTTTGCTAAGCGTCACTTCCGTTATCTTTATTGCAAACTCTGGCCGGATGCAGACGTAGTTACGCCGCATAATTACAATCTGGGCTCGCCTCGCCTGCAGAAGGACGCTGAGCGTCGAGTTGGTGAAAAAGAAAGGTTTTAGCAACGTGCTTTGGATGTAAAAAAATCACTGTTAATAATATCTGTGGCAAACAGAATCTTTTTCTTACTCGTGTTTTTTTAATAATTTTGAAGAATTGTTTTTTTTCTTTTTTTTTTTCTAAGTTGTTTAAAATACTTGATAAAGTTTCAAATGGAAACTTTAGTGGCGAGAAAAAATTTCAAAAAATTCGGGAGAGATTTGCAGTCCCTCTAAAATATAACTGCACACGATCTCGCTAAATTCACGTCGATGTTAATTATATACCAGATTGAGGAGGTTGGTTGGCCAAGAATCGATACTTTTCATTAATTTCATTACGACGTATCCGTGCTTAGAAAATTATTATATTCGTACCTCAACAATGCGTCTTTGAAAATTCGAAAATAGAAAATATATGAATTATAAACACTCGTACATAGATGTTGTATTTAAAATAGCTTCGAATTTGATAAAAATCTAATAGATTCTTTCAATTTCCTTTCTACGATGGCTCATCTTATTCAGAAGACTATTTTTCATAAATTTACCAAAACAGATTTTCTTTTTTTTCGGTAGTTAATTCAATATCGCCATTTGTTTATTATGATCCATATTGATGGATGTTGTAAAATTAGGTATTTAACGACGTCGACGAGATTTAAAAAAAAGTGCTCAAACGACTTGGTAGAAAATAGTATTTCGAGTAAAAAGAGCCATCACAGAGTAAAATCAAATAAAACTAGAATTCAAGTAATTTTTAAACGATTCGAAACGAAGTAACGATATCGAAGCTTTCGTTCATAATTCCAGTATTTTATACTTTTGTATGTTTGAAGGTATTTCAATGCCTTACAAATGTAATAATTTAATGTAAACTCAATGTACTACTATCTCCCAAAAAAAAAAAAAATGAATTAAAAATATCAATTCTCAGCCGCCAACCAACCAATCTCATTAAATTAAAATCTAATTCAAATGTAAAACCCTTAGAATATTTCAAAAACAATTCTCTATACCTTTCAAACCGCATAATGAATCCGACAGTTTTAACGGCGAGTTGAAACGCAGACGGTGCATTAGCCATCTGGTTGATAATAATAACGCCGCGATTCCATCAGAGCAGAGTGCCAGTCAGTCTGATAATGATTGACACGTAAACGTAAAATATAACACGAACTTTCGAACGAAGCCGACTCTACGAATGAATGAATATTCAACATAATTAATTTTCCCGCTTTTCCCCTGCAACAGCAGCAACTCGTTCATCCATTTTCCGAAAAAGCATTATTTATCAGCGCAGGATTATCCTCGGCTTAGTCTCCATCCTGTTCGTCCTTATCACAGTTCTCTTCTCGCCACACGTAAGCGGCTATTTGTGCGGCAGGATTCGCGGAGCGAAAGAAAGAAAAATGAATTCAATTTCGCGGCGGCAGGTAAAAGGTGAAAGGTGAAAGGTGAAAGGGTAGTTTGTTCCGCGTAACCCGAACGAAGGGTCTTAAAGTAAGAATAATCCTTCTGCCAACGTGCCGAATTTTCACCCGCTGTTGTTCGTTCGAACCCGTTTAATATTTCACCCCTCTTTCTCACTCCCCGCCTCATCTGGCGTCGATATATAGGTACGTATATGTATATACGTAATAGGGTAGCGCAAAAAACAGACTATTTTTTTTTTTTTTTTGAGTCTCGTGTGACAAAATGTTAATTTTTGATGTTTTAAGAGCCCACTCCAAAGGACAGCTCAAAAAAAAAATTTAAGAGGTCGCTCCAAATTTTTTAAAATGTCAAAAATCGTCAAAAAATTAAATTAAAAAAATTATATTTTCAGTATTTTGTTTGATTTTTAATTCATGTCGGGGTGTATTGTTATCGATTCTTTCTTACTAAATTAAAAAAAATAATTTATGAAATTTTAATATGAATATTAAAAGGTCGCTCGAAAAGATCTAAAGAAATGCACAAAAATATTGAAAAAAAATTATGACTGACCTTTCAGAATTCAAATTTTGAACTGAAGCTTTCGGAAACTTTTTTTTTTTTTGGTCTATAAAATTATACCGTAACGAGAAAACAAAATTTACTGAAATTTTTTTTTAGAACTGTCCTTTGGAGTGGGCTCTTAAAACATCAAAAACTAACGTTTGTCACACGAGAAACAGAAAAAAAAATAGTCGGTTTTTTTGCGCCACCCTAATATATATATATATATTTGTAAACGCCGTGATTCTTTTATTAGGCGCGGCCATTGAATCCGCAGGAAAAGGTGGCTAGTCAGTAACCCTTTGATGCAAATATCTCCCGCGAGTTAAGCTTCGAGTGGCTTTCATGTCGAAAGTCCTCTGTTTCATTAGTCAGGTTCAAACCGAGAGACTCGACTCTCCCCTTTCAGTAAGAAATGCTGGAGAGAAAAAAAAAAAGTAAACAAATAAAAAAATAGGAAATTCTTACCTCTCTAAATAACCTCGCGCCTACCATTTTCCTGCGTATTTGGATGTGCACCGTTGCAATAAGCAAAAGGGAAGAGAAAAAAAAAATCGAAACCGATTCACGTAGAGATCCGAATGGCAGGCAAATTGAATTACAGTTTACAAGGGGTTGCGATTGGATTAAGTCCGCGTGCCTAGATATGGGCTACCCTAGACAAACGCGACAGAAACACAAACACGTGACTCGAAAATCCACGCTCTACAATCTACATTCTAATCACCAACTGCCCTGTACACGCAACTGTAGTCTACACTCTATAATTTCAACGAGGCTTAGAATTAGAATTAGAATTAGACCTGCGTTTCCGCACACATCGCGAAACGCAGCTCGGAAGAAATTATAATTGTTAAGTGCCTTACGTGAATTTTGCGCCTCGTTAGTCGTGCATATGTACTTAATTTAAATAAATTAAATCGCTCGTTACTTCAAACAAGTAGACGAATAATTTCATCAAATTTCAGAGAGTTTTTACTAATTTCGTGAGTATATTTTATGGAAAAAGTTATAGTTATGTAAACAGTTAGGTATGGTCCTGAGGAAATTACATCATTATAGGTACACCATTGTATAGAACAATTGTATAAATTTAATAAAACTTCCAAAAATTGGAAGAAATTATTATAATAGTATAATATACGAGGTATTGAAATATTTCGTGTAATCAAACCATCAAACCATCATATATTATATATAATTGAAGAAATGCTGATTGTTGTGGCAAAAAAAAAAAAAAAAACCATGACCATGAAGTTTCAAAAGTTTTTGACATTTTTATTCAGAGTTTATCACGTTCTGTAAGTGAAGAAATTTTCTTTCAATTCTCACGTTCGATTCACGTAAGACGAGAAGATACTAACAATAAACCATAATCAACACCTCGTCATTTCTGTCGAGATCTCCCACAAAAATACTGTTTAAAAAACAAATCAAAGCAGCTCAAATACACAGACCAGTTGCTTTATGCTGAGAATTTGGAAAGAGAATCATCGAAGGGAATTCGGGCCAGTTCGGGACTAGACCAATCAAAAGCTGATCACCGCAGGAGCGAATGATGCCTCATACGTACGCAAATTAGTTTTACATGGGTTTACATATAATACGTCTAATACAAAGGACACGTATAAATAAACTGTATAGGAATTATGCAAGAAGAGTTACGTGCGCGATGTTGCATCACCAGGCGTTCAGTTACGTTAGAGACAGATATCTGTACATATGTATATATATGTATATATGTATATACACGTGTGTGTACATAGTTACATACCCATGAAAAAGCCCTGCAGGGTGTGCTCCGCTATGCA
The DNA here is from genome assembly GCF_021155765.1 of Diprion similis. Lineage (NCBI taxonomy): Eukaryota > Metazoa > Arthropoda > Insecta > Hymenoptera > Diprionidae > Diprion > Diprion similis. The sequence continues at coordinate 4,003,117 of NC_060106.1, forward strand.
AATATAACGAACTGTGACATAACTCTAATGCCACGTAGGCAAGAAGATCATCGTCGTTCAACCGGCAAAAATCAAAACTTTGAGGTCGCATCATAATTACCACCGTGAATAAATTTCTTGATCCGATATATAGTATATAATTATACATTATATCTGTAACTGAAGCAAAATTTTTTATCTGAGAATCAGCGGTACGCGCCAAAAACTATTCCATAACTTGACAAAATAAATACAGAGTCGAAAAATCGAACTGAAAAGAAGAAAATAAAATTAAAAACGAAAGAAAAACAAACAAACAAACAAATAAACCTCGTCGTTTCGTGTGTAAGCCTACCTTGTAGCTCTTTTGCATACACCCGAACCTCCATCGGCACTCTGCGACAGGGATGTTTATGATTTTAGAGGAAATAAAATTCTCTCGCCTGAAAGGCGACGACGCCGCGTTTCCTAAAGTGCTGCTCCGACTTTACGATAACAGCCCCCCCCCCCCCCCCCCCCCCCCGAAAATCATCTGCGCTTATAAACCAGTTTATTTTCTCGTAAGTAATTTTTTTCGTTTCCTTAAGGGGGGAAACCAGTTTAGAAGACCGAAATTTTGATGTTTTTTGCAAATTTTTTTCACAAGGAAGGAATAGTCAGAATTTTTTTGAACATGGAGGATCTTTTATTCATGTTTTGAAGTACTTTTTGTAATTTTTTCAAGTCCTCCGGAAATAATGGAGGCTAGAAGCTGCTATATGTTATATCGACATAACGAGAAAAGAGAGAGAGAGAGAGAGATAGAGAGAACAAAGCCATTAATGGAAAAAAAACGACATTGCGATGTTCGTTACTTCGTAACTTCTGTGTGTGCCGTTATAGTAACGAGTGTAACGACTTAAGGGTCATCAATTATTCCTTAGCGGAAATAAATAGAGAGCCACTGTGGGTGTAAGGTTGAACAAATGCGTGACATTATTATAATATAAGTTTGATGTTTATTGATTGGTTTGAATGGTGAAAACGAAGCGAATAGTTTCAAAGGTAGATGAGAAGCGAGCCGTAGTCGTAGGTCGAAAGGTAAAGATGATGTGACGTGGGATGAGCAGAACGAAGCATGAGTGAATGCAGAACATAAAGTGCTTGATCAGGGTTCTGGGAATGAGAGGAGATAGGATGAGTATCCACAGAATGCGCGAGGGATTGTTTAGTCTGATGAAATGAAGAGGCTTCTAGATAAGAGGGACGAAGAATTAGTTGTGAGTGCGAAAAGGACCGGCATGGCACGGGCACGTAACACCAACAATAAAAGTGGAATCGTAATTAATTCTTGATATAAAATTTTCTCGATAGAAAAAAGTTTGAATGTTTTCCACCGACGACATTGTTGTATAATATTTGCAATTTTAAATGCTCGAAAACGAGATGATTTACACGAATAAAAACCCGTAGTTTTTAATTTCGTGAAGAGTTAAAGAGAATGGAAAAGCTGAAGAGAAAACGAGGAGGGACAGATGTATATAGGTTTATATACGTACATACATATATATGGGGCATTCCAAGTGGAAACGAGGAGTTATTTGCCTCATGTCCTCAGATCCTTGGATAACTTTTTTTTCGCGTTGATATTCCACTTCAAAAAAAGCCTAATTTTTTTGAAGAATTTACTCGCCACTTCTTCAAATGGCGCGACGATCGTTTTTGTGTAAAAAAAGGATAACTAAAAAAAAAAACATTTTTAAAATTCTGCAATTTTTTCCACAGATTCTGGGTAAAAAATAAGTGATAGGTATCATAATTAGAAAGTGGGCTGCCTCATATTTTTTTTTACATATTTTTTTAGTCTCCAAAATGAAAAAAAGAAATGAAAAAATCAAATCCTAATAGTTGTTACAGAATCAGAAAAAAAATAAAAATAAAAGATGTCTTGGAAAATTTTGATACTTTGTATATTTTTTAAAATAAATGAGAACAATCTTTTTTTTTTTTCAATAAAAAAATCGAGATCAAACGAAACAGATTTTTCTAATTCATTTTGAAAAATGTGCAAAATGTCAAAATTTTCCCAGGCACGTTTTATTTTTCTATTCTTTTCCGCTTCTGTAAAGCCTATTAGGATTTGATTTTTTTATTTTGGAAACTAAAAAAAGAATGTTAAAAAAATATGAGGCAGCCGTAGCCCAGTTTCCAATTATGATAGATATTACTTATTTTTTACCCAGAATCTGTGGAAGAAATCGCAAAAATCCAGAAGGAGTAGTGAGAAAATTCTGGCAAAAAAAAAAAAAAAAATTAGGCTTCTTTTGAAGTAGAATCAATGCGAAAAAAAAGTTATGCAAGGATCTAAGGACTTGAGGCAAATGACTTCTCGATTTCACTTAGAATGCCCCATATGTTGTGCAATATAAAATCTGTGAAAAAACGTATCAAAGCCAGCGAGCCAGCTGAATCCTGCGAAACAGCTATTCCGTTAATAGAATTTAAATTCACTCATCTGAATTTTGTTTCGAAGGTTGAAAATTTGCATTTCACGCCAAGAGCCCGCGAATTCTGAAACCGGTAGATGAGGAGGAGCCTGGTGCCGAATTTATGCCATTAAAACAATGCTAAAACCACCAAAGCGACCTTGGCGACGTGTGAAAAGGAGGGAGATGAACAGAGATAGAGAAAGGTAAAAGGAAAGGGAAAGGGAAAGGGGAAGGGAAGCTTGCATCGATCTAGCATCGCACAAGCGTCGCGAACTCGCGTATAAACGGGATTGGGTTAGCTGATTGAATTTTCAAAAATCTTACGGTCTTTTCCGCCGTTTTCCAACGGGCGATAAAGCTTTTCACCTGAAATTTTTAACGCGCCAACTGCACAAAAAGGTTTTCTGATGCAGCTTCAAGGATGCACGTGGTACATTATGTATATACGATGCATCCGATTGCCCTAGATTGCGAGAGTTCAAAGGCAACGTTCGTTTCGTCAATGTTTATTCTATCTTATTGTTTATTTTATTTTGTTTTATCAAATAATCGAGCCCCATATTGCAGTTCGGAGTTATAAAAGTATACATAATAATAAAAATTTAACGTCATAACAGAACCTTTTGCAAAATTCTGAGAGAGATTCACGGCTTTGAAAAATACGTGCGACGCGTTCCCTGAGGGTATTGGGATTACGCAATTTGGAAAGTTACGAGTATCGAAAAAATTTTGAGTTTATTGTATTCATCGAATCGGTCAGCGGCAGAGTTTTGTTATTTGGAAATTCGCAGACGTGACCGAGGCATAAAATCTAAATAATACGCAATGTTGCAGAAATTCTGTTACAACGTAGAAGTAATTTTGTACCCGTGACAAACATACCTATAATCTAGTTTTCTTTTTTTTTTTTGTTTTTTTTTTTCTCCATCAATTTATTACAACTTTGTGTAAGAATTTCTAAAAATAATGCAAAAGAAATCTCTCGATTTTCTCTCTTTTATTTTCGGTCTTTCATTTTCACAGAAAAGTTCTTTATACCCTCGGACGTGTAAGTTAGCTACGTAATTGCAGGGATCATTTTGTGTGTGCTGGGCAGACCCTCCGATGCTCTTGACTTCCGAATTTCTTCATCCCACGTCGAATCTAATGCCATTTACTAAAGGTCAGGTAAGGGTGCATCGATCGGTATTCGCGTAGGAAGAGAAAGAGCTTTCATCCTAAACCCGAAAGCCTGTTGTGGGATTTCCGAGGGACGAACGGAGCCCCATTACCGAAAATCTCCGCTCATGAAATCTCCGCCATACCGGGTAAGCGAAAAGTACATGCCGCTGGAAAAGCTGCTGGCATTTTATATCATACAGCGTGACGGTAGATTACATAGTTCTAAGTACATGCAAAGTGTCCCTTTAACGCTTCTTTCAGGACTACTGAAAATCGTAAAAAGTTTTGTCAGAAATACATATTCTTCGGATAACTTATCTCCTTGAATTTGAAAGATTAGAAGGATTTTGAATGTTTGTAAAAATTCAAGAAATTTTATTTTCATGTAAAAACAATTCTCTACATTCCTTCCCAGGATAATCTATATCGTCACCTGATATAGCAAGAAATATTACACAACAAATACTCGTGATAACGTAGCTATTTGCGTAAGAAAACTGAAGTATAAATCATTTAGCGAAGTCTTGAAATATTTACAAAAAAAAAAAATTATATTTGAATTTGCAAATAGCTGTCTGCATAATTTTTTCTAACGCATCAAGTAAAATTCTGAGGATATTTTATGCAAATGTTTTTCAAGCAGTGACAAACTCGATGATGTTTCCAGGACTTTTAGGACTTCCAGGAACGACATGATAGATGTTTATACGTATATACATGGCATACGTGAGTATATGTGTGCACTAGGTTAGCCCAGGAAATAGATGGATAAATTCTATTACCACACAAGGGGAAACTTGATAAGAGCTACTCCTCCACTTTACGTCAAGGTCTCGGACTCGACAAGGCTCGTGTGTAGGTATGTGCGAAATGAGAAGTGGCTCTACATCGAGTTATGGCGGGTGGCTACACCCACGCCTAGGCATCTGGCTGATGTACTCTTCAACTCTAGGCGTGCGATTCTGTCTTTCTATAGGTTTCTAGCTAGTTTAAATTATGTTTTTTTCTCTCTCTCCCTCTCTTTCGTAAATAGAATCATTTTCGATTCCATTGTTATAAATTTCTCATGATAAAGACACAGTGTGTGAATAAAGTCGAAAGTAAATTGAACCTTTTTGTAGAAAAAATCTACGCAAAAATAATCAAGCGAGTTTGGTTAAACTCCGACCTATCCGAGTAACTGAATTTCTGTTACCGTAATTTTCTTCACCAATAGTATCGAATGATTTCTCAGAGGCTGTACGTTATATTTGTTTATAACCAGAACCGTGCTGCCTTGCTGCGAACGAGGCCTTAAAAAATTACGTACAGATCCTGGCGATATTAAGCCGGTGGAGATAAATCCCTGTTGTTTTATTTTACGTTCGGAAATTCACGCCACGTATTTATATTTATGAGCATGGTTATATAAGCAAAATGCTGGGGAGAATTTCGCACCTCGAATTGCGATAAAGACGCGTCAAAGCAACGATGCCGCAGTTTCAAAGCTAGCAAAGTTTATGGCGAAATATTATAATACAGATGCGAAATTTTTCCCTCCAAATTTCAGTGTATAATACAGTTTAGTGACGTTGTATAATAAACGAGGAGATGTTGAATATCCAACTGTACTCGTATATGCAGACAATTCTCTTCGGATAAATATTTAAACAGAGATGTATCCTTTGAAGTTCCTGCAGCGTGACGGGTTCAAATGTCAAGAGTTTCGAGGGAAGAAAAGGGGGGGCGAAAGAGTAAAGAGACGGAACAAAACTTACCCCGCGTCGAGGGATGATTCATTAGTATAGCCAAGGGACACTCGTCCTCGTCGAGTATGTATTCCTGGTTCGGATTCGTGTTTGTATTCTCTCCGTTTACCTGCAACAATTTACAGGATAAGAAGAACTTTTCGATTAATACTTTATTATATACGATCTTCTTTCTCGTTCAGATTTTTACTATTCTCATACAATCCTTGCTTGCTTCATTATCCTGTGCCCTACAAGTCTGTCGTCGGTCACAGGACGGCTCGAATCAATTTTAATTAGAAATTCCAATCCTATGGTAATTCAATAATAAAACAATTTAAGCGAGCTGAAATGAGACAATTTTTCTTCTACGATCAATAGTTTCCTCACTTTTTAGACAGCACACTGAGAAATATTACATTTTTTATAGTTGTTGGATAATTTTAATAAAATCACAATATTGTTGGAATTGCAAGGACATGTGGCACAAGTAACTATTCAGTGTAATTATGCTAGTCGATGCTACATTTTCTGGTTATTGCAAGATTGAATCTAATCATTCGGTTTGCTACATTTAAAAAAAAAATTTAAACAAGGTATAAATACAAAATTATCGGAACTGTTCGAAGAAATAACAATTTTTTTTTGTACCTGGAACTGGATCGAACGATCAAAGTAGAGGAAGAAATTTAAAATCATAAAACTTCGTGAAATACAACTAAACTAAATACAACTGAAATGAGAATTAAATTTCACAATCGAATTTGAATAAAAACTCTTCGTCTTCGATCTCGCGAAAGAGCCGAAAAATGAATGGAATAGAACCCCAGTTTTCTACAATCTAGCGAGTTAGTACCATCTGAAAATACAAGTATGTGCTCCAAGTTTCCTGCAGGCAAGTGTTTGGTCGGTGATGCAGAAAACTGGAACGAGTCGCGGAAGAAATCCGCCTTAACAACCCTCGTTCGACTGCCGGTTCTTACCGACATGAATTTAGTAGATTTCTGCTCATTTTACAAAAAATAACATTAACACTTGCTATTCGGCGGAAAGATAAATCTTAAAAAAAGTTTCTCACTCGCTTTCTTTCTCTCTTTTGACAATTCTGATCCTATTTGAAATCGTCTTATATCTGTTTGAAAATTTGCAGGAATCTACATAATGGATCGAAGTGTTACCTGGATCAAACAATATTGCTGTGGATCAGCCCGGTCGAGTCCGTATTTTGCTAACATTTCCCGGACAACGTGAGCGGCCGAATCTCTGACGCTGAGCAAAAGCGTCTTGTATGGTACGTCTTTGCACAATGCTTCGCCATAGATCTTCAAGGTACCGCCTGTGTCTGGACCACCATCTTTGCTCCTGAATTGCTGCAGCTTTCTTTCCAATTTTTGTTGACGTCGACGCCGCATTACCGCTTCCGGGTTTGATATACTTCTTGTAAAACTTGTCTCTGGAAGTTCTGTAACAACAATTGAGACTGATTGTGAATTATCAGGGTTTGTAAATCAAAAGACCAAAAACTTTCTGGACTTCTCAAAGTCTACGGTTTTTGAGGTTTAAGTATTTTTCTTCTCTCCTTTCTTTAAACAAAAATGAAACTTCTCTCGTACATTATGTGTGAAGTAAATTTTCATTGCCAATCAATTGCAAACTATTCTTGAAGGTCAAAATATTGCGCGGGGAGAATTATTACTCAGGAATGGGGCCTAATTTTGCGATGAAGAAAAAAAAAAAAAGATATTCAATATCTCACAATATTCCACACGTTCTCAAATTTCGCTAAAGAGCAAAAATTATTTTCGAAGCGTATAAGTATGAACACGAATTAAATTACGCGTTAAGAAACTGACAGAATGAGCATTTGGTGAATAAGATTCAGCCTTTTTTTCGCGTAGATAATTTAAAGAAAACTTCAATTTTTAACTGATTTCTCAGGCATGCAATATTCTAATTTTAAATAATTATATGATCTTACAAATTAGGTGCAGTAATGAGTTGTGAAATCTATTTTTTTGAAGAAATTACCTGAGAATAAATTATATGCATGGTTCTTGGTGAAAGTTCATCGACATTACTGTTGTGAAATTGTAAGCAAATTATATTAAATTATACAACTCAAACTTTATTAACCGTCAATTGAATAAATTATACGGCTAAGTTAAAAAATTTATTTTTTCAAAAAATTATAATTCAAATAAATAAAACTGCACGTATCTTATAGGACAAATAAGTCATACAAAAATGAAGTTGATTAGAAAACTAAGATGCCAAAAAGTGGTCAAGGCTTTTACAACGTAAATTTATCAACTGAACTCTAATATGAATGAAGTGACGTGATTTCTGTTGTAACCACCAACTGATAATAAATAGCTTACAAGCTAGTTTAGTTGTTGTAAAATCGATGACCATTCGCGTCACGATTCAGCGAGCGTAGTTATGCCGTCTAACCGCTTTCTAACTAATCCCTAATTAGATGTTAGCGCATGATTTCCGAGTTGCATAATTTCCTCAGAGATACACAAACCTTTCGACCTGTGTACACAACTTATAGGTGCATTCTATACCTATTTATACACAACTGTATTATGAATTTTCCCGCGAAATATCGACCGAATTACGGAAAGTTAGGAAGTTAGCTCCTTGGCAACCTACTACGGCTAATCGATCCTATGTCTATGTCTAAGGTACACATTTGGTTGACAGAACAAGTGTAACTGTATTAAATTACAAACTTGAAAACTTTAATCAAAGTTTTTTTTGATGGATATTCTCAGAGATAAAATAAAAAAAGAATTGCTAGGGAATTAAAGACGTGAAAAGTATAGCGAAAAATCAAGGCTTTTCTCTAAACGCGATCGATAATCAAGTTAATCATTAAACATGAAAGGTTTATGGTCGTCTTTCATAAACATACAGACTTCTTTTGAGTCGAAATGGAGAATCGAATAATAATGAAGAGGTAATCATTTTTTTTGGTTTACATTCGTAGAACAAAATTTCGTTTTATTGAGAATTTTAAACTCAATTACGTTATACCGTTGGTTTTCATGAGATAAACGATAACAGTATCAATGTTAAAGAAAACGTATTAAATTATAATAAGGTGAAGCTTCGAATCGACGAATATTATAGTTACCCAAGTATAGATCACACGAGATTGAAGTTAGTAAAGTTACTGCAAACAACAGAAAAACGTGAAAAATCAATATATTTTGCAAGTTTTTGGTAACTATGACGCAGCTTACAATGCAACATATAAATTTTGCTTTAAGAATTTTACCCTTAATCAAGTTCACTCTTTCAATACAAGTGAAAAGATGTAATAACGGGCTTTGCAAACAAACTGATTTATTTCCAATAACTGTTATTGGTACGAGTGTAGAAATTATAAATAAACTTTGCGACTAGTTGTTGGCCAGTAAATAATTTCTGAACGTAATTTAGAAAAAAAAAAATAACAAAATCATAATGTTGATGGGTTTGAGAAATATCCTTAAATTATCTGAAAACAGAATCCATCCACTTTCCAAACAGTTGTAATTCACGGGTTGATAAATAAAAAGCACAATTCCTCACCAGTGTACAATTTTTCAGCAACGCCATTTTGGTCCACAGCAATAACGCTCTCGTCTTGTTCGCCGGCGCTCTTTAGCCGGCTAAGTTTTTCCTGTTTTTTCATTTGCTTTTTTTCCCTCCTGCTGAGTTTCCGCCGGAAGCTGGTGCCTTCGGAAAATCCAACACCCTGAGCGTTCGTCTTGTCGTCGATCCTTCGTAGTAGGAATCGACCTTCGCGGTCATCGATGTGCCAATTGAGCTGTACCAGCAACGGTTTTTCCTCGAGGCCCAATTTTCGTTCCTCTGATCCGCATGAAAATGAAAATATCATCATGTAACAAAGATTGAGGAATAGACATTAAAGCCAAACGTTAAATCGCTGCATTTCTACACCCATAAAGACATCCATCGAGGAGTACCGCTTACCAGATCCAAAATCTAGGCGCGGTTTCTTTAACCTATTTCCGCGAGTTAGAAGAAATAGGTGAAAAGTTTTCAATTGTTTATTTAATATACCAATGAATGATGATTTATAATATAACAGTTCTGACGTGGGTAAGCTAGTTGCATCGATCGTCTAACTATAGTACTTCGATTTTTAAAACAGGTGTCAAGACATTAGAGGAAGTATTTGTAGCCATGGGCTATAGAGAAACGTACGTATTTAAATTAGAAACAGTATTACCATACCGGTTATTTCGGGTTTTGACCATCCTGCGCGAAACTTGTAAGGTGTGGTGATAATCCGAACATACGTTAATACACGGTTGATTGTGAAATCAAAGTAGTAAATTTCAACCTTTACGTTCATTCAAAACCAGAATTATGTATTTATCTCGGTTCGAAGAAGTTGGCTCGATATCCAAGCGGTTCGGTTATTTGATTTTGTTAGACGGAATGTGCGTGGGCATATTTTCTGGTATTATTATAGTCAAATTTAATCTTATACTCGTGGTCACGATTTTATACCTGCAGGCTTTAGAGTAAAGTTAGTTAAATAATCATTAGCCGATGTAAATTCCGTCCCCGAAAAGATGAGTTGTTATTCTACCAAAAACGGTTTTTCCTTAAATCTTAAATTCTTTCAACTATAAACCAAAAACTAACGTAATAATCTGTATATTTTGCACGATCGTGCAAGTGTCTGAATCTGAATAGTTAATTATTGACAAAATGTTATTAACCAAGTATTTTGCTATTCTACAGAAAGGAGAAAATTCAACAAGTAAATGCGATTCGTGAAAAGTTACGAGAAAAGATCTGATGAGAACTTGACCGTTTGTATAAATTTTTGTTTGAGGTAAAAATTTGATAAAATAGAAGCTCAATTCTAGGATTGTATTAGAAATACACTTAGCTGTATCACTTTACTAGTTTTTACACAATATCACGCAGTATATAATGTTAGTTGACGGTATGGTGACGCGCGTATTATCAGCTCGTCCAATTAAGATTAATGCACGTTTATCTGTGCGCCCATTTATCATTTTCTTAGAACTAAAAATCCTACCAATAGTTCTTTCAAGAATAACAACTATACGTAGGTATGTGTAGAAAAATGAGTAAACTATTTGCTTCGAGCCGTCTGTAGAATAACGAAAAAGGAACAAAATGATTAACGATCAGTTAGTTTTAATCGTTGTGAATGACCAGAATGTCTCGCCGTTGTCAACTACAGTGACAAAAGGTTGTGATCAATGATATTTATCAGAGTCACGGCAACGATATTGAATCAATATCGGTAAGAAAATATCGTATTTTCTCTAAAAACAAACCAAGAGAAATAAGAAGATGAGATGATTTTTTGGTCCGATCCTAAAACTCTGCGTGACCTAAAAGACAGATGCAGACGACATAAAGGAGACTTTCTTTGCCATGAAGATGGGGAATATTTGATTTTGCTTTCATTCTCATTTCTTTTTATTCCGCTTTCCTTTTCTTATATACAGACACTGTCTCGTTTCTCAGACAGGAAAATGAAATCGTAAAAGCGAAAACGTGCCGGACGAGAATAACTTTGCGGAAAAATACAAGACTCACCTCCGTTCTCGTGAATCTCGTACAGAGCATATTCGGGCACTGACAGCATTCGCATGTCGGGACGAAACTTTTCAATAAGAGTCTCGATCACGGCTTGGCTTGTAGCGTCTGAAGCCACCCTTATGCATTTCGTCGCCACTTTTTGCCCGCTGTCTTGGAAATAGAACCGCATCACCCCGTGGAACTCCAAGTCCTGTACAGTAAAAATGATATGAGAAAGTGCAGTGGCTCAGTTTGCAATGTAAAAAGCATGGCTAAATACGGGAAAATGTATGATTCACTGGGATTCGCTACGCAATTCAATACCAGTTTACGCCATTACGCACGCGAAGGACTCTGGATTATGAAACTTATACATGTAACCAGTCTGACATGACTTTGCAGAATTTCTTATCGATTTCTGTGCAGTCAGCGATTTTAGAAAACGTTTCAGACTTGAACATTTCGAACAGTTTTCAAACGAACGATGCTAGAAGAATATCAAATTCTTCAACGTCTGATCGGCATTTCGGTCGGGTTTGACCCAACTCGGACGGTTCGTCATGCGTAAAAGCATAGATTTGAAATAACAAAGCTAGCCGAAAATGATTGAAAAAATATTGTCCACGAGAAAGTTAACTTTATTAGATTTATCATAATTATCAAACTGTTAGAGCTGGATGAAATAGTGTCAGATACGAAAATGTCCAAGTCCGAAGTAGTAATTATAACTAATCTAATCACTCTATTAATACTTACAACAATTTTTAAACTGCGAATAGGTATTCAACTTTAAAACGTATCAACGTCTCGTAAATATGACACTTGTATACGATTACGAATCACAAGTTGGTTAAGTAAAAAACTGTAATAAAACGAAGCTATCAAAGAAGCCCTTGAGGCACTCAGATTCTTCAAACACATCTACGCTACGTTTCAAGGTGCAGCATGCTAGCATTTTATACGCTTAAATAAACGGTCTTTTGTTGTGAGAATGAGAAGACGGTCAGCTTCGTAAACCCTCGTACATTCCCTGTTCACCCCAATCCCATCTTATACATATATGGGCGATCGTAGCCAGAAGACGAGTCTCCAGAGAACAGTTTTCCCGTCGCCAAAAGGACCTGGATACATTTGTTTCCCGAAATACCTCAGTCGTGTAGCGAGTTAGCGAGTGTCAGCATCGGTTTTGTGGGATTGGGGTGAGAACCAGGGTGTTATGTGAGCCGGAGTAACTGAGTGACCTAATTTCGAGAGGCGAGATACCGCGAATCACGATGTTGAAGTCAATTAGTCCACCTGGATGACACAGTTCAGACACTCTACCGTCCGTCTCCTTCGCCAAAATATTCTGCATAATTAGTTGCTGGCAAAACTAGGCTGTCCCAATTATTCCAAGAATTAGTTTATTGCATATTTACCTCGTTTGGTTCGGACAATTCGAACAAATCCAGTCGATTAGCGTTCCATTGCTGGATTACCCCGCGCAGGGCTTCTCTTTCCGCCTTCTTGTTAGCCGCCTCCGCTGCCATTCTGGGAACATCAAAAAACCGAGAGAACAGGATTAGCAAAAACAGTCTGTCGACTCATGAACATACAATAATACACGTTATGACGGAGAACAACAATATAGGGCAATCGTTAAAATTATATACTTTCGTATATATTAATTGTTGGACGCTCAATTCCCGCGTCGATTGAACGAATTAATCCTTTTCACATAAAATTATGATCTCTACCACATAGCCGACGACCACGGTGGGCCAACGAGTGAAAGGACAAGTACGGGAAGCGGAATATAAAATAATTCACGGAGTGTATCGAGGACGCGAGTACGTGTTTATCTTTGGAGTCAGTGGGTCGCAAAGTATGATCAAGCTGGACATACATATCGTGTCCCGAAGGATACTCATTGCATTCCTCCAGGCACGCATTAGCACACAATGCGGGATGGCACTCCCGGTATATTAAAATATGACGAAGAACGGCACGGCGGGCTAAACCGGCACGGAGTCACATAGGAAAACTACGGAATGCCGGTTGTATCCTGTTGGTATAACAACGGCTTTACACGGGTAGACGAGCATTGCACTCCGGGAATTCTAATTAACCACTTGATTATTCCCGCAACGTTGCGGTATCAAATGTACACGGTACCGCATTACTCGTCTGGGGTACTTCGAAGCAGGTTATACCGTAAATTATACCCTTTTCCGATATCAGGGCATCGATATGGTATCCGAATCTTTAGTCGTGCTGTTAATGCTGTGAGACGACCATCCACATTGCGTGAGCATTCGCAGACCAGAAGAAAAGCCCTCATAATTCACCAACATTCGTTAATTAGGCACAAGGGATTTGATAATAGATGCACGGTAACCTTGCAAGGCTGGTCCTGGCTCCTTGGCTCCCGAACCTTTTCCCATCAGCACTCATTCAAGCCTCTATAGACTGTAAAGTGACTAAACTACCCTGGGATAGTTCTCGCGCAATCTTGAAGAACCCCATTGTACCGCATGTAGCTCGTACTTCCTGAAGTTGCTATTATGGTTGGTACTTCGCCAGTACATTGCGAGGATGTGGGCATGTCGTCAGAACACCTGTGCATATTCGTCGACAGTAATTGCACGAGTGGGTAGAATGATGGTCCCACAGATGACGATCTGAGAAAGGTTTTTCACGACAGATTTGTTAAGTTAGAACAACTATTCGTGCACGGTTACCCGATTATACTCTAACAAAGAAAATTTCACTACCTCGATAATGTCTTTTTCTTGTAACTTGAACAGAGAATCCGTGCCAGAAACGAGGTACCGTATTATAGTCAATGGAATTCTATTACGTTAATCCAATTTCTTCGAGAAGTGGGTGGTAATAATACTTTGCGTGACCTGATATTCCGTATTTAGTACAACTTATAGAATTAATGAATACTGCAGGTATACGTAGGGCATCGAAAACAGAAAATTCTGGTAGGTACACTTCACGGTTTTTTTAAAATCGTCTTTCAAATCAATCATCGCCGTATAACGAAAGAGTTTGACGTCAAGATCACGACGCAAAGTTTCTTCCGCTGCGTGCGATAATACATTCGTAATTATCTTGATTGTTGTACACAACACTTGGCGTGACGTTTTCGTTTTTCTCACGTGGTCCGCATTCCTCGCGTATCTTTTGAGCGGCCATTGGCTGTGACGGAACGGAAAGCGTGAGTAGTCCACCATCGTTAAGACTCTCTCTGACTCGGTTAAAGATACCCAGACGATGAGTGTATGGCACCATGTAGTACCCACTACAGTGCGAGCTTGTTGTATCCCTAAGGCACCTTAACAGGTCCATTTTTTTTCTCTCGAAACCAATAACGCCGGTGTTTACGCTGGCTGTAGCATTGGTTCGAGCTTGTCTTCTTCATTGAGCATTAGATGAACGACGATGTGTTCATTTTATTACTATATACATTTCAAATATACATGCGGTATACGATTGTCCGGATACTTCATCAGTCTTTTCACGTGACAACCGTAAGGCTCACTTGGTTTGGGAGTACTTTAAACCAAGTAGACAAACATAATTTTCTTGTAAGGAACTTTCATTCGGCTCACGATCAGTAGTCGTCTGGCCTTTTGCGACCCGAAATCATGCAATAGATCACTCGCCTTTCGCGCAGTTTTAGACAGTCGAAGTAAAAGCTGGTATCGCGAAAAATCGTATGACATGCTGGTACAATAGCGACATTTCCTCGATCTTTCGCGATATCCAATACCCACTATGGGAGAGATACTCTTTGGCAATTGGAATAATGAAAAAAAGTAATACTTTTCAGATACGATCAAGTCCCATTTCCGAATGTCAAAATTTCTATCGGGAAAAATTTGGGACAAGAAATAATTGCCATTATATAAGAGATATAAGACAATAGAACCCTGTATGAAAGGACCGGTTGGTCTACTTATAGTCAGATCATATCTAACCATCAGAAATAACGTGTCGAAAGAATCCTGACTTCTACATTGCACGATTATGACTCGGTAAGATTAGTCAAGTGAGTGATTGAAAAATAGATAGAAAACTTCAGTAGAACGGTTGAAGTAGCTCTGAAAAAAGTGCAAACATCCGTTATCCAAGAAAGTTTCCTCTGTGAAAAATGAAACGTCAATGCTGACTAAGTAAAAGCGTAGTGAAGTATGCGTGCCGGATTAACGGGTTGAATTTTTGAAGTAAAACCTTCAACGTGTGAAGGCTAGAAACCGTGCAGATGAACCGTTAACTACATTCGCGTAAATGAGACTTATTTAGAAGGATGAATTACCCATTGAGTGATCAAATTCAGAGCCTGGATAAGCATCTACACTGTGCGATCCATACCACACATCAGATAGTCGTAGTATTCGTGAAGTTGCCATCAACTCGGCGTTGGCCCACGGCTTTCTAAAGACGCGATACTATTCCACGAAAATTAATAAGCAATGAATCGCCGCCGAGTAGTTCACGCGTAAAATATTGATGTGAATAGACAATGAGGATTTTTAGAGTGCAGCAACATCACTGAGAAATCGTTGGAAACAATGAGAGTTGTATCTACCAAGAAGTTTGAAAGAGGAAACATGCTCCATTTCGTGAATACACTGTTCTGAAATGTGGTAGTGAAAGCCAATCCACGTACATGGGTATGCATTCTGGGCAGAGGCAATTCCGAGACGATAATGGTTTACGTATTTTTTTTTCCAACTCTGACAAGACCGCAGAACATGATTCGACGTTTAAACATTTCTCCATAAAACCATTCACGTGTCTTCGAATGAGCCAGGTTCGTTCTACACCTGAAGTGATGAACCCTTGTGTACGGTTGGGAACTAGAAATATAGGTGTGGAATGTGGGCTGCGTCTGAAAAACTGGTTCGTGGGAGTTTCTGGTCTGATTGTGAATGGGCATTGAGAACATCGAGGTGTCAATGAAACGATTTCTCATTTCATTTCTATCAGAATTTTTTTCCCAGTTACAAGGAGGCAGCAGTAAAATACATATCAAAAATATCCAATTCTTCAAAGTTCTTCTGAGAATCTAGGCTGTGGTGTGTGTGTCCGTGACACAAGGCTCTTTGCTAGATGGACTTTTCGAGTTTAGGAAATACTCGATTATCATGCCTGAACGACAATAACAGGAAACTTTAAACCGTCATTCGTCGCATCGCTTCGGAGTCGGCTGTAAACGCGTTTTCAAACGACCGGATATCAATCTGACGCTTACTCCGATAGCGATTAATTTATTTAACGACTTTACTTGCCACTTCTCTCCAACTTCTCGGTAATTAACTTCTTGTCAATGCCCCCCTAAGGCGTGACCTTAAATGAATCTTTAATTACAGTAAAAATACGAGCTTATCTATGAACGAACAGGGTAGTGAAAATTTATTTCTTTAATAACGTATCATGATAGAAAATTTTTAATTCACATCCAGCGAGTTCGAGGGACGTTTTTTTATCGGGAAATTCGAATATCTGTTATACTTAGGACTTATGAATCGCTCATATATACCAACTGACACGTTTCCTACGATGTTCTAAACTGCGATAGACTCAATTCGCTCCATTTTCTATCCTCTACTACTTACAACGACATCGGGCGCTATGGCCAGTTACATCGTGTGCACGAAATAGAGCGTAGATTTCCATTGTCTTTCCATTCGTACGGTTGGCTGTCTCAGCGATAATTTCGTGTCATTTTCTACGGTGTAACAATTATACTCGGCAGATCTAAGTGCATGACGGAAAAAAGAAGCAGCACGTTTTACGCCCAACGTGCCTCGTTCGATATTAAAAAACCTACAGCATTCGTCGCATGCTTTTCTCAAACTTTCAGTACATAAAAAGATAGGAGAAACCTTCCGTCTCATCGAAATATCATAATATGCGAAAACAATACAACACACATCCAAGTTGATGAATGACCACTTAAGCAGTTCACTCCAAGGTCTATTTTACTTCTCTGAAATGCATTGTAATTAAAAACCTTATACAATGACGCAAAAGTATTTTGAAGTCATGCTCGTTATTGTTACACATTTGTCCACCGATATACTATATGGACGACTGCAGTTCTTTTGGTGATAAAACTTTTAATTGCCCATTATTAGAGACTCAACGAGTTGGAAAAGAGCATCGAAGTGAGAGAACGGGATCTCTTAGGATTGCGAGCAACTGTGCAGAACAAGAAAAGAAGGACTGCAAGAAGAGACACAAGGGTTCGTCAATATTAGCTGAGGAAAATGACGTCGATTCGTGTTTTTTTCCTCGACATTTCTGCACGTCGAAAGGTGTACAAAACCGCATGAACGTATAGAACTACACCACGTAAGTTTCGTGTAGCTAAACACAGAAAGTCGCTATTAAATTACTGGCTAAATCATCAACTTCTCGGACAGTGCTCGGTTCCTGGAGCTTCTTTGTCATCGGTTAAATTGCACAACCAGAAATTCACCGTTAATAAATTCTGAATCATCACTTTGTGTGGTGGGGCATATAAATTTGAGAGAGGGTGTAGAGGTCGGATGTGTGTCACTCATTGACTGAGCTTGCCGTTGCGTTTCTGATTCGTGTGATAGCTCAACGCACCCATTCAAGCGCAACATCCATCCTCAACCCATCAAAGTTCTCCTGGACCAAGATATTACCAGTGTGGAATTGAAGATGCATTTACGCTGACACTACATCAGTCGTACCAAGAGGGGTCAACTAGTCGGGTTTGTTACGTGCATTAGAGTAGCTACTGATCGTTAAACTGCAACACCAGCTGTGACATTATCTCATCGCGTACCATAAACTCCACCCTTGCAGCTTGCCTGTATGGTTTTTCCCTCGAGTGGATAAAATTCATATTCCTTTTGGAATGGGGTAGTGGATTTATATACGCGTTTGTATTGTTACTTCTCACATTGTTCGGCACAAAGTTTGTAACAGAGAGGAATTAGAGGAACCCGTGGCCGACTGGACGGTCAAGACAATACCCTGCACGAGTTTTACGGTAATAAAATGAAGGGAACAAAGGTCACTCTGTATTCCCGTACGATTTTTCTCCATTTTTTTAAATCTTGACCCAACTAGAGTGTACGGAAAGGACCGAACCCGGGATTTCCACATTCAACGGTTTAAGCTTGTGATTCCCGTGGTGTATATTTCTTCCTCATGGCACGCCTTGATGATTTCCAGGAAGCGTTTAAACGCTGCTAGAGCAGGTATCCTGCCAGTTCCCGTTCGCAAACGAACGTTTCTTGCAGTTATTGGGGCCACCGGATGCCAAGGCTTAACCTCAGGTGTCTGTGACGCCTTGAAATGCGAACGACACACCTCGACTACGTAACATCGGATGTTCAATGGTTCATGTATTACCTTTTCCGGTTTCTTCTTTTCTCCACACCGGGATTAAAGATGAAATAAAGAAATGGGGTTGGAAGAGAATGAAAGGAAAGAAAGTCAGCGCGTTACAGCAGCCACCAACCTACGTTTAAAATCATTTCCTCACTCTGGTGATTATAGAAATGAACAATACAAGGATCGGATGTTATGAAGTTGTAATTCCACAAGTCAAACCGATTCTTTTATCACTGATAATGAGAAAAGAATAAGAAAGAGATGGAAATACATTGACTAAAAGAATTTTCTCAAGTTTTGAAGACATACATAATGAACCTAAATACATACTCAGTTTTTTCAGCTTTTACGTGCATATAAACGCAGTTAGAAAGCTGAACAAGAATTTTAGTGAAATCTCCTAGATGGCAGAAAATGTTGACAGTTTAATACGTGGGACAATTTAATACTCACTCTTCTGGGACGGTCATTCTACTGAAAACCGGCAAGAAGGCCAAGTTTAAACCTGGTCACGTCTGCGGAACGTTAACGAGATCACTGCACTGGTCGGACAATGAGACTTAGGCAAAGACTATTCATCAAGCACATTCACGTCTATCGAATACGCACACGCACACGCACACGCACTGAATCACCCTACTGAAGCGTATGCCTCGAATTCCACTGGTGCAGCACATCCCACGAAACTGCAGGTTCTTAAAGATAAGTAAAAATAAACTAGATGTCTACGGTTCACATGCACTTCGTCACCAACGAGAAGAGCTTTCGCCGCAGCGATAACTTTCGAACACCGAAGAAGACAGTATATATGATCTGACTGATTAATAACACTTGATCGTCGAATGTCCGTCGACTCAGTTCTGACAGACACGCTTAAGAAGGGTCGCGGCGAGCAACTGACGCCACGTTCAGGAGCTGGCTTCGTGTGGCTTCGCGTTTCGAAGTGGCGGGCCCAAAGGGGCCCCAGAGTGGGGGCGTCGTATGGTTACTGTCGGTTGTGGGCCTTGTTGGTATACGAGCCATTCTCGACGTCCCCCATTTTCGAATGCCGTGGGCCTCGGCAGCCGTGGTTTGCTCACGGGGTACTGACACGCTGGAATTTACACACTCACAATCAGCTACTACGGTATGCGTATCCTTCTCTTACTTTAGAGTACGCTACAATCTCAGTGCCGCATTTAGAGATTCGAGATCCCTTTGCTGAGACGGAAATCGGCCCGTTTTCACCAGAAACAAATTACGGACCCGGTAGGTCGGATGACTTTTACAAATTGAGAAACGGAGTTGTTGGGGGCATCATGTGATTATTTTTGGTACATGTAATTAAACAACATTTTTCATGCTTAGTGATACGATAAATTACGGTTAATTAGGCTTTTTGAAACTCGTTTTTACGATACTCTGTTGCTCATTAACAAATTGTTACATGATGAGAATTATGAGCAGGTTACCATTTTTTAGCATAAATTATCACCCGTCTGATTCTAATTATCATTAAGCCTTACAACGTTTATGTGTAATAAAAAAAGTCTATAGTGTAAACTAAAATAGTTTTAAACTCATGTATTGATAAAGTTATTCCAAAGAAACTTCGACTTTCTTTTGCCAGGATATTTTCGAACATTCCATTTGGAGTTAATTTATAAATGACACAAGAAAATGATCAATGTATGACATTTAGGTTGATCGATTGATTTTTTGTTCAACGTATGCAGGTCCACACTCGACAAAACATATGAATTCGCGGTTTGATCGTGAGCGTTTTTTCTCCCGTTTTTTATCGACGTTACAGGACACGTACCCTGCAAACCTACGCCACTGAGTATTGATATAGCTATGTGGCACCGTGGCATTTTATATACGTGGCAGTGAGACCTGACGAAGTATTCCGCCCTTCGGCCCCGAAGCCTAGGGGCCCCAACCCGGGCCAGGTGCGTTTGACGCTACGCTTTACTGCATGGGAATGACGAATCCATCCTTTTTTGTGCATGGATATTTTTTTCTAGTTTTTGTCCCTCTCCCCTGTTCTTGTCTTCAAAAATACCTCGTAATAAAGAGTTAGAATCTCGGAAAGTTACTAAGAGAATCCCATTTTTACTATGTAGCCGACGCTGATTAGACGTAAATATAGGATTTTGTTCGAATTTTGGAAATCAATTTTCAAATTTAAAACGATTCATTCAACCTTTGACCCATTCGGAAAGCCAAAAAGAAAAAAAATCGGAGAAATGTGCATCATAGCACATTCTGCAAAGAAAACCTCCGATAATTCGTATTTCTGAAAGGATAGATATAAATGAAAGACAAAAAAATGAGAAACGCTACAAGAAAAAGTATTACAATCATGAAGATACAACGGAGAAGAATAAACATCTTGAAATACAGAAAATTTGAGACAAGGGATGCGCAGCACGATAAAGGTACAAGGTATAGTATATATGGGGCATTCCAGCTGAACCCGTCCCACTTTTGACCTCACGTTTTCGGATTCAGTTCTCAATTTTTTTCGAAATGCTATTAGTCGACAAGAAGATTTTTGACTTTTTCTACAACATTTTGCAAATCAAACGGTTTCGAGTTATGATTTTATTGCAAATCGCCTTTTTTTAAAAAATGACATTTTTCGTCAAAAGAACGTAGCACAAAAATGTGAGGTCTGACAATAAAATTTCATTGAAATAAAATACTCAGTTCGCTTTGAAGTTTCATACAACAAACATGGTGAGCAAATCTACAACCTTCTCAACAGTGATTTTTTTCTTTCTAAAGTAAAAAAAAAACGATTTTTCAAGTATGTCATAATTAATTTAGTCCGATTTTTTTTTATAAAAAGATACATTCATTACAAACATTCAAACTTAATTTTTTTATTTCAGGAAAAATAATCACCCTTAGGGAGGTTGTAGATTTGTTTACTATTTTTTTTTTTTTTATTATTTTTTTTTTAATTTTATTTTGATCAAACTCGTATATTATTTAAACGAAATTTTACTGTCAAACCTTACGTTTTTGCGCCAAGTCCTCTGAAAAAATGTCATTTTGTAAATAAGACGATAAAAAAAAATCATAACTCGAAACCGTTTGATTTAAAAAATCTAAAAAAATTGAGTCTTCTTACCGGTAATAGAATTTCGAAAAAAATTTAAAGCTGAATCCAAAAATACGAGGTCAAAAGCGGGTCGTGTTCAGCTGGAACATGCCCCGTATGTATATATGTATATCACAAGTAGTCCGTTCGAAAAGTTACGGGGCGAGTTTTCCGCGGCATGAGGAAAGAATAGCGTTTAAACAGAGAAAAAAAAGTGACGAGGAGTGCGTACAAAGGGAAAAAAAACAAGATCCTTAATAAACGAACCCTCGCCGAAGTGGTGGTATTACTCTGCATGCATGATAAATGTATGTAAATATAATAAACTAAAACGGCGATATCAGGGGGACGAAAACTCAGGCCCCCCGTAGACCGAGTAAACATTTTGAAAAGCAGGGTCCATTACTAGTCGTTACCATGCAAAATAGGCCCTCGTGCACAAGTTGGGACCCCTTGTAATTGATATCCGGGTAGGTAGACGACATAACTCACGCACACTCCCGCGGAGTCAAGGGGTTTGATTTTTGTTATTATTAGTGCTGTATAACGCCTGTGTACCTCTTACGCTTATACATAGATATATATATATATATATATATATATGAGGGTGGCGCAAAAAACAGAATATTTGTTTTTTTCGAGTCTCGTGTGACGAAATGTTAGTTTTTGATGTTTTAAGAGCCCACTCCAAAGGACAGTTCAAAAAAAAAAAACAGTCGGTTATTTTGCGCCACCCTAATGTATATGCATAAAAAAAAATAAAAAAATTTGAGATACTGTTTTTCGATGAGGACTTTCAGCTCGAAAAATTGTGAGCAAATCTGCTGAGGGAGTGAGGCTGGATTTGGCGTCTGGAATTAGTGGATTTGCTCATATATGTACACATATGTATGCATTTTACGACGTGTGAGTGTGGCGGCATGTCCAGAGTATTTAACGGCTCCTGACAAAGCCCGATTTAAATACAAGTCACTGATGGGTGAGTAGTATGCAACAGTCACAGCCCCTACAGACTGCATGCGCGCATGCACATTGAAATGCATAAGAATTATTTCACGGCACGAATTTGAAAGTTGAATTAGATGAATCGGGGAATTTTTTCCCTGTGTCGACACAGCTGCAGGTGACAAAGCGATATGATGGATAAAGAGAGATGAATGGATATGCAACGACAAAACACGCTGCAAGTATACCTTCCACGTACTTGCCAATTGCATTTTTCCTTACCACTTAACAACAATATCCCGTAGTTTATGTATATTAGAGTAACGAATCCGGCTATACGACGTTATTAAATAACTTGGGTGTATTGATACAGGTGATCGATGAGTCCGCCACGGTAACCCCACTCGTTGAATCGGATAACTGCACAGGTATGTACGTCGTATTTACCTTCATGGATATCGTATAGGCATAGACATGCGTGTGTGATACTATAGCTACGGTTACGAGTTTTACTCACTCGCAGTTGCATGGTCAATGACTTT
The DNA here is from genome assembly GCF_021155765.1 of Diprion similis. Lineage (NCBI taxonomy): Eukaryota > Metazoa > Arthropoda > Insecta > Hymenoptera > Diprionidae > Diprion > Diprion similis. The sequence continues at coordinate 4,025,972 of NC_060106.1, forward strand.
CGAAAATTAAGGAAACCTGTTTTCACGACGCGTCTTGGGTATATACAGATCTCCATACGTGTGGATCACGCGCCAAGTTTTATGTGTCTAAAGCCTCGTGAGAGTAGCTGTTGATCTCTGCGAGTTCACGTTTGCGGAAATTCGTCAATTCTCTCATCCTTCTGACATATTATAACCCGTAAAAAATGGGGACGATCAATCGATATGCGACGGGGTGTGAAATCGTGAAGCCGAAAAAGAGGAGGAGAGGAACGCGTATTTCTCACCGCGTTATTTAAGGTTGTTCGAATAGCACCCCGTAAGTCGTAATAAAATCTGGATTTTTGTTTAACTAAAATAAAAAACTTCAACATGTAAATTAATAACTTAAATTCAGATGTTACCTAAAATCACCTCTAAACAGATTGATTCAATTATTTGTTCACTAAGAATAATAAATAAATGTCTAATGATTCAAGTATTTTTCCGTATACAATAGATCTGACAACAATATTATGTAACAGCTGTATGTTTTGTTGCCAGTGTTTAGTTGAGTTTCATTTCTAAATTTACAAGAGGAAATAAATTAATTTCGACACACGGATGATTTGTAAAGAAAATAAATTACAAAATGACAAAAAATACACGATAGAATGAATGAATTTCAAAAATGGCGCGTTTTTTTATCCGACATAGCCACACTTTCACGCGAATCAGATATGCCACTTAAGTACCTACAGCTAACTGATATTTTCGTGAATTTTATATTTACGAAACTACACGTCAGAATAAATTTTGTATCATTTTTGCATGATCTGCGAGAATTGATTAATACAAATTAAAGTTATTTGTATTTTTATTTTTAGCAGTTGTGGTCAAATTGTATTAAAAATATGCGTTTTACAAAATATTCCCTATTGACTACATGTTAAATATCCAAATTTTGATAATTAATTACAAAAATAAAAAATTATTCTATACGTATTTACTAGCGATTAGCAGCATATCAAAAATTCAAACTTTTATCTTTAAAATGCTCTAATATCCGAACAACTTAAAATCGGCTAAAGCCCCGTCGTACGTGCGTGGATGCGAGTGCGCATTGGTTTCACGCTGGGTCCTCGTGCTATGATAGTCGTAAACGGGCGTGGCAGTACGTCAGGAACACTCTTCTCACGTACAGCGGAGTGCCTAGAGCCCAGTTCAGTAATATGTTACATACCTACCGATATATATATATACACCTATATACCTATATATAAACACACATTGCGTAGTACGCGAATGAAAGGCTCGTTTGAATCCGCCAATGGTTGGAATAAAAAAGAATAAATCAGCACAAGCCTCCGTTAAAGGAAGTCAGAGTACATTTTACTTCTATGATTTTTTTATGCCTCCATTACAGGACATAGATGAGCACCGTCTTCGTATTTGCGGATCGGCGAACGCTGCCGAGCAATGATGGTATCTGTGGTGGTAAATGAAGGGTGCGTGTGTTAACATCCGTTTGGAATTACCTATACTACCATCATCTATGGGAAGAAAAGATATGACAACGTTTTTTAAATTCGTAAATATTGCGATACACGATTTTTTCGTATGAGATGGTAAGAAAAAAGAAGCAGGGTGGATAAAAGATGAGTAGATGATCAGAAATTGACGCTTTTTTTATTTAAATTTACATGTAAAACGCGGGTTATGGTGGGTATACATGATAAAAGTGAAGAAGATTAAGTTTCTGCGTGTTAGAGAATGATTATTATTTATGCTCTTGAAATTACTAACTTGAATGTAGCCTTTTCATTTCTTGGACTATGACTTAAATTCTTATTTCGAAAAAATTTCAAATCTGGTTAATAAACGTTTCGAACGACATCAGGGCTGGATATATTTAAAAAAAATTTATAAAGAAATGATTTTCTTTTCACGAAGAACTGTAAATCATATCACACAGCTACCAATCTAGTTGGGGTGGAAAATCCTATGGTGTGCTGATGGAAGATCCCGCATACTGCAAGAACGACGCCGCGTCATCGAAGAAAACGAGGGAATGATGTGGATGTCCCGCGTGATGAAAGAGGGATGATGGGGGATGATACGTCAGGTCCCTAAACCAGGGGGGCTTAAACGATTCTTGATATAGAAATGGTCTAGTCGTCGCGGCGCCGTCGGAAGTGCAAATCCGCGATTTCGACCGATTCGGATCGGTGGTTGATCGAACAACATCTGGTTACCGTTGGAGGAACCCTTCCGTGATCCCTTCATTGGTTTTTTTCTCTTTATTTTCCACTTTTTCCCTCCTTTTTATTCCCACACGGCCGGGTAGATTAGAATCGGAAACGCCAACCCCGTTCAAGTCGCGGACCGACGGATACAGGAAATAAAAATCAAGGGGTGCAGACGAAGGCTGAAAAAGTATATAGGCATAAATGGGTAAAAACAATGGCGAGATAAACAATAACGTAGATATACCACCTTTCATAAAATACAGCTGAAATTTCCCGTCTCCCTTAGAATTTCCAGCCATGCCAGTATACGATATGAAGTAACACATTATGGAGTGGAAAATCGTCGAAAACAGGATAAACACTGTCTACAGTAGCGGATATGAGGATACTTCGGGTGTAATATAAACCCGTTAAAAACTTTCCTCGTATCCGTAAACCATCTACAAGAATTTCGTGCAGGTTGACACTTTCAAGTTGTCTACTTCGCTAGTTTCTAAAATATAGTTTATATGTATCCCACAGACGAGCAGCGATGTTATCAGGCTTAGACACGAAGAATTTCGCAAATGAATTGACGAACACGGCAAGGCTCGTCAGTAAAAAGATTTCACCGTTACACGTCCAACTCTAGGTACGCGTGAATATACTTCACGCAGTTGTAATTATCAGAGTCATCAAACACGAAGCAGAGTGCGTTTTATCGTTAGCATTACCCGAGTTGGTTCTTAATGTTCGTATCCCGTCAAGCGCTGATGAGAAGCTGGAATGCCAGCCTTTATACCGTGTACAATCCTCAGCTCTGAGAAGTAACCAAGAAACTGTTGAATCCAGTGCAGCTAGGTTGCTTGTCTCATAAGCGGTGGCATCGCGAGAGAAACAAGCTGCACAATGCGTTCTTGGCAAACGGGATTAGACCATTACCCGTTTGGACACAATGAGCTCTTGATTTCCCCGTGATTTTCTAATTAGCAAACAGGACAATCTGATTCCGTTAAAAGTGAGATAAAAATAGAATTGAAAAAAAAACATTTCTACCATCCATTTTTTTGCAAGACCTTTATTGATGTTACAAGAATACGAGAGAAATCCATCAAAAAAAAGAAAAAAAAAACAAAAATACGAAAAGTTACCGGCGCGTCCTGGTTGAGATGTTTTTGACTCTTGTAGTGTTGCGATTCGGAAAATCCAAGGAAATTCTTTATTAGTAAAGACGTCTCAATAGTCTGGAGCACGAAAGGTGAAAAGAAATTTTTTTTTTGTGTCCCTGTTTTTTACCTTTTTGAATTTTTAAAAGACAATAACAGATTTTTTGTTTTTTTTTTTAATCCGTGCTTTCAACCATAGAGGGATATACAAAGAACATTTCCACCAAATTTCAAGTAAATCGGTCCATCAGAACTTGAGATATCATGTCAACTGTATCGAAAAAAGTAGTTTCGAGAAAAACGCGTTTAAAGATTCGTTTTGGCCGGACCGGTTTAGTTGGCGAGTCACAAAAATGACTGTAACTCCGAAAATAATTTGAATTTCAAAAACCCTCTTAGAGGCTTATTCTTAAAGGTCTAAACTTTGAAAATATGGAGCAAAAAAAACGTTTTTTTTTTCAAATTTCTAGACCAGAATACCCCCTTAATCGGCTGAATTATAAACAAAAATTTGCGGGACATTTCAAGTTTTATTTATTTTTCTCTGTAGCTCGAAGTAGTAAGGGACGAAATAATGATTTGATGACAATTTTCGCAACGGGTAATTCAACACACCGTACGTCCGTGCATGTCAATGGTCTTCGCGATGTTTCCTCGGCGCGACTGCACCGTCGCGGATGTGAAAATACCGGACATCATATCATGACGGTATTAGGTACGTATAGTCGAAGGTACCTACAATGAAACGAGCGCGCGATCAACAACCGTATAATATTTACGTTCACCTACGTGTATATACCTAGTGTAAGTATATCACTAATGGTACAATCCGCAAAGAAAAACTTTAATCCGATGATGAAACGTTAATCTGACTGACACATTTGCTGAGAGATTAATCCACCGTCACGTTGTTGTCCTAAACGTATTTTACGTACGATGGGGAATGCAAATATTTTTTAAAACCACCGTATTCGTCTCTTTTTTCGACATATATCACGTGTAATTCGCAAACTTTAAAAAACATTCGAGAAAAAAATTGCCAAAACGAACAACAGGCAATGATTACTTATAAAAGAAAATTTTGTAGGATAGTTATTTAAACAATTGGAAATAACTTTTGTATAATCAAGTGTACAGTTAATAAATTCATTTATATTATCGCGTTTCATTAATTTTCTAAGTATATTTTTAATCTTTATCAATCAGCTTTGAAAACTACGAAGCGAATCATTTTGATTGAAAGTAAACAAATAATAAAATAAAACGAATCACAACCAGGGAACACCATCGATTTCAATCATCTGTAGAAAAACGAACTACATCGATGAAAAATTTTTTCTCTACACAGAATCGTGTTTAAAATGGAAAACGTTCGATATATAATATAGTACGGTAGTGTCAATATGAACGGAAAAGTTTCTTCGCAGACAATTTAAAAAACAATCTCGCGGAGATTATGTGCCTAGCTGGTTCGTTTCCGACTGCCTTGGTTGTATTACCTGTGTGCGTATAGGTACGACATTAACCTGATATCGATTAGCGCGATGAAAGGATCAACGCAGGATGTTCCTGGCGGTGCCAACCTCGAAGTCACCGTTCGTAGGCACCCTTGGTGGTCTGGCCGTGGCGGTGCTGGTCGGAGTGGGTATCACGACGACCCCAAAACGTAGAAACACCATTGCTCCATGGTGGCATATTTTATTGATCGCCGTATTGTTATTATTAAAACTTCTTTGTGCACTCGTCGTTGAAAAAGAAAACAACTTGGTACCTAGTCGTTGGTTGATCGACCAGCTGTTGCTCGAACTGGCAAAGACAGCCATCGATCAATCAGTCAATCGATCTGGTACAGGTCGGAAATAAATGCATGGAATATGAAGAAGGGGAGGAAATAATAAAAATACGTATACATATAGTTATACACTATGCATGCATTTTATGCACGGGGGATATTCGCAGACACCCCACGGCATGGGAATATATTGACAAAATCGGTTCGTCGCGCGTCAATCGCCCCTCGTGAAACCGTGAAATATATATTTCTCACCCAAGAAACTTTGGACCCTTCAAATCCGGTATAGGATCGATTTCCACCCCAGTTCACATCGGGCTACGGAACGATGATGCAAGATATTCGGATCCGATAAGGTATAATGTCCCCAACTGTAACCTCTTTCACATACTGTCTAAGACATACGGTTACATTAGCCGATAGACGGTACAATCAAGTCCCATCCTTTGTGTAAGTATCGTTAGGTCACGTTACTACGACTGTGCGAATGAATTGGCTATCGAATCTTGCGCCGTTGGTTTTGGAAATGAAATCCGCACCCCAGTTCAAACGGATGATGTCCAGGTCGATTTGATTGAATTAAAATCCTATGCGAAGTTGCGATAAGCAGTGCAAAATGCGATTTTAAACTCCTCAACGATTTAGCGGTGTGGAAAGCAGTAGTATCGGGAAGACTTGATATGATAACAATAATCAGAGGCGTTTCACGCTGCCCGGTGAATGATGACTGGGCAAAATTGTGCGATCTGAATAAAAGAGGGAGGGAAGGAAGGAAGAAAGAGAAAGACCGAGAGAGAGAGGATGAAAAAAGTGTACAATGGGCGGTATACCGGGCAACAATGAGCGTCGTATTATCATAAATAATGCATTTCCGGTCCGAAGAAAAGGGGTACGATGCCACAAGCGGACCGCAGATGCTGGACGGTAACAGTTAGCCACCGACTTGTTCCCCGGGTGGCTGATACAACGGGAGGTTCTTTGCACACTTTAGGCATGATGCCCCACCATGACACAACCATTGAGAGAATCTAACTTAGATAAACGGGTAAGGATAGGTACGAGAGAAATTCAGTAGTGAGTTATAATTGTGAACAAGGCTTCGTTTCTCGGACCAAAGACTGTTTAATCTAAAGAGAATCGTGACTATGATGAATGGATTAATTTAATCAAGTGATCCATAACGTTTTTTCATATCGAGATCATCGAGATCTGTGATGGTTCACTGAGACGCATGCGTACTATCAACTTGTATTTTCGTTGCTCACATGCATCCATACAACATATTTACGAGTGTTTTTGTCGCACCTCATTACCGGGTTACGTCGTTGAACGAATGTCTCAAGGCGACGAAGAGGGTCGGTTGAAGCGAAAACAAACAATTTGTAGAAATAGAAAAACAAGGAAAATTCATTAATACGATTAACCTTGCCACGGAGCAACGCCATATCGCAGGAAATATTAAGATAAGGATAAATATAGAGGGAGTCGGATTTCAGTTCTGGGTTTACGTTCAACGCCAAGAATGCAGACCCACGTTACGGTTAATGCATTCCTCCGAAATAACTCGCGGTCATCGCTTATCGCCGTGTATAACCCCACGTGACAAACTACCACGTTGATACGGTCAGTCCGAGTCTCACTCTGATTTTGAAATTGTTTTTTCTTTGAACGTTTGAAGCTACTTTACAAACTTTCGAATCCCTCATATTTTCACGCAACCCCAACTCGTCTCTTTAAACGTGATTTATGATAGGAATGATACGACAAAGTGTGACCACTCGACCATGGATGAGCATTTATGTAATAGGAAAAGGAAGAGGGTTGCTGACAAAAGGGGACGTTGATATCAAGCTTAGGAAATGGAATTTGGTACCGATTTACATGTTTTTAAACCGAGCCTTAACAAAACCGTGAAAGACAAAGAACACAAATTCTGTGGCCTGCATTTTCCATCCCATTCCGCATTCTTCGACGTTGAGTGCATATTGCAGGATGCAGAGCGGTATCTGAGGTTCCGAGTCCTGCGTAACATGTTTGTACGAATCGATGGATAAGTGGCATGGTTCACTCATGGTCTAAATTTATATAGGTTATGTTCGTATGTGCCTGCAGCGTGGATGCACGTAGATACACAATGCGAGTTGTTACCAAGTGACTGACATCCATTTGCAGACGTATCTTCTTTCTACCAAAGATCATGACAAGTTGAAGCCAGGACGTGTGACTTCGTACGAAGTTAGACGAGCGGCATGTGCCGGAATCCAGAGACCGAAGAAGAGAAGTATTTATCTTCTCTGTATGCGGGTGAATTTTTGGTAACATAAGAACAACGTAACAGGACCGAGGAAAAAGTAGAAGAAGAAAGTACTTGAAAAAATTTCAAGTGCTCTTCTTCTCTTCGTGGGACGATGGAGAAGATAAACGCGCGTTAGAGAAAGAAAAATAGAAGTAAAAATACGAGATCTCTCTACGGAGACATTCCAGTTAGTATACTTGTCGAGCTAGCTCATAACACATATACATATTATAATGTATATTCCGGATCAAAAAAGTGGCCGTAAGTAACATAAGTCGAAGTGGAAAGACGTTCATCTTATAAAAGGTATTTTAATTACATTGAGATGGAAGCGCGTGCGATGAAAATGACATCGAGGAGATGAATTCTGATAAAAAGAAAGTAAAAAATAACGGACACTCACGTCGTTGTCGCCAATACAAGACTCGTGATTCCTACCATCTGCTCCATCCGCGACTCTCCTTTCAACTCTACCGCCTGCTAAAAACCACATGGCTAATAGGTAATCGTAATCTGAAATAATTGGTTCTCCAGATGCTGCTACGACTGACTACACTGATCCCCTTGGTTTCAGTCCATGCACCGACTAAAGGACCCTTGCGTACTTTCACCCTGACAAATCCATCTATACCTGCATCACACGGAACGGAAAGCTTCAAAGCCTCGGAAGGCTGATGATAACACTCCCGTGGATTTCTACGGGGTGTCACCGCCACGTCGTCGAAGTGTTGGTACATAAACGTAGTCTCAAAGGATCAGACGCCGACTAGAAGGTACTTGGCGTTAGTTTGTACAACCCGCCCCGAGGTGAGGCCCCGTCTCTATGAATCTTGCAAGTTTCGAATTAACGTACTCGGAATTCGATGCAGGAGTTAATCCCAAGCCAAGACATTCTATAAACTGTGTACCTCGTTATCGTGTAGCGATCTTAACCCCTTCGTAGTCAAACCACGATTCGGTGTACATAAGTACACTACAACAAATGTACCTCTATGTATATGGGGCATTCCAGGTCAATTCGACAAGGGTCTGACCCTCACCCTCTCAAATCTGAGTCTTAATGACCGGAGGTGTTTCGTTAGCCTAAAATAACATCTCGAAATTTTTCTCAGATTTTTACTAAGCCCCCTGACCCCTTAAGATGATATTTTCGAAAACGGGCAATCGGACATTTTTGAAAATTATGAAAAAAATCACATAAATTCTGTAGGCAAAAAGAAAAATATCCCAACCAAAATCGAAGTGGGCAGGCAAAACGGTAATTTTTTATCAATTTTTTTACTGAATATTTTTTTTTCAGTAATTTCGATTCTTTTCGCATTTTTCAGGATTCAATATATTTTATTGATTATATAGATTATATAGGAAAATATATTGGATCCTCAAAAATGCGAAAAAAATCGAAATTACTGAAAAAAAAAAATTATTCAGTAAAAAAATTTATAAAAAATTACCGTTTTGCCTGCCCACTTCGATTTTGGTTGGGATATTTTTCTTTTTGCCTACAGAATCTATGTGATTTTTTTCATAATTTTCAAAAATGTCCGATTGAACGTTTTCGAAAATATCATCTTAAGGGGTCAGAGGGCTTGAAAATCTGAGAAAAATTTGGAGATGTTATTTTAGGCTAACGAAACACCTCCGGTCATTAAGACTCAGATTTGAGAGGGTGAGGGTCAGACCCTTGTCGAATTGACCTGGAATGCCCCATATACATATTAGGGTGTCGCAAAAAACCGACTTTTTTTTTTGAGTCTCGGGTGACAAAATGTTAGTTTTTGATGTTTTAAGAGCCCACTCCAAAGGATAGCTGAATAAAAAATTTTTTAAGAGGTCGCTTCACATTTTTTTAAAACGTCAAATTCGTCAAAAATCTATTTTTTTTTTTTTTTTTCTCTCGTTACGGTGTAATTTTATATTTATATTTATAATTTTATATTTTATAGACCAAAAAAAATAAGTTTCCGAAAGTTTCAGTTCAAAATTTGAATTTTGAAAGGTCGCTCATAATTTTTTCAAATTTATTGGTGCATTTCGTTAGATTTTTTCGAGCGACCTTTTAATGTTCATATTAAATTTTCACAAATTTTTTTTTCTCTTATTTAGTAAAAAAAAATCGATAACAATACACCACGACATGAATTAAAAATCAAACAAAATACTGAAAATACAATTTTTTGAAGCTAATTTTTTGACAATTTTTGACATTTTTAAAAATTGGAGCGACCTCTTGCAATTTTTTTTTTGAGCTGTCCTTTGGAGTGGGCTCTTAAAACATCAGAAACTAACATTTTCTCACATGAGACTCATGAAAAAAAAAATAGTCGATTTTTTTGCGCCACCCTAATATATATACATATTAAGAAACTTACTGATCCGATGGTATATGATAATGATCACGAGTTCTCGAATACTTCCATCACAAGTTTCAACCACATTTTTATCAAGAATTTCAGTCCTACGCCATGATTTAAATGATGATGTTGTTCACCTGTAGCGCAACGGTGCATAATAATAAGTCCAATCCTAAAATGAATCAAGAACCAAAAACAATTGTGCGACACAAAAATGCTGTTCAATATAAAGTGGATACTACGATTCTGAGGGTAAAGAATAGGAGCGGAAGTGCGGCTGAAAGAACTGAGTAAACGTCGAGGAGGAGTACGAATGACATTCGAACAGGTATTTGAGCACACATGTGGGTAAATGTTAACTATTCAAAGATACGCGTTCTTATTCTTCCTGTAAACCGTCACGCGGCCATAAACTACACAAGCCCTGGGAATCGATTCGCTCTTTGATCTTCGGCAACCCCTATTTTCGCTCGAATATCGGATTTTATACAATTTAAACGACGGACATATAAATATATACTAGGGTGGCGCAAAAAAACCGACTATTTTTTTTTGTGTCTCGTGTGACAAAATGTTAGTTTTTGATGTTTTAAGAGCCCACTTCAAAGGACAGCTCAATAAAAATTTTTTAAAGAGGCTGCTCAAAATTTAAAAAAATGTCGAAAATCGTCAAAAAATTATATTTTCAGTATTTTGTTTGATTTTTAATTCAAGTCGTGGTGTATTGTTATCGATTCTTTCTTACTGAATTAAAGAAAAAAAATTTATGAAATTTTAATATGAATATTAAAAATTCGTTCGAAAAGATCTAAAGAAATGCACCAATTAATTGAAAAAAAATTATGAGCGACCTTTCAAAATTCAAATTTTGAACTGAAACTTTCGGAAACTTATTTTTTTTTTATCTATAAAATTATACCGTAACGAGAGGAAAAAAAATCAATTTTCAACGATTTCTGACGTTTTCAAAAAATGTGGAGCGACCACTTAAAATTTTTTTTTTGAACTGTCCTTTGGAGTGGGCTCTTAAAACATCAAACACTTACATTTTGTCACACAAGACTGAAAAAAAAAAAATGGTCGGTTTTTTGGCGCCACCCTAATATAAACAATGTATATATATATATATGCTTACGCAGTATCTGGGATGCTTCAGTGATTTGGGATAATTGAAGGTTATTGGAAATCGGTAGGTTATACAGGTATTGTTCTCTTTAAATTCACAAATTCAATCTACCCCCAACGAGTAACGTTATAACGTATAAATTGATTTACGGCCGTTGCATACTTTGGTGATAAAAGTATGCCGGCGGGCAAATTCGGGCACGGAAATACGGCTTGCAATCAGTTTTCCATTAAAGCACGTCTTCAGAAGCACCGAGCGAGACCAATCAGTAAATGAATTAATATTTCGTAGTACATCTCGGATCATTTGAATCAACCGTTCATTCAAACGGTCAATTAAGAGTCCGGTATTCTCATACAGCGTTAATCAGTTGAGACCAATCTGTTAGGCAGCATAAATAATTTAGTGACTATAACAAATTTGATGTATTAATATAACGAAGCGTGAAGCTTGTTATCCGTGCACGACTTTAAATTGCCAAGAAGGGGACGAGAAATTCAACGCTATGATCGTCATTATTATACCTCGACAGTCTCAATCGTAACTCTTTGAACAGCGTCAATTTTTCGTTCATAATAATATTTCGTCCTGCTGATAATTTCCAACAATTTCCTGTTCCACTCGACCAGCTTCAGTGCGTAACACATACAGAGCACCGTGGCTCACTATCGTAGGCTAAAAGTGGAACACCATGATGCAATTACACGGCAATTAAAATATAACATGAGCAGTTTATGTGCACAAGGAATAGCGAAGCGAGGTACGGTTATCACTATACATATAGGTAAACAATTGCGCGATACGTGAAAGGGAAATCGCACTTTTTCGTTGATAAGTGTGATTTTTTCTTTTCGGAATAGCAAACGCGTGAAGGAAACGGATGCGAAGATAAGTTTGAACGGACGGTATATGGACCGCGGTGCGAAACCGCAGGCGAACAGGCGGGAACTGATATATATCCGAGGCCGTCTAAATTACTGCATACACACCAGGGTCCATCGTCGATTATGTACATACCTACCATAAACGACGAATTGGCAATTTAGTGAAAGTGTTTTTCTACTCTTCTTTATAATATATAAGAACACACGTGTAGGCTGAATTCGATTAATTGATATCAATTGTTATAATCATTATAGGTATAATGTAGGTGTATGTGTAATACACAAGTAGAAGTAGAACTCTTTCATTCCGATGAAGTGAAAAACGATGCAGTCCTCATTCAACAGCGAACGTTCTATCCTTACAATTAATAAACGTGGGATTAATCGAGCTAGTTCATATACTAATTCGGACAATTGAGTCGGTCGAGTTACATCAAACGCGGGAATGACAGAATGGGTCATATACGCATCAGCCTGGTGAATAGGTACTACATACGTTCCGCGAAGAAGACCAATTGGATGCAGAACGTAGTGCCGCGTTATGCAGGCATACATACATACATATACATATACATTAGGGTGGCGCAAAAAAACCGACTATTTTTTTTATTTCGAGTCTCGTGTGACAAAATGTTAGTTTTTGATGTTTTAAGTGCCCACTTCAAAGGATAGTTCAAAAAAAAAATTTTAAGAGGTCGCTCCACGTTTTTTAAACCGTCAGAAATCGTCAAAAATTGAATTTTTTTTTTAATTTTTTTTTCTCGTTACGGTATAATTTTATAGACAAAAAAAAATAAGCTTTCGAAAGTTTCAGTTCAAATTTTGAATTTTGAAAGGTCGCTCATAATTTTTTTTCAATTTTTTGGTGCATTTCTTTGGATCTTTTCGAGCGACCTTTTAATATTCATATTAAAATTTCATGAATTTTTTTTCTTCAATTTAGTAAGAAAGAATCGATAACAATACACCACGACATGAATTAAAAATCAAACAAAATACTGAAAATATATTTTTTTTAATTTAATTTTTTGACGATTTTTGACATTTTTTTAAATTTGGAGCGACCTCTTAAAATTTTTTTTTGAGCTGTCCTTTGGAGTGGGCTCTTAAAACATCAAAAACTAACATTTTGTCACACGAGACTCAAAAAAAAAAAAAAAAAAAATAGTCGGTTTTTTTGCGCCACCCTAATATACATACATAGTGTGAAAAATGCAAATGATCCACTTTGCTGGAATTGGTGCGAATTAGCGAGTTAAACTCCGTTGCACTCTAGGTATAAGTACCTTATACCAATGCATGTAGACGAAAAAAGAACGTGATGTAGATTCTACATCTGTGTGAAGAATATGCGAACAGCACTCTTCCGGAGTCGATTGTATTAAGTCAATCGTAGTAGATCTACTTAAGAATGTTGTAACTTTTACTATTAGTTTCGTAACTTTTATCATCGAATTTATAAATCTTGTCACAATTGCTGTAAATTTGACTTCAAAAAATTTCTGTCTATATATTCATCCCAAGAGATGTAAGATCTTCGATATTTTTCTTACCATAAAGAATGTATAATGCGTGCGCGACGATGCTATATGACATGGATGATACAGCCATATACGTGCGATGACGATAATTCTTACGTCTTACTACCACCCTAACGAGAATTACATGATAGAGAAGGACGAATGTTCCTACATCTGAACCCCCGAGATTTATTTGCATTTTCAGCACAAGAGCTGCAGCCGCGAAGCGGTCGATAAACAAGCTCGTAAATATGATACTGTTACAATTATTACCACCAACTTTAGCAAGTGTTTATGGAGAGAGTTGTTAATAACGCTGTTATACTGAAATTGACAAAGTTTTTATTTTCATCTCCTCTAGTTATTGTGTTGTAGACAACAACGTGCAGTTCAGACTTCTCAAGGTATACTACATTAAACAATTAAAAGAATCTTTATTGCAAATCGTTGCGATAGGTAGTGTATATACTCATTGCAACAGTTCTTTGTTATGTGTTTGCATATATTATATAGGTATACTGTATTGGCGAAGTTCAAATATGATCTTACTACGGTCTACATAATTAGTTATTCCGCTGTATATAGAATTTTCTAATGTTGTTTCGTTTTTCTTTGTTATACAAAATTTCTTCGAATACAATATAAAGTGATGAATATTTGAATCTCAGATTAGATTTTGGAGCTACTGTTTTTCTGAACATATATCTCATCAATGCCATATTTATATTATTATACGGTGAAATTAACCATGATAAACTTCTTTGAAATTCACACTTGTTAATTGTGTTTAAAAGTAACCGATCATCTAGATAAGCGGCTGTGTAAAAAATGATCTGTTGGAGAATTTGCAATCCATAAAAAACAATGAACCGTACAAATTTTTCAATCAAAATTTATACACAACATGCTCAGCAATGACGATAATTTTTCTTTACGTGGGTAAAAATGGTGTATCAACAATTTCACCGAATTCTAACGTTCCACGTGGAAAAGAACGGAGATTTTTGTAATCCATATGGGACGTAGAATCTACGTGAAAAGTTTTCGGCTTAGTTAGGGGATTCCCGGTGGCCTAGATAAGTACAAAACATACCGATACAGCACTTTGTCTTACACATGGGGTAAGAACGCGGTGTAAATAGGTAGATATATGTATAATTAAGCGCTAGTGTGAATACATACATCGCACAAGCTTCTGCGGGCTTTGAAGAATCGATGGTAAAACCGAATACACTGTGTCTATTGAAATGTCGCTGGAAAAAAGATTGCCCGCAGATTTTTTCCCGCCAAAAGCTGATCAATTGAAATGATAGAGAATTTGTGACGATCGATTTGAAATTATAAGCGTAACGGAAGATCTAAAGGTTCATCTATTTTCGATTGAAAAAGCTCTTCCAACCAAACTCTGCAAGTTAATAAATCAATACATGTATAATCTAATGTAAGGATAAATTAAAAAATTCCAGCAGAAATCAAGACGGATTCAGCGAGCTTAAAATATCTCAGTGCGAATTGCGGCAAAATTTTGCAAAATTATGCAGTGCGTGAAAAGCTCGCGATGTAGAATGCGGAAGTACAAATGCAAATAATGACAGTAAAAGAATAGTGAAAAGTTAAGGAAGAGGAAAAGGGGGGAAGAAGAGAGAGAAAGAAGAAATTACCGGAGGTCAGGAGAAGCCCCGGAAATGCAACGCTAGGTCACTCCGGCTTCCCTGCGCAGTAGCGTGTAGCTACTAAACTAAGAAAAATGTCATTGGTTAAAGTTGTATAAAATTCTATGATGGTAAAAAAAAATGTGTGTTACAACAACGATTCCATGGATGTAGGAATATGAAGAAAATTTGTTACAAGTAACTGCAGATTAGTGTAATTATTAGGGTGGCGCAAAAAAACCGATTATTATTTTTTTTTTTTTTTGAGTCTCGTGTAACAAAATATTAGTTTTCGATGTTTTAAGAGCCCATTCCAAAGGACAGTTGAAAAAAAATTTTTAAGAGGTCGCTCCACATTTTTTAAAACGTCAGAAATCGTCAAAAATCCAGTTCTTTTTTAAATTTTTTTTCTCGTTACGGTATAATTTTATAGACAAAAAAAAAAAATAAGTTTCCGAAAGTTACAGTTCAAAATTTGAACTTTGAAAGGTCACTCATAATTTTTTTACAATTTTTTGGTGCATTTCTTTAGATCTTTTCGAGCGACCTTTCAATATTCATATTAAAATTTCATAAATTTTTTTTTTTTAATTTAGTTAGAAAGAATCGATAACAATACACTACGACATGAATTAAAAATCAAACAAAATACTGAAAATATAATTTTTTGAATTTAATTTTTTGACGATTTTTGACATTTTTAAAAATTTGAAGCGACCTCTTAAAATTTTTTTTTTGGGCTGTCCTTTGGAGTGGGCTCTCAAAACATCAAAAACTAACATTTTGTCACACGAGACTAAAAAAAAAAAAAAAATAGCCGGTTTTTTTTTTTGCGCCACCCTAGTAATTATAGTTGTCAATATAACATTTTTAAGCTGTTTGTTTAGTTCACTAGGTTTGTTCAATTAAGTAAAGTTGAACCAATATCAAGCCTATAAAGCTAATTTTTATTTTTTACCTACCCCCAGAACAGTTACATTTTCCAATTAAAATGACAATTTGTGTAGTTCAGTACTTTACAGTAACCATAGAACTAGACTACAGACAACTATTTTTCGCAGATGTTGATGAGACACTCGACGCGTGTTTCGTGTGCCGAAATTCACCCTCGATCGAAGGAAGAGGGCAGATCCGATTCTACGGTCCCTGCGACTTTACGGGCTCTTCGATCCGAGCCAATTCCTTATTCCGGACAAGTTTCCTCGGTAAAGCTGTCAACTTTTGGATGGAGATTATGTGAGGAAGCCCCGAAGCGATGGCTGCGCAAATTCCTCCCTCTGTCATAGGTCCAGCGAGAAGCAACGGGGCGCCGGTTACGCGTGCTGGGATTATCGCAAGGGGCGGGATTGAAATTCGAAATTTGAAAAGAGCCGAAAGAGGCGAATTCACAAAAAACACGAAACGAGTGACAAACGTCACCCCGTAACTCTTATGGGGCCTGGTCCAGGGCCTTTTTCTTCAGAATTTTAAGATCAATTTACTAGGGGTGTCGGGCCTTATTGTCTCCCTCCGCGAAAAAAGTATCGGACCGAGTCACCCGGTATACAAGCGACTATTTTCGTCGACGATGGATTGTTTCTGGATTTGGCTGATCGTAGAACGTTATTGTTATACCTCGGTTTGCCGCGAATCCCCCGACGATAATGCTCGTGGCAGGCAGTGCCGGGGCCTTCGTCGAATCTGTCAAATACTAACGTTTGTATAGGGCATTCCGTGCCAACTAGACCGAGGAGTAACCCTGGTCATGCCCGATTTTATTCACCGTGTGTTTTACTTCAACTTTTCCAATTTTAAAACGAACGCAGGTTTTTCTCATTTCTTTGGATTTATAATTCAAGCTGCTGCAGAAATACGTCAAAGCATTTTTGAATTAAATAAAATAAAATAAAAATTTCTTTCAAATGGTGGTGAAATCGATTGTTTTTAATTTCAGTTTTATCGTCACTCTGCTTTTCCAAATATATAATTAATTCTTGTTCTATTTGTCCAACTAGTTTTATGAATTTTTATTCAATACCTAAACGTAAAACGAATTTTCAATGATTCTGCATATTTTCGAATGAATTAATGAACAAAGATAGAATCTGTTTAATTCAGAATTCTCAACTCGATTCTGTTCATCCATTTTTTTGATACGATATTAAAAAAAAAAGTCATGGACAAAAGTCGAATGAGTATGTATGTAATGCTCTGTATCGATGACGACACACTGTAGGTATATCTGGAGTCTATTTTTACTTTTGCTTGAACAGTCCAAACGTCGAATTATTATCTGGAAAATTATTATATCCTTGGAGCAGCATGCGATCATTTACGTTCCTACAGTTCGTTTGTCATTCTCGTCAACGTCGTCAATTCCATTCCAGGACATTGTATCAGTTATTCGTTGTTCTGAGGCCGATTGAATACGGAATAATTCAAACGAATTAACATTCACGTGTTTATAAAATTTACATTTCCAAGCAAGAATAAAATTCTCCAAAGTAACAGCAATATAAAATCAGTCATACATGAATGAATGAGGTCTCAGGATTCCTGAGATCATTATTATCTTAAAAATTTCCTATAGGCTTAATTCTATTTTTATTTCGAATTCCATAATTTGTCACAGTTTAATGTTGACGGGTGTTTTAAATTACTTTTGCCACATGGAATTCTTTGATCCTATGTACTATGAATAAAGAAGTTTTTGCTATCGCCATTATGATTATCACGTCAAAGAAGGTTAAATGATGTTCTTATCTAGGATTATAACGAAGCTTAAGCACGTCGGTAACGTAGCTCTTTTAATTTACACACAATTACAGCAGACAAAAAGCATTAAGGAAAGAAGAAAAGACAGAAAAAAGAAAGGGAATAAGAATAATGAAAAAGAAACCGCACTTTTGCTGGCAGAGTTTAAACCTATTCGTCATATCTCAGGCGAGGAAAAACTTTGCATTTTACACCTGACAGGTGGGAAGTTGTTATCACATGCTATATTTTTCTTTTCATCTCTCTTCTCTTCTTTTCTTTTCTCTACTTTTCTTTTCTTTATTCTCCTCGCTTTTATTTTCGTACTTTTAAATATTTTCTCGCTCCCGCGTTAGAGACAAAAATGTAATTTCTCAAAGGAACTCTGAATTATTAAAGAGGCCAGCAAGTGAAATTCTAACTCTATGATACATATATATATGCTAAAAGGCTGATTGTCAAGATGCAGCATTCGCTAGACGATTTTAACATCATATATGTGTGAGTTAATTTTCCCAATCGTGGATGATCAATGGAGATAAAATTTAAGGGGGCACATTCGAGTAGAATATTTTGAAAATCGATTTTCTTTTTATTCGCGTTTTTGAAAGTTTGAAGTACGAAGAATATTGCGTGTAAATTACATGATGAAATCCGGAGAATTGCACAAGTTGCGGCCGATTCGCCGAACTTTAAACTCAATTTTCTCGAAACTACGTTTTCGAGTCCGTCCCTAGGATAACTCGAGAACTACACGACAAATTTTGACCAAATTTGGACAGAATGATTTTGTACATTTTGTCTCGGTCGCTGCGTATGGTTTTTTTTTCTTCTTAAATACAATTATTCATTTTTTTATCATCCAAAAAAGGTGTTAAATTTAGGCCGGGAAACGAACGTTATAGTCGAAACGTTCACCGTTTCCTTAGAAAAATATATATATATATATACATATATACATTACATTTCAAGATCCTTTTGGAATGTCTTATTTTAGATCAACCGACTATTCAAAATCCTAGGCACCGCAAACCGTGTCAGTACGAAACATTTTTTACACCGGCCACAGTAAATAAAGTCACGAGTAGGTAAATTTTAATGAAAAAATTACTGAATATATCTTAATGTATACACTTTGAAATACGAAAAAAAAAGTGATGGAATCGAATGAATAGTTTTTTAGATAAAAATTCTCAAAATTCGCCTACTTTTCTACCCATCTACTGAGATGTGCCCCCTTAATATAATAGGTGATAGATATGTTTCAAAGAAAAATATGCATGATTTATGGACCTTATACATTAAAGAGGCTGGTGAGGCAAGAATAAATACTTTTTCGCACCATTCTTATTACTATGAAAATGACATTGTTTTCGTTATGACGATGCAGATATCATTAAATCATCAATAGCAATATTGATTTAATTACAAAAAAGAAAAACCCGTTCCAATTACTCGGTAACAGGTAGTTTTTCGAACAAAATGATCCATCGTGGTTTGAAATCAAATAAGTATATGCATAAGACTTTGTCTTTTTTTTTTAGCTTTTTAAGTGGTTCGAAATAAAAAAATCAACGCGGCCAAGTTCCTACTTAAAGTTTCAGTATATTTTGTTTCCATTTTTACGAAAATCATCTGCATATCATTTGACGAATACTCAATGGGTGGACACCATCTCATGATCAAATCAACGAAGTCTTAATTTTTTATTTAACCACACCGATTGCCTCGAAATGTAGATTTAATGACCCTGCACGCTACAAGGGTGGCTAATGAAAAGCATCTTAATTAATGCCTCGCACGAAGGGATCACTGCTGGAAAGAGGGTAAGAG
Source organism: Diprion similis (assembly GCF_021155765.1). Taxonomy (NCBI): domain Eukaryota; kingdom Metazoa; phylum Arthropoda; class Insecta; order Hymenoptera; family Diprionidae; genus Diprion; species Diprion similis. Next base: position 4,045,514 of record NC_060106.1, read on the forward strand.
GGAAAGAGGGAAAGAGGGAAAGAGGGAAAGAAGGAAAAGGGGGAAGAGGGGAAGAGACACAGGTAGTTGGTCTCAATCCTCGGCAACACGTAGGTATAACATCTACTAAAGCTGCATGCTCAGCTCTGCCGCATTAGAGACACAAATGTGTGTGTGTGTGTTTGTGTGATCGGCATGAAAAACGTGTATGTGTACCTATTAAAGAACGGTTACATAACCCTTATTTAGGATATAATTATTACAACGCCAAGCTAATATAAAACCTTCTGTCTCTGCGGTGTTAAATGGTTGTTTATTATGCTTAACGAGACATTTCCTGCTTACTATTGTATGCACTTGTATAAATGTATGATTACGACGAAGGTACATACATCGAACTGAACAAAGGGGTGGAAACCATTGCTGCAGAAAAAAAACCGCCATTATTTTTTCGAATTATCGTCAAAACGTATCTTTCGTCAATTTAACCTGAAAGAAGTAATAAGCTTATCATTCGCAGAACAATAATTATTCTGTTACGATAAAATTTCATCGTACATTAAATTGCCAGGCTTTCCAATGAGAGAAGAATTGCTCAAGCCTGGAATAGGATCGAAAAAATCTGAAAGAAACCTTCGGCAGCATAAAGTTTTTGTGATAACTAGAATTCAAAACCGTCACACCGTCACGACTCGTCACAATCTGAGGGTGTTAATACACACGATATAGGTATGTACGTATATATATATATATATATATATATAGTGAAGAACCAATTCTCCCTGGGCAATCAATGGCACAGAAATCGAGTTACGTCTATTACAAAATGGAATATCCTAGTCGTGTAATTTACTCGCAAAATAAATGGAGCTGAAATAATTGGCTCCGGGGTTTAATTTACTCAGTCGAAAAAAAAACATACCCGGATCTCTTGGCAAGCAGACTCTTAACTCTATATTTTTCCTTTATGATCCTTTTTTTTTGGCCACACTTCTTTCAACGATGCCGTCAATATGCAGTTTAAATATTATATTATTTAACACGCCTATATACATATATTCTATTAGGGTGGCGCAAAAAAACCTACTATTTTTTTTTTTTTTTTCAGTCTCGTGTGACAAAATGTTAGTTTTTGATGTTTTAGGAGCCCACTCCAAAGGACAGCTCAAAAAAAATTTTTAAAAGGTTGCTCCAAATTTTTTAAAATGTTAAAAATCGTCAAAAAATTAAATCGAAAAAATTATATTTTCAGTATTTTGTTTGATTTTTAATTCATGTCGTGGTGTATTGTTATCGATTCTTTCTTACTACATTAGAGAAAAAAAAATATATGAAATTTTAATATGAATATTAAAAGGTCGCTCGAAAAGATCTGAAAAAATGCAGCAAAAAATTGAAAAAAAATTATGAGCGGTCTTTCAAAATTCAAATTTTGAACTGAAACTTTCGGAAACTTATTTTTTTTTTTGTCTATAAAATTATACCGTAACGAGAAAAAAAATTTGAAAAAAGACTCGATTTTTGACGATTTCTGACGTTTTAAAAAATGTGGAGCGACCTCTTAAAATTTTTTTTTGAACTGGCCTTTGGAGTGGGCTTTTAAAACATTAAAAACTAACATTTTGTCACACGACTCAAAAAAAAAAATAGTCGGTTTTTTGCGCCACCCAATAATTCGATTATTACACTTTCCTTCCGTCAGAATTACCACAAATTGTTTGTTTTTTCCTAGTTTTATTTTCCTTCTACATTCATCCTCCGTCAATTTATCAACTGCTTTCATTTTTCCGTTTACCATTGCTCCCGATTAATTATTATTATAAAAAAAAAAAAAAAAAAAATAAAAAAAAAAAACGCATCTCTTTACAACCGCCTCTACATCGGTTTAATGGCAGTGGCGGATAATTCGTGCGGGTCAATGCTACCCAGTATTTTATAAAGTATACCTAACCCGATTGACCTCGACGGTTTAACACCAATTGACCGCGTGGTCTTCACCACTATAATCGTCACGTGTTTGCCTTGATCGATAACTTCACATCTGCAGGTACTTATAGTATAACCGTACATTATATCCATGGTATATACAATGGGGTAAAATTTTTATCTATATATCCTCGATCACTTTGTTGCAGAAGATCGTTACGTGAAATATCATCCGATTTTTGGGCACAATTTCGAACGACGATAGGCAAAACCGTCGCTAAGTTTTCTTCTTCTTTTTTTTTTTTGTTCTAGAATATTATTTAACATGAACAAAGCAAAGTAATGAAATACGAGAAAAAACCTGCCACACAGCTTTTCACTTATACTCTTACCGGTTATACACGACAGGACACCCGTGTTCGGTGGGCTGTTAGACGAAGAGGTACAGAATAGGACGCCTTGTGAAAACCCTACCTCTAGATCCTCTAGAATTACCCATTGTTTCATGGATGTCGACCCTTCCAGGCATCATCATCGTCAGCGTACCTACTCAAGAAACTGGTAGGTGGGTCACAATAAGGTGTGAGGTACAGACCACCACGACCACCACCACCACCACTACACGTTGAGTATGTATGCAAACCGATCGCGTCTCTCTTTTCATGTCACTAATGACAAAAGACAATTGAAGATGAAAGACGAAAGACGAAGGATCTGAGGTACAATAAGGTCTCCTAGTCTCCGGTGCGTGTAATACGGCATGAAATGCGTGTATGTTACGCGTAGAACAAGAACACGTGAACCGATGCCTGAACACAACGAAGTATCTATAAGGAACGAGTTATACTTACACTTTTTGCAAATAAATTTGCTGTAAGCCCCAAGTTAAGAAATTGTCTCGGTCTTTTTTTCTTACAAAATTTTTCAGGTAAAGAAACGCAGAACTGTCGGTTATTAAGATTTGGACGGTAGAATAACGTAGACCGTAGAATATTCGAATAGAATAATAATAAAGGAAGAAGAATAATTCTCATACACCAGCGTGACGTACAAAAGAATACACGTCATCAAATCCGTGACGCATGTTTGTTTAAACGAAACCATTGAGAAAATCGTTAAATCATTTTGGTTTTGATAGAAGATACATATATATATATATATATATAATGTCTGTCATGCATGCATCATATTTGATAGTTATTCACGAGGGAAGCAGTCGACCCTGCAGCACCATAAATAAGACGTCCCGAATTAACGGAAGAATTGCGTCTTAAGATTGAGAGGAAATGAGTCGAGCTTTGACTCAATTGCAAGACTTATGCGGTGTGTAAGTAGGTAATACACGGCGTGGCGTAAGCGGAGAACAATTCACGCAAAGTATAGAGTAGGTAGTAGAGTAGGTACTAGTTTAAAGTAGCTCGGAGTACAAGGATCGAGATAATTGGGCACATTGCGAAGGATCAAGATACAAGATGAAAGATAGTGTAAAATTCCTTTGCAATAAATATCAACATTGAAGTTGATATACTTTTAATATATTACGGAATAAAGAAGAATAAGTTTAATCGTGCACTTTACAATAGTATAAAGTATATTCACGTATGTATAAGCGCGAAAATGTTTCCAAGACAAGCTTCAGAAGTAACTAAAGAAAAAATTAACCCAAACAGCAAAGGAATTTATCGTATGGAAAATGCCGGGAGCGTATTACCAACGTACGACGGAGTTACTAAACTGTGAAATGGACTTTTTTTCTCAAAGCGAAATACAGGGGGGGGAGGGAGTATGCAGAATTGAAAATATATATTCACAAGCAATGGGACGGTCCTCTTACGAGCGAGCCATTCTTCAAGGAGTATTGAAAATTGAAGAAATTCTGTTGAAGATGAATGAAATGAAAATAGGGTATAAAACAAGAAGAGGGTGCAACACTGCAAGAGCAATCATTCGCGAATGAGAAATATCGAGTAGACAAGAGTTTTATTGACCATCTGAAACTGTGATCCATATTCGTGGTGATATAATATTAAATTTGAAATTGTAATAGGGCAGCACAAATTTTCGGGGTGGGATTGAAATTCCGAATTTTTTGGTGGCGAAACTCAAAATAATGAAATCAAACTGATGGGACATTAAAGTTTCGAATGGTCCGAAATCCGGTGCTCAGATTTCCGAAAGGGCATAACTTCGACAAGTCAAAGTTCCGAAAGTGCAAAAATGAGAAAATTTTTTAATCTGTGAATTTCCGTCACAATTTCCGAACATCGAAGAAATTCCGAATGATCGAAAATTTTCAGTTATGTGAATTTGGATTTTGGATATTTTTACTGTTGGAATCCTGGTCATTCTGACTTTCGATCTTCTGATTTTCTACACCTACTCGTTAAGTGCCATAAACTACACTGTGTGAGTATATTTGAATTTTCGGAATTTTACTTTCCAAAACTTTGCTCTATCGTAACTTGAATTTTCATAATCTTGCATTTCAGAACTTTGAGCCGTCGGGTTTCCGACCATTCGGAACTTCGTTATTCCGTAAAAGTTTGATTTCTTAACTTCAAGATTCGCCAACAAATAATTCATAATTAATCAATGTCGAAACTTTTCGAGTTCGGAATTTCAACCCCGCCCAAAATTGTCTACGTCTACTGAGAAAATTCTTCATTTCTTCATTTCAAATCAACCGAGGTGACGTTATTCCGAAAAATTCTTCGGTCAACGTCCTCGGACGATCGAGTTCGGTGTCCATTTACCTGCAATATTATGGAACAGCACGGACCCGCATAAAGAAGCCAAAAACGAAGGGACGTGAACCACTACGACGACGATGGGGGGGAGGAATGAGAAAACTGCAGCAGCTTAGCCTCTGCAGCTCGGTAGGTTGAAGGTTGTAGATATAAGCATACATGGACAGAGATGAGAAAGAAGGAGGAACCATCGCACAAGAGAAAAGTGAGAGTGTAATAGTCGACGAGTGCCGTGGCCCATTATGCCCTGGATGGATAGAGTATCCTCCTGGCATACCTCTGTGTGACCCACACACGCACACACACACGCACACGTATAGGAACACGTGGATACCGGGAGGCGGAAAGAAGGGTCTTCATTGCATGATGCACCGGGTGTATAGACAAGTCGAAAAAGTGTCAGAGTGAAAAATTGACGAGGTTGAAGCTCTTGATGACGATGCAACGAAGCCAAAGATACTATAAAATTTTTTGCAAAATATTAGTTTGTTATTTCGTAAGTTTAAGAATTGCCTGAATCCGTCGTGAAACGTAATAAATTAAATTACACTTTAAGTAAAACTTTGCAAAATTTTTTAAAGTCATAACAAGATTGCAACACAACGATTTTTCTTTCACGGTCAATGTTTTATCAATTTGAAATCACTAGTTTATTATAATGATAAAAAATTAGGAAATGAGCACTGAACAAGTGTAAATGAGATTAATGAAGTCGAATTAGTTCAAAATGGCTAGGTTGATATTCGTAACGTCGATGTTACGATGCATCTGTAAAAAACGTGTCATTTAACGAATGCTTCTAGAGGAAAAAAATTTAATCCCTCATAAAATCTCTGTTTTTCAATCTTAAGACGGCGAATAGATCGAGAATTATAATATTGCACCGATGGAATGATTTTTTTTTTTCTCGTCGGAAGATACAATTTTCAGACTGCGATATAATTATTCAATCGATTGCGCCATATTTGTTACAGAAAGCTATATCAAAAAGTGAAGCATCGTATGTGAAACGTGAAAGTCCTCAGTATAACTGACTGACTGAAATGGAGCGCGTATTGTCTTTGGATGAGCATAATTCCATGACAATTTCAAATTTTCGTAAGATTAAAAAGGCGACACCCTGTATAAAATGGTCTTGGTACAAGCTATACGGGCTCAGGTAAGGAATAACACATAAATGTACGTCCACGATATATAATACGGTTTTGCAGGGTGTTCGTACCACACGGAGAAGCAGAAGAAGAAGAAGAAGAGAAGAAGAAGAAGAAGAAGAAGAAGAAGGCCTTACATTATTCAAGGTAGCCCTTAGAACAACTCCTCAAAGCCACGCTAGGACAATGCCAAGCCGGACGATAAAAGTTCATAGAGAAATCACACACCAGTCGCTAGCCGCACCATCGTAAATAATATAAGAAGTAGGAAAGAGGCGAGATTGTGCCAGCTATGTGTACGCTTGAGAAAACCGTCTTCAGGATGCAGGGAAATAACAATAAAAACAAGAATATACCCTGCCGAGTTCTAGCTGCAAAAGAAAGACTTTATAAGAAAAATGCAGTGCATTGTTCGTTGCTTATAAAATATGTGACAAATTGCACAAGACTGTTGTTAGGTGTTTTTTTTCTCAATCACGCAGAATCTCATTTTTCAGGAACAGTAATTTCCTTACCGTAAAAAGAAATTCTAAAGAAAAAACATCTACTATCCAATAACGACTGAATATAGCTAACAGTACCTGATTTCACGAGCCATTTCAGAAAAGTAAACAGCAACCTCACGTACAACGTGGAACGAATCACGGCCTGTCACAAGGGTGAGAGAAAAATTCACACGTCATAGTTTCGAAGTGTGAATAGAGTAGAGACGCTACGAAATGAGCTCAAGTGGTAGGTGCAGAAAAGTAAAACGTGAGCATCGATGATCGTGAAATCTGCGGAATGAAGTTCGAAAATTGAGAAAACTCTCGAGAATGCCGGTTATGGCCATGTGCTCTTCAAGAGGTACGTTCACAGCACCCTGGATCGCGTTGCAGGGTCAAACGAAAACATGAAGTTGGGGCTTATAGGGATGGATCCTTTTCTCAAGTGCTCGGGCTCCTGACCCCGAATAGACGCAGTCATGCCTCCCCCTAATTCCCTCGCAGCATGGACCCGATCCTTCGACTCCTATGGGGCTGGTTTCGCACCATTATCCCCTGCATTTTCAAAAAATATCTACACCCTGGGTTTTCCTTTGGATTTGCAGACACAAAGATGGCCAACTGTTAAAATCCGTTGGGATTTGCGATTTAGTGTAGGTACTTGCTGCTTTCCATTGGCCATCAACCCTTTGGAAATAATTGGGCATGAATGCTTCAGGGTCTGGACAAAAATTTCAGTAAACACTTTTAGTGCTAACTGTAATCAGTGCGGAGAAGAACTCGTGAGATTAAAATAATCGGGCTCACTAAAGTGTGCTTTGAAAATTATAAAATGAGTTTCGTTGTGCTGTATCGGTGACTTTAGTAAGCGAATTTTCTCAGAAGGTACATCAGTATGATGTCCCCTGGCCGCTTTCATTGCACCTCATGTATGCTGTGTAACATTGAGAACTAAAAGCCACGTATTATTTTTTGTCAGTGAAAATAACCTCCAAAGAGAGGCACCTAATAATATACAGGGTGGTTTCTCAATTTCGGATACAAGCGCTTGATATATTTGAATGAAATCGACGTTGTAATGTTTCGTTCATCAATAAAAACATTTTTTAAGCCCCTTTTGACCAGTCTTTCCTCCGATTGAAAAAAAAACATAACATTGCACGACACCAAAACTGTGTCTCTTGTGAGATTAAAGTCTCGAATCCTCCAGCTCCAGGGTTACTTTCCTGGACTGACTTACTGCGTGCCTGAAAGTGTCCTGGTTTTGAAGAAAATGTACAGAGTTCAGGAGCCTTCCAGCTTCCAATAAACTAACCCTGCACGTCTCGTTCGTGATGGAGAGCAAAAGAAAATAGAAACTATTGCGAAAGCATGCCATGCTCGAACTTTTATCGACCCGCCCCAAACCCAAAGACCACCGATCGGACCCAATGATTGGGCTTTCATCCCTGTGATATTAAGATCTTTCCAACCCTATTACTAAGTGATGCTGAGCGTAAATTGTTGTGAAACGAGCTATTGAAAAAGTAAAAGTCTATTTCGTGTATATAAATATTTCGAAAGGATGAGAAGAGGAGAGATCTTTTACATTAGGTACGATTTGATTGTTAGTCGTTGACAGCATCGAGCATTATTGTATACGCATAAATTCCAGCTTGGTTGTAGGTACATAGGTACGTACCTATAAAAATTCTTTTATTTCTGGCAAACACATCTCTCGGCTTGTCAGCTGGCAAACAAGAAACGGTTCACCAACCGAAAACTCCTCAATGCCAGTTCCATTGTGATTATAATTCTTATATTAATACGCGTACCTATAGGTGAAGGTAGATATACTTGTAACCTGTGCACGTACACTAAGATGAGTTAGTATAATGCGTGCGTATGCAGCCTATGCGTCTCTCCCCGTTTCCTCACCGCCGTATCATCTCTTTCATTACAGCACAGCTAATTCTAAAACCAGTTTTTTCTTTTCTTTTTTTTTAGAAATGTATATTTATACAGTTATATGTATAGTTACGTGACGCACAAACCAGAAACGCGCACAATTTCGTGCATCATATCCAGGCGAAGAAAAGTTCGCCTGTATATATAGGTATGTATAAATACACAAGCACACACATTTATACCAACACACACTCGTAACGAATAAGCTTCGCCCAAAGCGAGCGCGAACAGAGCGTTAGATTATAATGCGCCTCGCGTAAAAGCAAGATAAGGCCATGAATTTTTACAACCTGCTGGCATAGGTGTTTTTCTCTCCTTCCTGCGAAATTAGAAACAATACGCGTGCAAGATTCGGAAATCCAATCTCGGAAGTAGTAAAGTTACCGACAATCGGGCGTTGTGCAAATATGATAAAGAAAAAAAAAAGGAAAACAAAAACAGAAAAAAAAACGAATGCCACGGTCGGTATTGGTGTTTGCGCGTTGAAAATTACTCAAATTCTAACTAAAAATTGTTGGCAATTGACGGAAAGAATCTGTGAAAGCTTTGATACAGATAACAAAGGTAATTGTTTTTACCAAAACTGGCGCGGTCTAGTGAGATTGCGTTTAGTAAAACCTTTTTATGCTAGCTTTATGCTGTTCGAACTCAAGAATATCACGCGTAGAATTTGATGGCTGGATGGAAGTATTTTGTTGGACGGAAAAAAAGTAAAACGAATTAGTTTGCTCGTGTGCAGAAATTACTCTGCGAATATTTATGAAAAATCAATCTACGTAATGTTGATATAGGTGCTATATTTGAAAACAAATAAGTTAATCTTGTGAATGAGTGGAGTTGGCGGGAAAATTGGACCAAATAAGGAAGATGAATTCAAGTCAACCGGTGGATAAAGTTTATAGACTGATGTCAGGTTTGACTTGCAATCGATTTATCATGAATCAAATCAATCTTTTAAGATGTTTTTGTCGAATCGTTGGAATAAGAAAACTAATTACTAATTACTACAAATGATTAATAATTATCTTCAAACAAAATTATGCGATATTGGTAATAATTTGTATTATGTACACGCAGTTGTAATTGAACAACAAATAATGAATAAATGAATAAACAAACTCTTCGGATTAAAATGATGGATAACTAATGAATTGTTTTTTCAAAAATAATAGTAAGAAATCCAAGAGGATTAATGTTTGGCCAATTGTGTTGTGTATTCAACCCCAGAAAGCTGCTTCACTGCGGCTTGAGTGTATCGACGAGGCTCACCGGAAGACTGATGTTTGAAAATGGCCAACGCAATCTCTCCAAAAATTCCTATCCTTATCTGATTGTGAGCTGGATAATAAAAATTCATAGCTGGTATTCGCGATTCGGAGTAAACTGACCACCAAAGAATAAAATACCAACTCTGATTCTATCTCCTCTAAATTATACATGTGTATATATATATAACGTGTGTATATAACGCATACCCATTACATTACTTATGTATGACTATGTACATTAGACTGTATCAAAAAAATTGACTATTTTTTTTTTGCAAAATATACTGAAAATATTGTTCAGGATACCGAAAAAGGCGCCTGTTAAAATGGGAGCTCTTAATTTTAATACTGAGAAGTGCCTCATCGCGATTTTCTACTTTCCATAAGAATAACATGGCAAAAATGGTTCTTGCTCCTTGCGATTTTTATAACTAGATAACGACGCGTCTTACAGAAAATTCAAAAACATGTTTTAGTAGAAAATTGAACGTTCTACAAAAAAGGTCTCTTGTCATTTTACGATAAATCTACTCCTTCAAAAGTTATTTGAGGTCCTTTGTTGATGTTTGACCTGAACAATATTTTCAGTACATTTTTCAAAAAAAAAAATAGTCAATTTTTTTGATACAGTCTAATGTACATACATATGCGTATACCTGAAGCTCCGGGTAAGATTTTCGACGGTTCTTCGTGTAAGGGAACTATTTATTCTGGATCGATTATAAAAAAAAAGTTCCAAAAAGAGATTGTAAAGAGGGTAAAACACTTGTCTTCAAACGGTTGAGAGTGAGAGGGAACCGGTAGAGGGGAGGGGGGGTATCCGAGTGTTTAGCAAACGAGATAACGCCTCGCAAGCATTTCGTTCCGATGTTGCTTTTGCAGAGATTCGCAGACCCTGCACCATGCGTTTAACACGTTAATTACCTTTTCGCGCAAAGTCAACAACAAGAATATCAAGTACGTACTTTTTGGCATCATCGCCTTATTTTTTTGTTCATCCCTTCAGCACGATGTTGTTTTTTCCTCATTTTCCCATAAATCTTTGGCACCGAATCGCGGTATTACACTGATGATTTTATATTACACAGTTTTTGATCTCGAGCCACCAGGGATACAGTTGGGTTTTTGCAACAAATTGCAAGTTGCAAGTTATAAATTTGCGGAGCTTTTTTTCTTATTTTTTGGAGTATCGCAATATCGTTGCGACGACGAGATCAGTATATGTATATATGCGAATTCGCACGACGTCCTATCACATCGCGATTGTTAATTTATTTGCACAGAAGTCGCGAGGCACTTCGAATTTCATGTTTGTGTATACCTACTCATCAAGTCTGGTTAATGAATCACGCAAATTGCAGGAGCTCATTTCTCTGCAAGATCTCTAGTTTATAAGTTATGGTAAAAAAAATAACCGATAATCCAAAGTGGAATAAAATTTCAATAAAATGAGCAACAAACTCGTGGCTCTGGACATCAGTTCAGAGAACCTCGTGGCAAAAACTGCAAGGTTTAATCCAAGGATAAATGAAATTCAATATAAAACATAACAGAAGTGACGATTCCTCGTTTCTCTCTCAAGTAACTTGTACATACCATAACGTAAGTGCAATATGTATAATACGTGCTTGACGAATGAACGAACAAACGAAACGTGTCATCGCTTGGACAGGCATCGAGGCGTGAGTCGCTGTCAACAACCCGCAAAAGGGGGTACGATACGTACAGTGCATATACATATACAGGTATATATATATAACGAGAAAGAAGAAGTTGGCAAAACCAGATCAGGAAAAATGACAGTGACATTGCGTGTAAAGGGTATAAGAAAAAGGGTGTATAATACAGAAGTCAAGAAAGTTGAATAAGAAAATGACAAAAACAGAACAAAATAAAAAAAAAAAAAAAAACGTAACATATCGTGTTTATATCTATATACATAAGTATAATGCGATGGAATCAATAAAAGGCAAACGTTGCTGACTGCAGCCTACATCACATAGATGTTGGTTTCGCACCATGGATATATAATAATGAAATTTTCAGCACTTGGTAGTTTGGATTGTTCGGTGCATAAGACCTTGAAAAAGAAAAGGGTGCAATGTGTGTATAATGTACCTAAAATGCATTATGCCCGACGTATTCTTCAGCGTGTTTCGTCAGAGCAGCTCTTTGGTTCGTCCAACCGTACATGCGTGCCTGACCCTTCACCATGGAGTCGTAACCTGCTGCACAGGTTTGTCAAAAATCCTGGTGCCGCATGCCGTGCCGATGTCATTTGCGACAGGGGCAAATAGGGGTGCGAATGATATTTTAACAAGACAAGCCCCCTTCCCCTTTCGAAGAGTGGATAATAATATCCAAAGAAAGCAAACGAGTAGCCGGCTACGAGTGAAGCCGCGCATGGTGCACCGAATTAGCCTCGTGTGTAAAGTAATAATTCTTTCATTATGATTGATGGCTTTCCAACTGCTGCTGTACTCACTCAAAAAGTGAACCCTGTAAGTGGTTTTTTTAAACCGTGCTTCGCTGACGGCTGCAGGCTGTACGAATTGGAAATTTCTATTGAAAATCTATTGATTCAACATCAAGTCCGGATTAACCTGTCGAAATTAATTACACATATAGGTATTCCACCATTTTTGATGACGAAACAAAACTGGGAAAATTTCTATATGTTTTTTATTCCTCTTTTCCATCGTGGCACCTTGAAGAAGGCAGTTTTATAGCGAGAAAAATGAAGAAGATTTGTACAAAGAAAAACTTTTTTACACCCAAAACACGTTGGAACACATTTTTTTTTTTTTTTTTACAACAGGTACAATGGTGCTAATGATATAAGAGTAAATATTCGATCAAAAAAAAATGGTAAGCAAATTGTTTCGGGGCTTTCAGTACATGTGGATACATAGCAAAGCAGCTTGTATTATATTTGGAAACCTCTGAGTGGAACGGTGAAATAGATGCTAACAGAGCAAAAAACTTTTCCTCGCCAATTATACATTAGGTAAGTGTAGTTTTTGGTCAAGTCAGCTAGTTCTATAGATCCGTGATTGCACGTAGGTACATAATAAGGTATATTTCATCAATTTGTGTTTTTTGTTTTCCGGTATTATTACTCTTCGCCTGAACTTCAAACGTACCACTATTCAAAGTACGTAATAATACACCAAATCTTTTTACCGAAGCTATTTTTAAACCTCCGAATGGTAATCTAAGTTTCCCCAAAAACTCTAGATCGCATGTTCATAATCAATCAAAATTTGGTTTAAAGTTTCTTTCAGTCGTTGTATAATTCCGATTGAATTCCTTTTTTTCCAGGGTCGAGAAATCTGTATTTTGATATCAGTGACGGCGGGTGCTGAAGAAGGTTTTTACCCAAAAGTAATTCAAAATATTCTGCCGTCTTCTCCTGCCGGTGATTCTCTCGATCCGGTAGGTTAGGATCCATTGTTTTGTCAAAGGTTCAAGTTACGCTGAAACCGTGACCGTCGTTGGTCTGATTGGTGTTTGCGGAGGATGGCGCGAAGGGAGGATGCTGGGTACGTGGACCGCGGTCAAGAGATACCGTAGATACTCTATACATCACACTCTCCCTTGGCACCTTGCATATATATATATATACACATGCAAAAGCGCGTTTTTGTCCTCCAACGCGTTACATAACAAATGGCAGCACCAGCAGGATCGAGAATCAAGACGTGCAATTATCTTTGCGCAAGAAAAGTTTTTTTACCGGGAGGCTATTCGCTTCGACACCAAATTTCGAGTGATTTCTGTACTGATGTCTGTATTTTTATTGATTTCAAAATTCAGTGATGCTGGATTGAACGTAGAAAGATCATCGGAATTCATGGAAATAACTTGATGAATTAGAAATCAATGAAAGTTTTTAGACTTTATAATAATAGTATAGTCAGTACGGAATTTTAACGAATCGAAACAATTTCCAGACGTTTACCCAAAGCCGTAAAACGATTTCCATTATTTCCAACACTTGCCACGATCATTTATTCAACGAAATTGTGCGATTTCAAGTGATTCGTAGTGATTACCAATGATTTTAATTATCTCGATTGATCCCTCGTTATTTCAAGCAACACTTCAATCGCTCGGATTATTTCGATTCAAAATTTCATTTCCAACTGTTAAATGCATGACATCCTTGAGTGAATAGCCGCGCATTTCTTATTCCATAAATTCATTCATCTCTCGAAGGGAATCGTTAGAACAGCATCACGTCACGCTAACCTAAAAATTCACCAAATATAAAATTGAAATCCGCAATTAGTTTTTCACACAATACGCGATATATCTTTGCATCTGTAGGTATTATTTATTACAATACGATCGGTCGTTGAAATCGAACCATCGATACTATTACATATATATGTATGTATGTATGTATATATAACAATAATAATAATATTCAATGGACTTTGTACAACATACGCTCACGTTTTTACACGGTGGAAAAAGCTGGATGAATAGCCGCAGGCTTTACTCGAAGCCAGTCCGCAGCTATAGACGTATACCTGTAGGTATAATGCGAGGTAATATACCGCAGCTTCCCAAATTCAAGTGTACTACCGTACGCATGGTGTAGTTGTGCGTATATATGGGCCATTCCCTGACAAGGTCTCGACCAACGTTCAATTCCTCATTTCTGATCTGGACTCCATTTTCCACACACTTGTCTATAATTTCTGAAGCAACGCGCTAACGTTGTACCTACTGGAATTTTTCATTTCACATGCAATTGTTTATCTATTGTCATGTTTTTAAACGGAACTTTGACTTGTCGGAGTTACGCCCTTTCGGAACTCTCGTAAGTTTAATCATCATCAGGTTCCGGATCATTGGAAATCTTGATGTTTCGTCAAAGTTTCATTTCTCCACTTTAAGCTTCGCCAAAAAAAGTTCGAAGTTTTGCACTTTCGCAACCCTTCAAATTCGGAATTTCAATCCCACCCCGTTAGACTCATAGCTGATGTGTTTAGCCGATTCGCCATGGAATGTCCCATAGGCGTATAACGTAGATAAGCATCGGGCACGCTATTCTGCGAATCCAGTTCGATCAAACTTTGTTGTATTGTACGTACATCGTACCGACCGTAGGTACTTGAGCGTAGTACTACCGTAAGAACAAACAATTACGAGAGATCCAGCAAGTCCTTCCATGTATAAATATGTATTATAGAACGTGAGTATCTCTACCTCTCTCCCGGTGTATAGAGGTACCAGATGGCCAATACATAACTTCGGTCAATGGCAGTCAGCCGGTTGCTGTTCCTCTCCGATTGAACAGACAAGAAAGTAAAGGGAGCGAGGCCAAAGCGCATAAATTCTTTTATACCTACTTTAAAGAAGGCTTATGATAGTCAGGCATCGTATGCGGCAATTGCTATGGCAAATAGATAATTATTCTCTCGGAACAACTCGAGGTTGCCATTCATTTTTTCCCCTTTCTTTAACGGTGGAGGTAAAAGGTATTATAAACATATTATTTATGGGTTTTAGTATTTGATGATTTCTAAGTTAGAAAATTTTTTAGAAGTATTACCAAGATTAAACAAACGGTTAATTTAAAAAAAAAAAATTGAAGTTTCTGAGATAAATTTAAACCACTCGTCAGATTGTATCAAATTCTTTCAAGAGAAATGTATTTTCTGTGTTTTAAAGGTGTTTCTTCTTGTAGAAAAATGAGAATCAGTTCGATATGAAAACAATCACTTGCTTCCCAGAGTAATTCATAGCTTCTGAAAACTCTAATTCATAACATCTACTCGTAAAATTCCGATGTCGTTTCAAATGGATTTTCGTTCTGTTGTATCTAATACGATAAGACGAAAATTAAAACACAGTCAATTCCCAGAGACTTCCGATTTTTCTTTATCTCATACTTTCAAGAAATTCCGGAATATCAGTTCAATATAATCATCACTAAGAAAGACGATAATCGGTTGACTTGAATATTATAAAATCTCTGCGAAACCGTACAAAACCGTGAAAAATATCCAACGCTGGTTATTAGAAACAGGGAAAACCTGCAAAGTCAGCATCGAAGGAGGACGGTAAATGGATAGTCTTCTAGTCCGACCGAGTTGAGCGGTAACTAAGGATATAAGGAAAGCGTCGAGATGGTCGAGAAAGAGAGAAGAGTCGATGTTGTTGCTGCGTTTCAAGAGAATCGGGAGAGAGAAGAATGAAAAAAAAATAGAAAAGAAGAAGAGAGAGGGATGGTAAAAAGAAACTGGACGAAATAACGCGTGCCCTGCGTCGCAGGACATAACAGGAGACGACGAGACGACGAAGCAGAAGGCATCAGGGTAACGGAATCGTTCGCACAAAGGCAGTCTTAGAGCCGGAACCTAAGTCGAATAGACTGTGTCTACGTGTCGTACTTACGTTCATGCCGGTTACACACCCGGTGTGTCGGCTCGAATGCAGTTGGAGAGCTGAAAGGCGCCTAAATTAGCCAATTTGCAAATTGGAAAAAAGTCTAGCTCTGAGCTCTGGTTTTAAATCTGTATAAAGGTGGTTCTTATAGAAGATGTGGACGAATTTTTTCCGCACCACTACTAAATCGATTTCAAATAATTAAAAAACAATTGCCTGATTGTTTTAGAATTTTAGACTCAAGTCTAAGATAGTCCGCATTGTGATCAAAGTTTCTCACGGAAATGACGTTTTTTTTTCAGTATACCTATATTTTATTGTAACAGTAATAATGTTCAAAAAAATCTGTAATGGCGGGGTTTTGAGTGGTCATTAGTACTATACTATGTGAGATAAAATTTACGTAATTATAGTATGCAATCTCGAGGAATTATTATGATTGAGATTCAACTTAATTAGCGACAACTCGAGTTGTTTTTTTTTTTTTATCAATTGTAAACTTGATCGTTTCGAACTTTAGATCTATACATCATGTGTTGAATATGATTTTCCACGTGTTTCAAATGTATTCGTTACAATTATATTTTCTGATACCATTGACATCACGTTCTATTACCTCGTCATCGGCAGTTATTCAAACTTTCACAATAATTCAACGATTTACAAATCAGTCAACTGGCAATAGCTTAAGGCAGCTCAAAAAGGCTAGTTTATTCATACATAACAATCGCATAAAGAAATAAAATTTAGTGGACTGAATAACATAATGCTGAAGGTTATTTCAACTCCTGTTATATTTCGGTTTATTTGAATTATTTATTGTTATAATATTATTTCACAAACTGAAAGGCATGAAATTTTTCATTCTGAAAAAGCACTCTTCAACTCCACGAAGCTGAAGCTAGCAGCCAAACGTGTCAAACTTTTCGTAAATAGAAAAATGCACTTCAATTTCATCCTCATAATTCTATAAAATCATTGAAGGTTCACGGTATTTCACAAAACTATAATTTCCGAACTTCACTATATACCATATTCAAAAGAACATTTTACAACATTTGGCTGTTGGCTTTAGTCTCGTTCCAACTTCTATACCCAAATTTGAAATGATAACCTGCAGAAGAAGCAAACACGACACTAAGTATAATCAAATAAATACAAGAGAGTCGCAAAAACACCGAATCTAGTTCATCAGCGTTCGTCGTTCATTCGCAAGCTGCTCTGTTCCTCCGACTGTTACGGGATGTTGAGGCAGTCATACCGTCGAGAGTAGAATTGAAGCGGTACAAGGTACGTACTCGCGATACGAAGAAAAAGGGGTGAGGGAGGGAGAGAGAGAGAGGGAGGGAGGGAGGCTGCAGTGGAGGTTGAGAGTTTAATACCGTGCGTCGAAGTAAGCCTACGTACAGGTATGCAGTGTCTGTACGAGTAAGTGAGAGGAGAAGAGCGCGTGCATGGTGAGCCATGAGCCATGAGCCATGAGCCGCACGCCTTGGCCAGGAGAAGTTGTAAGGTAGCCTCGGGGAATACTAATGCCCTTGGCATCCGGCGACAACCCGAATACCAAGGCCCTCGATGCACCGCGAGGAGGGGGGAGAGGAGGACTGACTTGACGCGGGTCCATCCAAGATGCGGTCTCGATGACGCCTCGAGATTCTGTGACACGTCGTCGTTACGATTGTGGAAGACTTTAGGGAGCGACGACTGAAAGACTAGATTCGTCATTCTTATCTCGTGCGAAATGCACAGAGTATTCTTTGGAAAAACTTATTACTATGTGATATATGATATTTTTTTATACTATTTTTTTTTTAATGGTATACTGAAAATATTGTTCAAGATGACGAAAAAGAAATACCATAAAAATTTCAGATTTTAATATTGATATTTAGATGTGCCTCATCGCGATTTTCTACTTTCCATAAGAATAACATGGCGAAAATGGTTCTTGCTTCTTGCGATTTTTATAACTAGATAACGACGCGTCGTACAGAAAATTCATAAACATGTTTTTGTAGGAAATTGAAGGTTCTACGAAAAAGGTCTCTTGTCATTTTACGATAAATCTACTCCTTCAAAAGTTATTTGAGGTCAAACATCAGCAAAGGACCTGAAATAACTTTTGAAGGAGTAGATTTATCGTAAAATGACAAGAGACCTTTTTTGTAGAGCGTTCAATTTTCTACTAAAACATGTTTTTGAATTTTATGTGCGACGCGTCGTTATCTAGTTATAAAAATCGCAAGGAGCAAGAACCATTTTTGCCATGTTATTCTTATGGAAAGTAGAAAATCGCGATGAGGCACCTCTAAATATCAATATTAAAATCTGAAATTTTTATGGTATTTCTTTTTCGTCATCTTGAACAATATTTTCAGTATACCATTAAAAAAAAATAGTCAATTTTTTTGATACAGTCTAATACACATATATATATATTTCGAATTACTCAAACTCGCGATAAGAAGTTTACATTTTTTACACTACTTTTCAAACTTGGAAAACATTTGATGCGGAAAAAATATGCACGCGTTGTAAGGAAAAACGCTGATATATATGATGCTGAATGTGTAATGAATAAGAGTTTTTCACGTTTTTTCCGGATTTTGAGAACCTTGTCGTCTGAACACACACTCATTACTTTTCACAGTTCTTTCGATTTAGTCGATATTAATATACACATTCGAATAGGATGTGTGATAGAAGTTGAAGAAAATATGAATCGCATATGTATCTTAGTTTCATACTTGACTTTTGCGATTGACAATTTAGTTTAATAAATAGTTTAATTTGATTTGAATTTGATTGGAACTAAATCGACCAGCATTATATCTCTTTTTTTTCGAAATTGCTACATTACTCAAAATTATAAAGAACATAACTATGGACATATTAAATACCGATAAAGATGATAAGGCGAAAAGAGATTGAATCAAATTGCTTCCCTATTTCCAAAAATATCGACTTATCAGAACTTTGCCCCCAAAAGATCAAAAAAATGTCAAAGAATCGTTTCCTATCACGAGACTTGTAAAAATCCTATAAAAACAGACAAAATGTGTGAAAACCCGAAAGGGATTAAATTTTCTTTCCGAAGAAACATAAATTAGAGGCATACTATGTACCAAGATTTATAAAAAATTTAAACAATTTTTGGGACACTTCAGTACGTTTTTCTCTTTTCTGTAAAAATTGCAATATTCCGGGACTTTTTTCTTTTCAGATTTGTTCCACGAGTTTAAACTTTTCATTCATTCTTCCACTCTGTGGTCCATTCGTAACATTCCACACTAGAATATATCAATCAGCACTCGAGCTTAATTTTTTCCATTACACAGCACAGCCGTGTATTATTACAAGCTAGAAAAGACTTCGTACATTGAGAAAGAATAATGATAAAGAGTTGCCTAAAAAAGGGCGTCCGTGCTCGATATCAGGGTTCTATTGACATTGCCACGACGCGATAATACGCTTGTGAATATACCGTCAGACGTGTTTGATAAAAAATTACAGGTAGGTATGTATATTAGGGTGGCGCAAAAAAACCGACTATTTTTTTTTTTTGTGTCTCGTGTGACAAAATGTTAGTTTTTGATCTTTTAAGAGCCCACTTCAAAGGACAGCTTAAAAAAAAAATTTAAGAGGTCGCTTCAAATTTTTTAAAATGTCAAAAATCGTCAAAAAATTGAATTAAAAAAATTATATTTTCAGTATTTTGTTTTATTTTTAATTCATGTCGTGATGTATTGTTATCGATTCTTTCTTACTAAAATGAAGAAAAAAAATTTATGAAATTTTAATATGAATATTAAAAGGTCGCTCGAAAAGATCTAAAGAAATGCACCAAAAAATTGAAAAAAAAATAATGAGCGACCTATCAAAATTCAAATTTTGAACTGAAACTTTCGGAAACTTATTTTTCTTTTGTCTATAAAATTATACCGTACCGAGAAAAAATTTAAAAAAAAAAAATCTATTTTTGACGATTTCTGACGTTTTAAAAAAATGTGGAGCAACCTCTTAAATATTTTTTTTTGAACTGTCCTCTGGAGTGGGCTCTTAAAACATCAAAAACTAACATTTTGTCACACGAGACTAAAAAAAAAAAAAAAAACTAGTTGGTTTTTTTGCGCCACCCTAATGTATATATATAACACACGGCAGCGTACAGGTAGGTACATAATACTCAAGATCTGACGACGCAACGACGGTATGTAGGTATTACCTTTAGACATATATATTCGGAGGAGATATTATTATACCTACATCCCTCCGATTTACGACATCCTCAAATACGCCTGAACGGTATACTAATGTTACAAAATATTCCGTGAAATGATATAAGCCTATAGTTGCATAGCCCAAAATACAGCAGTGTGAAGGTATATTGTAGGTATCTCGAGGTGCAATATATTATCAAACAATTGATATTAGAACTACAGACTAGAACGTAAAGTTCGGTAATTAAACATATTTAATCGGTTCAAAAATCGGTATCTGTTTGTCTCCGATATATATATATATATAATTAACCTTCTTTGTTATTGTGAGACGCGAGTTTCTATCACGGCGATGACGCAATGTGGTCGTAAAAATAATTTAAAATAATCTCAAATCTCTAATTAACAGAGAATGAGAGAAATAACGAAAGAAAAAAAGCGAAAACAATCAATTAGAGAGATGATCGGAAGTGGAAACGGCTATTGATAATTTTTATCAATATTATTATTGCGAGTGGCAGCTTGTTAGTTGAAAGATATTCCGTATAAATCGCGCTCCGATCGACGTCGATTTATATGCATTCTCGTATATAAATAATCGTCCATACAATCAGTCGAAACTTTACGGACGTCTGATGCACCTTGCGGCGTCTGTTGCATCGCTCTTTTTTGCAACGAAACTGCATATTCCGTACACACGAGTACATACACATGTATATATAAATATATAAGGTAAAAGATAGATGTGAACACACGTATTTACGTACGTACGAGTTTATTGCAGATAATATACGTTGTGTATACACACATATGTATATACATATAATAACAAAATATAGGCGCAAATCAGAGAGATAACATTGATCTTGCGCAGGCATTGGTGATTTTAATAATAAATATGTATAGCAACAATAAAGCTGTATAATAATAAATATAATTCATATATAAATTAATGCATCCTCGATAACGAGAGAATAACAAACGTTTGACGCCATGGTTTACGGTTTCTCGCGTTACTCGAGCATGGTTTAGCCCCAGACGCCCATCGGCAGGGGGGGGGGGGGGGGGTAATATAATGCATAAGAAAAGATAAAAATCGAATTAAATCAAAGAAGAACTGAAATGAAACCACGCAGCAGACTGACGAGCATGCGGAATATCACTGTCGTCAATGTTCAACAAGAGTCTCATTTTACAATATTCGACGTAATGGCTCGAGTGGCTTTGTTATCATCACCGGTGGGCGGTCCCCCTGCAGAAAACAGGCTACGGCACACTGACTAACTATTTGTTCATCACCAAGGTATGTCGTTATCTCCTGTTTCTCACTTATACCTTCAGTTTTACACACACGATGATCAATGCTGCGATAGGAACCCCATCCGTACGAGATTTTTTTTCTACCGTAAACAATTACGTTGTAATACTATGTGCACAATGGTCCGTTATATTATTATTATTATTATTATTATTATTGTTGTTGTTATTATTATTTCGGTTAAATTTATATTTTATCTATAGATATATGTGCAATAATACGAATTCGTATTCCAATCATTGTTGTAAGGTGATCTTTAATTTTCTCGATATCCACTAGATGGCATCATATATGTATATATACAATTATACATGCATATCTTCTCATGCAGACAAAGCGGTCCGAAATAGCTGTTCATATCTTTTCTTGCTTTTTATTCCTGCCCAACGCGGTTCATCAATTGAATTTTAAATTGTTAGAGTAATACGCCGCGAATTCTCTGCAATATAGACCTATATATAATCCCCTTTCATTTCCTCCACCATCACTCAACTCAGGTTGTAACATATATACTACAAAAACATTTCATTCTAATTGAACGTCATAAGCCTGTTGAAAAAAAAAAAACACACACACACACACACACGCTTTTATGTCAGATCATTTGTTGTGCATTGGAAATGAATTGTATCGATATGGATCTGAAATAATGTTATTAAAATAAGCAGGAAAAAAAAAAACCTGATAGCAAAGTAAATTTTGTTTACTCAGTTCAAACGAAATGAAACGTGTTCTTTTTTAGACCGTACAAGGGATCCTCCCAATATCTATTCTTTGTTTATCCTCCGTTTCTTTTTGCAATTGACTTTTGCTTTTCACGCATATAATATACATCTAGATGTTAATCGAACATATACTTGTATATGGGGTTGTCCAAATGAACGTGAACAGAGTTTGACCCCGACCCTCAGCGATTTGGTCGCCGATTTTTTTCCGTATTCTAGCACGATAAAAAAAATAAATCAGTATACCTTTTGTGTGCTAGAATACGGAAAAAATCGGCGACCAAATCGCTGAGGGTCGGGGTCAAACTCTGTTCACGTTCATTTGGACAACCCCATATATATGTTCTGTTTTTACTTCTGATGCATTTTCCCACGGCAATTTCCCTCGGGTTTGAAATTATATCGACGAGAAAAAGCTACGTGGTACCTGCACCGATTCACAAGCATCGACGAGGACGTGAACAATCATTTTTAATTTTCAAGGATGATATTTACATCGACGTGGAGGCTCAAAGGAATTACGGTTGGGGTTTGCAGGGCGATTCTTCGGACGGGCATCGATACATTGGGTCTATTGATTCCTGCGCGGAAAATCGAGCTGCGGCAGCTGCAGGCGAGAGGAATAAAGTCTTTGTTGTTGTAAAAATGCAACAAAAACACATCTCACGCAAACTATCTAATATGTATATGTAGGTATATGTATTTAGATATACGACGCTATCCATGCCTAAGCTTTCGCATATATGCTGCAGGAATAGAATGTTTTTGTGCCTCTCTGTAACGTGAAATGAACACAGCAGCTATCGCGGAACTCGTTGCTGCCGCACTGTGGGAAAATATTGCTCCCTATAGATATTATATAGATATATGTATACATAATAACTGCGAGTCGTGTGCATCGGTTAAACTACAACGGTATTCGTAATAAGTGTAAGAGGTGCTGTAGCAGAGGAAAATTGTAAGCAAGTTAATTAGTAGCATATATACATAATACCGATTTGTTTTCAACGGAAAGGCTTGAAAAGTCACTCTTTCTCATACGTGAATGACAGAGAATAATTGGCTCGACGATTACTTCATCAATCATTTTCCACCAAACACGTCGAACGAAAAGCGGAAATAGGTACATAGGACATTCCATTCGAGAAGTTGAAGTTTAGCTACAAAAATCGCAAAGCGTTACTTACACAAAACTCGGCAAATATATAAGCGTCTCTTAAAACGAGGCTGAAGTTAGTAACCTTGAAGCAATAAAACATTAGGAAATACATTATTAATGTGCAATATCCGAACGGCTTTTAAGAAGTTGGCTTTTGGAAATATGAATATATAAGTAATTCGTTTATCACGGTTCACCAAATTTTAGACGATCCTAAAGTTGCGAAGTAACGATTTCTCCTAAACATGCGTTGTTACAGTAACGTGACTAACTTCATCCTCACCTCTTAAACACCTGCAGCAGGTCGTCTACCTGACCGAGTAATTTTTGCTAGTGGATCAAAATGGGGGGGGGAGCAAAAACTGGCTCAATTTTTAACGAGCGGCGATTCATCGACTATTTATACTCCTCGACTTGTGTAATTTCGCTAAGTATTACTTCCGTTCTAAAATATATCATAATTCCGTCTACCTGCTTGCCTGCCTGTATCTTATACCTGCGTGACAATCTTGACTCACTCTGGAGCCCGATAAAACGCGAAGATAATACAAAATACAAAGGCGACGTTACATTGTATTCGCGGTGACGGACCGTCATTCTTTTTTTTTTTTTTTTTTTTTTTTTTCTCGTTTTTTACCTGCATGACATTTTTGCTAACGTATTATTCACACGGCGGTTAAGCGATCACCCGACCGGAAAGACCGGGAAAAGTTGACAATTCGTCGTGATTTTTACTTTTCAATCTTTAGATCATACGGCAACACAAGAATAACTTTCTGCATTTCACCGTACAATATTCCAGCTGCAGAGGTTTTTTCGAAATAGCTGTGTATAATGAATTTCAAAGCTTCGGATTGTTTGACAAAACGCCTCGGTTTAATGTCACGAATTTCAAGTTCAAGTAGAACGTCATTGTAACGAAACATTGAGAAGAATGATAATTTTTATATTTATAATGATTTTTAAGGAACTAAGATTGTAAAATTAAGCGGTTTACTGAATTTCAAACAGTTCCAAAATGGCGAAATAACGGTTTTTCCTCAGCATGAAATCGTTACGCCAACGTTACCAACTAACTTCAAGACGATAAAAAAAATAATCCCCCTGCCCGACATTATGTTTCAATAAATAATTCTTCTATCTCGTATATAAAACGAACCAATCGACTTACGCGACTTGTAAAAAATTAGCAAATGTCAAATTTCCGGAGGATGCCGTTATAAAAATGACGGTGGCGACAAAAAAAGGAGACAAAAACAAAAAAACAACAACAAGCCCGAGTATCGCGTAGGCGAGGAAGAGGCTGTAGGCCAGTTCCGTCGTACCTACAAGCGAAGGTCTACCTGAGTGTAGATGCACCGCTCACAACGGCTGCGTTTCTAACTATTACGAGTTTGACAGAAGAGAAGAGCAGAAAGCCTACCTACTACTGGTAGTAAATGGCACGTTAGCGAAGGTGGGAGAATCAGGTTTGTATAAGCATGCGTGAACTACTGCATTGGCCCGGAATACGGTATACTCATCGTTTAAAAAGAAGAACGCTCTACTCGCCGTCGACGAAGCAATTGTAATACCGACGTAAATACATGGGCAATGTATTATATTATAATAACGCCATAACATGTCTCGAGGTATGCGTGATGTTGCTGACAAAGACTATTTGTAACACCGGATCAGCAGGTTTACGCAACTCTTGATGAACAATTACGACGTCCTGGGCTTGACACAGCGAACAAACAAACAGGCTGCTGGATAAAATTTGCGGTTCATGATTTTCGATGGAAAACTGTTTATTCACGTACATTCTAGGCGTGTTTTAATTCCAACTGGTAGCGATCAGCAGGAAGAACGAATGATTCGATATACCTGCTGTGTTATTTGCAATAACTGCGTCGTGAGTCACGATTCGCGGACAGCCGTTCGCGCGCAGCGAGCGACGGACGGTTAAAAAGTGGGAAAATCGGCCGATCGCATGCCGTCTCTGTGGAAGTGAGTTTCGCCTCGCGAAATGCGCTGGGAAATCGAGTTATGATCAGCGTGAACGGGACGAGATGAGATGAAACAAAGTCTGGTTAAGAGTTGAGGAAAACATCAACAGGTTCGACTATATGTATGCTAGTAGAGTACAGGTAGGTGGGTACCTTGTCTCGTGTATTTCGTTTTTTTCTTCTTCGTTTGTGTTGTTGTTTTTTTTAGTTTCAGGTAAGAGGCTCTCCGAGATTTCTCCTTGCGTATCACCGCCGCCTCATGGTTGTAATTCACTAATTGTAGAAGGGGAAGTGTAGGTATATTAGAAACGGCGATGAGTAGTCGGGAACTGAATAAAAACACTTTTCGCACGCTCCTATACGCGTAATGCACAAACTTCTGCGCGGCACTTGAAAAGAACACACTTCGGCACTCAACTTTTCCAACAATATCGTTAACCGCGCGGATCACAGCGTCTCCAAACTCAACAACCACGCATCCAAGGTGCGCGTCACTACTAAAGCCTTCGGTTGAGCCACCGCCGACAACCACCGACTTTCTGCGCATGCGCCCCCCGACATTCCGACTACCAAACTTTTCGATGCAGAGTTTTCGATGGAAACACCGCTCGACACCGCTTCGATCGAACCGACGAACGGACGATCGGTGTTCAAATCGACGCGACGTATTTATTCTACCTGGTTGGGACATGGCCTATAGGGCCAATACCTCATGCTTTAGAAAGAAAAAAAAGAAAAAAATTCTACCTGGTACTTGTCCGATATAATCTATAAATTTAAATTATACTATACTGCTACTCTATCTTCATTGCATCGAATCGTTGACAGAATATTTTCTAGTAATTATTTTTTACATTTGCAGATTTTTTATTCCCGGCATTGTTTGGGCAAGACATAAATAGTATTGGGTGGCTTGAATCACATTGCCACACAAGAATTGGGGGGCAGGTCTTTCGGGAAACTGTAACACCGTACCTATAAAAATATTCATTTATTTTTTTAACAATTACTTTATTTCCTTTTGCAGTAAATGAATAAAGGTTTAGGCTCAGTTTTTTTTTTCACACCCTATTTCCTAGAAAATATCATAATATCCCATGTTGATAATTTCAGATACCATAGGCTTGTGTAGAAAATGCAGAAAACAATAATACAGGTGGTAAATACGCTTCTGTATTTTTATTTCTTTTACCTGTTCGGTTCTTTCATTGAATTTTGTTTGCAGTAAATCGTAATAATTGACGGTTGCAAAAACGAACCAATCATACCTTTTGATCAACTTCGATTGTTAACTGGTAAAAACATCATTCTTCTCATCAGACGAGCAATTTGGGAATATTTCTGTTAATCAAAATAACGCGCTGCTATTTCAACTCCTACGGCTTATTTGCCGCCAAATGCGAGGTGCGACGCACAGTCACGAAAGTGTAGCTACCAAGCAGATGGTTAACAGCTGAGTTTTCCTTGCGTGACGTTTCGTGCTCGATTATGTAAAATTTTGTATAATAACGGAAAACATCGAGTTGAAGAATGGAAGACGAGATTGACATTTACGCAGATTTGCCTAGTTTTAACTTAGGTGATAACGAAAACGTAAGCACTGCGTAAATATGCTGCGCCCGTTTGAGGTTATGTTATGTTTTCGCCTCCGATTCGATCGCGAATAAAATATTTTCCCACTGTTATTTTTTTAGCCCACAGAAGCGAATAAGGAGATTTCAGAGAAATGCGCTACACTAGAAAAGCAAGTTGCCGATTTAACTCAGAGTCTAGAGTCTCTTCGAAAAGTAAACAAAACTTTGGAGGTTAACATCTCATCGTTACTTCAGACAGCGAGAGCAGAGATCGCCAGAAAGGATAGAATGATTTCTGAAATCAGACAGGAGTACGTCTAATATGTTTATTAAACTTTTCCATTATCCAAATTAGGGTGTAACATCAAGTAACAAATGATTTAAAGTTTCATCTATAATTATGCCATTACGTTAAACTATACTTGACATTTGTTTGTCAGGAGTAGTAATGTTGCTGCTATCAACGTTAAGTGAATGTAGATTGTCAATAAGAATTTGACTAATAGGTTTTTTATTTTCATATGCTCTTTCCATTTTAATACATCTATTTCACAAAAGACTAATCAAAGGAAATCTTTGATAGATAAGAATTGAGTAAGATTCGTCAACTCTCCTTGTCGATGATTAACTTTATGATTATCAATTGTCGTTCAGTGAAATGATGAATTTTTGCAGGTTGGACTATATACGGTTTCGACGAGGCGAATATAGCAGACCTACGATACAGGATCACCAGAGTCTTTCGAGAAGACGAAAAAGAGAAAAAAGTTCTGAAGAAGAAAAATATGTCCAAGTCCAAGAAGTAACGGAAACAATTGACCCGACCAATGTGGCTGAAGTTACAAGTATTGATCTTCCATCAAATGGCAACGATGACAGTGGCGACAGTTTCAATAAGACACAGCAAATTGATGGCATTAGCACGGTATTTGGTAGGCGACTACACAAGAAAATTTTGGAATCCCAACAGGAAGAACGAAAACGTAAAGTTCAGTCAACATCGAAAGGAGAAGAAAATCAGTATAAAAATTTTAACAGTGACGACCAGACCAGCCAGAAAAAATCACAATCCAAACCAGACAGCCTTAAACTATATTCTAAAACTGATAAATTAATAGCTCCTTTACCGAATAAGGGAACAATCTCCGATTCAACTAATAATTCTGGTGTTGACAATCATCGTGACAGAAAACGTTGCTTAGAAGGTCAGTTTGATGGAAATAATCAAAAAAGATTGAAAACTAGCGAGACTAGGAGCAACTATGGCGACAGCAGTCGTCATGGTCATAGAATAGTTCGTTCTGCACCAAAAAATCAGGTGAAAAACAAAACCGATGACAGACGATTGGAAGAAACTAATACAGCAAAGGATCCTCTTAATCAGTATCGCGTTGTAGACGAGTATTCTGCACCTGTCGAGGATGGCTCAGTTAGTGATGATGAAAGTGTAGATAGACACAATAGAGTTGCAATAAGATTAATGCTCTTGTCAGAAGGCATCGATCCTGACCTAGAAGAGAACCATTGCACTGAAAGTGATGCAAATAAAATGAATGAAAAGAAAAATGAGGCGACTAGTCGAAGTAGGTCTAAAAGCAAAGACTGTGATAGACGTAATTCAAAAACAAGGCGCCATAATTATATATCTCGGAGTAGATCGCCAGATGAGTATTACAAAGGTAGAAGACAGAGTAGGCACCGAGATCAAAGGCAGAAAAGGAACAGCAGAGACAGGTTTGAGAGACGAAATGAAGTGAAGAACAAGGATGGTGATAATCTCAGCGAATTCAGCAGAGAAATTCATGATTTAAGGGAAACAATTGAGCATCGGATCGATGAGCGATCTGGTGATCGTGGTGATAGGGGTAGAAGCTTCAATAAAAATAAGCGAAACGATGAAAGAGTGTATAAAAATTGCAGATCTAGAACTCCGAACAGTAGCAGAAGCTGTAGTAAAGAGAGAACGGTACATCAATTCCGAGGTGATAGGCATTCCAGAAGATCAAGGTCGCGAGAAAGGTATAAAAGTCGACACAGAAAGGAACGATACCCCAACGTTGACAACCTTTCTAATAAAACTTCTAGTGTCAAGTCTAAACTGTCAATAACAGAAAGATCAGAAAGCATTGAAGTTGAGACCTCGAAGAGGCAAAGTAATCCAGAAACAAAAAGTTTAGTCTCATTGGAGGAAGGCGAAATTGTTGACAGTGTAGAATGTAGTCCTGTAAAGCTGACTAATCCAACTCGCATTTCTACCGAAAATATTAAACCTTCCAAGCTCTGTTTATCAGACTCAAATGAACTAGAATCAAAAATATTTGATGTAAAATCTCCACTACCCTTGAAGGAAATTGGAAATACTCAAAACAATCATAAGCGATCGCTGGTCGAAAATCTAGAATTATCTTTTCCAGAGTCGACTCCGCCTGTAGTGACGAAGGACTCTTTGAATTTATCCAAAGATGAGAGAATTGAAAATATTGCAGAATTCATTGCTAATTTTAGTCCAAATCGGATTTGCGATTTGTCAGACAATAGAACAGGGGAGAGTTCTTCTGATGGTAAAATTATAGAAATTAACCCTTGTGTGGAAAAAAAATGTCTCATAGAGGAAGCCCAGAATGGTTTGCATACAGTCCTCCAGTCTTCGTTAAAAGACGGTTCTCCGGTGTTACCGCCAACAGAAGCAGGCGCTGTTATAGCTGATGGTAGAAATAAAGTCAGTGATAATAACGGTGGCAATGATTGGTGTTTAATCGCGATCGACAGTCCGGTGAAGAATTTTGAAGAAAATAGAAAAACTCGTATGATGGCTGTGAACCTACTGACAACGGTAAATTTGGAACTGCCAAATGGTGTCTCGTGTGATCCATCGTTGCCAAAAAATTCTCCAAACACATCCGAAACTTCTCGTACTGAGGAATTACAGGAAAAGATTGTTTCACAAGTTGCAGAGGTCATTCCTCAAGAGACGGCTACATCTGCGATTCGTACATCCAACAATAGTAGTCCAAAATCTAAACCAGCAGGACCAACGACGTTGAGGTCCACTTATTACAAATGTGAAAAAAGAGAAATTATATTATCGGATACAAATTCTGAACATAGTAGACAAACTACGTCGCCTCAGTCATTGAACCTGATTGCCGGATGTCTGGACGAACATGAAGCAACTCAGCAGAGTGCAAATGTTGATACGAGTAAAACTATAGATTCCGAACATATGAGCGAATGCAAAACATCTCAGAGTCTCATTCCAATGCAAATTGACGAGGGTAGTACAAGTGGAGAGAATCAAGGTTTGAAAGACCTCTGTGGTGATGAAGATAAAGTCAAAAACGTTGACAACGATAAGCCAATTGAGACAGATACTACACCAGCCATGACTAGCCTCAAAAAAGTCATACCTCCAAGCGTTGATCAAATTGTTAATGATACCAACAAGAAGAGTGAAAAATCTAAGGCCAGCAATAACAGTAAGTCGTGCAAAGAAACAGCTACGAAAAACAATGGCAATGTGAAGCCTGAACGTCGAAACAGCGCAGCTAAGGAATCTAAAAGCAAACAGACAATATCCTGCAAAGCAGACGTACCTAAAAGTATTAGCTCGAAAAATAAATCGGGAAATAAAGTGGCCAAAACTGATGAAATTGAGAAATCAAATTGTAAGGAAGGTCAAGAAAATGGTAGTGAACCAGCAAAGCTTGTGCCAAAGTCAAAAATTGAGGGAACTAATGCTAAGGTGAAGAAAGAACCCCCAAAATTAATCATTTATACCAGACGAAGAAGACCAGTTCATCTGGAAGATTGTTCAATGTCGTTAAGTATTCTTGGAAACTCAGACTTAGTGGCTGATACAACGAGCAAAGTCCGAAAAAGTATAACTAACGAAGTAGAACATTCAGCTCCTTCAGACACGAATAAGGTGGTATTAAGCGAGACAAAGGCGGATGATGAATCGGCGATTGATCGAAAATCCGAATTAAATAGTGACAAGTGTAACGAAACTTTAGAGACTAAAGAAGATCGTGAAGCTTCATTTGACTGACAGTGTCTTACAAGATGTTGGGGAATAGATGCAACCCCTTCTGATTGATGTATTGTTTACGTTCATCATTTATTTTGTGGAGTTATCGTAAACGGTTAAACAAATTACATTTTCGCAATCGTACTGTTAGAAATGTTGTTTGTATTTTGGTTGGACACCAGTTTAGCGATAATGTTGATTACGGTTTTTCTAAATGGTTTTATTCAGGAAGCATGACGTCAGAAAATATACCTTTCGTTTCAAACAAACTTGTAATTCGTAACCTTTGATAATAAAAGGTTGTTGTATACTGTTTTGTACATACTTATTGTAAATAACGCGTTCTTCGCTAGTTTTATATTGTACTAGTGTAAATTGTACAAGTTTTGTTGCTAAGGACTGGAAAAATATGCCTTGTAACTGTGTACAGACTGACGATTTATTATTACCTGTTTGTATGATATTTTTTTACGAGAATTGTTTAATGGACGAAGTATAGAATCAGCAATGTGTGAAATTTGTATTTATGGGGAACGTATCATTGTTTGAAAAAACATAAATACAGGTATTGGAAGATGCGATTGCTAGGAGTTTTGTCTCTTTGAAATATTGAATGCTTCAAAAATACAATACTTTCCGGAAGTACAATTTGAACTATGCTGATAAGGTAAATAAACCATTGTTGAACAAAACGTCTCCCGTGTGAAACTTGAATTGACCCGCTCCCACTGCGCACGCATCTAATGATTTTTCGAAATAAAATTTTACAACGCGACGGCGTAGATCCAAAAGCGTCGCCGGTCAGGGACCAGGGCGTCGCGTGACGTCACGAGACGTCGACGGTAACCGCGATGTGCGCCGTCGCCGACGAAACATGGACGGTTATCAATAGTCCAAGCTCTCCCAAATAATTTCGACCAAATAATTATATTAAAAAAATGATACGTATTTAAAACTTGATTAAACAAACAAACAAACGATTCAATAGTAAATAAACGTTAATAATAATAAATACAAAATTAGTGCCTTGTGCAGATTGGCGGAATATAATCTTTATTCAATATTGAATTGGAACAAATTTAAGCATCGTTGCAGGAAAATGGGTTCGATAGTGCTGAAGTCCTTATCCGTGCTTTTGGGAATATTCTTTGTATTCGTCGGTACAATGAAACTGACGTCGCACATTAGTAAAGATCTCCACAAAGATCTGGTGAGTAATTCTACATACTATTTCTGTACTGAATATTTATTTTCAATACAATTTAAGTTATATAATACTCGGTGAAAATTCTGCAATAGAAAGAAATTTCTCACTGTCGCGATATTTAGCTCCTAGATGCAGAGTACCCGTGTTACATAAGGGCCGCGTGGGATGCATCTTTTATGACGCGGGAGCATCCTCTCACATTTGCGATCAAACCAGCATTGAAATCCCATCGAAAACAAATCAATCGGTCAATTGATCTCGAGCCGTTTAATCGGCGCTCAAATTCACAAGAAACTCTTATGAACTGTTCCTCGCTTCATCCGAAATCCGTCTATTTGTTTATCCGGTCAGAAGTAACGCTTTCATGCCTAATCGTATTAGACGTCGAGTAATGACATCAGGAAGCATCATGTCTTCCGTGGGATAAGACGGACAATTTATTTACATGTCCGAATGGCTGGTCAACTTGAGGTCTGGATGTATATCTAATAAATGCGATAAGATTTGCCCGCGCCGTAGCACAGGCTCGCAGCTATTTCGGTGTCTCATTGCCACAGTCGAGTTTACAACAGCTGACGGCTGACCAGTCAAATTGGAATATGGCCAATTCTATACGTATGTTGTGATTAAGAAACTTCTTTCAGAGGAAGGAGTACGTCAAGTATGCCAAGGTTTTTCCCTTATCGGAGACGCTCGACTTCAAAGTACCCAGTAAATGGTACCGAAGGGTTGTCGGGTCTCTTGAAATCGTCTGCGGTCTGGCCATGGCGTTGGTTCCTAGCCGTACGTTAAGCTATTTAAAAAATTTTAGTCGAGTAATTCATGCTCCGCAGGTTGCAGCGTGTTTTCATCGAGCAAGGATTTCCTAGCTTGAAAAATGTTATCTGACTGCAGATCTGTTAATTTGAAACAATAAACGCGCGATCCATTCGTTTGTTTATTCATCTTCGGTATGATTTAACGAGTCTGTACAGATCTCACACGTATTTCTTTCAACTGTTGCACTAAGTTCGGCTGTACAGTTCATCAGCGCTTATAACGATATATTTATTCTAATTGTTTCTCTTGATTTAGACAACGTGAAAAACGCCTCAAACTTCGTACTCTTACTCCTTATGCTCATGGCCGTTTATTCCCACTACATGGTCAACGATAAATTCGAGCGAATCGCACCGGCACTGGTGAGTAAACGACAAAATAGACCACTTCAAATGCGAGATATTTTTACCGGAGTATCAGGTCGTCGAGTATATTAATGACCGTCATTAGGAGCTGTTAATGCACCTGCCGTATGCCATGAGTTTCGAATAAGAAAAACCTTCGTTTTCAGGTATTTTTCTTCATGCTAACCGGTCGATTGGTTATCGATTGGCAATTGAGACGTCAAGACGGTCAGCCTATCACCGCAAATGGGATTGACGACAGATCTAAAAAGCAAGACTGAACTAACTCGCAAAATATGCGCAGAAATTTTTTCTTACACAAAATTATAAGTAGCTCGATGACAGCTACGATCAAATCGCTGTTGCACACAGCACTCGATTTTTATTCTCAGCATTTTTCGTTTGTTTGTTTTCTAGATATTACTTTTTATCTAGGCAATCATTTACTTTTAAATTATTTTAAACTTCGAAGCGCAGAAAATATCATCCAACGTCATTATAAGTATTTGTAATTACATCAAATTCATTCATTTTTGATTTTTAAATAAAAACGCACACCACCATCACCACCTGCAATCATCTATTTCACAGATTACCGCTTAATGTATATATAAGGTGCATACAAGATCACACATCATTTTTTTAAAGTCCTCCCTTGATTCTGCAACGAAAAGAGGAAGACCGATATAATTCTTGCGCGATGTGTAAAATACCTTCATGAGTAACAGCCGATTTTAAAAGTTGCATCTATTAATATCCACTGTTGACATTGCAAGACAAAATTCATGTAAGAATTACGCACGCGCTGGAAATCGTTGAATCGATTGAATCTAAAAATATTACGCAATTTAAAGACATCCAATAATTTGTCATGGTTAATAAATAATACAGCTTCCCAACCATACTGTATTTCGTTTTAAAACTGACATGAGACCAGTAAAGAAAAATTTCTAACGCTGCATCTCTGTTATACTGAGCTGCTTTACACGAGAATGCTATGCCAGAACACATCTCTATTTCCATATCAAATCCACTCTTTTGCGATAAAAACTATTAATAGACAATTCTTGAGTTTGCTTCATCTTTGCTGTTTATGAAATACTGATTGAAAAGAAATTCTCCACAGTTCGCATTTTATTAGGAGTCCCTTGAGCCAAATTCATCGAGCAAGTTTCGCTTATGCACTCCTCATATGCTTAATCCTTTAATTAATTTAAACTTACAATTAAAGATACTTTTGTGTACAACCTGACGACGACATATACTTATGATTAAATTAAATCTTGATAATGTTGTATATACGCTTAAAGTTTTTGGTATTAAACTTTTAAGTTGCTACGTTAAATTTAATGCCGTAACAACTTCATCGGCCTTTTTCTATCTAAATCGAGCTTGATTAATCGCAGCTCTTCTGGCAGACGCTAGCGCATATAATTTGAACTTTGGGCAAGAGATCGTCTTAGATGCACACTATAGTTATAATAAAAACGTACTAACTGCCATTGAAAAATTAATGTGTTCTCACGAATATCATAATAATATAAATATTTAGTAAATATTATACTACACTGACGAAAATTTGATATGCAAAAAACGTAATAATGCGCACCATTCTATCACCATCGACTATCCCGTAGTCGTGAAAACACATGTAAAAATACTTAGTCGATAAAGAAACTAATTTAATGCTGTACGTGACGTACAAGATAGGAATGTTAATTTCTCAATTTAGACGTGATTTAGATAAGAACGTATATTACGTGTAGATGCATCGGTGAAACATCAGATAATACGCAAGAATTGGAAATTGGAATAACCCAGTATTCCATAACCGTAGGCAGCTGCAATGAAACACTAAATGCCTTTGTAAAATGATCCACTGAATCATCTGACACGTATTTGATGCACTTAATATTTGAACAAGCTTATTGTTAGTATGTATTTTTTGTTCAGGTTTTAATAGAGTTAATCGAATTTATTAACAAAGCCCAATGTGATACATGTATGCCTCTGAGTTAACCACCATATGACAGTAGACCGAAAACAAAAGTATATATACATATACATACATACATACATATATATATATATATATATATATATATATATACATATACATATATATATAAAACAACAAATAAACTAAAAGAACATTAACGAGAAATCACTAAGTTATACTATGATAATGAATTTATAGGAACGAAGAGAAGTAAAAACTGTGGGAAATACACACCTGTCTTATTTGATGTCGAATAATGTCCTTCGAAAATATAAAGTGCTGTGAAATGCGAAATTTAAACCTGGCCTTTTTTTCCATTATTAGTGCCCAATTTTTTTAATGGTACCCTT
Source organism: Diprion similis (assembly GCF_021155765.1). Taxonomy (NCBI): domain Eukaryota; kingdom Metazoa; phylum Arthropoda; class Insecta; order Hymenoptera; family Diprionidae; genus Diprion; species Diprion similis. The sequence goes on from NC_060106.1 coordinate 4,081,146, forward strand.
GTTCAAAGACTGAGGGATTGATTAGATGCACTCGAATCGGTTAGGATCTTTTTTTATTAACATGAATTTATGTAGATATATTAAACGTAGCTAATATCCAGTGAACCCGAATTAAATGCATTATTTACAAATAATTGTTAGATCGAAATATATATTTTTATTATACTTTATCTTACTTTACGCATATCAATGCGTAATATTATGATAAGAAAAATACACACACACATATATATTTATTTAACACTAACTTTACCGCACGTATCTACTCTTTAGGCAAATAGTTATTTTTTGATTTAGTACTATTTATACTTCTTTGTAAGCTTAACCATTACTATGTTATATCTTTAGCAGGCAGATCCGTGACTATATTTTACAATGTAATAATAATTCGGTATAAGTATTTTCAAAATATGTACTGCGAAAAATGCAGTGCTAACCACTCAACAGAATTTACAGTGAAACCTTATCCGACTCATTAAAAAGAGAACAGTCGTATTCGATGTTAGCCATGGACAGTAGCAGAGAAGTTCACGCTTACTTTGTGTTTACTATCAAACAAATTAAGGGTCTGTGTTAATCTGCAGTAAAAGCTCGCCAACTACTGATACTGGACAACATAACTTGACACTATATTTATACAAGCAATGGCTGACACTGTAGATTTCATCCAGAGATAAAGGGATGAAACGAGTCAAGATTGTTACAAAAAGTGGATTGAAATACACAATACGAACAAGAATTAGTTCAAATTTATCACAGTTAAGAAAAACAATTTATTTTGTCGATTTTTTTCAACTCAATTAAATAAGTATTGTGTTTAAAGACCACCAGGTATGAAATTAAGGTTGTAGAAAGGACGTGTGTCAAGTGATGCGTTTGTTGCCAGTTTACCGAGTGGACAAATAGGTATGTGTGTGTATAAATGCAACAATTTTTTTTTACAACTAAGCAGGGTCCTGGCCGGTGGTCAAAAGCTGTAACGCTTTCCTCAGATTCAAAACTGCTGTTGACACATCGTCGTAGTTTAATGCACTTCCAGCCCATTTGACATATTTTTGTGCCTTGTTCATCTGTTCTATGCTCAAAGGAACTCCACCTGATTGTAATTAATAATTAAGTTTCACACGATAATACAGACTCAGTTTTTACGAATTGCAACGGATTGCCAAAATTCAATCTCACCCTCCGCGGTTGGTGTAGATTTGTAGTCTGCAGCTGATGGTTGGCTCGGTGTTGCGTTAGTGGGGGTCGAAGGGGGTGCCGGTGTAGGATTATAAGGAGCTGGACTAATCGGGGTGCTATTGAAACTAGGTAAATTTGGGTAAGGCAAATTACCTTGACTCGGATTACTGGGTGGTGTTGGGAAATTCTGTGCCGAACTCTGAGGGACAGACGGAAAACCAAAGGCATCTGTGCCAGATGGTGGCCCAGGCTGTGAGATTCCCCCTGAAAATAAATGCCTTTTGTTAAATGAATGCAGTTATGAAAGAAAAAGAAAAAAAATTCAGCAATGATTTCATAATAAGCCTATGATAGGTATGTATGTACATATAAAGCCGACAGTTTAAAGATCCCAGAGTTTGATACAGTCTTTTGAAAATATAAAAATCCTAGAGAATAAAAGGCTAATAATAAACTGCCTGCTGAAATCACATAATATTCCATTAAAGCTTCTGCGCAAATGATGGTAATAATTTAAATATTACGTTGTCACCTCAACCCTGTTTGAACCTGATACGTGATGAATTCATGTGCTGTGTGTACCTGTTTTTGCACATTTGCGTAATGAGCGGGGTGTAAGTGAATGCAATTAGTGCATATTAACTAGACAGTTTACAATTAGCAAAACTTTTAGCATACTTGGTTGTGCTCTGAACTTAAAATTACAATAACATTCACCATTAATAATTATTAGTTTTGAATTAGTAAATGCATTTGGAACTAAATTTCAAAAGCATGTGTATTTTACATAATCTATGAGTGTACCTTCATCATCATTTTCCTGGTTCTCCTCATCTGAAGATTATAAAATAAAAATGTTAAATATTACGCACAAACTTATCATATTTCCTGTAGCTATTTACCTGAGTTGTGTTCTGGTTCTGTCTCAGGATCATCAGCTGACAAACGATAATTACAAATCAAAAAATAGAATGTTAAGTTCTTGTTGCTAGTATGTTAAGATCTTATTGGATGGCCATTGCCAACCAAAAGTGAGACTCGGTGAAAATATTGAACACTTTGCGATGAGACAAAAATCTGAAAAAAATCAATCATAACCGAGTCAATGAGATAATTCATTTTGAATAGTACTAATGTCACAAAGTTGTTAATAAATCTTTAAACAAAAAATTTTTTAACAAATCTTTAGCGAAATTTGTTTTATTTCATATCGAATGATTTTGAATAATTCCGTTTTGTAAAATTTTCTAATGCTCTAATTATGAAACTATTCGTTGCATGCCTCTAAAACTTCTTGACTGTAATGTACAAACATTTACGACAACCTATCCAAAAGTTCAGGACTTTTGACTCGACTTTTGATCCATTTCTCAACGTTGAAAAATTCTCGAAACCGGTGTTTTCAAAATCGTAAAAAATTCCAAAAAAATTCATAGGTATTCATAACAATCAATGAATTTATTCTATATGAAATAAAACAAATTTTACTAGAGATTTTTTTAACAAATTTTTGTCTAAACAATTTATTAACCACTTTTGGGCATTGTTATTATTTAAAACGAATTATCTTATCAACTTGGTTATGGTTGATTTTTTTCAGATTTTTATCTCATTGCGAAGTATTCAATATACTCACCGAGAATCAAATTTGGTTGTGAATATCTGTCCAAGAAGACTTTAATTAAAACTAATTCTCTTATATTTGGCTTTGAAACCTCACCTTCAGGAGCGTCGTCGGTTTCAGGTTTGAGCTCATTAGCCTGACCAGCTGCTAAATTGATTTACGTTTATAAATTGATATTAGATAAAAAAATTAAACATAAATTACAAAAAATCTATTTATTACATCTGGGATTGAATCAAATACTCTTTGTTCAAGCTGATCAGGCTTCTCTCCTGCGTAAAGCAATTACAAGATATATGAATGGACAATAAAACTCAATAACGAAACTAGTTTGATATCAAAAACACGAGAACAATAATGTTGATTATTACCACCATTTCCATCAGCATCTTGAGAGCATAAAAATATACCTACATTATTAAGCGAAATAGAAAATAAAGTTTTCCAATTACATTACGTAATAGAGAAAATATTGTTGAAAAGAAATCATCCTTTATAGTAGATTCCTATCATACCTTATAACGTATTTATTTTACTTGATCGTACACTTATCTCATATACTTTAAACTTGTGGGGCATTGCCTATTCAGAATAGATTCATTCAGTCCTCGGTCTTATAGAATTTTCACAACGTGCATATTATTTTCACAAGGAAATATTTCGCGGGATTTTAGAATAATTTTCCAAAATGAGCAACAATTGACCAATCTTCCTCGAACATTTTGGAACTACAACTTTTTAAATGTACTGCTGGTGTAAATATATATGTTAAAAATCGAAGTGGGAATCCCAAAATCAGTTCTTTCAAGATATTCATAGCCCAATTACTTAAGAGCCTTATTCAATTAATAATATTCGTGAATAACATGATTACATAAAGTTTTTTGATAAAAAAAAACATGGAGCATGTACTATTTGATTAAGGTACGCAACTGGAACCTAAAGAGCATTCAATTATACTGCAACTCATGGCTGGTTATGTGATTATGGCTAAGATAATATTATCCAAATGACAATTAAGACTCATGCACTACAAAGTATAGAAACTTCAACAACAGTAACGATTTTTTGTTGAAAACAAAAATTTCAAGAAAACTGGCAAATCATTTGATATATCACGCAAGGAACTCGTTCTCATCTCAATTGAACTCACCTAAACCAGAAGTTGAAGGTATGTTTCCAGGTGGTCCGGAAGCAGCATCGGCATCTGCATCTTCATTTTGTTCATCTTCGCCTTTCATTGGACCAGCAACAGGGGTCTCACCATTCTTCAAGCAATTATGTATGTAAGCCGCCTTCCATTTGGCGTACTTTCTGTTTTGAGCAGCTTCCTCGCTAAGCTCACCAAATGTCGTCAACACGTCATATATTACGCCGGCGCTATAGAACGCTTTGATAACATTTTTCCCAAAATTCGAAGCTCGATCATTACTGTCTGCATACATGAACAATTTATGTGCATAATTCTCCAAGTGAGCCTGAGCAGCAACTTCATTTGTTATTGCCTCGTTTTCATGCTGAGCTTTTTTCGTCTGTTCCAACCAATCCATCAATTTTAAAAGAAACCCAGTTTCCTCTGACGTTTTGGTAGACAGTTTTAGGCCCGTTTGTAAAGCGTGTAGGCGACCTGAAACAGCAGTGACTAATAAAGCAAATTGATAAGGTAGGCAAGTATCAAACGATTTTCTCAAAAAGTCAATCAACGACGAACTCGTAACGGAAATAAGTTCGCAGTTAACATATATTTGATTATTACGGTCTAACAATAAGCACAATAAATATTAGCGAGTATTCTCATCATTAGGTCATAACTGATCGTCATGACTGCCTCATCCTTTGAACACATAGTGTGCTCGGTACATCGGCTGATTATGTATCTAAAACAACACACCTTGATAAACGTCAAACTACTGTACTAAGTACTTACACCAATAACTGACAACAGGATCCCGCTGATCATGTTCTGCGGCAGCCTTCAGGAAGTGTTGAATGCTCTTTAAAGGAGCTGGACACTCCGGGAGATTCAACGCCGGCATTTCTGTAGTATTTCTTCGTCGATGGGAAATTGCATGCGTAAATTTGTTGAAACTTCGCACAAGTTTGCAACGATAACGTCGCACTGCGGCTCTGCTGGGCACGCTGAAGTTAACGAATAACCTAAGCGAATAACGGCATGACGTCATGCATGCAGCCTAGCTTGAGATTATGCCGCGGCGAGGGGAATAAAAATTTCTTCGACTCGCAGCATTTGCTAGGTCGGTAACAAACCGCTGTTACCATCAGAAATGCAGTCGATAATTCAAAGCGTATACCTCAGTCGACACCACACCGCTATAAGTGTGGCTAAAAATGATCAAGTTACAAATATTGGCTAATAAGGTTACGTTGACTATAGGTTACTTTGATAAATTTGCTAACGTCTTTGATGTATGCGAATCAACGAGCCGCTAGGCGAAAAAAAATTCAATGAATCTATTGTGACGTCATAATCAAGATGCCGCATTCAGGACTGATGCACAAGAATCACTCGACAGTTTTTCAAATTACTTGTAAATTATGATGTGATTTCTTTCTTTGCACTTATCGGTTACGGGATTAAAATTGCGATCGAGAAAAAAAAATTATTTGTATCGAAATATCTTGCTGCCATTGTTCACGAATGTGACGACACAAAGCGATTATCTGTGTATTCCATTTATTCGTGCTAGTTTGGCTAACAAATTTCGAGCTGCTTATAATTCTGAACACAATACGGAATACCTGGAACTCGAGCAAGAATAACATAAACAGAACTAGAAAAATATACGAAGTACTGTGTTATTGCTACCGCGCAACTGCCAGATGGATGGATGCCAAGGAAAAACGCCTGCTTTGCCTTACCCCGATCAACACGATTTATGCATCTGCGTACTGCAAAGTTTGATTTAATTTCTATTACGTCAAAAATAAAGAAAGTCATTATAATTTTCCAAATACTTAGTTTGTGTAATCAGAAAAGAAATACTGTCAACTACCGTCAGGTTTATGTTTGACAAAGCTCGTTGTTCACGGGCAAATTTCGATTGGTCGACGCGAGCTGCGCACAGCGGTTGCGCACAAAGCTCAAAGCACTGCACAAAGCTAGCCAATGCTTACCGAATTGCTGTTGCCCATGGCATCAGGCGTAATCTTCTGGCGACAGCGAGTTGGAGCGTGAAAGTAATTGCAGTGCCCTGACATCGTAGTTTACGGAGTGACAAAAAGTAAGTAGTAGTTTCAGTCGAAAAAAATGACAAAAATTAGTAAATGCGGTTACTTCTCTCTGTTTCTGCGCATTTGTAATTCGTCTATTTTCAACGCCTACAATAGCAGTTCGCTATGATAAATATCCTTCGATTTATTTGCTATCACTGTTGTACTGATGATAAATGCGACTCGGTTACCGATATACCTTCACCATCGATAATTGGGTTCGAAAAGCCGTTTTGTGTCGGAGGGCGCTAATATTCTAAAGGCTTGATCTTTACTGTCGTCAAATTGATGCAACGGCAAATTAACTCGGCGGCAAAGAAAAAAAAAACGCTCATGAAAATGGATACCGAAGCATGTCAAAATGTCGCGTGTTTAAATGCACGTGGTTGGGTCAGTGGATCTCAATCCCATTTTTATTCGAAGTATTTTAAAATATAGGATTGTTGAATGCATGTATGAAAAAATGGAGAATATGAAGAAGCAAGATAAAGTAGCTGTTGGAGATATAAGAAAACAATCCACATCATTCTCATTGTTCTAAAGCCGTAATACGTGTAATGCATTGAGATGAATGAATTATATCAATATCTGTTTAATTATTGTTGATTGTTCAGAAGAAAGGCCCTGGACATACTGAAATATGTTCAGTACGGACTATGCGACAATAAACGTACGAAAAGACATCTTAATTATGCACCAGTGCACGTTTTTGGAATAATAAGCATGAATTAGATGATTTTCTTACCTCGAAAAACTGTTACCGTTTTATTTAATTCCCTCCTCACTTCTTAATTTTCTCCGTTTTCTTGATGAAGAAAACTGTGTGAACTGTGCACACTTCCAATTGAAAATCCTAGATTTTTCAATTTTTACAATAAAAATGCAACTGAAACCCACTGACTGAACCATGTAGTTTTGACGCGCGGCATTTTGCCGTTGGTCGGTACTCATTTTCATGAGCGTTTTTTTTTTACGCTGACGGCTTGTCGTTGCCGCGTCATTTTGCTGTCGCGTTTATTTGACGCTCACAAAAATCCAGTTAAAAACGCGTGACGTGGTTCAATGACGGGTTTCTGTTTCCATTCGAATTCCGAGTTCTTCTTAACTGCCAAGCAGGTAAGACATACCGGGCGAACTTACCGGCTGATGTTGCACGTCTAGAAACTGCACACGATTTTTCTTACTGATGATGCATGTACGTCGGTACGTTAGCGACGCAGTCACGGTTAATATATTTATTCTAGTTCGATCAGTTGATAGGTCACAATTCATATTTTCAAATGCAATCGACGCTAGACTTTACCGAGTTTCTAGATTAACTGAAAGACCTTGTAATCTTTATAAACTACAAATATAAGGCATTCTCGTATGATATCTCGTGAAATACGATATAGTAAGTAGTTATTTTCAAACAAGATTATGCTAGCGAATTATTTTAACACGTAAGAGTAATTTCCAATCCCTTCTTAACAGATTTACCAATTATCCTGCCGTCTTTTTACTCAGAATTTTAAACTCATTACGTTTGGTTTGATCTGCATTGAGGGTAACACGTACCTTATTAGTGTTGCTTTCAGTTGCAAAAATTTGAGAAGACTTTCTGGGAAGTTTTTCTATAGAGTCAACACAGAATCTTCGCTGACAGTGACTTTTTGCCACCTGATCACAGACTTATACAAGATTTTGAATAATGCAGATTCTGATTTCAGACCCGTAGGTAAATGTGGAAGTAGATACATTGTGTCTGCAGTTGCAGCCTATAGGCAGACTTGCCTCAGAACGCTACTAGGGTAAGCTTGCAAAATACAATACATACGACTGCACGTAATCATATTGTAAAAAAACGTACACACAGAAAGAAGATGCTCCCCACCCTAGCGATACGCAATTTGGGATATGATACAAATTCTAGCACTTATATAAATATAATAATCTGATTTCGCCAAGAAGAATATAAAACTATTTCGTACGTACTAATATATAGTAAATAATTCAATATACGTGTATGTGAGCACTTATAATTTCATGTTCAAAATTTCAGGTTCTTGACATGACAATAATTTCATAGGAGTATAAAGTGAAATATCAATTGCTCAAAAAAGGCATAACTGATATTGGTATTGAACTGATTGTGGCAGGATTTTTTCGGTTTCTTCGATCACGTATTCAATATTTTGATTGCATATATAAGTAGTCATAATACGTGTACATAGGTGACTCATGGAGTTTGCAAATTGTAAAATTATTTAACTTACTGAATCATCACATATGCATACAACATACATGTATATCAACACATCACCAAGATATAAGATGAATGCGAGTGGTTACAGGATTGTGTGCACCACAATTCTAAGCAAAAGCGCATTATGGTGTAATAAATAATGACAGTATTTTTTCTGATTCGATCACCGAGAAGTTGCTAGCATTACCACAAATGAAAGCTACTCGATTAGTAACTGCCTTGTATGAATCTGTCGAGCGCGGAAATGCGCCCAGTACGGACCGCACACATACCATATATATTTCAGGGCTGCTCCATTGCCTGTTTGTTAGCTGACAAAACTCGGAGTAAATGACACCGATAGTGCAACAAGTCAAGAAATAAGTGCTAGTTGCTGCATCGAATAACATGAATAGTAATTAGTGCTGTAGAAATTGCAAGCTCGAAGTGATGTAGCGTACATTCGGTACTTATAGGTAACATATATTTCTTATGTAGCTCGGGAAATGGCCTCGCAAATGACATTAACCTGTTAACGGCGGGACTGTTCGATATATCGACCAGTAGTCAAGTTAGGGAGTCCACATAAGAAATTTGTTAAACATGTTTATAAATTTCACGTTGAATAAAAGTTCTATTTTAACTGATATTTCCCCACCGTTAGAAGGTTAAACTGTTTTACGTACCACGTGCATATATGAATAAGATAAAAAAATCGTACATAAAGCTGAAGTGCCTGCAGTCATGACAGGATTCATTGCTCTTGACAAGATTCACTTTCGTTGCATTGTAGACCAGACGAAGATACTCCCAACAGGTTCTCACAACGCTCAATTTCGAATCTTGTAATAGAATTTGCCTGTCATGCTCTGTACTGTAGGTATGCTGTACTGAAAGTGGTCGAAAAGGTATCTTTTGTTGTAACCTGGTCAAGCTCAGTCAAAAACTTGACGTGATAGAAAGTTTCCGTCCACACACAAATATCCAGAATTAAAAAAAAGTAGACACCACGACGTTTCGATTCACCATGCAAGAATAAAACCAATCTTTATCGAGGATTGAATCACAACATCCGTACTTACGCCTTGATTCGGTGGTCATACAGACAACGACACATGAGTATATAGCTTCTCGTGGGTATAAATCTCCCGCCGTGCGATGAGGTTTGAAATTAGTTATAGTCAGCTATATGGGTGATAAATAGCCAATGAGGTATCAAGATAGGTTTTATCAATCAACTTTCGGAGATTTCTCATCGTGATAAATAAATGAACGGACTAGACACGTGTAGCTGGGTTATAGAGCCCAATCTGAACACCATTACGCTGAAAAAATATGTACCCAACAGCCGGACTTACGCAGCTGACACTGCTCGCAAAATCCTGTATAATTTTCACAGCAATATGTACATTAATTACACGTAGGTATCGAGAGAAATTTTTCTAGTATAAAATGATGGATCGGTGACATTGGCGGTAACGCTAGCCTACTTCCTCCCTACTTGCGAAGACCAGATGCTAACCTATGCTGCCCTATTCGTTTTACGGTGTTCCCATTGTCAGGTTTATGGTGCTGATTGACGACCCTATAACTTGCTTTGTAGGGTGTCCCACCTCAGCCCCTCCAGCTATAAAACTCTCTATGGGGTACCGCTGCAGGAGCTTCCTGATCCATCCTGGTACCCTGATCCCTTTATAGTCCTCTTTTTGTACGCCCACTGCAGGGGCACAACGAACAAATTTCAGTGGCACCCAACGTCGCTGAAGTGGTGTAAAAGCAGAAAATTGTCATCGCGATCCGAATACCATATTAACGATACCAAGTCCGATATTATTACGAATACACCGGGGAGTTCAATTTCAAATTCATCAGGAATCCTACAACTATAAAGACAGAGAGAACTCCGTTAACTGCCCCGTTTAACTCGTCAAGCTTACATCAGGCTACAGAATTGAGTATCACGTGCAGTTTTGCAGTTTTGTGATGCACTAACTACCGTGATATTTTGTTACTGAAGCGCTGATGAGTGACTGATGACCCGAATTTTTACGTTGGTTTTAGATAAGTCAAGTCGCTAGCCGGCGAAGCTTCGAGTATTATCTTGGTTACCTGCAGTCGGTACCCAACAATTCGTTGTCTCTGAACTGGACAAAACTTGATATTCGAAGAGAGTTTCACGCGCTAACCGCAACAATGGGCAACATCATACGTGAGTGTTTTACAGCATTGTGTTCTTTCCCGTGATCTTTATCAGAACGATTTTTTTTTACTGGTTTTGTCTTTCGTTACATTCATTGGCACATATGTATAATAACGTATATCGGATATCGGCGGATTTCCGTCATTGTGTGATAATGTATAATTACCGACGAACTTTACAACCGTTATCACGACAATATTCGACGCTTATTTGCAACTTTTGAAACACATGCAGAAGTTGATTGGTCCTACAAAGATTGAAAACTGTCATCATACATACCCAGGATCAAAATTAAGCGTGTCTACTGACTCCGTCGTACTTCATTCATAGAAATAATATCTACTATAGGCGATGCTGGGATGATACAGGCTCCGCCTGGATCGCCACTGGAAATAATAAACATGGTGATTCAACCGTCGTCACCGAATCATTTCCAGCAGAGAAGGATCATCGTAATCACTACAATAGTAATACTACTTATCCTGTGGATACTGACCCTATATTGCAACGTTATACCATAAAAAATAATGCGTTTTGTCATGATAGATGCGAAGTTGAATTTCGAATGTCTCGTTTTCATCCCTTGATAAATTGAAAAAAAGCTACGACAGCTGATCGCGTATTCGGCAGCAGGTATTAGATGTATGCAAATACAGAAGTGGTTATTTCAATTATCTGTTACCCGAAGTCTCTGTCTCTGTCACCGTTGACGAGTGTAATATTATACTATGAAGTCGGACTGATTGATAAATAGACATAGATAAGCACAGGCAAGTATATGCTATGGTAGTTGGTTAATATTTAAACTGGTTCCGTCACTTTGTTGTTGGTGTTTATTGACGCTTTAATATTTCAGCGGTAGGTACACGCCAGTCAATAATTATCCTACAAGAAAAGCTGAGACGGTAGAAGGTTAGTAGAATGATGTATCCCTGTAATTATCGGTCAACACGAATATTGAGTCTGGATTCTATTTGTCAAATTTTGATTTCTTCTAGTTTAATAATAAAAAAAATGGTTTCATTAAATACAATTTATTTTTATACAAACGAGAATGATATTTTGAATTTTAAGAAAACTCACCTATTTTTTCAAACACTTACCGTGAAGAACAATTAAACAAACTTCAGTTTCAGACTTTAATCAATATTATTAAAAAAAAATATTTAATAATGAACGAAAAAAGTAAAAGGATTGATAAACAAAGCTCAAAAATTAATATGAACTTTCGCGTATAAAACCCTAAGCATAATCTCCCGTCTTGTTCTCATTATAATGCCCCTGACAACGTAGTTCAAAGTCCACCACATCTTGACGAAAGTGTTCTCCTTGTTCTTCTGCATAGGCAAAATTTATTTATTCAAATATAATCTGAAAAAAAAAATTTTTTTTGTGTTTACCTGTGAATAATTGCTCATTTATTTGCGAAACTTGATTTACGTACGTGTTCGCGATGATCAGTCACACCGAATGTTTATCAATGACTGATGAGGTTCGCCCGATTGATCCGGAAAAATTGATAAGAGTTCATGCCTAGCTTATCAAAAAAGCTCCAATATTATGTGTTCGTTCTGATCTGAGACGTGCAAGTGCGATGATGCATTGAAAAAGAAAAAAAGAAAAAAAAGAAATCAGAAAATCATCAGGTACTTAGAAATGGATTATGGAATGTATTTTTCATGTAATTTTCACCCCGGGATGCCATAATGTCTTTTCGGTTGAGAGACCTCTCTAAATATTTATCGACTCTTCCAAAACTGGATAATATTGTTTGTATTCTGGAAGTTTTAATGAAGATAGTACTGAATAAATAACCTGTTTAATGAGAGTGTGCCGTTCCTCGCAATTGGTATTCACGCTGAGTTTCTGGCATAAGAGAAATGTGGGATAGGTATATGCATAAGGTAATTATTAGCTCGACTCGTATGTTAATCCTTTAATGATTCCGAATGCGCGATTACGTTTGGCTTGTTTATGCTCAAGTGTAGTCAACTTGTTCTACAGTCTATCGAGCAACACGAATTAATTTTCATTTCTACATGTTCCAAACAATCTCGATCTGCTTGACACGAAAATTTGTCACAACGTTTATAGGATCTAATATTAATTGAAATCATCTATAAACAATAGTTATTTATCCAAGAAAATAGGTCTCATTCTTAAACGCTTTCCTGTTATTTATGTAATGATTATGCAATATTGAGGGTCCACTTCTGAGGAATATTTCAAACGATGATCATGATGCAATTAACTGAATCTTGTGTTTCTACTGCTTCCATTTCGTCTGCCGATGCCTGCATTTTGTGCTCTAATGGTTCCTCCTGCTTCACATGCCTTAGCGCGCCCTTGGAAGTTGTGCATTTGAAACAGTTCACTGGTCTGGGTAAGAGGGGCTAATTTGCAACGAGTCCACAATCCAGTGAGACCTGCATTTTTCGTGTTTGTACACCGAAAGGTATAAATTATACAGTAACCTCGACTGGGCGAGTCGAAGGAAATCAACTGAATTGCTGAAACAGTTGATGTTACGTAATAGAGGGATCCGTGGGGAATGCATCGACATGCACTCACAGCTTCTTGCCTATGTTTACACCGAGTCCTGGAATCACTATAATCGAATCCAATCACGCGTTCTGCAGTTTACTTTCCCCGTTCTACTTGCATTACTATAAATATACACCGATGTACTCGTCAGTCAAATTTTATCGCTTGGATAAATTGGTATACCTACTTGCAAAAAGGCGAACAATTGGATGAGATTCCATGACGAACGACTGTCTGATTGTTTGCAAATAGTCAGTAAAATCGAAAATAAATAAATTAGCAGTGACAGAAATTTTGCTGCTCTTGTCGATATTTTTGAAAATCCGTGCTTAAAGCTCACACATCATATGACGCATTATAGCCGCGTGACTTAATCTGGAACATGATGCAGGTATATACGTGACAGGAATAGGTGATAGGTATGTAATTATAGTTGGAAAAAAAGAGTGAAAAAAATAATTGCATGTCAAAAAACGAACTAGCCGGTTGGTGATTGTTTAGATTGCGACAGGTCAAGCCGGAACGTTAGTTGCGGGTTGCGGTCTGCATGGCCCCGAAATATTGATTGACTTGAGGGAGTTGAAGTCGCATTAAACTTGTAGGCTTAAGTGCTTTCGAGCATCGTATGCTAATGAGCTTCGTTCTCGATATTGCGGTTTGAATAAATCCTTTGCGAAGTACGCGAGGTGACTTTACTCGTGTAGTTACTCTCCACCGGACATCGCCTCTAGTTCGCAAAACTTTTTTGCGATTCATTGAGAATATCCTGAGAAAATTGAGTAAACAATTTGAACGAAAGGTGATGTGTAATATATACAGACCGGTAAGTAAATAAATGCTCATAAAATCGACAAGTCGGTATGGATGTCAAACAGTGGGCTTGTGTCTCACGTATGATACGTGATATATACGTACATATATAACGACTGTCGATTAGGATTGGAATAATATTAGGTGACTTTGAAGTGACGCAAGTATGATTCAGTTTGATTTGTGACTTTTATTTTATTCGTGGCCATTTGCATTTGGGATTTCCAAGGCGGATACGGATAATCCTCAGACCGTGAAATCTGACACGTCTCCAGGGTGCGTGTGATGCGATGAGTGTAAAAGCGCGTAACTGATAAATGCGCCAAGATAGCGCAGCACGTGCCGCCGAGTGGTCTGTACAAAAATAAATGGTAATTCCACCAACAACGATCATGATCAAAGTATCAATAATAATAGCAGCGGTGGGTCCATTAAGAGCTAAAGAAATTGTCGCATTGTTTAGCTTGGTTCGACGAATTTCTTTCTTATACATTGCGTTATTATACCTTATATAATAAGAATTGGAACTCGATTTGGTACTAAAAATTGGCGACACTGAAATCCTGCTTTTGATTCGAGGCGTTTCTGGTCTCTTTCCTGTATACGAAACGAACAGTAATGATAAATGAAAGGAGAAAAAGATTGTTCCAAATCCACAAATCATACACTGTTATTTCGAAAATAGTTTTTTTCTTCGTTGCAAGTATCGACGTCGCCTTGGGTTTATTCGAATGCATAGAGAGTCAATAATTTCACAGTAGTCGAGTTCTTTGAGAGGAATTGAAAATTTTTCTGCGGTATGATTGTGTATGCCATAAATGCTGTTGCAATAATTATACCGATACCGCAAATCCGGGTACAGAATAATAACTGTAGCGTTGGATCGAGGCGAAATAGTTGCGGAGAAATATAGCCTGAAGGAAAAGAACGGTCTAGGATTCTAATCGAGCATCGTTGGAAGTGATTTTTGTACAATACAGATGATAAATTTCGTTTCTTGCGCCGAAATTAAGACATATCTCAAGTCGTAGATTCACATTTCCTATTGCCGATCAGCAATGACCACTTATTGTTAGCTTAAAATGATCGATGCATCGATTAATCGATTTCAAAAAAATAATCGAAAACGACTCGATTGAATCGGTAAAAATTAATCGATTATTTCATTACTTCGCACTTTTTTTAAACGGTGTATACGTAATCGAAATTTGGTGAACTACAGTATGTAGTCTAAATAGCGGAGAAGTTTTTTAATAATTTATAGTTTAATTAAAAATATTTTTCAATTTCAGGTTAAAATATTCATTTATCTTACACTTATTATATCAAATAGGTACTTAGTAAGGAAGAAACTGATTGAGTTTCTAATCAGATAAATAAATTTCGATTCCATGCATCGAATAATAACAAAAAACCTTTATTTATTACTTATAAAGTTTGTTTTTGTCTGTTTTACGTTGATAAATAAGCCTTAAAGTTTTTCGTTCGAAGCTAATATCGGTGCCTATTCGGAAGAAAAAGGAAAACGTTTTCACCAAGATGCGATGGACTTTATCGTTATTAACGTTATTAGAGGTAGTATAATGAGAACATGATGGGAGACTACGTTTGGGGTTTGATACGAAGAAAGTCCATACGTAAATAGGAGAAGTATGAAAAATATTAATTTTTAATTTTTTTTCATCAATTCTTTCACATTTGTAGTTTACTGTTAATTATTATTTTCGAATAAGAGTGATTTAAATGCGAAACTGAAGTTTGTTTAATTGTTATTTATAATAAATGTTTGAGAAAATAAACTTTATCTAATGAAAAAATATTTTTTCACGTATTATTAGTTACGCACAAGAAATCTAAATTTGACATTTAGAACTCGAAATTCGTATTGACCGGTGTAATAATTGATAGTTTAACAACACAAATTGATTTTGTATTGCATCGTTGATAGGAGTAAAAAACAAAAACGGACTTTATGGAAAAATAATCGAGTTAGTTGATTAATTGGGTTTGAAAAATAATCGATTACATTCGATTAATCGAGAAAAAATAATCGATCATTTTTCGTCATTCTCATTGCCGATGTGTTTAATATTTGTCTGCTAGATGTTCAACGCCTGACGGTAAGTTCGAATGAAATTATAGAATGTGAACGAAATTGTAACAGTGTCAACGAGTACTCGTCGACATTGGAGAACGTGAAATTTCTGTAACTGTTAAGTCAAGTGCTAAGAAATGCTAGTTCAAACTAATGGTACGACGTTTTTTAGCTAGATTAAAACTGATGCTCATCGCTTTCACAAATAGCAACTGAGAATTATTATACGTATGGCACTATGTCAGAGGCATAAATCGTTTAAGGCGGCAGAGCTAATAATTAAGTTTTTTCTTCTTCTAATTTCTATTTATGTTTGTTTTTGTAAGTGAGATTTTAACCTATGATATTTCGTCGCCGTTGAAGGATAGCCGAATGGAAATAAAGTAAATGAGAATCGGTCGAATGTATAGTCGGTCGATGTCGCAATATGTGGTTTTTCAAGAGAACCGTTCAAACAGTGGATAGTTAGCCTGTCGTATTTTATTCCGAGATTTCAAATATCTCCAGATTATTTGTTCTATCCAAGTTTGCTTAGACTTCGGCTTGAAATCCATTTTTAAGCACGAGCTGGCTTCACGCTTACAACATTATACATACCTACATATATTGAAGTTCTTTTCTAATTGTCGATAGTCTTTTTCCCCACCTCTGATGGCACGAAAGAGTATCGTTCAATAAATATATTGGCAATACTCGCCAATTTATTGCAAAAATTATTGCAAGTATGTTCTCTCCATCTATTACCTATATATTGCTTGATTTACACTTTGAAGAAAAATTTTAGATTAATATTATCACTTATACTTTTGTTTTAATTATTAGGCTTATAAAAATTGGACATACGCGTAACCTTACCTAAGATGTCAAGCTTAAGAGTCGTCATTGACATCGTTTGTAAAACTGTCTAGTCGGAGTTTATTGCCATTTCTTCCACATATTTAGATTCCAAAATTTCTAAGGTATAAATAAATACAAGAGAATCAAAAAGCATCACCCACGATGCGATTGACTCAATTATTACACTCAAGTATTGCAGAATGATTTCCTAGACGGTTCATTTGAGTTCGATTTATTGGTACCTTGAGTTATTCTCAAGAGCAGAAGCTTCGCGCGATAGCCATCATCTCGTTCGGAGATAGTCGTTGGTTCGTTGGTTGGTCGCAGTGGCTGTTCATCGCAATTAAAAAAGTACCGAGGCCAAGAGGGTCAGTTCGCACAGCCGCGTAAAGCCTGCACTTAAGCAATATCGCTTCATGTGCTGTTGAGACTTACACTCTATGCTCTTAGCCGTTCATTTTCTTTCATTTCTTCCCACTTTTTTCCCCATCATCTACGTGTTTACTCAGGCGTACAGGCGTACACACACATGCACATTATATACGCACCATGTACGCAGGAGGGTACCGATACAGGTATGTGTATTAGGAATATAAGTATAGCTATTTACACCGTCGCACTCACCTTCGATGGCAAATTATGAGAAGAAATTTGAATTTTTGTACGTGCATTCCACAACAGCTTAATTACTTTATAGCCGCAGGTATAAATGTTCAATATATTAAGATTCATTCGAGGTTGCAGCAGCTGCTCAGGTGGACTAAGAATATTGGACGTTAAAATTTTGCATGATTCAACTCACGCAGCCATGATCGGTAAACTTATGCCTATGCCACAGTGACAAACAAGGCTGATATCTATTATTATTACTGAATTTTAAACACATTTAATGTTTGTTATTGAATTTTGTTAGGAAAACGCTTGGGGTCAGTCAGGCATAAATCGAAATGATATTATAAATGAAGCTATAAAGCAGTAAAACGTGCTTATATTGCGTGCCATGACGACCTTCGATTGCGTATGGAGGTGACAAGGCTTGTAAGGCCTCACCTGCACGGAAGAGGGAAAGATGCGGAGCAGAATTGTGTAGAGGCTTGGAGTAATAACCTGAGTTCGCATATTGCGATTCCTTGTGATAGATCAAGATCACAATTGAACGAATCATACAATTTCTGAACGGAACGGCGATTATAGCCGACTTCTTTTCTACCTCCGTTCTACTTTCAGGGGACAATAGCAACTGCACGTATACATACCAATTATTTATTCCCTTGACTTCCAACAAATATTCTGCGTACGAATCAAGCATTTCAGCAAGCCAACTATAATTCCAAGTGATAAGTTAATTAAATATATGATAAACAAGGAAGAGAAGTAAAAAGGATATGTGAATATAAAAATACTTGGGTATGGCGCATGGCGGCGAGATACAGGAAATCAATAAAATAATTTTAAACCGAAAAATTTTCAATAATTAAAATCAAACAGCGAATTGGTCCTGAGGCTGAAGTTGTCGACGAAAAAGTTTGACCACAGATTGATGCCGAGTTTCTTCGAGTCTCTCCTGTAGTAGTTCGAAGTAATCGAGGCTTTCATGCGACACGCAGATAAGGCCCATTTTTAAGAGATTTTTTTCGCAACCAGGATACAGCCAAAAACGTCCGGTCCAGCTTCCAATAAATCACGCAAGTCGAAGATTAAATCGTGGAACCGACTAATGTACAGATGTGAGTTTTAAAAATGTTAAAAGCATACTCCAGAATATAACAAGATACTATATTGTCTCGGCGAACTTCTTATTCGTCATAGTTAATGCACTTTTTATCTAAATGGACTTTGCAGACGTCTTCGATACACGCGCGTCTTTATCCATACACACATACGTATGACGCCCTATACTTTTACTTCCAACTGGCAGTATAACTTGTCAGTATAAATTATTTCACCTGCGTCTATATGCGTAGGTACGTATTCAATTGGCAATTGTTACCTGGAAGGCTCCGAAAGGTTACGAGATTAGTGACAAGTTCCGCGTACTTGATTTAATTCAGGTTTCTCGAATTACAGTTATTCGGGATTTTTTGCTTTGTGCTCATTCGAATTTGGAATAGGAACTAATAACGCGGAAAACAAAAATCTTTCTTTGTTAATTCGAAAAGAAATATCGCCCATGTGATAGGCTGATTTGCTGTTCGAAATTAAAGCCGTCATTGTGAACGTTCTTGGAGTTACCTTGCAAATTCAATATTTAAAAAATCTCGAAACCCATTGTATTAACAAGATAAAAATCATCTTCACGTTGTTTCTTGTAATATTCATCGCAATTTCTTATTTTCATCATAAGGTTAAGATAGAGAAATCATTTGAACACTCGATCGTTTGAGATCGTGAGGAGTTCGGTTAGAAATGAAGCTGGAAATTTCAGGAAACCAGGTTACCAATATGATATTTGAAGATTCTGCATTCATTTTAAACAAATTGGAATTTATTCTGAAATGCGTTAAATAACAAAGTATTAGGCAGAAAATCTGTGATGTCAATGGAAATAACGTGAAGTACTTCATTCGAAATCAGTTTTGGCGAAAGAAGCTCCTTTTTCTGCAGTTCCAGGAAAATTTATTTTCAAAAATAAATTAATATCGAGAAGCTTAATTAACGTGTGAGAATTCTCGGTGTCGAAGGTCAGTGAGAAAAAAGTTGAAATGTTTGACATTTCGGCCCTGAGGGGGGCCCTCCTCAGAAAACTACGAATTTATTCAAACCAAATTCAAATTTTAATTTCGTTTAATTCTGTCGTTAACAGTTTGAATAAATTCGTAGTCTTCTGAGGAGGGCCTCCCTCAGGGCCGAAACGTTAAACATTTTAACTTATTCCCCTTGACCTTCGACACCGAGAATTTCGACACACTTTACTCAAGATCTGGTGAAAATCACTTCTAAAAGCTTAATTAACATCTTAAAAGTGATTAAATTTTCGAGTAGCGAAGTACTGCTCGTTGACGCAAATCACGTCAAATTCAGGTTCACGTCAATACGCCATGCGATTTGTACGAATAACAGGTTTCACACGCGAGATAATCGAACTCGCACTTTTCCCAGTAGGTTAAAATCCTATATAGGCAAGTAAAATAGTAAGCGCGGCTAAATCGACGATATAAGCAGATGTGCAAACAAGTTGTAGAGAGGCATGAGTACGGGTGATGTACCGCCTGTGGATTTCTCAGCACGAGACCAACATGGAGCCGTGGAATTTGCATAAATTTAGCGTGCAAACCGCGAGTGGTCGGAGGTCCAACCGCGTGTAACTTCGTGCCTCGGGGTATTCGATGCGGGTGTAATAAAGGGCAAAGTTCGCCAGTCAGCTCGTTAAAGTCTTCAGCGATCTGGAACAAAACTGCAGGGTATATATATGTACATAACGTACTTGCTCGCTCAAGTCCTATACCTACAGAAATTCTCGGGGAAAGGTGGTAGGAATACCTACAATTTCCACATCTTCACTGGAAACACGAGGTGAAATAAGTAAATCGTTCTCCGGAAACTGGTTAATCCCATGTTCACCGTACCGCGGTAATTGATTCGTGAGATTTTATTTTGATGTTGTTTGTTTGTCTTTTCTTTTTTGTAACTTTATTTTTTACTTTTCTCGTCAGACTCTGATACAAGAGTGATCAGTAGGCGAATTTCGCAAGAGATCAATGAAATATCAATGGACTTAATGGCGAAACAAGGCCAACTGCATCGGTAGCCTCGAGACGACCGCGTGGTGTAATCCATCAAAAGCCTCGGTCGAGTGGAGCCGTCCTGTTCTCGGTGGTCCAGGACTTGTCATAACTTTAAGGAACCAGCATCTTTCCTCGCAGACAGAACCGGAGAAGAAAAGCCGGGTTCAGACAGATAAATATTACGTTACGTGCGAGTGGAAGTGAAATCTTTAATGGCACGTGAACGCAGCGGGGACGTTGCAACGCCGGCGGTTCGGATCCTGCTGCATATTACTGCAGGTATATGTATTTATTTATTTACCAGGCAAAAGGTAGGTAACAGGCGCGGCGCTACTTCGCGTATAATTAAGCGCCCGATTAATTGCATGGCCGAGTTCGGACGGTATGTTGCGTCATTTGCGGTTTCAACGAGCTATTCGCTGTTCTGCAATAAGAATGATATCACGTGATGCGTAACAGCAGCCAGTTGTTCTTCACCTCTTCAGCTCCTTTCTTTTCAATCTCATACTCGTATCGGCTATCGTTCAATGGTAACTGGGCCGTCGAGTTACACGTGAATAAAAAATATCCCCGTGACATGCCTTTTTGCCCTGCAGACGGATTCCATTAACCGCTGCAACGCTGCAGGTAATCGTCGTGTTTGACCGTCAATTTTTCGACCTTGGACGATATTTTGAGGTCATCCCGGTCGCGATCGGAGACGAATATTAAATACGAGCCTGTCCGTATAATTGCACTTTTTACCTGCATTACCTGCGCGGCCTTGGCGCGATGCATGGCATTTTTATGCATGAGCTTCTCGTTCGGAAAGTCAGCGGACACTCCGACTGCGTTGCCTTCTATTAATTCAGGAAAGAGCGATAATTACGCACTTCGGTGTGTCTAGCCACAGTTGATTGTGCGTCATTCCTAATTAGCAAAGAGTTGGAAAAGCAATAAATCCTTAGAGGATCACCTCCGTCCAAAGAGATCACCATGAAATTTTGAACCGTATCCCACGTTAATGCCTATCGGTGATCTTGGACTGTGCAGTGCATGTGGTAAGTCGATGCCGAAGAAATTACCAGTAGATGGCCTTCGAATGCTGCCGTATCAAGCAGTAAAATTCCGAAATAGACGTAGATATGGTGAAAACTAGTTTAGCTAATGCCTCGAGGGTGCGAATAAGACGAGCATAAATTCACTAGGATAATATGAGCTTCGAGTTGGTGTTGCTATCGGTTATCGCGATGCAAAGGAGACGTTATACGGCGTTTCTAGAACATTCGTTTGGTCTTTTCGATTTTTTTTCAATCACGGTATCTACCTCGAGACTCTCGACTATCTTCTTTGGCGGAAAATATGCGGTTTATAGATTACTCTAGTGATTAGAAACTTAATCGGTGTTATCTCATTGACGAGTTGTGTGTGAAGCTGAATTTATTTATTGTATCTAATCGATGATTTGAACGTGTAATCTAGCGCGTTATGTTGCGCAACCGAGTGACGGTACGTACGTGTTTGCGATTATTGCATTGGCCATCTCCATTCAATAACGATAGTAGTTACAGCACAGAGGAGAGCATGTTTCAAGCCGGTTTACCACATTTCGCAGTTGGCCCAATAGTGAAAGGCTTCGGTCGAGGTTCCAGAGAATTGAGCATCCCAACAGGTTAACGTATTATTCAAAACTGTTCACGTAACGTCCGATCTTCTATCTTCTAATTTTGCACCATTACTTGTATATTATACTTGCAGTACCGCGTTGCGGGTGTAATTCTTCCGTCAGGTATGATATGATTTAGTGCACGTTCGTTCTAATACAAAAGGAGATAAATCGCGTAAGAAATGTGCACTTCGAGAAGCAACGTTGTGGATAACATGAAATCGGTAGCCGGAAGTGTTTTCGTTATGTGTTGAATAACGGTGCGAAACAAGTTCGTGAGAATACTTAAATCTCTCAAATTATCAACAGCAAACTATCCAGACGAAGTAGTGCAAAATTTGCCAAAGGAAATTGGCACCGGTGTCTATTGCGGATTCGCTTCTGTCAATAAGGGGGAAGTTCATAAGATGGTGATGAGCATAGGATGGAATCCTTTTTACGAAAATAATCAGAAGACGATGGTACGTATGGGTCTGTGCACTGATGCGACTACGAATTCTTTGCAATGCGGAAATTGTCCGGCCAAATTTACCGTTTGTGCTATTATCGTGATAAATTAATGTTCCGTTAATCCGTACTAGTCGTACCGCCGTATCTGATTCGCGTCTTTACCCTCCGATGGTCGGGTGCAGGGGTCAAAAATTATTTAAGCCTTTGCTCGACGGTTGTGATTAACCAAAATTGAAAAGCTCTGTTCTCATCGTGTGTAAGAGATAATTTTGTTTTTGTTGGGTATTTAGGCAGGATTCGGTTTGGACCTCTGTCAAAGTATCGTTGTCTCATCATTGGATACTTTCGACTATCCTGCGGCTGTATTTGAATGAAAGTATCTGACCTTCTTCAACTTAACTTCAACATTTTTTCTGACAAACGATCTGCAGACAGTGCCGTTGACCTTAATTAGTTTCTCGTCGTGTTTAGATCAGGACAATTCCCGGGCTAAATTACGGTATATCATTTATTTATAAAGATGAGAGTAAATTGCAGCGAATTATGTCAGTCAGTTATTGAAATTTTCTACCTAACTGATTACCTTTCATACTTGTTTTTTCCCCCATTTGATTATGGTAAATGAAGGTGCTTCTTTTTTTTTCTTGTAGTTATCTTGTTGCTATAAACAATATCATATAAGATTTTTACTCTGATTGTAACAATTCAGCTCCAGTGGACTGTATTTATAAAAAATTCTCCGTACATATCTACATTTTTTCAGGAGACACATATAATGCACAATTTTCAAGATGAATTTTATGGAGCAGAATTGAGAGTTGTAATGCTTGGTTATCTGAGGCCTGAAAAAAAATTTGACTCTGTTGGTAAATGCACTTTGATTTCTCACGGAATTTTGCCCTCATTCAGAAGCACTAAGGTTTTACATGCAAAGCTTGCAAGTGAACGATTCCGAAAATGAACAGCGGCAAAAATTTAGAATAATCTCATTCTTTGCAGATGATCTAATTGCGGAAATACGAGCGGATATTGACGCTGCTGACACACTCCTCAGTGAATCAAAATTTGCAGTTTATCGAAGCAACAGTTTTTTCACCGAAGATGAGCAACAAAAAAATACGGAGGGTGTCCGAAAAACGAGAGGAAGAGGACTTTGTAGTTATGCCGATAGTTGCATACTTTCGTAAAAACAAACAATAAGTTTAAATAGAGAACTAAAATCAATCATGATTCCAACATATTCTGTTTTAATTCACGCATGTTGTTTACTTTTTTTCTAAAGATTTTTATTCGTATGCTGAAATACCTCGATAAACATTGAATGTATTTTGAATGTAGCAGTATTTTGGTCTGCTGGTTTACCGAATAAATTTAATTTCGAATTGAGAATGAGAGAACGAGGTATGTATAAAGAACGTGAAAATAAATAGACAACATAAGAAAGCGTCTCTGCCTGCGGTTGAGTTCCCCGACTCGCTACGGCGGGTCATAAATCAGCTGGTGCAGAACGCATCGCGAGGTTACCAGGAGAATATAGCCAGCGACAGGTATGGAAGAAACAAGAGGGACTATACGTACACAAATGCCGTTTGCCACGGTTAATAATTATCCCATAAAGACAAACTGTACACGCCCACGCGACTGCGTCACGAGCATCGTAAACGTAGCAGGACTGCATCTCATTGAGCAGATGTTGAAACGTGACCTCACGCGCATAGAATGACGTTGAAATCGTCAGGGTCTGGGCGAATCGCCGAGTGACGACACTTTCTTATGATGCCCTAGGCGCTTGGCGTGCTGGTCGTCATTTCCGGGCGCATCCGTTTTCCTCGAACAGACTTCTGGGTGATGCCTTTGTGGACATTATGATCGCCTATTGAACCGTGAGATAACTTCCTCAAACACTCTGCTTTCGCACTTTTCCTTTTCAGGTCCACCTGCTTCTACTTCCTGAAGCCCTTTCGCTTTGCATGTCGTTTCTCTTTTGTACCCGGTCAATCTCAACTGATTCATGAGAGTTAGTCGTTCGTCTGAAGATCAGACCGTTTACCCAGGGGATTAGGAACGGAATAGGAATGCGAAAAGGGTGAGCAGGGTAGCAGAACAAACTAGAAATTAATTTTGTGGTAAAAATGGCGTTGTCCTCTCTCCTGGTCTAATCTAGGTTGTGAAAATCTTGCAAAATGATCCAGTTCAAAGAAAATCTAACCGACGGGTAACATCCTTAATGTCTCAAGCACAAGTGCACAAGATTCCGATAATTTTAGACAAGCAGATTTTGTCTATCACTTGTCACTCACTGGTGAACTCCTTCTATCGACTTCTATATGCGAACAAATACCTGGCACCCAATTTCCTGACACGGGGGCCAAAATGGCTGTCTTGTCAATCAACCCGTCGAGCTTGACGGAGGTGAGTCTGTTGGCTGTACTAGGCTAGTATCAGTTAGATAGGGGGTTACAGCAGGGTTAGCCGACGGTCAATACTCTGGACGGCGCGGATTGGTCCTGCAAGCGTTTTAGAGAGTAAGAGGTCGTTAACAGTGAAGTCGCATCAGTCAGTCACTAATCAAGTTGTCAGGAAGAACAATAGAAACTCCATAATGTGTACTAGGGTAGCATCGCGTATCACGGGGTGACAACAGAGGCTCGTGTACAATTTCACGAATTTCCGACGTGACAGAATTGGAAATAGGGTTTCCCTGCTTCAAATTTCAGCAGTCTTTGGCAACCCTGAGGATTTCACCGATGGAGAGGTGATGAATAAAGAAGAAGAACACGCGAAGCGAAGACACCTGCACCCATATGGGGCTAGTGTTCGAATATAAGCTGGACAAAGAATCCAACAACCAGCAAGGCCTACCGTGACACAGTCAAAGAGAATCCTGTTCAGATACGTGGACTATATCCAGAGTACAGAATCCCCCACGAAAGTGTTAGGACGGACAAAATAAACTTTGCCAACTGTATTAGGGTAGCATCGAATGGTAGTTGCGAGTTCTAAGCGCACTTGGCCGATAGTAACCAAACAGGGGACCAACCTGTGGGTGGGCGGATCTGTGAACCGTGGCAAAGCACACCCTGAGCTAATAAGTCCGTCTAATCGAACACCGCGTCAGACAAAAGAAAACCCATAACTGGTACTAGGCTAGTAGCAGTGATCAGGGGTGCCGATTCTGAGTCTTCTGCACTTCAAATATGACCACCATGATGGGAGTCGTGGAACTGGTATAGTCACGGTCCTTGACGCACAAAGAAGGGCTTGCTTGGGCGTCATTACAGCCAGACTCGACGAGGGTTGGAAGGATTCCGAAGTTTGATTGAACGGTGGGGAAGAACTGACGAATAGGGTGGAACAAAATGGCCGACGAAGTGGCGTTTTACTTAAACGATCACTAGAATGCTGAGCAAACTGAATGAATTGGCTACTAAAATTTAGCTCTTGACTCTCTTTGCTTTAAAAAGGTCAAACAAAAAAATCTGAAGCGTTAGGTACTTGATATAAGGGTTTGCTCTTTTAATCTCAAATAGGTGTCCTAAAATTCCGGCTTCTCGGATCCTTTGTCTACTACAAGCTGTTCTCAATCAGTGTAAGTGATTTATTCCTAACAGGAAAATTCCGCTTTAATTACTCTGATACATACGCGGCAGAATTTCAATGTCACGAGTATGGTGACAGATATATGCGAGAAATGGAATCACGCGGATATCTCAATCACTTCGTCCTTCTGCAGTCCGGAACACGATGAAGCTTACAGAAGGCACAAGCACGCTTACAGTTGGTCATACAGACGTTGGGGCAGTCATGCGGACGGGATAAATCATTCGCTTTGATCTTTGCTCTTTAGAAGCTCGTAAGCGGATAACTGGCAGTTCAATGGAGGCCATAATCGTGCCATCAATCTATCAGCGTGTCCCAGCTGTCATGGTGGCCAGGGTTGTATCTCGTCGAAGAGTTCCATCGAGGTACACGTTAAAAGCGATTACGAGCCTCCAGCCCTCCCTCCGTTCCTCCTCCCCATGAAGGGCTGTTTCAACTTCCTCCCCAGCTCCCAGTAGGTCTATTCATTGGCGATTGGTATACCCGATATGTTCGTTCTTTGGGCGATAGCTAATGAGCTCTATCGTGGTTGTCGTGGATATGTCAGAGACGAGTGAAGCAGGATCGTTAAAAGTTGATGGATTGGTACTGAAAAACAGTACCGATCACTAGCTGTAAGTACAGGTTTACGATTCCCTGACTGCTGAATATGGGATGAAATGATAATCCGTAGTCGTAACGAGCGAGATAAACAGGTGCAACTCAGAAGCAATCGAAGCAGGTTCCGGCTTCCAGTACTGATCGCGTGTTCAACTGATGGAGTACGATGAAGTGGAATGAAATTTATTGGTCTGCTACCCCAAGCTTGGGTTATTTGCTGCTTGTGTTGGAAATTGAACCGTGAGGCGAACTGTAATTGAGAAAGCGATATTGTTCTTGTGGGAGTAGTGCGCGACGGAGAACGACCGACGACCGGACCCAGGTGGACCCGGATAATCTGAGGTAGGCTACGGATAAGTCCAGGTAAACTCGGGTAGACCCATACCGAGCGTAATTCTATGTGTTCATCGTTGCCACACATCGAGCCCTCCATTCAAAGTAATCATAACCGTTCTAATGCTAGCCCTGCACCGATGCAATCCAGAGCTGGCCGATCTAATTTTCAAGCGCCTGGATAGAGTGCTGCTACGCGTTACCGTTTTTCCACTCGTTTTCCTCCCTTTTCATATTGCGCCTGGTGCACGCCGTGATTGTAACCTCGAAAGAATTTCGCGGTGCGGCGCAGGTATCGACTTCCGTGGATATGTGATTATCCGCGTTTTACCTCATGAAACTGCGGCTCCTGTTCCGAGCCGATTAGAAGCATGCGAGCTCTGTCTTTAGATGGGTCGTCACGGTTACCGCGTCAGGCCTTGCCTCTTTATCTAATTGGAATCATAATTGTTACGAACCTTTGTGAACCGGAATGAAATCCGTTCAAAGAGACCGTGAAGGAAAGAAGTATTCGCATTCGAAGCACAATGTGTATAATTGGAAGAAGTGGTCTTTGACCAACGTCCAGTGTGAGACTAGAAAGGAATTAAAATAAGAATCCTTTTCTTTTTTTTTTATCTAATTGCACAGCAACGTTGATATATCGTGTTGTTATTGTGCCTTATTAATTACAACCTGCAGAGACAATCAATAACGATCATTGCGAATAACTAGCGGCCTGTCAAAAGTCAATGCTTGTAGTGGGATGGCGCGGAGAGAGGTATTCGGAACTCATTTTACGGCGGGATACGCGTCACTGGTGACCTTCAAATTGAGATTGTGACGAGCGTCACATTCCCACGTGTCTGCAGCCGTCATCCAAAATGTTCACCCTAAGGCTGCTCCTACGCCCAGAATGGTGGTACAGCGATACATCGTGGTTGCAATTAGAAAGTACATATTTCTTTTCGTGATTTGGTAGATATAATGTAACATTTTTTCTCGACGTGTGCTGAATATAATAGAACTTTGCGTCTCTACGTAAACCAAAAAGTGGAAAACCATCAGAAAAACGCAATAAAAGAGTTTCGGTGAACAACGAATCCCTACCTATTGAGATTCGTTGCTCATGTACAACTTGATGTTGTTGGATGTTTAAACCAGGAATATAGATCAATTTGGACAGAATTGTTTGATCGCCAATAACTCAAATTGAATCATAATCTAAGCGATCCGACAAAGTTTAATAACGATTAGCATTTTCGTGGTTCGATGTGGTAGCTACTCATTTTTAATTTTCATTACTGTTTGGCCATTATTCAAGAGTCACATGGGAATAACGGCGTGATGATGATTGATTGATTAAATATAGCGTTTGAATTCCGGGAGCGTAGCCGGGCCTCGAGGTAAAGTGAAATTGCGATGGGCTACGGGATTTTTACAAGGAGAGAAGGATAGCCTAACGTCGAGTCGAGAAATAGAAAGGGCATGGCGCTGAAGGAAAGAGCGATCGATGTCGGTGTTCCGCAGTTGAGAAAAGTATAGAAATAAAGAGATATCCGAGATCTGCGGTTAGATTAAACGTTGGTCGCAACGAAATAATTGCAATCTCTGATAAATAGATCACAGATCGGTGTACGGGATAGAGATAATTACCCATTAATTATAATTATAAAATACCGAACGAGGGGGTTTGAAATTACTATATATATCCAGGCTTTGCAGTTTCTAAGAAAGGCACATTGTTTTTAAAGCAAAATTGACGCGTGACGCAACGAGAACATTCCAAGTTTCATGGGACACTTTATTATTCTTCCATTTACCACTGCATACGAGGCAACAACGCGCAGTGTATTCACCACTGTGGTTTGTAGCACTTTTCAGGAACACATTGAATTTTACTTAGAAAAAGAAAAGACTGCCAAAATTCGTTACGATTCTTGTCGCTGATACTTATTTTAATTCGCTCACTTTCTTCACGTCATAGAAATGCATGAATTAAGGCATCGGGAACCACATGGACGTCGGACGGAACTCCAAAAGCGTCCCAAGAAATTTGAAAAAATACAATGTCCCATCAGCGAGATGAGCATTATGCGATAAAAGATCCCAGGCTGAACCATGGCAGAGACTCCTAACGGTAAACTAGTCGAGCTAAAAGATTTCGCGATACGCTGGTCAACAGCATCTGATTGTGAGAGTCCATTCCGTTCGTACCTTTGTTCCGCGAGTATAAAATGAGTGAAGGAGTGTTGCGCAGTTGAAAAACAGTGAACTTTAGCGACAAAGAGAAGTTCTTGATTCTTCAGGTTGAAAAAGTAGAAAGTGAAAAATAATATTCTCATGCACGGGTGACTTCTGAAGTGGAAACAACGAAGAAGATAAGTTGTTCTGCAGGCCAATTGACCGATTGGCCGAAAATGGGTTAATGGCTTATAATACGAGGAGAATAATTTGTAGCCTCTCAAGTCGCCTATCTTTGCAAGTGTGTAGTATTTACGGTACAAAAAGTATGGAATTCAGAATATGAATGTATTGGTACGTATGTAAATAAGCCTGAGT
Source organism: Diprion similis (assembly GCF_021155765.1). Lineage (NCBI taxonomy): Eukaryota > Metazoa > Arthropoda > Insecta > Hymenoptera > Diprionidae > Diprion > Diprion similis. The sequence goes on from NC_060106.1 coordinate 4,110,787, forward strand.
GAAGCGTACGTTTATTTTCGATAATTATCAAGCACTTGATGGTTCCGGTAGCTTAGTTGAAAACCTTTTTTTCTTCACACGAGGTGTTACCGAATACACGTATTCACATTGGAGATCATGATTTTGTCGAATATTTTCATTTTGGTATTAATGCATCGGGAAAATTCACCTGTTATTGATATTCCGATTGCGTGCAACCATATCTAGCCTACATATTTGCAACGGGAGAATTTTTTCTTTGCAAAATAATAATTGACTCGTGCACATTGGCAATTCATGATAATTATTAATAATTTCTCTTGGTTGAGATAACGGGACTATGAATTGAACAACGTTGTGAATCCCCACTGTTAGACGTCATCTTTCGACTGCACCCGCGATCAGAGCTCAAGTGTGTTTAATGTTACCGTGACCATTCCCTGATGTGCCAGGAGGTAATCTCAAGAAACGCCAGTCTACTGGTATCGGATACGAGATTTGATACAATATTGTAACAAGTACTTCAGTTTCCTTCGATACCTACCTGAAGAACAAGTGCCAATAACTTGTTGCGCCACTTATCAAATCCAGAACGTGCCTTTCGCACGAACGCGTAAAGGTGACAAGGTCGTCATGGTTTTCTTGTAAGAGTAGCTGGCAAATCACATAATGGGACTTGGCGTGGCCGATATATCCGCCACCGTATTCTAATTCAACCGCTATATATGTCAATTCACTACCTTTGACACAGCTGATCAATAATCTCCGCATATCCATGCAGCTTTTGAACGGATATTCATCTGGTATGGTATCAGATTATTGCAGTAGCAAAAAAGTGCTCTTTGTATAGTTGCGTGTCATCTACAGAATGTAGTGACTGGACGGTGTAACTACCTTGTACGGTTACCGCCTACTAACTAGAATCTTCGAATACAGATTTTATTTGTGGTTCGGTTAAACATATTGTAATCAAAGTACAAATCATATTATTGATATTATTAATAATGCACTAACAGTTACCGAACTTACTATATCGACTACCGTATGAGGGATAAATCCATCGAGTACACTTTATTTCGTTAGGAAATTGCGTAGTAAAATCGAACAAAATTATTTCAATCAATTAATTTTGAATTGACTCGATCCAATGCTCCACCTTTTGATTATTTTGTTCCTTTCCCATTCGGTCAGCCGTTGCAAACGTACTTTAATTGAATCGATTGAATTGAATCAATATGTCGACAGACGTACGAAGGTCAATAAATTGGTCCACGCAAGAGTATCACTTTATGGAAGTACAGCATTGCGATTATGTTAACCGATTATTACAACGTGAACATACAATGCAGCGCGTATGAGAACATTAAAAAGGTTTCTTATCGTCGGCATAGTTTTCGTGCAAGTTCGGGTGGGCAGATGGGTATGGATGTACGTAGCCATTAGATAGTTTGACACCAATCTCCATAGAGAAATTAATCAAGCGGCACTTCAAATACCGCATTTCTTACGGATACCTATACATGCCCGTATTAACGCGCTCACGATGTAATTAATGGAGACTCCGTGGCACGGTCGTTAACCTGCAATGCTTGAATCGACCATTAACAATCACCACGTTGTAACTAATAGTCTTTTTACTTTTGTTGCATGACTTGAGGCGACAACGGCCTTCAACGTTTCATACACATGCCTTCAATGTTGGCTCAACATCACGTCTCCCGTATAATCATTTGGACCTGGGGTAATGAAACATATAGTTTGGCTAGAAATACCACATTGCATGGGTTTTATCTCATTTTTACTCACAAATACCCTGGAATAGCGTCACATCTTAGGACTCTTCAAAAATGATGTACGATACTCCTGAATTGAGGATACCGACATTTGAGTCGGGACGTGCTTCGACAATGTTACACGTTACTTTACGACTAGATTAGGCGAGGTAGGATGTGGCTGACAAAAGAATTGGGTCAAATGCGATTATTCGCGGCTTTATACAGTGCGGCAGGATCAAACCACTTATTGACCCGGTAATTCAACGTTCAAACTGGGTGGTAAAAAGCTTGTAACCGATAGATCTAGTGGTGAAGATTCCCGTTGCTTTCTACCGAGAACTTTTATGCTCGCGTAATTGATGAGCCAAGTTTTTGTGTTTTTTTTCTGCCTGACTTTCGACATTGTGTAAATGGGTCATTCAAACTGTTATAGAACAGTGATTATTTCTTTTAAACACAAGCCTACTTATGACTACCAAGTGAAATCGAAATAATAATGTTAATGAAGTTTGTGATTCTCGGGAACACAATTGGCTCTTGGTGGTAATATCGAGTGGATCAGATAACAGAAAGAATAGTGACTGGAAACCATAGGATTAGGTTATGAATTTCCTCAAGTACCGTCTAAAAAACACATTCGCAAGGCCTCGTGGACGGTACTAATGAAAGAACAAAGAATCGTTGAAGAAGGCCTGCACAACAGCTGAAGTTTTTACCGAAGCAGTATATTGACAATGAGAAAAGCTTGCTGCAGAAAAGTTACGGGAATTCTGGGTATGGCAGTAAGTGCGGCAGGGGTAATGTAACATTTGTGTTCTCGATCATGCAAGTGATGACGGAGGTTGTTGTCGAAGGAGTTACATTAGCCGGTGGCAATTGTCATACAGTAAAATCATTTTGAGCCTGCGAGTTAATGGGAACAGAGGTGTGACAGTGGGTCCAAGAATTTTTCTAATAAGTTTGCATAACCGGAATGAAACCGTAGGATTAAAATTCCAATTAAGATAACAATAGCCGTACCTTATTGTTGCGCGGATGCCGTCGGTGACACAGAGATTACGTCGAATTCGATTTAACCTCGTGTCGACACTGGAAATTTGAATATATTCAGATCGATCTAGTTCCTGTTCAAATCTTCGCACATTAATATCATCTGGACGACCATTGTCTACGCGATAATATGCATATAGGGGAGGTAGATATTCCCTCGTAACGTGCAACGATATACGCACAAATCGTGACCCCTGATAATCCTTGCAATGCTACGCTGCATTAAAGGTCTGTTTTCCCTTTTTTCGTTTCGCTTTTCTGCGCTAGTCTGCGTCAAGAGTCAAGACCTTAAATTGCATTGGAATGCTCATACACAGTACAACAGTAGTCTCAAGGTTTACCATATCACAGATGAGTGTAAATCCTGATAAAAATTATATTTTAGAGAGTTTTGTTTTGCAAGTGTCACTGAATGTGTCAAAACAGTCGAACACATAACTCGTCAGAAGTTGAAAACATATTTAGAACCCGGGTTTCATGTACGTGTACAACGATGTGAAAATTCAATTTCTCCGCGGCACCTTGTCACATATTCATTAATCCGTGAAAAGTTCCGAGTTGAATTCGGAATGTTACTTCATAGCCTGATCTCTGTGGATCCATGTTCTCCTGCTAGAAAGTCCCATATAATTTATGCCAGAGCAATCCTGACCCTCCCTTTTGGAGTTTAGATTATACGGCTCCCCCTCGTGTAGTAATAAGCGATTGGAATTTGTTACGACTTGGGATACGGCCGAGAATTCGGACCAACCTGGAGGTTCAGCGAGGGACTTCAGGTTACCAACGCCGATTGCATGCTACCCCGATAATTTTATGGGGTTTCTATTGTCAGCTTTACGACTTGAGATTGATGGTTACGACCGTGTTGTAAAACACTCACGTTGCCAAAGGGGGCCCCAAATGTAAAAAGGACTCAGTTCTCTCGTTGTACGAACTCTCACAGCGATACAACCCTAATACTTGCTCTAAATATCATTGGAAATGATCTAAAGCAATGTAGGTAAGCTGATCCTTCGACTCGAATTACAGTACACATTTCAAGCACGAAAATGTTACCTGGTACATTTAAACTGAGATTTCTTCTACCCTCAAGGCTAAAGTCGTTGAAGAAGAGTTTAATTGACTCAATTACAGAACTGAGAACAAGAGACCAATTACAGATATTAATCGCTGTAGGTCATCGTGCTGGCGAATTGGACGCCCATTGAAAGACTAGGAGAAAAAGATTAATGACTTATTGAGTGAGCCGTTGGCTGTCAATTACTTGCATTCGGTGCAGCACAAAGCTCAACCTGTCAAAAGCTAAATTCAAAGTGACTATAATATATATGACTCGTTACTTTTGTATTTCTCTATTCGTATGCGAACAAAGTCAATTGCTGAAACAGTGTTTTAAATGTGGAATAACACCTCGACCGCAGACCTGTGGGTGTATAAAGCAATACGGGAATTGATTAAAACGATACGGGGAAGCAACACGGCTGCTTGCAACCTTTGGTGAATCAAATATTCCGCCGGATAGCCGTTCTATTTTTTGACGTACAATGACTCGGCTCGTGACTCCAATCCCAAATTCTTGCCATCCAATTTGCATTCGGGAGACGCTTGACAAAATACGGAGGAATTCAAGTTTCATGTTTTGAAACGTACAATGGGCAAGAGAGAACTACTCGCTGTTTGGAAAACAAACGGGGACACGCTATTGGCGTACAAAAATACAGAGGAAAAAAAGAAGCAGTATGCAAAATATTAAACCAGTAAATAAACGGACCACTGTTAGGCAAACCCGTCACCGCCAAACGGTGCGAAGCGGGTATTTAACGATAACTAGAGGACCCGAGAGTTTTGAAATCTATTTTAAAATGTATGACGTATTTTCCCAGCTGCTTGTTCGATGGAGTTTGCCGAAGAATTTCCGGGTTTTGGATGTAAATATGCCGATTGAATAGTAATAGGACGTATTTTTTTTTTATTTTTAGTAATTATATGAAGTAAAAGAACTTGGTGGAAAAAGTACATATGGAGCGCGTTTGTTGAAGAGGAACTTTGACCTCAAGGTTTCTCAGAACTCCTCCGAGGTTAATCGGTCCTAATTGAGGTAATAATGGTATATAAATCGAGAATACATGGAACTCGAGTGTCCGATCGATTATCGGAATACTGCGTGACAAAAAGGCAATAAAATGCATGGCTTACTCGTTATAAGTGATCGGTGTGTATTTAGAAATCGATTGATTTAATTAAAACCAGTTTCAATTCATTTTTGTTCAATTTTTCTGAAAGTCATTGAATAATTGTCTTTCCCATATACACGCTACCTGTACTACAAATTGTAATGGTATCTTGAAGTATTTTAATAGTAGGCGACACGACGCCGAGATCTTGATTGGGATTCTGTTGACACTTGTACATGTTCAATGGTAATTAATTAAGAACCAATAATATCATGATTCATGTATAATGACAGCTTGTTCGTTATGGACAGCTTCCGTCAATAACGATAGAATAAATGACACGGTAATTATACGAGCCTTCGTAAAACCGTGGCATAGAATTTCTCTAATCCTGACATCGAAACTCCACGGTCCAAGTGTACGTGACTTGACTAAAATGGCTGGAGCATCGGCGTTAATGCTTGAAAAATTAGAGCGTACATAGAATTTGTGGTAAAAGTTATAGAACCACAGGTTGTACATTTCTTCTACAAGATTATTGGTTTCTTTTTCTTTTAAAGACTTTAAGAATCTTAAGTTAATGTCTATAACCGTAATACTAGCTGATGTGTGTTCTATACATTCGGTCGCTACAATCTTAAAGTATCGAGCTGTGAATATCTTCGAATTGGACGATGATCAGCAGTGGGGAACGAGCTGCGTGGTCTAGGTTAATAACGATAACATGCTAAAACCCACCGACAACCAAGCGAGACCAGAAATCATTACATTCAGAATTCACTGCCAGGTCTGTGCCCCTTCATGCCGGTAAAAACGACGTCGTGTTCTCAACCGTTGAGGTATATATATATATATATATATAAACTGTCTGGCAGATATTGATTCTTCGTCCTTTATTCATGCTTACGTAATATATATATATATATATATATATATACGATATATATAGATATATATATATATATATATATATATATATATATATATATTACGTAAGCATGAATAAAGGACGAAGAATCAATATCTGCCAGACAGTTTTAACGTCTCTGTAAATGGAATTCACAATTTTTACCGGTTTCATGAAATCGAGTGCAGCGTATGTGAATTGCACCCTGCACTGGTTTCTATATATTGGAGGAAATTTATCAATTATTTTATGATTTAAATTGTCGGAAGCAACTGTCAGAAGTTGGCTCGAGGCAAGAGCTAATTGGTCAGGCATCTTGCACGCCGCTCGTATTGCTTCACTCCACTTACATTCTGGTATATAACTCATCCGATGTGGGAATTAAATGAGAGGGGCAAACACTCAGGGGAAAACTTCGCTGTCATGCGATGCCCACGTGTATATTCAGCTTGTAACGCAGGGTGTAAGCGTCCGGTTATACTCCAAAGGTAATTGAATTTTAAAAGAAAACGGTACGTGTGTGCAAGTCAGAGCTGACGTGTGAGCGTAAGGCCATTAACCCGGTCCAGTCTCGACATTGGAGTCTGAGTTGAATTGCCCGATTCAATATCCGAGATCTGTGATCTCAGATATTATCAATCTGCTGCGTTTCTACACGTGAATGCTGATCAGAAAGAAACGCCGGTCGTGTAGCAAGTTCATGGCTTGTAATTTACGCTACGCACGGTACATTGCCTATTGAATTTATACTCGACCAAATCACGAGATAAAATATACGTGTTATATAAATATCAGGGTAGTCCTTGTTTAGGGTGTTGACGATTTTTTCCGAGCGCCCCCAAATCAAATTTAAATTATACAAAAACAATTTCCTAATTTTTTTCAGATTTTTATTCCAACTCTAACCCGTGCTGCTAAAAGGAAGGACTTCGATTAGTGTTACTATCTAAGAAAAAATCTAGACAAATTGCACTTCCTTTAAATGGAAAAAACTTAGATCTCGAGGGTGTGCGTTGAGATAAAAATCTAAAAAAATTAGGGAATTGTTTTTAAATTATTTTACGTTGATTTGGGGGGGGGGGGGGGGGGCAAAAGAATCCTCAACACCATAAATTAGGACCACCTTAATACATATATTATATGATATGATTGTTGCCACCGACGCGTGCACACACACGCGTCATACAAAGAATGTATATAGTAGAGCATTTAGACCAGTGAGGAACATCGGTGGGATCGACAACGTGGTGTATGTCATCCGATTTACTCGCATTAGATTAATCACATTCTAGGTACATGTAGGTTAAGCTTACGACATTTGATTAATGTACTCTACTCGATTAACGGTTGTTACATTCGATCTGTGGATAATGCTCACTATTTTACTGCTCCAGTACCTGACCTGCAACCACACATCTTCTTTGTTCCTCACTTCGAAAGTATCTGCGTAAGATAGGAATCCAGATGTCTCACGAAATCCTCGATGTATCGGATTTCGCGGTGTTATGCAGCGCTGCGAGTAAAAATTAGTACGCCTTCGATTAATCTGACCAGAATTAATGGCGAGCCTTGGACTCGTAACATCTGACAAACGTCGCATGTCTCGAGATTCTTACTTCTCATTTTTCAATCGCCAAGGTGTATACAAAGCGTCCGAGGTATTTCGTTGAGGTATTCGCGTTCTCGAGGTCTCCAAACGATTGCGGGCATATGAAGTCGAGGTTCAAAACACGGTACAAAGAAACGTAGCTGATGCGACGATGCATCATGTCTAAGAAAACATATCCCAGAAGGATTGATCGGAAAAGAAATTATAACTCTTCTCTAAAGTTGAAGGATTGCCAAGTTACAATGATCCCATTTTTTTACTGCGGGACAGCAAAGGTACATTTATCTGTTCTGCAATGGTTTGTCAACCGGAAATAATCAAGTCCAAGTTCCAACGGGGTTGGTATAAAAGTCACGGGTAGCAGTCAGTAATAACTAGTTATAAAATACGCAGACGCTGGGATTGTTAACAATTTTCTTGAGCTAATACATTTTTTGTCATCTTAGGGATTCTGGGTAAGACATAACGGAACATTATACGATCTGCCAGCGGCCAGGATACACAGTTTAGAAATACAATATCTTCTACTACTCGCTAACTAAGCTGAGAATTATTTTTCACTCGGTATTAGCGTATCGGTGTTGACGAGGCAAAAATTCAACGATTCTCGTCGATGCACACCATAGTTATACACATATGGTACGTAACATTCATCTCAATACGTATCGATTAGTGTGTCGTGGATTGATCGGTAAGCGAATAAACGCTGACGAGGCTGCGCGATAGAGTGACTTGACGAGTATGTGTGCCGAACAATATAAAAGAAAAAACTTGCAGCTCCGTAAAATTTCGTGTAAATATAGATATAGGTAGCTGCTTCGCTCAGCAAAGAGTGTAATTCACATGCCCACAGCACGTTTCGAACATTCTTTATCAAGCATGCTTCACGAGACTTGGTTAATTCGAGAACAGACATGGATCACGTACTCGTCCACGTGGATTTTATAATTCTTACAGAGTTCCAAATTCCGTCACGAAAATGGAACTTGGCAAGAGGTAAAACGATTGTTTCCCCGTATACCCCGGACTGTACGTTATACTAATTGACGAGTAAAGCATACCTGATGGATCCGCATCGGAGGTGGAGCAGATTTGTGCAAAGGGAAGAATTGTAATGGAGGAAATTCCCAAGCAAGTTATGTACACGCCGTTGATATTTACGAGGTGAAACGACGATCGATTAGTTAACGCCTCTAACAGGCGCTAGAACTTTCAAGTCGTGCAAGTATGCATAAATTGAACGATTCAATTAATTAAGCGACCGTTCGAAAGAATGTGTAGAAAAAGAGATAAGTCCAGTTTCCAATAGATTCTCAGAGAACGGCGTAATTCTGGCAAGCAGGTTTTAGTAAATCTTAGAATCTCGCAATTAACGGTGAACAAACAGTACTCGGTATATTATTGTTAGATATTTTCAGTCACTAAGCAGGTATTACTAAAATATTATACCACTTGTAAGCGAAGAATAGTATTTGACTTGTTGTTAGAGAAAATTAGTCAGCTTCCAAGTACGTGTTCCATATTACCAATTTACTTAACCCCCATGACGAGGATTTCTGTTCTGTCGGCGATGGCGTAAGAAGGTGCGACATGGCTTTCTCGGTTTTTACGTTCCGAAATACTGAAAAAATTTCACATCGCATGTCGCGGAGAGCCGAACACCGAACGTAAACGAATTCGGGTTCTAACGAGCCTAATCACATCTCTCAACAAAGCCGAGGTTCTGACCCTTCGTCAGCGCGGCGGGGTCTCAGGTTTCGAATGCAAATGGGCGACGTGCCGCCGACTGAATAGATATTTGGGAATAGGAGAACACGCCATCGGGCGTTGTGACAAATAAGAGTAGCCATGTTTGTACAGAAGCAACTGTGTGTGCTCTATTCATTTCACCGTTTGTCAGTCTATTAAAACTAGTGACACCGTACGCATGACAAGAGTACCTATATCAACCCATAAAAGACTCCGTCTAAGCGTTCGAATACATCGGAATATTATATGTATATCTGGACCCATGTCGACGCACGTGCGCCCCTCGAGCCTTCCTTATTTCTTTCATCAGGTGGCACCTGGTTGGCTGTCGTTACACCGTGGTTACCGCAATTTGTTACCGGTTACCGCATATCGCAACCGTTCGCGAGGATCTTCGTCCGTGCGGATCCTTACCATGTGTTTGTGTGTGTATGCGTGTGCGACGACGTCGATCCCCATGAAAAAAAAAGAGATACAAGGATAACTTGACTTCAGACCATAATCACACTGCTCAAAACTCATTATCTCGCTTAATACCTTCATTCGCAGATTAGGTTTTCAATTTATCATCAGTCTTGATCGTATGAACTTATAACTATTTATAACCATTACAAGTACGTACGCTATCAAGTAGCTGAGCTTTCAAATACATTAACCCAGTTGAAATCACGAATGAGTTCGGTTTGTCGATGACACATTTGGTTTTTAATGCCTGTCATGAAAGTGTCGAATACTGTTTTATCACGAAATCACAGGTTCTGCGGTTTTCTCTGCCTTCTAAGCCGGTCTCATTTCTCTTTTCAACCTTCGTTTGCAGGCCATGCATGGTCACTGGTTTTTAGCATTTGATACTGAAGTTGATACAATAAATCTTCCAAATTTTTGCTGTTTATTCCTCAAGTGCAAACACTCCTCTGCGAGAAACGTATCATAATAATGTATTTGAATGAGTATAAGTAAAGTTCAAATGTACGGAGCGTTTTTATCATTTTCGTGTATGGTTTATGAGAGGTTCACACTGCCACGTTTTTCGTTTTTGTTTCTAACTCACCCAGTTTCTTACTATAACTTGCTGTATTTCTTCGTCATATCACAAAATCGAAGATTCTTGATCATAATTCTTTGTCATTATTCACTGGATTTACGGTATATTTTTCTTTGATTATTATGTGTCGACATGGAGACTAATGCTTACCGGTTTTTCAATGTTTATTCAGTAATTGCATAATCAATATTATTCCACATCCATCCACACAGATGGGTCTACAATATGAATTTACGCAGGTACTGTAAAGTTGTTTGCAATTAATTTTCTATCAATATTACCTGACTATTAATAAGTCGTAATAAGGCAACTGCGCCTTTGCTCAGAACGGCAGCATCGCTGCCTTGTATTAGCTAATATATTTTATGTTCAGTTTGTTGTTTCCATCATTTTTATGGTGCTACCAAAACAATGTGCGGTCACTCGCCTGGCTGAACGAACGGTGAAAACGCTGAAAACAAACCATTATTCTCCGCAGCCTTCATGGGTCAACACGATGAGTCATGAACACGGAACGACACACGAAGCGCACTTGACGTGGTGTGCATGTAGGTATATCGTATAGGCATTCCATCATATTTTAGGTGGATTTAATCACCGTGTCAAGTAGTCAGTCCGTCAAACTATTCTTGATTGATACCTCCGCTCAAATGTTTAATGGGCTTAATCATCTTACTGCACACAAACGGTACCTTCCAGGATTAATGGTCGGAACCCTCTGCGCACATGCAACCTATGCCGACGGTTACGCAGTTGGACGTTGGCGAGAGCATGAAAACTGGTTTCAGCTGTTGCGATACGATGTGAATGATTTCCCTCGCGTCTCCTAACGGAACATGTTTTCAATGCATGCGCCGGAGACAGGACTCCCACATAACTAGTCTCATTTCCTAAGCAGATTCCGCGTTACTTGTTCGGTTCGCACAATTTTCTTTCCAACAACATTTACTTTGCACGGCATAAAATTGCCATTTAACGCTTTAGGTTGTGAAGCATGAAATTTGCCTGGCTGGCCAGAGACGCGTGATTGAAAAACGGGTTCTGGATATATAATGGTTCCTCCCACTACAGATTATTCCATTATACCTACGTAGACGTAACGGGCGCACTCAGTCCGTTCCGTTTAAAGTCCAAATTTCTTGCCCTATGGCGCGAGGAACATTTCTTGCGCCCTGTCGTCTAGTTGTCGAACACATTGAATTTATACACCTTAAGATAATGATTGCTTTAACGGGGGGACAAGGGTCTGAGGTACCAAAAAAAGCATATTTTTATGATTTTTTTTACAGAGTACCTAATTTATTAATATTTTTAAACTTAATTTATTAAGCATTATTCTAAGAATATTCTGCTACATTTTGATAAAAAAATATTGAAAATTCAGCCAGTGGTAGTGGTGAGAACCGAGTCACATCGAAAAAAAGTTTCCATGCGGTAGTCAGGATAACTCATGATTGCTTCATCTGAAATTAAAAAACCAAAAAGATTTCTTTTAGTACATAAGTTTATCCTGAATTTGAACGAAGGAATTAACAAAATATTCATTTTTGAATTTTCGGTGAAGGTGCAATGAAAAAACTCTGATTTAAACTTTGATTTACTCTTTTTGTTTAATTAAAAAATAAGTTGTAATTGAAAAAATCCTTCGTTCAGAAACTAGTATTTAGTATGTAAACGAAGTGGGCAAAGCTTAGGCGAAATCGGTCCGAAGGCTTTCGAGAAATTTTGACTACCGCATGGAAACATTTTTTGAGGTGACTCGGTTCTCGCCACTACCACAGGCTGAATTTTCAATATTTTTTTATGAAAATGTAGCAGAATATTCTTAGAATAATGCGTAATAATGTACGATAAGTTTAAAAATATTAATAAATAAGGTACTCTGAAAAAAAATCACAAAAATATGCTTTTTTTTGGTATCTCAGACCCTTGCCTCCCCCCTTAACGACATGCTTTGGCCGTCCGGTAAATCGCAAAACACACACATGCGCAGCTTGGGATATACATGCTGCCTTTGCGTGTCAATTAGCGTTATTTATACGAATCCTTTAACTAGGTACTGTAACCTGCCAAGTCTGTCTTGCCGATTACACCTTCGCTTCCTATCCATCTTCCAGGTACATAAGAGTCTAACTACCGAGGCATGGCAGGCAAGTACATGTTGTCTCACATATTTATCTTTTTTTTGAATATATCAAATTGCACCCAGCTCATTTTCGACATAACGAAACTGTGTGGCATGCACGCTAGCCGAAACTTTTTATTATCTAATTCCATGCGCACCTTTCGTCGTCTCGACGCTTGGCCTCACTCGTGGAGCAAGCAGCGAACATTTTTTTTTACAAGCCTATATAGTGAAGAACCGTTCGAACCGTTCGTCTTTGATGCTACCGACGTGTGTAATTATTTGTTATTCTTTTCTTCTGGACTACGAAACAATTTTCTCACACCCGTCAATCTTTTGGATTACTTACTCAAGACTATAGAGACTACTCGATCGCTTCGATATCTTTCAGATTTCTTCTGTCACACAGTCCCGTTGTCGTGAGTTCTTCAGCCATTTTCGTCTGCAGTTCAACAGGCTTCGAAAGACTCCGGCTGATCTTTTTCTCGAGAACATCATCTTATGGAAGCATGCGCCAGAAAAGGAGTCGTTGTGCACACGGCTAAAACTGGTCCCGCTTACATCGAACCTTTCTCGATCATCCTCAACCGCCGTTGTGCTTGATATGAACAGAGACCTGTACACTCGCAACCGATCAGCTCTGAGATTAGCTATCGAAATTAATCACAATCACCATAAAAATAAGTAGAGTAATTAGCATTTAATTGAAGATTCACTCACTATGTGATGTTACGCATTCATCGGCAACGCCATGTATTTTCATTTATGATTTGATCACTTTTTTCAACTTCCCGGCAACTCTAACAACGCTTTGAATCGACCTTCACCTTACCTGTCAAAAATATATACGTGATTGCTTTATATGTCTGTGTTAAGATAATGTAAACACAACCGGTTTACAACGAATAATTGAATCAAATTTGTTCAAGTCATGGTGTGATTGACACATTTGAACCCAATATGCATTTCTTTTTGCCCAATCGTCGTATGGTACATTTCTGCCCTACTTCCGTCGACAACTCGACTACTTTGTAGTTTTTATGAACACTCGTGCTTAAAATACGACTTTCAAGCACTGATGCTTATAAAACCTACAAAATATTCTGGTTTCTGACAGTAGGCAGCACAGAAAGTAGGATTTTTTATAGATTAAAAGATTAAATATTAACAAACTCATAAATGTTTTTCATTGGTAATGTGGAACACTTGTGAAAGATTTTCAAGCACCGGAAGCGGTACGCTATGTTTTACCACTGTACATCTAAATCATACCTTCTGAGTAACAAGTGTAACGATGTGATCTAATCAAGATCAAGTGCACATACATACTCGTCTCATCCGATTGACGTGTTCCACCCAGAGTCTGGAAGATGAATAAAATATTGCCCGAGGTAATAATTGGCATAATTTCTATTGATGCAAGAATACCTACAGCAGATCTGTATTTACTCTCAATAGGATTACTCAGATTGTCCTGTAATCACATTTTACAGTTAGTTAATAACACCTGGTAATTGTGATGAAACGAAGATACGGCTATACAATAACTCTTCCGTTGTTTAACTACCCTGTATTTGATCATGTTTTGTACGGTAATTTCAAGGTCTATTTGTCAATCAATGCAATGATACCCTTTGGCATAAAGTGTAACATTTGTACTGAACGTGAGTAACGATGAATATCGTTAATTAACATCCCCATTATCGCACAGACTTCATGGTATTTCCAGACACGAAAGTTCATCAACTTCGAAACGTATTCCAATCGATCAAAAAGATTCATCAACGATCATTCTAAAGTCATTGTTAATAGACATTATCGTTTCAAATCTTTGAATATAATAATTTTTTTTCACTGGAACGAGCTGCGGCTGCATGAATTATACATGCGCAGAATATTCCTGTGCGCATAACAAGTGGACTGAAAGTAATTCGTAGCGAGCACAATATTTTTCGCTGTATGAGATCGGAGCCCATGATCAACGATTGTATTTTTTGCTCTAAGATTTGGACACATATGAGCATGAATATAGCAAAAGGACAGCTAGATCGCAATTCAAAATGCATGTATTGTGCCAATATTGATGTGTATAATGATGTGTATGTACACTAACAATAAGTTCATAACGATTACTGACCGACGCCATACTAAAAAGATATCCCAAGAGAAGAACCACGTAGTTCCATGTTGTATCTCAGCAAATTTTCAACTTTTTACTACCCTTTCTGACGTTAATTGGCATTTCAAGCGCTGAATTTTCTCGACATCCCGTCCAAGTATGAGGTATAAGAAAACTCAAGTCATACATGCAGATTATAGGCGAAATACCCGAAGACAGTCGTAGGTACGTACGTGCGTGAGTGAAGAGTGTTAGAATTACACGTTAGAATGAACTCTCACGTGACAATATGCGATGAGCGCCAACCATTAAGCAGCGCTTATTTCACAAGAGAGAAGCACGTAGGTTGGCTACAGCTCCGAATGCCCGCAGTCAGCACGACTGATAGCGTGCGCTATTTCTTTTCGTTCTCTGACAGCACACGTGTCTGATTTCATCGACTTTAAACTCAGGTTAGGCTCGCCTCCAGGGAAAGGTTATTGATTCTTGCGCTATGCACCGCGAATCCCCTCAACCTCCCTCGACAGATTCTCAAACCACTTATAGGAAGCGTTGAGATAGTAATAACAGTCCAATTTGTACTACCCCAACAACCAGGGCGTGAGGATAAACGGATTTCAGGCTATAATTAATGATAACATTTTCAAACACAACAAGTGTATGGGGTACAAGCTTCGTCGAAACCAAGCAATTACTTGTTACCCTTAATCTCCAAGTCTTGACGAGTTCCTGAGGCTAATAACCTGTAGATGAAAGCAGCGATACGTTGACCCGACTTGTTTCACTTTGAGTGAAATTGAGCGTGCTGAGAGATTAGTACGTATATAATACGATCTTCAATTTATCGCTGTTAACTTCAAGGCTTATTCGATCAATAGATTTTAATGTAATCGCTACTTGATCGCACAAAATCGTACGTTGACTTCGGTCCGTGCGATTGGAAGGGATTCATACTGATTTAAGCGCAGGGTGCTGAGCATGCACGCTTTTATGATGCTGCATGTTTGAGTGATTTTTTATACTCTTCGTGTCCCCTCTTTTTGTATGAAAAAGAAAAAATCCAGCTTTCTGAATTACAGTACGGACGAAAACATGCGGTGGTCCTCTCAACATCAGAGAGCTGTAAGAACACGTTTGACCATTAGCTGACTAATCGTAAGTAAAATAATAACAGTAGAGGTGGTAAGAACCGGCGGCACCATGGCGTGATGCACGATTGTTAGATACCCTATCCTTTAGAATTAGAGGATATGGTATTTTTAGTGTGAGTTGTATGGAAAAGAGAGGCTGATGCATGGCACATGCAAAGCTAACGACCGCCAAAGAACGCGGATAAATCTTTATGTACGTGTAAACAGTACTTAAAGTGTGTATGTAGTGAGCCTGAATCAATCCGTAGTTCGTAAAACCTGCAACTGACACAGAAATTAAACTGATTGTATAATACTTAAATTCCTGATTTTCTCACTCTACTATAAACGTACGTGAATGCGTGAAGCAATATTTGATACACGAGAAACCTCTAAGTTAAATAAAATTTTGGCTTTTAGATAGTTCCTCAAAGTCGTGTGTACAGAAAAAGATTAGAATTAACGTTGTCCACATTCCTCGTTGTCCGCAAGCATTGGTACTGAACGTTATACCCACTCACGTTGGCCACACACAACAAGAGTTGAACATTCAATCAGTTCCTATTTGGTAAGTAAATAGAAAAATGCAGTTAATTTAGCCAACGATCGTTCGGCGACTGACCCTATGGGTCAACCATATTGAATGGGCCACTTCGCTAGTATAGAGAACGGTCATGTGAGCATTTCGAATTCCTAACTTCTACTTAAACATCTATATGGTCCCAAGTTCAAAAGCGAAATCAAGTTTCTTGGGTTCGTGAAACAAAAGGATCCCGAAAGTGTGAATAGATAATGTGAACGTGACCCCTTAAGCGTAAAGTGATAGAGAAGATTACTGTTTAGTCACGATCCCACCTCGGACCATGTGCAAGCATTGCAAACAGAAAAAAAACATTAAGGAACTTAATGTCAATAGAAAGATTTGAGTCCTTCCGAACTGACGGTGTGAATACGAGGCGAACAAATTTCTCTCGCATCGTCTGCCAATTGGACTCGGTTCTCTTTTCACGGACTCGTTCTACCTCTCAGTCTGCAGTTGCTAAAATAACAAGTTTGAAAGTTGAAAAAATGTAATAGCTATGTTTAGTTATCCCTCTATATCTATAATATATAAAAAAAAAAAACATGCTATCTGCATGTTCGAGTCGAAGAGTAGAGAAGGTTACCATGGTAGATATCGGTGGGTAGAGAGAATAGACGGTTGGTATTTCTCAACCACACAATTCAAATAAAATTAATCCTGCACGTACCGTTAGCCTGTACCTATACCCGAGTTACCTAACTCATAGATGATTTAAATTTTGCACGAAGATTGGTGTGATGGTGAAATTAGTGTAACGGCCACTAGGCGATACAATCTAACAAACTGCGTACACTCACTGAATCAAGAGTTCAAAATTTCACCATGCTAATGGCAAATCAAGCCGGAGCATTATTGAAATTAAGAAGGCGATAGCTCGAGTGAATATACTTAGGGTGGACAAGATTTGCTTTTACAATTTGTTACAGTGAGTAGAAGAGACTCACAATACTTGCGATTGGATAAACGACCATCAAAATTCGGACCTAACCAGGGTCAAACCTTCACAAACGAGTCCAAAAATCTGATGCATCCTTTCGGGTATCGCGTGCCCAACACTTTTGGCAAGAATACAGATGGTGCTAGCGGATGATATGATAAATGAATAATTGAAATAAAGTACGGGCAAATGAAGTGCACAGTCAACATAATTGGTATACAGTCAACATAATTTCAGCACGTAATCCAATTGGACACGTGGATAGCTCGGGCGTTTACGCAGCGCTCCAATCTCGCATTTAATTTAAAATTCCATTCAAAGAGTCACCTCATCACGTTACAATGAAGCACGTGTGCTCATTGCATAATTCACGACCTCTGAGGATAAGGTGGTTGCAATTAAGATCCATCCATCGGTACTTGGTTGGACCGTATGACGCTACGGCTGTCTTACCCCAGCGAGCTGTGTGCTTTAAATGCATCAGTACGACTCTTCGGGATATAATATTGGAACAGTACCTATACACCAGCCTCTGCTCGATTAGGTATATGCCTCGTGAATACATTAATTAACCGGCTTTGAGTGCGGACAATGCGTGTTATAGGTCGTGTGTAACAATCAGTCAACCTGATTGACTACAAGGTGCGTGGTTCAGATGGTAGGATGTGTTAAAAGACTTTGGTTAAAAGATCGTCGGAAATCGCCCAAAGAATGATCTACCCGGGTTTAATGCGTAACAGCAGGTTTTTTCTAGCACATTATGACACGATTTTTCCCCCAAGATTACTACTCAGCTGCAATCTATATACATATACAGCGGTGCGACGCAGCAACTGCTGCGAGTCTTTTTGTACAGGCTGCTTTGAAGAACGGTAAAAAACGAAGTAATTGTTCAAACTATTCGAATCAATCGGAGCATCTATCGATTTCTTTTATTGGAACTTGATCGTTTGATCTGACAGTTGAAGGCTTCACAATGAAGATAGCCACTGGTGAATGATACGAGAGTTATACCGCTTTGTTTTCTTTTTTCCCGTCTCTTCTTTTCACGTACGGTATTAAACGCACGTTTCATGAGTTGTCAAAAATCTCAAGTTCTCATCGTAAATGTTGCTTAAATTTCCATTGGAATTTAATTTCTCACGGTATATAGATGAGCTACAGTGATTGAAACTTTCGATATTTTTCTAATAATTACGCTGTCGTAAAATTAATTTTACGCTTATTGCATTATTGACGTTCACGAGACTCGTTCCACGTGGATTTATCGAGGTGCAACATCTACACGTGACCAGAATGACAACGACAAAAGATTTCAGTTGCATTGGTGGCATGGAAAATCAGATAGAGACTTTAAAAGAAACAGTTTTATTCCCGCTGATGTATGGAGAAGTTTACTCCAGGTTTAACATAAAACCACCACGTGGACTTCTGTTCTACGGACCTCCGGATAATTTCAGCTATTGTCAAGTGCACTTATCATTCTTCCATTAAACCGAAGCAATTTCTGCAAATGCGGAACAGCAAGAACTACAGGAGCAATTAATAATCCAACTGTAAGGTCTGTCACTGTCACTCATTTTGATGAAAGACCGGCGGAACTTGTAGATTAATGGAGATTCAAGATTAGGTCGGTATCTCATAACTGTTGCTTGATTTATTAATTCCAAGGTTAACCGCGTTTTGCGTAGGAACTGGAAAAACTCTCATGGCCGGTGCTCTGGCCCTGGAGTGCAGTAGTGCCGGGCGGAAGGTTTCCTTCATCTCAAGAAAGGGTTCGGATTGTCTAAGCAAGTGAATTGGCGAGAGCGAAAAAAAGCTGCAGGATATTTTTCTTCGGGTAACAAAAGTTCGTTTTTTCGGGATTTGAAAATGAGTCAAACAGCTGTTGCGAACAGAATATTGTGAAAACACCGTACAAGTTCGGGTGATCAGCTATAGCGCATCAAAAAAACAAAAATATACGCATAGCAGCATCCGGATCAATGGTAAATGTGTGATTTTGGATGTATCTGATATAAATCTTGATACTTGCATTATTTAGATTCTTTTTGGTCCGGTGGCAACCAAGCGGATCTTAGTGAGTACCACTGGTATAAAAGAACCTAGTAGTGTTTAGACTTGTGAATTTTGAAGCTGTCGAGCAACACTTGAAACATTTATTATGGTCGGGGAAAAAAGAAAAAAAAAAGAAATGGTGGTTACAATAATAAAGTGTTAGCTGTATAATTTATTCATCGTTGAATGAACCGTTCGGTTCGTATGGTTTACGTTTTCAAATGGCGACATTTGAATTATCGTTACGAGATTTCTGTAGGCTTCTGGGTATGAGCGGGCTACTCTTTCCGACTTTGTCTACAGCAACGAGGTGTCCTTAACTATTTGGGATGTATTGAGGTGGGAATACTGGTGTTGGTGTATTGAAAGGTACTAAAATACGAACGGGCACACGTTCTTCGTTACA
The DNA here is from genome assembly GCF_021155765.1 of Diprion similis. Taxonomy (NCBI): domain Eukaryota; kingdom Metazoa; phylum Arthropoda; class Insecta; order Hymenoptera; family Diprionidae; genus Diprion; species Diprion similis. The sequence goes on from NC_060106.1 coordinate 4,130,433, forward strand.
CGTTTAAATGATTGAGCGACAGAGTCGAAGAGCGATGACAGTAGAGTATGATAGAGGTACAACTTAGTTCGTCTGCCTATTCATTTTTTGCAACATTGAGTCGGCACGCCTTTCGGGACTCGGCACATCGGTTGTCTCGTCGACGACTGGCACCTGACAACCCGGGGTCATCGCGCGAGATTGATAACCGAGAGATTGAAATAGTTATTTTAATAGGCAGGATAGGGACGCCTCTTTCCCGATGACCAATTACCTTTAATTAAACAACGACTTTCCCTCGTCTATCGTTCGACCTATCTGATTCGCGTCATGTAATTTACCAGGCAAAACAAACGAAACCCTGTATCATATTCTTCGACGAGATTGATGGATTGGCCCCGGTCAGATCCAGTCGTCAGGACTTCGTTCATACAAGCGTTGTGTGTACCCTCCTCGCCTTGATGGACGGACTGGATAACAACTCGGAGGTCATTGTTATCGGAGCTACCAACAGAATCAAAGATATAGATCGAGCTCTTCGTAGACCAGGAAGATTCGACAAGGAATTGTGCTTTCCATTGCCGTGTTTCAACACTAGGAAACAAATACTGTCGGTATGAATTTTCTTTCTCCCAACAATGCTTGATTTCACGTCCTTGTTCAATTCTAACAGATTCTATTTTACCTCCATGTGTAGTTTGGTCTTAAGATAAGATTCAGAATGATGTCAATTTTCACTGAAACCCTAGAAGACCAGATAGGACGAAAACGTACCTTACCATCCTTTGTTAGTATTACCAAAAGTGATACTTCTTATTTTTGTTTTTACCGTATAGAAATAAAGCCAGTAGATTTATTTCAGCGATGAAAAACGGTATTTATAGATAAATGGACATTCAAAAACCGTGGAAGGTAGGTCAAGATTCGACGATTTTATCCGGTTGGTTGCGGTAAAAACTGCTTCGCGATATCCGGGGTCGAATGTTCTAGGGTCACAGGCGTTTTGGATATATTCTGAGGATTCACGGGTGTCCAAGTGTTAGTCAATGACTAACCTGATGTTAGACTAGCCAACCATAACGAGGATATCGAGGGAAAGTGATAGGAAATTGAATTAGCAAGGAAGCGTTCTCGCAGCAGAACCTCCGTAACACACCGGCCAATCAATGTTGAAAGTTTCTTGCAGCGATGACGTAACGCAGCGCGCAATGCAAAATTCACGTATAATACTGCAACTTCGCGGATATTCGTTTCTGAAATGTAAGCTATGTTATCACAAGCAATCAGAAACGACCTATCGTGAATCTTGCACAACACAATTTTTCAATTACTATAGCATATTGGTCAGTGTAAAGCCGTAGAAATGATCACAAGTTTACATGTAAAGAGACAGATCGATTGACACGATTCCCAAATAAGGTCCTCCCCGTTATGTTGCTAAGTGTGGTTGAAGGAAGACTCGAAGAAGAAGAAAGTTAAAGAAGCCTTGACCATGATTATCAATAACGTTTATTAATTGTAGGTCCATGTCAACAGTTGGAAACAGAAATCAGCCAAGAGATTCCTATCGTGCCTAGCCTCGAAGACAATTGGATTCTGCGGTAGCGATCTTCAAGCTCTATGCGCTGAGGCAGTTATGTGCTGCGTCAGAAGAAATTATCCACAAATTTATACATCGAAAAAAAAATACCGTATAAACGGCAGGTTTCTCGAAGTAAGATTATCATACAAACGAGTGAGTCTTTCATTAATTGACAGTGCGCAGGCAAAGCAAATGCCATCGGGTAGCCGAAGTTAACTCGAAAAGTCTCATGTTACGCGTTGAGAGTCGAGAGTTAAATGAACCAGCCAAACTGATCGCTCGATCCTCAACGCTGCATCTCCCAAACCTGTCTCATACACATGTGTCCTGTCTAACCGTTAGCATAATTAACTTTGGCTTTACTGTACGCCACGATCACAAATATGTTTAATACCATCATATTGTACCTATCTATCGAGCACCTTTTCACATCGCGTGATCAAACCACACATAGAATTCGTACGTACGGGTATCAAAGGTGTGAAACGTGTTGATGAAACGAATTATAAACATGCGTAAAAAAATATTATGTTCCTGATGGAACGTGAATTGGTGAACAAGCAAGACTTTTTGACAGCACATCAGAAAATCATTCCGGCTTCCAATCGGATCGTTGTATCTCCGATGAAATACTTACCTACCAAAAAAAGACCGACCTTTGCTAGAGCAAACACTCTCACTCGTGATGGCTAGACTTAGAGTTCTCTGTCCTTGGGGAATGCTATTTTCCAGTAAAATGTAAGCCATCAATACGACGTACCTACCTAGGCTTGTGTGTAAGCATGTTGTGCTAACGACCCCATTAATCAGCGTCTACGCTCGACTCATCGCAGTCTTCAATCAATTCAATTTAAAAATGGTTTTTTGGGTGATTGTACTCAACTCTTTTTCGTACTTCAGTTACTTTCGCACCACTTTACGGTTAGATAGTACCTCACATACGCATTTGAAGCAGGGAGAAAGTCACCTCGAAGTCTTCCCCTTGTCCAAGACTACTAATCACTGGAAATGGTCATTGTTACACGCAATATCTTGCTCCAGCGATTTTCCACACGTTGGAGCACCTGCCCTATCACGTTCTCGACATTACTACCCTCTACGAGGTGACTGGAAGGGCAGTAGAGGAAGCCATAGTCCGGGTATTTTCTCTCTTCGGACGTTAGTGTGTTATTCTGTTGACATTTGTCAGCCATCAGCTGATTCTTCTCAGTCTTTACTTTTTTTTTCATTCATCTCGTTTTACTTTCAACGTTCACGTTCACGTCGTCTATAAAGCGGATTAAGGAGGCGCGACGCACTCTTCCTTCGTTGCTATACGTCCCAGACATCACGGCGTGGTGGAAACTGGTAGACGAACGAGCACGCGTCGTCTTCACATCTCTTATGCAGGGACTTGACAGAACCGTGACTATACTGATTCTGACAACCGCCAATTGTCCACACGTCGAGCTTCCCGAGAAGGTTAGTAATTATAGTATATCGTAAGACTAGACCCTCTATTACGATCTTCTCAGGATACCAGAGGTTACCGAATTTTTTTCTTTCTCCAGCTGCCACATTAGCCAGTCACGCTGTGTCAAACGCGGGAAATGAAAAAAAAAACATTTATTGTAACAAACGTCATTAATCAATATTCGACGAAAAAGCTCTACCATGAACCTTGACACCATGTAGAATATCTGCTAAAAAAAATTTTCTTCATTTTGTTACACATGGACATTGTAACAGTCGACTTCGTTTACACAAGAACTGCAGTCTCACTCGATTGCAAACAGATTGTTGCTATTTTTTGTTCTTATCGTGATGTAGCCGAAGTTAGCAGCGTTCAGACTATAGCTACTCAACTTCATTATTTTATTCTGGGTCACGAATAACGTTCATAGCTCCACGTGAGCGTAAATTTTTTTCATTCATCCTACAATTAGGGACCAAGGAAGTCCTGAATGAAGTTAAATTGTGTCAAACTTGTAGAGATAGTTGCAGCAAATTGCTTTGGTCATTACACGAGATGATGTTTGGCAGATACAGCAACTGTACAATGAGCACCAAGGCGAAGTGTACGAGGTATCTACGCCGGAAATCACGGAACGAGAAACATTTTTTGAACAACTGTTTTTTTCCTCCGTATCAACAACATCAATCACCGAAAATCAATCAGAGGAGTCGTCTTCCAGCGGTATATATAACATTTTTATCATGTACAGTTCCCCAAAATGTCATCAAGCAAATCACGCTGTCATAGAGAACTATAATACACGGTTCTCCAATTACGCCCATAACCGCCTGAATGAATGCGTTGCATTCTGGGCTTTCAGCGCATAATATTTTATGACGCAGCGATGGGGAGAAAAAAGATAAACACGAACCTGACCCTGCACAGATGTGATTGACCGTGAAGTACGTCGAAGACGGTACCATTTCATGACTCACGATCAGCTATATTTCGAACCTACATCTCTGTGACCGCAATCGATTGCTTTTCATGTACGTTTTGTGATTTTCTGTCTGTTCCTTTCATCCGCTATTGGAAGCAGATGTGATTGAAATAGCACCGGGCAAGAGTGTTTCTGCTGATTGTGAGATCAACTCGAGGGAAAAGCCCAGCAGGGTTCAGTCTGTCCAGTCAACATCACATTCTGGTAAGTCAGTCAAAGGCAAATCATAGTAATCGAAGCTACTGATAAGACACCGTCAACTTACTCGCTGTATTTGTCAGTTGAGAGTAATATAAAAGTGTAGATCTCAAACACTCGCCAAAGGATGAATGTGTTCCATTACTCATGGTCAGTTACACCAGCTCTACCCGGACCGCAGTCACCTGATGGAACATCTACACTCACATTACGCATGTGTACTTGTCTATACGCACTTGACGACATACCACACCCAGACACCAGATCAAATTACAGATCACTAATAACTACACTTTATCATATGGCACCCAGAGACCATTTCGCAGGTCTTCCATCTTGTTTACCATGAGCATAGAAACGACCTAGGAATCAGGATTTCCTGATTGGACAACTGATTTATACCGAAGCTCGGAATCAATGATTTCAATCTTAGAAATTCTAAACAAAACAACGAGTCAAGGCATTCTTTTTGAACTCGACTTACACCAACTTTCAGGAACAGCTTTGAAACGTGAATGCAGTGCAGCCGGTGAGGCTTGCAGAGCATCGAAACGAGCCAGGATAAAATCTGAACCCAGAAGTGTGGATGAAAAAGTGAAGCCAAATGAAGTTTCGGCGAACATGCCGAGCAAACGAACGCTGGAATTATTGCGTAGGACGGTAGCCGTGACTGCGAGATCTAATAGCCAGCAACTCGAAAGCCTCTACGCGCTTCTTGAAAGGGCTATTCAGAATCATAAGAGAGATGTATACACAACCTTCATTGAATGTTTGGACAAGTACAACGGGAGGAGAAAGTTGAAGCGAAGAACCCTCAAGAAAAACGATTACCCTGGGGGTAAATACAGTAAAAAGTTGGCTTCAAATTGACGTGTGCAGTGTAACGCTGATCGTGGAATCTTGTAAGAGACCGGGCATTTCATTGACCAATAAAGCGTATCGAGTTTAACCGTGTATGTATATCTTGCACACGCTGCTTTCAATACTTGTACGTAACACGTCACGAGAAGTTCCTGCGGACAGAGCTGCAGAGGTTCAACTGATATTGACACCGGCTTTGGAGTGTTAAATTCAAGAGTCACCTTTCATTGACTGCGGCAAGTGGCATGGCCAAGTGGGCTGAGTTTTTGTTTGTTGTTATAACAATAATAGTGATTCTCTGCTCCTACGAAGGAATTGACGGTAGTCTATGACAAAGCCAAGCACCCTGCAGGTTTCCGAACGGTCCTTGATAATTATTCGTTTTCCCCACATTTACTAACTTTTAGTTTCATCGTCTAATTTTGTTTTGTTCATATAACTGATTACAGAATATGCGCGATAACAAACAAGAATGAAAACAACGTATAAATTCAAATAATTTATTATTTTTTCACATTTGGTTCATATATATCCTTAATTGTCCATTGACGCTTGAGTTGGAGAACAGAGATGTAGCTGCGTAATGCGAGTGTGAGAAACTTTCGAGCGAAACTCTTCCTTTCTGTCCACTAGTATTGTTAATTCGCCAGTTTTATTACCTTGCTTTATGGATTATGATTCGTGACGAGTCGGCTTGAGTGTTTACTGAAACAGGTGAGTTTAAACAACGATTTATTCTGTCGTAACAGGTTGCTGCAGTGTTGCAACGGTACCGGAGAGTTCAAGCTCGCGAACAATTGACAATGGCTGCTCGATGTCTTCAAGTCTAACTGCCCATTTTGTACCCCTTTGTACTGCATTAAATTTAAAGCCCCGCTTACAGCTATGTGTGAAAGTAAAGAAAAATTAATAATAAATAAAACAGCAGACAGTGACCAAAATCGTGATCATCAAGTTTACTTCCAATTTGTTCGCCTAGGAGCAAACCACATGGGTTACGATGCGGTTTATAATGGCCCCACTATGTCAGAAAATGGAAACGGCGTGGACTGGTGATGCGGTATAACGGGATTAGCTCAACAATGAAATTTCAATTAAATTTTTAACCGCTAACTCTCATGCCGTTCCGGCACCTACGTGTAGCATACAATCAGTTCAAATTAGTATTTGAATTAAAACTGCTCAATTAAACTATCAAAAATTGGATAGCGAAATTTCGGTTAACACAATTCCTTAGTCAATTTACATTTCAAAATGTAAATACGTGTAAATAAGTAATTGTGGTAGTTTTGCCTTGTTGAAGTAAGGAAAAATAAGTTCCTTTTCATTTGTTTGCAATTTCCCGACGACCGATTGAAAATGGGTTGCGTAACCAACGCGTAGTTAATTGATTTTCGAATGATCAAAGGAAAAGTTGTTCGTTAAATTATTCCTTCGCGTAACTACCTCAAAGGTGACCCGAAGTCAAGTAGGAATACAAAGTTTCAAACTTGGTAAGTGGCTTGGTTGGAATGAGAAATAAAGCACTCAAAGGAGAAGAGATGTAAGAAACTGGTTTTCTCAAACTGGTCAGGCTTATGTCGTCAGCTACTTTTAATCACTGCCAAATAAGCTGTATCGTTCTCCGCTAGGAGTGCAGACTTGAAGGTTCGATTGTTTAAACATTAGCGTGCTATTCGCTCTCCCTAACACAGATGGTGTACATGCCGCAAAACTCGGACAATAAGTAAGGCGCGAGTTTGAAAGGTGCGTAAAACGGTACTGGCATGAACCACGCTTGAAATAACATCGCACCGATAACCAGATCGGAAAACGCAAGGACGACTTGCTAACAAACTAACAGTGCCTCAACCAGCGCTACTTTGACATGGTACAGTACGTTTGGCACGCGATAAAAGTAACCGGCGAACACGTAAATACGGTCATTGATTTGCACATTTTGGTATAACATAATGAATGGACGAAACCAGGTACTTAACTCTTCATGAAATTCAGATTCAATCTATTCTAATAGTACACATTTTCTTGCAAGAATTTTTCAAACATTTAGCCACACGTTTTCAAGAACTCCACGCGTACGTGTGTCACGATAATTATGTTTCCTGGAATCAGACTTTTTTGGTACTTTCTGAAATATATTATCAACATGCCTGCAGATTAAACAGATAGTAAATATTTCATAAATCGATAAATCGAAGAATCGATAATCTTCATCATCATAAGATAGGTTGTGATGTAATTATCTTGAATTAGACATGTAAATCTGAAGAACAATTTAAGAATTTGAGTCTGAAATCTAAAAAGGAAATGAACGAGAAGACAAAACACGGTAATAGCAATGAGTCTGTATGTTAAATTCGGAAATTAATTTAATGGACCAATTCTGAGGGAAAAGAGAAATCATTATTTATCATTATCAATTTAATTATTGCTACGATTGAATATCTATTTGACGTTCATTATTCATATTTCCTCAGGACATATCTCATATTATTTGTCAATCAACACGATATATTAGGAATATTCGGTATCAATTATATCATCTTACAAGTGACTATTTCGTTAACTCAATCATTGAAATTCGATACAGTTGAAATTCTATAATTAAAAATTCATTCCTCCCACAATCATACACATTCCAAATGCGCTGGAGTTGAATACAGTTTATCACAGGTCACATAATAAATAATGAAATTCGGAAGATGCTGCAAAAACACACGTCGAGATATCAGATTGTCGTTGATGAAATTATTGAAATTGAAGACACGAGAATAAATAAAAAAGAACTCATCCAGATGGTTAGACTGTAGCAGCAGTTCTGTAATGTAATTTACTTGATGTAGATAGCTTTACAATGAGTCCAATGGATGAGAATGTCTTTATCGAAGGCTCCAGATCTGTTCAGCCGTCGTGCACGTTTGGTTCAACGATGCATCAGGTTAATCGCTTCAATTTGACGTAACTAGTCAAATTGACACTTTGAACCACCGGGGTCAGACAATATTTTTGCGCAAACTATTTAAATTAGGTTGTATCGTCACAATGTATGCAACGCTTGAAATGCATTTTTAAACGATACCGTTAGACTCTTATAGCATAAACATAACGCTGTCCGTTTATAGTTTATAGCCTCTTTGACTGGAATAAACCGTATCCGCGGTTAAACTTGACCAGTCGCCGATGTATTCGTGGAAATTACCTCACTCGAATTACAGGTAGAATAAGCTCAATACCTACAGTTGGTTTTTTTGATAATCGAATCACGATTTTTTGTGGCACAGTTTAGTTTCAGAAGACGTTTAACGCTTCTGATGAATCATGATTTCGCGCCTGAAATTCAGCTCGAGACTACAGACCCATAATTATACACTTCATGAACGATCGTGAATCGATAAACGCTTTACGACACCAAGATTATCTAACGCCTTCGACGAATGTGTAAAGGTACAAATAAGTAATGCCCCCGTTAACTTGCGGCTCAACGTAGGTAAAAGGCACCGTCTATCTGTAAGACAGTTATAAATAAACAAAATCGATGCGGCCAAAAGAAGTGGTCAACGAAAGACCGCAACGAAATCGAAAGTACCATGTAACGCTTTTTGAAGTTGATTCAGTCACCCAATCCCAGCCTAAAGTACTTCTACGTTTCGTTCAACAAACAAAAGCGGCGTATCGTGCATCGAAGTTCGAATTTAAGTTGACGAACGGGAGGATAAAGAAGATTGAACAAAAAGAAAACAATTCCTGTCGTCGACTAAACCAGAATAATCATTCGATTTCTCTTCACGATCAATTGCGGCAACGTGACTTCCACTCCACAGGTTACACGATTCGAACGTTCGTTCTTATACGTTACACTGTCTTCTGCGAGGATCACGAGAAATTTAAGATTCACGACAGTTACAACGGCGACAGAGGCACCACGCTACATTTTACGGTACACGGGAATCGTCTACACGCATCAAAAAAATTCCTTTCAGTCATCGACACGGTTCTAAAGTTTGCGCTGAATTCTTTATCGAATTTCAATATTCTAATCTGGAGAATGGGATGAGACCGATAGACACTTAAGAAGATCTAAGGTACTGAACTTATAAAGCGTACACATTTTCAATGCTTCATTGCACTCGTCGTCCTCATTCAAAGGCAGTCTTATAGAAGTAGCACAGCTTTAAGGGGTTCCTTGGTCGACGTCGACGTTGACATCTCCAGATAAGTCCACGTATCTCAAATCGCGAAAAAGGGCTTAACAGCCTTATTCTACATGCAATCCTGAAGACAAAAACTACAATTATGCATTTTTGTTTAACGCAGGAATAAAGAAATCGCACGGATTCTACAAAATCGCAATAGTAAATTCGTAGAATTCATGCCATTTTTTTATTTCTTCGGCAAATGGAAATGCATTATTGTAGTCTTTTTGTTGAGAATTGCGTATAGAGTAAGGCTGTTTAGCTGTTTTCCGCATTCGAGATGTGTGGACTTCGATATTTAGAGTTATATACGTCAATATCGAAATCGACCAGGGCACCCCCTTAAGTGGTGCTCAACTGACTTCACTGATGGATATCAAGTTAGGAAAGAATGAAAACATAAGTTAAAATATAGCCAATTTGTATTTTTGCACAAAAATGATACACAGTTCGTAAAAATAAGTTCTATACTGTTAATACAAAATTGCGTAACTAAACTGAAAATGTTGAGTTTTCCAAAATGTCGTATATACACTTTGTGGAGAAGTGATACAAACGGTAACTGCAGAATCTGTGCAGTTACATATATCTTCGGAACGTTTCTGTGTCACGCAATAATAGTCGAAGACTTTTTTCTTGCTTCGTATTTTCTCCCGAAGCAAATTCGTATAACACTCCTCGTCTTGATATAGCGCACCTATATGGTTAGCGAACATCTATAAAAGGATAAAAAAAAGCAATAAGTTGACTGTTAGGAAATATTCAAGTTTATCAAGTCACGAGAATTGAGGAAATAAGAGTAAAAATCAATCGCGAAAAAGGTACTCGGAGAGAAAGTACTTGGCTGGGATAACTGTTACTTATTTCTCTTAGTAAAATTTCGAAATAAAATAGGTCAAAGCGAGTATATCTCATCACGTCGAAAAAATGTCATCTAATTATAAAATAAGCAAACAGATAAATAACTTCCGTAGATATAGAGTGTCGCGTGATTCTACTAAATTCAGCCGTAAATTAGTATTCGGTGAGTTCAACAAGTCCTTGTTCCGCATGTATGTATTGTCATGGCGAGAAAACGGGCAGATACTATCGCGGATGAAGTGTGGAGGGGATACCAAACGAGCTTCGAAACTTCACAAGTGGTGTGATAGCTCGGTAGAGGAGGAGTTGAAATCAAGCGACACAGGGAAACAGCCAAACCAAAGGTCCGGTTCTGCTTTCCGTATGTGGCGGCCGCGATGCGGCATCGAGAAAGAGGCACCGGGCATAGAGAACAACAACAAATCACCGTGGAGGTAATAGGTACGTATCGCACGTGAGATACACCAACTCCAGTAGTGGTGAGTGGCGGTGGAGAGGGGGCCCGATATGGGAGGAGTTCTTTTTGTGTTTCCGAGAGAGGCTGCAAAGAGTAGAGGAGGACTGCTGCTCACCTGAGGTAGGTACACTCAGGTGGCAGTTGCCCTGTCGCGAGGCATACCGTGTTGGCGGCTCTTCGGGACTTCAATCCCCAGCTCACCGCTCCGTTCTGAACACTCCTCTCTACCCGATGTGTGTGTACCACGTGCGCGATGTCCTTTTCAAGTGCCGCAACCCTTATGGCTGGACGAGTTACTGTCCATAGATTAACGTGAAGGGACGACTGAACCGGAAAGTAGAATAACTTAAACTGTATCGAGGAATGACAAGCGATTCTTTACATTTGTCAAAATACCACTGCGGCTCGATTGAACTTTTCAGATTAGCTATAGTGATGGTGTTGTCTATGTTGATACTGTAATCGAAGTCAACTTGACAGTGGCTGTGTTAATGGGAACTAGAAGCAGTGCTCAGCTGTGTATTTAGTTTTTTTGTTTTTTTATTTTATCATCCTCAGCTTCTGGAAGTTACTGTTTTTTCAAAGTGAGCTATATACATCACAATTAGAAATTACAGTCTGGAACGTTCGAACCGAAGAACGGATTTAAAATGACTTTGAACCGGCCACCGTCTGGCCTCATCCACGATACCCAGCCACCTTCACTCATCGACAGATTCCTGTCAGCTGGATTAAATCATAACTAGTGTTCAAGCGTTGTACACGACCCGTGTAACAATGATGGGGGAACTAATTCGCGTGTCCGGAAGAGCTCCAGACGTCGCTGAATTCCTTCGGGAAGCTATGGTGTCCCAAAGATTTGCCGATGTTGCCCTCTGCTGTCCGGGTGGTCAGAGATTTCTAGCCCACCGCCTTGTACTTTCGGCTGCCAGCCCCTACCTTCAAGTGAGTTCTTCGTTCACAACATCTTACACATACCACCATGGTGCCATAGTTACAACGTTTTTATCATACGCTGCGCCAAATATAGTTTTTCTACTCCAATTTCAACGATCCTCAATCAAATTACACACGGAGAAATTCGTGAGTTGCGCCGATGGTTTGAGAAGAAGGTTTTGAACATGTGTAACTTATGTAAACCGGGAAGTCAGTTAAGCTGGTCACGTTTTTTTATTTACGCCGAATCTTTCCTGAGATGTCACCAAATCAAGTAGCTTGACTGATATACCAAACATTTTAGACGCGCAGCAACGTGGAACGAATAAGTTGACTCAACTCATTTGGTATTCGAGTACAACATTTTGCATAATTCAGGGCGTTCGACTGCTGCTGCAAGTATATCGGGTGATTGGACACATCTCGTTGAGCAGCAAATCAGTTTGAGACAAGTACAAGCTGTTTTGAATTCACATCAATCAATTCTGGATACCATCAGTTTCATGTGAGTGCTGAGGGTCCACCTTCTTCCAAACTCTAAATGCCACTGCGTTTGGACTTGTAGTTCTCCAAGACTCTCCATCGCTCTTTTTCTTTCTCTTTCATTACCCGTTCTGGCCAGTACACCACCTGATAGAATCTAGTTCCCTGAGGTGTCTAGTTATTGATACGTGACGTCTTCGCCAAACGTTATAGAAATTCGTTAGAAATCAATGTCAAGAGCTTGTAAGAATTCCGCATACATGACCACAGTGATTAAATTTCGATATTAACACTTCATCTGACGTCTAGTCAGAATATGAACCTACACATTTGACAGATCGATCATTTCACCTTCGTGTAAGAGATTAGCTTATACAACCGGTATCCAAGAGATCCGGAATAAAACAGTAAAAAATAGTGTTGAACATATCTGAACATCAGATATGTTCTTTCACTTCACCGCTTCTCGACTCGTTTTCCGGACCAATGTGCAAAGTCCAACGAAAAATCTTAGCACCTGACAGCAGCTTGGGATCTGATGACCTTAGGATTATCCGAAACAATACTCACTATTAGCCACACCTTAGTTCACCGCCAAAGGTGACGAACATTCCGTTCATATCAATTGCGCAGAACACTCTTATTGTTAGACGTCGACCGCATGAACCGGCTGTAAAACGGTTAATCGATGGATGACCACCGGGCCCCCATAAAGCGGTCCGTTTTATGGGGACGCAGCTTGACTCGACCACGTGCGACTTCATTCTTCACTGGTACTGACAATGAGCCCACAGTGGTCATCTCCATTCTGCACAGTTTTGACATTCAAGCCCATCACTCTATAGATTTTCACTATCATTTTCACTATACTCTGGCTATCAATGAAAATTGATAAGCGGTAATATATCGCGTGCTAAGTCTAAAAGGCGTATAAACCCTTTACTAGCTCAGCGATATCTTAATTCATCACCAGCTACCTCGCGTTTGAATACTGAATGAAAAAGTGCCAGTCACGTAGAGATGAGACTGCAGGTATAAAGCCGTGTTGATCCAAGCAATCATCTCATTCGCAACCGAATTTACGCACAGGCCTACAATCTGTGTATCAGTTTGAAAGAGCATAAAGTTCAGGAATGAATACTCCAACAGTACTATATTTATGTCAATTTGATAACTGGTTACAACCACCAATTAATACTTGCGTTCAATCGTCTGATTTGTTAGGCATTCTGTCAAACAGTCGTAACGGTAATTCTATCTGGAGAAAACTCTCTTCGCCCACTCAGAGTACAAATTATTATACACCTGCGTCATAGGTATAATAATATAAGGCGTATGCTTCACTTATCAGATGGGTCGAAACTTAAACAAAACTTGTGTTTAATAATCAGATACGAATATTTTTCACACTGTTTGTCACATGCTTCGTTCATTTTCATTCTTCTTTTTTTTCTAAATCTTATACACGGAGAAAATTTTACAGGGAAGTTTTCCGTACTGTATAGTAGTCATACGGTATACCTGCACTACGAGGATCTATACTTTGCCTGTACTCAGTGCGTGTAAAAAGTGTGATAGAAAAAATCTCCACAGTTCAGGTATAATATTTCGCGACTGCTATGAAGCATATATGATCCTCCCGTGTAAATGAATTTTCTCTGTGTATTAAGGCAATCGATAACCTGTCAGAAAACTATTCAAGTTCAGCAGTTAAAAATGGAAGATATTTTTTAATTAACAAGAATGTTCTACTCGCAATGGCTGCACCTCGTGCGGTCGTTAAATCGTTTTCCGATCGAGGAGTTCGATTTGGACGCCGATAAATTGAGTGAAGTTTCATTTATAGGCACGTTCTGTACACATACGGGTCTCACCTTTTGGAAGGATTAGTGTAACCGTTAATCGTGCTTCGAAATATTTCCAACCGAAGACCGAACAAAAAAGTGAGATCGATAGCATAAATCTTCCATACGTGGCTCACATTGTGATCGGTTGCTAAATGAACGCGGAACACAGTGAGCATGTGATGTGCCTATCGCATATTCGTGCAAGTCTCTCTCCAAAACTCGCAAGTCATTAGAACGCCTCTCCAGTTTTGGGGTCAGGTTGGGCAGTGGATATTGCTAGTTCGACATTGATGGGCTATGACTTACGAGGTACGTTACGAGACAGCATTTCAAAATTAATCACCAATAAATGGTACCCGAGTCTCAAATCAAGTTGCGGACGTTAGCGGTCAATTCGCCTAGACTTAGCCGATACCTAATTAACTGTAATCGTATTCATCAAACATTCATATGATACAATTAGGACAGCTTATGGTACAATTTTATTTTCATTCAGTCATAATTTGAATAATACATCATGCATGTGACTCGAAGTGTTGTTTGGGACTGTGCAGGTGTGCTCGAGCTAGAAGTCAATGAATGGACACGAAAGATTAGGATAGAAAGAAAAGAGAAATGATTGATTCGTTTATAGTCAAGATACAATGAAGTTCAAGTTGATATCATTCACCAACGAACCGTCTACTGAGAAAAAAAACATTAATTTGCATATTTGCAATAAATTTGAAGATACTTAATCGCTGAAATTTGGGCAATGGTTTCATCACAGTGTACTGAATTTCATATAATCGTAAATTTTTCATACCATGGATTTAACCAGGTGTGAAACAGTACTTGTCATCTGATGTCAATGACCACTCAATAACCTGTAGACGATAGCCAGCGCGGGATATTTATACGTATATTACTATACGTAGGCAAAGGATAAAAAGACAACAAAAAACCAATGCCAATGAAACTGGACAGAGCACCGTTAAACGGTCATATGTGCAATAACTTATCGTTCGAAATCAGCTACCAGCATCGAACTGTTCGCCACAGTCCATGTAACATTGACGGTCGTGCAAGGTTCAATGAACTTTATCAAAGAAAAGATCACGCGTGATATCTGGATACTTTCATTGTCAGCACGATATTGCCAATGACATATTTATATCTGCTTCAAAAGAGGGGATGATACCGCAAAATATAAATACTCGTGAAAGGCTGGTTAATTTATAGAGATCGTGTGACATATTCAATTAATGCAAATGCTAATTTTCGTCATGTGAAAGTAAAATCGACGAAGACCCAGCTGAAACGGTAAAAAATTGCAAATCACATGGTTAGTGAACACGTGTGTATTTATTCATAAACAAGGTCAGCATTTAACATTGTTTGTGTTTCGTGCAAAGTTGACAATAGGCTAAGAAACAGCTGTAAAAAATTTCACAGTCCACTGACACTTGATGTCACCGCGCATCACGATGGAATCGCCAATGTATAATTTACACTTCAAATCAAAACGATTATCCCGGTTTGTTGGGACACTTGGTTGCGTCTTCGTCGTAGAGGCCAGAAAAACGCCTGCAAACGATGACTGTGATTCATATTTATCTTATTCACCACGGAAAATTGTGAAAGTCAACAGAATAAAAAGCTTATGCCATATGCGTGATTCGATACGATGACTAATTAATTTTGGTGTCTACCGCACCTTATTTCATCAGATATAAATTGATTGCTTCCGTTTACCAAATACGCTATGCGTTTGTATGTGCAGTGAAAAAAAAAAATGCTTTCTATAATTACATGTCATTTTACTTGATTTCCCTAATTTTTTTAGTTGATTTATTATTTAATAATTTTACTATAATCAATGCAATGGTTGTTTGGTTTCCGAAATCCCGAAAATATTTAATTGGTTCAAATAATAACTTTTGAATTTGGGTAAATTTTAGTCGAACCAAGTGATTATTTCAGCGATTCAAAATACCTAAAATTATGTGAATACTCCTTAGAAGATATTTACGTGGTGTTAGAAAAGAAAAATCGAATCAAACAAACTTTGCATTGATCTTGGTAAATTTATTACATTTAGTCAGTCTTGTTTGAACTCAGAATTCGTTTTCCAGTGTATAATTCAAGCTAGACCACCAAGCTTGTGTCACCGAACGCCATTAATTATCCTCGCGTCGCTTATCGTGCACCTCTTTGTTATGCTCCGATGCATCCATACGGTAGTACTCGAGGGTGTTCGTTATTAAAGTAATTATTGTATCCTTGGACGGCTATCCCAAAGTCTGCGTGATACGGAATCAGAACAATGTTTGGCCAGTGCAGGTCGTTGCTATTATAGTGATGGCGATACCGTTTCAAAAACGATGCTTTGAACATCACGATATTCAATATCCAAATAATATTCAGGGCACAGTTTGATGTCCCATTTTAGAACTCATCGATCGAATCTAAGGTTGATTAATAGTCAATACGACGGACCCTGCGGCAAGAAACAAGATGAGCTTATTCAATGAAGACACGACGGTTATAGTAAAGAGCAGTTAAACGGTAATGAACTATGTGGTTTTATCAAACCATTTCAATAAGCCCATGCAATTTGCTACAGAGTGATTGAAAAAAGAATATTGTTTATAGACCGCTATTTAACTTACACGAACAGCTTTGGTGTGTTCACCTAGTATCATATACATATACATATATACCGAAACGTAGTCATCTTATTCAGATGGTGAGTTGTACAGGTACTCAAGTCTCACTCCAAATGTTTTAAAAACCCAAAATTTTCACTAACTTGATCAAATCTCATCTCATTTATATCAATTTTAACTTGAATACATGTCCGAGCGTCGATTACTAATCGAAAATTTTTATGGAGTAGTTTGACATTGGAGGTAATATCGAGCCGCTCAAGGGCTCGAAAGTATGTAATTTCGAAGTGATGATAAGAAGGTGAAAATTTACTGCACTCGTACTTACGATCTACTGTTCCAAAATTGTAGGTTATCATGCAACAGAAATCAGATTGAAAAAAAACGAAGTCGAGACTTTTATTTTAGAAATCTATCAGGCACACTAGCACCAAACCGAATGGTTTTCAATTTGCCAAGGTCAGGAATGACCGATAATTTATCTATACGCAGACGTTTGGTGGCTGCTTTCGAAATCAACGAACTTGTCCTTCAAGTTCGGACCGTCTGTTCTGGACGTTAGAGCAAAAACGGAGCACCTGAGAATCTCCCGCTGGGCTACCTTATGTTTTCAAATGGCTTCGGGGTGTTGCGTGAAATTATCCAATTTCAATTCACAGTTGGTTCTGGAACGTAGCGCACACATATTGGTCGAACCTATGAGGAATCGGTTTCATTTTAATGGGCGAACTGACAATGAGAATAAATATGGCATCTCCCCGCCTCTCGTGTCTAACATAACGTAACGTAAGCAAGTAAAGAATTGGTGTAACGGTTCCCTTTTCTCTGCGCTATTACAGCTATGTCACGTGGAGTGACGGGCGCGTTTAGTTGCCTTCGCCTATGATCACGCGAATAAAATTGATGAATGCAGAGGTTAACCGTACGAGCATTACGTAGGTATGGTTCCTAACCTACAGAAGGAAAAATACTTTCTACGGAAGTTTATTAAGAGCGCTGATTTTGTTTAATTTCTCGTTGTATATTTTAC
Source organism: Diprion similis (assembly GCF_021155765.1). NCBI lineage: Eukaryota > Metazoa > Arthropoda > Insecta > Hymenoptera > Diprionidae > Diprion > Diprion similis. Next base: position 4,147,943 of record NC_060106.1, read on the forward strand.
TGAGTTATCGTATGTGCGCATCGCTGACATTTGCTGGATCGTAAAAGTAGATTCGGATGAATACTAGCCTTTTGTATTCGAGTAACCCTTCGCCCCTGCTTTCGGATCCAGAGACCCCTGACCTCCATTTAGAAAGAATTCGATGGGAATAACGAAGCTGAGTTGCTGTAGTTTTGCCGACACGAAGGCAAGCCTAATATATCCGTCAAGCCAGTTTCCTCTGTAAAAGAAATACAGCAAAGAATAAAAATAAAAATACGATGAGACGACGATGAGAGAGAAGAAAAGAAACACCATGAGAAGTAAATACCCTGCTGTGAGCTACTTCATTATGATCGTGTAGCATGGTCCAAAGGCACGTACTATTGATGTGTATAATTAAATCGCCATATTTCTGTGCAGCGTTCGAATGCTTGCTCAGACACACTTGGTTCGCTTCTTTTTATTTTCTCATTGTTTATTTGTTGCTCTGTCGGTTAGCGCCTATACAAACTTGTATAAAAGGTGTAAAGTTACGCAACAAATGGCCGATGATCATGTACTGGGCTTTGCACATCACGGGCATGGATCCATACACTGTAGTAAGTATCATCGTACGTACGTACGTATGCACGTCAATAGACGTAAAACGCCACATCGTGACCGGACTATCATGCCCGTTGCTCTACGCAGAAGTCAGGTCTCAATAATATAATCTCCTGCATAATTCAGGAAAGTTGCAGCAATACGGTTATATCTCAGTCCCAGCATCTTTCCCACACGAGAATCTCTGCTCTCCGGTTCACCGTCTACAAGAACTATAACTGTATCCAGGCAATTCAGCGCGTTATTGACGTCGTTGTTAATGTGCCATTACTATGTTAGAACTCGGACGTTCGCCCAGCTATCACGATTCGAGTTTTCTTTCTTGCCTTTTTTTTCATCAAGTTGTCACATTTTACCACCACCAAATTTAACCCAGACCTCTTTAACGTCTCTACAACGCCGTAGTCTAAGATGGTATAAGCATGTGAGCAAAAAATGGTGTTATCCAAATATTTCGATGGTGGGCATAAAAAAATACGCAACCAAAAACGCATTAGTGTATGCTCAGGACGTCGTTAGGATCCATAAATCTTTCAAAGGCAAAACCCGCATCGTTACGTAGCGATTTCACAGTTTTTATGATGACCTTATTTCGTTTTTTCCTTTCCTCTTCCTTTTTTTCGCGGATTGACAATGAGAACCACGCGTTAGTGGCGAGCAGCGAGCTTATTAATGCATAGACACGCAATGCCAGATTGGTAAAAGTAAACATTAGGAGTAAGGTGAAGCATAACTAATCTGACTGTAATGTTTGCGTTATTTCACTACTCACATAAACTTGCATTTATTATTGGGGACTTACTCATGTTCTAATATCACCGTATACATTTCTGAAAGTTCGAAAATGCAAAATACTGTGTCCAAGGAATGACGATAACATTGCCGGCAGGATATGGTGAACGGTGACTTTTTACAAACGAATGATTGATAGATCAGGTTCATAAATCTCGGCTAAAGGATAGGGTCAAACCCTACCACCGTGGCAAACATGTAATCATCCACCATATCTAGCCTTAAGATTCGTGAAAAATTTGACAAACATCATGATATATACGGATTACAGGTAGGTGTAACGTGAGATTAAAATGGGTGTAACAAAAATAATCGCTGGGAGATAAATTAGAAGCTTGTCTGACATGCTGGCTTCAATTATAATACAGCTATAAGTTCCAGCAAAGACTGAGATGTCGTACTTCCTCGGGGCAAGTACTACAGCACATGGCACAAAACGCTAGCCAGATTTCAAGAGATCTATCAGTTTCACATTTAATGAGTTTAATAAGCATCCAAGAAGGAGAACGCCGGTCGGGGAAACGCAACCATTGAGCTTTGCGATTTACGGTAACTTATGGTCACCGTGGCAATGACCTGGCCTTTTACGATCATCGTCTCCCAACGGCAGTCTCGCTGATCTTCCGCAAGAAATTTGCTGCTCACAGAAGTTATTTATACATCGAAGATCGCTCATGATCATGTCGCTTCTTCATTGATCTAAAAGGCGAGATTTTCCGTATTTCTTACGGACATTTTCGAAAAGTAATTCTGCTCTCAGACCTGGCTTGTGGAAGAAATAAAACGAATTCCGTTTAGATCATTACTTTTTAACATCCCAAGACTGTGATTCTGATAAAACGTATGAAACGCTATATTAAAACATGAAATCGATCTCCATTTTTTTATATGCCGGTTGCTAGAGTTATATGATGATGAATGAATTCTTCCCGTACATTTCAATGCATGTTAAAACTGAGGACATCACTCGACCAGTTTCTGACGATTTATCTAAGGTAACGAAAGGTTTTTGACTGACAATTTAACTCGTGTTCTGTACAGGTAACCAAGTCTTTCAACGTGGGTTGAAGAACTAATAAATTGCCAACACCAATTGAATAAATCTTTGGTTAGATCGTGGTAGCCAGAATCTTTTGGCCCAATTTGTGGAAGTGTAAATGATGCCAGAAGAGCGTGGTATCCCCTAATTGAGCAGCCTGCAGTAGAGTTTACAGCGTCATATCGTTTCTATCAGGCTCTTTTTCCCGCATAAACAACACTCTTAATTATTTGAACCGTTGATTACCGTACGCGCACTTCCGTATATCATTAGGGTTCAAATCTCACCTTCAATAGCGGTCTTGGAACGAGTCACGCTCTGAACGATACACTATCTACAAATATATTACAATGTGGGACTTGTGTTTCTCTCTGGTGAAAATGATCTCTGTTTCTACTCTTTGACGACGGAACATCGATAACTAACAGAAATATCTCCTCAGTCCTCGCAGCTGGGGACACGGAAACTTTTGTCCCACATTTCCACGCTCACTTGGGTTGAGTAATCAGTACCTTCAGAGATGTTGTTCTCATTTGACAACAAAGTGCAAAGAATCAACCTAACTTGCATTTTTTCGTTCACACTACGTCTAGAGCCTCATCTTCTGCGGCGACAGCAAATTATCCTTTTTTTCGGAGTGAAGCAACGACATTATTGAATCATCCTTCAGAGCCTCCATGTATTGGCAGATGTAACCGATTTGTAAATGTACCGGTCCAGACCTAGCGTAACCGAATTCGATTTAACGGATCCCTGATCCTCGTAATACGAAAAAGGAATGTCCATTGCCTGGACTCAAGGGTTCTTTATCCTTAACTCTTCAACAGGCCAGCATGGAACCACAGTACAAAAGCCGTTGGGTATGCCAAAAGCGAAACGAGAAAACGATATACATGTAAGTTTGTCGTGTCCTCGGATTTATAGTTCGAGATATAATCTGTGAGCATGCGGTGACTGCATCGCATACAGATGTTAAATCTAGTACATTTTTCTCACGAGAAATGTACATGCGCATCTGAGAAGATGGAAACAAAAACAATAACTGAAAGATAAAAAATTATAATTCAACATCAAAGACGGTAGCGTTTGCTGCAAGAACGACGCACCTCCCGCCGCGCCGATCTATTCGCAGACTCTAATTGTAAATAGCTCGAGACATTTCTTCCCGGAACAATTTTTCATTCTTTCGAGCACCTTCCGCTGCTTTATTAGATTAAAGACTGTAGACTATATCGTGCCAAAAAATCGGTCGCTACTTTTTTATTACCATAAACCATGCAGCAATGCAATATGCATGCTTGTATGTTGTTCGTTCGATCGATCGGCAACATCGGGCTGATTTATAATGCATTAAAAAAACGATGTGTGATTTAACATCGCATTCTCTGTTTCAGGAGGTCTTGCTAGCGCACAGCAAATCGGCAGGATTGTGCGAGCCAATAACAGTAATACTGGCCGAAGTGGAAGGACCTGAATTGGCGGCAATTTTGGGTCTGATCTACACGGGAAACGCGGCCATAGCGAGACCGAGATTAGACGCGTTTTTGAGGGCGGCGCAAACGCTTCGCGTCAACCTCCCTCCGCTGCCGGAAATGATGACGTGCACGGATGACTGTAAACCGGAAGATATAAAAGACGTGAAGTTGAACACGACTTATCTTCAATGTCATCAATACCCTCTGCTTTCGTACAGAGACTGGTTTCAGCAACACGAAACGAATATCCACTCGTACAACTCCTTATACGATGCGGGGCGTCACCGCTACGTCAAGTCCCACGAGGTTTCGGAAAACCCGAAAATCTACCCTCCTCAAGATTCCAAGATAGAAACAAACCACCCAAAAAGTCCAGACGTTCGCAGTGAAAACTTCGCATCGAAACGACCGGACAAACCAGACGCGCAACTCGATACGAGATACGGCTTGGACCCGAAGCTCGACCTTGAGTCAATTCAGAAAAGGAACGGGCAATCCGAAGTAGAGAAGATGTCACCCGCCATGACAGGCTCGCCGAAAGGACATCCGGAAGCCGTTGTCAGGCCGGCGGACGGCTGTCCAGCAGAAGCGACTGCCATGAACCTGTGCAAGATATCGAGGAACACTGATGTGCACCAAGTCCTAACTGAAGTTGACGATAATGTCCGAGCTTCCAGGTTTGGAGAACGACTTACGGGTGTTGAAAACGTGGCGAATTGTTCGACCAATTATACGACGGCAAAAGGATCCTTCACGACAACTGACCGGCAGGTGACACGCTCAACGCAATTGACTGACACGAGGAGAGTTTCGTTGCACGGTGAAAAAGATAGACCATCGTTCCCGATGTCAGGTGAAAAAAGTCACGGATCTCCGAGTAAAAATTTGGAGAGCTTGTTCGATCTCAGGGTCCCTTCGTTGCATGAATCCGGACATGCGGAGTCTCCGACCATCGGGAAGTTTGGCTACGTTCCAGGTGAACAAGGCACCGTATGCAGAGATGCCTGTTGCAAGTGGAGACCACCCAGGAAACACGTGGCTAATCACGTCACGGCTTCCCCGTGGCGGCAACTGACAAGACCCCATCATTCCCCGAAGATACAACCGATAGTGATGGTTCAGAATCATACTGGCAATTGTGTAAGTTTATATTACATGCTTTCTTTGTATATGCTATTCAATTTTTCATGCTTCAGGCATTTCTATGCTCGTAAATCCATGGAAGCGTTCAACGTAATTTTAGCAATTTTCAGTAAAATTGAATATCCCTGCACGAGGTAATAAACTTTGCCAATGTTGTTTTTTACTGCTCTTGAAAAGTTCGTTTCTTTTGTTAACTGTTTGCGATGGGGAGATACATAGCTAGTATAGATCGTTAGATACTGGTGAGAACAGACGCTCTACGTAGTAGGTACTACTGGTACAATTCATTGTGAAGTTTAGGGACACGCTAAAGGTTTCCCATGCCTGAAATAATGATGCAGGGACGCAAGACGAAAGGATTCATCGGCGTTATCTGAGACGATCCCTACATTCGTTTCTATTTTGTTATAATTAACTTATTTTGTAGGTACTGTAGTTTCACATATTTCGTTTGACACGCAGGTCTCGAATTAATCCCTTATAACCTTAGCTAACCAATTTCGATACTTCCATAGTTGTCGTACACACTTAATTCTCATGTATTCATCGGCTTCGGATTTCAATATCGTGATGTGAAAAAGTCAAACGGTCGGTAAACCACTGTGTGTTTCTTGAAAAGGTATCCAAGGAGCTCAAATTGGAAACAAGCGTAAAATCGGTTCCAGCCATACGATAAAATTATCAATTATCTATTAGCCACGGCCTTTGCTCTGACCAATGAAATTCACGATAGAAATAAGAGACTGCAAGTTAAAACTTATAAGAGACATCATCAAAGTTCATCTCGCAGTTTCCTTCAACAAAAAAGTAGGTATACAATCGTTCAGCACGAAATCTGTAATTCTTAGTGCGATCGTACGAATGTTGAAATCTATTCTTGCTGATGTTTCTAGGCGGTGAGCGCGAGGTTAACCAAAAAACGATAATCCGCCACTGTAAAACCAAACATGAATGTGTATGGAATATTAATAAGTATTAAATACTGTGCCCATTGTATCATTGTCGTTCGAGAAATAATTGGAATTCAGTAGCTAATATAAAAAGAAGTAGTAGGAAAAAGAAGAAGAAAAAAACACATTGATCAATGACAATGAAATGGTGGCTACTAAATTCGTTTGAATAATAACCATTTGTCATATGCTAGATTGTATATAACTCTGTTCGCGAAAGACAGAGAATCGCCGCGTGACTCGTACGCATGCATCACTCGGTGTGCGAGTACCGACCATGATGAAGTGCACAGCCAGTCAGCTATTGTGTGCCATGGGCAATGAATAAATTACAATAATTCATGCGAGTCAATTAAGTGCGCACAGAGCCAAGCGTCTGGTGCAACAAGATATGACGTATACCCACACAGTGCGTTGCGTTCTTCCGTTTTTACTTGTTAGGAATTACACTACCAGACCGTATAACGTTATATGTGACTTCAGGGATAATTTGTTGGAATGAGCATTAAAATTACGTGAGATTGATTTGCGTTAACGAGGCGGAGATATGTAATACCTTAATTCTTGGTAATCAGTTATAATCCGTACAAACGGCTTTCCTTTTATTACTTTCGCCAAGGCAATAATTTTCAAAGACTCCAAAAAGTAGTCAATTCACTGGAAGGGAATCCATCAACCGAAATACTGAATCCTGGCTTGTTATGAGGTTTTTTTTTATCAACGATGGTGAATTCACGTCGATGGTTAATGGAGTAATTACATCACTCTTGCTGGTTTGTCGCCATACCTTTAGACTACTTGGCATTTCCCTTATGAAATGCGCATGCAAACTACAATAATTTTCAGTAGCTCGACTGATCGCGTATAAGCAGTAAAATACACAGACGTAAGGTTTGTGGTAAATTAATGTGCAAATTTGGAAAATTTGCTAAACTTCACACATAAATTTTATTCGAATCGTTAAAATCACATCATTATTCATACAAGTTAACGATGTAATCTCTTAACCCGATTTAATAATTGGGTTAAACATATACTTGCACTAGAAATGTGTGCAGTAATTTGAGCAACGTTTTCTACGGTTCACGTTTAAAACATCATTTTGCAAGCGGTAGTAATTTCTGTTGTTTCCAGTTATATTGATAAATCAAGGCGTGTTTGTCTTTCTCTCTAATAGTAACTATTCCCACGTGTAAAAGTATTAAACTAAATGCGGTCACAGGCATTTAAAAACTATGTATATATGGTTTCTGCACTTGTACAAAACGTTTGAAAATTGACGATTTAAATACGCTTATACCTGCGGGTATTTTATCGGTTTTGGAAATGACGTGATAGATTGACTTGTAAGTACTTTCTGTGTAAAAAAAAAAAATTGGGCTCTCACAGAACCATATTTGCGATCAATTCGCATCGGCTAAAGTGAATAATAATCCTTTCTGGAAAGATGGCCATAAAAAAATGGAATAGAACTTTTAAAAAAGCATTAAACCAATATAATCCGAAGCTGAAAACTATTCTAGACACTTTTGAATCATGTCAGGCTGTCTATATACCTTTACAACTTTGCAAGCACTGACTATCATTTTTGTAACTTCAGTGCGGCTGTAGTGTGTATTTATGGGGGTTTTCTCACTTTCGAATTATGAAACGCTTGCGGTTACCGAAAAACTTGGTTACTCTACGATTATCGGTTTGCAACCAGAGAAGCGTGGCTACAAGTTTTTACAGCTTCATCGTCAACACCTCTTCAGCTGTTATACACGACCATTTCAAGTAGTCGATGGTAAACAAACGTCTTGTCAGATTCCTTATTGAACGCGAAATTGTAAAATGCAAATTTAAACATGCGATGAAGAGAGTGGTTATCAGTTGTAAATGAAATTGATACGGCTTGAAGAGTCGGTGGCATGAAGTCTTCTCACAGAATATATGGCACTGGTACAACCATCAAACTTATGCTGCGTTATAGACATGTTCTTTTACATAAAAATCCATGCGAGCATTATACACATCGTGTTATTCATACCGAAGTACAAGACAAAATGAAAGTCGTGTATTAAATACAGCATAAATGTTGTCTACGCAAAAAGTGATAACGGTATCAAAACGAGATATACGGTATGGTTGTAAAACAGCTTTAGAAATGAAATACTCTCTGGCGAAACCAGAATCGTCGACTTAAATTATTTTATATATTTGAAATTCCAATGAGCTACACCGCTATCCTGAAAATTATCATTAATATGCATTCCCACAATTTAAGTGCTCAATATTCGTATATGGTCTTAAAATATGTCAACGATTAAGAGTTCACCCCGAGTTCTGAAAAGAGTTAAAAATCAGACGCTGCTGGCAACCTGGTAGGTCGAGCTCGATCCAACCAAAGTTATGATTAAGTTATCAACATACGGTCAAAGTGATGATTGAAATTCACTAAATATAGCACCTAAGTTATTTCTCCTGCAAGAGGCATTAAATCTAACCCAGGTAACAGGTTACCATACACCTGTTCCCGATCAGGCGGGTCACCTACGAGTGGCTTGGTGAGAAAGACCACGCAGGTTGGATAACTGATTGTGAGTTAACCTAACCGTTAGGGCGACCCTGAGGAACTTGTCTTGGTGCAATTCACGCGATTAAGAAAGGTACGGAGTCGCCTCCAGCGAAAACTAGAATACGACATACGAAGAAGAGCTGCTCCCCAGTTCCGTGCATGCTCGTATAAACGGTTACCCATGTTTCTAAGGTCAGCAGTCATTCGTACTTGCAGTAGTTCAACCGGAGTAAAAAGGGGATTCGAAGCTCAAGCGAAGCTGGTAGCTGAACTTCCAGGAATGAGTAAACGGTACATACTTTGAGAGATATTTGCAGACTGTAGTAAGAGGTATGTAGAGTCGTCGTTAATGACTTCCAAATGTGATTAATTTCCGAATTCTTCAAACATTCGAGGAGTACTCTCGAGGTGTGGCGATGTAAATATCACGTGCCTATACCGCAGGGCATCAGACTCGGACTCCCGCATGGTAAGTATCAAAGTATATTGCCGTGGTCTAAGCTGTTTGACTAGTAGATAGGTAACATCGTTGATTATTTGGCTGTAATATATGGTTCACGGTCAGTGCCAAGAAGACGAAGTCACATTAGCTCATGACCTTATTACAGGTTATGCACAGTGAACGGATAGAATAGTGACTAGGTAAATTAGATGAAGTTTTGAGGTAGTCACGCGAGGAATTATCGGGCGCCACAATCTGAACGCCAGGGGCTGAATCAGATAACGTATGACCATGCCTCTGACAGCAGATATTCATAAAAGTAATCCACGTGGAACACAGACGCTGCTGTGTGGACCGGTAAAGATAGAACGCTACTCGCGATCATCGTACGCAAGTAAGATAAAAATGTAACTATCGGCCGATGACTTTTATGTTATTTTGAAAATCAGAAGATTTTAATACTGACGAAACTTTAAAAACCTTTTGGTGGATTACCGTTCGTTGACATTGTTTTCCAAAGCAGCTTTCTAATGCGAAACATGTTAACACACAGATCTGACCGTTTAGTTCGGTACTGAAAGAATCCAATTAAAGTACCGGGACGATATACAGTCGTCACCAAATATAATTTTCATTTTTGTAAAAAAATTCTTTTCATCCGTCCACAAGTTACCAAGAGTCTGTCGCGATCTTGTGATCGACTTTCATATCCTTGAGGTCTGATAAAGAAAAAAACGTTCGAGACGTATAAAAACGATTCCCGCTTCGAAAGATGAAATGTAATGGGTTGTCAGGTCTTGGTAAAGTGCTGTCGAATGATAATTAAGAATCTAGCTGATGGATGGTAACTGTTTTAGTTGACTATGCAAAATCGTTGGGCGTTGGTTGACTGTAACGTTTCATCTGGCATCGATTATACCTAGTTATTATCGAATAATTAGCAGGAAGTAGTTTCGAAATGACTTGTAGTCTCATTAGAATCACTATGCCACTGATTCTTCCTTAACCCTGTACGGATCATATATTTTTCCATGGCACCCAGGCTTTTACGGTTCGTTTTCCTCCTGCCGCTTAAATCTCACGTATTTGGGGAGAAAAAAATCTGAAAAAATTCTGAAATACCCTACATTGATTCTACTTTAAGGTTTCATAGTTGTTATAGTCGTCACATTGGTTTTATTTTTTAATAAAACGTTTTAAACAGCAAGGTTTTCGAATACAATACTTTACATTGGGTCGAAAAGACCCATATGATCCGCGTAGGGTTAAGAGTATAAATGGACTCAAAAAAAAACTCGTTTGATGATTCGGAAATAAAATCAACTATCATAATTAGAATTTGCGCGTGACGTTACATGATTTGTAATAACTAAATTAGTCGGTTAGTCAAGTAAACCAATGAAAATGTTACCGATGATTTGTGGCTCCATCTTAACGTTAATTTTTTCTGACCACCCAGTTTTTATATTCCGTTATTTGAATCGCAGAGAGTATAACATCCGCCCACGATATATTTCAGATACCTACTTGATGACCACCTGAGTAGGTTGACGTAATTCAGACTTCGGAATAACAAAGTATTATACCCATTATGGTTCAGCGCCGTGGCTAATCATTGAATAATCACCTCCCGCATCATGGTAACGCTTATTCATAAATCTCGTTTGTCCTAGAAAATGCTATCATCAATGCTACTATAAAAATTCCAAGGTGCTAATCAGATTCACTGTGATCAGTGTTTATCAAGGTGTGCTTTATACCGCGTGCCCCTGCTTACTTGTAGCAATTACCATTAGACTCACACTTCTCTCAGAGCTGGTTAACGCATTCACGTTAATTAATAATCGAAATTTCTGAAGACCTCGAAATGCGAAAAGGATTTCTTTGATAGAGATGTTTGGGAGATTGAAACGTAAACAATTACTTATGCCTACAAAGTAGTATACATATACGATAGATGTAGTAACCGACCATATAAGTAAGCAAGCATTTGGGTTAACACAGTGAAAACCTGTGTAGGTTTGCATAAGTGTTATAGGTTATAGGCCTGTATAAGAGGTATAATTGAGTGCTCTTCAACGAAAACTGAACTGCAGTGCTTGGCACAGTTGTGAGTGCACAACATTCATTCATGGAATTTTTCAGTATGAAAACGGAGGAAGAAAAAACAGTTAGTTCGACGAAAGAGGCACGCTAGACCGGTTAGGTCAAAGAGAAGACCTGGGCGGTGAAAAACTATGCCTAATCTCTACGCATCAATTCTATTCAAACGGTTAACGGTACTTGTCTTACGGGAGATCCTCTGCACTGTAAATTCGGAACCAGTAGTAGTGTTCTGAGTATTTTGTTTCTCGGCGTCTCTCCTTTCTACTATCAATTATGGTAATGTCATGTTTTAGGAGCCAAATGGAAGATTGCAGCGGCTCTTGTCGTCGGAGGTAACCCGAATAGAACCAGCAATACCTCCAGGATGTCAGCCCGTCGTAAACGATCAGTACCCTAGGCCGGTTGAGAGCACCAACGGGTTTCCAGCTTTTGAGGTTCCTAACACTACGAATATCCCGTATCCGAACGAAATCGAGCTGCTGCGATTGAAAGAGAGGAAATTGGAGGAATTCTACAGAGCGCAAATGCTCTTCCCTGGCCCTCAGCCAATCAGACCGTCTCCGGTCAGTTTCGGGGTCAACCCGACTTACTACCAGAATCAAAACTCTCCATCTACGCTGCCGCCTCCATGTGTTCCCATACATCCCACCCCAGTGCCAGGTCTCACAGCCGGGATTCCCATCACCCTACCAACCGTCCAACCCCGTCCAACCGTCGAAGTTAGTCAAACTTCTCTACCACCCAACGGTAAACCGGAACTATCTCATCCGGTCAGCCGGCTTTGCGATTCCATGAGGGACAACGAACCGCAAACTAATCACTCCACAAATTTAACCATGAGCGTTGAAGAGGAACCACGAACCTTCTGCACTCTGGGAGAAAAGATCAGCAATTCGATTGATCAAAGTGACTCGAATAATAACAATCCCTCGGTCGCTGACGGAGGACAAGGTCGCGGTATTACGGAATCCCAGCTTACCGTCGACGATCACCGCTGCGAACAGTGCGGAAAAACCTTTGTCACGAGAGCCTCTTTGAAAGTGAGTTTGATAAATTGATAAAGTGAACCCATATGCACGGGCAGCAGTCAATGGTAGTAGCTCTTGTTGTCAGTCGCGTATTCAGCCTTCGGAAGGCGAATCGAATCCATTCAATTATGAAAATATGAATTTGTCGATAGTTAAGGGTATACGAGGTGTGTCGACTGCTATGCTAAGTAAGAGCGCAATTCTTTTATAGCCGCTTGAAATGTTTACCGACGGGACACATATTTTCTGCTGTTTCTAAGACGTCTATCATCTGAGTATACACACCGTACGTGGTGAAATTTTCAACGATTCTCTCTCTGTCCATTATTCCCCCATCTGACGAACAAAGCACTTGTGTGTTATCGCGTGATGACTATAGGAGCCTGCTCATTGCCTGTTTCAGGTTCACGCACGTACCCACTCCGGCGAGAAACCTTTCCAGTGTTCGGACTGCGGCAAGCAGTTCTCCCAGCTGCGCAACTATAAATATCATCGTAGCGTCCACGAGGGCACCAGAGAGTTCGCAGCAACTTGCCCCGAGTGCGGAAAGTACTTTAACGATAGAGGATACTTGAGTTCGCATATGAAAATCCATAGGAATCGTAAGGAGTACGCGTGCGGTGAATGCGGGAAGAGCTTCAATCAGAGAGTGGCGTACAACATGCACGTGAGGATTCACACGGGCGTGAAGCCACACCAATGTGAGCAGTGTGGCAAAGCCTTCTCGAGGAAAATGCTATTGAAACAACACTTGCGCACTCACTCCGGGGAGAGACCGTACCAGTGTCAAGTTTGTCACAAGGCCTTCGCCGACAGGTCCAACATGACCTTGCACACCAGATTGCACTCCGGACTGAAGCCTTACCAATGCACCCTGTGCTCCAAAGCGTTCACCAAGAAGCATCACCTCAAAACTCACCTGAATTACCACACCGGTACCAAACCGTATTCATGTCCGAACTGCGGCCTCAGGTTTTCGCAGAGCAGCAACATGCGGACGCACTTCAAAAAGTGCGCGGTAAATAATCCGAATTCTAATCAAGTCAGTCCCACCGCCGACGGAGGTGCTGGTCAAAGTTCACGGGAAATCAAATCAGCTCTCACTACCTTAAATGGCGTCGATCCAAGAACGCCATCAGCCGATCTTACACCGCCTAACTCTGACCAAGAATCTAGCGTCCTAACACCGTTATCCTCTAGGAGCTTACCGTTAGAGATTACTTAAACGTAGTGATTTTTGAAAACGGTGATTGATCTTACATCGTGGTTTACGGTACTCCTTTGAAATCCGCAATCCAGTTTCAACATCCGTCCTAAATCATTTTATAGGTATACTTGTTTGAAAATAATAGGAATTGTATGTATATGTAACATACAAAAATTAGGTAGATATTTCATTATCATGACCGCGAGTAATCCTACTACATGTACGAGCGGGACAATGAAGAGATCGAAATTCGAGAATCACCTTCGATTTCAAATTACCGTAAGGAAGGTCATGAGTCATAAATTTCGTCTCAGTGTCGCCTTCTCAACACGATGCTCGCGTTTCTCGATAACTCACTTTCTCACAGTTCGTATGGTAAGATATCACGATAAACTCACGCCTGCAAGCTGTGAGCATGATCCGATTGATGCAATATTCTTTTCTTTGATGTGTCTTCGAAAGTCAGATTCACAAAGTCAAAATTAACTTTACCTAGAGATACGTTACAAATTTAACTATATCTTCAGAGTATGATTCACGGGTTGCGAAAAATTTACCCGATTCCTGCAACATAGGAGGCTATTTATTATGTATGTCACGTTACTGGGAATCACAAAACGTAACGATAATTACACAGACATGTTCGGCACATCGTTTCGAATCAACGATATGACGATTATTTAAATTATAGATATATACTAATATATATATATATTACCATGTACAGTCCGTGTATAAGTATAGCTGTAAGATGTATGAATTGTGCAAATTATGTAATATATTATATTCCAAGCAAATTTTAATATATTTCAATCAAACCATCCACACAGACGTTTCATACGCAACGTTGATAATAAAAAAAAGTTTATTTCAAAAAAGATAATCAAACAATATACATCCACAAACGGAGATTCCCGTTCATCCCGATCCTCAAGATTGTAGGTTAATCTAATAGTTTTTTTTTTATATCATAAATAATTGTACAAGTCAAGGTAAGAGAAACGTAAATATAAGTTAGTAATCAATTTCGAGAAGGTTTAGAACGGAGTACCAACAAGATGAGATCATGTTACAGTACCCTGCACAATCCAGACATTATTTCTTCACTTTTAACTCGCAGCACGTCGCACGGGGAATAAAAACACCACAAACAGTAAACTGTGGACGATCGTAGCAATGTTTATATCTTGCTGAAGAAATGTTACCGCTGCACATACACATATACAGATGGATATAAAGTAATAAGAATGGTACCGAGAAGGTGTCGAGGATGCTGCCAGTGACGACGATAATGACGATGATGATGATAATGATAGGGCAGAGAGTCGTTCGTAGCAAATGAAATACATACATAATAATAAATCGTAGATACACGAGGCCTCGATTTCAATCCGGAATCTAAACAGCATCTCGAGTCGGAATGGTGGGCAGGTATAATAAGATACAAATAGAATTGAACGTGGAATACACCAGAGTAACGTAGGATTCCTGCTTTACTGCAGACGAAGCGTAACGTGCAGACGTTTCCAGGTGTATCAGATTACGGTAGCGAGTATGGTCCATAAGATGAGTACGATGCGACGGTGAAAACTATCACCACCACAGGTAAAGTGCATCCAGCATCGGAGCTCACAACTGAACTGCCGGAGTATTTATTGTCGGGAGTTAAGGAAGTGTACGCGTAACGTGTCTACGTGGGCATAATCTATGCAGGGGCATTGCTAATGTTAAATGGCGCAATTCATACCTCAAACCGGAATCAAAAACCACATCGTGTAAATCGGTGACCGCTTGTCCATCACCTCGGGAACTGAGAGTACCAATCCTTGGCAATTCAGACTCTCGGATATGACATGGCTTGGTACTTGACAGCGTCACAATACAATTACGGTAATTATCGTATGGCACTTGAAGCGTGTGGCGCGGGAATGAGTAGACATTTGCATGTATCGTGCATGTATGCTGCTATAGCCACGAATGCGTGTAGGTAAAGAATGCTGTACCTTAATCCGTACGCACAGTGTCTACGCCCACCAACGATATTCGTTGGAATACTTGGGTGGACGGACGCCATTAGTAACAAGACTGCTGTTAGAAGAACTGCCGGATTAATATTTCGAATGCTGCACTTTTACCGACGCGGCATGACGTTTAGATAGATCGGATAGCCGCGGGATAGAACGATCATGAAATCGTTATCGTCGCAAATGAACAACTTGATCGTTGAGAGTGAATATGAAAAAAGGCGAAGACCAGCAGAAAGATAAATCTAAAGTCGAGATACGGAAGACACGAAGACCAAAAACTCGAACCTCGTAGAAAAAAAACGATACATTCAAACTCACGGGTCTATTCTGATAGAGGCAATTGTACTGTGACAGTCGAAATGTGATGATAATACCGTAGCAGAGAGGTGATAAGATCCTTCTAGCAAGTAATAAACCAGTGCCTACAGCATCATCGGCGAGCAAACTATTACCATGAAGAAAGAAACGAACAAACAAACATCCTGCACTTAGAATCGAGACAGAGATGTTGAAAGAATGATCGGCGATCAACCAAATCACGGGTACCTAAGGCAGGAAAGTCAGGTTATATGTCAGTCGCTAATTGGCAAAAAGCGTGTATATAATTATATATCTCTTATCAAATGAATTCAGTGTAAGCTATTTACATGGGTTATTACTTGATAAATTGGGACGAGGTACCATCTCGCACAGTATTCCCAAGGCATTAGCCGCGGCCTGCGAATATCCTAATAATATAAATTAAGGTCGATACAACTTTCGAGTTGAACGCGATTCGCGACTCCCTGACAAGGCGAGGATACCGATAGGCAATTGGAGTAAATTGCAATATAGCTGGCTATAGCGATTCAGTTTGCGCATGCAATTGATTATTGCGATTATGGGAACAAATCGTTGCACGGAAAACCCGGACACCTGATCCTACATTAGAGATTCAAATCTTGCGTGGCAGCTGCGGCCCTTACGGCTGCAAATAGAACTTGCGGCATGACTATCTTTCACTTAGACCACATTGCACTGCAGTTGCCCCCTTCGCTATTTCGTTCACGATAACGCGTTCACCCGGATCATAGATAAGAGACGTTACATACGCGCGGGCAATAATTCTGCGTATGAGACTCGAGGCTTGCTTCGTCAGAAATATCAAGTAACAATTCGTGTCAAGTCTCAGACGTTGATAAATTCAAGGGAATCTTGATTCGACCGCGTATATCTACTGCACCTTCACATAATTATACTCTCTCTTTCTCATGTACCTACGCATTCGCAAAGGACCAGTCACCAGACAACCCCGTCCACTTTGATCAGTGATCAATCTTCGAAAACAACTCAAACAACATTTGACTACTGTGACATTTAGTTGCCAGACACACGCGCTGCAATCAATACCGCTTCAGTTTGATCCGTCAAACAGATCACGGATTTATTCGACCCACATGATGCAGGCATAAACACAGACTCTGGCACATTGTATACTGTCCTGGAATGCAGTTATGCCAATTTATGCAGTGGGCAAATGTTCCTGCCTATATCGCTATCTTTGGCACGGATCGAGGTGCAGGATAGGTAAACAAGCACCTACAACGTACTCAAATTTCGCCTCGAACGTCAAGTTTTTGCATCAGTCCGGGGTCGTCGATGCGATTTAATCTAAACGCTAGTCTGGTTCCAGTCGTATGTGACTTTTGTTCCATTGTCCTGTTTGTTCCTGAATCTATATTGGAGCGGATATAAAGAGTTCGCGGATCCAAGAAGCAATTATAAGCATCTGGATTAAGAAGTCGCGTAATGTTAAAGCGGCGGCTCTTTGATTAATTATGGTGATTGTGAATTAATGGCATTGCCGCTTTTATACGCCGGAGATAGCCTTTGCGGATACCTCAATTGTCAGGCCGTAAGGCTTATCGTGTGTTGACCGAATATGCTAATATGTGTCAAGGGAGAGTTACCCGCGTCCTGTCGCAGCTGTCTCACGTCTCCTGTTGCAGCCCAGTGTCGCTATATCGATGCAAATTTATTTATATGCCACTATTAATTTAGATGTGTAAGAGAGATACAAAGGTAGACCAACTCTCTGCCACGGGGTTTCATAACCAAAATGTTGTAATTATTCCTCCCTATCATCTCCCTCAGTAACTCAGGACATAAAACAAATCTAGAGAAGAAATAAAACAAAAAATCGCAAAGAAACAACTTCCGGATTGAACAAAAAACAAATTGTTTACAATGAGTAGGTATAAAATTCTAGAAACTGTCGAGACTAATCGACACACATGTATGTTAATAATTCACACACGATTTGATCAAGATGTTGATTCCGAAACAACCAAGAGATCGATCAATTATCGTGCTGGCAATTGCCGATCAAATTGCGTAATATCGATTCGCTTTATGGCCTAAAAATTTTCGAACGGTTACAAAAGTTGACTTTCCAAGCGAAAGAGTTGTTCTACCTTCTCCCACCGGTCCGTGGGATACGATGGTGGAGCCATACATCTCGACATCTTGTACAATTTCTGCCTGAAGTAATTAATTGTTACAAACTACCAAATTATTCTCTTACGATGTAATGAGTAAATTCTTATTTCATAAAATGGGCTTCGCGCCCAAGCAATTACTATATGCTAAAAATCATGTTTATTAAAAAAAAATATGTTACAATTCTTTCTAGTACAATTTTTCTACAATAACGTATAGATTGCCTCGTATTTTTGCACAGATCAGTTTCTACAACCCATAAAATACAAGTTTTTGTTTTTTTATTTTTCAATTATTTAAAAAATTATTCTTGCGTTGTAATTTGTAGAAAAAGAAACATTGTCCCAATTTGATTTGAATAAAATCAAGAAGCCTGGAATAAACAAGACAATTCATTATGTAATTCCAATTCCAGATATGTAATTCGTTTGCATAAATCGTATTGTTGATTGTTTGTAAAATATGTATATCACATGATAACACAGGTATACAATATCTGTAGACTTCATTGCAAATAGCCAAGCAAAACGTTTGTATGCATATATAGGCAAACTTATCAGTAGATCTACACGACGGCGACATCAATAACGACCGCAATGTACAAGGTGTATCCCGATCGACTGCTAGATATTCCAATCTATATCTACGTAACGATATACGACCAAACTCTGTTTACGTTAAAGGTCGCGGTCATGTGTGTTTTACAGGTAGGTGAGAAAGCGATAGATAAAAAGAAACGGCCACTAATGCGACACTAATGCCAGGGTTACGGTGTTAATATGCAGAGTATTTGATCGATGACAGATGTAAGTATATAGCTATCGCCTATTAAATTTAACCCGCTATTATGCAACTGTCCAAAAACTGTGTATCTACTATGACTAACCGTGACATAATTTGTCAGCGGACGGAATCGATCAAACATATGGAGAACCTCGATTTCATTGAGTTGCAAAAAGTCTGGATCAAAGTTTAGATTTATTAAATGTAAATCCATGCACGTGTTTTTTTTGCGGTTATGGTATAGCAAAGTGATAGTCGTGCGAGCAATAAAGTTATGGAATCAGTGTCATTAGAACAGAGAAATATAAATCGTGAGATGAGTGCGTTGTGATGCATAGCTCTGAACTACGAGGTTCAGTTTCTCACAGCTATGTATTATTCAACCATAAAACTCGCAATATCGGCTCGAACGCTTCGACATTGTAACAATTAATCGGAAAGATAAATAATTCAAAAATGCATATGTAGGCCATGCATTGATCTGCAATAAATAATAAATTATTGCACGTTGGATCCGCAGATACAGCTGTAGTACTTACGCGCTGTTTACAGCAGTGAAATGATCGAATCACTATAATCATTAGAACAGGTTATTCTAGTATTACGTCAAGCGTACTAATCGGCGAGAGATGCGTACATTAATTGTACGGATCTCGGTTTAATACTTGTGCACTTTACTGTGTCATGCCGATGATCAATCGCTACAATTCCTTGCTGCAATCTTGACGTTTCCAAGAATAGTTGGCTAATTGAACGCAAAAACTTGTAGTGCTATACAAAAATGGTGGTATAAACAGTATAGAGATAAAAATTGGATGTTCAGTGACTGGATATCATCTGTATACTGTTAAAATCTGCCTCTGTTAGACTCTGGAAATATTCATTGTTTCGTTTGATCCCTCAACTAGGGCCAAAGATGGTATTCTTCATGAACTCAAAAGCAACCATACCAGGTCAAAATTGAGTAGATTCAGTGAAACATTTGAAAGAAAATCAGTCTTGCCTTAAAGTTACATTGAGGACGTTATGAATATTTTTGTTCGCTGAGTGAGGTTTAATTATCGAGAAGCGCGTCGAAGGATGAACATCTTGGGAAACTTTTTCTCAAAGCGTGACTGATTTGCAATAATTCATACTTACGTTTGCATGTTCCGATTGCAGTTGCAGCGAGCAGCAATTTCTTGTTCAATGACGCGTTAAGCCGCAATTATGTAAGTTGCAGATGCAGAATCCAACATGTGTGACACTTCGTCGAGGCAAATTAAGCCTTATGCCTCGTATGAACGATGCGGATTTGCTAAGCTTGTAGAAGTATTGATGGGGACGAAAGTTATTGATCTCATACACCAATAACTGCAGCACTGCGAACTCGCTGTTCTATTTTCTGACTCCTGCGAAGAAGCCAACCACTGCAACTGGTCCGTTTACGACATGTAAGTGCGGCTACTGCGAGCATCAATTTCGACTTGAAGCTTTTAATCCTTGCAAATGATTATCTTTCCGTGAATTCGTGTGTAATACGCCGACGGTTTGATCTTGAGACATGTTAATTCAAGCGATTGGGACCAGAAGTAATTAATGTTCCGTATTATTGATAATTCGATAGGCGTGACTGCTGAGCAAAACGAAAAAAAGTCGTATTCATGACTTTCGGATTGATCGCGCCTGAGTAAATATCGTTTCAACGAAATTGTATAACTTTGCCATTCGCTACGATTCCTGAAAAATGAACAAAAAGAATACTGAAATATGGGCAGAAAGTGAAACTAAATTTTGTAACGTTAAGATCGGGGCGGGGCTGAATACCGCGCTTGCGTATCTCTCGGATCAGACGTTTAACAAATAATATAAATATATTTGATTGACTGCAGCGACGAGACATCCTGAATTCTTCAATGAAAAAAAAAAAAAAATAGACAATATAGAAACTAAATAACACACGTACAATTGATCGCACGGAGAAAGGATTCAAAATGCACTTTCATCCTGTTCGCTTAGGTATGATATACTGGATAACTCCTGACGACGTCGTGAGTTGCGTATGTCGTGAATTGCTATTCATTCTTCAAATTGAAACTTGAGACTGTTCAGATGGCAAGTGATTGATTTCGACTTTCGCAGATACCATCAAGAATATCAGCAATGCTGTCACGGCCAATAAACAGTTTCGTATGTAATGTTTTTGGAATAATTGAAATATCGCATCTCGTATTACTGTGATTCGGAAGTGCGAATAATTCTTGAATGGCGTCGAATTCAAATTTTGATATAACCAGTACCTCGATCAAAAATAAATTTAATTAACAATTATCATAAATGTATTATATGATACAGATCAGTGAGCAGGAGGTAAAAGCATATTTTCACGGACACATCAATCGTTTGTCCGACAGCTTAATTACATATATCAACGATATAGTC
This sequence comes from Diprion similis, assembly GCF_021155765.1. Taxonomy (NCBI): domain Eukaryota; kingdom Metazoa; phylum Arthropoda; class Insecta; order Hymenoptera; family Diprionidae; genus Diprion; species Diprion similis. The sequence continues at coordinate 4,168,976 of NC_060106.1, forward strand.
TAGGCTATAACATATGAATATCGCTGTATAACTACCCGATATTAAAAATAATATTAGCTAATCTTGCCGACAAGCATGTTATATCGGAGCATGTAATCAGCGCTAGGAGAAAAAAAAATTGCTGGTATTCGTTCCAGGAATTCATCGTCTGCCCCTTCAAGGTCGATGGGTAAAATCAAAAAGAGAAAATACGTGGCTTGATCAAGTGACTGAACAAACAAAAACTTTACGACCTTGCATGGCCACGTATGGGATTACATGAGATCGGCAAACAAAAAAAAAAAAAAATATCCCAAATGAACGTAAATTTCCAACCGTAAAGCACGTGTGAGGATATTTGAATTGAATTATAAATTCAGCTCTTCCAATGTTTATAAAATACAGTTCAACCACAAATTTCGGAAGTCATACTCTAGCTACTTGCTTTTTCAAGACGCAAGTTCCTGGGCTCGTTCTTGGCTCGAATTTGCTCAATGGATCATCAGAAGTTACCAGTAACGCCTGCAGCGAGTCAATTGATTGCAAGGAAAATGCTGGGGTATTATACTGGAGTAAATGTAGCATATCGAGGAAGCGAGGCAACAATTTAAAGGCGCAACAAGTGCCGAGTGTGGTTTTCCCCCTGGTCGTTACGAATATCTAGGGAGTTAATTATACGGACGGAAACGCGGGCCGATGTTGAGACTCCGCAAAAGATAAAGCCACTCTGTCAAGGTGGTAAACGCTTCCTGAACAGCACACCTATCCTCGAGTCGAGAAAGAAACGAAAAGAAATTACGCTTTAACAGGCTCATCGAGAGAATTGCTTCCGACAATGTAAATCTACTACCTACAGGTTCTCCCCGGGTATTTCTGCTCTTCTGCATCCTCGGTTGACTGGCACCGGCCATTAACGGGGTTAACGGTCACCACTTCAACCGGTAGGTAAACTGGACAGTAATAGAATATTACTAGAAATATTCAGCGTGTATTACCGGTGAAACCAATGATCGTACGTGAGCATAGAATGCCAAAACTATTAAAAAAAAAAAAAAAAATGTAGAATAGTCTGTAGAATTTTTGAAAGCAGGAAGTTTCTTCTACTCTGGTTTGAATTCGTCATATGCAAGCATTTATTCTATAAATCAGGACAAAAAATAAATAAGATACAGCCAATCCGCAAGTGTACGTGATAAATCACCGTGAAAAATTAATCATCGAATGTTCGGATTCGAAAAGCAAAAGACAAAGTAGATAAATACCCCGCGTTCACGGCACGCCCAGATTTGCTAGTATAAACTGATGGATCATCGTTGCAAAAAGAGAAATAGAAAGAACGTACTACGCGAGTAGCCACGAAATCCAAGCCACATGATAATAAGTCGAGAAAAAAATATATCGTCGAAAAAAGTGTTTCATAAGTCGCTGGTTTATCTCGAGGTGACAACTTTTGAAGGCAATGAATCACATCAAAATTAATGGATTACGTTTTGAAAATTCCGTGAAGTATACGTATCGCAAAATACTATACACCAAGAGTCATTACTGATATATCCACATTAACACTTCGCTGTACGTATTTCTGATGTCCACTTGACTTTTACGACGCGGCCCACTATAAAGCTACGTTTCGACAAGCTAAATGCACATCGTTAATCGATCAATTCGGATATAACGATGTGTCGTCTGGAGCAAACTGCGATCCAAGGTAAGATGTGTGAAGGCTTGATACCGGAGAGAAGGTCAACCCGTGTTGAAATTAATTAAAAAAGTAATGAATAGTTGGAGCAGCGAGCAAAAATAATTAGAAATTAAATTAACTCGTTAACTTATTTGCTTCAAGTTTTATGGTCCCAACCTGAAAGTGAAGTTGACATAGTCCATGAGTACATGTCGTATGCCTGTATTTATTTTCACAAAGTGATGCAAAAAAGTAAATGAATAAAAAAAAATCATAATCCCAATACCTTTTAAGTTGAGACCTACGTAACGAATTCAAGCAGGTTACGAACTTCGCGAATGTTGTTCATTTGATTGTGGAAAACAAGCTGGTTGACACGTACCCCAATATGTTACTATAAATCGTATATGAGACAGTTCTGTAATTCAAAATTTGGATTCTTACCAAGTGGATGTCACGGAAACACAAATTTCGTGGATCTGTATCATACTGACGTCAATATGTGCTGGAATATGTGCTGAATATGAAATCCTTCGAAAAAAGTCGAAAGTGACGAAGAACCGAAACAAGAACTAAAAGCATGATCTGTAGGTATCACCGAAGACAAACTGCATTCAACAAGTCGACAAGAGACCCCCGGGGCGTTGGCTGGACCAAATATTATGCTCGCGTAACATTCGGAAGGCTGATTCCAGTTTTCGAACTGATTTATGCCGTGCGAAACTTTCGCTCTCGTTGCGTTTTGGCAACGCCCAATTATTTGTGCCCTGCAGCACAAAAGTAACGAACAACTCGTCTTTTGCAAAGAATTATATCCTATGCGTACATTCCTATTCATCCATCAGAATAACCAGAGACTCGCAGTAATAATCTTAGGAATGGATCTGGGTCATAGCGCGTCTACTTCTTCGTGGCTTTTGAAACGAATGTCTGCGAAAGTTTGATATGGGAACGTTTCATCATTGCGAACTTAGAGCCGGTTGACTGTATCACGTGGCAACTGATCAAACGGTTTGATGGACTCTAATTTACCCCGATTAATGTCTTTTTTAAGCTGCGTAATATAAGGCGTAAGTAAGTGCGTAACGAATCGACGAATTGTCTTTGATAGAGGAGACAGTAGATGAAGGACGTGACGTCACTCAATATTCCTTTACACTTGAGCAAGTTATAAATCATGTAAAACAGGTGTTAAGCTTTCAATCGCCTCGCCCAGTTATAACACTTCATTAGTTAATCACACGAAGTTTGCTAAACGAAATCAACTAAACGAGACGGCAGAAAACAAAACTTGCTTCAAATTAGTCAGACCAGTTCTGAGCGTCATATTAGACCCCCTTTAAATTTTAGGAACGTGAACACACCCACGCGCTCCAAAACTGTGTTCTCTTAAATTATTTATGTGCTACCAGAAATGGTTTCATACATTATGCCTGTCTATAGGTACGCGAGAATCAGTTGGCAAATGATGTGATATAGACATCCATGGGAATAAGAATTAGTTAAATTTTTTACGGTTGTACGTTACGTATACTAATATACACCAAGTATTTTCTGATAAATCTGATGGCGAGAATCTTTCTTCCTCGTCAACTTCTTCCGCTTTTTAATTTTTTTTTTTGGTTTGTTATTTTATTTTTAGTTCTCATTTTTCTTCTTCTTCTTCTAATTTACAACGAAGTTGAGGTGAGCTTCTTTACCGAATGGATCCCATAACTCGGCGCTCATTACCCGGTAACTAACCTGAACTCGGCCCTTTTTACGCGCCACTTGACATTCCCTCGACATTTTTTTACAGCTAGAACAGGTTCACGCTCTCGGAACTATAACCTGCGTAGGTAACTACGTTGTACGTTAACATACGTGTGCGTAAAGACGATACGTACGGACGGAAAGGACGCGCGCTTTGCCCGCTGGGATGCAGAGAGTCTGATATGCTGCAGTGCAGGAAGATGGTGCACACCAGAGGCGTTGCAACGTGCCTCGATGCCCCGGCATCTTGGACGAGAGGATAAGAGATAATAATCGGGTCCGCGAGCTCTCCTTCTCCACTCGGCATTACACTTGTTTTTCATTCCCTTCTTCTTCTTCTTCTTCCTCTTCTTCATCCTCTTTTCTTGCTCCTTTCGTCGTCCCTGGGCGATCTCAGAGGCCACCTTGGGCTAAATTACAAGACCGAAGGCAACGTAAAATGCTGTCTATATGTTGTATTATAATGTGAGAAACCTGAAAGCCAACTTGCATCGAGTTTACCGTCGTTTCTCATCTCGAAGGATTCCTCATAAGCATATATATTATCATACTTGCAGATAGCTTTGACGATCGAGCCGTGCGCCATCAGTCATCGAATCATTATATAGTCCATTGCCAATGCCGATGATTCGTGAAAACCGACAAGAAAACAAGAAGGAATCCCAGTCGATGCGACTATCCGTTATATATGTATAATGTGTATACATATTAAGGTCGGTGTTTAATTATCCAATTTATCGCTATATGTTGAGGTTTTTGTTGCTGTTGTTGTTAATTCTTCCTTTTCTCCAGTTTTAACTTAAAATCCATCACTCCTTGACATTATGCATTATGTATTTAATATTTGACGAACAAGAGTTTCACAGATCGCGATCTCGCTCTTCCGCATTGACTACGCAATCACTGAACGCACATTGTATTAAAGAAATCTATCGGAGAAATGTATTACAGAAAAAAGATATCGCAAGATGATTAATTCCTTATTCGGTCAGTATGGACAAGAGGATATAAATTCCGGCAGAAAACATATAAATATTTTTGTAAAAATACGTGAGCATAGGTCATTCTCACGCTTCAGATATAATCTCGTTAATGAAACATGTTCATTTCATCTCTATGTTCTCATTTTCGGTTATTTATGTTTTTGTTTCTGGTATTTCACCTTCGTGCCAATTCCAAAGGAATCCTTGTAAGTGGGTGTAACCCGTTTTGAAGATTTTTTTTTTAACATTCCGGGTCGACCATGAAACGACCATTGCTGCATGGCAAGTGGGAGGTGCAGAGATCGGCATTGAGACTTTGATTTTATGCTAATAGTATAATCAACGAAGCAAAGAAAAAAAGGGAAACAGGCGTCCGATACGCTATAATGCCATTGAGATCGTTAACATTTGGCAGAAGTCTGGGGATCTTGCGAGTGAATTATTGCTACAAAGTCTTATGGATGATACGTGTGCTTGGTACCGATCATCATTAGCATGACCAGTTCACGAGTGAGAACCTGAGCGAAATTTTAATATACATACATCCCAATAAAATGATAATGAGTATAAACGAAGCGGTAAGTATGAGGTATAACCACGAGGTCTGGGAGTACGAGCCGTTACGGAGGAGCTAATCCCGTTTGATTAGAAAATAAGTCGGAGATTTTTACTTTTAATGGGCCCAACCGATGTAGGCACGCGGGTCGGACGAGCCACGCAATGTGAGAGGTTCAAGTTGACGATTTCGTTCCGCGAGTCCGTGACACCTCGAGGAGAGATGAACAAGATCCCGAGATGCTGAGAAGCTAATTAAAAAGCTAATTTATATCCCCAGAGCGAGCAGTCGGAATAAGGTTGTGGCTCGGTCGTGTGACAGTTGGTCCAGGGTCCGGGGACCATGCCAGAGACCAAAGACCGAGGATCAAAGAATCCAGCAAACCTTAACGGACGGACACCTTTTCCCATGCTCCTTGCGGAGAGTCCTCTCGTTTATAAGCTTAATAAAACACCGGGCTTAATTGTCGCAACAATTAACTCAAGAAAATGGTCCGGGAAGCTGACGAGTGTCGTACTCTGTGTACAGAAGAATGCTGTGCAGGACACGGAAGATTGTCGCATTCATCAGCCACAGCACGGTTGTTGCTCAGGAGCAAAAACGGATTGGTATATACATGCCCGTTAATGTGTGCACTTGGGGCTCACCGTAGGTGCTCTTCTCCTCCGCGTTACGCCTCTGGCGTATCCTAGGTCAAGCCGTGATATCGCCTACCATCATCGCGTCCCTACGTGTATCCACATTTCTATGAAATGGTCGATTTTCAACGCGAGATCACGAATCATACGATCTCTGCAAGTCGTGCCGTATAGTTTAAGGATGAATAGACTCGAGAGTCTAGATCCAGAGAAAATAGAGAAGAATCGTTCGAAATATCTTTAGCAATGTTATTTGATCCAATTATGGTGAACATGGATGAGGCGATATTCCTACTTTGCGGTAAGAATGAAGTCGAGGAAATTCGAATAAGACGAGCAAACGATAGATTGAGAATTTGAGAAAATGATTTGTGTTTGGAAGATTTAAAGTGATTAAAGTCATTTCACTTGTGTGAATTTCCACGAATAACCATGTTTAAAAAAAATACTTGAAAAATCATTGGTTTTTTCAATTTACTAGCGATTTTATAGCTTCTATAAATCAACATAAACGACCTAAGATTCCGTGGGATTCAGGAGTCGAGAAATATTCCGCATGCAGATAGGTGCTTCAAACAACTAATCGAGGCTCCGTTTCTGTTGAAATTTGTAAATTTCATGAGTGCTGAATCTTCATGATCGCCAATAAAAGTACGCTACCAATAATTTTCGATACATCAAAACTAAGTGGCACAGGCAATTGACTGTAATACACAAACGTGATACTCGGACGCTTAACTGGAACAAGTTAGCATCAAAATGCCCGTACAAAAAATATCAAAATTCCGTTAAAAAATATAGAGGCGACCTGAATCCTCGCAAAAATATATTCGAGACGATATCATATTTACAGCTATAACTGCAGATTGCTGTTCAACTCTAGTCTTAACTGTTTCGATATTTCATAACCTGCGGGGAAGAGAAATGAATAAAATAAATTATTTGACGCGACTGAATTATTATAATTCGTCTCGTGACCTAACAACATTTATATAATGCATCCAAATTTCGGTTCATGCAACTAAGATGAAGACCACTGTACCCGAATCAAATGAATATTTAGCAAATAGAAAGAAAATTGCTGATATATTTTTTGCCTGAGCATGTATCGGCGCTAAAACATAATTATACTTCTTCATACTCAGCGACAGTTCCGTTTTAGGGTTAAATTACGTTTATTATATGCCCTGAAAACCGTAAATTACACACTCCTTTAGTTACCTTAGAGGATTGTGGTGTTACGTAAGATGAAAATGGGCTCGTCCCAATTCATGTACCTTGGAGTAGAACATTAACGTCCGCGGGTATTCGCGGTAAAATAAAATAGCTACAAAATGTGACCTGATGAAACAAGCGGGCTTGACTTTCAAGATGAATTATTCAAAATATAAATCACTCGACCCACGCAGAAGCTGCTCGAGAGACTATGAAACGAGCTACAGATCCGCGTGCATTTTACGACTTCGTCACGAGCCTTGCATTCAGTGCATGCTTTTTTAAAGTAGAAGAATTTAAAAATGGTCCACGATTCAAATTATTATTCGCTGCTTCTGAAAATATTTCTTTAAACTTGCACGAAATTTTGGGATAAACATTCAAGTACTGATTGTATGAAAAATATCGCGTTTCGAATGGGATAAGGACGTACGTGATAAAAAGTCAAATTTGGTGCGATTTGTTTTTCGCGGCATTAGCTACAAAAGCATTCAAAACGCAAAAAAATTAAGATAAAATGATTTATATCTGGTGGTTAGGCACTTTCAACACCGAAATATATTTTCATTTGTTACATTTATAAATGGTATAAGATCGCAGCCGACGTTTTTTACCATTCGACACGTAATATTTCATAGCAATAAGAAGTGAACAATTCTTCAAATAGAAGATTTAACCGAATTTTCGTGTTTCAGCGAAATCTTTTTTCCACTTCCTTCGCGGTTTGTACTTGACGATTTTAAGGAAGATTACTTCAGTTGTTTTCTTAAGCGCGTTGTAGAAATGATGGGAGAATATAACGTTTACTTCAGCCATCGCTCGGTTGTAAACATGTATACATGCGTGTGTCTGCGTGTTCAGTTTTGCCCAAGTGACGCAAGAAATGTAATAAATGCACAACTGGTAATACAAATTTTCTCGGTTTACGCAACCAAGACTAACTTCATACGATTATATTTATATATGCGTAAGAATATAATAACTATTGGTTTCCAACACGTAGTGAGAAATGAATAAGATATAATACGATACACTTTAATAAGACTACTGGACGTTCACAGGCTCGATGTATCGCGTTTACAATACGATATGCGGTAATCACGCAAGGCCCGGGTTTTCTCAGGGATTCACGGTATAATTTCAATCAAGGCTTATTCCACCTGCATGTGTGTAGAGATACTACCCGACCATAAATTCATTTGAAACGATCAAATCAGTGATTATAAACTCAATTGCAAGAAGGATAAGAGATTGTTTCTTTCAAATCTGATTTACTGCTCGGTTAAAGTTGATTTTAAAAATTAAGAAAACAATTAAAACGTAAACGGTCGGGTAATTCCATTTAATCGATTCACCTTACAGAGCGTGTCATCTTTGGCCGACAACATCTACTTGAATCAATGCGTTTTCAATTCGATTTCAGCCCGCATTTTGTTTGGATCTTCTTTCTGTTGTACATAAATTTTTTTATTTAAATCATTTTCATTCTTTATTTGGTTTTCTACGTAAAGTATGATGTTTGGAACCAGAAAATGCAGTTTCCAGTTTCTTAAGTCTGTATTATATAGACTGAATATTTTATAATTTTTAATGTATATTTATTCGGGCACCACACATAATTACCATTCAAGACATTTTGGAAGAACGGTAATAAAAAATTCAGACAACACGTACCTTCTACTCGTGTAATAAAAAAATGGATAAAGTCTCGCAGGAATTATTTTTAACAGCACTATGTTTGAGTACATTACATTTATACTGTATATATGTATACTTATGGAGAAAAGATGTGTAGAAAATAATTTACGTACATAGTAATATTGCTCTGAGCAAGTTTTTCAAGGACGGTAATTACATGCCCGTTTTATTGCGATGACTTTTATCGATTTTGTGCAGTGTAATATACGCACACAAACATACGTAAGATCGTGTCCTCTGGTACCAGGATTACGGGCTCTCGATCCGATCGTTCGAAACTCCTCAAAACCGTTGTTGTCAATTAATTAATTACATTACCACCGTTGGGTGTAGGTACATAAAATACAATAATATGCTACATTGTGGCATGAAATGTGCGTAAAGAGGCCTTTCACTGACAGAGCACCTTGACATTTCGAGTGTATTACATATATATGTATTATACCAGGCCCATGAAGAGGCGGGGATGAACAGACCAACGAGTAGCCAGACGGCTGCATCAGCACCATCTGCAAGCTCATGCGTGATCCTGTCTCGGCGATTATAAATTATAATGAATTATGAACGAGACGAAACGAATTCCTCATATTTGTTACACGTGCTGGCGCGTTATAACGAGAGCAAGGAAGAGATGAACGACGAATCGAATACCATAGATGCAGAGAAAATGGAGCGAAAGAAGGCGAAAGAAAAACGTGGGCATCAGCTACGCCCATTTTCTGTCCACTGATCAGGAACAATGAGCCTGCTACGGGTTTCGGAATCTCTCGGTTTCGAATTAAAATTCATTAATTCGTTTGTCGTTTCTGAAAGGGTGCGGCCGGTGCTACCTGCGGCATCGCAAGCCATATCAGTGGGTAGGTGCCATCAGCAGAGAATAAACATGAATGCTGCTTACCATAGAATAACGTAACCTGCCTTCTATATTATAATTTCAAGCTGTAATTTCTGGGGATTATTATTAATCATTGCGCCTCTTGGTCGATAATTTCAACGGCATTATCGCGTTACGTTGCTCCGCTCGAGTCGGAAACGCTGCGCGAGATATACCGTATGTTCATGAGGAAAGTGCGCAACTTATGCGCATGCGTCAAGTTGTTCAAATTTTATTGGCCGTCAGTTACCACGTGATTCAATAGCCTACGTAACACCAATTGCGAATGTCAGAAAATGTCCCTAGGAGCCTAACGTTAGCTGTGGGCGTCTAGGGACATCTTCTGACAGTCGCGATTGGTATTGTGTCGTCTGCTCAATCGGATAGTAACTTTCAGCCAATAAAATTTGAACGACTTAACGCGCGCGCATAAGGTTGCCACTTTTTTCCTGGACTCAGGGTATATTGAATATGCATATGAATGTTCCCGACTTTGCAGAACAGGTGTGGAATTTAGATTTCGAATGACACCCTGACCGGAGATGTTTCGAGTCCGAATTTACTATCGTTAAAATTTTTGGAACTAATTCTGGCGAGAACTTTTCAGGAAAGGTCGACTCTCGAAGATATTGCTCGTCCGTCTTGCCAGGCGATAATTTTCGCAACTTTGAATGTTTGTACAGTAGTTTAGGTGTGCAATCAGCTAAAGGTCAGAATCTGTGATGCACGTCGCCTACTCATGCAATTCAACGTCGAGTCAAAGTAAAAGTGCTTGTTGCACCAATAAATGACGCTGCACGACCAACAACAACAGTTTATTGCGGTCCTTTAAAATTCGGTGGGAGTATTTTGGAATTGCAAATAATTAATTTCAACCCAAGTGGAATCGAAGATTATATTCTCGTATTTTCAACAGTAAAGTTTGTACAGTCTACCGAAAAAAGGAAAGGTCGAGATACGATATCATACTGTCAAATAAGGAACGGGGATGAAATCGAAGCACAATGATTTATAGTTTAATCCAAAGTTACTTGGGGTCATGAAATATCTTTAAAAAAATTTCAGAGATCTTGATTTTAGCCTGATTTTGAAAGCTTCAGAGAACTTTCGCAGGAGTAAAACTAAAGAATAAGTGTAATAGATTGAAGTAGAGTAAAACTAAACACGATATTTTTTAATAGAGTTACTTTCTTGACTTGTACGATTCAACGAATGGATTCACATGTTCACCACCTTCTCGAGAAAGTCAAGATGTAGTTTAGGATACCACAGTGATACTGCATGAATAGTGAGTTGGTTACGTGAGCAACGGATGAAATGCATGCGGTGTAATTTGGCCAGAATAAACGCCGGTAGTATAAATGCTACAATGCAAGTGCAGTAGCTCAGATAAACAAGAAGAAGAGAAGACCAACGTGACGTAAGATCGTGTGAAATCAGGCAGAAACGTAGTTTACTTTCGAAAACTAATCTGTAACTCGAGACACATTGAAAATTGACTGATTTTCACATGGAAGTGCTACCCTCGGTAGAAGCATACGATCCTCGAAATTATCCTTACATGAGACGATGCGAAACTGCTGGAAAATTGTATTTTCACCGTGAACACTTTAAACGTCAGAGAATTTCTGTAAGTTTCTGAAATTTAAAGTTTACGTAAGCGTACCTGAATATAATTATCCCGAAAATTAATAGTCCAACTTGAAAGTAGTTGAAAACCTTGCGAAAACAATTGTATCCCAAGGATTATGGTCGGGTGATAATTTCGAGGTTGTCGACAACTTGTACGAATCAAGATCGGCGGTCGCGATCGCGCCAATTCATTAAAAACAGTGTCATCGACACGCGCGATGATAACCTCCCCGGCGAAAATATTATCACATATCTCTCTCCTCTCTTGGTGAAATTTTACGTTCGACAAGGTTCATAGGTTTATTAATTTTTAGACCTTTGAATCAAGTCCCATATTAATACGATCGATTCATGGAGAGCCGAAATATATCAGTTGTAAGACTTTCAATATTGTAGAAATCGTCGTTTCGATCAAGAATTTTCGATCTTTAATTCTCAAGAATGGATACCAGTAATGTGAAATTCTTTGATGATTCTTGAAAAATCGATCATTGTGGCGTTAGATTCGTCGATCGTTATTCGATTTTTCAAACTTTCTTTCGATTCTGTTTCTATACGAATCGATTAGCTCTGACTAATGAGTCATTGAAGAAGAATCTAGATTGTATTTTAAATCGAGATAATATTCTAATAAATAACGACCATCTCTCGTAATTCATTAAACAAAGTAATTTACTGTCTCTTGTAAGACGCAGAACAGCCTGCTTCATGGAATACATAATTTCGTTCCATCAGTCACGAAATAATATGCAATGCGACAGCGATAAGAGGTAAGATGAGTACTAAAATATGAATTATTATTGATATATTATTAGTTTCCATACGAACGACTTCAACGAAGACTGTGCTGACACACCTAATAGAATAAAAGCTGCAGGGCCAGATGAAAATATTCTAATTCTTAAACGTGAGTGTGTAAAATTCGACAGCTTCCTCGCACTGTAGTTTTAATAACGTGTTCAACCTCATTGACATTAGTTTTAAAAAAGCGTGTCAAATGTACCGAATATGACCACTCTAGTATGATATTGACGATAAGGTAATCAGATATGTATATCATGTGGCGAATGTATTTCGCTGCCTGACTGTCGTTTGGTATGGTTGTGAAATCTAAGTTGGTGAAGAGAGTGCTGCTTGGAAGACAGTATTCAATTTCTGTTCATTCATTTATCATCGTGTGAGTTGGAAACTTTTGTGCTATGCAATGCAAGCTACAAGATTGGCAAATAATTACTTGAACACTATCAATGGTTTCATATATGACTTCTTGAAGTCATTACTTTGAGTATAAGCATGTATGAAATTTATAGTACTCTGACATAATCTATTTTTCTGCCTATCCCGACATTGAAACATTCTTTTTTTATTTTAGACACTGAAAGTTCGACTGAATCAGAATTTGTGCGACGCGACGTGCGCATGGACAGATAGTTTTTCAAATACGAATAACCAAACGCAGGATGAAACACCAGCATCGAGAGCCTATTTACTTGAGGAATTAGTTGGAAATCACTGGAAATCACTGGAGTTCGAGCTGTATTTTAATGTTGAAAATCAATTGGAAATCAAGCAATATGCCGAAGATCTTCAAACGTTTAGGAACCACTTGGAGATTTGTGAAATTCTAATTACACACTTCTTAATATAGGAAATCACCAAGAAATCACTTGCGAATCGCTGATGATTTCAAAGCGAGTGGCCCCTTAGATTATTATCCTCAAATCTGTCGACAAATCTCTTCGTAATACTTTATGATACATCATTTACTCTTGATGTTGTGTAACTTTCAATGATCAATCAAGTCTTGTGCTACGTGACGTTTGCTAACCAAATGTTTTATTTCATAGTACTTGACTTAGAAACGAGAGTTAATTTTTTTTCGAAAACTCAGTTCAGTATCAATATCGAGTCAATATCGAAGACTTGGTTTGACAATCCATCCTTCACCTTCAAACCAACCAGTATTGCGATGAAACCGTTTTTCAAGTCATCATGCATCCATGAAACGATAATGATAGAATTTGATTTACTTTTTAAGGTATGTTTCTAAAAAGGCCCGCCAAGTACCACTTACTAATTAAATTTTTATTCTGAATTTTTATCAATGTATGAGTAATTTTGTTTTATACTCACACTTAAGTATCATTCGTAGTTGCATAAGTTTAGGGTCAGTCTGGTCCCATTGCGACTCCAGTGTGATTCCAGAGAGATGTGGAAGTTAAGGGTTCAGATTCAATCATGCTTTTGCGGCAAATTAACAGTCACGTACTTGGCGGTGATATGTGATTTCAATCTTGTTTGTGAAGGATGAAAAGACATTTTTAACGTTCTTGGCAAAAGATTTTTGTACCGTAGGCGCCTTTTTGGTGGATTACTTATACCCACACTTATATCGCGACTTGGATCTGCCTGCATGAACAATCGGACGTCTGGGACGAAGTAATCTTTCGATACGTCGTAGCGACGAATCCGGTCGTTTACAGCGGCAAAAATCCGATTGAAAGAGTAACCTAAGGTGTTTTGTTTTGATTTTATTTTTTTCTCGCGTTCCATGGATTCGAACCTTGTCTCTGGTCCACGAGTCGTTTGTTACTGTTCAAGATTGTAGGCCGATTTCGGTCTGATATAATTTCGAGATCGGGTCGTACATACACCGACAAATCTTAAGAAACAACCGGTCCAAGAGCTGCGCACAGTATAATAAACATCGAAATTTGTTGCGGAAATCGAAAGTCCGCATACACGATTCAAATACCAAACAAACCGATGTCGGATGAAAGGAAAAGGACTAACAAAAATCTTGCCATACGTTTAAAACGAATCGGTCCACCTTATGTACCATTTGCCGTGGCCATAAATCCGATCATGCAAACAATAAATCCTGACTTCAACATAGCTGTCTTATTAGTAGGCAGCAAAAAAAGACATCAGTCGTATATTTGTTCGTGGTTATTCATTTTGGCCAAGTCCTTGTTTCCTCTTTATTCTTTTTACTTGTCTTTCTTGTTGCCAAATTCGACGACTATTCGCAAATTAATACGGTAACTGAAAATGAGATTGGTACGCGTCATCAGACTATTTATATCTTCTTTGGGTATAATTGTACCTACCAACGCAAAATCTTCCAAATGGAGAATTAAGGTGTAATAATAACTTGATTCAACGATTTATATGCCATATAAAGTTATAAACACCGTTCAATATAGTTACACACGTGAAACCAAAACGATCTGATTATCGTATTGCAGTCAAGGTTCCAGGGTTTAATTACATCTGAAATAGGTCGTTAAATCCGTGTACGTGTCTACTACTTTCGAAAAATATAATGTTTCCCTCAATTATTAACGATATGATTTAGCAATACCGAAAATATTTACCTCGCATCTCTGGATCTACCATATACACACATGTGTACGTGACTCGTCTTTAGAAATACTTTGCATTTAATCTGGCCTCCTTTAGTGAGGTCAAGCAATACATTTATAGAAGGTTTGTAATAAATTTATTTTATTATATAGTTCGGGTCTTGCAATGTATTATTTTATAAAACGAAGGGAACCTTGCAAATTATCGTAAAGATTAAATAAGTATATACACGTAAACGGAAATAAGAATTATGCATAATTCATCTCATTATTTACGCTTCATTGTTAATTTAATTGCCAAGAGTTTTAACACCATCCGAAGCTCGGATTAAAGGTTATCTCGCTGACAAATGACTCTGGGACGTTACACGAGGCTGCAGAGATTCAGTCTCGCGGTTTAGTCTGAGCAAGCCTCTCACAATCATTCTAACTCAAACTCCACATTGTCAGTCACTTAGACCTCTGAGAGATGCGCGACCTTCTCCTCATTGCGTGAGATCCTCGTTCATACTCATCTCTATCTGCATCTTTATCTCCACATCGACCCAACCTTATAAAGTAACTAAGTTCGGTTAAATCACCGGAGAGAATTTTCAATATTCATCGCATGCGTATAAATCCGTGTCGCAGGTATATTTTTAAAACTTAATTACACTGCGTCAAAACGTTCTAAGCGAATCTGACAACAAGAGGCCCGAATTTATTCGGTGATCCAAAATTACAGCAGAATCTTTTTTTGAAAATTATGACACAACAACTGCAAAGCAGAACAACTTTGGTACGCGAAATCAAGTCACGTTGATTCTGCACGAATGATATAATATGTATCTAGTGTAGAATAGCAGTTTGGACAAGTAGAAGTTTTGAAATAAGTTGCCCCCCCCCCTCCCCCCCTCCTCCTTTCAAGTCACTGGTATATACATAAAGAAATAGCCTGCAACCATGAGCAATAAGATTAACTTAATTGTAATCTTGTTCGTTTGAATTACATCGGTAAAACGTCCGTCAATCAGCCTCCGCAGCCATACGGATTTGATGTTTGAAAAGAGACCGCGTTCGTAAATTGGTGAAACACGAGCGAGTTCTCTGTGAAACGTTGCAGCGGCGCCTTCTCGTTCACAATGCATATTACAGACACATACACAGATAAGTACATCTAGGGACAATCGAGTAAAGAGCATCACGCTGCAGGCTACCGTCACGTAATTCCATAATATATCCTTTAAGACGAATCACTGTCACTTCTTAAGTCATTTGTTTTTACACTCAATCGTATTATCCGATGAACGATGACTCGCCTGCCCTTTAACGATCGGTTATACCTATACGTACGTATCTATATCGATGTGTACATACATACATACATACATACATACATACGTATCGAACAGTTTAATTGCACATCGTTTGCACGCAACCCCGCCATTTATATGCCGATATTATTCGATGCCCATGCTGCACGTTGCACAAAGTAAGAAAATACCTGCATGCACGCGGATCAACGTAAACAATCCACCGTACTTGTGCGCCTGGTTCAACAGCTCGTTTCATCCTCATGTGGTGTACATGGGAATTTAATTGTGATTTCTGTTAGAGACGGATCGGAAGATGATTGATTGGCTCGTTAATTCCACGCAATATCCCGGTAATAAGTGTCGTATATATTATCGGCGAAGTGAAAATCTGCAGCTGTGCAAATTTCCCGTTGACTCGTACTGGTCGGAAGATCGTTAATCGTTCCAAGCACATCTTCAGAAATCAATTCACTTCAACACGTTAACTATCCTCTAGCAGTAAATTGCTGATATCGAGTTGGTCGGGTTGTACATATTATTGAGATTATCGCTTTCAATGCATTGTCTGGTGGAAAAAATCAAATTTTAACGTTTTTTCCCGTTTGAATGATAGAGCAGGTGTATTATTTATTACATTTCATTATATTATATCTCACGAGTAATTTGAAAGTCCAAAAATTACGATTTGC
Source organism: Diprion similis (assembly GCF_021155765.1). Taxonomy (NCBI): domain Eukaryota; kingdom Metazoa; phylum Arthropoda; class Insecta; order Hymenoptera; family Diprionidae; genus Diprion; species Diprion similis. The sequence goes on from NC_060106.1 coordinate 4,185,333, forward strand.
CTCTATTAAAATGAAAAACTTAGGTTATGTGATGACAAAATGGCGCAGAGAATCAGGCTCTGACGTCATGAGGATATTTTCCAATAGATAGCATAGAAAGTGCAATTGGAGCAGAAGGCAGAAGACGGTATAGCTAATAGATATTACGGAAGAGATCCTCGCTGAGGTAAGAGTTTACACGAGAGGAGCTTGTTTGCGTGTGGAGTGAAAAGAAGGTTGGTGAAAAAAAAAAAAAAACCATTTCACTACGTGAATCTGGCACACATCTGTATCTGACTCCGTCTGGTGCAACGGAAAGATTACAGCATCGCCATTAACCGGACCTGCAACTCGGCATACCTACGGATGCTGTATATGTATGTTCATTGCACGTACCTACCCTGGAAGCGATGGTCAATTGCGGTGCATAAACGCGAGCTCTTAGTTTGATAACCAGACTATTCGAGATCGAGATAAAATGTAAATTATTATCGCGAATTTCTTGATATTTTCAATGTGTATCAGATTCTTTTTTTCACCCTACAGCTGCAGTACTTTCGATTTCAACGACGAGACTGAGAACATGCTTTACGTACAACGATTTTTCAGAAACAGTAAAAAACGCCAGAAGATTTCTCATTGCCTCGTGAATTGCTCGTAAATTTATGACTATATTCACTATGTATTCTGCGGTAAGAAGGCAATTTTTTTTTCTACATTTAATGCGTGCAAAACCGCGAAACTCGATTGTCTACCAGAGAGTACAATCTGTGAGGTGCACCTACGTACCTACAACATCGAGAACGCCTTGGAGGCTGGATATATTATACCAAAAGCCCGTGGCATCATCAGTTCGCCAGTGTACACACACACACACACAGACACACGCAAATGTTACGTGAATCACCGAAGCAACGTGTTATTAAATGTTATAGCTCGTGCAAATTATGCAACAGAGCAGGCAGACAGTCTTATACATCGAGAGTAGCAACGGATCCCCGAAGAGTTGTTATGCACTCTGCAATCGGCGAGAAGAACATTTTACAGTTTACAAAGAATTAGTTGTAAGTGTGGTGCTCACCGAATAATACCTCTACACATATTTGTAGATAGTAATGGCGAATAGATATTGCAGGTATAGTTATTATAAATAAGCCGTGCAAGTGTGTATGCAACGATGTAAAGAGAAGCATTCTTGCAGTTGATGATTCGTCACGATCCGGGTGAACGTCACTCAACTGCAATATTCTTCGCCGCGTGTATCCATGGTGGGCACAAGTACGGAACGTGAATAAACGTCAGTTCTTCCCGAGGGTACGTAAGACACGTAAGACTAATACGCGGAGGAACGATTTGCTTTAGAAAATTGTATACCTCGATGAAAACAAGTTTACGAGTATTTCAATAACGAGTCGGGAACCAAACCGATTGCTTCGGGTATATTTTTTGATCGCAGAATCCGAATCTTGTTACGAAATGCCTTCGGTACGATTGGTTTTTGATTGATCGTAATTCAGGGTTGGAATATGCCGGGTAAATTGAAGAAATATAATCAAAATGCATCTCAGCGTTTAAACTAAATTTTTATCCTTGCTCTAAATTTACAGCATCTTTCGGTCCCGAGTTCTATAGAATAAAATCTACATAAGAGATTGTCATAAATAGAGCTCAACCTTAAGGGATGATCGTAGTATCGACAAATAGCTGATTTTCGCGATTTTTTTTCGATGGTTAAAATACGCTAATTAGTCTGATTTTTTTAATGTCAAACCAAAGCACTCGGGAAGAACAAAAAATAAATTTTTAACGGTTATTTTTATTTTTTTTTTTAATTTTTTTTTCTAACGCTTTTCTCGAAACGTGGTTTTTCCAAACAGTCGAAACTCTCAAAGGTAGAGTTTCCAAGCTATCTGTCTCAAATTTAGACACAGCATTTCTCTTACCATTCTTCATCTTTTTTATTCAAAGAATAACTGTCGAAAAAATAAGCTGAATGGGATACTTTTTTTTCAAACCACTGCCATTTTGTCAAATTTGATTCAAAATAAAACCTCCATAGAAAGATAGCGGGTTTCATACATACAGTTTGAGGTTCGTTTAATACCTTAGGCTTGATTTTTTTCCACGTTGCATAACGGAATGTACATGAATTCCGAGCAGAGCTAAAAATTTAAAAACCAGCTCAAGATGTAGCTCAACCATCAAACCACTGTAACGCGAGAACGCAACGTGCTACAGGTAACAAAAAATCTAAAAAAAAACTGGTAATGAACGTAACACAAGCTTGAGCTACACTTTGAGCTCTGTTGGAGCTCTTTAGTACACCGTAGAAAATTTTGGGGATGTAGAGCTCTGGATGCGGTCTTTCGTGAGCAGACTTCTGTTTCAGCTTGTAAAAATTTCCGACAACCTCCTGGTTCGATTCTTGTGACGTTTGTTCGTTGACCCAACGTGTTACGTACATCCTATGACGAAATGTGGTATATAATGTACCAAGCGAGTTAATCTTTAATGACGCATGAAATCCTTCCCCCATATATACTGTACAACGATGTTGATGTACCCTAGGAAATAAAATGACCCCAACAACCGATTATAGTTAGCGATCGGAGCCGTAAGCTTGGTTGGAATGGCACGTAAACGAGTCTTATAGCGATCCGAGTGTAATTGCTAGAGTCCGAGAGTCTCGCGTGCCTTCCAGAATCGAAGGAGCTTAGCTCAACTTTTTCGCACGCTCTTGCGGTAGGTTGGTTTATATCCTTTGCACATATCAGCTCGTGCACGCAGGCATCAACACCACTTCGTGCAATCTATCGTGAAGATAGCATCTCATCCAGATTGCAGAGTCTAAATCACACTAATTCCTGTTCTTTTCTTCTTGTTTTTTTTTTTTTTTTTTAGCTCTTAAAACCAGTCGTTTTTTTAACGACTTATTCCATCTTTTTTAGTACAAGGCATTCTTGCAGATCTATGTATTTTACGCTATAATAATAAGACTGAGGTCTTAAGTAAATTTTTACCACTAAGCGTAGACGGAAAATGGACCGTAGAGATGATCCGTTTCAGCTTCAGCAACTCACGATCACCCCAAGGGTAACTCGTCGGTGCGTGTAGGCAAAGTTAACGACTCCCTTGCAAATTGAGGTATGCACTTGGATTTTTACCAGTTGCGAATGGATGTTCGGTAAATGCGTTTTACGATCAGTTTCTCTCGCTTTGCTCTGTACCCGGAGAAAAGCGTATCTAATATTGTGCACGTTTGTAAGTCAAACGTGTCTCTAACAGCAGCTACGAACACTCGTCTGCACTGCATATGTGTTGACGCCTGTCATTACGTACCAATTGGAATGAGCTAGTCGTAGGTAACGCGTATTACGTATATAGGATGAAACGTAACCGTTTGAAACAGTCATTTGAAGTCTCCACGTGTTTTTACGATCCCTAGATTATAACATACGTTGTCTATATGGAGATTCGTAACATGCTATCTACTATTTTATGTACGTGTAGGATAATTTTCTACTTCTTTGTAGAGTCGTCTGGGAATCGTCGACTCGGGTAAAATTAATTTCAGCAATATACAATTCTTTGAGATTTTTGTACCTCACTTTTTAGACGAGTAGACCGGCGCCTTGGAGGGCCTAAGGGCTTCAGGCTTCGACGTCTGGGTGGCAAAAGCAGCGAGTGACTTGAGAAAGAGCAGAAAACCATATCTCACCAATTTACGATGTTGAGAGAAAGAGAATTCTGCAGTCCTCGTTAAGCTAGCTACAAAATAGCGGGAAAGAATATTCAAGACTCTTTTTGTAAAGAAGACGAGTGTCTCTCACCCAGAAAATGGCGAACCAATAAAGTAAAGATTATTCTCTCTTTCTCTAGTCTCTTTGTGTTCGTAAACAGGGCCTACATTCCAGTTATTTTAAAAAATCCAGACTCAGTTAGAATCAAACTAGTATTTGGTCAGCAACAATTATCCGCAGCAAATATATCACGAATTTAAATAATTATTAAATATCGAAATATTAAGAAAGCACTGCGCTTATGTGAATAGTAAAATATCTGTCAATTATCTATCAATCTGTGGAGCCAGTTATAAGCTCAACAGCATTCGTAACAATAAAAATTTTTTAAACAAGAATCACAGTTTTCTTTACTTTTCTAGCTAGTTTCGATCACGCCTGTTATAGTAGAATTGAAAATCTCGCACGAATAATGAATAAATTTATAATAATTAGAGATTCTATGGCATTTAAAGATTTTTCGGTACTCAGTTTATGCTCTTACGCTATCCTCCCTCCAGTCGCATTTCATTACACATCTCAATTACTCTCTCATAAAAATGTTACATCACAATCGACTAGGGATTGAAATCAGCTGAATGTATAATGAATATACGATTCAATGTACATATAATATAAATTTTGTTTCGCAAATTGTATTGTAAATTTTAAAGATAACACTCGAATTGCATCGCTCGATGCTTAATTCGCATAATAATATTCTCCTTGAATTATTTAACGATGTATTAAAATCCGCGATATGATTCAAGGATTCCAGAATTTCGATGACATACGTAACCAATATCACGAATAACCTGCAGGCACAGCTTTTGCGTGGGAAGAAATGGAAAACTTTCTTCCAAGTAAATTACACGAAGTTGTAAGTAATAAACGTTCATTGAATCTGGAATTTGCGATACCGCCTCTCGCGTGGATGAATTTCATTTTTGCCTATTTCTGACTGGTAGGTAGATGATATTTATGCCGTTTAATATGCTCTCTGGCCAGCGCGGCGTTCATATATATACGGGGAAACGCTTTCATTGCACCGGCAGCTGAAAGTTTGACCTTAGAGCACCTATACTGTAATTTCTGAGCATTGCCGTTCTCCTGCGATAAATTATTAAATGCTTGTATTACGAAACTGAAGGATTCAAGTATTATTATATATATGTATACATACATATATATACAAGAAAGTAAATGCACTGACATGGTTTTACCTGCAAGTGCGGGTCCGTTGCTTCTATCACCGACGTTCAACGACAAGACGGCGATATAATTACACCTACCTATCTAATGTTGAAAATTGTACTGCTTTTTCACGCTCTCACACTGCGATGATATGCAGGCAGTCAAAGTATTGCAAAATATGTTACAAACGTTCTCGATACTGCAGTATAATGTATCTATATATAGATAATACCTACCAGTCGGGAGTAAAATTAATCATTTGTTTTCTCCTTTCTTTCCGGGAAGAAATGCCAACAGTATCGCGAAGCTTACAATATTCTCCAGACACGTTAACAATGTGAATGGAAATAAGAGAAATGTTCAGTGTAATTCTTGAATGAGCATCACGTTATATTTGAGATATATCATTTATCATTACTGCTAAGTACACGTGAAAATTAACTAATAATCATTATTTGTTTACGATCCTGCCATGATTTATGATTTAACGTGAATGGATCACGGAAAAGACCACTTTTTCTGGTATATACTCAATCAACTGTACCTCAAATACAACTTTGAGTATTACTTCCAATCTCACAAACTCAAATGTGCAAATTAGTTTTCTCTGCTAATAAATTTTTTTTTTGAATTTGACAGTATACTAGAAATTAAGTAGTATCCGTTTCAAAATTTTAGTTTGTTCGCAATTTCACGTTGCATGTCGTATAATTGCAAAATAAAAACGTTCCACACACGTAGATGTGCCCACCGGGACGAAAAAAACAAAAAAATTGAACAACAAAACTTGTTCAGAACCAACTACTTTCATGAATGTATAATTCATAATATTAGATGGATAAAAAATTATTTCAAAAATCAGTTTTCGCTACTTTCGAGTAAAATTAAACGGGCTCAATTTCATAACCTACCACAGTCCGTCCGTGAATACGATACGAATTCGTTTCTCTAATCGATCGCTTCTATAAATTAATTTCAATAAAAGACTCGAAGAGAGAGCCACAGCAAAAACTGCGTGAAAAATGCATTCGATTTCCATAAAAAAAAGCATCTATTAAACATCGATAAATCAATTTGAAAACACGATACTGAAAACCTGATTATGAAGCATATAAATGTTTCACTCGACGAGCCGCAATTAATGGTCCGTTCGAAATTTTTCAACCCACGTGATATGACGGTGTAAGAAACATGAAACAACGAAAGTAAAATACGTTTCTCTTAGCTGTTACGAAAGTTGACATAAATCGTAAGACTTGTAAAAATTTTGAAAAATATTATTTTACCCTTCATACATATGCCCGATGAAAATATTATTCCGTACCAGAACTCGAAAGATGCAGCGTCATCGCAGCATTCAACTGCAGATCGAGTTGTTTACCCTAACATATAATTTTAATATTATTTTTACTGAATATTGATAGAGCGTCAGTCACCTAAGCCACTCGACATCAACGGGATCTCGTATTTTGATATAACAGCACACAATTCAGAGGATCGCAAGAAGCAGGATCTCGAGCAGCTTGTTTCCTCCACAAACATCATGGCGACTGCAGTCGAAGTATGATCCATTTCCGGATTGAGTCTAACAATAAGGGGGAAGCATTCGAGTCTCCGAGAATCAAACATGAGGGACGTTATTTCATTTCGGCCCCGTCGTCTGCGTACACGAATATCATATGCATATCTCTGACCTACATGCGTTACACAAATAAGCAAGTTGTTGTCTGATTTAATTATCATCGACGTGATTGTACGTGTTGCCTTTCCTATATATTTTTTTTATATCTTCTTCTTTTTCTTTTTTTCCCGTCTTAAACACAGCGAACATTACAGAGGCAGAAATTAAATCGAGCAGCCTGCCTACTTCTTTATATGTACCACACAAGTATATATGCCTTAACCTATGGGCAGGGAGCAAGAAATATTCAGGGCGTGGTAGCCGGCTGGCTTGCAGCTTTTGGTAGTCGTCAACATCGCCTCACTTCTGTATAATAACCGCGCATCGATGTATTCGGTGCTCACTTCGCAATATTATTTATTCCCCAACTTGAAACTCCTACTACGGATTTTCTTACCCAACCTATTTTGCATTCAATATTCAATTGTTCGTTGCCTTTGTAATAAGATAACCGAGCTTATTGCGCTGCTGTGAAGATCGGTATAAATCGATCTTTAGAATATCTGCAGATACAATATTCCAACTAGTTGTTATTTGTTATAGGTACTTGAAACTCATCGTTGTTTTAATCATCACTTTTACACAATGTACAATCATACAGCTCATAAAAGAAAGACATAAAAACAGTTCTAATCTAATTTCTCGGTAACGAACAATAACGATCCCGTTCGAAAGGTTGGACACAGTATTGCGTAAATATTGTGCAATAAACGTCATAATCGCTGCAAATTGCACTGTTTCTAACTGCCAATTTTAGCCACGGCTTTTTTTTGTCTGTTATTTACTTCTGCATTTTGCAGAGTGTAAACTTGTAAAAAATCATATTTCATATGTTCGCAATTATAGTGTAAATCTGTGATTGCGTCATCGCGTCACTTACAAATGATGAACGAGGTACCCGTCTGGTTGTAAGGTTTTTTGTTTCTGATAATGTCGTCAACCGTGTCCAGCCTGATAAATAATCTTGTTCGAAATTTATTCGAGCCAATATCGAACTTGTAAGCATATAATACTTGTGATCTGATCTGTGGGTTATTATACATGAAAGCTTATGAAGCACAGTGGAACAACCTATTCTTACCGAACGTCGAGTCTGCGGGATACCGGCTACTTCGACATGTATAAAATATTGTAGACGAGTCGTTTGCTGTAATAATACAATTTTATTCGCGAAGCTTGTCCTTGACGATAGTTCTATACCGTGTTCATTTTTCTATCGATCATTACAAGGTAATCGCAAATTAAATTAATTTCCCAAAGGAGTTTAAATCACCGGCGGCAATCTGTACGGCATTATATTACAATGGGTTAATGGGCGTTGAGTTTAAACGGTAAGAAATCACTGGAGAAGTTTAACAGAAATTACAACAGCTTCTGTGCTCTATACAGGTTTATATGCATAACGAATAGAAAGAAAAATAGCAAAAATTGACATCTTATGATACATCTTGTGTTAATGTGATAATTAATGATTTGCATACATGTTTTTATTTAGAACATAAAATTGTCGTAATGGTGATAAATGTGCAATTAAATTACTAGTATATTTTAATTATAATCAAACGAACGGAGCCAAATGTAACCGTCAACTTTATAAATCTATCGAACCTGTTTTTTGTTAACGATTCTAAAGTCCGTGATTTATTCTTCCAATGCGTTGTGATCACGCGAGATTTTATAAATGCCGAGATACTTTGGACCAAGGTCCTAATCCGATAAATCCTTTTCACATTTAATTTACGTCATTATAATTAATTATGGCCCAGCCTCTAGTCTACATTTTTGCAAATATTTAAAACTATGTAAGCAGGACTGCATATCAATTACATTTCAACATGGAATAGGTGTCAGATAGAACGCAAATTGATTCAGCATGAATTAAGAGGCAGGATTTATCGAGGCAATTGATGGTCGCTCTAGCAGGTCAAATTGTATAGGCAATCAAATATGGTAAAACGCGAGTATAATATTCTTGCAGAAAAAATGCTGAAATACCTGATCACGAGTTACATCAAAATAGCAGCCTGAACCAATCATTAGATAAAGTTTGTTTATCCAAGTCGAACGGTATGTATATACATTCAAAGTATTGGAATAATCTGCAGTGTACTATTGAGAAATTTCATTTTTACATATTTACAATCCATTAGATCGTTTTCATCAATTTAATTTCGAACTCTGTAAATACTCGTACGGCAGTTTTTTCAAGAGCTGTTTCCTGCATTTCCAAATTCATCACGCACTGTACACATCACTTCCTACATTCAAGATCGTTGAATCAATAATAATCGCATAACTGTAATCAACACAACCATACACCGTAACGATTTCCAAAGCAAACGGATTTTTAGAAGAAGAAAAAATTCGAAAGACGAGGCTCCTTACTTCTTCCTTTTTTCAATTTGCAAACAGTGCTGCCGATTCCACCAGAATCTATGAACCTTATAACAGACTTGACTTAACTTGACTTGAGATCTTACATCGCCAAATCGCATACCGTGCAAGAATACATATCGCAATTGGAGCGATACGTTGCCACCACATATGTTCAATATCAGTACCATATAGAATCATCGAGATATAAGTTGGCGCAAGAAGTTGTTCTCGCTCAGCTGGGTGCGCGAAACCGATGAAAGTGATACATGATCATCGGCATGTGCGATACATAAACTGGATCATCCAGAGTTTAAGGTAATAAAGATCGGTGGCCGAAGATTGCGTCAATTTCTCGGCAGTCGGATTATGGACGCAGCTTCGATTAGGCAACGTCAAAGTCATGTTTGCGCAGCCCACGGATGAGAGCCGGCACGCATCGGTTCTTACCTACACTCGGTACCTCGACTAATTAGTCGAAGCACCGCTTTGAGACGAAGTCTTACTTTATCGCTTATAACGATCGTGAGATATCGGTATAATAAGACGGCCCGGCTAGGTTGCTGTATTGACAAACAGGCATCGGGAGACGAAGAAACTTCAGTCCAGCTGAAGTCGTGCTTCTAAATCACATTTGCCTGATGATTTCCTGGTGAATACTCTCCACCGGCATTACATTTTTTCCATTCGATTGCGGTTGAAAACCGTCGGCACGTGACGACCAGCTCCAAATCCACCCTGAGCTCCCGATAATGGCGTTTATGGGTCCATTGTGTCCTGTGGTCCTAATCTGAACGCGTACAAACCCGTAAAACTGAACGATCCTGGCCTCGCGATCAAGTCACGAGCCACCTCGGAGGTGTAATAGCTTCATTCACAGAATGATGGATCGAATCCCCGACTATTTCGAGACGAAATAATAATAAACAAGGGAACCAGAGCAGCATCTGGGGAGAAGAGGTCGCGGCGCCCTGTAGGACCCCCTGGTTCTGTGTGTCAAGGCAGGGTGAAAGGAGGCTCCACCCCGTAACAGGACACAGCCATAATCCCGTGAGACTTGAAACCTCCGGGACAACCGGGTCGAGTTCTATGGCTATGGACTAGGCTGCAATGGTGCGAACGAATCAATCCACTACCATTCGTAAGGATCGATTAGGAATTAGTTCCGTTGGCAACACTTCCTGTCGATCGACTAGGGTAACAGTTCTGCGAAAGAGTGCTACAGCTGAATTGCAGCTTCTAGTGCACCTCGTGCAGGAAATTTGAGAACAGGAATTATATACTTGCTAATTGTATAGACCGAGAGAAATTTCTGGTTGTGGGTATACTGTTCGGTCCTTAACTATTTTCACTGTCTACAATAAGTGAAAAATGTAGTTATAATTTTGAAACTGTGACCAGAAAATCTAGTAAGTAATAGATACTATTATTTTTAATGATGATCACTCTTGCTCGTTGACGGTAGATATTGCGATAAGTGAATGTTGACGCAACGATAAGTTAGGTAATGTAGTAATTACAACTGTAATCACACTAAGTAGTTACTCGTACCAAACTTTTTTTAAGATTACTACAGTTTTTGAATCGTTATTTCAATGATACCTATTTCACTACAATTTTCTCGCAAATGTAACAAAACATTTTTTTTTCAGTATATTGAGTGCAACACGGGATGATCTAAATTTTTTACATGGATATCAAAATTCGGTTTGCCAATTTTGTGTACTATCGTTATTATACCTTGTTCAGAGTGGAGATCATTATTTTTATTCCGTTTTTCTTCACACATTGACTCATATTTATTCTGGACTGTATACTCCTTCCAGTGTTTCCTTTTCAATTCACATTTTCACACACAAATATGTATAATGTTTGCAAAAATATTTTGTTCAACCTGCAGTAGGTGCCCCATGAAAAACACGTATTGGAAATGAAAGATCGCATGGTGATGCGGCCAATTTAAAATCGCGTTAATTGTAAGTCTGTCAATGGGATGTCCAAATTTGACGTATATTCCCACTGCCTGTAATTGAACGTAACATAACGGTGTACAGAGTTATTTTTAGTGAAAAAAAGTCATGAATATAGTTTGTATATAATGAAATAGGCTAACCAACAGATTTACTTGAAAAATAAACGAATATTTTCAAAATCTTTTCACAATAAGCGTTCAATGAGCACAATTCAGTACCGAAGGCGGAAGTGTAAGCAAAATCACGTTACACCAAGAAAGTATAACAGCGCATGCAGCGTGTCGAATAATTGAAGCTGAATCGACGATAACCGTGTCGGTATATTGTTTATGCAAATAGTTTCGAGTCTCACCAAGGAGCTACCTGTATTGTATACCTACACATATAAGTACCTAAACCTAAAAACTTCGAAGCCGATACGAGACTGGGTTATATAGGTATTATACAGCCTTCGAACAAACCGGCTAATTGTTAAATTGATCTTACCACCGTCATTCGTATCGCGCTGACCGAGATGCATAATTTTTCATCCTGTTATACGGGGTCAAAAATTTGCATAATAAATGTTTCGGCAGGGGGGGGGGGGGGGGACTAATGTAGAGCGGTGGGATACCGCGCTTGAATAACCGTCAATTAATACGATGCAGTAGATGTGAGACGATGAACGATACGAATGCGCAGACAATAATTGGACTGAATTTGCAGATAAACTTGACACATGCATATTGCATGTATCCGTTTCTTATTCTCCATGCCACTTCAATCAAGCTGTCGTCGATCAGTGTTATTAAATATGCGAAACCGGGTTATCGTGCGAACTTTCACTTTCAAAATCGACCGTTATAACTCTTCACGTTTCCCGATTCCGTAACGAAAAATTATCTCATCCCCCGTATCGTAATTGAAAATGTGTGGCTTGAATCAAAGCGATTGAGACATTATTTCACACAAGTAGGTGATTCTAAAAACGAAAACTATAAACGCTCTCTGCAAATTACATAATCGCGAATTTCGTGTCTTTATTATACACGTATATACTGTAAAACTTTATTCGCTTGAAATCGTGACATGCGATGAACACTTGAAACCGTCAGTTTCTCAAGAGCTAGACAATAGTTTAAAATAAATAAACACTCGTCTTCATACGGTTTCGAATATTAACCCGTCAGGTGTCTTAACGTATTTGTATTGCATATTACTATTATACAGACGCTTCTGGGCATTTTATGCGTATTTTATATGGTATATAAATTATCAATTCAAATCTAAGTGGTCGTTATGATTTATCGAACGCTTTCAAATCGACATACCGAACTGTAATAATATTCCTCGGCAAAACCCTTGCGCAACGAGCAATTTTGGGCCTAATGCGATATTAACAAATGTCCATTGATCGCACCGCGCAATTCTCGCGCGTTAAAAGCAAATTTTAGAAAGTCTATTTCCATCATTCCCCTTATGCGCGATGTCACTGTCTCTGCTGCCCCTGCGCAATTATACCCATTAACCTCTCCCGGTGACACCCGCGCATAGATCGGCTTCTACGTCCTGATCCTTGTTCTTTTTACGGCCTTTTTGTTGTTTTCTTTTCATTTTTGTTTATTTTTGTTTATTTAATCATTTTTTATACCGCAACCAAGGTGTGGCCGTCGCATTGGCGGAATGAAAACTATCCGTGCAGGCGGTCGGGTACACCGGATCAAAATTATAACGCGGGCCGATTAAGTCGAGGTGAGACAAAAATAAATTTGCATAAACAGCTCGTGCTCCCGTCGTCCCGGCTGGCGCCCATATAATAATCTCGTAACGCTGCCGCAGGAACGAAGCCACTTTCAATTTTAGCCACCGCAATTCACGTCCGTTACGCCCGCGACTTTGCGGTGCGTATTACACACACGTTGCTCTTTGAATCGTCTCGAGACAATGAGTTCCACTAATTGATATCCCAACGCGTTTATGTACGTTGCTACTTATCTAGGCTAGGCTAGGATATCTTACACCGGGAATTTGGAAGAGGTATAAAATATAGACGATCGCTGTCTCGAGACAAGAGAATTTAATACTGGAATATAAACGGCTGAATTTAAGTGACAAGGTTCGTGGTCGATTCGAAGAACGACTTAATGTAACCGGAAATTGAGACCTGCTGCAGAGGCGCGTATGTAACGTGCAAATCCATAAAACCAGTCACACAACTTATTTTGTGGCAATTTTTATAATATATCGTACAGATATATTCACGCACGCGCGTTACATGCAGAAACTATCTGAAGTGAAAAAAATTATCCGGACAGAAAAAAGTGAGCGCCATTTATATAGATTAACTTTTTTTCTTTCTCGAGGTGAGAATCATGCGAACCATATATCGTGAAAAAAAATCAAACTCAGCTCGTTCGGACGCTCGAAAATTTACGGATGTTGAGCATGCGATTAGCAGTTAGGCAAGTGATCTAATCCGACAATGGCCGTGGGCTAAATTCTGGAGGAGAGGAAATCTTCATCTGGATTGCAGGTATGTATACGTCTATAAACTCTACCCTAACGCCACTCTGTTTGGCCCCAATTCGACGTAATCTTCATTGTTTCAACGGGTAATCCGGTATAGTAGTCGAATATCCCCTTCTATTTTTTTTTCAGTGTCTAAAATCCTTGCTATTCTCGATAAAACTGTAAGAATTCATTAGCCCGGCGTTCGCGACATTGTAATCCACTTATTGTTAAAATCGTAGGTGGTTTTCTGCTGCTCTAACAGATACATCGGAAAAGGGATTTAGAATCAAAATTGATCATGATATTGAATAAAAACAGAATAATAATCACCGATTTCAGTTGCTTGATACGGCAACGAAGATAATACGATGAATTTTTAAGGAAAAGATCATGAATCATGTATTGCTTCATCGTTTCCGCGGTTTGATTATTTGAACTGCAATTAGATAATATTCCTATACAAAGAACCGCGCAATAATCTTACATAAATTGGTTTTAAGTAAAATCGTTTGGATTTTTGATATGTTGTAGATCTTGCTGTTTTCAAAAAAGTCTTCATGGGCACGACCCTCTGCTATAAATATTTCAGGCGCTAGCTGAGCCCACCGAATCTCAAAATGATCATCCTATACCCAGTATCCCTTTGTGCAAGAAAAACTACAAAAAAAGATTTTTTTCTAAATAATCGCATTTGCTCTTTTTGCGGCATAATGTACATTAGGGTGATCCTCATTTCAATGCCTTTTAAAACGAATGCAAATGTACAATAAAAAATAAATTTCTGAAAAATTTGACAGAGTGGCATCAGTTTTGCTCAAATAAAATTTCCCGAGTTTTCTTGTAAAAAAATTCAGAATTCCCTGAAGTTTTCACACGAAACTTAGGTATTGTCGGGCAGCTTTTATGACCAAAAGCTCCGGAAGTTGTGCACCTTGAATAGATCAATTTGGATCTAAAAACACATAGTATTCCTTCGTTTCTCTCGAATAATTTGAAATTGAACAATACCATTTTCGAAAGTTAACTCAACTGAATTTACGAAGCATAGTTGAAGTTAAAAAATGGCTTATAAAAAAAAAAACTTTTTTTTTACTATGGTCCATCATAATTCCCTGACTTTTCCCTGACTTTTCCTGATAAACAAAATTCTCCCTGATGGCCTCAATCATTTTACCTGTAGACGACGTCACCTAGTGAGACCTATTGCAAATTAGCTATTTGTATGGCATGCCCGTAAACCACCTGTTTTTTTGGCAAGGATAAAAATTTCAGGACGAGCCGAAGGCGAGCCGGAAGCGAGCCGGAAGCGACTACTGAAATTATCCGAGCCAAAAAACGGTTTACGGGCATGCCACGTACAATATTTTTTACGGTATGGGCATTGAAAAGCAAAACGAAGAGTAAGGTTATGTCGCGATCTGTTCGACGAAGCTACTTTATTCAGCAGTTTGGGATGCGCACTTCGAACTGCGCATCAAAACTGCGGAATAAAGACTTTATTCCGCAACTTTGTTCGCTGCCGTATAAAGCGTCACTTTACGGAACGAAAACTGCCACAAAAAGTGGACTTTTCAATGCCCATACTGTAAAAAGATATTTTTAGTTCTTCGATGGAAAAATGGACAATAGTTCGTATGCTTATGTAAGCCCTAGATATGCGTTTTCGGTTCTCGTCATTCTATAATCGCAATTTTCCCATTGGGATATCAAAAACATCTATTTGCACCGGATTTCACCAGGTAACGTAATCTACGGGTAAAATCATTGAAGTTGGAGGGGATGAGTCCATAGACTCAAAGTGACTCTTATTCATAAGAGAGGGTCGTACCTGCGGAGACTTTTTTCAGTACGCCAAGATGTAAAGCATATAAAAAATCCAGACGATTTCAGTAAAACTCAACTGCTATAAAATTGTTGCGAGGGTCTTTGGTTAACTTGTTTCTGATGAAAAATAAGCAGCAGCTGCAATTGGTTACGCGAGTTGTAGTATGAAGAAAAATTTGGCTAAGGTTTTAACCAGTTCTCTACATATGCATATCATATAACTACAAAAGTCATATACGAACATTGTATATGCAGTCAAATATAATCATTATACACGTGTATAATTTAAATGCGCGTTGTGCATGTAAAAATGAAATCAACCTACAGGACGTATAATTTTTTGTTCACTAAATGCAATGAATATTCATGAGGTGAAAATATGAACGAAAGAAAACAAAAAATTTTGGCAATGATAGTTATCAAGACTCGAGTTGGACCTCGAGCTTTATATTCACGTATATAATGCTTAAATGCATGTATATTGTATAATATATCATGTGAACCGTAAAAACCTGAAGACCTCGACTTTATTTGGAACCTGGTTCGATAGGATCGCGACTGTGAGACATTCTCGATAATCCATACTTATAATTAAGTGAGATGCGACGATGGAGGAGACTTTGATTTTTGCAGAAGAGATGAAAAAAGGTGCAGCCTAGGAACCTGTTACCAAAGCACATCCTGCGAATCGTGGAGCAATTCGACAGGCTACTGTACATGCAACCCGTTTAGGCGCGATAATACGCGTTCGCACCGACTGCAGGTTTTGAGAAATAGTAGCCAAACAAGTTCATACGATATCCAAGTGTCGCGTTACATACATGGGACTTGCGCATATACCATTTCTCCCGTTGCAAAACTCGATTGGTGTTTCGTTACAATGATACTTCGCTACGCGTGTTCGTAACTTGCACGCATGCATCTTGTACACATCGAGTTGTTACACATTCGATGGTTGAAAATGAATCTGACTATAATCTGGAAGGTAAAAATCACCTTGACGTAAAATCGACGGAGACTTTATTTTCGGTTTATTTCGATTCCCGTTTGAATTCCACCCCGTTAAAAACTGTTCGATTCGCTGTGGTGTTAGGTATATTGTGGTTTTTTGTACTCAAGAGCCGAACGCCAAATTGAATTTGCGAGCCCGTTAAATTCGGCGAGGTTTGTACACCGAAGAGGATGGGTTACAGGTCCATTGTAGATAACCGCAAGTGATTTTATCACAAGTTAATCGGTCATTAATCCGCTCGAATTGATATTTATTCATCTACGCATCTGCCCAAAATAGCCTATGTATTTTTTCCGCTACCGCCATTTTTACGGTACCGAGAGCAAATATCTAGCCGTTGATATAATGCTATTCTATTGACAGTGAAATCGCCCAACGTGTTATAAGAATAATGGGTAGTTTATTAATTAATCAACGACGAAAGACTAAAGTACGTATTTCGAACATTATTAGAATTAATAAACAAAAGAAGATGGTGTAGCAAATGCCGCACTTTACTTAAGGCCAGCAGCATCTGACGAGAATTTGCCGACTATTCATGCAAACGTTAACGGCAGAATTTGAAGACGGTTACCTTCTGAGCAAATTTTCGTGACCATTACTCGGCAGGTAAGTAGGTCTGGATCATGAGAAATCGTCTTAACGATCCGTTAGCTTCTTTATCAGCGGGATGTTGTTTTACAAGTAATTCCATAAGCACGCAAAGAGTCCCTAGTCAATGATGCAAAGAACATGATCTGCGCCTGGTAACATCCTCGATGAAAGCTTATTATCACAAAGGATTTGGGAAGTCGGAGATTTGTTAGTGTCTTCTATCACGAAATAGATTTCCGGAACTAATTTGCGACGCAATTGGATGGTAACCACATTTCGGTTACCGACCGATGCTCTTCCGTACTTATAGTCACTCAAGCAGTGGATATTACAGAGCTCGCTTAGTATAGAATCTGGATTTACGCGATGGATAAAACAATCACGCTAGTCTTACACCAGTAGTTGTTACTATTATAAGTTGTTACATAGTTGTACTTTTGGAATCAGTATCAATTTTCTATAACGGATTACAAAGAAGAAAACGATTACCTAATTGAAAATAAAATTTTTAATTTACCACGTTTTTGAAACGGACTAGAAGGTAAAAATAATTTTTCCTAGCCCCATACAGTTTCAAAACGAAAAACGTGTGGCGCAAGCAATGGATTATTGATGCATTAATGGTTCACCCAAGTCACTAAAAGTTTTATTGCACTGCAAAAGATATGAACTGTTGTGTGAGTTTTCTCAACGACAGCTACTCTCCACACTCCTTACTATTATCTATCGCATGCGTTCTACATTTTTCGTTTTAAATCTGTATGAGGATACGAGAAATTATTTTTTACTTTTTAGTCCGTTTTAAAAACGTGGCAAAGTGAATTTTTATGTTTATCTAAATAATTATTAAAATAAAATGAAGGAAATAAATAGTTCTTTTCTGCTTCTGCTTAGTCTTGTGTGTGTGACACTTTGCAATCAATTTTGAACATTTTGATGAGATTATGACAGAGCATGAGGCAAATTTCATGTCGCTTGCCGTGTTTATATATGTGTGTGCGCTCGAGTGAGTGTGTACAGTAAGCCATGTTTTATATATAAAATATATATAAAATTATATATTATATATAATATTTATATATTAAATAAATAATTAAAGAAAAAAATAAATAAATAAAATTAAATATATATAACGTGGCAGCATATATACACAGTCAATTCTTACCGATTTTACTTCGGAACCTTAAGATGACGACGCTACTTTTGATGAAATCTAAAACTACTAAGCGACAAATTTTTCAGGACGAATTTTTTGTATGCTCCCAATTAGAGATAGACCTCCTTTATTCTGGGCTCCATGGTCTTCATGTCAACGTCAGCTCGTATCTTTATAGTTTAATAAAATCAATTACCAAATTTGTACCTAATCAACCACAAATAATAATGCGTTGTCATCCAGTTCTGAACTAGTTCATAGTAAGTCTCTAGCTCGTCGGGAAGCTAGTTTGAAATCGATTTCAAGATTTGTATCGAACAGACAAACAGACAAACAAAGACACAAGAAAGCGACGTAACAAAAACGTGGTAATAATATTTAAAAAAATTTATTCGCTGCGTTGAAACAGAAGATGATACGATGAGATATATGTATGTATTTCATAAATCGATGTGCGTCAAGCACCGGCTTGGAAATGCCACGCCATCTCTCAGAACCGAAAAGCATCAAGTGGACGCGCAAAAAGCGCTGTCAAACTTCATTGAAAACTTGGTTATTCGGAAACACAATAGATTGAAGACTCAGCGTATCGAGTGTGCTTCACTTTTTCATGCACCGTTTGCGAAATCGACGCGCCGTTGCAGTTTATTTCTGTAATTACGTAAGATCACAAAATATTTTTTTTGTAAAGTAACGTTAAAGTCGATTTAAACAGCATTCAAGATTTGTCATAGTTGTTAAAAACTGTAATAGGTATGAGGAATAAGCAACAACCAACGATTGTTTAACACATTAAGTTTTGTTGTATGTTGATTAGACTGTATCAAAAAAATTCACTTTTTTTTTTAATGGTATACTGAAAATATTGTTCAAGATGACGAAAAAGAATTACCATAAAAATTTCAGATTTTAATATTGATATTTAGATGTGCCTAATCGCGATTTTCTACTTTCCATAAGAATAACATGGCAAAAATGGTTCTTGCTCCTTGCGATTTTTATAACTAAACAACGACGCGTCGCACAGAAAATTAAAAAACATGTTTTTGTAGGAAATTGAACGTTCTACAAAAAAGGTCTCTTGTCATTTTACGATAAATCTATTCTTTCAAAAGTTATTTGAGGTCAAACATCAACAAAGGACCTATATATATATATTATATATTATATATATTTATTAGTTATTTGAGGTCAATCATCAACAAAGGACCTATATATATATATAATAAATATATATAATATATAATATATATATATATATATAGGTCCTTTGTTGATGTTTGACCTCAAATAACTTTTGAAAGAATAGATTTATCGTAAAATGACAAGAGACCTTTTTTGTAGAACGTTCAATTTCCTACAAAAACATGTTTATGAATTTTCTGTAGGACGCGTCGTTATCTAGTTATAAAAATCGCAAGAAGCAAGAACCATTTTTGCCATGTTATTCTTATGGAAAGTCGAAAATCGCGATGAGGCACATCTAAATATCAATATTAAAATCTGAAATTTTTATGGTATTTCTTTTTCGTCATCTTGAACAATATTTTCAGTATACCATTAAAAAAAAATAGTCAATTTTTTTGATACAGTCTAATGTTCATAAAATATTACGGAATGAAGAATTACAGTATCGTTCCCCAGGAAGAAGTATGGAGAAAAAAGAAATCGCTGACTTATAATCTTCAGAAACAATTGCAGCGGTAAATACGAACCAAGGTTAATTGTTATTACATTTATAAACAGTACGGTATACAAAGAATGACGCTGAAATGAACTGCAGAATAATAAATGCGTTACAATTGAATTTGAAATGTGTGTTAATGCAAAAGACACGATCCGCGTTTCAAAATCTGCGACACGAACTCAAATGAAGGTCACGTTTGGCAAGGTCCGTTTTACCAGAACGCAAAAAATAAAACCACAACGGAAAATTATCTGGGCATTCTTAGCTCAACCGCTTGTGAATAATCAAAGGTTTTCCCGAGAACAATCTCAATCTGTCAATGAGTTATCTAGAAAAGTTTACAAGGACATGATCTAAGATTCTGCACTGTAATAACGCTCGATTCCACACTCACTCGTACTTTTTGTGCTGTAACTAGCTGCCTGAACCAACCAAATAAACTTGCTATCAAGGCAATTACACATTTATCGAAAATCAGCAAAGAAAAAAAAACATAAAAAATAACGCAAGATACAAAAAGACGAGAATCAAGATCACTGAAGGCTAATTGCACTACGTACGTGAGTTGCACAAAACAGAAAACAAAAAAAAAACTCGAGACACGAAACTCACCTTTGATGTTCGCAGATTGTTTTTATTCCAGTGACGCGTTTTTTCTTTGGGCCAAACACTGCGTTCGTATATAATTCGTCATTGAGTTTATTGGACAACGCAATCTGCATTCTAGACTTGTGGCATTCATGATTTCGTTTCGGCTGTAGAAAGCGACCAACGACGTATGACATGGATTTTGCGATCCCAATATAAATGCATTCGAAAAGAGTCCGCTACAGTTAGACAAAGAGAGAATGAGATCAATTGCTATCTTATTCAAAGAATTTTATTGGCTGTGTCGATTGCTGCGTAGAGCGTGCCAGGGACGTAATAGATACAAGATCCCCCCGATGCCCTAGTATTATAACAATCGTTATTAAAAATTCTCGAACATTTTCGAGCAAGAAAGAAACAAATATACCAATATTTTTGAAATCGTAATTTATGTGCATTTTTATTTTATCCTAATTATTAATCTTCAATGTTTACTAAGAACATTGAGTGTCCATATATATAAATTTGAAGTTTAAAAATTTTGAAACTTGCAATAATTAATATATCACAAAAAAAAAGTACTGGAAATTTCGGTCGCGAGTCACAAAATTATTAATCGAGGATCCTGCATCGATCAATATCGTGACCCAATTGCTCGTACAATGACATTGATATCTTTTTTATTTATCTAACGCGTGCTTGTGGTCGAAATTACTTATTTGGGTCCCTATAGGTTTGTCAATTTGATTAACGTTCATTTTATTGTAAATCCGAATGCGCAGTGCGCGTGCCAAAATTTGTGTTGGCCCAGTGCGTTAAGGGCCCTAAATTATGTTACTACGCTCCTGAATAGAAAGAGTCTCTTTCTACCCAAATACTACCAGTCGGCCATATTCTACCGGCCTGAGCGTAGTTTTTTTTTTTTTAAACCATCAGGTATCTGCCATTCAGGCTATGTCCCAAACGCGTTCGGAAAACTTCGAGTTATTCTCTGTTTTTTCTTCGAATTACAGAGGTTTTTGCAAGGGAACAGACTGAAACTCAGACATATAGATGTTTTTGAGTTATAGAGGTCGAGTTAGCGAGGTGCGATTGTATTATGAAACGGAAATTTACAGTTATCTCCCATATCATGCGTTGGAAAAGAATCCAGAACTTGGCATTACCGACCGAGTTGTGGAACGCACAACCCAATGTGGCCGACTACCCCTTCCATTTATATTCCTCAGGGTCGCAGGCATCTCCACACCCACCACAACCCCGCTCCCCGCAGCCGTGGGGATCGACATGCTGATTACTGAAAATACCACTACTGAAATGTTATCTGCAGGCCAGCGAGTAAATGACAAGTGACAAGATAACCTCAAAAATTACCAACGTCTATTCGTCAGTGATTTAGTTTGATTAAAATAATGTCGCGAACGGGGGCCAGACTTGATGCGAAAAAAGTGGTTGGTACCGATAGAATGATTTGACGAGTTAGATTCTTAATTTCAAGAAATTTAGACAAATAACAACACAGTTTATTTCCGATTCTATCATTTAGAACTGTTTCCACAATCCCTCGCCCTAGAATCCCTGTGCCTTCTTTTCTACGTCAGTTGTTCGTAACTAAAGTAAAAAATCTAAAATGATTTTAATATTACTGCATATATTTCAGAATTCAGAGCTCTTTACTCTCACGTATGGCGCACTGGTGACACAGCTTTTAAAAGACTATGAGAATGTGGAAGATGTCAACAAACAGCTAGAAAGGATGGGATACAACATGGGAATTCGTTTGATTGAAGATTTCCTGGCACGGACTGGCTCAGGAAGGTGTTACGACTTCAGAGATACAGCAGAGAAAATTCAAAGTGGCTTTAAGATATTTTTGGGCATAACACCGACCATTACAAATTGGAGTCCGGCAGGAGATGCATTTTCCCTATGTTTTGAAACCAATCCGTTGACAGAATTTGTGGAATTACCTGACCATTGCTTGAACTTGAAATACTGCAATATACTCACTGGTGTACTCAGAGGCGCTTGTGAAATGGTACAAATGGAAGTAGCCTCTTGGTTTCTCCAAGATCAACTAAAAAATGATAGCGTGACAGAGATACGAGTAAAGTTTGTCAAACGACTAGAAGATGCCATTCCAGCAGGAGAAGATTAATCATGTATGTTTTAATCAAACTGGATTAAGATTAGGATTCATACATTAATAATATAAAGCAAACAACAGTTGGATAATATGTACTCATTGTTATAAAACCATCCAGAAGATTTAAACATTTGTGAAGCACTACTTTATTTTTTCATATCCTACCAAAACGTCAACAGGATATATTCGAATTCTAAAGAATAGTACACTAATTTCATCTACTATTGATTAGAACTGAATAGGAGAACGATAATGAATTCTTGAAATTAACATCCATAGGATACGTATGAATGGATTGTTGGTAAATTTACAAAAATTGAGGTATTTATTTAGGACTGAAAAACGTGATACAGTATCTTACAAAGACAGAATCTTGCAGATTTGAAAAGGAAATTACCATGGTACTATAAAGTACAACTAAGAAAAATTAAAAATTGATAATACACAGAGATTTGTACATTTTCTTTCGCCGATAACGGGAGAATCTCTGGAAATGTGACACCCCTTTATAAGTTGGCGTAAAGTATTATCGGACAGTGATCGCTGCCAAATACCTGGTCCCTGATAACATTGTCACAAACATTATCTTTTATTGTCTTAGAAACCAGAAAGTAATCAATCCTCCTGAAAAACAAATGGTCTGAATAAGAACGTGACAGTCAAATTTGAATGAGAATTCTATGTAAGATCCCTGAATTAATTGATCAGCAATAACAAGTTACGTTACACATGTTAATATTAAATGTCAAGTGAAATGCATGATCCACACACAAATTGCAAAAACTCTCACCATCCAATATTCTTATTTCGTGAATTGTTGAAGTATGCCCAAAACGTATATGCGTCAGTTTTTTCAGGATACAGTTGTCTAAATGTATCAACGTACCCGGCATCCAAGAAATCTGTCATACCTTCTCGTTCTTCTTTAGTGAAACCAGCATTTTTCATGTTTGATGTCGGGTTTTTCAAGTCTGTAAAATGAAAATCACACATTGCACAGTAAGAATGCTAATGGATCGCTTATACCAAGAAAGAACTTTTTCTCCTTCTGAAATAGCTCTACACTCTCACCTATTTCGTTATGAGCAACATTCATGTCTCCGCAAACAATAACTGGCTTCTTTGCGTCCAGCTTTTGAATAAACTCTTTGAAATCTTTGTTCCACTGCAGTCTTTTAGGCAGTGTAACCAGGTTTTTGCCGGCATTAGGAACATCTAAAAAAATGTGAGACAAACAATGTATAAAAATGTAATCGGACACAGTAAAAGACATGTAAGAATGGTGGTTTATATCAAGTGTTATGGAAATGGTAATGAGAAGTTGATTTCGTAATGCCGTAAAATCAAATTAGAGAGTAAATAAAATAATTCAACTCACAGACACAAACTACAAAATAATTTTCATATTCTGCTGTTATCATTCTACCCTCGTCATCGTGTTTTGGAATGTTCAATCCGTATATAATATCCAAGGGTTCTTCCTTGCTATATAAAGCAACTCCGCAGTATCCAGATTTCTTGCCTTGTTAGAAAGAATGTTGAGATTAGGGTAAAATTGAGAGAGTGATGACAGGAGAAACATTTAATTGAATATCAAGATTATCTTACTGTCTATAAAGTATTCGTGATATCCTGGAAGTTTTATTTCATCAGGTAGTTTGTCTTTGTCACATTTTGTCTCTTGGAGTGCAATAATATCGGCATTTTCCTTCAAAAGATATTCAAACCCATGTTTCTATATGAAAAAAAAAAAAAAACAATATGTGAACAATGTGGCATTAGGCGATACATGACGATATAAACAGCGGGAGTAGTAGCTTCGGTTTTATTTGACAATGAAAGCCTGAGTTGTAAAACTTACTTTGAGACATGCTCTAACTCCAGATACGTTCCAACTGCATATTTTAACGTTGAACTTGTCACCATTGGCATTTAACTTTGGGCAATCAAACTCAATGTCATTTAAGTTTGACTCAGTTTTATTCATCGGAGCTTTCTTTTGCTCCAATTTGGTTTTCTTTGGAGCTGGTTCGTCATTTGAAGCCTCCTCCTCATCTACATTCCGCTTTGTTTTTTTGCTTGCTGGCTTGGCGATAGTTTTAGTCTTGATTTCGTCCTCCTGCGAAGTTCCTGCTTCGGCTTTACGTGCTACCTGAATAATATCATTTGAACTTTAGCAAAATCTCCAAAAATGGCAAAGTGGTAAATGCTTTCGCTTTTTCGTTCCAAAAACTCTGTTCCGATCGGTGTATGGCGTTTGTGATTGTAGATACATTTATAAAGTGTATTTTACCTAGATAACAATCAAGATAAGAAGCGTAAAATACATATCAAGCTTTCATTCAGTGTAATAAACGAATTATTGAATTTTGTAAGAAACAAATTGTACCATCAAGATACTAAATACTGTTTGAATGTAGAGTGACTTGAAATGCATCTTGACATAGAAATCATGATATTATCCAATTAACGATAGATACACAAATAACAATTTTGGACCAGTCAACTACTAGATTTTATTTACATTTAATATTACTGAAAACCCCAAGACGTAAGTGATAAATATATAGCTGTTGAAAAATGATTTTTGTCAAGCTAACTAAATGGAGTCCTGAATGCACAAGACGAAAGTGTTACACGAGCGATTGTATTTTGTTAGAGAAAAAGGTTAATGAATAAGATTCTAACCTTTCGTGGGGCTCTACGTTTTGGTGGCATATTCGCTGTCACGTGCTTGAATAACCTTAAATTAATATGAGAAACAAATAATCTCTGTGAAAGAAGGCTAAGGAATTGGTAATTCAGCGGCACGGTGGAGTAAACAAACGCGTAATTTCGTCCTTGACGCTGCGTGGCAACTCTTCCCAATTCAATTAATCCAAATGCTAAGCGTGCAACGCTACGCATTGCAAGCGGCGCGCAGCTACAACCGAAAAAACTACACGGACACGTGAGATGAGAACTCACGGAATTTGCTGCTCTTCAATTGTTTGCTAATGGACTTTCCCGCGCCCGCGACATCGTTTGTTTTGATGTCGTCTGCTGGCCGTCTGCTAGAAAGTTAACTGGACCTGACTTTTCAGTTTCCAGTGATATCGTTTATGGTCAACCCAGTATGATTATCATCAATTTTTATTCGCCGAGCTGCTGACGGTGGGAAAACAAATTGATACTTACACGTAGGTTAAACCTTAATTGGTCAATGTGCATGGGTAGAGAGAAAAAGTAAGGTTAAGTTAGGTTATGTTGAAACAGTATTTACGTTATCTATATTTCAAAGTCCGATAATTGATGAAGGAATCGAAAATGAGAATTACGCACACTGATTCTCCAAGCGGCTATCAATGCATTTGGAGCGATTTAGCCGACCATCCAAAATGCCCACATGGTAGGTCTATGTGAATTTACACAAATTCGCCTTAATTCCAGTATAACCTAGTCCCTGATTAATTTGCGAGCCATCGATCTGTAACTGATACTTGAACCATAAAATTCCAGAGATGACTTTGTTCAATGTTTCAGGACCAACATTGCTGTTTGGTCGATACGTCGATGGTGAATATAAACAATTTTATGCATGTTCGGCGTGCCGAGACAGGAAGCTATGTTCATTTTACTTGGAGCATGGCAGCAAGCCGACGAAGCATCAAAAACAAGCCTGGGAACTCGAGGCAAAAAAAGTAATACCTCGCTATGATCATCAGAAAATGTTTATTCTACTGAACGAGATATTAGCGACAAATCCAATCAGAAGACTCTACTGCCATGATTGTAGGCGTCTCTCGTTTGTTTCCGAAAAACACAAGCACAGGGCTCACGATATAATTGAAAATCTTACGGATCATCAGCTGCGTCATCCTACTGAATTTCTCAGACCTCTTGAAAACCCTAAGAAGGAAGCTCAATATTTGTTCTCTGACCAATCAGTCAGCGACATTATTTTCATGCTGCTCAACCTAGGCGCTAAGCACATCTTATGCATAGGAACCCCAAGAATTCATGAATTCCTTGTGAATCACCATGAAGACAAAGTTTCTAGTTTGCTGTTGGATTTTGATGGCAGATTTGTAAGTTACATCTTTGAAATAATGTTTTTACTTCGTGCTTAAAAACCAGACCTACAAAATCTTAATTCCAGGAAGTCTACTTCTTTCAAATACTCTGAAACCTTAAATCCATAGATATCGTGGAAGCGAACCATATTTAAGTCAAAAGTAAAATACTGATAATTTTTCTCTCTGGAATTTATAGAATATACATATATTTTATAGTATGAAATTATTAGTAAGAACGAATGCATTGTTTCAGCATAATTTCTTTGGCCCCTTGAGTTTTTGTTGGTACAATCTCTTCAATCACCATTTCTTTCATGAAGATTCAAAAGATGTCTTGAGGGATTTTCTGACACAAGATGGTGGCAGGCATACTTATATAATTTGTGATCCACCGTTTGGTGGACGTGTTGAACCTATTTCTCAAACTTTGAAGACAATTTATGATTTGCACAGAAAGTGGAATAAAATTGATGCAGAAAGTGATGGACTGAAAACAATGTTCATTTTTCCATATTTTATGGAATCTGTGCTAAGAGAAAAATCAAACCCACCTGGGATATTGGGAGGTCTGAAAGATCTGAAAATGTTCGACTACAAAGTGGATTATCAAAATCATCCGTTGTTTGTGAAATCACCAGATAAAATCTTAGCAACGCCGGTTCGCATATTTACAGATATAGATTTAAGTTTATTGACATTACAATCTCATCAAGGTTACAAGTACTGCAAGAAATGCAACAAATGGACATTCGAGGAGAATAAACATTGCAAAAAATGTGCAGCGTGCACTTCCAAAGACGGTCGAAGGTACAGGCACTGCAATATCTGTGCACGCTGCGTCAAACCAACGTGGAAACACTGTAAGAAATGCAATCGATGCACCTTGGAAACTCACAAGTGCGGTGTAGTTCCAAAAATTACTGGACAATGTTTCAGATGCAATGAATTTGGTACGGGGCTTGGCATTGTTTAATTCGATTAATTCGAAAATTAAACCATTTCTACCTAGGTCAGAACCTGATATTTTTTAATTTTCAGGTCATGTGGAAAAAACTTGTACGAAGGATGCTGTAAATATTCCTAAATCGAAAGTGGAAAGCAACAAGGAAACACTAAAAGGGAAGAAGCGCAAGCATCACTTGGATGTAAGTGATATCTCTAGTAAAAAAAAGGCTAGAATCGCAAACGCGAGTGAAACATCTATGAAATCACCCGAGGAATTCGAATTAGTATCTAATTTGGTTGAAGTGTCCAGAGTCGCTGATTCAGAGAAAGTTGTCTCGACAAAGTTGACGAAAAATGATTTAAAAATGAAAAATAAATATCCGAAGTCAAAACTTTTAAACAAAGTTTCAAAACAAGGGAAAGCAATTGATACAGCGTCGCTAGAAAAAATTGAAGCGGAAAATATGGAAGGCATAACGAATGCGAAGAAGAAGAAGAAGCTTCTCAAGTTGACAAAGTCTACTTCCAAAAGGACAGAGGAAATCACGACAAAGGCGAAAGGGGTCACGTCCATAAAGTCGCAAACAATGAACCCTGATTTAGCTGTACTTAAGCAGAAGAAAATATTTGAAAACAAGAAGTCACCAGTCAATGGAAAAAATAAAACATTCACAAATGGTGAAAACCTTCAGAAACGACAATCAAAGTAAACTTATGATATATCAACTTCGCGTGATCGTTTGAAGTCCATTGAAAAGAAATTGCAAATAAAGGTGTATAATTTTTAATAAAAAGAAAATCGTGTCAACACGATCGATTTACGTATCACCAGATTAACAATATTTTTTCTGAAGAAGTTGGGAATGGCTCAGTCAGGGAAATTCTTCTTCGCGATTGTAGGTATTTTTTTAATGTCCACAATAACCGGTTCACCTCGGCGATAATGGAAAGTCACAATGAGTTATCAATTCGGAAACTGTTTTCTACATCACCGGTGACCGCAATTTTTTAAAACAGACCGGTAAGAGTGAAAACAAGCAGGATGACGCATACGTCAATGATCGAGAGGACTTGATTATTGTCGTTATATCTTGACATCAAAGATTGAAATGAAATAAATTAATATTCAATCCTGCACCAAAATAAGCTGCTTTTATTACCATAATTCTTAGAGTGTTCTATTGTGGTTTTACCCAGATACAGTTACAATCACGCATATGTTTTCACCCCGTCGCGACGCGGTGAGAATTTCAATTCTCAAGAATTCTCCATATAAATACAACCGGCATCTCTGAACCCGCATATCAGTCTTCTCTGGCACTCCGAGTGGTCAGAGGCTCACAGCATCCCCTGGATTCTGGAAAGATATAAATTAGCGAAATCTTTCCACCCCGTAACGAGCCGTGATGTTTCGAAAACTAGTCGTCATTATGCTCCTCGTTTCCTCAACTTTGGGCTGTCTGATAATCAACTGTCCGCGCGGCGGGAAAAGAGACGGAGGATTCAGTCCGTTTAAATACCCGGTTAGAGAGGTAAGTGCCATTGATGTTAAACGTAAACGTAATTCGTAAACGAAAAACTGCCCAGATGAGGTGAATTTGGTCCAAGATGGTCAATTAACAAGATATGATTAATTAATCACCGCAGTGTTCCGCCTGCGGACCCGATAAGCAAGGACAATGCTTCGGGCCGAAGATTTGTTGCGGTCCTTCGATTGGATGTTTCTTCGGTACCGCCGAGACCCATCAATGTCGGAAAGAAAGCCTTTATTCGAGACCATGCACAGCTGGGTTTTCAATGTGCAGAGGAAATACGGGGCGATGCGCAGCTAATGGAATTTGCTGCTCACAAGGTATAAAATCCACCTTTGATAAGAATTTTGAAAGCGAAATTTCTTACGAAGACTATTACAAACTATAATTTCTTATTTGTGCAATATCGATAATGTCAATCTACTAATCGGCGTAGCGAATCCAAAAGAGGTGGTTATTTTCAATTTCACGTATTACTAATTTGGGAAAAGTTGCGAACTTTTTGTAGATTGTTCACATCTGATATTAGCATTAGAATTCCTTGTTTTATCAAATAATTAACTGTAACACGTGCTTCAATTTTTTTTCAGAGTCATGTTACGTAGATCCAAATTGTAAAATCGGAAGTGAAATAATCGAAATAAGTAAACAGGCTACAAGTTTCGATATGGATAAGATGTTCTCTGAGAGCAATTCTCTTAACGATGAATAATGCGACTACAATTAATATTGCAACCATGAAATCTTTCTATCTGCTTCCTTAGGCTTAAGTTAATCCAGTAGAAAGATTATTGATAAAACGAGTGTGTCTTGTTTTTCAATGTAATCGAAACAAAAAGTTGGTATTAACAATACGAACCGTTTGCTCCGTCAATACATGAGAATTAACCAAACGCAAATTTTCTTTAACCCTTTTGCTCTCGGAAGTGAAAAACTAAGACACACCCGATATCGAGAATCAAGCTTTTTTTGTTGTTTTTAATTGAACGCCTGATTCGATGCAATACGCACTGGACGTGTGTGAAAAATAGCAAGAAACAAATATGTAAGTGAAAAAATAAATTACAGTTCACGGAATAATCAAATGTCGAATTTCCAACCCGGCCAATCTTCCCCAAATTATTAGGATCACGCATTGCACGTATAAATGAATAGGTATCTCGGAATCACGGATGACACAGATGTTTCAAATTCAAATGAAACATGGCGCATAACCTCCAGATGGTGCTGTGAATCATGGCGTTACCCTGTGCGCGATTGGCGTGCGACGTCCTGCGAAAAAAACATCTATTCCGTTGTCAATATTTAACAATTTTCAATGCCGAGCGTAATTTTCGAACTGGAACGACAAACTCTTTCCGTGAAAAGGGTCGTTCGCACGACGAGAATTCGAGGTGTTACATAACCTGTTCTGCGCTCGTCGCCTCGGTCCTCGGATATGTCTTATACAACTGGAAGGAGGATTTTCGGCGGGATTTGGTGGCGTCCAAGTTTGAAAATGTGAAATCTCCCTTTCCCACCCTTCACGCGGCATCAAACGTATTTGCAACTAACGTAAATCATAATCGTGACAAGTACAACTTTATAGCAGACGTCGTCGAGGTCTCCGCGCCATCCGTAGTTTACATCGAAATACAGGATCAGCGAAGGTGAGTTTATCGGTACCTACATGTTCGAATTGTTTTCTACCATGCGTATCAGTCGAATATCTGACTGCTTCGTTTTCGTCTAAACCAGGATTGACTTCTTTACGGGGAAACCGATGACCACTAGCAATGGCTCTGGTTTTATCGTTAAAGAGGATGGTTTGATATTGACGAACGCACATGTCGTCATTAAAAAGCCGAATACCACTGTCAAGGTAAACGTAAGTTCCGTTTTATAGCCGCATTATTAGAGCTCTGTAATCTAGTAATTTTTGACTTAAGGTTCGACTGCAAGATGGTACCAGCTACACGGGAACTGTTGAAGATATCGATATGAAGAGTGACTTGGCCACGATCCGTATAAACAAGGTAAAACAGGCCAGATGAATCCTGAACTTCCGGACTTGGGACGAGGTCTTAAGTTCGGTAGTTTCCTTTTTGTGCTGTGAAAAACTCGGAACATTGACGTTCGTTCTGAGGCCTAGTTTTCTTATGAATGCATGGAATGCTGAACTCATTGAGGAATCCTGAATTATTGCCAGTAACTAAGAATACAGTTGTTCGAATCACTTTTCGCAATTAGATTTAATGACTTATTAGAAATCACGTCAAAGGAGAGGCAAATACTAATCAACAGAATCACTAAAAAACTTACTTGTACATACCTGCAGTCAATTACCGGCAATAATTCGTTGTTTTCAAAACTACATTGCTATATTTGTCTTGCGAATTGAAGTGCAATTGATGTAGTTTATTTTATCTAAAGGATATTACCAATTGCCTAGGAACTAGTTTGTTCTTGACAATTTGAATTTTTGTTGTAATCCGTACTGATATTTCATATTTCAATCTTTGACAGTTATTGTTTATTGTCCATTCCACTGGACATCCGGAACTTTACTTTTTAATCATTTAATTAAATTCCTACTTGTTTGTTCGGAACAAGCAAGAAAATCGACTTCAGTCCTCCGTTTACGGGTAGTTGAAAAAATGTGATCTCAGTCGATAAAGCAGGAGTAAAATATCCGCTCAACCATTTAAGAGCACGTAGCACTCCTACCCTTACTGACCGAGTAAAATCACTTTTTTCTCTCTATATTAAATAAACAAACGAATGGAAAGGGTTCAAATTTCGACGGTGTGTCGCTTTTTCGTAACAGAATTCAGGAAAACTACTCATAATCCTAAAATCGTCAAAAAAATGTGTGGTTTTTTGACACGTGTTACTACATTGCCCACAGAGATACTTTCCGCAATTCCGGAAACAATGGGGAGTAAACTGAGCCATCCGGAGACTGGTTTTCATGCGATGTTGAGGTCGCTCGACGAAAACTAGGAATTATAGTAATTTTGTAAATCAAAAATGCTCACACGTTGTGGCGACACCGGTGATCATGCCAACCAATGTGGACGTTCGGCCATGCGCCCAGCTAATCGCGAGAGCTTCTTTTATTTACGAAATTATTGTAATTCCTACGTTTCATCTAGTGAGCTCAATATTGCATAAAAACAGTCTCACGATGGCTCATATTACTCCTCTTTTTGGAATTGCGGAAAGTATCTAAATTATGCACTTCTTGGCTCCTGAAATGCGAGAAATGTGGGAATAGTGAGACGTGTTGAAACGCCACACATTTTTTTGATGATTTTTGGATTATGAGTAATTTTTTTTAATTCTGCTATGAAAGAGCGATGCACCGTCGAAATTTGAACTCTTTCCGACCATTTGTTTATTTAATACAGGCAGAAAAAGAGTAGAAAAAGAGTAAGTTTGCTCGGTGGGTAAGGGTAGGAGTGCTACATGCTGTCAAGGCAGTTGGGTAGCGACAGTAGCGCTATCCGACGGATAATCGTGAGCACTGTGTTTGTCAAATAATCAGAAAATAAATTTGGCAACGTCGCGTGATTTTCTTGTGTTGTAGCTTGTTTGAACCTTCGTTGCTTACCCTGTTATAAGCTTTATTTTTGTGAATCAAAATGTCAGAAAATTTACGATTTAAGGGGAGATTTGCAAAAATAAAATTAAATGTTTTAGCCATACCATACCTAAACGGCAGAAAACAAATAATTTGAATGCCGCGCGTAATGGCACACTTGCGACGTTGCCAAACGTACAACCTAACCAAAATTACAAACGGAATTGTTTTTAGATTATGCTTTTTAATTATTAAATGACGGAGAAAATTCACAAAAATTCAATATATTATTCCTAAGTATCCACTTTACCGTATTCGATATTTTTTACCCGTTGTAAACATTTTATTCTAAAACAACTATCTTTTAACTATCAGGTTTTATCCAAGTCCCTATCTACACAATATAAAGTCGCTGAGTTACGAAACCAAAAAATTCAGTAACTCAACGGTAAATCAGTGACATAGGTGCCGAAAATCACGAAATGGCGACATAGAATAATTCAATGATTTTTTTTGTCCCAGGTAAATATTTACTTTTGAAAGCATGGGTTTTAAGTATTTCTGAGGTGAAAGAACCCGGTTGTGACTATAAAAAGATAAGTTTTCCGCGCATTTATACAGTTTTGAGTCCTCGAAGTTGACGAATTTTTTATCATTTTCTCAAATGGCATCATAGAATAAACTATCATTTTCTTTCTTCGGGATGAATGTTTTTTTTTTTGTCTTAACATTGAGAACTGTAAGATCTGCAGGATTTTCTACGAAGATTATACCCTCTGTGCATCCTTGTTTTAGACTAATTTGCCGGTTATGAAGTTGGGAAGTTCTTCAACCCTGAGGCCAGGAGAGTTTGTCGTAGCTATCGGATCGCCATTAGCCCTTAGTAACACTATTACCAGCGGAATTGTCAGTAGTGTTAACAGACAAAGTGAAGAGTTAGGATTACATAACACGAACATGGGCTACATACAAACTGACGCAGCTATTACCGTGAGATGTTGTGCTACCAAGATATCATTGAAAGTCCGTTACTAAATCACAACCTTTAATTTCATCAATTTTTCACATGCACATACCGTTCAGTTTGGCAACTCTGGTGGTCCTCTGGTAAATCTTAACGGCGAGGCAATTGGCATAAATGCGATGAAAGTAACGGCCGGAATATCGTTTGCCATACCAATTGATTATGCTAAGGATTTCCTGAAGAGGGTGGAAGAGCGTCGAAAATCGAAAGGTAGAGAAATCGCTTGAAGAACTATCATCAATATCAAATATTTAAATAGCTTGCAGGATACATCTAATCGAATATTTTATCGTATCACCGGATCCAGCTTGGAGAAGTTGCATTATCACTGTGTGCTTGACTGGTTAAAGTATTCGCATAATCAGAAATGACCCTGGTCTTAGGCTTCACACTTCTAGGTTCGCAGACGAATATCGAGAGTACGAGAAGACGCTACTTGGGAATTACTATGCTGACTTTGACCCCTGATATCTTGTACGAATTACAACAGCGCGATGAAAATATCCCGTCGGACGTCAGACACGGTGTTTTAGTCTGGAGAGTTATCGTTGGATCGCCTGCAGACGCGTAAGTTTAATGCTGAGGATCCCTATCAAAATTGTGATATCATGGTGCGGATATAGTACCAGGTCACATGCAAAAACACTAAATCCTTTTGCTGTTGCACGTATACTTCTAAGTACCGTTTCGTTATGCACGACCTATATTCTCAGCTCTGTTAAATATTTTGGCAACAATTGACAACGAGTTAACTGTAAATGTGTCATATTCACCCGACACTAGCATTAGTTCAACCTATTATCTATCTACTTGGTATCAGTAGTATACGTCGTTCCATTCCCCAGAGTGCTGAGGTACGATTTAGCTTAATCTAACGTTCGCGAAACTTTGACCGGATATTATTCGTCCGACCTTCGACCAATTGAAATTCTACAATTAATTTTGAACAGAGGTGGATTAAAGCCCGGAGACATCGTGACGCACATTAATGGGGAGCCGGCAAGGGCCGCCATTGACATTTACAAAGTCCTTGAGAAACCAGGTTCCGTGAATGTGACCGTCGTTAGAAGCGGACAGGTCGTCCAAGTTTCCGTTGTACCCGAAGAAGCGTGAAAGAAAACCTTGAAATATCAGTATAAACCTATCAAAAAACAAATGAGGTCGTCAAACATTAATTCGATACAATATTGTTACAATATTTGAAGAACTGTACAGAAAAGAAAAGAACAAAAATAAATAAAAAAAGGTAACTGTACACAATAATTGTATATTCATTTATACACACACGCACCTGTATCAATGAAATTTGTATATTGTATTCGTCACTAGTAAATTTCATTTAGTTCATAGATCACTCGAGTTGTATATTCCATTCTAGACTTTCCTTGACCGGAATTTCTATGAACAACTGTTTACCCGAAAACACCCTGATCACATTCCTTACGTCCTGAAAAGAAATAACATCATGCAGACTCAAGACAAAAGGATCTTCAATGAATTTCGACAGTAAATTCTCGTTCTCTTTTACTACAGAGTCCCTCCTTTCCATTCCGAAATGGACATGTTGAACAAGTTTTGACACGTCGTTTTTGCACACTCGTATAATGTACCATAGTCCTTGGTAATTTGCGGTTTTTGGCATTCCAGTAGCCAACTTCAGCTTCACTGGTTCGCAGACGAAGTCCTGCTGTTCTTTTTTGCACGGTATAATGGCGTCGCGGGGTTGTGCTTCTGGGCTTATCTGATCGCTAATTTGCTGTCAGCAGAGTTGTATTACGCCCGGTAACTGCCACCCACCATAAAATAAAGTATAAACAACGCAACAATAGACCGGCAAGCCATGCATACAAGCGCCAACGACGATTGTCCAGGATGTAACTCGTCTGCGAGGAGATTTTTCACGGCAATTTAACAATACCTTAAGCATCCGTGCAATGCTGACTAATTTTTAACAACCATCTCTCGATGCCAAGCCAAGCAATTACCCTGAATTGATGCAGTTTCAAGATTGCGTATCAGACTTTCATTCTGCGATTTAATGATTTTGGCACATTATTTCTATATCTACCAATGTTAAGTCACATGATCTGGTTCTGATGACGAAATTTCGATTCACGTACTGAGTATAAATGGGATTTAAAAGTGTCCCAAGCTCGGATTCTTGTTTACATTTAATAAATCATTTTCATACATTTTTATCATATAGAACTTTACATGCAGGCATAATTTTGCGTCTACATGTCTACATGGGTTGTGCACAGTGAATTAATTCAATTGTAAAAATATTTTTCTTTTTCGATTTGGAAGTAACATCAACTTTTCGAATAAAGTTCATTATTAAAATGGGTAAACTTTCTGGAAGAATATTTGCACAGGTTAATCGTTTGCAAGCTCACAAAAGGAAAAGGATCATGATCACACTTCTTATTGTTTTTCACACAATGCGGCCTCGTGATCGAATCAAACAAAAACCTAGGCTCCGGCATAATTTCTTTTGCCAATGGGAGCGAATCTCCTGCCATGGGCGTCTGGTCGGCTGGGTGTGGTGTGGTGGTGGTGGTTGTTTGGTTGGAAAGGTAATGCAAGCGATGCCCTGCAGTGGTCACCTGGTCCGATGCGCCATACCTTGTTGCTCGCGATGTCATTTTTATCGAGGTTTATTATACCCTCGTAGAGTACCATCCTCGTCGCAGTCGTGTTCAACGTCTCGGTTATGACGCATATATCAAAAGCCACTGGGAAAAATGAAGGTATACTTGTGCCTTTCTTGCCTGCATCCACGTTCCGCCAACTCGTTCGTACAATAACCGAAGTCAAAGCCCGGGTCGAGGGGTCAAACCGCCCCTTTTGACACAGTCGATATTCAAATGCATCGTACAGTTGAGCACGGGGAAGCCTTCAAAGAATCGCACTGTGATATTCATATCCTTGCACTACGCGACCGGAAATGGAAACGTCAAAAGTAGATGTAAGCTATTTTCAGGGCTTTCTGCAAGCGACTGTCAATGTGCAATCCTCGAATAATTTATCTTACTTTTTCGTAATCAGCCGATTGTATCCGACGAGTATGATCCAACGTTTGTCCCGAGCTTGCGAGTAATTGGAAAGCTTGAAAAAACGAGAACTTTTCACTTCTCTCTAGAATGTAAACTAGTTATTTTTTTTTTTTCTGAACATCCCGTTTTTCGGAAAATATTTTCAAGCAATTCTGGTTTGAATTATACTTTTGCTGACAACTTCGAAATTTCTTATATATTTTTCTTAGTCCTTATGTTTTTTTGAATCTTGTAACTCCAATTTTTGTAAATTGTCTGTATAATTATAGGTACAGAGAATGGGTGATAAAGGTAGGTTTGCATTAATTTCAAGAATGTTGTACTTTCTTGAACGAAAATTTGTTACCTTTCTCACTACAATTTGAAAAATCATCAAGCTTAGAAGATCTGACGTTCATTTACATTGAGTTGAAAATTTTTTTTCTGTCGCGAAAATTTCTAAACACAAGTTTGCCAATTGAAATATTTCTACCGCGTAACTATACATTCGACGAGGCGTATATTTTTCCGGAGCAAAATAGCGCAAAGTTTATGACAAGAGACTGCTTGGTATCTAACCAAAATTATTGCAACTCTATAAACGTATTGACTCTCAAAATAGCAAGAAAAAAAAATCAATAAACCATCTGTGATCGCTCAGCGGGAAAAAATCAAATAAATCACTAAGGTAAGATCAAAATAGCAAGGCTGATTCATTGCAAGGAAGTGGAGTTTGGCCACAGTCTGTCTCGAGCGTAATGCGGGCAATGACAAAGCGTTCACCGGTGAACGAGACAATTATAGAGAACTGGATTGTAGATACACGCACTTGGAGCGACCGAGAATGACGATGTGGATCGATTAGCTCACAG
This sequence comes from Diprion similis, assembly GCF_021155765.1. Lineage (NCBI taxonomy): Eukaryota > Metazoa > Arthropoda > Insecta > Hymenoptera > Diprionidae > Diprion > Diprion similis. The sequence goes on from NC_060106.1 coordinate 4,222,834, forward strand.
TCAGGATCCCGAGGGTCCAGCTTGGCCAGATAGGGCTGCCCACACAAAGGCGGCTGGGGAAAGGATAGGAGAAAAGGAACGGACAAAAAGGCGAGAAGAAGGCAGCGTAGGTGCTTCGTGCTTTGCGGACTGGCGATTATTCAACCGATTACACACGTCGCGAGTTCCTCCTTCGTCCGCAGTGTGCGAATCGCGTGGGCGCAAATTCTCGCAATGAAAGATCTTGACCTCCTATACACTATATAATGAAGTCTCGAGTGCATCGCATGCCCACATTTATATGCATCCAGGTTAAAATTCTGTTGAATTTCCACCGCAGTTCGTCTTCGCATTTACAGGGGTGGTTTTTTTTCTTAATCTCTCTGTTTTTTATCGCGGGGTGGATTAGGGGAGAGAAACTTGAGTCGCGAGTCGACGACGCGATATGCTTGAGGTACTGTTTACTGCGTTGCATCTGCTTTGAAAAATCCTGAAGGATTACGGGGTGAATATACTTGCTACACTGACGCCGAGGAGTTGAGCGTGGGCGTTCTTCGTGTCTCTATATCCCCTGGCCTGCAGGAGGAAATAAATATATCGTAGTCAGAGCTATACACAGCGATAAGAACGGTCTGTGTAGTACACCCATCGGCTGGGATGAATGTCTCTGGGGCAGGGGGGGGAATAACGATATGCATTTTTAATATGCTTCCGCTTACCGAGTGTAAAGTATAACCTACTATGTGCGCAGCCGGTACGACGACGTGCGAGATTTAGTTCCCTCTCAGACTTATTGCTTTATGCGGCGAGGGTCCTAACCCCGGGGTATATAGCTTGAAAAAACTACTCGGAATTCCGCGGACGCTTCGGACAATCTGCGTGAATACCTTGTACACATGGAGTCGAGGAATACAGAACTCCGATGAAAAATCCAACCCAAGGCAACAACGGTTGCCCGCCCGGATTGCAGGATGCTTGCAAATAATGATCATGCACTAAACAGTCGCTGGGTGCTTTGAAAAAAGTTTTATTCAAACAGCTCTGTGGTTGGAGATATGCCTCCACCCTGCAGTATGCGTTTATGCTTTTAATCTCATGTATATGAGTATCCAAAGTTTCATACAAAGCGGCGCAATTTTTTTTTGATCAGATTTCTTTGCATACGTCACCCAGATTCGAAACTTACACGTCTGTAGAAGAACGTCTGAATCACTGAAATCCAATTTCTCAGACTGGTAAAAAAATCTGAAGAAATTCGTAGTTGATTTTTCCAAGACGAACCTTACAGGTAGGTACTTGCATTCTGTCGAAAGAAGCAAGAAAGTCGAGACCGGTTAAAATGAACTTGATCGTTCGATTAAACACGTATAAAGCCCTCGGGGTGCAGTTCGAATATTGAATGTACAACCGCCTCGCATAACTCGATATCAACCCTTTAACTCAACAAACAACTGACATTGTTTACTTTGAGTTAGAAATCCCTGCCGGGCTCTAACGATCAGTGAATTGCCTTCGGCTCTGTGCGAGAGGGACGAGTTGCTGTTGATACTCTCTCTTGAGAGGGACAGAGAGCTGCCGAAGACGAGGAAAGAAAGGAGGAGGATACGAGGATAACGGCGAGGGGAGATAGCGGCTCTGCGATCTTTTAATCTTGATCGTTCCAGCTATTAGTAAGAGGCAGATTACGTTTACCCGAGTGCTATGCGATCATCCTGACGTTAAATGCTATTTTAGAATTGTATTAATAGTTTACGGCTCTGCTGCAAAGCGGAATTCTGTATTCGACAACCACACATTTGCCTTAAAAAATGATAACAGAAAAAAAAAAAAACTTCAGATAATAGTGTCCCGATTCTAATTTTTGTTAAAAATCTCGAACGAGAGACCTTTTATGTACAGTGCGAATAATATTTTCATAGGTTTTTTCGTGATCTCGGCCTATGAATATTTTATACGTCTTGTCTTCGGAGAGAAATGAAAGAACAAGTTCTCTGCCTTTAGGCATACATAATATAAATCAGAGTAAAATATTTTATTAATGGAATAATACATATATTACAGTCACGGTACTTGAAATAATGCGTATAATCAGTGGTCGAATGGACTGTGAAAAAAGTATTCAAATTTCTGGTCGCTTCTCACTTGCAGGGCGCGTTTCTTGCTCATTTTTATGATATATTATAGTACTGAAACTGACCGACCTCGAGGCTTGGTACACAAGATTCCGCAGCCTGGTTTTTTGAAATAAAGTATGGAAATTCAATGGACACGATTTATTTCAGAACCCGGTCTTAATGCATCCTGAATTTGCTCTGAATCTATTTCCGCGTTGGATCATATTTCGCTTCAGTTTTTCATCCGTTTTGTCCTTGAATGGCACTCTTCGGCCCCATCCAGAACATTTTTGCGTACCACTATCACCATAAACCTTCAACGGATACCTTATACGCAGCTGTAATGGATGACAGCGAAGTATTCGACAAATCAAGATCACGGATTTTCCATTTGCGCACTAGCATCCATGACGCAACACGTCGGCGGAATTGCCTAGATCTGTTTTTTTTTTTTTTTTTTTTTTTTTTCTATGATACAATCTGGTTATTCTGTTGACAGTTAAGATACGTTAGTTCACTAGAAGAGTGTTTGAAATAATCGGAAATACTTTTCTGTTTGTACAAAAAACTGTTCGGTAGACCAAATTATTCCATGCTCAAATGTGAATATGATAAAAGTGTTCTTATAGTCACCGCTCACGGCCTTCGATTTCCTAGTAACATTAATTTACTGAGTAACGATTATCACGATTGTCAACGAAAATTCAGGTCGACGCAAGTGAAATAGCAGAACCAGCTGTAGCAAACAAAGTGGAACACTTGAAGTGTACATTGAATACTATTTAAACCAGCTTGAGCAATTTATTCTAGGTTAGAAAATTAGTTTGACTCGTGCATTGAATAAAGTTGAGTTTACTTTGCTCTCGATTGCAGACACAACAAATTTGATTTCTCGTTTAAGAATTTTATTTCTGTTCCGATTCGAAGCTCCTTTTATTTCCTTTCTTTTTTCTACTCAATTTTCTTCATCCACCATAATCACTGACCCGATTCACGGTCCAGACTATCCACCGTGACACAATGAAGCATCCTTTTACCGATATCTAATTGAACGCTTGAATCATTATAAACACGGTGGCACCTTCGTTCCATAAAAATCGATCCAGTTTGTTAAAATACATTTTTTTATGTACACTGCAGTGTATAATTTGAGTACTTTTTCCTATAGTCAGATTCCATTTTTGAAGTTTCGATCAGTGACTGACAGTATAAATTTCACCTTGAAAGCATTTGTTGTAAGTTCTGTACCGACGGGTAATTCGAACTGCATTCCACTTGATCAGCGTTCGAGCGTGGATCGAATCTTTCACTGTTAAAGTTCTCAAGTAGATTATCCCGATCTACAACTTCTTCGTGTCTGTAACGTCTATCTTCTTATGCCGTTACATCATACTGTGGATCGATGTATTATATAATCTTGTCCGTACTGGTGGATTGAGTTACTACTGTGTAAGCGACTTTGCATCTGAACAAAACACAAAGTAAAACAAGATTGATAAAAAAGTTGAAAAGATAAATCCATGTAGTATGGAAAATAGTGCTGGAAGCAATCCTCGGAGCAATTGGTATGGGTGTCTAGGTATACCAGGAGGCAGAAGGGAGTCTCCTCCCTACTGATTTCTTGCAAGCAAATGAAGAATGAGATGGAGCAACAAAGAGAAGATCGTTTGGATTCACTCATCTGCGTACAATTCTCTCACTTCCGTTCACTGTATAAAAATACTGCATAAGATATTGTTCATGATCCGTACACCTGCACAGGAATACACAAATTAAAATGAACACTATACCGAATATAACCTCTTTCTTTCTCTCTTTCTCTCCCGTTCTTTCTTGCGCGCCAGAGAAATGCCGCAGGTGGTCGAAGACCATGAAAGTCGTTCGCAGATCGCGGAGCATTGAACGGCCTTGAGAGATGATCGTGAAAAGAAAGACATACATACTTGGTCCGAGTATTATTTTATACCCGTGTAGGTATTCTCCGAAGTTGTACGACTCGAGAAAGAGATTCTTTTCCAACGTCGTTTTTCTCAGACATCCCCTCAGGCTTCGGTTCCAAGATCTGCTGTCACCCCCGTTTGTGGTTTGACATTCCCTCTTCGTTTTCTTCGCTTTTCGCACAAACAAATTTTCGCATGCACTCAACTGGGTGACATCGTGATTGAGAAACCAGGTCGTCAAACACGATGAGGCGAAGCTTTGAACCTTTTTTGTCATCGGAGGGGGTGAAAATAGGCGTATCGACGAAGCATATCTTCGGCAGTGCGAACAGTCCAATCTCACCGATTAACCGTTGCTAGCTGGTATCGATGAACAACTTTTTCATTCTCAAGAGCCGCTCGACTCCCTTTCCGACGCTATGCATATACTTCTCCTCCATGAGTCTGGCAAACAATCAGCCAGCGAAGGGTTCGTCTCCGAGGCTCGAGCCAAGTTTGGCAAATTCGAATTACGCCGGAATCAAGCTTTCTCGTTTCCATCCCGGGCGTTGCGTGGAGGCGGGGTAAACAAAATCAAGACAGAATTTATCGAAATCCTCCCTGCCGTCGCTCGAAATAAGTCGCCCAAGTCCCCGGACGAATTCGGCGTCCTAATCCAAGGGCGCGTAATCGAATTCCTGTTGCGAATATCCACGATCTATTGAGTACTTGTACAAGAGGTGATAAGTGTTCTGAAATAAAAATTTTAAACCGTATACTAACACAATGGTATCTCAGCATCGAGAATTTTCGTGCTCTAGGCAAGTCGTGAAGAAAAAAAAGTTAAATCGGAGCAAATTTGATCCGATTTTTCTACACCCCAAGTGTGCATGGACGAGAGAAGCGCGATGTCAGATAAATCTGTGAGACTCCAATGCGATTAGACGATATAACATCAAAAGGGCACTCGACTATGAAGTGTAATAAAAAAGTTTGCCATCAAAAAATTCATATAAGACCACTTGCAGGCAGTTATTAAAAGGAAGGTTGACGTCCTTTTAGGCCCTATAAAAACATCGCACCCCGAGTCGCTAGGCGCGAGTTCTTCGATCAGTCACCTCGAAACGCGGAGACAAAAGTGTGGGCATGCAGTAGCTTGACGATATCCTGTTGCGTCAAATTCGAGATTTAGATGCTCAGAGCCCGGAGCAAGGTCGTCGGTGGCGAACAACTCGCAAAGGAACGCCCAAGCACCGATCTGCAACCCACGAGGTATCGGGTCCGAGATCGTTAACTGGCTCGACCACGCCTGGGACAATGATTTGGTGAGTGGATTCTCGGTGCAGCCGACCTTCGCCAGCCAGACTGTCCTCAGGTTCCTGGTTCGCCCAGCGACTCACCAACACAACTGCCGAGGTGCGATCCGAGTGTGGGACTATAAAAGTCAAAACCAGATCGGAAGCAAAGTGTATTGCTCCAACAGTCCTTAGACTACGAGGAGGTTGGCAAAGTAGTATTACATTATTCCAAGATGCAGACTGCACTGGTGAGTATATATTCAAATTCTCATTCGTGTTATCTCTGTGGGGACAAAGTTCGACCTACGCAGTGCATTTTAGAATGAGGCTTGAGTGCGTTCGATTAGGCAGGATAAAGATAGAAATGTCTCGGTGAATGCGGAGGTGAAATCATTCGACAATTTATCGTCAACAAAGAAATTTGTTGCAATGGTGGTTGGATTCAGGCGATCGAAATATTGGGTCTTTCTGTGTGAAATTATCTTCTTTAATCCGTGATCTTGACTTTGAACGAAAATTAATCGTAAAGTCTCGAATTCACAAAAATCTGGTAACAGTTGTAAAGTTGTAATAATTTCTTGCATTTCCTCATTTCTTAATATACTAAAAAATTTTGGAACTGACCATCGCACCCAAGATTTCTTAACTTATCCTTCCTAAATTACTCGTTTGTTTAACAAGGAACAAGAAATTACTAAAATTCCGAAATCCTGTTTCATATGCACCAGCTACTGTACAAGTTCTAGACGTGCAAAGTTCATCGGTCTAACTTTTCTGTACGGTTTAAGGAAGTGTTTAATGTCGAAATCATGGACTCTAAAAGTAAATTTCATCAGAACCTTCAATGCTCTCAAGACATTTGATTAAAAATGCAACGATTAAAACACTTTTTTAACTGAAAGGTAATTCATTTCTGAAAATCCCTTATCAGTTTCACACCGTACGATCGAATTCATCGTGCTACAATTTTGGTGGAATAAAACTGACACCACTCGAGTTCACTTCGCCCTCCCACGCATTATGTATGAACCCATAACGGGGGACTAGAGAAGGTAGTATAGCATAGGAAAGGCAGGGTCTTGACCGCTACAACTCCCATGGATCTTATATTGGGCCGTAAAGTCGACGCGGGGGATCTGAATCTCATGCATAAATAAACTCTCAGGAGTTGGTCCGGGTGGCTTAAGGTGGCGCGACGTGGGAGGGTGGAAAATTGCCGGTGAACAACTACCTTGGCTTAGGCAGCTCCGGGTTGGTGATAATTCGACAAATAGTTCGGCGAAGTGAGCCTGCAACTGCGATGCGGGAATCCGAGTAAAAGTACGGTTGAAAATTTCCTCTCATTTTTTACCACCTCGTATATATTCATACGGTACATGTGCAAATCCACGCGTGCAGATACCGCGGTAAGTTACGGTCAGACATGATCGCGTCCACACGGAACTACGCTTCTCACTGCAGTATATCAGATGGTGAACCTTACACGGATTCCTTCTCACCTCGAGATCATTTTTCTAAACGGTCATGGTTCGCGCGCGTAATTGAATAATAAAAATACTACATGTATACATTTTCCCGCTAAGCCTTGGGTCGGTATTCAAACACACGAACTAGCATATAACAGAGAGGTTGAACGGAGGGCAACCTGGATCGAGATTCTCAGAGCAATTGAATTTTTATTACACGACTGGTATATCTCTTGATGGATCCTCAGTGCCGAGCAAGTATATTGTACTGGTATATCATACTTGTATATAACCGCAGGGAACGATGTTTATATCCAAGCTTCGGAGAAGAAGAAAAATTAGCAAACGGTGGGAAATAAACAGACGTGAGTTTAGCTTCGAATGTTCGTTGGGATCTATTATTATTATTATATTAAAGAATATCTGCACGCATACCTGCATATTATTACAGGAAATTCCACATCATCCAGTAAGCTTATTTCGTTGAAAATTGATGCGCCGACTTTTCTCGGATTTTTGAACAAAATTAAGGTCCAGAGTCATGCTTTTGGCACAGCACGCTTGACGTTCATTGAATTGAACAGTTCGAATGAACGTGAAAGCAAATCGCATCACGGAGTTTCAAAACTTATCGGAGTGGGAATTTTCAAATCTTAAGTACTCAAGTGAAAGCTTCAAAAGTTTCGCATCCCGGATCTAATTCTTCAATATAAAATTTTCGATCAAATCCGGTTCCTCTAAATCACCGAATAATCTCACCGTTTCGAATAGCGATTCAAAAGAAAAATATCATGTTAACCGACAACAATAGACCGATTGACGAAAACTCTATCAATATTGTCTAAAAATACAATAAAAAAAACCGCGCGAATATTACAAAAGTTTATAAAAGTGACTTTATCGATCCATTTTTCAAAATCTCCTTTATCTCCTTCCGCAGATTATTCTATCATCGGCATTGGCCGTGAGCACAGGGAGCATAATATCGCTGGTCCCGATTTCGTACGTGGCGAGTCCGCTGCCGACGTACAATCATGTACAGAATACTCTGACTGGTGAATACGCCTACAACTATGCCGGGGGTCCGTCGGCCAAGGAAGAAATCAAGACGCTCGACGGAGTGACGCGAGGTGCGTACAATTACATCGACGCCTTCGGCATAGTCCAGTCGGCCCAATACGTCGCAGACAAGGACGGCTTCCGCATCGCGGCGACAAACGTGCCGACCGACGCCCAAGTCGGTGTAAATGTCCCGCTGGAAACGGCCGAGGTTCAAGCCGCAAAAGCTGCCCATTTCGCCGAGCACGCGAAGGCCGTGGCGGCTTTGGGCCGCAAGAAGCGCAGCCTGAGCCACGCCGCGACGGCCGTTTCTAGCCAGTACCATCACCAAGAGCACGAGTCCCTCAAGCTTGAGGCCCCACTCTACAAGCAGTACCTCCCCGCCGCCCCACTCCAGACTTATGCAAGCTATGAGATACCGGTCGCCGTTTCGGCCGTCCCGACCGCCGTCTCCCACCAGTCGAGAAGCCAGACCCACAATAACGCCAGGATCGAGCTTTCGGAGCCTCTCGTCTACGCCCAATTCGCAAGCTCCGTTGCCGCCGTTCCCGAGCAGGTTATCGGCTACCACGAGGCCGTCGCACCGGTCGCCGTTTCGGTCGTCCCGACCGCCGTCTCCCACCAGTCGAGAAGCCAGATCCACAATAACGCCAAGATCGAGCTTTCAACGCCCGTTGCCTATGCTCAATTTGCAGGCCCCGTTGCTGCCGTTCCCGAGCAGGTGATCAGCTACCATGAGGCTGTCGCACCGGTCGCCGTTTCGGTCGTCCCGACCGCCGTCTCCCACCAGTCGAGAAGCCAGATCCACAATAACGCCAAGATCGAGCTTTCAGCGCCCGTTGCCTACGCTCAATTTGCAGGCCCCGTTGCCGCCGTTCCCGAGCAGGTGATCAGCTACCATGAGGCAGTCGCACCGGTCGCCGTGGCCGCCGTGCCGACCGCGGTTTCCAGCCAGAGCCGATTCCAGGTCCACAACAGCCAGACGGTCGAGGTCCAGAACCCGCCACACGTCGAGCCTGTTGTTTCCGTCGCTCCGATCGCTCCGGAGGTCGATTCGGTCGTCGTTGAGGCCAAGACCGCCGCTGCTGCCGCGATTCCGGTCGCCACGGTCGCCTCCGTACCGACCGCCGTCTCTAGCCAGAGTAGAACGCAAGTCCATTCTGGCCAGCGCGTCGAGATTGAGGCTCCGCAAGTCTATGCCGCTCAGCTCATCGACTCCTATGGTAACCCAGCGGTCGCCGTTTCCTCCGAGACACTCTACGCGCCGTCTCACCTTGTCGCTCAGCTGCCCCGAGACACTCCGGAGGTCGCTGCCGCCAAAGTAGCTCATGCCAAGGCCTACGCGGCTGAACTTGAGAAGCACCAAGGGTGGTAGGGAGCCACGATTTGCGGAAAAACGTTATGCATATATATACGACATTAGCGACTGATTTAGGCGCGGATTCTCGGCAGGGGCTGGTCGTCGGTGAATAAATAATGACTCGTGATAATGCAGTATGCGAATTTTTTATGTGGGAAACTGTAACGGCGGGGTGATCTGGGGTTTATCGGAAATTTTTTTCCACTAATATCATTACATTATGTTATAAATTAATCAGGATTGATTCTAAATCGAGTTCAAGCGTTCACCTTTTCTTTTCTCAAAAATTATTCAGAACGTGTTTTGGAAATTATGTATTTAAAATTTGCTACGCCATTGATACCGGACGCCCTGGTACAGTCTAATTGTAAATTCTGTCTGTAACAATGAGAGAGAAAATTTTGTGCATCGTAATTATTCATCTTTGTCGCTATGCGATAGTAAGAACTCATGATTTGTTCACAACTACCTTTTTACACGAATTTGTCATTCGTCGCTTCAATTCGAATTGACGATGGAATTTCTGTTTTTCTACTCAATTCGCACGCAACATTATCGTATTACACCGCACAATCGTCTCTTACGGAGTTTCATCGCAGTATGGATCACTAAATTATTTGTATTATAAATCACGACGGTCGAAATCGAAATATAAAAAACGATAAAAAAAAAAAATTGAAAAATAAAAATAAAACCAAGTATCAATCAATCAAATGCTGAATTTCTTTTTTGCCTCCCTTTCAGCACGATTAACGCTGAGTAAATCTGTCAATTTTCTTATTGGAGCGATTATATCATCAGCGCTAATGACTCTCTGATTGAAGTGTTCTTATAGTCGTCGCTCACAGCTCTCAAACTTCTGGTAAGGCTTGTATCATTAATCTGCTAAGCGCTTCCTAACACCAAATTGATTGATTGAATTTTACAGCTTCATCAAATTCATTAGCGATCCTATTTTACTTCAATTTTTTTTTACCACGCCGTGTTTGTCGAGCTAAAAATAAGGCGAAAATTCAAAATAATATCTAACTCTATTCTTCATATTCATTAATTAAATAGTAATCTTGGCTTGAACTTGAGGAAAGTGTGTAGGAATTCTCGGTGTCGAAGGTCAACGGAAATTAGTAAAAAGTTTTGACATTTCGGCCATAAGGGGGGGGGCCTCCTTAGTAAACTAACAATTTATTAACCAAGATTAGCAAATAGAATTTAGCAAACTAACAAATAAGTGAACAATGAAAAAATGTAAAAGAAAATTATAAGGACTTACGTTAAATTACAAAAGCCTCATGTGCGAGGTGAAACTGTCCATTGCCAGGAAAAATTTGTTCTTAAAATACAAGAATAATAGCGCCAGCATCCAAAATATATTTGTTAATTCGCTAAATTCTTTTTGTTAATCGTGGTTAATAAATTCTTAGTTTTCTGACGAGTGCTCCCCTTAGGGCCGAAACGTGACAACTTTTGACTCTATTCTTCTTCATCGTCTTCTTCTTCTTGCCTGATTGATTAGACACAAAGCAAAGGAGACTGAGCTAATTGGCTTGCATTCATCTTTATCGTCCCATACTATCACTCGGCAGTAAATTTCCCATCATGAGAAAAGCGACGGGGTGCTTTTGCGGGTCCGGATGTTATCAGATGGCTGAAGAGCGCATGCAGCATGTTGGCTTCTGCAGCGGTTATCTTGCTCATGGGAAGCCGATAATGGTTAAAACCGCAGGCGAGACTATTCTTTGCTGAAATGACCGGTAGCCAGGAACGAGGAAGCCGGGAGTCGTAACAAGCGAATCTCAGGCCACCTTCGAGATCGGAGATCAGAGATCCGAGCAGAGGCAATGAACCTCGGCTAAGTTTAGCCCCGGCCTTCTATATCGCTGCCCTTATCTAGCCGCATCCGAACGCAGCTGATTCGGTGTATTGAAAAGATTAAACGATATTATTAGATACCGATGAGTGTGAGGAATTTAAAAAAATTGCGAACCACTGGTTACTTCACCGTTTCGCAAAGACTCTGAGGAACGAAAAAATACAGCTCACATTTCAAATTCACACGCATAACAATTCGACATGAATAGCCTATAGCTATGCCTCGTCGCGTGTCTGATTCCGCGTTGTTCGAAGCGTGAAAAATTTAACGAGTGACGAGTTTTTGCCTCGTTGACTTCCGAGATTAATACACCTAAGCCCTAGCCATAACCCGTTCTCAGCTACACGTGCACTCGGAATCCTGTTTGATCCTCGTTAGTCCCAGTTAGACCACGCAATTCCCTCTTCGCAAAACCCCGGGAAATCCTTGCCTGATCGCCGTTAGCATTGCCAGAGGCATAACTCGTTGCCATTTTGCGTGGGCGGTTGTAGGCAAAAGGAATAAGTGTTACTCGAGGCGTACTCAGAATCGGAGGGACCATGCGTTTGATGAAGTACCGGAGGTTTAACGCTTCCGCGGATCCTTCGAAGAAACTGATTGCAAATTAGCAGTCCATCGTTGGAAATGGTTGGTTTAATATCCTGTATCGAATCACGGATTAGAGGGAACGTTCTATACTTATGATAATTATGTTCTTCGTTGATATTATATCACATCTACATATGTAGGGTGCATATCTGTCGACGATATGCTTTGTTGATTGATTTATAAAAGTTGTAATTGATCAGTCGTGAACTGCGCACGGTAAGGTCATGGCACCGACGCTGGTACTTCGACCTGTTTCGGATATATTCGAAAATGTAAGAATGTATTGAAAAAAGTTTTACGTGACTCCAGAAACTTGGCTGATCTCGTGATCGGATTCGCACCGCAATTCTCGTGTCTCAAGATCGTTAGTTAAAATGCAGCTGGGTGCATCGCGTGGTTGCAGATGAGAATTTGTACGTACTGGTTCCAGTTTCTCTCTTTCTCTCACTCTCCCTCCCTGAATTGGTAATCGACGATGGTCAAAACGCTCTTGAGAGTCCGATGCCCTCTGGTATCTGGTACATGGTATCGTAAATGCAATAGACAGACGCCTTCTCTGCCTCGCGGACAACGGTTTCTGGTCACTCCCATTGACGTCGTCCGTTGGGCTCGTTGTCTCGGTAGATCAGTAAGAAAAATACACCTCCTTACAAGGATACATCAGACTCACGAAATCGAATCTGAAGGTACATTGATCGACGATGCGAAGGTATTTCCTTCGCCTGAAAAAAACTTTCTCCATACTTTTTGGACGAATTGAATTAGGTGCTTGCCGGTTCGACGAATCGCTCCGAATAAATTTATCGACAGGTTTTCGCTCCGCGGTCTGCAAATAATATTTATCTTCAGGTGCATTGATGTAATATTAGCTGAGAGGAACGATAACAGGAGTTCAATAAATTTTGAAATTCTGACGAATTCAACCAGGTGAGTGATTTTTTTTTTTCACCGCGCCGATTAATTTGCATCCATGAATCATTGGTAAGAGTGTTCAAGTCGGTGTTCAATATCGTTCATTGAACTCGCCCGATCAAGGAAGAAAAAAAAGAAAATGGTCATTAGCCCTGGCACACGGCTGACCATTCCAAGTACCGAGTTTCTGGCGAGCAAAAGATGTACTCTGGCAGAGTTTTTGCCTTTGATAAAAATCGGTGCAACAATAACGCCGGCGGTTGTGTAATTTCGATGAGTTATTTACGAGGAACGGATTCCGCTACAGTCGGATGAGTTACGCTGTAAGTGCTGTGCTTTCAAGTTAGTTTCTGTTGGTACAACGCGACTGCCCACGTGTATCTAGGTATAGGCATATATCTTGGAGGACGAGGTGCGTCACGCAGCCAAGATTACGCGTATAACAGACCGCAAAGTAAGGTAATTTGTTACGCGATCTAAAACAGCGATTTTTTATTTTCCCTGCAAGTAGTATTTACCCGCAGAGTGGTTTTTCGGAGCGTTTGTTAGGAATGAAAATAAACTGTAAATAAAAACCTGTAGAAAGGGAAAAAAGTGCAGCGTCAGTCAGCTCTGGAGCGACGGAGAATGAGCCTTATTTTCTTTGTCCCCGTGTTTCTGATGCGCAATATATACATGCCTATACAGAGTGAAAGACAGGGAAGAGGATGAACCGAAATAAAGATGGCGGTGTTTTTTGGAACTCGGGGCTTCGTGAATCTCACTCTTACTCCTCCTCAAGACCGTTCTTTGCATCATTATTCCAAGCCACAGAGGCGTGACATTTGTCGGATGATGAAGACCTGAGAAGGTCTGCTACCGACGACGTAGCACAGTGCAGGGCAAAAACGGTGAATAAGAAAGATGGAAGTCCGAGAGTATACCAAAAGTGATATTACATATATACATAAAATATATATATACATATATATGTGTATAGAGAAGTTGTAACGGTGCATCGACTGCAATTATGAGCACCCATTGATACGCGGCCACCGTTGCTTGTGCAATCGATTGTAGGAAGGCCATTCTCCTAAGTATAATCTAATGACGTTATTAGAGCCTTCTTGTCAACACCGCTCCTTGTGCTGCTTCATCCACCGTGTAATTACGGGCACATTCGGTGCTCAGTTCGGAGATGAAAAATACAGGCGTGTATTCCGCTCCACAGTATTGCTCCAGGATTCGGTTCTTCGAGACAGATTTTGCGGCTTCGTTCCGTGAATCGGAGGAATTAATGGTGTTGCTTATCGAGTTTTTACCGCGTATGAACCGTGGTTAGCCAATGAGTTATCGCTGTTCTATCACGTGAGGAAATTCCTCTAACAGAAATTAAGTAGTTTGAAAATAGATTTAATTCCTTGCGCTTTGGCTCCTTTACGACTTATAAAAAATCCTCTTCACCCGAGCAACCATGCAAGGCCTCATCTTGAATGCTTTCTTTTTCTCCATTTGTTGGCTCATAGCAGACTGTGTAGATTCTAGGTCTTGCTGAGGTGGGAACCGGTGGAATCTACCTTATACGTAAGGACGGTGCCAATGCTGAAGCCAACGCAAAGCGCCCACCGCAGTCTGCATGGTTTTCCTTTCTTCCGCATTCGCCCATCCGTTGAATAATTTTCGTGCATCAGTTCAGGATTTTTCACTATTAATAACGGCTCGTTAGGAAAATGCAGGACTTTGGTTCAAGTACAGAATTAAAAATTTTATCTCAAACTGCGTGTAGGACTTTTAAAGATTTGATATCTTTCTCTTGGCAAATTGTGAAAAAAATGGCTACTGTCTGTGCATTGACAAGAGTCCAAGTCGTCTGCATTAGCTTGCGCAATCTCGAGACAAAATCAAGGCGCGAAGAAGGTGAATCACACATCTCGGATGATGTTTCTTAATAGAATATTTGCATCGGCATGCGAAATACCGTTTCCCCGCAGGCCTTATTGTTCTCCTCTGCTTCACGTTACAGAGCCAAGGCTGGAACGCATCGCGAAGTTTAAACCACGCTGTTGCTTCGCTAATTTAGACGTGAATGGGGGCAATTAATTCTAATAATAAGTAAACTTTGCTTCAATCTAAAGTAAAAATTAAACAATTACAAATAATAAAGCAGTCTATAACGGCGGAGGGTAAAGTACGAGATCGTTTTCAAAATTCAAAAAATCGTCGTCGAACGCTGTTGCGGCGTGGCGTTGAAATCGCCACGAGACTAATAAACATTGATTTATCGAGCGAAGAATCGATCTCGGGGTGATTTGTGGTCGTGGTACCGAGGCTGAGGGCCTCATAGGGCCCCGGCGTTGCTAGTGGGAGGCGGATGAGGGCCGGGAGAAGAGCGTCAAGGAGAGGGAGAAGAAGGGATCCTATATAAGAAGATGCACTTGCATCTGGACACGCATCTTCTTTGCCTGGATCCTGGTTCAAGTTTACGACGCGTAATATACTGCGCAGATTTTCATTCGGCTAGAGTGCATACCGAGTATTATAATACGTGGAGATTCTGCTACGCATAGCGCCATGATAGCTGTGAGTAATAAACGCTACGCAACCTATTCGTCCGTAAATAGGGGACCAATCATCCTCTTTACTCTGATTGTTCGAATTATTTATAAGCATCATCGTTCTAAAAATAGCTGCTCTCGATTAAATATAATCGACAAATAGAGGAGCGCATCAAATTCCGGCTCCTTCGTCTCGCAGGTCTGTTATGATTATAATTTGTTTGTTTTTTTTTCTTTTTTTTAATCATCAGAATGAAAATTTGTCAATTCTGTTCCATTCGTGTGTTCTAATGCATCGATAGATCAATGAAGAGACGCGTTCACACGTGATCTCAAGTTCACGAGGTTGACGCATTACGTGAGTTTCTTCACCGGTTTACAGTTTCACTTCATCGTTACTCATACTACAACACTTAAGTGCGCGGTTATCTATCCCGGCGGGTCAAACTTAGCGTAAACTTATGTAATCCCATAAGCCGAGTAGAATTGTCAATACGGAGTCAATTAGATTATTTTAACGATCTGTCAATTTATAATTCATATTCACACATGAATTACTCAATGTTTTTTGCCGCTTCGACCAATTACACGATTCGCTAAAACGTTTTCAATTTAATATTTGATTATCTCCTGACTCATACATCGACAAAAAAAGAAGTCTTGATGTTTGTAACTATATAATTGATTTTAATGTAGGATATAGTGATAACCAAATTCACAGCGTTTGGAAAACAAGCTTAATCATGCAATAAGTCAGGCGCACAAACCAGTAAAATATCATTGAAATAAAAATATTACCAAATCAATTAAATTAACTCGAAAATCGTTTGAGTTCAATTTTACAGCTGATAAAAAAGAGAATTAAAAACCGATAAGTCGGTTAAGAAAGTTCAGTAATTATAAAAAAATATACAAGAATCATGTGATTTTTGTATTTCTCGCATCCCAAAATCTTATGTTTTGCCAATTTTCATACGACAGGGTTAATTTGTTTTCTGGATACATTGTTTCAAAAAAACCGTCTGTAATTTTCAATGATATAATTAAAGTATTTCATAATAAATCAGAAAAGTCAATTAAACTGTGAACTTCTACATGAAAATTCTCCATTATTTGCTGAGAAGATAGAGCGAAAATTCATTTCAAACGATGATTTCACATAGAATCGATTTACGAACAAAATGCGTTCTCGGGATCACGAGAATTAAATGGCATTCGAAAAATAGTGCAATAATGTATAGTAGCTGCTCTAAAGTGATGAATCATCAAGGTTCTTCTCTACTGCTCAAGAATTAGACGAACTCGAGTTCAGTGGTCCTGGAACTAGTTTTGTTCAATTTGTACTTGGGTGGTGGCGCGATGCGATCAAACTCCTTTTCAAAAGCCTAAAAAATAACCGACAATTATTTCCAACACCAGGTTACTATCCTGCTCGTCCTGATCAGCTGCTGCGCTGGCACCCCGCTGACAGCAGTTTGGCTGAGTCCAATAGCGCCGGTGGGATCCCTGGGACAATATGAGACTCGTGACGATTTGGGCGGCTATCATTACGCTTACGCGGGGCCTCATCATTCCAAGGTGGAAACTCGTCTGGGCGGAACGACTCAAGGAGGTAAGATCTAATTCAAGATGCAGCGCGCAGCCTCCGTCTTCCTCGCACAGCACATATCCATATAAATTGAACGGGGGCCGCCTACTTCCGCAAACCTCAAAACACTCGATACTTTGTATGTTCGAATGGATTCGCCCCCGTTATAAAGTCATGGTTTAGAGTTTTGTTAATACCGTCGGGTCACTTTGGCAGGGTGCAGAGGGTGAACATGTAGAAATATCAGAAATTACAAAGTTCACGATATTAAAGTTTCAGAGACGCGGGAAACTGTTTCGTAGAATTTTTAAGTGTAGAAAGTTAACATTAATAAAGGTCTAATTTTGAGGTAGAGTAGAACTCTGAATTCTAGTTCTTATTGTCGCTTTAAAATAGAAAAAGATTTTGAAAGTCAAGTAAACTCGAATGAATTTTAGCTGATTTTGTGAAAATCCTCACCTTGTCCCACCGTCAGTAACATTGCTAAAGTTCGAAAATTTATTCACAAGTGAAAGAAGCCCTGATCCATTAAAATTGAATGTTCCATTATCTGTTAAGAAGAGGATCTTTCACTGATATTCCAACCAATCATCGACGTCAATTTCAATTATCGACCATTGATTTCGCTGCATTTATTCACGAAAAGACACAACCTTGACTTTGAAGGCGGTACCATTATCCACCATAAGCACATCTAATACTCAGTTTATCCAATTTAGGCTACTCCTACATCGACGCGAACGGGATCCTACAGACTGTCGCCTACACAGCGAATGCTCAAAACGGGTTCCGAGTGCAGGCCAGCAACCTTCCGCAACAGGCAAAAGAGGAACTGAGGCCAGTAGAGGACACGCCGGAAGTGGCAGCGGCGAAGCAGTCGCACCTTGAGGAGTTGCGGAAGGCCGATCAGCAGGGTAGCAGCGTCTCTCCCCCGGCATTCCTGGACTATTTGAATCCGGCGGGACAAGATCTGGACAACAAGTTAGACGCGGAGAGATCAGATCTGGACAAAAACGGTTTCATACTTTCGAAAACACAAGCAGACCAAATTTCCAAAGGCATACCAACGCTCGGTGAAAAACCGGAAGTCATTCCCTTGAACCAGCCGCTGCAGCAGGACACTCATCGCGTCCAGAGCTTCGCCCCGTTACCCCACATCCCGCACTACGTTTTCCCAGTCGTCCCCTACAGGCTGATGCACAGCTCGCTACGTCACACCCAGGACTCGCTCGGTCAGTACGACTACACGTATGCTGGCGACACCAGCGCCAAAACCGAGTCCAGGTCCTTGGACGGGACAACCCGAGGTGCCTACAGCTACATCGATGCGAACGGACTCCTTCAGCAGGTCCATTACATCGCGGATCACAACGGGTTCAGAGTCGCCGCCACGAATTTACCGGAGGCTAAATGATTCGCGGTTGGATTCAACTTTGCTCGCAGAGTAATACGTTATATTGAAAAAATTATTCCCTTTCGCGTCTGATCACTTTGTACTATTTGAACTCGTTTTCGCAATGGGGTCGTCTTTGGAAACCATTTCTTATCGTGCCATTGAATCTCTGTGATTCCCGAACGACCATCGGATTGAACTTACGTAGATTCATCGATGGTGCTTCGTGTCTTGTATGAGGTCAGGAGGTGCAAGTGTAAGCCGCCCTTAAAATTTGTTGGTATATTTGGAAAATGTGAAACCTGATTAGCAAAAAATCCGCTACACTTCATCAACGTGTATTTGTATTTCCGTGGAAATTCAACATCGATTAATACGTTATTTTAATTCACGCTGATGGTATCGCGAGTCATAAGAATCTTTAGTCCTTGGTACGACCTCATTGCAAGCTATGTCATCACGTATATTTCACGGGAACTTTAAACCAGTGACCTTTAGCCGTTTTCTTCCGAGTTTTTTTTTTAATAAATGACTGATCCGGCTAGTGGGAATTAGCGACTTGCTGGAAACGGGTTTAAATTATTGAACATTGCTTTTACGGAGGGTTCGCTGTAAAGCAGCCTCGTTGAGTGGGTGCCTTTTATACGTACATGGAGGTAGTATGTATATAAAAATTATTCGACTATTTTCGTTGGGGGGAATACGTAGGTAATGTAGTCGATCGTTAAGCCCGTAAATGATTTATCCCTTGTTTATCTCCACAAAGCTCGTCTCTTGTTTTCCCCACAATTATAAAATTGCTCCAATGATCACCACCTTCTTTTCCTTAACTGTAATTCGGGTATTTAACTGAAAGCTTGCGGCCCGGCCGGATCTGTGGTCTTGCCACAAGCTCTTGGCACAAGGTGTTGGGACTTGATGTATGGAATACTTTTTGAACATGTCCCACCGTCTCGGAATCCGAGGGACATCTTTGACTTGTATTCCTTGAAAAATGTGTTTAGAATAAATTATTATTTCCTACAACAGCAGATTTACAGACATTTCTCATTACATATGTACAATGTAACTCAAGTTGTTTTTTTTTTGTCCGACATAATTTGAGAAAACTTTATTTTCCAAACTATAACGGGCACACGTTAAGTTAAATCGTGTAATTGTTTGATTTTCGTTTTAGTTTTTACATCATTTCTTCTTTTGGAAGGTCGGTTATGCCGCTGCGTAAGTAATCGTAAAAATTTAAGAGAAATGTTATCTACGCCTATAAACGCGTACTTCCTGCTACAGGGGTCGAGTGACTTTATTGGTACTCAGAGAAATATTTTCATTTAGCTATTTTAACTCTTATTACTCAATCTATTATATTTTATCATTTTCCCTGTATATGGGGTGAATACATAAATACACACCCTGCATACATCAAGCAACTATACATACATACGTAATATTACAAAATTTTCGGAGTAATATAATTCTCCGACGGTAGTTTAATTTATGCTGATCGTTTGGCGAGTATTTGCAAAACACATCTGTTTCTCATCGTAAACTTTTATTTTTCTTAGCAAAGTGTTCAAATACGAAAGAAATTCAGTTAGTCGGCGTTGTCAGTCAACTAAACCATGAGCGTGGAGAATGAATTTTCTCCAGACCCACGAATATATTCTACCCATTCATACGTACGCGGATAATTGACTCACTTGCGGATAATTTTCGTTATGGGATGTCGTTATGCATCATTTAACTGCTATACATACAGAGTTTGGTAATCCCGAGAGACCACCTGTTAAATGAATCAGTCGACCTCCATTCTCTCACTCACTCGCTTAATTGGCCAGAATGGTTTGATTCGTTTTAATCCGGTTGAGCGTTGTTCTCCAGTCAGAATTTCCCCTGAAAATTATTGTACAGGTAGGTATAGTACAGTACGGATTTTAAGAGCGTCAGTTGATACTCCGATACACTTGACAGCTCATCAACGTGAACGCGAAGCACGCCGTGTAGGTACATCCATTACTGTACTCTGAAATGAATCTCGGCAAGATGGGAATACGAATTAGATATAGGTATAGAGATTTATTATCATGTATATTCGCTAGAAGAAGAATTCCTTGATATTGGCATTCAACCGTGAACGTCGACGTTCTCGTGCTGCAGAGAGGGAGGGTAAAGTTGGTTGTTAGGTATTGGATTCCAGAGATTTCCGTAACGCTTCCCTCGCCTCTTGCTTCCAATAATAAATCGGGCAAAGGTCACGCCTCGTTGCAATACGACTTGAAACGTGCCATTTCCACTGCACTGTCGAAACGAGTTGGTGAACATTTTTTCTTACGAATTATTGAGTATTTGAAAAGTGGGAAACGTCAGTGTTCCGAGAGAAAGGCAGAATGACGAAAGGCAGAAGAAGCTTTCAGTTGAGTTTGAGATTCGACTGCAATATAAATACTGTCTCTATCCACTGCGTGAACCAAGTTGAACAGGGTTAATAGGAAATTGACGTGACGTCGAGAGCAATTGGATAGAATCATCGTTCTATTTGAATTGCGGATTTCGCAATACTGCACGCGATAGGTTCATACGAGTAGCATCCCCGGGTTCCATTTATGCAGCGGTAATACCTCTGCTGGCGTTCTAAGCGTACAGGAAAAATGGACATCATCGGAGATATGGCAAAAATTTTGGAGAAGAATTGCACGCCACGCATTGGAATGGGTGTAAACTGAAAGAACATATGATCCCCTGCTCTTGACGGAATTGCGAAATCGCACTTCTGCGTCGTGGCAATTGGATTTAATTCGACGATTTATGACAAAAATCTTGTGCGTGCACTATTATAAACTCTTGCGGGGGGGAACAATAAAGCTGCAGTTGTTGTGGACAATTGGATGATGATCTTCCGGTAATAGATCTTAAGCATGTGTATATTATGGCAATTATATGCATATCAGGGAGAATAAGAGAAAAAAATGAGGCCGTGACCTCAAAATTGATAAGCTTAGATAAGAGGTAACCCCGTATATAAGAGTGTACGAAATGTCCGGCGACTTCTTAACCGTAACGAACCCTTCGTGAGCGCTGCATTTCAACCGCGACAATTTTATCTTGAGATTATTTAAACAAGTCTACCGCAGAATTACTTCCTGATTTTTGCTTATCTTGTTTTTGTGAATTATAAAATGTCTTCATCAGATCGGGAAAATAACTCACCACCGTCACGGACGACTGGAAATTTGATGCAGTACCTTGCAACGCTCTCAGGTAAGTGGTCGCGGTATGATATCGAGAGTATTTATCACGTTTAAAATTCATCCCACGTTGATCATCCAAATAATGAATCCCGCTACTATGTGAGGGCATTTTTCTTCGCTCTGTCATCAACTTGCTGAGTTTATCACCACATAGAGATCGGAGAAGCAGAGGCTCTACCGATTTCTCAAAAGTCTGTTCGGCGCAAATTTAATGAGAAATTACATCATCTTCTCATTCTTCTCGACAAAGTTTCATCGCACTAATGGTCGCATCTACGTACGGACGGCAAGAAGTGAATCATTCCATTTATTTTAAATACCGCAAAGCTAGGAATACAACGGTCCATAACCATCCAAAGTGGCATAAGAATTCTGGCGATTGGATTTAATGATTATGAACATAGAATGATGTGAAAACACAGGGATTCAGATGTCAGTGATTTCACAATTTGTGTCTTCATGCAAAGACACACCGTTTGTTAAAAATGTTCAATATTCGTCATCAAACTTCGCCATTACGTAACTCGTCTTTCTACGTGCCAATGAAATGCATAAAAGTACTCAAGTCCAGTCAAATAAGGTAAAATAAAAAGATTAACCGGTAAAAAAACTGGCTTTTGGTAAACGAGCTTACTAAAGCTTCCGGATGAGAATACCAAATTTTCGAATCAATACATATTGCTCTGAAGCCGCCATTTTAGAAAGATGGTACAATTTTTTAGTTTTTCGTCTGTATCTCGTGAACTGTCACTGATATTGGAGAAATAGTTCCTAATATACAGGCAAAAAACTAAAAAAATGTACTTTTTTCCAAGATGGTGGCTCGAGCGCAACAGGTATCGATTCGGAATTTCGCTAGGCTCATCCGGAAGCCTTAATGAGCTTGTACACAGAAATCCAGACTTTTACCGGTTCATGTTTTCATTTAGCGAAAATTGGTCTAATATCACTGGACTACTTCTCAATAAGTGTCAATCGTGTAGCTGGATCAAACTTGGGTGGTGTTTGAAGGGCCTATTCCCTCGTAGCATTTAAACTTTTGAAATTGAAAATGACCGAGACAGTGAATGACCGTATTAAACGAATGAATACGCTTAATCGTAGCTACCCTGGCCGCGGTGACTGCTGGCAACTATCTCGGCTGGTCATCCCCGGCTCTTCCACTCTACAACCAAAAGGATACACTAACCTTGGCCGATGACGACAAGTCGTGGGTCGGATCCTTGCTCCCGCTGGGAGCTCTCGTGGGTGCCATTCCTGCCGGATGGATAGCCGATAAAGTAGGACGCAAAAACGCCATACTGACGATTGGCGTACCTTATGTAATTTGCTGGTTCATCATAGGATTTGCACCAAGCGCTTTATGGTAACCGATTGAAATTTATTTCAAATTTTTGCTGTTTACCTTTTCAACTGACTTATGTGACCACCTGGCTCTCGATATAGTGCACAATGCCAATTGATAATCGAATTTTGTGATCTGTCAGATCGTCTGAAGCTCGTTTCAATGCTGTACGAGGCCATTGAGGTCTGGGTACCTTCTTGAAGGAGAACTACATTTTTCATTGCATTATTTTCCATCGATTTATACTGAGTGATTGAGTTAAGTCGAACTCCAAACAAGGTGGACCAAGTAATCAGTAAACAGGGATCGAGCGGCGCGGCGTGGAAACCACACGTCTTACAGTAATTACTTTACGAATCGTTAATGTAGTTTTTCTATATTCGAAACAGGTTGTTCGTGGCTCGCTTTTTGGCTGGAGCTGCAATCGGGGCAACGACAGTCGTAGTGCCGTTGTACGTGTCTGAAATTGCGGAGCCAGCTATTCGAGGTACTCTTGGTGCGTTGTTCCAGCTCCAGATCACGATTGGCGTTTCGCTGGGGTATTTGACAGGTAAAACGTTATTTTTATACTTCATGCTACAAGCTGACAAGAACCTTCGTATCGTCGTTGATATTTTTTTTCTTCCTGAATGGAAGTTCGTCGTATGTCTACGATTATTGGGACCTTTTGACATCGGTTATGATATCGAATACGCCTGATGATGAATCCAAGTATCTTTTTTCGCGCAAAATACGATCATTGCGACTTTGAATCGGTAAAAATTGAATTGAAAAAGTTGGTCAAACTATTCGGGTTATTTCGTTCTTGTTACCCCCTTTATTTTTGAAGTTATGTCGGGCTAGAGCCAAAAAAGAAAGGTGGACCGATGGTTGGTACCCGAGGGTATCACTCGAGTCGTCAAATATTAGTATTCGAGTTTATTGAAAACATCCGGGTTCTCTGATGCAATTTCAAACCTTTCCGTGTATACGTGGCGATAAAAATTCAATTTACATGGAGGGGGATAAAAGAGGTCAATAGTGAATAAAGACGTGCAGGCATTTGGATTTGCCGTATATTGGACCACGGAAAAACAACAGCTAGAACCCTGTGCAGTCTATGCCATGGTTTGGACAATTTTTTTTTTATCTTGGTAGAAATGGGTTATAACCTAATTTCAATGTCCACCGGTGATTGCGGCGCTCCAGAGTTAATGAACCATGCTAGATCTCGTAACACTGTATAATCATATTTTTATTTGCATTCAACAGTTGAGGTTTTTATTTTTCGTATCAGAACTATCATTCGGAAGGTTTCACATGATTTAACAGTTATTTATTTCCTCGCCGTAATTTTTAAGCATCTACGTTGGAATAAATATTGCTTTAGACCAAAAAAATTGACCGATGAAAATGTTAATGGCGTGAACATTTTTATTTCAAATGCTTTACGGCGATACGTGGAGTTTTATCGTCAAATAATTTATGATTCTACCCACGTTGTAAAATTCGCACCAGACGCGGAAGAATGATACGAGGCTGAGAGATAGATTGTTGCTTGGGCTGGAAGAAAAAATAAAAACTAACAAATTTACGACTATCCATGTATAATGTGTCTATAATTAAACACTTATCACAGTCATTTTACTGCCAAAATCCTCAATAAATGTCCGATCCTTCGTTATCTCTCATAATTTACGACTCAGTTTATACGTATGTTTTTCTAAGAAATGTTCAATTGATAGAAAAAGGGTATATGTATAGGGCAGATGAATGCGGCATAATGAATCCCGTTCGGTAACATTAAAATTATTGAGCCATACAAACACATCGATTCGATTTATTGATCGTTTTCGAATGTGAATCATGGTTGGTCGGACTGAAGGCATTGGATCCCGTCTGCAACCATATAATGTCAGAATAAATTTCAGCTACTTTTATGATTGTGTTCGAAATCGATCGAAGAAACCTGCGCGTATCGCGCCGCGTTTAAGATAACTCGACCCCTGATCTAATTCTAAGAAATGCTCTCTTGCGGCAGGTTTGATCGGAAATTTGAAATGGATCGCCGTCACCTCAGCCTTCATACCGGCGGCTCTGCTACTGGTTTTTCTGTTCATGCCGGAGACGCCGGTGTGGTTGATCGGCCAAGATCGTCGAGATGACGCGGAGCGAGCCATGGAGCGATTGAGGGGCAAAAGTTACCCTTTTCAGCAGGAGCTTGCGCAGCTCGAGAGCAATAGAAAATCTCAGAGGATGCAGAAGGCCAGCCTTTCCGAGCTTAAGAATCATAAAAGGGCCGTGCTGATATCTTTCGGTGAGTTCGTGGTTATTCAATCACGCTTTGAGTTTTTATGGTTTGACGCCCTCCAATTTCCTCCTTCAGGACTTATGGTTCTCCAACAACTGTCTGGAATAAATGCCGTAATCTTCTACGCCGAGGAACTTTTCAAAGCTGAAGGATCGGCCCTCAGCCCAACGGTATGCACAAGCATCATGGGTGTCGGCCAGGTCTTCGCAACCGGCGTATCCATGCTGCTGGTCGACAAAGCCGGCCGCCGAATTCTTCTCATGGCCAGTTCCAGCGTCATGGGTGTCTGTCTTATTGCCGTCGCCCTGCATTTCTATTTTCAGGTGAGTTTTATTATGATTTGATCAACGAACGAAGCGAAAGTGAGGCTGTAGCCAGGATGCGGAAGAATTACAGGATTGTCGCGAATTTCCATAAATAGACACGACAATTTTATCTCATTATATTTTATGTCATAGTTGAATGGCAAGTTCTATTACGAGTATCATACAGTCGAGTCTTTCAATAGGACCTCTCGCAATAGGGCAGCTTCCTCTCAAGAGAGCTCAGCGGTTTCCCCCACTACTCCAGGTAAACAAACCGCAGCCGAAATTTTGCCAGGTACTCTCGCAATGGGGCCGGAAACATAAGTGAAATGCTGGAAAAAATAGCGTAGCTGTTATGGACTTTGGGCGGCCCTATTGCGCGAGTCTCAGTTCAAAGCGCTGTAAGAGCACGTGGAGCTCGTTGGTGGGAGTGTACTAATTATTACAAATGCTCTCCCGTACGCCCCCACCACCGGTCCTATTGAGAGAGTCGACTTCAGTTACAAACCAGCAGCTAGAGGAAAGCAAGTGGCTTTGGACTGGTCATCAGCCGGTCCTCGAACTTTCCGTTCTCACACGGGAGATTGAAAGGTCACAAAGAAAAAAAAAATATTCAATTAGAATTTTGAACTGAAGATTCAGATTCGTGATCAACAATTTCAAAGCTTTCGACAACCATATTGTTTCAAAATTTTACGTTTTTTTCATTTTTTGAACCACTATGATGGTTCCATCATTACAAATTTTGGAAGTCTGGCCTGGGATTCGATATCAGTGATCCAAAACACCTTTTAGAATGTTTTCCACCCCATTGGATCGCCGGATTTTCCAATCTGATTTTAGATTCGTGTTCAGCCACCCACCAAGCCGACGAGTGCTAATTTTCGTTCGAATCCATTCATTCATTTTCAAGACATCTTCATTTTTTGGGGATTATTTGAAATTCCATCTAAAAAATTGAAAAATTAGTGAACCGCTCAAAGCCAATATCTAATCAGTTCTAATCACGAAGAAGCCGCTTAGATTGAGACCAAAATCATTAAAGTCCGGTAACGTCTTCTTGAGATATCGTCAGGCAAAACAAATTGATCACACACATGCACACAAAATTTCGAAATCTCGAATCTCGAAGCTTCGAGATCTAGTGAAAATTCGTCTTTTCATTTTCGGGGTGATTACAGTAACTTTCTTTTTCCTGAAAACAGAGAAATGGGAAGTTAGCGAAACAAAATGGTAATCAAGTATAATTGGTTTATGGTGAAATTGTACGTTTATAAAGAGTGTACTTTCTACAGCGTCTGGTCTATCGATAAGTTCGTTGGAAATCCTAGATATAGAGCAACCGATGCGGATCTCGCGCGACAAAATCAAAATTGGCAAGATGCAATTCATTTCGTCTGACGGAAGTATAAATATAACTTGACTTTGAGCAGCTCCAACAACTAGAGCTGAGGTCTCACTGGAAACGTTTCTAACCTGACGAAAATGAGACGTTGAACCAACTCGATATAAGATATAGTTGTGATGAAATTCATTTGATATACGTCAGGCCTTGAAAATAGCTTTGAATACTTGCTGGATCAGTAAAATCATTTTATGGAACTTGCATGCCTGCTCAGTGTTTCGATTTAAAATCTTAATCGCTGGCTTTAATCGGATATACGCACCAACATGACATTTGCATAACTCATTATACGCATATCTAGACGACAAGTAGAGAATCTACTACCGAAATCCATTCACCATGTTTTATGTTCTTTCCGACCAGGCGGGAGTACAATCGACCGGCACTCCATGGGTGCCTCTGATATTCTTCACGATCTACATAATCATGTTCGCTATCGGATTCGGACCAGTGCCTTGGATTATGGTGAACGAAGTCTCGCCGACCAACGTCGTGGGCACAATCGGTTCCGCGGCAGCGATGTTGAATTGGTCGCTGGCCTTCGCTGTGACAAAGATTTTCATCAACATGAAACTCGCCATTGGCTTGCCGCTGTCATTTGGCATGTTCGCATTGATATGCTTAAGCGGGACTATTTTCATCGCGGCTATCATACCGGAAACAAAGGGCAGGACCAAGGAGGAAATTCAGATGAAACTACATCGGATGAGGAAAATGGAAACGAAAAACGACACCGTCATTAACGACCAGGCTATGCTGTGATCTACTAACGATCGTCAGGGTATTACGGAAGCACGGGATATGATAAGAGGGAATGGAATGGGATAAATTCGACTGACGAAAAAGACGTTTATTGCTCATCCCCGGAAAAACAACGCAAAATCAAGATTCTCGTTTTGAGCAGAAAAACCGGATCCTTCCTTTATCATGTTGATGGGGTCCCATGCTATCCAATATCACACTGTTGGCCCTCATGGTCCCTTTCGTTTTGTAACGCAGGCTCTCTTACCGTGGACTCTTCTTCTCTACAGATATACAAACGACCTAAAACTCGGGCCAAAAAAGATAACTCTGAATTGGGGTTGTAGCTTGAATTGTTGCCAAAGTACGTACAGAAGATTCATTTCTTCTACTTTCAGACCTGAATCTCGTCTCTTATCGCATTGCTTGTTGCACTGAGAAAATTTCATTCCATTCCTGATCTAATTCACCCGGGGTCGATACGATCCCAGAAACTTATATCTTTCTTATGGGACGAAAAATAACAGTGACCACGAAGGGTTAGCGAAAGTTCTCTCTGTGTTTCTGTTATTCTTTTCTTCCCATCGTTTTCCAATAAAAAGGAAATTCGAAACAATTACCTTATCACCGCCGTCGTATTCCTTGGATTCCACTAGGTGCAGATCCTTCAATGCACTTGGGTCAAGGATCTCAGCTGAATAGAAATTCACTCTCCAATTGTGGTTATCACCAATTACGATTTTTGTTCATTTTCACTGGCAATTGCACATGAGTGTTACTCCTGAAATGATTATTTTGCGTTGAGGAAGATGTGAAAAATTAAATATGTTTTTTTCTCATTTGTAAAAGTCCGAATGACTCGTACAATTAGGACAATTTGATATGGAATAATTACCCCATGAATATATATATAATCTGATTAATTGAGTTTAATAGATCTATAGAACATAGTATTGCCAAAAAAATATCACAAACCTTTTGTCGTAACTTTATCATTAGTATATGTGAACATTGTCGATTCTACAGAGATCATTAAATATATTAGATTCAATTGAATATTGAAAACGGAAACGCTTAGAAGTGAAATTACATTTAAGACCATGCTAATTCTCACGTACTTACGTGCCGATTTTAGGTGACTGGAAAGATATAATGTTCTTTTCAAAATAAAGCATTTTGTATATTTACAAATGAAGTTGTTGGGCGTTGCCTCAGCATCACGCTGAGACGTAAGAATAAAACTGCATTTTTCGATTTAAATGAAAAACGTTTTATGCGGAAATTGGAGGTGCCGTTTTAACTCGTTACGCTATTAGATAATTTGATTATGTAGAGGAAAAATTTTTGGGTGTCAAACGGAGCAAAATATTGGTTTATGTGATTCAGGAGAAAACGAATCCTTCCTCTGCACACAGTTTCTCAAAAAACATTCTTGGTCAAAGTATTCAGGGAAAAAGTTCAAACAACACATGATTATCAGGGAACAAAAAATAAATTACACGCGAAATCATCTTTTCAGGTGAATCACCCAAGTACCGGTTATTCCTGGAAAATGAGGCATATGTCTGACTGTGTATCTACAGTTGTAATTCTTTGCGATTTAGGTGTTTTTCCGTATACGGGGATAGCGTAAGACCCGGAAGACATGCCGATCGCAAGAAGGATTTTCGCACGTCACATTTTCAGGAAATAACATATATATCATGTACATAGATATAATTACACGTACGTATATTTTATACCTACGTAAAATAACTCTAAGCTTAATTAACGTGATTGTATAGACAGATGTACAGTGTAATTTACTAATGACAGTAAACCAAAAATTGGTATACGTAATCACTATATTTCGGTAATTGTGTTGTTTTTATTTAATAACTATAACCTTTTTTACCTGTTGCCATGCGGTACAGGACTTTTTTATTAGATAGAGAGACAGGCTTCACTTTAAAACAAGGAGAGCAAAAGATGGAGTATTACCTGCATATCTGCTTATTAGCTTAAACAAATATGGAAGCCTTATAATAATAACACCGTCATTAAGATCATGCGTTTTTGGTATGAGATAACAGCTAAGAATAGCGAAATCATTATAAAATCAAGTGATTAAGCGGAATCCGTATTTATCGTTTCGAATAGTTTCTCAATACACTGCCACTATCAATATCTATTCAATCCGTAGTGCGGTTATCAATGGTCCGCAATTGAGGTAACCCCGTATATAAGAGTGTACGAAATGCACGGCGGCTTCGTAGCGGTAACGAACCCTTCGTGAGTGCGGCAATAGCAACCGCGACAATTTTATCTCGAGAGAAATTGAACAAGTCTACGGTAGAATTGCTTCCTGATTTTTGCTTATCTTGTTTTTTCGTGTGCCTCTGAATCGCCTTGAGTAAAACCGTTTATACGGAACGTTTGTATTTTGAGTTACACACTTTTATGTTCGTGAGCGTTGTGGGTTAAAAATGTCTTCATTGATACAGAAAAATAACTCACCACCGTCACAGACGACTCAAAAGTTGATGCAGTATCTTGCAACGCTCTCAGGTAAGTGGTCGCGGTATGATATCGAAAATATTTATAACGTTTAAAATTCATCCCACGTTGATTCCCACGGGGACTTTATTTCTGACTCAACTCTGGCCACACCCATTGACTCAAAAAGTGGGAATCACACACGCACAGAAGCTGAGTGTTCTATGTCGACCGCAGAGCGAACATTCGGTTGGTATCTTTTTTGGGCAGTTTGTGTTTGCTGTTTAGCATTTTGCCCTGATTGGGGTTCAGCTAAGCCCGATACCGACTTTAACGTACAATTTTTGAGTCAACGCGCTTGAATCAGGGTTACTTCTGAAAATTGATGGAATAAATGGTGGGGTCCAGTTGACCCCAATACCAATTTTAACATACTTGAAGTCAGCGAGTTTGATTCGTGGTTGTGCTAGTAAAATGTAAATGAAAAAACAATTTTGGTGTCTCATAGATCCCATGTATATATTGCATATTCTTTTGTCACTTTTTTGTGTTAAAAAATTTCTCCCACATCTCGTTCCACATTGTCTATCGTTTGTTTTCTAAAGCTTACATTCGAGTACATTCGCGGAGCGGGTCCAGGGCCGCAGGCCCTGTATGGTGTGGGTCGAAGGGGCGAAGTCATCATCATTATCATTATCGACATCATCATCGTTATCATATTCTATCGTGTAATTATTCTATTATATTTCTATTTTGCGGGGAAAACGAGATTAACGGGAACAAAGTCTACTTTTTTCCCGCAAATCTCATTTTTCCTGCATTTAGCGCTAGGGAAAAAAGTTAAGCGAGAAAAATATGCCACTTTCGTCCCGCTTTTCAGTTAACTTTACGGCTGAGTCGGAAATAAATGTTCATGATTCGTCATGAAACTTCGCCATTACGTAACTCGTCTTCCTTTATGACAATGAGGAGCATTAGGGTACTCTAGTCCAGTCATATTAGGAAAAATAAAAACTTTAACCAGTTTAAGATCTGGATTTTGGTATACAAGTTTATTAAGGCTTCCGGATGAACATACTAAGTTTTCGAGTAAATACCTAGTCAAAAAGGCACACTTTCATAGTTTTTCACTTGTACCCGGGAAACTATTACTGAGATCGGAGAAATGGTTCCCGACATACCGGCGAAAAACTAAAAAAATGTACCTTTTTTCCAGGATGAAGGCTCGAGCGCAGCAGGTATCAGTTGGGAAATTGAGTATGTTCATCCGGAAGCCATAAGAAGCTTGTACACAGAAATCCAGATGTTTACCTTTTAATGTTTTTCTTTGTCGAAAATTGGTCTAATATGACTGGACTACTTCTCAATAAGTGTCAATCGTGTTGCTGGATCAAACTTGGGTTGTGTTTGAAGGGCCTATTCCCCCGTAGCATTTAAACTTTTGAAATTGAAAATGACCGAGACAGTGAATGACCGTATTAAACGAATGAATACGCTTAATCGTAGCTACCCTGGCCGCGGTGACTGCTGGCAACTATCTCGGCTGGTCATCCCCGGCTCTTCCACTCTACAACCAAAAGGATACACTAACCTTGGCCGATGACGACAAGTCGTGGGTCGGATCCTTGCTCCCGCTGGGAGCTCTCGTGGGTGCCATTCCTGCCGGATGGATAGCCGATAAAGTAGGACGCAAAAACGCCATACTGACGATTGGCGTACCTTATGTAATTTGCTGGTTCATCATAGGATTTGCACCAAGCGCTTTATGGTAACCGATTGAAATTTATTTCAAATTTTTGCTGTTTACCTTTTCAACTGACTTATGTGACCACCTGGCTCTCGATATAGTGCACAATGCCAATTGATAATCGAATTTTGTGATCTGTCAGATCGTCTGAAGCTCGTTTCAATGCTGTTCGAGGCCATTGAGGTCTGGGTACCTTCTTGAAGGAGAACTACATTTTTCGTTGCATTATTTTCCGTCGATTCATACTGAGTGATTGAGTTAAGTCGAACTCCAAACAAGGTGGACCAAGTAATCAGTAAACAGGGATCGAGCGGCGCGGCGTGGAAACCACACGTCTTACAGTAATTACTTTACGAATCGTTAATGTAGTTTTTCTATATTCGAAACAGGTTGTTCGTGGCTCGCTTTTTGGCTGGAGCTGCAATCGGGGCAACGACAGTGGTAGTGCCGTTGTACGTGTCCGAAGTTGCGGAGCCAGCCATTCGAGGCACGCTTGGTGCGTTGTTCCAACTCCAGTTATCCTTTGGCATTTTGCTGGTATATTTGACAGGTAAAACGTTATTTCTACACTTTCTGTTACAAGCTGACAAGAACCTTCGTGTCCACGTTGATATTTCATCTCTCCCTGAGTGGAAATTTGTCGAATGGATATAATTATTGGGACTTTATGGCATCGTTAATGATATCAAATTTACATGTAATGTGTCCTGAAAGTGAAAGCGCTCAAAGTTAACCCTTGTATTGCTTCTAATGTCATTCACACACTGGAGTTGCTCATTTTCGATTTTTGCGTATAAGTCGCACTCTTAGCAAAAATTTTTAAATCCTTGCTCTATCTTGGCTCGGCAAACATTTTTGCAATTTACTCAAGTGTTATACAAGAAATTTAACAAGTGTCCGGACATTAGTTCCAACCGATTACATTCGAAGGTTATGGCGCATTCCGGAAAATAACGTAATTTTTACTTTAAGAATCAAATCCATTTTGTCAATTGCTTTAAGTTCTGCAATTTTTTCCACCAAAAACTCAAAATTTGTTACGATTATCCTAGTGAGCCACATTGCGGCGGAACTTGAGTGAAATTGTTTCGAGGCAGGAAAAAATTACTAGACGATATTTTTGCGTTGAGGTTCTGATTTATACATATATCTACATTTCATTGGAATCCGCCGTTTCATTTATCCTTTTCCTTGTTTCCTTTCTATCTTCTAATTAACGATACAAACAAAATCTCCCATCCAAGGGATCGTGCCTACCCCAACGTTTGTTTTTTCGCATTATTCTTTGGAGTAAACAGCTTGGATGCAACTGGTGGTCAAGTACAGAAAAACAATTAATAAAAATGACGCAGATCTGTAAAGTGAGTACACAGAAGCTCTTCGAAGCTTGAGCGCAAGGAATGTATTCTAACGGCAGCTATTTTTTGTTTTGTCTGGCCAAAAAGCTGGATTAAGTGAGGAGTGCTTCAAATACGCCTGATAATGAATCCGAGTATCTTTTTTCGGTCAAAATACGATCATTGCGACTTTGAATCCGTCAGAATTTAATTGAAAAAGTTGGTCAAACTATTCTGGTTATCTTGTCCTTGTTGACCCATCTATTTCCCAAGTTATGTCGGACTCAAGTCAAAGGAGAAGGGTGAACCGATGGTTCGGTACCCGAGGGTATCACTCGAGTCATCAAATATTAGGCCTCGAGTTTATTAAAATCATCCGAGATCTCTGATAAAATTCCAAAACTTTCCGAGTGTAGATGGCGATAAAAATTCAATTCGTACGAGGGGGGGGGGGAGGTGAACAGTAATTAAAGCATGCTGGCTGATGAATTTGCCGTACATTGGACCGTGAAAAAACAATAGTGCTAACCCTGTGCAGTTTATGCCATTTTTTTGACGGTATTTTTTTTCTATCGTGATGAAATGGGTTATCGCCTAATTCCATTAATCGCCGGTGATTGCGGTGCTGCAGAGTCAATGAACCATGCTAGATCTCGTCTAATTATATAATGATATTTTTATTCGCACTCACCAGTTGAGGTTTTCATTTTTCGTATCAGAACTATCACTCGGAAGGTTTTACATGATTTCACAGTTATTTATTTTTGTCGCCAAAATTTTTAAGCATCTATGTCGGAACAAATATCGCTTTGTAGCAGCAAAATTGACCAATGAAAACGTTAATTACGTGGTCATTTTTATTTCAAATTCTTTATTACGGCGATACACTTAATGTTGTGTCCCACACGACACTTTAGTGGAGTGAGGGTATTCAATTTAAGAGAAATTGTTCTGGTATTGTTTTTAGAACTTAACTATTTATTTACAAGTTAATATGAGCGGTTAATAAGATATGTTTATAATTCGTTGACTGGATAGTTCGTTAAAAACAGATATTGGATTGGTATTTGAAACGGTTAGGTATTCGTTGCTTGAGGTCTTGATAGGATTGTTGGTGGTTGATGTCTCGACGGGAACTGACTGTGTTAAAGTAAAGTAAGAAAGAATGTGAAGGAGTTTTAAGAAATGTGGAGGGTGTAGGAGTTTACTGATTCGTCAGTTTTCCCTATTGGTTGATTATTGCGATTGGTGGGAATCCAGGATTGGTCAAGAAATTGCATCGGAAGTCTTGGTTATAGGGATGAAAAGTTTGTATGTAGGAGGAGAGTGGGAGCATGCAGGTATGACCTATGCTTGAACAATACGTGATCCTTTCGGACTTTCGCGTACCTATTGTCCAGACAGGCCAGCGTCCACATCTGGCAGCCAACTGACTATTGATAATTGGTAAAAACCCAGGGGTAATGAAGTAGTGAAAAACCCGCGCTGGTAGTTCCATACGACCCTTAGACGGTTCATTTATTGCGCGATATTTGGTATATTGTTTAGGGTCGCAGTTCCTTCAGCGCGGTCTTGTATTGCCAGATGTGGGACTGCTGTCCTTTCCAGACAGCTCGATATAGCTTGGGAACCACCGTCCAGGAAAATCCCAGCCGTATAAAATATATGGATTAAAATTGAATAGTTGGTTAATTGTATAAATTGGATTGTGTTGATACGCAACAGTTGTAACTCTTTGCGAATTAGGTGTTTTTCCGTATACGAGGATAGCGTAAGACCCGGAAGACATGCCGAACGCAAGAAAGATTTTCGCACGTCACACTTCCACGAAATAACATATATATCATGTACATAGATATAATTACACGTGCGTATATTTTATACCTACGTAAAATAACTCTAAGCTTAATTAACGTGATTGTATAGACAGATGTACAGTGTAATTTACTAATGACAGTAAACCAAAAATTGGTATACGTAATCACTATATTTCAGTAATTGTGTTGTTTTTATTTAATAACTATTCTTTTCTAAAATAATATATAATCTGATTAATTGAGTTTATTGGATCTATAGAACATAGTATTGCCAAAAGAATATCACAAACCTTTTGTCGTAACTTTAATCATTAGTATATGTGAACATCGTCGATTCTACAGGGTTCATTAAATGTATTAGATTCAATTGAATATTGAAAACGGAAACGCTTAGACGTGAAATTACATTTAAGACCATGCTAATTCTCACGTACTTACGTGCCGATTTTATGTGACTGGAAAAATATAATGTTCTTTTCAAAATAAAGCATTTTGCATATTTTCAAATGAAATTATTGGGCATCGCCTCAGCATCACGTTGAGACGTAAGAATGAAATTGCATTTTTCGATTCAAATGAAAAACGTTTTATGCGGAAATTGGAGGTGCCGTTTTAGCTCGTTACGTCATTAGATGATTTGATTATGTAGAGGAAAAATTTTTGGGTTTCAAACGGAGCAAAATATTGGTTCATGTGATTCAGGAGAAAACGAATCCTTCCTCTGCACACAGTTTCTCAAAAAACATTCTTGGTTAAAGTATTTAGGGAACAAGTTCAAACAACACATTATTATCAGGGAACAAAAAATAAATTACACGCGAAATCATCTTTTCAGGTAAATCACCCAAGTACCGGTTATTCCTGGGAAATGAGGCATATGTCCGACTGTGTATCTACATTTGTAACTCTTTGCGATTTAGGTGTTTTTCCGTATACGAGGATAGCGTAAGACCCGGAAGACATGCCGATCGCAAGAAAGATTTTCGCACGTCACACTTCCACGGAATAACATATATATCATGTACATAGATATAATTACACGTACGTATATTTTATACCTACGTAAAATAACTCTAAGCTTAATTAACGTGATTGTATAGACAGATGTACAGTGTAATTTACTAATGACAGTAAACTAAAAATTGGTATACGTAATCACTATATTTCGGTAATTGTGTTGTTTTTATTTAATAACTATTCTTTTTTACCTGTTGCCATGCGGTACAGGCCTTTTTTATTAGATAGAGAGACAGGCTTTACTTTAAAACAAGGAGAGCAAAAGATGGAGTATTGCCTGCATATCTGCTTATTAGCTTAAACAAATATGGAAGCCTTATAATAATAACACCGTCATTAAGATCATGCGTTTTTGGTATGAGATAACAGCTAAGAATAGCGAAATCATTATAAAATCAAGTAATTGAGCGGAATCCGTATTTATCGTTTCGAATAGTTTCTCAATACACTGCCACTATCAATATCTATTCAATCCGTAGTGCGGTTATCAATGGTCCGCAATTGAGGTAACCCCGTATATAAGAGTGTACGAAATGCACGGCGGCTTCGT
This sequence comes from Diprion similis, assembly GCF_021155765.1. Taxonomy (NCBI): domain Eukaryota; kingdom Metazoa; phylum Arthropoda; class Insecta; order Hymenoptera; family Diprionidae; genus Diprion; species Diprion similis. The sequence goes on from NC_060106.1 coordinate 4,259,188, forward strand.
AGCGGTAACGAACCCTTCGTGAGTGCGGCAATAGCAACCGCGACAATTTTATCTCGAGAGAAATTGAACAAGTCTACGGTAGAATTGCTTCCTGATTTTTGCTTATCTTGTTTTTTCGTGTGCCTCTGAATCGCCTTGAGTAAAACCGTTTATACGGAACGTTTGTATTTTGAGTTACATACTTCTATGTTCGTGAGCGTTGTGGGTTAAAAATGTCTTCATTAATACAGAAAAATAACTCACCACCGTCACAGACGACTCAAAAGTTGATGCAGTATCTTGCAACGCTCTCAGGTAAGTGGTCGCGGTATGATATCGAAAATATTTATCACGTTTAAAATTCATCCCACGTTGATCATCCTCGAACTGGAGGATTTTCGAAGACCGAGAAAGGTGAAATAACGAATCCCGCTATTACATGAGGGCATTTTCTTTCGCTGTGTCATCAACTTGCTGAGTTTATCACCACATAGAGATCGGAGAAGCAGAGGCTCTGCCGATTTCTCGAAAGTCTGTTCGGCGCAAATTTAATAAAAAATTACATCATCTTCTCATTCTTCTCGACAAAGTTTCATCGCACTAATGGTCGCATTCACGTACGGACGACAAGAAGTGAATTATTCCATTTATTTTAAATACCGTAAAGCTAGGAATACAACGGTACATAACCATCCAAAGTGGCATTAGAATTCTGGCGATTAGATTTAATGATTAAAAACAAAGAATTACGTGAAAACATAAGTACTAAACACAAGGATACAGATGTCAGTAATTTCACAATTTATGTCTTTATGCAAAAACACACCGTTCGTCAAAATAGTACATTATGTAACAGGGGAATAAAGTCGGAGATAATAACCGCGGGTGGGCTTACTAGTAATCACCTGAAGGAATAATCGACTCCCAATCCTGTGTTTCATATAGGACTTTATTTCTGACTCAACTCTGGCCACACCCATTGACTCAAAAAGTGGGAATCACTCACGCACAGAAGCTGAGTGTTCTATGTCGACCGCAGAGCGAACGTTCGGTTGGTATCTTTTTTGGGCAGTGTGTTTGCTGTTTAGCATTTTGCCCTGATTGGGGTTCAGTTAAGCCCGATACCGACTTTAACGTACAATTTTTGAGTCAACGCGCTTGAATCAGGGTTACTTCTGAAAATTGATGGAATAAATAGTGGGGTCCAGTTGACCCCAATACCAATTTTAACATACTTGAAGTCAGCGAGTTTGAATCGTGGTTGTGCTAGTAAAATGTAAATGAAAAAACAATTTTGGTGTCTCATAGATCCCATGTATATATTGCATATTCTTTTGTCACTTTTTTGTGTTAAAAAATTTCTCCCACATCTCGTTCCACATTGTCCATCGTTTGTTTTCTAAAGCTTACATTCGAGTACATTCGCGGAGCGGGTCCAGGGCCGCAGGCCTTGTATGGTGTGTCTCTAAGGGGCGAAGTCATCATCATTATCATTATCGACATCATCATCGTTAGCATATTCTATCGTGTAATTATTCTATCATACTTCTATTTTGCGGGGAAAACGAGATTAACGGGAACAAAGTCTACTTTTTTCCCGCAAATCTCATTTTTCCTGCATTTAGCGCTAGGGAAAAAAGTTAAGCGAGAAAAATATGCCACTTTCGTCCCGCTTTTCAGTCAACTTTACGGCTGAGTCGGAAATAAATGTTCATGATTCGTCATGAAACTTCGCCATTACGTAACTCGTCTTTCTTTATGACAATGAGGAGCATTAAGGTACTCTAGTCCAGTCAAATTAGGAAAAATAAAAACTTTAACCAGTTTAAGATCTTGATTTTGGTATACAAGTTTATTAAGGCTTCCGGATGAACATACTAAGTTTTCGAGTAAATACCTAGTCAAAAAGGCAAACTTTCATAGTCTTTCACTTGTACCCGGGAAACTATTACTGAGATCGGAGAAATGGTTCCCGACATACCGGCGAAAAACTAAAAAAATGTACCTTTTTTCCAGGATGAAGGCTCGAGCGCAACAGGTATCAGTTGGGAAATTGAGTATGTTCATCCGGAAGCCATAATAAGCTTGTACACAGAAATCCAGATGTTTACCTTTTAATGTTTTTCTTTGTCGAAAATTGGTCTAATATGACTGGACTACTTCTCAATAAGTGTCAATCGTGTTGCTGGATCAAACTTGGGTTGTGTTTGAAGGGCCTATTCCCCCGTAGCATTTCAACTTTTGAAATTGAAAATGACCGAGACAGTGAATGACCGTATTAAACGAATGAATACGCTTAATCGTAGCTACCCTGGCCGCGGTGACTGCTGGCAACTATCTCGGCTGGTCATCCCCGGCTCTTCCACTCTACAACCAAAAGGATACACTAACCTTGGCCGATGACGACAAGTCGTGGGTCGGATCCTTGCTCCCGCTGGGAGCTCTCGTGGGTGCCATTCCTGCCGGATGGATAGCCGATAAAGTAGGACGCAAGAACGCCATACTGACGATTGGCGTACCTTATGTAATTTGCTGGTTCATCATAGGATTTGCACCAAGCGCTTTATGGTAACCGATTGAAATTTATTTCAAATTTTTGCTGTTTACCTTTTCAACTGACTTATGTGACCACCTGGCTCTCGATATAGTGCACAATGCCAATTGATAATCGAATTTTGTGATCTGTCAGATCGTCTGAAGCTCGTTTCAATGCTGTTCGAGGCCATTGAGGTCTGGGTACCTTCTTGAAGGAGAACTACATTTTTCGTTGCATTATTTTCCGTCGATTCATACTGAGTGATTGAGTTAAGTCGAACTCCAAACAAGGTGGACCAAGTAATCGGCATACAGGGTTCAAGCGGCGCGGCGGGGAAACCACACGTCTTACAGTAATTACTTTGCGAATCGTTAATGTAGTTTTTCTATGTTCACGGTGAAACAGGTTGCTCGTAGCTCGATTTTTGGCTGGAGCTGCAATCGGGGCAACGACAGTGGTAGTGCCGTTGTACGTGTCCGAAGTTGCGGAGCCAGCCATTCGAGGCACGCTTGGTGCGTTGTTCCAACTCCAGTTATCCTTTGGCATTTTGCTGGTATATTTGACAGGTAAAACGTTATTTCTACACTTTCTGTTACAAGCTGACAAGAACCTTCGTGTCCTCGTTGATATTTCATCTCTCCCTGAGTGGAAATTTGTCGAATGGATATAATTATTGGGACTTTATGGCATCGTTAATGATATCAAATTTACATGTAATGTGTCCTGAAAGTGAAAGCGCTCAAAGTTAACCCTTGTATTGCTTCTAATGTCATTCACACACTGGAGTTGCTCATTTTCGATTTTTGCGTATAAGTCGCACTCTTAGCAAAAATTTTTAAATCCTTGCTCTATCTTGGCTCGGCAAACATTTTTGCAATTTACTCAAGTGTTATACAAGAAATTTAACAAGTGTCCGGACATTAGTTCCAACCGATTACATTCGAAGGTTATGGCGCATTCCGGAAAATAACGTAATTTTTACTTTAAGAATCAAATCCATTTTGTCAATTGCTTTAAGTTCTGCAATTTTTTTCACCAAAAACTCAAAATTTGTTACGATTATCCTAGTGAGCCACATTGCGGCGGAACTTGAGTGAAATTGTTTCGAGGCAGGAAAAAATTACTAGACGATATTTTTGCGTTGAGGTTCTGATTTATACATATATCTACATTTCATTCGAATCCGCCGTTTCATTTATCCTTTTCCTTGTTTCCTCTCTATCTTCTAATTAACGATACAAACAAAATCTCCCATCCAAGGGATCGTGCCTACCCCAACGTTTGTTTTTTCGCATTATTCTTTGGAGTAAACAGCTTGGATGCAACTGGTGGTCAAGTACAGAAAAACAATTAATAAAAATGACGCAGATCTGTAAAGTGAGTACACAGAAGCTCTTCGAAGCTTGAGCGCAAGGAATATATTCTAACGGCAGCTATTTTTTTTTTTGTCTGGCCAAAAAGCTGAGATTAAGTGAGGAATGCTTCAAATACGCCTGATAATGAATCGGAGTATCTTTTTTCGGTCAAAATACGATCATTGCGACTTTGAATGCGTCAGAATTTAATTGAAAAAGTTGGTCAAACTATTCCGGTTATCTTGTCCTTGTTACCCCCTCTATTTCCCAAGTTATGTCGGACTCAAGTCAAAGGAGAAGGGTGGACCGATGGTTCGGTACCCGAGGGTATCACTCGAGTCATCAAATATTAGGCCTCGAGTTTATTAAAATCATCCGAGATCTCTGATAAAATTCCAAAACTTTCCGAGTGTAGATGGCGATAAAAATTCAATTCGTACGAGGGGGGGGAGGTGAACAGTAATTAAAGCATGCTGGCTGATGAATTTGCCGTACATTGGACCGTGGAAAAACAATAGTCATAACCCTGTGCAGTTTATGCCATTTTTTTAACGGTATTTTTTTTCTATCTTGATGAAATGGGTTATAGCCTAATTCCATTGACCGCCGGTGATTGCGGTGCTGCAGAGTCAATGAACCATGCTAGATCTCGTCTAATTATATAATGATATTTTTATTTGCACTCACCAGTTGAGGTTTTTATTTTTCGTATCAGAACTATCACTCGGAAGGTTTTACGTGATTTCACAGTTATTTATTTTTGTCGCCAAAATTTTTAAGCATCTATGTCGGAACAAATATCGCTTTGCAGCAGCAAAATTGACCAATGAAAACGTTAATTACGTGGTCATTTTCATTTAAAATTCTTTATTACGGCGATACACTTATCATAGTCATTTTACTGCCAAAATCCTCAATAAATGTCCGATCCTTCGTTATCTCTCATAATTTACGACTCGGTTTATACGTATGTTTTTTTAAGAAATGTTTAATTGATAGAAAAAGGGTATATGTATAAGGCAGATGAATGCGGCATAATGAATCCCGTTCGGTAACATTAAAATTATTGAGCCATACAAACACATCGATTCGATTTATTGATCGTTTTCGAATGTGAATCATGGTTGGTCGGACTGAAGGCATTGGATCCCGTCTGCAACCATATAATGTCAGAATAAATTTCAGCTACTTTTATGATTGTGTTCGAAATCGATCGAAGAAACCTGCGCGTATCGCGCCGCGTTTAAGATAACTCGACCCCTGATCTAATTCTAAGAAATGCTCTCTTGCGGCAGGTTTGATCGGAAATTTGAAATGGATCGCCGTCACCTCAGCTTTCATACCGGCGGCTCTGCTACTGGTTTTTCTGTTCATGCCGGAGACGCCGGTGTGGTTGATCGGCCAAGATCGTCGAGATGACGCGGAGCGAGCCATGGAGCGATTGAGGGGCAAAAGTTACCCTTTTCAGCAGGAGCTTGCGCAGCTCGAGAGCAATAGAAAATCTCAGAGGATGCAGAAGGCCAGCCTTTCCGAGCTTAAGAATCATAAAAGGGCCGTGCTGATATCTTTCGGTGAGTTCGTGGTTATTCAATCACGCTGTGAGTTTTTATGGTTTGACGCCCTCCAATTTCCTCCTTCAGGACTTATGGTTCTCCAACAACTGTCTGGAATAAATGCCGTAATCTTCTACGCCGAGGAACTTTTCAAAGCTGAAGGATCGGCCCTCAGCCCAACGGTATGCACAAGCATCATGGGTGTCGGCCAGGTCTTCGCAACCGGCGTATCCATGCTGCTGGTCGACAAAGCCGGCCGCCGAATTCTTCTCATGGCCAGTTCCAGCGTCATGGGTGTCTGTCTTATTGCCGTCGCCCTGCATTTCTATTTTCAAGTGAGTTTTATTATGATTTGATCAACGAACGAAGCGAAAGTGAGGCTGTAGCCAGGATGCGGAAGAATTACAGGATTGTCGCGAATTTCCATAAATAGACTCGACAATTTTATCTCATTATGTTTTATTTCATAGTTGAATGGCAAGTTCTATTACGAGTATCATACAGTCGAGTCTTTCAATAGGACCTCTCGCAATAGGGCAGCTTCCTCTCAAGAGAGCTCAGCGGTTTCCCCCACTACTCCAGGTAAACAAACCGCAGCCGAAATTTTGCCAGGTACTCTCGCAATGGGGCCGGAAACATAAGTGAAATGCTGGAAAAAATAGCGTAGCTGTTATGGACTTTGGGCGGCCCTATTGCGCGAGTCTCAGTTCAAAGCGCTGTAAGAGCACGTGGAGCTCGTTGGTGGGAGTGTACTAATTATTACAAATGCTCTCCCGTACACCCCCACCACCGGTCCTATTGAGAGAGTCGACTTCAGTTACAAACCAGCAGCTAGAGGAAAGCAAGTGGCTTTGGACTGGTCATCAGCCGGTCCTCGAACTTCCCGTTCTCACACGGGAGATTGAAAGGTCACAAAGAAAAAAAAAATATTCAATTAGAATTTTGAACTGAAGATTCAGATTCGTGATCAACAATTTCAAAGCTTTCGACAACCATATTGTTTCAAAATTTTACGTTTTTTTCATTTTTTGAACCATTATGATGGTTCCATCATTACAAATTTTGGAAGTCTGGCCTGGGATTCGATATCAGTGATCCAAAACACCTTTTAGAATGTTTTCCACCCCATTGGATCGCCGGATTTTCCAATCTGATTTTAGATTCGTGTTCAGCCACCCACCAAGCCGACGAGTGCTAATTTTCGTTCGAATCCATTCATTCATTTCCAAGACATCTCCATTTTTTGGGGATTATTTGAAATTTCATCTAAAAAATTGAAAAATTAGTGAACCGCTCAAAGCCAAAATCTAATCAGTTCTAATCACGAAGAAGCCGCTTAGATTGAGACCAAAATCATTAAAGTCCGGTAACGTCTTCTTGAGATATCGTCAGGCAAAACAAATTGATCACACACATGCACACAAAATTTCGAAATCTCGAATCTTGAAGCTTCGAGATTTAGTGAAAATTCGTCTTCTCATTTTCGGGGTGATTACAGTAGCTTTCTTTTTCCTGAAAACAGAGAAATGGGAAGTTAGCGAAACAAAATGGTAATCAAGTATAATTGGTTTACGGTGAAATTGTACGTTTATAAAGAGTGTACTTTCTACACCGTCTGGTCTATCGATAAGTTCGTTGGAAATCCTAGATATAGAGCAACTGATGCGGATCTCGCGCGACAAAATCAAAATTGGCAAGATGCAATTCATTTCGTCTGACCGAAGTGATGCACCTTGACTTTGAGCAGCTCCAACAACTAGAGCTGAGGTCTCACTGGAAACGTTTCAAACCTGACGAAAATGAGACGCTGAACCAACTCGATATAAGATATAGTTGTGATGAAATTCATTTGATATACGTCAGGCCTTGAAAATAGCTTTGAATACTTGCTGGATCAGTAAAACCATTTTATGGAACTTGCATGCCTGCTCAGTGTTTCGATTTAAAATCCGAATCAGTGGCTTTAATCGGATATACGCACCAACATGACATTTGCATAACTCATTATACGCATATCTAGACGACAAGTAGAGAATCTACTACCGAAATCCATTCACCATGTTTTACGTTCTTTCCGATCAGGCTGGAGTACAATCGACCGGCACTCCATGGGTGCCTCTGATATTCTTCACGATCTACATAATCATGTACGCTATCGGATTCGGACCAGTGCCTTGGATTATGGTGAACGAAGTCTCGGCGACCAACGTCGTGGGCACAATCGGTTCCGCGGCAGCGATGTTGAATTGGTCGCTGGCCTTCGCTGTGACAAAGATTTTCATCAACATGAAACTCGCCATTGGCTTGCCGCTGTCATTTGGCATGTTCGCATTGATATGCTTAAGCGGGACTATGTTCGTCGCGGCTATCATACCGGAAACAAAGGGCAGGACCAAGGAGGAAATTCAGATGAAACTACATCGGATGAGGAAAATGGAAACGAAAAACGACACCATCATTAACGACCAGGCTATGGTGTGATCTACTAACGATCGTCAGGGCATTACGGAAGCACGGGATATGATAAGAGGGAATGGAATGGGATGAATTAGACCGACGAAAGGGACGCTTATCGCTCATCTCTTAAAAACCAGCGAAAAATCCAAGATTCTCGTTTTAGGCGGGAAATCCGGGTCCCTCCTTTATCATGATAATGGGGTCCCATACTACCCAAAATCACACTGTTGGCCCTCGTGGTCTCTCTAGTCTTATAACTTAGGCTCTTTCACCGTGGACTCTTTTCCTGTACAGACATACGAGTGTCCTATGGCGTAGGCCCAAGATCACTCTGAATTGGGGTTGGGACTTGATTTGTTACCAAAGTACATGCGGAAGCTTCATTTCTCCTACTTTCGGACCTGAATTCTGTCTCTTTCGCATTGATTATTGTGCTGAGGAAATTTTAGTCCATTATTGATCTAATTTACCCTCCGCAGTCACCTGGGGTCGGGATGACCCCAAAAACTAATGTATTTTTTATCGGACGAAAAATAACAGTGACCACGAAGGGTTAACGGAAGTTTCTTACTGTGTTTTTTCACATTTTTTTCCCGTTCGTATTCTTATAAAAGGGAAACCCGAAGCAATCACCCCATCACCGCCTCCGTATTTCTTGCATTCCATTAGATGCAGATCCTCTAATGCACTTGGGTGAAGGATCTCAGCCGAATAGAAATTCACCCTTCAATTTTGGTTATCGACAATTTCGATTTTTGTCCATTTTCACTGGCTATTGTACATGAGTGTTACTCCCGAAATGATTATTTTGCATTGAGGAAAAAGTATAAAATTAAACGTATTTTTTCTCATTTGTAAAAGTTTGAACGACTCTTACAATTCGGTTCATTCGATATGTTATAATTACACCATGAATGTATATAAACTGATTTATCGATTTTAAGTGGATTTTTGGAACATACTATTGCCAAAAGAATGACGCAAACCTTTTGTCATAAGTTCATCATTAGTATATTGAAACAATATCGACTCTCCAGAGTTCATAAAAAACCTTCGAATCAATTGAATATTAAAAACGGAAGTGATTCGAAGCGCAATCACCCAAGTATCGGTTATTCCGTGGAAATGAGGCACATGTCAGACTTTGTATCGACAGTTGTAACCTTCTGCGATTAAAGTGTTTCTCTTTATACGAGGATAGCGATCGTAAAAAGAATTTACGCATGTCGCACTTACAGGAAATAACCGATGTATTACGTATACATAGATATAAGTATGCCCGCGTATATGGTATACCTACGACAAATAATTGTAAGCTTAATTAAGGTGTTTGTATAGACAGATGTACAGTATAAATTACTAATGAAAGTAAACCAAAAATTGCTATACATAATGGCCATACTTCGGGTATTGTGTTTCTTTTATTTAACACCAGACTGTACTCAAACACAAAGAGAGCAAAAGATAGAGATATTACGCGCGTATCTGTTCATTAGCCTAAACAAATACGACAGTCGTATTAGAAAATTTTCCGAACGATTGCCCAGTACCAAAAATAATAACACCGTCAGTAAGACCATTCGCCTTTGGTATGAGATAACGGCTAAGAATAGCCGAGTCATTGTGAGATCAAGTGATCAACCGGCGATGGATATTTATCGTTTCGCGTACTCCCTGAATACAATGCCACTGTCAATATCTATTGAATTCGTGGCGTGGTTATGAATAGCCGCAATTGAGCTATGTTAGGTCCACATCCATACCGGGAACAGTTGCCTTAAATGAGGTCGTGACTTGATCGGAAAGGGGCTGTTTAGAAATGATTTCAGATTTGTCATTGGCAGCGCAGATGTTCAGCCAGATGTGTGAACTCGCAGTATGACGCGTGGCGCGAAACGGTACCAGGTACAGTTTCGTCGTCTGAAAAGTCTCTTAGGCATCTGAAGTGTTTGACGTGACACCGAGTCATGAGTATCCGCACAGAGGCCTGTAATAAACTCACCGAATAACACGACGTTATCGTATCTCTACAACTTCGTTTTGGATCTTCCTGACAAATTGACGAACAGATAGACGGAAAACAGCTAGTGGTTTTGGCGCCATATTTCTGCAAGCATTGAATTTATTTCGTCGGTTGGTCACCGTGTGAGCGAAGAGAGGTCAGTGCTATTCACGAGTTTAATGTGTGAGGGCGAATTGGAACGATTACATGCGTGACATCAGCGAGGGTGAGGAAAAATACTGGATGTTTGAGAAGTCGGGTTATTGGTCTATTCTGGTGGAATAATCTTGGACTCAGGAGAGAAGCGCACCCCAGGGTCTTGCTTCATTGTTAGCTCAATAGGTTAGAGCGATAAGAAAATTCACGTTCAATATCAAATAGAAAATACCTAGAGTACATGGCAGTCGGACCTTTTACTATTGCTGTACGATTCAACCGGTTTGACCAGCCGAGACAGTTCACTTACTTAATGAGCTAAAAGGCAACCGGTTGAAGTTGTTTACCTGTTAACGTAGTCAACATAGTTGACGAGTTAACCGGTTAAGCCAGAGTTAACTAGTCGAATACGAATTGACCAAGAAAACTGATGCTACGAATGGAGTATGCAATGAAACTTAGGCTTAATTAACTAAAGTTCCTAAATGAAATAAGTCTTATTACAGCCTTGTCATTTCAATTCGTAGAGAGTCGACTCTTGTCCGATTTTTTATAATTGTTTTACTTGTTTGCTTGACCAGTTATATGCTGGCTGATTAGTTGCTGTTAATTATGAAACTAGTTAAATGTAATGACCGGTTAACTTTTTCAATCGGTTACCCTGAAGCCAATTACCTAAGTTGACCTTCTCAGCCGATTAAGCCAGTTAAATCGTACATGTTGCTCCTGTTTACAAATTCGAATAAGAGATTCTTGCGTAACTCGAAGAAATTTGTGAAAAAAGAAATGACACCTTTTTCTCGGCGGCAAATCATTAAGATACTAATCGTTTTTATACATTTGGTGAGTGCCCGATGAGGCCGTGACCTTGAACAAGGCTAGATGAGGCGACACCCTGTATATAAGAGTGTAGAAAATATGCGGCGAGCCTTTAGCCGAGACGAATTTTTCGCGAACGGTTCATTTCAATCGCGTTGACGTTACTTTGCCGGATTAGAAGCAGGTCTACATTGGGGACGATCATTTCTCCTGCTTGAAAAGTTCGATAGGATATGAAAGACGTCGATAAATTGTTCGAGAATATCACATAATAGTAATTTATAATAATATATTGTATCGGAATAGTTTATATCGTGTCGAATTATTTGAGCGTGCTGTTCAATTCACATTATATTTCAAGTGAAACTGTTTGTACAGTATATCGTAATTTTAGGTGATACAGCTTGTGTGGTTGTGTACAAAAAATGACCTCATCAATTCCGGATGTTTCACCACCGACGCCTACGAGTAAAAAATCTACACAGTACCTTGCAGCTGTTTCATGTAAGTTCCAGCCCTGAAATAGTATGTAATTGTTTTTAAGACACAAAATTTCAAGGTATCTTCGGCCATGGCACGTTTGAACTTTTGCCCGCTGTAATTATCTTGAGATTAGACAATTTTTCGAGTCCAAAGAAAAAGATTAAGATTCTCACGTTGGCTTTAGAACATCTATTTTCACTCTATGAAATACATTGAGTTTTTAGTTTAATCAAAACAGCAAATACTTCTTACTGATTGCTCGTGAGATCGGGTGACGTGAATTCAAATATAAGAACCTATAAACAAATTTAGAAGCTATTGGTTTTAGGTATTTGTCTCAAGGTATTAGCATGAGGATTTGGCCTGGAAATAATTCGATTTCAACATTTTTTTACACCGGTATTCGAAAGACAAGGTCGGATTTTTCGTCGGAAAAATATTAATTTACAACGGCCTTGTTGTTAGTAAAAAAAAGATATTCGGCTGTGGCGAGGTCAAACAGCGTGAACCGAATCTCAAAATTTATTTGTCCGATTGGTTTCAAATTTGGACAGATTCTTGATGTTACTATTTTCTATTGTATGACGAGATGGTTTAAAGAATATGTTTATTGATTTGTTAATACTTGACGTTGAAATTCTAACTTTTTTTCCACTGGAATACTTTTTTTCCAATTTGAAATAAAAAAATGTGTCTGACCGTACAAAGAAAATGTGATATTCAAGGATACGTTCAAATTTCAAGTCACTCGGATGAATAGATTTTGAGGTTCGATCAACACCGTTACACCACATCGCGGCCGAATGATTTTTCGTATTGCCAATAAGTCCGTTATCAATTGATATTTTTCAATGAAGCAAAATTGAAACCTTATAAAACTTTGTACTAACTGTGTGTGAGAATCCTATCTTACCTTCTGATATCCACGTCAGAAAAAAATGTCGAAAATGGACGTGTTTTTTATTTTTTTAAACAAGTCCATATGCTAATTGACTTAAGGTACCATTTTAATTCTGAAGATTGTATCTTATATCCAAGGTGTACAAATATCAATACAAAGGTCAAAGGTGATTCAAATTATTTTTCAACTCCTCTCCCGAATAGAAAGACAAATTGTACTAACTCCGAAAAAAAATGTTGACTTGACTATTCTTGACTATTCCTCGTAAAACTTCGGTGTTTCTGAACTCATACTTGTTTGGTAACGCAATGACTTGAAAGACACACTTGATTAATCGTAAATTCATACGTCATCAAATGACAAAAATAATAGAAACTAACCAAATGAATGATTATGTCCAACCTTAGCTACCTTAGCCGCCGTGACTGCAGCCAACTATATCGGTTGGTCATCTCCAGCACTTCCGCTCTACAATCAAAAGGATACACTAGCTTTGAGCGATGACGAGAAGTCATGGGTTGGATCCTTGCTCGCGCTGGGAGCTCTCGCGGGTGCGATTCCTGCGGGATGGGTTGCTGATAAATTCGGAAGGAAGAAATCGATACTGCTAATCGGTGTACCTTGTCTGCTTTTTTGGTTCATGATCGGATTTGCACCAAGCACGTTATGGTAATTATTTAAAGATCCGTTTCAAATTTTTCGATTACTCGATTTCACACCCCGGCTCACGAGATAGTGTACATTACACGTTTCTCGTGGAATCGTACATGACCAGCCATGCGGTCGAAAGTTCGATTCAACATCGTTTGACACTACTAAAGTTGGGCTAGTTGATCGATAACGACAATAATTTTCATTGCATTAATCGTCATCGATTTATTCCAAGCAACGTTAACCCGTTGACTTTAAAATGAAAATATTAACTCAAAATGCCTTTATTTGAGTAAAGAAACACGTTTTAGAGATGATTTGGATAAGTTTAAAAAAATCGAGTTTTTTTCGCAATGATAGAATAATCCTACAAAATAAATAGCGGCCATCGATTTGTGAGGAAATTTAACACCTGTTTCATGTACTTGAGAATTATTTAATACACTTTATATCTCGATAAAATGGTAAAAAACGAAAATCAAGATTATAATGTAAAAAAAAGCGAATGGTTTAAAACGAACGCCTAACAAGGTGGACCCAGTATACAGAGTTTCAGCGGTGTTGAATTGAAAACCAAACGTCTTGCAGTAATTAATTGGTGAATCGTTAATATGACTGGTATAATATTCATGGTGAAACAGGTTGTTCGTGGCTCGATTTTTGAGCGGAGTTGCAAATGGGGCAACGACAGTCATCGTTCCGATGTACGTCTCCGAAATTGCGGAGCCGGCTACTCGAGGTACGATTGGGTCGCTGTTCGAGCTCCAGATGGCGATTGGGCTTTCGCTGGGGTGGTTGACAGGTAGAAGAATACTTTTATACTTCGTACTAGAGGCGAAAAAATATTTCCGTGCCGTAATTTATTTCTATTTTTTCACTGGAAGTCGCATTTTGTGAAACGTACAAGATGGTCTGTGACTTAATATTATATAGCAGAGTTAACTCAGTCGAGCAGAAGTTAAACTTATCGTTGATTACATTAAATTCGTATATAACGGGTGAATTTTATACCACGTTGCACAAATGGTTTAAGTTAATCCAGACGTCCTTAAATTTGTCGTACATTATTGATTCACGTCTGTACATTACACGTGTCGTTTTCTTTTCATAGGCTTACACCTGTTTCCATTTCTTCAGCAAACAATTATCAGGTTCATCCAAGCTTTAAGCCATAAACTATATCTACGCGTGGCTGAATATCATTCAAAGGCATTTTACACGGAAGAATAATTCCCACGCGTTTCATTTGAGATTTATCAAGTCTTGAATCAATTACAGACTGTTTCAGCAAGTTCTATTATCACATCTCATTACGATCTATCTTTTTCTACTATTTTTTCTCTTGATCTCTTTTTTAATTAACCGCGAGTCCATTACGTCAATTTGTGAGGCGTCATGGCGTAGAAGCTGTGATTAAAATCTCGCGCTTACGAGGTCTCGCTTACTTTCGTTGTTTTCGTGGCATTTTTCACGACACTCAAAGCAGACGATGCAACTAGTGGCAGAGAACAGAAAAATATCATTTTACAGCGGTAAATGAGGTCAATTGGGACAGTAAATATACCGAAACCATGACGAAATTCTCCAGTCTAGAGAGTCGTGTCGTAGTCGGAGCTGTTTTTTTTATCTTTTCTTTGCAAAAGAGATGCGTTGTTAATCGGCCAGAAGATGAATCCAAACGTCTTCGAGCGGGACAAATTACGACAGTTGAATTCGAATAAATTGACTGAAGTTAAGCTGCAAACTTAGCGAAACTGGCTACTGAGATTTTCACGTTATCCAAATGTCCTTGTTGTTCCATTCATCACCTGAGTTGCGCCACATTTGTTAAGGCATCAGATATTCGGAGTCGGAATTGGTAGTAGCAGTCGAGCTTAGTATCAAACTATAAAAACTCCGAGGAGGAGAATATTCCGTATTCTTTACGACGGAAGAATCGCAGCCAGAATTAAGCTCTGTGTGCAGACTAATTCACCTTATTTTTCTGCCTTAGGCGAAATATAATTCCAATAAAACAGGAAGTCAGTAATTGCGGTGCCTCACAACAAATTAATTAGGCACGCTTGCTAATGCGTAATTAGGTGGCGAAGAATCTTTTTACCATTCAAAATTCGATACGAATGTAGAATTTCAAGCTTTCGCAAAATTATTGAAATTCACGCTTTTCACAGGAATGTCCAATATTATAAGTTGGGAAAAATGTCATGAGGTACTTGAGTTGCGTATGAGTCAGAATCATACGCACCAACGATAAGACACAAAGTATATATGGCGCATTCCACGCCAACCCTTACCATTTTTTGTTTGATTAAAAATTTTGTATGTAATTACCTTAACTCCAGAGAAGTATCCCGAAATTGTTTGAGATTTTTTTTTGTTTTTTCTTTTAGTAAACCTGTTTGATTCATGATTTTTTAAATAAGCATGTTTATGGCAATAACATAAAAATTCTCAACAATCTCGTATCGGTTATAAAAATTTTTTCCAAAGTCGGAATTGTCGCGTTTACGTCTCGCAATGTACCTAAAAAACTGCAAAAAAACTTTGACAAGCTTACGCGTGCTCAATCAAAGTAGCAACACAAAACTATTTGATACATATAAGCTATAATCAAAGGTGGAATAACTGAGGTTCTACAGCCACTCAAAGGTTTTCGTTTTTAACAATGGATTTTTAAGAATTTTTTCAGATTCTTCCGAACTAATTAATTATTTGTAATTTTTACACTATATTTATATCTTGAAGAACAAAAATCTATTCAGAAAAGTCTAAAAAAAATTCACAAAAATCCTGGATTTTGTATAAATATGTTTGAACATCAACACAGAAAACACTGACTATTGCTTCTAAGTTTTACCGATTTTTTTACAGTTTGGGTCTGGGCTTAAAATTTTTTATATCTGATATAAAGTTTTTGAGAATTTTTTCAGATTTTGGAAAAACAAGTAACAATAAATTGATTTCAAAAATCATAATTGAAACAGATTTACTAAGAAAAATCTGAAAAAATTCAGGGTACTCTTTCGGAGTTTGTGAGTTGGTGTGGAATGCCCCATATATGTAGATATAATATTCAAAAGTGTTTTATAAATCAGTCTGAAAGAAGAGTTATGGCCAAATTTCTAGCTGTGGCCAAATGTGACGCAAATAGAATGTGAATGTCAATTGGAGTGGTACAGGCGTGGGAACGATACCAGTCAAATATATTCATACGCATTGCTTTAGCCTTTTTTGCTCCAACTGTAGTAAAAATAAATTTTTCCCATTGAACAGGTTTGATCGGGAATCTCAAATGGATAGCCATGACCTCAGCCACTATACCGGCAGCTCTGCTGCTGAGCTTCATCTTCATGCCCGAAACCCCGGTGTGGTTGATTGGCCAAAATCGTCGAAAGGACGCCGAGAGAGCGATGGAGAGACTCAGAGGTAGAAATTTTCCGTTTCAGCAGGAGCTTGCGCAGCTCGAGTTCAACAAAGAATCCCAGAGCAAGCAGAGGGCAGGATTTTCGGAGCTAAAGAACCACAAAAGGGCTGTCCTAATCTCCTTCGGTGAGTCTGGGAATTCCAATCACGAGCTGTGAGCTAGTTTGAAACCCTTCAATCCTCTTCCGCAGGACTTACGGCTCTCCAACAACTGTCCGGAATAAATGCGGTTGTTTTCTACGCCGAGGAGCTTTTCGTTGCCAAAGAATCGGTCCTTACCCCAACAGTCTGCGCTGCCATTATGGGCGTCGCTCAGGTTCTAGCGACTATCGTATCCACGGTTTTGGCGGACAAAGCTGGCCGAAGAATCCTCCTCATGATCAGTACGATCGTCATGGGTGTCTGCCTCATCGTCGTGTCAGTGCATTTCCATTTTCAGGTCAGTTGTCGTTCCCTTTCACCACTTTCACGAGTATACCAGACGTTTGGTGAAAGTCGAAGAAATAACAATCCATTGAACAGTCGAACTCTTCCGCACTTACACTTCTTACATGATGTAACGTAATGGAGTATTTTTTACAAGCAACTCAATTTCTCTTGAATAAACCATAAATCCTTTCTCTCGGTGGAAATTCATAAAGTATGAAGGTCAACAAGAGTACGAACTCGGTTCCCAACATCGTTGCGTAACCACCATTCCAAAACTCGGTGTTACGTCTAGTCCATAAA
The DNA here is from genome assembly GCF_021155765.1 of Diprion similis. Classification (NCBI taxonomy): domain Eukaryota; kingdom Metazoa; phylum Arthropoda; class Insecta; order Hymenoptera; family Diprionidae; genus Diprion; species Diprion similis. The sequence continues at coordinate 4,276,232 of NC_060106.1, forward strand.
CAGCACGTATCCCAATGAAACCTGTGTATAACCATGTAATGCGTTTTTCCTGAGCAGGCAGGAGTACAATCGACCGGTATTCCATGGGTGCCTCTGATATTCTTCACAATCTACATAAGCATGTACGCAATTGGATGTGGACCAGTGCCTTGGATCATGGTGAACGAAGTCTCGCCGACAAACGTGGTGGGTTCAATCAGTGCGGCAGCGGCCATGATCAATTGGTCACTGACCTTCGTGGTTACGAAGGTTTTCATCAACCTCCAGGCCACGATCGGCCTGCCCTTGACTTTCGGTATGTTCGCCGCGTTGTGCATGATCGGCGCGATATTCGTTGCGTTTGTCGTACCGGAGACGAAGGGCAAGACGAAAGAGGAAATTCAGCTTCAACTTCACAAGATCAAGAAGGAACCGATGGAAATCTATACTATCACTATCGACCAGACTAGGCTGTGATCTGGTAACGATTGTGGATGCATTTTGGATTTGCGAGACGTGATGGTTTTGGAGGGAACAATAAAGGATTAATCCGACGTGTGGATGGAGCGTCTCATCCCTCGCCCGCGCGCCCGTGACAGAGTAGCACATTCAAGATTGTTAAGAATGAAGATTCATTCAAGAATGTGATTGGATTATCGTGGATTGTCATTAGTCCTTTCATCTCAAGGCACACTACAGCTTCCCAAGAGAATTCGGAAACTGAGTTTTAACTTGAGTTGTTATTCATCCAAAAGATTCACTCTTCTACATTCGTTAGCAAATCTCGTCACTTTCTATTCAACCCGTCCTACTAACCAAAATATTAATTCGTGTCAAGTTTAATTGACAAAATTTTTCACATTATTTTTCATCCATTGAATCACCTTATTACAATAGAATAAAATGTTATCTATAATTACCTGAAATCATCACTTGATTTCCGACTCGGTTTTGAAATAATAAAAAAATAAAAATTTATGGTGGTCGGTACAGATCCATAGCCCAGATTGGAACTTTCAACTTCTAATTTTGATTATTGACAATTTCGATGTTCTCACTTTTTATGGTAATCGCGCGAGGGAAAGCGGGACAAAATGACTGACTCTCTAACCGCGAAAAAAAAATCATTAAAAATTTTTTCTAGCTAGCGATAAAAATATTCTGCGCATATGTGCTATATTTCAAATTCCGTAGAAGGTGTAGCTTATATATTATAACTATATTATAGGTATATGTATCGTCCAATTTTTAACGGTTGGTGCGTACTTGTATCTCGAAAACACATCGCACTCTCATTACAATTGCAAACATTGTTGACCGTTTCAATCGTGTGCTAATTGGTTGTATAAATAATTTGAGTAGTTTGAAAAATTTATATCTGTACACTTACCACACTTCGAGTCTTGATAGTTGAAGTTAGATCATAGTATTCCATTACCATTCGCTTCAAAGTTTTCGAGAAGGCAAAAATAAACTTTTCCACTACGTATTTCAGTTTGACCAGTGAAATATATACGGTGCGAAAACTTTGTGCGGAATTATTTTTAATCTCAGCATAAGTGTGAAATAGTTCAGTTTGATTATACTTTGTGAATTATTCAATAATTCTTATGGCGAATATATGTGTTTTGGCCAACCAAAAATTTTGTTGGTTTACATTAATTTATAATGCTCAATAATTTTCTTGTTTATTCCTATTATCATTGTTGTTGTTGTTATTATTATTATTATTATTATTATTATTATTATTATTATTTCTTTGTCAACATGCCTGCAAGTCAATAATGACAAAGTGAGTTTCTTTGGGCCTGTGTTCTGACCATTTTACATTCTTTGTATACATATTTACGACATAATTGAAGAACGTACTTTATTTATTCCTTACATAATGTATAACTTGATGCACCAATCAGGATATCCTGTTTCCGTGGACGCAACATTTAAATAGTAAAGAAGCGTTTAATTCGTATTTACATTAATTAATAATTAACAACAAGTATTATTCATTCATTCATTTTTTTTTCTTTTGAATTTGATTTAAGCGCTACGCCCCTTGACGATATTCGCCACACGATGTGTCTTACGATTCGATCAATATATTATATACGTATACATACGTATAGATATACGATCTATACATTATGTGTAGATTTCTTTTTTTTTTTTTTTTAACCAATGAAATAAAGGTGAAAATTTACAATTTCTTAATGATTATGTGCATGCGTGTATGACTGGCTGACTTATATTTATACGCGTAAGTATTCGTCATATTTATTTATAGACTCGATATGAACGTGCTTTGATTTTTTTTTAAATCAAATTTTGTTTGTCGCGGGTATTATATTATTATGATACACTGACGTGTACCTACCTTGACTAGAATTATTTGTCAATTATAAATGGAGTGTCATTCTATTCCACATTGAATAATGACGTGATTTTTTTTTTAGGCCAGTGCTCTGGCGCGCCAACGTCGCCAAAAGGTTTTTCCTTTGTTGAGAACCTTAGTTTACGTAGTAGGGCTGACAGTATCCTGCTTTCCAAATTAATATTAGTTTTTCATGAAATCTTTTCTCGGAAAAATATAATATACAGTAAAAGGAAATAAAAGAAAAGAAACTAAGAAACGAAATAAAAGTAACTTAAATTGGACCAAAAGGACTTCTTACGAACTGTATGGACAGGCAGGAAAATTAAAACGCGTAACCAATCAACAATCAATATTTAAAATTAGAAGCCTCAAAAAGAAGGGAGTTAAAAGAGAAGAAACGAATTAATACGAATATGAATAAGGTTGAACCGCGAGACTTAAGGCAGCTCTCTAGCCCCGCAAAGAGTTGCCCTATCGACTCTTCTGCAGTTGCACCGAAATTTTCACGAAATTATTACTCTAGAAGTCCTTGGATTGAAAGCCACCCTTTGCGCGCCAGCCCTGACTTGCTACAGTCATCTGGAGTCGCTTTGCGAATGCGCGTTGTGATCCGAACCCGGATCAGGATCGGAATCCTCAATTGAGACGCCGTGATGAGGCGTCCTCGCCGAATAGCTAGGACTTCGATCGCATCTGAAATTGAAACGTGTAAATTTCTTATTCTAGCGCGCTCCGCGTGTCGTCGGATTCTCATTTAAATAGGTAAATAGGTAACTCGACGCTCCTTAGAGTCAAATTTACACAAATTTTCGCAGAATGCACAGCGAACAAATCATCTTGATTTAAAAAATTTATATCGGGTGAATTGTGCAAATAATTTTTGTCAAATTTACTGCACCGTATTTGTTTTGTTTTCTGTTTTCCTTTTATATACCAGATTACTGAAACTTGACTTGCACAATTGATTGAGAAAATTTTTATTCACGAAAGATTTCCTCACGTTTGTCAAAATTATTTTCAACGGTGAAATAGCAGGTACATAATTGTGGGGAAGAAAGAAGACCAAAAAATTGTTTTCCAAATTGAAATCCACGCTATAACTAGAAAACCGATTTTCTCACTGCATCGGATACGTTGTTGTAAATTTTAACGAGAAACGAGTAATTTGAGTAATGCACAGTAGGAAATATATCTCATATTCCCCGCGTTGCATCGCTACTAGGATTTACTACTGTAAAGAAATCCCATTGTTGGTCGTCACGTCTGCTCTACGGCATTCTTACGTTCCTACCAGACGTTGGAAGGAAAGAAGGAAGGAAGGAAGGAAGGAAGGAAGGGGGAGGAGAATGAAAACGCGCACCTACACACAACGTCGTACGAAAGATGCAAGAACGCGGAAGGCATGTGCATCACGAACATCACGAGTAGAGACGAGACGTTATTACCGCAAGGTTGGGTAATATCGTTTTTCTGCACTACGTCTCACACACCTTAGCAGGTACTTTATGTGTCGCGGACAAACGTGATACACGGCCGATATATGTGGTATCACTTTCAAGACATAATGACGCTATTCTACCTCAACAATCTCCCGTACAAACTTCCGGCTGATGCTTGCAGGCGAAAGAATGATTGTGTAAACGGTTTTTCAAGCAAAGCCTTCGCCAGGCAATTTTCAACGCGGTTCTTTCTTACTTAGTAGGAACAAGTCTGAGCTTTGAATGCGAAGGCTGTTCTCATAGTCACTTGATTAATGCGCATTCCCGGAATTGACTTGCAAAGACTCTAGTGAAAAATAGAAGGTTCGATTAAACTTGGCTCGTAGATATTTACGAACGGAGTACACAGAACTGCACCTACGACTCGCCTATGTCTCTGGATCGCGTGATTGCGAATAATAAATTGCGGATTTGATAAGTATCAGTAGAAATTTCAGGCAGCAATGAACTACCAGGAATAATCAATGTTCGTTGGGCGTCTCAGTGCAGAAGGTTTGCTTCAATGCGACTAAGTATTTTTCCACCTTTTCCCTTCAGCTGGAGAAAACAGCATAATCTTGGGCTTTGGGATGAACTTACCGGGTCGCTAATTGGCTCCCGTCACTGCCACGTCTGAGAGTGTTGGCTCTCCGTTTGCAGAAGCACTTGCATATTATCCTCTTGAAGGCGAACCGGAAGTCCTTGCTAAACAAGGCGTATATGCAGGGGTTTATGGCGGAGTTGCAGTAGCCAAGCCAGAAGAGGACGCTGAAGACCGTAGGGTGTATGCAGTTCGGGCAGAACGCTCGCACCAGGTACATTGTGAAAAATGGAAGCCAACAGAGGACGAATCCACCGACGATGATGCCTAGGGTCTTGGCGGCCTTTGTCTCCATTCGGAACCTCTTCACCTTTTGGAGGAAGGTGGACAGCCGGCGAGGAAAAAAGAAGGAAATAAGATAATAAATAAGTTATTACCTGGGTATCGTTATACTGTGGCAAATTGAGTTATTCATTTGCTCAAAGTTCAAAGATATGAACGGAAACAAAAGAAAGCTTCAGGGAAATAATAAGTACTTGCAGAGTTGAGTTGACGTATCGTTTTATAGAGTAAAATACGCGAACGCAATCTTACGACGAGATTGAACTCTGTAGTTGATACACCTCAGGTGATGTATGTGTGAAACGTATTTTCGTCCAGACCGATCAAATTAGCCGTTCCGTCAATGTCTCTACCTCAATTGAAATGTCAAACGGTTCTTCTCGAATTGAATTATGACACGAAGTGTTCACAGTCCCGACATTTGTCACCATGCGGTAAAAATGATGGTGTGAACAATTGGTTCTCAACCTTGACTCAGGGTTGGAACAAACCTTAAAAACGCCTGTTAACCTGGGCGCCACGATGTAGCAGGATCAAACACCGTGTATCGGGTGAATAAAAAGTGAATCCATGAATCAAGGAGGACTGCAAAACGTCAAGAGGCACCACATTCTTCTCCAACATCAACGGAGTTCATAACCCGAAGTTTATAAGATAGCGAGAACATGGATAAGAAATGGACGAGAGTGAGTTACTGCAACGATGTTATCTCACCTGAGCTTTTATGTTCCTCTTTCCCATCTTCGGCACTCTGCAGGGTTTATCGTCAACACCAGGAGCTAGTTCGCGAAGAGATGCATCGTCGCCAGTAACTTGGCTCTCGCAGCTGCTCCGTCGGCTCTGTCGCTTGGTACTTCCTACCCTATTCACACCCCCCACCTGACAAGTGAAAAGCACAACTACTGAGTTATAGAGAAAGCTAGATGCAGACTAGATCTAGTGAGAGATACCTGCACTATGACACAAATGACACGGTCATTTGGACTCGGATAGGTTTCCATAATTTCATTAATACCTTGAGGTGAGCGGCTCTGGGACTCGGGCACAGCTGCGTTTGAGTCTGTCCGTTGCTGTAGTGCACCGATATCTGCGAACACCTTGACGGCGTGCGTTCCAAGGTGTTGCATTTAGTGTTGAGGGTGTCAGTACTTGGGTAGGACACTGATATCTTGATCTTTTCTTTCCTCACAGAGCTCCGACCTGACTCCGGGCTCCTGGGACTTCCATTGTTGCTGCCGTTATGGAGGCTTCCGCGACCTCTGTGGATCCTCAATGTCAGTCTCTGCTCGTCGAACCTTGATCGGGAAGAATCGGAGAACCAGATTGAGGACCAATCAGGTGTTGCCCGATGCCGCGAATCGCGGCGGGACTAATTAAAACGTGTCAAAGAGACGGACGTGCCGTAGTAGTCCGTTGATCGTGGTTAACTGAACATTTTTTTTTCATCCCTCGGCAAGATCAAACGCTCGTTCCGTGTTTGCTTCTATTGATGGGTACAACGGCCAGCCATTGACACGAGTTTCCCAAATTGCACACCGTGCTCTATGAATGTGAACCAGTGACTCGAGCCAAATTGCAGTCGTATCGCTGATTTCGATCTCCATTGGTACGTTTGAAAAGGGAAGTAGACACCATAGACTCTTCACTGATTCATGTTTAGAGAGGACGGGTGTAATTTGCGATGGGATGGGAATGTTTGATTACATCGGAGAACAACAACTTCTCCATATTTCAATGCTTACCGTGAGCCGAGCATTTTCGAACCCTTTGTCGTTCGAAATCCTTGATTGATCGCCTTCGTCGTCGACACAGCAGCGTTGTATATTCTCCAGTAAAAGAAGAGCATAACCAGCATTGGGATGTAGAAGGAACCGAGTGCGCTACGCAAATGAAGAATTAAAATTCGATATTTGCAATCGTGCGATAATCAATCAATGGCGAAGAATAAGATACGGCTTCGTAATTCGGATCGCTGATGATGGTATACTCGAAGTTGGTTTCATTTGGATGCGTGGTTACAAACGCATGATAATCGGATACAGTAAATACGGCATGCGTTTTGGGCGATTAAAATCACCGAACAAAATGGCAGGTTCATATATCGCGATTATTCCTTCAACTAGATTCAACTTGTTGCCAGACTACGAGAATTATCATGCAGATAGCTGACATATTCTGCAGAGGGGAAAATTTCGTTCCGATTAATACACTGGATGTAATTAGCACTTTGATTTAAGGCAAGCATTTAATGATTCGCATTAAAGAGAAAAATGTTCATTTTAATTGTCATCATGAATCCCGAAGTTTATCGTTTGCTCCTCTTGCATCGTTCAACTGTGAAGAGAAATAGAATTTTCAATTACTACGTATTACAAAAATCACTGCGGAGTGAAGAGTTTCGCGAATCGGTAGGGAGAAAAAGCGAAGTAAAATATGCGAGGTAGAAAAAACACAAAACAACACGCACAGACAACCGAATGAAGTTGCAAAAAAGTAGGTAAGGACTTTGTAGGCGTGTGTGAAATCCTTGGATCCCTTGTCGAAACTTTAAGTGATTTCAAAACAAGATCACACCGCACCAGACCCTCATGTTAATTCGAAAATAGTCGTCACATCTTCTTTCCGAGGGTGGTGAAAACTTTTTTCTTTCCTTCAAACTTTCGTCATTCTCTCTCTCTTTTACTTACTGTACGATATTTATTATACACCGAGTGCAGATATCTCGGCCAGGTTTTTCTCAATGTTTGAAAACATTTCTGACACAGCACAGGACGTGTGGACACACGTGGGCGTGGCATCTGGATAGGTATGTAGCTGCATGGTTTTCGCGACTACCCTTTGAAATTCGCCTCAACTACTGTACCTACAGTATATCCACATGTATGTGGTCAAGTCGACGGTACTTTTATCACCGGAGGCCTTTGCTGAGGGTATGAATTACATTGACTGCAAAGTACACGAACGCAACTTTCTCATCTAGTAAACTCCGGATATTACATTTCAGGCCTCAAAATTATAAAATAAATTGCGATGACCGTAGATGGCGTCGAATGAATTATTCAGACACCGTACCTCGTGTACCTTTGAGCATTGCAGCTTGATTACAAGTTTCAAGCATGACATCGTTGTACGGAGGATTCAGGACCGCTCGTTACGAAAATTTGCGGACACTTTACGACCGAGTTCGAATTTCTACGCCGTCATGGATAATTAATAACTTGATAACAGTGTCAACTCACCTGTACACGACGTACCCAGCATCATTGGTGAGTTCGCATATCCAGGGACAGGGAGCGACCGGAATAAAAATTGTGGTCATATTGAAGGGTCCGTTTTGCGACAGGGTTGTATTGTGGGGTGCGTGTACCTGGTATGAAAAACGAGAAGAGTTAAGGCGGAGAAAATGATGGGCTCATTTTTATTCTCTTCCAAGTATAGCGTTGGTACATCCAACGTCAAGGAACTGAACACAAAATCCCACGTGTTACTATCATAATCGGGATAACAGCAGCTGTATTATCGCGTGCCGTTGGTTTTACACCGTGATTCCAATGCTCGCTCGCTCATTGTTAGAGTCACGTTTGCTGCGGCAATTGGCGTAATTGGATTTCAAGTAATTGAGGCGACAAATTTGAAACGAAATGAATTGACTGATGAATAGACGCGTAACAACTTGGATCCGTCTTATTGACACGTCCCGCATCGTGTCTCCGAGTAGTTTAGACCTTTATGTGTATCTTTTGTTCAGAATTGTATCGCGCAAATTAGCAGCCCAAGTTGGTATAGTATAGTTTTATATATATATATATATATGTATATACAAGTAGACGACAAAATTTCAAGGAAGTTACGTGAAATGCGATTGTTGGTAATTAGGACGTTGTAAACGCGAAACACGATTCCGTCATTCTGGGATATTAATTTACAATCGCAATGCTGAATGTGGGTGTAATTGATAATTGCAACAATTCTCTAGAATACCTTCGTGCGACTGTACGATTATTTCCAGTTCATTTTACGACTTTAATTGTTCCAAAGTAACTTTCTACCGTCTATTTTACAGTTGTAACACAAAAAGTATAATCGCTCGGGAATTCAGACCAATTGCTTCGTCGAACTGTGTCACGTTCGTTTTAACGCGTTTTTTATACATCCGCGATGGAGTAAGAACATAATTGATCAAGTTTAATTATACCTCTTTGTCTTTCCAGCCCACGAGAGGAGGGAAACATATCACGAAGCTCAGGACCCAGACAGTCGCCACAAGAAGTCGAGCTCTCTTTGGTGACATGATCTGCGTTTGAAACCACGTATCAACAATGTCTCGTTGCAAAACGAAAGATTAATTATTATGCGAGTGACTGAATCAATGCTCGTATTTATGTAATCGCTAAAGTTTGAAATGAAGACAATTTTCAACTTGAAGATGGTTAGGAACTTTTTAACTCACTCAAGCGTAGTTACGGGGTTTCTGGAATTGTTAAATAACTCTCGAGTGATTACGAGAGAAAAATGAGCGAGTCAATTCTCGAAATTCACAGTATCAGGTTTAGAAATAGAAGAATAATCGTTGTTTAACAGTCTTTAATTTATTGTTTAATGAACTGCCTCTGGAAGGACGTGGCGTGAAATCTAATTTGGTGATTTTCATCGTGACTGATTTGACAGAATCCGGGTCCCGGAATATCGATGAAGTTATTTTACCCCGTTGTAGTCTAGCGCATGCATATTCAGTCCGCGTTATCGATAACGCGCACCTACTTTAGGTTCTATATTAGCGGAATGAATATATTGATTTATTGTTGTTATACCTGTGGATAGCTCACTGGCCTTGTGACAGCTAAGTATCGGTCCAAACTAATGGCACACAAGTTCAGAATCGAGGCCGTGCACATCCACACGTCTACGGCAAGCCATACGGAACACCAAATGTCACCAAAAATCCAAACCTTTACGGGGAGAAGAGGACAGAAAGCAAAGTTTCAGCTGACAATGACCCCTGCAGGCTCTCCGCTACGGAAGAATTCCACTTTTTGTTCCAATGATGTTTAATTGTAACTGCAGGGAACAATGGTTAACCAAAACAGAAAAACTGGGTGTTCACTATACGTACACAATTTATCTAAATGATATTATCGAAGAACGGTATGAGTTAAGGAAATAGGCTGAAGAAAAAGCATAGAAAAAAATGCAGGAAATCAAAGTTTTTTTGCAAATCAAACGATATATTAATTATAATTGAATATAATTTCGACCAAAAAAGGTCGTTTAATTTTTGGGATAGTCAGTTTATTCAATCAATATCGTGAATAATAAAATCTTATCATTTTTGTGATGATAATGAGTTACGGGTCGTTATTTCTTTTTTGGATATTTGCTTGAAATAAATCTATTTTTAGGTTTATATGGTCTTGAGCCTGAGAAAATTGTACGCTGTCAACATAGCTGGATATAATTATTGATATTACAGTTTTTTGAAGTGTACATATTAACGTTATTTAAATTTCGCTCCAGATGGTTTTCCAAGAATCTATAATAATCAACGGTGAAACGAGCTTCGATTCATCAAAACTTGACAAACGATTTTCACATTAACCCTAGGACTCTACACATGGGTACCCCTAAACCCACATAATTCTTCCGGCCTGCTAAAATCATTTTTCTTACTTTGTTCAATCGGATTTTTTACGGTAAAAAAATTTATATTACGTTTTTCTCATACATACAGACATACTATTCTATTCTTCAGTCCTTCAGCTTTCGAATGAAAATAAGCTCTCCTTCGACAAACAGTCCGTTGAATTGAAGTTCTGGGGTGCCTGTAACCCTTGTGTAGGGTCACAGGATTAAAACATGCTAAAATAATGAGATCATCTCTCACATAGACCGAGAGTTGACCTTTTTTTATTTAAATTTTCACTTTTCAGTGTTTCCCCGTATTTTTATTTTAATTTTTTTAAACTATCTAGCGCAGACTGTCTGGCTAAAATAAAATTCATGAAAGAACAATGGGAACACGGTTAAATCGAAAGTACATATTTACTTTAATATTCTTACCTTAAATACTTCCCAAGTGGCACTAAACGGCAGAACCGCAACGCCGACCATTAGATCCGCAACAGCGAGACTGACGATAAACATATTGGTCACGTTTCTCAATTTGGACGTGTGGTAAACGGCCAGAATGACCAAAACGTTGCCCAGGACTACCATAACGTTAACAACGGCAAGGACGACGAGCGTCGCAACGATTCCTGGTCCAGCCCACTCAACGCCCTCGTACAGCGCTGCACAGGCGGACTCGTTGAGCTCTCGCATCTTAGCCTCACTTCCGGCTCTCCATTTTCTCCACTTTCTTCTTCTTCTTCTTCTTCTTCTTCTTTTGTCGTACTCTTTTAATCCTCTTTTTTTCACTCGCCTTTAGATTGGTGCGAAATTTCTACAAAGAAGCTTCGTCATGATTTTTATTTTTTAATTCTCTTATCATTTTTGTCATCAATCTCGTTCAGTTTCTTTATTCGCAACGTTCCCGACGCGGTCAATTAGACATTATAAGTCCGAGTTAGAGAGTCTTTGATTCCCTTAACAGTTTCTTTTTTTAAATCTTCTTTCGCTTGGCTGATTCACATTTTTCTCCTCTTTTCCCGAGCCTCCAAGACTTACTTCATATGATTTAATCTCAATGAGCCCTAATCAATTAATTTACCGCTTTTATCTTTTATACCGTTTCTTCACTTGTCTTTGGTCAATTTTTGGTTACAGGTTACAATGGCTTTATAATTGTTGCGCGGTACCTATTATCATATTTCAATTTATGTGTCAATTGTATGGTTACGGACATCAAGAGTAATGGTGTATAAGCGGTGACACTATTATTAATGGCAAAACACTAAATTAACTTAACGTGTCGCGGTTGGCGTGCATACCTATTTACAGTTTATTGATTACGTCGTAGATTGCCACAATCACTGTCTATTTATTATTGTGTGCTCGGACGAATTTACACATCTTAACTATACTGACTGCTTAATGCATGGTAGATGGGTTATAGAATTGATTTACATGGAATATTTTTTATATAATCAGCCTTTACACGAATATATATATACACACATATATATATATATATATGTATATTAAATTATGGTTATTATTATTGTTGTCATTGTTGCTGTTGTTTTTGTTCTTATTATTAGTTATTCAAGGATAATTAAATGTTGACCTCACACTCACGGGGTTTTCGCGCATATATATATGTATACGTATATGCGTATTATTTATTTAAAAATCACAGCCAGAAAAATAAAAGATACATTCAATGAGTTCCAATCACATTTCCACGTGTATATTTAAGATCAATTATCTCCAAAGCAATTTTGCACGCATCCGTGTTGACGTTATCTATATTTATTCTTTAGATCGATTTTGTATTTATTTCATCCTGTATATTTATTTATGTTTCCTGTTTCCTGTTTTTTTTTTTTTGGATGTTTTTTTTTTTAATATTTTTGTTTACTGCAACCTGTATGTATATTGTACGTATAATGTAGTTATACACGATGAATTCACCGTAAAATTTCTCTCAAAGCTAAATAATCTTTCGGTATTTTAAACATTGTCTGTATCTAAGCAGTCTGAAGTATAATTCTTTTTTAATTCGCTTCGGTCTCATCTTCCTATCCTTTTCCTCTTCTTTTGTTTCTTCCTTTTTCTTGTTTTTAAAGTAAATTTATTGTCTTAGGAAATCCTCTCGAAGTTAGCGAACCGCATTTTCTTCTTTTTTTTTTTTCTTACTCTCACGATTTACATGCCCGATATCATTTTGCCCTCTGCGTTCTCCTCATAATTTCTCCCTGAAACAAAAGCAAGGGTTATTCTAAACATGAGAAATATATCGTTTAATAATATATCTGACGAATATTGCATCGAAGTTGCAGTATATGAGTCAGGAAAAAGACATTTTCACTGCCGATAGAACATTGCGAGTTTTTCAGTAGTTAAAATAGAAACAGTAATCAAGTGCAGATGGGTTTTTGTGAAAAAAGTATTATTTTGCAATTATTCAAATTATTAAAAGTATTATTTTATCATTATTCATAATGATTTTGAGTTCTCCACGTCAACTCAACTTACTTTGCGACCTCATCACCTTCGATACTCTTATCTTCTGATACGTTGTTGTATTCAATGTGAGAAGCGTCACTTTCAAATAAATTAGTTCTGGCCGATTATAATTTTCTACTCCGAGTCGTCTCATGGCTACGAAAACCCTGAATTAATTGCATTCATGCAATATTAATGATTTTGTATTTTATCCGTTTTATTTCATCGCGGAAAAATTTGTTTACGAAGGTGAAATTTTCTTTGTAGTTCATGTAAATGATCCAAAAAATCCATTAAAAAATGGCGAGAAAGTCAAATAGTTAAACTTTGGAGAAAAATTTATTTTGATCTCAAATCACGTTGAAAACATGAATTTTATGGGATGTGAAAATTATGAAATATTTTTCATTACAAGGTTCATTCAATTACCTAAAGTTTGTCCATTCAGTTCTTCATCGTATGATAAATAACGCTTTGAAAAAAGTGATGTCAATTTTGGTTTTGATACACTTTGAAAATATTTTACTCAAAAAATGTGAAGGTAGGTCGAATTGACGTGGGCATAATTCCGTACTTATTATATATGTATAAGACTGATGTATTGTTATACACTCAATTTGTAATTAGCGGTTGATCGATATAACCTTGGTGCACGATATCCAGCTTTCGTCTAATTTTGTACTTGAAACATTTCACATGTACAACGTAGATATAACATATACGATCATACGTACGTATAAACGTATAGAATTACACGTCAGCTCAACGTTAACGAAGAATGCTTGCGTCAGCTGAGCTTCTCGATCGTAGATACGACTCGAAACTATTCGTTGGTGATATTTACACGGTCGTAATATCTCGTGAAAATTTTTTCCATCGCCATTTTCCCCCTGTTCTTTCCGCGTTCGGTGTTTAAATAAATAATCGAACATTGTCAGGATTTTTTATTGCTCCATCGAATGTAGTGATGCAGAATGTATGTTCCTTAATCGATAATCACGCGTGGATATTTGGATGAAATTAGGAAAAGGAAATGATGAAAACAAGAAGAAAGAGGAAAGAGAAATCGACGTATTATAGTTATAATAATAGTGACGATAAAAAAGGTGATCATAAATCTGGCTATAAATATAATCACAGACTCAGTCCTCGGTCAGATTGAATCTGTGATGATAAATTAGAGTGTAGCGTGTATTGACGTTGACAAGTGAAACATGATTACGTCATTTAGTGGATACGTATAAGATGATTTTTTATTTCTCAAGTGCAGCCACCGGTTGTGGTGTAGAGACTGGCAGTAATTGGCCGTGAGTTAATTAAGAGATACCTAATTAAAAGCGAGCTGCAAAGGGTGAATTCACAAAAGACGAAAGCATCCGTAGAGTCGAATTCTAAAGCATTTGGCCGGATTGGTATTAAGTGTACATAACGTATACTTCAAGTTTACAACAAGAAATGCGCCGCATTTGTTGTTGCTGTTGTGTGTGTGTGTGTGTAAAAGCAGAAATCACGAGCAGCAAAAGTAGACATGCAATTATCGCAAAGGAGCTCTTCTCCTCCAGCTATGCGTATTTTCAAGAGAATTTCTCTACGGAATATTTGCGAAAGAAATGAGGTTAAATTGACCGACTCCTCTTTCAAGGATCTGTTGTTTTCCATTCTCTCCCGGCATTTTCAACCCCTTGCCAATTCCCGCATAGCCGCTAAATCCCCGGACATACACCGTATAACCGCGGTTTATACTCGACCCGCATTCCGCAAAGCGTTTCGTTAATGTCAATTATTTTTCACTGCCTTTCAATACACAGATGAAAACGTCTCGTCTTACTTACTTCTCGTGAAGGATGGAAGGCTTTTGACGGAGAGAGAAATTCGCGGGATAGTGGAAAATGCGTGAATGCTTTGAAAGGCATCGCAAAATGGTTCGAAATATCAACTTCATTATCATAAGTAATATGAACATGGATTGAATGGATTATATTATCGCACTGTGCTGGTAAACAGGAGAATAAAAATGGCGAGGAAAGACTTTCTTCGTGTACACGGGATTCCCGTATGGAATGGATGAAGAATAAATTGAAGCCGCAGCAATCCCATTTTCCGTAAAAGGTTTGTTATATCCGAATTGATTTCTGTGTTTTATCTTGCGCTTTTATCCATGTTGAAAATTCAACCTCATTCTGTTCCACAGACTTGTATGCATAGTGAAAAAATAAATGAATAAATGACTAACGAGGGTGACGGTTCCAAATGAAAAACGGCGAATCGAGGTAAAACCTTTACAACAAGCTCATCAGGCGTGAAGGTGATTGAAGTCGGACATGCAAAATGGGGAATTAAAGATGCTCCATCGCTGTATAACAGTGATGTCGAAAAAAGCTTTGTATACGCTATGCGACAGATTTATTGAATAACTTTCGGATATAATCAAAGCCCGAAGAAATTCTTTTATTAATATTGAAAAAAAATTGTTCATTATGCTCAAAAGAAAATCTGTACAAAAGTGGAAAGAGTTCAAAGTGTTTATAACATTTTTTTCTCAACTTATTTCGATCGGAAATTTTATTCTATATGAATATAAAAGTCTTCATATCAAATGATGTAGGATCTATAGTTTCTGAGATAAATGCAATTTTAGTGGAAAAAAATTGTCATTTTTTGTCTACAAATATATTATTCATGGGTGCAAAATAATGGATAAATAATTCATTTTATAAGAAATTCAAATATTAAGAAAAAATTGCAATTTTAATCGAAGCACATATTTTTAATTTTACAATAAATTACGTTAGATTAACAGTTTTTTAAATAATTGCAATTTTATTAAAAACGGCCTTTTTAAATTTTTATTTTATTTTACAAAAGACTCGTTGAGTCTATTTCCGTTACTATTATACGTATATATACCACTCTAACGTCTAATGTTAAACAACCTGATCAACTAACATGCGGCTTTTCAAAATCATTGAAATCACGCTAAGATCCTCATGTGAATCGTGTTTTCTCTTCATTTTCAACTCGGAGACAACTAATTTACATCGATCGGTCAGTTATTTCTGGTTCGTTTTTCGGTTGCCGGTTGAAAACTAGAGCAACGTGAACGAGCTCAGCACACGAGGTGAAGAAGTAATCTTGGTATATTCACCTACAGATATTGCACACAGATTGAAGTGTACCAGGTATAATGTACCGAGGGTGCAAGTGTACACAGTTGAAATGAGGTTTCATGCGAAATTCAACGACGTCTTTTCACGGATTTTTTTTTTTTTACATGAAGATTCACGCATAGTTATAAACCAAAGCAGTCTGTTATACCCTTCAAAAATCATACCCAAGGTCTCGAGGATTCTAGTTTAGGTACTTAGGCCGAATATTGCAAATACTTATGAGTTTGCTGTTCAAATTTCGGAACCCAGTCTTTCGTTGAAGCGCATAAATTGCGCTGATCCTTCAGGATTTTGATATTTTCTTACTTTGGATCCATAAAGATACGAAGAATGGTGAACATCTCTATTCCGAAATTTTCAAGTACACAAACCTTTCTTCTGTACTTGACAGTGGCAACGCACGATGTACTTTGATCACTTATTTTCTGCGTGATATCGTAAACCAACATGTGATGTATAAATTGTGCTTGCAGCTTTTTTTCGCACACCTTAAACTTGCCTGAGCCGTCAAGAATTTATCGATAAATCGATTCGATATTACTGCTAACTTTGGAAGTTGAGAAATACGAAGACTTTGACGAAGAAGAATTAGGGGTTAAAAAAAAATGTGAGAGGATTGGAAAACCGAAAGATCGCAGTCAAAATTTTTCACAAAAGCTTTAGGGGGGGGGGGGGGGGGTAAAGGTTTCAGCGTAAAAAAAAACACTTTTTTTGTGAATTTTTTTTGAAATTATGGGTTGAGCAAGTTCATTGAAACCTTTTGTACATTATTAAGCATACTTTTAACAATAGTCTGTAATTTTTTCATGCAGAAATATTGCAAAACAAGCCGGTGACAGAGCTTGCCCCAGAACGTCTCAGAAAAAAAACCATTTGCAGTGTTCACTATATCTCGGTCGGAAATTATCTGAAATTAAAATCCATTAAAATTTAGTCAAAGTATTATCAAATCCTCCTCCCAACGTTCTACGATTATTTTTTTTTTCATTTAAAAATTTTTGGTGGCCATCTAAAGTGTAAACTGCTTTTTTTCCACGAAAAATTCCACCATTTTGTGGGTGGGAAACCCCCTTAATGTTAAAAAAAAATTTTTAACTAAACGTTGGGGGGAGGTATTTTATATGTAGAAAATGTGTACCAAGTTTGGCATGAATCGGTCAAGTAGTTTGTAAATGGCAGTGAACACGGACTTTGAAAAAGTAGTTTTGAGAAAAACGCGTTTAAAGTTTATTGAGCTAAACAAGTGAAGAAAAAAAGCTCTGTCACCGGCTTGCTTTGCAATATTTTTACATGAAAAAATTACAGAATATTGTTAAAAGTATGATTAATAATGTACAAAAGGTTTCAATAAATTTGCTCAATCCATACTTTCAAAAAAAATTCACGAAAGAAGTATTTTTTTTACGCTGAAACCCTTACACCCCCCCCTCCCCCCCCCCGCCCTTCAAGAGTTTTGCTCAGATCTACTTAAAATTTTGAGAATATAGTCTTGAAATGTTTAACAATAAGATGAGACAAAAAAAAATTCCATTTTTCGAAAGTGTAAACCCTTACCCCCCCCCCCCCCTTAAGTTTACATTTAAGCACAGACAACGAAAATGTAGAATCGCCAGAATATCGAAGATTCTGTTTTTTGGCTTGCTATATATTATATTCTTGTTCACACTGACGTTTCTATATCTCTGCTCATCTACATTTTGAAATTTAATAAAACAGATTTTCGTGTCTTTGAAAATTCGATATTCGACCCTTAAATTTTCTGATCCTTCAACATTTTCACTCCCACCCAAGGGATGACACGGTGTAGCTGTGTGATTGAAGCCCATAAAAACGTAAAATATTACTCTAAAACACTTTAACCTGCTGTATAAATTATTTGAATCTGCCACCAGTGAAAAAAAAAATAAAAAAATAAGAAACAAAAAAATAAAACAAGCAACGCAATAGTGCCAAATAACTTTTAATACTGTACGCATTTGAGGTAGACATAAACTGTTACAAGCCGCCAGAGCGTATATGAACACACGATTTATTAATCGAGTATTTGCTTCATTAAAACTTCAACTCTCAGGTATCTGGAAAACCACTCGCGTTATTAATTTACAAGTTGCGGGGATCGGGGCGATTTGACAAGCTACACGATATGGCGTTACGACGGTTGTGACAAATGCCAATAGTTATTACTATCTCAGACATGCTGACTCTGACGCACCGATTGCATCGGTTTTAAAGGTTCAGGAAAAATTCTGAACTAAAGTCACATCAAACCGTCATATAACTATAGCGTAAAGTTTGCCTGAGATGCCTGAGAGTTGAAGTTTTAACGAAGCAAAATACTCGATTAATAAATCGTCTGTTTTATCCGATATTATAGGTATGTATTGTAGGTTGAATGAAAGTAAAGAAGCTCATTTGAAGAAAAAGTGTGACGAAAAAATTGAAATTGAAATAAAATTTTGCGGGAAACTGATTGCGCGTTATTTTTTTACCGGGTACACTGATTCCTGGTGATCAAGGTATCAGGATTTCAAAATACCTGTACTGCTCAACGAGGGCTGGAAATAGCGACTCGTTTTCATTACGTCCGCATTGGGGGAAGAATTATCCAACTTCCATTTTTTCTTTCTTCAATTTTCTTTGGTTTCCACCCCCCGGCATTCTAATTATCCACTTGTTATTTTCTGAGAAATCTCCGGGGATACTTTTCCTCCAGCGTTTTTTTCCCGTCGGACTTACGATCTCATCAAAATTCAGCACTGCCTTAAGACTCAAGTGGATTGAATCTGACCGAACTCAGACATTATGAACAAAAAATGTGCATCCTTTAATGGATAATCCCTGGATTTATGAGACACGCAAAGATGACATTTGCGAGAACTGTGAAAACTGGAAGAGGTGAAGTGATTCTGAAAATCTTGGTTTATCCTCGAACTCTGACCCCTTTTGAACCCGAAAAGTGTTCTCTTATATCCCAGCATACTTTGGCACCCAAAAGAAATTCAATCGAGTCGGTTTCACAGCATTGAGTTTTTCTCACTTTCTTTCGCTCTGTCTTTCATTCTTTGTTCTTCTCTCACTCACTTATCCGCAAGGGAGAGCGAAACTTTGTCTCGTTTTCTTCCGAAGCCATTTTTTCCGTTACCTTAAAAGTTTGGATAAAATTTTCCAAACTTTTTATCTCGAAAAACTGTTACCGGCACGTATCTGACGTTAAATCGACACTCTATAGCACTGCGTAAAGTCAAACCGAAATTTTTTTCTCTCACACTCTCTGCACACGGTAAAAATTTCTCTGTCAAACGTTTGCTAAATTCGCGTATGCGAATATTCCATTTTTTCGGTATCGCGAACCTGACAACACTGTTTTACAAATATTACACGAAGACATGAAACCAATTTCTGCTGCGATAACCAGATAATATAATATACAAATTCAACTTTGGGGGTTGAATTATTCACTGCAGCGACGTACGATTTACTAACAAATTGGCGGGACCGTCGTATAATTACGGTATAAAGCGGCTGAATAATATACGTTGGACCCGCACCGTGACTGGGGTAAAAATTTATTTAACGTGACGTTGTAATAACACAAAGAGTGAAGTCCGCTTATTTTCAATGGAGAAGAGT
This sequence comes from Diprion similis, assembly GCF_021155765.1. Lineage (NCBI taxonomy): Eukaryota > Metazoa > Arthropoda > Insecta > Hymenoptera > Diprionidae > Diprion > Diprion similis. The sequence goes on from NC_060106.1 coordinate 4,295,843, forward strand.
TATGAGAACGAAATATTTATAGAATATAAATGGATCCCGTCATTTCTGCGAATTATTTTGATATTCAGAATTATTGATCAACTTTCCTCATCTAAATTTCATCATCGTCAAACCGAATGGCTGGGATGGATCTCGTTGCACGTTGAGCGAAACTTCCAATTTCGATATACCTGGTCGTCTTATTCGCAGGGGTTTTGATGGACGGGAACAGGACAGGCGAATGGACAGATGAATGGACCGAGGAAAGCACTGGGACTATATTATTATGAACAACGCGTCATCCCCGCAGCAATTCTTGTCTATTACCTGCCTATCATCAAAATTGCCGGAGACCCAAGTCAGGGCAGCGAGTCTCGTAAATAAAGGGCCAGAGCAAGTTGATATAATGTGGTAATACGGCTTAGGTTCAGTTCCACATCAGTTGAGATAACTACAGTAGATATTATCAGTGTCAGCTAATGATGACTGCATTAGAATACCTCGATTAAGGGCTCGAAATACCTGAGTAGACAAGCAAAAAAGTAAAACATTTTCGGATTTTTTTCCCCGGGAATAATGAAATTATAAAAAAAAAATTTTATTTTATTTAGAAATGTCGTTTGTATACAAGAAGATAAAAAAAAGAGCGAAAAAATGGAAGATGGCGGCAGTTCGAAGCCTATTTTTGAAGTTAACAATTTTTGATATTGTTTTTTGTCAAAAGTTTGATCGTAGATAATGAGACAAGGTTTTCCCTTGTTGCGCAAAAATCCAGCTTTATTTTTACACTAAATAAGTCCGAAAAGAAAAATCTGACTGCAGATTGTCAATGCGAAGCAGGTTTCCATGGGATTGAATGGTGAATTTAATTGCACGGGAGTTTAAATTAGCCCCTAAAAACCTTGATATTTTCTCCATTGATTGGAATAAAATGAAACGCGGATTGATACAGTGAATCAAAAATTGTACCGATATTTTTTCCTCGCTTGTACATGGCTCGTGTCACAATAGTCTTTGTCATAGCGTGGTCAAGAGCTCCGACCAACGAATTGACCGCCTGATACTTTGGGCAGAAATTACCGAAGCCCATTAGTCCACCCCTCGTTTTTTCCCGCGTCGAGTGAAAAGCTGCAGGGAAGAACCGAAGCTGAGCAAAAACGTGAGCGGCGAACATTTTATACGGTCTAATTTATTATTTTACTCTTTATATGTGAGTATGTGTATCATATAACTGTACAATAAATTTAACCCCGTCGTAAAAGAAACTACGAGCCTCTCAAAATGTCTGGTTAGTTTTAAATCTTTTTTCCAACATCTGAACAAGCTAATAAGATTCTATAAAAACACCCGAGCTGATCACGCTACTTTTCTCGTGGTAACAATAATTCTTGTTACGATATCAAGGGGATAATAATAGATTACGGAATTGGTTTAGAATGCGGAACGGCACGTGATACAAAAAATTTTTTTTTTTTTTAATGATTTTTTTTTCTCTCCAAAAGTAGGCTTATAACTCAGTGAAATAAAGTTGAGCGTATTTGTAAGCGTTCCCTTGAGCGTATTACCTCAAGAAAAAGGAAAATTATGCTCCACCAGTCACGTAGTTTCTTTGATCATAATGAAAGAAATTGGTTGCAAGAAACGAAAATTCACTGAAGTCATATGTCTAATAATGACTGGCAATTTCCGGTAGTTGTGCTACAGAAATGAAAAGCGTGCAATGTTTTTTTTCTTGACTGAATGTTTTGTATAAATGAAATAAATATTTTCATAAATTGTCTCTGTTATTGAACCGATATTGACTTTGTATTTTCTGTAAGATTATAAAAAACGACTAATTCTTACTAATTTTAAACGATAAAAATAGATACTTTACAATTTATTTAACTGTATGTTTTTTTTAAACCATGTAATAAGCATTAGAGTCTACTGTATACGTGAATTTCATTAAATATCGTAATATTATTTAAATGACATTATTTTTGATGATCTATTATATTTTAAGATTTTAATTATTATGTGACCCCAACATTAGTAAATACTTTTCTTCTATTAATTATATTATAATTTGTAATATTTAATTTTTACGTAGGCATAATTAAACTTTAATTTAAAAAAAAAAAAAATGATTTTGTTCAGATAATTCGGATATAACTTAGAAATCATGTTTATTTGTTCTGTTAAATCCTAAATATATTTATGATTTTATTACATCATCGAATAAAATTTTTTTTTCGATTCAACATTTTTCTCCTCCAGGACGAATAATGTTAATACATCTTTCAATAGAAGTGATTCTAACATTATAAATATATTTCTAAATATATTGAATAATAATTTTTGAATAAACTTTTTATCTATTAACCATAATTGTGATTAAATTCAGACGGATTAATGTTTAATATTTTCAGATGCTCGTTTTAACATTTCTGTGATACAACTGTCGTCAACCGCTGACGATCGTCAAATATTTCCTTCTCAAATTAACAAGTGTTTTAGAGTAATCTATAGGTCGAACGGTAAGGAATTCACACCACGAATTCCGTGGGCAATTGGCACGGAAAAATTTCGCGGAGCTTAGGGGGTAAAATCTTTGACCGATCTTGACTGGCTGGCAAAGAGGAAAAAAGAAGCGTGAGGCTAGAGGTTGATTTAAGTGGGGCAGAGTTACGTGACTTGAAACACTGCCCGGCAAATGATTTAGGAAACTTTCGGTGTTTTCACACGTTTGAAGCCAGCTACGATATCTTAGATTACTACGGAAAGCCGCATCGTCGACAGCATACTTTATTGTTAGAGAGAAACCTGACAGTAGTTGAGAGGCGTAAAGTGAAATCAATTAAAGTAAGCTGTAACGCATATATATAAAGCTATAAATGATACGCGCATAATATTAGCAAAGCCGCGTTTTTCTAAGCAAAAAAAAAAAACACGATATAGCACAATTAGGTGCACTTGGGGTATTTCAACTGAACTCGATCCACTTTTGACCTAATTTTTTCGGATTTAGTTTTCAATTTTTTTCGAAATTCTATTAGCCGATAAGAAAACTCCCAATTTTTTCAGATTTTTCAAATCAAATGGTTTCGAGATGTGATTTTTTTTGAAATCACCTTTTTTAAAAAATGGAAATTTCATTTGAATTGTTTCATAGAAAAACATTGTCAGCAAATCTGCAACCACCCTGAAGGTGATTTTTTTCTTTCTAAATTAAAAAAACTGATTTTTCATCAAGCGTGTCACAATTGATTTGGCTCGAATTTCTCTTATAAAAAAGTGTATTCATGACAAAAATTTCAAGACCCGGAATATCATCCCCCGACTTTTCGTTGAAGAGTTAAAACGATCTCAAGTCGATTCAGGAGAGTCAATGCGATTCGAAACTCAACAATGTTTCGTGAAAGAATGAATAAACCGTGTAGGGTGACGGAAAAGAGGTTAATCCCATTTGTTTATATATATATATATATATATATATATATATATTAGTCATATTTATCGACTCCAGACTCATCGCTACGTTCCCTCGAGAAAATACGTTGGAACAGCTTATGAAAAAATTTGACTTGAGCGGTGTTTAAAATTTGTCAAAGTTTTGGTAAGGCAGAGTATTTATAGCTGCTGTTTGCTGATATACGAAATCGAAACACTCTTGGAATTTCAGGCTTTTCCAAGCGATTTCAACATCGTACCAAATCTGTTCAAAAACAATTTTTTATGTTAGAGAACTGCTGGAAAATAATTATTTTGATGAATTCAGTTTTTTTTTCAATCATTGTGATACAATGTAGTTAAATTATCCATTTTCATAACAGGAGGATTTCAGAATTTTAGGAAAATTTATTGCTCTCTGGCTATTACAAGCGGTTTAAAATAAAAGCTATTTTGTCAAAAAAATTCTCTAAGGATTCCAGTAAATAGTCGAGAACTGCATTTTCCAATATGGCACCTGACTAGCACCCAAAAAATGGTTAGTTCTTGTCTTGATCGACTTTCAAAATACTTACTGCTTCGGTACTTTTTGCGATTGCTCGGCTTATATTATGATGTCGCATAATTAGCTGATCAGTAGGCAAACGAAATCTGTTCAAAAACAAAAACGAGCCTCCGACGAGCACCTAATTAATCGCAAACTCTATTCCAACATGGCTGATATAATATTATCTATAGCTGAATGATGAAGCGCCGGCAAAGATATTCGATTGAAATTTTCTCATTTTGATTTATGTATAGCCCAGAAGTTCCTCCCATTATGCGAAGTAGCCGGATCTCACGACGAGCAGAAGCGGGTCGGTAATATGTATATATTCCTAACGTATATTGAAATTTTTACGACCGAGATTCCACCCCAAAATAACCCTTATTGTTTATTTACCAATATCGATCGTGACAGCGTCAAGCACATATGCGAAACTACGGGTACAAGAAACGTAAAAGATCCCGTCAGCACTCGGGACGATTGTGGGAAAAATTCTGGATAGGCAAACGAGTGACAGCGGTGGGATTCTTTTTTACGCTCGTCGAGGAATGGGAGACCATGAAAAACCTTCTTTCCCTCACCGTGACGCCCGCATTTTAACCTGAATTGGAATTTTGCGGTACCTACGCTACTTATAGTCTGTCGGAATGGGAAACACTTTACGAATGAAGTACGCGGTATGACTTTAATTGCGTAAAGTTTGTCTATTCCATTCTAATTCAGTGCAAAGATTCGAAGACGCTGATCGTTCAAGACACCAAAAATCGCTTGCGATGTGCGGTAAGATTGTAGTTTATAAGGGATTTCGAAGTTCATTTTTAATATCTGCTATCGACACGGAAAAGCTTGCGAATAAATAAAGTTTTTAGGTTGGAAAAATGATGGATTCGTTGTTATTTTCAAGTTAGAAATTTGAGGGGTCGACATTTTCATGGTGTTTTCTACAATTTAACTTTGAAAAGCCTCTTTCTCGAAACAGTATTTTTCCAAATTGTAAACGTGATATCTCAAAAAGCACTGTACCGATCTTGCTCTAATTTTTTTTGTTACTCTTACTTTTTGATTTACGAGGTAAACAAGTGGGAAAAAATGCAAATTTACAATTTCTTTTTAAACTGTCAGAAATTAGAATTAAAAAATTTTGAGTTCATTCTAATTCCACAATAACCATTGTTCTTTAGCCACAAGCCTAAAGATCGAAATCCCGTTTATTTTTTTTGTTTTTTTTTTCAGATGAGCAGAACAGCTGGACTCATGTCTACACTTTTTTTTACTTACGTTCCTATCGGGCAATACACATCAGGTTATATTCAATACTTCGTCTGCAAAAAAAATTGCAAAGTTCGTTTAATTATCAGTAAATATAATGTGATAATTATGCGAAATTTAATTTCATTTTTTATTACCTTAAAAAATATTCAAAAAACTTTTTAAAAAGTTAGCTTGCACACTAGACCACCCCCTTAAGAAACTACCAATTGCAATTGTTTGACTTTCCACGCATTTGACTCGAAACTAGACTCCGTGAGTTATGAATTGACGACGTATAGAAATCACATGAAATTACGAAAAACGTATTGAAAAAAAGAAGTAACGTGTCGATATTAACGTTTTTATTCAACTACGTAAGAGTATTTTGAACTTAAAAACACTCGACTTTTCTATTTCGTAGATAATGCAGAGCATGAAAATTACGTGAACAGTGCAAACTCGTTGAGAATTTTGTTACCTGCTAAAGGCGTGAACAATTACAAATTGTCTAAAAAATATTTAAGCCTTTGAGTCATCGAGAAGAAACTAGTATCTTCAATCCTACGGTAATTTGCAAATAAACGGCACAAGGGCGCAACCACCCCTCGATGAAGTTAGTATCCAGAGTTTGCAGTTGAACGTTCTAATTTTTATTGAAATCAGATAGTGAAGGGAGACAATCGAAATTTTGTGAAATATTATCAATCCCCGTAAATTTTCTAGAATGATGGGCATAAGACTGAACCGCGTTATCCTATTTGAAAGAAGTTCAATGAGCTTGGCTGCCAACTTAAGCTTCAACGATTTATCTCGACTAATGGAGCGACATTTTCAAGCACTTCAATCTTGGATCATTAATCACCGCATAGAAAGATGTACGATGCAGTTTGCAACGGAGATTCAACTCATGCTTATCGTGTTCCATTCGGTAGTTCAAAGAGAGAGAGAGAGAGAGAGAGAGAGAGAGACAGAGAGTCTGATTTGATTTTTCTTCATTTTTTCTTCCCGTAAAGATGTTTCGACTTTTGAATGAAAACCTCAATGAAATTGCTGGAGGAAACATTGAAAAGAAATAATTTTGTTTGGAAAAGTTTCCGAGGTAATTTGAAAGTACAGCTTTATTTAGCAGTCGAATACCTTGATGTCGTATTTTCTTTAAGACACCTTGAAATCCGGCAAACTTTTTTCTAACACCACTGCAGCAGCGCTAAGGATTGGGTGAAACTGGTTCTAAAACAGCTGGTACGTAACGTAATTTTTAGATAAAAATAGAAGTTTCTTTTCATAAAATACTTTCCTCGCAAAAACAAAGACGTTTTCAAAATCTGCGTTCAGATCATTCAGTATCTTGTTATAAACATTTTCAAACATTCGCCAGGAATGATTTTAATAATTATAATCGGGAAACTCACTTTCTATACTACAATAAATAATGTAACCTTTATCCGAAAAAGCTTTCACAACAAGACACCACATATTTTGCAATTACTTCAACTGGTACATTTTTTTTCTTTTTTTTTCAAACACTAATTGGATGCAATTATAAAATTACTGTAAATCTCTTGGCCACTGCAGTAAACACGTGAATCAACCAACCACATGGTGACTCGTATCCAATGGCTAACTGAGGTAGAAGGTATGTCGTCAAGAATGTCTGACCGTACGGTTGACTGGCTCTCCTTTACAGGCGAATGACATTGCACCAAAAATTTCTAGAGCCTGTGTACATGAGACAAGAGCTATTAAATATGGGAATTGATTATATATCGTTTAACTTTTTGAAGTGAATTAAGAGTTTATAGTCTCTGACGATGTTTTTGAAAGCTTCGTTGATCTTTGACTGATTTTCATGGGCAAGAAATGAAATTCACACATCGTTGATGAAAAATAATACTTACATGCAAAATCGATACTTTCGTCAAAAGTATCCACTCTGTTTTAGTGCCAAAACTTTTGGAAGTTGAAATTGCATAGTTGTTTTCGATACAACGCGGAGAGTAACACTTTGGCGTTATGATGCTTGTAGCGCGTGGAATTTAAAAAAAAATGTTCAACCAGAATAAAGATAACACTTTTTTTTTATCCCGAGTTGCGGAAAACGTTATAAACTGGATATTTTATTGTCAATTAAATGTGTCGTATATATATATTTCACAAAACCATGCGAGTTACTTATACATATATGTATACATTATATCGTTGACGGTGGCACTTTTTGAAATATGAGATAACTTATAACTTAACTCGTGAAAGCAAAGCTAAATAAAATAATCAAACATATATTTTTCCTTAGGTTGTTCAGTTACTTAGTGAAAACAGCGATCATCCGTTTCTAACAATCATCGGCGGCGAAAAAATGACATTCTCTCGATCGCAGTCTGTTATAGCCGAAGATATTTGAAGAGCGCGAAGAGCGTCTTCTCGGCGTCGCGGTGCCGAGCGCACTAAATCCGGGCGCCGCGACGCCGATAAACGCATGCGCAAACGTTATACGCTGTTACAACTTATAACTATACTCCATGAAACTGATGGAGTGTTTCTTCCTTTCCCGTTTTCCATCCTTCTATTCTGTTCTGTCGCACTGTTGCTCCCGATTCGCGCTATTTATCATCCCCATTACACCGCTCAAGGTTTGTTGATCAGTTGATCAGCCTTCGCTAATCCCCCGAAATATACGAGTAGGTATTAGAAACTCGTTGATTTCTCTCAGCTACTGATGCTCCTGCAGTTATCTGGAGATATTGACGTGCAGCACGGAAGTGCAAGAGTCGAACTGACTTTCCATTCAACCGATACTGCGTCTGCTGAGTGTGAATGAGGGGGTGAATTGGAAGGATATACTATATACTGTACGCCTCGATCCTCCCCAGGTCCCATTCAATTCGACCCCACGTCCCACGTAGGCGAGACTTTCCGCAGATTTACGTCTGTTTGTTTGACCTTATACTAAGTTCGGATTTTCAATGCTCGACTTTTGGTCTTTGAGGCTACCTACGTGTGTTCGTGTGCCAGAAGCGAGAATGCGGGGGAAATTCGAGATCCTGGAAGTTGTCCTGCGTGTCGAAGAGGTGAATCGGTTTGTACGGTGGATTGTGTAATTAAATATCACTCTTTCTATGACATTTTATCACATTTTATTGTCGACATGTGTAATGAAAGATTCGAAAGAGTTTCAAACGATTGTGAAAGGTTTTTTCTCGAGTCATGAGATCTTTCAGCATCGATAGGATCATTCTAATTTATTTCTCAATCATTGGTTTATTGCAAAGTTCAAGCGTGATGATTGTATTGGGCTGGAAGGATTCGCACCAAGTGTGCATTTTTTTTTATTTTTATTTTTTTGTTTATCATCATCGTAGTATCAAAATCGAAATACAAATGAGATAACGAATTGTATGTTTTTTATATCAGCATAATCTGCGAATATATATAAGGCATTTCAAGTGAAATCGAAGAGTCACTTCCCTCAGTGTTTTATGTTATTCCTTTTTCATACAAAAACGATCGTCGCAACATCTGAAAGAGTAGCGAAAAAATTCTTCGAATAAATTAGGCCTTTTTTGGAGTGGAATTAGTACGAAAAAAAAGTTATGCAAGGATCTGATAACCCGAGGGAAATGACTTGGAATGCTCCATATGTATGCATAGACTAGCCAACTATTGAAAATACCATAGTTAAAAAAAAAAAAAAAAAACAGATCAGGAATAGAAATAGTTGAAAGCAGTACTGAAAAGAAACATTTAATTTGGTACCACAATACTTGTGAGTTTCAGTCAGTAGCAAAGAATATGCTATACATAACTAAGCGTTTACTTGAATCAACGAAGTCTCTCACACATCCAGTTTTTAAATGACAGAATTCAGTTCGATTTGTCACAAATGAAAAGCTTCTGCAAGTTGAATCAAATATATTTGCTGTCACTAAAATTTTATTAGGATTATGTACGACGTAAAATTTATGCGATTCCAGCACTTAATTTTTTACCCAACCAATGTACTTGTCTGATTACCGAGCGTTTTTAAAACACCTCGGTATAAACAATTTCGCTAATGGCATCAAGAAACGAAACATCTTTTTTGGGGGTTTAATAAAAATTGCATTTTACAATAGAATCCTATTTTCTTCCGGTAAATCATTGCGGATATCTTTTTTCAAGTTGTTAATATCTCGATATGAATTTAATTGTAAAATGTTATCATTTTAAAATCAAAAAACTTCATAACGACCTTGTATCTAGTATTAAACCCGAAATTCACCTCGATAAAAAGAAGTAAAACAAAACGAGAAAATTCAACCGTGAAACTCGGTCGTCCCAGGACGAACTATACGTTTGTTGAACAAAACTGCACACTGATGTGTAACAAATACCATGAAAATACTATCAAATATGGAAACAATATGTCTGCCATATACAATTACATGGAAGCTGGCAAATGAGATCCCAATTAATTAGTTTCGAAGTCCGATTGACATCGTCGTTATTGTTTTCAAAGCTAATATCACGTATTACGTCATTCATTGTCTGATAGATTTGAAATCATTTTACACTACTTTCAAAACTACATTAAATTGCATTGTTATTTTATCTTCCAATCAACCGCTGGAAGACGCAATTTCACTGCCATAGATTCTACGCAACGTGATACTTTCATTTCATGTTCACCTTGTTGCAATGCATGTGATTAAATTATCCGCATATAATACGCATAAAGAAATCAATCCTCGTGTAGGGCGGGTTCGCAAAAATATCGCCAGTGTTTATTATTATTATTATTATTATTATTATTATTTTGTTTCACAGAATTTTCCATAAAACAAACCCGCTCGCGAGCTGGGTATATCCCTAAATGGAAATGTTTATTCGTAGTGAAATGAGGTCCCCTGGACACTATTGTGTACTTCGGTTGTATCCAATCGATGAGCGGCATCATTTATTTTGGCCAGTACTTGACCCTGTCAGTTTTCCGAATAAGTAAACAACAGTGGCGCAATTTCACCTGATTTTCACCTTGGTCATTCGGTAACGAACCGAACGAATCGAACAACACGCCTCATTAGTTGCGATTTATCGATATATATATATATATATAAATATATATATCTATATAATACTATATATATAATATATATATAAATATACCGAAGGTGGCGTTTAATTATACGAGTGAAATTCCATCGACTCGAGGAATCCGTTTAGAGTCTATGCAGAGACCGATGTCTGCTCATCAATATTTACTCATACGCTGCTAACTTTAGCTTCTTGACTAATTCGGTGAATTTAGATTCAGTAGAGCATAGCTAGTGTAATAACGTCGTAGAAGGGAAGATCGAAGTTCTGCGAGTTTCAATCTTGCAATCAGGACGATTTCGCAGGATACGTAGTAATAATTTGCGAATAACTGCAAGCATACAAGTCGAATATGCGACTCGTGTTCGATGCCTGGAGCGTTGAATTTTACGGTTTTTCCATTGCCTGAAATATATATGCGCTAGAGGATTCTCCCAGCTGCTGCAGGGGGAAATAAAGAAGTGTAAGGTGAAATGAACGGGGGCAGAGACTAAAAAACAAAAAAAAAAAAAAGAACAAAAAAGAACTGTCAAAAACCCTTCACGGGGCCGTTGAAAGAGTCGGAGATTATAGAGAGAAAGAGAACCGGCTTGTTATACGGATGCAGCAGCGGGATTCGCGTGGGACTCGGATTGCGAATGCAGATGCACATCTATCGGATTTCTGCGAAATGCCCGACTGCACAATGAAGCCGAGAGTGCTTTGGCGGACGTATTTCGTATAATTGCCTTTAACTAGCACCATTGATATTCAGAAAGCGTTTCACCACATATATGTATACGTCGAGGATTTCTGGTCCATCCGTTTGAACACTGCTAAGCTCTCGTCACGAACGGTATTCCTAATTTACGCAGGAATCATTTAGCCGTCTTTTTTGTTCTTAAAATTCATGTCGATATTATTGCATTCTGCAAAAATGCCGGAATAAATTCACCCAAACGACGCCGTTTGCTAAATTTTTTATTGTCTTCTGTTCAAAGAAGTTTAATATAATCACTTTCATTACTGCACTAGCAAATATCTCTTTGTTTAATATCGTTTCATTAGCAGAGTAAAATTTATAGCTGATAGATGAATTTGACAAAGGATGATCAGAGAGGAATTTATGAAATTCTCTGGATTAGAGTCCGTTGAAGCTGACATGGAATTATACCCGGCGGGTATGTGTACCCGTGAACGTGTGGGCGCGTATGCAGAGCAGAGTGAAATTAATTGACATATTGTTGGCAGATTTGTACTTTGGTTAGCCTTGTTTCAGATTATTTGTTATTACAGAATACAGAAATTCCTACGAGCCTCGGACGTTCCGCAGTCCGCATTGAGCCGCAGTAGTAAAGCCATCGATTTGTCCGACGAGCGTGTCTGTTTGCATCCCAATCCTGTATACCGGGTTGAATCATTTCAATCAACACGTGCCTCGCGACAACTGACGGTAACTATCAATATGCATCGTTATCATACACTGCGTACAATGTTTAATCTACTTCGTTGTATACAACATCATCACACATGTATACATATATATATATATATATGGAAAGCTGCAATCAAGCCTTTCGTTTCACTATAACGTTTATAATAAGGTTGTTGTAGGATCGACTATACAGTGGAAAATGTTCAAACATACAAATACCGGCACGTTTACTCATTTTTTCCTGCATGCATTCAGTACTGGTCAAGTTTTTTCTGTTGTTTTTTTTTGTTTTTTTTTTCACTTTGTTTTTATACGTTATTTTTCGCTTACGCAACTGCGGAATTTTAACGCGAGGAAAATTTCATCTGCAGTCGACTGATCCTTGGAAATCCTTAGGCTTGCACGGGTTTCCTCTGAGCTTGGTGTTATTATGATTATGATATATACCATGCGGTGAACAATGGGTTAAATTCGCGGTTAGACGGTGAATTTTCACCCTGACGATATCGGTCACAATATATATTTAAGCTGCATTGTCTTGGGTGAAGTTTTTATCACCTCGATTAAAAAGGTTCAGGAGCAATTAGCCTTGAGCTCGATAAAATTAGGCTTAACAACCGAGAATCAATTAGGAAGAATAAAAAGGCGATTAATTACGCTTCCTCGTTGATGCAGCTGTTCGAGTCGAAGTCTGAAGAAACTCTTTACGTCTGTTCAAAGCAACCAAACAGGCTATTCTTCAGTTGTCACTCCGTAATGCCTCCGATTGTGAAGAGTTTTAAATTATCCTTGGCGAGCAGAATCGCCATTTGGATTTCTGGCTTTTACCTGACTTCCGCGGTTTCAGTTCAAATACTCACAATCAGAGGAGCTTTGTGCCTGAGTGTCGACTGTCTCCCGTTGCTTGCCGCTTGCGGTGACGTCACTGCATCGAAGAGAAGGAGAGAGAGAGAGAGAGAGAGAGAAAGAGAGAGAGTGAGAGGGAGAGAAATCCAGGCACTCAGCGAAGGAGGTGGTGGTGATAACACATAGCAGGGACGAGCCGGGTGTAATACTTTAGTCACATGCACCCCAGTCATCGATCATGAGCAGCCCAACCCCCGATCCTCGAGGTCCTGGCGCACGTGTGACCGACGTAGGGAGGCTACAGGACCGTTTAGCATCGACATTGGACACATCGCATTAGCCGAAAACGTGCCTCAGTGTCTTTAGCCTACTTTGGCAGTCGGTCTTTGTCTGATGGGTACAAAGAAGAGGAATGAAAAAAGGGGAGGCGGGAAAAAAGGAGCATTCAAAGACCTCGTCCGTGGTTGTGCAAACCATTTGCTGATGTATCAATCGACCACCACTAATATCCGTTCTCCGGTATGTAATGCGCCATGTATATAACACACGTCATGTGCAAATGGGTATACGACGTCCATTATCGTTATCACGAAAGCGTATTGTGTACAAACCATTCGTGCGTAAGAGTCGGAAAGTTTGACTTGCGCGTATGTCTGATGATTGCGACGCGCGTTGAGAAAAGTTATCACGAAACTCTGGTGAAAATGGGATTTTTAAAATGATGATTTGAATATTGTCGAAATTATAAGAAAATCATCATCGATGTACGACGCTCACTGCTTTTATTCTGACGTTAAATTTGTTCTTATAGTTTGCTACATTTTTTCAGTTAATTCAATAACATTAGCATCAAATTATCGCAACAGTAACAAGAATATATAATACGAGTAACCGTAATTAAAAAAAAAGTATCGCAGACTAAATCTTCTGAACCAAAAGGTGGACAACTCATTTTCATTTTGTACGCAGAATTATATTTTTCAGTTATAGGCAAGAACGAAAATAGCCATAACAATGAGAAATTTTTATCAGTTAATGAATAAACATTTTCGTATATTCAATGAATATTCACGACTCGTGCCGAGTTCACAAAAATCATCCGCAGTTCATAGAACACAGGGGAGGGTGGGGAAAAGTGGGTTCCTGGGGGCTTCAAAATTTTTGATATCTAAAAAAAATTTGGGGGCAAAGTGGACTCCCTGAAATTTTTTAAATCACAAGGGATAAAATTAACCACTTAAACTTTTTATTAAATACGAATTATTCGGAAATCATAATTACTCTAAGCATTTTAACTCCCCCCTCCCACCCAACTGGAAGTTAGACATTTTATAAAAGAAAATATAGGTACATGCAGTAAGTCAGTTTACATATATAACTTAATTTCTCAATGATACTCGATTCTTGAGCGTATAAAGACACTGCATCTGTAGATTGAGAGAAGAAGGGTACGTGTTAGAGGGAAAATGAAAAAAAGTAAAGAAAGAGAAAAACAAAAATCGTTCGAAGGGTAATGATCGGTTGGCCGGTGGCTAAAAATCAATTACACTCACAGTACCGAGAGCTAATGGTAAAATGATGACGATGCTTTTTCAACCTCGTTCATGGATACATGAACGCCATGTTACTGATTGATATACAGCGTCGAAAGCAGAGCTGCGGCCTTATGTGTGCCTCTGAGTGTGTGCGTGTGTGTGTGTGTGTGTGTGTTTGGCACACGTTATCTACCAGATACATCTATTATATACGAGAATTTCGTGCAGGTGGTGCATTATACGTCATTCGCCGACGTTCCCGTTGAATAATTCATCACGTAACCGGACAGGCATAAATATTATCTTCAACAAAATGAAAATTAAACATTTTCCTTCTGAATTTTTCGATATATATTAGATATAATCAATGGCTGTGTGTATGTGTGTGTGTGTGTGTGTGTAGACATTATTATACGTACCTTGATCCGCCGGCGAATTAGCCAATATGTGCAAAACTCTCCCGTCGATTTTTCTTTATCCACCGATAAAGGTCACGTGTTTGCAGCCGGTTTAATCATTGAAACACCTACTCAACCTTCACACAACAAATTAAAGTTATATCAACTACGAGTGCAGAACGAGATTTGAAAAATAAACTTTTCGTTTTCGAGGATCAGGGTTAAACTCTGATTTCAACTATTCGCGTTTCCGTTTATTAGGGTGTTTTTTTATTTTTTTTTTTGGCTGGCTTGGCTTGGCGTCGAAAAAACTTTAATCAACTTAGATTATTTTTTTCAAAACTCCATCTAGCAAGTATGAAGTTGTTTAAAATGATTAATTATTCGATTCTGCTGTCGATACGTGGGATCAGCTTTTATGAAAAAAATACTTCATGTAAGAGAAAATCGATCTACTTCATTGCGCTCCTTCGTATTCCGCAGTTCGAACAAACTTTGCCAATTAGCACGATAAAACGATTGTTGTGCTGCAATATTCACATTCGTTGCATAGGGTACACATACGTACGTAGGGTACGTGAATGGAAAAATTGGAACGAAAGGCATGGAAGAAAGAAAGTGAAAATTAAAAATATAGGAAAAACCGATGCCTTGACGTTATATCTGGCCCATCCAGCTTCGTGACAACATTTTCTTCCTCGACTTCCGGACTTCGATCGGTTCTTATCTCATTTTCGTTATTATCTTCAAGGGGCGTCAAGAGTCTTGCGTGAATTTATGAAAAAATCTTGTCAACTGGACAAAAACAATGGACATGACATCCATAACAAGATTGTGATACAGAAGAATCGAAATTCGAAGAAATTTCATCCTCACAACTTGATCTATACAGGGTCTTTTAAAAATTGGAGAAATTTTCACGTGTGAAAACTTATGATACGATAGATATTAGAAATTCGATGATTCAAGAAAGATTTTAGGAACATTCACAATCGTTCAAAATATCAATGCGTAAGATAAACCGTTTGATTTTATCTGTCAATTTATTTTTGGAATTATGAGATTAAAAATAATAAATTGCATCACATCAACGGTGTATTTTTCATTTTTCACTCTAATGCATTGTGGAAGTAGATTTAAATCAGATTTTTAGTGAGTTTTGAGGATGCATCTGATTAACGCATTCCAGGGAATTTCCTTGGAACACATGCACGGAACTTGGAAATGCTTTTTAAATTATTTTTCATTCGCATGAGATGCACGTGATCCTTTGGCATACAAATGCTGCTTGAAATTCGAAGTGCGCCGTTGAAAGTCGGAATACGGAACTTCGTTGAACGATTTTCTTACCGGAATATTTAAGATTGTAAACTTTTTTCAAATCCACTTCTATATCCTGCAGGTGATAAGTTTCGTTCGATAATATCCATGGAGGTACAAAATACTTACATCCTATATTATATGTATTCGTTTAATATTTGTAACAGTATTGAAAATATACATGGGGCATTCCAAGTGAAATCGAGGAGTCATTTGCCTCATGTCATCAGATCCTTGCATAACTTTTTTTCACATTGATTCCACTTCAAAAGAAGCCTAATTTTCTTTAATAATTTTCTCGTTACTTACTATTTACTCGGTTAAAAAAGGGATAACTAAAAAAACACCATTCTTAAAATTCTTACCACAGATTCTGGATGAAAATTAAGTAATATTTATGGTAATTAGAAAGTGGACTGCGGCCGTCACATATTTTTTTGTAATTTAAAAAAAAAACAAATCAAATCCTAATAGTCCTTATAGAAGCGGAAAAAGAGAAAAACAAAACATGTCCTGGAAAATTTTTATATTTTATATATTTTTCAAAATAAATGAGAAAAATCTTTTTATCTTTTGATCTTTATTATTGAGAAGAAAAGATTTTTCTCATTTATTTTGAAAAATATGCAACATATCAAAATTTTTCAAGACATGTTTTGTTTTTCTCTTTCTTTCCGCTTCTGTATGCACTATCAGGATTTCATTGTTTTATTTTTTTGTTTATTTTGGAAGTGAAATTCAATAAAAATATAAGGCAGCCGCAGTCCACTTTTTAATTACGATAGATATTACTTATTTTTTACCCAGAATCTTAGGGGAAAATGGCAGAATTTAAAAAATGGTGTTTCTTTAGTTATTCCTTTTTTACACAAAAACGATAGTCGTGCCATATTGTGGAGTGGTGAGCAAAATTCTTTTAAAAAATCAGGCTTCTTTTGTAGTGGAATCAATGCGAAAAAATGACTCGTCGATTTCAATTGAAGTGCCCCATATATATTACGTGTGTTCCAGAAAAAAATTTCTATATATAATATATAAAATGTGAAAAGTCATTTATTTCGATATAATTTATCTTCCAAGCTCCGAAAACTGGCCATTGTTAAAATAACAACGAAGCCGTTCACGGCCAGCTTTCAAATTTCACAACTTTGTTTAATCCCGGGTATTTGTTTTGTCGAAAGCGACAATCTGACCCGACTAACGATCGCATATTTCGATAGCTATTGTTTACTGCTTCAATCGTTAATAAAAGTCCACGTTTATACATATGAACATTTATACAGCGTCTAACCGTGTACAAAGTTAACGCGCAATACGATCCATTAAAATTTCGGTAAAGTGAAACTAGAAACAATTTCCACCAAACAGTCGAGTAAAGTTTTCGAAGTACAAAACTCTCACGTGATACATCATGCGTGGATAACGTGTCAGATACGCTAACGAAATTGACGTGACGTAAGCGAGTTATACGGAATAAAAAAGGATAGCTGCTTACATTATTAACGAGACACGCTTCCAGTTTTATTGATAGCGAATTATTTGAGAATTGCGGTTCTCCGTAATATCGTGTACAGTGATACAAGACTCTACTAAATTACTAGACTTGTAATGATCGATAGAATTCCCTTTAAAGTCGACAAGTTTTTTTCTATAGATTATCTTAAACATTGGATTGTCGTAAGATAATTTTCCGATTCGATGGATTATCAAATATACATATATATATATAAACATTAGGATGGCGCAAAAAAACCGACTATTTTTTTTTTTTGAGTCTCTTGTGACAAAATGTTAGTTTTTGATGTTTTAAGAGCCCACTCCAAAGGACAGCTCAAAAGAAAAATTTTAAAAGGTCGCTCCAAATTTTTAAAAATGTAAAAAATCGTCAAAAAATTAAATTAAAAAAATTATATTTTCAGTATTTTGTTTGATTTTTAATTCATGTCGTGGGGTATTGTTATCGATTCTTTTTTACTAAATTGAAGAAAAAAAATTTATGAAATTTTAATATGAATATTAAACGGTCGCTCGAAAAGATCTAAAGAAATGCACCAAGAAATTGAAAAAAAATTATGAACGACCTTTCAAAATTCAAATTTTGAACTGAAACTTTCGGAAACTTGTTTTTCTTTTTCTCTATAAAATTATACCGTAACGAGAAAAATAATGTAAAAAAAAAATTATTTTTGACGATTTCTGACGTTTCAAAAAATGTGGAGCGACCTCTTAAAATTTTTTTTTTGATCTGTCCTTTAAAGTGGGCTCTTAAAACATCAAAAACTAAAATTTTGTCACACGAGACTCAAGAAAAAAAAAAATAGTCGGTTTTTTTGCGCCACCCTAATATACATACATAGAACGATGTCATGGTCGCACTGAGATAAATTTCGTATAATTAGTGTGGTTAGAGTGGCAAGTATTACATTTTAACGTTATTGCACCATGAAGTCTGTTTCTTTGATTTACTAAATTTGTCCAGTCAAAAAAGTCTCAAAATCATTTTATCGTTGCGCTAGCATTAAATTGTCACAGCGACAGCGGCTTTAGACTGGCCATAAATCAGCCCTCGAACTTCCCGTTCTCACATTGCAAGTTCCAAGTTCACATAGAGAATAATATGGAATTCGAATTTCGAATTACAAATTCAGGTAATGATTGCAAAAGTTTACAGAACAAAAGAATATTAATATCCAATCCGAATTTCAAACTACAAATTCAGATTCGTGATTGACGATTCAAAAACCCTTGGATACCGTATTACATGAAAATGTTGCGATTTTTTTTTTCTATTTTGAACCACTGCAATGGCTGCCACCATTATAAATTTAGGAATTCCGACTTTGGAATCGTTGTCGGTGACCCAAAAACATTCTGCCTACTAGTTTGTACAAAAATCTGAATGTTTTTAGAGTTTATTTATTATATTGGATTTTCCATTTCGTATTTTGCAAATTTTAACTCATGGCAAAAGCTCAACTGTTCAGTTTCAGGATGGTTACGATAACTTTCTTTTTTCTCCGGAAAGCGGAGAAACGGGAAGTTAAATAGGATCACGATCTGGTCACTGCTACAAAACTCAATTTCATTTCACACCTAAAAACTATATTTTTCTGTTCTTATAAAAAGTAAAAACGGTCAAATATAGTGAAGTAAAGATAACTAGAAATTTCTCTCGACGTGTAGTCATAAATTTTTGTACTTTGGAACTAGTATTTCCGTTCGCTACGCCTCCACCTTGGTCATCGCATGAATGGGGTGTAATCAAGCACCGTTGGGCTTCCGCGTCTTGAGTTTCATAGTGAAATTCTGCCGGAAGGTAGCTGGAACTCAGGTTAGGGAGATTGCACGACAAGCAGGGCGAGAGTTCAATCTCTGACCACCGACTACAGATGCTGATTTGTAATTCGAACTCGCGGCACTCCGGGATCACGGCGATCCAGCCTGCGCCTTGGGGGTGAACTGAAACTTTGATTTGAATTAGATAATCTGGGATGAAATCATAGTCCGAGATTATGAAATTGAGTTTAATTTGAGTGCGTAAAACGCGCTTAAATTTCAACCATCATCCCGAAATGGATTTGATCACCATTCGTAGCTAATCAAGTTGACTTTTCGTAGCAGAATGCATTGCCGATAGTTTATACTGTTGTTGCAAAGAGTGAAATCACCCGTTTTGCCACCCTTTCTGATCCGGTAGTTGTCATAGATAAAAGATATAAAAGAGCTTTCATACGTCACAAAATGAATAAGGTTGCTGCGTCAAATAATATTATTGTGAAAACAGTCTTGTTTCTGACTTCTGACTGAATTACTTGAAAAACTTGAATTAGAAACAGAAAAATGTTTTAGACAAAAAAAGTTCCAGTTTCACATAAACTTTGTGAAAAATTTTGTTTTGTAATTTTTCGAGTTAAAAAAGCGACCACTTTCATCAAAAATATAGGAAAATAATTTTTTTTGGTCGGTATGTCAGTTTCGAGTTATGGAAAAAAAATTCCAGAAAATATTCTGAACTGTATACAATAAACAAGTATTTTTTTTGGAGGGCTCGATTAGTTGTTCCAAAACTATGCTTTGTTTTGTTATTATGACTTTGTTTTTTGTTTTTTTAGAAAAATCAATTATTATTAAAAATTATTCTCCCCCAAATTTTCAAACTAATCGAGCCATTTAAAAAAAAATAACGTGTCCATTTTACACACTTCAGAATATTTTCGGGAATTTTTTTTATATAAATTGAAACTGACGTACCGACCCAAAAAAATTATTTTCGTATATTTTTGATGAAAATGATCATCTTTTCAACTCGAAAAATGACAAACCAAAATTTTTCACAAAGTTTATATGAAACTGAAACTTTTCTGTCTGTACTTTCAAGATATAACGGTACATAGAAAATATTGAAATTTTGAAAAAATTTACACCACTCTTTTTCATATAAATAAATAATTTGAGAAAATTTCAGTTTTTTCGAGAGTGGACAACTTTTTGACCGTTCGAAACCGCACGGAATGCCGTATATACATATATATAGATATATGATTTCACACTCCTAGAAAATATTTCACCAACTTTTCGAGGAGAGATGATAGAATTTAGTGCAGTATATGTTTCGCCTTGAATTTTAATAAGGTCCTGGTCTTCCTCACATGAAGGACTAAAATTGTTTTAGAATGTAAATGTATAACATCTGTTATTCGTACTTATTTGAAAGACGCCATCAGATGTGAAATTTTGAAATGATGAAAGAGAGAATTACGAGAGAGGAATAAAAATTCATCTATTCGTCGTATGAAATTCTCGGTCCAATGTCGGTAAGAATTTATCTCGTAAGACATTGCACTGCGAATGAATGAAGAGACGCGTCCCCGGTTACACGGAGAGTAAGTATCTATGCGAGGAGTCCATTTGGAGGCGAGGGTTCCTCAGTCTGAACTTATCGCTTATATATTCCAGGCGCTTTTTCAAATTTCCTGATATTCTTCTCTCCTCTTTCATGCTCTCTACACTTTTCTCTTCTCCCGCCTTAGTTCTTCGGCCATTTCGCCCATCCGTAGCAGCCAGTATAGCCACGTACCGAAGATTGAAACATCCATCTTTGCGCTTCTCATCTTCTCTTTCATCACGCCACACCTGCACGGATATCGTGCCACTTCTCGAAGGAGGTGAGACGCTCTGAGAAAAGCCAGATACCTATTCACAAACTTTCTAAAACATTCAAGCCGCACGACTAAAAATAACAGAAGAAAAAAAACGTCTTTTTTCGCAATTTTTCATGCTCAGCTGAAACGATAGTCAAAGCATATGTAACTTCTTTTCTCAATTTACGAATTTCTCGAAAAACCTTCGACCATGAATGTCGAAAACAGAATCTCCAAGGATTCTTTATTACTAGGTAATACAAAACCGATTTCAAAAGCCTGAAAGATTTTGCATGACATAAGATTATTGGGAATGTCACTTTGCAATGCGTCATCTGGTGGAAAAAAATCAAACTAATACAACCAGGCTAGCAGCTGACCGTTGTTGACCGTGTTTTTTCGCGTGTGGATGATGAAACAGATACATCATTGATTACATTTCATTAATTTATGTGACATGAGTAATTTCAAACCCGAAGAATTACGATTCACCTCCATTAAAATCAAAAACTTAGGTTATGTGGTGACAAAATGGCGCCGACAACCAGACACTGAAATCACGAGGACATTTTCCGACAAAAAATTTTGGAGACACGTCAGAAGATCCAACAGCTTTCCGGTAAAATATCTTTGTGAATGATCGAGCTATTTCTAAATTCACCGAACGTCGAATTCGCCGGTTTCCTCGATGCACGCCCACGTATCAAACCATGCGCAATGTAATATTATATCTGCAGCAATCGAGTGGTCCAGAATTTCGTTATACGTACGTATCTGCTCGCACACACGCATCGCGACAGCTTGCGGTTCGTGAGATCACGTTGCCTTCGTTATTATTATCATTGTAACGTATTGCGGGGCGCTTCAGTGCTGCTGGGAAAACCGGTTGTTTAATCCATCGAGAGATATGAAGGACATCGTAAGGACAATAATTTTCCGGTCCTATCCCGTTAAGGGATGCCAAAATAAGCGCCTCGTTTCGCGGCTATTCTCCGCGCTTCAGTGGCTGTGTGGAAAGTCGTCGAGTGGCAAAGTAATGCCTGAATTTTTCTCTTGGGGAGAATTTTTTATACATTTTTTCTTTTATTTTTTGTATTATTCATGATTGAATTTTTGACACACGCACACACACACACAGATTTTAGGGTGCGGCTGAAAATTCCGGACGATCAAAATTGAGATTCATCGTTATGTCGAATTTTCAACGATATTAATAATAAAGAGCGAAAAATTTGCGTACCTACGATTTTTTCAAGACGATTCATTTGTTCTTTTTATTTAGGCAATTATAACCGTACGCTATTTTGACAGTGTGGAATGTTCATCAGAATTTGTGTAATAAACTCGCTGCTTGATTTGAAATGAAGTAATTATATAAAAACTAATTTGAGAAGTAAAATAGATAAAAATCAAAGGAACACTACGAACCAACTGCAGGTACTGCTCATTTAACGATTAATTCTGACAAGGGTGAACTAGCTTTGATCCCTCGATTGAATTCCTTCTAATACCTCAGGCGCAATTTAATTCCTTGTAAAATATCGTCAGAATTTCAAATTACTGAGTCGTTTCATCGGTGTGTTTCACTTTGAGAGAGTCTCTTAAATCAGAGACTATCAAAGTGATAGCACCGAATACCTCGAGCCATTATTTTGCACTAAGTAATGGCAAATTTCCAAAACTTTAATTCTCTCTCTCTCTCTCTCTCTCTCTCTTGTCTTTGGACGATGAAATTTTTGCAGAATGAGAATCTCTTGCGGTTCAGCTGCGACCTCGTGTGACGGGAAAAATGCGTAAATAAATATTATATGAAAATGATACCGCGTGAAACTTTTTCGCCTGACTTGAGTATCAGATCGTTTTTTAAATTTCCGTTTTGCAGAAAGGCTGACAATGATCCTTGTGCAGAATTAGCACACCCAAAATGTCGCACAGAGATCGCAAGAGCAGCAAAAGAGAACGAACATCAGGTGCCTCGGGTAACCGAGATAAACGAAGTGCAGTCGCGATCGGATCTTTGTTAAAGAAGCTTGATTTCTTTGATGATTGGATCCCAGGTAGCTCAGCTGAGACCAAGCAACTTTGCCAGCGTCATTGTCTTTGGAACAAAAGGCCCTATCGTAGATGCACCTGCTCTAGTTGAAGTTCTTTGTGCAGCTATTGAGGGGGCCTCTTTGCAGCTACCTGGACGGAATCCTTTCGTAATACGTAAAACTAATTTTTTTTATCAAGTTTGATCCTTGTTTTTCTAGTCAGTCGTGAGTTATGCATAGGTTGAAATAAAACGAAGGATAATTAACGTGAAATGACCAGAAATCGATACGATTTACTAATTTTATTACGAGATAATCTGATATTGATTTGATTTGTCAAATTTTCATACTCACGAAACTGAGTGGATGTCTTTTTTAAAAATACTAAAATAGAAAATACTCGCTGGAATTATGAAGAAAAGATTGTACGACGATCCTTCATGTTTCGTTATTATTAAAATTTGTTCAAATTCACTCTACGGTGGTTCGTTTTGTTAAGAAAACGTTTTGTATAAGAAGGAAGAAAAAAAATGTGTAAACGGTCACTTAGAGAGAAGTTCTCATTAAAAAAAGAAATTGAATCAATTTTGGAAATCGATTGGACCGTTGAAATGATATATACAACAGGTTACAGAATGAATTTGCAGATACATAGAACTTCTACGTGATTGACATTGATTTTTAGCACTTAAAGAAAAAAATGACTCGATAGAATATTTACTTCAAGGAGCATCAATAATCAAACTTTTAATATTCAATTTCTGATTTCTATATAACGTTAAGACATTATAATTACAAGTTAAATTCGATTCGATTGATCACGCTTACAGCTTCTGAGCATTCGAACCCACACTTCTAACTTCATACTGTAAAATTAAGCGACGAAAGATTTTTTCTTCTCTGGTTTAAACCTCAAACGCAGCATCCAGTTTTACGTCACACTTTCCACCGCGTGTAGTTTCCGGCATAATTTGGGCTTTGAATTTCTGCGGAGGCAGCCGCGTTCTTATTGTCGGAAGTTGGGTGCGCGGAAAATGATACTGAACAGTGAAGTTGGCAAGGAAACCTTAACAATACTTGAGTGACGTTAGCGAGTTCGCTGGACTGTATCAGGCATGCGAAACTCCAACTTCAGGTCAGAAATGGCAGATTTTTCGCGCTTTCGCAACTCGCAACTTCTATTAGAATTTATCTCAAAAATCTGTACGCTTTGAATTCTGTGCTAAAAGGGCAACCGCCTCTAAATTTTGTCCTGATCGAGACGTGATTATTGAGGGTTGAATTTTTTATTATTCAAGTTGTTAAGGGGTTGGGATCAAAACTTAAAAGGGTTAATATTTGAAATGTCCAATATATCGAAATTCCAAATATGCGTAAATAAAATAATGAAGATGAATTGTTCGAAATCTTGAGCCACTGATTAGCAGTCATTCTAATCAGTGACACTTTCAAAAATCAAGATTCAGAACAATTCATCCTCCGTTATTTTATTTTCGTATGGTTGAAATTTCGATATATCGGCCATTTCAAATATTAACCCTTCCCTCCAGGGTGGAGTTCTGACCTCCACCTTTATTAGGGTTAAAGGTGAAATTAGACATCGGCTACTACATAGCTATCATTTTGTTTGGTGTGAAAAAATCAGCGTGTGGCTGTAATAAAATAACAATAATTAGTCCGACCGCGAGCATTTTGATTTGGCGCCAAAGTTTGAATCTGCATCTGACGAATTCCGTAAAAAACGGAGTCTGTCTTGAAAAATTCTGGTCATTATTTCACCGAAATTTTGTTTTCGGTGTCAAATTTCCGATGAATATCTCGTCGCTCACAAGCTTTTGAGTCATGTTGAAGAAAATAAAGAAAACACGTTACAAGAATATAAATTTATCGATAAAAAAATATCAATTTTACCCAGAAAGTTGTTCAATATCAATTTAAATACTAACTTGGATCTGACGATCGCTTTTTCTCTTCACTTTTCCTAATTTCTTACTTTTTGTCGTTCGTGAAAAGTCAAATAATACGAGTATTTCGAATAATACGAAATTCAAATTGATCAGTGGTACTAAGCTTATATCAGATCCATTATCGTGTAATCGGATAACCGCGCTGCCAGCGGTGTTTATAATCCGCGAGCAGCCGTTTTGCAGATGATAAAATAGATTCGCACGGTCCGACGTATGGCATAGAATGTGAAACATATACGCCCTTTGTATCAGCCAACGCGTTTTAAATTTTGAATGGCAAGTCAGCAGGTAGCGTCCGCGAACATATATTCGCAAATCTGCATGCCAAGCCGTCGAGTTTCGCGTGATACCGGCGTGTTCATAATCCTTGACCAGAATAACGTGTGCATAACAAAAACCTTCGCGTTATTCACGCCACCCACTGACGGAAACTGCTATTCCAGCATAAATACAGCGTCTTCTAATGAAGCTGCGGGGAGGGGGGGGGGGGGGGAGGGAGAGAAAAGAGAGATAGAATTAAAGGATGGCCAGAGAGGGCGAGATTTGGCGAGCGAGGAAAAAACAGGCAACGCTCCGACGGCTTCTGCTTTCCGTTTCCTTTTTTCTCCACACAAAATTCCGTTTTTTCGCCCACCCACTTTGTCCTTTTTCCCGTTTCTCCCACTTTGTTTTGTCCCGCGCTTATAACAGTGTATAAACCACAGCTTGGACGGCTCTACGCCAGAGGGTGAATGTTGACGAGTTTCCTCGGCATCCCGAGGATTTATTTTCATCTTTCGGATACTGCGATTGCGGGGATTTGAATTATCGTAAATTACGTTCGTATTCTAGTATATCGGAGAATTTATTAATCACGCGTTCACCCTGCGTCAGATTCCTCAATCATATATCAAGCCTGACGAATCACGAATTACTAACGCTGAGTGATCTAACAGCGTTTGAATCAAAGACGAACCTTTCATACAGACTAGAGTGAGATATATGTGAAAAAAATGATCAATGTTATTAAATTTTTTTATCCTTTATTTTTCTTCCACAGTACTTGGAATTAGGAATTCAAATTTGCAGCCATTTTGCAGAGTTTTTGCTGCCATAGTGATTATGAGAATTCCGACACATAATTTTCGCGGAAAAGTATTTATATTTTTTCTCTGCGATATTTATTCCGATGCGAATTAAACTTTGGTGAGGATTTGCAAGTCGAATTCACACAAATTCATATCTACTGTATAATACTATTTTATACCGAGAATTAGACAAGACTGCAAGGTGTTCTCGGTTCATTCGAACAGGGATGTGGAATCACGATGTAGATCTCAGACCTGTTTCATTTTCCTTAATTTTAACCCCTCGAGAATTGCGGAATTTTAAGGACAATTATCGTTCCGTGGGGTTGAATTCGCATGAGGCAAGAATCGGTCAAATTGGAAGCGATATTATTAAATGTCGCGATAATTAGCAAGTGAGTATAACGCGACATTTAATTATAATTAGCTATAACAGGTAATAACAGTACGAAAGATCGACGAAATGATTATTTGAACCTCGACTTCGCAGGATCGTTAGAAATTTGGTTATATAGATATCCCAACTTCGGGTAGAAACTTTCAACCGATAAATTGACTCAAATTTTTTTTACACAAGGAAGTGTGGGGCAATGTGGGCACCTTAAAATTGATATCTCAAAATAATTTGGGGGCAAAGTGGGCCCCTGAAATTTTTTTAATAACAAGAGATAAAATTAGTCACCTGAACTTTTTATTAAATATGAATTATTCGGAAATCATAATAATCATTCTGATTTTAGGCATCATCAATTTCTTAAGGGACCCAATTTGCCCCACCCTTCCCTACATAACTGGAACTCTACTGGCGAAAAATTTGGAACACCACTTGTATGAAATGGTAGATTTTTACACGTTTTGACGGTGAATCTCTGACTTTGAAAACGAAACGCAATAGCATTCGAATTAACGCCACTAGCAAGCTCTGAGATTATTCACAGTCCAAGCTGTTCGTCGAGTAACTTAAGACGCCCGTGAAAACGAAATTGAAACAAGTTATACGTGCAACGTCAGTGCAAAAAAGAGAGTTTGAATAATATGCAAAGTCACAATGAGCCGCCGCCGCCACCGCCTCCTTGAACACCGGTTGAAATGACGTTCTTAAATTGCAGATGAAGCTGAAGACAGCTTCGCCCTTTTTACAGTTCACACTTTCTCTGTTACGCAATTCGTCTTTGCTGCGCGTAACGCGAAGAGTATAACATATTCTGAATAAATAACACATAAAAAATTTGGAAAACAATAAACCATTATATTATTGTTTTCTTTTCCTTCGTTTTTACAGAGTAAAAAAATGGAAAGATCCCAGGAAAATAGAACTTCATTTTATATATGTAATTTCTTCCAGTTGAGCGAATGGAAAAGTTTCAGCATTCTAAATCGCGGAAATTAACTTATTCGCTGCTGTCTCTCACTTTGCGAAGTAATGTAGTTGTATTTGCAATTTTAATGCTGTTCCAAATCGAAAACCAGACGTTGAGAAAACGGCTCTTGAGCTTTCTGTCAGATGTAATTCATACGGTACTTACCGTTTGAATCCATGCGACAATAGCTTAAGTCGAACAATCTTTGTAACTCTGATAACTTAGAGCCAATCGAAAGGAGAGGAAAGTCATCGAGATACATAAATCTGGAGTACAAAAATTATGAAAATACTGCTCAGTTTAAGGAATATTAGTGCTCGATTTTCCTGCAGGAGTCGATTTGCGATGTCGGAATATCGTGAAAATAAACAAATTTGAGGTTTTCAACACGCGCAGAGTTACGTTATTACTCGTACGTAAGTTACGCGTAGCGCTAATTGAAAAAGGGACGTCTGTCTGAATAATACACTGTGTACCAAGGGCGTAAAGTGCGTTTTTAGACCGAGTACTGCAAGCACACGAGGTCAAAAGTCAACGTAGTCCTTGGTACACACCATATTTTTTGTAACGCATGTATTGATTTATGTCTTTTTGCACTAAGGTGGCCTTTTTTTTGACACGGTACCTTATAGTTATATTACAATTAAACTGAACTTTTTCAACAAGAAAAAGTAAATATGATAAGAATAAATATATGTATATACAGGGGTTAGTCCACACCAACTCGACTAGTGTTGAACCCCGACTATTTGAAAATCATCTCATATTTATATCTAACATTCTACTCGGTAAATAACGCGACCTGAATTTTTTTCAAATTTTTTTATTAAGCCTTTTATTTTTTATGAGTATTTGAAGTCGATTGCGAATGACCATTTTTAAAAATCTGAAAAAATTCTCCAAAATTCAGTGAATGACACTAAACACCCTCCGTTAAGGAAAACGTGGGCCGAATTTTATTTCTATTTTTTTTTTTTTACCTAATTCGAAATTTTTAAATTTTAAAACCCAAAATTACCTTTACTAACTGGAGTGGCGCATCATCGATTTAATGAAACCGAACATTTGCAAATTAATTATAAAAATACAGATTTTCAGAAATAGCGATTCGTAATCGACTTCGAATATTTATAAAAAATAAACGGCTTAATAAAAAAAATTGAAAAAAATTCAGGTCCCGTTTTTTACCAAGTAGAAGGTTAGAAACAAACATGAAATGATTTTGAGATAGTCGAGGTTCAACACTGGTCGAGTTGGCGTGGAATACCCCATACATTAGGCAGTTGAAAAAATGGACTATTTTTTTTTCTCCTAACCACAATGAATGTATCATTCAGAATATCGAAAAAAGGATCCTTGTAAAAAGGGCTGCTCTTAATATTGACATTTAGAGGTGCCTTATCGCGATTTTCTATTTTTCATAAGAATAAGACGGGAAAAATGGTTCTGTTCTTTCTGATTTTTATAACTACCTAACGACGCGTCGTACAAAAATTTCAGAGATATATTTTTTTAGAGAGTTAAACGTTCTACAAAAAAGGTCTCCTGTTATTTTACGATAAATCTATTATTTCAAAAGTTATTTGAGCTCCTTTGTTGATTTTTGACCTCAAACAACTTTTAGAAGAGTAGATTTATCAAAAAATGTCAAGAGATTTTGTTTGTAGAACGTTCAATTCTCTACAAAAATATGTCTGTGAATTTTCTGTACGACGTGTCGTTAGGCAGTTATAAAAATCGAAAAAAACAAGAACCATTTTATGCACAGTATAACAACGGCGCGTCGTAATCGTTGCAGGTAACGTTGACGCAATTGCTTTGTATATAGTATTAAACAGACAGACGAGAAAATGTAGTTGACGTGAACGCACAATGCTGAAAATTAACGCGAGCCCATCGAGCTTTTATGTAATGGAAACTAATTGAACGGGCACATAATATCAGAATGACGTGCATAAATACGTTGCGTCTTATTATTATTTGTCCACTTTTATTATTATTTAGTCAGAAAATATACAACAAATTCAAGAAAATTACGCTTTACAGTAGGCGCACGTCTAATTTTCACGTATAATTGATGAAGTTTCAGGTTCTTTTTTGATCACCGTGATTCATTATTTTCACGCGAGTATATCCTACTCAGACCTGAAAAGCAGCGAAACATTGAAATGTCTTAACAGGTGGTCGTAGTAATATTTGTACTCGTTAATTCAGTGCTGAGGTGCTTACATTTGATTATTCCCAGGATGTTTCAGGACTTTGAATAATCCCTCAAAATGACAATCGTCTGTTTTCGCACCCGGCGTAATTCCGTCTCGGCTGAATTGATGATTGGTATCTGAGCAGCATGCTTACTAGATTATTTTCAAAAACACGAGGTTGAACAATTTGTACTAACGTTAATAATTTTATTACTTTGCAGTAGCGTTAATATATAATTCTACCATGTAAATGGTCTTAACTTCATCTGGTTATCTTGGAAAGAAACGGCAGACTTTATCGTTTACTATTGTTTAGAATTATTCAACCGTCAGGAATCTCGGAGAAGTTAGAAGTGTGACGAGAGTTAACGTTGGGAAATTATTCTTCCAGAAGTTTGCAGACACCTTACGCAAGCAGGTATATATATTTACGATGGAAGCGCCGAGAGATGGGAGGAGAAAATTAATTCCCATCGCTAGTTGTGTCGTTGTCGACGGTTAAAGTATGTTCCAACGTCTTGCAGGCCAACGGCAAAGTCTACTTGGCTTGTTCATTCGTCGAGAGCTTTCGAGGCTCGAAGCTCGCGGCATGACGTCAAAACTTCGATTTTCCCAGCCCAGACTCATATTGCAGGTATTCCAAGCGAGGATCGCGCTGGATTAGCGAAAATTCGTCATCGTAAGAGTTACTTCGTTTATTCATGGGCTCTTTGCTTCGCCTAAAAAGCTGGTGGGACTGAAATTAGAGAGCCGGCTTATCACGAAATTACCGCTGCCCCCTTCTTTCGCCTTCTCGACAGCTTTTCTCCCGCATCGTTGCCTATCAATGGAAGGAAGAGTCCGTCTCGAAATGTCCTTTGTTTTCTTGCTAATCCTTCGAGTCGCCTTCATCGACGGCAAACGACTTATAGAAGTTGCGGAAAGAGATTGGAGAAAATTAGTCCGGAGAAAGAATCTAATTGTAAGCATAATAAAAGGGAAAAGAGAGAGAAAGAGATAGAAAGGAGACGAAGAGGAAGAAAAATGAGGAGAAAGAAAAGAATCTCGCTCAATTATATAAGCATGAAAGATTGTTGTCACATAAAATTACGTCGTAATACGTAATTGCAGAGTAAAATTTTTTTTCAGTGTGCCAAAAAAATTGCAGACTTCGCAAATTGTATGAAATTGGTAACTGTAGTCTAGGAAAAGATGATTCTCTTTTCTGATATTAAAATTTCGAAAACTGGTAGATTTTTGATCAAATAATTAAAGTAGCGTTTGTAGCTTTTGTATATTTTCCGCTCCCTCCTTTACTTTACTTTTTCTTCGATACGTGCTCTGATTGAACACTGAGAAATTATTTCTTTGTTGCTAAAAATAAAGCTCCAGAAGGTATGAATGAAACGAAGAGAAGAAGAGAAAAAAATTCATTCCAACTTCAATTTCAGAAGCTCAATCGCGCGAAGTGTTTCTTCTTTTATTTGAAGAAGAACTTTTGCCAATCCAGGCGCAATAATTTCTTTGAAGAATTAGAATAGGTATTGTGTTTACCCAAATACGCTCTCATTTTGCCTTTACAATTTTCGAGCTCTTGTTTATGTTCAATATTACACAGATCGGGTCTAGTTGGTGTAATATTTCCACTGTAAAACCATTGCCAAATGGACTCAAGTATAACAAATTGATCTGAAGGATATGAGATTAAATGCATTTTTGAACGATCTTGCTTATCTTATTGCATGATGTTTGAAGAGTGAAACGTATGTGAATGAAAAAAATGAAACGGTAAGAGCTAGAATAAAAAGAATAAATGTCAGATATAATATTCCATTCGATTACGTCAAAAAAGCTGCATTACACTATGGTTGATAATTTTCGAAAATACAAAATACCAATTTGTGTTCTGGAAATAACGCGGGAAACCATTGTACATAACTGCTCGTTGGTTGTCCGCTCAATTCCCGGGATAACGTACATCGACTTCATCGATGTACATACATGTATATACGTATATATACTCTGGGGAAAAACATTCGACTACAATACCCATCGCTAGAACGCTGCATATACTGCAACTGGATATAATGCATGCGTCCATAGATCGCGGTAGAAATTTTGCGAGTAAAGCGGAAGCGATTGATTCGGTCTTTTTCCTCCATGGATGAAAAACCAAAAGCGCTTCCAGTACGAGAGCAAAGAAGAGAATAAAAAACGAATCGTTCATTCCGTTATTTGCGTGGGTATTCCAGACTTCCCTTCGGTTGGTACTAAGTTGAGTAAACAATGTTGAATCAATTTTGCGACTCGTATCCCAGTCGCACCTCTCGAGCGCTTGTTATTTCCGTGAAATTTTGTTCCAGTGACATTTTGAGCCGGCGAGGAAAATGAATTAGCTAGACATCCGGTTGAGTCGTTGAGGCGATTGTGTTGGAAGGTGGTAGAACGAGATTCCCTCGAAAAGGGGAGGAAGAATGAAGAAATTTAGGGGTCTGACGCACCGAGCGAACTGTGCCGACACTCTTTGAGTGATGGGCACTCGCCTTACCTCTTAGCGAAAATCCCCGGCGAGTTAAGAACGCCAAGATCGGTACCGGCTGCAAGTAAGTCAGCCCCTTCAAAGTGCGTGAATTATTCATTCATGTGCACCGTGCAGAGAGTTTCTATCGGCAAGTGTAATACATACATTTCCGAATCCCAAACTGTATTTACATTTCTGTCCGACCAGCATGACAGTGAATTAATGAAACTGATCCCGATTTTTTATTTCATCATTAACCTCGTTATTCATACTTCGTATTTCTGCGTCATTGTTTTATAGTTTTTAAAAATTTTTTTTATGTAGTTGTCATACGCTCTGAATTCCTGCTTGGAAGGAATTCGTCCGAGGATCAATTTCTAGAATGGAAAAATACAAGCGGCTGCTGCATTCAACTCTGGTCGTCGTCCCAGACCGACTTAGTCGAAACGATTCACTTATCTCAGAAAGACTTAGCTCCCAGAATCGAGTCAGCGTTTTCGAGGCATCTATCTCTCCGCAACAATGCCGCGATATTTAAGGTACAATAGAGAAACGGGCTGCTTCAGGATGAATCGCGGGATAAACAGAAGAGATACAATACAAGACGTACAACATCTGCGTGGCGGAAACACAATAGATAAACCTGCAACCACCGCGACTAGAGATGATTGAGCTAGAGCGGTAAATCTCTGGTGTGGAAAAATGGACTGGCGATGAATGAAACAGCCGATTGACTTTTGATTGGTACAGTTGAAATGAAGGAGTATGAAAGTAGGTATGGAAATTCCGCAGCTACCGTTGAAGCGCGCATCGAATTTGACTGTTCGCGACTTTGTTCGTCTAATCGTCCCACTGCTAACATCCTCGAGCACTTTTGAGTAGTTTGAGTAATCGGGTGGCTGTACACACGTGTTCGTAACTTGCAAATTGGCCATTAAATTGTGCCCCTAAGCTCAACTTGAGCCAGCTCAAAGTCTACGGGTATGGAAGGAAACTAGAGAAAACAAAACACAACAGCTGCTGCGCAGAAGAACTTTCCATGTTACAAATTTCATTCAAGACCCCGTCGCGTCGAGAGATTCCACCCACTTTAAGCAACTGCTAAAGGAACACGAGTATGACGCAGGAAGAGTGCAGCGCGTCACGTGGTGACGAAAGGTCCTTGAACAAAAAAGTTACGGCGCATTTTTTTAACGACGAAAAAAAAAATCACACCCTTAATTTGGCGCGTTGCCAACAATGTACGAAAAAATATGTCACATTATGGTGTCGCAAAAAAACAGATGATTTTTTTTTTTTTTTCTTCGTGTCTCGTGTGATAAAATATTAGTTTTTGATGTTTTAAGAGCCCACTCCAAAGGACAGTTCAAAAAAAAAATTTTAAGAGGTCGCTCCACATTTTTGGAAATCTCAGAAATCGTCAAAAAACGATTTTTTTTTACTTGTTACGGTATAATTTTATAGTCCAAAAAAAAAAACAAGTTTCAAAAAGTTTCAGTTCGAAATTTGAATTTTGAAAAGTCGCTCATAATTTTTTTTCAATTTCTTGGTGCATTTCTTTAGATCTTTTCGAGCGACCTTTTAATATTCGTATTAAAATTTCATACATTTTTTTCTTTTATTTGGTGAAAAAAAAAATCAATAAAAACACACCACGACATGAATTAAAAATCAAACAAAATACTGAAAATACGATTTTTTCAATTTAATTTTTTGACGGTTTTTGACATTTTTTAAAATTTGGAGCGACCTCTTAAATTTTTTTTTTTTTTCGAGCTCTCCTTTGGAGTGGGCTTTTAAAACATCAACAACTAACATTTTGTCACACGAGACTCAAAAAAAAAAAAAAAAAATAGTCGGTTTTTTTCGCGCCACACTAGTGCCACATTCGAGTCGAGTCTATCGGAATTTACCACTCTTCAAAAAATTCTATTGTTCTGAAAGTTTGAGATACGTTTTTTCGCAGCTCTTTCGACAAGGTTGTTCTTCCGTGACATCAGGCTGAACTGACTAATTGAGGGCAGCTGTAGTTGGTAAAGCGTGTAATGGGAATGTTCCTGAAATGAATTTCTTGCAGTCCTTTATTGTCGCGTTTAAATTTCATTGGGATAATTTCATTCGCACGTCACGAACATTATTAAACCAATTTTGAAGTTGAGCGGATATTTAAAGTACCTACTTCCCTTTTTATTTCTTTCTCGTTTTTCCACCTGCCAAGTTGAAACTGTTCTTACACAGCTTGCGGTACGTGGTTTGTATAATTCAAACTAAGCTGCGAGTGTGTGTAGGTGCACGAAAGGTTAGACTGAAGGTAATTCAGTTGACGTTTTTCACCGACTCAAACTAATTATGCGTTCGTTTCTTATACGTTGAGTCTCCATCACTTGAGCCAGTTTTTTTAAGTATCTCTAATAAGTTCACAACCGTTGTAAGAAGCGTGTCTTGGTTTGTGGAACAGTATTGAAAATGTGCAGCAATTAGTTGAGGACGTATTCCTTGGAGCTCGTCATCATGGTATTTTACAATTTTATCACACAATCCGTCATTCGTCGACGTTCTACAAACGGGAAAATCAAAGGTATTTCCCAAAGACAAACGCTGCGATCGAATATTCATTGGGGGGTGAATTTTTTGAGTCAACATTCAAAATACACGCCCAAACTGATATCAACATCATAATATCAGAACTCTTTGTCAGAAGAGGAGATTGATGTTTGAGGAATTCGTTTACACAGTCAGCAGAATAATATTTTAGGTATGCAATTTTAATTCTGTTCAAATAACTGCTGTGTACATATACAGGCATGGCAGAAAAAAGCAGGTACGACAATGAGCGGTTTGATCTTTAAATTTATGCAGAGGTAAGTGCGTCGCATGATGTGAAAATCGTGGTGAATATCAAATCCGCAGGATTTTCGCGTACCGGGTGAGTGCGAACGGGTAATTTGATCGTCGTAATTCAATTTTGTGATAAAATTCTCCCTCCCATTGCGAGGCATAGAAGAAGGTGTCCTAAAACCACGGAAGTACACGTCTGTAACGATGGTATAAAGAAACAAAAATTTCCCATAGTTACGGCAGAGTTGAATAATTTCATTTTCCATCGTATAAGTACACTACAACAAAACAGGTTTCACTGTCTCTCGACATGGGTAAAGAAAAGTCAAGTTTTCACCCCGCCCTAGGGTAATGTGAGGCAAGGAAGGCAGCTTACGACAATACATCCCTAAATTTCTAAAGGGAATGAAAATGCAGTCGCGAACCACTCCGAGGACCTGCTTGGAGTACGAATAGTGTATAGTCGTGGATCCAAGGCCTAGAAATTAAGTTACGGACTCCAAGAGACGCCCGGCTTGTTAAGAACGACCCCGGCAACAACAACGCCATTAGGTTCGCCAAAACTTAATTTGCCCAGCGCTTAATTGCCCTAATCAGGTCCAAAGGTACACCTTTCAGTCGATGGTAAAGCTCGGACCTAACGAGCTATCGGTCAGGACTGCAGAGTATCACGTGTTACGTGATTCTCTGACCGAATTCACGTCGACAATATAACCAGTTATTCACTATACACGCATGATCAGAAATTTTTACGTATACGCTGACTGCAGTTCGAAATTCTGTCTTCGAATTCGTTCCTCGAAATGGAAATAAATGTATGGTCACCTGAGTTGATTCACAGATATTTGAAATATTTTAAAGTTACGTCAAGTTGATTGATTCGAGAGTCACTCCAAGTGATTTCAATTTTGTGATAACGAAACAATGACGATGATTATCACGATAGCGGCATGAACGATAATAATGCTGACTGTAAATTTAATCAGCGAGAGTCTGATACTCGATGAGTTCCACGAACATACGGGGTAAACCTGTAATTGAGAGGATGCAGGATGCAATACCTCGTACGTATAATTGAGAGGAATCTACCACGTAGAACTGATGAGCAGCGTTGGTGCTCGTAGCTATCAATTGAATACTCGACCCGACTTTTAATCACCGTGCAGCATATTAATGCGTTACGCAGCCGTGTTCATATGTGTATTAAAAATTAGTCATTGTTAGACTAAACAAGGTCGGTAATTCTGGACCACCGTGTTAAGCTGATCCTCTGCATCGTTGACAATAGCAGATTTAATGAAAGGATTTGCGAAACTGACCAAAGCGCAGTTCATGAAACGAGTCCCACTTTTTTGTCACTGGAAAATGGAGTCATTCGTCCTTATACCGATTCCTGGAGTGGCTCTCCATGTTTAGAAGTCTCAAACATCGCCATGTGCAAGAGATTCAATGAGTACAGTGCAATTAGCAAAAAGCAAAAAGCCGTTATCCGTACTAAAGAAATTTTTTGTTTCAACCACTTAAGAAGCATACGTAACACTAACTTACAGTGCAGGATCAGGGATCGTTAAAAGATTCCACATCTGGCGTGTAGGAAAAATTTACAGCAAAAAGAAAACAAAAGAAAAAGATATCGAAAAGATGAAGATGGCAGCGTTTACGTGACACCGAAGGTAACCGAAGTGAGAAGCAAGGTCTGAACAGTCAAGGGCTGCGTAGCGTTTTCTCGAAATCAACGACACCCTAATCCACCTTTCTGCGAGGGGTGAAAGACCCGGAAGACAAAGTGGAGCAACGTGAGGATTGCTGATCGATGGCTGCCAAAACTCGGCCAGCCCAGTGAGACAATGGGGGTTGAAAGTGGGTTGCAGGGTTGACGAAATGTCTTCAGTGCTAAAAAGACGGGCTAGATTTACCGGAAGAATCACCTGCCTGACTTCCGTTGTCCCGGAATTGGAAGACGACCCGAATTCAACCGTGTGTGTTAAGCGGGCAATACCTTTCAGGTCCCGAGGATAGGCTGACTCGGTACTGTAATTTCTCATTTCCCTTTCGTCGTCCTTCGCATTTCAAGCCCACGTCTATCGCCGTTTTCCATCTTCTACATCTTCTTGATTCTTGAACAATTCCGTCACAGCAGTGGGCGATTCCCACGATTACACGGTACCCTTATATTAAGTTCCCGGAAAAGTACGCAAGCAACGGTTTAAACCCTTACATAGGAAATCCACCCACGTGAACCTACAGGCATCCGTAAGAATGCTAAAGGCCCTTGGATGCCTTGGCGCGGTCTTGAGAACCTACCTACAAGGGTTGCGTGGCTAAAAATAAACTCCGGCAAAAGATTCTTCGACATTTTCTTGAAGCACAGTCTCCGTTCCTGCTGATACATCGATTTCCCTTTGGGTATCCCCAGGATCCTAGGAGCCAGCGGTTTTCATCGCGCTCACTCTTCGACCTTGGAAAATTCAATTTTGGCAAATGGATATCCGTATTGCACCTCGTGTTGAAAACGTTTTCACCTAGCGATCCTAGCGTACCATTGATTGAACAGAATTCGTCTCACTGCTGAATTATTTTCATGGTCCATTCGAAGCCATCATCTCGATGTCTTCCGTCGCACAGCTAGTCTAAATATACCGGATGAAGGATTCATCCCGCTATTCCATCGATCTGCAACGAGACGCCCCAGGCCTTGAATTTCCAATCGCATTACGAGTATGAACATCACTAAAGTATAAAGCCGCGGATGTACTACCATTAATGGAACAGATTCTCAGTCTGTTCCCGAAACCCTCGAGTTGCGATCCGGATGGCTTTCAATCTGCAACAAATATATCCCCGGTTAGCACTAGGCTAGGTGAAAGATCTGAGATAAGAACAGCGTTGATTAAAGAATAAATCGGGGGAACGTTGGTTTCGGAAGAAGATAAAATGTCCGTTAAGGATGAAGGCATGATATCAGCGGAAACGAGAGGAGACAAAACGCCGTCAATGCTCGCTATATAGCTGAGCTTGCAAATGTTATCCCAAAGCTCACCAGCCGTACATTCGCGCGTGAATATCTCCCTGGTCCTGCCATGATGGAAATATTCGAGCAGTGAAAAGGTTGAGAAGGTACTTTCTTCTTTCTCTTCCAGCTTTTTCATTTTCTTTATCTCATTTTTTTATCCTCCGTCACGAAATTAGCTCTTACTGGGTGAAGAGATATTTACTCCGCACGGATGGTGCACCCCATTCTCACGTAATGGGCACACACATGTGGGCCTGATTCGCCGATGTATGAAAGTGTGCAGTTAGACGCGTGTGCCCGGATAGATAAGAGACAGAAGTTGCGTGCTGCGTTAATAGATATCTAACACTCAAGTTGAGGCGCGTTCCAAGCAATATCATTTTCAGAGTGTAAAAATGAGAAACAGTGAAAACATGATTCATCATAATCATATTACTCAGTCATTCACACTAATGCTATGTTTTTTGATACCTCGTGGTTAATGATATACACTTTTTACCCATTATTCGAGTATCTGAAATGTAATAAAACAATAAAATTAAACGAAATTGTTGCATGGGAGAATTGAAAAATTCCAAGTCACCTACATTTGTAAATGAACCAAGAGTAAATCTGAGAGATATTCGAATTAGCATCGTTATCATGTGAATCCCAATGGCGATGTGGGTCGGTGGTACGGTTTGAGAAGCTTCATTCTTTTTCTCCGGTTTCCCCTTAAACGAGTGATACGACGATACGTAGCTGGTGCCCCGTTCCATAAATCAAGAGCAGAAAAGGGTCCCTGTAGGCCGAACGCCTGGTAGTCAATTGTCCGATGAGATAGCCTGAGGGAATCCTCTCAACCCCGAGGTGCTCTAATGACGGACAAAGCTTCGTTCAAGGTGACTGGTATGAGTTGACTTTGAGAAACGGGAAAAATCCAGGCTCGTATCTGAAGGGTTGTTGTTGTTTTTTGGAAAGTTCTGCACTAGGTGGGATTGACGCCAGAATTAGTGACTTTAACGGTTATGTGTAACAACTGTATGACCAATAAATGAAAATTTTACACTTGTGAAAACGTACCGGGAGCAGAGAGTGCAAAGGAAGCGTAAAAGCACAAGGAACAGCGGTAACTAACTGAAGTGAATCGAGTTTTAATTAAAATAATACGATGTTGAAATAGTTTTGAAGCCACGAATTCAGAGCATTAATAATTTTAGAGCACAAAGTATCGTTCTTGTCCAATTATAACGAATCGACATTTATTTCCTTTGCAATGAATGCCCTATGCAAACTACTTGAGATAAACTCACTTCTCAGGTTCTTGGTTCGATACGGAAATATTATATGCTGATTCATTACAGGATACAATCTAAAAAATGCTTGAGTGTGTTATTATTAAAAATTAATTTCCAGTCATTTATTGGGAGTACAAGCAAAGAACGATGGAACGCTTTAACTGTGTGATATTTTGAAATCTACCAGCCGCTGCACTTTCTCAGAATTCTTGAATTTTCGGATGAAATTTATCGATGAAAATTTTTTTTTCGATTTTGTTACGATTCGATTACGATTGAAAAACCCTCGGCGCGATGGTCGGAAGCTAAAAGATTTAATGACCCGAGGGCAAGATGAAACGAAAATAGATATAAATTACAAGGCGAGCAAGTCTATACTTTTTCCCATTAGTCAAAGTTATCGAGTGTTGCAGATCGCCGTAATAAATCCTGGCGCCAAGCCTCTTGTGCCAACCTTTGCAAACGTGATTCACCTTCGATTAGGCATAGCAAGCATTGCTCGAACGGGAAGAAAAGCAGCAAGGGAAAAGGAAGAAGCGGGCGTCCGTTCCGGGCCTGTTCATCGTGGTGGGAACTCGAACCGATCGATCGGCAACCCTGAACTCCAGGGTAGATATGGCATGCGGGATTGTTCCGTGACGTTATCGACTGGTTTCTGGTTTGTGTAAGCATCGTAATGCCGGGAATTGTAGGGAATAATCGATCCTGTTCGATGGGACAGCCCTCCGGATGGCTTTCCAAACGAAACACTTAGTGACCTTAATGGGCCTCGTCGATATACAGGCGTGCCAAAACCACCGGCGGGTTTGACGGCGAGCGATCTTAAGCAATTGATCGTTGGACCAGAAAGTACGCCTATGTTCCAGGAATTTAATTGAATCTTCATTCGACCGATCAACCAATTTGATATTCAACATCCTTTTCATTATTTTCCATCCCCCCTCCCTTTGCTAACGATACGATCGATACGTTATCCATTTTCCCCCAGTCACGAGAAGCAGCTTGTTCGATTTTTGAATATTTGAGCTTAGCTGCCTACATCGTTTTTCGAGGAACTTCTTCCACGTGGAGGAGGGATGAATAATGTTTACAATTCCCGAAACTCTCCGGTATCCGATGCTCTCAGACTTTTTAATTTTCTCTAAACGAATCGGTGATTTCTTTGTTCCTGAATTCTCTTGGTTATATACAAATACAGACAGTCGTCTCAATGATAAGTCAGATAAGTGTCAATTTCGAAATGAATTCACCCTATTTCACTTCAACACCTGAATTTCGATGAGAATTTCAAACTCACATAAGTGTTAGATTACTTTGACGTGGGTGCATTACAGTTGTGCAGGTAATATTACACAAGCATGAGACCTCGGACAAGACGACGACGCATCTGATCTTCAAGCGTACAAGCTTAATATTTCACGTGACATTGTACAACGAGCGAGGTGTATAATGGAGGAAATACCTTCACGCTCTTCCACCTTCCGCACAACGGAAGTTCTTTATATCAATAAAGGTCTGCCTTACTTCTAATAAATCGCAGCCGGTGGGTAAACTGGAAAAGAGTTGCGTACGCAGGTTCATAAAAAATGAAACAAGAAAAAGACGAAAGCATGTAAGAAGAGAAAGTAGGTGAGAGAAGAAGGGAGAATAAACGGTTAGGAAAAAGTAGAACAGCAATGGAGAGCTTGGTGTTTCTTGTTTCGTTTCTATTCTGTTCCGCCAGAGTTCGTTCATCTCCGTTTTCACGGTGGTTTTCCTGCTTTATTTTCAGCTCAACTTTACTTCCTATCTTTGCTACATTGCCGCAACCAACGAACGCGGAACATTATCCTTTATTTTTCGAACGCATCCGGGAAACGGAATATCATTCTGAAGTAAAAAGGACCTGCATGACGGGATGCGTACGAGCTTTTACTTGCATAGCCCCAAGACATAACGTCGAAGCTTTCAATTACCCGAGGGAATAACAGGAGCCACTGCGTCACTGGTTTTAATGAAATGGCACGAATGTGTACTCGTTGAGGGATCTTTTTTTGCTTTCGGGAAGTGAGCTTAAAGGAAACTTGAAATCAAGTTTCTTGGAATCGAGAGGATCGTGGCATAACAATCAGTCAAGTGCTCGACAACACTGATGGAGAAATCATCCTTATCGTTCATTAGAAAAAATATCGAAGCGTGGACAGATTATTTAATATCCATAGCAGAATTCAACTCACAAAAATTTTAGGAAAAATT
The DNA here is from genome assembly GCF_021155765.1 of Diprion similis. NCBI lineage: Eukaryota > Metazoa > Arthropoda > Insecta > Hymenoptera > Diprionidae > Diprion > Diprion similis. The sequence continues at coordinate 4,337,268 of NC_060106.1, forward strand.
GTCCCTAGTCTTCAAAATAGTAAAATTACCGCACGACAAATTCAACGGCATAATTTGTAAAACAATCAATGTTTTTGATTAAAATTTTCTCAAAAAAAAAAAAAATGTCCAACCTCTCGAAATCGTGAAGTTTGAGCTTTAAATGAACAAATCATACTGCAATAGATACTAGTCACGTGTTTTGTATGTTTGTCCTTAAAAAAAAATTCCATAAAGAACACTTTATTTGATCAATTTTGCAAAAAGTTGTGAATTTTCGAAAAAAAACTTCTTTTATTCATATCTTAATAACACATGAACGAAAAAAAAAACTTAAAAGCTCTTCTTACTAAGTGTAATCAAGCATCAAAATTTTGATGGAATGAAAAATTTGAATTTTTATTCCCGTCCGTTTTGACGAAGACGGCTGCCTATGTATTATGAATCTGTAAAATTTGACAAACATGGATCTACGCGATCAATTGACCTCTATGATCTTGTCTAACAATAAATAATTTCTGTTGGGATATTTCAATATACACAATGTGAGTCAACATCTCGTATATTGTTAGAAAGTGTACAAGTCAACATCAGGTGACGTAAGATGAGAACAAACGCGACGAGAGAATAGAGATAATTCATTCAGTTGGCAACATAAAAGTCATTCCAGTAGCAGGATGAATAACAAGAAAGAAAGGAGAGAAACAGATGAAGCTGGAGGATATTAAAGCAGCTTGAAGACCACCCCCGACAAGGGAGGAGAGAGTTCATTTGTTTTCAAGGTGCGAGCGTCCCATCCAATATAAAGTAGCTTTTAACCCAGCCTCGAGGAACCCAAAGTGCTACCACCAGGAACAAGGCGGAGTTTGTCGAGGTGAGGAAGCTGGCACGCGAGCAATGCGAGCAGTGCAGGATTACGAGGGGGTGGAAAACTGAAAGAGAGACTCTGGAGTGAAACGTGGGAGTGCAGAGTCGGCTGCTGGAAACAGACATTTTCCAATTCCTGATCTGCACTAGCCCTCGGATACGTGTATCCAAGCCAGAAACGAGGTAAATTACGCGCAGCGAACGATTCGCCAAAGTTGCAGCGACTAGAAATGCATTTTGCCAAGACTCGCACAGCGAGGAGGCAGTGCATCCGGTGAATTATGGCGCCGATATGCAGCTCGAGTGTGTTTATGCCGAACTGTCCAGTGCAGGAGATTCAAGCCTGATGCGCCAATTACTCACTACTCTGATAATTGCTTGTTTAGATTTCGGATACGGAGCTGCGGGAATTCGCTTGCACCGAACGATGCTCTGAATTCGAAAATAAATTACGCACGTATCACTTGGACGTACATACAACGTGAGATGTCTTTGCTGCAGTTTCTATTCGCTTTGAGTCTGAAACACGCCATGTCAGAATAATTCTGCAATGCACATTCATTTGACATGCTTTAAGGTGCTTATAAAGAAGCGTCGTACACCTCGAAAAAGCGGGGAAGCAAAACTCTTATACCGCTCAAGCGATCGAAGTGAAACTTGGGCAGTTAATACCTTATTTTGGCAAAAAGCGGAGCGTCTTTTTACTTTTTCAAAATTTGGAAAAAAAATTTACAGATTGGTTACCACCCACACAAATTGGCCAAATTTTCACAGTTACACTGAATGGATCGAACTATCCGGTATGATGCCACTCGGCGGTGATGAAACACACATTTTGAGCCTAGTCCCATGAGATTTGATGGTGAAATGATGAAATGGCAGCTGATCTGGTTTTCGATTACGAAGTACACCAAAATCTCATTTTGGCGACACTTGTTACCGATCTTTTACGCCTGCCGGTAATTTTTTACCGACATTACACGCATACATTACCGGCATGCGCGTAATGTCGGTAACAAATGTCGCCAAAATGAGATTTTGGTGTACTTCGTAATCGAAAACCAGATCAGCTGCCATTTCATCATTTCACCATCAAATCTCATGGGACTGGGCTCAAAATGTGTGTTTCATCACCGCCGAGTGGCATCATACCGGATAGTTCGATCCATTCAGTGCAACTGTGAAAATTTGGCCAATTTCTGTGAGTGGTAACCAATCTGTAAAATTTTTTTCAAAATTTTGAAAAAGTAAGAAGTCTCTCCACTTTTTGTCAAAATAAGGCATTAACTACCTAAGTTTCACTGTGATCGCTTGAGCGGTAAAGGAGTTTTGCATCCCCGCGTTTTCGAGGTGTACAACGGGTCTTTACAAGCACCTAAGCTTCTGAATTGCAGTTGAAGGATTTGTCTCGGTGAAGTTGTTCCTACCTCTCGATTTACAACTTCACTCTACCTTGCACACATGTACGACTCAAGAACGAACCGTGCATTTATTTTTCAACGTTTGAGTACTTGTGTACCGACTCACCGTGCTGATTCATAGACCATGTATGTCCTTTCAAAGGATCATGTGTAGGTACACGCAAAGTCATCTCTACTGTTTATAAATGTACAACGCTATTTCGGTCAAAAGCAAGCAGCAAATCAGTTACATTTCAAGGTAATCAAGGTTACCAAAATGATGATGTAATGTTCAAGCTATTCGAAATTTCGCACCAAATTTTTCAAAATTCAACGGCGGTTTTCCGGTCCATCGCGAAGGCGCCAGTTTTGTTGAATTGGGACAAATATTCCCCAAAAAAAGGAAAACAAGGAATGCAAACGCGTAGCCGTTTTTCACGTTAAAAAAAACCGGCGATTTTTGACGTTGGCAAGTGAAACGTGTAAAAATTTCACACGCGGATGAACGCATGTGTGTCGAAGTGAGAATTCCTGCAGCGGGTGCAGGTTACGTGTCGGCGCGTTAACTAGGTTGGTCAATCGTACGTGGAATTTACACACGCTGACCACGAGAATGAGGGCATGACGCAGAGAAGTGTCGATAACACGCAAACAGGCGTCGAAAATCAGAATTCGAACGGTGTGCCGGGATATCCCAGCTCGCAGCATCCCTGCACCCATAACTTGCAGGAATAGTAGCTGGGCTGACGTTTTCTCGACGGTGAAGAGCGAGCGAACTTCTTCGTTGTTTTAACTCGAATTCCAACAGCAACAGCTGCTGCCCGACTTTAGAATGAAGAATACTCCAATACAATAGGTAAAGTGCTACCAATTTCGAACTTTGGGCTTTCCTACTAGACCGAATTCCTTATTGTCTAACTTCGTAAGTTCGTAACGAGGTTCAGTGTGGACCGAAAAATGTGCGTTAAGAAAGAGAAGAAAAGAGGTTTTTTCATGCAATTTTGTGCACTTTTAAATCCTCTCTCTTGTCTAGATATACAATGTATACTACATTCTACGGCAATTCGTATTTGTAACACATAGCGTTTTCTTCGCAGAAGAATAATCCTGTAATTATGTGTACCTATAACGTACAGAATTAGCCAAATTTGCGGTAAGCGGGTTTCTCATTATTTTTAAGTGGCCCGAAGACAAGTGTTCGGCGTAAATGTAACTACAACTCAACTCAGAAGGGACTGGAACAAAATGAAGGAGGAGTGGAAGGGACCTAAATTGAAGTTACACAATCCATAGGCCGAAGCACGTTTTATGAGCATTGGTTTGAAGATCACAGCTGCCAATTGAGTTCCTAATTTGATTCTAATGACACCTAAATTCCGGGTGAAGAGGAAAAGAGATGAGAGACAAATGATGAGCTGACTCTGTAAAATCGGTCTAAGGAAGCCTGCGGCTGTCGTTGTTGCCCTCGATTTATCCTGACGCAAGATGTTCGATTAGCAGATATAAGAAGCTCGCGAATAAACTGCTCCGCAAAATAGCACCAGAATTGACCTTTCCTGACCTTCCCTCATCACCGTCGAATGGATGAACGTTCGCCCCGGTAACTGCAATAGTGCAAACTTCGTTACCCAGGCAACGATATCTGCCAGTCTAATAAGGGAACCTAATTAAATCTCTATGATAATTGAGTTTTCATAGTTGTTATCGTTCGCTTCAGCCACTATTCAGACGCGGCAGGGCAAGGGATGGAGCTAGGAGAGAAGTCAAGAGAGAAGACAGAATATAGTAGAAGATATAGAAGAGATGTGCGAAAGCCGGGGAAGAGAGCGTGTTCTAAGGATCGAAGGTCGTCGTTGGTTGTCACGGAGACGTTTAGAAGCGCGTGCCGTGCCACCTTCGTAATTGAGATAATAGATCCGAACAAAGCCTTCGTTATCACCAGTTTCGCGCACCTTGTTGAGGCGCTTTATACATATATATTATATATATATATGAAGATTATGGGCACGTAAAATCACTGGGTTAAATACCCGAGTCGACAATCCTGTCGTCGTCTTCATATCGGCGTGTCAAATGAGTCAGGAAAGGGAAGAGACAAAAAGTAATATAATAAGAACAGTAATAATAATAAAGGGAATCGAAGGGCGAAGTTTGAGTGAAACGTTAGCAGGTAGGAACGGTTATCTTCCCCCGAAAAGTAATATTTGCACCGAAAAGTTTCTTCCAGAGATAGTTTTATCCATCGCAATTATGGGACACGCGTGGGGTTTATCACAGGCCTGAGTGTAGGTTCAAGGTATGTGGAATCGTATGAATGGAGGTGAATTTAAATGTTATAAAGTTCGCTTTTGAAAAGCTAGGGTAACGATGAGACCTTTTAAATGAGGTTCGAGGTTTTTTTTTTTTTTTTCATCGTTGAAAGTATATTACACAGAGAAAACTTTAAGCTGTAAAGGAGTATGGATTCTCGAGTATTCACTAACAAGTCATGGTCTCGATCCAATTACGAGATATCGAATCTTAGAATGCAGGAGCCACCGTCTTGCAGGTATCATATTCTATTGCTAACAATCAGACTCGATCTTCGAACGTCAATATATCGTTAAATCAGTTTTTTCTCCTGCACCACTTGTATGGAGAAAAGTATTATTCATGGAATCTCTTCGGCACGGTTGCAGGATAAACTCAACTCCTCGACAACAATTGAAATAAGTACTGCTGAAGCTCATCAGCTGTACATACCTTTGCGCCGAAGCGAATAACATCTTTGCTTGATCGTTACTTCATTCACCTATTTGAATCGGTTAACAAGTATAATCCCATAGTCCAGTCATTGAATCATTCTAGAAATGCAATAGTACAGTAGAAATGTCGAATTCGCGGTTTTGCAGAATCGTCCTAGACTTTGGCTCATTCAACTTAAACGACGGCCAATTTCTATTGGCGTAGAAGATTGTAAAAAGCTATTCGCGAAGCCACGGTATCTGGTTTTGTGCAATTGCGCTTGTCGAGGTGAAGCGCGACAGCAGAAAGCGATTGTCCAAATCGAGCGAAATGATCCGTCTTTGACCAGGCGATAACGCGGACGGAATTCGCACTCAATTAGTGCAGATCGACGCTGCATGCTTTAACGCACTCCCGAAACTGGTGACAAACGGTGGGATTTTTTGCACAAATTTTCACCTTCGATTTCCTCGATGATTATACGAATCGAAGGTGTGACTTGGGATCCAAAAAGGCGAAGAGGAAAGGAGAACTAGCCTCGAACAAGAAACGGTCATAATTTATCACCGGCTCAAGGCTCTGCTCGCCCCACGCTCATTCGCAATTAGTCACGGTCCGCAACGTCGTTTCTCCTCCGTTTATCGTTATACACCTAATCTATGCCCAGACATGGAAACGGACGTCAAGTGACAACAGGTTGAAATTGTTTATAATCACCGTTTCACTGTTCGTTCATAAAAGTACATGATTTACGCTCAGCGCGTTGTCATCTTGGATTCAAGTTTTTTTTTCCGAAGACAACTTTGTAGGAACGGCATGATTTATTTAAGTTAAAAACGATTTCCGACCGTCGTACTGACTTAAGTGACCGTGTATCCGCGGTCCAGACTCTGCAGCACGTCGCCCAAGACTTTGAACATTAATCTACTAAGAGTGCTAGAGTCTTCTAAATGCTAAATAAGCCAATGCTTGACTAACCTACATCATCGATACGATGTGTGAATTCTTGCAGAAGTTGGTCGGACGATGGGAAACAGAATGTTTCACTTTTGCTTCCTTCTCCGGCTATTTTCTAAGGAACGAAAAATCTTCTCTCACGCACCCTGCATTAGTCGGATAAAATATTAGGAAGAAGTGGCCGGTAAAGTGCGATCGGGCTCTTGAGTAATTTGGTAACATACAGCGAGCCTCGATCATTTCAACACGAGTTTCCTGATTCCTGATTAAGTCGGTGTTACACCGTACAACTGTGGCTAATTCGGTTCGTTCTTGCACGCGAACGAATCGTCAAGCATAATCATGCTCCGGTTACTTACCAGGGATATTCCGACAATCTGAGAGAAAGAGAGAGAGAGAGAGACGTAAAACGAGGAAAGGGGAAACCGGACGACATGGCATTAAGCTCGAACGTCGTGTTCTGAAAACTGGAGTTTCCAGCGGCCAGAGGTTAACATAATGATATGATAAGGCTTCAGATTAATCAGTAGAGTAGAATATTCTCCCAACATAAAAAATTATTCCAGGCTTTGGTTCGGTCCTATTTTGCGGTAAGAATATATGAGAGACAATTCCGTTTTCTCCCGAACACCGACCACTGAAATTTATTGGTGAAAGAATCGGTTCCAACAAATGCGGAACATTCCATAAGCATTCGACCTCCGACTTCTTTGTCAATTTTGAAAATGATTACACATTTTTTATTCCAAATTTACAAATTGGAAAATCGATCGAATATTGTTGTAAATATGTTGTAAAATGTACCTTACAACAAAATGAATTATTAGAAAAAAATTAATTGAATTGCCATGCTTGAGGTGCCTGAGGATCGACCCAACTCTTGAGATGAGACCAACGTTTTGGCCTTTTAGCTAACGAGATGTGCGTTTCAATTTGAGGTCAAGTTATTTGATACCTACTTGCCACCTAACCGTAATGAATTTAGGCTAAAGTACCTAAACCCAGTTTACATTTTGCGTAATTGTTTCAGTAATTTGAGCCAACCAAACCGTAGATTAACGTAATTTGAAACGTTTTCATTCGTGAATATCTGTAGTCTAACATATCTTGCTTAAAGAAGATATTACGTATAAAAAAATAAAATTTGTGTCCAAATTTCAGGCTATCTGAGTAATCATTTGTGTGAATATATTTCCAAAGGATTCAAAACATGAAATGACTCAAAACACTCCTTCAACGCAGTTTTTTTGGAAAAGGGTCGTCAAGTGCATATGCAATGCTTGTGTTAAATCGACCTAAACGTTGCACCCATCAGACCCCGTGATTACCGGAATAGTAAGGCTCTCTCATTGTTAGCGTGATTCAAATTTATACTCACCATTCCAAGATAATTACTGGACTTGAGTAATGGTCTATACTGAACGCAAGCGTAATGAGATAATGAAGTGGAGAGGGAGAGGCCAATTATTATCCACTCTGCTATGCTTCAAGAGAATATAGTTAAACTTCATCTATAACACATACATGCTATTGTTTCACTACGAGATCGCGGTCTTATGCTCATCCGCATTCGGGGAGAATTGTCTCTCGTCTATCCTGATGACGGACAAAATCGCGACTCGAGCTAAGTATCAGCCATTCTGAATTTGTAGACCTCGAAATGACCGCTAATATTTCAAGAGAATATCCGGGACTAATCCGCAAATCTATACGAATATCCAGCAATTTGATTTTTTAATTATCCAAGTAGATGGACCAATCGTTCAAAGAACTATTAGTGATTAATGCCAGCCAAATTCTCCATATAAATCGGGATTCACCAAGTTCTATCACGTTATAGATTATCATTCTCATGGCAAAAAGTTGACGATACTGAAGTTGAGAAATACACGAGTCCGTTTGTTACAGTTTGGAACACGTTACGCTGCAAGTATGTTTAAACTTCAATACCCACAAGCGCGATATTCTCTCCACGCAATTTCATCTCTCAGCTGTTCACGCGTTTCCATCCTCAAAGGATGCAGCAAGGACCTATCGCTCATGTGGCAAATATAGACACCTGACTCAACTGCAATTCGGTTTTCGTCAAAGCTTCTTCTACGAGGTAAAAGCTTTCCCGGCTGCATATAAAATTACGGTTACTATCGTACAAGGGTAGAAGAAATTGGTGGCTCGAAACGTGCGATCGACACGCAAAGAGTCTCCCAATCAACGTGAACGCTCGAAAGAGAGTTTTAGGAGAGTAAAAAATTAAGCTGCACAAACTGGCTTTCAACAAAGGGTTCCATAATTGGTTAACAAACACACTGCGGCTTCGTGATGTCTTGCAGGCTTACCCATCCACCCTTCCACTTTTGGCTAATGCCGGCTTTCCAGGTGAGTGACGATGCTCGTGGTTTCTATGTTCAAGTATCCCGGACCGAACAAGGGAGGAATGCAGTGGCTCGAATTCCCCGGGCGCAACTCTCCCGAGGGTCTGAGGGCTAATTCGTTTCGCGTTGTAGGGATGAGGGTGACGAGCTCTGCAGCTTTTCGCACTTTCACCTAATTAGCGCACAATCTGCACGCGTCTGTGTTGCTTGCGCTGCATGGATGCATGCATGTATCCACGTAGGAAAACCCTTCGAGTCTACAATGTTCAGCATCGCGAGAGAGTTACGTTAGAACCTCTTGTATCTTAATATGCTGCACTTAGTTCATTTGCGAAATCGGTAGGCGAGAGTATGAAAATATCAGAAGTTGAAGTTCGACTAGTACAACCGAAATCAATCGATTTCAATTGAATTCCAATGAATTCGTCTGAAGTGAAAAAAAGAATTTGGAGACCACAAAGTTCATCTACAAAAGCTTGTCAAAGAAATCATCAACTTATACTTAACTTATATATTTTCAATCACCTGAAATGTGTGTGCTTAAAAGCCTTTGAAAAAAGAAAAAATGTCCCACGTGCGAATTGAGGGAGCTGTGAATCATCAAGAGCAGAGAAGCTATCTCCAAGTTCCAAGTAAATGGTAAAAAAATTCAATCTCTCTGAATTATTACAGGTAATTACCAGGATTTGAACTTGCATTGTTCCTTATTCCGTAGAATTTTCAATCTAAGAATTCAAACATCCAAGAAAACATTTATTTCCAAAATTTTTACCGAGAGTTAAAAAAATGTCATGCCAATGGAAAAAGTTCGGAGTTTCGGCGACGCGTTCCCTAAACTTATTTAAACTTGGTCAACTCAAGTTGAACCTTTTAAAGCTTGACCCAACGTCTCACCGTGCTCAGAGCCCTTATGTGCAATTTTTGAGGCGTACGTCATAACTATTCCAGAGTCGATTTTCAGCCGGTATGATTCCATCTCTATTTTCATCCCTCTCTCTGTCTCTACGTCTTTTTCCCTCTTTGCTTTGTCGGCTTCTCTCTGTATGCTGGTCGAGTACGAGCCCGCGGATTGGCCTGAGAACGTGCTTGGTCGACTGTTCCGTGTATATATGTATATGGTGAGAGTAGTTCCTCGATGGGAGCTTCTCCGAGAGGAAACTGTCGAATTTTCGGTTTAACTCCCTTGAATTCGAACCGAACCTAACCGAAACTTCAGCGACACTGGGATCGAACGCTTCTATTCTTCAGATTCAACCTATTACGTGGACCTTCGTCGAGCGACCCTTCCTCCAACTGATCATATATGGGGCGTTCCATCTCAACTCAAATTTATCGGTCCGACTTTGGTCATTTGTTACGTTTTTTCCCTTTGATTTGATTTCCATTTCCTTGTCTGCATCATAAAAATTTAAAACGGTTTCGACTTGAGCGAGAATTATCTATATTATACAGACAATAATTTCACAGATTCGGAAGACTTTTGAAAGGTTGAGATGCAATAATTATTATCGGTCTAATTTATCTTTTCGTTTACAGTTTGCAATTAAGAATTGCAGACATAAAAATCCTAGCATTTGCGTTACGACCCAATTTGAAAGTGAATTTTCTTATAAAAAGCTAAAGGGGCACGTTTATACAAAGGGAGAAAAAGATAATGACGAAGATGCGATTCGCGAAAGAGAACAATAGTCTGTGTGTGTGTACCGGCTCAATTAACTGCTTTTGTTTATCAAGAGACAAACGGCAAGTGAGCATAAAAATATTTTTTCACTTTCCTTTTTATACAACCCTTCATTTAATTACTGTGCCCAGCGCTCGGTTGAAATGGTGAAGATAAAGAAGAAAATGAATAAGAAAAAACAAGGCGGAAAAAGAAATAGAGAAATAAAATAAAGAAGACCCTCCAGCGTCGCCGCTACTTTTAAAACGGTTTACTTTTCCCCTTGTTTTTTTTTATTCCCTTACCCAGTTTCAAGGGGGTAAGAAAAAAAAAACCTAAAAAAACCTCCCCCCTCCCCCCCAAAAAAACAAACAAAAAAACGAAGAGCGTAGGCGTATATATAGGCTGCTGCAGGGCACGAGTGTAACAAAATAAAAAAAGAACTACAAGGGTTCTCTCTTTCTCAGTGACCTGTTTCGCGAATGAATATTCACGAATTCCCGTTTATCGCAAGAAATCTGTTGTAGCTTTAATACGCGCGCATACGCTTAATTTTCGTAGTATTCAAATTTGAGCCGGTGAGATTTAGATTAGAATATATCTGATATCTACCCTTGGCGACACTTAATGAAGCAGGGAGAAAATGGATGAAACACTCACAAGTTAAACGGTGAGTATCAATAAAGTACCAATTCAAATCTCTGCGTGGAATAAAAATCTTTACGTGCAAAATCCGCGGGAGCTTAGGAAGCGAATTCATTCAATATTTACGCAATAATCCTTTTAAAATTATAAGCTAATCTCGTTCTCGACTCGAGATAGAATCTCGCGTGTTTCAAACTCTCGCAGGGGTCAATCGGGCCTCTCCAAGCGGACTTGGCTACCTGCACAAGGGAGGCGGGCTGCATTGAAAGGGACGTAGAGGGTGCCACGAGCCATCCTCAACCACCCTTGCGCGGCCACCCTTCGCTTGAATCGATTACCGGAGAACGATGCCATGTCCATGTAGAACCACGTACCTGCATTCTGAATACGAAGACAACGGGTCGTTGCACCGCAGCTTTCCGTGTTGCAACGTTAAACGTGCATCCGAAGGCTTTGTTTTCACGTAATAGATATCAAGTGGTGTGTTGTAAAATTGAATATTTTTAATAAAGTCTCCTGAATAAAGGAGCCATTGTTGAGTAAAATCAAACCAATTTATGGGATTTTTGTTTATATTGTTTAAACCAATGGTCAAATCAGCAATATAATGATTTGTTATTATTTTAGGATCGTTGATGAGGTTTCATGACTTTGCGGAATTTTTTAGAGAGCTTTTTAAAGCACCAGGCACGAGTGACCTCACATTACCATTTAAAGGTGCCGGAAAAAATGATACCATTTAAGGGTTAACCATCTTGAAGTGATTTGAAGTAAAGTATCGATATCCGATAAGCTTTTTCTGTAATTCGAGTATTTTCTGTTTTGAATTTTCGAAGAGATTATCGAAGCTCGCGAACAGACTAATTTGACAAGTAGCCAATGTATGACTAGCTCGTAATACAATAAACGAAAAGTATCGATTTTTGGCTAACCAATTTGCTAAATTTTTGCTTACAGAGGTAATTCTGTTGGCAGAACGTAACTGAAATGGAATCTTATCAATTAAAATGAAGGGTGCCTTGAGTGACGAAATTAATCTTTTGACAATTAAAAACAACAATAAAGAAAAAGAAACGGTACAATATTTCAAGTATAATGTTGTACTTTCTTCAAGTTCGCGTGAGTGTCGTGAGATAAAAGAATGAAGAAAGGGGAACGGTAGACGAGAAAGTAAAAGAGAAAAGAAAAGAAATAAATTACAGAGAAATCATTACACCGTGGAATCTGTGGTTCAAGTTGAGGGGCTAAGAAATTAATTACGCAGCCAGGGATTCCTCCGCAATGATTAATGGATATGGCGACATTGGTCCATGGAGCGAAGTGAATGAATTGCAACCCGATTGTTAATTGCCGATTCCCCTGTCGGCTAGTGTAAAAAATGATGCCCGAGCCGGGATCCGGGTTGAATTACAACGCTAATTATAGTCCACCCGTTACTTTGGGTGAATGATTTTTATACCGTATATCTACAATCTGCACGTAATTATTTTCCTTATACTTCCGTCCTTAAGGACTCGTATTATTAAATTCTGTACTTATCGAATGTAGGGGAGGGTGGAGCAAAGTGGGCCCATTAAGAAAATAATCCCTAAAATCAGAATAAAATGTTTAGAGTAATTATGATTTCCGAATAATTCATATTTAATAAAAACTCAGGTGGTTAATTTTATTCCTTGTTATATAAAAAATTCTATCTTCGCATATTTATACGGGTGATCAGCTTTCAGTCGAAAAGTCAATGATCGAAAGATTTATTATACAGCAGACGTCGTAAGTGTACTTCGGTTATTTTAATTTATCTCATTGGAATATGAAACGAAGATGAAATTTAAAAAAATCGATATCTTCCGAACGACTGAGCTAGAATGAAATATTTTCTAAACCCAGACGCGTTCTGAGAGCTTTTAGAGTTTTATTGATTCTCCATCTAATGTCGATTTGATATTCGAAGAAACGTCGGTATCCTGTAAACGAATGAAAATTTAATTTTACGAATGAATATCGAAGATTTTTGAACCTGTCGTTTCAGTTCTAGTTTCAATATAATTGCGATTTATTTTCAATTTGCCTTTCCGGTGCTGCATCTTTCATTTTCAAGTCCGTGATTTCGTCGCGCAATTCGTAATAAGCTGTCCCAAAAATCGTCGAAATCAGCTTCATTGTGAAAAGTAGTAAGTTTATTGCTTTCCATGCATCGGCACAGAATGCTACAAAAGAGCTTCGTTTTGTTTGAAAATACATATTTCATCGGTTTCACACGATTTTTGTCATTATACGTAGTATGGCGCTGAAGTAGAAAACCGAAAAAAGGAAATATCAGGTTTCTTTCGTTTATAAATATAAGAATTTTTCATTTTACTTTGTTCTGATTATTTATGCTTATAAATAGCATCTGCTTTCCCAAAACTTTGGCTCCGTTCTTTTCTCAACTATACCCTTAATTAAAGAAATTTTTTTTTCAAGACCTCTTCTACAAAAGTATTAAATTCTATAATAAGTTTTTTTGTCAGAACCCTCCAAGAAGGGTAGCGTTTCTAAGCTGTCATCAGATCTTATAGAAAGTTCATGTGATATTTTCACAATTTGCGATAGTTCACAAATCTTGAAATATAATTCTGTACTTAAGTGTACCAAGAAGTCTCAGCTGCATAAAAATTTTACGAAGATCCAATGGGAGCTTCATGTCCAATTGTAAAAAGTAGAAGGTTAATTGATTAAAATGTGACACCCTATACTCCTTCGAATCTCGTTTGCAAAAATAGGAAAGTTATATTGGACACGTGTATCCATCAATTAGATACTAATTATGATTAATAATTAACGGGAACCAAATTATGGTCTGATAGCTCAACTTGGTTAACGGAAATTACCAAGAAACTAAATTCGAAGGCAAGTGCGTGGGCCGAATCCTTTGCTGGGCGGAACGAGCCCGTGAATATTTTTTTCTCTTTTCTTTTCTTTTTTTTTTTTTTATTATTTGTTTAATTATTACGAGTGCCTAATTGCGAATGCAGTGAAACAACTGATGAGAGAAAATACTGTCCAACAATAGATTAGATTTTGGCTGGCGCAGTAGATGCCGATCATTTTCAGGTCGCTCGTTCAGCACGAGTGAAAGAGGTACTCCGATAGCTCTCGTTGCCAAATAAAATGTCCGTCAAAAAATCATTCAACGCTTCAGCCTCCGCAACGTTTGCGTCGCATCGCGATTGAATCGGACGCAACGAGCCGCACGAGATGTTTTTAATTTTCGTGAAACGACATGAATCTCTCTATAATTTGAGAAATAATAGCATGGATATAATATTTTGTTAGAAAGATGATTTAATGCGGTTATTTAAAATATCAAAGTACCAAAAACAAATCTTCTTTTCCCTCGCCTCAGCGTTTCGCATGCATCTATAAATACTTACGTCCAATTGCAAAATGATTTTGAATATAAATTGGGTTCTTTAAATTCCGTTCTTTCTTATATTTATATGTATATAATAGCCACCGAAAAACTCACCCTCGCAAATTGCCTACACAGATATTTTCCCCTCCTGAGACTTCAGGCTGACTCTGGGCAGAAGTATATCACAGCGTGTAAGAGGGCTTCTTCGAAAAATGAACAGCCTCGAATTAACATAACGTTGTATATTCCCTGGTGCCCACCGAGTTCGGGCAAAGTTGTGTAGCGCGAAAACTAGACTGAAAAAAGTTTCTACCTTCTCTCGGCCTTCATACTGCTCCGAATGAAGACGAAGTACAACATGGATTCAGTCGTTGTCTCATCTATGGTTGCCAGGCCATTTTCATGATGATCAAGTGCAATTTAAGATAATTAAAAAAAGGATCACAGCAGTTATACCAACTGCATCACAATCTGATATTCAATGTCTTGCAAAACAAAAGTGAATGTGATGTGATAGTACGAATAAACGGCTGAAAAATGGATAAATTTTGAGAATTTATAGCTGGGAAAGTAATTGTTCAATTCCATTGAGAATTGTTTTATCCAAAAGTATGTAAATCGAGTTTCATTAGAATATTTATTCTTAAAGAATTATTTAGTAAGAAGTATTAAAACGATGCAACTGATTTACTTAAAACTTGGAGAAAGTATTCTTGGAATGATCGATTTTCTGATCACTTTTTCTATTATTTAGTCTGATGTCCCCCTTTAATTACTCCGATGACTCTGCAGTAATGCATCTAAAAAAAAAAAGAAACGACGCAAAGATTCCGGCGCCGAGATTTAGTATTCTAGGTTAAATTGCAGGAACTTGGCGAAGAATCCTGTTCTCGTGAAAATGAAATGAGTTTTGCATATCAGGATTGGTATACAGCGACTCTACGTGCATTCAGGTCGCTCCGCGCCGCCATTCCGATGCATTGAATGATTGAGAATACTCGCCGTCATGACTGCAGTGAAAAAAGAGAGACAGAGATGATGCGAGAGGGAGTTGCATTGAGATGAGGGAGACAGAGAGAGGGAGAAAGTGAGATGCATAGATATATAGATGCTAAGGTGTTTGAGAAAAAAATAATTTACGATTTTCCACAGTGGCATCCCTTAGAAAGTTTGTTTGGGTTTGAAGAAATTTTTTTTTTAAAGATGAGTGTTCTACGTTACGTGTGAGATCACGTTTAATTGATTTTTTACTATTTTTCACATTGTTTTGAATTGACGATGAAACACGCTGTAGCATTTCAATTATTATTTTTTTCTCCCGACATTTATGTTCAACCCAAAGATCACGATCCATAACACAATATCGTATCATCCGAAAATCTCATTCTCCTGAATTGAAAGTTCATATCAAATTCAACTATTTTATCATGAGATTGACGATGAGTTAATAATGAAAAAGTCGTCAAATACACTTCTCAAATATCAATTGAAGACCTAATATTACAAGTCTGGGTAATTTTGTGACGTAAATTGATATTACGATTAATGTAAGCAATAAAAAAAAGTCATTTCTTCACGATACTTCGTGAATTCAAAAAAAATGTGAAGAAACGAAAAATCAACTAAACGCAATCTTCCACATAATGTAGAACAATCATCTATATCTCACTATAAGTACATACATATATATATATATATAAAGATGAATGGATGGACATATATATCGTTTTATTCATACCCACGTGATGCTCGAATATATACGGATTGCTTAGGCGTCAACGAAAAGAACAGCCTTCGGGAGAATAAAATTTTATTTTTCAAAGTCAAAGAAGATTAGTTTTGTCAACTTCCGAGATTTGACTCTTCCGTTAGTATCTTCACTCCTCATTCCTCGAGATAACCTGAGAATTGCAGGAGGAGGATGATGTGCTAAAATAGCTTTGATAAAAGACGGAGGTTCGCAATGGGACAAATCTGCTGAGACTGGAGCCTTTACCCAATCGTCATAACGCAAAGCACTTTCCAGAGTTGGGGAAGCACTGGTGTATTCAGTCAGTGGTTGGGAATGGCCAGCAAACAAGCAAGATGATCGGTAGGGAATCCAGGATATTCCGTAATGACAGATCATCGATACCACGTGCGTGAGAACTAAGGTGATTGATCACAGCCAGATGTGGATCGATGGGCGAAACGTTTTTGAAGTAACAAAGATCGGACATCTCTGAGAGACAGATGCAAAGTGATGTTGCAGATCATCTATCGAGAATCCAAGAGAGAGAGAGAGAGAGAGAGAGAGATACAGGATATTTATTGTAATTACAAAAGACCCGCAGCAAGTGCGTTGAGATGGTTCATCAAACCAATAATAATCTAAAACTTCTTAGATTCTAGTACATAATAGAGGAAAAACAAAAGCCAAATAAAAATAACAGAATAAATCGAAAAATGAACAAGATGAAATAATACTAATCGAAAATAATAATGAGTGATACAGATACTTAAAAAAAAAAAAAAAAAACGTTGCAAATTACAATCTCTCGGAGAGAGAGGGAGAGAGAGAGACACGCTTGATCGAGATCCCTGCAGTTCGACCGGCAACGCCTACGTACTTCTCTAATCATCCATGTAATTCATTGATTTCAATACAGTAGACATCGTGATTACGATACATATTATTACGGAAAAAATTTGCTGTTCGACTTGCGGCAATCACGAACATAAATCATGATTATCGCACGAAAGAGTTACGAGAAGCGGTTACGAGAATTAAAAATTATAGATTGTAATCGAATTTTCTTTTTTTGATATAAATGATGCTGCAGATTACTTTTCGTCGAATAGAAAATTGGCTTACGGAAGTCAATGGGAAATTCGTTATTGTGCTTCATAACTCGAATATGAATTGAAAAGAGAGAAACGAGTCATTTATACGCCACTCAATTGGCAACAAGCGATATCGACTAGCTGGAAAATAAAATGACAGGCTTCGTTGGGCACAAGATTTATTATACACGTTATACCGATTGGCCATAAGAATCTTTGAATAAATTCAGCCAGGCCAGCTGATTACACGCGTCTCGATTAGCCACAAAATTTATCGAGCACACCCCCTGGCTTGGATCACATATATAGGTATACAAGAAATTTAACGAAGTCAATATTTCACGTTATCAATCGAAGGCCGCAACGGGGGCTGAATAATTTCAAAGCGAAGAGGGTTTGCTATCTGATGAAAACTTGGAAAATTGCGTGATATAGAAAAAAACGAGAATTATGCATATGTATACCCGATTCAGCTTTACTTGAAATTAATGCTTCGTAAAATCAAGCTGCAAGTACTGCAAAGTTGATTCAAGTAAATTGTATTCCACACTATTGAATACTTGTTGTAAGGATTAAAAAATACAATTTCGAATTCTCACTCACGACTGCAAGGAATCCTGAACGACATGTGCTCTTAATTTCTTCTTGTCTTTTTTTTCTTCCATCCTTATTCCTACGGCACCGAATTCCCTGAACGCAGATCCTAGTCCGGATTTGGTCCGAGCCACAGGAAACAGGCGGTAAGAGCAAGATATATCAAGACCGAATCGAGTCAACCGCAAGGATCAACCTGCGAGGTCAGGCGTCAGGATCGGATAGCTTCATTCGTTTCGCTAACCGCTTCGGAGTCGGCAGGATCAAATGACCGGTCTAAAGGGCTCGGAAATTACACGTTTCCTCCAGACAACCACTATCGTCGTTTAGCGAAGGATTCGTCTATCTAATTGGTGGAAGCGGGCGCCTTTTTAAAGCAGGAAAAAAAGACGCAACAGAAATTTTATTTTATTTTTTATGAATCGTACATTTGACTTGTTTCATAGATATAAGAGATTATTCTTTGTCTTATCCTTATAAATTGTAAATCACTTTTTTTACTTTGTTTCGAAAAAAAAGTTGCGCAAAATGGAAACGTCATAACTTGGATTATTCTTTCACTCTTACTAGATGATGGTTAAAATTCTAGCAAAACTTTTCCGACACAGGTTGAAATGCAAATGTGCATAAACTCCCGGTTTTCTTTCTAGCTTATGTGTTTTTCTGGCAGATGAATTTTTGCTGCATGAAATTAGCTGCAGTAAATACCGGTGGTGTTCTCGTTACGACACGCTTAGTGCCGTTGAAAATTACTGTTTTTGTAAACATCACGTTTTTATTTGAATTTTATAATTGGCCCAGACTAAACAGATAAAGTTCTGAGACACCGTAGATGCAAATATTATTTTTATATAAATATTAGGCTAATTTCATGATCATGAAACGAAGACTGACTCTTTTTAAGGTTTTTTTTCTTATACACAACACGTCGATTACTGCACGTCGGAATAGACAAGACTTCACGTGGTATGCTTTAAAATACACCCGAGTTCCAAGATTTATCTCATTTTCCGCAATCTGAGTAATCGAATCGTCCTTATTTTCCTAAAATTGTCATGCTAGGCTGCAAATGTATTCGGGCCGAGGTTGAAATTCCGATTTTGAAATTTCCGAAGGCCTGAAATTCCGATGTTTTCGGTGGCGAAACGTAAAGTAAATTCCGAAAGTGCAAAGTTCCGGAAGTTCCGGAAGTAGAAATATTAAAAAATCTGAAACATCGAAATCCTGAATAATCTAAAATATTCTGTTCCGTGAGTTTCTGGATTGGTAAAATTTCACCACTTCAACCTTTCTTTGTTTAGGATTACAGATACTTTTATATTCGGAATCCTGGTTATTCTGATTTTCGGTTTCTCTGATTTTTAACGTCAACTCGTTGATTAAACTATGCTGTGTGAGTATATTTTAATCATCAGAATTTTGCTCTATCGAAAGTTTATTTTTCTTTACTTTTCGTAACTAATATAAGACACTTTTGCGTAAGTAATATAAAAATTCATTCTTCAGCTCTCGGCATTGAAAAAAAAAAAAAAAAAAAAAACAATAAATAACTCTCTAAGACA
The DNA here is from genome assembly GCF_021155765.1 of Diprion similis. Lineage (NCBI taxonomy): Eukaryota > Metazoa > Arthropoda > Insecta > Hymenoptera > Diprionidae > Diprion > Diprion similis. The sequence continues at coordinate 4,356,245 of NC_060106.1, forward strand.
AATAGAAAAATAATCGCCATAGTTTATATAACTCAGCAATTTCTCAGGACCAAGTAAAAGTTCTAATTTTTTAAATGAGTCGTTTAAAATTTAAACCATATTTTTCTGTGTATAATAATAATAATAATAATAATCAGTGAACGGAAGTACGATGCGAGAGGAAAATTGAGAACAAGCCGAACGGATTGTTCGATATTTACGACGGAAACGCAACTCAGCAATATGTTTTTATTCGTAGGTACGTAGGTATATTGCCCAGATGGGGGCAATATAAAGGAAGATGTGAGAAAAGGTGAAATTGCGAGGATACGAATCGTGCCTGGCACTTGATATCAAGACGGAAAACCAGGAGGTACAGTACAGTGCGTGCTGTGCAAGGTTTCCGTGGCGTGCTTCATTCCGCCATGTTTGAATTGTTTACACGCTCCTAAACGTGAATTTTACGATTCAAGTGATTCATCGTATTTTTTCTTACACTTCTTAGATTATACAGATCGAACGAAACAATGATTCGACGGATAAATTTCTTGGATATCTATACTCGTATAAGCGACGATGACTTATTTATAATTTTCGTTTTCCCTTGTATTTTTCGCCGCTATTTTTTCCTTCCTACTTCCCCTTCGCAAAAAGAATTCTAAGGGTGCTGCCTTATTTCCAGATTTTTTTCCACGCTATAGATGCTTCAACCCTTATTTCTCCATCTGTCAATTCTCTCGATGTACGTACTATATCAGAGCATATGGGATATTCCACACCAATTCAACTTGGAATTCTAACCCTCACCACTTAAGTTCCTTATTCATCTTTTATCTTATGTAAGAATATCGATTCGAATTTTCAAATATATTCATCAATCTTCTTTACTCTAAGGATTTGCGAAATAATATAAAGATCAGCAGCCTTTCTTTCAAATACACATTTTCTACTCATCCTCAATGCATGTTCGAAAGAATATTCAATCATTCTCTGACCTTCCGAAAATTCTTCCATTTTACTGTTAAATTTTCCATAAGTCGCTCGATTCTGATTCCCTGCTAGGAAAAATATTATCCCCTTTCCAAAGTGCCTTTTCTTCCATTTGCTTTTTTCTTTTTTTTTAGGGTGGTGCAAAAAAACCGACTATTTTTTTTTTTTTGAGTCTCGTGTGACAAAATGTTAGTTTTTGATGTTTTAAGAGCCCACTCCGAAGAACAGTGCAAAAAAAAAAAATTTTGAAGAGGTCATTCCACATTTTTTAAAACGTCATAAATCGTCAAAAATCGATTTTTTTTTTAATTTTTTCTCGTTACGGTATAATTTTATAGACAAAAAAAAAATAAGTTTCCGAAAGTTTCAGTTCAAAATTTGAATTTTGAAAGGTCGCTCATAATTTTTTTTCAATTTTTTGGTGCATTTCTTTAGATCTTTTCGAGGGACCTTTTAATATTCATATTAAAATATCTTACATTTTTTTTCTTTAATTTAGTAAGAAAGAATCGATAACAATACACCACGACATGAATTAAAAATCGAACAAAATACTGAAAATGTAATTTTTTTAATTTAATTTTTTGACGATTTTTGACATTTTAAAAAATTTGGAGCGACCTCTTGAAATTTTTTTTGTGAGCTGTCCTTTGCAGTGGGCTCTTAAAACATCAAAAACTAACATTTCGTCACACGAGACTAAAAAAAAAAAAATGGTCGGTTTTTTTGCGCCACCCTAATATATATATATATATACCGAACTCATTTCATATATATATATATTATTATATATATATATATATATATATATATATATATATATATATATATATAAATGAGTTTCGGAGGTGACGGAGTCGTTGACTGAGTCTTTCAATAAATTGGACCAAATCAATTTCGACACTCGTCTGTTGTTCCCCGGAGTGCCACGGGAGCCGAGGAAAAGAGACGGGCGAAGCGAAAGGGGGATGCGAAATAGCGGGAGGATTTATCGATCTCCCAGCAGGATTCGGTAAAGCGAAAGCGAAATTAGCCGAAATTGGCATTGCCTTCCTCTGAGCGGTGGCCCCTGGCCTCTGGCCTTCCTCAAATGGCGAAGACCGGCCGTCGAGGGAACCGAACTTGGGAAAATCGAATCGTTGATATACCGATCAGGGCGGGCCGCGTTCCCAATTTGTACATGCAAGCAGCGAGACCCGAGTTCACCGATTTATCCGTTCTCACAGAGATTCCGAGAGAATCCGGTTGGCCATGCTTCTCACAAGTTTGGTTTCGCGACCGGTGAAAATCCACTTACGACGCGATGCCAATCTGTGCAAATCAGAAAACCGCCTGGCGATATCGAGGATTGGTCAAGGTCAGTATTGATTTTGTGTTACACTGTTAGAAAAATTTGAACGAATGTAATGTCTAGGGTGGGCTTTTTTTTACAGTGAAAATATCGTTCAAGATGATGGAAAACAAATTCTGTGAAAGTTTGAGATCTTAACATTAATATTAAGAGGTGCCTCATCGCCATTTTTGATTTCCCATTTAAATAACACAGAAATTTGTTTTTGTCAAGTTTGGAATTTTATTGCGTTTGAACGAATAAACTAGTTGTAGAAATCAATACATGTTCTTGTAGGAAATTGAACGATCTACAAAAAAGGTCTCATGCGATTTTTCGCCAAGTCGATTCGTTTCAAAGTTATCCAAGGTTAAAGTTCAACCTCAAATGATATACGACGACTTCCACAATTTTTTTATATTTCATCACGAAATAAGTCTCAAAAACATAAAACATCATATTTTTCGTGAAGTCCATCAATTGTTCTTTGATAAAACATCGAGATGTTTACTAATGATTGTGAAGAAAATTGTTTTTCCTTTTCGAAAACTCAAACTTTTCACGAAATACTAATAATTGTGAGGAAAATCGACTTTCCCAACAATTATTAGTATTTCGTAAAAATTTTAATGTTTTGCCAAAAAAACACTTGATGAACTTCATGAAAAATATGTGTCATGTTTTTGAGCTAATATTTCGTATATATACCATTTGAGGTTGAACTTTAACCTTGAATAAATTTTAAACGAGTCGACTTGGCGAAAAATCACATCAGACCTTTTTTGTAGATCGTTCAATTTCCTACAAAAATATGTATTGATTTTTAGAACTCGCTTATTCGTTAGAATGCAATAAAATTAAAAAAGAAAAAATTTCGTGTTATTTAAATGAGAAATAAAAAATCGCAAAGAGGTACCTCTTAATATTAATATTAAGATCTCAAACTTTCACAGAATTTGTTTTTCATCATCTTGAACGATATTTTCACGGTTACGAAAAAAAAAAAAATTTTTTTTTTGGCCCATCCTAATAATGTCCCAGCAAGTCCACTTCATATTGTTGTTATTTGTTATATTTCTGTTGATGAATATGACACAAATTTTTTTAGTTTTAACATTCAAGTTGTTATATCAACATTTAATTTGTTGATATGACAAATTAATACAACTAATTTTATGCTCTTTTTCGACTTTTATGTTAATTTTAACGTTCTTGAAATAATTTTTATTGCATGCATATGTATGTGCAGGCATGTACTGTATGATTCTAACTTCTAAATTAAAATATAAAAATAAATATATTTATATAACAAAATAGTACTGTTTTCTCTGATTTTTGTTATCAAAAAAATATGACCTTTTCGTTTATCAAAATAATTATAGTTTTTGAAAGCAGCACTTTTACTACATTTGTTTCCCAAAAATACGTATATTTAGCTATGCAATCCCGCAAGAATTTTATTTTTACATAAAAATTTGTTTTAGTTATGGTTTTTTAAATGAAAATGGATTTTTTATCCATTTTCTTTTACATTAATTGGACCATAAAAAAGGAGATTGCAGAAGTATTTCAGAAATTTTTCAGATTTTTTGACGTTTTTTTCTAAGAAAAAATATGAGGAATTTTCTTTTTTTTTTTCATTCATATTACGGACGGAGGGTTAAATCAACACAAAACTTTTAGTGAGCCTGCTGGGAAATTTTTTTTCTAACCGTGTTCAGGTTTGTTTTGAAACTGTCGTCAATTTTCCGAATCGATCTATTCGAGCACGAAGCGAGTGATCAAAATCATCGAAAAACGCAATCGTCACAATAATAAGCGTTTTCAATTTTGGATCAGCGCATGTATCAAATCTCGACAAGTTGATCTTTCGATGAATCTTTGATTCATATCATCTGGACATTTCATCCGTTAGTTATTGATCTTGAACAATCAATCGCAAAGTAATAACAGAATGCGAATTTTTTCAACATTACATACCTGACGTAGGTATATCTAGTGAAATGGAGAGGAAAATTCACTTCGGGAAAATTTTGAATAAACAATCCCAATTCATGTAAAAAACAAAAAAATGCTTAGGCATTCGCTTCCGGCCTGCAGTGCAGCTTTAATACACTCAAGGTGGACCCTTTTGGGGGGTTGACGTTACCGTAGACGAAAGAAAGTGGATCGAACGTCGTTCTAAAGTTGTCTCTACCTATAAATATGCGTAACAGGCCCAACTCAGGGTTCATGATCGCCGGCGTAAGGATGAAATCGAGGCCGGAACGGAGAAGCGATCGGGAAATCGCCTCGAAGAAAAGCCAAGGCAAAGACCCTCAAATGCCTTTGATATGACATCGCGGGAATGGCAAAGGAAGGGTTCGATCGCAGGAAATCCAGAAGCGATTTTGACAAGTTATGGTTGTTGTTTTTTTTTGGTTTGAAAAGCTCAGCCACTCTGGCGTGAAATAATATGTGGTGAAAATAAATTGTACGATGGTGAAGTGGATGTAGTTCACCGAATAGATGAACGGTTTGAGCCAACCGTTATTTTCGCCTATGAATTTTCCACTAACTTAGACACTTTCCCAGATAGAGAAGAGGCAAATGCTTGCTATTTAACGATGAAAAACGCGCTAAGTTGAGACTCGGTCGCCTATCTCTTGAGTAAATCTTTTAATACCCTTCAGGGAGGATTTTCTCGCCTTTCTCACCGGGCTGAAAACTTTTCAGGCCTCATTTGCTGAAACGCTTTTTACCTATATTTGGATTAACTACTCTGACTCTGATGGTGAAAGAGAAAAATGAAAAGAATACCTCGCTGCAGTAACGTATTCCCCCACTTTTCAACGCGGGGTTTTACGACTCGTTCTTTACCTTAATTAATTCATTATTAAAACCCTCGGGGCTTAGCCGATTAGCATTTCGATTACCAAGAACGTTTTTTCACTTTTTCGCTGGTCCTTGGGTATATATTACGCGAAAAAGGACTTCCTGCACAGTCACCATAAATTATCTTCTCGGAGCAGCTAATCATTATTAGTCATAAGTGCAAGCTCTTCAATATAATTTAAATTAATGAAATAATTAACGAAATAATTTTCTGAAATGAGAAACAAAATCTAAAAAAAAAAAAGAAAAAAAAAAGGAATGGTAGTCAGAAACATGTCAAGATAAAGAGTAAATATCACCATTGCTTAAATTCACACAGCTTTTCAAAAAATTTTAACTTCGAACTGCTGACACGTTATTTATTGCCGCAGGTTTCAAAGGACTCTGTTCAATCACTGATCGATGCGTAATTCTTTCAGTGTCTCTGCTCCTGATTCTGATGATAAACCCTTGCGTTCCGACCAAAATACGTGCCACGAGCTTCTGACGGTAAGACTTTTTGGATAGGCAAGCCCTTGTATGATCATCCCTTAAAAATAAGGACAAGGGATGATCTGCGCTCTGGCTAGCGAAGCGAAAACTATCTTTCCTGGGTAAACAAAGCCCGCTCTTAGGCCATCGAGTGACATATAAGAGGGTGAGGCAGGCCGAAGGGTAGAAAATTTCTGTTTGAAAACTACTGAATCTAGCCTGAAGGGTTTCTGTCGGTGAAGGTATGCACGAGTCTTAAAAGAATCAGGGACAAAGGGTGAAGGAAAACAAGTGGATAAAGAAATGATTTGCAAAACGTCAAGGCTTTCAATTTGGCGAATTGAGACTCAACCCGGCTCATATTTATTCTAATTCTTCCACTGGGGTTAAAATTCTTCATTCTACGAATAAGTTTCTATATGAAATAAAAGATTGATACTTTTGCCTGGCAAGTAAATTAGAGTGCATTTATACTTTATTTCTATATTCATGATCGAAAACCTCAGCGTTTTTTAGTGGAATGCAACAGATTTTCAGTATTTTACTGTTCCAAAGAAAATTTATATTTAAATATTTTCTGGTAAGTTTAAAAAACTAATAATCTTGAATCAACAATCAATCTTATTTCGAAAATAAAACTGGCCAAAGTTTCTTTTACCAAAATCGAAGATTATCATTATAATAGGCACAATACATGTCGATTAAGTTGGGTTATAATTTTCGATGCAATTTTTTATGTATTTTTGTGTAAAAAGTTGGGTTACTATTCAGAATGAATGAGTTATCGTCATTTGCTGATTATTCAATTCAATATTCATCAGCATTTTGTAAATTAACTAAAGAAAATGGCTCAATTTTTATTACCTGAGGGAGAATTTATTGAAATCACAACGATGTTTTATCTCCAAATATCCTGCTTCAATCTCAAAATTCAATTTTTAACTTTTAACCTGTGATCAGTGTTATTTGTTCGATTGATAACTTTCAAACACACAAAACTAGAAATAAAACAATAAATTTATGTAGCCAAAAATACATGAAATGCGTAATAAAAACGCATGTTTCCGATTGAAGACAAAAGTCGGTCAAACGATATTCCGTCTGGTGTATAATAACCGGGGGATGAAAAAGAAGGGTAGACACAAGGAAGAACCTGGGCATACAACGGTGAAGATAAATCCAGAACGTCGCCTTAACCCGGCTTAAAGCATGATGAAATTCGAGGCGATTTGTATTGTAGAAATTCTACAGAGTATAAGGTTTATATAATATAATATGCATATATATGGAGGGATGAAAACTCACCAAGAACGAAGGGCGAATAACGAGTCATATCTCAGAGGCTAATCTGCTTTCCTACAAAAGGTGGTTGTTTACGATTAAGGGTGCCTGCGGGTTTCAAATAACACTTCTAATTATTGTTTCACCTCGTTAAAACTTTCTGCGTCTTTGCTGCAGGCTAGAATTATCACCAGGTTTATTCGTTCGTTAGTTTCTTAACAGGATACAATTGACTTTTCACTTAGCGTCCAGCGCGTAGATATTTCAATCCTTTCATTTCACATAATTTTCAATCACGGATCAGTCGCGAAGAGAGAGAGAGAGAGAAAAAGAATTTAACTAAAAAGAGAAAAATAAGGAAAAAGAAAAAGACCTCGCAACAGCAATAATTGCGATAACTTTTTACCAACCGAGATTTTCCCTCCCGCGAGATATCGATTAATTTCAAGCACAACTGGTTTCCCGGGCTTTTATCATTCCGCCTCGCGGCTTTCGACCTTTACATCATAGTTAAAAACGACGACGCCAAGCTTGAGAACGACGCGTCTGGCACGAGCAGCGGCCGAGAGCTAACTGAACTCTGATCAAGTACTTCGCGGCTTCTGGCGTCTATCTACCTTGTGTCTATCTACTTCTTAACCTATCAGGCGCAGGTACCTGTAATAAAGTACTTGAATTGAAATGCAGGATGTTCGAAATTAAGGCTCCTTCGTCACGTTCCTCGGGGATGATTTCTACCCTGAATTTTCAGTCGACACTCTACCGAGGATCGACACGCGGCCACGAACTCCTTTGATCCCGGCTCCTCGCTGACGGCGAGTCGCGAGATGAAAAGATTCCTTGAATCTCGATCAAGATAATTGCGGAACTGATGAATTTAGATCAGATAAGGTGAGTGCAGGGGAACGTCGACCCCGAACTGAGGAGCCAAAGAGGCGATGGACGATATTGAACTCTCTCATTTCCTTTCTTCTTTTTTTTTTTATCAATCATTCAATTAAAAAAGCTCAACATTTTTCTCGAAACGCATATTCGACCAATTTCACTTTTCTCATTTCGTTCGATTTCAACCAAATTCAACCGATTTCAACCGAACTGGTACGTCAATGATAAAACAAAAGACTTAAGAGTCCGTTTGACGAGTAAGGTGCTGATCATTTCCCCCAAAAAACTTGTTTCCTTTTTCCGTAAGAATAATTAAACAGTAAATTAATCGTTAACAAATCGTAATAAATGGGAAATCGATTTTACTGACGGTGAATTGTTTCAATTTTTTTTTTATTTTCAATCACATTTAAATTATACCTGAAAAAGTACTTTTCAGGGGCTTTAAACCTCCTTCAGTCCTTCTGATGAATCGCGATTATTCCAGGATTAATATTCACGCATCAATTACACGCTGGCGACAATTATCTTTCTGGAATGTATACATAAATATATCTCAGAGAGAAAAAGAACGAATAAAAAAAAAAAAAAAAATTCATTATCGTCGAAGAGCGAAAATCAAGTCCGCAGCAAAGCTTCATTAGAAATTACCGAATACAATTCGGCGAGAGAAAAAAACGACAAAAATCATCTCCGGACTGCCTCGCTCGCGGAGCTTGAAACAAGCTTCCCGTATTCATGATGAACACACTAGTATAAGCTTTAAGCTTATAACGTACCCGGCGCTTTTGTCCAGCAACAGAATCCGAAGCGAATGACATTATACCTACGGCCAGAGTCGCACAGCCATAATAAAGAGAGAAGTGTGTGGTACAAGCTTGGATCTACCCCGTAGCTTTCGTTGAATCTATTTTTAAACAATGCGAAAATCGCAGCTTCCGTTTGATAATGCGGTACGATTTCATCCAGTGAATTTTGCTCGACTGATCTCGAGGCTTTCGGATACCGGCATAGCCTTTTAAAATCGCGGAGACGATGGTCGAATAAAGCTTTACGTCCGTTCGTCGATAAATTTTACAACGGTTTGGATAAAAGAGAAACTGATAAAGGTAAAAAATGTGGAAAAGGGGGAAAAAGAACATTAAAGAACACTCGTTGCTCGGTACAGATAACCGGTACACCATAAACTTCAACCCACCTTCCTACACGTGAGCCGGAAGTATCGTCTACACGGCAAACGACGAAATTGTGTGTTTATTGTACCTGCGTTTACACCCCCGACCTGATATCGTATTTCCATTGTTATGCACTGTAGAACATGGCCACGATTCTCCATCAGAAATCACTCGGCAAATAAAATCGAAGAAAAATATGGATTGAATGAGGAAATAAAGCGACGATCTCCAAACATTTATTCTCAGTAATTTATTAAGCATGTGAACCAGATGAAATCTGTGTTTTTTTAATCCAAGTTATAATAAATGGTTATAGATTTTCTCCGAGATTTCTTTTCGCAAGAATGAATAAACGAAATTTATCTATGCATAATTGTGGACTCGAATTTACATTTTATGCAAAATTACACGAAAGTCCAAGTCCTGAAAAACTCACATTCTAAATTTCAAACCCCTGAACTTCTTTCTCGGTAGCGGAATCATGTAGAAACACGTGTCGACGAATAATTTTCTGTTTGAAAAACCGAAATCTAACGTACCGTTAAAATAAATAGATCTAGAAGGAAAACTTGCTAAAATATATGTTCTGAACGTGTCCTCTAGTGTTGAAATAACAACTTAAGGGGTTATATACAGTAAAAATTTTCAAAAAATCGATTTGTTTTTGATTTTATTTTTGTAATGCACATATATTTTTAAGTACACGCACAGAAAATTTCTTATCAATCCAGCAAATATTGACAACTCGATGTAAGTTGAAAGAAATACTTTTTTAATATACGTAAAGTGCTTTTGAAACTTTGAACGTGTTTTTCTCGAAAACTATGTTTTTGAAATCGGTGAGCAAGATTTTTCGGAACCGGCTGAACCGATTCTTTTCAAATTTTAACACAAGCTTCTTAAGTATATTTTTTAGTAATTAATCGAAGATTTTTTTTCACTGAAAAATATTTTTCATTTTATAAACAATTTAAGGCCTAAATTTTTGTCAAAAATCGATTTCTTTTTTTCAAAAGCCACCATTTGGCTAAAGATTATTATTTTGCTTATTCCTTCGATCAATGAGAAGATAATACATTATTTCAACTAAATATTTTTGGTTTTCTCATTTTACATTATTCAATCCAGATATATCGTGCTCATAATCAGCTCTAGCAGCTTTCAAAATAATTATTTTTACAAATAAAAAATTTTAAAATACGATTAAAAACAATAAACTAAAAGTTTTCTCAAAAAAAATTCTTGAAAAATCAATTTTTTTCGGCCTCCTGACTGTGTGTAACTGTATGAATCTCTGAAGAGATTCAAAAACCATGCAATGATGATGAAAAGAAACAGAAGATCGAATTCCTGATCTACTGATCAAACGAAAATGTTTAACGGTGCGACACGTCGTATTGTTCGGAGTATTACGTCCGCTCCATCTGGTTTGTGGAGAGAAATAGTGGATGCACTGGGTGCAATTTAGATATTGCAGGAGGTACGCCGCGCTGCGAGTAATGTCTAGATTGTGATCTGTGCTTTCAGGCTTCTCTCAGCTCGCTGCAGCACTATTCCCAATTAGATCGAACCTCGCCGGCCTATGAGCTCGCTGCATGCTTCGCGGAGATGTTCGTTACCATGGATATTCACCCCGTGGAAGGGAAAATTCCACGGTGGTACAAAATTTTGTAACGCTTTCACCGCATATTGCGAGTCTTGACTGTATTGATTATAAACTTATATATATGCGGCGCAAAAAAACCGACTATTTTTTTTTTTTTTGAGTCTCGTGTGACAAAATGTTAGTTTTTGATGTTTTTTGACATTTTTAAAAATTTGGAGCGACCTTTGAAATTTTTTTTTAAGCTGTCCTCTGGAGTGGGCTCTTAAAACATCAAAAACTAACATTTTGTCACACGAGACTCAAAAAAAAAAAAATCGTCGGTTTTTTTGCGCCACCCTAATATAATAAATGAGGAATTTAAAATTACACCAATATTTCATGAAAAAAAATGCACTAATCACAGATAGTTTTTCATAGAAATAACTTTACGATGATCGTTTTACCATGTATCAATAATTTTTTTTTCATAATATTTGCTATTCTGTTTTCCAGCTTCTCCTTTTTTTATGCTAACTTTTTAAATTTTTTATACGGTCGTTAATTATTTTCAAGATTTTTAGTAATACGGTACTGAATCAATAAAATTAACACATCGTGCTCCGTAGATCGTTTATTCGAGAGAGAGAGAAAGGGAGCGAGAGATGATATAATGATCTTTATTGTCCTTCTCGGCTATTTTCTATGATACATAACACATTACTATTCTACGCTCATAATATATTCTCTTAACATACCCTCAAATTATAAAATAGTTTCACATCTTGTTATATCTATCGGCAAGTCATTGAACATTCTGACTCCTTCGTAGCACAAACTCTTTTGCACACTTGTGTGTGTGTGAGAGGGAGAGAGAGAGTGAGAAAAACCATTTCCGAGGAACCAGGTGGAACTGGGTGAAGGTGTGTACCATGTGATTGACCCAACGAGTAAAATACAGTTCGTCATTGTTCTGATTTTGAGCGGGTATACTTGAATGGTTGCACGACTCTGGATGAATGATCGATGAAAATGAAGGAAAGAATCAGGATTTCGAAGTATCGAACAATTTCTTATCGTTACCGATGAAAAGAGAAGCCCCATAAGCGTCATTTTAATAGCAGCCCCAAAGGTGAACAACTCCAGGAAGCCGTTATAGGCGCGAAACCTCAAACAAGGGATGCTTAAGTTGGAAGGGTGGAAGGACTAGGATCTGTTTTGTATATATATATATATATATATATATATATGTATATATATATCTATATATACTCGAATCCAGAGAAAAGAACCCGAGCAAAGCTTCTGGGGAGAAAGCAGTGGGGAAAATCTTGGGGTTCGGGTTTCGAATTTCCATTTAAAGCTGGAAGTTTCGAAAGTAAACGTCGGCTTTCGTGTCGAGCGTGGGTGTGAGCGATCAATCACTCACCCTGTCCGTGCCAACTGATAGGTAACACTGATCGCGCTCATATTTACTTGGCGTAACTCTATCAGTCTCTCAATTTATCCACAACGTGTAAGGCTAACAATAAGTCAACTTCCTCCTGCGGGTTGAACGTGCAAAGTTTTCTTACGCCACGAACCGCGCTCGCTCTGCACTCGGGTTGCACGTAATTCGAACTTCCTTTACTCGCCCGTCCTGCATCCAACTTTACATCCGGCTCACGGCTCCCGACTTCCGTTGCGTTTTCAGTTTTCTCGGACTTCTTGCGTAACCGCACTATACAGTTGTAGTTGTATACCTGCATTCGCATAATCCTAAAGTGCAGCAGCTCTCTGGCTGTCTTCTATCCACGCTTCCTTCTCACGAGGACACACAATGTTGCCTCCTTGCAAGTTCCCGGAACTAAGTAAGTGCATAATGCGAAATCTGCAGGACTTCTTCCTTGGAAAAAAGGCTACTCTTGTAGACTTACGATATACAGTAGCCACATATTTTTTATACACATAGGATGGATTGTTGATTATTGATTCTGGTTTGGACTAGATTCGTTACTTGTAGTTCGAGGTAATGACCACAAATGGTATAAATTGGTTGCTATGACCTACTTTGACACCAATTTCAAACAACGAAGTCTCCCAAGTATCATAAACTTTTGTTCAAAACTTGTTGAAAGATGAGTTTTAGTTAGAAATCGATTAATTGTTCAAGTGATTAAAAATATCCAGATACAGTTGCCTGAAATATATTTTTTACGGCATGGGCATTGAAAAGTCCCCTTTTTGTGGCAGTTTTCGTTCCGTAAAGTGACGCTTTATACGGCAGCAAACAAAGTTGCGGAATAAAGTCTTTATTCCGCAGTTTTGATGCGCAGTTCGAAGTGCGCATCCCAAACTGCCGAATAAAGTAGCTTCGTCGAACAGATCGCGACATAACCTCACTCTTCGTTTTGCTTTTCAATGTCCATACCGTAAAAAATATTGTATGTGGCATGCCCGTAAACCGTTTTTTACCTCGGATAATTTCAGTACTCACTTCCGGCTCGCCTTCAGCTCATCCTGAAATCTTTATCCTTACCAAAAAAACAGGCGGTTTACGGGCATGCCACATAAATAGCTATTACACCAAACGCCGTTTCACATAACTTGCATCAAGCTTCGACCTTACCTCAATTTATACCAATGTACAAACCATCTGCCATCCTTGATCAATGCCCTTCTCACTTCACTACTATAACGCTGCATTTTTTCCACCCTCTTCCAGAAGCAAACTTCCCCTTCATATTTTCTCATCAAATCAATTGTTAACGATTTTTTAACCAAAACGGACGTGTACTATTCTCGAGTCACCCTTTAAGTACGAGTTCATATCAATAATTCAAGACGATTTGAAACTTTTAACGACAGTTAAATCTTCGTAAAACGTCTATTGCAAACAGAATCGACTATCTGAGCTTTAATCAGTGCTCTAGGACGTTCGCAAAGCTCAACGATATTACGTCAACGTAGACGAGGATTCTCGCGAACAGCAAAGCACGTCGAAAATCATTTGAAATTCAGGTTTCAGCGCATGTATAACCCCTGCTTAAGAAAGCTCGGAGCATGCCGTTTCGCGGTTCAGATTTCCGTGCATCATTCATGCTTTCGAGATATCCCAGTGGTGTCGTGCCCGTAATGTTCACCCTGTTGTATATACGTATGAATATATGTATGTTGTATACGTATACATACATGGATACGTGATTACCCAGCTGTATTCTGGACGAAGTGTCACCGGGGAAAAGCTCACTCGTCTTGTGTGACAAACTTTCCAAGATACCGACGTAGGCATCGACGTGTATCGAGTGATCGTTCTCTCAACTTTCCTACTCAACAGACCTGTATCATCATAATTTTGCTCGAATGATCAGACGGTAGTTGAGGAGTTTTACTTGATCCAGTTTCTCACGAGCGTCGAATGAACTCAAGAACTTCTCCGTTTCACGCCACACGAGAATTAAGGATCTACGAAAGGTACGATCCACTCAAAGATCTGTATCATATAACGAAGTTTTGAAAATGCACTTGAAGTTTATCGAGTTCAATTCAGTTCGAGCGATATTCTCTTAAATGGAGACTGTTTTTTTCTTCAAAAACCATCAGCTAAAACAGAATGGTTCTTGACACCACTAGAGTGAAATTTTTGTAAAATCGCAGAAGAGCTTCGACAGGCCAGTAGGCACAATTTGAAGAAGAGAAAGGTGTACTATATGGCTCTGGAATAGCTGATGACCTCTAGATATGATATTTTTTGATTTATAACTATGAAATTAATACTTCAAACTTTAAACGCGTTTTTCTCAAAACTATAGTTTTCAAATTTGCTGCAGTAGTAACTGGAAAACAAATTATCCGATCGATCTGTTTTTTTCTCCTTTTTTGTACAAACAAAACAATGTACATCTTTTGGACAAGATAAAAACTGTTAGATTTTCGAGCTAAATTTTGACTTGTTTTCAAAGCTCCATCATTTCTGCAAATTAAATTTTTTTTTTCTATCCTGGAACATTGTATGAGAAATATATTCTAGTTTAACTCCATTTTTTCGATTTCAAGCACTGTGAAGGCCGCAATCACTGCAGCAGTGGAGCCCCTTGTTTGATCGCTTAGGAGATATTCAATAACTTTTGAAATATTAAAAAATTTTCTATGTACATGAAATGTATAAAAATATAACCTCAAAATTTAAAAGTTATCGTTTCATTAGATTTGTTCTAAAAAATTCTCAATAATCACCTATTTTTAAAACGGTCACACTAGCGGTTCCCCTTAAAGAGATCATAGTGTCAATTCCTTTCTACATTGAAAATATTGGGTTGTTTCAACAATTTTAATGAACTATAAAGCTCATTTTGATCGTAAAAGTATTCTCTATAAATGAACAAAGTCGTATTTTTATATTACGCTTCTCAGTTGATCAAAGAAAGACATGATTATTAAAATAATAATAATTGATGAATAGTAAACCAATAAATTAATAAAAAAAATATTTGACCGTCATCCAAAAAATTAGATTTTGCAGTTTCGTAGACAATTCAATTACGAAATAAATAATCTCTGGTTAATTAAAATCGGTATGACGATGCGATTTTTTCATTCGCAATATTATTCAATATTTGGGTCTCTATAATAATTGCGCGATTGTCGCTCAAATTTATGGTCTCTTGATTTTATTTTCATTTTTTTGTGTCAAGAGTTTATTGTTTTACCTAAATTCAACTCGATTAAGTTCAGCTGCGTCCTCAGACCTTCGTTACATAATATTTCAGCATCCACAGCTCTTTGGCTGGACTGTACGTTTGACACATCTTTAATTGCTCGGTATAAATTAAAAGCCGCGGACAATCTTGCACCGCTGAATTCTGCTGACTCCTGGATTATCTTCTCGTGTCCCGGAAATCCGGGACGGATGCAGTTCGGTTGAAACTCGCGCGTTTGAACGAGGAAAAAAGTGTCAGCAAAGCTCAAGAGAGAAAGAAAGATAGACGGAGCTGGAAAAAAACAGTGAACTCGATTCTCCAACTTTTCATGTGCTTTTGTCAGCCCATGTCGGAGACTATCTTCCAGTACGGAACCGTAAAGCGATATCACGATGGTCCAGGATTGGACGGGGTCAGAACAGGTTCCGTGTGAACCTCGTTCCCCTCCAGAGGGAGAGTACAAATGGCCGTGATTGGGACTCGGGGTTGAGAGGATCAGGGGATTATCCGTAAAAACTGGATCCTCGAGTTCGGATTGAAAAACGGTTAACTGTGTGTTTTTCCCCCATCGAATCTTCCCGGTCGGTGATTCCACCGTGTGTGACTTCCATCTCCGTGGGACGGTATCATTCGCAAAATTTTCTTGGGATCTGAACTCGTTCTATTCGGGCTAACTTGTACTAACAAACCTCCACTATTCCCTCGCATCGTTGCCAACTTTATACCTTGGGGTATTCAACGAGGTATCGATTGAGATCGAAATTTGAGATTTTACATTTATTCCACTATTTTTCACATCAAAGTGTATTCTTCGAATAACGAAGTTCCATTTTTTGACCTTTTTTCATTGCCGTTCTATCTGGCATCTGAAAAAAATTCAGAATATTCTAGTAAAATATTACAACGATTTTCAACTATTGTCAAAACTGGAGTTTTTACCACGAAATGGGATACCTTTAAAATTTTATAATAAAATTTTGTTTTTCAAAATGTTTTTTAAATGGCCAAAAATAACTTCTATAAACATTACTGAGCATTATTTTGGATTTTTAAAAATATACAAAAAATTTTTTTTTCCCCTGACATCTAATAATCATTTTGTATTTATAAATTTTTTTTTAACCACATATCTTTTGTTGTATGAAAATGTCACTTTTGCCAAGGGCTTCAAAATTTTTTACAGTATTTCACTACATCTTCGAGAATTTTCTTAGATTTTAAAAAATGCGGTCAGACACGGATCATCGAATGTTTTTTTTTTTTTTTGGTCAATTGAAGTTCCGTTTCGCGATGAGTACTTTCATATTAAAATTTCCGGAGCAATTGTTAAATCGCAACATCCGATTGAGATCGATATCTCGTGAAATGCCGCACCATTATCTACGCGAAAACTCAGAAAAAAACTGCATGTAGAAGTTAATTTCCGAAGGCAAAAAATTCAGGCTGCTATATTTACGAAGCTTCGATAATACCATTAATCACGCTCGGCTGATTATTTTATCGGCATAAAATTAGCCGAAACCAAGTAGTTCCGCGTTGTATTCCAATTTTAGATAGATTACACGGGTGAATATCTGGGCACTATTTTTTTTCGGCGGGAAAAAAATGTGTTCAACGATAAAAGAATAAGGATTCTAGGACTATATTTCCTACAATTAGGATAAAGCACACCCTGTACTCTGCTTTTTAAAGGGACACGTCAGCGAAATACACTTCTTCGATTTACTTGACACTTGAACTCATAATGAAGCTCCATTAAATAAGTGGTTTTCACTGGGTTCCAATCAGTTACGTTCCACATGTTTTCAGTTATTATTTGAAATAACGTCAAAAAGTGGTGTTTTTTCGAAAAGCTCCTTGCGTACAATTCTCATCGTAAAAATCCGAAAAAATTCCACAGCCATTAGAGGAGCCTAAATAAGAAAAGTTAATATGAAAATTGCAATCCGACAAGTGACCATCTAATTGAAAAAACATCACTTTTTGACGTTATTTTAAATAATAACTAGACACGTGTAGAACGTAACTGATTGAAACCGAGTGAAAACCACTAGTTTTATGGAGCTTTATTACAAGTTCAAGTTTCAAGCAAATCGAAAAAATTTAGAGTTCCACTAACGCGTCCCCTTAAATGATTCTAATCTATCTTTAAGTGCACCAAATATTACAAGCTGTATCAATCTCATCAGCTGTTTTAATTCTGGATCTTATAAAGAACCGAGTTAGAACATAAAACTAGTATACAAAAGCAATAATGAGCAACTGAGAAACAGTCGGCTAACACGAAGCTTTTTTTTAACCTCGATTACAAATTAGCACGGTTATCGTATGTGCAGAAAGCTCGCATATACCTCGACCGAAAAATACGATAAACTGTTTAACAAGCTTTCAGAATATAATCGAGATTATTTTTGGCATCGCAAATCGTCTAATCGATCTACGAGCTGATTATGTGAAAGTGAATTTATCAGCACCGGGCAAAACATGGGATGAGTAAACGTCGAATGTTTACTTTATACTGCCATCTGTGTAAAAGATTCTGAGTCATATGTACTTTTTACGATCTCCTTTACTCCGCGAGCATAAACTACTAGGGATTTATGTTGAGCCACGTCTGCCCTACACGCGGTCAGTATGAGATTAACCGGATGACGAAGACTTCAGGATATATATCGTCGAAAGCAGCGAATCCGAGATCCTGCAAGGA
Source organism: Diprion similis (assembly GCF_021155765.1). Classification (NCBI taxonomy): domain Eukaryota; kingdom Metazoa; phylum Arthropoda; class Insecta; order Hymenoptera; family Diprionidae; genus Diprion; species Diprion similis. Next base: position 4,374,198 of record NC_060106.1, read on the forward strand.
TCATATCTCAAGTCGTCTGCAAAGGATGATAGAATCACTTAACCGTTAGTTAAGTGTATAGACGTGGCTCGTTTCAGTATCGTGATGCCCGGCTGTAATACTCTGTAAAGGAAGTGAACGGACTTTCAGGAAGACTCGCAGAGGTCCTGGATTTGGGAAATGGGAATCCCCGAGCTTCGGATAAACGGGGGTATTAAACTCTCCCGAAGGAACACTTGTAGTCCTTCCATATGTAATGCATGTATAGCGTAACACGTACGCTCAAGGTATCCAATAAAAATCTCAGGGCGTTACGGCGTCGAGTGCATAGCCTCTATACTGCCGTTCAAGAGGAATCGATCTTCGAAAAAGGGTCAAGACTTTTCTTCGTCATACATTCAACAGCTCTTTCCGCTGAGACGACGCACGGCGCTTGCCAATTTTTCTCACTTGACTCAATGGTGTTTCACAGTTACGACGAAACACGAATATTATTATTATTATTATTATTATTATTATTATTGTTATTATTAATAAGTCTCGCTCTTAGTTTTGCCAGTTTTCAAGTAATCCACGTATCGTTAATGAGCTCCTGATATGATTATACGGTTGTTTTTTGTTTTTTTTTTTTGTTTTTCTTTTCACCTATTGGTTAGTTGCACGAAGGTAGAAGCTACGAGTTGGAATTCCATCAAAAGTTAAGATCGTAACATGAGAATGAAAAAAATCTGTGGAAAGTCATTACCTAATTTTTTTCAAGTTTTTCTTGTAATTATTATATTCAACCGCGTGATCCTGGCTGTGAATCTCTTGTGAATGGATAAAATTTGGGTAACTATAGGTATGTATTAAATATAATAATGTGCTGGGTGAGGGGCAGGAAATCTCGGAATTTCAATGTCACCTTCCGCAGTCTTCCGGGGTAATGAGTTTTCTGATCTTCAACTCCCCTCAATCCTATCCCGTAAATGGAATTGGTTATTTCCTTTCTCCTGCAGCATTTGTTGAGGAGAGACATCGGGCGCATCTCACTGGTCGTTGAGTTGAAGTTAGGTAGGGAAGTTGAGATTTAAAATTCACTAATTTAAACTGGAATGAATTCGCTGGGAAATTCTGCGGAGTCTAGTGCTCGGTAAACAGCGAACGACGCTGCGCGTCGCGACGTCGCGAATTCTCCCCCAATATGTGTGCAAATTCACGACATCGTCTCAACTCTGCAAGTCTTTCGAAACCTGCACGCTGACCGTATTAATTTGGTGTATCGAGCATCAAATGCACTAAAGCACTAAGTAGGCCGTAACATTTATCTTCATAAAACGTATATATATGCGTGTGCAATATACCTGTATTTATATAACATTTATAGGTAGCTGCGAAATCAGCGAGTCGCTGTTTCCCCGAGCAGCCTTAATTTTAATTGGCAAACTTCTTCCATACACATTATCACGCGTTTCTTAGGGAGGCAATCTTCCTTCCCCCGGCAGGATTCGCCGATAGGTATGCTAATGGAACTCGTTTTCCGTGAGACTGCTCGGAGTTATAGATCCTGTAAGTCTCGGGAAATACTCTTTAATTTCGGCGGCTCTCGTCCGCGCGGATATTCGCGATTCTTTCGCATGGCGGTGGTTGTAATTCACTTGTAAAAACTTTCTCAACCGACGAAAACACGCGACAGTTTAAAGTCGGCTAGCACGAGGCAAAGCGCGAGGCACACACGCGAAGAAATAGCCCGGAAGTAAGATTGATGATTACTGCACAGCGTGAGGAAACCGCATCGCGTGGTAATTGCGAAAGACTTGTGTATATTATAAGTGCCTGTATATCTTTTACGCAAATGAGTCTCACCGCAGCGGTGACATTGAGACTAATTGCTTTCGAAGAGCAGCCAGAAGCAGCTTAACTTTTAGAATTATTGTAGTACATTATGTAACAAGGGAATAAAGTAAGTCGGAGATTATTCCCCCGCGTAAGTTCGCTCGGGCAGTAATCACCCAAGGGAATAATCAACTTTTATTCCTATGTTACATATAAGACTTTATTTCCAACTTGACTCTGGCCACATCTATTGATTCAAAAAGTGGGAATCACTCAGGCACAGAAGCTGAGTGTTCTATGTCGGCTACAGCGCAAGCGGGTGGTGCCCTTTATTGGCAGTTTGTGTTTGCTGTTTTCGTTTTCCTTATTGGGGTTCAATTGACCCCAACACATCATTGGGGTCTCCTTGACCGCAATAGCGACTTTAACGTACAATTTTTAAGTGAGCGCGTTTGAATCAAGGTTATTTCTGCAAGTTAATGAAACAAATATTGGGGTACAGGTGACCACAATACCGACTGTAACGTACTTGAAGTCAGCGAGCTTGAATCATGGTTGTGTTGGTAAAATATAAATGATGAAATAACTTTGGGGTCTCCGAGGCCCCATGTACCTATTGCATATTTTTTTTCACTTTTCTGTGTTCAAGAATTTCTCCCACATCTCGTTTCACATACTCCACCGTTCTTTTCTGAAACTAACACTCGAGTCTAGCGTGAATCATTATCTAATAATAAAAAACGTAATTATTCTATCATATTTTCATTTTGCGGGAAAAAAAGCCACTTTTTTCCCGCTAATCTCATTTTTCCAGCAAATAAGGGAATAAAGTTAAGCGGGAAAAATATGCCGCTTTCGTCCCGTTTTTCAGGTGAAAAAAGTTAATTTTATGGTTGAGTCGGAAATAAACCCCTTTCACGGGGTAAAAAAAGTTTCCCATCGACCACATATTTAATTTGTTGCAAAATACTTCCCCATTGTGCATATAATAAGCCGCATTTCTGGTCTGAAACTGATCCATCTCTGCCATAACTCTGCAGGTTATAACAAGAAAATACATGAAATTTAGCATTGTCCCGAAAAGCGGTTCATTTGGTCGTTTCTCATTCACGGAATGTGTGTTTCATTTCCATGAAATAACAACCCCATGTCATATTGATCAACTTTTCGGGTTTAAATTTTGACCGGGAAGCTCGAAAAAAATAAAAGCAAAGCATTATGGGATGAAACTTTGACTAAATGTAAAAAAATTTCTACGCTTTTTTCTTTCATCACTCTTTTCTAAAAAAAAGTTTCAGAAATATGCTAAGGGGCAGAGTAACGAGTCGTATATTTCAGCGTCTATAATAACAACGTAAATCTGCTTGCTGCGCTTCTAATATCCCCGCCAGATTTGAAGATGAAGGTTTTGGAATTTGAATAGGTTGCCTTCCGAATTCACGGAGTTGAATATTCTCGCCCCTCGTTATCCGATGGATAATTGTTAATTCAGTTCAACATACATACATTGCCTTTGTAGCTGAAAGCCCTTTGCCACACGACGGGGATAAACAACAATACAATTTTCATATTGGAAGCTGGTATCGTACGTGTTATAGAGAGGCTGAAAATTCAGGAGCCATTAGAGCCCGTGGCAACTTGGGACGGAAACCGGCCTGGCAATTTGCTAAGACAGTAAATTTATGACCTAATTAACGGGTTCTAATGAAAATTGAAATCGCGGAGGCCCACGGACCTTGTAGCCTGCCGAAAGGAGGCGACTCGGCAACCGAGGCGTGCGCCGGAGAATTGGTTGAATCTTCCCCTCCTTCTTCCTTCTATTCACCCTCAGGCTACGCCCGATTCTCCCTTTTTCTACCGACTCGACGAGTCTTCTTTCATGCTTCTCGGAATCGTACCTTTGCACAAGGTTTCATTCGCCTCCCTTTTAACGGCCGATAATTTTACTCAAACTTATAACCATTCCCGGAAAAGTCACCCAGTGTCCTTGGCAAAAACAAACTCTCTAATCAGTATCCTGCGTAAGGATGATCCAGATTTCTCCCGCAAGTAGTACAAGCGATTACACTTTAATCACGAATATCACACATTTTCATACCGTGAATGCAAATTATCTGACTGTAACCTGAATAAAAAAAATTAGAGGGGTGAAAACGACCCCCATAGATGACCATCCAACGAGGAGATTTCTTATGGATTCTCCTATTCACTAAAAAACATTTCAGTGTTGGTTTCATTTAAATTTTTCACCCCTTTAAACCGTTTTTCCGCAGATATAAAAATACGTGTTTCTTAGTTTTCAATGTTCTACAACATCCATGAGTCTCAACGAAATCAGAGAGGGACATCAAACTGCTGCTCCTTGTTAGCAGAACGTTTTTACAAACGTATTGCAATGTCAGCAAAATTACTCAAGTGAAAAGGAATTCTTTTCCTACGACTGAATTTTCGTCCTTGGAAGTATGATCCGCGATTTTCACTAACGATGCATTTCGCTTTTGATTCGGTATGAAATAGCACTCAATAATTGATTGACGTTAAGAGCTACAGGAAATGATCCTGCGGAATGAAAATGCAGGCATCGGTATATCAACGGTTGTCGTATCGATTTTCCCAGACTGATAAAATTCACAATTTTGCAAATGTGTTTCAACTCCAACTAATTTTCGAAAACTGTAAATACGGTCTTTGGTTTCTCCTTTTCCAACGGTTTAAGCAGCTTACATCCTGACAGACAATTCATCGTTCTGATTCCAACAAAGTGATAATCCCTCTCAAATCACGCAGTGTGGATACAGACAAGTTGGCATGTTGGAATCCAACTTCACCCTATACCGCGAGAATTCACCGGATGGTGTTTACCCATTTCCTGAGGGAGTGCATGCATGCATGGATCACACCCGCGATGCACTAATACAAGCCCAGCAGCAAGTCTGGATAGACGCCAGGACGATTTTCCCTGCTAATTAATTTCCTTGATTCACTTGGCACGCTTCCTAAATTACCAGTGACTGATCCTGCTCGCCTTTCACAACAGCTTTATCCTAACTCAACGATTCGTGACGTTTACATCGTTCCATTTCAGTTCTCAGCTCATACGCCTCGAGCTTGAATATTATACCAATTAAATACTTGATTTTCATTCTACGTAATGAGGTAAAAATCGGTTTTAATTCGTGAGAAATTTTTTTCGCAACAGAATACCGAAGCTCTCAAAACTCCGCGAGGGTTGATTTCAACGTGCAACATGAGACCAGCTTTTTAGTTATTAAATGTATTATGCGTTATACGTTGGACGAAGAAAGGAGAAAAGTACTTTTGTTATCCTAAGAATGAATAGCTGGAGGCGCAGAGCTTTCATTCCACGCACATTCGGAGTACAAGGCAGCACTTCACATGGAAATAAACCCGATTGAGAATCCTACAAGAATTTTATATTCCTTCGGGGTGATAAATAAATTCCTGCAATTTCCTTCAGCGAAGAATTCAACCGGGTTCGAACCTCTGAAGCCCGTTCCACAATCCGTGACAAAGTTATACGCTATACATGTATAGATAGACACGAACATCGTACTCACTGGCGCTGGTAACTGCAAAACCGAAACCGTCGACAGCTACCTGACGCCAAGTTTTGCGGTCACGTTTACACGAGCCGTTACTGAAGACTTGTTTGACGTTTTTCCTCTCTTGTTGTACGATTTTTACTCTTCACTCGCAAATTACCTGACATTCATGCCCGTATTGCTCATGACTCTGTGGTCATTTATTGTTCGTTCATCGTAAAATGAAATTCCTCATCGTCACGGTGCATGTATGCATAAACGAGAATATATACTGAAAATTTTAACCACTTAGCTTTGTCTCGATCTGCCCAGGCGAAGAATCTATCCATCACGCAAATATTATTACCGAGGAAAATAATGTTCATCAAAAGAATTTGTTCTTAATGTACCCGTAAAAGAATCTCTCGGATTTCTATAAAATAACGGCAGAGTCTCAATTCTTGAGATTTTTGACTGTATTAGGGAAAAACGAGGGAAGGGAGCTGAGTTTGTAGAGAATTTATAACAGGATTTATTCAAAGTTATTTAAGTTAACCTTTTCCCTAGCATAGTGATTCTGTCCAAAACGATCGTGACATCAAGTTAATTAGAACGTAATCAGGTATCATAAAGAAACTGTCCTTAGTTTGAGTCAAAGATCGAAATTTATTAGCCACTTCGGAATCCCAAAGCAACAACTGAAGGGAATAGAAATTGGACCCTTGATGTGACCAGGCCATTAGTAAAAATTCTATAGTTCGTAAGTCATGTTAAAGGGTCAGTCCAAGACCCAACCAACCCGCACAGTGAAAAGAATCACCTGACGATTCCCGAAACCTTGTGAAAGCACCTTTTCCTCCGACTTTTTTTATTGACAATAAAAAAAGGTAGAGTAAATTACTTTCCGACAAATCCACAAGACCACACTCATTGGCATCATGAACGGGATAAAATTTTGAAAAAAATCTGCAGGGTGACAACGGAGAAATATTTACTTTGGCACACGGTACTCGAATGGTTTGGATACGTGTGTCAATAACGAAATGAAGATAACCTTCACCGAACGGATCGAGGTATCGCCATATTAATTCCACTCAAAAGATGAGCCAATTGGACCGAGCAGCCATTCGTTTGGGATAAAAGAACGCGACATTAATTTTGCGGTACAACGCAGATGGAGTCATCGCATCAGATGTAATTTCATGATTTGTATCTTTCTCATTTTCTTTGCTTCCGTTCTTCTCCACACGCATAGGTTATTTACGATCTCGAATCGCTAAGACTGGGTTAGGTTCTGTTTTGAACGGTCGACGAGCACACCAACCCTATCTGTGTATGTATCTTTTCACCCGTATTGGTTAGTCCCTCCTAAATCCGGGTTCCATTGAAAGAAATGTTCCTGCTAACAGACACGCGGAGAACATTGGCGAATTTACGGGAACGGCAAAACAAGCTCCAGACACGAATACGCTTATTTTGTTGCTTTTGTTAGACATGAATCGGCCGGCGTTTCGCAAAATCGTCGACAAATCACCACCACGGTTATTCACCTTCAAATACCTACTGTGCACAACATTTTTACTCACACAGGTACTGAACCTTTTCCTCCATTAGACAATGTGGTTTCACACATAAAATTATGATAATTGTGATAAATACATCATGGAACGGTAATTCATCCATTTGGTCATGCTGATTGGACTGCAAAAGGAAAAGAGAAGTCGCAGCACCAAGTAATGCGTTTACTTGATGCAAACCCAACTTGACTGATTCTGCTGTACCTTAAATGAACTTGATTCATTTAACCAATATCGGTCTTAAATATCACCTTTATTTGAAATTTTGTTTCACTGCTACAGTTCCTGACAATAATCGCTTGGAGTAATTGAATGCTTCCTATATGCGTTTCTCTTCTATTCAACTAATAAATCGTGTTCCACTGTGCCAGACAGATGAGTATGGAAAAAATAAAAAGTACCAAGTTAGCCGAAATTGTACTTGAGCTATTTGCAAAGCAGTTAGTTTCGCCATATGCTCATGGTCGGCGGTTTCATCAAGTTCCTAATTAACATTGTAGGTCACATTGGGTTCGGCACATACACGTAACAACGGATACGTGTAACGAACACAGTTACACGAGTATTAATCTCATTAAGTGGCCTCAAGGAGGCCCATCGACCGCCACGCAGAGTGGTTTAGGTAGGCTCCTCTTATGGGGGCGTCCCGAGAGGCTCCGGCGGTTTGGGACCCGGCAGGACACCCAGGATCAAACTGGAAATCGATCTCCAAAGCCTGGAAAACACGCCGAACACCTGCGCCATCCCTAAAGATCTATTCGTAAATTAACTAATGTCACACCTTTACGGTGAATAAAGGGCATATGTTACAGGGTTTGACCATTCGCCTCCATGACATTTGGTTCGGCCCTTCAGGTATCCCTGAGTCCTCGTGTTACCTGGGAGATGGTGCAATAAGTCACTTGCTGTTAATTTTTGCAAAATTGTGCAATAAGAACGTAATGGAATTCACAAATCTGTTCTGTACTCCGTTAACGACAAATCCCGTGATGTACAGTTCGAACAAAGAGTTGGGGAAAAAGAAGAGAACGCGTTTCAAAAATCGCCAGCAATTTTATTAGAGCCAGTCTTGGTGATCTTGAATGGAACAGTATTCTTACTATGTACGAGAAATGAATTTGTGAAAATTCGATTGACACGAGCTATTTTAAGATATGATAATGATTTGAGAGAAAAATTCATGTCCTAAATTAAAACTTTGAGAATTACGTACTAAACTCTCTACAAATTACTTGAAACACATTTAATTATTCTTGCATGGTAGTATTTTTCTAATATAATTAATGTTTTAACGCGAAAATTGCTGACGAACATCTGATGCTCGTTACTGATTTTGAAATAAATGCGTTTCAATCCACTCTGGAGATAACTGTTGGTAAAATTTTTTGTGAACGGCGTCGTTTGGATCTGTGGTGAAAAACATAAGCGAAACATTTAACAACGCATTTCGAGAACAATCCGTCAAATCAATTGCCATGTGAGTATTTGCTGGCCTTGGTGTCTCTATTTTTTGCCTTGTTACCCTAAAAAGTTGATTGTATTGTATTCTGTATATGCGAGCTAGTCCCATGTCTGTTCTTGTTCTAGGTTATTGTGAATTAACAGATATGTACTTGGCGGTTCAATCTTTTTTGATAAACGATGAGAACACATTTTTAATATACTTGACTAAAGGTTTTTGCACCAAAGGTGCTTTTTTGGGGGAAATATCTACACCTTATTCTTGATCGGCTAAATCTTTTCGACAATAATAATTTTTTTCTGGAATTGAATACTAAACCCGAGAGATGATATCCGGGATCGCAAAGAAACCGAGTGATTTCCGCGCGTTCTCTTTGATCTACAGCATCTTTGATCGCAGTCTCAAGCCGGGAGTTTATCTTAATAGCGGTAAACTAATACAAATGAGCGAAACTGCGTTCCGAAGGAAACAGTTTAAACTCAAACGTTTCAACCGTATCTAGTGCTGACGTATCTCTCATCTTCCTTTACGCTCCACCCTTTGCCCCGGGAGGATCAAACGCACTTATATGCAAACGCCACCTGCAATCAGATATGTCTTCTGAATCGTGCCTTCTCCATTTCGCTGTAAGAGAAGGGCAATATTTACTCGCGAATCCGAGTGCGCGGAAAGAAATATTTCCATTACTGTAATTATAGTTTCAATTTACGTTTGGCAAAGCGTACTATTCCATCGCTCTTGCGATGCAATTGCATCCAGTAATTAATATGTACACAACCATAGGATGGAAGTTTATGGAATCGTTACCAGTTCGTACCGGAGTTAATTCCTGCAAGCTTCATATCATTAGCGTAGGTCGATGATTATACAGCTATAAAATGATTCAGATTCTTCCCGCAGTTATTGTCAATTTATTTTATATTGCCTCCTTATACGCTTCATACTGCTCACCGGTCCATCCTGTATGGGTGCAACAAACTTTTGCAATGTAAAATAGCTAGAATATTCGCCATGTAATAAGAAATTATACAGACTATACGTGCTAAGAGATAATTCACACAGTTGTATAGCAGATGCAGATGTGGTTGGTGTTTATGGCTTATATTCATACCGCGTATCTTTTAACGAGAAAATGTTGTGCGAAAATTGGTGAAAAAGAACCAAAAGCAAAAATCAAACACAGAGAACAGAAGAAAGAAAAGAATCAATTAATCTAGTTTTTTTTAGAAAACGAGCTAGGAATCATCCCATTTCTTTTTCCACCGAGAACTTCATACCCACTTCCGGTGTCAGACTTTTTCACACACTGCAGTCGCGGTGCGAACGACGAAACCTTTCGTAACAGAGTTCAAAAATTCTTCAGTAAAGTAATTACGATATATGCCAATGAATAATGTGGATACTATTTTCAATGCATATCATATCATTTTAGCTAATCACCTTATTTCGACCCCCAACGATCTGATGATGAGAGAAACTTAATCACACCACTGACGAAAACGAATTCCGGATTACACCGGAATAAGGACAAAACCGAGTTGCAGCTTCTTTTACGAAATGATATCACTGAAGTATTCATGAATTTTTGATAGTTCAGTTCTTGGTGTTCATTAAGTGGGATCGAAATTTTTCTACATCGTCGTGCAGAGTTTTTACGAGAGGACTCGACGCACATTGTTTACTTCGTTCTCCCCGAAAAAATCCTGAGAGAGCTTTTTATGAGACAGCTTGAAACCGCTTTTAATATCACTCCGACTCATCAAGTTTTTTTGTAACAAAGTTTGAACGAGTGAAGTAGCAAGTGAAGAGGAGATTTTTTTGTCTAAATTTAAAAACGAATCGTTGTTCGCTTCATCTGATTTCAGTTTCTTGGGCCTCTCTAATTATCCAGAAACCATTTTCACGTAGAGAGATAAAATATTGATGCGATTACTATTTCGACTAAATTTTTGCCGATTTCGAGTTAAAAATGTTGCAATATTCATTGATCCGAGCCACGAATCTGAAAACAGGTAGTTACACACTGTTATAGCCAGTGATAAACGATCGGGGTGAGAAAATATTACCTGCAAGTCTGTTCAAGTATACAATAAGTTTGATTAAATGAAAAAGCGTAGAGTAGGTACGGAGGTAGGTACGGTAAAATGAAGTACAAGAATAAACGAGGAAAGTCAAGTGAAGCAATGTTTCATTTTTAACAAGGTGAATGCCGTCGTGATACGCTACTCGAAGGAACGCGGGGTTTGAGACGTGATGAATGTATCAAATTAAGTCACAACTGTTCCGCCATGTCGGTGCCCCACACCCATTTCTTCCCGAACTTTTGGCGTACTGCTTAATACGCTTTTTCAACCCTCATCTTCTCTCGCCGCGTAAATATCAGCGAAGGTGTTCGTCGGCGAAAAAACTAGCCGGGTAACACGTGGCAATTACGAACTTCCAGCGGTTTCCGGTATGTTAAACGAATTAAAACCCATTTTCTGAGCTTTGATATTTCACCCTCAGTCAGTCGAATGGAAGCTACGTCAGCGATCCAGGGTGCAAATTGCGCTTTGAAGTTCGTTTCATCCCCTGAATCTAGAAAATCCTGAGCCACTAATTCTCCCCGCTTGTCTAACCCCGTCTTCGTCCACGTTACGCATCTTTGTTGTCGATTGTCACGAAACGCAAAGAAGCCCTGCGATAAGCAGCCATTGAATTTCCCTACGAATCGGTGAAGAGTCTTAACCATCTGCGGAAGCGATCGTGCCGGTTTGAAAGTTTACGATTACACGCGGTGTGAAAAAAAGTTTTCCTTGGATGATAATGAAATGTCAGGAACTGGGACATTCGTGTCTTGGAATGAGGAAAGGAAAACTTGTAGGATCAAACTTCTAGTCGACGTCCTTCAACTCCAAGTGATTTTAAACGAGCGTGAGGCATACGAGCTTTTACATTTATTTCGTCCGAGGAAAGCCATTCTGACTCGGTGATGCGTAAGCCACATCATGTGCCACGCTCGCGTTCTGTGCCACGATGCATTATGGCCAACGGGAACAAAGCCAGCCGGAATAACAGAAGAAAATTCACCGAATGCCAAAAATCTAACCCGAAAACTGAGTTACGGAGGCTCTCGATTCAATGTTCAACGATGCGAGAAATATTGCTCATAAAATATTAGGTAACCGTTGTTTATATGTATCTTGGATCTCGGTGTCAAAAGGACGAGAGAAGCGCGGTATCCTTATGAACGAACATTTTTGGTCACGAGCCAAACGCTTTCACAGATTCATAATTTCTAACAAAATCACTCGGTTGTACTTTTAAAATATAGCTCCATCCGTTCACTGGACCAAAAATATTCGCTATCGATCGGCACTCAACAGTGGTTGAGTGACAGTTCGTTGACGTCAAGGGTGAACGAGAGAGTTGATACAAATTCCGAGTCAATCACTCGCGTCAGGTTTTCGGGATAACTGTAACGTTTTTTCTCGAATTCCACATTCCGCTTACATTTGCAAAATCAACCGAACCCTTCTCCATATGTCAACAGAAAAACATAATCGTTCCATCGAATGTATATGCAGATGGGAATATTATACTTCTGTGTGAAAACAATTTTTTACCAACAAGTTTATCTACTCGCGTCACGAAGCTCGGATCTCAATTTTCCACGTGAAATATACCACCCACACACTTTCCTCCACCTCCATCTTCGTTATATTAAATTGAACATCGCTCGCGATAAAAGTGTGGCGAAATTAAGTGTGCAAAAAAACGCAGAGTGACAGATTTTGACGTGACGCCTTCGACAACATGACGAAGTGGGCTTCTGCAGATGCTCTCCAATTTCGTAACACTCTACGCATACATATATGTGTATACGTTAGGATGTCCCTTGTTTAGGGTGTTGACAAATTTTTGACGCCTCACTCCCCAAATCAACTTCAAATATTTTGAAAACAATTGCCTAATTTTTTTAGATTTCTACCTCAACTCTGGGATAGTCCACTTTGTGATCAAAGTTTCTTATGGAAATAACATGGGGAAAAAATTGTTTTCTCAGTATATATTTTGTTGCAAGAGTAATAATATCTTTAAAAATTTGTAACTGCGAGGTTTCAGTGGGCATTAGTGCTACTATCTGTAAAAGAATTTACATCACGATACCAGCAAATCTAGACGAATTGCACTTCCTCTAAATGTCCCAAAAAAAGTCAGATTTTGAGGGTGTGCAATTCGTCGAGATTGCGTGGTATGATTATGTGAATTTTTTCCCACACAGTAGCACTATTGCCAATTAAATCCTCATTGTTACAAATATGTTTTGGACATTATTACTTTTACAATAAAATATATACTGAGAAAAAAGAGTTTTTCCATGTTATTTCCATAAGAAACTTCGACCACAAAGCGGACTATCTTAGAATTGAGGTAAAAATTTAAAAAAATTAGTTAATTGTTTTCCAATTATTTGAAGTTGATTTGGGAGGTGAGGCAGCAAAAATTGGTCAACACCCTAAATAAGAGACACCCTAATATCCACATGAATATACATGTATGGTCCACACGTATTGAGGCTATATTTTTATTGATTGTGAGAGCTTTCGTTCGGTTCAGAGGATTTATCCACCTGATCGGATCTCCACCGAAGTCTCCTTCCGTGGAAAGTCCTTCCCCATTTCTTACCTGCACGCCTCGATCGCGATCATCGCGATTGAATTGATATCGACAAATTGCAGGAGCACGTGTTTTCGACGTACATACGAGGATTGAGTTAGATGCACTTTTGTATCGTATAGGTATACCTGCAGCGTACGTATGTAACGAACATATAACTCGTGTGGGGCGGGTAAAAATTGACTTTCCGCCTTTTGCGAATCGGCACATTTTACGAACGAGTATTGACGGGATTTATAAAAATGTGGCAAACTATAGATCCTGCTGTCACAGACATCATCGTCCGCAGCTCCGATGCGTTTTATACCTCTCGCAATTTGGTTTTTATCAGGGTGGCTTTCAACCCAGTTATTTATGCATGATTTCTTTCACACACATAGCTTTTCACACACCTTTGATTCTGGTCTTCGAAGCAGAATTACAGAGGAGGATCAGAGCAAAGTAATGAAGTGTGAGCTCAACGCGACTAGGAAATATATTTTTTGCGGATACTTTATTCGCGAGAGAAGAAACGAATACATAAAAGTTTCCTGATTAATTATTTCCCTCGGGTCATGTTTATCTCTCTACTGCATATAAGAAACCTCATTGGCGAAAGTAATCGAACGTGTTTCGCACGTCTCACGTGAATCATGAAGATTGATGATCTAGCGGAATGGAAGGACGAGCTCTAAGGATATTGCAAAGAAAACAAAAAAAAAAAATTCATGGGCAATTCATTAATCCACTGCAATCAGTTTCGTCCCAACAATCACTTTGTTTTTACGAAGAATATGTATAGGCACAGCATTTATAAAAAAAAGATTAATTCAATTCAGCCTTCATTACGTTCCGCGGATAAATATTTGGTAAAAGAAAATACCGGCGTCGAAAGGCCCCGTTTTTTATACGCGATCAATACGTTAGTCTAAATTTTTTTTTGTGTTTTTTTCAAAGTGTCCGAGGCGAGGTATTTTGTGCGGTAAACGTGACAAGATTTTCAGAAGAGACCGTGGGGTGCCTGCAGGAGAGAAAAGTGAAAGAGAAAATAGCTAAAAATTGAATGTTAATACCCCCAAAAGGATCCGTTACTGAAACTGAAATGGCGAGCACGCCTACCGGGAGTGAAAATTATATTTTTACCGATTTCGTAGGAATGGGGTAGAAAATTGAAGCGCTCTGTTTCCGCAGGGGAACTTTATTGAAATCCGCGAATCAATAAATCGCAAAATTCAAAGGGCACTTCGTGGCCACCGAACCATTTGACCCAAGTGAACAAAGCCCAAATGTGTCTCATCGTGCAATCCCCAAAATTCAAGACGTAGCAGGTGTGACGTTGGCAGGTAAAATAACACCAAAACCACCTCGGCATAGAAAGCGGCTATCCAAACCGCTTCGGTCGAATATCTCCTTGGCAACAGTGAAGCTCTAGCCTTTAGTCAGTGCTCAGGGAGCCACCTTGAAATATGTTCGGACCCAAGATTCACAGCAAATGGAGGACTCGGGTAACGGCGTACGTGCAGCGAGTGACTTAATTCTTGACGAAACAGGCCCACGACACCCTTGACGCTGATTGCATATTTCAGAGAAAATGGGTAGACAGCCAGAAATAACCCGAAAACACCCTTTCCCTTACTCTGAACATAGTCTATAGATAATTTAATAAATTTCTAGGAGATTTACTATTTGATTACATACAATTGGGGTATCATTATTCAAATTTACAAGCACGAAAAAGTATGGTGCAATTTTCATTGGGGTCAATTAGCGGTTCGAATTTCGAGGATAAAAACGAAATGACTCGTATAATTTTTTTGGCAAGGTTTTGCTTAATATTGAAGAAAAAATTGGATGTGGAATTATATAAACTGTAATTTGGTGTTGATTTAATACTGTAGAATACTTTACGTGCCTAGTAATAATAATAATCCGTTCTGCTACGACGTAATGGATTTCGCATGGCTATATGCACAATGCTTCAAAGAAATTTAATAAGGAGCGAAATGGTTAAGGGAGGACGAACCACGTGAAATGTTTATCTTGCGCTAGGGGTTGACGCGAGAGGCATAAACCGCAGGTTTCCTGATCCGAAGTGACTGCCATTACCACTCGACGAGGAAACACCGTCGGAGCTCGTTCCGATTTTGGACGAAGTCAGTCTTGGGCCACTCACGGATAGCCAACACTAACTGGACACGGCATTCTCAGTGAGTAAAGGCTACTTTCCCTTCTCCATCCCCTTTTCTCTTCGTCATTTTACCGCGGATGGTGCAGCAGCACTCGACTGCGGTTCATTAGCGAAGCTTGCACGGAGAAATAAGAGCCAATTGAGGGGATAAGGTCAGGCCAGACCTCTGCAACCATCATGGGCGAAGTTTCTCAAGCAAATTATAAGTTAACTACTAAGTTCGCTCGAAATACGAGACTCAGGGCGCCGCCTCCAAGTCTCTCAAAGCTTCTCTCGCGGACATACTAACTTAGGCCCATAACAGAGAAGTTCGTCATTCCTATTGGCCTAACTTGATATATTTATCCTCTGCGTGTCCTTTACGAAATGGTCACGCGATACGCGGACATGTGACTCATTGGAAACGAGGTACCAGACTCTATTACCAATATTGATTTACTCTGTGCCTCTTTGCGCCACGTGAATTAAACCAGGACATCGTACAGTGTGCACGTGACATCAGTAAAAATGATCATTATTTATTTTCAATGATTAATTTTTTACTTATTTGTTTGTTAATTCTGACTGTGTAGTTGGTAATAAAACTTTATATTATTTATCGATAGCGAAGGACTGCCGAACAAAAATTAAAACTCTTGGGCTACATTTATTCTGCAGTTTATTGCAGATAATTTTGCGAGATAAAATCAAGACGTCAGTAAATTTCCAGAATGATTCAGAACTCCTAGGTACGAAGCGGTGGTTAAATTTACGACGCGTTCCATATCGGAGTATCTTTTTTTCCTTCTTTCAAGGTTCTACCTCCTTAACGCGCGAGTGCCTGAGTACGTCGTTTTTGAGGGATAGTTTATTATCATTTTATCTTCTTTCCACGTCCCAGAATCGAGGGTTCTTGACGAGGTTTTACATTTATAGCCGCGTCGTTGTTCGAGACGCTACCCCGACGTAAACACGTGTGTTTCGTTAGCGATAAAATCTTGTCTCCTCTGTTTGTAGTTTGTATCTTGTGCTAATATGGCAATGGATCACTTTCGTTACCTTGAGAGTTGCGAGATAAGAAACTCTCGGCAAGTACACATCGCTTTGATCTTCCTCCGCACGCTTTTCCTTTCCGAATTCACTTGTAGCCGGCAATGTGGTGCGTCAGAATCACGTAATTACGTCCACAAGAAGACGCAGAAATACAAACATCAATAACGTCGATCATCGTAATGATTTGTTATAAAGATCCAGATTCTTCGAGAGTGAAGTTAGGAACATATGGAGGCTTGTTAGTATTCCTATCACATCCTGGCATTCTATTCACGGTTTTAATGACACCCTCTATAGTTGGTACTGAGTCCAAGACAATGTGGCCTTACGGTATCGATAATGACACTTTACAAAGTTTACTCGACACGTAGAGGTGTTCAATTTACCGCAAAACGGGGAAACAGATACTGAATCGAAACGAGGTCGCGTTCGCGCTGAATATTACCTCGAAAATTTTCCAGCGTAGGTAGTTTATGTCGTAAAACAGGTTCGAGAGAAACAACCAATACTGCGTCATATCGATGCATCGTTCCAGTTGTCAAAGGGTTGTGCTTCACTGTGCCACGACTTTTTCCTCTGGCAGCGCTTTGAACCGTAAAAGCAGAAGTTACAGAGCATCTAAATCCGATCGGAAGTCAGTTTCGTGTGGATGGATTCCGAACAAAGGCATAAGCGAAGCTCCGATGAACCCGAGATATGTGGAGACACGGAAGCCTGGGTTCAATCAAATTCCAATTAGTCCAACAATCGGTCAGACACTGCTGCAAAATTGAATGGAGGATAATGAGCGATGAAGCCAGTTTGCAACAGGCGAGAAAATAATTTGCAAACTCCTATACGAGGTAATTACGAATGTAACGACATAAAGCAGGAAATTACGCCACGCCATCTGGGATTAACTAACTCAATTCACTCTGTCAGTTCTTACTGTGCGAAATGACACGCGGTAAATAACCAGATATAATTTTTAGCTCCCATTCCAGACCATTCAAGGTACCTGTGGCGAAAGTTCAGGGCGTCACAAAGTCCCGAGGATATGGAAGCAAGTAATAGTTTTCAGCGTAGCTGCCGTAAACACGGGAAAACAGGATATTACGTCATCAGCACAGGACTCGGGGAAGAGCGATGCAATCACGACAGCTATGGAAATCCCTGCGACGCGACGCGACGGTCCTTGTATCATCGCCGAGATAGACATCGAACACCAGAGAGCTGTAGGTCGTTCTGTTCAAAGTATCCGGCGATCCCGCGAGTAAGCAGCATTTGGGGGTATAATAATTTCAGCCACGCTCCCAGTTTCGTTTTAATAAAAGAGGCTCAGGTTCAACGTCATTTTTGATCTTGGATGGCACTCGGTGAGACCAAGTTTAAGCTGGCTTATTCTCGCGGTTGAAAAAGGTGAGAAAAGTTTAATAAAATTTCTCCATCGCAGGTGTTTTCGCCAGCAGTACCTAAGAAGTTATGTGACAATTTTGTGTATGGTCAAATCTTATCAGACTCGAAAAACTGATACATCATTCGCAAATGTAATGATAATCGAAATCAATGTCCGAGAGGCACAGAATTACAGGCTCAACTCTGATACGAAATGTCGATAACCGGGATTTTTTAAACTTGAAAGAAATTTTTTTATTTGTTTTACCGTTCTAAATTGTCTAGCGCCATTTGAGGGACGAGAAGAAAAAAAAATTCGATACGAAGCAATCCAAAATAATTTTCGAACTTACAAAGTAACCCTTGAAGAAGCCGATTTTAGCCTGCGGGAGAAGCTTTGATGGCTTTTGCAGTGATATTGTTTAAATTTTCTTGAGAAAATAACCGTCTAGACGTCTGCATCACGGAGGCCTAAAAGACACGTCTCATTATTAAAGCAGAAATTAAAGTAGCTGTGTAAAATTAGATTCTATTAATTTTAGGTGTCGCATTAAGTCTTGTCAGCCCTTTCGCCAGGCGACACGGACACAATAATAAAAATCTGATTAATACCCGCACAAGGTCAGGTTACAGTGGTTCGTGCCCAATTTCAACTTCCGGAAAAATAAAAATTGAATTTCAAATCCGACGTATAAAAATTTCCAAAATGATACGAGTTTCGATTTTTTTCAAATCAACATTATATGAAAAGACCACCTGGGACAGCATTTCTATGAACAAGCAATCTTGATCAGTGTGAAGTCATGGTGTGTCTTTCCCTTCAAATCCAGTGCTGCCAATCTTGGAATCAAAATTTATAGGCATTCAATTAAATACACACAAAGTTTTACGTCAGCTGTATAACGTGCTCCGTAATCACGTCCTCGTTAGCCAACGTTTATCGACGCCCGTTAGTTGTTACCAGTTAACTTTTCAGCCCAACTTACACCCCCACTGAAAGTTGTTGTTTTGTTGGCCGAACTGATTCTCCCTGCCGACACATCAGCTAGCCTCACCGAATTTGAATCGGTGAACTTCACCGAGCGCTAATGCGATCGACATTGGGGATTTAGTTATACACAAAAAAATTCCGGGGTTTCAACCCCCCTTGAATGAAATGAAAACCCGGCAGAAGAAGAGGAACAAATAAAACGAAGTTAATCCCTGTGAGGGATGGAGAGAAATGGGAAATAGCGAAACTTCTGTAAAAGGTAATTCTCGCAGAGACCACTGTCTTTCTATGTATATCACGTTGGATTCATTCCTTGAAATACACCGTCACCTCCGTTATTTGATAAAAATGCCGTTTGGGACCAACGCAAAATCTTTACTCGCCACTTAAGGGGGGCGGGGTCCATCGACTAAAATAGCTACCAGAACTATAGATCGCAGATAGCTTGAAATTTTTTTCTGAATGCTGTATTGTGTTTCAAAAAACATGCCTAATGCTCACGGCGAGACAAAAATTATTTAACCCTGGCGATTTTGTATGTACGACCCGAAACAAGATATCTAAAATCTGAAACGATTGATTGTTCGGAACAGTAAACAGTGTCTGCACACCAAATTTCAGCCAAAAATATTGAAAATTGTAGGAGGAGATACACTTTGAAGAATCCAAGGTTTTGATTTTTAAAGATTTTTCAATGCCACTATTTTTGTTCGTAAAGTATAGCTAATTCTGTGTAAAAAAGGTCCGGTACTGTTTATAGCTATCACGAATAGTTTAGGAGATATGAATTTTCAAAGATGAATTTTTATCACCTGAAAATTTTCAAGGATGTATATTTATTGAACACGGAAAAAGCATTCCATAATACATCGAATTTTCAAAATTTCCACGCGCCGTAGGTAGGTCCCCATTGTTTGCCTAAATCCTGCTCTCGCCTTGATATTGCTAATTTTATGAGGCGGCGCGCTCGCTGAAATTTTGCGTTTCTTCGTTCGGCATATCGTGCAATACGAATACCCACAACAGCACGATGAAGAACCCGGTCACAATCGGAAGGAGGTTCACAATTGCCATTACTAGAATTTATTTTTGAAAATTCACACCGCCTAAGCCATCCATGATAGCTATAAACAGTTTCAGATTCTTTTTACATAAAATTGGCTATACTTTGCGAAAAAAATAGTGGCATTGAAAAATATTTCAAAATCGAAACTTCGGATTTTTCAAGGTTTATCTCCTCCTACAGTTTTCAATATTTTTGGCTCAAATTTGGTGTGCAGACACTGTTTACTGTTCCGAACAATCGCTCATTTCAGATTTTAGATTTCTTGTTTCGGGTCGTGTATACAAAATCGGCCAAAGTTAAATAATTTTTTTCTCATCGTGAGCTTCAGGCATGTTTTTCGAAACACAAAATAGCATTCATAAACAAATTCACAGCCAACTGCGATCTATAGTTCTGGTAGCTACTTTAGCCGATAGACCCCCCCCCCCTCCCCCTTAAAGCGACGCGTACTCGATTTACAAATGTTTGTTTACATTCACAAGCTCGTTCCGATTCAAAAGACGTATACACAAGAAAGTTTTTGGACAAAAAATTTCCCTTTGGAAAGCTCAAGGTATCACTCTGCGCTCTCTTCTCTGAGCAACCCTGGATCAATCGCATCCAATACACCCGATTAACCTTGCCAATAAAGTCGGATATTCTGCTCTATAACCCTCGGTTCACTCTTGTCGGAGGAGTATATTATATTGATCAATTTGCAATGACCGATTATTATAGCTAACGTCACTAGACAGTAATTTTGTTGACTAATTTTCATCGCCCTGGCCGAGGTCCTCTCGATCCGTCTTCCAATCCCTGAAGTGGTTATCTCAGTCGTTAATAACTGACTGATCAATAATTTCATAACCGTGCGATCACGATCCTCGGTGATACTTGACCCAAGAGCCAAGGGTGAGGATTCTCTTTTTTTACTCCACCGCTGTTTCAAATGATAAGACCTTGAATCGCGACCGGACCTCTTTGAATCCAACGGCTACGTTATTGAGTTTTCATATTCCGAGGAGGACGATGCATAGTCACGATATTAAAAAGCGCCAGTGGGTGTCAAGCGACTTGGTCGAGAGGGTCCTTGGACACGGGTCATGGTTCACGAAGGAACACAGCAGAAATGGCAACTGCATACGCAGCAGCACCTGTAAAATAAAACGGCGTATCATTTCGCAGTTTCTTGCTACTTGCAGAAGCCTCGCCTCTGCTCAGCAGAGAGCAGAATCTGAACTGAGGAAAAACTCCGGACCAACCATGAGTATGTGCACATATGTGTCAAAAGTTTACCTTTGACTCAACGCGAGAGACAAAGCGAAGTTCCCTAGCAGTTGTTCACCAGAAGCTGAGCACACGCTTCGCAAAAGTTCGAAAGACCTATTCATCTAGCGATCCTCTGCATGCACCAAGAATTGGCCACAAATATTATGTGCACTATGCTGTCAAACCACTCAGAATCCATTTTTTTCTTTTATCGTTATGTCAAGTATTATCATACGCGTAAATTCTGCTCAAAAGGTTTATCAATGATGACTCTTCGAGAGAATGCAGTTGTGTGACGAGAGTTAAATTGACCATTCAGGAGTAAATTAATTTTGTAACGTGTAATTGGAAATTGTAATTACCGAAAATGAAGCATTATTATGTAGAGTTCAATTACACGTTATAGATCTAATGGTTGGTTCAATTGGCAATGACTACGCTGCTTGCTAACAGGAATATAATAAAATTGCCAACGCAGCATTAAAATACGAGAATCGATATTCATCACCCATGCACCGTGCAAGTGCCCACTTAATAATTTCATATGATTAATCATGCTTCCAGCATAGAGGAATTCGAGGTCCAAAATGATCGTATCACTTCATTCTGACATAAACATTTATTTAAGATCCACAGCTGTACCCACATCATCATGACTTATGACACGGAAGGTTGGTGGAGACATCCATTAAACAAGGTTACCTCCAAGTCACGATGGTATATCGCATAATACACTGGCCGATCAACGATAAATCTTTCCGGAGGCGGGGGCTGGGCATCAAGACTTATTGGCATAGCAACGATGACGGTAGCAGCAGCCGCCTCGCTACCCTCCTCGTTGACTTCGATGAAGGACTTTTGGATGACCTTGGTAATTTTGAGGCCAGAATCGGTGATGCCAGAAAAATCAGCCCCGTCCTGAAACATGTCAGTCATTCCCAAAATTTTCAAACTTTTCTCGAGGTTCAACGTGCTTTCGATTTTGAACTTTGGTAGAGACAGCTCAACGTGGCTTGGACCTGTCCGCTTTAATCTGGTTGCCAAATTCACTTTGTGGAGATTATCCAGTACCGCTTTGAGCCCGTTCACTTCTTTGGGCAGTATTATAACCATGCTCAGCTCGTTGCCCTGATACGGGAGTTCGATGAACCTTGCATTGACTTCGGGAAGGTGGCCCACCCTGAATGTATGCTTCAAGAACATGGTAGGAACGCTTTTGGTAGCTTTAGCATCGACGTGGAATAATCTGTCCGTAGTTAAAGATGGGTCGAACCTCTTAGCCCAGCTACCCTTGAAGTACGCAACGTTGACGAGAGCCAGAGCTGTGTTAGGATGAAGGCTGCCCTTAGCAATCACATTCTTGATACGATTGTTAGTCTGCTGTTCGCACCAGGAGTTTATAGTGCGAGCAGCCGCATCCGGATTATGAAAGTCCACTTCCTCGCACCTGGACAAAAATGTTCTAGCAGTTAATTCCTTGTAGGCAGATTTTATCTCGAACTGTTTTGCAAGGTATATTTTATTCGCGATGCTCAGTTCCACTCCCTTCACACCGTTCAGCCTTTCGATTAGAGACTTGTAGCCGGATTTACCGAGCTGGTTGTCTTCTGGAAGTAGCAGAGATTTTCTCATTTGCGTTGCTGTCCTGCCACCAGCTCCATAGGCAGCCATGGCGAGTGCCACCTGAGCACTGAACGGGGATGTGATCAAGTTACTCGAGGTTTCATTGGCCACAGTTTTTAAAAAAATATTGGAAAATTCGCCAGTAGTTAAAGCGACTATCCGAAGCGATTCGGTGTTTTGATCGGCCATGGCGATAGCAGCGAAAGCTACAGTGAATATTAACAAAGTTTCCAACGATTTTCGAGTCAGTGTGAAAATATAAAGTAACTTTATCATGAGCAGATTGGTTCACAATATTTGCGCTACCTTACACGAAGACGAAACTCAACTGATCGTCAATTTATGATTCAGAGCCAGTATTAGTTCTGCGTTGATAGCGGTCTAGATTAAGACAAGATAAAATGATAAGCTGAACAGTCATTGCGGGTGATAAGCTTAAAAAGATTACTCACTGCAGATCATCTCTTTTGTTGATTCAAAAAGTGAGCAGTGGTTGTTCATCAAAGTTTATATGGCACGTAGTTCAATCGGAACATCTGAGGAAACCATAGCCTACGCATCGGCCAATTATGACTTGTTTTTATTGGTCGTTAAGACCATTTTACGCAAAGTTTTTATTGTTAGCTTTCCAGTTGGGCGTAGCAATCGAACTGTAATAACTAGGTGATAGAAAGAAAAATAAAAAGTATCATCGATTCGCTCGGAAATAGACACAAAAAGTTGAAACTGGTAATCCTGGCATCATTACTGTAAATGTTGAAGGGTAACATTGTCAGTTGATAGATACTGCTTACTAAAGAAAGTAACAACTGATAGAATGTGAATTCGTGAACTGTTTAGTCCACAAAAGTTCCTGGTGAATAGAAGCAAGTGGATAAGAAAATCTCAATAAGACACATCAATGATAACATCTACCATCATGGAATCGAAACAACTTTTTTATTCGAATGACCATAGATCGTTAAAGTGGGCCAAGTGTTTTCTGAAATATGAAACTCGATGTTGTTTTTTCAACTATTATTGGCGTCCACTATTTTGTTTGCTGCAAAAATGAACTCGTTTTCATCAGCCTATTTCTATTGATTGAGGACCCCACGGATTAAGAAAGTCACACTTTAATTATCACATCGTACGTGTTAAACTAGTCGATTTCGGAGTTGAATTTGTAGCGCAGTTATCAACTAGCAACAGTTAAATTACAACAATGATATTATAGTTAATGATAAATGGAGGTAAAGTGAAGTAGAATTATAGTGAATAATCGTATAATTTTAAATGAAAATGAATAATGCAAAAGAATAATCCAACATCTTGGCAGACATATACATTTTATTCCAGTCAAACATTATATAAAATATGAGTCAAGAAAAATACGGAAGTTATCCTATGTTAAAAAGTAGATGGATTTTTTTGATACCTGCTGCCCACTTCGTGTGAGATTCTTTTGTTGGCATTTTGCTATAGTTTGTATGCCTATATTTTGGACAAGAGAAATTTTCAACGATCTCCTTAAGATTGTAGCCTTAATTTAAGCGATAGGAGAGGTTTGATGGAAGAATGAAAACGTTTGATGTAGGTCCAAAACTCATGTCAAGCTCAACAAATACCTGCAACACTATACGATCATTGTACTTATTATCAAATAACAGCATTTTTGCAAGTAATCAAGATTTGGGTGATCAATAAGATTTAGTGCCAATGGGTCCAACTTAAAATGAAGACAAAAATTATAGTAGTTGATCAATCAACAGAAACAGGTCGACTAATCTTGAAATGATCGCTCAAGAAGAGCCTAAAAAATAAGTTAATCAGAACGTTCGACTGCGAATTTAAATATAAATAAAAAAAAAGCAGTAAGCAATATAAAAAAAACAGAAAGTAAGCAGATAGCAGAAAGGAAATGCCATTTACTCAAACAGAAAAAAGACAACAATCGCACCAGTGATATCGTCAAAATGTAAAAGCTAAGTCTATAGTTATAGAAACGAATGATATAGGTACAAAGTCCTCAGAAAATTTGATAAGTATCAAATCGGATAGTGGTAAGCCTATTTTAGATGCAAATTCAGAAAAATTAATTACGAACTATGAAGTTAGAGAGGAAAACAAGATGAATTGTAATAATAATAGTCAATATTGTGTGGGGCCGATGGAATTTTATGCACTAAATGTGATGCTAAACGTTTCAAAGGAGGAAGAGTATCCAACAAACTATTACTAGGAGACTACTGTGCTCACGATGAAGTATATTTGAAAATTTTACCAAGTACTTCTCGTGAAACGAAATAATTATTTAGTAGTGAACATCCCAAAGCCCAGGATTTTTTCGAACGTATCAGATATTGCAATAAATCCTCATTTTTTGCGACTTTTGATGCTAAATCCGAGGACGTATCCACTCATAGATGGGGTGACAAGCAATTGTAATGATTTTAACTGATTTCAACCGATCTGAAGCGATTATAAAGTGGCAGCTTTCCAAAGTGGTTTTTGATTGCAATAAGTGAATACATCCTCGGCTAATTCAGTGAATTTGGGTCTAGCCGAATAAGAATGGTGAGTCTGCCCCCATCGACTTTTGTGGTGCCAATTTTTTCCAAAGTTTCCAACGTAAAAAAAAAATTTATACTAAATCACAGCCTTCTATGTCGATTCCGAGAGGTCTTTGTGCCGACAAAACGTGTTTTTTGATTTTTACAGCTTTTAAATACCGAGAGGCGACCGAAAAACCTGGAAAAATTCTCAAAAATTAGAATCATCTTGAAGATTATCGAAGAAGTTTCTTCAATTTTGAAATGCTAAACTCTATTTTTAATCATCGAATCTTTCCTCAAGAAATTTATTTTGGAATGTACAAGTATTAATTTTTCTGCTATTATAAAAAAATATTGACATGATTCTACTCTTTGTTGCCTGGAAATTCCAAAAAGAAAAGTTTCAAAATTCCAATTGTATTTGGTGGTTGTTTTCAAATATAGGGATAGATACATATATTATCGAATAACAACATCAGTATATCCAATCGACAATGAGCTCCCAAGTTACGGTCAACTTTTCATTGATTTCGATGATTAGCTAAATCATATTAACTGTTGGGAGAATAGATTCGGAATCGAAAACACGTTACTTCAGCTGTTGAGAGTATATCCGAATTAGATTTATGCGTCACATCGGAAACCAGTGCAAGATCTTCGTCGTTTCAAATCTCCAAGATGTGATAAAGTAGCAGCTATTTTTTTTCTACTTCAGCGAATGTGGCAATTTCAGAATTATTTGTCACTATTGGAAATGAGATTACAAAAGTGATACATAACATAAGTTTGATAAATCGAAACGTAGAGTCGTGGATTCATCCATTATTTTATCCATACGGAATGACAGGTTGCTAAGAAACTTCTGCTAAACACGTAACCAGATATTGTTGGTGGTAAGGAATGACAAGAAGACGAATCGTCACATACACTCGATCAAAAATCATATACAGTTGAGAATATAATTTTTGAACTAGTATATTTGATTATTCGTTGTTTTGTAATTTATTACCTAGTTTTTTACATGGTTTTCTCGAATTTACAAGATAAATCATGTAATAAAGTATACAAAGTCAACACTTAGGTAATAAAATCTTATGATTTATTACAGGAACATTTTCGGCAGTGGAGTAACTTATACGAAAGTATACAGGAAGATGGTCGTTATAATATTTTCGCCTACTGAATACGCATTCCTAAACCCGAACGCCATTGGTTTTACGAATTCCTGTTTTAATGAATGATCGGTAATTTGACCGGTGAATTGATTGCAAAGAGGAGAAAAAAACAAAACAAGACTATTTGATATTCCACCTTGATTTTTTTATCTCATTTAATATCACTTCATTCGCTTCTATTCAATTTTATAGCATTCCACGAAATTTGAATAAAAAAAAGATAAATAAAAAAATCTAAAAATTAATTAATAAAAATCTACACAGCGTGTAACTATTCAAGGCATTAAAAATCTAGTTATAAGGGTATAGAATAGACATTATACTAGATGACATTACATTTATTAGTAACCAGAATACAAGCATATTTATATTTTATACTATTTATAGTAAGAAAATTGACATAAACATACATCAAACATTTAGGATAGGCATAACATCAAATATTTCCATTGTTTATTGATGAACAAGAAACATATATGTAGGGGAGGATGGGGCACGACGGCTCCCCTAAGCCGGTTATAACTTTTTATGGCTTGTTGCGATCAAATTAATTTATTTTTCTTCTACTTTGAACAAACTCACCGAAACTTTACCAAAACTATGAGAAAATTTTTGATAGCAATTTTTTTCAAAGGACCTTTATCTCCAGGATATGGTGAATTGGCTTGAAGATGAATACTCTAGGTTTACAACACTGAAAAAAGATTTTTTTTTTTGATCTAATCTTTTCAGGGTAGCCGTCGCACCCTACTCTCCCCTATATTTACGCCGTTTAAACAAAGTGAAATCAACGATTCACCGACGAAAAACGAACAAAAATACTCAATCCATTTTCAATTGACACGGAAATATAGAAATGGCATGAATTCTAGGAATTTATCATTTCTTGTTATGCATTGAATGAGGCTTTTTTTGAGGATATTTGGAGACATATACGTGAACGTCGAAACCGATGAAGGCACCCCCTGAACCTGTGTTTTCTTTTTCTTTCCAGAATATCATTGCTTATGCCTTGAGCATATACTTACGAGTTACGTGCCGGGGGATGGATTGAAATTGGTACGCGTATCTCTATCAAGAGCCTGCTTGCATTTACTCATATTTGTATACCAAGCTGCACCGTGAACGGTAAAAGCGGAGGATTTGAAACCGTTCCCAGCTTCTTCTCATAGCCTATACCTGTTCTATACATACATCTAAGATTTTCGCCAATACAAGTTTCTCAATATAAATCGCTTCGTGTGGGTCGTTTGTATCTCGCCTGAAACTTCCTGCTGCAGCACCTGGATCGTGTATAGGAGCCGGTGGTAACCCGAATACCCTTCGAATACTCTCTGAAAGTTCTCCGATTGCGGGAAAACTATGCTAGCCAACTTTTTGGATCTTCTCTATTTTTGGTTCCTTTTTCTCGTTTCTTTGTTTCTTTCTCAATCTTTCTTTGCGTTCATTTTTCCGGACGTTTGAGAAAACTTTTCTTTCGACTTTCGTGCTCTTTCTTTACCGTGCAGTCGGTTAGACGTATATAATAGATTTCATTCCTCTTATCTGCTGCGGAGATACAGTTTTCACGGATTTTCTCTAAGCCTTAAGGCACTACGATCCTTACTTGTTTGAATTTCAGATCCTCGAACGTGCAGTTCTCATGCAGACAAGGGCTTAAGGGTCTATCGGGCGTAATTTAAACACGAACGTAACAACACAAAAAAAGAAAAAGAAAGTAGTTAGACAAAGGCTTAGAAGGTTTGTCTAAAGTCAGGTTAAATCTAACTCAAATTCTCCTTATTAGTAAGAAGCAAATAATTGAACACACAAATTTAAGCTAAACAAGCTTGACTATGGACAATTATATTTTCAGAGCAATATCATGACATGGTTGAAGATTGTCTTGAACGCATAAGACTAATCATTCGTCGAATAAAATGATAAATAACACCGACTTTATTTGTAAATAAATATCTGACAATTAAACTGCTTAGACGAATTTGACCGTAAGTTCTTGGTTTGTCACATTACATCCTGAAAACTTTGTGTCAATAATAATTATAGACTATAATTAACAAGCTTGAACGCTTTGTTACAATGAACATAACACTATTCCAAACTTTATCTGTAGAGTATTACTAAAAAAATGAGTCTCAACCATTGAAACCGAACAAGTACTACGATTTTCGCATTGAAAAAAAACAATCAACATATGTAACTTGATCTTTTTAAGTTTTTAAATAACCAAACTTTCTTCACTTGCAGCACTTTCCAACGTTTTCTTTGTTTGGATTACAACAAGAAGAGAATCTTTGATTGGAATTTCATTAAATTCATTTTAAACCACGATCTTGGCATTTTTTTTTTCTTCAATTTCTACGCTTCGTTTCGTACGCCTGATGTATCATTATAACGATTCGTATACGAAAAAGACCCAGTGCTCGCTGTCATCTCCAGACACCTTACCGTTCAAAGGCAGCCTCCGTTATATAACACGGGCTCGTTTACATCAGCTGATTAAGCTTCTGAGCCAATTATTGTATATTAAGCTTCTCTCAAGCCTCGCCATCTCAGCGATTTTGCCAAAGGGAGAATAATTCCCGGAAACGTCAGTAAGTCGACGATGAAAGACAAAAATTTGACAGAGAAGAAATTAACGTTTGCTTTCTCTCGCCCCCGTAGTTATCACATTGTGTTAAACGTAACGATATTCCAGTGATTCAAGTTCTTGCTTCTTCGTTATTCACACGCCTTGTTTATCAGGCCGACGAATTTTCGTGGATCTGTTTCTTCAACTCAAAAAGGAAAACGGCCCAGTACTGATTTTTTCAAAGCTATACAGATTGTGGTGTGTGCATACAAATTAGTATGAGTAGTGTGAGTAAAAAAATATTCTTTCTCCAAAAAAGTTCCCCCCTCAGGGGATGCCCTGATCGATTTTAACGCTGTCGTACATATTTTTAGATATCTAAGTCCACGTATTTTAAACGCAAAAAGGGCTTAACAGCCCCATTTTATTCGCAATTCTGAGCAAAAAAACTCCAATCCATTTTTACTTGATGCAGATATAAAGAAATGGCACGGAAACTATGAATTTAATATTACGATTTCGTAGTTTTCGTGCCACTTCTTCATTGTCGCATCGAATGAAAATTCATAACATTCTTTTTGTTCACAATTGTGTATAGAATAGGAAAATAAGTCCTTTTTGCGTTCAAAACACATGGACATCGACATCTGGAGATATGTACGTGAACATCGAAATCGACCAAGGCACCCGCTTAAGTAAGACGTAAGACGTAAGACGAGAATACCCTAGATGGGTGGTGATTAATTGTTGCGACGTTGAATCTGCCTGGGGAAAAATGAGTAGGACTTCGAATAATTCACACCATAACCATACATGATGGCATTGCGAAGCAGGGCAGCGTTCACCAGAAAAGTAATTCCCCAACAATATAGAGATTTCTTTAGACAGTTGGTACACATCTCACTTAAAGGTTTTTCACCTCAAAGAAAGAGGCGTGTCGTAGGAGTTCTAGGCACACCATATATACACAAACCACGATACCATAACCATACATGATGGCATTACTAAGCAGGGTAGCGTTCGCCAGAAAAGTTATTCCCTAAAAATATAGGGGTTTCTTTAGACAGTTGGTACACATCTCACTTGAAGGTTTTAACCTCGAAGAAAGGGGCGTATCGTAGGAGTTCTAGGCACACCATACCGGGACAATCTCTTGATATTATACAAGAACTGCGCATGCGCCAAATAATTCAATCTCATTGGTCAGGGAAATTGCCCCGCGGCGTAATTTTCGTCAGCTAACCAAGGCGACCAACGTACACGAAATGTGACAAGGCCACTCGCGCGTAAAGTAGCGTATTGAGGTCATGTTGATATTTATTCCTATTTATCGTGAATCTTCTAAGAAGTCATTTAGCAATACCGTAGTTGATATTAGATGATATTTAATCGACACAATAAAGGCGTCAATGGAGAAACAAATATCAAAAGCTACAGAAATTGGATCAGTTAATTATTGAAAGAAGAAATCTGAAATTAAATGTGCAACGTCATCAACAAGTAGGAGTCTAGACAAACTGAGGCAGGTAAGTAAAAATATTGTTTATTTTAAACAGACTCTTTATTTACATAAAATTAAAAATAAATGGATTGTTGAAACCCAGTAAAAGGTAGTTCCGGAGTAGATTTCTTACAGTGCAGTGCTCCGGAAGCCAGTAATCAGTGCCGATGAACATGAAATATTAAAATAAAGTCAGTAACAAGGAATAAAATAAATGGTGTATCTCAAAACACAAATCTTAGGGGGTACAAAAAGTAGCAATACGTTTTTATATCGCAATTTATTGAAAATTAGTGGTATCCAAACCAATTAGAAGCTCTTGTCTGATAATAATACCTTTTAATATTTTCAGGTAGGAAACACCATTATCGAAGCGAGACGAAAGTTGTCAGGCATCGGAGCGTGTAAGTAAATTTTTGATTCTATGATCGTTGCATATTACAATGTTTTCACATGTATTCAATTATAAAATTGGTACGTTCTGACAGACTCAAAGTTTCAGGTTTGGTTGATAGGAGGAAAGTCATACCTTACCTGATGGTCAAAACGTTTTGGTGGCAAGGACCCTAGGTTCTCGATTGGTGCCACCGTTCCAACCGTTGAATCTGGTTGTTCCGTTGTTCCATCAGACAACAGGTACCCGAGGGAATTTCTTCAGGTCATCGCCACCTTCTGAACATCAGTCGAGGCAAAATTGAAGAGTACGACACGCTACAGATCATGGTGTCTGAATATTCGATCATGTAAGATTGATCGAGCTAATATTAATAAGTTTGTTATTCATCAATTGCTGCTAACTAATTTTACAGAGCAATCATTCCATGCGCAATTGTGATCCAAGCAGTATTATTGGCCCACATTATTTTTCAAATTTTATTTTGTGCAGTTTTGATATTTCATTTCTTACTCTCTTGGTATACAATTCAGATGAATAGTGTTTCAAGTGTTGAATCAGATTCCAGGGATGAATTCTGATAGGTAAACCGAACCCATCTCAATCTAAAAATGTTGGATAACTTCAGTTGAAAATGTCTTTGAAGTCAATATTAATAATTGACAGTATCATCTGACTAGCTAGTTGCAGCTATCAACCGTGCTTGAGTCTTGTTCATCCCCAGCAAGGTCTAAAGAATGCCCTTACTTGCTAGTACACGTTACAAATGATCACTTTGTCTGCAGTAGGATTTACTTGCTGGCTAACTTTTTTATGATGAATCTCTATCACGGAGTTATCCGGTAACTTATTGATTCCTTGAAACCAGATTCAATTTTATACTCTTACAATGGTCCTTCACTGAAACTGAAAGTCTGTGAATCTCCATTTATTACAATTAATTCTGCATCCCGTATTAACACTGTTCGAAGAAAAAAATCTCATCCTGAGATTGAAAATGAAATCTGCAATACAAAAGTTATCTAGTGGCACAAGTTAGAAAACAAAGAACTTTATAGCGGTTTCTGCAACAGAGGGATTCCTTCCGGATATTCATGTTACCGGATGATGTTCGGAGCACTATGAAGAAGATATTGTACTGGATTTAGGTTTAAGTAAATATTTTCATGAAGTTCGTTAAAAATTAGCTATTCATTTGTTTCAAAGGATCAAGGGGTACAATCTTGAATCCGATAAGTCAATATTTCCATATGAGTGTTCTGAACATGGCTCTAACAATAAGACATGATTATCCGTAAAGTTAATTGTGACACTAAGACACATTTTAAAAATTTTTATTTTCAACTTGTGTCACAGAGCGTTCTTGAGTTTTACTCTTCGGATTAGATTTGAAATTAAAAGAAACCGTAAGACCTATAACTTTCTTTGCCAACCAACTGAAGTAGCGATGATCTCTGCACGTCACACGGATTGAATAAAGAGAGGAGATAGCAGCGAACTGCAGAGTTGCTATTACTTCGGCTCTATTTTCTGTTGAAATAGAAAAATTTCATTGTTATTCTTGATGTATGAAGTAATGAAATTGATTGAATAAATTCTCTCCACCTACCTGCTTCGTTTCTTCCAAGAACCCAACATTTGAACAGGATTCTTGTTTCAATGGATAAGTTCGCATTTGAAAAGAGCTTCAGCATTGAAACCGACCGTTCTTTGAACAATCAATTTTCAATAACAAGTGCTTCCCAAGCCTTTCCAAGTGACTATCTCAATTACTTGAGATTCGAACCTCAATATGCATGTAAACTACATCGCCGGCACAAACAGTGTTTAGCAGTAGGGTCTCGGGGTGGCCAGACTGCACGGTCGACGGATTTCAACTCGCGGATGCGCGGTTCTTGTATAGTTTCATGAGATTGTCCCGGTATGAGCAAGCGATAGTGGACCCTCTTGAGCAAGAAGTCATGCATCGAGACTCACAGCATAGACATCGTAAGCACTCAATCAAGCAGTCTCTGTTTTTGTTCGACCTCCTCAACTGAGATGTTCTCCTGATACCGAGAGTAAATTTCCGCTGAAATTTCTCCGATTTGATGCATTCTTAGTCAAAGTATCGAATAAGCAAGCGATCGCGGGCCCTGTTGAGCAAGCAGGCATGCAACGAGATACGCAGCATCGACATCATAAGCATTCAATCGTGCAGTCTCGGTTTTTGGTCGACCTCCTCGGCTGAGATGTTCTCCTGATACCAGAAGTAATTTTTCGCTGAAATTTCTCCGATTTGATGAATTCTTAGTCAGAGTATTATATGAGCAAGCGATGGCGGGCCCGCTTAAGCAAGCAGGCATGCAACGAGACACGCAGCATCGACATCATAAGCACTCAATCAAGCAGTCTCTGTTTTTGGTCGACTTCCTCGGCTGAAATGTTCTGCTGATACCGGAAGTAATTTTTCGCTGAAATTTCTCCGACTTGATGCATTCTTAGTCAAAGTATCGAATAAGCAAGCGATCGCGTGCCCTGTTAAGCAAGCAGGCATGCAACGAGACACGCAGCATCGATATAATAAGCATTCAATCAAGCAGTCTCTGTTTTTGGTCGACCTCCTCGGCTGAGATGTTCTCCTGATACCAGGAGTAATTTTTTGCTGAAATTTCTCCGACTTGATGCATTCTTAGTCAAAGTATCGAATAAGCAAGCGATCGCGGGCCCTGTTGAGCAAGCAGACATGCAACGAGACACGCAGCATCGATATAATAAGCATTCAATCAAGCAGTCTCTGTTTTTGGTCGACCTCCTCGGCTGAGATGTTCTCCTGATACCACGAGTAATTTTTCGCTGAAATTTCTCCGACTTGATGCATTCTGAGTCAAAGTATCGAATAAGCAAGCGATCGCGGGCCCTGTTAAGCGAGCAGGCATGCAACGAGACATGCAGCATCGATATCATAAGCATTCAATCAAGCAGTCTCGGTTTTCGGTCGACCTCCTCGGCTGAGATGTTCTCCTGATACCAGGAGTAATTTTTCGCTGAAATTTCTCCGACTTGATGCATTCTTAGTCAAAGTATCGAATAAGCAAGCGATCGCGGGCCCTGTTAAGCAAGCAGACATGCAACGAGACACGCAGCATCGACATCATAAGCATTCAATCAAGCAGTCTCTGTTTTTGGTCGACCTCCTCGGCTGAGATGTTCTCCTGATACCGAGAGTAATTTTTCGCTGAAATTTCTCCGACTTGATGCATTCTTAGTCAAAGTATTAGATGGGCAAGCGATCGCGGGCCCTGTTAAGCAAGCAGGCATGCAACGAGACATGCAGCATCGATATCATAAGCATTCAATCAAGCAGTCTCGGTTTTTGGTCGACCTCCTCGGCTGAGATGTTCTCCTGATACCAGGAGTAATTTTTCGCTGAAATTTCTCCGACTTGATGCATTCTGAGTCAAAGTATTAGATGGGCAAGCGATCGCGGGCCCTGTTAAGCAAGCAGGCATGCAACGAGACATGCAGCATCGATATCATAAGCATTCAATCAAGCAGTCTCGGTTTTTGGTCGACCTCCTCGGCTGAGATGTTCTCCTGATACCAGGAGTAATTTTTCGCTGGAATTTCTCCGATTTGATGAATTCTTAGTCAGAGTATTATATAAGCAAGCGATGGCGGGCCCGCTTGAGCAAGCAGGCATGCAACGAGACACACAGCATCGACATCATAAGCATTCAATCAAGCAGTCTCTGTTTTTGGTCGACCTCCTCGGCTGAGATGTTCTCCTGATACCAGGAGTAATTTTTCGCCGAAATTTCTCCGACTTGATGCATTCTTAGTCAAAGTATCGAATAAGCAAGCGATCGCGGGCCCTGTTAAGCGAGCAGACATGCAACGAGACACGCAGCATCGATATCATAAGCATTCAATCAAGCAGTCTCTGTTTTTTATCGACCTCCTCGGCTGAGATGTTCTCCTGATACCAGTAGTAATTTTTCGCTAAAATTTCTCCGATTTGATGAACTCTTAGTCAGAGTATTATATAAGCAAGCGATGACGGGCCCGCTTGAGCAAGCAGGCATGCAACAAGACACACAGCATCGATATAATAAGCATTCAATCAAGCAGTCTCTGTTTTTGGTCGACCTCCTCGGCTGAGATGTTCTCCTGATACCAGGAGTAATTTTTCGCTGAAATTTCTCCGATTTGATGAATTCTTAGTCAGAGTATTATATAAGCAAGCGATGGCGGGCCCGCTGAAGCAAGCAGGCATGCAACAAGACACACAGCATCGACATCATAAGCATTCAATCAAGCAGTCTCCGTTTTTGGTCGACCTCCTCGGCTGAGATGTTCTCCTGATACCAGGAGTAATTTTTCGCTGAAATTCCTCCGACTTGATGCATTCTTAGTCAAAGTATTAGAGATGGGCAAGCGATCGCGGGCCCTGTTAAGCAAGCAGGCATGCAACGAGACATGCAGCATCGACATCATAAGCATTTAATCAAGCAGTCTCTGTTTTTGGTCGACCTCCTCGACTGAGATGTTCTCCTGATACCAGGAGTAATTTTTCGCTGGAATTTCTCCGATTTGATGAATTCTTAGTCAGAGTATTATATAAGCAAGCGATGGCGGGCCCGCTGAAGCAAGCAGGCATGCAACAAGACACACAGCATCGACATCATAAGCATTCAATCAAGCAGTCTCCGTTTTTGGTCGACCTCCTCGGCTGAGATGTTCTCCTGATACCAGGAGTAAATTTTCGCTGAAATTTCTCCGACTTGATGCATTCTTAGTCAAAGGATTGAATGAGCAAGCGATCGCGGGCCCTGATAAGCAAGCAGACATGCAACGAGACACACAGCATCGACATCATAAGCATTCAATCAAGCAGTCTCGGTTTTTGGTCGACCTCCTCGGCTGAGATGTTCTCCTGATACCAAGAGTAATTTTTCGCTGAAATTTCTCCGACTTGATGCATTCTTAGTCAAAGTATTAGATGGGCAAGCGATCGCGGGCCCTGTTAAGCAAGCAGGCATGCAACGAGACATGCAGCATCGATATCATAAGCATTCAATCAAGCAGTTTCTGTTTTTGGTCGACCTCCTCGGCTGAGATGTTCTCCTGATACCAGAAGTAATTTTTCGCTGGAATTTCTCGGATTTGATGAATTCTTAGTCAGAGTATTATATAAGCAAGCGATGGCGGGCCCGCTGAAGCAAGCAGGCATGCAACAAGACACACAGCATCGACATCATAAGCATTCAATCAAGCAGTCTCCGTTTTTGGTCGACCTCCTCGGCTGAGATGTTCTCCTGATACCAGGAGTAATTTTTCGCTGAAATTTCTCCGACTTTATGCATTCTTAGTCAAAGTATCGAATAAGCAAGCGATCGCGGGCCCTGTTAAGCGAGCAGGCATGCAACGAGACATGCAGCATCGATATCATAAGCATTCAATCAAGCAGTCTCGGTTTTTGGTCGACCTCCTCGGCTGAGATGTTCTCCTGATACCAGGAGTAATTTTTCGCTGGAATTTCTCCGATTTGATGAATTCTTAGTCAGAGTATTATATAAGCAAGCGATGGCGGGCCCGCTTGAGCAAGCAGGCATGCAACGAGACACACAGCATCGACATCATAAGCATTCAATCAAGCAGTCTCTGTTTTTGGTCGACCTCCTCGGCTGAGATGTTCTCCTGATACCAGGAGTAATTTTTCGCCGAAATTTCTCCGACTTGATGCATTCTTAGTCAAAGTATCGAATAAGCAAGCGATCGCGGGCCCTGTTAAGCGAGCAGACATGCAACGAGACACGCAGCATCGATATCATAAGCATTCAATCAAGCAGTCTCTGTTTTTTATCGACCTCCTCGGCTGAGATGTTCTCCTGATACCAGTAGTAATTTTTCGCTAAAATTTCTCCGATTTGATGAACTCTTAGTCAGAGTATTATATAAGCAAGCGATGACGGGCCCGCTTGAGCAAGCAGGCATGCAACAAGACACACAGCATCGATATAATAAGCATTCAATCAAGCAGTCTCTGTTTTTGGTCGACCTCCTCGGCTGAGATGTTCTCCTGATACCAGGAGTAATTTTTCGCTGAAATTTCTCCGATTTGATGAATTCTTAGTCAGAGTATTATATAAGCAAGCGATGACGGGCCCGCTTGAGCAAGCAGGCATGCAACAAGACACACAGCATCGATATAATAAGCATTCAATCAAGCAGTCTCTGTTTTTGGTCGACCTCCTCGGCTGAGATGTTCTCCTGATACCAGGAGTAATTTTTCGCTGAAATTCCTCCGACTTGATGCATTCTTAGTCAAAGTATTAGAGATGGGCAAGCGATCGCGGGCCCTGTTAAGCAAGCAGGCATGCAACGAGACATGCAGCATCGATATCATAAGCATTCAATCAAGCAGTTTCTGTTTTTGGTCGACCTCCTCGGCTGAGATGTTCTCCTGATACCAGAAGTAATTTTTCGCTGGAATTTCTCGGATTTGATGAATTCTTAGTCAGAGTATTATATAAGCAAGCGATGGCGGGCCCGCTGAAGCAAGCAGGCATGCAACAAGACACACAGCATCGACATCATAAGCATTCAATCAAGCAGTCTCCGTTTTTGGTCGACCTCCTCGGCTGAGATGTTCTCCTGATACCAGGAGTAATTTTTCGCTGAAATTTCTCCGACTTTATGCATTCTTAGTCAAAGTATCGAATAAGCAAGCGATCGCGGGCCCTGTTAAGCGAGCAGGCATGCAACGAGACATGCAGCATCGATATCATAAGCATTCAATCAAGCAGTCTCGGTTTTTGGTCGACCTCCTCGGCTGAGATGTTCTCCTGATACCAGGAGTAATTTTTCGCTGGAATTTCTCCGATTTGATGAATTCTTAGTCAGAGTATTATATAAGCAAGCGATGGCGGGCCCGCTTGAGCAAGCAGGCATGCAACGAGACACACAGCATCGACATCATAAGCATTCAATCAAGCAGTCTCTGTTTTTGGTCGACCTCCTCGGCTGAGATGTTCTCCTGATACCAGGAGTAATTTTTCGCCGAAATTTCTCCGACTTGATGCATTCTTAGTCAAAGTATCGAATAAGCAAGCGATCGCGGGCCCTGTTAAGCGAGCAGACATGCAACGAGACACGCAGCATCGATATCATAAGCATTCAATCAAGCAGTCTCTGTTTTTTATCGACCTCCTCGGCTGAGATGTTCTCCTGATACCAGTAGTAATTTTTCGCTAAAATTTCTCCGATTTGATGAACTCTTAGTCAGAGTATTATATAAGCAAGCGATGACGGGCCCGCTTGAGCAAGCAGGCATGCAACAAGACACACAGCATCGATATAATAAGCATTCAATCAAGCAGTCTCTGTTTTTGGTCGACCTCCTCGGCTGAGATGTTCTCCTGATACCAGGAGTAATTTTTCGCTGAAATTTCTCCGATTTGATGAATTCTTAGTCAGAGTATTATATAAGCAAGCGATGACGGGCCCGCTTGAGCAAGCAGGCATGCAACAAGACACACAGCATCGATATAATAAGCATTCAATCAAGCAGTCTCTGTTTTTGGTCGACCTCCTCGGCTGAGATGTTCTCCTGATACCAGGAGTAATTTTTCGCTGAAATTCCTCCGACTTGATGCATTCTTAGTCAAAGTATTAGAGATGGGCAAGCGATCGCGGGCCCTGTTAAGCAAGCAGGCATGCAACGAGACATGCAGCATCGACATCATAAGCATTTAATCAAGCAGTCTCTGTTTTTGGTCGACCTCCTCGGCTGAGATGTTCTCCTGATACCAGGAGTAATTTTTCGCTGGAATTTCTCCGATTTGATGAATTCTTAGTCAGAGTATTATATAAGCAAGCGATGGCGGGCCCGCTGAAGCAAGCAGGCATGCAACAAGACACACAGCATCGACATCATAAGCATTCAATCAAGCAGTCTCCGTTTTTGGTCGACCTTCTCGGCTGAGATGTTCTCCTGATACCAGGAGTAATTTTTCGCTGAAATTTCTCCGACTTGATGCATTCTTAGTCAAAGGATTGAATGAGCAAGCGATCGCGGGCCCTGATAAGCAAGCAGACATGCAACGAGACACACAGCATCGACATCATAAGCATTCAATCAAGCAGTCTCGGTTTTTGGTCGACCTCCTCGGCTGAGATGTTCTCCTGATACCAAGAGTAATTTTTCGCTGAAATTTCTCCGACTTGATGCATTCTTAGTCAAAGTATTAGATGGGCAAGCGATCGCGGGCCCTGTTAAGCAAGCAGGCATGCAACGAGACATGCAGCATCGATATCATAAGCATTTAATCAAGCAGTTTCTGTTTTTGGTCGACCTCCTCGGCTGAGATGTTCTCCTGATACCAGGAGTAATTTTTCGCTGGAATTTCTCCGATTTGATGAATTCTTAGTCAGAGTATTATATAAGCAAGCGATGGCGGGCCCGCTGAAGCAAGCAGGCATGCAACAAGACACACAGCATCGACATCATAAGCATTCAATCAAGCAGTCTCCGTTTTTGGTCGACCTCCTCGGCTGAGATGTTCTCCTGATACCAGGAGTAATTTTTCGCTGAAATTTCTCCGACTTTATGCATTCTTAGTCAAAGTATCGAATAAGCAAGCGATCGCGGGCCCTGTTAAGCGAGCAGGCATGCAACGAGACATGCAGCATCGATATCATGAGCATTCAATCAAGCAGTCTCGGTTTTCGGTCGACCTCCTCGGCTGAGATGTTCTCCTGATACCAGGAGTAATTTTTCGCTGGAATTTCTCCGACTTGATGCATTCTTAGTCAAAGTATCGAATAAGCAAGCGATCGCGGGCCCTGTTAAGCAAGCAGACATGCAACGAGACACACAGCATTGACATCATAAGCATTCAATCAAGCAGTCTCGGTTTTTGGTCGACCTCCTCGGCTGAGATGTTCTCCTGATACCAAGAGTAATTTTTCGCTGAAATTTCTCCGACTTGATGCATTCTTAGTCAAAGTATCGAATAAGCAAGCGATCGCGTGCCCTGTTAAGCAAGCAGGCATGCAACGAGACACGCAGCATCGATATAATAAGCATTTAATCAAGCAGTCTCTGTTTTTGGTCGACCTCCTCGGCTGAGATGTTCTCCTGATACCAGGAGTAATTTTTTGCTGAAATTTCTCCGACTTGATGCATTCTTAGTCAAAGTATCGAATAAGCAAGCGATCGCGGGCCCTGTTGAGCAAGCAGACATGCAACGAGACACGCAGCATCGATATAATAAGCATTCAATCGAGCAGTCTCTGTTTTTGGTCGACCTCCTCGGCTGAGATGTTCTCCTGATACCAGGAGTAATTTTTCGCTGAAATTTCTCCGACTTGATGCATTCTGAGTCAAAGTATCGAATAAGCAAGCGATCGCGGGCCCTGTTAAGCGAGCAGGCATGCAACG
Organism: Diprion similis; assembly: GCF_021155765.1. Lineage (NCBI taxonomy): Eukaryota > Metazoa > Arthropoda > Insecta > Hymenoptera > Diprionidae > Diprion > Diprion similis. The sequence continues at coordinate 4,414,333 of NC_060106.1, forward strand.
AGACATGCAGCATCGATATCATAAGCATTCAATCAAGCAGTCTCGGTTTTCGGTCGACCTCCTCGGCTGAGATGTTCTCCTGATACCAGGAGTAATTTTTCGCTGAAATTTCTCCGACTTGATGCATTCTTAGTCAAAGTATTAGATGGGCAAGCGATCGCGGGCCCTGTTAAGCAAGCAGGCATGCAACGAGACATGCAGCATCGATATCATAAGCATTCAATCAAGCAGTCTCGGTTTTTGGTCGACCTCCTCGGCTGAGATGTTCTCCTGATACCAGGAGTAATTTTTCGTTGGAATTTCTCCGATTTGATGAATTCTTAGTCAGAGTATTATATGAGCAAGCGATGGCGGGCCCGCTTAAGCAAGCAGGCATGCAACGAGACACACAGCATCGACATCATAAGCATTCAATCAAGCAGTCTCTGTTTTTGGTCGACCTCCTCGGCTGAGATGTTCTCCTGATACCAGGAGTAATTTTTCGCCGAAATTTCTCCGACTTGATGCATTCTTAGTCAAAGTATCGAATAAGCAAGCGATCGCGGGCCCTGTTAAGCGAGCAGACATGCAACGAGACACGCAGCATCGATATCATAAGCATTCAATCAAGCAGTCTCTGTTTTTCATCGACCTCCTCGGCTGTGATGTTCTCCTGATACCAGTAGTAATTTTTCGCTAAAATTTCTCCGATTTGATGAACTCTTAGTCAGAGTATTATATAAGCAAGCGATGACGGGCCCGCTTGAGCAAGCAGGCATGCAACAAGACACACAGCATCGATATAATAAGCATTCAATCAAGCAGTCTCTGTTTTTGGTCGACCTCCTCGGCTGAGATGTTCTCCTGATACCAGGAGTAATTTTTCGCTGAAATTTCTCCGATTTGATGAACTCTTAGTCAGAGTATTATATAAGCAAGCGATGACGGGCCCGCTTGAGCAAGCAGGCATGCAACAAGACACACAGCATCGATATAATAAGCATTCAATCAAGCAGTCTCTGTTTTTGGTCGACCTCCTCGGCTGAGATGTTCTCCTGATACCAGGAGTAATTTTTCGCTGAAATTTCTCCGATTTGATGAATTCTTAGTCAGAGTATTATATAAGCAAGCGATAGCGGGCCCGCTGAAGCAAGCAGGCATGCAACAAGACACACAGCATCGACATCATAAGCATTCAATCAAGCAGTCTCCGTTTTTGGTCGACCTCCTCGGCTGAGATGTTCTCCTGATACCAGGGGTAATTTTTCGCTGAAATTTCTCCGACTTGATGCATTCTTAGTCAAAGGATTGAATGAGCAAGCGATCGCGGGCCCTGTTAAGCAAGCAGGCATGCAACGAGACACGCAGCATCGACATCATAAGCATTCAATCAAGCAGTTTCTGTTTTTGGTCGACCTCCTCGGCTGAGATGTTCTCCTGATACCAGGAGTAATTTTTCGCTGGAATTTCTCCGATTTGATGAATTCTTAGTCAGAGTATTATATAAGCAAGCGATGGCGGGCCCGCTGAAGCAAGCAGGCATGCAACAAGACACACAGCATCGACATCATAAGCATTCAATCAAGCAGTCTCCGTTTTTGGTCGACCTCCTCGGCTGAGATGTTCTCCTGATACCAGGAGTAAGTTTTCGCTGAAATTTCTCCGACTTGATGCATTCTTAGTCAAAGTATCGAATAAGCAAGCGATCGCGGGCCCTGTTAAGCGAGCAGGCATGCAACGAGACATGCAGCATCGATATCATGAGCATTCAATCAAGCAGTCTCGGTTTTCGGTCGACCTCCTCGGCTGAGATGTTCTCCTGATACCAGGAGTAATTTTTCGCTGGAATTTCTCCGACTTGATGCATTCTTAGTCAAAGTATCGAATAAGCAAGCGATCGCGGGCCCTGTTAAGCAAGCAGACATGCAACGAGACACACAGCATCGACATCATAAGCATTCAATCAAGCAGTCTCGGTTTTTGGTCGACCTCCTCGGCTGAGATGTTCTCCTGATACCAAGAGTAATTTTTCGCTGAAATTTCTCCGACTTGATGCATTCTTAGTCAAAGTATTAGATGGGCAAGCGATCGCGGGCCCTGTTAAGCAAGCAGGCATGCAACGAGACATGCAGCATCGACATCATAAGCATTCAATCAAGCAGTTTCTGTTTTTGGTCGACCTCCTCGGCTGAGATGTTCTCCTGATACCAGGAGTAATTTTTCGCTGGAATTTCTCCGACTTGATGCATTCTTAGTCAAAGTATTAGATGGGCAAGCGATCGCGGGCCCTGTTAAGCAAGCAGACATGCAACGGGACACGCAGCATCGATATGATAAGCATTCAATCAAGCAGTCTCTGTTTTTGGTCGACCTCCTCGGCTGAGATGTTCTCCTGATACCAGGAGTAATTTTTCGCTGGAATTTCTCCGATTTGATGAATTCTTAGTCAGAGTATTATATAAGCAAGCGATGGCGGGCCCTGTTAAGCAAGCAGACATGCAACGAGACACGCAGCATCGATATCATAAGCATTCAATCAAGCAGTCTCTGTTTTTGGTCGACCTCCTCGGCTGAGATGTTCTCCTGATACCAGGAGTGATTTTTCGCTGAAATTTCTCCGACTTGATGCATTCTTAGTCAAAGTATTAGATGGGCAAGCGATCGCGGGCCCTGTTAAGCAAGCAGGCACGCAACGAGACATGCAGCATCGATATGATAAGCATTCAATCAAGCAGTCTCTGTTTTTGGTCGACCTCCTCGGCTGAGATGTTCTCCTGATACCAGGGGTAATTTTTCGCTGAAGTTTCTCCGACTTGATGCATTCTTAGTCAAAGTATCGAATAAGCAAGCGATCGCGGGCCCTGTTAAGCAAGCAGACATGCAACGAGACACGCAGCATCGATATCATAAGCATTCAATCAAGCAGTCTCTGTTTTTGGTCGACCTCCTCGGCTGAGATGTTCTCCTGATACCAGGAGTGATTTTTCGCTGAAATTTCTCCGACTTGATGCATTCTTAGTCAAAGTATTAGATGGGCAAGCGATCGCGGGCCCTGTTAAGCAAGCAGGCATGCAACGAGACATGCAGCATCGATATCATAAGCATTCAATCAAGCAGTCTCGGTTTTTGGTCGACCTCCTCGGCTGAGATGTTCTCCTGATACCAGGAGTAATTTTTCGCTGAAATTTCTCCGACTTGATGCATTCTTAGTCAAAGTATCGAATAAGCAAGCGATCGCGGGCCCTGTTAAACAAGCAGGCATGCAACGAGAAACACAGCATCGACACCATAAGCATTCGATCAAGAAGTCTCTGTTTTTGGTCGACCTCCTCAGCTGAGATGTTCTTCTGATACCAGGAGTAATTTTTCGCTGAAATTTCTCCGACTTGATGCATTCTTAGTCAAAGTATCGAATAAGCAAGCGATCGCGGGCCCTGTTAAGCAAGCAGACATGCAACGAGACACGCAGCATCGATATCACAAGCATTCAATCAAGCAGTCTCTGTTTTTGGTCGACTTCCTCGGCTGAGATGTTCTCCTGATACCAGGAGTAATTTTTCGCTGAAATTTCTCCGACTTGATGCATTCTTAGTCAAAGTATTAGATGGGCAAGCGATCGCGGGCCCTGTTGAGCAAGCAGGCATGCAACGAGACATGCAGCATCGATATCATAAGCATTGAATCAAGCGGTCTCGTTTTTTGGTCGACCTCCTCGGCTGATATGTTCTCCTGATACCAGTAGTAATTTTTCGCTAAAATTTCTCCGATTTGATAAACTCTTAGTCAGAGTATTATTTAAGCAAGCAGGCATGCAACGAGACACACAGCATCGACATCATCAGCATTTAATCAAGCAGTCTCCGTTTTTGGTCGACCTCCTCGGCTGAGATGTTCTCCTGATACCAGGAGTAATTTTTAGCTGAAATTTCTCCGATTTGATGAATTCTTAGTCAGAGTATTATATAAGCAAGCGATGGCGGGCCCGCTTAAGCCAGCAGGCATGCAACAAGACACACAGCATCGACATCATAAGCATTCAATCAGTCAGTCTCTGTTTTTGGTCGACCTCCTCGGCTAAGATGTTCTCCTGATACCAGAAGTAATTTTGCGCTGAAATTTCTCCGACGTGATGCATTCTTAGTCAAAGTATCGAATAAGCAAGCGATCGCGGGCCCTGTTAAGCAAGCAGACATGCAACGAGACACGCAGCATCGACATCATAAGCATTGAATCAAGCGGTCTCGGTTTTTGGTCGACCTCCTCGGCTGATATGTTCTCCTGATACCAGTAGTAATTTTTCGCTAAAATTTCTCCGATTTGATAAACTCTTAGTCAGAGTATTATTTAAGCAAGCAGGCATGCAACGAGACACACAGCATCGACATCATCAGCATTTAATCAAGCAGTCTCTGTTTTTGGTCGACCTCCTCGGCTGAGATGTTCTCCTGATACCAAGAGTAATTTTTAGCTGAAATTTCTCCGATTTGATGAATTCTTAGTCAGAGTATTATATAAGCAAGCGATGGCGGGCCCGCTTAAGCCAGCAGGCATGCAACAAGACACACAGCATCGACATCATAAGCATTCAATCAGTCAGTCTCTGTTTTTGGTCGACCTCCTCGGCTGAGATGTTCTCCTGATACCAGAAGTAATTTTGCGCCGAAATTTCTCCGACGTGATGCATTCTTAGTCAAAGTATCGAATAAGCAAGCGATCGCGGGCCCTGTTAAGCAAGCAGACATGCAACGAGACACGCAGCATCGATATCATAAGCATTCAATCTAGCAGTCTCTGTTTTTGGTCGACCTCCTCGGCTGAGATGTTCTCCTGATACCAGGAGTAATTTTTCGCTGGAATTTCTCCGATTTGATGAATTCTTAGTCAGAGTATTATATAAGCAAGCGATGGCGGGCCCGCTGAAGCAAGCAGGCATGCAACAAGACACACAGCATCGACGTCATAAGCATTCAATCAAGCAGTCTCCGTTTTTGGTCGACCTCCTCGGCTGAGATGTTCTCCTGATACCAGGAGTAATTTTTCGCTGAAATTTCTCCGACTTGATGCATTCTTAGTTAAAGGATTAAATGAGCAAGCGATCGCGGGCCCTGTTAAGCAAGCAGGCATGCAACGAGACACGCAGCATCAACATCATAAGCATTCAATCAAGCAGTTTCTGTTTTTGGTCGACCTCCTCGGCTGAGATGTTCTCCTGATACCAGGAGTGATTTTTCGCTGGAATTCCTCCGATTTGATGAATTCTTAGTCAGAGTATTATATAAGCAAGCGATGGCGGGCCCGCTGAAGCAAGCAGGCATGCAACAAGACACACAGCATCGACATCATAAGCATTCAATCAAGCAGTCTCCGTTTTTGGTCGACCTCCTCGGCTGAGATGTTCTCCTGATACCAGGAGTAATTTTTCGGTGAAATTTCTCCGACTTGATGCATTCTCAGTCAAAGGATTGAATGAGCAAGCGATCGCGGGCCCTGTTAAGCAAGCAGGCATGCAACGAGACACGCAGCATCGACATCATAAGCATTCAATCAAGCAGTTTTTGTTTTTGGTCGACCTCCTCGGCTGAGATGTTCTCCTGATACCAGGAGTAATTTTTCGCTGGAATTTCTCCGATTTGATGAATTCTTAGTCAGAGTATTATATAAGCAAGCGATGGCGGGCCCGCTGAAGCAAGCAGGCATGCAACAAGACACACAGCATCGACATCATAAGCATTCAATCAAGCAGTCTCCGTTTTTGGTCGACCTCCTCGGCTGAGATGTTCTCCTGATACCAGGAGTAATTTTTCGCTGAAATTTCATCGACTTGATGCAATTTCAGTCAAAGTATTGAATAAGCAAGCGATCGCGGGCCCTGTGAAGCAAGCAGGCATGCAACGAGACACGCAGCATCGATATAATAAGCATTTAATCAAGCAGTCTCTGTTTTTGGTCGACCTCCTCAGCTGAGATGTTCTCCTGATACCAGGAGTAATTTTTCGCTGAAATTTCTCTGACTTGATGCATTCTCAGTCAAAGTATCGAATAAGCAAGCGATCGCGGCCCTGTTAAGCGAGCAGGCATGCAACGAGACATGCAGCATCGATATCATGAGCATCCAATCAAGCAGTCTCGGTTTTCGGTCGACCTCCTCGGCTGAGATGTTCTCCTGATACCAGGAGTAATTTTTCGCTTAAATTTCTCCGACTTGATGCATTTTCAGTCAAAGTATCGAATAAGCAAGCGATCGCGGGCCCTGTTAAGCAAGCAGACATGCAACGGGACACGCAGCATCGATATGATAAGCATTCAATCAAGCAGTCTCTGTTTTTGGTCGACCTCCTCGGCTGAGATGTTCTCCTGATACCAGGGGTAATTTTTCGCTGAAGTTTCTCCGACTTGATGCATTCTTAGTCAAAGTATCGAATAAGCAAGCGATCGCGGGCCCTGTTAAGCAAGCAGACATGCAACGAGACACGCAGCATCGATATCATAAGCATTCAATCAAGCAGTCTCTGTTTTTGGTCGACCTCCTCGGCTGAGATGTTCTCCTGATACCAGGAGTGATTTTTCGCTGAAATTTCTCCGACTTGATGCATTCTTAGTCAAAGTATTAGATGGGCAAGCGATCGCGGGCCCTGTTAAGCAAGCAGGCATGCAACGAGACATGCAGCATCGATATCATAAGCATTCAATCAAGCAGTCTCGGTTTTTGGTCGACCTCCTCGGCTGAGATGTTCTCCTGATACCAGAAGTAATTTTTCGCTGAAATTTCTCCGACTTGATGCATTCTTAGTCAAAGTATCGAATAAGCAAGCGATCGCGGGCCCTGTTAAACAAGCAGGCATGCAACGAGAAACACAGCATCGACACCATAAGCATTCGATCAAGAAGTCTCCGTTTTTGGTCGACCTCCTCGGCTGAGATGTTCTCCTGATACCAGGAGTAATTTTTAGCTGAAATTTCTCCGATTTGATGAATTCTTAGTCAGAGTATTATATAAGCAAGCGATGGCGGGCCCGCTTAAGCCAGCAGGCATGCAACAAGACACACAGCATCGACATCATAAGCATTCAATCAGTCAGTCTCTGTTTTTGGTCGACCTCCTCGGCTGAGATGTTCTCCTGATACCAGAAGTAATTTTGCGCTGAAATTTCTCCGACGTGATGCATTCTTAGTCAAAGTATCGAATAAGCAAGCGATCGCGGGCCCTGTTAAGCAAGCAGACATGCAACGAGACACGCAGCATCGACATCATAAGCATTGAATCAGGCGGTCTCGGTTTTTGGTCGACCTCCTCGGCTGATATGTTCTCCTGATACCAGTAGTAATTTTTCGCTAAAATTTCTCCGATTTGATAAACTCTTAGTCAGAGTATTATTTAAGCAAGCAGGCATGCAACGAGACACACAGCATCGACATCATCAGCATTTAATCAAGCAGTCTCTGTTTTTGGTCGACCTCCTCGGCTGAGATGTTCTCCTGATACCAAGAGTAATTTTTAGCTGAAATTTCTCCGATTTGATGAATTCTTAGTCAGAGTATTATATAAGCAAGCGATGGCGGGCCCGCTTAAGCCAGCAGGCATGCAACAAGACACACAGCATCGACATCATAAGCATTCAATCAGTCAGTCTCTGTTTTTGGTCGACCTCCTCGGCTGAGATGTTCTTCTGATACCAGAAGTAATTTTGCGCTGAAATTTCTCCGACGTGATGCATTCTTAGTCAAAGTATCGAATAAGCAAGCGATCGCGGGCCCTGTTAAGCAAGCAGACATGCAACGAGACACGCAGCATCGACATCATAAGCATTTGATCAAGCAGTCTCTGTTTTTGGTCGACCTCCTCGGCTGAGATGTTCTCCTGATACCAGAAGTAATTTTTCGCTTAAATTTCTCCGACTTGATGCATTTTCAGTCAAAGTATCGAATAAGCAAGCGATCGCGGGCCCTGTTAAGCAAGCAGACATGCAACGGGACACGCAGCATCGATATGATAAGCATTCAATCAAGCAGTCTCTGTTTTTGGTCGACCTCCTCGGCTGAGATGTTCTCCTGATACCAGGAGTAATTTTTCGCTGAAATTTCTCCGACTTGATGCATTCTTAGTCAAAGTATCGAATAAGCAAGCGATCGCGGGCCCTGTTAAGCAAGCAGACATGCAACGAGACACGCAGCATCGATATCATAAGCATTCAATCAAGCAGTCTCTGTTTTTGGTCGACCTCCTCGGCTGAGATGTTCTCCTGATACCGGGAGTGATTTTTCGCTGAAATTTCTCCGACTTGATGCATTCTTAGTCAAAGTATTAGATGGGCAGGCGATCGCGGGCCCTGTTAAGCGAGCAGGCATGCAACGAGACATGCAGCATCGATATCATAAGCATTCAATCAAGCAGTCTCGGTTTTTGGTCGACCTCCTCGGCTGAGATGTTCTCCTGATACCAGGAGTAATTTTTCGCCGAAATTTCTCCGACTTGATGCATTCTTAGTCAAAGTATCGAATAAGCAAGCGATAGCGGGCCCTGTTAAACAAGCAGGCATGCAACGAGAAACACAGCATCGACACCATAAGCATTCGATCAAGAAGTCTCTGTTTTTGGTCGACCTCCTCAGCTGAGATGTTCTTCTGATACCAGGAGTAATTTTTCGCTGAAATTTCTCCGACTTGATGCATTTTTAGTCAAAGTATCGAATAAGCAAGCGATCGCGGGCCCTGTTAAGCAAGCAGACATGCAACGAGACACGCAGCATCGATATCATAAGCATTCAATCAAGCAGTCTCTGTTTTTGGTCGACCTCCTCGGCTGAGATGTTCTCCTGATACCAGGAGTAATTTTTCGCTGGAATTTCTCCGATTTGATGAATTCTTAGTCAGAGTATTATATAAGCAAGCGATGGCGGGCCCGCTGAAGCAAGCAGGCATGCAACAAGACACACAGCATCGACGTCATAAGCATTCAATCAAGCAGTCTCCGTTTTTGGTCGACCTCCTCGGCTGAGATGTTCTCCTGATACCAGGAGTAATTTTTCGCTGAAATTTCTCCGACTTGATGCATTCTTAGTTAAAGGATTAAATGAGCAAGCGATCGCGGGCCCTGTTAAGCAAGCAGGCATGCAACGAGACACGCAGCATCGACATCATAAGCATTCAATCAAGCAGTTTCTGTTTTTGGTCGACCTCCTCGGCTGAGATGTTCTCCTGATACCAGGAGTGATTTTTCGCTGGAATTTCTCCGATTTGATGAATTCTTAGTCAGAGTATTATATAAGCAAGCGATGGCGGGCCCGCTGAAGCAAGCAGGCATGCAACAAGACACACAGCATCGACATCATAAGCATTCAATCAAGCAGTCTCCGTTTTTGGTCGACCTCCTCGGCTGAGATGTTCTCCTGATACCAGGAGTAATTTTTCGCTGAAATTTCTCCGACTTGATGCATTCTCAGTCAAAGGATTGAATGAGCAAGCGATCGCGGGCCCTGTTAAGCAAGCAGGCATGCAACGAGACACGCAGCATCGACATCATAAGCATTCAATCAAGCAGTTTTTGTTTTTGGTCGACCTCCTCGGCTGAGATGTTCTCCTGATACCAGGAGTAATTTTTCGCTGGAATTTCTCCGATTTGATGAATTCTTAGTCAGAGTATTATATAAGCAAGCGATGGCGGGCCCGCTGAAGCAAGCAGGCATGCAACAAGACACACAGCATCGACATCATAAGCATTCAATCAAGCAGTCTCTGTTTTCGGTCGACCTCCTCGGCTGAGATGTTCTCCTGATACCAGGAGTAATTTTCCTCCGAAATTTCTCCGATTTGATGAATTCTCAGTCAGAGTATTATATAAGCAAGCGATGGCGGGCCCGCTGAAGCAAGCAGGCATGCAACAAGACACACAGCATCGACATCATAAGCATTCAATCAAGCAGTCTCCGTTTTTCGTCGACCTCCTCGGCTGAGATGTTCTCCTGATACCAGGAGTAATTTTTCGCTGAAATTTCATCGACTTGATGCATTTTCAGTCAAAGTATTGAATAAGCAAGCGATCGCGGGCCCTGTGAAGCAAGCAGGCATGCAACGAGACACGCAGCATCGATATAATAAGCATTCAATCAAGCAGTCTCTGTTTTTGGTCGACCTCCTCAGCTGAGATGTTCTCCTGATACCAGGAGTAATTTTTCGCTGAAATTTCTCCGACTTGATGCATTCTTAGTCAGAGTATTATATAAGCAAGCGATCGCGGCCCTGTTAAGCGAGCAGGCATGCAACGAGACATGCAGCATCGACATCATAAGCATTTAATCAAGCAGTCTCTGTTTTCGGTCGACCTCCTCGGCTGAGATGTTCTCCTGATACCAGGAGTAATTTTCCTCCGAAATTTCTCCGATTTGATGAATTCTTAGTCAGAGTATTATATAAGCAAGCGATGGCGGGCCCGCTGAAGCAAGCAGGCATGCAACAAGACACACAGCATCGACATCATAAGCATTCAATCAAGCAGTCCCCGTTTTTGGTCGACCTCCTCGGCTGAGATGTTCTCCTGATACCAGGAGTAATTTTTCGCTGAAATTTCTCCGACTTGATGCATTCTCAGTCAAAGGATTGAATGAGCAAGCGATCGCGGGCCCTGTTAAGCAAGCAGGCATGCAACGAGACACGCAGCATCGACATCATAAGCATTCAATCAAGCAGTTTTTGTTTTTGGTCGACCTCCTCGGCTGAGATGTTCTCCTGATACCAGGAGTAATTTTTCGCTGGAATTTCTCCGATTTGATGAATTCTTAGTCAGAGTATTATATAAGCAAGCGATGGCGGGCCCGCTGAAGCAAGCAGGCATGCAACAAGACACACAGCATCGACATCATAAGCATTCAATCAAGCAGTCTCCGTTTTTGGTCGACCTCCTCGGCTGAGATGTTCTCCTGATACCAGGAGTAATTTTTCGCTGAAATTTCATCGACTTGATGCAATTTCAGTCAAAGTATTGAATAAGCAAGCGATCGCGGGCCCTGTGAAGCAAGCAGGCATGCAACGAGACACGCAGCATCGATATAATAAGCATTTAATCAAGCAGTCTCTGTTTTTGGTCGACCTCCTCAGCTGAGATGTTCTCCTGATACCAGGAGTAATTTTTCGCTGAAATTTCTCTGACTTGATGCATTCTCAGTCAAAGTATCGAATAAGCAAGCGATCGCGGCCCTGTTAAGCGAGCAGGCATGCAACGAGACATGCAGCATCGATATCATGAGCATCCAATCAAGCAGTCTCGGTTTTCGGTCGACCTCCTCGGCTGAGATGTTCTCCTGATACCAGGAGTAATTTTTCGCTTAAATTTCTCCGACTTGATGCATTTTCAGTCAAAGTATCGAATAAGCAAGCGATCGCGGGCCCTGTTAAGCAAGCAGACATGCAACGGGACACGCAGCATCGATATGATAAGCATTCAATCAAGCAGTCTCTGTTTTTGGTCGACCTCCTCGGCTGAGATGTTCTCCTGATACCAGGGGTAATTTTTCGCTGAAGTTTCTCCGACTTGATGCATTCTTAGTCAAAGTATCGAATAAGCAAGCGATCGCGGGCCCTGTTAAGCAAGCAGACATGCAACGAGACACGCAGCATCGATATCATAAGCATTCAATCAAGCAGTCTCTGTTTTTGGTCGACCTCCTCGGCTGAGATGTTCTCCTGATACCAGGAGTGATTTTTCGCTGAAATTTCTCCGACTTGATGCATTCTTAGTCAAAGTATTAGATGGGCAAGCGATCGCGGGCCCTGTTAAGCAAGCAGGCATGCAACGAGACATGCAGCATCGATATCATAAGCATTCAATCAAGCAGTCTCGGTTTTTGGTCGACCTCCTCGGCTGAGATGTTCTCCTGATACCAGAAGTAATTTTTCGCTGAAATTTCTCCGACTTGATGCATTCTTAGTCAAAGTATCGAATAAGCAAGCGATCGCGGGCCCTGTTAAACAAGCAGGCATGCAACGAGAAACACAGCATCGACACCATAAGCATTCGATCAAGAAGTCTCCGTTTTTGGTCGACCTCCTCGGCTGAGATGTTCTCCTGATACCAGGAGTAATTTTTAGCTGAAATTTCTCCGATTTGATGAATTCTTAGTCAGAGTATTATATAAGCAAGCGATGGCGGGCCCGCTTAAGCCAGCAGGCATGCAACAAGACACACAGCATCGACATCATAAGCATTCAATCAGTCAGTCTCTGTTTTTGGTCGACCTCCTCGGCTGAGAAGTTCTCCTGATACCAGAAGTAATTTTGCGCTGAAATTTCTCCGACGTGATGCATTCTTAGTCAAAGTATCGAATAAGCAAGCGATCGCGGGCCCTGTTAAGCAAGCAGACATGCAACGAGACACGCAGCATCGACATCATAAGCATTGAATCAAGCGGTCTCGGTTTTTGGTCGACCTCCTCGGCTGATATGTTCTCCTGATACCAGTAGTAATTTTTCGCTAAAATTTCTCCGATTTGATAAACTCTTAGTCAGAGTATTATTTAAGCAAGCAGGCATGCAACGAGACACACAGCATCGACATCATCAGCATTTAATCAAGCAGTCTCTGTTTTTGGTCGACCTCCTCGGCTGAGATGTTCTCCTGATACCAAGAGTAATTTTTAGCTGAAATTTCTCCGATTTGATGAATTCTTAGTCAGAGTATTATATAAGCAAGCGATGGCGGGCCCGCTTAAGCCAGCAGGCATGCAACAAGACACACAGCATCGACATCATAAGCATTCAATCAGTCAGTCTCTGTTTTTGGTCGACCTCCTCGGCTGAGATGTTCTTCTGATACCAGAAGTAATTTTGCGCTGAAATTTCTCCGACGTGATGCATTCTTAGTCAAAGTATCGAATAAGCAAGCGATCGCGGGCCCTGTTAAGCAAGCAGACATGCAACGAGACACGCAGCATCGACATCATAAGCATTTGATCAAGCAGTCTCTGTTTTTGGTCGACCTCCTCGGCTGAGATGTTCTCCTGATACCAGAAGTAATTTTTCGCTTAAATTTCTCCGACTTGATGCATTTTCAGTCAAAGTATCGAATAAGCAAGCGATCGCGGGCCCTGTTAAGCAAGCAGACATGCAACGGGACACGCAGCATCGATATGATAAGCATTCAATCAAGCAGTCTCTGTTTTTGGTCGACCTCCTCGGCTGAGATGTTCTCCTGATACCAGGAGTAATTTTTCGCTGAAATTTCTCCGACTTGATGCATTCTTAGTCAAAGTATCGAATAAGCAAGCGATCGCGGGCCCTGTTAAGCAAGCAGACATGCAACGAGACACGCAGCATCGATATCATAAGCATTCAATCAAGCAGTCTCTGTTTTTGGTCGACCTCCTCGGCTGAGATGTTCTCCTGATACCGGGAGTGATTTTTCGCTGAAATTTCTCCGACTTGATGCATTCTTAGTCAAAGTATTAGATGGGCAGGCGATCGCGGGCCCTGTTAAGCGAGCAGGCATGCAACGAGACATGCAGCATCGATATCATAAGCATTCAATCAAGCAGTCTCGGTTTTTGGTCGACCTCCTCGGCTGAGATGTTCTCCTGATACCAGGAGTAATTTTTCGCCGAAATTTCTCCGACTTGATGCATTCTTAGTCAAAGTATCGAATAAGCAAGCGATAGCGGGCCCTGTTAAACAAGCAGGCATGCAACGAGAAACACAGCATCGACACCATAAGCATTCGATCAAGAAGTCTCTGTTTTTGGTCGACCTCCTCAGCTGAGATGTTCTTCTGATACCAGGAGTAATTTTTCGCTGAAATTTCTCCGACTTGATGCATTTTTAGTCAAAGTATCGAATAAGCAAGCGATCGCGGGCCCTGTTAAGCAAGCAGACATGCAACGAGACACGCAGCATCGATATCATAAGCATTCAATCAAGCAGTCTCTGTTTTTGGTCGACCTCCTCGGCTGAGATGTTCTCCTGATACCAGGAGTAATTTTTCGCTGGAATTTCTCCGATTTGATGAATTCTTAGTCAGAGTATTATATAAGCAAGCGATGGCGGGCCCGCTGAAGCAAGCAGGCATGCAACAAGACACACAGCATCGACGTCATAAGCATTCAATCAAGCAGTCTCCGTTTTTGGTCGACCTCCTCGGCTGAGATGTTCTCCTGATACCAGGAGTAATTTTTCGCTGAAATTTCTCCGACTTGATGCATTCTTAGTTAAAGGATTAAATGAGCAAGCGATCGCGGGCCCTGTTAAGCAAGCAGGCATGCAACGAGACACGCAGCATCGACATCATAAGCATTCAATCAAGCAGTTTCTGTTTTTGGTCGACCTCCTCGGCTGAGATGTTCTCCTGATACCAGGAGTGATTTTTCGCTGGAATTTCTCCGATTTGATGAATTCTTAGTCAGAGTATTATATAAGCAAGCGATGGCGGGCCCGCTGAAGCAAGCAGGCATGCAACAAGACACACAGCATCGACATCATAAGCATTCAATCAAGCAGTCTCCGTTTTTGGTCGACCTCCTCGGCTGAGATGTTCTCCTGATACCAGGAGTAATTTTTCGCTGAAATTTCTCCGACTTGATGCATTCTCAGTCAAAGGATTGAATGAGCAAGCGATCGCGGGCCCTGTTAAGCAAGCAGGCATGCAACGAGACACGCAGCATCGACATCATAAGCATTCAATCAAGCAGTTTTTGTTTTTGGTCGACCTCCTCGGCTGAGATGTTCTCCTGATACCAGGAGTAATTTTTCGCTGGAATTTCTCCGATTTGATGAATTCTTAGTCAGAGTATTATATAAGCAAGCGATGGCGGGCCCGCTGAAGCAAGCAGGCATGCAACAAGACACACAGCATCGACATCATAAGCATTCAATCAAGCAGTCTCTGTTTTCGGTCGACCTCCTCGGCTGAGATGTTCTCCTGATACCAGGAGTAATTTTCCTCCGAAATTTCTCCGATTTGATGAATTCTCAGTCAGAGTATTATATAAGCAAGCGATGGCGGGCCCGCTGAAGCAAGCAGGCATGCAACAAGACACACAGCATCGACATCATAAGCATTCAATCAAGCAGTCTCCGTTTTTCGTCGACCTCCTCGGCTGAGATGTTCTCCTGATACCAGGAGTAATTTTTCGCTGAAATTTCATCGACTTGATGCATTTTCAGTCAAAGTATTGAATAAGCAAGCGATCGCGGGCCCTGTGAAGCAAGCAGGCATGCAACGAGACACGCAGCATCGATATAATAAGCATTCAATCAAGCAGTCTCTGTTTTTGGTCGACCTCCTCAGCTGAGATGTTCTCCTGATACCAGGAGTAATTTTTCGCTGAAATTTCTCCGACTTGATGCATTCTTAGTCAGAGTATTATATAAGCAAGCGATCGCGGCCCTGTTAAGCGAGCAGGCATGCAACGAGACATGCAGCATCGACATCATAAGCATTTAATCAAGCAGTCTCTGTTTTCGGTCGACCTCCTCGGCTGAGATGTTCTCCTGATACCAGGAGTAATTTTCCTCCGAAATTTCTCCGATTTGATGAATTCTTAGTCAGAGTATTATATAAGCAAGCGATGGCGGGCCCGCTGAAGCAAGCAGGCATGCAACAAGACACACAGCATCGACATCATAAGCATTCAATCAAGCAGTCCCCGTTTTTGGTCGACCTCCTCGGCTGAGATGTTCTCCTGATACCAGGAGTAATTTTTCGCTGAAATTTCTCCGACTTGATGCATTCTTAGTCAAAGGATTGAATGAGCAAGCGATCGCGGGCCCTGTTAAGCAAGCAGGCATGCAACGAGACACGCAGCATCGACATCATAAGCATTCAATCAAGCAGTTTCTGTTTTTGGTCAACCTCCTCGGCTGAGATGTTCTCCTGATACCAGGAGTAATTTTTCGCTGGAATTTCTCCGATTTGATGAATTCTTAGTCAGAGTATTATATAAGCAAGCGATGGCGGGCCCGCTGAAGCAAGCAGGCATGCAACAAGACACACAGCATCGACATCATAAGCATTCAATCAAGCAGTCTCCGTTTTTGGTCGACCTCCTCGGCTGAGATGTTCTCCTGATACCAGGAGTAATTTTTCGCTGAAATTTCTCCGACTTGATGCATTCTTAGTCAAAGGATTGAATGAGCAAGCGATCGCGGGCCCTGTTAAGCAAGCAGGCATGCAACAAGACACACAGCATCGACATCATAAGCATTCAATCAAGCAGTCTCCGTTTTTGGTCGACCTCCTCGGCTGAGATGTTCTCCTGATACCAGGAGTAATTTTTCGCTGAAATTTCATCGACTTGATGCATTTTCAGTCAAAGTATTGAATAAGCAAGCGATCGCGGGCCCTGTGAAGCAAGCAGGCATGCAACGAGACACGCAGCATCGATATAATAAGCATTCAATCAAGCAGTTTCTGTTTTTGGTCGACCTCCTCAGCTGAGATGTTCTCCTGATACCAGGAGTAATTTTTCGCTGAAATTTCTCCGACTTGATGCATTCTTAGTCAGAGTATTATATAAGCAAGCGATCGCGGCCCTGTTAAGCGAGCAGGCATGCAACGAGACATGCAGCATCGACATCATAAGCATTTAATCAAGCAGTCTCTGTTTTCGGTCGACCTCCTCGGCTGAGATGTTCTCCTGATACCAGGAGTAATTTTCCTCCGAAATTTCTCCGATTTGATGAATTCTTAGTCAGAGTATTATATAAGCAAGCGATGGCGGGCCCGCTGAAGCAAGCAGGCATGCAACAAGACACACAGCATCGACATCATAA
Source organism: Diprion similis (assembly GCF_021155765.1). Taxonomy (NCBI): domain Eukaryota; kingdom Metazoa; phylum Arthropoda; class Insecta; order Hymenoptera; family Diprionidae; genus Diprion; species Diprion similis. The sequence goes on from NC_060106.1 coordinate 4,431,064, forward strand.
GCATTCAATCAAGCAGTCTCCGTTTTTGGTCGACCTCCTCGGCTGAGATGTTCTCCTGATACCAGGAGTAATTTTTCGCTGAAATTTCTCCGACTTGATGCATTCTTAGTCAAAGGATTGAATGAGCAAGCGATCGCGGGCCCTGTTAAGCAAGCAGGCATGCAACGAGACACGCAGCATCGACATCATAAGCATTCAATCAAGCAGTTTCTGTTTTTGGTCAACCTCCTCGGCTGAGATGTTCTCCTGATACCAGGAGTAATTTTTCGCTGGAATTTCTCCGATTTGATGAATTCTTAGTCAGAGTATTATATAAGCAAGCGATGGCGGGCCCGCTGAAGCAAGCAGGCATGCAACAAGACACACAGCATCGACATCATAAGCATTCAATCAAGCAGTCTCCGTTTTTGGTCGACCTCCTCGGCTGAGATGTTCTCCTGATACCAGGAGTAATTTTTCGCTGAAATTTCTCCGACTTGATGCATTCTTAGTCAAAGGATTGAATGAGCAAGCGATCGCGGGCCCTGTTAAGCAAGCAGGCATGCAACGAGACACGCAGCATCGACATCATAAGCATTCAATCGAGCAGTTTCTGTTTTTTGTCGACCTCCTCGGCTGAGATGTTCTCCTGATACCAGGAGTAATTTTTCGCTGGAATTTCTCCGATTTGATGAATTCTTAGTCAGAGTATTATATAAGCAAGCGATGGCGGGCCCGCTGAAGCAAGCAGGCATGCAACAAGACACACAGCATCTACATCATAAGCATTCAATCAAGCAGTCTCCGTTTTTGGTCGACCTCCTCGGCTGAGATGTTCTCCTGATACCAGGAGTAATTTTTCGCTGAAATTTCTCCGACTTGATGCATTCTTAGTCAAAGGATTGAATGAGCAAGCGATCGCGGGCCCTGTTAAGCAAGCAGGCATGCAACGAGACACGCAGCATCGACAGCATGAGCATTCAATCAAGCAGTTTCTGTTTTTGGTCGACCTCCTCGGCTGAGATGTTCTCCTGATACCAGAAGTGATTTTTCGCTGGAATTTCTCCGATTTGATGAATTCTTAGTCAGAGTATTATATAAGCAAGCGATGGCGGGCCCGCTGAAGCAAGCAGGCATGCAACAAGACACACAGCATCGACATCATAAGCATTCAATCAAGCAGTCTCCGTTTTTGGTCGACCTCCTCGGCTGAGATGTTCTCCTGATACCAGGAGTAATTTTTCGCTGAAATTTCTCCGACTTGATGCATTCTCAGTCAAAGGATTGAATGAGCAAGCGATCGCGGGCCCTGTTAAGCAAGCAGGCATGCAACGAGACACGCAGCATCGACATCATAAGCATTCAATCAAGCAGTTTCTGTTTTTGGTCGACCTCCTCGGCTGAGATGTTCTCCTGATACCAGGAGTAATTTTTCGCTGGAATTTCTCCGATTTGATGAATTCTTAGTCAGAGTATTATATAAGCAAGCGATGGCGGGCCCGCTGAAGCAAGCAGGCATGCAACAAGACACACAGCATCGACATCATAAGCATTCAATCAAGCAGTCTCCGTTTTTGGTCGACCTCCTCGGCTGAGATGTTCTCCTGATACCAGGAGTAATTTTTCGCTGAAATTTCATCGACTTGATGCATTTTCAGTCAAAGTATTGAATAAGCAAGCGATCGCGGGCCCTGTGAAGCAAGCAGGCATGCAACGAGACACGCAGCATCGATATAATAAGCATTCAATCAAGCAGTCTCTGTTTTTGGTCGACCTCCTCAGCTGAGATGTTCTCCTGATACCAGGAGTAATTTTTCGCTGAAATTTCTCCGACTTGATGCATTCTTAGTCAAAGTATCGAATAAGCAAGCGATCGCGGCCCTGTTAAGCGAGCAGGCATGCAACGAGACATGCAGCATCGATATCATGAGCATTCAATCAAGCAGTCTCGGTTTTCGGTCGACCTCCTCGGCTGAGATGTTCTCCTGATACCAGGAGTAATTTTTCGCCTAAATTTCTCCGACTTGATGCATTTTCAGTCAAAGTATCGAATAAGCAAGCGATCGCGGGCCCTGTTAAGCAAGCAGACATGCAACGGGACACGCAGCATCGATATGATAAGCATTCAATCAAGCAGTCTCTGTTTTTGGTCGACCTCCTCGGCTGAGATGTTCTCCTGATACCAGGAGTCATTTTTCGCTGAAATTTCTCCGACTTGATGCATTCTTAGTCAAAGTATCGAATAAGCAAGCGATCGCGGGCCCTGTTAAGCAAGCAGACATGCAACGGGACACGCAGCATCGATATGATAAGCATTCAATCAAGCAGTCTCTGTTTTTGGTCGACCTCCTCGGCTGAGATGTTCTCCTGATACCAGGAGTGATTTTTCGCTGAAATTTCTCCGACTTGATGCATTCTGAGTCAAAGTATTAGATGGGCAAGCGATCGCGGGCCCTGTTAAGCAAGCAGGCATGCAACGAGACATGCAGCATCGATATCATAAGCATTCAATCAAGCAGTCTCGGTTTTTGGTCGACCTCCTCGGCTGAGATGTTCTCCTGATACCAGGAGTAATTTTTCGCTGAAATTTCTCCGACTTGATGCATTCTTAGTCAAAGTATCGAATAAGCAAGCGATCGCGGGCCCTGTTAAACAAGCAGGCATGCAACGAGAAACACAGCATCGACACCATAAGCATTCGATCAAGAAGTCTCTGTTTTTGGTCGACCTCCTCAGCTGAGATGTTCTTCTGATACCAGGAGTAATTTTTCGCTGAAATTTCTCCGACTTGATGCATTCTTAGTCAAAGTATCGAATAAGCAAGCGATCGCGGGCCCTGTTAAGCAAGCAGACATGCAACGAGACACGCAGCATCGATATCATAAGCATTCAATCAAGCAGTCTCTGTTTTTGGTCGACCTCCTCGGCTGAGATGTTCTCCTGATACCAGGAGTAATTTTTCGCTGAAATTTCTCCGACTTGATGCATTCTTAGTCAAAGTATTAGATGGGCAAGCGATCGCGGGCCCTGTTAAGCAAGCAGACATGCAACGAGACATGCAGCATCGATATCATAAGCATTGAATCAAGCGGTCTCGTTTTTTGGTCGACCTCCTCGGCTGATATGTTCTCCTGATACCAGTAGTAATTTTTCGCTCAAATTTCTCCGATTTGATAAACTCTTAGTCAGAGTATTATTCAAGCAAGCAGGCATGCAACGAGACACACAGCATCGACATCATCAGCATTTAATCAAGCAGTCTCTGTTTTTGGTCGACCTCCTCGGCTGAGATGTTCTCCTGATACCAGGAGTAATTTTTAGCTGAAATTTCTCCGATTTGATGAATTCTTAGTCAGAGTATTATATAAGCAAGCGATGGCGGGCCCGCCTAAGCAAGCAGGCATGCAACAAGACACACAGCATCGACATCATAAGCATTCAATCAGTCAGTCTCTGTTTTTGGTCGACCTCCACGGCCGAGATGTTCTCCTGATACCAGAAGTAATTTTGCGCTGAAATTTCTCCGACGTGATGCATTCTTAGTCAAAGTATTGAATGAGCAAGCGATCGCGGGCCCTGTTGAGCAAGCAGGCATGCAACGAGACACGCAGCATCGACATCATAAGCATTCAATCAAGCAGTCTCTGTTTTTGGTCGACCTCCTCGGCTGAGATGTTCTCCTGATACCAGGAGTATTTTTTTGCTGAAATTTCTCCGATTTGACGAATTCTTATCCAAAGTATTGTATCAGCAAGCGATCGCGGGCCCTCTTAAGCAAGCACGCATGCATCGAGACTCATCTCATATCGATGTCGATACAGTATCGACATCATAAGTTCAGGTTCAAGTTTCAGTTAATTGTTACATCATTCTGTATACATATGTTCAGTGTTCAGTTCTTTGAGTATTCGTGTCTGTGTAATTGTTTGTGTATGTATGGATTTCTTCTCTGGCTTTCACATTCGTTATCGTTTTGTCATGCCTCCGATGTAGTTAATCCTCTTCACATGAGCATTTACATGCTCGTACGAGGCGAGGGTGGTTTTAGTGGTCCTTGTTTTCTCATGCTTTCAATGGTTTCTCCGTTAGTGTGTTAGTTTCTTCTTTCCTCTCTTATCTATAGTTCATTTTTCTGTGGTTTGCTTCAGTTCCGGGTTTTTATCCTCATCGTGGTCAATTGTTCGTTTTTTATCCGTAGTCATTTCTCCCTTGCTGACTTATCTATCGTCTCACGTCTTTTTCGCATGCATTCACTCATTTCTCGCGTATTGCTTGAAGTATCTGGTTGTATACAATCGCCGCAACATTGTTTTCACGTCTCCATCCTCTGGTCGTGTGAGCTCGGAAATGCCTCAGATTATTTGTTTCTTCTTCTTAAGTTCTGTATTCGTGCTGTTTTGTTCTTTCTGCGACGTCATCGGGGTTTTTTTTGAGTCTGTGATGATGTATTATATTGAGAATAGGTAAACAGACTTCCAGAAGGTTAGAACGGATCAACGAATGAGTAGTAGGCCTACGATCGTCGAAGGATAGAGTCGGTGCGGGAGTGATAAACGTTCAGAAAGTGATATTTAATAAATCCTGATCAGGTAATAATCGATAGCCCCCACATTGACAACGACATTTTTCTAGAAAGGAATAATTAAATCACATTTTATCACCCACAACTCAGTAACCCACGTAATCGCTTTACCTTCAATTTTATACAATTTTGTCTATTTATTTCAGTTTTATCGTTTTACATTTATTTATCTTTTTACGACTATTGTCTGATTTTATGTTATTTATATTTGTGTTCTACATTTTAATTTATACATTTTTGTGCCGTCTATTTGTTCTTCAGTAGACTAACAAGTCCGGTCAGTGGACTTGCGACGAGCAGGGACCATTTTATTTTTGTACATCATAAACTCTTTCTTTTTTTTAAATATGTTTTCATAAATAAATGAATGATTGTAATATACATTTTTATCCACTACGTTTATTTGTCTTTTTTATTATTCATTTCTATTTTAAATTCATTATCATCAGTAAATTGTTATAAGTCGTATCATCATGCCTGTTAAATATGTTTGTCAAATGTCGGGGATGTCTGCCGTTCGATAGAGCTGGTCGTTCAGATAGTCTCGAGGTTTGTGCAGTGCTATTCTTAGGATGATGTTTTGCATTGTTTGGAGTGGTTTGATTGCTTTGTCATACGCACTTCCCCATGCCGTTATTCCGTATTGTATTATTGAGTGTACAAGCGCATAATATATTTGTTTTATCACTTTTGCCCCAGCCATTGGTCATGTGTTTACAAATTCTATAATGGTCCTTCTTATCTTTTCTATTGTGTCTTGTATGTGCTGAGTCCATTTCATTTTCTTTTCAAAAATCATACCTAGGTATTTTATATATGGCGTTTCTTCAATCTCCTGGCATCAGCATTCTTTTGTGGGCTCTGCACACTTGTGGACTCTTATTTTCAGATCCACGGCTTCTTTTATATCCCTTGTCATGTTATTTCTGTATTGAATGTTTTTAGTTTTTTTTTTTATGTTCAATGTTAGCTTGTTCCTGTCGAACCAATGTTTCATTATACCTAGATCAGTGCTTGTTTTCTCATAGACCTCTTTTCAGTCGTTTCCTCTGGTTACTACAGCGGTGTCGTCTGCATATGCATATATTCTGGAGCTAATTTTGATGTTGCATAGGTCGTTTGTATAAATGTTGAAGAGTAGTGCTGACAGAACCGATCCTTGGGGTACTCTTACCGTTGTTCTTTTTTTTTCACTGATGTGGTCGCCTACGATAAGCATTCAACCAAGCAGTCTCTGTTTTTGGTCGACCTCCTCGGCTGAGGTGTTCTCCTGATACCAGGAGTCATTTTTCGCTGAAATTTCTCCGATTTGATGAATTCTTAGTCGAAGTATTATACCTATATACTCAAACCACAATACAGAATCGGCGGAAATTGTATGGTGCAATTCATTGCAGCACGGACCGATATTCGTGTCTGGGTCTGTACCTACTACCCGGATGTACGAGACATCGACCCAGTGGAAGAGTTTTCGCCAATATTTTATTCGCACATTCGCTTACGTGTACGTGTGCCGCAGGTAGCCTTGCATCTGACAGCTTCAAATTGCCGGTTCCACCCTCCTGGGTCCGCTATCTCGGACAGTTTTCTCCATTTTTATCCTAGACCAGCGGGTATCACGTTCAGCTCGAAGCCCGAGGCAACCGTTCGGTTGACGCGTCTTGCACCTCGTTTCACGCATTCTGATGGTCTAGACCTTAAGCGTAAAATTTGCAGGTATACAGGCGAGCGTTTGAATTGGGCGATTTTATCTCTGCTTTTACGAAGAAGCATATTTTCCATTCTTTTCGGAGATTTTCGTACTACCTGCCTTTTTTCTTTTTTTCTTTTTGGTTTTATCTTCCTTTCGATTGGATCGTTACCTCTCGACGATGGCAGCTGCGCCGCAACCGCCCCGCTGATACGAATACGTCGAGGTGACGGGGGTGGAAATCACTCGAAGAGTCTTGTCATTCGGGAAAGTGGAGCTTGAAAGCCGATTTAAGTGGAAGACCAAGTGTCTCGATAGCGTGTAAAGTCTGCGCTACCAGCGAACCGCCTTTCACGGTCTGTTTACTTAGTCGGTAAATCGTTGCCACTTGAGGCTTAGCCAAATCAACATTCACCTTGTATGTACTTTGTATAAAGACTCACAGTGTCATACGTAACGTGAAAATAAATTTTTAATTCAAATTAATACTCATGATGGTCCATAAAAATGATCAACGGTCAAAATACACCTGTTTTCAATCAATTCCAAGGATCATGAGTGTCAAAAATGAACAATGGCTATTAGAGGATGTGGCATGAAGAACCGAACTGACTATTTCTTCTCTTCAACTAGCAAACTCGGCCACGCGTTAAAGTGGGTCAGCTCAAAATAATGATTCCTAAAAAACTAAACACACACGTCGTTTATGTCGTGCATCTGTGGAACATGTGTGACGTGGAATAAATTGTAGCATTAAGGGGAAACGTTTTAATTAATTTAATCAATACAGATGTCAACAAATAAAAATTACACCGCCATCTATTGAAAACTTATGGAACTTATCAATGAATTACAACCGCCTTGTCCCAAAAAAACTCTTTAAATTTGCAACAAAAAATATTGAGGGTCACTTGTCGGGATAAAAACTATCCTACCTCTCAATTTGGACCAAGCAACACACATTTACAAAATTTCCTTAAAATCGGTTAAGTCGTTTGGCAGATTAGTGTGGAGGAACATCGTGAGACGGGATTTTTATACATAAAGATTGGGTCGACTTCGGGTGAGGTTTGTCAACCAAGAAACGAGTAGCTCAAACTTAATTTTTACCAAGTTACCATAATGCTGTTAACCCGGATGTATTACCATTATCGTTTGGTCCAAGGAAAGCCGAAATGAGAGAAAATTTTCAAAGTCGTGACCGAAGTTAATCGCTTTAAAGTCATCACACGAAGTCTCTTTAAAAATTTATGAACACTTGCAAATTCTCAACGACAAAATTCGATTACCAACACTTTTTGCGAGATCATATACGTGTAGTTGAGTTTGTTTGATAAAGTCGCTGCCAGCAGCGGAAGGCAGTTATTTGTGAATAACGAATTTCCTCAACTGTTTGTCTTATGCTGTTCTTGATATCTTTTTCTTATTCCTAAGGGTTCAATCAGTGGAAATATGGTCCGGTAAATCGATTCCGAGACGACAAGGAATTCGTCACAAGAAATCACGAAAAAAGAAGGTCAACCCCTTTGAATTTAGTCAGATAAATTTCCGGCGATTTAAAAAAACTCTAGGATCAATTTTTTCAAACCCTATTCCGACGTAACATCATGACAGGAAGTCGCTGTGATCGGCAGATGATAACAGTTACAGCCGAAAAGCTGTAGTAGATTTTCATCCTACTCTCTCAGCTTTTCATTATAAACAGTTGCAATGTCTAATTAGAAATTTTTTCAACCGTCAAGGGCTGTTGCACCCCTTCGTTGCGTCATAAATGTTACTCAGACTCGAACACCCTAATTTTTCATCCAATGCAACAACGATCAACAAGCTTGCTACCCGCAAATTGCGGGACATCATGCACCCTACAGGTATAACAGTAGACGTGGAGATTATACAGGTATGTAGAATGCGTGGCGTTGCAAAGGCTCAATTTCCGGTCTCTCACACGAAGTGATCACCGCATAACACGCGTGTATGTGCATCGACACCAGGAACACATCAGGGAAACACTAATTACTCCGGTGTCCGGAGAGCCAAAGACACACACACACACACACACAAACACAAGAACAGGGTTGGTGGATGCGAGGCGTTGGTTCGGGGGTGAAATCCGCCGGCTGCAAGATTGTATTGTTGGCGGAAATTATCTAGCCCTAAATGTCAACAGGGAGGGTTGAGAGATATCTCTTTGAGAGTTTATGGGCACACTTGCACGTCACAGGTCAGGACCTAAACGGCTTTTTGAAATTAATCTCCCGTCGCGGCGTGTATACGTTTATACATACCTATGTATATAGGTATACACAATATGCATGCTACATGTATGAGAGCAGTATTTATAAACTTGACGGCTCCCTGCGATTTACCCAAGTGAGTTTAAAGGCGTCTCATCTCGTCTCTCCAGACTTAAGTTTTATAACTTTTCAACCGTATGCATAAGGTACCTACTCGAAGCCACGTCTCCGTTCCGAATTTTTTTTTTAACATTGCTGAAATTATACCTCCTCCACAAAAACCTCTCCCAACGCCTCGCGCCAACTGAATTAGACCAATTTTCAAAATTCCTTCTCACCTCTCTCGAACCTTTCATAATGCATACGTGCGTATGTGCCATAATATGCACTTCCTACTCTCCAGAAAAGAGACATTCTTATTGATTCCCGGAGTGTTTTTTTTATCGGTTTCGTTGTCCAAGCTCAGATAATATACATACGTAAAGTCACAGGATACCACTTCCTACCCCTTCGTTCGGCTCTTAATATTGTCAACCACTCTTCTTCTTTATTTCCGGGTATTTCCCATGTTCACGATATCAACGTAGGTAGTTCGTAACGACTAAAACAAAACTTGTAAAAATCTCCTAAGATATGGAGGACTCGTGCCTATAAGGTTGGCGTTCACTGCAGCCGTTCCCGAAGGAAAGCGTCAGAAGTTTCTTTCTTTCTTCCTTTCTCCTCGTCAAACTCTTCTCCCTTGATCGTCCACGCACCCTTTCACCCCCCCCCCGGTTTTCCCATATCACTCCACACCTATCTTCGGTTCGCAGACCCCCTCGACCATTTTCACGTTACACATGACGCAAGTTGAACGAGGTGAGACGGATGAAACGCCAGACCCTGGCGAACGTGTCGAACATATCGAGAAGACCTCGAGGGCACCGCAAATATGTGTTTGGCTATTTCGTCGTTTTGCGACTATATCCAAGACCGCGAACGTTAGACGTGCAGGATTATAAACGGGTTGATCCAAGGGTCGCGAATCTGCAGCCCGGACAATGTCCCTGCTTTTTAGGGCGCGACTGGGTAACCCGGTTATATTGTCATGATTTCACGAATTGTTCAGGGTCTAGATGGGGAGGAAACACTGTACGCAATAAGTCTTCTCCAATTAGAAACGGGAGGCTTGCGAGGGGGTGAAACTACGCGAATGTGACAAAGGATTATCTTATGCTATGTTTTTGGCGAAGTGCTTGCTGTCCAAATCTCAAGCAAGTGGAACTATCACCCTGGAAACTCGTTAGTGCAACCTTCGCCTTCGCAAATAGTGCTCTTTGGTTGAATTTGATCTTTCTTTGAAAAGTATAATCAAGACTGGAACGATAGAGGTGCACAAAATCAATTAGGGGAGGGTGAGGGAAAGTGGGCCGTTTGAGAAAATAATGCCTAAAATCAGAATAAATTGTTTAGTTTTCACATGAATAATTATATTAGATTATTATCTAGCTTTCTTGAGGAAAAGGAATCATAAATTTAAGTTTAGAAAATTATTTGTCTCTGATGAGTTGAGAATAAAGCACAACTTGAAACGTTTCGCGTTATGAGGTGTGCATATACTCGAGTAAATGATTTCCGAATAATTCATATTCAATAAAAAGTTCAGGTGGTTAATTTCATTCCTTGTTAATTAAAAAATTTCAGGGGGCCCAATTTTTTGAGACATCAAAAATTTTAAAGTGCCCACTTTGCCCCATCCTCCCCTACATTTGGAGTCGCTACAACAGCTTGAAGTAATTCATTCATTTATAACTGTACGAAATAGTTGATAAAACCACGACTTTAGTAATTAAAATTGTATTCAGCTTAAAAACATTGGAAGGTACGTTATTATTATTCCACAATTTCAGTTCGATAATGATGATCGTTCGTTTCAACAGGGTTTCAGCACTCCCATCATGCATGTACAGTGTACGTACGACGACGCGTATTTTAAGTTATATTAATTATATTAATGGGGTATTCCGGTCTAGAGGTCTAAATTTTAGACATTTTTCTAAGTGAGATAAAAAAGAAATAAAAAACCTTTTTACCATCCATATTTTTACAAGACTTTTATTGATGTTTCAAGAATACAAGCAAAATTCTTCTTCTTCAAAAAAAAAAAAAAGTTACAGGGTGGTAAGGTGGGGTCTAAGAAAAAAAGACGCGTCCTGGTTGACATATTTTTGACTCTTGTAGTGTTGCGAAATGGAAAATCCGAAGAAATTCTTTATTAGTAAAGACGTCTATAAACAGTCCGGATCACGGAAAGAGAAAAAAAAAATTTTTTTGCACGAAATGCCGACGATTTGAAATAAAAATTTTTCTTGTGCCCCTGTTTTTTGACCTTTCCGAATTTTTTAAAAATAATAACAAATTTTTTGTTTTTTAAATCCGTGCTTCCAACCATAGAGGGATATACAAAGAACATTTCCACCAAATTTCAAGTAAATCGGTCCATCTGAACTTGAGATATCGTGTCAACCGTATCGAAAAAAGTAGTTTCAAGAAAAACGCGTTTAAACATTCGTTCCGGCCGGACCGGTTTAGTTGGCGCGTCAAAAAAATAACTGTAACGCCGAAAATGATTTGAATTTCCAAAAATCCTCTTAGAGGCTTATTCCTCAAGGTCTAAATTTTGAAAATATTGAGGAAAAAACAACGATTTTTTCAAATTTCTAGACCAGAATATCCCCTTAACGGACGTATCGCACGCGAATTCCAAGTACCTACCAAGTTTACTTAGTACCTACCAAATTTAGTTGGCTACAAAGGCCCTACAAACTAAACACTGTCTAGTTGTAGTTACACTCGAGGCATAGGGTCGTTGAAAGTTTCTCAACGGAAATGGCAGGTGGATGCTACGATATTACGATATGGATTAGTAATAAACGAAATCGGGGGAGAATTACGTGTATATAGAGAAGAAATCTGTAATTTATCTAAAATCGTTTGGCAACTGAAGCATTAAATAAATAAAAATAATAAGTAAGATTTGAGCAGTGAAAAACAAACCGAGAGTTTGAACTTTGAACGTACTCGTAATCGAAGAAAAAGTTTATGCTCCGTTATTTTGTCTTTTCTCCTCGTGAAAAATTCCGCGTTCGGTTTAGTATGCCGCTCTTGAATCCGGCCACTTTCCTAAATTTCCAAGGTATAAAAACTCATCAATCTGCCTGCACTGTCGGCACGTCTTGGAGAGTTTTCATACACGTAGAGATTCGAGTTGACGACGGAAATTAAAAAACATGGATAATCTCCGTTACGCTTCTTCGTTATTGCTTGTCGTAAAATTTTTGGCTGGTAAGGTGTAATGTATACGTGTTTACGTGGCGCTGCTTTTTTTCGCTCTTATCAGGATTGCCTGAAAAGAAATTTTAATTGAATTATTGATTCGTTGACTCAGCGATTTTCAATAATTCCTACTAATTCGAAGCTACGATTAATTGCGATGACGTCGGCAAATTTTGCGATTGCAGGATGGCCAATCGCCCCAAATGAAAACTGTTATCTATGCACGCTGGAAGTCTTCGCTGTTCTGTTATTGCAGTTCCTTAATGACGACGGAGAATTATTGCTTATGAAAATCGTAATTGCATCTATTTGATAAAATATTTTCAAGCTTTGACATCACTTGAATCCCGGTGACAAACGATAGAAATTTCAATAAAATCGCCCAACTTTCTACATGGTGGGTACATTGTGGAACAAAAAAACATAGTAGAAAAACGCTGCTTCCATTTTTACACGACTGTATTCAACAACAGCATGCACGAAATATTATCTACTATGTGATAAAGTTGCTACAGAGCTACTGCTATAATGTGGTAACAATTGCATAATCTAATCTGAATACAATTTATTCCTAGAACTATAACTAAAAATTCTACGTTTTTTTTTTATCCAATTTAAATTTGGCATTTATCGGACCGATTCGTTCGGGATTTTTGAAGTGTGTAGGCACAAATTTCAATAATTTTCACTTCTATTCTCAATAAGACGAGGGACCCATTAATTTTCGTAAAAATTTGGACTGGAATGAGCTTCGAGACAAGAATTACTTATAATGTTCATCCAACGAACATCAAGTAGGTTTGAAGAATTCAATCCGTGCAGAATCAAGATGATTGTACAGTAGCTGTGTAAATACTCTGGCATTGGTCGAGAATAATATCGTTTGTGAAGCATATATTCAAATAGTGCAGGTAATAATAATGACAAGGCTATATTTGCAATTTAAAACATGAATTTAAATAATAAATAATTCATTCGCATACAGCATATATATGGTATTATTATAACGTTACTAGGTATGTAGATCCTTCGATATTGAAATGAAAACTTATCAACTGGACATGCACATGAAAAAAGAGTTTCCTTATATTGCACTGTGTAATCACACGTCGAGGTTTTATACGGTAAAAGATAGTTAGATAGATAGAATAGATAGATAGATAGAAAGAGATAAAAATAGAATTAGATGTATAAAAAAACTCGTAATTTCTTATTACGAGTTTTCTTTATTACTTTAAACCACCAGCATACTTGAGCATTAGTTCAGTTGCCGGTAAATAATAATCTATTATGCTAGCATATTTTTTTTCTATTTTATTTTATTTTTTAATCAAGAAACGAATGGCGTGTCCTATACATCACAGTATTTAAACATTGATTCCTGTTTTTTTCAATTTTAATTTTTTTATTATTTCTTCTATTGCTAGGGATTCCCAGAAGCCCAGAGTATTCCGTATCGCCGGTTCGAAATTTTCGCACGCACACCCGCGCACCCGCACACACACACACACACACATACACATACACACTCACACTCATGTATGCGTACATCAGGCTCAGAAGAGCGGACTTGAGAGCTTATAGAGGATTGAAAGATTATCTTACTGTAGATTACACGTGCATGGGAAGGGAGCGATATTTTCATAAAATTATATAACTTCGACGATCGAATCGTCAGTGATTCTGTTTAACAATAAATGCCATCGTTACGATTTCTCTGGTTGAATTTACAGAAACGATAAATACACAAGTCAGGAACCCCTTTTCAGTCTAGATCTACGATCTGTTCTATATAATTTTTTTTTCCCAGACTATGCTGTATACTTGCCTTTGCCTAAGTACATATGAACGATACAAGGACAATGGTTTGTTTGTTTTTTTTTTGTTTTTTTTTCCTTTTCTCTCATTCACCTATTAATTTTTATCTCCTCTCGTATATAATAGTAGTATTTAATGTATGTAGTAGTAGTAGTAGTAATAGTATTAGTAGTAGTAGTAGTAGTAGTAGTAGTAGTAGTAGTAGTAGTAGTAGTAGTAATGCTAATAATAATAATAATAATAATAATAATAATAATAATAATTATCGTGTATTTATAATATTTATACCGTCACGTACGATAATATAATTATATTATATAATCCAAATATATAACATAATTATATTACACTACATCATTTTACTTATTCACAAATTAATCATTATAGTATATCATCAAAAAACAACGCGTAATTGTTATTCTTTAATATATATATGTACAGAAGATATATATATATATATATATATATATATATATATATATCCGTTGATATTAATATGGTAATTTTTTTTTCCTTTGTGTAATAATTTAAGATTATGATTTTACATTATTGTTATTCTATTATGTTATTGTATGCGTTATGCGAGTGCACGGTGTTCTCTGTTATCTCGCTGTTGGCTGGTTTACGTATAATATTTAAGTATTGTTTTTTCTGTAATATGCAACATATTTATTTAATTATTTTTCTTACTTTTCTTTACTTTAATAAATGTACAAAAATTACAGTTTCCGTGTTGCTGAAAAATTGACAAAGACAACTTTATGACAATGAATATTGTAAATCTGTGATTAATAGCTTGCGTGACTTTTGTTTTCGCCACGCTATTTATTGAACTGACCGATCAATCTGTAACAGGAATTATCTGGTACAGCCGACGAATAGACGTGCTTAAACAAAAGTCAAATGAGTATCATATCGACAATATCAATTGCACCAACAATTATCAAATGCTTCGATTCTTGGGTCCTTAAATTACGCAGAAAAGAAAAGCCAGCGCTCACGAGAACACCTGTGGGTCATGTCAAATTCTAGATGAACGGGCAACGCAGACTTTACTCAGAGTTTCGGTCGCCCCAAAGAGGGTTGTATTCTAGTGAAAAGGAACAGGCTTGATAATTACCTAAAAACCTATTCTAGACTACCATAAAAGCTATCTTACTCTCCCAACTACAACTAACAAATCACTAGTTGCTAAAATTCTATGCAAAAACTACTTCACCGCTAAGTTAGCAACATGGACATTATTGTTTGTTCTCAATCATTCAAAATATTTCTCGTTTCAATTTTCTTCTTATAATTCTTAGAGAAGAGGATTACGATAACTTTTTTTTTTTTTATTATTGTTATCATTTTTATTAATAATAATAACAAATTCTGTTGTTGTTATTGTTATTATTAATATTTACTTAGATATTTACTCGGTAATTTTATTTATATGATACATAAATAATTTACTTGGATATATCACTCTTCACTGTTGTACCGAGCGCGGATCCAAAAATCTTTAAACGCATTTGTAAACTGTAATTTACAGTCTTTTGATGCGAACTTATCGTTCGAATTACGTATGACGTAGTGCACTGATGGTTCTATCCGACGATATCCAAAATTTCAATCTATCGTCGTGAACCAATTGCACATTATTAATAAGAAGATGATTCATGACGTCAATCAAAGTGATAAATGATGCCTTGTGTACTTTGACGGTAAGTTGAAGAGAATATTTCGCCTATGTTGCAGCACAGCAAGGTATTCGTACAGTGATTGTATAAGATTTCATTTGTCAATGCAAATAACTTTCAACACATTGATTGAACTATTTACCTTCGCAATAACAAGAATCGTTTTAACGGAATCCTGTATTGTTGATCTCGAGTGACCGACTTGAGATGATATATTGAATCGTCGTAATTAATTTTCTCTAACCGAAACGATGGAATTTTCAAACATTTTTGGTGAGGCTCAGTACTCGTAATAATAATAATAATAATATATTTTTCGCAATAATTACAGTATCTAATATTATCCCGTTATTGTTGTTATTATTAATTTCATTATTCATATCATCATTACTGTTATTCTTATTTATACTATCATTATTATTATTGTTGTTGTTATTATTATTAAGTTTATTATTAAGATTATTATTATTACTTTTTTTATAATTAGTGTTACAAAAGCTTGATGATTATTTGGATCGGACTGTAGCAATATATTCACATAATTATCATCGTGGAAATAAAGATTTAACGTTACCATACATTATTAATTAATCAAATTTGTTAATACATATTTGTAGTTTCGCGTTGTATCCACAATAAATATAGATACAATTTACATTTCATAATTATTTATCTTTCCTCGCATATTCTAGGATGCGATTCATCAAATATTGTGAAGGATATTGTGTAGAATTTCAGAGCCACGCGTTTATTGATTACTTTTTATCTTTCTTTTTGTAGTTTTCAAATTTCATCCTCTATCATACGCTTCTTGCAGTAAAATATACAGGCTTGTTCAAAGAATATGTTTTAAAAAAAATTGATTTGTTGAATTTCGTTTATAACAGATTATACGAAAGTGATTATTACAATTTTATTATTCTTATTTCTTCATTATATTATTATTATTATAGATATAAGTTATATGTGAATTATCTTTTCACTGCGTGAAACAATGCTTATGCACGTAAAAATATCGGATAAATACCTATAGATCACGCTATTTTATCGGCTTTTTTTTATACTCGCGTGAAAAATTGCAAAACAATGTTTATCACGCTCTCTAATCACATACCCGCATTGTTTGTGAATTTTTGTTTTCTTTCACATTTTCATACCGTCTCTTTAAAAACCATTACTCCTAAAAAAGAATCAACAATAAAATAACTCCATTAGGAATGCCCCCCCCCCCCTCATTTATACGCAATTTTAATTATCAACAAATTATTTAACTATTTCAATTTGGCATTCAATTGCCTTCAGCACGAGTGTATTATTTAATTCCAAGTGATGTTTTTATTTTTTGACATTTTTTAAAATATTTATGTCATAAGTGACGCATATTTCGTGTAAGTATGCTTTGAATTTTCTTTGTACGGCCTTAAAAATACCAGAAGTTTGTTTCATGAATCGATATTGTGATTTCTCTTATTGCGCTTTGCGGAAAAATTTAATATCGATTGATATACCAAGGGTCATTCGAACGCAGCAACCGAAAATTAAAAATAGCAATGCACCAACAAATAAAATACGGAAACAAAGTTCACAAATTTGCGAATGAATCTCGTCAATTTCGTGTTCTATTAAATACTAGGTAAATGGTTATAGATTACTTCCAGTGTCTGGGGAAACATTGTTTTTACATAATAATTTATAATATAGAATTTTTACATCGATATATATGTATAAGGTAAAACTTAATTTAGTTACATAATCAGTAAAAGCATTTGCATCTACCATTTTCCTCCAATAAATCAGATTATCCATCTCGTATGTCAGAGCATGTTATTTTATGTCCAACGCTATTATTACATGACTAATATTTATACATAGGTCGTTTAATTAATTGACCTATACCAATTAAATTAAGATACTAATAACTAATCAACTAACAATAACCAATAAAAAAAGTGATTGCAAGGGCCACGGCAATTTTTATAGACTAATAGCTGTGGCATATCACGTTCCATCTTTGTTTTCAATCGCTATGAAGATCACAATCAGTTGAAATAGTTTAGTCGACGAAAAACTTCATTACAATAGTTCTCTCTAAATAAGGTCGTTGAATTTTCAGAAACTTTATTCCAGCTGTAATTTTGTTTCACAAAGATTGTAACATATTATACCAGAGCTGTGTATACACCCATCGGTTAGCTAAATATATACAAATCGTTATTTACGAGTAAATACATTTTTTACTCACCACCACTCCACCTCACATAAGGTCAACGTTACCTAAGTAAGTTTACTACTATTTACTATTATTTTTTTCCCCTTAATTTTAGTTTTCTGTTCCTCGTTTGCTCGTTAAATTATGAGCAACGGGCACGTAAAAACTTAGGAATATGCAGTAAAAGTTCATTGATAAAACCATGTTTCATCATGTTTGTAATAATTTTTTGAAGTAAAATAATTGGTAAAAAATAGTATCATCTAACACACCAAACCAAATATCGCATCGCTGTTGTGATTGTTTTTTCATACAGTGGCAGTATTGATCAATTTCGTTCATATTATAGACAATATTTCTGAGTTAAATGATATTCAAATATTTCCTCGCTACACCGCTTTCAACGAGATTAGAATAATCTTCGAGGAAGATGCATCTTTGGATTTCACCGACCTGTGAGATCGCTGTGCCAAATGTACGTTGGAATAATTTATAGCAGGCTCCTATCCAGATACTTCTCTAATTTCATGCAGATAATCAATTGATTAACGTGTAAAACGAAGAAATTTGAAAATTTGAGACAGCGCTATTAATTTTGTTCATTACTGACGAAACAGTTGTTTTCGATACAGTACAGCTTGTTTCATTGTGAAAACGAGTTATGTTATACATGAGTTGCTCTATTGCTGCTGCAAGGTAATTATTATCTCTGGAACTAAATAAATCGAACAAATTAAAAATTTTACAATCAAATTCAAAAGTTATGAATTTTATCGTCTACAAGGAAATGCTTTTATTTGTTCCCATAACAGTTTTGTACGAATATAATTTTCATACAATTATTGCTATCGTTGTTATTAGTGTAATTGTTGATACATTTGATGGGAAATTTCTAAGCAAGAAAAACCCAGGATTGTGGCACAACAATAATGTATACAAGAGGTTTCGGCCGATCTATAAACTGCCACAGCAGCAAATGAACAACAGTTTTCACGATAACAGTAATTGCACATTGTAAAATATGCATCCATCGACACATCAAAGCATTTTACCAAGTTGTCAAACTAGTTTCACAATTGTTAGTTCAAAACAGACTAATCCTGGCAGCAACTCGGAATATGATAGGAAGTGATTTCAATAAAGTGATCACTTTCCATCACATTCCGTAGTAGTGAAATATATGAACCGATTGTAAATTGAGTGTCGTCAATGCAGTTTGACATTTCACATAAAAATCTAATCACTGTGATTGATCTGACTCGTTCTTCTAGTACCAATGTTTACTGTACAACGTAGAAAATACCACTTTCTGTTGCATACAATCATCTACAGAGTTTCCGGTTCGGTTTGAAATGCATAAAGAATACAGGTCTGACATATTTTTACAATAAAACGAGTAAGTCGTCACCCCCTTTCATTAACTTTGCGATACTGCAAAGAATAGTTTATAATTACCCAAAGAGCCTATGATCAAGGAGTTTTGGTTGAAAGTTTGATTTAATTTTTTTAAATACAAACACGAGCACCTTTTCTTTTCACCGTTGTTATATGACAGTGGGAAAACTTGTGTCGCAGTATCGAAAGTCTAAATAATAATGTACTCATTAATCGAAAGCAGTCGCTTTACAGTTTGAGAACGTCTGTTTTCTGGTTCACACCTCAATAATTAGGAAAACCTGAAGCTTACTTGTAAGAAACGAAGTGCAGGAAGGTTTTATTATTATTTGCGTTTTTTTTGTAATTTTTTTTTCACACTTCTTGTTTTTGTTTTTTTATTTGTTTTTTAGAAAAATCTAACGTAAATTTCTCCAAACGCAGCTGATTCGTAAGAACGAAATCATAACGTCCACTCAAACGACCCTTTCTTATATCAAATTACCCATAATTTATCAGATTTTTGTTTTGTTTAATTCAGTTTTATCTTGGTTTTTTTTTTTTTGGTGTTGAGATTACCTCAGAGAGCAGTGCTCGGACTGTCTACTCTATTTTAGGGCAGATGGCGAAATTATTCGTGTTATATTTTCTTTCTTTCTCTAATTCACCGATACTATAACTTGGACTGTCACGTATCGTGAAAATACAGAATTATAACCAGTGTCTACCGTGATCCAGCTGAATCTGCGGGTTGTGCAACGGCAACTGGGTTATGACTTGTCTCGTATTCCATAACTTCTTGATAAATTAACTCCTTCCACTGATCCACAGTGTGTTCCCTCTCATCGACGCTATGATCATATGGTCCAGGCGCAGGCTGATATAGGGTGACAAAGAAAATATGAGGAATTATTAAAACAGCAATTATGAAATTAGATGTACGAATAGTGTATTAACATATTTTAATTGAAGCTGTCGATTCATTTGCTATGACTGGGTACAAATACAATACTATTTTCTTTTCTTCTCTGGAAAGTATACTCACAGCATTAACTTCTCCCTCGTCGTACCAGACATTGATGTAGTTATGCAGCAGCGCATCATCCACAGAGATTCGCCGCTCAGGATCAATGACAAGCATACGTGAAAGAAGATCTCTAGCTTGACTCGCTGTCGATGCAGGGCAAAAAAAGAGGGAGAAACGAAATCATTGTTATTAGTATTTAACGAATTGGGTGAGACACAGAGTCAAACAGACAGCAAATGCAGGTTTATAAATTTGACACAGATATCAACTGAATGAAGACTTGCGTCTGATGTATAATCATTCTACATAATTGTACGAAAACTTTTGCATTGACAATCTGTTAAAATCTGTGCTATTTGGCCTTAGCTAGTGAAGAACAACCTCTACCTTTTAGCCTGTTGTGTTCAGAGGAATCTGACGGAAACAAGACGTCTGGAAATAGCCTGTCGAAAGGATATCCGGGATATCTCGGCCTGTTTTCAACGTAATTCCTCACCGTCGGTTGCAGTCGTTGCATAAACTCTGCTGCAGGCGTTCCTAATTGCTCTATACGACAAATAGGGGAAAGATACAAAAATGCAACGATAATTTAACAAGGTACGTTTTGCGTTTTCTCTAATACTGTTTCAAATTTTCTCTGATTATGGAGTAACGATTGGGTAAAACTGATGCAAAATTCATTCAAATGTATTTCCAGCTGGAAACCGCACTGGTTTTTCTAATGTTTTTGTTTTATTTTGAAACGATGTAAGAATTATTGGTCTACAAATTTGTCCGAGTTTTTCCAAAATGAAAAAATAACTAAAAAAACTTGGTTACTTACCAATAATTTTGTTCCACTGATCGATGTGATCGGTTCCAGGGAACAAAACGCCACCTCGAATCATCTCTCCCATAATGCATCCGACTGACCAGATATCCACGTTTTCTTTGTATCCCATGCCGAGAATCACCTGGTAACGAATAATTGCTCATCAAATTTAATTTAAATTTTGAGAATCTTAAATTTATTCCTCTAATCAACGGCCATTTGAGATTGAGAATCGTTTGAAGGATGATTATTTCCTGAAGACTTACCTCGGGTGCTCGATAATACCGTGTCACGACGTAGGGCGTCATCATAAACGTTGTGCCAGCAGTCCTGGCCAGACCAAAGTCCAAAATTTTGAGGGTACAATCCGATTTTACAACAATATTGCTCGGCTTTAAATCCTAAAAAATCAGACACAAGCTCGTTGATTCCCTTTCAAATTGTTGAATGAATGGATCAGACTTGAACTCAACAAATTCCACAACTTACCCTATGAATAATGCCAGCGGAATGTAAGTGCTTGATTCCACAGAGCATCTGATACAGAAGATAGGACATGCGTTCGTGGTCCAAATCCATTTGGATCACCTGGCACAGATTAGCATCCATCAGTTCCATAACGAGGTAGACGTCTTGGAACTCGTCCAAGGATCGTTGAGGTGTGAATGCATTCAGAAGTCCGATGATCTGCAAAATTTATCGATACTCATTTTATTTTTGGAAACAAGTTGACGATTTTGTCTGTTCTTCTTTTTTAAAAACTTTTTTCTTGTTTCAAGGTTCATTCTAATTTGACGAAAGTTCGATTCTGTTCCAGCATAACTGGCAAATGATTGAGAAATCGCACAACGGAAGAATATCACGATGCGTTCTTACGTTTTTATGGTTCACGAGTTTCATGAGCTTGAATTCCCTGTAAGCTCGTTTTGCGTGTGTTACATTCTGAAACGGTCTGGACAGCTTCTTGATGGCTACATTTTGCGCTGTCACTGTATCGTAAGCCGCACTGTAAGCAAACAATATCACCTTAGATAATCAGTGTCTATAAAATAGTTGAGGAAAATTCTTGTCAGGTACAGGATAAGAAGTCGATTTGAAAGTACACGCGATGTTGGGAAATGCCGATGATGATGATGATGATGATGATACAAAATGCACTGTATTAAGGAGACATTTTCCCCCCAAGTTATACGGAATTTCATAATAATTTCACGATTGCAGACGGAGAGATGAAACGTCTCTCATCTCGTATGTCGAAGATTCTTTAGAGTTGAAAAACGATCTTTGCATCATGTTTAAAAGCGTAGTCGAATGAGCGCCAAGATGAATTACGTTAATTTCGTAACACTATAAATCCAAGAAATTGCATAACTCACCAAACGATACCTTGAGCGCCGACGCCTCGTGGCGCGACGTCGACGTAACGCTCAGGAATGCAGAGTTCCGTGTCACCGGAAACGTACCGACGATATCCGGCTCTGATGTTCCCACCGGCCAAAGCGTTCACCGCGTTTTCCATATTGAATTTGGCTCTCTTTTATCACCTTCGTGCTTTTTTAATTTATGGTTTTTTTTTCGATGCTTGCCAAGATCGTGCGGTCAAACTAGTCGTACGTTTGTGCTAGCTACCAAATCAACCACAGCATAGATACAATAGGGAACGAAGACAGTTTTTTTTTTTTTTTTTTATATAATTTCGGGACAGCAGTTGTCACGCGGTTTCGAGAATTATTAAAAAATGGCAACACGTATCCACTCTACGAAGTGGACGGCGGGCAAAATTTTCAATTTCAGAATTTCGCGTGACATTTGCGTATCCCGACTACCGTCACTGATTCTACTTTGGAGGACAAACATTTCCGAGGCGAATGAAAAAGTATTTGAACAGCTAAATTTTCCAGGTGAAATTCGAATGTCAATGCTTTCGGCAAAAATTTTACTATGCAGAATCGATGACGGATGCACGTGGTCGTCGGAACCATCCATACAATTTCAGTTTCTACGACACTTATAACCACCCCTCGACCGACGCTGAAGAATGCCTCCTCTTCTCGTCTTGTATTATACAACTTGTACGATTGAGAGAATGAAAAAACCCAGCGCCAATATCCATGGATTATAAGAATTGAAAATGAAAAATAAAAAACGTGAACGAGAGTGACATTCAAGTGATGAGGCAATACCGACACCGTCCCAAAACCAAAATCATAACTGGATGGATCCAAAAACCATGCATAAAACGTAATAGATAAATTAATAAATGAATAATTAAACAAGTAAATGGATAAGAAAATTATCAAAGCGGTCTGAAATAAATAAAACAAGTGAATCAATTTAAACACTATATACGTAAATAATGCAAGTCGCCGAGTGGTTATAAGAGAAAGAGGAATTCAAAAAATTAAACAATTCATATTGATTGTAATTTTTATAACGAAACACTGATGAAAATAATATTATTTAATTTTCGTCATCAATTTTTACTTGCACTTTGCATATAAATTTCTATTCCTCGTTCTGTTCAATAACAAATATGGAACACTCTCTGTACAACAACACTCGCAAATAAAATTCTATGCAACGATGGTGGATAAACGCTAAAGAAAAACGATATGCACTATATAGGTATGGGGCATTCTATGTAAAGTGAGCCAGTCTCCGATTGACTTACGTGAATGAAGCATAAACAGGTTATTTTAAATTTTTTCGTGGACTTGTCACTGATAAACGAATATTCAAAAGCTGACCGTCTAAATTGTTCAATTAATTTTTAAATGGTTAAGAATTTCTTTGTTAAATTGATTTTACAAGTAAAATGACTGGTCAACAGAAACAATTTTCCCAACACAATAAACACATTATTCCAAGAATATATTTTTTATATTGTTTTTATAACTACGATACGAAATATTTACTGTATAGATTAAAAATGGTCAGCTTGGTGGTTGGCTCATTTGACATAGCACGCCTTGTACATACGTAATTGCATGCATCAGCAAAGTGTGTCTATTTGTAACTTATACACAAGAATAACGATGAAATTGATTATAGATAAATCGTATGGATGGTCCTTCGCCTACTTTGTCCTCGTGTTCCCTAAGGAGTTCTGCTTACCTGCGTATCATGTCAGCTTTCGATCGAATACTCATTTCCCGCGAGACGTACCGATCGCCATAAAATTGAGAGAGAAAAAGGTGGAAATGGATTTTGATCAGCCTACTTTTCGCGTCGATTCAGTCTTCACTTCCGGATAAATTCTCTCGTATCGTGTGTGTATAAAATATATCTGATAACCAAGCACATGAAATGTTCATGGGGTAGGAATATTGAATTTGCAAAGATTGAATCAGCAGTTTCTCTATGTGTCGTTATTTATAGACATGAATTTCAGTCCCGCTGGATAACAAGCAAGTGAAATTCGATGCTGAAATTACTTCTTCTATCTTCCAGATGAAAATCACTTTCCAGAATAAATACTTTATTGTCATAAATAATTCCATTTATTCGTCAGAAATAAATTCAGCAGAAATTAGAGACAAATTATGTTCAAAAATAAATAATCTTTCTTTTGATGAGCGAATGATAATAAAAAGAAGATTTCGTCTGACTCGAGGTTAAAAGCATAAGTCGTCTCAGCTTGGAAGTCAGTGAATAATGTAGTGGACGACGGAATATTACGTGTGCAAATGAAAAATTCCATTAGTATCGTCAGATAGAATGTTGAAAAATAATTAAAAAGTATTTTTTCTTTTTTCAATTTAACATTCCCCAACAAAGATATAGCAGTTTGAAATTGACGCGTGACGTCACAATGTGTTTAAATATAGATATACTAAAATGTGATGAACGTGTAACATTATGACGTCACGCGGAATTAAACTGGCTACATCTTTGTTACCAAACATTAAATTAAAAAAGGAAAAAATACGTGTCAATTATTTTTCGACATTCTATCTAACGATATTAATAAAATTTTTCATTTGCACACCTGATTGTTCAAGAGTTTAGCCGACGAGTATAGTCAAAATACCTTTGAGCTTCCATTAAAGTTTTTTGAATTTTTATAAATATCGGATAAACATATGTTAGGTATCTACAGTACAGCATCGAGCCGCGTATAACAAATCTGAACGACTGTGTAAACATGCGCGGCCAGCCGGAGATGGCCATGCGGCAGTTTGCATAGTGGAACGTCTGTTTTTGTTTACATTGGCAAGTAGGTACACGTGGAAGACTTTACCTCTCTGTAAATCACGACTTGGTTCACGGTAAACCGCGGATGAATAAGATTATTTTCATTAATTTCTATCAGCTGTTTCGTACATGTTCGCAGGACTGCCAGTGAATCCATGGATTGAAGGACGCAAGATGAGAGTGATTTTGAGAGCAAAATAAGTCATCATTGCTTAATTAACTGAATCCCAAGACAAAATGACGTCAAAAATTTATGACTATTCATTTTTTAAACACAAAAATCAATGTTGTTAGGACAGTGATGGTAAGAATTATCGCATAAAAGAGAAGCACGCTATGAGTGAGGATTTTTCACATGAAATTTATACATTTGAAGCCTCATCGAAAGTCCAAAAAGCGTCAAAAAGTAATGAATCTGAAAACGCGACCGAAAGTGATTTTACATAAAAGTAGAAGGTACGAAACCAAAAGTGAATTCATCGATTCACTGGCAACCATGTTTACATCGCATTCAAGAAACAGTGTTAATCGGTTAGACTCAATATCTTCACTCCATTTTTCGAAGCATTGATTTCTTACTGTTCTGCTCCTTTTTCTCTCTCCCACTACGAAGCAGCGATGATAAAATGCTGCGATAGGCTGGCGGTTTACGGTCGGATCTTATTGCTATTGGAAAACGTTAACCGGTAGTGTTTCTAGGACATTGTCTCACTTACCTAAACGATTTACTGCAGGTTTTCCAAACAACAGGTACCAATACCGTTTTACTCACTAGCCGGATCGTCGATCTCACGATCAGCTTTTCGATCTCGGATAAAACCAGGTTCGCCAACGTTGGAATGTAATTAGGCAAACTGATAGCGTAGCTACTCACCAGACGATACCCTGAGCTCCGGATCCAATTGGCTTGAGGTTTTGGTAGCGTTTGAGGATGGTGAACTTCGTGTCCCCGACCTCGACCGTGTAGAACAAGGCTGACAGCCGGGATGTCATGTCAGGCCCCAGGTAAGGCATGCGCCTCACTGCCCCAACTCGCCTTTCCTGCACCTGCACTTGCACCTCCACCTCCACCTCCACCCCTGAGCACTCCTGGTGCACTCGACGCGGACTTAGGCTCTTAGCCACGTTGGAAACTGTTTGAAAAATGATTCCCGGTGGTTCAACTGCAATCTCCAGATTTCGATTCTCAGATTTGCTTCGCTTCTGATTTCTCACTCAATCAATCAATCAGTCCGACAGCCAGATTTGTCTGGAACAAAAAGTACCTATTTTGAAATTCGTCGCCTTTCTACTTCTCGTCTCGTTTCCAATAATGAGTAAAGATGTTCTTAAAAAAATCAATCTTTCACTGAATGCCGAATTGACACATTGGAAGAAACTATTTATTATAATAATAATACATTTTCCCAAAAAGTACGCAGATCAGTAGAATTGAATTGTACACCTAGGTACATGCTATAGGAGGTGAAAGAGCTGTATATAGGGGGAATTCAGAGTTAAACTTCCGTTCAAATAAGATTTACTTCAGATATTCTATTCACTTCTTCTCGGTGAATCTATTCCGTCAGCTTTGGCAAACCGGTGTTTTGCCAATTACCGTTCGGAGAGAGGAAGAATGCTAGTCAAAATGTCAAAGCACCAATTTTCCACACACGCTCAGCGGTACACAGCTGGCTAGAAGAGCAATTTTCAATCGCCATAGTTTACTGCCCGTAGTTATTGGGTATACACGTGAGCGAGGTATACAAACGTATTAAATTGTTATTGTAATTGCCTGCAGCCGTAATAGGATTATGTCCCGTTGCACTCTCGGCTCAAACTGCAGCAATATAGGGTCACCAAATGCGAAAATGGTCGACAATAGCTGCGAATTATTGCCGTCTAATAAATTCACGCGGTTATATAGATTACAAGAGCATGACGTATTTACGAATATGTATACTAAAAATCAGATGCCTTGCGCTTTTTGCAATGTGTTTACTTATAATGAAAGGTTTAAGGGGGAGTCTTGGAGGTCAAAAAGATGCTTTGGACATTCTAGATGAAAGTTCTTCGCTTTATGGGCCTGGCATTGATGATTCTGTGTAATTATAGGCAAAAATTACTGGTTAATTGAAGTTTACTTTGTGATTATTTAATATAAAAAACTATAAACGAGTTTTTTCTTGAAACAACGTTTTCAAAGCCGATGCAATCTGTAACTGAAAATCTACTGCGCCGATCGTTCTGAAATTTGTTACACTATTTGTATAGACAATTTGCAAGGTATCAATATCAAGGTTTTTTTTTTTCAATTATTGTTATTTATTTTACAATAAAAAAATGGCCGATGTTTACTCGAAAATCGATTTTTTCACATCCGAGTGTTACCAGAAATTAAAAAAATAAAAAATCCACCGTTGTAACCTACAGAAATTCATTAACTAATGATGAAACTTTGGTTTTTTGATTTCATATAACCCAGTATTGAGTTTATGCGGTGCACTGCAAAACAACTTTTTGTCGAAGCGCCTGCGAAGATTTGCTGTCATTTGCTTAATTCTTAGTATTTTTCGATAAAAATCCAACACAATATTCTTCAGATATTACATTATCATGTACCAATTACATAAATAAATTTGCATTACCTCTATTCTCTGAAAAAATTCTAAAAAATCCCTTTTTTTTACCTCCAAGATTTTATATCGACTCTCGACTCTCATATCTGTCCGAATAACAATTCGATGACATTCGACTTTTACAATCTTGTACACAATACAATAGATTGTTTTGATTGAGGTAGAATTGTCGCGCGATGGCGATACACGTTTTAGCATTTATACCGTATTTGCGCAAATACATCGTTAACTTATAGTGTTTGTATGGCTGTGTAGACCATAGGTAGAGCGGATATAACGGATATAGAACCTCGATGAACACATTTTGTGCTGATATACGACTAGCTTCGTGCATCTGATTTAACATGTTGGCTAAATTACCAGGCACGTCACGAATTGCCTGTAAATTCGCGCTGAGTTCGCAGTTGAAATTTGATTTCGATCTGAAAACTTCAGTTTAATTTCACGCTGTGCGTTACTACTCAACACAATCAAAGAACACTTTTCATCACTATGAATAAAACAGAGATGAAAAACTTTCTACATTTCGACTAGTTTCCGGTGCAGGTTTTCGAAAGAATTGAAAAACAGCGCAAGAAAAAAAAAAAAAAATACAGAAGACATATTCCGAGCGACAAACGTGAACGAAATGCGAAAAACGCTTTTGGTCTTAGTTTGAACCAAAATATGCAGAGAGACAAAAGATGCAAAAAACAGTGCAACGTGGAAATGCCATATGTTACAGGCGGGCGCATGCTGCAGCAGGTTCATTGTTACGTTGAAAATCATTAGGAAGTCGTCAGGGCACGAAAAGGGGATGAATAAAACCGTCCGCTTGTTTCGGTATCTGGGTCATGCCCTCTTGCAGGGTTGCAGAGCAACATATATGTATAGTGAAGCCTGCACTCACGTCGGCACCCCTGCAGCAGAATCTGCGATCAATGAGCAGGAATTGTTCCCCGAATTGCAATAAGGTGCTTATAAAGACACGTTGTACACCTCGAAAACGCGGAGATGCAAAACTCCTATACTGCTTAAGCGATCAGAGTGAAACTTGGGCAGTTAATGCCTTATTTTGGCAAAAAGTGGAGCGTCTTTTTAATTTTTCAAAATTTGGAAAAAAATTTTACAGATTGGTTACCACCCACAGAAATTGGCCAAATTATCACAGTTGCACGGAATGAATCGAACTATCCGGTATGATGCCACTCGGCGGTGATGAAACACACATTTTGAGCCCAGTTCCATGAGATTTGATGGTGAAATGGCGAAATGGCACCTGATCTGGTTTTCGATTACGAAGAACACCGAAATCTCATTTTGGCGACACTTGTTACCGATCTTTCACGCCTGCCAGTAATTTTTTACCGACATTACAGGCATACATTACCGGCATGCACGTAATGTCGGTAACAAATGTCGCCAAAATGAGATTTCGGTGTTCTTCGTAATCGAAAACCAGATCAGCTGCCATTTCGTCATTTCACCATCAAATCTCATGGAACTGGGCTCGAAATATGTGTTTCATCACCACCGAGTGGCATCATACCGGATAGTTCGATCCATTCCGTGCAACTGTGAAAATTTGGTCAATTTCTATGGGTGGTAACCAATCTGTAAAATTTTTTTCCAAATTTTGAAAAAGTAAAAAGGCGCTCCACTTTTAGCCAAAATAAGGCATTAATTGCCCAAGTTTCAGTCTAATCGCTTGAGCGGTATAGGAGTTTTGCATCCCCACGTTTTCGAGGTGTAGGTACAACGCGTCTTTATAAGCACCATAAAGGTGCCACATTCTAGACCTTAACTATGCGAATAAGGTGCAAGAAAAATAGTGTTGCAATTAAGGCCGAGGAATATGTTTGAAAGTTTTCCCTGTAATACGAAACTCCGAGTTGGCGGCATCCGACGCACAGGAATTAAAAAGAAAAAAAAAGAAAAAGGCAAAGAGAAACAGAGATGGAAGAGAGAGATGCAGGCAGACACGCAAGATCTTCTCAAGTGCCTCGTGACCGCGCCGCCGGTTCTCCGGGATTCCCCCGGTTATTTATAAAGTCCCCAGACAGCGCCGCCGTCTGCGTGGGCCCGCAGCCATCCTCTGAACGAGTCTGATCTCCTCGGAGGAACACATCCGCCTCCTTCTCGTCCGATTGCGCAACTAAACTTTGTCGGGTACCGCAACAAGCATGTGCGGAGCGAAAACGCAGGCGAGGAAAACGCGTGACTCGCTCGTGGATCTTTGACCATTTGTCAGAGGGATGCTGTGATGGAGATTAATCGGCTCGTGTACCTAACTAGCGACTACTAATTACCACGAGACTGGTTTTGCCTCCTTTTTCTCTCGTTTATTTCACCGTAGCTGCGTAGCCGCGACGCTCGCCTACACCTTCTTATTATTCATTTTATCAATCACTTTTATCCGCGGGATTCTTGATGCTGTTACATCGTTCGACTCGAATTAGAGGAAAAATTATGGGATGAAAAATGTTGTAGACACCCGTGTGTCAACGATCGAATAAGATCGTCTGGCCTATTAAGAAAACCGACATGCTTTCGCTTCGCTGCAGATTAAATGTGTGGTAACACCAAGGTTAGGCAATGAGAAAATATTCATGTGTTATACTTGATGGAGCATTTTGGTAAAATGGGGATTCTTACAACAACTACTCGAATATATTTGAAATTACAAGTAATTTTTGTACAAGCAAATGTTTGGTGCGATTAAATAATCTGTGATCTAAATTTTTTTAGTTAAATGTGGGCTTAAAATTAATTTTTTGTTGTGAAAACATCAAATTATCGCAATAGTAAGAATAAAATATAGTACGAGTGACAATAATCAACTAGAATAGTAATACATGATAGAATAAATGGTTAAGGATATGAAACTCATTTGTAGTCTGTACTCAAGGCTATATTTTTTGGTCATGGTAAAAAATAGAAATAGTTAGGAACTGTATGGTAACTAGACCTGGGCGTCGATAAAAGACGAACAAGGTTTAAAACGTGCAGTGAATTGAATAAATCAAGTGATATTTGAACAAAACAATATATTTCACAAATGAAAGAATATTTCAAACTCACGAATTTGATTGTAAAGCAAATCTCGATTACCCATTGATGTCAAAAGTTTTTAAAAGTCAAAGATGCATCAATTTAATAATTAGTTTCATTGATAGTTCAGTTTAATCGCGAATAATAAATTCTCTACTAACCACGTAAGCAGGTCAATTTTTCATTCATATAGATTATATTCTCAATCGATTACAAAAACGTTGCATGAAGAACTGTTATGGGTAAAATAATTATTAATGAACCGATGCATATTAAAGAGTACCTCGAAGCAGTCGAAAATACGTGACAAGCAATTCATAAAAAATTCATTAACAAACATCATAAGCTCTGATCCATAAAACTCTAGAGTGCAATATTGTTTTAAGATATTGTAAAAAACGTAGCATCGTATTACAGAAAATAATCACCATTCAGGTTCACCCTTAAGCGTCTTGAATTATATCTCGTGACATTCGATTTTGTTTACTAATTCAGAGCAGGCGCGGTGAATTACTAAAAAGAAAAAAAAAAATTACTCAAAAATTAATATGTGCAAAATTTACGACGTAATATTTAGGCTTTTGGCAGAAAATTTCCAGCGTACCGCTTCGAAAAGTTACTTGCGCATAGACTTTCATCGCAGGAGATTGAAATTTTTTTTCACGACACATACTGCCATAATATAAATTTTATTGGAAGGAATTTTAGATCACATCTTTTTTAGTAATTTAAAAGACAAAAGAAAAAAAAAAAAAAACTCGATATCACCAAAATTTCACCAAAGTCCCCCCTCAAATGCTTACAATATTGCACAAGAAATTTGACTGTTAATTAAAAAATATTGCAATTCATGATGGGACAAAATTATAATTGCCATCGACACGTTTTTGCCGCCAAAATTTCCTCGTTTCGAAAATTTAGCGGCGGCAGTATCATTTCATCATTAGACACGTTAAGTAGGGAGAATTTGCTTCGTGAAGAGAACCCACGTCCGGGGTTTAATTTGACACTGAATAGAGTTTGAGAAATTATCGAACATAAACAAGGTCCCATATCCTCCGATGATGTAGGTGAATGTCGTAAAGTTTGTTGAGCTTATTTCGCGATCATCGAAGCATGTGACAAGCCCGGTAGCCGACTGGGAGCGTGGGTGGCGCGTTCTATAATCATTAGCAGTCTGGCGCATGCTGGATATTTTTGAGAGTATCATCGTTACGATGCTCCTCCAGTAGGAGGGGGGGGGGGGACTCCAATTTGTATATCCCTCTTTGTTTACGAGTCGCTTTCCTCGTCTGTATTATTTAATTTAATTATACGAGTTATCATATTTTATTCCTTCATAATATTTCATCTGTTTCAGCCTCTTGGTCTCGTTTTTTACATCCGCTAAATCCCCTCGAGGCTAATTCATTATTTAAGTCAATTTTACAGGCATTAGGCTATACGTCAGTTTGATAATAATAATAACAATAATAATAATAATAATAATAATAATAATAATAATAATAATAATAATAATAATAAAGAAAAAAGGGGTATAATTTCTGGCATTCAATCAAGCAGGAATTATTAAGTATCTTCGATAAAACAGTGGACTTGCACAAATAATTATTAACAACTCATCCCGATCGGATTTAAATTCACGTGAAATTATACGTAAATGATGTTCACTGTAATACAAAACATTGGAAAATAAGAATCTAGCTACGTTAAGGGAAAACTTTGGTGAAATTTTAGACAAAAATGGATTTTTTAACGCTTACATTATTTTAAAAAATTATATGCGTTGAAACAAAGTTTGAACTTCCTGGGATGAAAATGTATACGCAAGGAAGTTTTCGAAGAAGATTCTGCCCGTCTTTGTGAAAAATTCCTTGCGCATAAGCATTTATCGCGGAAGGTTAAAACTTTGTTTCACGGTTTATACTACCATAATCTATAATTCGGTGAAAGGATTTTTTCGTATGACTTTTAGTAACGATTTTCAAAATTTTTACCGAAGTCTCCCCTTAACAGAGAACAAACAGAATATTGTAGAAAGTAGAAAGGTTTATTAATTAGTCTATGGGTTTATTCGAGAAGTAGGCAAAGTATTTATTGCCATTGTTCAACTTTGCAAATTTGGAGTCGCGGTTAGTAATCCCGAAGGGCTGAATCCCTGCTCACTTAACTACTATACGCATTACTTGTGCACGAAGAGAACGAATATTTCAGACATTGCCATTATAACTTTCGTCAATTTGCAAGGAATGTTGTTTAATCGTCATAACAAAATGAGTCTTCGTTACAGAACGTCGTTTCAAATCGCACGGACATGGGTAGCATAAAAGCCTCTTGCGAGCGCCGGAAATGAGTTTTGCCGGAAGTGTATTTTGAGATTATGAAAATTTAGAGTAAGAAGTGCTGAAATGTAGACATCGTATCGAACTTGCTTGAAGGAGTACCAACACGATTTTTCAAACTAGAAAAGAAAGAAATTTGAAGTCTAATGAAATGCGTAAATTTACAATACGAGTGCAGTGATCAATCTGAATTTTCATTAGAATACGGATATCGTTTTATTCATTCAACAAATATCTCTGTCATTTTTGAGAGCGACTTGCATACTTTGACTACCAACGTAATTACACAGTAACATGCTGATCAGCCCGCGAAAAGAAAGAGGAACGTATCTTGTTACGTGCTCGAATAACGAATTGCGCAACGCACGTACGCGCATATACGTGACTCCGTCACGTTGTTTGAAGCGACGCGACGCAGGAATTAGACGCTGCGCTCGCTGCACTCTCTGCGCTTTTGCATCTTCTTGCGGTTTTTTCCTTCGCCAAATTCCGAGGTCAAAGAGACTCGCCGAGTTTGCAATTTGGATCTTCGAATCACGCAGGAAAATTCGGAATGGTCAGATTTCCAAAATTTTTATTCAGGGGTCGAAGATCATTTTATCGAAATTTAAGATACATATATGTTTTCGAAAAATATTTTACTTCGATAGATCAAAATCCGACGGTTTAAAACTTCGAATATTACCGATATTCGGAATTTGCGAAAATATTGCTAATTAATTGGATAAAGTGCCTGGTCAACGTACTTTAAAATATGTCAACAAATTATGGTTTTCATCTCTGGTCAACTCTTTAGTACCCACAACGTGCGATAATTTCGAAATAAAGTTCTTTTCAGAAAAAAATTTGTTACAACAATTAATCTTGGCATTGTGAAGAAGATTTCAATACGAGAAATTGACATTTTATCTTTAATTCCGAAAACTTGAAAAGGCTAACATTATAAAATTACCATCTTAACGTAAACTGAGCCAGAGTTGATTTCTGCGGTTGAAAAAAAAGAAGAAAAAGCCAAAAAAAAAAACTAAAATTAAAAAATTCTCCGGAAGGAACAACAACAGCAACAACAAAAACAAAAAAAAAAAAAAAAAAAATGAAAAAAATGATCCAAATAAACCAGTCTTTGGGAATTGGACGATTCGGAGAAAGGAGATGCGGCGTAATGAAGGTCAACCCAAATTTCAACGACTGTGGGGAATTCGGGCGGCGCGGCACCCTTAGAATCGTCTGAAACGAGCTGGCACGAGGTGCACCGACGATACGAATCCTCTTGAAGTCTTGTTCTTGTATCGTTAGAGCCCTCCTGTGTGATGTGAGGTCGACGATGGCGGTGGCGGTGGTCGCGAGCTTTGGTGGCGCCCGATGTGTACGTTGGAGGTGATCCAACGTTGTAGCAGATAGGAATGCGAGCTCTTGACTGGGCACCGACGTCATTCGGACGCCACCGACGCGACACCGTGCCAGTTCCCACATTCGCGTTAACCGACGGATATGTATTTCGCTTCTAATTGGTGGGAATCGCCGGCTGCGTTACATTCTGTCGCGTCGGTCTCTAGACTAGAAATGGAATCGATTGGAAATAATTGAGGAAATGGTTGGACGCGACGACTCGGAAGTTGGGCGATAAAGATTACAGAAACGTTGATAAAGTGTCAAGATCCCCTCCGTCGGAGGCTTTGAGATATGGGACTGTCTCTAAATTTTGTGACGTGAAAACCGAGTCATTTCGACAAGAGTGAAGATATTATTATAGAAGATTTAGAAAACAAATATTTAGATAATCTTATTTATTTAACTTCTGTAAGATTGACTTGGTTTTTAATCCGGAGGAGTAAAATTCTTAATAGATAAATTTTCAGAGTAAACTATGTAAGTTTATAATTTTTAGAGGCAGTTTAATACCATAAACAAGTTACTAAAAAATCTATACGTTGAAGTGACTTACGTTATTAAATTCACTAGAAATATTGTAGACTTAATTTTTATTTATCAGAATCGAGTGAGAATAAAGCTTTAGATTTGCGAATATACCTGGATTGATTAAATGATCGCGACTATATAGCGAAGGAATTAATTACACTGCACCCAGTGTCGTTAATTACACATGTAATTACGTGCTGGTAATTAAATACTAAACGACTATATTCGTACATCGGTGATTGTTCAAAGCTCGAGTTGATATATATGTATAAACACGAAGTATTTTCTATTTATTGATAGATGACATGTAATTAAACCCTGAATGTGATTTACATTAATAAATTTAGCAAAAGATTAAAAAGGAATTTCGGGATGTAGCAGACGATTAATT
This sequence comes from Diprion similis, assembly GCF_021155765.1. Taxonomy (NCBI): domain Eukaryota; kingdom Metazoa; phylum Arthropoda; class Insecta; order Hymenoptera; family Diprionidae; genus Diprion; species Diprion similis. The sequence goes on from NC_060106.1 coordinate 4,466,280, forward strand.
GTAACGAGTTTCCGCATGGCTTTTCAACCGTGCTTAAATATCAGGTCAAATGAACCCGGTAAAATCAGTCACGTGGGGTTTGAATGTTCAAGCTTGATTAAAAATTGGCAAGCTTAGCGAGTCCAAATCGTCCGTGAAGTTGGTGAAGCCTTTTAAACGCTTATTGTTGTTGTGCCAAGATCAGAAAATCGCCAAACACCTCGAAGTGGCGAAATAAATTCACCTTTTTCAGCCTTTTGGGTCTGGAGTCCTTCGGTCCATTCAGACCAGCAAGGGACTACCTCTGCTTATTCTCACAGTGTCACAACAATCGTGAAATTAGCAAATTAACAAAAAAGACTTACCATAAACTGGCAGCCATTGTGGAAGGTTTGTTACACAGTTGACTCGCGGGAAAAATATCTGTGAACAAGCACGTAAAGTCCTTTATTACGTAGATAGATATTTACAGGTGCGAGAATCCACGAAATAATATTATAACAGTCGATGGGAAGGAGGAACACTCACGCATAATTATATTTCAGGTCTTAACGAAATTCAAAGTATTTCAAAGTCTTAAAGTGACGAAAATACAGACACTTGACACAATCAGCACAAGCAATTTATACGTTTTCAAGGATAAATTACAACCGAGTCCCTCTCCATTGATTACGTCTAAGGTGATGAGTATAATTATGAACAAGTTTTTCGAACAAACTTCTTTGCCCCGAGTTATAGATCTGCGCAAAGCTCTGGATGCGCCAGAACTAAATGGAAGTCGAGTCTCTTTCGCCCCTGCCTTAATTCAGATGTGTATATATATGTATATGTATATATATATATACACAACCGCTTCTAAAATTAATATAAATTAGAAGACGGAGTCAGTCGGGTGTTTTACTGCGAGTTAAGAGAAGCGGAAAGAAAGAAAGAGAAAGAGAGAGCGAGAGAGAGATAGAGAGCTCGTGGAATGCTAGCGCAGTTTGCGTAAATTAAGACAAGTCGTCGCTTGGCCAGCTGGTAGCCAATGGATTTTCCTAAACTGAAATAAGTCGCTGCTCTTGGCGATTTTTGGTGACAGCAGCCTGGTGAAACACTTTGATAACGATATTAACTATACCGTTTTATATGCGGAAAGGAATCCTAGCTAGTGCCGATGATGCCCACGTGAACCCCTTTAGTTCAATGGCCCAAGTATATTTATGAGGATTCACCAGCAGACAGGTTATGAAATTCAATTACTTTTTGTTAGTTCTCGTCATTTTTATTCTTCAAACACGGCCTACTTTTTTCACTCAGATAAAAATCAACTCGTATTCTTATATACATATATATCATATAATGACGAGATAGCCTACAAAGGATCCGGTCAATGAAAGCGCGTCATTCCCCACTGAAAACCGAATTAATCCATCTGGTGGTAGTTCTGAACCGAAGTCAGGAGCCCGTTGAAAATTTGTTAAGGGATGGATTTCACGACACCTTTATCCCAAGTCGCTTCCCCGTTACTTCTAAGCCCGAATGGGGTCACACGGACGTTAAACGGCAGTTCGATTCGCGTTTCCAACAACAATATCAGGGATTTCGTAGCTTCTCGCGTTCCATTCCGTCGATGGCGTGAGACGCGAAACGTAAACAAACGGTACTGATAACTTATCTGGGATTCTCAAAGCCGTTGTTCAATTGGGAAACGACAAACACTAAGAGAATGCAAGAGAACAGAATGAAAAGTTTTCATTCATCCTCATTTCGATGGTTCGAAGACCCAAAGGAGAGAGAATCATCCTCTTTCTCTGATTATCAATTGTAATTTTGAACTCTTGGTATTTTATATTCTGACACGTTTATTCGAGAGAAGCAAAACGGAAGTTGAGAAAAAAAAGGGGGCGAAAGCCTTTCACTGCTCAATTAAAGCTGATCTAATAATTCTGGTTCAGCATCATCAGCAGGATGAAAGGTCGGTCACGGCTGAGCAATTAAGAGTGTCAAGTTACTGCTAATGGTACATCAAAACACTGCAGCAGCTCGAGTTGTTTGTTTATGTTTGCCAAGTGCACTCAAGAAATACCCCGGCTGTCCGGAACAGATCAGGCCGTACCGAAGAAAGGTAACGTAAACGAAAGACTCCAAGACTCCAAGCTCTCTGATCCATCCTCAAAATCCCGTGAACGAGTTTCCACTCAAACCTGGCAACTCAGAAGTTTTTTTGCGCGTTTTCAAAATTATTTTACTATACATGGGACAGTCCAGTCACTCAATTCTAAGTAATAACCGACAAAAGAACGAGTCGATGTCACAAGTGTCCATGAGTATTGAAATTCTGAAATTCAATACTGACAACTGGCTTCAAAAAGTTTTACTACCGTCATACGCAAATTATCCTAATACAGTAGGACCTCGATTCTATAGAGTTCGATTATTCGGATTCTCCACTCCTATCGCAAAAAATGGAAGTAGGCAAAACCTATGGACGGGGTTTGAGGTGGTACCGGAATTGGTTCTCTGGATACCTCGATTCCTGTGATCAGAAACGTGTAGAAAATCAGGAGAAGACACATTTTCACCATGGCACTGAAGTTGCCTATCCATTTGATTAATCAAGACCAAAAGCCATTTCCGAGACAAAAGTAGGGGTTCACCTCTGCGACATGAAATACAGCAAGGCATGTTTCGAGGATACGATGCGTAGGAAGACACGTAGTTGGTTAGTATGACCACACCGAATTGTCGGAGGTGGTTATTGTTGATATAAATAACCAACGATTCGCTGTGGCATCAGGTGGAGATGAACGCGCGGCGGCTGACAATTCTGATATTAAACTTCCTGCCTAGTGCATGAATTACACAGATTTGCTCTGCAGCAGATCTGCGCAACTAGCAGCGCATGGATTTCCCAGTGGACGAGGAAGGCCGGGCAGCTCAGCCAACAGCAAGCTCTCGACTCTGAAGCACTCGGACATCTGTCACGTGGATATTAGACCCTGGGACATGAACCTAAATCCATCCAGGCACCCAACTTACTGGCTGTACCCCATTTTCTGGAATAGCTACTGCTATACCCTCTTCGAAACGCCCCCGGCTTCAATAGACACTTAATATACGGTTAGAGATATTCATGTATTATATCGCGTAACCAAAGTGGGAGAGAGAGAGAGAGAGAGAAACGATATGAGAGAGAATTCCAGGTGATTGGTTGGACTATATTTTTTCCTATAGTACGGCAGTTCTACACGTCTTTACGAAAAATTTATCATACCATCGATTATTCCCGATGTTCTGCTATATTATTCATATACGAATGGTGGAATAGCTGCGCGATAAAAGCAATCGCTTTTATACTCTGCGATAAACCAATAGTTTAGTAGAGAATATCAATACGGAACCATAATTTCGCTTGTATTATTTTATCGTAAGCGAATCAATTGTGTTTCACTAAATCATATGCTTTTACTACTTTCCACTGAATTATTAGATGCAGACTTTAATCGAGGAGCTATTTACTCGAAAATTTGATGAGAGGCTTCGCTTCAAGAAAAGTATTCTCAAATCCTTGACCACATTCATGATCCTGAGAAAGAAATTGCCCATAAATTGTGCCAATGGAGTATTCATCCATTCTAGAAAGAGAGAAATTCCTCAACATACTTGAATAGATGATAATTTATTGAAGCTATAACCAAGAGAAAAAAGCCTTCAACAAAGAGTTGATACCTCGTTACATCTTAGGTTTAGAATTTAATGGTTATTTATATGGTCAGTAATCGATACTGTCTCTTAGATTAATAAGAGGAAATTTGTTTCTAACACGAATCGTGGACGAGGAGTCTTGACTGGAATACGGGCTGAAAATTTCCCTTGAAGCAGACTTGTTCAAAAAGAAACCTTCTCCCCATGGCTTTAATTCTCTGCTCTTGATTGAGGGTCTGCTGATGTGTCTGCCTCGATGCTCGCAGAGACTCTGTGATTATCAAGTTTCGCATGACTTTTTGGTTGACTCTTTAACGAATCGAGCTGTCTCCGGACCGCTTCACGTGTCCACGGCTAAAAATTTACAAACTCACTCCAGACTCGAGTGCCTTTGATAAATCTGGCCTTTCACAGCAAACTCAGATGTATAATAGCGGGACGATTGGAAACTTTGCTGACAATAAGACTTTTGAAATTGCGGAAATACGATCAGCTGGATTGAATGGAATTCACGGAGTAAGATAATCGCGAACACTTTGGCGCTAACAAAAAAAATACGACAGATGCTCTTCGGAAGGAAGATTTAGAAGGACGAAAAAAAAAAATGTTCAAAGTCGTGCAATCAGATTGTGCAGAGAAAGCGAGACGAAGATGAGTAGTATTGACAAACTCTGTCAACTCGATAGAAGCCATGACAACTGGAAAGATGCATTCTTTGGAGGCAAACGATATGCTGAATAATTGAATGGAGAACTTTGGGAATAGTCAAAATGACATTTCAAATACTAATAAATGGATTTTGATGCTATTTGAACACGACGTTCGTGACAGAAAAAGTTGAAATTCTGGTGAAAATTCAATTTGTTTTACTTTCTTGGAGAAAAAAAAAATTACCAATTGGTAAAAATCGATTTTTCGTCGAGTTTACTTGCCTAGAAGACCAAAAAAGTGAATTTTGCATAAGAACTGAGTCTTCATCACGTCTTGTGCAATGTGTAAAAAATTAAAAAAATATCTAGAAGTCGAGAACTTATTTCAAGTCACAATCTCATCATAGTCGACTGCTTGAAACTGTCAAGTCGAGAGTCACGTGAACGGAAAATACGATGCACGCGTTCGTTAAAAATCCTCCCGTCATCGCTTGAGTTGTGACAGACGTTCTTCGAGTAATTCGACGTCGGTTTTGGCTGTAGATTAAAACTTCTCTCGTATTGTACGTGGCTGTTGTTGGTATCATAACGAGGTATCGCGACTAAGCAGACGACAATTATCCCTGTTTTGAGGATGAAATTGATTATTTATCAACTTTAACCGACGCATGAAATATTTTGGGTCCAAATTTTCGTATCTCTAATTTACTCTGTCAACAAAATCTTGCGTGATGTTCTTCGTCAACGTAACGCATTCTATTCGATAATTATATCATCCGTCGCATCCTCCGTCTAGTCTGACGGATGCAGTAAAATGTATAATTAACTGACAGAATAATTAGACGAGAAGAAATATTTTTAGAGTAGTAAAAAGGGGATATGGGAGAAACAACACACCGTAATCACTATAATTTAAGACTTGAAACGCTAATTGTGTTGCTGTCAAAAAAAGTAGCTGTTGAAATGAACAGATGAGCAGAAAAAGATCTCATCGAAGAATTTGATTCGACATCGTCGTATCGCAAGTTAACATTTCGTTGGCAAAATTTTACGTGATTATTTACGTGGTTAATATTTCATATAACTTTACTAGATCATAACTCAGTCAGTTGAGATACGACGATTTCTCGATCAAATTCTGAGCTACGATGTTATTCTGCTCAGCCGTCGAAACGATACTTACTCGACGTTATAGATTGAAGGTTGGTTTGAACCCCATGAAACGGGTTTGCTGAAAATTTTTTAGGACACAACCGCGAAGAGTCTGATTATTATTTAGCATAATACGAAGAAGCGGGTGACTCGAATCAGAGAAAAGAAGGAAAGTGATTCAAGTTCCCATTTCAACGCAACTGAGCCGAAAAGCTTGGCTTGGCCGGCTAGAATTTGATTGTGAAAGGTTTATACGAAGTCGTCTCAACTGTCCGTTCACACCCAGCCGGTGGTCATCTAATCTCTAATCTCTCATCTCCCGTCTTTCGTCTCTCGTGTCAGTTCGTTCTGCTCTTCTTTTAACTGCAAAACTCTCTCATAAGCCACGGAGAAACGGGCTACAAATATTTTTAACGACTCTGATACGAGCCAATGAAAGCATTTCGTTCCCAGTCGTCTTTGGCGGACCTCCGCGAAAGCCGAGAAACCGCGGAGACAGAAAAAGACGAAAAAATATTATGAAGAATAAAACTTTGACCTACTGCGGCAGATCCTGAAGAACGCCTCTGAGCAGTCAAATATATTCGGGTTTTAGGCTATTATTAGGATCAGATATCACGTCCGTCGAGGACTCGTCGTGTTGCTTTTCTAAACTATATTACCTGCAGACTGAAGACCGACACACGTTGGTGCGTCGATACATACTTGCCAATAACAATCAACATAAAAAATTAATAAAAAATAAGACTCGAGATCCGACCGTCCAACCAAGATCAGGACAGCCATCTAATTTAGTTACAATTTCACAGGTGAAATGACAGCGTTGAAAAGCTCTAGACGCTGTAGAACAGTTGAATCAATTAAATTTTTTTTTTTTAGGGACCCAGAAACATGATCTGAATATTTCATCGTAGACTTTCAGAATTCAACACAACGCGTTTATTATATATTTATTATACTTGAATTATCATTTCCCTGCCAACTGTTTGCTGTTTAACTTTTTATCAATGATTTTATCGAACTTTTAGCTACCGTTATGCTTTTTTTTTATACCTTTATAGGTTTTAAGCAAAAAATTTTATACTTTTTGAAAAACTGCTGCGAAACACGCGAGGATTAACTGAATTATACCGTAAAACGGGGTTTAATAGATTTTACGTATTTTGTGGGTAATGATTTAACGAGAAATAAAAATGTAAAATAGAATCGTAAAGTATCAGACTCGTATTAGACTGATAAACCTACAAATTTCAAACAAAACGGAATGATATTTTACGACCGTTCGAAACACATTTCTATGAAGTCGTACGACACGTTAGCTAACATTTACGACACTGCTAATGAGAATATAAAAGTAGAAACGCTAGTGACTGCGGGAGTTGATGGGCATAAAGTATATCAACGCCGTGGTTCTGCGCAGTTATTGTTCAGACTATTAATCATTTTTTTAGGATAAAAAGCAGTCAGCTTATAACGTATATTCTCGACTATATTCTAGCTGCCAAAATTTTTTAATTTTATCCGTGAATTGGCTGGTGCCGATTGATACTGATTGAATTCTTTGAATTTTTCGGTGTTTGATCTATGACGTACTTTTTCAGTGTTTTATTTTCCAAACGTAATTAAGCGGTCACTTTTGCTTTACAAATTAAGTGTTAAATAGTACAATTGCAACCTGATACCTATGAAATTGGACGTAACTAGGTATTTTAGCAACGTGTTCAAAGTCTTGAGAGCTTAAGAGCTACGGTAAAAAAATTTTTAAAATATATCAGTATTTATAAAAACAACAACAACGACAATAATAATAATAATAATAATAGAACTCAAGGTATGGAAAGGTCTGTGTATAGAGAAAATGTAGTTTCAAATGGTGTTTAAATAGTGAAAATGTTTAATACGTTTATAAAACTGAAAAATACTCACATGACTGATAGATCCGTGACGCTCGACGTCTTTATTCCTCTAATCTCGCCGTCTGAAACAGAGAAAAGGAAAATCATAAGTACTGGAGTTGCTGCATGCACATTCAAGCGCGTTGAACATCTCTGATTAAGAGCCGAAAAAACAGAAATTAATTTCGCGTCTTCTCTGGCTCGTCGAACGATACTCTTGTATTGTACAAGAAGAGATGATAAAAGGAGAATTATTGTGAAGCTTTGATTAAAAAACCGAAGCAAACAGCGACTGCTGCTGCTGCTGCTGCTGCTGCTCGGAAGTCGTATAATTCAACATACAGCCACGCTGTCTGCTGTTCACATAGGTACACGTGTACCTGTTAGGTGGATCCGAGTCTCTCAACGTAAAAAATATACCTCGAAGTATGTCGAATCAAATTGCTCTAAAGTTGTTGGTTGTGATAAGTGCTAGAACTTCTAAACTTGTGCGATATCGAATGATATAATTTTTTAATAATATTAAAATAATATTTTTTTCTAAGTTCGCAGTTTCTTCTACACTACCGTGCAAAATTTCACGCAGCATTTGAATTGGCGAATAACTAGTTCGCGATTAGTCAATTTCGAAGGGCTGACGCTGAGATTGAACTTGTGGCTTTACAAGTGGCTGACTGCCAGTTTGTCATATCCGGGTTTTCGTTGCAGAAGTGGAAGGAAAATTGCAATCGCGTTGCTTACGTAGAAAATTGTCAAGAATTCATCCCGGTAATAAACCTCAATTTACGAACAACAGGTGCTGCGGGCTTCGCAGCGTTGCGACAGTGTGGCTGCCCGGTTTTATTAATGAACGCGACGGGATGGAAAGAATTTGGAGGAGAAGTGTGCTCGCGAGGAGAACATCTGGCAGCGAAGAAGGATGGTAAGGAGGAGGGAAGGAGGGGGGGGGGGGGGGGAGAAAGGAGAGTAAGCAGAGACGGTTCGGACGACGTTGGAATTTTGCGTATCTAAAAAATGTCGCCAATGTCAGTGGCAGACGGTCGTTGAGTATTTATAAATCGGAGGAGGAGCGTCCGGGTTGCCAGGAGTTACAGACGGCGGCGAATTTGCAAACACCGGAGATTTGTCGGACGGGGCTTTAGGACACGCGAAACCATCCAAGTCTATCTTCGCACACGCTGCAGACGTCCTCGAGTCTCTAATTCAGCTCTCTCTCCCTCTCTCTCTCTCTCTTGCACACGCACTCTCTTACTTTACTTCCTTCTCTGAAAACTTAGAACGATGATATGTTCAAGAGAATTCTAAGAAATGAGATGCACGCTATTATCTTAGAAAGCCCAGGTGGTTTTGGATGGACATATTCAGATGAGAGGTGCTTTTGAGATTTTAACGGTGCAGGTAAAGTGCTTTTGTAACGATCATCCGGCTATTATAGCGAGAGAATATTCTAAAGCTATCGAATTCTTTTTTTTCTCCACAACATTTGCGATTCGTATGTATATTTATGATAAATCAACGATAACATTTGCGAAAAAAATTGAACCTTCAAAATATTGGGTTCACAAGATTTTTTCATCTTACTAAACTGAATTAAAATACATACAGTATGGTTATAAGATTATTGATGTTATGCATAGTTGGGGTGCGAAAAAATTTACAAGTATACCAAAACAATAACACAATAATAAATAAACTTACAGTTAATGGCTGATGTGATATGATCCAAAGAAGACTGTAACCTTCTTAATTAATATACTTAATTGTTTGAATAATTGAATATAACATATGTACTGCAAAAAATATGTTCCCTTCTGTGTATGCAATTCCTCTAGCGTATATTTCGAATTGTATAAACAGAATATATGTGTATAGGTACGAATTATTTATTGTATGAAATATCTGTTAAAGATAAGTGTAGCAAAAAAAAAAAAAAAATAATACTTTTTTTTTTATAATTGAAAATCGACCGAGAAAATAAGTATTCGGTAATTCAGTATGTAAAGAAATTTTGCATCTTTTCAAGTATAAACGGCTGAGTTGCATTTTCAAAATTATAACTTTGTCGAGAGGATGAAATCGATGGATAGATTAAAACAAAAACAAAAAAAATTCAAGATGCACAGTGATATGAAAATTGGTTCGGAAAATTGGACCAGAGTTTCATTTTTTTTTTTCTACACGCGGGTGAAACTTCGAAACATCTTTATATATATATATCAAATAAGAATCTTAGGTATGAAAGACAGAGATCCTCACTAGATAGTACCGAATAGATTATATATCCGAGTGTGATCTACTATACATTTGCATATACAAAAAAGCAAATGAAAAAAAAAAAGCAAAATTACAATGTGAAAAAACGTTGAAAAAATAAATAACAAATTCGTCAAATGTCGAAGAGTGCAAACCACCATGCACGGATAAATCGAGGTATGTTTGCGTTGGCGGATGCACAAAGGACACCGCCGACCGTCCGTAGCAGTCGGATGGAGATCGAGAAAGACGACGCGTGCCTGAGTCGTGTTACTTTTCATTGCTCTGTTTTCATTCCAGGCCTGCAAAGTTATGCAAGCGACGAGTGTCGCTGCCAGTGTCCGAGACCTAAGGACGACATCGACACCGGCTAAACTATTTGTGGTTAAGGAATGCCGTTGATTGGACTGAAATAATACATCCCGTCTAGCTGCTGATCTACGCGGCTCATTCCCGTCAACTTGTTCACTTTTATTTGCGTAGATTATGTACATCATTCGTAGAGGATACAAGATTACAATAATTCACTATCGTTCCACGATCCAGGCTTTAATTTGGCGCGTTATAGTAGCTTTTTTGTACGTTTCGATCTATGTATCTAAAGATAATCTTCACCGGCGTGAGATAAATTTCATAGCCATATGTTTTCTTTGAATATAAGTTACAGTTTGCTGATTAAGAAAAACAGATTCATTAACGTTAGGATTATTTTGTAACTATTCTAGAACTCGATTCTTCACATCAGTGATAGCTAATTTTGGATGGTCACATTTTTACAAACTCCTGTAACGATTAGTTTATCGATGATTGGTCAGTGACGACAATTACGCGTATCGATAAATGTGACAGCATTTTTCATGTCGATCAGGAATTGTCGGTATTGGTAATAAAAATGGCAGAGAAAAGAAGCCTTTTTAATGATCAAGTATAAGGATATTCATACCCTTTTCTATAACATTAGCCATGCCATCGTCGATATTTACCATTAAAGAAAAGAAAGTATCTATTAAATTTGCAGGCAAGCTATGGATGATAGTTTGATGGATAGGAAATCCGAGACTCGTCACAGAAGTAAGAAAACAATATCGACAAACGATCTGTCAGTCGACGTTGTTGTTTTGTACAATATATTATAATCGTCGAAATGGAATATAAATATTCGTGAAATATTGCAACCCTAAAAATACTCAACTTTTTTCTTTTCTTTCCTTATTTATTTTTTTTTTTTTTCAGAAGATAAAAATAATTCATCGTTCTTACATCAAGTTTAAAAAACGTAAGTCCTTCATATTCGATTTAAAAAAAATATTCAACCTGATACCAGTTATTTCTTTTATTTTTTAAGCAATTAGGGGAAAAATGCTTAACGGATTCAACCTAAATTGTACCCTAAACGAATGGCTTACTAATTCTCATAGGTGACGACGGACCTCCGTCGTAGTGATTTAGTGGACGAATAAAAGTGCCTTAAAGCATCAATTTTTTCTCCTTCCTCCGTTGCGCTCATTTTTTCTTCTCTTTTTTCACCTCACCGGCGTATATGAAGTGACCCGATAAAGCCGACTAATCAACGTCGCGAAAAACCGCCGACGATCGAATTCAAGATTACATAATACGATTCGATGCAGATAATTCCAACCGCACGGTTGAATTCATTAAAGTGGAGACGATATTAAAAAACCGAAAGTTTAGAAACCAATATATCCTGAGAGTTTATCGAGTTATCGTACAAGGTCTGAAGCGAAATTTCAAAATTTAATATCCAATATTCAATCCTTGTCAGTTATAGACACTGCAATATTAATATTGTCCATCTTTGAATTTGTTATTCTGCTATAAATTACTGATCAAGTTCTTTTTCACAATTTTACAAATGGCGTTCTGTTTTCGTTGTTTTCAGATTTTCCTGCACCCCCCCCTCTGAAATTGGCACCATCACATGACAGATTCCTCGTGACCGGAAGCACGATAGATCAGCTTAACGCGTATCGCCGGCGTTTATTCAAGATTTGGCAAGCCATGTAGAAGTGGTGGCTGTAATCAAGTGTCTCGCGAGGGTCTTTTCGTATACAGTTTGAATACGTACCAATTAACGATTCTTGACTGACACATAACACTTCGACTCCAATTTAACGCGGCAATTGAGCTAAAGTTAGTTTTCGCGGCCTGTGTGGTCGGCGATTTAGGTTCCTATATAGATATATATACGTACATACGTGGCGTCGAGGCGAACAAGAAATGGTCAAAGTGACCACAGCGAAGCCTCTAAGTTCGACGAGTGTCTATAATTATGCATGACGAAAGTACAACTGCAATGGAAGTAACGTCATGTTTTTTTATTCGAAAGATGGGCGAAAAAATTGTAAAACTAAAGTTAATACATTGTACGTACTTGAATCTAATTCAAATAGTATCTCCTTGACACAAACAAAAAGATAAATAATAAATTTCAATTTAAGCAATTATTTTATTTTGTTATTTACCTGAGGCAACTTGTCAAGGTTAATTTTTACGAACAATAAGGCATTTTTGTATGCAAATGATTCTACAAAAAGTCTGCAACGTAGAACCGTTGTTACGAGTTACAGGTGAGAAGCTTATGATAACTAAACGCTTAATTAAAAAATATTTTTCTTGCAAAAACAACAACAACAACAACAACAACAATTCATCGATGTGTAATATCGGACGATGAATATCCTCTGTGACTGTATGAATTATAGAATAATCATGCAATCTCTAAATTTGTGACGAATTGACAATATTTTTAAACGATACATACAAACGTTGATTTTTTTACTACTAAAAAAATATTGCATTTTAAAATACATTCTATTCGATTACATTACTCGCACGTATTCAGTTTATGAATTGATTTTCTATTACTACTACAATTCTCTTGTACTCGATCACTGCAGAAAACTCTAATAAAAGACAATTCTAAGCTTAAATTGTGGTACTTGGACATAACTTGGCGACAACGAGGAGAATCGTATGGAAATTGTTTGTTCTGAAGAATTATTAAAGTAAAATTTTAATCTCTGCTAATCAAAAATAAAAGATATTTTAACCGGACGTTTATTCCTGCAGCCCTTTGTCTCGCATTTAATTATCTTTAGTCTAATTAACGTAGTAACTTAACGAGAGTCGCGTTGCACCTTGAAAATTCTGACTTAATCCTTAAGACGAGTAAAATTTGTCTTTCAGTGACCAAGAGAGGCAACTGATTGTGAGCCAAAACTAAGGAACGAACGTGAAGTATACACGCGCCATATTATATCGTCCTAGATAAGACGATATACGACTTGCTCTAGGGAGAGATGGAAAAGCACGTGTTTCAAATTCTTGACTGAAACACTTTTTGGCGCGAATTAGGTGCCTCGACCTGCGCCAAGAATTATAAACTCACGCCGCGAGCTTCTACGCGTGCGTAAAAAATTCAACTAGAAGAACCGGGTTAAGTAAGTTTCCAAGAATGCTTTCAAACCTGACGTTTATACGTTTGATATAACACGATCATAAATTAAACCTCGAAACTTAACGCCTTGGCGCAGGGACTTTGCTGGTACAGTTTAACGAGCTGATTCTCGAGATGACGTCGGTATAATACGAGCAACATCATAACGGAAATCAAAGGCCAAATGTGCGCACACATACACGATCATCTCTGTTTGGACGAGGGAGGCTGTTGAATTTTTGACGAAAACGAAAGGGCTGAAACAACATTAACTTTTTCCAGGTGCAACAAAGATTTTCGCTAAAATTTTCTCTTTCATTTTCCCAAATAATTAATTTTCATTAGATGCTTATTACGATACTGAATGTAAACGACGTGAACTCGGTTATAATTAATAAAGTTGAATATCGTAAAGTTGAAGATTTTGAAGCTGGATTATGTTTGTTCCCGAAAAAGTATTCACTGAGTTGCGCAAGTTACACATTCTTCTGATGTTGCTAATGAATACAAAAATGAGAATTGAAATGGGAACATTATAAATGACAGAAGGCACGAAAAAAGACGCTGGAAGTTGTGTAAGTGGAAAAATAAGTCGGAAGACAGTATTTCTTTTGTGAAATATACGTAAGTTATAGGAATATTACACGTATAGATATCTGCCTCGAGAAAAAAAATATATTTACTTGATATATACGTTATATATACTACACATACCTATATATCCAAGGGTTGTTGGATCGGTCCATTAGGAAATTGGTATCACGTGACGTGGAGGAATTGACATTCTGTTACAAACTGAATGGAAAAAAGCTGCGTAAAGTTTTGTTGTTAAAAACCTCAGAGCTTCGAGTTGCTTGCAGGCCGTTTGGGTGTTCGCGATGCATTTTCGTTTCCCCCTGTACTTTTTATACGAATACAAACCATACATACGCATAAATAAATCCTCGCGAGAGTTGCGCTTGAATAAATATGATGACGTGCTTTTGTACATCGCTGAGGAAGAAACTAAAATACAGGAACAACGGAAAAGTAAATTCCGGATTCACCTCATGGCGGCGATTGTGAATGAGAAAAAAAGCGGCGAGAGAAAAGGGGAAAACGAAAGGATACAGGATAAGAGTAAAAAAAATATAACAAATCTTGATGAATATTCATTAACAGGGAACAAAGTTATTCGAACGTTAGTAACGAGGAATATAATCTGATTGGAAAGAATTTTTAACCCTCTTTTATAATTTAATATATTAACGTTGACGCAGTCATCATGCATATCGCTTCTTCAGCATTCATTACTTTAAATCCAAGCTTTTCAACCCTATCTGCGTTCTATCTACGTTGATTTACTCGGACAAGTTGGCAAAGAAAAATTGGTGAAATCGGAAGTTGGCGTAGCGTATAAAAAAGATAAATCAAACGAAAGGGAGCTTACAAAATCGCGTTTGACATTGCAGGTTATTCTGTGAATCTACGTTTCTTCAGTCAACTGTTGACAACTCTAGCAACTTGTCAATTTCTCAATCGATACCCTTTTGCGAGCTGGCCATCATCAGCTGTCTGCCACCCCCGGGGGTTATTTCGGTGGTTGGAAAATGACACCGTGCTAATCTTGAGTGTAAATCAATTATCTCAGAAGTTTATTCACTGGAACAGAGGGATGTCACTAGCAGGCTGAGGGGTGAAGCTGTGAAAGCTCGTCAAGTATTAGATATTACTCGACACTAACAAAGCGATACCTTTCAAGTGGTGAAAAGCGAATTAATGGAGTGACGTCAAAGTTATGTGTTAACGCCGCAAAACCCTCGGAGGATATAATTTACAACGACACATCCGTTCCCCAAATGTTTTCCGTTAACTTTCACTGGATCCTTCAGTTTTTTATCCATATTTTCTATGTCCAACGTTTAAAGTAGGTACCTAATAGCTAAAATTTTCTCCTACCGCGTCCGCGTCTTAAAAATTTATGACCCTTGTCTGGTCTTTTCTCTACCCAATCCCACAACTTGGACTTCCTTTCAATCTTAAATATTTTTCAATAGTCCAAGTCCCTTTAGCCAAAGCGGATGTGTTCATTCCGCGAGTAATTTTTTTCAGCAAATCTCAATCTATGCTCGTGTATCAATTAAAACATGACGTCGTTTGAAGAAAGCTGAGATACATTATGATTATTATTATCATGATTATGCGAAGCAAAGTGCGGCAGCCAACATGTTCCAAAGATTGATAGGAAGAAGGCGAAGAGGATTCTGACGACGAGAATATACGGGCACCTACTTCAGACGGTGTAGGGTTTCTTGTTTGTCGAAAATCTGTTGTTTAAACAGGAAATGACTTTGACCGAAAACTCGCAGGACGCAGGGGTGCAGAAACCAAAGTGCAGGGCGTTGAGACGTGAAGCTTATCTCCTTGAATTTCACGTCAGCTTTCTGTAGCTGCGGGTTTCAAACCTTTCATCAAATTTTTTTGGCCCAAAATTTCGTCAACTGATTGCCGGCGAAACGAAGAGTTTCTCTCTCTCTCTAGCTCTCTCTCTCTCTCTGTGTCTAAGGGTATAAATAAAATCGCGTACCGAAGCCGAAGAGAAAGGAGAACAAAGCCTCTTCACGGTTGCCTCCTTCATCGCGCCCCAACGAGTATCGAGTCAACCATGATGAATTTCCGCAGACAAACGAGCTTCAGGAAAGATCGCGGGAATTTTGGCGACGTTCACTCATCGCGGAAGATTTTCACAAAGTTGAACTTTCAACATGTGAAAGCGTTTTTTTTTTTTAAGTAGTGATTGATTTTCTCTTTTTTTTATGTCAATACGGCATGTAAATTGAAGGACATTAGTGTTATTTATGAAGCAGTTTCACTGTCAGATTTTCTGATCAATCATTGATTTCAATCTCTAGATCTTTTCAGCGAAACCATATAACTATAAATATAAACTACAATGATGTTGATTTGGTGCAAACCGTGGTTGCTCTCATACAGCAGGTAAAGGCGCTACCGCGAATGGTGAGGGGATTATAACGTCGATTAGCAAGTTCCCAGTCATGAGCAGGTTCTTGTCTCTTGGGAAATATTACATAGCCGTGGATCATTAGTTTACCATCTAAGTATAACCTTCAATAAGATAGGCGTGAGCGCATCGCGATGTGCTGACGGTGCGCCTAGTCTCTTCCCTTTTCTGATTTAACGTTGTTTAGAAGTCTATGCTGGGGGAAATTGATGTAGTAAAGGTGTGTGGATGTGTGGATTTCCAAGGTGGAGAAACGGGATTTGATTTAGCGCGTGCTAGGCGAGGGAGGAACGCCGTTTCGTCTTTCGTCGATTATTGCATTAGATTGTTTTGGAAATACTGGTTATCTGACGACTACATGATTCGACGGAAACTTCAACTTCAGAATTAATTTGAGCTACTGGTACAAGCAGTGGTATTAATTTCTTGGAAAAACTGCGATTCGATATGGCTAATGGGGCTAATAATAGAGATTGAGTCTAGACGCCAGACTATGGCGAATAAGTCTAGAACTCCGAGATGGAGATTCCAAGATTGCCATGGAAACAACTGCGACGACAGATCGTTGGAAGCAAGCTCTCGACCGTTTACATTCATTCAACATCAAAATATAATCTGGTTTTATTGAAAAATAATAATAAATGATTATATACGAGAAGCGAAATACATGAATATATGTATATATTAGGGTGGCGCAAAAAAACCGACAATTTTTTTTTTGAGTCTCGTGGGACAAAATGTTAGTTTTTGATGTTTTAAGAGCCCACTCCAAAGGACAGTTCGAAAAAAAAATTTCAAAAGGTCACTCCGCATTTTTTTAAACGTCAGAAATCGTCAAAAATCGATTTTTTTTTTATATAATTTTTTTCTCGTTACGGTATAATTTTATAGACAAAAAAAAATAAGTTTCCGAAATTTTCAGTTCAAAATTTGAATTTTGAAAGGTCTCTCATAATTTTTTTTCAATTTTTTGGTTCATTTATTTAGATCTTTTCGAGCGTCCTTTTAATATTCATATTAAAATTTCATAATTTTTTTTTCTTTAATTTAGTAAGAAAGAATCGACAACAATACACCACGACATGAATTAAAAATCGAACAAAATACTGAAAGTATAATTTTTTTAATTTAATTTTTTAACGATTTTTGACATTTTTTAAAATTTGGAGCGACCTCTTAAATTTTTTTTTTAGCTGTCCTTTGGAGCGGGATCTTAAAACATCAAAAACTAACATTTTGTCACACGAGACTCGAAAAAAAAAATAGTCGGTTTTTTCGCGCCACCCTAGCATATATATAAATCCTATTGTTTTCAGTGCGCAATTTATTCACTGCACTTTCTTCAAATCATTATTGATTCCGACTTAACATCTCGAATATTGGGTAAATTAAAATGGGAAGAGAGAAGAAGAGAACTTTTCTTGGTTGATCAGTCTGAGACGAAATCTGCGTCGATGAGTTTGGCAGAATTCTGCAGAAACATACTCGACGCGTTGTCGAAATCAACAAAGTCACTCACGATCTGTGCTCTCTGAAGTCTTAAAAGTTTAAAAGTTCAACAGCAGCGTCATTTTTGTTAGAACTTGCGAGTTCCCGTGAAAAGAAACTATCAGTAGTGACGAAGCTAAAAAAATCCAACCACGTACCATAAATTCTGCTCTTACCCTCTTCCCTCCTTCTCTAATCAGTTTCAACCATTCTAGTATATTAAAATAGAAAAGAAAGAAAGAAGAATCACATTTCTCGGATGAAAGTTGACCAGGATTTTGTAACAGAAAGTGTCCACTGCCAACAACCTATTCCTTAACCTCAAAGTTAGGACTGGATCCTGATGGTTCGGTAGGTACTCGAGGTCTCTTGCATCCGTCACGTAACACAGAGTATATCGAGTCTGGGTCCCAGAGGAATATTTTTTTTCCTCTTCTTCGTTACACTTCTCGTCGCGTTGAAGCGCTGAGCTTGACTTATTTCAGGATTTATTCAAGCTTCTTGGGCTGCTGCGTTGCCCGTAGGTACGTATGTTCTTCGCGTAAATGTGATATATTTGCCGAGTATTGAGTTCTTATTTTTTCGTTATAAACTTCAATCTCTCGTACAGCATCTCTCGTATATCAACTTCTGTCGGAGAAACTGGTTGTTATACGGATACATAAAATATAATCGAAAACGGTTAAAGCGAATTGAGGATATTAGTCTCAAGCCAGCCTACAACGTAGTATTAAATAATTCTGGCGAATGTCAGTCTTGCAAATAGTGTGGGTGGACAAATTTCAAAGCAAAAATATGTATTAGTGAAACACCGACATTCGTCAGAGTCTGCGGAGCACCGCGAAAACGGGCGGGAAAATTTATTAACGAGTATGTATGAGCTATACTTCGCGAAAGTATGTGATATATCAGACCGGGCATGTTGCGTAGCTACTACCTAGCATCAGGGATAAGTATTAGGTACGTACAGCTGAAAACTTTCAACCACTTGATACTTGAAACCGCGGAGAAACCGCAGCTGCCTGTACATTTCGGCACATCGATAGAGCGCTAATTCACACGTAAAAGCTTTCAAGGATTTGATTTATGAAAATCAAGGGGAGAGAGTAAGGGCAAAAGAGAGAGAGAGAGAGAGAGAGAGAGAGGGATGCAAGCTGGATGGCGAAAGAAGGAAAAACAGAGGCGTGTATGTATATAGTTATATACCGTTGCATGTAGCGTTCGAGTTTAAAGTCTAATCCAGGCGACTGCGACTGAGAGACGAGTCGAAGGCGGGTCTTCGTCGCCGTCGCGGTGTCATAAATTTTAACGAGGATTTCGCGATATAAATATATATGAGAGTTTTTCAGCCGGTATCATACACGGCTGTGCTGCGTTAATAATGCAAGTCCATAGGCAGGCGCACTCGCGCATTTCCGTCGGCTCATCGTCAGTCGCTCGTTGACTGACAAATATTTCCGAAATTCTGGATCGAACTGCTCAAAACTCCCGTCGCCTTCCTAGGCTTCTTTCAATTATTTCGACCCTCCGTTTTTTCACACAGCATAAACTGGGTTACTAAAATTTTACCCTAATTCTTTCATAAGTAGATAAAATTTCGATCAATCAGGTTTGATTGAAACCTCTACACTGATGATAATAATAATAATAAGATATTAAAGAAAAAATTAAACTTGTTAAGCTATCCAAAAGGAAAAATGATAAACTTTAGAATAAATGTAACTTAAAGATTATGATAGGTACTCTGATATCGAAAAGAGTATACGGTCATTCGAGAATTATTTATGTTTCTCAACACCTGCTTCAAATTTTGGATTTTCTAAGCCTGTGGAGCGAGCGTAAGGTGGCTCATTTCCGCACGATACGGTAAAGCAACGTTGGCGCATAAGCATAACTGAAATGCTATATTTTACACACGAGGGTTTTCGTTGGGACGTGCGCATTTTCGAATAGCTCAATTTTCCACACCGAAAATGATCGTAGAGGTAACCTAACCTCATTTTCACGTGCTGTCAGCGGCAACTTCGTTGCAGCTCTCAAATGAAACTTTTTTTCACGAGTATTGGAAAAAAAGTGCGTGTCACAAGTGGGAATGCGACTTGCTTTTGAGACTGACGTTGTAAATTTCAGACTTATAGGAAATCGCTTACTTTCCGCACTTGTAACACAATATACTATTCCCGGATAGAGAATTTCTGATTGGCACTTTATAACTCGTTCAGAAAACGTCACATAAGTGAATACCTGGTACAATTGGCGCATGGTGAACGTGAAGAGGTGAAGTTTACATATAAGTAAACAGCAGATGCTGGAGTGGTTAGTCGGACAGAAAATAGAAAAAAGACCAGACCCCTAGCTTCGGAGCGCAGATGCTGAGAGCAATATAACGCTGCAGTAAAATGACCGTTCCGAGCACCTGCGGGTTTTTATGTTAAAGAAACCGAGTTGTTGTCGCCTTAGAACGTCGATCAATTTAAATCCATACCACTAGACTAAATCAATTTTAGATTCGCACCTTATCATTCTCCAGCCGATCTGTACGAAGGTATTATATATAAGGTATCGCAATAATTTTACTACGACGATTAGAGTGCGGACAGTAGCACCTACTAAAGGCTTGCGTCATTCGCATTCGACTCAAGGTTAGTCAGTGTCTGATTATAAGTAAGTATGCGCATATCACATGTGCCTGCAGTGCGATAAAAATATAAAATGAGCCGGAAGTCTTATTCCCAGTTTCGCAACGCAGATTCGAATGATTTTGTAAAAATTTGTTAGTTACAGAAATTTCAACTATTCTAGGTGTGTTTGAGGTACCATCAGTGATGACAGGACTTGCACGTATACAAGGAAGAAATTGCTAGGATGTCTTCGACGTCGTATCCTTTGCAGACACGGATTCGCAGTGGGAAAGAGAAAATTTTGACGGAGAACGACGGAGTTTCTCTCAGCAGTTCGGAGCACGTTGCACCGATGTTACAACGTCCAGACGCATAAATCAGCGAAACACGCGTTTCTGAGTTGCCTGTTATCCTCTCTGTGATGCATAGGCACGCGTGAATTCGTAATTTCACGGAATTGCGCACGGTTACCGTAAAATATTTCCCTCCACACGCGATACGATCTTCCGCAATTAATTAAATTGTCTACCCATACCGGTTCCTGGTACATCGTTAATTACTGCGGGTAAAGGATTTTCGCGAATCTCAACGCAGCGGCTTATCCTTTATTTCGTTTACGACTACATACGTACGTATATATATTCTTTTGTACCTCATTAAGCGGTGTGTTTGCAAATAATTACAACAGGCAGATATTTTCAGCAAATATTATCAACTAGATTTCAGGAATGATTGCTCACTAGAAACTGATAATTTATTATTACGCTTAAACTTTACGAATGAAATGGTAACAAGTTTTCAATACGGTTGAACTAAAAAAAAACGGATAATAACGGTAAGGAAAAATTTTTCCTGGGAATAGTGGATCATTTTGAAAGAGGGAAAAACTAAGATAAGGATAATTGTGCGGTAGATTATTATTACGGACGGGTTTGCATCTCGTCGAATAAACATTATTCTAAACGTTGTTTTTTAGAGGGTTGCAGTAAACTTCTCGTGTTATTTTATTTTTCTCTGGCGGGTTAAAATACTAGTTATACGTAACCTCGTATGCGATGGTAAAAGTGCATCGCATACTTTTAGTACACGCATTGCAGGGATGCAGAGCGGGACAATGATATGAGGCGTTCCTATTAAAATGTAAATTTCTTTTATATCCGTAACACGGATTGAACCAGGAATAGGCAAAGTTTGCGTATTGGTAGATATACAAGAGTTTAACTGCTGAAGCACGTGGCGTGAAGCATGAAACCGATGTGAGAGTAGTGAAAAAATATAAAATCCGTCATAGAGGGAGAGCCAGAACCCAATTTCCTCCCGGATCAAGGAAATAACTGTTTTTTTTCTGTATACTTTTCTTTTATACTCGGAGAAAAATGATTTGCAAAAAAAAAAAAAAAAGGAGATTCGATCACTCGACACGTAAGTTAGGTTCGATTTCATTGCCTCGGTAAATTTCACGAGCCGAAACGATTTCCAATCGGACGATATAATAAAATGACTCAAATTATTGGTCATAGTTTACGTAAATATGAAGAAGAGCGAGCGTTCGAGGATAAATGAATTTCGATATTCAGTCGACTAATCGATTTATCCTAGTTCTCAACATATCGATATAAAATTTATAGACGGCAGAAATTGCATCGCTTCGCTAAATGCACCTTCGCGTTTCTAATTCATCGCATCGATTCCATCCGTGACAATATTTTATGTATTACGATATATAAAATTCACATGATTTTCGGCTGGGAAGTTAATTTTATACTTTAAAAGACGAGTGAAATTTAAGAGCGATGGGATCAATGAAATGACACAGAGGGTAGTTTTATCTGTGAAATTTATTTTATACAAGCGTCTGCACGTATGAAAACGACGAAAAAGTCGTAAAGTTTGTCTCTCGTCAATTTTTTATTTACAATTGACTTGCAACTTTCATATGAAAATAAAATAAGGCATTCAAGAATCTAGATTCGAAGATCTTAAGGTGCCGCTGAAGTGACTTGAAAATATCAAATCGTGACGTCATAAATACGTGCAGCGCCTCTGAACGTTGAACGGTGAACTAAGGCCGCTGATTTCATTGGCTTGTTCTGTTAGATCCAACCAATGATGTCAGTTACAGATCGGAACATACTTCTTGTGGACCATAAACGGGCTGCTGTCACATGAAAAACGCGTATACGAATCGAGCCATGTTCACAAAAAAATAACTGATAGTATAAGTTTTCCCGGATAACGTGTGTGCTTTTGTACGTGTGAATCTCCCTGGCGAGGGTGAGAGAAATTGTGGAACAGTGCAATCAGTGAATATTCAACATGCGGTAGCTCCGACCGGCCATGTTTGTTGTCGCGTGATTTTATTCACTTCATCATTCTTTATTATAAACATTATCAGCGATTTGCCTGAGCAGTGACTGAGATTCACACGTACACTATTATTCAAGCTACGATTTAAAATATTTCCGAGTAAGATTCATACTCTCGTTATCGCAGGATTCGTATAAGCGTTTTCACCCAATTTCCCCGCTTCTGACGTCACGAAATATATATATGACATGCCAGGTCAGCGGGGCCTTAATACAGTGATCTCGTATAAATTCTAGGTAAGATTAGTTTTTAAGTCGTAATCTGCACTTTACCATCCGTTGATAGTGCTTCACAATCTTGTTCACTAGATCCTTGGAGATTGTACAACAAAAAGATAATAAAAAATGTACATGAATTTCTTTTTGAAATACGTTGTGAACAAGGAGAACGAAAGGAAAAGAAAATTTCCATAGTCTCGTCGATACATTACTGCAAGATGTTTGCTCATGCCATCGGCTCTATATAAAAATTCCATAGTTGCTTAGACGATGACCAAGATTCTGAAATATTCTATTATCAGCAACATTCTCTGTTTCATAAAACGAAAACTAATTTTTCCTTATACCTCGAATAAAGTCGGATCAATAGAGCTGACTGACATGGTGCTGCTATGAGAGAAAAAAGGTGTAAAAAAAAAAAGGTGCGAGTGAGAGAAAAAAGGGAATGGAGAAGACGCGAATAGGAAACGCAAGGAGCTCGCGGTCTCATTACATTCCCTCTATTCAACGTTCAAAGCTAAAAATCCTCCTGACCTACCGCCAGAAGGTTGATGAGAGAGAACGATATTCGTGAAGAAATCCTCTTCCTCATGAGTGGTTGAGCTATTTTCATTACGACGGATAGCGAGGATTTGTTAAGCGGTATTCAGCAGCAAAGCTGTTTCACGATGGCTCGTTTCTACCGCTGTTAGTAATAGAGGGTCGTCGTAATTGGACACCAGTAAAATATTATGTTCATCATCTATAACCACGAATGAATTGAATGAGCAGCCGACGCTGTTCCGTCATTCTTTCATTTTGCACAACACCGTTTCGTAATGACGTCTTCCTGTAGCAGCTCTGATTCCCATATTCAAGCTGTGAACTAACTTGGAGGAAGAACTTCAACATTTTGTATCAATACTTATTGCCAAGGTTCAGGATGAGATATGTCCTTCCATTTCGTAACGTGATACAGTGGCTCTTGAAAATGGATAGCATTTTCCTGACTGCATTTCCTCTTCGCGTTTTAGCCGTGAGCACACAGTAAAGGCGAAGTATATAGTTAGAAGCGAAGAGGTAAGTCGGTATCAGCCAATCCTTGGTCGGGACAATTCATTGCTCTGGTCTTATTTTCACTTCTATTTCAACAGCTCGATGTTGCTAAAAGAATGTCTAATGGAGTCCCAGAAACGCGAAGAGCTTCACAATCCAAATCACGAGTCTGCTGGTTGAAAACTCTGGAAACTTTACGAGTGTTTCAGTTTCCTTTTTGCAACGTTCACCCCGCTTCGTTTATACGACGACAAAAGATAAAGCACGCCGAGGCTGTCAGTTATCAAAGTCTAGATAAAAGAAGGGAAGAAAGCTTCCAGGCGAAGTAATTCCCAAATCCACGCCACTGCCGATTTTAATCGCTGTCAAGGGGAGGATCGCCAGGAGATATAGAATTCGGCAAGCCAAAAGATAACCGACGCGACGGGAAATTGCACGCACTCTGTGAGAGTAATCGCGATTTAAACTCACACATACTGTTTGTTCACTGCGAAGTTGCCTTTGAATTGAATTGGGTCCAAGAAATTGGCAATACGAATGCAAATTTGAAGATCGGTCACTTTTATTTCCTTCTTTTTACCGTCATCATCGTTTTCCGTCCCATTTTCTTCTTGCTCGTTCGGGGGCCTTCTACGTCCCCTAAGAATATCCACTTTGGCACGAATTTGAGAACAATCGAAGATCGCACATTTATCCTTAACGCCATTCAGTCGACTACTTTCTCGAACTCGGAGGAGGGAATCGGTGAAGATCTCTAGTAGCGATCCGAGGATACTAACAAACTCCTGCTGCCTCGCGTAATCGAAACTCGATACAATAAATACATGAGGCGGAACGCTATTTCCTCGGAAGAAGCTTTAGGGAAAGAAACGTTGGAGTCACCTGCCTCCAATGCATATGCAGGACTAGTCAGGCTATCGAATTTCGATAAAGGTTACGAGCTTCTTAAACGTGCGGTAGTTGCCAAAGCAGGCATTATGATGCACGGTGGAAAAGAATTAATCGTCTTCGACAGTGCCAGCTTCGATATGCAGAGAGTTGCATTGTTCAATTGCAAAACTAGCGTCATGTGCTACCGGAAAATGAATTTGAACTGTATTCGCGAACTGTTTACTGATACAGATTATAACCTGAAATTGAATCGTCTCACGTTTCTATTTGAATATTTGATCACGACTGGCGATGAGTCAAAGTTTTTTTCTTCACTTTGAGTACTGACTGCGATTAAAGGACCATCTAATAAAGCACCCTGAATCCCTAAACTAAATTAGAAAGTAATTACGGATCGATTTCTTCCTCCGAGCGTCAACCAACTTGAACAAGATATAAGCCTGGTTTTGAAGAGGAAGATGGAAGTAAGAGGACATTTTACGTTCCATAATGTGTACCTTTCAAACGAGGTGCTTCAAGTAAGCTCAGCGTTTGAACGTACTTTAGTGTAATTCATTTTTGCATAAATGCAAATGCATGATAAATAAGAATAAACTGAAAAGACCCAAGTATATGGAAAGTGGAGTTTCAGTTCGAGGTATGTGATTTTGGTAGGGAAACACTGGGGCTAAACCTCAGGCTACACAGCAGTAAATGCCACAAGCAATCATTGCAAATTATTTTACTTATAAGTTCTTAAAAAATTGGACGAGACTTCCATGTTGCGGTTGGCAATTAATTAAATACGGTTATTAATTTCGCTTGATTTGCATACAATTCCAATTAAAGCAGTTTGTCTTCTACTCGTCCCCTTGGCACCGCGTCGTGAGAATACTGAGCTATTCGTAATCATATTTTCTCATTAATAGTCAAGATGTGCGGTTTGCCTCTGAGATGCAGAAGACAATTTTCTCAACCGATCGTAAATTATCGCGACTATACGACTGCAAGTGATCTAGCTTGAGCTTTTAAAATCATGTTTTAGCTACGGTGAATAATCACGACAACCAAAGCTAGACACGTGTCGCGATGACAAAGCAATCCTTGTACCGACAGGAAACGAGAAAAACTGTCAAAGTATGATTAATGCTAAAGCTTCAAGGGGTGAAGCCGATGATTGGTGTAGCGTAAAAGCGTTCTAAAGTTAAATTTGATTAATGGAAAACCGATAAATCCAGTCGCCCCTGCAGTAGTCAGCTTTTTCAGATGATTCCGGAAGGAAGAAAGCAGTGTTCTCTCAATTTTCGCAGTGCAATTGCAAGCACAAAACGATACAACTTGAATGAACTTGAATTGAGAATGATTCAGTTGCAAAACGCTCAAGACACTTCACTCTGCAAAGCAAAGGTTGAAAGCCAGTTTCACAGGACTCAAAATACAAAACAAAATTCATATATTTCTGGATTGAGAACCACCGAGTTGCAATGTATCACTGCTGGCAGCACCACGTTATGGAAGGGACGAACAGAGGCTGTAGTTTGGAACAAGTCAATTGCCCCCCGGAGAGTCGTGTTGCGTTGATGTCTCCTGTCTCCTGTCTCCTATCTTCTATGCACGTCGTGTCTGTGTACACGGAATACAATGTGGCATGTGCAAGCTTGCATAACGTATATATATATATATATATACTTGCGCATGCTACTGAGTATAGCAGAGGAGAAAAGAGACGCCAGGTGCTATTGGGGTCCGTGAATGACACCCAAGTGCAAGGTAAATCTGATGTAAATGGACTTACTGGAACTGTGTAAGTTCAATCGTAAGTGGCCTCGACGTCCTTGCGGACCAAAACTTGGAAGGAGCGAAAAATGTTGGATTCACGAATGATGGGCGAACGAGCGATTCTTTGTTTTTTGATGGAAGGACACGTGAAATGACAATATTTTTGGGGGACTATTCGAACGATGCAGCCACCATCCACCGCCTTTGGAAGTTTGTATTTATTTGCATTGGCAGTTCAGGAGAATACGGCATTCATTTTACTATACGACACGCTGGGGAATGCCGACAGATAAACCGCAGGCAAAGATATTACCTCCTCCTCCTCCTCCTCCTCCTCCTCTAACCGGATCTACATTCTCTGGATCGTTGGATAGCTTTTCCTCGACGCAATTATTTAGCGAGGATATCTCTATTGCGGAAGAGGCATGGTTAAGTTGTAATATGAAAACTCCGATAACGCACGATTTATATACATAGAGACTGCGGGATCGCTTTGTTTTCGCAAATAATTAACAATCAAGATTACACTCGAATTGGTAATACTTGCTGATCACATTATTATATTTCCTCAAACTAGTTCTGAAAAATGTGCAAAAACTGATGAAGTTTACACTGAATATCTGAAACGTTAGGAATACTGTCAGAATTTTCCTTAGTAGAATTCATTTCAAAGTAACTGACCTGTCAATGTCTCGAATAGATTGAAACCATGCTTTGGATCAGAGATAATGAAGATAGGTATGCAGTTTTTATTTCATAGCTGGGTTTAATTCGGGGTGAAAGAGAGAAATCGCTGGGTGTATATATATATATATATATATATATGTGTGTGTGTCATTGGAAACGGTTCAACGATGCTTCTGTACCACTGTGAAAATTCGCCAAATGCGAAATGGGACCAGAAGTCAGGATTATTGTCACGTTGACAGATAAAGTGGCCATTGCATCTTGAGTCCGCTGGACGATAGGTGCCAGGAAGAACGTGGCAGTTTTCTTTTTACCTTAGCCTAGCCGGACTTAATTGCGTCTGAATGCTTTTACGCTCAAGTCCGCGTCTTACGCTATTTCAAAAATTCTCGTTTGACACTGGAGACCACTTTCGAGCATCTCTCAAAGTGATTAGTTCCTTTCATCTGACACCACGATCTTCTCACTCTCGGCAATAAACAGAAATAAAATCGAACAGTCAGTGAACTTCCCTTCTCCAAAAAGCAAAGTAGATGGGATGTATTACAGAAGAAACGATAAACTTCGAATTGTGGTGAGAATGGAAATTAAGTGTGAGAGACAGTAAGTACAAACGAAGAATATAGTAAACGACCAGATAAACATAAAACAACACAATTTCAGTACATTTCTCAAGTCTCCTTAAGCCGATTCAACTTTTGGATACAGTTTCGGTTTGTTCAGATCCAGCAGTCAAGAGTGTAATTGAAATACGTGATCAAAAAGCTACGATAATAAATTTATCTACATAAATATTATCTGTGGCAGTTACAACCAAGGATAAAAATTGTAAGAATAACGCTAACTGGAATCGCATGTAAGTCAGAAACTCAAAAGATTGACAAAAACGAATTTGAGCCTGATCGATGCAAATGTAGGTTAGGTACTGGGAACAACATGGCTCGATAAAGCGTCGAGGGTGAAACGATTCGATGAATTGGAAAGAATGACTCCATGCGTGATAATTAATGAAAGGTGAAGCCTTTCTGCCTTCCTTCACGTCTCCCGAGTCGGAAGAGAGATTTTATCGCTTCAAAGTCGTCCGTAAGGTATGGACGCGTACGGACGTGGAGGACATGTTTTAGGAATACTTTATGGTTGGCCGAGGCGGAGGACCAGGACGGGTAATTCCCTGGATTTAGAATGAATTACAGCCGGGACATTAACGCTGGCTAGCGAGACAGCGCCGCTCTGTATCGCGACGACCGGTGCTGGCTACGAAATATGAAATTAGGTTTCCGCTCCATCTTCGTGTCGGCGTGGACTCTCATTTGTCAACCGGTAGCCCGAGTGCCGGGCCAGCTTAAGCAACGGAAGATCAACCATTCGCAATGATAAGTGAGCCAGCCAGCGCTGCAGCGCGGCGAGAGTGTTTGTAAAGTTTTGAATTTACACCCCTTGAATCTGACGGCTTGATACTACGGTCATTTGTTTTTTCGCCCCCGTTTGAGAGCAGGAATTATTTCCTCAAATTTCCATCTTTGTTTAAAGAACCGATGGTACAGCTGTTGGAAGCGTTAAGACCACACGCTTCGATTCGATTCCTGATTAAATGCTTTTTCACGAGTACCGATGTTTATTCAAAGATGAAAAAGGCCTCGTCACGCGGGTGATTCAAGTTTCGGAGGAATTCGTTAGCCAAATATGTTTCGGAATATTGTTGTCCCTACTTTATGACGGCGTAAAAAGAAGCGAAGGAAAAAATTTCGCTCAACTTAATCCAACTTAACGCGTAGCTATTTCCTCCACGGTGTCATCCTGCACGCACACCGGAGCAACGGGTCCCTAAGTGAGCTGCATCTATATTTATAAGAGCAATAAATCGATTATTTTCTTTCCCAAAGTGCAGCTGTGGCTGCTGTCTTCATTGCCTTACCCTCGACTCGCTCTTGCCGAACCCCCCGTATTTGTTTTCTCAAAAAATATACTTCATCTCTGCCTCTGTGCGACGCTCACTTCATGCTAGGGGATGAAAAGCACGGAGGTTACACATTTCCTCTAGTCGCGCAGGAGTGGGAGAAGAATAGTTGGCGATGAATTTATATGCGAAATAAAAGTATATAATAAGTACCTGCATATGTGAAAAAGTGGTACTCCAATTGCAGAAGAACAAACATTGGTGACCAAAAATGGCGAGAAAGGACGATAAAACCTGCATTATCGCATTTACATATTTTCACGAATACTCTGCATGAAAAATTATACCGTGTGAAACGCAACTAAGAATAAGGTATTAATGGTGAAACTGGGTGTAAGAATTGCTCTGCCACGGCGCAGTAATAAACTTATTTTAGAACGCCTATTGAATTTCGTTGTCAAGAGCCACGAGCGAGGGGATAAAAGCGATTGGTAGACGCGACGTGTCTTTAGTAAGATACGTGAAGAGGAACACTCGAAGGCTGCCTGAAGCTCCGAGATTTTCTAAGCATTTTGCGTCGATTGTGTCTCATTGTTAAAAACATCCCGACAAGGGTGAATTTCAGCAGAAGGGGTAGACGCGTGGCAAAATCTCATTCGAGGGAAAGTGCGTGGCAAGACATTTACGTGACTTTATTTTACACGACGCGCTTAAAATAAATTGTTACGTTTTTCCTATAATCGCAATTGTATAACGAGCAATTAAAGGATGGTGGGGACAGATTTCAATCCCATTTGTTGTGTCAGGCGAATGAACTTTAAATCCAAATCTGAGTTCGAAAATTCTGGTACAAAACGGTGCCAATAGATTGTTTGTATAATATATATACTGAAAGCGGACTCAGTCAATTCAAGTTCTCAGTTTATATTGAATAAAGTGTTTAAGAAAGTCTACTTACCACGATTGTCTTGTTTTGCGAGCTGTGCGTCAATCTTTTCAAACCTGTAACAGATAATTACATAGTATTTTTTATTTTTTGTGGTATTTTAGCACCGGGTACAAGTTATTCTGATCTATCTGAAATAAATTCATCATTATATTGCCACAATAAAAAAAAAAATAATTTGGGGGACGACGGATCTATGTGCAAAAAATTATTATAAGAATGCTCTCGATTTTTTTTATCCTTTTTCATTGGCGCATGCCATTTGAATGAAATAATGATTGTTACAATCATAAACTCTTTTGAATAATGAGTTTTAACTACGAAATTTCCGAAAAATCACTCCTTCGAAATTTTTCTAAAATATGATTAGGTGATAGCGATGCATTAGCGAGATGATTATTTGACCGAAATATACAAAAAAAGGTGGCTTATTGAAGTTTTGAAATTTTATCACAGTCTAATAATAGTAGTTTGATAAACAAAGTGAATTACGTTCTCAATACACAAATCAATGTTTCAGAGTAAAAATAAATCAAAGCTAGAAGCTGGGGACAAAAACAAACGTAAGTAAAACCAAACACGAGAGAGTTCATACGAAAACATGAGTTTAAAAAAGGGCCATATGTTTGAGCACTTAATCGATCAAGAAATTAAGGCAATACAGGACTGAAAAAGAAAGTTTGAAAAAAATCTTCAACAGCGATCAGATATTTTGCAATACTTAGAACGTCTTGATGGAGAAGTCAACAATTCCAATCGAGGATCTGACGGGGCCGATATCTGTAATATTATTCGAAAGAATTCGGCGGAATTGAAAAAAGTATTCATCGATCGAAAGTGTCACCAGCTTGACTGATTGTGAGATCTACTGTCTTGACGCAAACACGATCCTCCTTGCGCGGCTGTGGTTAAAGGCCAAGTCGCTCTCGAGGGGGCCTCAGATTTGTGTTAACTAATTTACATACAGAGCTCGGATGGCACCTCCGAACCCTCGAACATTCGCGAAAACAACACGTCAAAACACTTTCTCTCTGCAGAGCCGCCTCGGTCCCTCTGGGTATTCCAGATCCCCCCTCTCGGCAAGAGTGTATAACTTCTTCCATTTAGCCACCATGTGCGCAACCCGAGCACGAGATCAAGTCTTCCAAAATTTTGGTGGCAGTTCGCCAGTTTGGTGATGTCTTCTTCAACTAGAAGAGTAAGAAGCTCGCTGAGCTTGTCATCGCAAAACCGTCATGAAAACTTTCATTTATTCCGAATCCGTCCCGGATAAAAATCCGGAATAACGACAATCAACCAAGCGGTATCCAAATTATGATTCATCGATAAACTTTCACTCCGAGTATGTTTAAGCCCGAAATTTGCGAAAATTTAGGATAAGAGTGAATCTGTAAAGTATACTCGACCAACGGATGCCGTCGTTATTTAAAAATCGAATCAGCGAAGAAACGTGCAGAAGAAATATTTACCCAGTTGTGCCCGGAGGCTTGGTTTCTTGTTTACGTCGTAGCCAGGGGAATGACCGACTTTGTCACAACCGCGTCAGATTAAGGCTACGTGCTCACTCCCGCGCACTCCAAGGAGAATGACCAGATCTCGATATCCAGACTCGATGAAAAAGCGCCGCTTCCGCTCAACTCGTCGTTTTTACTTATAATTTCTCTCGATATTTTCCTTCCCTTATTCACCACCTTATTTTTCATTTACGCGAATTTTAAGTGAATGCAAAGACTATAATCGAGACACTTTGAAAGCGGTAGAAACGAGGAGCCGGACGCGTCGGACTCGCAACGCGCGTTCGTGATGCACTGGGGATTACCAATTCGCGTCGCACCTGTCGGCGAGAGTAGAAACTATCCGTAGAGGAGTGCTAAAATTTTATCAAGAACGAAGGATCTCGGTTCGTAGCGCGCGATTCGAATATTGAATATCTGCGAGTGTGGGTCACGGAAGATTGCGTTTTTTGGAAGATCGGGAGCGAAAACGTTGCAAAAACGCGAGACTCGTCGATGTGACGGTAATGCGGAAAGTGTTGTTTGCCGTTGAGAAGTCACTTAACACGGCATAGCAGCTACGAGCGTTCGATCACATAAATTTAATCAACGGCTGAGCGGTTCGTTCGCAGTAGAGAATTCCAGGAGAAACCGCAAAGTTTTGGCAGGCCTGTGGCGACGCGGTCGACGCGCGTCGAATTTCAGCCTCGATGCGATGCGTCACCCTGCACATTCTCCAACAGTACTTTATCAAACGACTAGATCTCGTCACCAAAAAAAGGCACGCAGTGGCGTCAAGTGAATAATGGACAATATATCCAAGCTAGAAATTTGGAGGCTGAGCGAATCACGTGGGATATTTTCTCACTCCAAGATGATTGTGGACTTGAGAACTCGCAGATGGATATCGGAACGCGTGTAGATACCTGAGATATGCACGTTGCATAGGTATAACTGCAAAGTTGAAGGGGAATTTAATTCTGGTCGTAAATATATACATATCATATTAGGGTGGCGCGAAAAAACCGACTATTTTTTATTTCTTTGAGTCTCGTGTGAGAAAATGTTAGTTTTTGATGTTTTAAGAGCCCACTCCAAAGGACAGTTCAAGAAAAAATTTTTAAGAGGTCGCTCCAAATTTTTTTAAATGTCAAAAATCGTCAAAAAATTAAATTAAAAAAATTATATTTTCAGTATTTTGTTTAATTTTTAATTCATGTCGCGGTGTATTGTTATCGATTCTTTCTTACTAAATTAAAGAAAAAAAATTTATGAAATTTTTATATGAACATTAAAAGGTCGCTCGAAAAGATCTAAAGAAATGCACCAAAAAATTGAAAAAAAATTATGAGCGACCTTTCAAAATTCAAATTTTGAACAGAAACCTTCGGAAACCTATTTTTTTTGTCTATAAAATTATACCGTAACGAGAAAAAAAATCGATTTTTTACGATTTCTGACGTTTTAAAAAATGTGGAGCGACCTATTAAAATTTTTTTTTCATCTGTCCTTTGAAGGCGGCTCTTAAAACATCAAAAACTAACATTTTGTCACACGAGACTCGAGAAAAAAAAAAAAACAAAAAAAAATAGTCGGTTTTTTTGCGCCACCCTAATATCATATGTACCGAGGAGGATTTATCCACGGTAAGAAGTATCCAGCCAGTAATAATAATCATCACGTATATCTCAAAATTCGTGTAGCATAATTCTGTACCCAGACGACGTGAGCCCGCAAGTTTAGGATTGAGAAGGAGCGGATAACTGTGCTAGTACGACTCGTGAGGGACACCATAAGCCGCGTACTAATGAGGCAAGATTAGAGTATGAAACAAACAAATTAAAGGATGGGTGTAGAAGTGTCGGAAAACAAAAATGGCCAACGGAGGAAGGCCGTCCAGCGCCCCTGTCTTTACCCGAATCCTTTTCGCTGCGTTAGCATTATGTCTCGGTTTAACTACTACCGAGATAATTAGCATAAATCCGGGATTGTAATGGCGGTAGTTAATTATGAGGCGAATCCCCACGAATTTTCGGAAGTTCGTTAAAGTAGAGAATGGAGAAAGGCGGGCGACTAAGTGGGTCACTTCCCCCGAAAAACTACCGTTGCTTCTTACTCATGTTTACTCGGTATTCAATATTACTTCTTAATTCCATTTCGTTTCATATATATTCGTACATTTCACTTTCTAAAACAGCAAGCGAAGTTAAGATGTAGTTTAGACTTGTTCGCTATAAAAACAATTCGCAACCAGCATTGAAATTTTTTAGAGAACAAAATACAAACGTTTTGTCGCGTTAGCATCGTGAAACAGGAATCAGATGTTTCAACATAAACCATGAGAAGCGCGTAAAATTCCACTTGAAGGATTATGCAGTGAAAAGTTATTCGCATTAACGTACTCATTTCGATCGAAAGACTCATCATTTTCCGTAGATAATATTTTTCACACTCGGTGAGTGAATCAGTTCAAAACTTTCAATTCGAAAATATCGTGAGGCTGATATCTATTCTGCTTTAATTTTGAAAACTATTCTACAGCCTTATACGTATCAACATCCTCTTACTCTTTATACAGCAGCGCCTCTATGGAACACCTCGTTTTGCGCCGAACGCAACGAAGCTAAAAATTAACCAACTCTTCACGTAGGAGTCAACGCTTGGGCCTCTTTCATTTTCACGCATGAAATTTTACAAGCGACCAAGCCCCTAAAATTCCTCAAGGCAAGGCAACCGCTGCGCGGTCCTTTCCTCCATCGCCTCTC
This sequence comes from Diprion similis, assembly GCF_021155765.1. NCBI lineage: Eukaryota > Metazoa > Arthropoda > Insecta > Hymenoptera > Diprionidae > Diprion > Diprion similis. The sequence continues at coordinate 4,500,520 of NC_060106.1, forward strand.
TTCGCTCAAGTCCCTCGGCGCAAGTTACTGTCCTTCTCTCTTCATCCCTGACTGTATAATAATGCAAGGTTTACTCTATCAGACTCACATCCACCATGGAATAAATAGGGCGTGAAAATGGCGCCGAAAAGTACCAGAGATATTCAATATTGTAGTTATATAAGAACGAAACGTCGACCATCTTCAAAAACGAGGAAGTATAAAACAATGAAAACAATCGATAAAAGTTTCAAAATATGACGATATATTATACAGAACCAAGAATGATCTTCAGCGGAATGATCTACCTGCTGTGGTCAGATTATTTATTTCGGTACACATCTCCACTCATATCTGCGAGATGAACAAACACCCCGAAGCACTCCTCTCGGACCCCTTTTCATCTCACTCCGCTTTTCCACCCCGCACGGTTAATGAGAAACGTGTTGGGGTGCGCTCGGCATACGCGCCCCGAGGTCTCAGGATGGTCGGTGGTTATCCCCCGGGGAGCAACAAACTCGCGCGAGAATGACACACTCGTCCACCTCAAACCGGCACTAAAACAGGCCAATCGACAGAACGACATAGGAACTATTTGTAAGTTCTCAAAAGCTCCAACGGCGAACCCCGAGCCGCTTTCCTGACGAAAAATAAGAAAAAAAAAGAAAAAAAAAATGCAGAAGAATGTAGTATAAATTGGAAAAGTATTTTATTTCCCGCACTGTGGCGTGAGTGGCGGCCACGAAGTCCGCTGAAGATTAATCAAGAAGCAACGCGACAGAAAAGCGAGGTCGACAAACCTGCAACTGTTGCGAATAATGCAATTCTAAAAGTTTCAAGCCTCCGTTTATTATAAGGACGTATAGCGTAGCTCGCACCAGCAGTTCCCTCCACTCTCCTTTTCGGTATTTTATAGGACTCGGTTGGGCTGCTCTTGGGTTTCTGCAAAAGCACCCCCCTTCATGAATTTCACGTTCCACGCACCCCTGCGGCCGAGCAATTAACAATGCTGTTTTAATAACGTTATAGTGGGATAGGTAGGTACGCCAGTAATAAATGAAGACTAGCACAACAGACACCTGCATTAGCCGTGGTGAGGATGATTCAACGAGTGTTATAACGACGTCTGGCTGCTCTTCTACCTCAATCAGCGTTTGTTTTAATGAGTCGAGGACGTAAAGCGAAAGTCAGAAATCGAAGTTTCGTCCAACGAAGCATTCTTACTGAGCGACCATAGGGTGACTCTGCTATGGTGGTGGTGTCAGATTAGTTTTTATTTCAGTAATGGGCTCGCGGGGGAGCCAGCGACGTTCTTTGGATAATCCGAGTTGCATGCCGAGGCAGTTTTGACATAGCAAGAGATTCCAGATTTCGCCAAACGCGAGTTGTACTTTGGTATCAAGGTTTACGTAGAACCTTCTGAATTCCCCCAAGACCCCTTACCTCAGCTACAAACTTGAAGCTTACCCGCGTTGTTACAACCACGAGTAAAGCAAGCAAGCAAGCAAGCAAGCAACCGTGAAATGACTTTAACGGGTAGACTAATCGAGTCACAATCAAATGCAATTTGAAGATTTTTTATCGAGTTCTGCGTAATGTCTCAGCTTATAGTTTCCAACCTCTTGAAGATAGGAGTAACAATGGAAACAATGTAGTGAAATATTTTTTATCTTCACGCGAAATGGCCCGCGTGGCACAATATAAGAATGACTATTTGCTCAGACAATCGGCATTAAAATAGGTCTCTATACGTTTCCCGGGGCTGCTCTAAAGCGGAGAATAGTGCTGGGTGTAGAAATAGTGCCGGAGAGGATCTAGAATACAAAGTCAACGAAATCACGTCCCTGGGATACATGACTGTGATGTTGGTATTAGTGTGGAAGTATCCGAAAGCCCAGACAGAAGAGAATCTAGCTTCCATCAGCCAGTTGTAGCTTTGCTCCATCAGGATTCTACTCACGAACGCAAAGTGAAATACAGAAAATGAAATTACGCGTTTACTTCAAAACGCGGTCTTCGCATTTACCCGACATAAAATCCAAGAGCTCGCAGCTTTTATACTTTTAAAATCACCGAGAAACTATATATATATATATACATACTTCTGTACAACGATATTACGAAGTGTTCCGTTTCACCGAAAAACTAGTCAATCTCGCGAGATGATCGAGATCGGAGCTCTTTACCCAAGGACCATAAATTCGTAGGGAAAATCAGAACCGAAGTGAGAATGTATTATAGTTTAAGGCCTAATAATGTTGGCAGACAAGGGAGCCACGTTAATGGCGAAGGCTCGCGTAAATCATAGTTTCTCATCAAACCCCTCCGCAGGTATACAAATGGGGATGCAAATAAGTAGTTATCCTTCTTCCCGCGGTCGCTCATAACTCACCGCACCCTCGTCTCTCTTTCCATTCGCGTATCTTAAAGAACCACCGGGGGAGGAGCCATTTTACGAAGCTATGCATCCCCCCCCCCCTCACTTCATCCCCTTCGTCCCGCCCCCTCTTCTTCCACCTCGGAAAAGATCTCCGAGGATATTATGGCAGACTGGGAAAACCTACCTTCTAGATCCCAAAGGATCATTTGGCTCAACGACCAGGAAAGTAGCGGAGAAAAACCACGTTGCTCCATTCGTAATGCACCTTAGCTTCTTCACCGGTGTCTCTTCTCGTCTTTCGGGAATTTTGATAAATAAAACTGATAAGCCACGTGTTCGGGTTTTCTTTTTTTTTTTTTTTTCTCTTTCTTTTTATCGCCCCAACGCAGTGGTATGTAAATAACTAGGCAACAAAAACAGAAGGGATTGAGACGGGCGTGCCATGCGTTACAAGTATATATGTAGCGAGCATCAGCAGCTAAATTACGAATAAATAAATTCATAGGTCGGGCTTCCTCGGTAAATCAGTTTGTTTAGGCTCAGGAGCATTTGGGGAGTTTCGAGTGTTGCGTAAACGGACAAAGATAGAGAGATATGTAGACAGTTTCATGGCTTATTCAGGATCCATTGCCACGCCCTTTCATAAAAACCTACTCGACTTTCTTCAAGTTTACATCCTTCGCAGATAACTCTGGGATCATCGACTCTCCCGTTGTGGTCCGGTAATAAAAAACAGACAAAATATCAATTTTTCTTCTACGCGACCCAAAACAAGATACGGAAGCTTGAGCTGCCTACGGCCGATTACGGAGATTAGAGCCGATCTCTTCACCCGCATTTAACGGCTCGTAAAAGTTGACTTACGTATTACATGCGTGTATACAGTATAAATTCATTTTACGAGGTATAAAAAGATTAGGTTAGTAACAAATTAATCTCCCACCACTGACGCGTCAATCACTGCAGTAGTTTGTGGATGGATATACAAGCTCTTCGCACTCGCCGTAACCAGGTGACGTGATTTATCCTCAAGAAAAAAAGGGACAGACAACACATTCGGGCCCAGATCCTCGTTCTGCGTTCCCCCCTGCCAAGGGCATATGCACGGTACTTCATCGTGGATTTCCACGCCTTTAGTCCGAACACTTCCGTGAACTTATTCCCAGGCAACATCCGCGAGGATCATCAGTTTCCCCGGAGGACCCTTTACCTCGCTCCTGATCCTCCTTCAAGCCCTGCGGGGCACGCCCAGATGCGAATGGTTTTGGTAAACCAAATAGACCCGAGTTATCAATATAGGCAATCATAACGCGTTGCCTTGGGGCGATGGTGGATATTTTGAGTCGAGGAAAACGGAACAGAAATACGAGGGAGAATGCCAACACCTTGCAAAAATGGCCTCCGGGGCGGACTGCAAACAAAATGGGAATATTCTTTTCATCTAATATTAAAGAGGAGATCGGTGCAGGCGAAATTTGTTTATTAATTGCGAGAATCCTTGCAGTACCAGGCAGTAAATACACGATTAACAATCGACTTTCATGCCTACTCAAAAGTTGATGTGTACCCTAATATCACCGTAGCGTCAATGCGAAAATTTATACTTAATAAACAATCAGTGGTTGGCATAGGGAAAAGTTCACTTGAAGCAACAATAGCGTGTCAATATTCGAGAATATAAGTTGCGCAATAATTGCTTGCGAGAGTATATACAACCTTTATAACGGAACAGAGGAGTTTGGTATGATGATGGGTAACTTTTAAGGATAGTAATTAAAATTAACCCCTCTTTTACTTCGCCAATTTAGAGAGAGAGTAGCCGGCTTGGATACGTTGTAATTTTTCATCAAGTTTACCGAGGCTCAGGTTACACCCGAGTAATCCTGGGGCATACGCCGAGAAACTTTGTGAAATATTCATTCGATTAACCATTCAAGAGATTGTGCCGAGGGCAAAGAATAGGCACCTAAATATTTTTATCACTTTCCTCCTTTCGCCAGCAGCGAGTTTAGATACAGAGTTGAAAAAAAAAACTTGCGTTTTTTCCAGACGAGTATTTTCTCGACGCAAATTCAGAAAAGCCGAAAGTACGGACCCTGGTCAGCTTGTTGGCTTTGCTCGCCTTTTACTCGAGGGTAGTCTACTCGACAAATTCACTCACTCCTCGTCCGTTTGGTATTAGCGTGAAGACTGCATCCCGAATAGCGAATACCGCGAGGTCCCAAGCTTCCCGAGTGAATGTGGAAGTTGAAAGCTGAATCAGAGTGGCTTGGGAGAAAGGACTGATGGAGCCAATCAATGTAACCTAACCCCTGAGGGTTAGATTCGTGGCGCATTCTAAGTCCAGCCGACGAGGGTACATGAGCCAAGAACCATTGGTTCACCATTTTGGTCGAACAGCATTGTTCGCGAGATGTTTTCTGCTATAATTTTCACTCTAATTTTGTCAACAGAGTTCAGTAATGCCGACCATTAGACGAGAGGCTTTCCGTTTCCCCAACGATTCACGCGTAAGCCGGTTACAACATTTCTGGCCAGCGTGATTAATATTTTCTGGAAGAAATCCTTCCCTGGTTCGCCTCCCTCAGCAGGAGAGTAAATCCGGCGTGTAACACTTCTGGATTTCAGCTTGGGCTCTCGCGAGCCCTCAAAGTCGTCTTGCGCGATTAACCCTAGCTTTCATGCGTCAAGTTTTGAACCTTGTCATCATTCTTGGGCTTATTTCTATCCTGTAACTCAACTCACGTACCAGAACTTGCTTGGATGATGATGACTCTCTGGAATCGGTTCCAACGCAAAAGACGTTTTGTTTCAAATAATTAAGATAATAGGAACTGGATGATGAAAGAAGGGATCAATGTCATGAAACCAATAGCGCAGTTTTACCAATAAATAATTTTGTCGATTATCCAGTTTTTTATACTCTGCATTAGCATAGTTATTCCTTCTTCCTTCGGGCAAACAGTGAGAATTCACTTTGGAAGTTGGCTGTTTACGTGCACTCGGAGAATACTGACAGGTAACAAGTAACAGTTAAGATAAAGCCCTGGATCCGTATCAGAGTATGTTTGTTTCTCTGTATATTGCAGGGTGGCCCGCAACTGTGTTCACTTCATTCAACTGAGTGAAACTCGACATCGCTTAACTCCACTAGTGTGTACTTTGGGTATTCGAGAGGGATTCAAGGAATATGTAGAGTAGTCTAGCTTTGGATTACGCAGAGAACAAATCGTCTTGGCTTCGGCAGCGTGGGTAGAATGTTCAGGTAATCCACTTGCGCCTCTCCACATTTCAAGTAACAATATTCGCTTCACTTAGAAACCAGGTACAATGAAATTTTTACGGTTCATGTCCCATGCTCGTAAAATGTGCAAAGCTCGCTCCGCTGAAGACAGATCATGATCTACTTGAACAGAATTCAAGGTATAAAAAGCAAGACCGTTTCCATCTTCCGATCTTGGTTAAATTGTAAGACATATATAGACGGGATTATTACTCTCTCGCATTACCGCTTTCAAGGTTTAAGGATGCACAATTTTTCATCCCCGGTTTCTTGGGGCGTGGATTCGCAAAATGACCCGAGATCGCGGTCGGTCGTCTAGATTCTAGAAGTGGTCAGCAATTCCATAGGGACATTCATCGCCGTCCACATAGCGTACGTTACAGCCTTTCATATAAAGACTCTGCCGATCTCGGGACTGAGATGGATCTCTTGTGCTTTGGTCGCCAGTAGTAAATCCGTTTCACCCGCTTTTTGGCCAATTTTATCGCGTTACCTTGGACCGAAGAGGGATATCGGTGAATTTATTTGGTGAACCGAAATCAGGTCTATTATTTATCCACGGTTCCCTTCCGAGTGACGGGTTAGTTGAGGAATTGTACCAGCACAATTAGAAAATAAGAAACAGCACAAGTCTATTCGACCTATTACGTAGCTTATTGTTGCAGAATACTTTGGCGCCTAGCGTAAATCAAATACAAAGAACTCAGAGAATCCTGAGTGTCTGCTTCAGACGTGGGCATCACCGGTCGTTTGTCTGGACGAAGGAAAAGCCGAAATAATAATAAAAAAGTCACGAAGCAAAAGTGAATGAAACGCCTGGCGCCATGCTGGGCGACGAAGACCTATAGCACACCTAATGGCACGAATGAATTGATGTTTTTTTGCTGTTTGCTGCTGCTGCTGCTGCTGCTCCCTACGCTGCACCTTCCTAGCTCCGAAGTGTTATATTGCTTATTATAGGTTACGGCTTGTGACTATGTCTTCAGGGAATACGTCGTCTGCCGCGTTATGACTCTACGGCTTTGTTTTTCACGAGATCATGACTAGGAAGCCATGAAATAACTGCTCGTTGAATGATGATAATGATTCGGGTGTATCACTGTGCGAGCATGTTTTCAAGTGTTCAGTAGAAAAAGATTTCATTACGACATTTGTACGATGTGAAGAATAGAATTCTGAAGGCATTAAGCTGGCTACATTTGAACCATGGCTGCAGCACGGATAAAGAAAATGCAATAATGGTAGAAACGGCTTCGATTGAGTACAGTCGTTTTTGCATCCGGGTCCTGAGGTTCGTATCGAATCCAATTCACTGGGAGCACTTTACGGAACAGAATAAGATAATACTGAGGATAAAAGAAGTACCTACCCAGGTGCAAGCAGCAATTTATCTTTAAGCCAAATTAATCCTACAGTGAGTTGAAACTCGCCATTGGTCTGGTTCGAAAAATTAATTGTCAAGAAAAGCTAGACTTTTATCCGGTTCGATGCTCGCTGGTTCACCAGCGCTTTCCTCGTTGTATATAGCTCTGGTTGAAAAGCTCTTATAGAAGCTGATAGTCGCCTCACGTGAGCTTTCTGTTTTCTGCTGGGCTTCTTTCGTCTCGGCTGAAATCTGTCTTGGACGAGAGCTTGGAGAACTAGTGACAGCTGACTCCTTCACTCCACCAACGCTGCGCACAATACCCAAGAGAATTAAGATGGCTTAGCCCCCTTTTATCCCGAACCCAACGGGATATCTATGAGGGCTGACGAGAGGAGGTCTGGAACGCTGATATCGAAAATCAATGACAGGAATATGAAATGAGGCAACATATCTCAAGGTGTGTGTGCAGTAGACATGCATTAGTTACGATTCCTCTTAGACCCCAGGTAACCCAAGACTCTGAAGAAGGTCAATGGAGTGGGCAAGTCATAGGTCGGGCCAGATGACTAGCTTCTTCAAAACATCAGCCTGATAGCACTAATACCGTTCCAGACATTTCTCACCTGTCTCAAAAGTTAGCGAACAATACTTCGCATAACTTGCATGCAACATTTCAAAACACGACGATTTATAATCTCATATTAGCTCGGCAAAAATCATCCGCAATCTTTACCCAAAGCTTTTCTCATTGTACCCCTATGTGATCAATGTTTTTCACATTTAAGTACCAAATTTTATCAATTGTTCCCACTGCTCTTATGTTCTTCTGGTCTGTAGTACTTCTTCAGTTTTTCCATAATCTTCGCATTTCTTTCAATCTTCTTAGAATCTCTTTGCTTGAATGAACGCAACGTGCCATGTACTTCTCGAGTCACCCACAACCACGAATAACAATCGAGAGTTTATAAATGAGCGAAATTTCATAGATTAATTCGTACTCTTGTAGCATTCCTAGCTGTAATATACCCCGGAGCTTGTAACTTCCAATCAATTACTCACTTCTCAGGCTAACCAAACGGTAATAGTTCGGTGTCGAACTGAAGCTAAATCATCAGAGTATTTCAAGAGAAAATTACAGACAACTGAGGTCCAAGTGCAAGAACTCCAGTACCTTGAGGCCGGATGATCTAATGAACCAACCGTTGGGTCATGTGCGCTGAATGCCGAATCAACCCTTCAACCAGATCTACACTATCAGTTATTTGTACATCTCTGAGAGTTTTGGATCCCTTTGCTTCGACGATCTGTACTCTAGACAGAACTCATGATCAGCTCGATGAGCCTCATAGGTATTACTTAAATGCCAGCAAAAATACCTGCGATCTTGACCTGAGATCGGAACACCTTTGAGCCTCATATTGTTCCGCGAATAGCCCGGGCGGAATCCCCTTCAAGAGGTATTGAAATTTTACGACTCTGAAATTATTCGGAAGTTCGTTCAAAGTACTTGGAATATTGGATAACAGAATAATTTGACCTTATTGAATATAGAATGAGTTAATTGGAAGGAGTTTATGGTGAGTGACGGTTCGCCCGGGTCGTAGAAAATCAACGAATCTATTTATCGTTATGATAATTTTCTGAGTTTCTTCTCTTGGAATGTTGAACATCATACTGCACTTTATGCTAATTAATTTACCTAGATTTAAAATTCTCCAATTACAGAATAATGACAGTTTTATTCCTCACGAATGGAAAATATGGACTCAGATTTTCTTGCGTCGTATGTACTTGTAGTACCTGTGAAATCCACTTAGAGCGAAAAAACGAATCAACTCACCTCAGTTGATGATGATTGAAGTTGCGCTAGCGATTTCTGAAACACAAAGATATTTGATCTTGTCAGTAATTTCTGGGTTTTTCGTGTACTTCGTACAAAAAATTAAGATGCGTGTTATGAGTTCTGAAATTGACAGTATTTGTTCACTTTTAAACTTCATTCAGGGATCTAGCAGATGCCTTTCTAACATTTCATACGAACAACCTTATCGACGTCATTCGGGATGTACGGAAGCAGACCTAAAATGATCTGCGTCAAGACAGCTAGTATAAATCGAACGAAGTTCATATTCTTGACACTGTCGTCTTCTTGAATTTAGCCCAACTGATTATCAATGAGACAATTCCCACGTGATAGCGACTTCACAGAAAATCTCAAACATAAAAAAAAGTTGCATCACTGATTGTATAGCAGGTAGATTCCGATGTAATGGATTGAAAATATTCTCTAGGCACGAGAGGTACCTGATTCATAAGATTTTTCGAAATTAGAATAATATTGACCCATTTGAAGTACGTAACTTCAGTCCAAGCAGTGCAAGATCTGAGTTCGATAGCATGTACCTACTTGGTACAGAAAATTTTAAAGTTTAAAGAGCAGCACTGTGCACGTCATTGCAGTAAACCGCCTTTGAAAATCTCTGAGAGGATTAATGAATAATCACAACGTTGGTAAAGCACTATTAACTGTACATGGCCTCTCAAAGATTTTTCTTCGTTTCCTTTTTCACCTTTTGAAGAGGATCAGGTGTTCAAAGCAGCCGGTTACTGCCGTTCCGTGGAAATCCACGCCTGGACAATACATGTAAAAAATATGGTAGCTCATTGAAGGTACAAGAAGTTCACGGCTTTGTGTACATGGTATCACAAATCATGCGTGCACATTTTTTCTGGTCTTTCATCACCCAACGATCAGTTCGTTGAGTGCAGAACCACTCGGGAATCCAGTGGGTACATGGGATCGAAGTCATTAGCACTTTGGCATGTTGAAGAAGACGGTACTATGCATATCTGATATAAGTGAAGTTTGCACACTAAAATATTATCCGAAAGAAAATAAAGTTTAAGGCAAAGAGGCGAACTGCCGAGAACTGGGTTCCGGTCGACCTGGCACGCAGATGTAGATACAATGTGTTTTATAGAGGTCATAAATACGTGCCACATGGCCTACCTATACTGAGACAAACGACCCTATCTACGGTGCAGTAGTACCGAACTACCTACACCGGAGGAATATTTTCCGAGAAGTTCCCGATAACGCGAGCAGCTTCTAACACCACGTCGTCGATGGTGGAATGCTTGGGTCATCTAGCTCGAGAGAGAGACAGAGAAGCACCCATGGATGGTAAGGAATGCCAATTTGTAGTGAAGTATTTGTCTGCCCGAGTCTCGAGGACTTGCCTGGCCTCCGCATGGTTTGACGAAATCGCTGAAGTATTCGGTTGAGGGAGAAATTTAACAATGAACTTCGAGATAAGCCACGAACCTTGGGCTTGTGCGTAATTCTGTGTGAGGAACGGCTGAAGTTCACTACTAAGTATACATACCTACTCGAAAATTTCTCAGACCGGCGAATATTGTTTGTCAGCTGACAACTTTTCTTGAGTCAAGCTTCGTCGGGTCAACTTCAAACTTTTGCAATATCGGATGTTCGTACAGTTCGTACGTAAGAAATTATTTAAAAAGCGTTGTAAGCCAACGATATACTACATGCGATTTGCAATAAGTGAGGGATTACAACTGAATGGAAATGATATTTTTTTACAAAGGCCCATGAGGAATATTACCGAGCAATATCAAAAGAGCTGAGTAATTAGATTCTAAGACTCGTTGAGAGGTTTATAGGTGAAAATCGGTAGCTAGAATTCAACTATATGTGGAGCTGAAGGAGCTTGAGAATGAGAAAACGGGAATCCTCGTTGAGTAGAAAAGCCTTCGATCCTCTTTTATCATGGTTTCTCCTTTTCTAGCTTGTAGGGATATCCTAATCTATACCAATATAGAAATTCCTTACGGTTTCTCCTATCGTTGGTATCCCTGATATGAGAGAACGCCGTTCAGTGGGGCAAAGGTAATGAGATTTCTGGATCATTATTTCTAGTGGAAACAGTTCAAGGCGGTTTACGGTTACACAAACCCAGGAAAATATAAATTGCTTGTGAAAACAACCGGTAAGGGTAGGCTATGTAGCTGAACAAAAGTGCGAAAAACCTCTTTGAAGTTGTGAGTAATTACAGAGTTAACACAGGCTTCAAAAATTGACTGCACCCATTATTTTCTAGTTCCATGTCAGAACTAGACACTGAAAATAAAAATTTTCACAATGCCATTTCCTCGTTCACGTCGGTCTCTCATTACAGCTTTTCATACTCAGTGAAATGAGTTTCCTTTCAAGTTTTGGTATTTCTGTCCTATGGAATCTTTTCCGGTTGGAATAGCGCGAACAATTTGTCGAATTCGTATCATAAAATTCGTCATTTGATACTTAACGTTCAACGGTATGTGGCATTTTATTGCGGTATCGAATATCCTGTCTTGTAATCCTTTCATTATGTATGAAAAGTGCAAATTAGTTTAGAGTTTTAGAGTTTCTTTGACCAATTCGATATATGATAAATTTTATTTTGAACGTTCGTGAAATATTATCAAGGGTTGAATACGTCTTGGAATGAACGTGAAATGGCGGGTAAAAGACCGAATAGTCTTGCAAAGCGAAAATTTTCCGAGACAGCTGTTTTCCGTACACCTATTTTCTGTCTCTCTTCCTCTCTCTTAAATTTCGTCTGAGAAACTCGCTTTGGCTCTGAAAGTTTAACGAAATAGAGTTTAACAATTTAACTTTATTGTGAGAAAAATGCGAGCATTAGTTGCAGCAGAAGAGGAAGCAAACTTCGTTTGCTTTAAAAACATTTTCCGGCTTCTTTGCGATATCGTATCTCTCGGCCTGCAACTTTAAATGCTTCGTAAATCACCTGCGTTTCACCCGAGTACCAAGTGAGAATAGACCCAGTTGGAATATCAAGGATATCTCGTCACGGGATCAATATTGCTCGCATTCGCTGCATGAAAACCCCTCAATTTGTCAATTTTCGAGTGAAGAAAAGGATCACTGAAAGATCAACGGGGCCAAAAAAAATTTAATCTCGTGATGAAAAAGTGAACTCGCAAACTCTGCCACGTAAACTTTAAACATTGTTGACAACATGTTAAGCGAGATCAATAACCGTAGAAATAACCCTCAGTGAGGATCGAGTGAGTAAATGTTTCAGCGCGGAAGCGCGAAGAACCGATAGGAAAAATAAAGAAGAAAGTCCGACATAAAGTCGAGTCAGGATAATCTTGGGATGCAGCAAATGATGGAAAGTAAATCCAAGGCTCGTGGGTACACTCCATTCGCCACTGAGGTTACATCGCCTCGTAAAAATCCAGCATTGTACACAAACGGGAGATAAGCCAACCTTCATAAATGTCTCGTCGTTACGTGAAACTGAGGCGTTTTAGTGGTGTTAACATCGTTTTTTTTTTTTTTTTTTTTTATTTCACTTTTTAGTTATTTATTTATAAAAAATGCGTGGCAGTAGAATCGAAAATCGATGTAGTTTACGAGATAGCTGGTTGAGCATCGTTTTTAATCAGGTTCACTAAGTGACACGGGTTCTTGTTCGATACGAGAGGTTAGTGAGGGTCTCGTAATTTGACGGTGATGGAATGCCTCTTTGGTCTCAGGCCCTCGTGTTGCGTAAGAGTTTTCAAGGCTTTTTGCGAATTCATCATTGCGAGGGCAATTGAAGTTTGCACGCCCTTTTACGGAAAAAAATTATATACTCATATGGATTATATTATACACGTGAATAAGCTGCGTAAAGTTTTTATTTTTTTCTAAATCAATACTGGAATCGAGCAGAAACTCCGAAGTCTCGACAGAACAGAATTGATCCTACATTCGTAATTTGTTCAAATGCACGAGGATACTCGAGTGCGGTTCTTTTGGTGCCAAGCTTAGAACGTCGCAGGTTGATGTTTTCCATTACGGAATATAGATGGAGAAGGTCATTCTTGGAGCCCGTAATATTATCCTATAGGAATAAACTAGACGCAGTACGAAGAGGTTATGGGGCATCGTTAAAAGAGTAGGAGCAGGCTCTCCAGAGAGTCGTATGGTTTGTATAGTTAGACGTTCTTAGCGTTGCACGCAATAAGGACATGGAGTAACCTCTAGTATAAGCATCACCTGGTCTTGATCAAGCTGCATTGCTGTTCAGCTGCGCTATTTAATTCGCCACAGAGTAACAAGGGGCGAAAATTCGAAGACAAATAAAGGCCTTGATAGCAGTTGACGATACCTAATTGTTTTCTGAATTTAACGCCGAACTAATTCAATACCCTGTGATCGAAATCCGCGTGAAGTTTTTGGTGTGATTTATACCCCAGCGAAAAGTTTTACGAAGCACACACACACACACACACGTTATATCCCGAAGATGTTGTCTTTGATTTATCGTCAGGCGGCACAATTAGCAGCCACCTATTCGACGAGGGTGTGTCCTCAAGTGTGTTAAATGCTGCTGTCTTGGAGATTGATTGCACTGCAGACTCGACGGCGACGTGAAGTCAGTATTATTGTAGCGAGCGAAAGGTTCTGATCATTCTCAGTGAAAGATTTGACGAAAAGCTTTTCTGAACCGTCTCTGGTTAATGAAAAAAAGGGATTTTATCCTCAAGGGTGAGGGATTTATTTCCTAGGTTGAGGGACACTGGGCATATTTTCCACCAATTGGATTACTCGGTAATAAAACCATTGAGCTAACGATTCCAGATGGTCTTTTCCAAGTTGAAGTTACTGCATACTTACGTAACTATATAGTGTGTCTGCAAATATAAATACGGTAATATTTTGCAAATGATTTTTATGTGTAAGGTTAGTTTTGTTTCTATCGGAACTCAAGATTCTTCTTGGAATGAAGTCACAGCGATTCTTTTATAACAGTAAAATTTTCTGAGGCTACCCTTTGAACGTATAATTGCGGGATCTTTCAATTCTGTTAGAGTCCAGTGACAGCTCGATGCAGAAATGAGAAACGGGGCCGAGCGGCGCCGGACGTATTTATAACGCGGCGACCTTTGACGGGTAGGCGCCGCGACGCTCCCTCTATGAAAAAGCGTCACGGCGCTCTAGCCAAGGCAAACGTTGCCGACATGGCCGGCGCCATGCCACCCTAAATGCCACTCCCGATATTCCGAGACAACGAAAACAACAGGGTTCAAGGATCATATCAACTCACCCCCCTTCTGCATTTGACACGAGCTCAATATCCATTGCAGACAACGTCCATTATTCCAGCTCGCAAGAAAAAATTTCATAGCAATAGATTCGTGATGAAACATCACGTTATCGCGATGCATCGGTGAGTTGTAGGCAAAGTCGGCCACGTGTGTTTTTGGTGATTGAAAATATATCATTTTTGGATTGATTCATGCCAGCGTTCCATGCACCATGCAGTGAGGTTGAAACAAAATTCAACTTCACTCAGCATGTTGTTCAAACTTCCTACATCTCCCATGACTCTAGACAAAACTTTTTCAATTTGAATTTACATTTGACCTCAGGTTCCGACCTATTTTGCCTTGGAGCATGGACGCAGAATTATTTACGCCCTGGGAATAACGTCGGCACGTGGCAATGCAGCAAAAAGCAATCTCTCCATACGTCCTCGAATTTATTGTTAGCGTATGGAAAGGAAATACATATATACCAATACATGCATCGCACATCTGTGAACGTGGGTTGGTATTGGCTTCAGACACTTAAAATATCGATTCAAATATTTTCGCTGTGCGTAGACAGTTAGAGTCCTCGAGTTGGTTAGCTTCTGCTAGCACTCGGAGGCTTAAGCAGGTAGTTTCTCGTTTGAACGAGGGGGTTCACTTACAATTAGTCGGCAGTTTCAATTAAGCACAGACACTGCGTACCGTGGAGTTCCCACTTGAGGCGTCTCGGCATGGTTAACGACAACTAGCACCAGCCGGCTTTTGCAGTCTCCTGGCACAAAGGCGTCGGTCTAAGGACTGAGGAGACAATAACACATTCGCTAAGTGTCGGCGAAGCACCAAGGATAACGGTTAGATCTTATTTACGTTAACCAATTCGTCAGGCCGGAGCTGTATACCTTGCTGTTGAAACAACGTTACACGACAATTCTACTTTTTCATCCCATGTTCCATTAATTTCCCGGAGTTAGAAGCCTAGTGGCGGCTGTCGATAT
This sequence comes from Diprion similis, assembly GCF_021155765.1. Classification (NCBI taxonomy): domain Eukaryota; kingdom Metazoa; phylum Arthropoda; class Insecta; order Hymenoptera; family Diprionidae; genus Diprion; species Diprion similis. The sequence continues at coordinate 4,515,630 of NC_060106.1, forward strand.
TTCTTCTTCACGAGGTCGGATTCTGTTCTATTTTTTATTTACGATATAAGCGTGGATTCATGAGTAACTCAAAGCCATTTTCTTCCGACTCCAAGAGTGGAACCAAGGCATTGCGCTTCCTCGCTTCTCAAGAAAGGTATAATATAAATTAAACAATAATAAGCAAGAAGTCAAAGTGGCTGAGGCAGAGAAACGGGAAACCCCGTTGAACTCAAGTTTACAAAGGATTTATTCGGAATAAACGGATGATGAATGTAACACAACAAGCACCAATTAAACCACGGGCCATCGTCGTCGAGAATGTCAGCTGTGAAGAATGCTCGTTCCGGTAGCCTGAGCCATTTGAAAGTCAACTCCTGTCTAACCTGACCAAGTTCAAGAAAGAATGTCACAGTCAAAATACGCTTGATTGAACAAAATATCGAAATGCAATTCTTGAACCGCAAGACGATTCAGAACCAAAACAAAGAGAATCATTCGATTCTTGGACATTGCAGCTAGACTGCCGCAGACATACAATTCCCAATGGACTGTCCCTGTAGAAATCATCGATAGAAGCGCAAATCGATTGGGAATTTATTTATTATTCAAGGATGGGTGGGTAGTTGGGTTCCACACTAAAGGGAAACGAGGTCCAATGGCCGTGGGATCTGCACCGTCAACGCCGGAAATTGAACGAAGCGATACTCAATTACAGTACTTATATAGAGCGTGGTCATTGCACGGCGAGAATCTGTTGCCGCAGCACGAGACTCGGTCCGCTGTTCGGGTACAGGGTGATCCTAGCGATTCCCAGGTCCGGGCAGGGGTTCGTAAATGGAATTATCCCTCCGCTAAAACTGCCCGCGGCCACAATTGGATGGAACGCCGGGATTCTTGGCGACCAATATTCACATGCTCGAACTACAACAGTGAGCAGAGGGAGAAGCTACAGTGTGGAAGTAGATATACTATTTTAGCACAGCATAATGATGGTGTTCTGGCTTTAGGTGTTCTGATCAATATTTGGATACTCGATTATTTCCATAGGCACATTTCATTTTTATATTGCTAACACAATGTCACGCTATATAGCACAGTTGTAGCAAAAAGTATCAAAATACAACAATTTTTTAAATGAATCAACAAAGGAAGTAGGCTGTGATTAGATGTTTTTTTATATATATTGATTAGAGGTTACTTAACGGTTCTTTGCATGACACTCATGCGTAGACCAATTTTTCGATCCTTCGTTGTGTAGCGCGTTTTACGAATTCATGAAACAATCGATTCTGGCATTCTTAAAAAATCGAGACAAATTTTGTCAAGAATCAAAGGGGGGAACCTTACTTAGTATCAATGTTGTTGTTGTTTGCTATATTCGAAGCCTAGAAATTTCTTGTCCCTGAATCGCGGTTCAAGTGCGTTTTTAAGGTATTTTTTTTCTGTAGAATATATGCAATAAATAAAAGTGGAAATACTGTCGGATAGTTATATATACATATATATATACCGACTATGGAGATGTTTGTTTCGCATGAAGACATATTGCCGGTGTAATAAATTTATTCAAGCCGTAAAACCCGAGCAGCTATCAGTAGGCCTACCAGAAATAACAATTGAAGACAGAGAAAGAAAGAATGCAAAATTATCCGTAAATGAACATTGGAATTTCACGAATGACGTCATTCAAGAAACATTCACGTATCTGCACGTTAGAAGATCAAGCGTGTCAATTCTTTGTATTAATCTTTTTCTTTGCACTCAAAAATTTTTTTTACCAACGAAAATTTGAATAGGACAGTCGACAGCAGATAAAATATCACAAAGATGTTTTTGGCTCTGGTTAAAATGATAATATACGTCGGAAGAGTGTTTTATCTCATCGCTCTTTTTCAGGTAGGCAACTGAAAAACGGTCTGCTCACTGCTTAAGCCCGCATGATCTATACATCTGCATGTTAACGTAACAGCTTTTCCAAGCCGCTCGACAAATGTAGGGCCGAGGATCATCCAGACTAAGGAGAAGAAGAAAAACGATGTAAGACGTTGCGATTAGTCTGTTCACTACTAGAATGCTGTTCACTTCTATGCGGACCTGCACTTGCTTACTCCGTGTTTCCACCATCTACCAGATGTGATTGTGATTTCAAGTCTCTTGGTCGCTATAACGATTTCAAATCAGACTTCTCATCAGTAATCTTGGGAGTATAACAGTTTTGTTGGTATTGGATAAAGAAGTATTTTTTAAAACGTAAGGAACATAAAATACCTTAAATGTATCGAAAACCATTGGCTCTACTGTCATTGTGTTGAATTCTATAAGGTAAGTTTACAAACTTGTACCAGCCGTAAAAAGTATAACTGCAGTAGTGCCGTTATCGCCGATTGACTGACTAATTAGTCTCCATCTCTGATTTCATATGCCTACGTATTCACAAGTAATGAATAATTCAATTTATTCAAGAATCCCGTTCCGTCAGCTCAAATGCTCACCTTTCATTCCGCATGAGGGAAGGATATAAATATCAGGTATAACGGAAAACCGTGCATCATCCATAAGTAAACAAGATCAGATGTCAAATATTGAAGTTGGCTCTGCGATATGGACGGCCGTGAAAACTATTGGTTCAGAATTTATTTGAAAACTCTGGTGCGATTCGTTCGCGCTGCAGGTTTGAATGGGCTTCCTAACCGCAATCTCAAATATATCTTTCTCAAATGCTATTGCCGAAAGAGGAGATGCTATCTGGCGTTGAAAAATATCTAAGTATATCCTGCAGGGGTACGTGAGGATTCTGTACGTCAGCTACCTATGTGAATACATTGAGTTCGTCTAGGAGCGCTGCATACGAGTTTCAATAGATACCGCAGCACTTACTTCATATTAGGTATATATAGGTATGGCTGCACAAAAATGCAGTTGTGTATCGTACACACGGATGTGAAAACACGCGTTGAGTTGGCTGTTCATATAATAGAGCAGCGGGAAATGTCGTGTTCGGTGTTATTTTATTCTGAAGAAGTAGCATTCGTTGAAATGTGAACTATTCAAAGCCTAGAAAGATTCAGGGAAAGAAATGCGGCACACTATTTCTATACCTGAGATGTAAGCAAAACATCGGTCTAGCTGTGCGCGTGTTTTCTATAAAAGCATACGGACTAGTAAAAGGTTTGAATAACTCACCTCCACAGTTCCGAAAGGGATCTACCGATCGGCAAGAAACTCTGAGCTCGAAAAACGTACCTGAAACAAAAACATAGTCGAACATTAGTCGATTGCATGGTTAAGACCGTTCAATTTAGGATTATAAGATTTAACAAACTAAGTTACGAACGTGTTTATCCAGACATTAAAGCGAAAAAATTTGGCTCTCGATCCACGAGATTAACTACATCGTAAGTTTTTTTTTTATTTTTCACATAGAAAGCCAGGACCAAAATCGATTCGGTTTCATATTTGCTTACTGGCTTACATTTCATGGAAGGATAAAAGCTCGAGGCGCTTTAGAATTTCAAATAGAATAAACTCCCGAATGGATCACCGGAGTAGGATTATCGTGCGGTATATAATCGGTCAAATATTACTCGAAGAAAAAATTGTAAGGGACCGTATGTTTTTGTCTGAGAAAAGCTTGAGAGTCTTCGAGGCAAGTGGGTTGGGACCCTTCAAACAGTTTCGTGATGAACAAGCTTTGTTCGAAGTTTGTTCTGTGGGGATCATTTTCATGAGTAGAAGCCGAGAAATAGAGAGATTTTCGGAAAGCCCTACAGACCACAGTGTGTAAGAACCCATCAGTCCTCTTTTCGAGACAAGTGCCATAGCGGCACGTCTCCTCAAAGTGTTGAGATATTTTTCTTTGAGGTAAAATTAACCATCGCGTTTCGAAGCTCAGCCTACGTAAACATCCGTTTCAAAACGGTGTGACAGTAGGGTTTAATTGTCTGGAACAATTTTTATCGCGATTCTATCATACCGGTGTATGAAAATACAGATTTAATTTTTTTCGCCATCAAAATCGAATCACGGGAAGTAGAGTACAATTATTCATTAAACTTGTCTTTTCCTTCACTGTCACATGATTGTGCTACGATAAGACGAAGTCGTGCCTTGTCATAGGGACCATTTCATATTTTCTGAGCAATAACGGCTGGTTATAGGTATATATATATATATGTATATATATTAGGGTGGCACAAAAAAACCGACTATTTTTTTTTTGTGTCTCGTGTGACTCTCGTGTCCTTTGGAGTGAGCTCTTAAAACATCAAAAAGTAACATTTTGTCACACGAGACTCAAAGAAAAAAACAGATTGTCTGTTTTTTTGGCGCCACCCTAATATATATATACTGTCAGTTGTTTCCGGAAAAGAAATACGTTGATATTATTTCTATTTTGAATTTCGCCCTAACTGATGCTTTTGCACGATTTATAAGAAGATTCGCGGATAAAGCCTGCACGTAGTGAAGGATAAAGAATGAACAAAAGTAGCGGTGCAGAGGCAGGTGGGTAGTAAGCAAGGTAGCAGCGGCCAACGAGCACCAGAGGTAGAAAGGAAAGGAAGAGAACCAGGGTATGAAAAAAGAAGAAAGAACCATTGTACTAATTCACGACGCTAATGTGGAGAGTTTCTAAAGAATGGCGAAACAATGGAGCTACTACACCTGTTCCTGTGCTCTTTGCACTCGCCATCGTTCCTGCAATAGTGTCCCTCTGTCGACTCTTTCCGTGCCTCGACACGTGCCTCAGACAAGGACGATGTGTACCTCTTTACGCAATATGTCTACCCAAGTCCCGTCAATCTTACGCTCTTGCCATTAGGGATCCTCTTTGGCACTGCACGGACCGTACAAGTGCTGAGAGTTTCAGAGAGTTTCGATGGTGCTCGCGAACTAGCAAGAAGAATTACGGACAGTAGCTTCTTTTACAAGCTTTCAATTCGACGTTGCAGAAGGTCTTCGAGTAGTCGAGGAGAAGGAGGAACAAAAACCATAAAGATTTCGTTTTTGTTCGGAGCTCTAATTTATGCAGGGATTACTTACAGGGAACATTTCTGACAGAGTAATGTCTACAATCGAGAAACAAAGTTTTTTTTTCTGCGATATCGCAGTGACAACGACGAGGTAACTACCGAAGATCCCGAACATCAACCGAGCTTTGATATATCGAAGTGGGCTGACGGAACAGGCTAGACAAAGAAAAAAGCGACCCGACTTTAATGCAAGGAGTTGGAGTGGTGGTATTGAAGCAGGAACTTTTTACAAATTCTTTTCCAACAGTTTCTTTACTTATAGGGCATTCTAAGTGAAATCGAGGAGTCATTTGTCTCATATCATCAGATCTTTGCATAACTTTTTTTTTCGCATTGATTCCACTTCAAAAGAAGCCTAATTTTTTTTAAATAAGTTTCTCGTTACTCCTTCAGGTAGCGCGACGATCGTCTTCGCGTAAAACGGGGTGTATATATATAATATATAAGGGGAAGATATCAAATTTTTCAAGAAATGTTTTATATTTCTATTTTTTTTTTCGCTTCTGTAAGGACTATTAAGATTTGATTTTTTATGTTGGAAACTAAAAAAAAAAACGCAAAAAAATATGAGGCAGCCACAGCACACTTTCTAATTATGATAGGTATTACTAATTTTTGACCCAGAATCTGTGAAAAAAATTGTAGAATTTTAAAAATGGTGTATTTTTAGCTATCCCTTTTTTTTTTACACCAACGACGATCGTCGTGCCACCTGAAGGAGTAGCGAGAAAATTCTTTGAAAGAATGAGGCTTCTTTTGAAGTAGAATCAATGCAAAAAAAAAAGTTATGCAAAGATCTGATCACACGAGGCAAATGACTTCTCGATTTCACTTGGAATGACCCTCAGACATCAGAGGCTGAAAACAAAGAAAAAATTTGTTTTTCTACCATGACATGTAAAATAAATCCTAGAGCATTCTTCCGATTTATCGTGTCCCAACGTTGAGAATAACGTTCAGATATTACAGGATTGAAACTGTACCTCTAATCTTCCGAATAAGGTACATGCTCATTGAAATCCCAAAGGAATTACACACTACAAAATTGTTAAAATACAAACAGCTTTGTGTTATAACAGTTTGGAATGCTATTTCTTCAAGCCACACGTATAAAAGATGAGTGTCTAAAAACTGAACTAATGAAACTTTAACCGGCGAAATCTAAGCAAAGAAAAATAACAAAAAAAAAACAAAGTTATCCCTCAAAGAGGACTGGGATAAATATGAAATAACCCGTTTCGTCGTGTACAGCAAACGTCCCATCAACCGTGGAGGTTATAACTTACGTTTTAATAACTTCAAGTCCCCCCTCCTCTCCGCACCTGTCCACAGAGACGCTTAATCCCTACGGAAAGGTCCAGGAGTGCGTAGCATAGCGGTTGTCCCGACTGTGAGAGGCGGATTTGCAAGGTTTATTATATTTTTAATTAGCAATGGCATCAGCAACAGCAGCAGGAGCAGCAGGGCACGGGTTCGGAGGGTACGACAATGCCCTCAACCAGCCGAGAGGAATGGGTTGAGAGTAGGCGAGAGCGTGTCTTCGTCGAGAGGAAGTAACAAAAGATTTATACGTGGACCAGAGCGAAGCAGCATCAGCAGCAACAGCAGCAGCAGTAGCAGCACGATGCCACCGAGTGAACCTTCTCTCACAAATATTGCGGGTCTCCTGGGTTAATTCTGTTGCTACTATAGCCAAGCACCTCACGAGAGATTATCAACCCTTAATTAACTTGGAGTAGACTCGAGAGGACAGCCTCGATTTTCTGAATGAAAGAAGCTCGGAGGGCGAAACTGCGCGTTGCTGCTGCTTTTACCACCGAGCAATTGGAGTTTCGTCAATTTCGTTTTTCTCAGTAATTCCTCTTCGTGCATACGACTCACTGTGCACAAGTATCATTATCAGTAATGTGGTCATGAGAAATCGAGGTCTTTCTGAGGTAATATATAATAAATTCTAGCGAGTTTGAAACTCGACAACACACATCGATCATATGAGAACAAATCGAGATGCTTTGCTACACGAAAATAGACTTTAATTCAAGTGAGTTTAACCCGCTTCGGCAAGCAAGGGTTGGTTATTATTATGAATGCAAACCTCAAGAGCCATCAAATTAAGTGCTATTTTTAGACGTCAAATATCACGATATTCGAGATCTAAGAAACGATCGATCTTCCGAATCTTTTATGTACCCAATAATTGGAACTGCTCGACAAACTTACTCCATAAACACTGGGTTTCATCATTTCATGAAGATACCACAAAAGTACACAGACTTCGAGATCGCAATTCTGGATTCCAACATCGCATTATTTTCAATCATATGAATCCCTCGATATGAATATTTTTTAGCAGATGTGAAAGGGCAATGAAATGTCCAGAAAACAAGGATTCTTGTAAATCTGATATCACAGTAGACCAGTGAAAAGAAATTGAAAATGGAATCGAATAATTTCTTCATCGGGCGACACATTCGTGATGAATGTAAAGGTTCCCGCTTATTCATCACACGACGTTTTGGCAAGCTGCAAACGTGAACTTCTGTTACATCAGGCATAAATAAAATAAAGGAGGGGAAAATAAGATAAAAAAGTTGCGATCGAAGTACCGCTCCATGCTCGTTCCACCGTATTTGCATCCCGAGCGACTGTTTCGTGCCAGATTTTCCTTTTACTTTCTTTCATTTTTCTTGTTAGTAGTCTCGGGTGAAGTGATAAGAAAAAGGACTAGAATGAAAATAAAGATAAATATAAAAGGAATAGCCGCACATAGAAGTACCAGAGGGGTTGAGCGAAGAGGGGAAAATAAGACGAAGTTACGCCGGTAGTTCCCTTGGGTGATTGCGCAGATATTTTTCGTCTTTTCTTTAACTTCGAACGAAAAGAAAAAAAAAAGATAGAAAGAAAGAAAGAAACACGGACTTTCACAAAGGGGAGCATAAATAAAAATTGGGTGTTGAAGAATTTTTTATACTTACATTTTTTCACAGGAATGGTTGATAACTTGGTAAAATCAAGGGTGCAAGATTAATCGAGAATGGAAAAAGTGTTTTTGAAATATTAACCTGATGAATAAATTGATAACTTCCGGAATATTAATTAATATTCGCTTTCATCCGCATGATTTTATCGGAAAGTAATTAAGCCTTTCACCATCGCAAAACAGCCACTGAGCCCAATGGATACGTCTCGACGTGTTCAGTGGCAGCGTTGATTCTGTCTGCCTCGGTAATTTCGTAGCTTTTAAGATGATCGGCCACTGTGAGATAATGTGACGATAATAACAACTCCGGCATGGTGGCAGGTACGACAATGCAACCGACCATTATCCACTTTCATGCTTTTTCCCATCACCGTTGAGTACCCTCGTAATGTGATGATAAGAAAGGGAATTCAACGTTCCAGCGCCTCTTGCCCGTGAACGCTACGATTTGTTGCGTGAGATTAGAGGACCGGTTGTAGGGTGGTTTGATAATTTGAAGCTAGCTTGCATCACGTACCGAAAATAGTTTGAGCAAACAATGTCGCAAGGTGTTATTCATTCTGTACAATTTTGTGTTTCTCTAAATAAGACTTCAGCTGACGTTGAAGAGCAAAGAATGTCATCTTTTCACCATGGGATCCAGGATTACAAAAAGCTACAATAAAATTTCTGGTTACGCTGAAAGAGGTATTAAAACCGCGATAATTCGGTCGAATGACTTAGCAGCGTTCTCGAAATTTTTTACTCTCCTGACCGTGAAAAATTTCACAAGTCGACTCGGATTTCTTTTGTTTCGTCCCTCGTACCTTGTACTTGTATATAAAGGACTTTTCTTCAAAAATGAATAATGAGGCTTCTCAAGCGAACAATGTAAACGACGTACTTACGTGCGTATATACATGTAGTCAGATTTTTCCTCAAGTTGGACATTAATCACGAGGGGCACGTTATATGGAAGCGTATTTTTCACCGATCAATTGGTCGATTTAATCGTGAAACGGTGATGAATAAATGCAGTACGTAATAACAGCTAATACGAGTACTAAAATTCATACTCAGTATCACTGGATTATAAAAACGCACGGCTGCTTAGCAGGCTGCGTCCTGCATAGGTTCACGAAACTTTTAATCACTGCCAAGACCTCGAGGTTCGATTACGCGTAAATTACGTAGCATGATTGTCAAATACTTTCTACCATAGATGGCCGATAGCCAAGGTTTCTTGCCCAAGATTGTCGACGAGGAGCACTTGGGACGGTACGTGTAACCTTCCTCGAGACACGCCTGAGCCGTAAGCTGACACTAACAATGGGGCACACCGTACATACCCAGTTACCCACTCCCATCGGCGTCGGGGACATCAATTCATTGCCAATCAAGCCACGTAGAGAAAATTATAAACGGATTGGTATATAAAGCCTACCGCGGAAAACCCAGAGCATCATTCAGTTGTGAGTTTATCAGTTCATTCACAACCCCGCCGAGTCGATTATTTCGTAACAAAAAACAACGATGAAGAGCTTCGCGGTATGTATATAATATAAATAATCTACCCTATATTGCAATCTTCCTGGTACAAAGAGAAAATTTTGTAAAAGTAAATCTCTGATTTTGGTGGAGAATAATAACGACAGAGAGAAGAAAAAAGAAGCAGAATTATACCTACAAGCTTTGTTTTCGATTCGGAATGAGCGGTGATTTATGAATCGAGATCAGATCCTTATTCTGTTCCTTAATTCTAATCAGTGGCGACGTTTTTCTCAGGTTTTCCTTATCGTCGGCGTCGCGATGTCCGTCGCCAACCCGGTTGACGTCGAGTCTATCGAGCCTGTGAAGACGACTAAGGTTGAGGATGCTGTGGAGCCGGTAGATGCGAGTGTCAGAGACAAACGCACCCTCCTCGTTGGCGCCGCTCCCTACGTGGCCCCGGTTGCTTATTCGGCCTACGCAGCACCCGTGGCTTACACCGCCTATTCATCCCCCTACACGAGCTACCCTCTCGCCTATTCAGCCTACAGTGCCTATCCGTATTACGCTTCGTCCTACTACGTCGTGTAGAGACTTTGGGACGCAGCGAGGTTACTCATGGTGGTAGGATAAGTGCATGTAATGAAAATTTTAAGAGAATGTAGTTGAAGAAACAAAAACGAAAAAAAAAAAAAAACATATTATAAATATATAACGGAAAATACGAAACATCCAACATTCTTAACTCATCGCAATGTCGATATATTGTTACGTGGCATGTATATGTTATGTGATAATGCGAAATAAATGAATAATTATTAACAGAAATTCATATTATTTGAACTGACGTGATTGCCAAGGAAAAAAAATTAATTTTTGTTGCTTTTTTCAAGTGCGCAAATACCACAGATTTAGACTCGATGCGATCAATTTGACCCTTCTGATTTATATATATATATATACATATATAAGTTGAGCATTAAAGCTTCTCGAGCATTTTTCAACGAAACTGGTTTACCCAAGATGTAACGATTTTTCTTCATAAATTTTATGTGATGAAATAGTTTAGATCGTACATAGCTTTGTAAAGTGTTATATATTTTGAAACATAATTTTATTGAGATCCTTGTGGGAGGAAAAAACGAGAGACTTGAAAATCGCGGAAGTTTGGATAGTGAAAAAAAAACTAATTAACTAACTTTACACTTGGTCACTTAGTTTCTGAGTAAAGTGTGTCAAGTCTTTTAATAATAACATGAAAATGATTAAGAAGAGATATTTCCGAATGCCTATGAAGATTAAACCACTAATCGTAATTGTGATAATCTTATTTTGATCAGTGTATAATTACCGCAGTAATCACACATTTATTATAAAGTAAATGTGAATCCAGTTGACATTGAAGATATTTTTTTTATTACTAATTTTTTTTTTTTTTTTTTGTTCATGTCAAGGTTTTAAAACAGATTGACGAGTCTTGCATATTTTGCGGACAAGGCAAAGTCATCTTGGGAATACACGGTGAACTTCTTTCGGGTTTTGAAAGTTCATGAATTTCGTAAGAACAAGCGTAATGCGAGGAATGTAAACGGGTTTGAGAGAAAAGGGTTTTTTCGCTTCCGATTCAGCCTCAAAAACAACAACAAGAGTTTCAACTCAGCTTTGAGCTCGTCCTAAGCTTGCTGAGGGTTATTCGTGGAAAATAATAAAAAGTACAAAATGAGATAGAAGGTGAAAAATAAAAAAAAACGTAGCCAGGTCGCGAAATGACCTCAAAGAGTGAAATTCTGTATCAACCAAAGTGCGGTGCGATGTATTTCACAGTCTAATTACCCGCACTGGAGTATACAATAAATTGTATAAACGTGCTTAGTAATTACAGTAACTGTATTTATAATTAAATTAGGCAAAAAAAAAGTTTTTACCAAGTAAAAAATGTGGACTGATGATTTTTTTTTTTTCTTCTTTTTAACGCAGTATTTTGTATTATTTAAACAAAATATAATACAACAAGACAAGAACACTTGTCGCACTTGGATTCAAGTTTGAGAAATTTTCACCCGGCACAAATAATTTATATCAGCGTTACGAAGAAAAAAATGACCGGATTGGTATTATTTTTTTTTTTTTCTAAACTTTAAGCGAACAGCGTGAAAAAAGTTTTCCTAGTATTCGGCAACTTCGATCTCGTCAAACAATAAATCAGGGGTTAAAAAAATGTCGTATTTTTCCTTCAGGATTGTTAATACTTTATATATATCATATCGACCCTAAACCATCCATATTTGGTATTTTTCTAGCAAGCACTGATTTTCCAAGGGAACACCGGGACGTCTAAAGAATTTTCTGATTATTATTTAATTCAAAGATATAAAAAAACATTTTTTCACTTGGGTTTCAATATTTTATTCAATATTTACACGTTTCCCATTACAATGCAATTAAGAATTAATTTAGTTTAATTATTAATTAAATTAAGAGTTAATTGTTCATTTTTTTGTGAAATGTTTTTTTATATGTTTTAATTGAATAATAATCAAAAAATTCGTTAGACGTCCCTATTAAATATCAACTCAGGAGTTAAAATTCCGCGAGCATCTTATTTAAGATACAAACTGGTCCAGTGGCCACTGTGAGCACAAAAAGAAAATATTTACTAACAATAATCCATTATAAATTCGATAAAAAAGAAACAAAAAAAAAAATGAAAAATCAAATGCGCCCATATTCCACTCAACCGACAATGCTCATCTTTCGCCAGATTTTTTTTTTATACCTAAACCAACTATTTCAAGTGTAGTCCGTTGAAAAATCGAGCAATTCAGCCATGAACTCAAGATCATACGCGTCATCGAGTTTCTCACTATGTCTGTCAAATCCACATTACGAGACCTGAACAAGATATAAGTGTTAACTCGTTTAACCGTAGATGTATGGCATGAAAAAAAAAGAAAATGCTTGCGAGATGAAATAGGTAGGAATAAAAATGACAGAAGGAAGAGCATCGAGAAATAAGATCATCTTAAACGATCACCGTTACTCTCTTACAACCCAATATTTTTTCTGCAGGGGATCGCAAAAATTCTCAATGAAATCCAATTTATCGTCAATTTGTTCATCATATTGAAGTATCGTTTCCACAGACATCAAAGTTGAACTTATTGTGATAGGATAATTTCTAGGAAGAAATGATTGTCATCAAAGTGAATCTCTTTACCGTAGCATCGTTGAATATAAATCCTCATAGAGCCAGCTAATGAGGGCTGACCATACACGTGATGAAATATCACGTGTGCGATAACCCAATTATAGTATCACATCCATTGCAAGATTTATAAATGTGCGACGGAGGAACAGGGTGAATTTCGAACTTCAGCCATGCTAGCATAATGAATTTTTAAACACCTTGATTTGGGAGAGTCACAATAATATTACGAATGTTTTACCACGTAAGCAAAAGTGTTGAACTAAAATTAATCACCTCAGTAAAATTAGCTCAAGTGGAAATTGCATTTTTCATATCGATCAATGGAATATTGATCGATTTTGCAGTGATAATAATAAAGTGCGTAGCTGGTATCGTAAGAATTGAAATCTCTACTAGATATATTACTTAAATATCTATTCGAGTCAAATATATGAAATCGTTATATCGTAAGAGTTTGATTTATAAGCACTAATAACACTGATCAAGGATAGTGAATTTTGGTCATGCGTTAAAGCTTCATACATGAAAGTACTACACAGCGATCAAATTGAATAATTTAATTTCGATCACCGCTGGAATGCCGCAAGTCGGAGCGATGAGTCGATTAATGAGGTAAAAGGGTTGATTCGGTTGATCAATCAACGAAATAACCTTTGCCAACATGGTGGCGTGCCTGGCGTAGTTGATCACGCCACGTCAAATTCCATTACGCGTGCTGCATATTATATAATTAATTATTTTCGTCAAACGGTAGACGGCAGGGATGTGGTGGGTTTTAGATAGGATTCGATAAATCAATGCAACGAACCGTAAATACACGCTTGCACACGAAAATGGATTGACCAATTTTTTGGTACATTTCCCAACTATTGATAGGAAATTTTCAAAATTGGGGAGCGGATGTGAAGCGGACAGCGAAAAAATTTTGAGGGTCTGAAATTCGTTCATCTACGGCCTAATTCTATTCCTTTTTTTCAACATCTAGTCTTCAAGTTATGAGCTTTTAAAAAACTGACATAATTGAGGTACAGATTTTTTGGAGGCAGTTTTTCGAATTCAACAAATTTACAATAAATTATAAAGCATGATGGTTTCTACGAGAAATTTATTGTACTTTTTAATTATGAAATCAGATTAGAAATTTGATTTTTTATGTTTGTAAGAAACCAGAAGTAAATATTTCAAACTGAAATTTTATGAATTTCCACCATTTTTGCCCCAAAATCATCACATGGTTTAATTCTGTAATCACAATTTCAGGAACTAAAAATTTGCAACGCTTTATTCTATAATCCGAAGGCCCGGTTCTAAAAAGAACTAGTTCTAGTGTTGATTCTCACTGTAAAATTGTCAAGATTATAAATTTTCCTTCATTTAGTTAAGGATTATTATCAAAAATATGGATATAATTATACAAAATTACTTTTGAAATTTCAAGTATTTATGTCTACAGAGCTGTGATATCGCAGCAGTTTAACTAAGTATTATATGTTCTTTTTTCGAACAAACCAGCCGAATAGCATCCCGAACAAATGTTTATTTCCGGTTTTTTACAAGAACAAAAATAAGATTTCGAATCTGATTCCATAATTAAAAAGTATAATAAATTTCCTATAGAAGAATGTAAATTTGTTCAATTCAGAAAACTGCATCCAAAAAATCTGTACTTCAATTATGTCAATTTTTTGAAAGCCCATAACTTAATAACTGGAAGTCGAGAAAAGGAATAAAAAAAAAGATGATCACATCCATACCTTCTAGAAGTACAATTAGACCGAACATGACAAATTTCAGATCCTCACATTTTTTTCATTGTCCGTTTTACGTAAAATGCCCCAATTGTCAAACGCGTTTTCACGACGACATTACGGGAATGTTTGACGTTGAATGACAAGTGGGATATTGATTTGTATCAAAAATGGTTATTTACCCAACCAAGGCATATCATCTAATCATACATGATCTAATCTTATCTAGTTTTGTATAGATTGAAGAGAAGAGGCACCGTGTGAATAGAACATTTTGAATACTTCAGAATACAATCTGATTTGATAAATCTGTTTCTGATATCAACAAATTTTTGTTCAGCTGGAGTATGCGATAACGGAATTGTGAAGTGAAGATAGCGATCGTTTATTTCCTGACCGGAAATACAAAATTGAATATCGTCATCTGTGGTCGCGTGAAAAGCTATAATACCAAGCTTCTAAAATCGCAGTAAGAAGTTAAACAGTTCATTTGTAATTTGCGAAGGAACAAACATTCGCTCCGCACGATTTCGTTACAGGCAAATTGAAATTTCACGAACTGAACCACCGAGCGATGTGTGCTTATAACAATAATCCACAGGAATAAGCAAACCCCATAGAGAAGGGAATTTGTGATCAGATCTAGTCGATAGCGGAGGTGAACCGTTGCCGTAATTAGACTTCCGGCGCATCTGCTACCGGTTCCACGTGATATATCGGGGCCACGACTAGACCGCCACCCTTGGACTCATTACCTATCACAGCAAGCGAATTACAGAGGTCAGTCTGATTCTGGCTTTGGTCCTAATTAAGTAACGTAATTAAAGTCCTTCTACGCGAACGGTGCACACATGCTTCTCTCCCTGATTGCTATACATACTATGTATTCTCACACTTACCTGCCATAACGTCGAACTAAAATTTGGCTGGGTAATTTTGCAAAGCTCAAATTAGAATTTTGGAACCTCTCAACCCTTGTATTCCGATATATCAACTCGAATTCAGGTCTCATTTACCTCAAACATTGCAACTGAGGCTTCCGAGGGTCAAATGAGTCCCAATTTTTGTTCTCATTACAATCTCAAGCATCGGAATTGGGACTATTAATCTTTATTACTCGGGATTTCCCTGTCTAAGAAAGTCTCGCATTATAGGTTTCCAAATTAAAATTTCGTCTCGCGAGTCGTGAATGTGAATATAACGCATCCCAATGGGCCCACGAAATGTTAGATCTGAAAAGGACTGAGAACTCTGAAAACCGACACTGCTTCACGCAAATAGATTGTTCAGAGACTGAAACAGTAATTACAGGATTTAATCACGATTTACGTTGGTAACAATAATTTATTGCGACTTTACCACTCAACAGAACCCTCGAGGGTCGGCTGGTCGAACGTGACTGTACTCGAGCCGTTTCAACTTCACACTGTCCAACATGCCTTGTCCGACCTCAGAAAATTACGAGTATATATATGCCTGT
The DNA here is from genome assembly GCF_021155765.1 of Diprion similis. Classification (NCBI taxonomy): domain Eukaryota; kingdom Metazoa; phylum Arthropoda; class Insecta; order Hymenoptera; family Diprionidae; genus Diprion; species Diprion similis. The sequence continues at coordinate 4,531,525 of NC_060106.1, forward strand.
TCCGAAATGTGTATCTGGACTATGAGAATGGACAACCGTAGCTCGCTTTTACACTTCTCGAAAATCTACAAAGTGTATAATCGAGCCGACCACAGATATACGTGAATTGAAAAGCAACAGGATCGGATATATCAGAGTACTTACAAAGCCGACGCGTTTATCTTCCGAAGAATAAAGTTGCCGAAACAGCTTCAACCAATGGTCGGATCTATAAGTAATTGACATTCCATGCGAGAATGCAGGAGAAGGTATAAACTCCAACTTCCGAACGATCGTCCGTATTATGCGTCCTGAATATTTCTCCTGCATGAAGAGTATCTTCTTCAACTGGTGATAAATTGGGTACCACAAGATAGGGGGACCATCTCTTAAGAGTATTGCAGAGCAATTTGATAATGGATGGTGAATTCGTTCCATATCCGTAATATTAAGTCATCGATAATTTTGTTTCGCCTTTTGCATGGCAAGTCGAACGTTTTAACCAAATGGTTGCGACGAGGTCGAACGGTTGTTAGATCACCGATCAAGTTATTGTCCTGGTTGCTCAACCAGCTGAGCGAGGATCGCTTTTTCGATGTAAATCGGGCTTTTTTACTGCTCTATATCACCAGTCCTCGCATCAGCATCCCTCGAACAATGTGAGCTTCGATATTGTGCCTATACCAACATGAAATGCGATGACACAACGTAGGGAGGAAACAAGGCGACAATTCCCACCTAATACATTCGATATTGTGTGCGTGCGGGCTTTTGACACGGTTACAACGATCTTCGACGCTACGTCGACGACGTGCCGGTAAACTAGCGTGGAACTTCGTTATCGAATTTACGGGAGCAGGGTGCTTGCACGGTGGTGAATATTGTCCCATGTGCTCCGATTAGCACGTAAACATATTATGCACACGTATACATGCATTACACCGGTAGGAGTTAACAATAAATTAAGAATGCTATATTATTGCCGCTGCCGTTTTATCGTGGAGGAATTATTACTCTTCGGATTTGTTATTACACGTTGCTGGATACTCAACGAAATTAAAAGTTTCGTTGCAAATTAACGTAGACTGAATTTAAATATATATATATATATATATATGCGAAAGTATAACTTGAACGGCAGAGGTTATTGCGAGAATCGACCATAAACCGCGAATGACTGAAGTGAAAAAGTGTAAGTACGTTATGATTATTATTATCGTTATTATTATTAGAACTTTATTGTTGCTGGGAGGAGAACGGCTTCGTAATATAATCGCTCTGGAGGGGGGGGGGGGGGGGGGGCTTGTTATTATACGTTTTGAATTCGAACTATAATTGAAACTCAATCTCAATATACAGTATCTCCATATTTTCTTTCTTAAATATCTTTGTCTTCAGAATTACTCAGTCAATTTTCAGCCAGAATCATTGAAAAATTTAGTTATTTCCGATTTATTGAGTAGAATGATCAGTTTTCCGGTATTTCGCAGATTTACGTGTTTTTTTTTTCATATTCGATTATTTTACTAGGTAATGATCGCTAATTTGCCTTGAAATACAATAGTTAAGGAGTATCCCAAATTTTTTACAAGTTATTTGAATCAATAGCTACGTTTTTACGCAATGATTTTTTATGTGAAGACACCAGTGACTGTTATACACAGAATATGTGCAGCGTAAGGGTTAATCAAATTGAGTATAAGCAAGAATTTGAAACAATTACATCGTTTCAAAATCAAATCAAATTAATGGACAGACTCACGCCATGCTAGGCGAGATCTTTCTGGAGGCCGATGACATCCGGTCAGCCGGAAAAATATTCCAGAGGTGTCTCTCCGCCCCTTTCGAACGACATAGACGCTTTCAGACGACTGATTTATGGTCGCTGCGAGTGAAAGAGAGAAAAGAGAAGAAAGAAAAAGAGGGAGAGAGAGAGAGGGAGTTTCATCCAGAGTCCTGAGTCGATGGTTCGTTGCCAGGAAACTTTGCCACGCCACGCAAGTGACCCGCTGAGAATAATAAAGAAAATTGGTGGTAGCTCGACAACTTTGAGTAAGTTGTGGTGGTGGTACACCATGATTCGGTGAGTAGATGTTTTTGCCACGATAAGTCGATCATTATTCGCGATCCAAATTTTTTTTCTCTTCGATGCCCACTGAAACTGATTTACTGAGAAGTTTTCGCTCGTAACCTGATCCCCCATCGGCATGCACTAAAAAGAATCGGACATTTTTCCCAATGAAAATTCAATCGGTTGTCCGGTGTTCGAGGTTGACAGGCATACCCACCTTATTACAATAAATCATTTTGTATTATCCAATTAATTCCAGATTTCGAAATGGAACACGTGAGGTTCAACCGGCAAGATTCGAACCAACTGCTGTTCCAATTGATATGCGCCAGATTTGCAGTAAGAAGAGCAAATATCAATGCCAGGCGCAGGTAATTGGCAACGATAATCGAGCCACTATCCGCGAACGGGATAGACACGAGTAACTCAATTGCTCTAAAGCTTCTCAAATATACGCCGCTAATTTACCCGCCACTGATGATCGTTTAGGCTCTGCATCGCTTTGCTATCTACTTGATATGCCGTGTATAGAAAGTAAATAGACTCGGCGAGATGCTTCAAACGTAATTTCCAACGACTCTTGAGATCCTAGGATATAGCTATACTACGTTTAATCCACTAAACGCGTCGTATTTTCGTGTTTCACCAGCTTTGGGTGAAGCAGGATTTCATCCTTATAGACGATCATAAAATACAGAATGTAAATGCATTAGAAGTAACGTTTTCACCCCAGAAAAATATCGGAACAATGGCTAAACGCTCAATTAATATGTTGATCGTTGCTGAAACGATATTTATCAGAATATAGTCCGACTTTGAAACGTACGTTAAAATTGGAAAATTTTGTACGAAATCAGCGCTGTGAGAACCAACCAGGATACAAATGCGAGGGGGGGGGGGGGGGGGGGACTAGTCTGATGTGCGTGAATTGCTGGCACAGCCGCGATATTAACGGGCAAAGTTTGGGTTGAAAGTTTTAAAGCTGATATTGGCCAAGGCGCATGATGCATTGCCTGCACTACTTGCTTTCAGCAGCTTCATTCCTTCGCCCCCTGCTAAGTCAGGGGCACGAAAAGCAAGCAGAGTCGACGAACGGATATTGGATGATCATGATTTATTACAGTGCTGAGCTGGAGAGACGAGGGGAATCGGATCCCGATTCATTTGCACTTAAGTCGACTGATATTTCATGTTTACTAGACTGCGGAGCGACGTTTCTACCGATAAAAGATGAAAGCTGTCTTCTGCTCGACTGAAGCTCCGAGAGTTCCGTTTGAGTTTACAGAAACGGTTCTTTGATAGGTAGATGTTTATAAATGTTTTGTTCGATGATTCAATCCGTGGATCGGAAATCACCGAGTATAAAGCCGGGATCAAAATGTAATTAAGAATCGTAGGTGGTACTTCAGGAGTGAAATTAAGAAAAAACGGACGGATTTTGAAGAGGCTTGTTTATCTTAGCAAGCTAATAGGCTTACGTCTTCTCGAGGCGTTATACCGAGTTGAAAGATAAAAATCTCCTCTAGTCTATTATTGAAAGGCAAAGAGGTTACTTTTCTACTCGTCGTAGATAAATAAACTCACGGATATAATACATACGACGGATCTTACAAAAAGCTGTTAAGGTGTTGACGGTATGATCGCCAAGAGATAAATTTAATAATTTCAATTTCGTCAAGGCTACCATTGTCCTTGAAAACAAGAACCTTCGCTCTAATTGTACCTTCCGTTAGTCGGATTGAACTTGAAAACGAAATTCGGACGACGACCAACCTTCTGGGGGAGAACCTTGTTCCTTCGGGTTAGAGGTCGAGAAAAAAACTGGCATTAGGCCAACTAAAGGCATCCTTTTCTGCCCGCCTAGCAAGATACTAAATTAACGTTCCCAACTGAATCGTTCTCGCGTCAATGCGGAAGATCCTGTCTATGTGCCAAAAGTCGTCTCCAGAGGACAATACGCCTCAAAATTCACCCGCAATCGACAAGATAAAGAATAGTGACAAGATTTTTAACCAATCACTACATTCGCTGATTGATTAATTCGATTCATGCCAAGGTTGAGGCTCAGGTTAACGACAAGATATTGTCAACAATTACATCTTTTTTACATTGAGTGAAATTCGCCTTGTTTTATCGACTGCGAATGAGTAATGAGCTGCAAGTATTACGTATATATGTACATATAATATGTCCGACTAACCACTGATAAAGAAACAACGTCTATTTGGTAAAACCCGGTGATCAGATAACTTGTCTGCATCTGCCCACTTCCGTTTGATATTCAAATGTTTCTCGCAACAATCACGGCTCCTCATTCCGCTTTCTGTGCGACAATCAGCTCTGGTGCAAAGCGTTTTATTTTAACGTAATATACTTACGAAGATCCTCATCAGCTTGAATAGCCAAAATTGCTTCATAGCTCTAAAAATCTAGTATCTTAGCACTAATCCTACTGATGATGAAGTATTTGACAGTAGATTCATATCATGAAATGTTGACCTGAAGCTGACGCGATAATCGAGTTCAGGTCTTTGCTGCATAATCGTTTCACAGCTGCTTCGCAACCCCATCTATTAAGAATCCGGATAGTTTATGACGGCATGAAGGAAATTAGCCGAAACTCCGATGACACTTAGGCACCAATTCCAACTAAAGGTCTGGAAGCCTTGAAACTTGAAACCCTAGAGCCCTGCAGTGAGGGTTGAATATTTCAGAAGTATCAGAGTGGATACGGTTTCATGGGTGTCAGACGACAGTCGCTTCGTTGTAGTTTCTTGCCTTAAAGATCCGTAGAGCTTTCATCGTCGACGTAATAACTTGTTAATTGATGGACTAGTCACGAACGGCAAAGCATCGAAACTGTTGGAAATGACATTTTGATTTTATCACTGGTTAAAACAAACATAATCGAATATTCATAAATGAATGTATCGATGACCCTTTAAGTAATTACGACTTGAATTGATCGAAGAAGTTACCGATTCAAATCTTGACGGTTGATTTGACGCAGTTACTTGCATAACTGGGACAGTTGTGATTAAATTCCTCGCAGAAATACTTCAGAGTAGTTGGTCTTTTTATTGAACTCGCTTTTTAAACATGTCCTAAATTTCGTTCAGCGGTTTATTGAAATTACTTAACAACAAATTACAAGCTTAAGTTCGGAAAGCAGTTTCGTCGTAACCATTAAAGCGATAATCAACTCCAACGAGGTTTTTGAAAATTGAAATACTTGTATCACCGGCAGTCTTAGGAAATCGCAACATAGATTTGAAGACCGCTTTGACTTCCAAGAGTTACAAATATGGCAATAAGTCCATCGCGCAAGCTTTACTTTTTCGACATCTCCTGCAGGATTTACTGCAACACGCACTGAAGTTCATAGGCCCTAAAAGGGTGTACAGATTTAATTTGGGAACGTGACGTTGTAACTGAGTTGATACACGGGCTGTGAGTAACAAACTTTACCGGTTCCAGTCAAAGTGGAATTCCGCTGAAGTGGTTCCGTATACCGTTCCGAAGCAGCGCTGTGCTCCGGGTTCAAATTTTGCGAAACTTTGAACCACTTGTGGCCCACTAAGAGTAGCAGATGTCCTACGTGCACAGAGGATTCTCAGAACTTGAACGTTATTGCCGGAAGGAAACGTGAATCCTTGAAACTTGACTACAGTCAAATACAGTTAGACACGAAGTTGGGATGTTTTTTCGACTTTTGGTACAGTTGATGATTCGTTTCAGAGTCCATATCGTTCACCTTCGAATTTCAGTCATTGAAGGAAACAGGATGCAGGTATAAAACAGTTTTTGCCTATTTTCATGATTTGATAGTAACGGATATGATGAGTACTGCCACATTTCAAACACGTCGTAGGTTAAATTGTTGGTAGTTTGATGGTAAAACGAAGATTCAATTATATAGCAAGTACTCAATCAACATGACAGCAGTTGCGGGATGCGTCAGTGGTACACGAATTATTTGCCTAACGAATCAATGTGCGTTGTCACTACTACAAAGGAACCTCATTCATTATGGAACAAAGAGTGCGTAGGTACTTGACTTGAAATAAGGGACAATTTTTTAGACGGCAATTTCAGGCAAATTTATGCCGACGATATTCAACATCCAAAATTGATGTCCTCATTACAACCGTTCAACGGCCAACTGCTTTCAATCTTTCATCCAGAATTGGAAGCACTTGTCACTAATAACCTCGTTGAAATAATATATTTCGAATAAGACCAAGAATAAAATAAGCAATAATATCTTTGGGTCTATGGTAATTGACTGGAAAATGAATATTACCGTGGTCAGCAGAATCGGGTGATCAAGTTTCGACATTTCCTTTCATCGGATTCATTGAGCTAAGTTGTTTTTAATATTCAAAGTTTTCAACTAAAATATGATCAATTACGGATTCTCCATTACCAGTTAAACTTTGAAAGTCGTTTAAAGTATGACGTCACAAATTGATTAAGAAATCAATGTTGTTTGTTCAATTTTGCGACAATTGACGTCGCGGAAGATATCTGACGTTGATAATACTTGAGTATACTTTAAAGAACGAAATACCATTTGAATCAAGCTGAGGAACTTCATGGTCAAAATTGTATTAGAATAACGGACTTCAAACGCAACCTGATGTCGTAATTTGACAACTCTTTTACAAATACAGTAAATATTTGTAAAATTTACAATAATTTTTAACTTTGTAGGACTTCCGTCTGGTTGTGATTCTGTGTACTTTGCCCTCGGCAGAAATATCCGTGAGTTTTATAAACCGTGTTTCAAAAGCTCTTCTAAGTAATTGCAAAAATGTGCATGGCAAGAAAATTACCCCGGTTTCTTATCTACTAGAGCAAGCGCTTGTAAGCCACAGCAAATGCGATGATAAAACGGTTCGGTGGTTTAGCGGTTCATCCAAACATAGAGAGGATTCCACGGCAGGGTTTTTGCATCTCTATCGCAGAACCTCGCGAATTATTATCACTGAACGCGCGGATAGTAATTTTGAAAAGAAAAAGTAAAATTAATAACATCACTGTGCCAATAACCAATTCAATAAGCGCTTGTAATCACTTGAGGCGAGATACGTAAAATAAAACTCCCGTCATTTTTTAACGTCCAATTTTACAGATGCGAAACACGCATGTGAACTTCTGCCAGAGTAGGTATAAGTAAAATTTTCAGAGCAACCCCTCCGTAAAATTCAGCCGAGAATTTTCACCCGAAGAATAAGGAAAGTGTTCCAGTTCAAAACTTCTCGCTGTACCAAGGAAGTTGGGTAATAATTTAAAAAAACGCCGAATTATCACAAGCGCCAACCCTCGAGCAGCAACCCAGGCGGCTAACCGAGTCCACGCTGTCTGCTTGGTTCCACGGATGTCGGCGTATCTCTCCTCCGGGTTTATGACTGAACTTGCGAAAGATATAAAGTAATAGGTACAAGAGGGTTGGAGAAAGGCGGTTCTCACGACGCGAGAGCTGCTTACGCAACGGGGAAAGGATGAATCCCTCTTGCATCGTTCTGCTTTTACCACTTCCGCCAGCGGCTATCAATTTATTTTATCTTATCAAAGATCACTGCGAGAAATTTCTCAGGATGAAGAAAAAAAACGAATGTTGCACAAACTGCGTCGTTAGGGGAATTTTTAATATGGTACTTACACAGACATAGTTAATATAGAATCAATTTAATCTTTTTTTGCGACGTTATTTAAACTCGAGAGTCAGTATAGCGATGGATTCTTAAGTGCGATGTGATTTTTTAGTAACAATCCCCTTTCATGGGACAAAGCAGCCATGAAGGGAGAACCTTTTTTCGCTACTTTCGGCTGACAGATTTGGCGACCAAATGTGCAATCATAAAACACAATTCCCTCTGGCATTATTCTTACAACCACGTCTATGGGACTTTCCACAATTCCTTCTTCAATTGTTCTTATCCACATACCCTTTCCATGACGCGTTTCTGATACGCGTTTTTTTAACCAATCCGAAAAATCCATCAATTCTCGAAATCCACCAACCAATAGAAATGACCGAACTCATACACTCCTCCACCTTTGAAATTCTTCAAATCGTCAACTCCAATTGTCTTGCGTTTGAATTACAACTAATATTCAAATTATTACACATTATTCGAACAAATGTAAAGAACTTGGTAAAATTAAGCGCGACTCTAGAATTCGTTGTAAAAATATTGTCAAGTTTAAACAATGACGGTTGTTTGTAGTATTTGTCATAAACAAGTGCAGCGATCTATTGCAAAGTCTGAAAAATTATTACAAAACAGCAAACATCAGACCATTTTGCTTCTCTGGGATGTTTTCGAAACTTTTTTATTAATTCACGTCATGCTTGAGGCGTTACAAATTCAACAACAAGAAATAGCGACACTGTATTGCATAAATATAAATAATATCGCATAAATAAAAATGTTGTTAAAAGGTGAAACAAAAAGAAGTTAATGTAGTCCAAATATTTAAGTACCGACACTAAGAAACTCTGAATGTGAAATTTGGAATGCTTCGAGCAGTAAAATTCCGTCGATACAAAAATCAATGTATTTCTTAGATTTATTCTTCATTTATTCTTCTCTGCAAGCCTCACTATACAAAACTAGTGAATTTTCGTTTAACTAAAGTAAAATCGCGATATTCCTGCGATTTGGAATGAATTTGCAGCCATTTCAGCAACTAAGCAAAAAATAATTTTAATTACACGTGTGGTTTCGAGTACGTACCTATAATAAACTTGATTGTTGTTCAAATTTCAGGCCACGACACAAAAAGTGCCTACAAACGATTGACAATTAGGTTGTTCGCTCACCTGGAACAGAGGGAAAAACATAAAAAAAAAGTTATTACAGAGAACAGGGGAAGAGCTGGACGAGGAGAAAACTCGTATCGATTAAAACTTAGCTTAGAGTTAATTCCAGGTCGTGGAATAAATCGCGGTACATTGATACGGGGGGAGGAAAGAGAAAGAAAGAGAAAGAAAGTAAAAGAGTTTGGATTTATTTCTTCAACTGCGATGGTTCAACGATCGAACGGCGGAAGCGCCGCTGGCAGACTTTTTTGAGTGTAAACTTTTATTTTCAAAAAGATAAAAATAAAATTCGCAGGTCCATTACGCAGCGGCATTCATGCAAGGGATCCAAATGTTTAATTCACTGTCCTCCGGGTATCTAGATATCCCCAAAAAGCACCCCAGGTACTAAAACCTTGCGCCAAGTTCTTTGAAATACAAGAACAATTTACTTTGCAACTTTGAAACCACTAAATTAAGGAACCACTTGGTGGAAAATGACCAACGATTAAAAATGATTTTCAATATTAAAAGATGAAGTACAGCTCGAATTCAGTGATTTCCAAAGATTTTCAATTTATTCCTCTAGATGATGGCCTTCAATCCTGAGACTGGCTATTCCGAATTTGAAAAAAGTCAAGCTATCCACGCACGCGTCGTCATGTCGATTTTTTTCATTCGAAAGTCTTAGTATCCAACTTTTTTTCTTCCAACATTCTGGGCGCGAGACTCCACTGAGTCTCTTGATAACACACGTATATATATATATATATATATATCTCACGCTATAGATATACAATGTTCGCACAGCAAACAATCAAAGAACAACGTCGTAGAATTTTACGATGCGATCCTTTGTCGCTGGAGATATTCTTCGGCGTGTGTAAGAAGAAGAAGAAAAAAAAAATGAAAAAGAAGTGGAATAAACACCAAGGAAGCTCCACGACGAATCGAAAGAAGGCGCAATTTCACGCACACGTTTTATCGAGCCAGTTTCCTTTCGTAGAGAAAAATCCCACTACTTCCGGGATCTGAAGTTAACCGTATAATATAGTTACGCAACAGTATTCGCGATCTTAGATTGAAGGGAGAGAAAAAAAATAGCCAGAAAAAACTCCCCCAGCTAATAATTTTTACCACCCACGCGCAAAAGCTGGAGGGAAGAATTTTTTCAAAAAGCATTAGTTTATTCGTTTCAAACTGAAATCGCACGTCGATTACGAGAGTTTCTTCCAGGGTTGAGTTCCGTTAAGAAATTTTCCACAGCGGTGTCGAAATGTCCCTACCATTGGTCCTCGTATAGCGGAAATCAGCGTAGCAAACCGCACGCGAGACTCCAACCAAGTCTCGAACTTCAAACCCTGGCTAAGCACGAACGCGGCACAAGGTATAACGTAGAAATGTAGGCACAGAACCGAATTTAGACAAGAACCGTGCGGAACTCCGAAGGGGCGGGGCGGCGCCGTTGCTGCTATAAATCAAATGGCCACCCCAATTTTCCGTTACCACTATACACGTTGCCCTGTTCTGATCCACCCCGATATACGACAACCTTTCTCGCGCCACTCGAACGGCCGTTTTTCATTCTATTTTTCAACGTCTTACATTGCTGTTATTTTCAGCAAGACTATAACTTTTGCAAGTATATTTCAAATCATAGCAGGTTCCATAAATTTTTTTTTTTTTTTTTTTTTTTTTTTTTTTGGCGACACGACAATTCTTATCGCGCAGAAAAGCGAGTTGGGTGTATGAAAATAATATTCAAAATTTGACTAATCAATTTCGTTACACAATTTTCTCACAGCAAGTAAAAAGTTTTCTTGTGAAATTGCGAAGAACGGGATTTTCAGTGACGACGAAGGCTGTATAATAATAGCTGAGGAAGGCGTCGCGGATAAAATGTGTACGTATAAAAAATTATGCCAATTCTTGAAGCGAGCTAAGCATAAAAAACTGACTGCGATTTTTCGGGTGTAATTACCAGCACGATTTACTCCTGGCGCAAACTATCCGTTCAAGTTAGCGATCGTGACCGAAAGTTTTCGACTCGCAGGTGACAGGATGCCGGGTATATATAAGCGTAATATATCGCGAAATTGTGCCTCGATTCTGGGGGTTAGCGTTTGGCGGTCATGTGGATGAATATCTTAATGTGAATCTGCGTGATTTCCGGCCGCTGAGAAACTGAGAAATTGAACGCGATAATGCGGGCCAAGTTGACCGGCTTATTCCCTTGTCACACGAAATATCTAACTAGCAAGAAATTTCGTTTTCGAGGCATGGAATACGGGTGAAATATGTCTACCGAAAATTTGACTAAAAATCAATTCTACTAAAACAACTTAACTAAAATCAATTCGACTAACAATGAGTTTTAAAGAATTTGAAAAATACTCCCAATTGATAAGATATTTTTTGTTTAATCACGTGTATTTCGATCTAATGATTAGTCCAGCCAGATATATAAAAAATCGTGGATACATCAATCATAGGAATTTTATAAAAAGTTCAAAAAAACGAAGCTTTTAGAGGAAGCAAAAGAGAAACTTGTGTTTCACCCAAAATTTTGTTATAAAACTAATTTTTAGTCGAATTGATTTTAGTAACGTTGTTTTAGTCGAATTGTTCTATTCTAATTTTCCGCAAAGCGTTAAATATGCAGGCTTTTCAACTGCTACACTTGAATCAGAACAGAATGTTCCAAATTACCCGTCAATAGCCCCAATCAAGTTGGCTGGAATTACACCGCGGTATAAAATAAATTAATATGCATAATTAATTGCTCATCGCGTTATAGAAACTCAACTAATTTCCCTGTATTTTGTCCCTCATTACACTGCCGTAGTTACATGTATATACATCAGCCAAGAATTTCTGTTCGTTCAATCTGGTCGGGAATATCGAACCAGCACCCCCCCCCCCCCCCCCCCCCCCCCCCATCACGAACTTTATCTGTTTTGGGTGAATTCTGCTTCGGCACGCGCCGTGCTTATTATTCTATTATTGCAAGAGCAAATTGCCTTCGATGATTCACATACACGAGCCTTGACCATGTTCAAATAATTGTTTATGTTTACTCGGTTATCCTGTTTTGGTTTTAAACCGCTCGATGGACTCGAACGCCAAGGTAAGTCGGCTCTTCATTAAGTAACGCATCGCACTAAAAATCGAGACTCAAATTTGATGAACCGAAAGGATTAGTCACAAATTTAGAGCAAACCTTGGTAGAAGCAGAAGCTAATATTATACGTATCATCTCGAAGGAGAATAAAATCTAATTGTAAGTGTCACTGGTTATTCTGATGAATTACATTACGGCTAGTCTTGTAACACGTAAAACTACACAATTAATCTTCGCATCTAACGTATAAGATTTCTGGTCTGCCGTAGATTCGTAATTCAATTTCGGCTAAAAATTTTACGATGTTTGTTATTATTGATGGTGAATATCTATCTTTTCTACCGAAAAACTGTACAACATCAGTATGAATACATGCATTTGCATGCTGCCGAAACAAAACTAATCCAGTCCATAGTAAATGTGAAGAAATACGAGAATCAGAGTAGAAAGAAGTCTGACGAGGGGTGCTTTATTGTGGCTTACTCGCAATGATTAACAACGAAGATTTAAAATTTTACCTAAATGGTTTTAACAAATGCTGGACATTTTTTTATTCCCATTGTTAGTATCGACACATTTTATAACGACCGTTTTTGTGCAGCACAAGCGGTAATCAATAGAAGTACTTTGCAAATTCTGCATGCATATGTATTCATACAAAACAGAATAAATGTGTTCATATTGTTATAGACCGAAGCATAGGTGTTTATATATATATAAACACACATGTATTTCGCTCGTGAGTTTTGTACAAATATTTGTAAGAAATTGTTACAGTTTGGCACATGGTTGGTATTCGCTCTTCGTAGAATCGGAATTTGGGGTATTGACGTGTCAATGAATCACCAGAATCGTATTCGTCATTCCACGATGCTGCTATATTTATAAACTTGGATACAAAAATATAAGAGAAATCGTTCCTGGCGTCGACCTTTGCCAATACGGCCATGGAATACCTGAAAAGTTGACCAAAGTTTTTTTCGCATCTTTCTTCACGAAGCCTTTTGCGTCATTGGCGTAAAAGACTAATTACTTGAAATTCATTAGAAAATTAATGACAAGCATACAATTTATTGTTACACTGGTGCAGTAATCAGCTCCTGGATTTTAACTCATTACGAAACAATTATGCCTGTAAAGAAATAAAAATCAATGACAAAAAGTCCTGGGCAGAGGTGGATACGCGATAAAGTGAATGGAGTCAGCGTATAAGCGAAGCATTCCTGAAGCTAACGGTCAGACAATCGAGTAGTGTGTAAACATAATCTCTAAAATTTGTTGACAGGATAGTTTCTGAATCACAAATGTAAATAAATTTCGTCTGCATTTGCCGTTGTGAAAATAAACAACAGCTGTACAGACGAGTAATTAAAATAATTTGAAAAAATTCTTGCAAGTTTTTTAGGTGTCGTACTAACGTAGAAAAAATCTTTGGTGAAATTAAAAAACGTCATGGTCAACCGTTTAATAAATTTTTGTGGTGACGAAAATTACCCGGGGAGTTAAAAATGATTTGATACTGCGGTTTTGCACATCTGTTATCAAAGGCGTAGATATATCATTCTTAACTGCAGTCAATTGCGTAATAATTTCGCAAAATACGTAACCGCACTTCAAATGTATAATTTCAAATTATTCTAGACCGTTCAACGATGCTTGAATAAGGAAATAAGCATCTTAGATGAAACTTGTTTGACCGTCACGCACTCATTGGACACAGTTTATATAACTTAGAATAAACGGAACGTGGATTATTTTTGACGAAAAAATCTATCGGAACTGTATTCGTGAACGAGTTGTGTTAAGCATCTTATGATCCTCTGCGATGGGATCGACAAGCATAACGTTATTATCGCTTTAATTACTCGGTAATTAGGATGCACGGCAATTCAAGGATTACAATAATGATATCATAAATACGACGATTAACTGTATCGATCCTATACACCTCAAAATGATCTATAATCACAATGGATAAACACCTCAGTCTAAGTTCCGCTTAAAAATGGTCAGCGCAATTAATTCATTGACATTTTACATATATGGCATTCCGTAATAGTTTAGAACAATAATTCGTCTTCCAGAATTTGTAATTTTACGAAAGGTGCAAGTGAAGTAGATTGCGAGAAGATAATTAGTAATGCAAGCAGGAGATTTCCCGACCATTCCACCAGCGTCGTGAAGCGTGGATATTACTACGAGAGATTGTAGTTGTAGTTCTCGTTTCTCACAGGATTAATAGACCGAAGTTCTCGAACCCGAAGAATCGCGGTGTAGGCAAAACGTCTAGATGAGATATCTCCAGATGGGGTCAGCGCTGCGTCCAACTCCTGACCAGAGAGGCAAGGATTATTAAATTTAATACGGCCAATTAGTCTGGACCACCAACTAAACCAAGAGACTAATATCCGTGGAGCTGCATTTCCGAGGCTTTTCAACAGCGCGAACCGGACTTTGGACAAGCCAATGCTGGACTAGACGTAGCACCGGTTTTGCTGAACTAATGATTCTAGTATATCATACCTTATGTCAATTAATAACAGTGAAAGCTGCTGCAATTTATACGGCGCGTCGCCAAGTTTGCAGAGATGATTTGAAACTATGTCGCGAATCTGTGATTTGTACATACTTATCGTCCTCCTCTGTTCGTAGCTCATATGCATACTAAATGTAGCGCATGATACATGAAACAATGTAACGCTGTTGATGAGTAAATCACCGAATTGACGGTAGCAAACTACATAATAGAACGTCATATTTTTACTTATCTTTAATATAATTACTGCTACCACTGTTTCAGTTTTGCTCCTCAAAATCCGCAGATTTAGCAAGGCGAGCTCGTAAGTTTTAAAAACTTCCCACAAAAATCTAGAACGAATTAAGGTCCATTGACTTCGGAAAATTCTGTTGTTTTTATAAAGTCATATTTAATAAGTTCGATATTCGGTAAAGAGTTGCTAATTTGCAACTTCAGGGTTTTCTGTGACTCGATAAAACGTGATGAAGCGAAATATATGGATATTTTGCAAAGTTAACAAGATCATAGTCATTCTATAAAATGTATATGAGATAGTGATTTTTTGTCTCATTTCTTCGCTACGTGCACCTTATCAGCTTTAACTCTTTCAGTCACGGTGAGATACTCATGCAGCGTCCTACTTTAAAAATTTCCATGTCCTATCCTTATCACAGTTTATATATATATGCAATTTGAAACAATCTTTGTTACTTCGTACGACTATCAAAATATGTAAAAAATATAATTCTCGGCCAGAACTATCAAATTTTTATAATTTTTTACATTTTACATCCGCTAGATTAGATTCGCTATCCTGTATAATTAGATATGATCGAATTCTGACTTCAGATTCGTGATCAGGGCGTCGGAAAAAGCCACGAGTAACAAAATTCAGGCCAAAATATTGATTGTAAAAACATGCGACTGAAAGTGTTAACCTTGCGTTCTTGAACCTCCACCACGCTGAACACCCTCTAGTTCTAAAGTTATCCATGTTTACTAGGGTGGCGCAGAAAAACCGACTATTTTTTTTTTTTTTCGAGTCTCGTGTGACAAAATGTTAGTTTTTGATGCTTTAAGAACCTTTAGTTTTAAGTTAACTTTAGTTTTAAGTATAATTTTATATACAAAAAAAAAAATAAATAAAAAAAAAAGTTTCCAAAAGTTTCAGTTCAAAATTTGAATTTTGAAAGATCGCTCATAATTTTTCTACAATTTTTTGGTGCATTTCTTTAGATCTTTTCGAGCGACCTTTTAATATTCATATTAAAATTTCATAAATTTTTTTTCTCTAATTAAGTAAGAAAGATTCGATAACAATACACCACGACATGAATTAAAAATCAAACAAAATACTGAAAATATAGTTTTTGTAATTTGGAGCGACCTCATAAAATTTTTTTTTTGGGCCTGTCCTTTGGAGTGGGCTCTTAAAACATGAAAAACTAACATTTCGTCACACGAGACTCTGAAATAATAAAAAAAAAAAAAATATTCGGTTTTTTGCACCACCCTAATGTTCACGTTCGCTCGATTCAATAACGGAGATAAAAAGAGGAAAGAAGCTCCACGATTTGCACATGCTCGTAAAAATGTACGAATATTGGTATGGTAATCGAATTGAAGTATCGGGATCTCGGTTCAGCGATCGCGATAGGTGCTGTTGGACGTGACAACCTTCGTTGAACACACAGCTGTAATCGCATGGATCCAAAAGCCGGCGAGAACTAGCTGCTGTTCGTGTATGGCAGGATCGATATCGAGCGACTCGCAGTGACAGGGTTTGAGACTAACTGTGGTTCGGTCGTCAGGCAGGCGAAGGCGAGCAGGCGGCATGGCAGCCAGCCCAGAGCCCAGCGTGCTTGCTCTTTCCGCAAACGAAGGGTGTTCCTGGCTTGTGTGGTAACCGAGTAGAAAAATCAATAGGTAGGTATGTGTGTTAGTGTTATTTCATGCCGCCATCTGCCGCTGCTGCCTCCTCGTGCGCTACGTGGAATCCCAGCTATGGTTGTCAGTTCGGAACTGCGATGAGGTGTTTCTTTCGCAAAATAATGGAGAACGAGTTGCGATCCTGACACGCAACTTCGTAGGTTCGTGATTAGTTTGGTAAAGGGGAACCGTATGGTAAGAAACATCGTAATTGGTGAGTTAGCAATGTTAATAACAATTTCAGGTCCGTTTATAGTGTTAGGACTAAACAATTTCTCTACGAGATAATGAATCTGAATCAAGTCTACCGGAAAATCGAAGAAAAAGGAAATCAAAGTTTTGAATTCGTGGTTAATCGATTTCGTTACAGAGATATTCGATAAGTAGAGAAGTAAAAGCTTGCCTGATGATTTGTAGACTTGTAAAATCCTTTGTCGAGTTGTCTGAAAAACGTGTTCAGATTGAAAAGATGATTTAGATCAGATGCGAGATTATTGAAATTGGTTGGATGGAATAAAATAAAGAAATAAAAACAATTGGTAATCTCAAAGGTCAGCAGATTTGATTGGCTCCGCGTCGATCGACGCTACCATTGTCCGTGTTCACTAGCCCTCTATGAGCTTTCGTCGACAGTAAAAAAGCGGAAATCGATATTGTTATGATTGGAGGGATGGCAAACGACACCCAACAGAAAGGAGAGGAGACTCGAGCTATTCCTATACACGCGCGATCGAGAATTTCAGCGGAAAAATAAGACGGCATCGGATACGAAGAGATTCACTCCAAAGACTAATTCGCTTTTCTCTTGAATCTGAAGAGTCGCAAAGACACGTGTCGCAAAAACGCGCAACGTGGATAAAAATTTATTGAGTTTTCAAGAAAAATATACAAAAATGAACAACGCATTGTGATAATAGGTTTTTCATTCGTTTTACACGTATCCACAAAATCTTCGTTTAAATTTCATTTCACCATAGTCGGATTCCTCGAAGAGGTTCGGATCTTTGAACACTTAACGCGATTAAGCTGCACTAGAATATACACAGTATCTACTGAAATCGAGAATTTAGTTTCCAAGATAATTAATTAAAAAATTATTAGACGTTGATTGCATGGTCCGTCATCTACCAAAATTTAACGCATTCAAGGCCAAGTATTACGAATGAAATGTCACAGTTTTCAATAAAAAAAAATCTATCAGGTCAATTTTTCCAGGGTAGATCAAAATGTTGAATGACTTTTCCAGGACTTGAAGAGAAATTATTATCATTTTCGAAGAAATTTCAGGATTTAACGATATTTAAGAAGCATTAGACACGCTGAATATATGTACTGGTGAGAGATTGGGGAATGACACGCGTTTCAAAACGTCATCTACCTGATAGGCTTGATAGAGAGTGAGGGAGAGAGAGAGAGAGAGAGAGAGAGCGGAAGGGACTTATCCTTCGAGAGGACAATGCCCTTAGCTACCCTTCGCTTCAGCCTCCACGAATCCCCTCAGACTGTCAATGCCGCCCCTACGTCGCCGACGGCGCCCAAGGTTCTGCTGACATTTTGGTCACGTGACACCTCGCCGGGGATGCGGTGGGCGAAAGGCGAAATATGGAAGGACGGAGACACGCCGTGCACTGTAAATTGAGAGAGAAGTTCGACGGCTTTCAAGGGAGAGACTGAGGCACATGAATAGTTGATTTCTCTCGTAGCTGTACAAATCACCTGCAACGAACTCGACTCCTGCAAATCATAATCATTATCGTCGTCAAGGGTGCTTTTCAGAAGCAGGTATAGGTGCGCGAATGCATCGTCTGCACTCTACCTGCGACTTGTTTTATAGACAGGAGTTCAAGGGTGTCTGTCTGCTCGATACAGTCTCTCACAAAATTTATTCCAAGAATTAGATTACGTGGAAACTTACGTTGTTGTTGAATCGTTGTTTGGAATATAAAATTACTTTCTTTAAAGATAATGGTTAGATAGATAAGTGCGTTAGAGCTGCAAGAGATATAGAAACTGAGTAAGATGGTTGCTAGGTGGTTAATAGTTGTAGTTTGGAAATTTAACCGGAAGCTTCGTGCCCCTTAATAAGTGAGGCAAACACGATATGCTAAAATGCCAACAGAGCCCACGCACGCTGAAAAGGGCTCCACAAGGTTCCAGGCGCACGTTCGTAACTTCAGGTTCAGGGTTCAGGGTTCAGGGTTCAGCAAACGCAGGAGTAATTGAATCGGTGCGGTGTTTATACAAAAGCAGATTATGTCACCCAACAACGAAACCCGGGATTAAAGGAACGGACATTTTTAGGGAGGGGTTAAATCGTGCGTGACTGCGTAACATTGTTCTCTCGGTAACACGAGAGAGAAAGAGAGAGAGGGAGTGTGAGAAAGAGAAGGATTTTTCTATTCACGTCAAACGAACCGATGGCGTCACTCGGATTCAAAAAATACCCATCGAGACACAGAAGCAAACTAGGCAGATTGGCACGGCGGAATCGACTATCTGCAATTCCGTAAAACAAGCACGTTGTGCAGACAAACATAGATATATACCGTGCAGGGGACAATTCTATCGATTTTGGACGATGTAGGTCGCGATCGTATTCATTCAATTTATTCAGGACGCGAAAACCGCGCCATGAACAAGAAACCTGATTCAAGACGGTTTGATAAAAGGGCGGGATGATGAGCTCATCAACTCTGTGCGGTCAGAAGCATCATTAAGCATGCGCTAAATCATCAATGAAGACACCGATAAACTGCCATAAGGATGCTACAGTATTACAGTGAATGCAATATCACGAATTGGTCATTTGCTGTTACGTTTTCACCGAGGCCTTGCAAGTTTGATTGAAGCATGGCCAAGACTTTCTAATCCTTTTACACTGTGCGATACTGCAGATAAAGTTAGTGGATTGTATGGATACTAATTTTGAGGCAAGATTCCGAAGATTGTTTAACCCAAATTCCGAATATTCTTTTAACCAACATTAAATAACTTGGTAAATTCCACCTTAGCACAAAATAAGGAAAACTAAACTCGGACAAAATTATCCACCACGTTTATAATTGGATGTTCCAACAATTGAGATAGAGGAAATGTGAAATGATGAAGTCTTTAAGTCACCGCAATCGATAACCAATTCAAGATACGTCTGTACTTGTACAAACTTCATCCTCGTCAAGGATATGAACATGGGGTGGTTCGAGTTTCATTTAAACGTCTGAACACCATGTACAACTGAAGTTGCAGTCGTTTCATGTAGAAAAGTTGCACAGTATTGCGTTTCTTCAATTTCTATAATACACATCACATCGACCTCTCAAACTAATCGCGGGTGCATTGTACGAATCTACGAGGGAATGGAACATGATTATCCAAAATTCGCAACCTGGTACGTTATAGTGTGACCCTACCTTGATCAACGCCAGACTAGCTGCAGGATCCAGTGCTAATTGGAGCCTTAGTTATATCGCGTGTTTGCCAGACACTCCAGGGTTGGTTTGGCTCTTGTGTTTCACTCGCAACTTTATCAGTTGCGCCGAACAAATGCAGTTTATGAAATGCAAAAAGCTTCTCCTCGTTTCTGACGTGGTCCACGAAGTTTGGACGGATAACTCGGGTCCGTGTCTTACTTGAACCCTGTTTCTCGAACCATAGGCGACACGTGCGTAATTGTGGTTGACCCCTGGTATAAATCTGTTAACGTATACTTTACAACGCCAGTCACTTATTCAATGCTTCTTATCACTTATATTAATGGTTGCTTGTGTTTCGCGTTGGTTAAACGTTGACAAGTTTAGTGGTCGGAATTAGGTTTTACGCGCCAGTCTGGCGCGGCTAAAGTGACGATAAATGTTGGTTGGGATGTGTGGGAGATGACAGCTAACTCACTCGCGGAAGAAATAACCGTGTTCACGTATATTTAACGACCTTACGATGTATATGATATTGCGGTTTTTCACGATTCGTTACTAAGGTTTCTTACACGTGTATAATTGAGATGAAATGAGACGGATTTTCTTCTTTCTTTTCTTTTTAAATCGCATATGTAACTAAATACGTACTCGATCACAGCTGACTCTTCGTTATAATACTATTACGTACTTCTAAATTATCGTAAAATTAATACAGATCGTTTAGAACGATATATTTGTTCAAAAATTTAAACCCTGACGAAGTTGATATTTTATAAAGTGTAATAAGAGAAATATCATTATTTCCTATATCATTCAAAAACCATGATCATTCCTGTGATATAATTTAAGTGTCCAAAATCACGATCGCCGATCTGCAGGTCAAACTGATTTTCCAGCCTCGCCACAGCAAACACCGTTCATGAGATTAAAAACACATGAGTTTGGAAAAGCGACTGATATATTTAAATTCGGTTTGAAAATTGTTCAATTAATGTATGTCCTGTATCACACCATCGGAGATTATTAGGACAGAAGGTGGCGGAGTTGAGGGACGAATTTGCGAGGAGGGGGAGAAGATACGGGGCTCGAGATGGTCGTGAGAAACGCGAGATACGCACGAACAGACGAGAGATGCGTCGCGTTTGAGAGGCCGCGCGCGACTGACGCTCGTGGGGAAAATCGCGCGCCGGCGCCGCGACGCCTCGCGTCGAGGGTGTCCCCGTCACCCTCTCTGACCGATAGCCAAACCACCGCGGGCGCCGCGACGCTCGAATTTGTTCGGTGGCAATGTCTTCACCTGTCCAAGGACGTCGCGGATTTTAGCGCGGATCAGCGAGGTTTCGTTTTTCATCATTTCGCAATATTTATTCATCAAGCATCGCTGCATTACGAATTTGATTAACCCTACCTCTTTTACCTCGGTATCTCGGGGGTGGTGAATGGGGGTGGAATCGGAGCACCCC
This sequence comes from Diprion similis, assembly GCF_021155765.1. NCBI lineage: Eukaryota > Metazoa > Arthropoda > Insecta > Hymenoptera > Diprionidae > Diprion > Diprion similis. The sequence continues at coordinate 4,552,827 of NC_060106.1, forward strand.
CTAAAAAAAATTTCTCTCACCACAGGGCCTGATGCCAAAGCGCGTTAGTTTCCGTGCAGCCATTTTTAGACAGTGAGGGTTTAAGGTTTTTGCGTGAGTAAAAGTTTTGTAAAATTTGTATTTCCTTATTAATTTTGACATTTTTTAACAGTATTAATTAACCTGAATTTTTTTTTTTTTTATAATTTGCAGTGATCTGAATTTAATAAAATAATAGGTATATATGTATATATACGACAATATCAATGATAAACTTAACCAAAGTCGTTACCTTTCGCGGAATCATCCACCAGTAATGTATGATGTAGTGAGCTTATAGGAAAGGAGACTAGATGTGAAGAAGAGAATCGTTATTCACATAAATTTTATAATTTTTTAACGTAAATATTTTCCTCCAGATCTCCCAACTTTGAAATTTACCTTTTGATAAATTAGAATTAAGATTTTTTTATGAATAAAAATTTCATTTCCTGAATAATACTTCAATTCTATTGGACTTTACACCTAAAAAAAAATAACTTCTTTTCAGGCAGGTAAATTAATAGTATGTCTTTTTAAACCAGAACCAATACCATCAGGTTTATTTGAAAAAACATATGTTCGAGTGTCAATCCCTAGAATATTTTTTTTTCAACTCTTCAGGTCCGAGATTCGGATTTTGTAGTGAAATGCTCGCTCGACTCGATTTTCTATTGTTTATTTATTTTTATTTATTTCGTGACTAAATATTTTATTATTCTGACTGTCAGAATATCAAAAAGAAACCTCAAACTAGTTACCTCCATTTTTTTAGAATCATAGCTCACCCCAAAGTGGTTACAAAACAGCCTAGAACGAATTGTTCCTAAGTGGCCGACGATTGGCTAACTGAATTGAAATCCCAATGCACAATATTTTTTGAAATAACAAAAAAATTTTTGAAATCATGTAAAATCCGTAAAAATTAAAAAAAAAAAAAACAAATCAAGAATTATAGAATTGCTGAAATCAGATATGTGATCCTTTTACATTGTTCCGAAACATCATAGATCTTTGATATCTGATTTTTACCTGAAATCTAGTGTATAAAAAAATTCACTAATGCTTGATCCTTCAAGTTTCACAAAAAAAAAATTTCCATGAGATTTATAACTTGAACCGCGAGTTGATTTTTACTCATGAAAATGAAAACGATGCTCATGACAAGTATAAATCTGAAATATTTCACGTAGGCATATATATCTATAACAGTTAACGCGTGTCGGGTGTAATTCATTCAAGGGATGAAGATTAGTCGTGTAATTTGTACGGGTGCATTAGGTGAGATATGTCTTTCGATATCTACGGAAGAGAAGGTCGGTGGTGAGCAGCATGATAAATAGAGTAGATTGGTTGTCCCGTCGGTCTAGATTTTGGTTAACCTCGGGTGTGAATTAAGATGGATTCTAGGGATTTTGTTAGAACCCGAGGTGAATTGACTAGTTTGATCCAGTCCGGTGTAATTCTATGACAGTTATGGAGACTTAACTTTAAGGATAATGACGATGAATGTGATTAAAAAAGTCAGCTCAGCCCCACTTTCCTGGTGTTACAAGAATCTCACTTGGCTTGGTATAAATTTTTTCAATCACAGTTTGCGTTGGAGTTAAAGTCTGTCTCTCCGTTCTTCTACGTATATCCATACTAACGTTGAAAGAAACTATTTTATTTTTTATTTTTTACATGTGTTAATTATGTGTGTTAAATTTCTGATCTACGCGTTACTGCATCGCGTTACAAAGTCGCTGTGAAAACTATAACAGTGCATTAGATTCGTTGGCAGTCATCGTTCGAATCAATCATTATTGATGGTGGATCTGGCAAAACGTCGACAGGATCGATAAGCGACATTCAGCTACTAAATGTACAGTGTGTTAAAGTCCTGAATTGCGCGATCAGCTGAAAGAAGATGGATGAACGGGTCTCAACGCATCGTGTAAACTGAAAACTATCAAATTTCAAACTGACGATGAGCTAGAATTTTATCCGACGAAATTGTGATAATAATCAGATGATCACAGCTGTAACCAGTGACGTCATCGTCCAAAGAAAAGCGCGCGAAGCTGCATTGGCGCGAGAATAAACACGTCTGAAGACCGTGAATCAATCTCGAGTGTCATTTTTCCGATAACATAACTCGATGCCGGTGTGTCTTGACCGATGTAGCTCCTCTCTGACCAGAGAAAAAAAACCTCATCCGAGGCAAGAATAATTCTTCAAGAAAGTGACGTGGGAGTAGGAGAATAAGTGCTCACTTCCGTAACAATTGTCGAGTGTACAGTCCCTGTATTAGACGACTGGAAGATAAAATTGTCAATTCAATTTGGTGCTTGAAAGATTTATTTTTCCCCAGAGTTTTCAGTGCCCAGACAAACCACGTTATGCCAGGTTATGTTGGAGTGTCTGATGCTCGCGTATTTTTGCTCCGATCCACCGATAGAATAATTTGGTCGATTGAAACCGAGCTGGCAAAGCTGGAATGGCTTATATAAATTATAGAGATTGGTAGACGCGATGGTCCCTCGAGACTGCGTGGCCTTCCAATGTTAAAACAGTTTTACAGAAGCTATGGAACCAGGGTGAGACCAAGAGCGAGATCAGAAAACTTTTCGTTGGTACGAATGGAAGGCGAATATAGCTGTAGAAGCGTGGAGTAATGAAATATAACGATGACGACACGCGTGCGGAATGCGTCGATAATTATACAGATAAGACACTCTCTGTGTCTACATTAACCGAGGAAAGACTCTCGCGGGTAAACACCGTTCGTTCAATAAATTGTAAAAAAAACTTCCTCTGACATCTGCCGACGCGAGTGTCATTCAACGTGCGAGAATTACTATACTTACTAAAAGCAAACAAGTTTTAAACCTCGCGAATCAACAAAGAATCGAGGTATCTCTGGATTGAATTGTACATACGTTGATGTTCGAATCCACTGGCGCCGTGGAGGGCCTAAGGGCTTCAGGTTTCGACGTGTGGGTTGCAAAAGTAGCGAGTGACTTGAGAAAGAGCAGAAAACCATATCTCGCCAATTTACGATGTTTAGAGAAAGAGAATTCTGCAGTCCTCGCTAAGCTAGCTAGAAATTAGCGGGAAAGAAAATTCAAGACTTTTTCTGTAAAGAAGACGAGTGTTTCTCCCCAGAAAATGGCTAACCAATAAAGTAAAGATTACTCTCTCTCTCTTGCCTCTTTGTGTTCGTAAACAGGGCCTACATGCCAGTTATTTGAAAAAATCCAGACTCAATTAGAACCAAATTAGTATCAGGTCAGCAACAATTATCCACAGCAAATATATCACGAATTCAGATAATTATTAAATATCGAAATAAACACTAATTAGTACAATGTGGTTTCAAATTTATTAAAAAACCAGTGATCACACGTCACGTATATGTCCATTGACATATGTGAGAACCAGTAAGCTCTCAACGATTGACGTGGAGTGAACAAAGTGTCTTAGTAATCTCACAATCACATAGAATTCTATGGTGGATCCCTACTTTGAGACTTTTAACAATTCATAGACTGTGTGGTTGTTATGGGAGGGAATCCGGCGCAGCATTGCTTGAGGAGGAGCGCTGTTTGAACTGTGAGATTATAATCTAGTCCGAGGTGTAACTGGGGCAGTTTAATGCACACCTGATCAAACAAAGGCATGCACGGGTGTTTCATAAGCTGATTATTAAAAGAGACCGCAGTTTAAAAGCAGATTATCGTTTCTATTCAAGTAACAGTTCCTGCGATAAAGATTGAAGCCGGTATCACGGTTATACACACTGGTCCGTGGTCTATTTTCTATTTATAACAATTATTCCACGCTGTATAGCGCGCGCATTTTTTACAAACTTTATAGCCTTACGATATAAACAGCGTTGATAAATATATTTGTGACAATTTATGAATGTTTTCTTATGCTTTGAGAAAAAATCCTTTCAACAGAATCCGGAACGGCCGATCGAACTATTATAATAAAATTTTCGTGGGATATCATAATTGCTTCCAGATCACTATTATTCAAATCACTAGCACATTGTTGTTGACGAATTATCGGACCTATAAATGGAATCGTGCTAGATTGTTTTGAGCATCCAATATGAGTGTCACCACAATGAAAATAAAATAAAAACTGCAAAAACAATTTATGGAAGAAGAAAAAAAAGGTCGAGTTTATACGATTGAGCAGCATCGTAAATATCGCAAGCTTAAAATTGAATAAGACGTCCGTCGAACAAAAAGCTCAAGCTTCATAAATCGTGGAGAAGTTAATTTATGTACGAATGATACAATCTTCTTTGCTGTAGCTTTCACAATTCGATATTTGTCATTTTTAAATGCTCAGAACTTTGGTATGTATAGTATACATTAGGGTGGCGCAAAGAAACCGACTATTTTTTTTTCTGAGTCTCGTGTGATAAAATGTTAGTTTTTGATGTTATAAGAGCCCACTCCAAAGGACAGTTCAAAAAAAAATTTTTAAGAGGTCGCTCCACATTTTTTAAAACGTCAGAAATCGTCAAAAATCGATTTTTTTTTTTTCACGTTACGGTATAATTTTATAGACAAAAAAAAACAAATTTCCGAAAGTTTTAGTTCAAAATTTGAATTTTGAAAGGTCGCTCATAATTTTTTTTCTCAATTTTTTGGTGCATTTCTTCAGATTTTTTCGAGCGACCTTTTAATACTCATATTATAATTTCATAAATTTTTTTTCTTTAATTTAGTAAGAAAGAATCGATAACAATACACCACGACATGAATTAAAAATCAAACAAAATACTGAAAATACAATTTTTTTAATTTAATTTTTTTGACGATTTTTGACATTTTTAAAAATTTGGAGCGACCTCTTAAATTTTTTTTTTTTGAGCTGTCCTTTGGAGTGGGCTCTTAAAACATCAAAAACTAACATTTTGTCGCACGAGACTCAAAAAAAAAAAAAAAAAGTCGTTTTTTTTTACGCCACCCTACTATACATGCATCTAGACGCCATTCACCCTGAGTGCGAAGACACGACGCGTGTCGTTAGCAGACCTCGACTATCTATCATCGTACTATCGACGACACACGTGCTTCGACAACTCGCTCAAAATTCGTTGCGATTATTTTTATGGCACCTGAACCCCACAAAGGAGGTTTTATTTCGTCGATTATAAAAGTTTAAATCAAAATATTCAAAAACATACGTCAGGGTACTCTAATACGTTTAATTTATGATGATTCCTACATCCTTGATTATAAGAAGAATCATTCGTCGCATGTAACGGAAAAAACATACCTTCTGGTGAAAAATTACAAATTTTTGTAAGGATGATACTGTGACGAAGAGACAATACTATTTTCTTTTCATAACGTCTGGCCACAAAAACTTGTCTTTTCGAGTAGAACATAAAGGAGCAATTGAAATCCGACCAAGGGTGAAATTAGCTCTCAAAGCCGCAATTTTGTGTCTTAGAAAGCTTCGTGCAATGTGCATGGTTCACTTGGTGCAACATCAATGAATTTTCCAGACAAGAGTCTGAATGTACTCCCGAATCAATAAAACTGATTACAATATTCGATACGAAAATGCAAATACTTTGTGCATCGGTTACTCGTCTCTCAAGTTCCCGGGGGACGTATCGACGTCCCTCTTCTCCGACGAGCTGAGGACTAGAGTGAGGAGGTCATTAAAAGTGGCAGGAGTTGTTGAAATAATGAACAGACTCGATTGTTGCTACAGGCTGGCACCGCGGGGTCAAAGACACTCGAGGGGTTGGCGATAGCGAGTCAAGTATTACTTGCACACGCGAGATGCAATGTCTGTATGAAACGACGAAGTTGTTGTAAACAACGATGTGTGCTTCTCTGCAGAGTGAAGCAAGTAACCGTGTTTGTTTATACCCTCAAGTTTTGCAGGACATACTTCAAGGGTTTGAAAATTCGCAACCAATCACTAAGTGTGTTGACGTTTAGACATGGCAATTGGAATTCGCATGCTTCTTAAATAAAGACATTCTGCCATCAGTCAAACAATATTTTCTCTAAGTCATATATCGTGTGTCATAAAATATAGCCTCGAATTGTGATCAAAACTGGGATTCGCATTCGTGCCAGGTATTGGGAGAATCGGTGAAGGTTGCGAAATGAAAATTCGATGGACAGCAGGTTCGGGAACAGCAGCTGGTGTGGAATGAATATGCAATTACGGTTTAGCCCGGAGTGCCAAATAAATTATAAGCCGTTAAGCCGATGATGTTGGAAATGATCATGATACTACGAGTAACGCGAATTTCACGTTGTGCATAGTCATGCTATGCTGTCACTTGCCTACCGATACCTGAATAGTCACCGATAATATCGCAGTACGAAAGTGAAGAAGAGTATGCACGAGTATATGAGTAAGAACCTGCATATACCGAGAATCTTCGGATGTGAATGTTTGCTTTATTGTTTCTCCAGAATTACAATGAAGTATAAGAATTTAGGGATAATTGAGATTCTGTAATAGTCATTCCCATAATAATAGGAAATCGTTGTACGTCTATATGAATTATTATAATCTTGACTAACAAGAGTAGTTAGTACTATATGTTTAGAAAAAGTATTATTTAGTATTAGAAAATTAGCAGTATAAAATATTGATAAGAATAAATAGTAAGTTTTCTAAAAATAACTCTGAATGTGATTATTTTTACCAACATAAATTGTAAAAATATTTGAAATTTGGATATTCTGAATAAGAGCGCGAGTTGAATTAAGAAGCACTTGAATTTTCTGAAACTGAAAATTCGTGGGAAATTCTAAAAGACTGTACGAAAAATTTGAAGAAATGCAGGTTATTGAAAATGAGTCAATGAATACGTCATCATCTGTGTTAACAAATACATTTTATTTTATTAAACTGTCAAATAGAAAAAAAGCACGTATACGAAAAATTGCCAAATATTTCCGAATTGTTCTGATTTCAGCCGATGACCAGACTCGCCGTCACACCAGTTTGCACCAAATTATATTATGCATTCATATGATCTCACACATGTGAAATGCAAAATAATTTTCTAAGAAGCTCTGTGTTTTCAAGCAGTTGGCATGCAAAATTGAAATTCCTAAGTTGTATAAAAGAGAGATGTAAGTATTGATCGAAATTTAAATTAATATGCAAATACGTAACACCTAGTGATAACGTGAATATCACATAAAATATCGACCTTTTTTTAATACGAAGCTTACTTTCCTTATACTGTGACATATTCGATCAATTGGTTTTTGAATGTTAACATACATTATTGTTATATTACTCGACCAAGCTGACGAAATACTTAAAATTACCTTAAAATTTTTCACAAATTAATATTGTAAAAAAGTTCTCCAAGGCATGATCTATAGATCTAGACGATCAATGTTCGGACGGTGAACTTTGCCCCCTGTCACTTCTGGCCGTCGTATTTTTTCCGCACGACATTCAATCTCCTTAATGGACTTTGACTGAACTTGTATGTCAAGACGCGAAGAGCCCTTGCAGTTTCACGAGGGTAAAAACAAGGACAAGTGTTAAGCGTTGAGTTTATTGCACCGCATGAAGTCCGACGATAGCGAATTGCCAATGATCGATTCGAGAAAGATTAGAATAAGCAATTAATTCATTTCGAACGACTTCCTGACGCGGATAAAGCGCAAAGATTCAAAAAGCCGAGAAAACTAGACTAGCAAAATTACCTTCTCATCGCCATTGCGAAAAAAAAAGGTATACATCCCAGAATTACGCGTTACATTTTTTTCCCTGTTCTGCTCAACTCGATCCATTTCTTCGAGGAACTTTGAGTGAAATTAAAGTGTAGCGTGATACGTATGAGTCAGTGAATCGTGGTTCGAGGCGACGTTAAATCACGAGGATTTTGTTATGGGTTTCTTTCCCTATATATGTAATGTATAAAGCAAGTGAGAACACCGTATTGGTATCGATTCAGATTTCCTCCACTTCACCGTTTATACTTAAGTATCTATAATGCCTGCCCAAGAGGGTAAATTAATATTTCAAATATTTCCCTAAACGCAGATCGCACTTTTCGAGCTGAACGTTATAGCCCAGAATATAAAATCTCGCGAGCCTTGAGATCAGCACGTGAAAACTTGAGAAAATTCAGACTAATGGATCGGGATGAATTGCTGATGACTTTTTTGTTTAGTGCCGAATGGTTATGTGCACCGTTAAAATCTTTTATGTAAGGAATAAGAGAAGAGTATTCTATATCTGCTTGTATAAAACAAATGAAGCTAAAAACCAGAGACTTAATTACGCATTATGTAGTGGATGTCATGCCTATCTGTAGACGCATAGATAAGTCCGTTGAGGATAGGAAACTCCCATTTGTTTGTCCGTTTGGTTAACATAACTACGCCACCTGTCAAGGTAACTCGTGACAGATCACCCTCTAACCATCGATGCTATGGGTGTATAGTAACGAATTAGGACTAAATATAATTACGAATTAGGAGTAAATATGCATAAGGAGGTGCTGGAAACCGTAGAAGAAATCCTTGTCATCTACGTAAACGTAACGCTATTGAACACCATAATATATATATAATTTTACGTGTAGCTCCACGTCTCAATACTCGGGCAGGGTAATTCATGGTAAAAACGTAATTTTTACACGGATAAACATACGCCAACGTTGATAAAAAATAGTCAGAGTTTGATTTTCCGTAAGAAAATTTCATCTCCTCATTAACTGAGTTCCGTAATATTAGGGAAAGAAATTAACCCTGCACAACGTAGGATGAATGGTACAAAAAACAAAAAGTTTTTCTCCAAAACGCGTACGGAAAGAAATTATTAGCACGAAACTCTTAAGCAGACTGTTTACTGTATCCCAAAAGTTGAATTTATGGGATAATCCACAGCGAAGGGCAGAGTTCTCGCAGTATTTATGTACAGAGCTTTCGAGGTTTAAAAAAATACGAGGAATTTTCGCTATACATTTTCACAGAAATTTTTCATCCCAAAATTTTTTGCGTGCAGTTTCACACCGAGCGCAGTTATTATCCGAAATAAATCCAGTTGAATAACCGAAGTTATGAAGGACGGAGTCGAAGATTCGTATCACAGCGAGCCATGACGACGGATGCGAAAGTGTGGTGCTGAGAATTTTCTATCCGTTGGGTGGAAAAACGCAATGGAAGGACTATACAGGACAGGCAAGACGTGGTCGAATTTCGTTACATGTTCTTTGCGCTCCGACGCCTCGCGACGCTGCGACGCGACGCCCACGCCAAAGTCTTGCCCGAGACGTTAGAAGAGAACTTTCCGAGCCATGTGCACCTTCTCATTGTCATGGCAGGTCCTGGAAAGGATTCAAGAGGTTATCTCTCAGCCTCGTCCTCTTATTGTCAGACTCTACTTCTGGTGAAAAAAGTTACACGATAGTGGCGGAGTGTCGCGCAATGTTCAAACAGCCTGCGAAGCATCTAAGAGGGTCAAGTTTATGAAGGCAAAGGTTTCACGACACGTTGAAAGCAAAAAAAAAAAAAAAACTATTCCAAGTCATATTCATTTGTGAGTGCAGTGACAGATATATTGCTTGCTAAAATGAGTCTCGCGCGCAATGTCAAACGAAAAGAAAAACTTGATGATTGAGTCCAGATTCTGGCAGTTGAACACCGTAAGGTTATTGTTCGTAATGTTCCATACTCATCGCGGTTGAGAGCCAAAACGCTGGCACTGCAATAATTGAATTGAATTACACGAGCGATGGTCCATTAGAACATAAGCGTTGTGTACGAGGTCAAATTATCGGTCCACTATGAACAGGATCAAATTTTCCGAAGATGCAATCAGGGTTGAGTAAAACAGCGCAATGAAATGTCTGCCCCAATGATCTATAATTCTACAGCATGATAAATCTTGATGACGGCTTATCATAGAAATTTAAAAGATTTCAAAGATGGGTACATGCCTAGGAGACGTTGTACGAGGGTTGATTCTGTAGGACAAGGAACTGGAAATGAGCTGTGAGGAAACTGCAGCGCGCTGATAAGACTTGGATTTTGGAGTTAATTTAGTGTGAGTAACTGATTTCCCTCGAATAGGAATCATCGAATGTTTATAATCCGACAGGCGTACGTATCATTGACTCGTTAACTATAAATATCCATGAAAAAGGTCTGTTCTCAGAGGCTCAAGAGGCAAAGGTGGAAATAACTATGACAGTTTCTATAAGTTAACTATCGTGGAAAGTAAATTAAGTATAAAATGTTATTACAAGTACAAAGAGGATTTGAACGATGTGCCGTTACGCTTACGTCTGCGACTCGTTGGTCAATAAATAAAAGTTAATAGAAGACATCTCGCATGATGATGAAGTATAGAAGGAAAAAAAAAAATATATATATATATATATATACTAAAAGTTAATAGTGATTAGAACAGTAGTTTGCCAATTGAGTACAAATAATTGGTCCAATTTTAACGTCCCATGTTATTAATTGCTACTTCGCAAATTCCAAGAATAAATTTTTCGAGTTATAAAATTCAACAGTAATAGTTAGTTGACTGGCTCGTCGATGAGTTTTCTGTTCATTATAGCCAATGATGTATGTATATCAGTGAATTAAGGTAATGATTCATGACCTAAGGATGACTTTCGTATACAACGGAGAGCCGTAAGACGTCTTATAGACGTCTGACTTGATTTTTCCATGTTCTTTTATTTCGAGAAGAGACAGCTCTCTCGGCGTTGGTTTAACGTAAATGAGACTAGACCGGCTCGCCGTGTCTATACATATGTACGTGTGTGTACATCGTAGCTACTCCATTTACCGCAACAGCGCGAGTAGTAAGCCATTACGCTATTTTTCATCCGGTTCATTAGATCCTGCGCTAATCTGCACAGGAAGACCATGCAGTTTTATAAATTTTCTCTTCAGGTACTAAACGTAAGGAAAAGAATAAAGAAACCAAGTAAAGACGGCACGTGCTGTTCATACAAATTGAGAAAAGCAGATCGGCGCTAGAATGCTCAAGCAATATGGTATAGGAATGCCACCAAAGGATAATAAGATTTTAGAGACAAATCGAACCAATTTCAACATCGATTTTATCACTCGTTTGGCAAAACGTTCGACGGTTTTCAAGTTCTCCAGCAATTTTCACGAGCATTTCTTCGGTATTAATGACGTTGTCTCTGATCTTTGACCACTGACGCTTTATTTCTTGCAAAAAGGCGAGTAAGGTGGATGCAAGTCAAAGTGATGCCTGGCGCTTTAAAACCGACGAGCCCTCGTCCGTTTAGGACTGTTGAAATATATACGTCATTTATATTTCTTAGATAAAAATCGTGGAGTATCGACCAGCCTCGTATCGAGACGCTCCAAGGATTGAATAAACGCCGACACATTGGAGCCACCATCGGTAGAAAAGTTTGAATGTATTTATCAGATAACCGATGACCTTTTTAAAAGTATTTCTATGCAAACGTCGACCTGTTTCAACTAGACCTACTCAAGTCCTAGGGGAGAAAGCTTGCCATCAATTGCATTTTGCGGTAGACACCCACGTTGGAGAAGAAAATGTGATGCAAAGACTGGGAAAGAAGAGTAATTGGATAAGAAGAAGAGAAAGGAGGTAAAAGGGTACAACAACAAACGCAGCCTGCATGCATCCTCTCTCAACCTTCTGCACGAGCATTGAGACGGAAAAAAGCCGTATCCACCATTTTTTTTCTATTGTTTTTCAACCTCAATTTCACGATACAGGCATAGAACGCGAGTATTCTACGACCTGACTCAATCCTGCTGTCACTTGTTAAGCCAAAAGGAAACGAGGAGCACGCTTCAAGCACCTTTTCGTTTTACTCTTGTAACATCTATATTCATTCGGAACTTCTCCGATCTATCAGACGTACGTCACATATTGAAATCACGTATTGAAATCTCTACCCGATTTCAGCCACCAGCCACGCTTTATACGAGTGTCGATAGCACGTAGACATCGAGTACCTACAAAGCACTCTACACTCAGCGTCAGCATCATAAATTCTGATTTTTTTTCGACATTGTGATTCATCTGCAATGTTAGTGATACTGAATCTTGGAATACAGCGTGAACCCCAATAAGGTATAATGAATGAACATATGATGGTTACTTATCGAAATCAAGATCATCTATCAGAATTCAGACAATCTGTAAAATACGTTTGGTACCTAATTTTCAGAATAAACTTCTCACTATTTTAGATTCATCTTCCTGAGTTCAGGCATCAACTATTTATTTAAACTGGTGCAAAGTCTTCTGAAAGTCATTCACTTTATCTTCTGAAGCGTTAGGTTTTCATCGGAGTCTTGTGATCACGTTTAAAGATCTTAAAACTACAATAATCGTAGAAGTTCAGTTAATTGAATTTTAATAAATCTGTACCATGCTCAACGACAAGGCGTAAAATTTTGGCCAGCAATGTACCAACCTGTGAGTCTGAAAACTAGATGTCGAATCTGCGGGTAGAATCGAGTTAAGCCGCAAGGATTGATGGGGACTAGATACCGGTTCGAACTTTAACCTAGGAGAGATGCATCTCTGCAGTTTGGGGTCTACGTGGTCGGAGCTTAAACTGACCACTTTTCGAACCACGCGGATCTCGCAGCGGTTGGTTAGCCTTGCAAATCCTTGGCGACGAACGACGTAAGCCCGGTGCAATTTTCACCGATCGCAAATTGAGTTGGAACAAATTTCCATCGTCATTGATCTCGGCGTCAAGACCGGAAGAATTTCAGAACCTCGAGGTAACGGAGGAGATGAAAGTGTCGAATCAAAACGGCTACGTTTCTTTTTGAAAACCCAATGGTCATCTTTCAGTGCTTGGCACTTACTGCCAGCTGCAAGTTGGCATTAATATTGAAGCCAAGATGAATAATTTTAAACGGATCGCAGTTCCTTTGACACGGGACAGAATAAACGTCCTGAATTAATTTTAGGAATGAAAATGGCGCCGCCATAGGAAAGCGAAACAGACACAACGCACAGGCATATATCGGCATTTGTGACCCGCACCTAACTTCGTAAGCTTCTTAACCCCGCCCCGAAATACCCTGGCTGACCAGTGCCAGACTTTACAATATCCCTGCAAATTGCAAGAGCAGTTACGTCGGTGTGTTGGAGGGCTGAGGTCGCAATATATATATATATATATATATACACAATTTCACAATCCAACGAATCGAGAAACCGTCGCAAGCTCATTTTCTCGAATGGTGTGTGGGGCGTCGGACGAACTCGACTTCCATCTATCTAAATTCCGTGTTGCCTTTGTACATGAAGTTCGAAATTTCACGGCTAAAAAGTTTGTCGAACTTTAAGGTCGTGTTCTCTCGCTGCCATTGCAACTCCTGAATAAATCAGGTGCGTTGAGACTTCGAGTGGCAAGAGGATCGACCACCGACAGTTGCCGTTCCCCCAGTTGTGTTACAGAAGTGATCCGAATCACAAGTCAGACTAATCATGAAACCCTTTTGGCAGCACTTTGGCGAGGGTCCGCGGACCGTTGTCAAGGGTTTAAACCAAGGGATGTTGAATCACGATTTGTTTGCAACCGACGCGGTACTAAGATGTCTTGTGATAGATTACTTGATTGACGTGAGAGGTTCCCCAAAATTACTGTCAACAACTCACCAAAAGGTCCAACTTGAACCCTAGAAGGATCACAGAATGATCGTGTTACGACGTGAAACTCATCTGAAACAACAAGATTATTGCGTTAATTTCAATCGTAATTAATGGAAATATATAATACATGTATATTATATATGTTTCAATGAATAGATGGCAGACATTTTCGTTCTCCATCAATCTGAAGAAACAAAACATAAACAACTTCAGCGCATAGACGGAAATCAGCTGCGTTTGGTGGTAAGTTCGAAGCTTCGAAGCAAATATTTTTCCCCGAGCTCTACTAATCGAAGTTAAAGCCTGACAAATTGGGATACAGGGTGAACGACATTGAAACGGCCGGGTAAAAAGCGTAAAAATCGATTGTCGATAAACTTGCTGGTGGAATTAATGGCCGATGCTTACATGTATACATATATGTGAACACTAGGGTGGCGCAAAAAAACCGACTTTTTTTTTGAGTCTCGTGACAAAATGTTAGTTTTTGATGTTTGAAGAGCCCACTCCAAAGGACAGTTCGAAAAAAAAATTTTAAGAGGCCACTCCACATTTTTTAAAACGTAGGAAATCGTCAAAAATCGATTTTTTTTTTTTTTAATTTTCTTGGTACGGTATAATTTTATAGAGAAAAAAAAAAAATTTTCGAAAGTTTCAGTTCAAAAGTTGAATTTCGAAAGGTCGCTCATAATTTGTTTTCAATGTTTTGGTACATTTCTTTGGATTTTTTCGAGCGACCTTTTAATATTCATATTAAAATTTCATCAATTTTTTTTCTTCTATTCATTAAGAAAGAATCGATAACAATACACCACGACATAAATTAAAAATCAAACAAAATACTGAAAATACAATTTTTTTAATTTAATTTCTGACGATTTTTGACATTTTAAAAAATTTGGAGCGACCTCTTAAAATTTTTTTTTTTGAGCTGTCCTTTGGAGTGGGCTCTTGAAACATCAAAAACTAACATTTTGTCACACGAGACTCTAAAAAAAAGAATAGTCAGTTTTTTTGCGCCACCCTTGTGAACACACATACATACATACATACTGTTTTCTTCATGATCCTTGCTATTTAAAAAAATTTAATAACATCAATAAACATATAGATTATGGAGTAAACTTGGTGTAATTCACACGAATCAATATGAAAGTTCTAAATTTCTAGATCTTTTCCAACAATCCTATGACACAAAAATATTAAAATTCTTTCTCTGGTTGAACGAAAAGATATCGAGTCACATTACTAGGAATTCCATCGTTTGAACGATGAGAAGAAAAACTGGAACACAGCGCGTGTAATGATCTGCGTATATCCGAAACGTCATCGCCTCCCTGATGATGACCAATTGATCGAGCAGGGGTGAAATGCACCCCTCAAAGCAGCGACGCTAGGCTAGCGTCCCGGTCGCCTACCCTTCCGATCATTGCAACCCCAAGTATAGACCGAGATCCGTGCGCTACTTGCGATTCAAGTCATGCGGCACCCGCTTCATTAATTAATAAACACTCCCCGCCATTCTCCCGCTATCTTGGCTTCCTTCCCTCGCCTGACTTTATTCCTCTACCTCCACCCCCCTCCGTTGGCTCCTTTCTGACGTAATCCCCTCGTTCCCCGTAAATGATTATCGTTATTTACGGGGACTGAACTTTGTGTAAATATAAGCAAGCTCGCAGAGGTTTGTCCGTTGCCTCTGTAAAGGGTTGTGCGAAAAACTTTCTTTTATTTAAGACAGGCTCGTAGTTACGGGGTGTGATAATAATGTCGGTACTTTAAACGTCAACGATGTCGATGATGATGACGATTTTCACTCAGGATTTAAGCGTTTTCGTAAAAAAAAACGCGTGCTTTCGACACTGTTGCTCGGGGCAGTACCGCGATTACTTCGTCATTTCGAGATTTGAGGTTCCGAGTGAAAAGGACACTGTATAAGCAGTTGCGAGATTTTAACGGGCTCTTTGCAGAGTGCGCCGATAAAGTGAAAGGAAACGTTAAGGCGAGCCGAAATTGGTAGGGTGACGAGGACTTCGATATTGGGACGTCCCTCCTGCTTCGTCTTTATCGTCAGAATATTAAAGCGTCAGCAAGTCGTTCGGGAGTGGTTTTATACTATACAAAACGCTCAAGGGGCTGACTCAACCCCAAAAAGATGGTGGGATTTTGTCGCAGCGATCTATAAATCGCGTGGGAGTCGTCAAAGACGGAATTCATTCTGGTTTGACATTGAACCGCGCATGTTCGTTATGGAAAAGGCACGTCATACCGCGATTAGCAAGAATTCATCCATATTCACCCACCTTGTATGTACGTACGGGAGAACTAAAATTGAGGAACAAAAATTGGTTCTACTTGCTCGTATCGGTATATAGGTACATATATTATAGACGAAGCTGAGGAATAAAGAGTTCGCGTTCCTCAGGGAAGTTTCCCAGTTTAATCGATGGTAAGTCAAACAAACTAGCTTAGCTTTTGGCAGTAGTGAGAACGAGCCGGGAGTCGGGTTAGCTCGAAGGAGCTGTGATGGGAATAATCAATCTTTCGGTGGCCAGGAGGAACGGTGCCTAGAAGATGGAAAAGCGTAGGCGAAAGTATAGCAGAGGAAGCAGAAGTTGAGATCACTTCGACCGACGAAGTTGCGCTCGTTATTTATTACCACCTCCAGAAACCATTTTAATTATCTTCTTCTTCTTCTTTTTCTTTTGCTACTTCTTCCTCTTCGTCTTCAAGATGACGTACTTACTGGCACTTTTGAGAAATAGGTTTTCTTTCTTGTTGAATGATTAAGTGATAAATAATTAAACGTTCAATAATCAACGGCTCCGATAATCTGTTTTCATTGCGAGTAGAGATTTTATATGAAGAAGAAAATTGACTGAAATAAAATTATCCAACATTTCGATATAAAACATAGCAATATAGTTTTTTCTAAACGTATAATTTCAAATTAATTTTTTATTTGTAGCTGGTTGGTATAATTCGTTTGAATACTCAATTTTCCATCTTTTTTAAACAGTTCTTGCTTTTTTGAATAATTTTCTCGCAAACAACACTCATTCGTTTAGGACAAAACTACGTAAGATTATAGATGAGACATAATCAGAAGGAGCAAAATTCTCGTCTTCGATCGATGAAAAATATCATGAGAAAGGATCGGTATGATATACGATACATATTTTTGATGAATAAAAAGTATATTTATTCAATGATATCATCATTAACAATATCTGTGATATCCGTAGAAGTGTAAAACCAGTAATTGTAATTACGATGGCAATACGCGTGGTTTTATTTCACAAATTATATCCGTAACAATTGCTATATAAAGTGCCGTGAATTAATACTTAAATACTAACCAATTCATTCACGCAGGTCTGATCGCCACGTGCCCGGAATTCCAAGGGTAGTTTCATTGAGATCAATCAGATTAAAAGCTTCACCAATCATCGTTTGCACTATTTAATTTTTTTTTAAACACTAGAGAAAAATCCCAGTGTGATTATCTTATTGATCAAATTTGTTGTGTTATTCACAAATATATGAAACTGTTTTTGTTCTTTCTATAAATAAACACTGAATTGCAGTTGAATTCTCTGTTTTCAATGCCAACATTCTCAGCCATTTCCCACACGAGCGTCATAATTATTTTTTAATATGTTATATTGATTAAATGTATACTCAAAATCTAAGCTTTTCGTTATTTGTACAGCCTAGAATTATTCCGTGAAAATAGTGTCTTGAAATCTATTTTTTATTTATACAGACGCTATTAAAAAATTCGTTATTGAAAATTTCTGTATGAAACTTCCTAGACTGTATTAAAAGCTTTGTTCGGATATGCAACAGTGAATTTACCATACATATACTGTTTATTCAAATTCAAATGACTTTTTCTTATTTTTCCTACAAGTTTCAGTAAAATCAACAATTTCCATTGCAAACTTAAGACAAATCCGTAGTAATTTACGTAGACGAAAAAAATGTGTAAATTTGCAACTTGATTTTTCAAATTGAAAACTCTTTTGTACATTAAATTTTTAGTAAACTATAACAGTAAGTCAATTCAATTGAATAAGAATTCAACCAACCGTACTTTCATCGGTTCAGCCAACTTGCTCTCTTAGCAGGTAGTCTATAAACACACTATATATCACGTTTCCGATGCAGATCAATGTGTCTGCTGCAAACCATCGCGACGTGCAGCAACTAATTACCAAGCCAAGCAAGTGCTCAAAGCACATCAATAACGAATTCCAGTTCTCGAATGACGCAATTCAAACAGAATATCAGTGACGAATAAACTCGAATTTGGAACGATTCAGCCTGAATATTCAGCAAACACGTGTATAGCGGGTGCATGGTTCATTGCCCATTTGCATTGACGTCGACGTGACGAACTTCCCTGTGCATGCTGCAGTAATGAGGCCCAGCCCACCCTCGGCGTGCTTTTATTTTCCTGTTTTTCCCCTTTCTTTTTCTGTGTGTGTGTGTGTGTATTTTGTGTCGTGTTCATATTCTCTCTCTTCTTTTCCTCCGCCTCTCGTTTCGCCAGTTTTTCTTTCCCTGTGCCCATTGAATGGAGGTAAAATGTTGACCGAAACTGCTTCAGGCTCGCCGAGTCTTGTTTGCGTTTGTATTATACCTGCACCAGCCTATTTAAAAGAGGCTGTATACTGTTTTTGGCGTCGCTGTTTCTTTTGCACCGAAATTTTTGTGGTGCGGAAGTAAATGCTACACCCAGGCTTTCGGCAGGTTCACATTGGAAAAAAAATTTTCCTCATAATCACCGCTGTAGCTTAACGATACTTTTAACGGACTGTCAAATTTTTGAAAATAATTGTGATTGAGTGACTGAAGAACTTTTCAAGGGTTTACCAATTATAATTTAACATGATTGTATATACTATGATTTTTTTAATTTAACGATTTAATCCAAAAAACACCAATTTAATACGTGAATAAAATCCGAAAGCGTAGACCAATTTTCACGAAATTTTTTTTCTCCAAGTTGGAAGAATAAACTATTCGTTTCGCGTATGCAAATCCAAAAAATCTTTATCCCTTGTTAAGATAAGAAATGAGAAAAAGGCGTTGTGATGATGAAAAAAATTGGTAGACAAAAATGTTCGACCTAGTTTCCATCTGAAATTGTTATTTGAAGTTTGGTTCTGGTATTTTAGAAATTCTCCTAGATTTTATTTACATAATATCAAGCGTTTCTTGTCATATTAGAG
Source organism: Diprion similis (assembly GCF_021155765.1). Taxonomy (NCBI): domain Eukaryota; kingdom Metazoa; phylum Arthropoda; class Insecta; order Hymenoptera; family Diprionidae; genus Diprion; species Diprion similis. The sequence goes on from NC_060106.1 coordinate 4,571,720, forward strand.
TTAAAACATGCGCATCAGACAGGCTATGAAACAGTAAGGTAGGCTGCTCTAACAATAAACAAAGTTTCACCGAAAACTAAAAACAGGCTATATGACCTCAACTTTCACTGATCAGTAAACGATTTTCTCCCACTACTGCAAATGTGATGCTTTAGGTAAGTTGCTAATTTAAAAAAATCCGATTCAATTCTGATTTAATACTGATTAACCGTTGGCTAAAATATGAAATTCACATTATTAACTTGACGCTTATTAATTTCGATTAAGTTCTCGATATCATGTACAATCAAATGTCGTGATAATGAACTTTCTTCATGATGTCCTGAAAACATAATTTTAATCTCAAACCGTGCGTTTTGACTCTAATATTACAAAAAAATTTTAACGTCATGTCAATAGAATCTAGAAGAATTGCCAAAATGTTAGAATCAAATCTCGAGTCACAATTCAAGATCGAAATTAAGTTGAAAATTCCTTAATATCAATTTTTTTCATCCTCACGCGACTTTTTTGAAGCCGGTTTTTTACAAAGTCAGTATCTCTCAGCAAGAAAGGAAGATTTTTGGAATTTGATAACGAGAAACAAAAGGTTCATTTTTCTAATATCAAAAAAATAAAAATAATTCTTGACAACCGGTCAACGAGTTTACATTTTATTCACGTTTTAAATCGATCGCTTTTCTTTTTTTTGGTCCACCCTGTAGTTTTTTATTATACTGCGCAAACTTTGCTTGATATATTGCTCGAGTGGTAAAAATAATTTGAAAAAATCGATCAAGTTCAATATATTTGACATCATTACGTGAACTAATTTCATAAAATTAAATTAGAAATGAAAAGTACAAATACTGGTCGGATATTTGATGGTAGATATATATAGTGATGAATTGTTTGTACATGTACACGTGTACATAGATGAAATAGGTGTTTTCGCCAACCCGGCGGCCACGTTTTCTGTGAAATGAATTCAAGGTGAACCTATGTAAGCCATAAATTTAATGAAACAACGAATCAAAAGTTAATATGAACAACGAATAACCAGCGATAGTAGCAAAAATCGCGTTTCGCGTTTGAATCAAATTCCGCAAGTAATAATTCAACGAATTAAACTCATGACGGACATTATACCTAATAAAACAGAGGCAAGAAATTTCGGTTTGCACCACGAAGAAGCAGTCAGGCTGCAGGTTGCAGTGAGTGTGATGCCGACGAACTGTTATGATGGTAGATGAGAAGGACAGGAAGAATGGCGTGTATGAGGCTGTATGTTAAACCTGTACGAGTATGCTCGGTGGGTGTGTAAGGGTGTCAAGGGTGGCGGAAGGGGCAACAAAAAGGGGCAGCAGAGGGCGGTGAACGTGAAATCGATAAACCAAGATGGCGGCGCACAGTGCCGCAGAATACCGCATCCACGGAACACCACGCATTCAGGGTGATTTCCTCCCTCGTTTCAATGACCGTAACGATATCACTGCAGCGCGATACGTCACATGCAAAATATTGCCGTCGGGCGCCGTCTCCAGGAGGATATTGAAGCGTCATTACGCAATAACTGAAACATCGAGAGGACCTTCCGGCGACTCGACAGATTAAAAAATAATATGGCATGATTTATTGGATCTATCGGCTGCTTTAAGCTAACTAATTAATAAGCATCAAAACAATTGTTCGCAAGATCATTCTATGTGGTAAGAACTTGGCAAATTTGTGCTGGAATTTGACAATATGTTGTGAATTGTAAGAATTTCATATGAGAAACAGATATACCGGAAATAACTTGCCGGAATTGCAAGTACCTACGTAAAATACATTACAATGTCTGAGGTATAGAAAGAACAAGAAAGAGGGAGAGAGAGAGAGAGGTGAAGAAACCGACGAAAGGATCATCCAAACAGCCACGTAAGTGAGGATTGTCATTATTTGTGGGTTAACCGAAGACGAGCTGCTGTCTCCGTAATTTCCGTCGATGAAAGACCGTTAATAAATTATTGTGATCTCCTAAACGAACAATCTAAACCCCTGCGCAAGATGTAACGGTGTCAATTGCGGTTGGATTAAAAACTCAAACTGATTTATATGTAGTATTAGGGTGGCGCAAAAAACCCGACTTTTTTTTTTTTTTTTGAGTCTCGTGTGACAAAATGTTAGTTTTTGATGTTTTAAGAGCCCACTTCAAAGGACAGTTAAAAAAAAAAATTTTAACAGGTCACTCCACATTTTTAAAAACGTCAGAAATCGTCAAAAAAACGTTTTTTTTTTTGTTTTATTTTTTTTCTCGTTACGGTATAATTTTATAGACAAAAGAAAAATAAGTTTCCGAAAGTTTCTGAAAGAATTTGAATTTTGAAAGGTCACTCATAATTTTTTTTCAATTTTTTGGTGAATTTCTTTAGATCTTTCGAGCGACCTTTTAATATTCATATTCAAATTTCATAAATTTTTTTTCATTAATTTAGTAAGAAAGAATCGATAACAATACACGACGACATAAATTAAAAATCAAATAAAATACTGAAAATATAATTTTTTTAATTTAATTTTTTGACTATTTTTGACATCTTAAAAAATTTGGAGCGACTTTTTTTTTGAGCTGTCCTTTGGAGTGAACTCTTAAAACATCAAAAACTAACATTTTGTTTTAGGTGGAAATTGACTGCTTTAGGGTTCATCCAGGGGAAGCCTTCAGTTTTAGAATCCTTATATGAAAAGAGAAAAGAAATAGGTTACTTTTAGGGAAATAGGGGACCCACTATGTAGCCTGCATTCGACAAAAAAAATGTAGGATCCGCAGCAAACTTTCAGTGATAATTATGTAACCAGACGACCTAAATTTTGAGGTAGAATTAGCAGCAAGCTACTAAATATGACAGTCGATTTTCCTGATTTGCCGCAATGCATTGGTACGATTAGGGGATAATTAAATTACAACTGAGTGCGCCGTATCTCTGTTAAACCACTCCAAACTCGAGAGTATTAAACAGTGTGGAACCACCAGAAAGGAGAATATTCACAAAGGTCAAAGCTGGAACGATAAAGTAACTTTATAACGAAGCCGTTTTTATCCAGAATCTTAACTTGCAGGTTAAGATATCAGACTTGTGATGAAAATTGACTATTTTTAAATAAAAAAAAAAAACTTCATGTCAAGATTCAAATATTATTTACCGAACCAAATTAAATGTTGGATTAAGGGGTGAGGATGATCCGAGAAAGCGCTCACACGATCAGCCACAATAATAATAGATATTCCTCGTACAGTCGTATTTCAATTTCTTTCTAAATTCTTAACAATTGTACTGAATATAACGTATCGTCGTTGTGACAGTAGTTCAATCTCAATCTCAATTACGATATAACGAATTATCGTACATCGAATCCTGTGAAAGGACATATATAACATCAACACGAAGATTATCTAAACCAGGGATTATCTAAATCTCATTATTCTCGACAAACTTCATATAAGCACACTATCGTAATTGTATCGCGCAATGGACGTTATTCTTAATCGCAAACTTATTTAAGTTTAGTACATGTACGATTAGTTCGTATAACTATTCTTATCTTGAAACATTCTGTTCAATTTCACTTCACTCTCTCACATAATTTAGCTTCATTTGTATTCCAGAATTTGAATTTGTTAAAATGAAAAGCAAAGAACCAAAAATGTTATTCAATATAAACTATATTTGGCTGATCGGCGAATTTTGAATGAATTAATTTGATGAATGAATGCTTAATAATCTCGCCAATTAATATAAATTTTTGTATTTAACGTGCAATTAATTTCAATATATCTATTTATAAGCTGTCAAACTGTACTAACATCGCTTAACAAATAATCAACACAATTTCTCACTTTCTTTATCGTTGAAAATATAACAAACCACATTAATAATCACTTGACAAATAAAATCGTTACATATTCTTCATCATTCCAAACAGGTTATTCGATCGTTTAACCACGGTACCTCAAGAAGTAGTTCCAACTTTTTGCGTCCAACCGCTTAAACCATTTATGCGATCGTACACTTCTAACAAATTCAATCAATTTCGGCTCGTATGCGACAACCTCTTGGCTGTTTGCTAGAAAGATCAGAATTCGGCGATCCGTTCAACTGCATGGTTCGTGGACTCGGGCGAAACTCCTCGTCAGGAGTTATCCTGCAGGATTTCCCAAACCTCGGGATTATCTTTTGGCGCGCGAAATGTTCGATTAGACTGTGGATGTACATGTACAGTAAAATGACCAAATTGATTTGATTTTTTCGTATATTTGCCGAGTTCGTTCGCTATTTGTGTAACAATTTTTAAAGACTGAAAAGAAATTTTGGTCCATACGAATGCATTGCTGACTGTCATCCTGAAAACTTGCTGCAGTACGTAGGTACTTGTGAAAATTTTCAATGTTAATTAAAGTGTTGTTCAACTTTGTGGAAACGTTGTTTTACATCTTGAGGAAACATTTCACCGTGATCTCTTTGGTCAATATTTTACTTTTACAGTGTTTATTATCCTTAAGAATCTTACCCCACTTTAGAAGACGTGAAGTAATAAACTTGACGGTTAATCCTAACTGTGCATAAAGCAGCAAATGTTGTTGCAGTATTTAGTCAGTGAGAATTTTCGCTTCAAGCTGTATTTCCAGCCATGACGAGTTTCCACTTCCGCTGTAGGTATAACAATTTGCGAAGCGCTTGCACATAAGACGAATTTAATTAAACAACGTTGATGAAGTTGCGAAACAACGTAGCACGATGTAGTTTCCTTGCACAGATTTTCAGTTTCCGACAACCAGGACAAACGAACGATGGTTACTCGGTACATTTTTTGTCAACAATTATCGTATCGATTTATTGTAGCTATTACAATTTTTTGTTCAACAACTTCTTCCTATGAAAGTAACATTCATTTACCGAAGAAAATACAACTTTGTGAGAAACGTTTGTAATAACAAGAGAGTTGCAAGAACAGAGATTAGAAGGTAACATGTGATTACAGTAAAATCATGAAAATGAAACAATTGCAACTTTCAGGAGAGTTTTGGAAGATGATCAAAGGAGTTTGACGACGACTAACGGGTTCAACTTGCGTGAAAATTTTTTTTTTCAGGAATGTCTGCTGGTGTTCTGAAACACGTGAAATCCAGTTTCTCATAGCGCATGAAGAGAGCGGCCAAAAGTGTTGATTTACGACGCTGTCCATAATCCAACGTGTTACTGCAGCTCGAGGCATTCCGACTGCGGTAAAGCGCAGTGCTGCAGTTGCTTCAAGCGAATCAAGATTCAAAGCGACGATGAACGGACGTGAATATTCTCAACACTGTCTGTAAACTGCATTCGTGTGTTCATACATATATACGTGATTATCGACTGAACACGCGTGCTGTGTTCCGAAAGATAAATCACAGGATAAGTTGAAGTGCCATCGCTACCCAGAACAAAGTTGAAAACATGAACTGATCCGACATATGTTTTCAGAGAATTTTTCACACGGATTGTCGTGATAATTTGAAAACCAAAAAAGAGAGAGAGAGTTTTGCGATTTCTGATCAGAGAAAACTTGCGTCGTTTGTTTGATATGAACAAAAAACGTTCGTCACCTCTTCCAACTCCTCAAAAATGAAAAAACTAAAACCCAGGGCGAGAAGCTTGATCGAAATTGAAATTGAATGTGCGACATAAAATTGCCAGAAGGGGAAGGACGACTCATTCGCGGAATTTCGTAATTATGTCTAAAAATATTTTGGGATAACCCCCCCCCCCCCCCCCCCCTATTGGGGGTGGATTTCTACGGTATATCCATCCGGAAAGTGAGTAAACCATGATTCATATAACGTGTAGGAATTTCGGCGGAATCTGGACTTCGACCAGGACCAAAAACCACAAATCGATGATGAGGCAGCGGATACCATGGCGACCCGAAGATTTTTCTGGTGTTTTTTTTTTCTTTGTGGGCCGATATTACAATATCTAGTGAGATTATTGTGTGGAGTTAATCTCTGCGCGTGTTTCCTTGCCACAAATTTACGATCGATGTTTTTTGGCAGGAACCTCCCTTACGTATCTACGTCTATTTTTTTTCTATAATCTTTCAACGAACGACTGATCAAAGGATTCCGAAATTACAGCTGTTTTTTGCTGATGCGTGAAATATCTGGCAGAATTTTTAAATTAGTTCTTATACGAGGATTCGAACTGTACGGATATTGGGATATCCAAATTACTTCGATGCGATCCTTCACTTACGAAACTTCAAGTCCGGATAGTTTGAGTACTCGAATAGTACGAGTTTCATAAACAATTTATGAAAAAATTTGCAAACAAATGACGTTTACACAACAAGTTTAAGAAATTGCAATAACAGTTGTTTATTTTTGCATCAAAGTTATATAAGATAGTGAGTTAATTGTTGAATTCACACCGAATGTATCGCAATTTCACTTTGCTGTAGAGAAATGGTACACTTGCTCAACTTCTGCGCAGAAAATTCGTAGTGAATGTGCAAAAATTTTCAAGAGTAAACATATAATACCTAGTAGTTATATAACTAAAACTTAGCTCTAATACTTGTAGTACAACTATCTTAACACGAACCCTGCGCGGCAAATCGAACTATTCATGTTATTAGGATAGTTTCAGTATCCAAATACATCAAGTGCTCGAACTATTCGAATAGTTCGGACAAAAAAGTGGTAGCTCTAATTTTTATAGGCCCTAGCAATGCTGGAATCAATAACGATGTTGAAATGAGCAGTCTTATCGTAACGAAACATTAGGAAAAAATTACTATTTTCTAATTTTGACAATGATTTTTTCAGGTAATAAGATTGAATAAAATGATTACATTTTGTTTAATCACGGTTTACTAAATTTCAAACAGTTCCAAAATCGCGAAACAATGGTTTTTCCTCAGCATGAATCGTTGCGGTAAAGTGACTACAAACTTCAGCATAATAATCATCAGATATTCGATTTTAGGTTTGTTTAGCAATCAGGTTACAACAACATCTCGCGTTGTTTGTTCATACTCGTAAAGTAAGATAAGAGAGAAAAAGCGTAGTCGACACTCGAGTTAGGTATAAAAAAAAAGTATCAGGTTCGAAAATGCGTTGATAATAAATTTTGAGAGACAGTGATAAAATGTATAACTGAATATGTAATATCCAATGTATAAGTGGCACATTGTGTCCCAGCGGCTCAACGCGAAACTCAATAAGCGGTAATTGGAATTGTTAACACGCAGGAGTAGAAGAGAACAATAAGGCGGCGCGCGAGTCTCTCATTCGATGTCACCCGAACGTATATGTGCAAAGACGTTCGAGGACCTGTCGCATTGTCAAAGTTGTACGTACGTCGTGTTATTACGTTAATTAATATCATCCCTACCTCATGCCCTGCAATCCACCCCAGTTGACTGGGAAACGCCATAGAAGATTGTTTTCGATTCCGGATTGCGTTTTGTGTGATTAATTGAATGTGGATCCAGGCGAATAAAAAACGTGGTGTATTTTAAATATATCATAAAATTATAAGGATTATACCTCCAGAAGTTCCCGGGGAAAAAAAAATATTGCAACAAGGAGACGAATAAACGGAGTATAATAGCAAAAAGTGAAAAAAAATGAAGTTTTTATGCCACTTTAACAACCGAGGTAAAAACTAACCGTGTAAATTTTTTTGTACCAGGGGCTTGAACTCATTACAGATTTTAATTAAAACGTTAATATTCCTGAAGGCAGTTTCGGCTACAGGATCAGAGGACAAACTAAAAAGTTTCCTATCCGGAACTACTGCGATATGCAGCTTTACAAAGCTGAGTAAAAAAGAAGAAATACATAACTTCCTCGTTACCCTGTACTGTGCTGAATAGCGGAAGGTATAGCCAATTACAGTGAACGTTTCTTTCCGACGAAACCCGGTGTTCAATAGTTAAAATATAAAGTCCCCTGCAGCCCTGTTAAGTGTAATTCGGCTATATTCGAGTTGCACCGCGGTTCGTAGGTGATTAAGAATTAACAGGCGAGAGAATAAAACGGGTAGTTAACTGGCCCTAAAGAATTAGCAGCGAACTCTGGCTAGAAAAAAACGACGAATAAAGGCCAGCGAATAAATGAGAATTTTGCACTCGATCTAACCATGTTGCAAAAATGCAAATTGCTCAATCTGAAGCCTAGAAATATTTTCTACACGACGGAAATTGACTGTTTTTTCGACTCTTTCTTGTTGCTTCGAATTCGGAAAATTGGTTTTACTGTATACGTGATTCGTGATGTTTCACTCACCGGATTAGAAGACGGAATCCACATCAGTCAATATCAGGATTTTTTAATGTCTGCAACAAAAGTGAGAGAAAATCTGTGATTAGAGGAAATTGCAGTACTTTGCTGTGGGATAATCGGATCGCATTCCAATTAACGGTATATGAAGTCAGCCAAGGCTGCCAAAATCTGCTGAAGCTTCTTTGGCGACTACTTTCGGGACGCTGATCACCCTCTCGAAGAGGAACGCGCGGGTATCTGACACAGGACGAGGAATTATTACTCCGGTGGGCGGACGGGGTTTCTCTGTGTAGGCACAGTGTTCCAGAGAGCGACTTTCCTTTGTCCCGTGAATCTTTTCAAACATTATTTTCTCCCTTGTAAGGGGGAAAATCCGCGGGAATATTATCTCATATTTTCCACTGCATAGTATTTATATATAATATATATAGTAGTTTTTATAAGCTGCATTCTCCACACTTTTTATATCGAGTTGTGAAAGCATGAGCCTGCAGTAAGCTTCAACCACAAGGATCGCATCATTAAATTTTTATACATGATATCTTCGCTGTGGTCGTCTCTTGTCTCACTCTGATGACGATGATCCAAAATTATTGGCTTTTCGCTACTCTGCTTATCGTCAGCACTGCAGAAATATTAACGAATTTATATATATTCGCAACGAAATGTTAGAATGCAATAAGTGGTAACCATTAACGTGATTGCGTTTGGGGCAATGCAGTTGATTGACGTAAGATTATTAACAACAATTCAATGTATATGAGCAAAGCAATTGATAAAAGATTGAGATTATTATTTGTTAACATGTCATTTTGGCTTTGCATCAGCCACAAAAAATTTACGGAAATGTACATTTTAAGAACCATTTATATGAAGTTATATCTGAAAATGGGATTCGAATTTTCATTACATCGTGCAAACATGTCTGGGACTAACTTCTGATGGGAGAAAATAGAAAAATAAAACTACGGGCAGCGAGAAAATGTTGTTAGAATAATTAAGTATGGAAAAAGTATTTAAGCCGCGATAATTTATTCTTAAAAAAAAAGTATAATGGAACGAATTTCAGTAAAATTGAACTACAGAACGAGAACTCTTTGATTCGTTGATTTTTAATTTTACGATAGAATGATATAATATTTGAAAGAAAAAAATCGAACCAATATGTGATATAATTAAAATAGTAACGGCATATTGCAATAACAAAAAGTCCAAAAGCCGTACGCTTAGCATTTGATTTCCTCTCTGTATAGAAGTCATACAAACAACGATATCGGAAAAAAGAGAAAGCGAAAGCGAGAGAGAGAGGGAAAACGAGAGAGCAAGCAGACACACGGACTTTCGAGGTCTGAAACAATTGAAATATTCATCAAGAATCCACTTTGCCGGGAGGTAACGAACTCGATGGAGCAATAAATAATTAACGAGTGACCTGTCTCTCATCGCAGAGGTATGGGTAATGGGTACGTGTATGCATACATCTGTTACACGTCTGGGTTCGCCACGTAGACATCGTCATCTTCGAGAAGCCACGGTACTGATAACCGTTCCTCCTCGTCTCTGACTATGCAAATACAAGCTCTATATATATATATATGTATATATATATATATATGTATACCTACGTCGAATTCACCCTCCGTGAAATTCGATACGGTTTATGTAATGGAGAAAAAAAGAACCAAGGAACACAAATAATGCCATGTTTCCATCGCATCTCCTATTCTGTGGAGAAATTATACATTCATTGTATCTTCATAGGGATGAATCCTAAGTGTTTGACAGTTTGCTGTGTAAAAGTTGAATGCTTTAACTTTTACAAGACGTCTACGTTTTCATTGTGTATAGTAAAAATGAAATACGAAACTCCAAAATTATACCCGATAGTTTTGATGAAACAAATTTTAATTTTACCTCCTGGCTTATATTAAGGAGAGGCCAGTGAAATTTTAATTATCGATTGAAAATTGTCATATCGGAAAACTCACCCACCAATTGTTAAAATATGCTAATATAGACTTTGAAAAAAAGCTTGAGCTCTCTGGTATGAATTTTTGTCAAAAATGGGCAGAACCACCTTATCTATACGTCAATGCACCCTTTTAACATCGGCAGGTGCAAAGAGTTCAAGTATTTCCATCAGAGTCAAGTACGAATAATAAAAAGAAAATGAACGAATGTCGCTAAATTTCTCACCAATCTCAGAAAAAAAAAGACGAAACCAACATTAAAACCCAATTTGGAGCCCATTGTGCGTAGGTTGAGGTACATATAGTGAAGGAGTTAAGAGTGGAAAGGGTGTGAGTTTAGGGTTGATGTGAAAAAGAGCGGGGAGTAATATGACGCTTTCCTAGAGCAAGCACGCAATGCCCTTCAACGTGACGCGACGGTAAGGTGGGTCGAAATCCACAGTTATCCGCGCATCACAGCAATTATTTAGACTGACGTCTGAGCGAGAAAGGTCCTCTAAGCGCGACCCTAACCACCAAAACAGTAATTACTGCCAGGTATTATGGGGGATAGTGGAAGATGAAGGGGCAGGTTGTGTCCCACTCACGGGGTATATTGGACCACCAATGCGTTTTCAATAGACGGTAGCGGAGTTCGCATCATCGGGAAGAGCGATATATCCTGCTAACAATAAGATGAGTTTCTCTCCGGCTGATGTATGGCGAACAAAAATGGTACACATGAGAAAAGCTCAGGACGTTTAGTTCTTCGACGTTGAGTCAATGTTTTCATTTTTATTTATTTTTTTTTTTTTTTTGTCCTTTTTTGGTTGTTTTTGGTACTTAACACTTCCGAGGCTGTTGTTGATTTCTTTAACGATTAAACTTGTTACTAATAAAAAATCATTGTCCCACGTTGGTTGTACTTTTTTATCATGTCTATATTAGGTATTAAGCGTAAGACTACAATTTTTCACCCGGTATATTCAGCGGAAGAAACGACTTCGTCAATTTGAATAGAAATTTGAATGAAAAATCAAAAACGTACGTAAGCCAAGAGACTTTCCAGTAAATCTCTTGTCCAATAAAATGGAAGAAAAATGAGATGCTGAAAAGCATGGAAAGACCTTGCGAACATTGCGGTGAAAAATGTAAAGCAGGATTTTGATTGCGACTGTCAAAACACTTAGGAAGGTTTTGCGTTACACATACGTCCCCACTCTCACACGCCTACTATGTACTACCAGAAATGTAAAATATATGTAGCATATACAGGTGCACATAAGAAAGAGGCAGGTAGGTACCTACATTTCAAAATGGCTGCGGATTGGTCGCACTGGGAAAAATAAACTGGCTTATTTGAATCTTAATGTGGTGCAGTGACTGAATGTGGAAGCATTTCCATCTAAAGTACGTCCGGAGAATCGATTTAGTTTATTCAACCCACCGCCTTTCAAACTTCTTCTCAGTTATTTCCTGTGAATGTGAATTTCCAGTGAATACCACGAGACAAGTATTCCCGTGGCAGTGGTAATTAGGACCGTTATTCTACAAACGACGACCTGTCCACTGAAACAGACAATGCAGCTGCTACCCATTGGCAGAGGGATAATGAAACGTTAAACTCATGACTGTACGGTTTTTTAGAATTCACTTTCATAATTCAATTGGGGCGTGGTGAACGTGTTATTCTCAAAAGTTTACCAAAGTTGCACGATTGAGTAAAGAGAGATTCTTTGATGACTTTGGCACAGTACCGGATCAAACTGTAACCTCTCCAACTATCATATCGATACTGTAGAGCAACGCCGATGTTTGACTTGATCTTGATTCCGCACAATCGATAAAGCTCCGATTTTCACTGTGTCCAGCAATAAAAGACGACATCTTGATGCTCTGATGATTTTAAGTAGACCACATCCTACTGATTACATTCATCGTATCAATCTGATAAAAACATCGTGCGATCACGGTCTTGTCTGAATCATTCCAACTGTATGTTATCATTCGTGAGTTGTACCGTGACTCAATAGGCTAAAAGTCTTTCGATTTTTGGCTTCTAATTACAATAGCAGCTGCTGCTAATCAGGTTTGAGATACTTGTTATAGTTGTGAATAAGCTTGAGAGAAGTGCCTTTCCATGGCCACGAGAAACAGGACTACCGTAAAAAATCAATAACTGGATAGGTGCTCGATTGAAAAAAGGTGGAAGCTCGGCTTTGATTGGCAGCTGAATTTCAAACTTAAACAATAGAGCAACGGAGGCAAGTTGCCAGAGTGTAATTGACAGTCATTCTTAGAATTTCGTGAAAACGACCAAAGAAGTAGAGAGTATGTCGTGCGATTATTTATAAGTGGATGTAAGCGAATGTGATTGAGATAAAACTTGTCACGCACCAACCACAGATATAGGTATCAACGATTACGTTGTAAACGTTGACAATAATTTTTTAACAAAAATGAAAACAGACAAAAACGTTGAATGACATTTTGACGCAATGCGTCAAATGTTGATTCAAGCACAGATCACGCTACCAGAGAGAGAATTCTTTACATTCACAGCATTGAAAACGATCTTCAAAGACGCATATCTACTTTTAGAAAGCTTTAAACTCTCATTGAAAAATACTTTTCAAAACTGTTTAACCAACATGAGATGCTTTATCACCAGTAACTTGAACTGATCTCATACAAGCCTGCTAGCAAGGACGAGCATAATTCTTCGAGTAAATTATTGATAAGATGATTATACTTGCAGTATACTATGATTAACGGACCACTATCAAGGTCGTAAACCATCTGGACTGGCACATTCAAGTTTTTGCTTTAACAGCAAGGTAGCTGAAAAACCCACCAATTTTTTTCTCCATCTACCACGCCTAGAAGTAGATTTGTTATGCGTCTACCGTCCCTTAAACCCCGCCTTTCCGTTGCAGTGTCATTCTTAAATTCAAGTCTACTGTTACAAATGGGAAGAAAGCATGGAAGCAAAAGTGAAAAGGTCACCATGCACACTACCGCATGTAGTACGACAGTTTTGTGGCGAGGCTTGTAGTTCCATATTTCCTGCTATGAAGCACATTCCTGATATACGTGCTTACGAAAACACGTGTTACTGAAACAGCACGTTGTACACTACAATAATTCATTGGTTATTTACTACTAGATTATATTGACTATTCAATTCACAAAAACGAACTTGAAAGTGAAGAACAATTCACTCCGTAAATCGTCAGCTATCGTAGTACTTCTAGTAATTTGACACTGCAGTGCAGCGCGAGCTTTAGAATAGTAAAAAATGGAAGCTAGGAAATGGAAAAGATTGTCGACCTGAAAACACGCGATCAAACGATGAATACGAGCCGAACCAAAGCGTAGGCAACTAACTTCCACTTGGCAACGGCAAATACATAATACGTACACATGCAGTGATGGTTACAATGTAGAAGGGAAACGCGACACGCGCCACTCCAAACAATTGTTCCTAATTTAGTAAGTACTTCGAGTTTGAGTTTTGCACTTGCGACTTTTTTTGCTTTCTCTGATTCAACCTCCAAGGAACTGGATTGAATTGCTTTTAATTATCCCCGAAATTGGAGAATTCCTCAGAACCTTATACAGCGGAAGAAAAGATCGAGACGTTTGTTCATGCTTGGGAGTAAATCGATTATTTCGCAAAAGATGTTTTGCGAAAAATTGACAACGATTTTCCTAAATTTTACAGTATTTACCGCATCTTCATACTCTAGTTTCTATTCATATGAATACATAGATATATACATTTGCCAACGGCAACTCGTAAATAGTTACAATATGGCGAATCAGCAGCTGTTGCAAGCTTCATACTGTTACAGTTGTGAACATGTGATTAAAACTAGCAACTCCTGTGATGATAAATCAGAAAGGAAACACGAGCCCACCGCAAAGACTTACTTACATTGCGTTCGAGCCATGTGACGCTAAATCTGCTGAGAATGCGAAATGATTTATGACGGAAGAACCGCACAGAGACGTAGGCGAAGGTCTGCAGTTTCAGCAATGGAAACTCGCCAACGCCGAGACTCTTACCTGATTAAATATTGTGTCAACGCCTTTTTTGGAAGTCTGGCTCCTCTCCTCGTCAAGGGAAAAACGAATGATGAAAACGTCATTAGACTTTACAGAGCTAGACGAGCTTAAGAACTTCACGGTGATTTTTAACGCGACTAAGCGCCCAGGGAGATCAAAGCGAAGCACAATTAAAGCTGCAAACAAGTTCAGAGGACGGAACTGCGTTTGCACTCCATACTCGATCCTCGTGTGCGGGTCGACTAGCATCAGAACTTACGTACAAACCGAAATAGGTGTAGGTAGGAATAATTCAAATGGGAGAATTTTCATCCCGCCTGAGGCACCCGTCGACTGATGTTCCTGTTTTCGGCTGAACCCGGTAGGGATCGTATCCGCAGTTCGGGCCTTTTAATTTTACGCCTCCGTTGATTAAACGCAGCTCTTTCCTCGCCTCGGGACTCTCTCCGCCATTCCGCCCAGCTCGTTCACTCTCGTTTTTACGACTGTTTCGACTTGAAGAATGATTTAGCTGCTGCAACTCGAGCCCCCCGTGGAGTTTTAATAAAATTGTTTCCTCACACCGGCAACGCCATCGCTGCTGCCTTGAGACTTTCGGTGATTTGAAGCGTGATTTTTCCATCACTTTTCCTTTTTTTAATATAAGAAAGTCGCGGGCTTTTTCATTCTTCAAAAAACTCGATTTTGGATAAGGAAGGTCACGATGTGAATAAAATCATCCTCAACGCTACCGGGATTCAGTCTGACTTGCCATATACGTGAGTGCACGTTGATTAGCCCGTTCAATCACAGTGGGATGCTCGAAAACTTCCATGTTTACAACTTCAAATCATATCTTTGTTACTTCGGATAACTCGACAAGCCCCCAGTAACAAGTTTCGGCCAGAATCATCGAATTTTGATAGTTTTTTTCAATTTTACATCCGTCATATTGGATCCGCCATATTGGATTTAGAAATAATCAATTCTGACGTCAGATGCGTGATCAGCGAGCCCAAAAAACCCCGGGTAACAAAATTCAGGTCAAAATATTGAGTTGAAAAATGTGTAACTGCAGGCGATAAAGTTTCTTATATCGATGACTTTTCCTACACAGGAATCCTGATCTCCGTCCTTCAGAACCTACTTCGAATCCTGAATCAATGTTCCATTGTTTCGTTGAAATAAACAAACACTCAGCAATGGTTTCAATATCCAACTATCCAACTAATAGAGTTTCCTAGCCGCGAATACTACGAGCCCGATAGTGAATTCAAGTCTCGGTATAACGTAGTCAAAGGATCGCAGGAAGGTAAACAGAGTAGAATGACGCACTAGGATCACAGACACAAAGGTGGAGGCGCGTGTAGTCGCCGAGGCATATCCAGTGCTTAAGTGCTTGCAAAAGCCATAGAAGCGATGGCAACTTAACCTTTTGTCCTTCCTCCTTATTGATATAATAGACGATGTCGTCCTTGTCTCGAGTTGCTTTCCCTGCTCAGGACTCTGCGAGTATCGCCAGCCACTGACCAAAGCCAGTTAACGTCAAGCTCAGGTTAGTAACGTTACTATAACGATGCACATTTCGGAAAAATCGTTATTTCACACTTCACACTTCACTTTAAGATCGTCTGAAATTTAATCAGACATAATAAGCAAAAAGTACTGATATTTGGAAGCCCAACTCGTAGAAAGTTGTTCTAAAATTCGAAAACGATGATTTTTTTTCCTGACGTTCCGATACATTAACGTTACTAAGTTCAGCTTCGTAAAAGTTTACTCGCACACTGTAAGAACATTCAAAAGCTTCGTAGTATTTTAAGGCGAATTGTCAAATAGCCAGAACAAAAATCCGTCCAACTTGGCTATCTAATCGATTTCACAGTATCGCCAGGACTTCGGGGAATTCTCGGGTTCTGGAAATAGGTACATAATCGGGGAGATAAGAGCAGCGATATGCCGGTGATGTAAAACCCCGAGATAAGACGGGATTAGAAAGAAAAGAGGACAAGTCTGAATTTTTAAATACTCTCGCTACAGCTGAATTCTATTCCCTCTTCTTTTAATTTTATCACTAAGAAAAAAGCGCTCATCTGTGAATACCAATTGTGCCAAATTTGAAGCGTATAAACTATATACCAGTAGCTTTTATAACAGTTTTCAAGTTTTCTCACCAATTCAAAGAACCAGCCTCACATATTAACGCCCACTGACTGACAATCTAACAGTGTCAAGTTGAAAGATATTTTTACACTCAGCGAAACAATTTCGTTTGAACGTTATAGGAATAAAAACCTTCGGCTGTTTATTTTTCACAAGATAGCAATACCTCGAACTGAGTTGAAAGTTTGCTATTAAAATCTCGGAAAACGAGTATGCGTGAAAATGGAATTGCAAATTTCATTTTCTGAATCCGGAGTCGCGTAAAGGCGTTGAGGAGTATCGAAACGAGGTTAGGATCGATGAGTTGCGTCGACTGGCAGACGGCGAGTATCGAACCACCGTGACAATTTTTCTCGAGCGTGCAGGGGTTTCAGGCGTCACACGGAAGGAGCTTCAGTTAATTTCCTGTCCAAGGAGCGCAGACCTCCGAGGCTCTAGTCGAAGCCGAATTTGATTTCCGCCATCTAGTTGCTTCCTCCTACTCCCCGAAGATCAACCGATTTAACTGGAAACACGAAGTCGCGCGAGAGAGTCTCGGTGTCACTTTGAATCAATAAATTCTTACCAGAAAATAATGGAATATATGGGAAAATTTTCTCGAGTAAAAAAAATTTAGGGTAAAATCTTGGTTATAACGTCACGCTATCGGTTTCACTGTGAAATCAAAATTACGGCTGCATTGATTTAGCGAGTTGAAACTGAGGCGAACGTCTGAGTTAATACATTAACGAAATCTATCAGGATCGCAACTGTGAGGCGAGGAAAACAATTTGGATTCCAACTTATCAAGTGTCTGAAACGGACGTTGAAAAACGACCATAATCTCCATAAAAGTCTGAGGGAAACGTTGCAATGTGAAAATAACAGAAGATACATTTCAACATTTATAAGCGCCGAATTTTGTCCGTTATTATCATCAAGACATCATAGAGTCGTAATTGATCCTTTTCGGCGGAAAACGTGAGACCTCAAGTCAACCTCACTTTAATATGATTTGCAAATTTTCCAAGTTCACATAAATTTTTGAAATTGAAAAATATCATCATTGTTAATTTTTTTCTTTCTTCATTCCATAAAAAAGCGTTAATTTTGAACTCATTGTTTCAAACAACCCAATATACAATATCATTTCACCATTACTTTCCACCTCCTTTCCATGTTTGTTATTATTCTTGTCGTTTCACAGAATACTGTTAATCATTATAATGTCAAAATCAGTTTTCAGTTTCGTATCCGTAGTAACCTCCACACACACTCGTAGCGATGACTGATACGCGTAATTTGTCAAAGTCGACCGGATGCAAATCCCCAATAAAACAATCTGAGATAACAATACCACATGGATAAATTTTCACCCGTCGCGCGTCGCCTGTTACGTTGAGTGAATCTGTGCTTAAAGCTTCGTCCGTACTATCGAGATCCTACTGCAACAATACCGTGATCTAAAATTGAACTGTCAACTTCCAGCATCACGGTGTGTTTCCCTTATCTAAGCTGCAGTGCCGTGTTCGCGTCAGACAGATCCAACGAATGTCACGACATGGCGCATCGCCGCTTTCCTGTTACTGACGATGACTTACACTGTAGACTGCCTGCCTGTTTGTGCTTTGAGATATCTAATTGGGGTACACCTACCCACGTGAGTTTGCCGAATTTCAAAGCTCACCAAGCAGATTTCGGGTAGTCCGGGTAAATAAATTCAGCCAGAAGGGATTAGACCTGGTAAATAGAGAATTACGGCAAGACTTGAACTCGAGTAAGCCTTGCGATGTATCCCTAGTTCTGAGTAAATGATCAACCCAGAATATACAATGAAAAGATAGAGGGGGCGCAAAGCTTTCGAGAAAGTTGAAATGTTCGATTTTGCAATCCAAGTTGAATAGACAAAAAATTCAATACCAAACCAAAGTCATCGCTTAGACCATTTCTCTGCTAAAAGACTTCCAGCAGGACAGGCGGACGTAATTCATCAGCGTTCAAATGTCACTCGACTTACTCGATCGGGTCCGAAAATCCATTCACCCCCAAGCCGTCTGCACCAAAAACCATCGACCCACTACTCCGCCTTTGTGAAGGATAAAACAATGTTTCATGACCAGCAATCCATCATGTGTTTTGAGCTCTGTTCACGCCTGCAAGACTCGCACACCGTCAAACAAGGTAACGCCTGGTAGACACGGATTCTACAAGGAGATTTAATATGATTTCCTACCCTTCTCATGCCCACCACTCAACCAGTCTCATTGTCAGTATCAAGGCTGTCCTCAAAATGTTGCAGGTGGTACAAAAACGCTGCGAAATTCGGTGAGTCTTTGTCACCAAAGTTCGAACAAATTGTTCTTCACCAATGTATTACGTGTAAATCCTGTCAACTTGGATCCACTTCATGCCTTCGCTAGGATAAAGTATGTCGAAGCTCCGTACATCGAACGACTCCATTGACGCGGTGATAGCAGCCTACCTGGAGTATTTTCATCTAAAATTGACCGTTGACCCAGGAATCGAATATCTCATCCATTCTGAGCGGTGATCTCGTTGACCCCTCTCACAAAGATTGACGCCACCAATCTCGTAACTCGGTATCTTAGCTCCTCGCCATATATACCTACCTGCCATTTCTCAAGGCTGATTCATGGATTTCACGTTTCCGGAGGATGTATCCCGTGACTATGGCGACCATCCTGCACGCCAGTAAAGCATTTGAATTTATAATTTGAAAGTCTAGAAGCGGAGGGGGAGGGGGGGGGGGTTTATGGGGATTTCTACCAAGTTTCGAACGAGGAATTCAACATGGAAACTGTGTCATAAGGACGCCCAACTTTCATGGAAAATCGGAAGAATTCTCTTTATCTGTGAAATTTATATGCTCATTTGAGTAATATTTTACTAATCAAGATAAATTCGTCGTCAGACGCACGCCATTTTCCTGTGAATGGATCCAGATTCTTGTGCGTGCCTGCGATGAGAAGAAAAAATATCGTAAATATCATAGATTCGTAATAAGATCAAAATTTCTTTCACATTATTCTTATAATACTCGGAGGTACGTTTTCAAAGGCATCTCAAGTCGCCTTCTTGGGTTAAAACCTGCGGGAAGCCAAGATACCCGATCAGTAATATTCTCCGGAGTATAAATATGTATCAGCTATCGACGAGGATCCATATTTCGCGTGATCCATCTCTAGAAATACTGCGGTATCAGATATATTGTCGGCTTTGGATGTATCGCTGGAGGCATTGTGCTCTTTAGACATAAGAGTGAGCGAATATGGGATATTGAAATATTGAGGACCACCATTCGGAAATAGTCAAGATTCTCATGGACCGATTGGATCCATGGGTTCCAATATACTTCCCCGTACATTTCCGGGATATCGAAGTATTGAATAACAGCTTCAAATTCCTGATATTCCATGTTTGTTGAAAGTGAAAACTGAGCTTCCGTTTGTCTCCAGTAAATCTCAAGAGAGAGAGAGAGAGAGGATCTCTTGGTTCTGGTTGCAGCCAAGCAAACTTGACGAATAAGCTTCCTCTAAGAAGGTGCGCACACGCGTTCAGGGTCTCCTCCTAATTTATATCGGACATCTGTCGCCTTTCTCACGGACGACGACCACAACGATGATAAACAAACGGAGGCGATAAACTATATGGGTTTGAGGCACGATGCTATTAATTTGTCTATGTAGGACTGTCCGTCGCTTGAACCGTGGACGACACAGAATCGTGTCAGCGCCTCCGCCGTGCCAATGAAGTCGACACCTCATTGCAACCTGCTATAGTAAATCACCTCAAATCACAACAAAGGCCAACGGGAGATAAATTCAGATGAGAAAAGCGACTGTTCGCTTAAAAATAGATGACGGATGATACAAATTCTTGCAGGATTTAGCCGAATTATGGCGGCTTCGAAGTATCAAACGACTACTTAAAACAGAGTGAATTACCTACTGAAACAAGAGTAGAATCGTAGAGGCGGTTGATTTGTTCATACAATTATGAAACTTCGATTTTTCAAAAATTCAAAAGCTCCGCGTGAAATCTTGTTGTTCAAATTATAGGGATGAGCTACTGAGCTTTTAGGTTATACTGATGTTAGACACTCTGCGATGGTGAAATCATGTGCTGTGCTATTTTTTATTTGTATCAACGTTATGAATACATCACACCGGTCAACAAGAAATTTCAGTCTGGGGTCTACAGGTCAAATTTATGATGCCTCCTACGTAACTCATAAATGAAAAATTGTTTTATAAGAAAAAGTTTGTTTTTGTAGAAGCAAGAACGATATTTTGGATTTTAATAAAACTTGCCTATTTTCTCAAACATTTGTTGCAAATAACAATTAAAAAAACTTGAGATTTACGTTTACATTAATTTTTTTCGAAAACAATAATTAATAATAAACAATAAATGTAAAATAATTTGTAAACAGAGTTCAAAAATGAATATTTTTCGTATGGACTTCCTCGTATCAAACCACAAACGTAATCTCCCATCATGCTCTCATTATCGTATCCCTGAAAAAGTTAATAACGATGAAATCCATCACATCTTAGTGAAAACGTTTTCCCTTTTTTTCTGAATAGGCACCCATATCAGCTATTTAGCAAAAACTTCAAGACTTATAAAATCAACGTAAAAATGACAAAAACAAACGTTATAAGTAATAAATATAGGTTTTGGTTATCATTCGATGTGTAGAATAAAAATTTATCCACCTCGATAGAAAAACAAAAAAATTTTTTTTGCTTGCTGAGCTGTGTTATTACCGGAAGTCTAAAACTCTTAGGTTCACTTTTGCATATTATTTAAAAGTGAGTACTTTTAATCTCATAACCATCCTTTACATAAATATGAACGAAATGCGATAGACGCAAGTCGATTCCAAGTACAGATTCACCGATTGGATAATTCCGGTATCCCGCGACACCGAGAGACGTATTACGCGACGAGCACGAATTGGATCCGCAATCAGCAGAGTTCCATGTTACCAATCGCATTCATGAAGTATTGCCAAAGCATGAGGCTAAAATCCGATTCAAACGTTCAGCAGCCCCGATTTATTCCTCAGAAATCCGAGGAACACGTCCTTATACAGTTATATATAGGCATGAGAACCAGAGAATTAAGAAGAGCGGAAAACGAGCGTCATAGGAGATAGAGCAAAACCCCTAACAGAATAAAACTTTTTTGAACTTTGAGAAAGTTCGCGGTAGATGAGAAAGAATCCTTATTCCAGGAGAAAGTACATACATACACACCTACACTTAGAACAACGAACCAGCCTGAATTAAATTATTAAATCTTAGCCACAGTTGCCGCACGATATCGTCGTTTCGTCTGCTGCTCTGCAAACATGGCGATTGTGTTTTAATTGATGAAAACAAAGTTGATGAAACGTCACTCATTCACTTACCTCACTACTATGGTGATAAAGAGATGAAGAGAAATTTCCCCGAAAAACAAGGAGTAATAAGAATAAAAAATGAAAAACTTTCTGCAAGTATCATCGTGAAAAATCGCTCTTTGCGAACTTTGCCACGTGGAAAAGTGAATTTCATTCGACCGTCGCAATCGTTATTTCAATTCCACAGTTTTTTATAGGTATACTTTTATAAACGGGCAGTAATTATTTTATTTGCGTCAAATCATTTTCACTTCTGTCAATGAAATTTACGTCCATTCACTAGATAGTTAAACGAACAGAAACGAAAAACTTGGTGGAAAAAGTAATTTAGAGTGGCAGAAATGACGTTAAGATCTCATTTTATAATCCAACATTCGAAGAATCTCGAAAGCTCTCTGCATGTCGAAAGACTAATTGTCAGTTAACGTCAAATTCGTACAAGCTTTCCAATCGCTATTGAACAAAGTCCTGACCACTTCTCCATGACAAGTTAGATAGATGGATATACCAATGATGGTGCAATTCCACATATTCACAAATGATGGATGAATGCACATTATCAAAACATCTACAATTCCCCAGACATTTGGCACTAAACCCGGTACTCAATTAAGCCAAATTTCAGTACTGTACAAGCATTACTGCAAGCAAGCGGACAGCCGTAGTTCAAGAGGTAGAAAACCGTGTAATGAGCCGGTTCAGTGTATCGGGGTACAACTTTTAATTGTCGTCTCTACCCAGCAAGGAAGCCACGTACCAAAGTTGGTCAGACTGGACACTGCAGGTTAGACTCCGTTGACAGAAATAAGAAGAACAAAGAGCAGAAGTAGGATTGGCGTGATTACAGTGGTTCCACTATGTATACGTATATCGGTCGTGTTCTTCCTTAATGCGGAACGTTCGCTCCCGCGAGTACAACAGCGATGATTAACTAGTTAGCGCTATTGTTCAACGACAATTTGCGACGAAGCGTAGAACGGTAAACAAACGGGGGTCGTTTCCATGGAATAACGAACGCGAGTCTTCGTATAGGACAGACAACGATTCCATGGACGTGAAATTAAACACGGGTATGTCGATAATAAGGTAAATGTGTAGTTTTTCGTATAGACGACATGGCAAATGTATCCACGTACTACGTACTACGTTCTTTCACTCCACAAGCTTTTCTTCTTCGATAAGCTTCTCCACCTGCACTTCTAATCCACGACTAAAAGCACTTCATTTTGACAGTTCACCTGCATCCACGTTCGATTTTAGAAAAAATCGGTAGTCTCCACTCATCGATCTCCGATTATTTAGAGGAAAATTTTATGAGAGTTTTTAAGGACAGTACACATCGCTGTTGATCAATTGCACCGCTGTAGGTACAGAACCTGATGCAGGTCCATCGCGTGCCCAGATATTTTAACACTGAGTGTGCACCGTGGGTAGTACCAAACGGGAATAATTAACCGGGAACATTGCTCCTGTTTTTGGAAAGTCGAGTTGGCAGCGCGAAGCGTCCGAAAGTTTAGAGGAGCCCACTTTGCCCGTCAGCGGCCTTTAATTAAGCGGCCAGAATTCGCAGGTCGTTAGTGAATCCCCTGTAGACTCGCAGCAGGGTTCGATGCTCGTGATCGAAAAGCCTGGTTGTACGAATTACACGGATTTAGCAAAGGCATCAGAGTATCCATCAAAGTTCATCAGATTTTGACTGGTTGGTCGGCTTTCCTCGTCGGATTTCGAATCGCATTGTAAATTCGTGAAACATACGCAGCCGAATGATTTTCCTCGTGAGATGATCCTATGATTCCTTTTTTCCAGACAAAAATTTGAGTTTTTGTTGGTAACAAAATGGTATCAAGCAAAAGCGTGAAGAGAGATAGAGAGAGAGAGAGAGCTTGGGTGATGGTAATTGTATGCAAACTATGGGGATCGATTTGGTAGGTGCACAGGGGATAACCGGATAATCGTTAGCGATTAATTAGGGGCAAAAGGGGGATAATTATAAAAGCAAACTGATTCGGGATTTGGCAACACAAACGCGGATGCTGCCTTGCATGGGGATGTTAGTCGTGTCAATGAGCGAGTCGTGTAAATACTAGTAGCTGGTTCTCCAGTCTGCAGACCCGCAGTTATATTCCTGGCCTCGCTGCTCGCCGTGGTCTACGTGCACTCCCACGGGATGTTATCGGAAATCTAGGTGCTAACCTCTAAAGTGGTTTTCCGAGAACAGCGGCGATCGCGGTGCATCTTGAAAGATCGCGGACCAAAGCCAGATTTACTATACGAGGAGCTGAATTTGATAGAATTTTAGATTTCTCGAAAATTATATATTTTTGGGTGAAATTCAATTGTTTTTGGATCGCCTGATTGGGATATATAAAAGATATTATTAATACAGTATGGTTTGTTGGAATACTTTGAGGATATTATGCATCTACCATTGATCTTTCTCGCAGGTTATATAGTTTTTTATACGTCGTTAATTGAATGTGAAATTAAAACGGCCAAGAAACCGGGGAACCGGCTGTTCTCGTCAGAGGAATGCGAACTCACTTGGAACTAATATTTAATTTTCACTGGTATAGAATCTAAATTTCTTTTTTTATTCAATTCTTTTGGCAATGTACAATATCGCAGAATGAACTATGAAAAAGATTCAAACGACTTTTATAATTTCTCTAAGTAGGTAACTTTGATTCCAAGCAATAATTCCTCTGCATTAAATAAATTCACATTTTTAGTATCGTAATTACGCAGATGTTTCGATAAATCATTTTTCTAAGTGACTATAAAATTGAACATTGATTTTTGATACCATATACTTCTGATGATTCGCTGCCTAGACAAGATTTCGTGTCAATAAGGCGTATCAGTAAGGTAGCTTAAGGACACGAGCCAAGTGATCAATTTCGTGTTCCAGCTAAAAATATAAAAACTGAGCAATCAATTTCTAATCGTTATTTCATCGTTCAACTACTGGAAATCTAAGCGAACTTTAACCTCGTTTAAGAATAGTATCCCCAAGACGAAGGGACTGCAAGATAACGGTTCCTCTAATCACACTAAATCAGGCTGATAAAGTCGGAGGGTGTGTGTAACAAGGGAGAAACTTGAAATATCGTAAAGATTAAGATAACTCGATGGCATCAATTACAGGAGAACGTTCGTCATAACGAGAGTACAGAATGAGAGGTACGAGGAAATAATGATGGTTCAGGTAGCGGCGGAGGGTGCAGGAAAACGTGTTTGTGATTATGAAAACGAGAGACCGGAAATAGACGCACACAAGGGAGGCGTGCATACAGGAGGAGGGCGATATACATCCACATACCCGCCAGCCGAGTCAACTGGCTTATCTATCCCATTACACACTCATTAAACACAATAATTTAGGTTACCTGTACGAGCATCGTCATGGGAGGCGGGGAGGCGGGGAGGTGAAGGTGGGAAGCTAATCTCAAGACGGGACCGATTATCTCGTTCACTGCGTGCGCGCCTCGCGATACGATTTCGTCCATCTCATCGATGAGCCAATTTGAACGGCATCCCCTGAACGGGACCATGCGGTATAACTGGATTGAGCTTACGAAAAAATATTACGTGATGGCCACTAAAAATAGTTGAATAAGTGACGTGACTTTGCCTAAGTAAATTATACCTCTTTCATTCCTAAGATCTGAACTAATAGTGCCAATCCGAGGATATATATCTATTAAATAAAGCTTCTAATATCAATCGGTACTCAAAAATACGTTTATGATTTATTTGATGGCCATGGAACAGAACATATGGATAAAAATTGGACTTAGAATTTGACTGTTTCGTGAGGAAAGCTTTATTCTTCGTCTTTCCTCTATAATTCCCCAACGTTTCCCTGGCTTTTCAGTTTTCCCTGACTAGTGGCCACCATGAATAAGCTGCATTGCACTTCACGCCGTCTGATATAATTCGGTGGAATCAGTTGCAAATACCAGTATACAATTGTTTATACTAGTAGATCATACAATTATGTGGCTCAATTGTTTTATTAGAGTAAACCATAATTATTATGGGATAGAGAAAATCAAAAGAGACCAACTACTTTTTTGGACAATAGATACTATCTCGTATTTCCAGCTCAACACTACCGCAGATCAGTAACAGATGAAAATTAAACTTTCGTTATCGCTTATGGCGATAATTGAATAAGTGTGTACGGAGATGGGTGAAGACCAGGCAGCAGTGAACCCACTTCGACATTGATCTCATAAAATAGATACGTCAGTACCGACAGGAGGTGGTGGGATACGAGAACCGCGTGCAACCAGCCGAATCCATGGAGCAGGTAGGTAAAGGTAATCGGTGGGGTTTGTCATATTTTTATCGAGTAATTGTTCGCGGTTCACTTAGCCATGAAATTATCAATAAAGGGTACAGAGGGTGATGAAGTTACAGGAGTGCACGAGGTCAACCAACTGCACTGCAGTAGCAGTAGCAACAGCAGCGCTGCAGTCTGTAGCTTCATCACAGTTGCAAACCCTCACCTTTTCGTTACAGTCTTTGTTGCAATATCTACTTGTAGCCGAATAGTGCAAATCACCTTTGGAATTCCATCGATCGCCTTCGTCGTGGATTCAAAAATCACGAAGAGAAGAGAATAAATCTGGAACCCGGAACTCAAAATAATTCGGCGCCTTTTTTACCGAGGAAGAAGTTATGCCGCGAGCATCTGAGATACGCGTAATCGCAGGTACCAGGTGGAAACAATTTCGGTAGAGCAATGGCGGCGGGCCGGACTTCGAAGCACTAAATCTCGAATACCCGGCGAGCCTCTCTAACCTTTTGTGAAATTTCATCTCGTAAATCGAGGAGGTAAGGCGGCTCGCCGAGGAGAGAATTCAACCAACAGATTTTCAGGAAACAGAGAATGATCTTCACGGGTAGATTGAACGAACCTTGGCAACGTCTGCGAGGAAATGATCCTGAACACTTTTGCCAACTTTTTCGCAGCACTGCAGAAAAAATTGTAAAAGATGAATGTGTGACGATAAGTGAGAAGAGAGAAAACCTTTTTGCCTACGAAAACTAGGGGAAAGTAAATCGGGTCATTTTTCTCGTGACTTGTCCTAATGACTCGATAATATCACATTCAAGTTAGTAACGTTATCGTATCGATTCATGCTGAGGAAAAACCGTCATTTCGCGATTTTCGAATTGTCTGAAAATCAGTAAAGCATAATAAAAAAAAACACACTCATATGTTTCAAAATCTTAGTTGTTTAAAAATAATTGTAAGATTAAGAAAATAGTGATTTTTTCCTTAATGTTTCGTTACGATAACGTCACTAACGCGAATAGACTGATATGTGTAAAAAATCAATGAAATATATTATGCGAACGTCATATCATCTGCTTAGTAGAGTACGATACGAATGTTTTTATACAAGTGTGTGTATTCCACGGTTACGAAATGATTTATAGCAGCACCTCTTCCTCCTCCCTATACTTTATTAGGTATATAAGACTTGAAGCGAAATGGAAATTTGATGAATGTTGTTTCTTTACAGTAGATTTGCGCCAATGGCTTGATCGATTAACCCGCCAAATTCGCAATTTTTCAAACACTGTGGGTATCGTTCTACCTCGTTTTCTCTTAAAGTTTGACTCTCTCTCAAAATACCAAACAACTCTACAACTGTAGAATAAATAATCCTTACGTACACCTACTACAGAGAACAATAGCATAATCGATCACAAGATTCTTCAAGACGATATGAACAAGGGTTGAAAAAAGCAGATTGCTCGAAAAGTCCTGCCGGAATAAATAAACAATCAAATATTAGTCAAGCAAATGTGCGTCCAGCATATCTGAGGATAAAACAGCTGAAATCAAAGAAACCAAAGAATACGGCAAAAGAAAAAGTAAAAAGGGCCCGATCTATTCCTAGTCGCCAGTTTCCCGAGACTGACACGCTCGGGGTTGAAAACTCACATCAGCTCGCGTGGTTCGAAGGCGGGGGAAAGTTGCGGGAGGGTTGCCGGCGTAGGGAAGGAAGAAACCAGGGCGCAAAGGAGGCGAGGCGGGCGAGGCGGGCGCCTCGGATGACGTCGGTTCTGGTGGACAGAGAAGAGAATCCACCCCTGGCGATCAATACCTCGCCACGCCTCGCGACAGCGGCACCCAAATGCTGACTTCTCTGCCCGCCCGGTTTGCAGCCTCGGGAATGAGCTGGATTCCAAGCCTATGTCGATGCCGATGCACACTGGCCGATGCATACATCATTGAAGTTCGGTCCATCCGTAAGCGCGAAATTACAACTTTTCCTGGAATGGTCCAGACGGATGAACGAGGGAAGAAACGTTCGTTCGGTACATCATCTTGAAATCTATCCTCGTCTCGACGACTGAAGCATAAATAATGCTGCTATCGATATTATATAATTGCGATGTTTTTTACGCGACGTTCAATTGCTTATTATTATCCACAAATTAAAGAGCAGAAAAATATTCACCCTACGAAACTCGATCTCGAATGGCAATGATCAATTTTCTGACAAATTAAATTGGTTGTTGTAGACACAAATTGAGCTTCGAAAGTTTAAATTCGAATCTCTTCATACTTGGGGTTGAAGAGGTTATGCAAAATTGCAGATTCGGTATTATACATGTATCAGAAGTGATATGAATATAATTGTGGAATTATTCGGGAGAATTTGCAAGAAAATTAGGAATTCTACTATATATAGGTGTACCTACAAACTCGGTGGAGAACCACCGCATATTTACTGTAGATGTGTACATAAAATTTGACTTCACCGATTAATAATAAATTGTATTTGCAAATCGTACGTGTTACTACAGTAATTATTTCAAGCACAAATAAAGGCAGCCCGAAAGCTTGGAAAGAAATTTTTTATACCAGATTTGAGATGCTAGGGTACACATTCTGTCACTACTTTTCAACACAAAGTATCGATAAAATCGTGATACGATTGGCGTTGAAATGGCAACAATTTCTCACCTCAAAGGGGGGCAAAAATTTATAGAATATAATATACTGCAGGAATACGGTGAAACAGATTTTCTCACTCCAAAATCACTTCACGCCAGTATTACAGTACTTATGTATAATATCATGTAATTTAGTCTTGGAAAGAAAACTAAAATTGAATTCTGAAACTCCGTCTGCAGATGGTGAAAAATTTATACGAAAATCGGAAATATCTATATATATATATATATATATCTGTGAGATAATAAATACACGCATCGGACAAATAAAAACATTCTGACTTGATATTTTAATAGTAATTCCAAAGAAGTTGGATGATCTCGCTTTCGTGTAATAATAAAAAAAAAAAGAAAAGAAATTCTGACACCCGGTAGGATGCGGCAGCTAATATCGCCACCTTGGCTTTTCAAAGGCAACGAAAGATGGCAGCATTTACCACGAGAGGATTTTACCCAACACGAGTACAACACTTTACTCGGTGAGAAATGAATAATAACGGTCATTATCTTTTCATTGCGAGGCGTAGAGCCAGCAGTGCGATAAGAAAAGGCGTCGTTTAGGTATTATATATACTGCAACAAATTTGGGCTATTCGTTGTCAGATCGAACGAAGTAAAACGGGTGTTAAATTCTGCTAATAAGTGATAATCCATTTTCTAATTATAACGCTCGACGTTGCAAATTTTTTTATTTTTTGCAGAACTTCTCGTCACACGATATTCACATTGAAAATTGCAACTCCTAATGGAGTCAGCGAGAATTTTTATATTATTTTAGCTTATAACAGTAGATACTAGCAGCCAGAGTTAGCAGCCAAATTTGTTAAACTTTTTAAAAATAGAAAAGTGTGGTTCAGTTTTATCCTCATAATTCTATAAGAGTATTAGGAGTTCAAGACATTTCACAAAATTTAGATTTTTGGACTTCACTGCTTTATTCTAACGAATATTAGAACGTTTGGGTGCTAATTCTGGCTGCTAACTTCAGCCTCGTGTGTCTGGTTAATTAATTTACGTTAACGTTTAATTTGGTGAGGTGATACGTTCCTTAGACGTTTCTATGCAACAACTCAAGTCGAAGATAGAAACTACGAATCATCACAAAATAACTACAAGCCATTATCTGTCTAGTCTCAAACAGTTAGATCATTATTTCAACCACTACAAAATCAAAAAGCGAGCTCTTTACGTATCATGACAGATCATATATGACAGATCTCGACCAATACACTACACAACAGTTGCCAACCATGGAGGTATAAGCAAAAAGGAAAGAAGGTGGCTCTGAAAGTGATCCCCAACTAGAAAAAGAGAGACAATGAAAGCCGTCTACCCTTCTCTTTCTACTAGTGCACACATAGGTGCTCTACATATCTTCCATTTTCTTTCTCTCTTTAGTAGGGAGACTCGTCCACTTGCACGAGAGCCTATCGCTGCTCTACTCTATTCTTATATCTCTATGGGGAGGAACCACTTCTTACCGATCGGTATCGGTCAAACTCTAAAGTATCATTCACAATTGACTTAGTGCAGTGGTATTAGTACTTAGTGGTGGTGCAGAAAATGGTGCAGTGTAGAAGAATTTTCCATTTCGAGTTTCAAGGACTTTCAAGCTGAAAATGAACTCCTCATCAAAAAAGCCTTGTGTACAGCCGCAATATTACTGAAAATATTTCTTTCTTCTTAGCTTACGGAAGATTGCCAAGGAACGCCCCATATTAACGGATAATTTTGTAATTTCTCCTCGATTAATTCGTCTCAGGGTGTCCAGTTATTTGTGGAAACGTAATGCCCTAAGAAATGCAGGTTTTCCAAACAAGAATCATTATTTATCCAGATTGTTCTCATGTGCACAATAGATGAAAAATACAAAAATCATACCAACAATAATATTTCATATTTAACTAGAGCGCAGTTCATTGTGAGGCGAATTTGTAAAAATTCACTAGCACGTACTATTTTTAAGAAATCAGGGCTTGGTTCATGACCATTACCTGAAAGTTCAAAGAAAACTTTTTTTCTCACCAAATGGCTAAATTTTTATAAACCTAGGATGAAAATTATTTCATTCCAGATACGACATGAAATTCCCGAAAATTTCCAGGTTTTCTCCAGAGGATATCAAATTCTCTGGGAATTCCCGGATTCCATAATGTCCATGAATACTGGACACCCTGTCGTCTATATCAGGCATATTTCATGTTAATTTTATGTGAGGATTCTGCGCGAATTTTCAAGGCGTCTATTTTGATTGGTCGTTGCAATGGTTTGATTCGTGGTTCAGTGCAGAAGCTTGGAAATTGCAAGGTTCTGCACTAATCCTATCGTTCCCACTCCCACTACCGCCTCCACTAATCCATTGTGAACGATCGCATGGTGTTCGTATTCCCAAACTTCCGCATCACACTATCACTGCACTAAGTTGATTGTGATTGATAATTAAAGCAGTTGCTAATGAAGGATATTTCTAACTGTATAAAAGTAGTAAAAATTCTTTCTCAATATTTATTACTATACAAATTATTTTGTGGCAGTTGAAATTTTTCCATGGTGCTGTGACGTAGAAGCAATCGTTTGATTGAGAAGAATAATCTAACCAAACATAAGAAAACTAACAGGATCAACCATTGCATTAGATGAATAATACCTGTCTGAAATATTTATCGTAAAGGTTAATTCGAATGAGAATAAATTCAATGTGGAATTACTTCTGTGTGAGATTATTTCCAAAATTACAGGTTTACATACAGGAAGCATTTTTTTTACACCACAACATGTGATATTTAATTGAAATCCTGTCAATGCTGTTTTTAGCACGCACCTATCGTAGAACACGATGAAGACTGACTGCAAAATTGGAGCATTTCAGACCAAATGTTGAACTATATATGTCAAACGTGACACAGTCATCGGCTATGATTTGCACGTAATGAGAGGTAGTAAACGTCAGCACTTTGGAGTATCTTGAATGTACAACAATCTGATAATATGGCTGAATAGTCTAAAAAAAATCAAATCAACGCGATTGAAAGTTATACGGAATAATGTTGTTTCATTATAACGTTCTTCAGTTTACTTCATTTCTGAATAATTAGCAAGAGGATCGTTCTATGCATCAGGGGCTGCATATTTTGGGCCAAGCAAATACCTTTATAAGTTTGAACAGAGACTGCATAATTTTATAGAATTGGGACTCAAAATCCGGGTATTAAGAATGAAAGACGTGAGCCTTGAAAAGATTTTCAACTTTTATCGGGGTCCCGAATCGTGTTCGCAATTAATGTGACTGCAAGGGCCAAGATCTTATGGAGTAGATATCATACGTAAGCAGGCTGGATAAGTTGAATAATAGCGAATAAAACGAT
Source organism: Diprion similis (assembly GCF_021155765.1). Lineage (NCBI taxonomy): Eukaryota > Metazoa > Arthropoda > Insecta > Hymenoptera > Diprionidae > Diprion > Diprion similis. The sequence continues at coordinate 4,603,910 of NC_060106.1, forward strand.
GATTAATCCATGTCGCAGCACAGAGTTCATAATACGTTAATCAATCAACCTTATATCTCAGCATGAAATTTTTCACTCGAAAATTTCCGCGATTATTCTCTTTGCATCAAGGTTCATTATTTTCTACTTAACACGGTTGAATAATGAAAAAAAAAAAAAAAAAAAAAAAACGGCCAGTGCCTAAATTTAGAATCTGAAACAGCGACGAGATCTGAACAATGCTTGTAAAAAGTGCGACAAACCTCACTGACAAAGACTAATCCGCAAGGTATTTTAACGATCCATAAGGCAATGGGACGTTGATACTCTATAAATCAACGTCCTAAAAATAATTTAGTAACACTTTGATTGATCGATCGATCGAGCAATTGGCTGTTATCGGTCCCGCGACGAAGAGGAATTAATAAAGTGCAGAAGGATTGAAAATGAGACCATAATACATAAAAACCGATTTTCCATTGCATTGAAAACTTATTCAACCTTGGATAAATTCAGTTTTGAGATTAACTATAAAGACCATTGAAAAAACTTCTGAATATATAGTGATACAAGGTAAATGATAGTGTAACGAAATGTGATCTCGGCTCTACATGGACATCAAATAACGGATCATGATCCTTATAATACAGGAGGATGCCGCAGGAGCCAAGCGAAACGCATGCGAACTAAAATCACCGTTGTAAACACGGTTTAACAACGAGTATAATAGGCAAATCGCGTCCTCCTCCGCAATGCGACCGTTCATGGTGTAAGTGCAGGCGGCCATATAGCAACGGATCCATATCGAAACGGACGGCTGCTACTGGAACGAAGCTTCGAATCCACAGGGCAAACAACGAGGTTCAGCCACTGCAGTTATCCAGCCCTCGTATCACACCTGTTTGTCCAAATGTATGTTTAATGGTTACCGCCGTGTCGGCAAACAGCCAAAACAGGCCGCCAGCATGTATTATACCGAAATATTAATTAATCCGTATCGCGTTCTGTGTATATATATGTATAAGAGAATTTCGATTACAAACTCCTAAGTATGTATGACCGTTTTGTTATGTATACCTAAATATTTATATATATGTGTAGGAAATGCGAATTGTTACCTTGTTTTACTGCAATTATCAAAGGTGGAGTACGGCATGAGTTTTGTAGTTGAATTAATGGATAACGAATTTGTTCGTGGAAAAAATGAAAATTCATTGGGCAGTGGTATTTAAAACACTTTTCATTTGTCAAATTGATTTCGACACACTTTTCAACTTCAAGACGAAATACCTTTTTCTTTTTATAATTTTCAAGTAAAAAAGAATAAAATTAATTAAACAAGTTGTTGTTGTTGTTGTTGTTGTTTTTGTTGTTTCGCTTAGTTTGACGTTAAATTTTAAGATTTGAATCTAGTTGAACAAAAATAATAATCATCTATCTTGAGATAATCAATTTTTGCATCATTTTTCTATCCACTTGTGTTCTACGCTGTAGTTATTCCAATGAAACATTATACACCTATAACTTGCGATATCAATTTTTTCACGTAACATAGTAGAAAGTGAAATATCAATTTGAAATTCTAATCAACTATTTTTTCAATAATTCTAAAACCGAAAAATAAAACCACAAGAAAATTCTTCTAGTTATCAAAATACTGTACCGCAAGTCATTGATCCTGAAAGCTGAGCTTATAATTACATATATGTATATAAATACACATATGTATACACATAGTATACTTTCATCCCTGTTCGAAATCGATAAAATCTCGATAAATCTCGAAAAAAATAGATGATGGGTTCCTTCGGCAGTTTTTTTTTTTTTTTTTTTTTGTGGTTCTTTTTTTGTCTTTTTTTTTTATCTCTTTTACACCTGCACGACCACGCTAGTTTCAACTACCATATGGAATGGGTAGAAATGAGGAAGCAAAAAATACACCCTACAACGAATAAAGGACGCCATTGTCTACGTTCTAGTAATCTATACTCAACACGACAATTTTCTCAGTTCCTTTCTTCATTTATCTGTCCCTCATCTTTCATTCCCCATGCATTGAAAACTTCGAAATTTTTTAGTCTAGCTAACCGCAACCGATGAGTAGCCATTTTATACGCAGAATATCGTCGGCTATTCGGCAATAATAAAACGAAGAAGCACGTACTTCAGCAGCGTCGTGAGATGATCGCAGTCTAGAGGAATGTCGTTACTAAACACACACACACATATGTATATATATATATATATATATACATATATATAGGTCATATCAAGTTTCCTGTTTTGCCATACGGGATTCTCGACGAGCCTGAAACCTCAGCGGATGGTAAGAGGAAAAAAACGAAGAAGGCGCGTAAATGTCACGTGGTTTGGAGCATATAACAGACACATGCATTATATATATATTTTATGCAATAGATGCAAGATATATCCGCCTTACCTTGCTTGTTCGCTCGCTTGCATGCATATGCATAACGCGCCTCCTCCACACACATACGCTCACCCGCATCGTGATGCTTGTGCTTGTGAAGGCAAGTTACATGGACGAACGGATACGTTCTCTCATGCACACCCATCGCTGCGCAGCAGCCCCATTTAATCCCAATCAATGCCGTTGCGGGGTTGCGAGGGGTGCTGCGGAGGATCAGAGCGAACAGGAGGGCCCGTTTAGAATATTTAGGTACGTCATTCGCCGCGGTATTCAAACAGATATTTTACCTCTTCGTGCATCCGTTTTTTGTTACTAGTGCATCGAACTGCGAAGAGATGAATATTATCATTTCCCGGCTCATACATACATACGCCAATTAGAAACATGGGGATAATTGAATTATTACTTATGTATATGTAAGGGTTTTTGAAAAAAGATAATTTACAATTTTCCACCGCGGCACACCCCTACGAAAAGTTTATTCACGCTTAATTGATTACATATATCCACTTTTTTTTCAATTTATGAAGAAACACGTTGTAGCACTTTCATTGAGCTTGTTTTCCTGATATTATTTATATTTAAACCGAAGAATCCTGTTCTCATAAATTAAAAGTTTTTATTTAAGATTCTAACTGTTTTATGAGTTTGAATTAATAATGAAAAAGTCGTCAGATATACTTCTCGAGCATCAACTTCATTCAGACTTAATATTACAAGTGTGAGTAATTTTTGTGACATAAATTGATATTTTAATTTGTGTAAGCAATAAAGAACAAATTTTTATCGCGATACTGCATAAATTTAATAAAATGTATAAAAATGAAAAATCACCGGAACCCGACCTTTTGCATTTAACGTAGAACGCTCATCTTCCGATAGAATCTGTCTTTTAACCTAAACAAACTTTCTAGGGGTTGCCATGGTGAAAAATGACAAATTTATTTGTTTCTGAAACACCCTATTGTGTATAAATACACAGAAATTGGTAGAATTCGATCAATTTTTGCTCATATTTTCAACGATTATCGATCTACCAATCGTTTGTATTTAATAATAACACTTGTTGTTTTTTGGACAAAATAAATGTATTATATATATATATAATATAGCGGTAAGATTACTAAAAGAAAGAAATTTAATTTTATTCGTTAAATTAGCCAATCTGTAAACTCGCAATCAGTATTGCAAAAAAATTGTCAACGGTTGTCATACGCAGAAATAATAATTTTAACAATTTTGCTTCTCAAGTTTTTCAGAGAAAATTATACCAGTTATGAGGTTTGTGACGGAGCGTCTTTAATATAAAACGACGTTGGGATTTCAGCGAAAATAATGCGACAGGCACGTGAAGTAGTACGAAGGACAAAAAATAAATGAAGTGGTATCAGGTATAATACGTGAGACGCAGAAGTCGAAAGTGTATGTAATACACGTAATATATATACGATAATGAGTAGACACAACGTAGACGTTTCTGATAGCAAAAATAACATATTTCAGCACCTCATAAAGCCGAAATTATCGTCATTCATTATTTTCCTCTTTGACATGAAGCTACTATACATATAGTATATATATATATATATATATATAGATGTAACATATCTAAAATACCATCGCCTATAGAATTCAGTAGATATATACACGATATTCATATCGGAACAGCTATCAGGAGAGAAGTTTAAATGCAAATTAGTTAATTTAAATATCAGACCAATTAACATCGACCGTCCGATTGGGAAATCGAAATTTCATTCACTGATGCGAGTAAAAAAATTACTGATTAAAACGAGAAAAGAAGGGTAGAGGAGAATCCTGCGGATTCGGATATTTATTACTATACACATTACACACGTATTCGAAAGCCAAGTACGTAACGAGCTTGCAAAAAACACACATTAAGGATCGGAGGGGGAAATTTACGACTTAATACGACTCGCAGCCGGGTGCGGAGGGGAGAAACGGAAGAAATAACGGAACTGGGATCGATACCCACACAACAGTTCGGATTTTAACGGGTCAAAGGATCTCAGATTGTCCGGTGGCATGTTTGGCACTCGGTTTGGCACATGGGGTTAGGCGAGCTGATAACACCGTGGAGAAGGGACAATTTCGCTTGCAACGAAACGACGTGCAATTACCTGTATAGCCAACGGGGATTCGGTGGCTAAATCGCCGATGTCGATCGTATATATCGGTAATAAAATAATGAAGCTCTGTTGCAGGTGAATTTCTGCATCGACGACATAACGTGATACAAGAAAATAAACGAATATGCCGCCCTTCCTGAAGGTACGAAACTGTCGCTTTATGAAGCCGGATAATAATCAACGCTGACCTTTGAAACTGCTCCCTAAATTCACTGCATCGGTATGTTTGCACAGCGATAGTTAACAAGGAAACTAATAAACCGTTTCCGGTGTAACGATTACCGATGCAGAGCTTATATATATATATATATAGGGCTATAACTAGCCTAAAAGTTATAGCCCTTAATATTAATATTAAGTACTCGCCCAGGGCGTGAAAGGATTTCCCATATAAAATACACGTGAATCGAAGTGTTTTTTTTTTTCAAATCTCTACAACTCAGCGGAATTTTATGATATCACATTGGTCTTGGTCGCAAATTACGCAGAATTGAACGATCTTCAAAAGTGTTTCGAACGGCATAAGTGCAACTTACATTTGTAAGATAGTACAGGGCACTAAAGTTGATTTTTACCCAAAATTCTCCTTTTTTCACTGTTATCTCCAAAATGATTAACTGTATCAAAAAAATTTAAACGATAACTTTGTTGGAAATTTGATTTCCTACAAGAAAGGTCCTATAGACCAAAATGCTCAGAATGATATTTCTTGAGATATCGAAAATCAACTCACTTGACGTATAAAATTTGTATGTTCTATTGATTAAACGTTTTAATCTAATATAACGAATAAACATTATGGTTTATTGAATCAAACGTTTTGAATTACTGATATCCCAATGAAATAGATCGAATGGATCGAATCGAATCGAAAAAAATCAAATTCCAATGCAATATTAATAATTTAAAACGTTTGATTCGATAAACCATAAAAATTTTATACGACAAGAAGTTAAAGTTCGATATCTCCAGAAATATCAATCTGAGCAATCAGGTCTACAGGACCTTTTCTGTAGAAAATTAAATTTCCAACAAAGTTTTACTTCGCATTTTTTTGGTGAAGTTGATCATTTCGGAGATAACAGCGAAAAATGGAGAATTTTGGGTAAAAATCAACTTTAGTGGAGCGACCTCTTAAAAATTGTTTTTTGAACTGTCCTTTGGAGTGGGCTCTTAAAACATCAAAAACTAACATTTTGTCACATGAGACTGAAAAAAAAAGTCGGTTTTTTGCGCCACCCTAATATACATACATATTGAGGTGGTCGTTAATTTCCAACATATACTTCTCACCCCTGGAATCCATAGATAATCCATAGATATAATGAAAAAATAATGTTGTGTGAATTATCTCAGATATTTGATCATTATTTAAAATTAAACTTCATTCGCGACTCCAACCGAATCGAAACCGTTACACACGCTGAAGTGCCTGATATTATTTTATTCACCTTAAGTTGAACCTTTCAATTCATTGAAACGAAGCAAATAAGGAAAAAGGGAGTCAAGCACGTGGCAATGGTCGATTCTTCGTTAGAACAGATTATCATTATGTAACGTGGCTGTGGGTGGCATAACTTTTTTACTACGTAATGTACGAGCAGATAAAGACGCCAAGGGGGTCTCTTTTCAGGCTGATGAGAATAATAATCGGGGTTAATTTTCGAATAATTAACAATATGTTGACTGACTTCGTTTCACAATCAGCTGTTTTCCCGCGACAGTCACTGTGAGAAAGTTTTGGCCAACGGAACGAAAAACGCTTTTACAAATAACTGTAAGTCGAGAAGAAATTCGATCTTTCATTAAATTTTTGAAAGAACTATGAATTACCAGAAGCGAGTGAATAAAGCGAAACAAAATAAGTAAACTTATAGCACAAACGCACCCCTGTGACGCAATCGAATTAACAGCTGATCACTCATCCGGAAAGACCTTGTTAAGTGTAATAATCACGTTACTAATTAATTATCTACAACGCCTTCAAGGCTGAAAATTTACCGTCGAAATCTTACTAACTTATGAAAATTTACCAATTTGTACACGTGACGCGATGATGATAATGTAGTATAGGTATCACAACGATAATACCTATAATTTATATATACTCGTCGGTATCGTTTGTCTAAATCGCATTTAATTCTGAAAAAGAAATTTCAGCACAGAATAAAAAAAAACCAAATGGTCATATACCGCAAATATATTCTTACAGCTTTTTGGGAAAATAATATCTATATATATATATATATATATTTTGAACATATTTTCCGTATTTCGATTACACATTTAATATCGTTTGAAACAACAAAAGAAATGTAAAAATTTGTAAATATATGATATATATATATATATATACTAACGAAAGACTTCGTCGCCTCTGAAAGCAATCTAGAAAAATGAAAAGCTAATCGTTATTTACGTGACGAAAGAAGGAAAGATAAAAATTATGCAACGAGTAAACCGAGCATATATGTAAAAAACCGCAGAGTCTACATGATATAAATATATGAATACCTACAAGGACTCGGAAAGATTGTGTAGCACACGCATTAAGAACAAAAACTGTACATTCATATAATATTAATAAAAATAAAAAAAAAATAAAAAATAAAAAAAGGATGATGAAATCGTCGAAACAATTGAAGCCTACAAAGTCAAACGGATGATTGGGAAAATTAACATTTATATTCGAATATAATTCTCGGCGTAACCTTCGTCGGAACTAAATTCAAAGCATCCGTACGCGGGTTACACCTTGTAGTCCTTATTTGACACATCGTCCCGGCATCGTCGCGACCGAAGTGCGAAACGATTAGGAGGCTCTGTAACACTCGCAGGACTCAGAGGAGGGGGGAGGCAGGGTGATAAAGGAGGCGAAACAGGAGTCGACATGTGCGAGGGTGGCGTCTGGCGAGGTTATGGCTCGACATTGACGTTCGATTTCGGGCTGCCGGGCGTGCGAGAGGGAATTAGGCAGACCTCGGGAGGTTTTAGCGCTGACTAAATTTGAGGTTAACCTGTCAGCGCGGCGCGCGGATCAATGCTACTTAAATGCTACCACCTGCGGAAGCGGGGAGTAAAAGTAAAAAAAATACTCACCGCGGACCACTCCCCAGGTCCCAAACTCGGGCACGTGACAGAGCCGATTTGGGTCCGTCTATGCTGCGGCGGTGCCGAGGAAGACGTCGCCGTCGGTGACGGAGAAGAGCCGACGAGCCGGCAATCCTAAGAGCAAAACATCGTCGCGCCAGTCGGCGCAGGAAACTCGCGAAATAGGACGAACGACACTCGCACCAAACACACCGCGATGACGTCACACCACCAGCGGCAACATGGATCCCTCGAGTCTCGAGCCGAGCTCGTATAACCTCGAATCTCGATTCACGGCCACTCGCCGATTATCTCTCCGCCGCTCGTCGCTGCCTCGCTTTTATCGCGATTTAAACTGCTCGAACCACCCGCACGCATTCACTCGACGATGGCTTTTCCTTCCCTCGATTCTACGCGAATAACCTTGACTTCTGACAGACAGCAACACCGCCGAACTTCGGGTTCCCAGTCCTGTCAGTGACTAGCGCTGACTAGCGCAGACGACTCACGACGAGGCTGCTCTCCTGAGGCGTAGGCGAACCGACGCACATATTCGACCATATTCTACTGACGGACACCCTCGACGACGTCTTGATGCAAGGCTGCGTACACGATCCTGGACCGGTCTTGATTGCTGTCAGTATCGACGGTTTTTTTACACTTTGTCAACGGATAATACACCAGGTACGTCTATCAACGAATTTTTCAAGTACTGCGCACGCGCGGAGCGGGAAATTCAAACTACCGATATCGACTCTTGATTTTGATGTTGATTTACCACGAATTGACCATTATTTTTAGATCGTTATTTTATGTTTTTGTTTTAATACTTAGGAATAAATACCTTAGATACCATCAGGTCTACTTTGTGCTAGTAAAATAGTTCAAATATGATTATACCTCACGTTTTCTCACTCATTATGGTAAAAAAAATAGTCAATCTAACGTAAACAATGGTTCTAATGATTCACAGACGAAAGAGCGTCATGGCAACATCGGCTTACGTGTCACGGATCAACCAGATCGACGCGTCTCAACTTGACAACGAGATTTACCACATCCTACAACAGCAAACTAACGAGATATCGAAGGTGTGCACGCCTGGAACGGTTGGGAAATGGCAGCCAGAAATTAATGCCCTGTTGAAAGTGGTCGTATGGAACTATTCTCTTAGAAGCGGAAACTCTACCTTTGGACAGCAGCTGTTGAATCTTCACTATGATAAATATAACAAGAAAAAGGCGATTCTCTATATTATTCTTAGCGTTGTTCCCAGATATCTTCAGGAAAAGATGATCGATAATAGATTGATTGGGAGTATGGAGACGGGGAATCAAATCCAGCGCTTCTTCGATTGGGTATCTACAACTGTTCGATTACTGAATTTTGTCAATATCTTGGTTTTTCTGAACCAAGGGAATCAGCCCAACATCGTTGAAAGAATACTGGGAATATACAATCAACCAACGACGACGCAAAGGCCAAGGAACATTGGTTATTCTTATATGACGAGAGAGTTATTGTGGCACAGCTTGATAGAATTATTCACTATCGGCCTACCAATGGTGAATATTCACCTCATCAAGCAAAGGATCAAGCGACTCTGGTCAACGAGGAAAATTATTGGTGGATCTGTCATCCCCAGATTGGAGTTCGACACAAAATGTCCAGAATGCGATCAGAGTCCTAATTTACCGAGGCATGCCGGATGCGAACATATTTTCTGCTACTACTGCATGAAGGCACGTTTCACTGTCGACGTTTCCTTCGAGTGTCCTTCCTGTGGAGTGCAATTACACTCAGCACAAATGAGGACTGCTTGACTTCTAGACCATTGATCCGCAGTCTATATTTCTGTGCTAAATATCTCTGTACATATACATAAGCATTGAAATAAGGATAAAAGTTCAAATATTTTAATGTAAATAAAGTCTCGTTTTTCAGTACAATCAAAGTAAGTTTAATTCTTCGAAAGGCAGCGATACATTGTCCAGGCTGAAAGGCATTCATGGCTCTTGGAATTCTACAGTATATAATTGCCATATTTCTTAGCTCTGATAATGTGATTATTCCAAGTTTTTATTGATACTTTCTTGTAGAGAATATGGCCACTTCAGTAGAGACAACGTCATTCGAAGCTTGCAACATGTAACGTCATCTAGCGGATGAATTTCGTAGCACAATACGTCACATGGTTAGATAATTCCACTGCGTTACGTTGGTACCTTGTTAGAGCACACTGCTTTACCGTCGGTACGGTAGAATTCGCTTGTACGAAGACGCATAAAGATGGTATAAAGACTGCTATTCTAATGGAGCTTTTCCTTAATTTTTCGTAACGAAAAATGGACGAGATAAATTTGGCGTCAAACGGCGTTCTCTGCATCGCGCAAATCAAGTCGGTAAAGGGTCGGTACGAAAAACTGTGTTCGAGTATAAAAAATGTGTTCGTATAAAAAAAATTATATAGTTGTAACTTATATATAGTTATAAATTTAAGATACATGACTAATATTTAAAGAGGCTGATACTGAAATTAATATTTCATGCTTCAGTTTACGTTAAATTTTCGAAGTTTATTTGAAGCCAGTGCATTTTTATCGGCAAACTGAAACTTTTTCACATAAAAATAGTATTCGCACATATTTTACGAAATTATAAAATGCACGATTGTTATTAATACTTGAATCCACGTTGCAACGAAACCCGATAAGCTTTAGGTAATCATTATCACAAAAGTAATAGAAAAACAAATTTCAAAATAATCTGGGTATTTGTTCATCTGTACTATTACTTGATTGAATGGTGAAATCGGTTATGGACCTTTAAATACAAGATTGTTCGGAAACTTATTGTTTAAACGTCCCGGAGAATTACGGCCCATATTTTAAAAATAACACTACTTGAGAGGTACCTGAGCCAAAAGTCAATACTTTCCGTCAATATTTTTGATCTCAAAGTAAAAGAATGGTAAATACTGGAATTACAAACCATGCCATATACTTATATCACCATTTATTTATCACATTGGCATCGTTTAATATTCATAAATATCATAATTATGGTTTTATAAAAAAAAATTCACTGCAATGCCGCCTTCACATCTCGGCGCGGAAGACAATCGATTTTTACATAATTGATGTTTAAGAAAAAATCGATTATAAGAAGAATCGATTATGATCAAATTAACCTTCAAAGAAAAATCGTGAATCGATAATTCGACAAATCGGCGCGAAAACACACATTTTACATATTTGAAAGCAAAAGTTTCTATTTATTCTATAAGCTGATTTTTTTTTGACGAATATACACAAAGAAAAAATTATCTTGACTTTGAATGGAAGAATTTTGCAGCGGAAAAAATTACATGGTTAGGTAACTCCTTTGCGTTACGTCGGTACCCTACAGCATATTGTACCGTCGGTATGGTAGAACTCGCGCATACTAAGCCGTGGATATGGTGACTATCAACGTACCTCGTGAATTAGTACCCGATGAAAAAATCCTGCTGCTGATAACCGAGGGCGTCAACTTATCCATTGTAGTTTACTTGGTTGAATATTCTTTTTACGGGGTCCCATCTGGTCCCATCATTTAGCGTTCGTCGAGGTATCAAGAGAGTCGGTACTCTCGGTAGAGTGGCGCGAAGTTATCGTCACTGTATCAAGGTAATGGTTGGGATTTTCTTGAACAGATAGGGTGAGTTGCACGTCTCAATTAGGAATTCGTGGCTACAAATAATCGAACTTTCAATAGAATTGAACCTGATCACAATTTATTTCTAGTTATTACATTTACTCTTTTACAATTTCCATAGATTTTTATTTCCATTGATTAAATGGATGTCCTGCACTTTGAGTTTCAGGGTTCAGTGGCATTTGAAGTGGCTTTAAATTGATTTTTAATCATTCCGACCCATTTCCAGCGCCCATGTCCAATTTCGACTCCAATTAATTCCACTGCGGTTTGAACTCTTAATGACTGATCTGATCGAATACACATCCGGTCGGAATAGTTGGCGATCGATACTTAATGCTAATTAGCTTAACAAAATCATGGTTGGATCTAAATCGTGTGAAATAATTTTGCCACTAAATTTTATCCGTAAATTGGAGAAATGCTCTGACAATGGTGAATAAGCCACTCATTATCAAAACATGACGATGGACATCGCTTCGAAAGCTTACAAAGTTTCATCAGATATAAATGTAATAAAATGCATAATAACAGTGATCAGAATTAAGTATGATAAAGTTTCCGTAATTTGAAGTGTAAACATTATACTCTTACAATTGAAGCTTAGATCATCTTCGAATGAATGAGTATTCATATTAAACGCTTCAAATCCTGATATCCGAATATCCGGATAGCTCGGATCCGCGTCTATAAGTACTACTCCAAAGTCCACAACCAGCTGTAAAAATAGTTTTACAAATCATCATCGAGTATATCAGTCAGGCTCATTCTCAATCAAAATGGCTATCGAACTACCGAATTAACTTCAGGAAATGATGCATTTTACTATTTCGTCAACTATTTATTTGACTATAAGCGTTAACTAGTTGATGTAGAATGAACATGAAGTTATAAGATAATTTGCAAGGCAAAGCGGTGCTGAAAATCGTTGTAAATTGTCAGTGCGTGCTCCAATTTTCAAGGCCCTCTTCAGCTACTCTAAATATCGGAATATCAGAATAGGATTAGAATATCGTTTACACAATGACGACATAGACAATGCAATTAAGCTATGCTTACACATTTGACCCACTTTACCAATCCTCCGAGAGAATAAATGCAAATTTAAAGATGAAGCAACTTCTAATTGCAAAATAGCAGCGTGAACAATGATTCAAAAAAACAATTCACGGCTAATAACATCCACCTGCGTCGTGTGCTTACATATTAAAGTCTTCACGAGTCAATAATGACTTGTGCAATTCTATTCTTGGCAATTCAAAGCCTTGATAACATATCGTGCTGAAGAAGAATTCCGACGTTAATGCTACAAAAACGTGTTTGACAATTTTTGACGCTCAGCAATCACGTCTCGCGTCCCGATAGTGAAAGCGTGACAGCCGACCTGCAGATGACGATCGATATTATTACCCTCATTGAAACGAAGCCGCGTGGTAATACGGATAAATGGAAGTGTATTCGAGTGACCTTATTAGAGCCGAATGCGCGGCGTCGGGTTGATGATGCGTCCGCCCTTTCGCCGGGGCCGATTTGAGGTGAGCTGATCCGGTTCGAAGAGTCGAAGTGGAGAGAACTAACTGGCACTTAACGATTGGTCATTAAGCCGGTGAAGAAAATTGAGACGTCCGGTTAACGACGTAGGAGACCTCATAGCCAATTGAGCAGCCTTGATGCACCTCGCTCGGGCGTTGTGTATGGGGACGTCATATATGCCTAATATATTACACGCGCGCATACATAAGCAAGTGAGATATAAACCTGCCGTCTCTGAATGTACACGTGTAGACGGCATAAAGTGACTCTCGTGGTTATACGGAACACGAAGAGGCCCGTAGCTCCAGAAGGAAGTTGGAGAGCAGGCTGCGGGTCACTTAAAGGCATGTAATCTGTTTTTTCCATAGGATTAACTCCGCCGCAGCTGAAGACAAGCTCCTCGTGAGCCACCGTTGTAAGCACATATCAAGTTTGATTGGTATCCTGGGATACCCCTGACGATCCGATCTCGGCACCAAGCTGCAGGATGCGGAGGCTGCGGACGCGGATGACCCTCCCCAACCGCATCGCCGGTGTCCATGGGGGCTTCACTTGGCGAATCACATAGGCGAGGCTTGTAGGAATTAATTGCTCTGCACGCCAATTAACGCGCCAGGCTTAAATGGCCCGCGAGAATCTCCAACGAGACGTTGAATGGTGGCGATACGCGTATACGCATATCTATACCTATATATTTATACACACACATATTTATATATGTATATAAGTATATAGCCATATACCTATGGAGAAGTACGATGCCGACTAGCTGCTAATTAATTTCAATCTCTGGCGCCCCGAGCGCCATTGACCAGGCCGTAAAATAAGCGCAATTAATTAGCTGCGAAAATTCGAAACTCTTGCTCTCTCTCTCTCTCGTTCTCTGTCTCTCTGCCTTTCTCTGTATCTCCTTCTCGTTTTATATCGCTTCATTTGCGCCCACCGCGCGACTTCGACTAGACAACGACCCGATGGACTTGTATCGATCATGCTGACCGCCATCATTCTTACTATAAACTGTACCGCTATTCATCTTCGATCCTCAATTATTATACCTCTAGGAATACCGTAAAACTACTCTTATTCCATCGATCTGATCGTTAAGTGCAAGCTGTTTAGAGGATGAATGTTTTTCTGCGAATTTACAACTGTGAATAAGTTTTTGGATCTTGTGAAAGACGCAATAATTGATTTCAATTTTCTAATCGCTTGGCAAAGTATAAAGTAGTTCTAAAAGTCTAGATACCATCCAACGATAAAACGATATTCCTACAAAACGTTCGTAACAAACATTTCTCCAGATTATTCTGTAAAGTGTACTCCGCAGTTTTGACTATTGATTGTCATATCGGCAAATGTTAGTATGTTAATGAGTAAAAACATATAATCTGTAAGTTATATAAGAAAGATCAGTTTTTCACCTTACAAAAGTATCCCACAATTTTCCAAGCCTACAGTATTTCCGCTTTCTAATCGAAGAGAAAACTTGCGATGTATAAATCTAACTATCTTACACTTTCCAAAAAAATGATCAGACCATTCATTGCAGTGTAGAACGATAGCCCCTCGCTTAAAGGATGTTCCTGATTCATTAGCGGATTAACGATCAGGTGCAAGAATTATGATACATTGCATACAAAAAATACCAAGTTTCAACACTGCGCAAATTCGCGGTATGGAAAGATATCGAAGATGTGGTTCCCTACCTCCGCAGGGTTCGGCGAAGCGGTTGCGGAGGCTGATCGAGACGGAGAGGAGATACCGACGCCGTTCTGCGCACCTATGAGTAGGTAGGTATATAGAGAAGGTAGAGAGTTAGCAGAGGTTGATTTATGAACCAATTAGTCTCGCGTACCAGACGTATAGTCCTGCAGGCAGGGACCCACCGTCGTCCAGATGATATCCTCCTAAGTACGAGGGCATTGGTTAAATCATGTCGGATATCTGCGCGCTAACCTTTTACGCGCCTAATAGAGTCAATATTGCAGTTTACTCCGGGAAATTTTACACACAACTGGACATTATTTCACATCATTTTATGCGTTCGTACCTGTCTAGTTTTTTTACTTCTTATTTTTATTTATTTGTTTTTTTTTTTTTTTTTTTTTTGGTTAGGTATTTCGCTTTACTAGATCCTTACCTCAATTCTCGCACAAATCGTGCTCTGATCGTTATTCATTCCAACCAAAACTGTCACTCATTGCAAGCTGTTGCACCAGTGATGAAGTCTGTCGAGAGTCAGTTGTAACCGTTTCTGATCCTTATACGTATACTTTTCTATATGTAGGTATAATAGCTTCGACCGAAGAGCTATGAGCCTAGTCACGAGAGAAGATTTGTCGGCAGCCGTCTATAGCAGGCTTTTTTTAATGTTCTAATGACTGCATAGAGCTGCAACGTTGTGCAGCATCAAATTATAAACGTTGTTGTTATAATTCTCGGAAATAGTAGGCACATATACGTATATCGTTGCCTAGCTCTTCTAAGTCCGGATTTGATGTATAATTCTCTTAGTGGAATACTAATTGATACTAATGTTGTATGACTAGTGTAATCTCATCACGTCTAGTGAGTGAAAAAGAAAAAGTAAAGTGGAAAATAAATGTATTTTCGGTCATCACGTTGCCTGTTAATTTTTGCAAATTAAACTAGCCATCGGGTATAATCCATCACTAACATGCCACGTTACAATTCCAAGTAACTTTCAGTTACGCCTCTCTGACGATCGTCTAGCAAATACAAAGTGACTATAGACCGTCAGGCTGTTCGATATATTCTAACATTGTTCGAACCTTATAATACTTACTCAATCGAGTAGGTATATCCAATGTTGCAAAATTATGTCGTACTTTGGAATAAAATGCATGTAATATCCCTGCAGGAAGCCTGACATGCTTCTCATAATATGACGTAAGCGTATAGTGATCGAGGGAAAAAATGATCCAGCTACCATTATCTCGAGATCTAGCTATCGTGTTATATATATATATACCGAGGGAAAATTGTTCGCGAAAAGAGCGTGCAGCAGTGTTCACGAATTTGAAGACGTGGTCGCAGCATGCGGTATGAGAATATGCATTTATAATGCAGCGACTCGAACTGCAGCAGCAGCAGCAGTGAGTCGTTTACGATAATCTCGGCGGACCGGCTGTCCCAGCTAATTTACGCGGCCGCGATCTGTTTTAATTTTGTTTCCTCGACAGTCAGGCATTTTTCTGGGAACGCTTAACCGAGCGAGTGTCTATTTTAGAGCCACCGACGCCGCTAAACGGTGAACTTCTTGCGGTGACAGATGTGACAAGGCACCACGAATCGCTAACGCTAAGGGCATTATATGAATACCTACACACGACTTACCCGCGGGATTATATAGACTTGTAAACTTGGACTTCGGGAAGCGGACATGTGGCGTAATGTGTAAAACGTCATGCTTGATCACTTCCTGGATAAAAAGAAAAAACATAATAATAATATAAGAAGGCTATAACTAAAGCTATAAAACCAAGCATGAATCAAAATTAATTAGACCGCGTGAAGTTCAATATTTTCAGGATCGTAACAGTTCACAGGATATAACGTTGCCATGCTTCCTGTATTTGAATAATTTATTTCTTTCCGTTTTTCACACACAGTTTCATAGTCGTCGAGTAACCAATTTTAGACACGACAACTCGAACACGGATTTCTTGAACCAGGCGGCTGTGATTCCAAAAACACCTGCAGAAAAACCACGTAGAAATAAAGTGAATCATTAACAATGTACGAACAATTATACAATAATTAATATGCCAAATTTTCAAAAGTACGCATTTCATGTGAAGACACTGAAAACGAAATATTTCTTTTAGCTTGTTTCACCAGATTTTGCAACTATTCAACCTTATCTTATGGGTAGAACCTTGAATCGTTATCATAAAGGAATCGCACAATTGAAAAGAAAATTATATTCTCTCCAGCTGAGGCAGTTGCGAAGTTGAAGAGCTACGATTATGAAAAAAAAAGTCTAGTCTAATTATTTCGTTAGTGAGCCGTTCAAGTTTGCGTTAACACGGCGGATTTTTTAAAAGAATTGAGTAATTCGTTCGGAGACGAATTTCAACGAGATTAAAGGGGAGAAAGTGTGGATGTTTGATAGCTCGGTTTCTCAAGCGAAAATATTGAGGCGGATAAAAGCTTTTGGTAAGAAAGGAATAGGACTTTCCTAGAGATTCGAGGTGGTCCCCGCACTCTGACAATTACCAGAACAAAACTCTGGCGAATTTGGCTCTCCTCGTGTGCGAATATAACCCGCGGCCCAACTGAAATTTGAGCCGCTAAACTAATGCTGCCAGCACCAAGCCATCACGTACGCCTGAAGGGGCAGAGGTTATGGGTAAAAAGAAAGACGGGAGAGAGGGAGAGAGTATTAAAAGAAAATAAGAAGCGAGCGTTGAGACTCGAGCATTAGCTAATACGCGTGTCATCGCACGGAATTTATGCTCGGAAATTAAAACCGAATCCCTTTTACACGCGTGTAGTATTTTATATACCTGCTTTCAGCCTGTGCACCTCGTTTTAAAGTGAACGCGCGCAATTTAGGGGCTGAAAGAAAGAGGAATGAGTTGAAAAACGCTCTCGATACGAAGGAGAAAAACATTTTTCAGATAAGTCGAATCTTCTGAAGATGATTGATAACAAGTTGCCAATTCATCTATAATTTTCTTCCATCACCTAAAGAAGATGTTACAGAAATGGAATTTCAATCTGAAAGAAAAAGCCACAGAAAAGTTTCGTTTGCTATAGTTGCTAGAAAATTGTAGTAACAATACGTATCGTTACAACGGCTTAAAGATTGTTGGAATGGAAATAAAATATGGTTAAAGCAACTATTTAGTATCATTATAATTACCAACAGTGCGACTTTTGGTTATTTTAACGTCAACCTACTTTTTTTTTTTAGTCGACTACATTTCTCAGTTGAACAAGCTGTTGAAATAAATTTATTATTGCACCAATATCATTACCAATTAACAATTGTTACGAGATAATATAATACGAATTACCATAATCAAAAGAATAGTATCACATACCAGATTTCTTGGTTCATTTTGTACCCAGAACTACATAATTTAATTGTGGTAAAAAGTGGAAATAGATATTTCCATCAAAACTAGAAATTTTTTACATCGGTTCAAAATACTGTAGAGCAGGGGGTGAATTATCAAGTGACCATGGGGTCCGCGTACCTCCGGGAAAAGATAGGGTGCTCCTTAAGCCGAAACTGGGATCCACGGACCTGAAACGGCGATAAATAATAAAATTCATAAGATCTCGTTCCGCTTGGAGCGGGGCTCCCTTGCGGGGTGTGTATACGTATATATACGTATTCCTTGAGCCCCTTGGATGAGCCCTAAGAGCTTTAGACAGCCAAACTTTATTGCGCTCCTGGTGTATTGTCAAAATGTATTATGACTACGGCGTCGCTGCAGCCACATGGTTTAATATCCTGTCTACGTTTAATCACCTGGTATTAGAGCTGGTCCCAGTTTCGTCCTGGTATTAAGCAATTTTTGAATAACACTATAGCCTTATCGACAACTAGCCATGGAGACGTTAATTCTTTTGTCAAGCGCATTACGAGGACGTCTTAGCCACGATTTATCTGATTTAAATACTTTCTAGAACAATCAAGCTATTTTACAGAGTCATGTAACTAGTTATTAAAAAAAAGGAGAAACAAAATACATTTTACTGATCTGATAGTTTTGCCTAAATTTTATATCGAAAGTAAAATAACTCGGGAATAGCATGATTGAACCCTTCGTGTCTGAAAGGTTAATTCGATCGATGCTGCAAATAATTGACGAGACTCTCGGGCAAAAGTCAGGCACGTGGAGTCGAGCCGTGACCACAGCTGAAAATTCAATTGAGAATGTGATTCGACACGCAGGAAGAGGGGACGCTAAACATGCTAAATCGTTGACGTAGTGATATTTTCTAACTCCGGTTGTTGGCACGTGTAATTAGTTACCAACGACGATTCCTGACTATAATATACAAATACGTGTAATGTGTGTACAGGCTATACAGTAGCGTACGTGAAGTTGGGATGTCACATTCAGATACACGGAGTGAAGTTAATGTCAACGGTTGCCCCGAACCTGAGAATTGACCCTTGCAGTTCAAAAGTTAAGTGATTGTATTCTAATTATTATGAATACGCGGTTATTCTAATCGATTCGTTAATTAATATTCGACAATCGACGGAAGTGCGTTACAAGCGACATCCACGAGGAGTCATGCCCTCTTCACGTTGGGTAAATTATATTCAACGACACGGCAACGACGACGTTATGGGATCTACGGACGAATTCGAACCGTAACGGTAAGCGTCACGAGCCCATACATACCGCAACGTCCAGCAGCGTGGCGAATTAGAATTTCTGATTCGCCGATCGGGGTCGCTATAAAAGCTTATTTATTGCTCGACGCTTCTCTCCGTTCGCTTGGGCCCTTCGATCGTGAACTTATAACGGTTAACAATGAAATTAGGACGAAACACGCAAGCTTCGATTGTTACTTCAGCATAAACAAACATGAAACGATTCATCGGTTCATAAATCTTCTCACTCGGTATGTACCTATAAATTTATTTTTTAGGGCATGGGCATTGAAAAGTCCACTTTTTGTGGCAGTTTTCGTTTGGTAAAGTGACGCTTTTATACGGCAGCGAACAAACTTGCGGAATAAAGTCTTTATTCCGCAGTTTTGATGCGCAGTTCGAAGTGCGCATCCCAAACTGCCGAATAAAGTAGCTTCGTCGAACAGATCGCGACATAACCTCACTCTTCGTTTTGCTTTTCAATGCCCGTACCGTAAAAAATATTGAATGTGGCATGCCCGTGAACCGTTTTTTGGCTCGGATAATTTCAGTACTCGCTTCCGGCTCGCTTCCGGCTCGCCTCAGCTCGTCCTGAAATCTTTATCCTTGCCAAAAAAAAAACAGGCGGCTTACGGGCATGCCACATAAATAGCAATTCAATTCCCGAAGGGATTCCTCATTCTTTATCGTGGAATTTTGCGTATTACCGCAAACACGAAATTGAAATAACGCGGGTAAATCGTATAATTAAAACTCTACGTAAAATTTTAGGATGCAGGGAATCCCACGAAGTGAAAACGGAGTGCTCACGAAAACCACGCAAGAAAGTCTACCTGAAATACAAAGTTCCATTCAAACTTCATTTCCATTCGAAGACCAGTGTTTCACCAACTAACCCAAATCAGCTGCACCGCGAATTAACCTTAATCTTGTGACCCAATTCAGACTGAACATTTTCGTTCTAAATACAATCAAACGACATCCGCGAACGATATAATCACTGCCATTCCGTCCCGCTCATGTACCTGTACGCTAATCAGCGATTAATTGAGCACGACACCTGATAGCGGAGTGGAGATCCGGTTAGTCCGACTTACCGGTCGCTGGATACATTTTTCCTGGATCGAATCTCGCCCGTCCTTCTCCCGGTGCAGCTGGTTAGGTATACATACCGATAGATTTCACCGGCTGCATATCACCGCTGCGGCACACCCACGCTGCCTGGAAAACGGGACGTGGAAGGAGCCAGGATAATAGAGTATCGATAGAAATCGGTGATGAGATAATAACGACGCTGAGCGTCTCGACGCCGAGTAACGCCGTAGTTTTTCACACCGAAGACGATCGCCGTGCAGAGGAAAAGGGTCCGAGAAACGAGAGTCGGTATACCTGTGTTGTGCAGTGCTGCAGAACCGCAAGGAGAAGGCGATCGGCTGCATGGCCAGGTGGACGCACCCGCAGGACTCCTTAGGGGAATATCGAGTCGTGGCCGTGCGATTCTTGGAACACAATCGCCATAATACATATGCAGGAGAGTGCAGCTCTTGGAGTTGGCAGAGTCAAACGACAACTGCACCTCGGGTTTGCAGCCGCGATGCACCGGGCTCGCTAAACGACGAGGACTACGTGCAGAAAGGACAAGATGGCCGCCGGGAATAAAACACGTTCGATAATTGTCAGAGTGGAAAGTTATTCTGGGACTCGTCGAAGGATCGACTGCGGGGGTGCGGAAGAAGAGGGACTGACGTTATCAACCTTCGACAACTTCATGGTTCCGGTACTTCAGTCTATGACTAATTAGAGACAGACGCTGAAAGTACGGAATGGAAGAAAGCATTTTTGTTGCGTTGTTTACACTCTCGGATCTTGTATTTAGTCTAAGGAATTCGTTTTAATAAACGCAAATTGGAAGTCAAGAGATCATAAAATTTTACTCTTACAATGATTTAATATACTCGACTACCATGAGATATCCTGTGACAGGAGGAATTAGTTAGTGAAGGTATTCCACATTTTATGCAACTGAAAAGACAATTAAGTGTGATATTATAGTTGTTTTTTCTTCTTTAATTAATTCTTGTCTCATGCTTGGCCATATTAACTTACATTAAAGAATGGTTGTCCAAATGCGATTGGTTGGTCGTAAGTTCTGTTGGGTAGATCGAAAAATTCGATTTTTCCTATCACCACGATCCATTAACGATACAGAGTCAATTTCTAACGATTTAGCGGGAATAAATTGTATCGGTCTATATAAGAATAATACATAACTTTTAAACTTGGGTAATGTATGGATAACGAGTTTGCCCATTTGACAATGAGTACCTAACAATCGGAATTGAATAATGAAATTGATTCCATAATGATTTCCACGTGGCTCATAATTACCATATTCATTTAAAGTAAATTAAATAAATACATATATGTATGCATACGACATACGTATATGATTAACACAGGCTAAACGGCTGTGGATTATGCTAAATACCAGAGTGTTCCGGCAAAGTAACGGAGCGATGACTGTTCACGTCAAAGAATTGTCTCGTACTCGTTACCTTGTTGTTTCGCTCATTTTTTTGGAACTTGTCCATCTAAATCAATTAGCCACTCGCCTGTGGCGTACTTCATACGTATATCGTCTGCTCTCGCAAAATCATATCTGTGTATCATCTGTGTAATTCTCTCGATTGTGTCAAACCTCAGTGTTGTGCGGACCTTCTACGATACAAATCGTATCACTGTATCGAATAAAGTATATTGTGTCTTTGTTTTAATAACTATCATCTGTCTTACTTATCATCTCGCTTCACTCACCCCAGTCTCTTCTCGCGAGTTCGTGGATCCTATACATCGATGATCCACTATCTTTCTGGACATTGATTTTGAGAGCTTCAATTCAGCGGCGAACTGATATAAAAATGAACAGATTTGCAGTCACAAGCGTTAGTCACTAAATCAAACTAAATTCAGCTGTTAGTCATTATTACAAAATCTGACTTGTGATTCTTATTTATTACTGTACATCGGATGAACGTAGGTTATATAACAATAAGTGATGAATTATTCACCACGACTTATAATAGGGAAATAAATTTTTATACGACAAGTATGATAAATAATTGACTAGAAAAAGAGATAAATGAAAAGATACGTCTTTTCGTGAAAATTAATGTTCCTCACAGGCAGTGCAGGAAATTCCATTAAACTCAACGAAGAAACAAAGCAAGATTGATTAAATGATGTTTAAAAATTTGTGTATCGTTAAGTAAAATTGAATAATAAATAAAGTAATTGGATACGTGTAATAAAATTAATTTGAATTTATGGAGAATTGTTATTGTTATTATTGTATTGAAAACTCTACAGGCGTTCAGATTTCTTATCAAAATTCAAAATTCTCAGCACTTTCTCAACTTCTTTGTTAAATTTGAGTTAAATCTTTGGAATCGTTTATTCGCTCATACTATGAATTCACGAACAAAGCTAATACCTGGTTCTTCACACAAGCAAGGTTTTCAAGATATAGAAGACCGCTTCTTGTCGTATCAAAGAGCTGGTCTCATTCACATCCGTTAACGATCGGCTGCCAAAGTAAAAGTATAAATAACTAGAAAGGGTAATTTTCGGCTAAACGGATATAGAACGTCGATAACGTCGTCGGATAATTAGTCAACAGTGCCGAGGGCAGTAAAGCGAAACAGAGATCTCGCGTTGTAAGGCTCCCTTTCTCGGCTCGTTACCGCACGCACACACGCACACACGCACACAAGCAGCATGGATCACCATCAAAAATCAAGCAGGCTCGATTTAACAAACAACGCTTACTCACTGATCAGATTTTGGAATCTACGAGCGATTCGCACGCGGCAAACGTCGTCTCGGGGTAGTTCGACCACCCCTGCACCCAAAGCCGGGCGCCCCGGTTATCACGCGGCTTATCTCCAGATACAATAATGGTTCGGGAGGGTGTTACTTTCCCCCAGGTCATCCCCGCCTGCACTACCCCGGGACAATAACAGCTCTGTTAAAAGCACCGACGGGGCCGGGTATAAGTGCGATTATGATAATGATAATAATAACAATGATAATAACATCAGCACCGACGACAATGATAATCATGATGATTCCAGAAAGGAATAACCATCCCCTTGCAAAGGAGCTGTATAAGAGAAGGAAGGCGAGATGTGTTTGCAAAGGATTTCGGCGGATCCTTGGGGCGAGGACAAATAATTAAAAGCGTTTATCTTGTGTTATCCGGGGATCGAGAAGGGCCACGTTGCCCTGTCGAAGTCGAGTAGGTGTCGTGGTGACATGTCCCTACGTCATTGGCTGCACCCTTGCGCAGTACCGACGACAGGAAGCTGATTCTTCATTGTCAGTACGGCTTTATTCCCGGCCAATGGATATTCGACAAAGAATAATCTCGGCCTCTGTATGGTTACCGTCCTCAACGAAGATTACACCCGATTTTGTATCCTGAAAATGATAAAGCCGGGAGACAGATCTCGCGCGTCCGAAACCCTTTCATAGGTGAAAACCGGTTAGTACATCACGGAGACCCGTATTCTTGGACGAGAAACCGCGATAGTGGCGAGAAAAGAAGAGAGAAATCACTTTTGAAAACTGTCCGTTTATAGTCCCTCACTCGTGAGATATAAGCAGAGGAATAACTCGGCTAGCAGTTTGCAGCGCTTTCTACAAATACAAAGTTAACTGCTGACACTTAACTGCCGAAGACATAGTGGCACAATTTTGCACGTGGTACAACCGAGCTTTTCTCGGTTTGTCGTTTGTCACGGGGAACGAGCATCGCGTCATCTCTCAGCCTCGACCATACGTATACACGGTTAGATGGTCGTGGAAATGGTCGGGATGGCATGGGTTCGTAGACAACGTGCGACGAGACGACGTCAAAGCTCAACTCAGGCCACCGGAATTAGTTTACGTTCCAAAGCTGACACTCCTCGATGGTTTTGTGGCGTTTCCACAGCACGTGCCCACAATTTCACCAGCATAGACGTCTTTCGTCATATGGTTGTTGGGTATTTTTCATCTTCAAATTCAGGTGGAAATAAAGGAATGTGATTATTGTAGAGTATGATAAAAATTCGACGTCAACCTTATGTTATCCAGCGTCAGTCTAATACTATCTGATGTAATTCTGTAACGCTGTAATATGATTTTCAAGTTCTGAATCGACTACTAAAATTGTTTTATATAGAAGTCCAAACTCGTTAATTTTGATTCTCTATACATACAAAATTTTCTGACGTGATAAGGAGTCTAAAAAATTACCAATCCAAAACCCAATCACGCCTTGGGCATAGAACGGCAAGTATATGGTTCCAGTAAGTTACATTCGAAACGTTGAAATGACTTCGTGACTTTAAATCGGTTTAGATTCTTCAGAAAACAGAACATAATAATTTCGTTATTGATTATCATAGACTTATTTTGATGCGAAGTATAAGAGAATGAATTGAGTAGCGGATGAATGAGGGGAAAAATAAGACAAGAAAGGCGAATAAAAAATGAGAAAACATTCCGACACCAAAGATTGCTGAACGATTGCACGTGAAATATCTTAGAAGAAAACACCTGAGCGGGTCACATCGTTCGGATACAACAAAGAGGATCGTAAGTCAAGGGGCCACGGGACGCCGATCATTTGTCATCGCACGAAGCTGAATTGTTCGGCACCATCGGGCCGCCATTTTGGTCACCCCGCCCCTCCCTTACCGGGGGCTAATAGACCCTGCAACAGCGCGCAGTTATTCAATAGCATCGCCCAAAGGCGATGATAAATTGGAAAATAATCTTATGGGCACATTATGTCAAATTTTACGGACCTTTTTCCGAACATTAAGAAGAACGCGCATCGTCACCGGGTCACCGTTGTGGACTCGGGGTATTCCTTACCAGTTTCCAATATTCGCCCTCGGACTATTCCTCAGTCATGAATGAATGAACTCGAGATCTCTTCACTATGAGAATGATACGGCAATATTATTTATGGGGAATTTCAAATCTTATGGGAAAACCGACACCTCGTCTCTCCCTCTTTCCATTCTCTCGTCTCCTTCTATCTCGAAAAATTCTTCGTGGTCCTCAATGGATCCGCAGAACCAAGACCGTGAGCCGTATAAGCTACCTTTAATATAGTTTAAACTACTCTACTCGCCATTCACCTGGCAGGGTGACTATATAGCTGGGTCTACAGGCAAACTTTTCAACGAGTCTTTTCGCGGAACGAACCCTCCGGCTTGGAGTAAATGAATTTTTCACATTTTATGGCACACCGCGAGGTCCGCGTTCCTAACTCCGGCCATTGACAGCCAGGCTTATTAATGGCGCAGCTCAAGTATCCGTTTCTATTTTTGAATAGCTGTATCGTTGCCATTATACGGCTACCGGTCAATGAATCGCACTACTGACTGAAATCCAGTAGGTATAATTTACACGAAGTTTTTGCCTTTGTCCTGTCTGGTTAGTCCAAACTCTGGTCTCGGCTCCCTTGCCCATCGCAGAAAAGTGGCGGAGGAAAGAACCAATATGCACGAAACTAAAAACTCATCATTCGATACTCACAAACCACATATTGATGTGAATTAAAACTGTTTCAAAGAATTCTAAAACGTGTTTATACGACTTCACTGTCATTCGTGATGTACTTTCTTATCTTCATCCCAGGTGTATGGGTGCTCGCTATATAAATGCATGAGAAATCTGTTATACATCGAGCTTACAGCGCTGTTTATATATCTGACGTGATGATTACCCTGTAAGTGCAAGTTTAATAAAAGTTAAAACTTATCGAGGGTTGATTGAAACTCGTGAACCGGCACCTTGAGTATCCGTAACCATTGAAAGGTGGAAGTGCCCGAACCGCAACATGAGAGCATAAAGTTATATGGCCCGTAGTTCTTGCAGCGTAGCCCGTGCCTGTTGTTCAAAGTGTCGTCAGGCGTGCCTGAAACACGTGGATTTATATTTAATCGGCAATTCAAGTGATCATTCTCTACAATATACCTCAACCCTGTACAGCATTTTTTTTAGGGATATCATCTTCGTGAGCGAGGGATGAAATACATATATCTGCGTACCTATAGCTCGACCACCGGTTATGTACCCTCTGGAGCATTTCGTAGAGCATCGAATAACCCGCCCCAGCACTATTGCAGCGCGTATCCATGAAACCAACAGGCCAAAAACCGAGGAATAACAAGAACCCCGGTCGAGAGTAGCTGCATGGTTGTTGTAGTGGTGGTAGTCGGAGTATTGCCTCGCGGGACATCGTATTATATCCCCATGTATGAGGAGAATATTACGGGGCGGAGCCAAAGGGCAATCCCATAGTAGGAAACCCCGTTGGAAAAGGGTAGATAACGGGCAGAAGGGTGGCGCGCGGCGTCGCTAAACGGAAATTAAATATGCCTTCGTCGATAAGTTGGCAAGGCCGGGATCCCACCCAACCGCCTGTATGGATCGAGAGATGAGCTATTGTGTTGTTTGTAGCCAACCGACCAACAAAAAAGGATACAAAAAATGAAAAGGTGGTAAAAGGAAAAAACACTCCACTGTGATATGAACTGGCGTTTTTTCGTTATCTTCTGCATTCGCTTATAACGTTACACCGACACAAATACATGTGCAGAGTCGAAATTTCACAGATTTCAAGATGAAAAAGTGATGCACGAAAATCAGCGTTCTCTTCAAGTTTCATTTACGCTCATTCGAAAATTTTCACGCTATCGCTGTTCAAGGAATGGAACTTTTCGTTTGTAACAAGTAAACATCTTAGTTTGATGAACTCGTATCAAGAGATCATTCGAGTGAGAAAAATTTCGCATGATTCAAATAAAGCCGATTTGTTATTAACGTTCAGTCTTTTTCCTCGATCCAGATGAGACCCAATAATTGTATATATCATGACAAAGTAAACACACATCGGTCACGTCGATCACGTGTAGGTAAATCCTATATAGAATTTTTCTCGCCCCGTTAAACTTCCCCTAATGCGAAGTGGGTGCAGACTGTATATCTATAGAGACCCCAATACAGTAGGTCTATACATAAATGGGTCTACATAATAGACAAACATCGTACGGAGCATATCACAGCAACGTTTGACTTTCAGAGCACGATATGCGAAAGGGGGGATGAAAATTGCGGCAAAACATTTGTCCCCTTGGGATCAAGGCTTCCAACCCTTGTCGCACCCCATGATATGGACAATAATTTTTCGACGAGACTCCCTAAGGACTTGTCCGCCGCGCGTCGCCGGACTGAGATTCAATTTGAGGCCAAACGGCGCTAAACGTTGAAATATATAGACTCGTTTCAAGTCTATTGTGCGTCACGGTTAATGCTCGATGTCTGGCGAATGCACGACCTGGCCACGCCCGCTTTCCGGACCAAGCACTTCAGTAGTAATAATTTTGGATTGAGTTGTCGTTCCTTATGATATATACACTGTTCGTGGTTAACGCAGATTATACAGATTCCTCCATAGACTGTGTGAGTATCAATGAATTCGCTGATATGTTCAATCGTCACATTAATGATCCAAATTGTTACAACCGCTAAAGCAAAAAGATCTGCATTTCTGCTTTGCCATATCCTCCGGTTTCGTTAATTGAAAGGTTCCTGCAATGCATTTTGAGACGAAACGACGAGCTTCATGTAACTGAAGTCCACTTTGTTGAATATTACGAATGACACGTACCTGCCTCAGAGTATGTCTACAAGTAAGTGTGTTTTCATCTGACGATGCGAATTGCCAGTCCGTCAACGTTTTACAATTAAATTGGATCACATTAACGTTCATTCGGATGTGCAGAGGATGAGGGATTGAGGACAGGGACAGAGAAACGATGAAATGTGCCTGTGGCGGTGATGCGAACGGCTGCCTGTTGCTATTTTCATTCCTATCTACAGCCTAACGCCACGTCACCGTACCGCTCGCTTTCAATATGGCGATGCTGCGGGCGGAGTTTAATTAACAATGTGTCGCCCATGAGTTCTGCGGAATGGTGTATAATGCAAAGTTGTCACGTTCCCGGGGACGCGACGCTCGTGAATCGCCAGCTAAACACCAATGGGGGAACGATCATGGTGATAAATACTTGGAAATCTGTAAACGGTTTTCAATCCCACCCTTCACAGCCGAGCCGCAGAATTACGAGACTAGTTATCCGGGCGGCAGGAAATTCGCTCTTGTTATCAACTCAATTCCCTCTGGATTATCGGAATCTCGTATTCGTATGAATTTGGATACGCGGAGACAGTTTCTGGTAAGGTTATTGAAAAGCTGGTACAGCGATCGAAGAGAAAAAACAATTTGAAATTTTTAAAAAGACCAAATATTTTTAAAGCCCCATGTATTGCTGTTCAATCGGTAAAAATTGCTGTTGCGAAGAGTTGGAAGTAAAAAAAAAAAAGATTAATTTCAAACCGTACCAATATATAGTATTAAAAAAAATTTTCCACTCATACGTTTGTCTTCATCAAAAAAAGGAACCTTTACAATTGGGAACAAAATGTTTTGATATAATTATAATTCACGTGCGAAGTGTAATTTTTCACAGGTTCAAATACGTTCTACTAAGAAAAAAAAACAAAATACTTCCACGTCGAGAAAAGCGAAATTTTTTAATTGATTCGTATCGAAAGGAATCATTCGTCTGAGTGTAATTATTCAAAGGACTGTTTAAGATTTCATTCGCGATGCTTTGACATAAGTTTAGGTAAACTGACTTTAGACAGTTCATGCCAATTTCCAAGAAATTCTCCGACATTTCTGCAGACCAATATACGTATATTAATCATCACTGAAACTAAACATAACTATAAATTTCTCATGAGTTCTCAGAGCACTCTCACACGGTATACGACATCGTTACTCGATACTAATTTGCGACTCCTCGAACAGTCTACCCGGGTAAAAGGGGGTGAGAAAAAGGAGTCCCGGGGGGGGGGGGGGGGGTGAACGAATTCCACACAGCCACGTATGTTCGGGTGGGTTTGTGCACACGGACGGTGCAATACCTTCACCATCGAGCATCGATAAGGAGATATCGTGAACGTTATGAGGACTGTACGCGGTAATTTCCTGTGTTTTATGGGTAGCTTGGGAACCCACCGCTTCGCGATCGAGTGAATTAGGAAACTCGATTTTAGACTAGCACATCTCGCTACGACCTAACCTGATATATATAATATAGAGACAGATTTCGCGGAGAATGGGAGCAAATTTTTACATACATTTTTTGCAAAAGTGCGGCGGATTAGGATTTTAAGATAAGAAGTGAAGTATTTTTGGCTACAGGTATGAGACATAGATCTACTATATAATAGCACTCGTAAGACTTTAGCTTTGACGTGAAATGCAGCAGAAAGCCATCACGAAATTCTCTGTGTCCAATTTCCGAAATAGTCATTTGGAATTCGGAATTCGTGTCTCGTTGTACGCAATTAATTGTTGTTGATACAGAGTTGACTTCGCAAACCTGACTTTGATGGATCATTCGTGCACCGCATAAGCACTCAAATGAAAAATAAAAAGGGGGTCATATTTTATTCTTACGCAGGATTTCAACCGAAATCTGTTGAACTAAGTATAGTGAATGACAATATTTAAAAATTACTAAAAATCGAATGATTTGTTTTCAACTAATTGGAATATATCCAAGCATATATGTAATATTGTTACCAGTATTATTCTCACTCTGAATATTGGTGAACAATATTAACGCTTTGCTTCATTTCACAACGGTTTGTACGACGTTTCGAAATTTAAAAACCTTAAATCTACTCGAAAAGACTCTCTGAATCTTCCACGCATGATTTCCTGCCAGCAAAGTCGAAATGGTTACCGTCCATGAACAGCAATACAATTACTTATAGAATCTTGGCGACCCTCGTGGCGAAGTTGGACCAATCGAGGAATCAATCGATCACATTTTATTCTTCGGGGTGCAGGTACCGCAGTTACAATGTCCTGATTCTGTACTAGACTTTGATCGCAAAGTCAGTGATGGTGGTGGTAGTGGTAGTGGTGGTGGTGGTTGGGGATGATGGGCCAGAGGTAGGGACGGGGTTGTTGCTCGTCTGCAAATGATAGGAGAAGCACACGAAGCTACAATGGCCAGGAAATTACATAACTGTTGGAAATATCACCACCGCACGAGGTTGTAGAGCTGACGTTGCGGTGTGGGGGTGGGGGTGGGGGTGGGTGCAGCTCGGTGTTCCTCGCGGACGAGTATGCACGCCGATACACACTTCTGTGGTATAAGTACATAAACGTTATAACAGGGGTGCGAGGGGACGCGGGGCGACGGGGGTAGACAGTCGGGTGTCGGGTTCGAGGGGTGCGCGAGGGGCGGCAGCGACCCTCCTCATCTCCTCGTCGGCACCTCCGCCTCTTCCCTTTTCTCCTCGTCCTCGTTGTATTATTATATAACTGGTTGCTGGCGTATTATACGCGCCCGCCTAGGGAAGTCGGCAGAAGTCGGGGGAAGTCGGGTGGGCAGACGAGATAGCGCCGAGGTGGAGAATGAAACGAGAAATTGAGTTGTACGGAACCAGCCGGAGTCTAAACCACCGAGTCTACCGAAAGCGGAGTCTTAGAACCACTAGAGAACAGAAACAAATTTCAGTCTCAGTTTCAGTTTCTTCTTTGCGTCCTTTTGAATTTTTCTTTCCCGTTTATGGATTCAAGTCGAAAGTTGGGAAAAGAGGAAAAGAAACTTTAGAGAATCCCCAGGATATTGTTATTTTCATTAGTGACATTAAACACCAGCTAAATAACATCTATGCTACCATCGATACTATGAATGCTGTATGATGTAAATGTGAAATGAATTTGAGCAAATTTGCGAAATGAAAGCTAAGGTATCACTAACTTCGGAAAAGGTTTGATAATTGGCACGGTCGAAATGTTTAAGCTCCGGTGTTGCTGATATCGTTTTAATGGTTTTGTCGTCTTTTTACTCGCAAAAAACTTCCCATTGTGGCATAGCTATTACGTGGAAGTGTAATTGTTGATCATCATATCAAAATATCAGATTGGACCAAAAATCACATTTTTGCAGAATGATACCGATACTTCCTCTTTACAATTAGTGCCAAGTTTTCTAGCGTATCTTTATAAAAGCTGCAATTACGATGTAAGACAGGCCACAAAAACGCCGTTCAATATTTTTCTTTCAATACTTGGACAATGATGTGATTCAATTAATTTCCCAAACCCATGACGAACATTGACTGTCATTGTCATCTTATCACAAATATGAAGTATACAGTGAAGATTCTGTGAATAAAAACTTCTTGGACGCCGTTGCGATGTAGAAGCAAAAAACTTCAAATAATATTTAATAAAATCTTCGATAGTATTTCTAAACCTTCGGTCACACCGTAGTGATGTGTAATATAATATATTCAAGCGTGAGACGTCTAAAAATATCCAGTATTTCAAGTTCACCGAACACGTATACTTATTAACTACGATTTTCGTTAGCTTTCTCCATCGAAATTGGAAAACCATAAAAATTGAAATCCATAAAGTTCCACGATTTATTATAAGACTCTCCAGCCAACGATAAATTGTACAACATACCTGCTGTTTTAATGTGCCATTTCAACGAGCAAGGTGTATTTCATATTAATTTCAATTTAAATTGGGCACAGAAAAATCTCGATTCGGTATTTACATTTGAGTCAAACGTATTTCGCAAACCTCGATGAGTTTGTTCAGTCTTGTTGGAGGTTCGTGTATTTTGCTAACGAAATGAACTCCGCGAGTACGGTGGGGGGAGAGAGATATCGTGCTGGTTGTACATAGAGTTTGCACCCCTGCGCCACGTCGCGTCGAGAGGCGAGTAATTCGCAAAAATTAATTACAAACTTGTTCGTGACGGAGAGAGAGAGAGAGAGAGAGAGAGAGAGAGAGAGAGAGAGAGAGAGAGAGAGAGAGAGAGAGAGCGAGAAGGGGGGGGGGGGGAATAGATGGAGATAGCTAGAGAGGGCGGAAGACGGAGAGGAAAGCAGAGGGAGATCTCTTGCCGGAGGTGGAAAATAGAGACAATG
This sequence comes from Diprion similis, assembly GCF_021155765.1. Taxonomy (NCBI): domain Eukaryota; kingdom Metazoa; phylum Arthropoda; class Insecta; order Hymenoptera; family Diprionidae; genus Diprion; species Diprion similis. Next base: position 4,636,239 of record NC_060106.1, read on the forward strand.
AGGAACAGGTTATTTCATAGATTGGTCTCATGGCGCGTGATTTACGGCGCAATCATTGTGAAATGATTCTTGAATCAAGAACATCGGGTGATCCTGGCTGGCTGCCACCTCCTTCTTTATATACGTGGTATGTCCGCACACATGGGTGTCTGCGATATTTGTCTGGCTTGGATGCAAATATGCTGGAACTTACATACGTCACTGTTATTACTTTCTATTTCGAGTAATTTACTCGGTAGAGAATTTATTTGCGAACAGTGTGACGGTTCAGTGATTTGATTAAATATTATACTTGAAACTTTTACATTTATCCCTGACATCTACGCAGAGGTATCTCATCTGACCGATTTTATTTATAGTCACATATTAGCTGTAACCTGAATTCACAGAATTTTTGTTCGTTGTATGAATAGAGTAGAAAAAATCTCTGCAGAGTTTCCACGGTTCATAAAAGTCAAGTCGTATTTAAGCTAGCTTTAGAAATGTTTAGAGTATTCGTACACTTCGTTTAATTGGTTTTACAACTTTTCGAAAAACAAACGTAACATGTGTCTCAATATTCTACTTCAAAAGTTAAACTTCCATACTTCTTTTCAGCGGTTTTTGTCACCGTTATAAAAAATCGTGACGAGTACGAACAACGTCAGAACGACTGCAGCGCCCGATCTACCGGAAATTAACAGCATCGAATACACGGAGATAATAAATCTTAAGTTATAGATATATTCAGGTTGAGTTAGGTTGTGGCTTCGTCTTTGGTTAAGGTACTCAGCGTAAAGGGACAAAAAGTCATAAAAAACAAAAAAACAAAAAAAAAAAACACTACAAAAACAAAATTCGTTCACGAAGCCCCCGACGTTTGGGAAACTTTATTGCAAAACGGAAATAAGCAGGCGAATAATGGCGGTGATGACACGCGTGAATATCGCGCTAATAATCAATGGTATTAATAATGATAATGGTAACAACGTCGCCCCCGCCATCGCCGAGTGAGCGACCCTATAGGCCGCAAGCTTTACGATATTGGCTCGCTAACTGAGCTTGCGGAGGGTTCGAGGAGCGGCGAGGGGTGAAGGCGGGTAACCACCCTCGCCCAACGGGGTGCGCAAGCGCATTTGCAGGGCGTCGATATTAGCGGGGTTGAACGCGACGGGTTGGATCATGGCTCGACTGCAGAAGCCTCGCCGATCTGGACGTTTTTGACGGACGTCGGCTGATCCTTCGTCCTCCGAATTTTTGTAATTGGCAAACGGAGGTGAGGTTTATGGGCCGGAACGATTCGGGGAGAACCGTCGATGACGATGACGTTCACACCTGAACAACATGACTCAAAGCTTGCCTCATACCTATACTTACGCCAATTAATTGAACGGAAGAAAATTATATATTCTTCCTTCTCAATTAGTATATCCCATTGCGACTGATTCCAAGCTTAACTAGGTCTCAAGTATAGGATAATTAATCCACTAACTGCTGGTAGTAAACCATCAACCGTATATAGAGGTAATTTTCTCACACATTCATAATTCTCATGGGTTTGTTCAATACGGAAGTCGCTTTTACGGACGTAGTTCGAGTTTGCTCGGAGGTCACTTTTTTCTGTCGTCTTTACAGGGATGTATGTATACATATATATATACGTATATATGAATATATGTATATACCTACACTATACCGAGAGGTGGCCAGAAATCCGGTAGCTCCGTTCATCACGTACCTATCCTGTGGTTATTATACACGAGGATCATCGTTTCTCTGCGTAGATATACTGCCCGCTATAAACTCGCTATACTTTTTAATTAATCGTTTTATTACAGCTATTAGCATCTCAGCGTGATCTGAGGATACGGGCACCTGTTTTACGGAGTAGCGGTTCATCCTGCGACCGAAATTAATACTAGTCTTGCTGATTTCACTCGAAAGCCCCAATTTTCGACTACTTGGACGGAAACTATCTTAGAATTTGAAATAAAAAAAAAATGCTCTTTCACTACTACATTCGTTTTTTACAACTGCTGCACATGGATAATTAGATTCATGTTATATATTTTCTGTAGAAAAGCATTCCTTCAACTCAATATCGGTTCGAATAAGTTAATTCAGATCATTAGAAGAAGAAAAACCACAATCGATGGGCTTCGGTAACGAACCCTTGAGAATTCATCTAGAAATTCTAACATCGGTGTAAAAGTATGCAAAGGATTTAATTAGGAGTGAACTGATCAGGGGCTAGACGTGCATGATCATTAGAAAATAGAAGGACTCACAATTTTAATTCGATGTCGAACATCCTTTACGTATAGCCGAGCGTCCGAGTCGGAGTCGTGGCATGCGGTACACGCGATGCAGGTTGAACCTTCATGTGTGCTGTTTCGTAATAATTGTTAACGATTCGCAAGCGCCATGTTGCATTTCCAGCTTTTTACCGACGTTCCCCTCGCCTCGTCGCTCCATCCATCCCTCCCTCCCTCTCTCTTCCCCTCGTTGCTCTTTCTCTTTTTCCCCCCATTCCACGACGACGTTTCTCCCTCGCGCATCCCGGTGCTCCAGCAATTTCTCTCCTCTCTATTTTAAAAGGACCTTCCGTCCTTGTTACGGTCATGGCTTAAACATGGCCGCTCAGCCGGGCAATTAGAGGCAGCCTGCGCCGGGCACACCAACTACAATATCATTAAGATAACAGTGGCCGTGGAGTATCTCCTTCTCTCTTCCTCTCTTTACCCCCTCTCCTCCCCCCTCCCCTCTCACCTCCCTCCCCTTCTCTCTCGCTCACGGTTCTGTACCTGTAGCGCCCTCTGCGCAACGGTGGAAGCGAGATCTCTCAGAGACGAGCTCCTCGGTGGGACGAAGATGCGAGAGGAGATAATTGCTTAATTGTCGCCCCCTGCACCCGCCCATGTATACATATATCTACCTACCTACCACGCTGCGCCAAGAAATTATTGTTATTATCATTTCGAAACGCTGCTATTATCGCGCTGTACTTCTCTCCACTACTGCTGCACTTACGCTTTATCCCTCCCGGCGAGGCACGATAACAGGCAATTTAAGAAAGTTCAAGGAAATTCGCAAATTGCAAAAAAAAATAAATAAATAAAAAAAAAAAAAAAGAAACACACACGGCACTTAGCATCTTCAAGTACATGGAGTGTACTGTGTATGTAGGTATAACGTGCGATTAGTAACACTAATACAGCGTCATAAAATTGTATTTTTGACTGCAATTGATATCAAGTGCAATTGCATTGATGAAAATAGAATAAGAAATCAGATTCAAATTGATTGCAATTAGTTGATGTTATCCCAGTTATATCAGAACTGAATAACCAACACTCGCCAATCTCAAATCGACACTGTGTACAGTCATAAAAGAAACTATTTTATTTCTTTTGACAATGAATGCATAAATCATTAGATTACAGTCATCAAGCAAGTGACGACAGTCTGTTTAATTAGTCAAGTTTGGCAATTCTTTGCATGGAAAATCGTTCGACATACGGATGCGGATGAGCTGTTTGTGTCAAATCGCAGGTTTAACTTGGCGAAAATGAGTTTGCGTGAGGAGAAGGATGATTGGAGATATCCTCCCACCTAATTACGAGCACCACACCGGTTAATGATTAACAAGATAATCAAATCGCGGCTGTTACGTAAACAGTTCCAGTTGATAAGTAATAATTACAGGCCCAGTACGGTGTCCGCTTATCATCCTAGCGAACCTGTACGTACAGTCAAAGACCACCCTCGAGTATTATCACAGGGATGCGGAGCAGCAAGAGGGCACAAAAACGGCCAGCAATCACCGCGTCGTTGGCTGCGGGCTAGTCGATGTATAAATCCTTATAAATTGACAAAAAAGCATGGCTATCGGGTCCCGATCTTCAGGAGTCTCGTTATACGTACCTGCACAGGTATAAGGCATAAGAGGCAGGAAGACGTAAGCATGCGCTGTACGAAATGCGGCGTAAGTTTGTACCCGGTAGCTCGCAGGTGAGTCGAGGGGCAAACGCCAAGCTCTCGAAGACAAAAGACCCGAAGCTCAAGGGTCCCGAGGGGCCCGGTGCAGGGACAGTTTCCTCGGCGAGCATTCTTTTTAATTAATATGATTTACACGTAGGATAATTGTCGTTTTATATGCTAATGGTGGCGACAAGGTTGGGACCCCGAGTAAAACAAATGACCACGATATTTGTCAGCAGAAGCATGATGGCCGTCCATATGCACGGGGCTTCTGTTTACCCAACCATATCCATAAGCATGCATATACTTATACTCTCTTCATGCCCGCAAATACGAACGAGTTACCGCAGTTTATGTACCTGCACGGTGAGTTCTATTAAACCTTATATCCAAGATCGATGTAGAGTTTCAGTTATTCCCGGGTAACTTATGTGGCATGGTAATTGGATGCGTGAAATGTTGAATGCGCGTGTGGATACGAAAGGAACTGACGTCGCTTTCACGTAATTTAGGAATTCACGTAACTGATCGGCTTCCTGAATCAAATCGAGGGACTCGGTTAATCTAGTGCCGATTCCAATTACCGGTGCGCAAAACAGATTATTCATCATCGGCGTATAGAGAATGCGTTACCTCTTCGCACGGATTTACCAAAACTAACGCAATTTCTTCTGTTATAACAATAATTGCAATTTTTTATAAAATGTGAACTTCCGAATTGTATACACGCATCCGCAAATGATCTCTTTCTTTAAAAGTAAAGAAATTCAATCCTGTTAACCTATTTCCACTTGTGTGTCTAAAAGGTTCGTTATTTACTTATTAGAGAAAGAAGTATGACAATATAAAGGCAGGTGTTTCCATTCTAAACTCGCCTAAATCCACATCACGTGTTATAGTAGAGTCGAATCGACTTAAATCAGGATGTCCTGCTCCTGTCACTCATTACACATTCAAGGAAGTTTCTGTTTCAGAGCCTCGATGACAGGAAGTTACGAAGTGTATACGGCTCCTCCGCAACAACTTCCGTAAAAGACGAGGATCCTCGTATATACAACTGCAAGCGAGATGGAGATGTTGGATCAGCGATGCGTTACAGCGAGGCTGCAGAGCAATACCGTAATTCTCTCGAAGCGTCTGATAAAGCAATCTGTTTAATTCAGAAATTAAGCACAGTTGTAGGTTGTACACCTATGTACAACGTACACAGCAAAGCCCTGCGCTTACATACACATACAGGACGGTTAATCCTGTAACGCAGCGTTATTCCGAGCGCGCGGCGCGCTTCTTCCCAGCATCCACGTAGCGCTGCACTGCATGGTCAGTGGCAGAAATTCCAGGCTTATCTCGTTTGATGAGGACGAAATTAGTACCGGCTACCGTACGCAGCGCGGTTCTACCAGCGTGAAGAGAGAGAGAGAGAGAGAGAGAGAGCGAGAGATAAAGGGGGGAGGGAGAGAAAAAGAGATAAAAAAAACAGAGACAGAGAGGGAGGACCGCCGGGTTATATACCCACACACCGGTGACACGGTCACGTTTGGACATTCGTAAGTGCTGGATTCCCGGCGGTTGTTAAGTAAATTGGGATCCAACCGGTTTCTCATTTCGTCGCCACCGCCTTACTCGCCTTACTCGCCTTACCGCCTTGCTCGCCGCGGCGCAAGCGCCGTACGTACCAGCGAAGGATGCGGCCGGTCCTCCGTTTGTTCCTGGGACTCAGGCCCCGTCGTCGCGTCGGCCGGCTCGCTGCTAAGGCTGGGGCCAGAAGGACGCGCGTGCGACCCCAGAGCCCTGGACTCGAGACCTTGCCTGACGCGGTGACACTTTCGGCCCAATTTGATGTCCGGTAGCTCTCGGATGCCGGGCAGGCCGCGTATAAGGGCCACGATAAATGGTAAGTAACTGCTCGAGAAGCCGACCACGGAGTGCCTAATTAAACGATGTAGAATTTATAACACCAGCCAGAAGGCCTAATGGCGCACGTTCCTGGAAAACCGGCACCAACGCCGACGGACCACACCTAGCTGAGGAAGAGATTGTCATCTGCTTCTGAAAAGGGGTGTACGATTATCTATATATACCCTGACTGACTGCCCGACTGTCTGTCTGTCTGCCTGCTTGCCTGCCTATGCGGACCGAAACTATCTCGAATATCTACTCCTTCGTTTTCAGCTTGTGGACATATGTGGGTTACACTCACCTGAAACCGCCTAGAATCGATTGGTCTCCCTGCGATGGTCGATACTCGAGAAATCTATTATCATAAATTGTTACAGTTTCATAGATCAAGAACGGCTATGCAGTCACTTTGTACGTAAGTAAGTCGTCGGGTCGCGACTTACCCGTTTCTATTATCTTTGGATTCCAATGGAGAAGACAGCTATGATGTGTTGCAACGAGGTAAGTTAATTTATGTATTTGAATGTAATTATGGACATAAAGAAGATAACGAATTCATTGAATCATGATGTTAACAGAATCTATGTCAAAGTAACCAATCGTATTCACTCCACGATTCTTGACGGTGATTTTTATTTCTGTAAGTGAAATTTGATTGCTTGGAAACTTATAGCCAACAAAAAAAGTGTTCAATGACAGTCATGATAGTACGGATAGACTAATTCCGGGAATCTAGTTCAGGACGTTGGCGACATGTTTGAAATTTTCGAATCAATTATTCGTTAAACGTGATCGTGCAGTTGGCAGCTTCTAAAAATCCAATTGTTTCTTCAGTGTGCTTTTCCTTCGTTCTGAATTACCATTCGTCATACGATCATATCGTATAAATAAGAGTCGTAAAAATAATCATCTCGATACACAGCGATGAATTTAAGCACCAAATTTATTCTCTCACATTTCGTTTTCTGCTAATTTCTGACTCTGCTGAACGCGAATTTTTCGTAAATTTACGTCGTTCCAACGACAACTCAGTTTCCCGATCAATCATCATTCGGATTAGCGTCAACTAAGATCTAAAAAAAGCACGCCCACATCCGTCCATCGTCGAGAGGAATTGGAAGGCGTTTCGCTAACAAGGTGGCGGACGCGGCCATATCTTGGTTTCGTTTTTTAGTATGCCTACGTTTTTTCGGTATAAGGATCGAATGCTCGCGTCCACGTTTCTGCCGCTTTGACAGCAACAGCAGCAGCAGCAGCAACTCGATTCCGGCGCACGTAACGAGGGGTAAATTTTTTTGGGCATTAAAATATCGACTAATTGCCCGACGATGCTACCCGCTGTTTTGTCCTTCCGTTCAGGTACGTGATCTGGTGCTGCAATTTCGAAAATCACGAGTCAGTCAACCGGTCGGCATCGCCAGAGCCCAAAATCGCACGCCACGATTCCTCTTCCGCGTAATAAACGTGCGAATACAGAAAGCAGAGTGACCTCGACAATTTGATGACCTATAAAATTGACGAACGTGGATTTACGAAAGGAGGGAAAAGTGAGGCGGAATCTGAATTTCGGAAACAGCTGATTGACTTACGAAGCAATTTATCCATCTAACCGGACTTCGATCGTTGAGAAACTCAAGGATCAACGTCTGGCCAGCAACTAATTAATAAAGCTAACGACGACTGGATGGTTTATTTCTCGAAAACAATATACGATGGATAGAAGGGTATTAAATCTGTCGAGAATTTCGGACGGGATCGTTAGTCCTTAAGCTTAGATTCCTCAATGCTGGAATTCGTGGTGGCTAACGCAGAACTCTTAATTTGATTCCGCGTCGTCTTTAAAGCGGGCTTTAACGAGTTCAGTTTCAACCAAACCCCTTCGCCTGCGCTCCGAAACACTTGGGAACAGAGCGCTATTTATTTGAGGTGGATCTTTTTCCCCCCATAATTTTGTTCTTTCTTTTTTCGTCCTTTTTCTCTCTTTAATCCCTCTATCACGTAGACGACAAAATTCCTCGAAAGTGGTAATTAAAAGTTTTAAACCTCGCTCCTCTTCTTCCTCTTATAAGTTCTGGCTTCCAACATCGCCGCTGCAACAACACAACGTGTTTTATACACGGACGATGATGATGTAAATTCTCTCTTAATTTTTCTCACAAATTTTCATGGGAATTGATTATACAGTCAAAGAATTATATCCATCGATACGGTGTAGCTGACGATGAATATGACTTTTAGTTCAGTGCGGGACTTCCGAAATTTTATACATGAATTCTCAGATAATTACAGTGGTAATTTGATTTGAACGATATATCTTTCGTACTGGAGTAAATAAATTGACAAATAGATGGAGAAGGAAACGATTAAGGTTTTTGTCGAAACAAAATAAAAGTCATCGACCGCGGCACCTCCTCAAAGATGGTTGTCGTATTTAAACGTGACGTTCGGAGTTTCCTGTGAGCTCTGCACGTTGACTGAGCGACTGACTGACTGACTGACTGACTGACTGACTGAGTGACTGACGGACGGAAGGACCTCCCAAGAACCACGTGATAATTCCGAAAACTCAGTGAGAAGGTGAAAGAAAGAAAAGAAGACAGGCCGAAGAAAGCGTGAACAAAAAGTAATAACAAAATAAATAATTATAAAATCAAAGAAATATAGATATAGGTACGTACAAAAGTGGGGAAAAAGGTAAATGAAAACTGAAAAAAGCCCGGGAGAAGCGTGCATCGGAAATAAGGCCCCTCATTCAGTTTATCCAAATTAATTGGTCGTAAATTAAGGAGGAGCACGAGGAGTGTGTGCATCGCGCGGACCTGCGAGAGAGATAGTCTGTCCGATAGCAGGCATACAGGCATATACCTGTGTCCGGCAGGACGAGAGAGAGAGAGAGAGAGAGAGAGGAGAGAGATGCGACGGTGTGGTGGCGAGGAGAGGGAAGAGGAAAAAAGGGAATTTAAGTGAACGGAGACGGTAGCGCATCGACACACCATTATGTGGCGGCTTCGACTAATTTATACAAGAGGCAGACGGAGACATCGGTTAAATTTACAACGGGAGTGACGAGGACGGAGACGCAACTTAAAAGCGAGTTCCCTAATTGGGTCCTGCCACCGTATTCACCGCATTCGGGTTCGACGGAGTCGACGGATCCCGGGATTACACTTGCAGGGATGTCTATCGTGCCCCCATGACTAAATACGCAGGGGTCGTTGAAATTTCAAGCGATTCCGAGCGACGCGACTCAGCACTCGAAACATCTCAAATTCTCACTCTCTTTATACTCTATATGTTCGTCTTTCTCTTCCGGAGAAATCTGATCGACGTTGACCAACCCGGTTTGCAGCCTGATGAGTGTAAACAAATTAATTATCAAACACGGCCACGGCTCCGGAGATATCCATTACAATTATAACCGTGCTCGAACAGTAATTTATACGCATCGTCGAACGATGTTGAACAAATTCGAGCTATCGCTGCTTTAATCGGCATTAAAAGTACCTAAATCCTTACGAGCACCCATCAATTCATCTGCCCCTCTAAAACCGCGGATCTGATTTAGAGCCCTGATTAAACCGGCTAATCGCTATATATATACACTCGTCTACTTACTTTATCTTTACGATTTTGAGAAAAAAAATTCAAGTATCCATTTGCAATTAAAATTTTTACCAATAAACCCGTGTTCCTTTCAATTTTATACTTATCGTATAAAAACCTTATGTGAAGCTGGAAATCACTTTCATCATAGCTCTCAGATTTCGTTAATCGCTATTTTCAATTCATTAATAGAGATAATCGTGATCTGTATTAACGACAGATAGATAAGTGCAAACGGGTACTTATTCCGACCCGAATCTAATGCAAGGATCTTAACAAGTCTGAATTTCAGGATTAATTTCTAACCGAAATGCACTTCTCATCGAATGTTGAATTTGCCTTCTTGATATTCAGGCCACCGTGCGGATCATCGTTGATCTCTCGACCAGACCGTTCGAATACATGTATATGCCTCTACAGCTCTCCTCCATGGAGCACAGCATAGTTCCTTGTTGTTCCTTATATGTAAATTTATGTACTACCGGTAGCAGATATACGGTATACGCATGCCCAGTGGGACCGCGCGAGCACTGACAATTAATTAAAGAATAATTTCTTGTCTTTGCGATACCCAGAGGAGCGTCAGGCAGTTGGCAGCCAATTATACCTTCGGACGCGTTTCGAATAGCAAGCAGGCGTGCAAACCGAGCGAAACTCCGCCGCTGCTACTGCTGCTGCTGCTGCCCCTTTTACCTACGAGCGAAATCCGCTAACTTTGCGAATCGCGTTCGAGAGAAGCGAGAGAAGAACCGTTTTACCTCCCCTCTACCTCCGCCTGCAGAAGCCTTCCGTTCTACCGATATAATGGAACTGTATAGGTGAATATATATACATATACTTATATCTGATGAAAATAAAATCGAGTTGATTGAAACGGAAGATCCAAGAAAAATCGATGATTTCTTACTTTTTCCATCTCCGCACATTAGCGTATACGTAATACTCAAGTTTATTTTGTAACAGATTATAAAGAATTTCAAAGCTTTGTGCAATACTTTATGGACAAGAGGGAATAATGAAAAGTTTTCGATATATGTGTAGATGGAATTTTCGTTTCTTTTTCGACGATAAATTCTACGAAACTGGTATTTTTTATTCGGATAGGTATTGCAAAGACTACTAACAAGTGGTAGCGAAGTGGGCATCCTCTCGTCAAATTAACATATCTTTATCGTTATTCACATTCAAATTGATCCAACTGGGAATAAAGAACGTTAAATGATTATAGGCACGCATGATCACCTTAACGACCTAAAAACATTCACACCTCATTGACATTCACAATTTTTGACGTTTGTGCAGTGGAGCACGGATTTATCGTCGAGCGACACGAGCGAATCACTGTTTTTATTTTTTTGTTTTTCCTTGGAAAAATGATTTTTAGAAAAAATCGAAGGGAGAAAAATGTGTACTTACGAGAATAATTCTAAGATTCTAAAATTTACTCGCGCATAAACGAGCACAAATTTAGAATCTCGAGAGAGAAACGAGTCGTTGAATGGAAAAATGATATTTTTTACGGCATGAGCATTGAAAAGTCCACGTTTTGTGGCAGTTTTCGTTCCGTAAAGTGACGCTTTATACGGCAGCGAACAAAGTTGTGGAATAAAGTCTTTATTCCGCAGTTTTGATGCGCAGTTCGAAGTGCGCATCCCAAACTGCCGAATAAAGTAGCTTCGTCGAACAGATCGCGACATAACCTCACTCTTCGTTTTGCTTTTCAATGCCCATACCGTAAAAAATATTGTATGTGGCATGCCCGTAAACTGTTTTTTGGCTCGGATAATTTCAGTACTCGCTTCCGGCTCGCCTTCAGCTCGTTCTGAAATCTTTATCCTTGCCAAAAAAAAACAGGCGGTTTACGGGCATGCCACATAAATAGCTATTCTTCACCTCTACGATAATCCTGATAATATTGTAAATAATACCAAGATTTTAACATCGTAATCGTTTTTGTTTTCCGAGTTCACGGCAAACACTTCACTCTGCACTCGCCTGACAAACTAAAACGTAAAAATCTGTGAATCAAAAAATATGCGAACAAAGATCGAAAATGAGGGAGAAAAATAGCGCAGGCCTAATTTGAGCTACCGGCAACGCCGGGATTTCGAACGACGAATCCGATAGGCCAGGGACAACGGACCCCTCGAGTCTCCGAGGCGATCAAAGTGCACCAGTCCCAGGCGGCAGATCCTTTGATCGAGAGAGGCTGCAAACAAGGGAGAGCATCAGGGACCCGGGACCCCGCAGACACGGGAGGAAGAGGTTTGGCGGCGGGCAGTGGTAGGTATATTTTATAATTAGTCGCGAAGGCGACCGTTCGATAAATCAGTGGCGGCCAACAGCTTAAAACTTAATTAAAAAATTTAGTCAAAAACCAATTAGCGGCCTCATAGAATTAACATATTTTTAATTACCTCTCGAACACTTTCGTCTATACTTGATTTAAACGGAAATCTCCTGCCTAGCACATCCGCTGCTTGTGCTAGAATCGACCGCCCCTGCACTTTCAAATTGTGAAATAAGCCCGGCTGATCGTAAGTCTTTGTCCAAATTTTCGACTGATAAAAACTCATTCACGACACCTCACGTATATTTCTTTCAAATTTATCAATCATTCCTTTCTCTGCGATCAATTTTCAGACGTTTTCTGCACTTTGGGGCCCAGTCGCACGTTAAGTCTGCCCTTCTTTTTACTATAAGTGAAAAAACACACGTGGTACACGTATTTGAACAGATTTAAGGCGGTTCGTTAGTCAATACCAAGTCTTTAGCTGTACATGAGACTTGGGCTAATTGTTAATAGGAATGAATTGAATACCCTCGTTGAATATGAGATCAGATTATCGGCCAAAAAGGCGAAAACGATGTGTTGAAAAAGAGACGTTGCTAACAGTTTCGAAAAGATTTTTAATGACAAACACGACGGTGTATCTGAAGTTATACAAATATCGATAACATGGCGCGCAATTTGATTATCGTGAAACGTATTTTCACATAACCTGGATTAATTTATGACCAATAACAATGTAGAGATTGAAATGTTAATTTTTGATTTCAAGAAATCTATTGTACAGTGTATTGTATGAAAATAAGGGAACTACACACTTGTTGTTAATTTTATCTGATGGCAATATTATTCAAATGATGAATTATCGATAAAACTTTGTTGTTAAAATTATAATAAATTATCATCCAAAATGTTCTTGAAATTCATGAATTTTATGTTCGTGTATTATCCCAATAACTTTAATGTGAATTATTACATACTTCTCCGAAAGGATGTTTTACCAACTCCGAAGTAAGTAAATAACCATCTTAAAAACTCTGACAAATTAACTCTTGAATTAAATATTTTATGTACGATAAAAAACTGAGTTGACGAGACTTCGCTTTCGAAAATTAGTGATTTATGTCGTGCATTCAAGTCTTTCAAAAGACAATTCATCTAAAAATCAAAAAGATTGAAATCTCGTAAAACCATTCGAAAACAGATATTCTATCTACCTTGAATAATGAATGAATTGACAATGATAATCGAAAGTTCAGGTAAACAGCCACGCAATATAAGCTTGTTTGACCGTAATTAAACGACGTGTAAAAATTTTTCGGTCGGCCAGTTTTCAGTGACGAAAAGCTGACATCAGGAGCTGTAAAAGAGCCGATAACTGCTTCGAAAAAAAGTATTGAAAAAATGATCGAGCAGGGTCGAATCCTCGGTAAAAAGTAAAAACAAGTTGAAACAAAAAAGGAAAGGAAGAAAAAATTTACGCACCGCGTACATGTGCGTAGAATTACGTGATCGCCGCGTATACCGGCAGTAAAACGACGACGTCGTTAATTGCGTCTACCTTAATCGGAGTTTAATTACCGACGCAGGTAAGTACAACTAAGTCATTCTGCAGCAGGTAGGTGTGCTTTAGCTGAAGAAATGCATAATACACGAATGTAAATACGTGTTAAACGAAATTCAGTAGCATGTTACAATTTCTTCTCCGTTTAATTCTAAATTATGAAAGGTGCGCGGTTTATAAATGCATTCGTCGAGTGAAATATTAATCGGTTTCACGGCGTTCGTTTATCGCCAGTGGAGTTTCATTTCCGTCTAAATAAATCCAATCACCTCGTAGTAATTAAACTTGTCATTCGAATGAAATTATCAGCCCGAGTGCGATGTGCTGCGAGTGTTTGTAACACCTGCTTGAGATTTTCTGAGTTCCAGCCCGTGAATCGAAGGTAGTCATCGCTGAATTGAATAATGAAACCGTTTTATTCTTCCACTGTTATATAGATAATCCCATGGATAAATTACGTGTCATATTAGGTACATTTATACAGGCTATGTAATTTATAGGTACAGATGAACTTATCACTTTCGCATAATAATACCACGGTACAGACGTTGTTGTTCTTTGTTTGTTGTAGTTGGTTATTTTTCTATTTTCTGTGTGTTGAATTATTATTGTTATCATTACTCGTACTATATTATTAATCTTATCATTTATTACCATTATCATCATCATTACCAATGCGTAATATTCAAGTATTTTACATCTCGTTTAGTATCATATATTAATTATTATATGCGATAATCCTTACGTATTTACACTATGTACAATCGGGAATCCATATATACCTATATATTTCTTCTGAGATCAAAAGTCTTGTATTTTTTATTTTCCATTTCTTTTTCTCGTTCGATAGTAATAATTTTATTTCAGATCAATTCTTCATCAGCGTTATGTATGTGTATAAAAATTGTTCACCTTTGATTTGACTTTTCATTTTACTCTTTGTTAAATGTCATGTGAGCATCTTCAATTTCTTTAAACATTTTTTATTCATTCCAAATTCTCTTCCTTCTCTCCAAAGCTTACCTGAATCGAATAAGAGACGAAGAAGAAAACACACTATATTGGCCCTCGAATCACTCCGCACTTTAAATTCTAAGGCCTGTGCCCAGGGGGCGACATGAACATCGCTGCAGCGGCTGCGGCGTGCGGATGTCTCGCCATGGCGGCAGCTATGAAGGGTGGCATGCCTGGTCCACCTGGGGGACCGACGCCAGGGAACATGAGCCCGGAACCAAAACTCGGATGCAGTAGTGGCCTGGCTGATAATCTCAGTTTCTCAATTTCCGCTTCCTGCAGTCGTTTCGCCTTGGCGCGGCGATTTTGAAACCATATTTTCACCTGCAATTAAATATTATTCGATAATAAAGCAAGCGAGGATTAATGCTGGTTCTTACATACTAAACGGTAATTTGATATTTACTTAAGCCTAACGATGAATCGATAGATAACAAACAGCTGAGCGTCTACGAGTGCCTGAGAAACGGGTTTTTGTTTGCATAATTTTTACACTTTATAAGGCTTTTAATTTCGCTTCAACTTGAAAGAACTTCGGAATAGTTTGCGAGGAAGGTAAAAATAGACGAAAGACTATAATCACGGGATCTTGAAAGGCCATAAGCTTTTTATAAGTTTTAAATAAGTGTTCTTGTATCAGTCCAAATACCCATTTGCGAACAAATCACACATCGGGCTGTTATATCTATACACACGTATAATAATTAGATCTATGACTAATTTAATCACGTTTCTTCGTGTTATTTGATATTGGGTCAAGCCTATAGATGAATCGATAGATAATAGAGCGTATCCAGAAGCCTGGGAAACGGGTTTTTGTTTGCATAATTTTCAAATTTTAGCTAAAAACTATCGTTTGAATGCTTGAAAAAAATTTCGGAATGGCTTGTGAGGAAGATAAAAGTAGACGAAAGAAACTATAAACATGAGATGTTAAAAGGCGCCAAGCCAAGTCTTCTACACATGAGTTTTACGTGAGCATCCCTGTACCCGTCCAAATGCCCACAAAGTTTTACAATCAAATCGTATATCTGGCTGGTATATCTATACATACGAATAACAATTAAATGTGCTAATCTTATACGTTTTTTTTCCAAGTCACGAGCGCGACGGGACTCTTCAATTTACCTCTTCAATTTGCAAATCTTTAATTACAGCTAATTTTCACTTCAGCGGATCTGTGATCAAGCAAGACAAATATGAAATATGCCGAACGTATAATAACGAGTAAATTCAACAGTCTTCGAACTCAATTCAGTGTAAATTCACGGTTTGACGTTGTGTTGCAGAGAGTCGAGTGGATAAATATAATGACAAGGTGTAAACCCGTAACAATCTCACATTGAACAAAATATGCGTGGAAGTGAAATTGATTATTTTTTTTTCTGCCCGATCGTTGAAGCAGAATATCGAAGTTTTGAACGCTGAATCAGGATTCAAAATTAAATTAAACTCATGTATTGCCAGTTTAATCGCATGAAATCCAGGCTAAGACCAAAAGTAAAATAAATTAGTCTATTCAACCGTAAGTTTTCAAAACTCGCATTGTAATTCTCAACGAATTTTATTGAACTGCGGTTGTTAGAAAGCTTCTTTAATTGTAAGTATTGTGCATCTATCATGTTTGTTCCTGATAATAATCCCACGTATTTGGTCATTCGTCAACTTTGAACGTACTTGAACTAATTTATTTACAAGTAAGAATCGAAAGCACATGTAACGATCGAAAAATGTACCATATTTTTAGTGCTTCATCCAAATTTATCGACCGTATCAATTGATCCAGAATTATATAAAAATTGAATAAAAAATGGCGGTGAGAAGTGTGAGCTGGCTGACTGCGTGGCGCCGTGGAAAGGTGTGTATAAACGGCTGCAGCCTCTGAAAGGACCGTTTGATATATAATACGGATAGGTATATAGCCACCGCAGAAATCAATACGTGACCTCCTCTGAACCGCCTCTCAGTTGCCCAGCTCTTCAACCACCTCCGGCAACACAGCACTTCGACTGAAACCTCGTGTTCAACGCGCAGATCACTCGATAACTTCTGCCTTCAAAAACCGATGGGGTTTTTCAATATTTATAAAACATGCGTTCGGATCGCGGAACTAGTCGGATATTTGAACATAAGTAAATTCAACCAAAATGGCAAAAGAGGAACAAGTCACCTGTCACCGTGCAATTGATTTCCATCAATTTTGGAATTGATTATTGAGAATTATTGAGATGATATTCGAGCGGAAGAAACGTTATCTCTGAAACCTGACAGGATTGTTCAAATTTCAAAAACATACGTTCTCGGATTCGGGACTTTACGTTTTTGATTATCTGGCTTCTAAGAGTCAATCTACTTGTCATAATACAGGAAAAAAGTTAAAATGTCATTTGAAATATTATTCGGAAGAGTGTATATTTGATTGAAAATCAGATATCCGCAGATATATTTCACCGGCAAAGGGATTAAAAGTTCGTTTAGAAGAGTACTAAAACATATGGAAATGAAATTCAAACACCACAAGCTCGCGATTATTCATTTGTACGAAATGACGATGCAGTGCATACAGACGTCAATAAAAAGTGCAATGACTTTGTTAGAACTCGGAGTAAAGAGTAACTGGCTATAAATACACTTTGAATTGAAAGCGTGGTACGAAAATGTAGCGAGCAAGGTATTGATAATGAATTCCTCGAAGGCCTGCGACTTGAATATACCTAATGCATATAAGAGTGCAGGCTTAAATGCAATTCCGGTGTCCATCCATGCTCGCGAATTCGTCCTCGTCTATTTCCGAGACGAATAAAAGTCTCCGCTCTAACGATTCAAGATCCGAATGACTTCTCGGGTGGCTGTCAAGTATGTACACCATGAGTCGAGTTTAAAGGTGGAAAGAGAAGCCGTGAATAACGTCTCAGGAAAACGAGGAACCGCCTTATCTCGAAACCAAATGAATTCAAGTTGGTGTCGCTGAAAGCTTCATTTCGTCTGACGCATTGTAATGTAACCCGAAAGTGCACCGAGGCACGCCAACGCGGCAAACCTGTGCTGTTTAAGACCGTTTTGCACGTAACCTGCATCCGACATAACCACCCCTACACCTGACTCGCTCGAGTATGCGTCAACGGAAGCCACGTCGGGCAGAAGGAGGTGCGAACTAACAAGAAGAGAAATCCCCGGCTTTCACGGGGTGAAGAACAACTAAACGGTGGCCCAGAGGCAGAGAGATTCCGATTGCGTCAGTCCGACCAGGTCGCCATTACCGTGCTGGCAGGTGTCTTTAAATTATTTTAGCCGGCGCATACGGGACGAAGATTTATGTCTCGGGCTTCCGTCGATTCGGGGTGAAGTCGCTACTCAAAAAAGCTCGTCAGCCATGCATGCGACGTAGGGGAGGTAGGTAGGGTGGGCTGCTGCAGCGTGACATAACGGCGCAGTTCTGACTCGGGAATCGATATTTGACTAATTAGTATCGGAATGCGTTGCGCGGTGGAGTGAATTTAACAACCTCAAATTGTACGATAAATAACACGAAATGTCCGACGAGCTTTAAGGCACGGGATCATTTTTACGACTGCGGTACGTTGCACCCGTTCTTCGCCGCCGTTGCGGCAGCAGCAGCAGCAGCAGCAGCAGCAGCAGCGCCGGAACGCCCTGAGACAATAAAGAACAAGATACCACCTCTTGAGAACCGGTAATCAGTTGCTAGGAAACGATTAAGGCGTCAGGTTAATAATGAATCTTTGTCGCGTTTCGCCGAAAACGTTATTTCGCATTTTTATATCCTGCTTAATTATAACGAGCTTCGTGTCGACAAATAAGTATGCCTAATCGAACGGGGACCGTCTGACTTACCTGAGTTTCTGTCAGGTGAAGCGACGATGAGAATTCGGCCCTTTCTGCTATGCTGAGGTACTGTTTTTCGCGAAACTTCTTCTCCAAGGACAGTAGCTGCTGCGTCGTAAACGGCGTCCGAGGCTTTCTGTTCGGCTTATGTTTCCTCAAAGTGCATCGAACTGGGCCTGCTCCGGGGCCCGGCAGTCTTAGGTCACCTGAAAAAGCTCCTATCCTTCAGAGATAAACACATTTTTAAGAAACTCTGCGAAATCATGCATTATTGGCGATGCATCGTTGCCCATACACTCTGCATCGGACATTCACACGAATTGGGGGGGGGGGCTTTATCCAGGCAGTACAACAAATTATTCGTAGGATATATATACGTATTTCATTTAACCAACGGTAACGTTACAAAATGCATATCAACGCTCGTTTCGAAGTTGCAAAATTCATTAATTGATATTCCATTAGCCTGAGGATATGCATATTCATGAGCGTGAATTGATGACGTTACGGCTTTCTAATGTCCATATATCACCATACGCGTCGAGGCGATATTGGATGTGTATTACAGAGGTTGAATCCGAACCCATCCGTTAAATCTTGACCAAATTTGGCTGCCTGTGATAGGTATTCATTGTCGAATCTCACCCCACGATAGACAGTTTTCACGTTAGTCTTGGAAGATTGATAAACATACTGCAGCCGGTATCGACTGCATGTATATAGACACAACGAAAGGCAGGTGTACTTAAGCCGCACACACTAGCCGTTAGGTCTATCCTTAAGCGTACCACGAAGACGTATTGAGTGTAATTTGAAAGCAGCAGAAGGGACATGATTTCTGAATTACATCAGGAGCTAATTAACGATCAACGATCGCGGGGACAAAAAGAAGTAGTATAGCTGCTGCGGCACATTGTCGGGGTACAAGATATCCGTACCTACACACGCAACATGCAACATGCAACATGCAACATGCAACATTCACCACAGCTAGACACTCTACGTCCACCGTTGCAACTTGCATCAACGATCGATGCTCGGCTATTCCAGGATATCGAACTAACCCGGGAGAAAGAGTTGTGCGATATTATTCCGCGCACACGAACGATCAATCTGTTTTTCCCGGGTTATAATTAATTCCCGTTAATTACACGACTGCAGATCTCGAAGAAACTGCATGCGTAATTATACGTATACATGCATATCCCACGTTTCCTGGACTTGGAGGAATTTCATCTGGTATTTTATCTCGTAAAAATTATCAGCCTATACGGGTACGTGCGTGTGTGTATGTGATGTCTGTATAGAGTAACGACGAGTATCGATACCCCATTATACAGTTCGAGTCACGTTAATGGTCTCCCCGGGCAGAGCTCGTTCCGCTGCAGATTTCAATTGACTGGCCGGCGCGCGTGAGGATTCGACAATGATCGAATTTCATATTATTCAACATGTAGCAGCGGCGATCGGTCAAACAACCGTTTAGCCTCAACGCGGGTTGGGATTCCTGCCGAGCAACCGGTGCTGCAGACAAGTATTCCCCGGCTGCCAATTAATAGCCGTATAGCAATTATACGCCGCTAAGGAAGTGTCGAGATTATACAGTGTTTAGAAATATTACACACACACACACACACACACATACCGGAACGGCGTTTAATAGAATGAAAGTTGTATTAACGAGGAATCGTCCGACGATGGGATATAATCACTTGGCATTTGTGTATAACTTCGAAGAGTAAGTATAACATGAAAGTTTGAGGCGCCCATCGTCCGTTGAATAATATATCAAGTCGAGTATACGAGTATATTGATGAATTTGTTTCTGGCACAGTTTGGCGATCGTTCCTAACGAAAGTTTTACATCTAACGCGAGCGGTGACCGAACGCACGAATGACAATTATATTTGGAATAGAAAACCCTTTGCACGAGGGTGCAGAGACGGGATAAACGAGGGAGATGAGATCTCGGAAAGAGTTGCGATCGGTAGGTAAGTATACCGAACACGCCGGTCGACTTACAGCTCTCGGATCTGCTCTGGAAGTTCCCGACTCGATTTGATGTGGGTAATTATGTCCAACGAGATGATGAATCGTTCGGAATATTTTGTATAACATTATTGGATGGGATGCGGTCATTAATTCATTACTAATACCGAGAGATGGATAGATAACCGGGGTTATAAATTATGTCTGTATTCATCACTCCGAGAACGCTGCAGTGGGGCCTCTCCAGTGACAGCTTGAACAATCTATTTAGATATCAGTCCCAACTCTTTTGGGTATTTATATGAACGTTCAGTCTGAGCAGTGCACTGCATTTGTGCCGTCAACGTCGGTCCATCTGATACGTAAAACGGTTGTAAAAAGCCCAATGACTGTACAGATAGAATGTACTTATTATTTCTGATTTATCACGCACCTTGCCTATCTCTCGCTCACTTGTACTCTATCGTTTGACGACATTTGTGCCACTGCATTGGAATGAGTGATTCACTACCAGATTACGTCCAAGTCGTCATTTATTTTTTTTATCAATATAGTGGTAGTGTAAGTGTAATGTATACCCTCTGAAGAATGGTCACGATTATACAACAAACTCGACGCGTTTCAAAAACAATTTTCTAAAAAAGCTAAATGGCACAACGAACTGACCATATTTCGGTAGGTCACTTTAAAATGGGCAGCATGTTACTCATTAATTGGTTGTAACTAATTGCATTTTATAATCCTACCTACCCTCAAAACTTCCATCTAACTCCATTTTTATCTCTTATAGGTTTCGTTTATTCTCCCATCTTCGTCTCACTTGAATCAACGAACCTTTTTAATTTTCTTTTATAATAATATTTCGCTCTCCTACACGAATATAGTGCATGATCGCTATGATAACTTAACTTTGACTAGCATCGTTGATTTCATTTTGTACTATCTTGAACTTAAAAATGCAAGTTTCAGTTGGAATTCGATGATCGCGTTTGATGATTGATGCTGTGTCAACGCAGGTGGAATCCGAAATGATGACTGGGCGTTCTTGGTCATCTTCAAGGAAGTTAAAGGAACGTATTCTCTTTAAAACCCTACGTGGGGAGTGATAAAACGGCGGCTAGCACCTCCATATATATATATATATATACATCTACACACTTATATATATATATATATATATGGATATCGGCGCGAGCACAAACACCTTTACTAAACTAAACTAACAAGAGGGCAGTTTTTATACGGCAAATATACATTATGGATGTTCGCGTTATGTATGGCTCTATCACGAGGTGTGTTGGTTCGAGTGTGGCTACAGCATCGAGAGTAACGCGAAGAGCGCTAGATCTGGACTTAACGGGCCGAGCCCGCGAGTTCCATCTTGGATTTTATGCGCCTAGAATCCCGTAATGGTTCGAGAATTTCTTTCCAGGAATCACCGGACTTTCTTGTTATGGCTTTGCAAGCTTATTTCAGTGAATTCAAAAACCCCTGCGCACTTGTTCAATTTACTCTATTAGACACGCCTCGAGGTATTTACATTCTTCGCTAGAAAGGTCAGTATATTGTTCTCTTCCGACTAACATGGTCCGCTGAACCGCCTGTAGCTCTCCCGCTAGAAAGTTGCCGGAGCGAACCTAACCTCTTAGCTCTTGGCTCTCTAATCCACCCAAGGTGTAAGGTACACACGATTTGTTTTATACTCCGTTAAAACGTACAATGTATCATAAATTACAAGTGGCCCGAAGAAAGACCAGCAAAACTCTGTCCACTCTTTCCTCATTTTCAAATTTCCTACTCGAGCAACGTCAATCGATGTAAATAAAAGTCACCTCGTAGCTCTTACCGTTCGGACTGGTCGGCCCGCCATGTTGAGGGTACAGATGTCCGTGGGGGTTGTGGGGATGCGGGGGTGGGGGAAGCCACGCGAAGCCGGCAAGAGAATGCGGGAAAACTCCGGGATTCCAGCCGGGTCCACCAGGGCCTCCAAGGTACGCTCCTGGCGGCCTTTGAACGCCGGGATGAATCGGCTGAGGCACAACCGGACTGGACTTCTCCTTCTCGGGGCTGCCATCGGGGTCCTTTTCGACTTCGGAGTCGGAGTCGGTGACGTTGAGGTCCTCGGATTGTCCGACGCTCCTGACGTCGTGGTCCTCGTCCAGGTGTTCGTTGGCGCGATCGCCTTCGACGGACCGGTTGGCCTCGGAGTCGCTCCTCTCGTCGAACTCCCTCCGTAGTACAGGTGACACCGATCTATGGGCGATTCTGTCTTCCTGGAGCTCGTTGCGATCGTCAGGGAAGTCGGCTCCTCGCCCAGGTGAAGAGGCCCGTTTATCCTGCTCGAGACGCTCTCTGACCTCAGTGAGACTGATCCTGATTGCTGGTGAGGACTTCTCGTGACTCGTCCTGGAGAAGTCCCTCACGGTGAGTATTTCCCTTCGTTCGCTCTGCTGCGGGCTCGTCAGCTGCTCGTTGCGCTGATGATTGACGAGGGACGCTACCCTGTGCGGACTCAGTCGCACCAACAGCTCCTGGTTGTGCAGCCTCTGCTGCTCCACCAGCAGCTCCCTGTACCTGGCTCCGACCCTCTCGACATCGAGGCTCTTCTCCGCGTCCATTCTCTCGTCAGCGGTGCATTCTCGCCTCGACAAGGACCCGGGCGACCTCCGCGTCCCGCTCAGCAACGAATCGACGCTGAAGCTGATCTTACCACTCCGAGGCTTAAGGCTTGCCGACGCGGATGTCGAGGTCGCCATGTCGACGTCCTCGGAAATAGCGCTTCCGGTACCCTGGACCACGACACCCTCGGCACCGCTCATCGTTCTGGTCCCGCCTTGTCAACCGCCTAGTCGCTTCAATGTCGCGCGTATCATGATCAGCGCCTCTCTGTCTCGTTTAAGTTCTGGAACTATTTCTGGTCCGTAAAAACCGGTCAGCCTCCTGTCGCTGATCTCGGACTTTTCGTGACTGATATGAGTGATCGTTGGCGGAACTTAATATAAAGATGGAGTCCTAATTGATCCAGAGTCCATGTGAAGTTGTTGGTCAAGTCGTTTCGCCGAACCGTCATACGATTAGTATACCGTATGCATAGCGGCTAAACACAGTGACGATTGTGAAACTGTGGACGTGTTTTCAGAATCGGAGTGGAGAACATATCTGTGCTACAATGTCGGTTATATCCATAAAGGTCCCAGGTATGTCCTCTCCGCGATGATTTTCAGAAACTCGTTGGTTTCGACTTCGTTCGTCGGTTTCACTCACTGTCACTTCACACCGAATTCACCGAAGTCCAGACGACCCGGCGCCCGCTGTTATCCTGCATCGGCGAGGCGAAGCGGTTAAAAAACGCCGAAGTTGAAAACAAGAAAGACCATCGGGTCCGGATATCGTGTTAACCGGTACTGCCGCGGAACCGCACTGATTTCTCAGTTGGCGAGCGCACCTCTCCGGCTCTTCGGTTGTCGGCTCGGTTCTCAGAGCCAAGCCGCCGCAAGCTCGCTGCCGGAAACGCCCCCGCAGCCTGAAAGCACTCCGCCAGTCTCTCTCGGCCAATGCGCGTCCCCCCGGGTGTTCGAGGGGCGGAGCTTCGGTGGGCGTGTCCGATAATCTATGCCGACCAATCGGCCGCGGAGGAAATTGAAGCTTCCGCTTGAGCAGCGCGGTGGTGTGAGTCAGGGGTGAACGTGACGACTCCTAATTGTCTAATTCCCTCGCAGAGCTTCAGGGATTGATTGGCAATCAGGGTTATTGGGTTTGGCGGGAAAAGTAGGGGGGAGGGGGAAGCGCTCAATGGAGAGGAGAGGGGAAAGGACGGATAGGAAAAGAGAAGGGGGGAGCTGGAGGGTGGCGCACCGGCAGAAGGAGTTATTAATATTGAAACGTCGATTTCTTACGTCCTGAGAAATTGCTGATTGGAAATGCCGATGAAGTATTTTATTCGGTGACAGTCCACGCTGATATACTTGATCATCGCGGAAGAGTCCTATCGAGATATCTTGCAAGTAGCGCTACGACTGGGAAACAAACTTCGACGTCTCATTTTCGCAAGAATATCTTAAACCGTAAAAGTTTTCGCCTGAATTTTTTTCATACAGATCCCGTGAAGTTGTTTTTAACCCCTTGGGTAAGCGTGTACGGAAGATCGTGTCATCGAGAAACAAACGTCACCGATTCATCTCTAATGAATTGTGTCGACAGATCCTCGATCGCCATATTTGGTATAGATAATTCGAGTGAAGCACTGCACACCTTGGGATGTGTGTAAGTACGCGGTGGAATCTGTACAGCCACTGAAAGATCGGTAAAAAGATGAAAACCGTCTGCGGATAGGGAATGGCCAATTGTTTTTCAGCTGCACGATCCACGTAGAATCGCGCGACTCGCGGGTTATTCTGTCCCGGCTCAACCAATGGGCGAACGGATCATAAAACAAGAGACATCCGCACGAGCGGTGCACCAGTTCTGCTCCAAGCAGCGCAGCAGCGGCAGCCTTCCGCCACGATTTACAACTGGAGAACAGCAAAAACAACTGACGACTCAATCCTCGAGCCAGCACGCGCAGAACTTCGCCCCATCCGTAAGATTCAAGATTCAATATGCCTGAGTGTCCCGCTCACATATATATATATATATATGTATATAAAACGCAACAAACTTACGGTTAGCGTGTATAGAGAAGTAAAAGGAGCCAAAGAAAAAAAAAACCAACGAAAGTTTGCCAAAGTAACACAAAGAACAAATGGAGGTAAAACTAAAAAAAAAAGGGTGGGGGGGAGAAAATAAATATAGGAAGAGCCGTACTCGGAGGCAAAGACGTGAGAGCAAAAAATTGAACGAGATGAAAGAAAAAAAAAATAAAAACGCGAAAATATATTCGCGAAGTTGTATGATTTAGGTCGGAATCGTGACACGGGGTGGGCATTGCATTCGATGGAGAGTCGGTGCAAGGTATATTATATGAAAGGTTGTGGCGGGGCTTTAAGCTCAGTCCTTGCATACCGCAGGAGTAGCTTTGGTGTGCGGATATCGTGGCTTCGTGTGTTACGTTTGCAGCGACGAGAGTTTTGTTTCTCACGTAGATATATCCTAGCTGGTCTTCAACGAGCGGCGACGGAGTCGTGACTAGAACCGCGAGATTCTTCTCCGACTCGTTTACTCCCCTGCATATCGGCATTAAATAACGTCTGGCAATTATTATTCCTTGTTTTACACTCGTGCCTATACCTATGCCGAAGATCTCGACAGGCCTGAGGCTTGTTCCGCGAGAAAGAACCCGCCATCTTGATTGTACCTAGGCGAAGTCGTGAAGCGTTTTTGCAATAATGCATTCAACTTCGACACCAGAATCGTTGCTGATACGTGTATAGGGTTTTCAAGATAAGTTCAGACGCAATTTTTTTTTTCCACCCTGTTAACGCCACGATCGTATAATTTACTTGTTTGCAACCTGCGACGCTAATTGCGTAAGTTTAACAATCGCGGCTACTGTGATGTGGCGTGATAATATTATATATAGGTACCTAAACTGAATTCACAACGGTGACGTGGTAATATTTCAGGCTTACGATAATCCGAGGAGTCGGTCTGTCGCTTCACGGGCGACAGCAACTCCCCAGAGACATCTAACGAGAAGAAGCGTACGATTTTGGATTCAAATCCGCACGCAATCCGCTTACCGAAATCTTGTTAGAACTGTCGACGCGTATAAGTAAAGGTTCAAAGGTCCAACGACGACGTTTGAAGAAGTCCGAGTTCCTCGAGGGTTGGATCGCAGATTCAAAATGGCGACTTGAGGCTAGAACCGAGTTCCGTTAGCCGGTGGTCTTGAGGATATATATGTATTATGTAGCCAATGATGGGAGCGCCTGTTATACCCGTCGACGACCGGCTTTTTCACCGTGACCGATTGACCATCCAGCTATATCGATTATCGAAGTCGAACAACAACAACGATAAATAATCCTGTGGTTTTCACAAGTTTTTCTCGTCTCGCTATATTATATACGTCACGCTTTACACATTGCATAAAACCTCACTCAACGAGAGATTTATACTTCCAAGATGAAGTGGCCATTACACAAGTTTTAATCTCGCCTATATACATGTATATACATACATATATATATAAATATATGTACGCAGTGCGTAGATAATGTTAAACGCTACATTGAGTAGCGCCAGCGTTGAAAACATTAAAAACGTTAAAAACATTAAGAACGCTTTTAAAACGCTGAAAAGCATTAAAGTTTCGCGCGTAAAGTCCTGCATTATTACCACTTAACAGAGATTCAAATCTAAAGAGGCTACAATTTTCGCTCTGTTACACAGCCACGGTCGCAGCGTCATTTTTTTCGCCTCCATTTCTCTAATTTTTTTCTTTCATCCTGATTCTATTTCCCATCTCTCAAATTCCAAATCTCCTTTGTTTTCAACGATCTCGAGGTATAACGAGGAGCCAACTGCCTCCGCTGCCCCGTCTATTATAATTACGAGCTATGATCTCTTCGGCGTTATAGTGGGCATTTCCGTTCCAACTTTTGAGACAAGAAAAAAAAAAAAGAAAAAAAAAACAAGAGTCAAAAAATGCCCGACAATGAACGATGAAAATATATTTCTCAAGTAAAGACTAATCCACCGCTGAACTTGAACTGGTTAGTGCCGCCATATTAAGCGCGGACTTAAATCACGACCCATTGAAAATTGTCGTTGGGGTCACCTGGAGCCTCAGCTACACATAAGTGTCTGCAGAGTGTATCAAACAGGCGTGTATATCTAGCTATACGGGTTCATATCCTCGGGAGCAAACGGCGGAGGATGAAGAGGGTGAGCGAGAGAGAAAAAGATAGATAGGTGACTCTAGGCTCTGGAGGGTACAAAAGCGTTGACTAGAGTTTAGCCAACGTTTAACTAACTCGGAGTAAATTTGGGCAGCCTATAAGAGGGGAGCTGCCAGAGCGTGAAACTCTGAACTAAACGGCGCTCAAACTCCGAAATATGAAAGCTCTTATGTATTTCTTTGCAAAAAGGGCATAATAGGCCGTGTAGCCAGATAGGTGTATATAATGAGGTTAGAAGGGTCCCTCGACGCATCTGCCCCATTATACTGGCTCGGGGTACTCCTAGGACCATTAATTCTCGCTAAACGACAACCATTTTGTACCTTAACTGGATTGCCAACTCACTAACTGGTTTTGACGACGCTTAATATACTCGAACGAGTCCGCGGGGCTTAATGCCATTACGATCGCGTCAAAAAGTCACCCGCTCATAATATTCTCACGTATAATGGTCATATTATCATCGCGCGTTTTTCAAGCCGCATAAAATCCCCTGCGAAGAACTTCGAGGGAGCTGGTGCTTGGGCTTGACCTGGATGGCAGGATGTCTGTATTCACGTTCACATTTTCCTCACAATCAGTTTGATATGCGTCGGTAATTGCGTCCGAGACGAGTTGTAAAAACAACACGATTTCTTACGTACACATATATAACATGGCGCGATAAATCTACACATATACGGTCATTCGATTCCTCCACTTGTGAAACGTGTCACGGCCTGTAATTGGGAAACCAGATTGTAGTTTTACGAACGCCGAATGTTGATAAGAAACCAGCCGCAGTATTAAGTTTAGAATAATATCATTAACGTAGCCGATATGAAGGCATAGGTCAACCGCAATACTTACATCTTACGACTTTCTGGAAAGATTTTATTTATTAAGGAAATCACAGCGCCAACTTAATCTCACCAAGTGTCACAATACCCTTATCGAATATTGCGACTGATCTCCATTCCTCCAATAGTGCACATTCGAAGTGAACACTACCGGACTGCTTTTGTACTCTAATTACAAACCTACCATCTTGGCTTCACCATATCCGTAGCAGCACTGACTGCGTACAACGCCGAGGGAAAAGATCGCACTTCGTCCTTTGCAGACGGTGCAGGATAAGTAGAACCATGGTTCCGGCTCCTAGCGTAATCCCGACTCCCACAGGGACAACGGAGGGGCAGGGGTTACCACGCCTACAGTTTAGGTAAATAATACTGGTCGTTTAAGGAGTACAATAACTACCTAAATATTCTCGTTGTAACGCGGCAAGAGTCGGATGCAGGTGCCTGGAAAGCTGAACTACGCCCACAAGGCATTTGCACAACGCGAATTTTGAATTTCGAATTTAAGGGCTACATGGCTGAGTCCGTTGTCACCAGCTTACCGAGGAATAGTCACTTGTTTCGGGATTTTACAACTTTTGAACGTTTGCAGAAATTCTTCCGGATTATCTCGTCACAGATACGACTGTCCACCCTTTTTCTTTGGTACAGAGTAAACCTTGTGCTGATCACGTCTCAAGGTAAAAACAGCAAGCGATTTTCCCCGTTGTAGGCGTGCGAGCTGCCACGCATAAACTTGAAAGTCTTTCCCCGGTAATCCTAAAACATCAAACAGTCCGAGGTGGTGTGGAACTTTCCGCTGGTGGACTCAACGCTGCAAACAGGATTAGGAGTAGCCGTGCAGGACGAGTTTTCTTTCAGCTTTCGCACTTTTCATTTTACCGCAATTGTGTAAACTTGACTTCGGGACTTTGGACTCATCCAGTTGGCCGCTTAAAGGTTCTACAAATTTGTAGTCTTTTCGCGGTAATACCAACATCCAAAAATGGGCCAATATTAGCACGATGCCAACTTGTTGGTCTGGATTTGGAAAATTCACGAAACTGTCGGAGCATCTGGAAACAGCAAATAAATACGCAAAGAAAATTAAGCATAAAGGTCAGAATTGGCGATAAGCACGTTACATCAACAACCCAAAGTACATCTACACTAAATTTCTGGGCTACACCCTGCCAAAAAAACAAGGAACAAGAAAGAGAAAGGGAGAGGAAAGTTCGTTGATGGGCCGTTTCCTCAGAGGTCAGCAATAAAATTCAATCACGAGAAGATTTGAAAACCGTGAAGTATCTGGGCAAAGACCATTTAACGGATGTTTCGTTCGATTATGACGTATAAGCGGATGAAAAATGGTCCAGGAATACATTAATACATTATCATAGACCCTCGTATGTATTTTCGACGTGTGTTTTAGCCCCGGTACTCGAATCTCCACCACCACTGTAATAATATCCGGCGAAGAATGATCAAACGGGAATAAAACGACTGACCGAATGACATAATAGACGGGGCATAAAAAGGGATGATTTGTAACATCATATTGACCCGGCAATGCGATTCACCAATAAGCAGCAGCCCTCGCGTGCACTCGGCCAATCGAAGTCGAGGAAAGCCTATATGATAATTGGCAGAAGGGCTTCCCCTCGCTCATCTCCAGCCCTAAACCGAACCAGCATCCCTGCAGACGTCCCGCAGGACGAAGTGAAAAAGAACCAGATGCATCCCGAAGTTAACGTGCCGCGACGAATCCCATTATGTTTGTTTATTTATTATTAATAGCAAATTCATAACAATCACATAATGGAACCCCACGTGAGAGGGCATTGTGCAACAGGAAACTGAATAATGGACCCTGCCCGGGACTCGTATAAACCCAAATATGTTATATCGTTACGCTTGAAGCGCACACCATGCATTTTCTGCGCCTCTTTTAACGCAGAGCGAGATTACGGCTGGATCCGGAAACGAATTTCGTTTCAACCCTGCTGACACCGCTATACATGTATGCAATTATAAAACCCTATCCCATAAAAGTTACCACTGCACACAGATCGGCCTACCGGATCAAATTACTTCTTCTCGTTGCTCGCGCATCGTCGGAGTCGAAGAGATCGCTTTTCAAAGTCGTTATAAACGTGCCTGAATAAAATCGCTGACAGTTAATTCCTGGCTATTTTCGGGGTGAAAAGGGTTGGAACGAACGTTTACGTATACGTCTGCAGGTATTTCTTCGCCAAGATGCAACGATGCCTCGGGATTCCATGGGGTTGATTTTTCTACAATTCGTTTGGTACCTAATCCGAAAATGTTCTTTGCACAATCGACGGCTATAACGGTGCACGAACCGCAAGATTTGTCAATTGGGTTTGAAAGCTGGTGCGCCTCAAAAGGCGCGTGTGAAACAAGTGAAACTGAATCCTCACAGGATCCGCATTTAAGTCCGGTCGGCCTCAGCTTAGGGAGGGAATCAGCATTCGACGAGTTTGCCATCTAACTGTGAACCAGGTAATCCAAGCTTAGGAGGACTCGGGATGAGAAGGACCTGCTGTCAAAACTTGTCACTAGGTTACACGGAGGCACCGGATTACAAAGTCACTGATGTCATCGGCTCTCTGGACCAGCGTGCAGTCATCTCGACGGATCTCTCTTCATCACGTGAAATTCATGCCACAGCGTGGTCTCGAGTTGAAGAACAAATCTCTAGGCTTGAAGATCGTACTTACTTACCTACATTTATGTGTCGAGGACTGTTTGGCGGCAAGTTCAAGCTATCGGATTTACGTTCGATTGGTCGGACACCCGTCCGCGGAACATATCCTTGTCAAGCGTCAACTCAAGGGTGCGAATTCACGGTCGTTCGAAATTCAGGACAGGAAATTAGACGGCGACTCACCCCATCGAAATACTCATGAAGCGTGAGAGATATGATTCTGTGGGGTAGAAGCCCCCCACTTTGCGAGCTCCGAACGCGCCATATTATACTCCAATATATTCACGTTAGATAGATAACGTGTATGTGGCATTCTGTTATACCATGTGAACGTGTGTGAATCGGGGTACGAACGGGCACGTAAAACGATCGGTCTGCCACCGCATGACAATGAGAAAGGAGACCAGAAAGTAAAAAAAAACCAGTGGAAACGAAAAGTATCTCGCATTATTCATCAGCAATGGATAAACTTGTGCAAACGAACTGTTCTATATGCCTATAATCGTCAACATTTGAGACTCGGCTAGATTGGAAGTCTTATATAGGGAGGGATAGTAGTATTCTCAAGTTATGTTTCTGCAACACCTGTCAAGTAATTAGTAATTAATCGTAATTACGCAAAGCTGAGACAGCAGCTGGCGTATTATATGCATACCTGTTTGCACTGCGAACGATAATCAGCGTTACATCCTTCATAACGTGCGTTCTCGTTCCTGGAAGCTATCGCGTACGATCGTTGCTGTAATTAAACTGATAAGGCAAGTAAGTAAGCTCCACGTGAACGTCGAAACATAGCGGAGTCACTATTCTTGAAATCATCGCAACGTATAATTTTAATTGCCATCAACGAGAGCGAGAATTAATTATGTTGATTAATCGTAAGCGTTGGACTCTACTCGGCGCGGTTGTGTTCGTGACTTATCTTGTTTTCAACTAATTGTAAGTGCCATGGTTCAAACCTAGATCCAACACGAGAAAAATAAAATGATAATAATAATAATAACAATATCAAGAAGAATATTAATAACAACAACAACAATAAAAATAATAACAATAGTATAATGAAACGGAGATCATATGCGGTAACAACGCAGGTTCGCGCGTCATTCCCTTTATCGCGTTTTCCGAATATTATACCCAGCAAGCATTTGTATTACTGGAAATTGAATTTAACTTTGAAACATGCCATAATTGCACTCAATTTGTTCTCATAAACATATGGATCTATACATGACTGCTCAATTTTAGATTCACCGATCGATACGCTTTCCGTAATCTTATGCCGATGGTATCTCAGTTTTATCCTTCGACTGGCTTAACATTTATCAATTCTTTAATTAAATTATTACAATAATAAAAATATATAAATTCTTTGACGGTTGAAGTTGAGACTCGGGTGCTGCACGCATTGCAAGACTCGCGAATATCCATGGTGAGAAAAAAAAATTTTACTTCTATATTGCCGATCAATTACGATTAATAACAAATTTTCATAACTCCAGGACTGACATCATTAATTAGTACGCATAAAATGATAAGAAATATAAGTTATTTTAATTGAGTTTCATTTCTTTCGACAAATATACGAGCTTGGAAGATAATGGCTATAGTTATAATTACGATATTACATGAATGATTGACGTACCAGTGCCACGGTGGCAGATTATACGATAATCTATAACGTTATACGCCAATTGTGGTATGAACGGATTTCGAAATACATGCTATCAGCCGTACAACAGAGTCCGGGAATTGCATGTTCCAAGTAACGTTTTTGACTCTTTTTCTCGCTCTGTTATAAGAATTATTACGATTATTACGATAACTGTGGAGCACTCAATGAGCAATGTAGAAGTTTTTTTTTTTTTGTTTTTGTTTTTGTTTTTGTTTTTTTGGGAGGAAAAAACTAACAAATTTTGCAAACGATGCAAAGTCTTATCGTATATAACAATTATTAATTATACGTGTGATAACAGCGCTGTAAGTTCACTATTATTTGAAATAATTATTGATCGAGGTTGAGCGTGTAACTGTGACGTTGAATCTGAGTTAATATCTCAGCGTCTTTGTTCCTTCACATTGTTACAATAATTATGACTAAACGGTAAATGTTGTTTAGCTATGTGTTGTTTTCCGTCTGAGCAGCAGTTAATTGGCAGTGACTAATTACTTCCTCTTATCATGGAATTTATCACGAGTGCTGACCTGCAACCGCGGACGTCATACAGCTTGGATTGCTCTTATTTCTTCAAACACACATTCACATTAACATAACCGATTCCTCTGTCTATAATAATCAAAACTGTCTTTCAACATTAAACGATCATTTACAAACGCCCTCTTAATAACAGCTCATCGTCGTCGTTGACTCGCCTGATAATATAGGTACATACATGCAATAATTCCGAGAATTGTTGCATTGTTCGAACGAATTTTACAATGCTTATATTATTTGCAGTCGTAAATTTCTCTCTCTCTCTCTCTCTCTCTCTCTCTCTCTCTCTCTCTTTGCAAAACGAAACGCAACGCCTCGTCGAATCGCTTCTGCAGTTCACACTCTGTGTGCATAAACGGATTCGCAACACCGCCCAGAAAGACAAGCGATTCAATTTGCGGACTCGCGTGTTGCCCCTGCAGGATTTCGCGTTTAAGAATCAAGATTCAAGATTCTGCTTGCAAGACTCAGGTAGAAATTCTAAAGGGACGTTCGTATATATGCTTCACCTCCGCACGCGCTGACGCCGACATAAGCTTGAAATTATGTGTCCGGTGGATACTTGCACCTACTCGGAACCGAATAAAAAATAAGAAAGAATCTTATACCGTGCGTGCGTTGAAAACTGGTGTAATCAGATTTTGCAGGCGATTCTCGCAGTCATGATAATAAATATCTAAATGAAGAAATCCACGAAAATTGGTGAAATCGAGTATAAAAAATATCACCCCAGGCCATGGAAACTTGCAAAAAATGAATACAAATCCGGGATTTCTAAAGTATATAGTGACCAAAGGTTTTCTGAATCGGTCCTCAAGCTTTTCCAACGCTATTTATTAACGACTGAATGTTACGTAGTTACGCAGTTAATTTACAAGACTAGACACGATTCTTGTTTTTACTGTTGGCACGAGCTGTCGAGAGAAGATAAGACGGTTTCAGTCCGGTCCATAAATAGACGAAGAGCTATATACGACCTGACATCTCGCCTCGATGCAAATTACCCACTTTTCGAAACTGAGGCGACCCGGAAAAAGGGCGTGACGCTCCGGACCCCGGACCGAAAATTCAAAACAAAAAAAAGAAATAGAGATTCGCGTCGCTCATCTGTTTCTGCACCACGCCCTGGCGTCCACCCTGGTAAACCAGAAATTTGACCGTCTGCAGCACGGGAAAATATATTACAGGCCAGATATTTTCGGCCTGTTTTTACCCTGCTTGTAGTTTCGGTCAAAGTGCCGAAAAATCGCTAATTGCCGGGTGCATTCATTATTCCAGTATATTCCTCGTTCGAGATACTCATCTTTACCTTGGATTTATTTATTTTTTTTTTTTTACCTTGCCAAAGATCTCAACGATAATATTTCGAAAATCTCGGTAACAATCGCTGCTTGGTTTCTCATTCGACTCTTCTGAAACTGTTATAAACCGTGTCGGTCATGTTCGGAGCTTCCATTCTCATATATGACATTTTTTTGAATTTTTTTTTGGGTTGGAGGGGGAGGGGGAGAGGGAGGACACTAATCTTTTGTATATACAGTGCGTCCGTGTTATAATATCGTCACATGTTGTTATATAAAAATTTCCCTACTCTTATCTCGTGAACGCTTTTCTCACTACCTGTCGAACGATGTTTTCTTTCTCTTTCTCCCACGCGCAATGTCCTCTCTCCATGCCGAAATACCTACGTGGGGCATCGATGATTTATATATCACAATCGATGTCTCTACACTCCCGAGTTATGTGATATGATGCGCGAGTACTTTGCTAGAATTGGAGCATATTGAATAAACTGAAATTTAAACTTTGTGGCTGTGAATGTTTTTTCTTTCCTCACCTCTTTGAAAATCCAGTACAAATTTCATATTTTTCAGTTGTGACTTTTGATCCGTATCGAGTCGAAACTATGCCCAACGGTTTTCTAGTGCGTGATTACGTCGATGTGAAATCTAAATCAATCAATTTCATCATTCTTCAAAATCTGCCGAAAATGGACTAAAAAAATTCAAAGGGTCAACCTTCCTTTTTTTGTGGATTCTAAATGTACTTTGCATTTCTTTTGACAGGCCTAGTAGCCACGGAAAAGAAAAATCATACAATTATATTTACCAAGCTTCAGCTGTTTATTCAAGCTTTAATTTTAGTACGCGTGTTTTAGTGTCAGTGCTTACTAATTTAACCAGTTACCTAACAGTATAAAAGTGAAGTACAAGAAGACATGCAAAAGTGTGATTGAACATTATTCAATACTATTGAAACCTGATTATTATAATAGGATGAAGGAGTGCAACATGCCTTATTTTAAGCAGAATATGAAAAATATTATATCAGATAGTCAGTACCGTAGTTAGTAAGTATAATCGCAACCTCTGCAGGATACGATATATTATGTATGATATTGTATTGTCACTATTTTATGTAACCTGGAGTGAAATAAATAAATAATTGAATTTTCCCATATCTAATTCGTATTTTGTCAGCTGATTGTCTCACCACGATTTAAACGACCTTTTTTGAATTCCTTGAGGTCTGATTAGTCGAAGAAGAGTTTTATGAATAAATTCAAAGATGAAAAGGTTTCAGCTAAAAAAAAGTAAAACCAACCTCTTTCGATTTATGGTGAAAATTATAACGATTTTCAATAATGCTGGAATTGCTTCTTTTTTATACGATATATCGAATCGAGTCTTGGCTTAAGTACTACATCTGACCTGAATTGATTCTGCATCGGCAACCCAAGCAATTAATAATCGACTCTTGGTTTCCGGTGCAGAAATTTACATCGGTAACCCAATATAATGGTTTCCCGCTGTTTTTCCAGCCTGCTAGGAATTAGTACAATATTGGGAATAGTTTTCCAAGCAACGTTTCACTATCTGCGTTGTGATATCTGTCAAAGGTTGACGTCAGAGTTACAGTGTTCAATAATACAAGCGGAGCAACAACAAGCAAGAGTAAAACTTGCGTTTCAACTTACTACAAATCTCGGTTTATGGCAATTTCGTTACATTCACGTGACGAAAAGTTGCTCAGATTTCATACATAATCAGCGATAAAAAATCTAATAGGAAGTGACAGTGAAACCTGAGCACAAGTTTTAAAAACCTACGCTGATTTGTATCCAAGAGTTTGGCGAAACCAGTTGAAGCATGTGACTAGTAATGCAAACGATGTGCCCGTTTCGAGTTTGAATCCATTATCAAAAGTCTAGCAGCGTATTGCCAATTATTCTATGATTAGTAAGAAATTAATTGCAAGAAGTTATGCAATGATGAGCAGACCGATGTTCTGGACGAAAAAACATTTTGCTAACTTATTTCAAAAATTTTGATTTTCTTATTAGTAGTTTGTCCGGGGGTCAGACTTTCTGGCACATGAGATTGGCTGACAAGGAACATCAGTTTGGTGTCCCCCTCTGATTTCGTTAAGACTCATATATGTTGAAGAACATTGAAACCTAAGAGACACGTGTTTTTTTTTATCTGCGGAAAAACGGTTTAGAGGGATGAAAACGACCCCCAAAGACGGGCACTCAACGATGTGATTTCTTGATGCGCTTAATGGATTTGAACGAAACTAACGCTGAAGTTTTCCAATTCATTAGAAAACATTTCAGTATTGGTTTCATTCAAATGCACGAAGCACGTCAAGAAATCACCCCGTTGAGTGCCTTCGAATTTTTGCTGTTAATTTGAACAAATTTGAAAAATTCTGAAATCAATTCTTTAATGCACTATTAATAATTATTAATAGTATGAATGTAGAACTCGAGTAATGAATTGCTCTTGAGTGGTATACGTCGTAGTTCGAGATCCCCGGTCACCCGATAATCTTATGAAAGACCTGATTGTGATGATGGGTGTTAAAAGTCTGTCTGTGGAACAAGAACAAAAATTTTGAATTTTCTGTTATAGACCGCAGCGTCAATGTACAACTTAAACAGTTGTTGGTTATTTACTCAAGTGACCTCATCGAACGATTATGTATACACATATACATGCGATACATCAATCGGGTCAGAGTGTCATCACTTCACTTAATTATACGAGCTCGATACGACGTTAAATATTACGGATTGTAATGTAACACGTCCAGCGTGTGTCTTGTTAGATGAATATATTATACGTAATGCAGAAAACATATACGCGTATACAATTATACATAGCTTACGTCTTTTTGAATGGAGATTTTTGTTCGGGTGAAGAGTCAACTAATTATTTTCAATTTCGAATCATCCAGAATTACATAATAACAAAACATGAGGAGTAAACACGAAATTTTTCTCGCTGTATATTAATATATCAAAGCCTCCAAGTATAACTGATTAGCCTGACAGTGTTAATTACATTATTGAAAGTTATCATCGTTTATTGTCACCAGAATCTTAATTAGTCCCCGCGGTTTCATTCTCATTCTCAAGCAATTCCACTATACACAGTGATCCGTTTGAAAAATATTTGTAAGCGTCTAATTAGCCTGGAGATTATTTTTAAGCTATATATATACACATCATTGATTTTTCACACGCGATGGATACTAAAAAAGCTGTGATTTATATTCTTTGCAATTTTTGCAATCGACGATTAAGTCGTTCAGAGCAATGGCAAGATGGTTTATACCGAATTTTCAAATCCTCAGTAAACATGATGAAATTCTATCCAAGCCTCGTGTAGACCAAACACGGTTGTGAAATTGTGGAAATTTGGATTCCATGGGTAATATAAATGGTTCTGCACTTGGAAAATCTGTCACCAAGCCACGTGGCTCAGCCAGTAACGCAATCTAATTCACAGATGTGGTCCTGTCAGCGAATGTATCTACTTAAGCAGAACGAGATGTACGACAGTGGTGGGTCGAGCTTGGAATTAAATGTGCAGACACAATACATTTACACCCTTAAACGACATCCCCGCTTCTCTGGTATCCATTGTGCCAGATTTACGGTTGGCCAACCGTGCGAGGAGCGCTGATTAAAAGTGTCACGCTTAGGAATTGTTCGAGCACCCTGTATCGACGACGCGGCTTTATCACCCTCACTTATCCATAATTAAATAACCAAAAACTTGCAAGCGAAGCATAAACGAACGACTAATCATGTCAGTGATTACAGATTACTCTTTATCATTGACCAGAAAATACTTTGGGTAGTAAAATTAATGTATAACGCATTGATTACAGTCACGTGTATACATATAGTAATAGATCATCGGACAGCGAAATTTAATTTGCGAGAACGATCATGCGTGAGACTGCTATGATGATTGAAATTTAAGGCTACATGCGGGAGTTTATTTGATTTTCGAACCGCGTTTTGCGTATGTCAGACCCTGCAGTACAGTTTTATCTCAAGCTTGAAAGCCCCACTCGTCGCATAGCACGTGCCGCTGGATTGGTAGTACTTTTTTCTCGTCCAAAGTTAGATTAGATATCGCTTCTTCTCAGCAGCATCCGAAAATATATGAAACGTTTTAAATTAGCCCGACGTGATAAACTAACGATGAGTTGAATTATTAACAAACACAGCTTATCAAATACCATGCCCAGCCGTTTTGGCACTCTCAATTTCGTAACCCACTGACCGTCCTGCGTCAGGATATCGACTCAAGCTGGAAGACAACATCCCTGCGAAGGATCTCGAAAACAAAGGTTTGACACGGTCGCAACAATATCGCATCATCCTGCAAGGACCAGCTAACCCATAATTAGCCGAGGATCCTCTTTTGGAGAACCGTCTGCCGTTATACTTGCCCGGCTTGTCACCAAAGGACAATGAGCCTACCTGCTTCCACACGCCGATCGACAGGCCAAGGATCAGTTGTTTACGCGGCGCTGATTCTGACTCGGAGTCCTCAGAAGTCAACCGCATGGTTCAGGAGAGTCGCCTTTATCTTGAGAACGATCTTGTAATGGTCGAAAACCCTGGAGAGTAGGATTTATCTACGAGGTGGTGGTGAAAAAGAGGGACCCCATTGTTCCCGCCATACCTAGGTCACGTAGAAATCCTTCTCTTCCCTCTCGCTCGTCGGCTCTCATTGTCGGTCCTTGACTCTGCACACGAACCGCTCGAGGGTGAGCAGATAATGGCGGTAGAAACAAATGAACGACGACCGTTAACTTGGCTTTTCGATTTTTTCCTCCCCTTCATTGTCCCCGCATTTCCGTGCAGGTTTTAATTGAAATCGTCTGAATGGCTTTGGTTGGTATTCGTCAGTCATCCATTCGGTACTCAGATTAACTTCGTTAATGTCCAGTTACCGAAGTGATTATTTATTTCATTCTCGAAAATCCAACTGGTGCACAATTGCGGGATTTAATGATAAAACGGTCGAGTATAAGCTGCAGGATCGCCTCTCTTTTATTGCTCGAAAATTTATTACATTATCTGCGCAATCTTTGAACGTTGTACCGTTGTTACAGGATACATTCGAGAAATTAAGGCGAACCCTTTTGCTTTGCGAACTAATTAGAAAATCACTGGGTTTCTATGGGAATTACTTAATCAACGAAATTGCCAATCATTTTACCTCTTGACGATGCTATTGCGTGTCAAACGGACAACGTTTGTGAGAAGAATAAAAATAATCATCGCGTAATTATATATTTACCTATATCTATAGACAGATACACCAGCTACTACTGCGTAGAAAATTATAACCGTCTACACTGCACCCCACACGATGTAGTTAGCTTGCTAATATACCCTTGCAGAACGGGGTGCGTGAATGCTATAAGGCTAATGATTCTGGTAGATGACTCACGACAGTGGCCTCAATAAAATTAGTCTCACGTGCTGTATCACACGGTTCTAGGAGGATTGGAATCGGGAGAAAGAGGAAAATGGTTTGGTATCATTGAGGGGATTTTTTGAAGTTATGCTTTTCACACTATGTCCGACATGTTGAAATAAAGCAGCTCTAGTTCTCCGGTTTACTCGGACACCTCGTGGACATGAATTTTACCACCTTTTAATCTGGCAAGGAGTGGTCTTCATATTTACATCCACATTAAGTTTCTACAGATGAATGCCGTGTCGTTGTCTATACATATTAGGTGCTGGAGTCCACCGGCGAAGTGAGAACGACCGCAATTACAGATGCCGGGCTACGTAAGAGACATTGTAGAAAGTTGGAGTAGCAGAGTACCTGTGACAACAGGAATATTGTATAATTTCCATAATTGGGAACGATTATAAGTAATCGGAGAGAAGTGTGTAAAAACGTAGAATATTTTGGAAGCTCCACAACGGTTCCTTTGTCGAAGGTATCGTCCAATCAGAAAGCATTTGATGTTTGATAGTGCTGACGTCACGCCCAGATTCCTCCGAGTCCTTATGGGCGGTCGCAGTCAACGAGTTAGCACCTCTGAGGCCCACGTTTTAGAATCAAGGCCCATTCTGTGCCCGCGTCACCGACAATGCGGCATTGTACTTAAATCAGATTCAATTTGGGTCCCATTGAAAATTACGCTTAATAAATTATTTGGGCAATTCATAAATCCAGAGACGCGTCTCGGTATCAATACGGCGTAACTCTGACGGGGAGCCTAATGGACTCTGGTCTTAGCCGCGGTGCCGACCGGACGGGTAAATATATTACAAATTAGTGGGCCGTTATAAATGGTCGCCTATTCTTGGCGGTCTTATTTTCTCTTCCCACTCCACGCTCGCCCGCGTCTGAATATCAAAGGATACAGCTTTTCTCTCCTCGTCCACGTGTACGTTTAACGTGTGCATGGACCACGCACTCGCACTGGTGAACCTCAGGTTCCGCGTCTCTCTTCCTCACTATTATACCTACCTTAAGTATCGCGAGGAGGATCGCTTATACCGGCCGCGAGTCACCGAGGCCCACTAACTCATCTAGAAATTGTTATATGCGTGGGTGAGACACGTGTGGAGGTGCAGTATCACGCTACATACTCCGATGCGCATACCTCCGCGTTCCACCTCTTTTCAATTCACACCCTCATTCTTCCATCGCGTTTGTATTTGTGGTTAATGGAACACACGCATCACCGATGAAGTCAGTCAATTCCAAGCACCCACCAAGAAGCTAAAGCGTTCCAAGACTAACAGGAAAACCCGAAATTATCATGACGATTTTGTCAAGTTGCCTTTGATCCAAAGCATAACGTAACATTCAGTAATTAGTATCTCCCAACGTCAACGGTAGGTACTTGACCATCGTCTTCCGTCTCCATTGGGCTGCAACACATCAATCTCACAGCATTTTAGAATATCGGTGAAGGAATCTACCCAGCAATATTCGCAAGCTGCTGTAACACCCAAGACTGCAGTCCAGTTCGCACCTTCTGTATTCGCAGTTGCCGGTTCCAGGATCGAGAAATCATCTATCGGGGATGAAACCGCGATAACCAGCGTGGGGCGTACGAACAACCAGGCATGGCAGACCCCACGCACCCGGCTATGGAGCGACGGAGAAGTCAGTGCGACGGAGACCACCCATTAGCCCGGATTGTTGGGGTTCTCAGAAGCACAGAGTCTGGAGCTCGTATTCAAGGCAGTGGACCAGCGCAGAGGAGAGTCTTGAACTGACGAAGCCAACTCCACGTCTTCGGCTCCGTTTGTACGGTCGACTTTGTGCTGCTCGTTGTGCCCTTTGGCGTACGCAATGATCGTACAATGACTCCAAATTATCTCCCGGATGAATGGACCGCTAGGAAATGGTCTCCGAACGTATGTGCGATCCTTAATTGCACCCTATCATCGCCACGCCACGCCACGCCATGCCACAGAGTCCGCGAACCGGTCGTCGATTCATGCCTTCAGGGAAATTAACTGCATTCGCGGTTAGTGTAAATGATGCCGGATCTTCTTTCTGACACGCGATTCTCACTCGAAATTATGAGAGTGCCAATGCTGATTGATCTCATCCCGTGAAAGCTACTGACAGTGCGAAGCGACGAGGCGATTTCAGTGCTTCCGGTGCTTCCAGAGAAACTCTGATTTTTTAGGTAATGTCGAAGCGATGGCGTGGATTGTAATTATTTTTTCCGGCTAGTGAGCACCGGGCACGAATTGTTTTGATCTATATCGAACAAATTCATCATTATCTATTATATTGCCATAATTTTAAGAACAAAAAAAAATATGCTGCGACACGACGGACTCCCTCCAAAAAAATGTTAAAAAAATATTCTTTTTTTTTCACTGACTGCATCCTTCAATTCTATCTGTATTGAATCAATCATCGATTATCTATCGATATGTACGACCAAAAAAACTTGAATTCAATATATATTCAACCAACCTCTAATAATATCTCAATATTATCAAAATTTTTCAGGGGGTCCATTGTGTCCTGTGTCCCCTATGAATTCCTTCGGTTATCATGAGAGGTGTTCGATGATTGAACAGTCTCAATCGATGATCAGTGACCAGAGGAACCGGATTAAGTTTCTCGCGAACCATGTGCTTAGCTAATCGATGAAGTCTTTGCATATTCAAACCATACGTTAATTAATTCATCGATTATCCGTAGTTTTACTTGCAAATTAGTCAAATAACTTCGACGTCACATAAATCTATTGACATTCCATTCGAAAGTGAAAAACACTTTTCCTTTTACCGAAAAGTCAGCGGGATTTTAAATCGGCAAGGTACTCAGTTGTCATTGGCGAGGAGAAACCCGCGAAAAGAGATAGTTGTGCCAAAATGTGAGAACTATGTTGCAGCGTTGCGTGACGACGGGGTATAACGTTACGGTGCTGGAATGATGCTCCTTGCATATTCATGGTGCATTACAGCCGAACGTATACCAATCAAACGCCTCGTGTGGCCCTTCCGAGGGCTCAGGATCCAGACACAGAGGATATGACGTGAACAAAAATAGAAGTGGAAAAAGGCATTTGTGTACAAGAGACACGTTTATCGTCCAATCAACAGAGTATTCAAACATAGTCACACCTCGGATTCAAAAGTATACAGGTACAGCCTCTCCGAGAACCTTCTGACTGAGCCGACCGAGCAGTCGACAACTTTTTGCTTTCGTTTCGCAGTCTTAAGTTTCTCAAGAAATTTCTTGCGGATTAGAAGAATGCGACTAATTTTTCATCCAAGAACTAATTTTCCAAGAGCATCACTCGCGCCTGATGCTTGCTTTCCACGAGCTCGGATCTCGATTGTACATTCAGTGAGAAAACAAAATTCCGAAACACTATATGCCTATCCGGGACTGAAGTCTGGCCGGTTATTCTCGGTACTGAAAACATTTCTCGCGAGATGGATTTTCGGAGGCAGCTGTACCAGACCGCGGGGCACGGGTCCCAGAACTCAATGGGACACCTCGAACAATGCCAAACATTTTTCTGCCTCCGTGAATATTGCCTACGATTTATTCAGCTATTCTATTGGACCTTTTTGTGCAGGCGAGATATGCCTACATATATATACCGACTACTCGCCTCTCTTATCGTCTATGCGGAGAAG
The DNA here is from genome assembly GCF_021155765.1 of Diprion similis. NCBI lineage: Eukaryota > Metazoa > Arthropoda > Insecta > Hymenoptera > Diprionidae > Diprion > Diprion similis. The sequence continues at coordinate 4,679,448 of NC_060106.1, forward strand.
ATTTTTTTATTGAATTATACACCGAGCGGCGTGACTGGAGGCGCATTATAGAAACGAACCCGTGCGCACAAGCGGCCTAATCAATCCCGGTAATCTGGTTCATGGCGGCGGATAAGCTGCACTTTCTTCGCAAGGAGAGCGGCAGCCACTGAACCACCAGACCCTTTGGTCCTAACACAATGCGGTTAGGTATCCTTGAATTAACCTCGAGACATTTGCTTCAAATTAACCGCTGGCACGAACCCGTCAGTGTATGGTAGTACATTTGGTCTCCCGGCAAAGTAGGCGAGTAACTTTGACTAACTTGCTAATGGCGCGATCTGTCATACCTCCTTCTGCGTGTGAGTGTACGTAATGAAAATAGACCGCGGTTCACGCGGTGGTTTTATTCCCCGGTTTGAAACATGATTTTTTAACGGCAGATCCGTGACTTAGCGCGCGAGGCAAAGAAAATCAAAATCCTTTTTTACTCGACGACTGCATATAATGTAGGACGTCGAGTCAAAGGAAGGAGAATTCTTGGGGTAAATCGGAATTCAATCCTTTCTCCTTATCATCCCTTCTAACTTCGAGGATACGAATAAGGAGGTAATTCCAAAAATTAGTATCGTAATAAAATGAGAATTTATGAATTCTTGACAATAAAGCACGAAATTACACCATCTACGTTGAATTATGAAAAATCTAGATCCGAATATCACCGGAATATTAATCCTCGTCTGTAGTTTTATTCTCTACCCACCCAGGCCGTTACCCACGCGCCTTTTCCTCCCTGTTCCTCGTTTTTAAACGTATACACGCACAGTAATACGAGCGCACACAAACAAGGATCCTTCACATACCGTCTTTCACGGACACGGAGGACTCACAAGAAGCGGTGGATATACACTCGTAAGATTTCCTTGGCTCGATCTGGAAAGTATTTTAGGACCATTTAGTTGAATGCCCGTAAGTTTATGGGGTCCTCTCATAGAGCCTTGGCTTCGGTCCCATTTGGGCCCGCGCGGCGCACAAAGACCCACGGGCCAGGTGTTGGAGTGTTGGACACCATTACAAAACTCTATATCACTTTCAGCGGGGACACCCCGAGTATAATTTATATTTATAGGGTATCCTTAATTTGACTCATTGAGGCGATTTTTATGGGGATAAATTAGTTTTTATTAGCTATAAGGAGCTACGCTCGATCCACGACATGTGAACGCATACAAAACTAAACACATTCACTTCGTCGTGCAGAAGGAAACGGTCCTGCAGTTAGTTGCGAGGAAAAACCACTCCAGCGAGTGGTTTCAAATTGGATTCAAACGCTTCTTCGGAATATCCTTCGAGGCTCGAATCCCGATTATCCAGATTCAGACCTGTTCCAGTTAAGTTCGCAAGGTGAACGAAGGACCTTGGAGGATGAGTGTGCTCAGCAGCAGGCACCACATAGCTTTGAAGAGTTTCATTTCACGTCTTTTGAAACAGATGACAATTGGGCCCACTCTAAGGCAAGCGATACCCGAACCATATTCCCGGTTTGAAGAGGATTTAAACAACTTTGAATTGTGCCCGTGAAATAAGCTGACAATGAATTTGCTATTGAAGGTTTATATTTTACAACCGGGCCTCGGCTGTGTAATATACTCGCACTCCGTGGCGCGTACCGAGGCATTCTTCGAGGCGAGAGCTGATGAATGGCTTGGAAAGCGACACTCGAAGGGCTCCGGCTCACGCCTCCTACAATACTGCAATTTTGGGGGCTGTTGCCTGGGCGCGGAGCTAGCCATTGTCCCGGATGAAGGATCAGTTTTTGGCCAAAACGGCAGAAAACATCTTCTCGGGATCAGTTCCTCAGAGCGGCTGCCGGTATAATTGCGATTTAAGCATCCCGAGGCCCGGCAGCTGCTCCGACCACACGACAAAGGACCACGGGCACTTGAGATCAACAATCGCTGACAATTTGACCCTGCGGTATATATATCCGAAGTTGTCGTGCCTTCCTTCCCTTTGACTTCCCTCTTCGGCATCTGACACTTTTCCGAAAACGATACTACCCATCCTCTCTCCTACAGGCATATCTTTTTTCCACCCCCAACAGTCGAAGACTGAATTTCGTTTGATACAGAAGAAAAAAGAAATTACGCTAAGGGCTTTTTATTATACCTTAGAGGGAGAAAAAACACGAAGTAGGATTTGAATCCCTATGAAAATTACTTTCCTAGAAATTCAAGTAGGTACATACATACAAGGCTCTGATCACAAAGTTGATAACGAATCCTGAATCTATCCCATCTGAAATATCCCCACCACTTAACCAGCGATGTGTATAAAAAATGAACCGCATTCCGCCACGCAAGTTCCAGGGGCGAGCGAGACATCGAAGCGTGCAACCGCCCGGTCAATTAAGGAGACAGCCCGAAGCCGGGCGCGTTCCTCCTAATAGAAGATATCGTTTAGCGCCTCCGCCTCCACTCTCGCCCCTGGACCAGGCGTAACCGGGACGTACGAAAACAGGAGAAGACCACGAAGCAGAGCGAAGTGATCAAGCGGAGCTTCAGAGCTGCGGAGCCGAGTTTCGTACGCGGGTTTTGACGCGCCGCACGTTCATTGCGGAGTCTATTCTGGGGCGAGAAGAGGCGCTTATATGCAGGGGAAGTGAAACATGTGTTCGATATTCAAGCGGTTCTCCCTCCCGGGTCCATTACTGCCCTTTAGGCCGCTCATCCATCCACCGTGGCTCAAAGTCGCCGGGGTTTCGGCCGTTGCCTCTTGTGTCTGTTATAAATTACGTATCATTCACTTCTGAACGTGACACCGGTATGCGAAACGGAATTTAGCCTCGACTTCACCTATCCTACCACGCGGTCCTTCATCTCCGCACAAACGAGAGAGCGAGCGTCGTATTCGTCGTATAATAAGCGACGGTAATGAGAGAAATATGGCGGTGTAATATTGTCTGTTATTAACGAAGGCTAATGGATCATTAGTAAATTAAGGAATACGCCACGGTTACGAGGTGATTTATATCACTCTATGGATTAAATATTGTCACGCGTGAAACTCGAGCCACAAACACCGCCGAGCTGTACCAATATGTCATCTTCGGGTTGCACAAACGTCGACCTTAACGTGTACTTATAATTAACCAGATATTTCTTACCAACGTTAGCAATAAATATTCCAGAACTTTTATAGAAAACCATGGCACGTGTAAATTTCATCTCTGGGCCAGACCTTACACTCGGGATGATTATTCAACCATCTTAAATAAGCTTAATCGACCACGTTTCGATGATATTTGTTGGAAACCTTCCATCTTTTCATACGCAAAGAATAATTTTTTAATCACTTTCAAAAATGGGAAAAGATATTCTCTCAAGTATTTTTCTCCCTGCTTGGAATCCCAAGCCATCTTTTTCTTATCGATACTTCGCGTGGTTCGCGATAAAACAATGCATCGGACAATCGACGATCCAAATCCGACTCCCAAGGGATCGGTTTAGCCCGGTGGCTAACCGGTCTCGTATAGTTAGAGCGTAAGAGAGTCTTCGGTAATAATTTCGAGTGTTGTAAATAGCTCTAACGTACACTTAAACGCCCATTTCCTCCGAAATCCGCCCAAATCGCTTAGCTGTAGCTTAGCAAAGCGTTCCAATTAAGAGGTATGCGGTGCGCTCCCGGCATCCCCCGGGTCTCGCCCCTCTCTCTTCCCTCTCTCTTCCCATTCGCCGTCTTCTCAGTTTCTTCTCCCTTTCTCTTTCCGTTTTCCTGCATCACTGTATCTTTCCATCTTTCTTTCTTTCCTCTCTTTTCTCTCTGTTTCTCTTTTTTTTTCTCTCTTTCTCTCTTTCTTTCTTTCTTTCCCTCTCCTTATTTCTTCCCGTCTTTTTTTTTACACTAGGAGTTAAACAGATGAGCATCGCGCGGTCTATTAGTGGTGCCACTCTTGTCACGTGAAGGAGGATTAATATCTCACGCTCTTTGTAAGCAGCACGACTTCAACCTCTTGTTTTACTCCGTACTTCCCTACAACATCCAGCTCGCTTCCCGTGGATCAAGCTGGGCGCTTCTTTATTCGAATAAACATTCTTTTCCGAGATAGTTGAAACGACCAATTAAAGAGACGACAATTGATTCCGTTTACCAAACTTTGGATCGTCGACGTCACGGGAATCAAAGAAAAAAGATGTATCAGTAATTGAATTTTAGTTACACGGACTGACGGTAGCAAACTGTCCCTGCACACCGCTGGATTCTATGTAACTAAACTAATAGCGTAAGGGTTGGTAAAAAGGAGTTTTCTACGAATACAGAAACATTAAAATTCCACATACACTACAATATTCGTTAACTTAATGGAAGGGTTTGAGAAAGAGAGAGAGAGAGAAAAACAAAAAAAAGAAAACGGGAATAAAAAAGTGAAATCTTTTAACAACCAGACTCATTAGGACCACGCTGTTAACTTTTTTACACCGCGCGACATTTGTAAGCAATACAGACTTTAAAAAACAAAGCCTGTCGCGCAGCGCTCATTTTCGTTCTTTTTTTTTTACGTTTTTCTTTTCTTCCTTACCCGCTCAAGCTGCTCTGTTTGTAGTTTCGTACTTGCTAAGGGTGTCTGGCAGAAATTGAATTTTGCACAGATCACACGGTTGTTCAAATTGTTTTATACTGATTTTCGAAGATAGAATTTCTAGCAGCTGCCACCGAAAATCCGTGAGAATTAGATAATAACACGGAAAGTCTCTGAACCTCAATAATCATGTGTTGTGTAAGAGGGTTCCTCGCCTGTAATACTAATCAAAGCGGAGATAATTACCAAGACGGTTAAAATACACGTACCGACTGGCTAATATAGGCGAGAGTTCAGCGTTGTTCGTGTTCAAATAAAATGTAGGTGTATGTAAATACATACATACATATGTATATATTGTATATCCTACACATATTCGCGCGACGTGTATATGTATATATATATATATATATATATTTATACTTAATAGCATTGATTACGAATGCGCGCGAACCCCTGAAACACATGTTCTTCTCAACTAACACTTCCCGTCGTTAAACGCGGCTTTAACTGCTCCTGTTTATGCGTAATCTCTACGTCCTTCCTTCGCTCCCTGCGTCTCTGACGCCCTCCCTACGCACACAGAAACATTCAGCATTCGCACAGAGAGAGAGAAAGAGAGAGAGAGAGAGAGAGAGAGAGAGAGATACAGTCCCCGGTTGGCACCTCGAGAGTACGAAAAGCTGAGATGCTGTTGTTGATTGTACTGCAGACTTGCGGAGCATGTTTAGTTTCGCAAGTGTAAAATAATGATACTCCGAGCGATTCTTTTATCGGGCTTCTCATTTCGTTCCTTGGGCGATATTTTTTATTTGTTTTTTTCTTATTATTCCTTCCCTTTGCTCCGAATGAAACGAGCCTGACAATCTCGGCGTTAAATAGCTCAGATGTTAAACGCCTTGTGTGTCTGATCTTGGTCTCAAACGAGAGAAAAACGGAGAGCCGAGGTTGAGCTGCGAGCGATTCCCATTCATCTCTAAGACGAGGCTAAACTTAGTGCCTCGGTTAAGGGGAGCACTTACATATCTACCCCGAAGTGCCGAGGATTCTTTGTAAGTCTAAAACTCAAATAGACACCGACCGACCAGCCTCGAGTAAGCCAACGAAAAATATTCCACTGTCTACTGACTCGAAGCTGCTGCTGCTCATGCGTGATCGTGTTTCTCCTGGCGCTAGACAGCCTGCTATTTAAAAATGACGAAGAGCTCTCGTACATCAATTCTCGCACAACCTGTAAGCCACCTAACCAAGTATGCAGAACCATTTTCAAACGGTGAGTGGAAAGGATCAAATAATCCTCGATTTATACCGAAACGTTTTTTCACATCGCAGGACGCAACTCGGAGATTCAAATTTTCAGAATTGACAAGGATCTGCTATCTCAGTTCTACTTATCCTACTTCCAAAGTGATGGCAGTATGTTGCGAATAAATTTTGTGAATTTCAAGCTTTTCAGTTAATTTTTTTCACACCGAGCTTCTTGAACTCGTTTGATCGGGTAATTAAGAGGCGATTCTTGGTGCGATGCGGAAAAATTCAAACCTCAAGTCTGTATCAATCTAAACTGCTTTTACTTCTTGACGAATAAATTTTAAGTCGTTCCCCTTCAAACTGACGAGTCTATGGCCGTGATACTTAATTGATATTAAAAAATACGATGCTCCGTGTTTTATCACCAGCAAGAGAAAAAAAACTGACAAAAGAACCACAGTTGCAGAAAACCGTTCGAGTGAAAATTTACATCAACACTTGCAGCGATAACCTTACGACTTTTATTGTTAGTTACGGCCAAAACACGCGACTTGTATTCGGTCGTAAACTAAGAAGTTAACTCAACTGGCCAGTACAACGATAAAAAAAAAACAAATTAAATAAATAAGAATAATAATAACAACTTCACGATATAATAACGATGAAGTAATTTCAATCACGTATATTTATTACATACGGCTACTGTTCACTTGCGTAAACGGTAGTCAGAAATTTTTTTTGCGTATAATACCAGCAGTCGCAGCATCATATAAGAAGAGACACTGTGCTTTGTACTCGTCATACGGCATGTACGCGAGATGATAATTAATTTAACGAACTGCACCAGAGTTGGCGTCGGATCGTTTCGTCGCGGCGTCGGACGGAGTTGATGGCGGTTTGCGCCTGGAGTTGGTGTGTATAGTTAATTTCAGAAGTTAGTCAGGTGGAGGGAAACAAACAATGAAACAATGCCGTTTACAACTCGGTGGTGGAGCCACTTCATCTTCTCAACGCCTACGCGACGTCGAATATCGCCGGAATTACTTCTGCCCGTTGCTGGCTAAAGAACTTGAGATTTTCACGCGCCTCGAGGGCTTCGGGAAATCATTAATTTCCCTTAAGGATGGGCGTTGCGGGGCGTTTGGGCGGTTTTCAAACGCCGCTGTGCGGACGCGAGGAAAAAACCGAAATGTGCCTGTGTGGAAAAGATGTCGCGCACTTAGCGCCAGCTTCCGCCGATGTCGAGTCCTCAATTCTCTCTCTCTCTCTCTCTCTCTCTCTCTCTCTCTTTTTCGGCATTTAATTCAAAAGAAACGATACTTTTATCGCCGGTTTTGATCGCTGTGCTCGTCGCGTCGCCACGGATTATACTGTATTAAAACAAACCGAGCGAGCGCAGGCACTAAACGCCTGGAAAATTACTGCCTTCACGTACATAGGAATAGCCCTGCAGGTCTTTCTGTCACCCCCTCTCCCTCTCTCTCTTTCTCTCTGTCTCTCTCTGCACATCTAATGCCTGTATAAGCCAGCCGCCGCGCGCTGCCGCGCTTTACGATCGCGAATTAATTGAGACTCCAGCTTATTTATCGAGATTCCTAGCTACGTTTCATTACCATACCGCATATTATGGGGGCAAAGTTCTTCGCGAAAGTATACCCAGGCTGCTTTCTACATTCGTTTACACCGTCGGAATAGCTCACCTGTAATTCCTTCTTCAATGGGATTGAACAGGTGTCGGTGTAAGATGAAAAAAAATGTTGTGCTAGCATTCGTGGTATTTTACGGTTAAGAAACGATATCACTCGTTCATTCAGTTATATCTACATTAAGAAACATTTAAATTCTAGATTTGCAAACGAACATCTCAACTTCCTCCAAGATTTTATTCAACTCTGCAGAGTGGTCAGGTAATTAAAAGAAATTCTTTTTTTCTCTCTCTGTTTAGATCGTAATTAAATTCTTATTATACTAAGAAAAGTGTTTCGCTTTTCCGTGCAGAGAAACTGGTGAAAAAGTATAGGAAGAGAAAAAAAGAAGTCCTGACAACATCGGATATCCTAATTGGAAAAACGGCTCGAGAATTGTGATAAACGGGACCCAATTAGGTGACCCATAACACGAGGCTCATTGACCCAATCCGCACACTGCAATATTTGTGCAACGCGTTGCAACGGACTGTAAGGGTGGGAGGTGAACGCATACCATGGAGGCTAGGATGTATTCGCGTGGGTCAAATTTAACGAGACACCAAGAGCGAGCACTGCTTCATCCGACGACGACGGCATGAGTCTAGGACTCTCCTCTCCGAACGGAAGCCCGATCTCTCGGAGCAACGCCGAGAGCTAATTACTGCCCGGTACGTGTTTCTGAGTAGTTTTAAGACCGGAAACAGTAACCGCATACTCGAAACAAATGAACTATTAGAGAAGCACAAAACCCCACAGCTACCAGAGGGCGAGAAAAGAAAAAGGAACGAACTAAAAGGAGGAGGAGGAGAGGGCTAACCACAGTGAAGATTTCCACTGTACTTCGTCTTCGAAATGCGTGCAGCAGCTCCTGCCGAGGGCCCGAGGGTCTGTCGAGTCGTCGCTTAACCAGCGGATGGCGAGCACGTGTGTAGGTGTCGACTGAAGCGCCCAGGGACCCTTTTCAAATCTTTCGGGACGCTTCGTTTCATGTGGGGTGAAATCGGAGCGAAAATATTTGTGTATCTCGATAATTGGCCACGAATGCAGGACTACGAGCGGCGACGCATGTTCCCCGCCCCCTTCTTCACCCCTTGCAGCTCCGGTTCACCCGGTATTCTTCTTCCGAAGCTTTTTTTTTTTTTTTTTATGGTTTTTGTTTTTCTTTCCTCGCAAAGCGCCGCAGACCTATCTTGACCGGTTTTCGCTAACTAGATTCGTCGTTAACCGCACGAACTATCGCGAAATATAAGCACTGCATTTGAGGATTTCACGTACATATGGCGGGGAAGTGAGTGCTGCCATGGCTGTTGGAGAATTACACAGCTGGAGGTGTGTGTATATGTATATATGTATATGTGTGTATATATCTTATTTGAACGTTAAGCCAATTATTCGAGGATTTTCTTTGGTTTTTGATGTTATAAGCCTGTCTCGGTATTATATGTACAGCGGTTTTCCGACTGAATCCTAATTACGAACTTCCGGTGAATGTTTTGTCCGGTATTAGGCGTTGGTCGGAACCGTTTAAGGGTCAATTCATTCGCCGTCGAGGGAGGAAAGACGATAGAGAGCCGCTTAGAGAAAATTAAATTTAATTAACTGAAAACATTATGAAATTATCGGACGTTATGTGGAACACGCATTCGTATTTCAAGCATAAATATACGTAAGCAATGTGGGGGTGGATGGCGGGGGAAGGGGGAGCGACCGACGCGAAAACGGGGCACACAAAGAGAATAGATTACAATCTTCGGTTCGTCCACGTTCCAATTATTTTGTCCAATTAAAATATAGATTTTTCTCCCCCTCCACTCGGGAATAACGCACACCTGTGCACCCTTAACGTAATACGTGTATTATACACCCAGAGGGTTTTTTGTAACCCTCCAATATTCAATTATTGGTTCGACGAACAAGCGCGGGAGGCTGGGAGGGCGGGAGATTCGCAAAAAGCAGGAAACGAAATCGCATCTGAAGCCGAAACAAACGAGCATCTCTCTGCTGGGATGCTGCGACTGAGAGATTGACAAACGGGGAAAATAAAAGACGATCGGCTTTGTGACGTTCTCGATAAATGATCGAACCTCGACAGCGTATCGAACCTACATACGCCCTCTGCACAACCCAATTTAGGATACCCATGATTTTAATAGGATTTCCGAAACGAACCGCCCAGTTCTTCGCCAAATGTATTTCAAACTCAAATCAAACTTCACCTACCAATATTCGAACGTCTCTGTACCTCCGTAAAATTTCACTGTTTTTTATGGAATTGGGAATTATAGCCGATTGAACAAGGAGAAAAATGCGCTTCTGTTATGGTTCAGTATATATGAACTGATTATCGCTGTAGCAAAAAACTGAGATCTAAAAGGTCGGAAACCATGACGTTTCTGTCAAGTTCAATTGCGGCATCGTAACTATTGCAATTTCTTCCTGATAGTGAAAAATAACGTGCATCAAGAGCTACGTTAGGGGAATTTTATCCCCGGTTAAATGGCTTCCGGAGCTGATTGAAGGGAAGAAAAGTCACACGCTGCTAGTAATACTTATTATTTAAAAATATCGCAAGTAAGGAAACAGTTTTTCTTCTTATCCGTGATGCTCCAAAATTTCACGAGGAGGAAGAGAAAACTTCTCGATGGTCCCGTGATGAATACAGCGGAGTAAACAAGTAGAATGGAGACATTGTCCGCGTAAAGTTACCGCGTCATTCTTAACGGTATCGAGGTCGTCACCCTTCGACCCTTCAAACCAGGATCGCCGAGAGTTCAGAGATCGTTTAGTCGCAGGCTTCGTTTTGTTGTGTACGGGGTATTGCAGGAGAGTGATTTACAACGCGTAATACTGTTCAGCAGGATTCTATGAAACAACTGGGTAAAAACTCACAGATAAACCATTATGGACGCGTTGTCCGCGTGATGTGAAGAACGGAACGTTAAAGCAGTAAAAGAATGTAATCAGAAGTACCGAGTGTTATTGAAAAACTGAGATCCTGCAGCTAAGATGATGCTCACTTAACCCCAAACGTCTTTCGGCTAGTGCTCGACCTCATTTATCTTTATTACCAACAATTACTATCGTCTCAACTGAACTTTTACGAGCATAACACCAGTCATTTCGAATCCTCTAGCACGGTTCAAATATTCAATCGCAAATCTGACCTTGTAATAGATGCTCTAATACTCTTTCTCATACCTTAATCTACACTCACCAGCAACACCAGAATGGCATCGGTGCTCATAAAGCTCAAAAGTGAACAGTCGTAATTACTTGACGGAAAATTATCAATTTGAAGGAAAATTGTTTAACAGTTATGCTACAGTTTGTACTATAGCAGTTTATCCCATCGACGCCTGAAAATGAGTGCCAATTCATTGAAGAAAAATTATTCGTGCGTTTACGACATCTTTAGTTCATCCCTCAACCACTGATATTAATTTGAAAAAATTTTTGTTGCATATCCATACGATTATACCCTCTGCAAAATTAAAAAAACTTTATACTTTTCTAGGAATGATTTATAGGTGTTCAGGGAATGGAAGAGAAGTGCGGAACATCCTGATTTGCAATTGACAAAACAAAACTGACGATCTTGATACAATTTGTTCGGTGTCAGTTTGATTGACCATCGAATCTGTTATTAATTCTAAATTGACGGTACGCATAAATGAAATTGATAAGTTTATAAATCGTCTTCGAAGATCGATCAATCTCGCGTGACGAAAAGAGCACGTAAGAAATATATCTTTTTTCGCCGCGACGTCAAGCGAAACGCGCAACTGCGTCAGGAGAGTTGGCTTAGAATAGCCGCGATCTAATTTTGCGGACGACAGCCAGTAAGAGGGATGTAGACCACCGTGTTTGTAATTTTAACGACAATTTGACTTGAATTTCAGTAGGCCGAAAGAGAGATGCCGGTTTCGCGCTCGATGTACCACCACGTACGCCACCATGCTGATAATTAACGGAACATCATGCGCAGCATGACGCGGTTTGACGTCCCTGCGCAGCGCTGTATCACCTGCGCAAAGCGCACCCCCGTTCCTCCGGAGCTTGTGATGGTGGTATTTATTTTAGGGATCAATTTAGACCTCCGGTTAACGCGCTTGGACGCCGGATTATTAAGTCGGTCCTTTTACCCGCGTGATTTTGCTCGAGAGAGGGATCGTCGTGTTTTGTTCCCTCCGTGTTCATTACCTACTCGACTCCGGTGAATGAAAGAAGAAAAAGAAAGAAACGAACCGAGAGAAGAAAATGAAATGAAAGAAAATAAATTCAGTGTTTGCAGCGCACCGAGAAATTAACAAACGCTAAGAAAGAGGGCGAAGAAAACAAACGGGCCTTGAGTGGCCAGCTCAAACAAAAGACACTCGACCAAGATCATTACTCGTTATCCGTCTGCTCCGACCTCCATTTGTTCAAACTCCACGTCTTGTTGGCTTAGTCTTACCAGCTTCCGGTTGTACATGCCCACAAGAAATTATCTCTTTACGGTATCCGGAGGGTGGAAGCTGCAAGCGTAATGAGTGCGGATAAGAACCAACAACAACATGGCGAATAATAAATTGAACTAATCAAAACGAGAGGCATAATCGAATTGAAAGAAAAAAATCGAATTCAACTACGCTAAAGGAAATCCTGGAATCACTCAAAATTCCAATTGAAATTCGGTGATACAATCGAAGTCAGGGTTGGTAGTCGCGTGTGAGTAGCGGGTGGTCCTCATTACGTGAGCAGTCCCGCAGTGAAGCCTTCGTATCCATTTAACGTGTCCTTCCTTAGTCCATCCCTTTCCATAAGGCGACGTGCGCATCTGTCGACTCCTTCGAACCGTGTTTACGTTTAATTATTCACATAGGTATAATGCAGGCGCGAATATTATGCAGCGAAATATCTGCCGAGGAAGGACGAGCACTGCTGCCATGCTCGTGACAAGGATCGGGAGGACGACGAAGAGGACGAGAGGGAACGGAATACGGCTTGGGGAGTGAGAAAAAAATTTGGAGGACTAATAAAAAGCCTCTTAAAATCTCCTAACGAGTCCCGACGCTCAGTGCCAACTTAATTATATCCTGTTAAACAGAACACAAACGTTTACACTCTGCACCCAGCTCCTGCACCCAGCCACCTCAGCCTCCAGCTTGTTCGTCTGCTCGCCATCCTTTTTCTTATTTTGCTTCTCACTGTCCCTTGTATCGCTTCTCCTGCGGAGTTTTTGTTTTTCAATTAATCTGCCTGCAGGTAGACCTTCCAGTCTTTTACCTCGGTGAAAAAAACCTGGGCGATAAAACAGGAACAGGTACATAAATAAGTTAAAGAAAACAATTTTCGTTGGATCATGCGAATCTCATCATCTTTGACATTTCACGTGTACAAGTAGGTATTTCATATCACCACTGCACATAACCTTCGGTAGCAGGCTCCGTTAATTAGTTACTACACGTGATTATCGCCGTGAAATAATCTCGTCGATTGCACGTTTCTTGGTTCGTATGATGCAACGTGAGAAAGAGAGAGAGAGAGAGAGAGAGAGAGAGAGAGAGAGAGAGAAAAACGGCGGTGGTAAAAATGGCGAAAAATATAAGCGAGCGAACACCTTTCGCAAAAAAAAAAATGGCGACTCGTGATCACGTGTCCCTCGATGCCAACTCGGCTTGGCAATTCACATTTACCGCCTGTCCCAAAGGAGTGTGTGCTTGGTTATTCGCCGGGGCGAAGCGCTCAAGCGTTTCATTTTGTATGCGGATCCAAGTGCCATTAACATACTGCTCGAAGATCTGGCTAAGCGACGATGTAATATTCAATTCAACGTGTTAGCGAGTTTTCATCGTGCGCTTTATCGCACCATGCTATCGACGCTCGTTTGTTTTTGTTTATCGCTGGGCCGCGATGTGACGTCACGACGCCCCATAAACATGACGGATGTGAAGACCGATGCGATCTGCCTGCAGCCTCCGAACAAACGAGGACCATATTCTCGAATCCAGAACCGAACAAAAATGAACGCGGAATAATTTACACACTGCATAACTGTCACCCTCCTGGTCATTTTTCACGGGATAGAACCTCGATGAAACATCCCAAGGCACTTCGCTATGCCATTCTAGTATTGAATCGACGGTACAAATCAAACCGTCTCTGATACTGCACGTCGGAAAAAGTGTCGCATCGGATTTGGTGACAAAGATATTAACATTGAATGCACGTTGAATTAAAAAATCCCGAGGTGGACATTGCGATAGTGAATTCTGAACTTGTGTAGACCCGAATTTTTAGCATCCTTTTTCCGTCTATAATGTAACAATATTCGGTTCTTACTCGTACAATATACCTACATGGAATGGTTTCTGAAGTAACCGAACAATTTGCAGCTGCAATTAGTAATCGAGTTTATGATAATATGAATGAGCTTGTTTGCATAAGTAGTGAGAAAATTAACTTTGACACAAGCATCGCCTACTCACAAAAGTGACGATATTAACAACGACATGGGCTTATGTTAAGTTTTTTTGACCTTATCTTCCGTGTATGTAAAGGATCTCAGCGGAAGGTAAGATACAAAAATGGTCAAATGTAATTTGAGTTTTAGGTCTGATGGGGGGCCTCCTAAGAAAATTATAATTTAATATGCTTGCTTTTACATATGCACAAAGTTAGAAACATTTCCATGTTATAATAATGCTTAACTAGACAATATATAGTTAGAGATTTCTAACAATTAACAATAAAAATTAGGAAAACAATTCTTCGACGTACATAATATGAATACTCGTCAAAACGACATGTGATGAAAAGAAATTACCCGAACACCGGGTGTATAGAACAACATGTAGACATCGCAAGACAAATCATAACGAAAACTCTGAATTTCCATAGTTGTGCTATAAATTCATTTATGGGTTATGTCAGCAGCGTTATGTCATGGGCTTATGCCGTCGAATTTCAAGCACATAGCTAGACATTCGAAGCCAAAAAACAGGACATGGGTATTAAAAATTTCCTTGGATCAGCTAAGAGTGCAAGTATAAATGCGGTTCGTGAAGCATTGTAAGTGGAAGACAATGCACTGCCGCAAGTCTTATCGCGCCAACCACCCTTCGCAACGTCAGTCTCTTTGCAATATACACCGGTTATCGATGTGGCTAATTACAGTGTGAAAACGGTTGCGGTTCAAAGCGAAAACCTTGTACGTTACAGTACTGCGGTATACTTATATACTACTTGGTCGTTGAGTGCGCATATATATACCTACGTACATATATATAGTTAAGAGAGAAAATCATTAATGGAAAGTCGGTGAATGTTAGTATACCGCGTATCCTCTACGGGTAATAAATTTTGCACGGTTATAGTGAAAAGAAGGAGTGAAATAAATTGACAAGATATCGGTTCGGTGATAGTCAGTTTAATCAATATATGTCCTATGGTATATATGTATGTCGGCGACATTTCTGTACGAAGGAAAGTAATTGAATATGATAATCAGTGATGGTCTGAGAGGGTATTTTTTGCCGTACTTCGCGGCTCTAATTGGTCAATTACACTCATTACCTTCTCGGCAGCGAGAGCACCTCACCCGATTGGATCGCTTCGTGGTTCTACTCTGGCATCCCTACCAGACGCTCCGTCGATCCCCGCGTTCACTCCGGTGACTCTTTGTAAAAATTCACCCCCGGTTACCCGAGCTGGTATCGGAAACTCGATTTCTGGTGGGCGGAGTCTGCGGGACCGTCCCTCAACAGGCAGCTCCGCCCTGCCGCAGCTTCCTCTTCGATTCTCCCCACCATTCTCTCTCTCCTCGAGGGAAAAGCGAAAAAGGCAAACCGGAGTCCCGGTGGTCAGGCTTCCTCGTCGTCAGTCCACTGTCAGAGCTCGCCTCGTAAAGATCTTTCCGTAGTTTCTACGCCGCCGCGTTTGGTCCATCGACTTTGTTAGATCAGCCGTTCGCGTACCTCGTGAGAGGTCACCGTCGCCCTAAACTTGTGTCCGTGATCAATGTTCAGTACCTAACTGTGACCCAGAGAAAATCACCCCGCAAAGTGCGCCCCGTGTGAGAAGCGTCGAATCTCGTCGTCTCGACTTCAACCCCCGCAGCGTCAACGGGACATGTCGAAGGGGACATCGAGCTAGGAAGTTCTGTGCTGCGCAGCGATAATCGGGCATCGAGAATGACCGTACTAAGAATGACTTCCCCGGGAACACCCCCTACCACAACACCCGGGTCACCAAACCGGGCGGAGGCTCCTCAGGCCTCAACTCGGCCCGTTCACCAGCTGAGCTTTTCCGTCGCTGCGTTACTCGCCGACACCAAAAAGCCCACGGACTACTCGACCCGAGTCAGCAGCGCGTCCTCCGGCTCCCCCAGGTCCTCACCAATCACCTCGTGCTCCCCGGTCCACCAGCAAATCCTCAGGACGCCGCCCCCACTTCCGACCAATCTGTCTAAGCACCCAGCCGCAGATCCAAGGATGACGCTATTCATGCGGTTGGACTCGCCGAAGGATGCCTCGGACCTCAGGACCGCGTCAAAGTTCCCCGAAGCTCAGGAGATGTCCGGGTCACCGGGGCGCCATGGCGTCGAATTCCGGCTCTCCGGCTCGCCGGCGTTCTCCAGTAGCGACCAGCGCACCTCCGAAATCGGGAATTCGATGTCCCCGAAGCACCCGGCGGACCTCAGAATCACCGACAGCTACGTGGAGAGCTCACCCTGCAGAAGCTCCCCGTGCTCGGAGGGCGACGCCGAGCTGGACATGGAGGACGAGGACGAGGGCAGCCTCGTCGACGTCGAGGAACTCCAGCAGGCGTCCAGCCCAACCCCGGTCAGACCCACCCCCGCCTATCTTGGCGGTTTTCCGTCGCTAGGAGCAATTTCCGGCATGCCGCCGAGCCTTCATTCCGCCGTTTGGGGCGGCCACCAATCAGCTGCAGCAGCCGCGAGCTTCTTTCCGGCGCACTTTTCTCACCACGCTCCTTTGAACGGTAAGCTTAAAGCTCCATCTTGATCGCTGATGTAGTTCGTTGCCCTGTGGAATTGGTGGGGCTTTATTCGAAGCGCGGTCGTTGGTCGACGCGATTCGAAAGCATGCTCGGAACGAAACGTCTGCGACCGACGGGACGAAAAATTGTTAGGCGGTTAGAACGCGGCAGCTGACTAGTCGCAGCTTCTTGTTAGTCACTGGATTTCAATATCAGAAAAGTGTTGTCCAGGTGTTGTCGAAGAGTTATTGTGTCTTTGAGGTTAGGTCAGTTTAATCGCGTTTCCATTTGATTTGACCCGGGCGAGGTGATCGAGACACTGGCGATTAACGGTTGGGATTCGTTGCAATAAACTTCTTAACGCAAGAAACGATGTAATTAATCTATCGAGAAAACTCTGCACGGAGAGGTGAAGGGGAAGAATGAGATAAGGAAAAATAAATCTTAGGATTTAGATCAAAGCATGCAATTATGAAAGCTTTCGATTCGTGCAGAAAAACGAAGCACGTGGACGATCGCAGGCCGCTCAATGTTATTTAAAAAGACATGTAGTTAACAGGCTTTAAACAATAAATGCGATCATCTGTAGACACGATTTGAAGCAAATGTAATGGCGACGAGCGAAACCGAAAAGAGCGTCGGTATAATACGTATGTGGAGAAAATGAGAAAAGAGGAAATTGATTTGCGTTAGTACCTAATGGTCGGGTAGCGGGAGCTAATGACGGGGTTCCGACGGCAGTTTAGAACTCAACGATTTTCACGTAACGAAACGTTAAATGATTTAATAGTCTCTTTAATTTCTTCATTTGGTACGCGGCGAACGCGGCGGGGTGAGGACTAAATGGGTGGAGGATATACCATAATATTTCGGTTTTATTCTTCGGCGATATTTTCATGGTGCTACGCGGCTACGGGGGGAGGCCGAAATGGGGGGGCGGGCGAGACACATAACTCTGAAATACGGCCTCTTGGCGCAAGAGCCCTAACACGTAAGTCCTTCAAACTTTTACACCTTCATCTTATTTTTCCTTTTACTTCCCTCGTTTTTGTTTGGCTCCTCGGCTCTTCTTGTTCTTATTTTCATCCTTATTATTCTCGTTTTCGTTTCACTTCACTTTCGTCAAGTTTTTTCACCGCGCCTGCCTCCCGTACCACCCCGAAAACAGCTGCCGAACGGTTGGGGTGGCGAATGAAATTCTATACACACGGTAAGAAATTGCAATTCAAAGCAATCTCGATGCTCGGAAGCTACAGCCGATGGAGGAATGCCTAAGAGATCAGGAACGTGATTTGCGGCGCAGCCCAACTGGATTTGTCCGAAACAATTGACAGATTTGTAGGCGAAACCCGAAGAAGGCTCTGCGGCCAAATCGGCGAACAAACAAACGACGAGATCGCCTTTCTGAATTTCAAATTTCACCTCGACTCGCGCGCTATAACAGCGGATATAGCCACCGGTCTTTGTATCGTTCCGGAGGCTGCACGCTAAGGGTCCAATTAGTCCCAAGTATTTGGAATTTCTTCGACCAAAAACGTTCGCGGGGCTTTTAATCTCTCCAATCTGGGAATGTATTGAAAATAATTAGCTGATTTTGCCGCGATAGCAGCCGCGGAATTGGCGGAGCTTAAAACACGAGAGGAGAAACAGAATTACGGTCTCGTGCCACGCCGCTCGATGAACGGCAACGCTGAATTACATTACAGCTGTCGTTAGTGCAGTCGCTGCACTCATACAGAGCATGGCCATGCCGTGTAATTTAGTACTAAGTGCCGTGCCGCGCACTGACATTGCCTTCCTACGAAGCAACAATAAACTACCTATGATATAATAAATTGTTCGCGTTTCAACGTGACGCTACAACGACCGAGTTGACCCACGCTAATCCGTTCCAAGCCCATTATGTACGTACATTGGAGGAGGAGAATCGACTTCTTTGCGACGTAGGATAGGCATTATGCAGCCTACGATACGATAAGAACCGTTTACACGCCGTCGCGAGTCGATCATCGCCGGTTGTATCGAGACGTCGGGCGGAATTTGCGGTTTGGTTACTAAAAAGTTAATCGGTTTGGTAGCAGGAGGCCGAGCTGCGGTTCCGGGGAACGGAAAATTATGAATTATGTACGTTATACATACCTCTAGTACATATGGACAAAAAGTATCAACGATTTCTTGTTTATTCAACGTGAAGAAAAACTCGGTAGGATGCGGTGCGCGGTTTTATAGTTTGGTAAACGGATCAATTAGGGGTATATATTTTCGCTTCCCGCGAGACAGTCGATTATTATACATTACACACTTCGATTCATATTCTTCGCTTCGTGATCGTCCTCCCTACTTAACTTTTTTACAACAATTCCGAACAACGTTTGTTCCAGAAAACGGAGAGCCGGCTAAGATCAAGTGCAACCTGAGAAAACACAAGCCGAACAGAAAGCCTCGCACGCCGTTCACCACCCAGCAGCTACTCTCCTTGGAGAAGAAGTTTCGGGAGAAGCAGTACCTCAGCATCGCCGAGAGGGCCGAGTTCTCCTCGTCTCTTCACCTCACCGAGACCCAGGTAAGGACGACGATCCGGATCTAGACGTAATCAGAATCACGCCTCGGCCAAGATTAAAGGTCCGCACCATCGGGCGAGAGATCTTTCTTTTATCACTCCTCAAGGTCAGCCCATCTAACCTCACAAATCTCCCGGTTCGTTGCAGGTCAAGATCTGGTTCCAAAACCGGCGCGCCAAGGCGAAGCGTCTCCAGGAAGCCGAGATAGAAAAGCTCCGGATGTCGGCGGTGAGGCAACACCACAGTGCCCTCTACGGTGGTCACCCGGGTCTTCTGCCACCCGGGAGTCTCTTTCCTGTGGGAATGTTACCGCCATCTTTGTGCGGTCCTCCGCACCACGGTATGCACCAGGTACCGCCGCCACACCATTCGATGTCCCAGCATCAGCACAGGGAATGAATCCTGCAGCAGTGACGTCGCCTCGCGGTAGAATTTCAGGACCGAGATGTCCTTCCGGTTTTCCTTTGCTTTTTCACTGCCGACATGGCAGTACGGGGATCAGGAGAAACGCGGGAGTTCTGAACGGAGTTTAGAGGGACTCTCCGCTTTCTCTTTTAAAATATGTTCTCTCGCCTCTGGGGTTGAACTTCTTGGATGAATTGCCTCGTTACGTGATCTTGATCCACGGGTGGATCTGCGTTAGAAAATATACATTCACGGCTCGTACGTGGAGATGCGTGTAAGAAACAAGCCGAGGAATTACTACCGACGAAGATCAGCCTCACGTGAATCTTTCCGGTGCGATAGAAACTACCGATGTTAAAACAGCTTTGTGTCTCCGATTAAGGACAGATTGTTTCTGCTCCTACAAAACGTCCGGATTATATACGATTCTAGGCCTGAGATCAAGTGGAAAGTCCAACGGGTTGGTTCAACCTTGTAAAAAGTGTAAATCAAGACTTATTTAATGATAATAATCGTTGTAAATATAGATCGTTTCAATCTTACACATGTATACGTCAGTACGCGAGTATGAGTTATTATATAACGAGACTAAAATTGTACATAAATTGGTGCCAAATTATTTTCTCTTGTACATACATATTATAGTATACTATACACACTATTATATATTATCACACACAAATGATTCACGTATGAAAGAAATATAGTTTGATTTTGCTTCCCTTTATTTTGTTATTCTATTTTATTATTATCATTTTTTTTTTTTTTTTTGTATAAATGTACAGAGTGACTGTTATATTATATATTATAGCGGATTAATAGAGAAATGAAAAAAACTATTTAATAAAACGTATTATCTCAAATTCACATCCGGCGTTACACGTTCTTCCCGTAAAATCCGTTTCTCTCTCTCTTGTCTCTCTCCTATCTTGCGGTTTTATTATTCTCCTTTCCACCAGTCTTTTGTCTCTCTCTCTCTCTCTCTACGTACATATTTTATGCACCGTACGCGGCTATCGCGGTTTCCTGTACTCAAAAAGATTCGAGACAAGGATTACCGGGTACGCAAGAATAGCTGGCACTGTTCGATGCCAGAGAATAAATTAGCCGGAGCAATTAGTTTCGGAATCGACGGCCGCGGGCGGTTGGTCCCACCATCTTGATTACGAGTTCTTAAGACAGTAGCCAGCACTGTTTGCCGAAAGACCATCCTCGGCTAATTAGTGATGCCCGGAGAGATATCAGGAAACTATGAACCATAAATATACACTTATACGAAATTTCTTCTTCCTACGAAAACTCGCGCGTTTTAATGTCTCAGTGAATTTTAATCGTGCGTAATTGGCCGCTACCGTAGTCGCTCGCCTCCTAATTATGCCGTCTTGTTAGTCAAACGGTTTTAATAGTTCCCTTATAAATTTCAGACTGTATAATATTATTCGACAATTTCATCGGACAAATAGTTGCAGGGGAATATCTAGTAACTTGATTAGGGTTGTAAAACAGAGATCGGAATTCATTTATGTTTATTATACCTGCATACGAATTATATGCCGATTGCGTTATGTCGCCATAATAATACGCCGTACGTATATGTATACATACACACATGTGTATACATTATATGTATGCATACATATACATATACATATGTACATGCATACTTCGTTCTTCGGTTGATGAAGGCGAAGGGGAAAATTTATCTCGTCGCTCTTTGCCTTCCGTCACGCAAGCCTATGTATCCAAACATCAGACCTGCCTATATAACATAACTGAAGAACACTAAAAACTACGCCACTCGTGACTTCCGGGCATATTCGCAGACATGAGACTAATTGCGATTAAAAATTAAGACATTACGTGAATAAATTATAACACGAAAAGCCGCAAATTCCGTTCTCTCGATTGAGTCTGTTGATCACGTGACCATTATTATGCAAAAAATGAGGCCAACTGTCCAATAAGAGTTTTTGAAAAATTGCCGAATTGCCAGATTGCCTCGTATTACTAGACCATTTTTTCATTAAACGAAGCTGGCTCAATTTAACACCTTATATAGCCTAGAATTAAGTAGAATATCCTTTGCATTAAACTACCCGATTCTGCGCGAAGGACCTTTGTTTCCAACAATTGTTTACGACCTGTGGATTAGCCGACAATTTCAGAATGCAAATTCTGCAGTTTAGACTCGAGGTTTCATATTCTCAATATTTCGAGCTTCGTATAATAACCTACAATAACGAGCCACTCCACCTTTGTTCCGCAAGCTCTTGCGCACACCTTATAACCGCGTTTCAGTAGCGTGCAGCAAAGCATGCAACGCACATTCACAGCTTTTCGCATATGCACTAGCGTGGCTTGCACACGTGCAAATATCGCGCGAAGCGAGCGTCCGGCTGGCTTTGAGTGTGCCAGAGAACGCAGCAGGGTCAGAATATGTGGAAAGACGAGATGGTAATCTACGAATAATTAGCTTCCACTGTTGACTTTGTGGCAGTACGGATCGCGTACGTTGCGTCGTGGACACCGCACACTCAGTTATAATAGGTATAATATTGGTTTAAGCCGCGTGAATTTGCTTTAAATACATCGGTGGAGAAGTATGTTCGCAACGCGAAAGGACCAGTGACTTCGTTGGTAACCGACTCTCATTTTTAACCAAAAACGAAAGCACACCGCTTATATTGTTCGCAATCTGTAGTGTCCGAATGGTGAATTGCAGACTAGCTGCCGCACATTCGAGGGAATTGTAATCAGTTTTACGCACCGCCGGGAGGTAATCGACTCGAGGGTATCGTAAAATGACCCATTTAAATATACCATTTTACTATCCGCTAACGATTCGACCTGCAGTCAACGAGGCCGTCCACCTTAACTATTGTAAGACTGACTTATCGATTAACTATACTCGATTCGATATAACTCCCAGGAGTCGGCCTGAAGTCGATAAGCGTTGTTAGCGTCTTGTTATAATTCCTCCGGATATCGTGCGTGTTTATTAATTGTTTGATTTCGTGCCTATTTTCTTGAAAACCACCAACTTCACTCTGACATTCTAAGAATTCAAAGTTACGACGGTCACTCCGCGAGGATATACACATATTTGTTTGCGGAGGAATTTTTATTCAATTATCGCTTCGAACGAATCCCGAGATTAATATCTCGATGCCTTTCTGGCATGTAGGTAAAATTATAAACGTGATTTGTGTCCCGATAGCTTAACGGCTCGGCTGTGGAACAGCGGCGCTTCCTCTTCGGGCGCCGCACGTGAATAATTATTATTAATACGCTGTATTATTACGCGTTAATCAACGTTGCAGGGTGCAGGTTCAGTTTTTAATTGAAATTAGTCATGGAAGCGATAAATATCCGATCTCCCGTCAACGCAAAATTCGTCAATGTTCCGTGTCTCTGTAATCTAGGAAAATTTACATGCGTATATAGGGACGTGAACACCTTATACGCACACGAATAACGGGTGAGAATTTACCCGGTATCGACGGGGAATCTTAATGCTTCTCGTCCCTGCCTCCCTGCAGCTGCAATCCCGTATTATTCGCGAAGAATTTATTTCGCGATAAGAGCATTTACTAAATTGTTGTTTGTGTTGTGCTAAGTGGACTCAAAGTACAGGCTTGTGTCGGGAGCCGTAGGTGGTCGACTGTGCCCTCCGGCGTTTGCCTCGTAACGCCGAAGTCTCGCCTCGCCGTATCCTCAATTTATTGTTATTGTATACGAGCTCTGAGTGGCCAAAGGTGTGCAGTTTGATGCGATAAAAAGTTTGCTCAATTATGTTATCGACACTTGGCTGCAGCACCAGGTACGCGCGTGGATGCTGCAGGTGGACCAGATTTGGAAGAGCCTCAAGAATCGCGACGTTGAGGTGAGACGGTCGACGCAATGTTAGGTTGAACACAAAATCACTGGTTTGAGTAGGTATAAGGTGACTTGGAAGGAGTTGAGACAATTACAAAATATGGGTGTGGTTTGCTCGTTTCACGGTTTACCGAACATTGGTCAATCGTTGAATTGGATGCTGACGATTTCACGTGTGAAAATTCGTCGTTGCATAGACGTGAAGAACTTGAATTTCGTTGGAGAGCAGCCACTGGACAAGATATTTGCTCGTAAAACGGCAGGTTTCGTTCCCGTGTACCATTCTTTGGACGGTTCAAGATTTTGAAAACTCCCTCTTGAGGGGAATAATGGAAAAAAGAGACATGATACAGTGGAAGTCCCTGAGACTCAAGAGCTAGTCGAGGACTCGCATTGTCCGGTCTTTGTTATTGGTCCTATTCAGGATTTTGACTTCTTTGAAAGGGCAACCTGACCGGCGAGGAATTCACTTCAATTCAGAGTCATAATGCGGCGACGCACTGCTTTCTGGGCTGCAAACTAAACTGCGGGGGGAAAAAGAGGACATTTTTATTTCGGAGAATTGACTCGGAAGAACTCTCAAGCCATGCGGGTGCAGGGTTCTATGAAGATATTAACTCCCAGCGTTCTCTCGCATTCTCAATTCACAAGAAAACTTCTCAACGAATTCTCTACTAACACTGATGTGCGTGACCCGTGAAGAAGGAGCATGAAGAATGAGTCTTAGAATGAGAATTGCACAATGCCGATTGAACAGGCTTCTCAAAAATTGAACACACGCGTCACAGCTTATACGGTAGTGGAGTCTCTTATATCTAACTTGATATCTTTCTGCGATCTTAGTTTTCAGTCTGCTCTTTCAAGGTAGAAAGATATTTCCCCCTAGTTGAACTGGGAGATTGCTCGACAGCTATTTTTACGGCACATTTGAATGAACCAGACGCTGAATTATTATTTTTGGTTTGTTTCAACTGAATTATTGGAATCGCAGTGATTCATCAACTCGACGTTAATTTAATTTTTACCGATTCTAGCATACTTAGATGCAATTCAAACCGTAGCTAAGACTGTAGGATTTTACTACACCGAAGTTTACTCGCAAAAGAATACTGTCAAAAAGTGAAAGCATTTTGTTCAGCTCTGCAGGTTGAGAGGTCCAAAAGGTAGTCAGGCCTCTTGGGAGACTGAAGTACCTTTGTGTTGAGGGTTCTGGTTCGTTTTGCCTTGCCGTATTACAAGCTGAAACTTGACATTATAATGAATCCTCGTAAATTCAGTCAGCATTATAATAATAATTGTGCGATGGCGTGTTTGCTTCAAATTAGAAAATCGCTATCTTCTATGCGTGATCAATTAACCCCAACTCGTAGACACTGTGCGTGGGGGGAATTTCGGTTCGAAAATATGCGGAGTAATTTTCAGCGCAGGACACTTCCTGTCGCTTGTTTATCCGACTAATGCGTTTCGCGCCATTTTCTACCCCCGTAGAGAATTTTCCCCCGCTGCTAGGGTGCAGAGAAGCGCGCGTGTGCAGCTCGATCGGGGAAAATGAACATGGCAACGGCAAGCGTGTGTGCGAAAGTACGATGCCTGGTGTGCCCGACGATGCGAGCTGGGGCGAGTGTGTTGGGGTGGTTATATCTGATTGTCCCTTGGGGTGGGTGTAATTAAACCCAGACCGAAATTGCTTCTGCTTGACGGGGAAAGTTTCGTCCAGGAAAAATACAGGGGCGTGAATAAAAGTGGGGCGGCTGATCTCTGAAGATCTTCGAGACCTTCAATTGAAACCCCGCGTCACTTGTCATGGTGTAAAAAACGGAGAAACGCTGTTAACGAAATTTTGCCACTTTTGTTTCCTCCTCTTTCGAGCCGCTAATGGTGGACAACAGTTTTGCCACCCCTGTTGTACTATAATAATTAACGCTATTATAGCATTTAATTGCCCCGCGAACTTCCACCACGCTGCCACCGCCATCTTGTTTTTATCCCTCCAGGGACACAAAATGGCGGCTAATCTCCTTTGGCTAAATTCCACTCCGCCTAAGTTCACCGTTGATACTCGAGACGGCTGTACCAAATTGACTCTGACTCTACCAAATGCTCGCTGGAACTTCGAGCGAGCCGTCTTTGGTTTTCCCAAGAAACTCCCCCGGGACAATGAAGATCTTGCCGTTATGATACAATGAGACGCATAAGTCAGGAAACATTGTTTAACAGTGTAATAGGAATTGATATCGCGCTGGGATTTCTGTTATGTCTCAACCATTGTTTGAGTAATTGAGGAGTTTAATCTCAGCAAAGACTTACTCGCGTTATACACCACCAACGACGCGACGTCTGAATCTGTGACCGTTCCTCTCTCACGTTTCGCGAGTATAATTGGTTCGGTAGAAACCGCCGAGAAATTGAATCATCCGTGAGCCAAAGTTTCGTCTAAATGAATCCCATTAGATCAAAATATCTGTAATAATAAGTAACTACTTCAGTGAACTGCGTGGTTTTGGTGATTGGCCTGAATTTATGAAGAGTCTGAACGCCTTTACACTCTTGGACAATGCAAAGATGGAAACAATTTGTCAAAACTTCAATGGGAGTTGAAAAAATTGACCGATAATCATGTCGCTTGTAGATTGACAATTTATTAATTTAATGCTCGTTGCGCACACATGCAGCAAGGAACATAATCGGGTTGTTTAACTGAAAGTGGAAAAACTACAGGGATTTCACAAGAGCAACATCGTCCATCTAGTTAATCGAGCGTATCTAGTTATTGCCGCCGCAGAAATATATATGCCCAGGGGTCGTATGTGGGGCAAGAATTGCGGTTATTCAAGAGATGTTGAAAGCCGATTTGCACGCCGGGATAGCAGCTGGCCTGAAGATTGTCCGAACCAATTAGCCGGTTCAGACTCCTCAGAATCATCGAGACTCGCCGTTCGTCTGCATAATCTGCATTATAATACATACAGGTCCGCCGAAGCAGCGCGCACGGCGCAATAGCCGGTTAATTACGTATAAATTTAGCACCGGTTGTGTCGAGCAACTTTACTCGGTACTATTGCGGTTTCAGAAACTGTGTAAGTAACGCAACTACGCAACACAGGCTCAGCGATTGCCGGCGTTATAATAGAATTCAAAAGAAGAACCGAGGAGCTAATAGAATCGTTTATAAGAATTCTGCACACAGTTGCAGATATTTTCTTTCAGGCTTGCGTGATCTGCAGTACAGCAGCACACGGTTGAATCGCGAGGTGTAATCACAGTTTGTTTAAAGTCTCCACATTAACATGACGCGAGTAGGGCGTAAACCGAAAACAGGTCATCCCTGAAGTCTGTTCGAGCCAGATTTCACCCAGTATTATACAAGGTGCTCCGTAGAGTTGATAGCTCTACACGCATTTATGCTTTTAAATATGCGTCCGAGATGCACGTGCAGCCTATACCAGGGACCAGCGCGAGATACGAGCGACGTAAGTGTGGTATAAGTAGTGGTGGTGGTGGTGGTGGCGGTGGTAGTGGTGGTCCAGGAGAGAGAACAGATCATAACTCCACCGCGGCCGGATGAAGTTGTTGTCTTACAGCAACAGCGGCGAGACAATGTGCGGCATAAATATTGTACCTCGTCTCATGTTATACCTGGAGTTTAATCTGGACCCTTAGCGACGTCCACGGCGTTCTTTGGATGGGCGGTCCTGCAGGCCCGACGCCCGAACGAATCTATCAAACTATGACTCAGGTATATCCCCCGAAAAAATCGCTACGTCGCGTCGTTTACCCCAGCCGTTGGCTTTCATCCTCGGCTTCGAGCCAGCTCCTCACCGCAATCTTCCAATTGCGACACGAAAAGACATCCAGTGACACATGAAATATTGATAAGATGAAATCGGACGTATAATTTGCTTGTTTTTCTGCTTTCAAGATCTCAGATGATACATCTTTTTACTGCTGGAATGATTTTCAGATTAACTGACACAGACGTTCAAGCTCAGTACTTTCGTACAATCGAAATAACACAATTGCTGGTCATTCTTATAGATCAACTTCATGGTCTTTGGAGAGAAAAAATTTCCGAAGCTCGTATTTATTGACACAATGAAACCGACACTTAAAACAATAACGTGATTTTTATCCCATAAGTCAAGTTCATACCTAAGCTTAACGGGGTTTACTATGTAGCACCAAGTTTTACACTGGTACTACGAAGTCGACGATTCAAAAACAGATTATCAGGAATCATTTGTCATGTGACTCTGTCCCTTGTGCGCGTGGTCATTGAATCGCCAGGGAGGGGAAATTATCGGGTATCTAGATTCGATCTAAAATTATCGAACAATAGGCGCTAACTGGATAACTGGAATAGACCCTTATCGTTATCCCTCCAGAGATAACTGATAAGGGGTTCGACGTTACGTCGGCCCTCCTAGGATAATGTGTCTACGTTCGCAGTCCCCTCCGCGTTGCGCAAAGCCTCGCCCCCTCAGAAGTAGGTAACTACATTCACATGGTAATGCGTGTAGCGATATCTTTCCCAATAAGGGTGAGGCGTTATTAACAATTGGGCGATCGGGGGGAGGAAGGGGCTCCCGGAGATCGGAACTCCGGGGATCCCGATAACGACGCTTTTCTGCGCTCGCAGCTTCGAAGTATGAAAATGTATCCATTCTCGCATTACCCCACCAGTTTCTGATGCTGCACTGCACGCGGGATATAATCGTTCGAGTGTGAGGGACGATCAGACATTTGTGATCGATTTTCACGCCACCTTTAGGGCTCGCTGATACTATTTCGAGTTGCGAGTTAGACCTCAAAAGAGGCTCGAGTGATTCGTTCGATACGGCAAGTATTTCAGGTTAGTCACGGCCTCTGATATGATTGATTTTCGCCTTCGGTCACACCGCGATAACTTAAAGTTTCGGACAAGCGCCGGTTTGCTTTCGTCTCGACATTGCACAACGCAAGCATGTTGACGACGCGTTCAATCCCTCGTCCTGAGCCTGGAACGCGGTATCGTTTGGTCGAGGTCCTTGTTATTTTCTCACCCATTTTGCCGGTTGCCTCTGTTCGCTGCGTGTATTGACAAATCAAATTAAACTTTTACGAGCGGTCTGTAGGGTTTCGGACAAGTGAACTCAGGTTGGGCTCGGCGCGTTGGGTTAGGTTGGCCCTTCGTTAGACACCTTTTCACCCCACAACCCCCGGCTAACTTTTCATTAGAGCCAAATTTAATAATAAGCTTTCCCTGCAGCGCGGCGCGTCCTCTGACGCTCATAATATGCTAAATACCTTATTGCGTTCATGGATCTGCCGGAGATCGTAAGCTTCAAACAGTATTACCTGCCTGCCCGCCTGCCTTAAACCAAGGCTAGATGGCGAGGGTGTAGCTCCGCTGGAAGTAGGCATACAAATTAGTAATTAATATTCGCCCGCGTCTGAGATACCGCAGAGGGTTTTCCTCCCTGCAAATCGTCCGCCCATAATTTCTGTGTTTTCCTATTTTTTTTTCCTTTCACCGAGTAGAAAAGAAAAAAAAAAAAAAAAAAACAATGGCGCTTCAGCCTGCAAGCCGAGACGACGACGTTCTACGGTATAAGCACAGAATCGCCGGGAGAGAGAGACGTCACCGCGGCAAGGAATCGGTAATAAGGTCGTTCGTCTCGGGTAGCTCAGAACGGACGACGTTCGACGAAATTTATTCAACTCGAACGGTAATCAGCTAACGATCTTGGAAGGATAAAAGTTGAAACAAACGCTAGTGTAGCTGGTATACCCTTGCGCAGAGGGAATAGGAAAGGTGGGTATAAACAAATGAAGCGTCTCCGAGGATTCCCAAGATGGCCGAAAGGTAGGTCTGGGAAGAAGGCTGCAGGCGAAGTTGAGAAGGAGTTAAGGAGCATATAAACCGGCCATTAGTACCGGGCGGCTACTGTCTATTGTTTTCTGTTTGTTGAAACAATTGACGGGCGCGCGGTGTTCACTCGTCTCGTTAGCGGAGAGCGGCCAACAGAGAACAGCATTGTCTCTCGCGGTTAGCACCAACGGAAAAATCCTAACGAGCTCTGAGTCTCCCGTTTAGCACCTTTTAGCTTCTCTTTTCGAACCTTCGTCTTAAAACAAAACGCTAAAAACGGCCAGAAACCACCGCGTATCAATAATTATGATACTTATTCCCCTCGTTTCAGAAATACAACCAATTTTCTACTCCTTCTTGTGTTATATTATACCTACCTCCGACCAGACACAACCTTCCTAAAGATCACACTGCGTTCTTTCAGCAACCAAACATCACAACGATAATTGCTCGTCGCACGGTTTTCCAAATTCATGCTGCTGCCTTCACATTCGCGAACGGTGGATCGCCGTGATGCAACTTGTGCTGTAACTGAACCGACATTTTTTGAATTCCAAACAATCCACCGCAGCTCGCACCATCGTTATCATCTTTTGACGGTCAATACATCCACGCCGGAAATTTGAAGATCAACATTTTTGCTATGAATACAAAAATTCAATTTGAAATTCTGACCCATCCACCCAGCGTGGTATAAATTTGTACACTGTTGAACAGGACTGAAGTTATCTTGGCCAAAGAGTAGCTGTGTTCAGGAATAAGCCAGTCATCCTCACTGTGCTTGCGACGATTTTTCATCGACGTAAAAGTGCTTCAAAGCAGCTTGGATCATCTTAAATTGTATTATTTTACCGTTAACTTGACTTCCGGTAGAAATTCGGCGATAAATTTATTAGAGTAAAATAATATACACTCAAAGCAGGACGGTGTATGTATAACGCATGATATAAATATGGACCGACAGCTTTTCCGTTTAGATATTTCCTGTTTTTCGGCAAACCGATTTGAGGCAGTGGCACCCTTCGCCCTTTGCCTGCAGGCAAACGTTGGCCAATGGAAAGGAGGGTTTGGCGAGAGTTGGGTTAGGAATAGGAACTAACCGACCGTGAGAGATTAACCCCTCTATAACGGTGCCCGCCCAGTATATCAACCTTGTGATAAAATGCCACCCTCTCCTGCAGCCCCTCGCCCTAACTGCCTCTATTGACTACGAAGACCCAATATATTCTACGCTCCCGTGCCTGCAGACTCCAATGGGCGGAGTCGAAATTTCATACGTCTTCTTCCGTCTTCCTACACACGCGCATATAGTCGGGTAAATATCGTTCAGCAGATAGCGTATAACCATGCTGCAGAATTACGTGTCACGTATCGAAATATTCATTTCAATTTTGCGCCTGTACTCATATGTGACAATAATTTTCGATTAAGACGTCTTGGAATTTTTCTGGAAAGTCATTTCACCTGCAATTTAGCGAAAGATGCTTCATCGATAACCGTGAGAAAGTCTTACTTATTTATATTGTATAATTCAATTTTGTTTTAATTTCTTGCCGATGTGTTCGAGGTTTGTAAGAGCTTGAGAAGAACGCTGACAATTTGATAAGGTACGTTTTCATGAGCTGATGATACGAGTTTGAAAGATTCTGTTTTATTTCTAAAACATACATGCAGTATATGTATATATGTATATGTATATACATATATATATATTCACGGAAAAGTTAAGTGATCGCTAACTGAGGATTATTGATGGCTGCTGAAGCGGGATACGTGATCAATGACCATTATATATACCTCCTGAGCAAAGACGTGCCAAGAGGCTAATACACATTTTGTGTAAAAGTCAAACAAGCCAGAGGTATATTGAAAAATCCCGAATCCTCTTAATGCCTAAATATCCTAATAGCTACGCAAACAAAAGGAGACACCGCTTTGAAGCGGTGCGATTCACGAAGCGGGAGCGAGTGTTCCAAATTCGAAAATCCTACCGGAAGGGGCGCCGGTTTGCATTGTAAACGGATAAGGTTGTGCTTTCAGCCACAGAGCAGAAATGCGGCTTATTGTTTCAAGGGTAGTGGATCGGAACAGATTCGGGGTTCGTCTGTTACGGGGCGCACCGCCGACTGGGTATGGGGTTGCAGTAACTCACACATACATCTGCAAGGGTGTGCATGATGCGCTGCCTCCGGTAGTGTTTGGGCAGTTGGTCCAACACAGCGCTCCGTGTCTTCTGTTTTATCCGTTGAACGAAAATATCACCCTATAGAATTTTTTCCTCCCTCCGCCCGCTACCCTTAGGTATACCTTTTCCCTTGGCCCTCTTGATCTAACTGCACTTGACCCCCCCGCCGGCTTATCGGTAAACGAAAACTCATCAGTCTGCAATAATGACGTAATCAAATAACAATTGAAAGTCAATTTAGGAACAGAAGAGCATCGATTAGGTGGGTCTGGCGGAATGGCGGGGGTGAGAGAAACAAAAGAGCGTCGACACAAAACGAACGAGGAACGGAAGCGGGCCGATTCGATTTGAGGGTGCCAAATTCGTTTTTCCTTTCTTGCCCGAAAGCGGTGCGAGGCGAGAATACAGAAAAAAAAGCGAAAAAAAGAAGGGAGGGAAATAACCAGCATGGAATAAAATATATAAGGGAGCGACAGAGATAAAAGGGAGTTTATCACGAAATAACTCGCGACCGACACACCGTAGCGCTGCGACGCGCTGCGTTTTTCCACCTCCTATCCGCGTCGAATCTTTCAATAAAAAATTTTGTAGCCTCGCGGAGTCAGCGCCATTTTGTGAGTTTAAATGGAAATCCACGGGGCTGGGTGGTGCCGAGTGGCAGGGGTGACGACGCTGCGAACGAACGAACGAACGAACGAACCCACGGCCGACACTCTTAGCATGCAAATTAAAGTGCTGCCATTTGAATGCGAATAAAATGGTTGAGTCAAGTGCCGAGGGCGCGAGAGGTGACAGATCGCGCGCCAGAGGTGCTTACGTCTTCCCCGTGCACCTACCCACTTCCACAAAAATATACGGATCTCAAATAAATTCCTCGCCCGGTTTCCTGCCGGGGGATGCTTGTCCGGCTTTTGCCCCTTTTCCAACCCTCACGTATACCGACCAGACTTCTCCGCGTCTCTCCACAATTTCCGGGGTAATTTTCCGATTTTAACGAGCCGGAGATCAAACGGAATTTTGCGAGTAATAACCATCCCTCGGAAATCAAACAGAAATAACTTCACGTGTGTGGATTCTTATTAATCCTGAACCCGTGTGAAGTTACACATGTAGTCACTCTCGCGATGTTTTGCGATGAAAAATTTCCTTCAAGATAAGAAAAGAAAAATACTCGTTGATGCTTTTGTGCGTAAGAATTTCAATATTTTTATTAATTATTTGGAAACCAGTGCATCTGCTAGGCGATGAGAACCTCGCCGTTAGACACCTACTTACTCCATTGTCGCCAGTATACGTGTCGAGTGTATGTGTGTGTGTGTGTGTGTGTGTCCGTAAAGCAATGTGTACCAGATTCTCAGCCGAGAGTACGAGAGACAGTTATGAAATTCTTTGAAAATTATTTCACTCGCCTAATGCGATGAAGAGAAACCGGGCGTAAGAAAGAATAAGAAATAATATAATATTTCTTGGAGATGGAAAGAAGAACCGCGCCTGGAACCGGGCGAGGATTCAACTTGGCATTATGAAAAACCTCGCGAAAACTCTTAATTGCCGACCAAGCCGAGAAATTATATTTCCTTATAAAAAGTCGCTGGTGCGAAACCCGCGCGTTTGGTAAGGGGGTGAATAATAATAAGAAGGAATCAAAAGTATTATGCGAATAAGGAGATATGAACAGGCGCTAAATCTTGGTTATTGCTTTGTCGGATTTGCCTTCTATAAAAGAGAGCCTCGTTTGAATTCACAATTCTCATCATTCAATTTGATATATAACTACCACTGTGGGGAAAAAAATGTAAAAATAATGTATAGTTCTCTCAAGAAACGCACTGAAAATTCTACAACGTTGTATTTGTATTATTTTTTATTATATAACTCATTAAATTGGGTGAATATACGCAGTTTGATGTGTTACATCACCGCTTCGCTGCCGGTAAAATCAACATCATCCCCTATTTCCTCTACGGAAGGTCAAAGTCCCGGAGAATTATAATTACTGGCAGGTATCAACAAACCGATTTCCCTTCGCTGTACCTACGTATGCCGAAGTCAATCATAATCGCTCATCGTTAATATTTCGACATTTAACGAGCAGAGACGGTTCTACGATTACTTTAATTATGCCAAAGTACTTAAAACTTAATATACGGGCCCCACCTGCCCTGCGATATTAGCTATTTTCTCTACCGTGTGATCGCGACTAGAAGGTGCAAGACAATCGTTGCGAGGTCAACGTCATTACGACCCTAATGGAACGGCAACCTCAGCTCTTAATCAAGACTCAAATGTTGTCTAGGCGTCGATATTAATCGGTTATTTTAACATCCGAGAATGACTGATCAAATCCTGGTGACTCCGATGAACCCTGTGTGTACGAATTCGAAGTGAAAGTTGTGCAGGATGTTCGTTATTTACCTGCACATGATCCGAATCGTCAAACTTTCCGTATAAACGCAAAAGTGGAAACACCCTCGAAAAGACAGTTCCGATCGGATGTCGCCAGGTGTAATCGAAGAGGTTCTACAAAGCGCGATCAAGCTCGTCGCCGTGGGGAATAAGGGGGAAAAGAAAAATCACTTTCTAAATTCTATTCTAACTCCAGGGGCCGGCTATTGTCCTACGTCACTACCGCTCTCGGAGGTTCCTTTTCCCATCCTCCCTGCAGGACGACGACGCTATCGGTTCCAATTCCGTTTCGAAGATATCCTAGGCCCGATAAGGCGGAATTTAAATAAAGCGAATCAATATTCAAATCTTATTTCTCCTACCGAGTTTTTCGTTTTACGGGTCCATTTATTCGGCTCTTTGTCGACTCCGTCCAATCTCTTGACTCCCGGCAGTCACCATCCGTTCAGGATCGAGACCAGATTGGTTAGAATTTATTCAAACTCACAACCGTGCTTGAAGCACGTTGGCCTTAACTCACTGGGAGAGAGAGATGGAGGAATGAAAAATGAAAGGAGCTGAAAAATTTTCCTCTCCTTGCCAAATAGTGTCGCCGGGTTAACTAGTATGGCCAAAGGGGCGCACTTAAGTTTAACATCGTTTGACTATTGGCGCGCAGACAATCCCATTAGCCATTATTTTACCCACGCATTGCGTCTCATTTTTAGCGTAAAGACATGAATGTAATGTGAGTGTACGTAACCCGGGATCATTGTTGAATTTTTCTCATCGTCCAAAACATTTATTCCCTAACATAAAATCGATAGCTCAAAAACGTAAGTCAGATCATATGTATTTATTAAAACGTTGGCAGGTTTAGAAAATTCCAAATTCCAAGGTAGGCTAAAACCTGCCTCGTTTTACTTACACAAATCATAATTCATGGACTAATAATTTTCTGCAGTTCATGTAGATTGAAATTCACAAATCCTTCGTTCAGACGAAAATCGATGACGGTATTAAACAATGAGATATTAGAAAAGCTGCTCAACAAGAAGCAAATTTCAGGTTACGATCTTTCTAAGTTATTTCTAAGTATTGTCTATTCAAACCTTAAGACTAAAACAGGCCTTCGCTTTCTGCCAGAACATTTGGTGAACCGGTAAAAACTTGTGGTGCGTCACGAAAGTAATTGCAATAATGATGGTTTTTTTATAGTCATGAGACGACGTAATATTGGTAATTTTCAAGATTCAAATACAGTCTCCCTTCGTCGCCTCTGTCCTCGAACGGAGAAGAGAACTTGCAGGCGTTGTGAATTCTAACGGGCGTGAGGCGTATATTTTATTATTTAATTTTGCGGGCAAGGCTCGGTATGAGACATGAAAAAAGTCTCGGGCGATATTGTAGCTTGGGCGGCTTTCATTCAGAACGTCGAGAACGAAACCCCGGCTTCGTTGTACGACGTTGGCTGTTCTGGTGACATTATTATTCGTTATGAACGCGTTTACGAGGCCGCAAATCACGGCAGTTTTCATATTTCGAACGGCCGTTGGTCGTTATTCAGTTTAATGGTGGCGATATTTGAATTTTCAATCCCTCCATTACGCCACAATGTCAGAACCGCACGTCCAATATCTTCACGCACCTTTGAAGAATACGAAGAAATGTATCGCCGAGCAGTTTGCAGGACTTTCATTAACCCTGAGAGTCCATTACAAAAGAAAATTTGACTCTAGCTGTTTTCACGCAGCTTGACTTCCGGACTTTAGATCCTGGGAGCTCGTTCTATGAGAAATGACGCAAGCCAGAAAACTTGTCATTTAATAATAGCGAAATTTCAGACTCACTCTCTAGTAATCCTCATAGTATCATAGACACAAAAAATGTTCGACAGTGGAAGTAGCTTCCCATTATTGATAGGAAATACCATAATATGACATCATTTACCACCACCTCGATCGTATGAATAAAACATGACTCCCCCCCTTTCAAAATCGTTCCGACACTGCAGAGGCAAACTTAGAGGGGTGGTGTTAAATGCGTAGGGTGGTTCCCGATTAGGGGGTTTGTGATTGATAGTGCTAATATCTCCCCCCTACCGCCGTCCAGAAAACTCACTGCTCACTCCCGCGGATCCCTATAACTCCGATAAGGGCGCGTCAAAGATGGAATATTTTAACCTCGAATTAATAGCACTGTGAACCCGGTAATGATTTTATTAATATTCATCGTGCCAAATATGGCATATGCCATAGGGAGCATGGTAATGAGCATAAGTTAGACCAGGAGAAGAAAAGCAGATTGGTTATTCATACTGAACACGTATGAGTGAACGGCGTTCACAATAAGCTCGTACCACTAATCCATAGATTTTAATAAGACTCGGTTATTAAGGGTGAAGCGATCATCGAATGCAATACTGGACCTTCTAACAGGTCGCGCAGATTTCAGCAGGCCATTTCCGATGACTGTAGGGTGAAACAATTAGATCAATATACCGAGCCGGTATGGAAGCGGATCACGTCTGCGATGCTGGGGCTCGAGGAATTCGTCTTAATACATAGTTTGTCTTCCTAATCAGGTTCTCAATCATCGTCACAGCTACAATATTTTGTCTCGAGTAGAAAAATAGAGGTAAACGGACAAAAGCAGACCTGGAGGCGGGAACGTGGAGCCGATCAATCTTTCTTTCGCGAAAATATTCTCCCGGCATTTCAGTTGGTATTTGACAGCGAGTGGACGGTTGTCCGCAAACATGGGCTCTGCAAAGTGTGTATATATATATATACATATGGGTATTATATATGAGAAACAGACGGATGGTAAATCCCTTGGGAAAATCCAGGGATACGATGGATTTCAAAATTTTATCGTATTTTAGCGTAATTTTCATATTTCTGTGCGAGTAATCTGATATTCTGATAGGAAAACATTGACGCCTGCGGGTAAGACAGGGTCCTGTAATGCCGCTGCCCAATGGTCATCCGACTTTGAGACAGGGATGCAAACGTTATCCCTTAGATCCATATTGTATTTTATGGTTGTGCCGTGGCCTGCGGTTGAAGTCGCCGTGTAGGTATGCCATGGATCTTCGATGCGTACCTTACCTGCAGCATGGAACAGAAGTTTTCCATATTATTCCAATGCCATACCGACGTAGGTTTTTCAAACCAAACCGAGGAACGAGAGTCCACATCATATAGGTATACATACAATATCGCGGTTGAATCACGCGGGTAAAATAGAAGAGACACCGCATAATATGAGTAAAGCAAAGGGATACGGGGTACATTACACACAATTAAGGCTCTACCTTTACTAATTGCCTCGTCAAACAGTCAGTTCTAACTCGTCACTGACCTAACTTAAGAATAAATATCAATCTCGCAATGTAAATAGAGTGAATGGTAGTCCGTGGTAGCTGGACCGTCGAGTTGGTAAGTATATTCATTTCTCGGCGGTATCTCGCAGTCGAGATTGCATACCGTCTTCATGCACACTGGTGTACCTGTGCCTTTCCACAAGCTGTGATAAAATCGGATGTGGTTTCAGTGGAAATGAGACGGAGATTCGTTGGAATATCGACTATAATGAGCGGAAGATTAGCGCCGTTTTTAGCACGTCGGGAAAACGGTGGTCGTACGGCGAAACGAGGATATCCAATGGCAGGGCTGCAAGGCAAACACTCTTCGTCAAATACCGAAAAAGAGTCAAGTTACATTGTTCTATTTCAAGGGCCCCCGACGATCCTTGTGAGACAGCACGATAGCCGAGAGAAAATAATGTCCTTTTGGTAGTAAAGGTGCCGACTGCTCTTAAGTGCTCGTGCAGTGTTTCGAAAGCTTCAAGGGTGTTTGGCGAACGTCAGGAAACGCTCGGCACCTGGTTCAGCCGCCGGTAGTATAGGCCTGGGTAAAATAACCCTTTTCTACACGCCCATTTCAAGCTCTGTACACAGCTATGACCGCTGCCTTTTCCGCAACGACTTAACGAGAAAACCATTCATTCGGACGTCTGATGTAAAGGCATTGCTATTAGACTTAGGAGACACTGCGGATTATTATACACATTATTAATCGACCGACTTGACGGGAAGACCATAATTCTTTATGCTATATATCACATGTCATAATTCAACTTTGATATCCATGAGGTTAGCCTAATAGCTCAAAGATATCTAGCCCCGCCGGGTTTCTTCGGCCTCGACTTTTTCCTTGACAAAAAGTATTCCAACGAATAGATTATAAGCCTCGAATCGTTACGAATAGATATAGAAGGTTTCCCAACAAGTAGGCGCTATTCGCACGATGGTATGGTCGAGTGATGCAAAGTTCTTTCGGTTCAGTGATTCGTAGTTTAAAAATGGTTCGAGCCTCGGTAAGTCGACTAGAAAGTTGATACTTTTCTATTTTGAAGTCACTAATATAAAATTGCAGATCACAGTTCAGAAATGAAGAAATTTCTGGGGCAGAGTCCACGAGCGATCGGCACACTTGACTATGGTTAAAAAAAAGGTGCCTATCGACTGACTAATTTCCGGGAAACGTTTGGGATGAGAAGATAAATATCGATGAAATAGCATAACGGAGTCCGGTGGCAATAAAATCCGCAGGGATTAATCTGATCGTTATTTGGCTGAGAGTAAATGAGCAGCGGGTGATAAATAAACGATCTGCGCATGTGTTGTCGAGACTCCGGAGGGTGGCTTATTAATATCATATAAAGCAAGGCGTAACGCGTATCGCGGGTGATGAATGAACGAATGAATGTACGAACGATACGATGCGTGCATAGACTGCGGGAGTAGCGGCGGCGAATCAACGTTCGTGAAAAATCTACATCCCCTTTTTAATAATCCGACCCCCGTTCTCGCACACACTGGAAGCCATATCTCGGTGGTTGTACGGTGGGAAAATACACACCACCCCGCTGGCTGAGGATCAGCGCGTGTAATCTCATTGTAACGATATTGTGTTATTTGCATATCGTAGCGGGGACCATGAATTTATTACTGGTACTTAGAAATCGCACGGTATTAATTCGCCGCGTCAACGTTACCGCCTGTCTTTTAGGGGCTGCTTGCTCCGCGCCCTGAGCGGATAAAACAGCCCCGGTTTCCTTGCTCCAGAAGAAGACGCCGGAGCAAGAAGGAAGTCTTTTTATCTACCCCGGGGACAAAGAGAGAAATTCACCGAAGGAGGAGCCGCCCTTTCACCATCCCCAATTTCGCTGTTAATAAGCTAATCTAACCAAGTTTCACCCCTCGTTCCCGCTCTCTCGAGAGTAGAGAAGAGTCGAGAGTAGCTTTTCCCTCCGGCTTCGGCACGGAGGAGAGTAACTGCAGGACCGAGGAAGACGTCGCGGGGAGAACCAATTTTTCGCATTAAAATTCCCCCGCTCAGGAGGAGAGCTGCAGTCGCGATGTGCTGCAACGGCGGCGTCCATGGCCTTATAGAGGTAGGCCTAACAAGGTCCAATACTTACCCGGCTGCGGGAACCCGGGCAATATATTAGAGTCGAAAGCACGGGGGGCCCGGGCATTGTTGCTGCCTGTCGCCGTACGTCCCTGGGATAACTTTTGTCCCCGGGTTGAACCTCGACTTTTCATATACCTGCACCACGGATATACCTACTTACGTGTATACGCCAGGAGACGAGGAACCAATTCGATTGATAGGAGGTGATTCCCTGTTGGGTCGTCGTCGCCAGAATGGATTCGTTGTAATTCGTTAGAATCAGCCTGTGGCTTCAGAGATTCTCGGTTAATTGACGTGGAACGTTGGGTTCGGCGGGGCAAATTACGCAAGCGTTGCTTATATTGGGAATCCTGAAGCTGGGGATGCGCGCGAGATGCTGAGAATTCGAACTGTTCCGATGCTGGTAGGTATTCCGGATCCGTGATCTTAAATCAGGCGTTATTCGGCCGGGGCTAATTAGAAAATTAAGAATTCAAAGAGCACTTTTTGACATGCGTGCCTCGCGAGATCGCTGATACAGCGCGTGGATTCACCGACGTCGGTGCGGGCTGCTTAATTGCATAAAAGGAGTGAAAAAGCCGGCTTCGCGAGGCCCGTAAAATTTGTTTACGTTGCGACGAAAAAACAAAGGCGAATCCGCTGACGTTCTCGCTCGAGATGGGGTGAAGTTTGGAAAAAGGGAGCAAATCGAAGGCGGAATACGATGAGGAGAAAAGGAGGAGAGGGAAAAAAACGAACCACCGGGCCCCGGGCCCCGGGGGCCGGGTTGGTTAACGGATGATTTAATTAAGAGAGGCACAAATTACGGACTCGCTGGATGCTAATGCCCGTCTACGCTCGATTCACTCGTAGCTCCTTAATTAGTCGGTGGATTCATTAAGAAATTAATTTAGGACGAATAGGATGCGGTAATGAGTCTACTCAAGTGGCGTGCGCAAAGCACCTGGTTCTAGTCTTAGTTTTCGAACTTTCGATATGCTTCTTCGACTGAGAATACCTCTGCGTAACCTTATGGTTATAACCTGCACTGCCTATCTATAACTGAGCTGTTACGTGAATGACGTGAGATTCGAATGGGCCAATAATGTTACCTACTTCACAATTAACCAGATAAAGCCTGGGAACCCCTTTGAGCACTCGATCCGCCACTCAGCTTCCGATCGTCTCATTTGCTTCACTATCCAATCCTATATCTTCTAATTACGATCGACTCTATGATGTATCGAATCACGCTTCGTTTATTCGGTCCAATCAAGTCTTGTCGAATACGTGCTAACCGCCCAATTAACTTGCGGATGCCTTACTTTTTCATACCGACGTATACTTTCGCAGATTTTCAACATCCTTGTTGATTCAACTGCCACCTCCGAAGCACCCAATCGTTCGTTTTATGGTCAACAATTCAAATTGAAAGCAACGTGTCTGATTTTGGCCAATGGGCCTTTTTCGACAAAAGTTATGGTGAGAAGCTACCGTTTTCGGCAGCGGGAGATATGCTAGGTGTACCGAGCCAGTTGATCGCATGTCTTGGAGAAAAGTTCATCTCTTCATTTCGTGTTTTTATCCCTGTCCAATTTTTTAACCGCTGATAGGGACGGAATAAATACCTTGCACGATTTCTTAGGACTCAATTACTCATCGGTATAGAAAAAGTGAGAGAACTGGTCGGACGGAGTTTGTCACGGCATGCGATAATCTAAGGGTAACATGTATCATCACACACATAATGCACCGTGTGGCTTCTGAACTGTGTAACGTATACGAATCGACTAGCCGGAGAAGTTGCGTCGAGCAAGGCGTACAGTCTGCTGGTGGCGAGTGCGTTAATTAGTGCGATGCTCACGCGAGCCAGCAATTAAAACAACATCTTCATTATTAGATGTATGTACCAAACGAAAGGCAAACCTGTGCAAACAAACTCCGGTGAATCGGTACGAGAATCAACGGTCCGGTTTTGTCTCTCCATGCAGAGACCTTCGTTCTTCCATTGGAGTGACCAACTTCTCATCAAAATAATTTTCAGCCATCCGTATTTTCGCAATCAAAATCATTGCCGATTCTTTTGACACTTGCCTAATATTCGAATTAGGTACGAATAATGACAAGTGCCTTACGAATCTGCCTTGAAAAGTTTTCTTTAGATCTCAATACGCGTTGCGCGGAACCTCTGGAATGAATTTAATAAAAAGTTCCACTTCGTACTCCGATCTGATCTAAGTTTTAGCTTAGTTTAAATGTACAAATTTTCTCGTCCTTTCGTAGATCATTCTATTTGAAATGCGATTTTCACTAAAAAAGGTAGTTTTTTCCCAACAAGTGGAAATAACAGAGTAATCTAATGGGGGTAGGTTTCAATAAATACGTTTGAACTTTTTGAACGTCTAATTCAAGATCGAATTGCTCGATTCGCAAGCCAAAGAATAGCTTAATGAAATTCATATTAATCAGAATAAATTAAAATCCAGTCGGTACAAAATTTCGAAAGACATTCGAAGTTCATCTGCAAACCAATTCGATAATTGAGTCAAGTTCGTTCAGTTTCTGAGACCGCTCAACTTCTGTTAACTTCCGATCATATTCGGTCAAGGTGGTCAAGCTTCTCGATCGTATTTCTGTCTTCGTTTTGTATCTCGTCTTCTCATCTCATCACACGATATACCGACGAGTAGTGCTCCGATTTCGTTAATCCTGTGTCACGGGCGAATAGCTGGTGGCGAGCTTGAAAGGGTGAGGGGAGTCGGTGACATAAAAACAGGGGCTTTAAAGTGTTTCCGTTTATTAAATGAACACCGTCGCCCCCCGTCCCGTCCCGAGCCGTCTCGTCTCGTCTCGTCGCGCCGCGGTCGTGTTGTGTTTGACATTCGACACGCGTCGGCATCTCTCTTGATATCTACTCACCGCGTAGACCTTTCGGCTATTCTCGACGTACGATCCTCTCATTTTATTTTTATTTTTCATCCAGCCTTTCAGTTTTCTTTCAATTTATTTTCACATTTTATCATTTAGACCTTTTTCAGAGTCCCGAGCGTTGAATTGCAATTAGTTGACTGCCGTGAAATGGTCCCTCAAAATGTAGCCGTACACTCAACTATACGAGTTGTTTCCAACTCCGACACAATTCCGCAGGATTCGGCAGGATTAGATTCTAGGAAAAATGAGAGCTCGTCGACCGATAATAGAAACATCACCCAATTTTTTCTCTTTCACGGCAAAACCGTAAAGTGACAAATGTAATTAATATGCTGAGTATAATTTATAGCTAATTTTGTATTTCCATCCTAGAAAGTAATAATCATGCTGCGGCATATCTCACAGAGAACAAAGTAACTAACTATATATGTGCATACCAAGAGAAATGTTCCTAAGGGAAGTATAATCACTGTTACAACTATCTACTTCAATTACAAAACGAG
This sequence comes from Diprion similis, assembly GCF_021155765.1. Classification (NCBI taxonomy): domain Eukaryota; kingdom Metazoa; phylum Arthropoda; class Insecta; order Hymenoptera; family Diprionidae; genus Diprion; species Diprion similis. The sequence goes on from NC_060106.1 coordinate 4,722,077, forward strand.
ATTGGAGATTATCTCGAGCATCAATCAAACGTAAGCAGTCATCCAAAGCGCACCATGTGAAATTTCAACCGCGCCTATGTAGTATCCCTATTAAAGTTTCGATCATGGTATGCCGGTCGAGTATGGCTTCTCATCGAATTTAATTTTTTTTTATTTTTCCACTCTTGTAATTAGCTCTGAGGAACCGTGCTCCGATATCTGGGATAGGAGTAGCTTATGGTTTTGATGCTCGTTGCCGGTCATTTGTCAGATAAACTCAAAGATTCCGCACTGATGACAGTGTAACGACCATCCATTAGCCGAAACAGGCTCTTCCCGGGGAATCGGGCGATGTACATATTACACCTGACTCTCGATGAATTATCATCGATAGATTTGTCAATAATGTAAATTACCGATCTTTCACAATAATTATCACTTCTACTCATGCCGCAAACCGGCTTGCCTGCCTGACGTCACCTCAGCGCCTTTCGATGCAACTAGCTTCAAACATTTATATCCCCCGTTTCGAGTTTCTTAGTTGATACTTCACGGTTAATCTATCTTCTCGATTTCCAATTTTGCATAACTTTTACGAAACCACAAAAAAAAAAAAAGATAACGTTTCACCATCGAATTCAGATGACCGATAATTAAATCGACTTTTGACTTCGATTTCTGCTAATTGCAGGCTTTATTATCTGCCCAGTCGTTAGTATTAGATAAATCATTCGAACGAACTTGCTTCAACTTTTTTTTACTATCAATGTAATGAATGCTTATGTCTAACCTGCAATTGAATCGAAGCACCGAAGCAGAGCTCGGTTACTGCAGAGCTTCATGAGATCGGATTAAAATAACGGATAACGTTACACGTCAAGTATCCTCACAGAGCACACGCGCACGGCATTAGTTTGGTGGCTGAAAAGGTTCCCAGATAAAAGAGAGCAGTGATACAGGGATCGGTATATCGAGGAGTGAAATCATTGCTCAAACAAGAGTATTATCCGAGGCGTCAAAAGTACCGCAGGAGCATTGGCAACAATGGGAGTCAATTGAGCGACCCTGTTTGAATTGAATCCCCCGTTCGTTCGACCACGTTTAAGGGAAACATATGCTAACCCCCCTTGATGAGGGTTGGTCGAACCCCGTCGGAGTTCCCACCCTACGCGGGGAGCTGCCGAGTAGGCAGCGAATTAATCCGGAGTTAAGTCCCCGGTAAACACGATTAAAAAGCCCGGATTGGTGCCTGGTTGGTGTTTGCATTTCGCACAATAAAAATTATTGATGACTGTACAGCCACGCGTTGACGTAAAAAAAAGAAACTTGGTATATTAGAAAAATTCAGCTGCTCTGGCGCAGTTGATTTTGCCCAGTCATAAAAATACTCATATCGCAGCACACTGTGATTTATGTTTCTACATATTATTATTCGTATGACCCATGAGCGTTTTGCAAGAGAAGTTGGAATAAAAATGTCGGTTTTTTCAACTTACGGACAGTTTTTATGCGAGCCGTAATTCGATTTAATATTTCTTTTGCCCAATGTTCAATAGCCAATTATATATTTTTCACGTATCACTTTCAAGTTTTCTCTTTACCATTAAACAGGAGTGATTTAAGAGGCGGGACAATTTTTTTGACAGTGTTATTTGCGTATTTTTTTGTCCATCTGTCCCAAAAACATTGACTTACACTGAAAGACAGATTAAAAATATCCCTTCACATATTTGAGCGGCATTTCCTAATTGACTAAACATTCTCAGTTTTGTATTGTTGATGACAAGATTAGTTTAGAAAAATTTTTAGGTGAACATTGTTGTGGATCACAACCGAAAGAACCACTTTCAAACCGATATTGGTAAAATGGATAAAGAGAAGCTTGTAATCATGAACAGGACAGAACCTACAAATTTTTCACAACGAAAAAAATGAAAATTGAATAGAATGAAAAATATGACAACATGAAATCCGAATATTTTTTCAAAAGCTTGACAATACTATATATAAATATCTTTCAACAACGCGAAACTGTATTGTGATACAACTGACACGAAAATTGATTCAAAACTAGACGAAGTAACGCGTGAATGATGATCGGATGATAAAATTACTGTGGCAAGGATGAAAAACTTGAGATTAGACAATCTTTTGCGGGTGGAATTAAGATCACTAAATTTTGAGCGCATTAGACCGAAGACTAAATACATTTAGGACGGCGGATCCCGAGGGTGCATCTAAGTGTTTTCAGAGATAAATCGGATCGGTGGCTTTCGGCATTTGGCGTTAGTTCTCCAGTTACACGATATTTCACGGTCTTTTTCTCCCGCTTTTTTGCACCGGATGCCATCAGCGTTTTTCCGTTTCCACTTGAAGGGCGCTGGTATACGTGTTAAGTGCGATACTTGAGTGGCACTTACAGAGTGATTATTGGCTGGTAAGTTGAGATATCCTTCGGCTGGGCAATCTTTTTTCTCCACCCATCCGACTACGGGTCCATTCGAACCCATTCAATGACGTCAAATTAATTTTCCTAATCACCCGGGATGCGCTCAGCTGTCTTCTCGCGCATCCGGTTGCTTGTCGGCGCCATCAGGATTCATCAAACTCTGCAAGGAGTGTCAGGATATTGCTAATCGTGTTGCCCACCAGTGACGTTATGTATCAACCCGTCTTATCGGGTTTTAATAAGCGCATACCGCCTTTGACATTGCCAAATTCGACGTCACTTATCGAGACTGACGTTTGGAATTAGAACTGCCTATTTCGTTGCTAAGACAAAGGCCCACCGATTTTGCCTACCAATATTAGATCACTCAGTTTATCCATACTTGTGTCTACGTCTGGAGGGTTTAAAAAATGTTTGCTCGTTACAGAGCAATGGACTGCTGCAAATTGGTTCTATGACCACCTATCGACATTAAGACGACTTGCTCTACTAACAGTAATATAATCACTTGGATTGCCCGCAACAGATATAGCAACGTGACGTATTAAATTTCAACTAGCAAGTTTCTTTTCTGTCTATCGTTATAGGTAACAGACTCATGAGTAAAAAAAGTAGAATAATAATATTTCGGAAGAGGTTCCAGGAATAGGTATTCAGTAATTGGAATATTTCAATACTGATTGTAACGTGCGCTACATATTTTCATAGCGTGTCGAACTTGCTGCTGAAATAAATCTTGTGGAAGACGTACTGTGGATTGGAAAAATATTCACGCGACGTGATAAAGGGATAGTTTAATTATCCTAGCACCACATTCTAGAACTTTGTGGCATACGCATCAAGATAAATAATTGTTACTGATGCAGTAACGAAAGGAAACGAAGTAACCGTTTATCCATCTGCGAGGTAGAATAGTTGGAATACGATTAAACACGCACGTGTTGTATTCGATTTCTAAAAACATCGGATCTACGCCATCAAGTCAAAAATATTCGACAGGTAATTGAACAGTGAGACAACGCAGTGGAAACACGCGATGTAAATTGGTTGTCGTTTGATTGAACTTATTTAATTTACGAGCGAGTAAAATTAACGACTATTTGATTCGCTGTTATACTTTAATTAACAGCTGTTCCATATTCGGTGTTTGTGAAACGATCATCGTATGAAAAATCATTTCGGCTTCATCTATTCGATATACCGATTAATAATCGATCAATATTTGATGCCTTTGTTATACAACGAAAGTCGAAAAGCGCAAGTAAGCGAGTGACTGGATAGTTGCAGCTTCGATGCTGGGCCGACCGAGTGAACTTTCTGGCAAGCGAGAAAGAAGAGGGCGGATGAGAATGGACCAAAACCAAAAGAGGAGGGAAAAAAACGTGGAGCTGAGAGAAAAAAAGGTCAAGTAAAAAGACAAAGGAAACATCGCTTGCATCCGAGCTCGTACTAATTACCTACCGGTTGCATTGGCGTGGCGCTGGACTGACCTAAGAAAAATTAACTAGGTTTAATTAAACCGACGCAAGTTTCGGCGTCGCGCTGTTCGCGCGTGCTTCTTCCTCTCGACTATAATCTCAAGCCGCCGCTCCAGCAGGCAGATCGCGTTCAAACTTACCTACAAGTATCGTGCATGCGCACAACACGTGAAATGGTAATTATTTAAATCCTGGCGTTTGCTGCGCCTCCTCAGCCTCTCAGGAGGACCAAAGATCGGGACTTGAGATTCCCTTGGAATTCGACGACTCTTTTCTCTCTCGTTCACCCTCTTTTCGCTCGGTCTTCACCACCGCAGACTTGAGACAGTCGTATAGAAGTCCGCGGATTCACGGCAGTATTCTAGCATACATAGCGATATTCGAATTTAAAATTCTAATCTTATGATTTGTGGTAGCCGGCTACTCTTGACGGTGACTGTACCAAATGACTCTATTAGCCGGACTTTGTTCGAAGCCGCCTCCGCGATACGAGGGTCTATAGTTTAAAGGACCAACCAACCCGCCACAACAGCCCATCGTATAACCACAACGTTTTGTTTTCCTTGTTCAATCCGAGCACAATGTTAAAAATGAAAGTCGAGCCTCCCCGCGACATAGACGAGTTCTTGGAAGGCACGGAATATACGCTATGCGTATGGTTATACATTTTTACCATCGTCATTCTCATACTTATATGTGTATACACATACACTCGCACACAACTGCGAGGGCACACGAAAATACGTATCAAGCTACCGTATGCACAATAAATTAACTACGCACACGTCGAAGTTAATACGTTGTACCAACAATGCGAGATGTTTTCATATACATGTATATATTGTAACCGTAATTGACGTCTAGTCAGTCACCCTTGACTCAACAGTCTAACAACACCATTGTGTGCCATTTATGTACACCTTACTAATTTTAAGCGTTTTTTTCTTCTGCAAGACTTTTTCACCGATTCACTATATTTTATAATTTCATCAAACATAACTCATAAAATATGGTTTTATTTTGTATGAAATTCTGATTGATCAGGATATGGAATCACTTTAAGAATCACACCTGTACCAAGTAATAATCTTGTTTTCAGTCACCGCTATAACATTATTATATGAAAAGTAAGGTTTGTAAAAACTGAAATTGTGGGCTCAATTTCTTCCCAACACGAATGCTCAACGTTTGAAACTGCTGCATTTCTGACGCTGCAATTCACTTCTGAAATCTCTTCAACGATCAATTTTCATAAAAATGGTACAATTTTTAGAAAGAAAAGAGTGCAGATCCGGAGATGAAACATCCGGCAGAAAACAAAGTGCATAGGGTTGAGAGAACGCGGGCGATTCAGCGTGTGCAGTAAGCAGTTGCCAATTGCCAGTTTCCACACGTTCAATCAATGGGTTTCTTCAACGAGGCCACCGCGGCCAGGTCCGGAGGCTGTACGGTGCCTGCCGTGCCTACTTCCAGAGAAGAAAGAAAAGCCCTAATCAGCATGCGTACCGTCCAGCCAATTAGAAATACTCTGTTTTACCGACTGTCACAGAGGATCGGGTATTGAGTTGTACGAGCAAAGTTATGTTTGCTTCGTTAGCTCGATGGCATCGCCGCTGCTGAATCAGTTCAACGTTCTGTATTGTATATACAGGGTCCTGCGGTTGATTTACTGCCCGGCGACCACTTCGGGAATAAGTGCGTATAAGAGCGAATCAGAGCGCCCGCTAATAGTCTCCTCCAGCCTGCATCATTCCCGCGCCCCCTTTAGCTACCCCCTATGCTCTACCTGAAGCTCATCCGGAGCCACTGCAGACCTCCGGATAATATTCCAAGTCTCTAATTGGAATTGATTAGGGCCTTGGCATGCAACAAATATAAGGAGACGGTGAAATCGTTGACGATTTTCAGCCTGCAGTATAGAGTCCATATGAAGTAGACTACAAGTAGACTTTACCGGAACAAGATATTCAGCAATCTGCCAAATATTTCTGAAGAAATCCACACACCTTTCAAAAATTTTCATCTGTCATCTATCTCTGTCGTACTTCGATGTATCTTGATCAAGAGATTGCGATTACGCAGCCATTGTTTCGTGATGCCACTGTTTGCAAAATAGAAAATGGCTAATGGTCTGTATCAGTTTGGAATGTGACAGCTAACCGTATGAGGAATAAAATCATCTTCAGACAATTTTAACGGTTGTATTTGTGTATTATCGTATAATCGTATTTCTCGGTGTTGATGTGTAAATTTAAAGCAATGGTACGCGAGTTGGAATCTTTCGACGCAGGATTCAAGGTGTGGAATGCCTGGACTGCGTATACCGTAGATTATGCATGAGAGTGAAATTGGATCTTGTTATTTTTGCGAGGTTTGCTGTAATTACTTGTCCAATCCAGGTTCTCGCGAGGAGGCCATACGGCATATACTTCTATCTCCGTACCTTGACGTTGCCCGCTCGCTATCTCAGTCGAACGCTAACGAGCCTGTTAGCAGCAATTATTCTAATTAATATCTTCCCCCGCCTCCACCTCGGCCCACGAGGCTCAAGGGTCCGTCCTTCTTTTCTCGTTCGTCCTTCCATCCCGTCTTCCTTGGCTCACTCGCCTACTTCTGCAGCCGGCTTCGTCACGCGTTGCTCCGCAATCCTCATCTTCCGTCGGAGGATACCCTAACCCATTTGCTTTACGATGCTCAAAGGAGTTTTTGCGAGGACGGTATGATTGGCTATTACGCCTTCTTCTTCTTCCTCTTCTTCTTCTTCTTCTTCTTCTTCGACTTCTTCCCCGGTACCAACTGCGGCCCATATACTTGCATATGTATGTATACTACACTACCGGCTCTCTCGAGGGCAAAAGAGATATGGCAGTGCTGTGCAGGCTGCTGGCGCAACGTCCAACCGACTCGGATTGAGTCCTCACTCTAAAGAGGCCCGTGCGCCGCGGGTTCGAGACGTATCCTATGCCCTGAACCCGCCTGCCTGCCCAGCCGCCAGCCAGCCTCTAATTGTGTTTGCTCTCGCGTTTAAGACTTTTTAGGCCCTTTTCGCTCGCTTATTGGCGTGGGCCCGCGGGCCCTCCGAGCGGATGAGGTCGCGTTTCACCTCTCGAGGATGCGTCGAGGATGGCTGAATCGACATGCACATTCAAATTTTAACAACAATGAAAAAATTCGTCTGAAAAATTTTAGTGAGAACCAGACGAGCCAAAGAAATGCTCAGACCCAAACAGGACGCTCAATTCTGATTTGAACGAGGACGTACAGCTTGAGCAACGGAGACCGTGTGCCGGGACAGCAGACGAATTCTTGGCATTCCCGTCGGCGGTAGGTGCCTATATATAGTTATACGTAGAGGTAACCCCGCAAGCTAAGAAGAGGGTCGAGTACGCGCGGATATTGCGGGACGTTAGAGACGCTAACGGCAACTCGATTGGACTCGAAGACGAGCCCCGAAGACGGACCAGCAATGCGATTGAAGCTAATTTGAAATTTTAAAACCGTTTGGCAAGCACGTACGGAGGCATTCGTGGATCGAGGAACGCTTTGGTGGTGATGGTGGTGGTGGTGCTGCTGCTGCTGATGCAGCACGCAAGAGAAACAAAAGGACACAAACCAAGGGCCGGACTCTACAGCACGGCAGCCACGGCGCGCGGGGCAGACTGAATTATCGTGATATTTAAATTAACAAATGACATGCGGCATTACCATAGCAGTCCGCCGGTAGCCAGTTTCGAACTCCTCGCCTCCCCGGGACAAAGACGTCCTCAGCAGTTTCGCCGCGATGGTGCCACGCCACACCATCCAGCGTTTTCTGTCGGTGGGTACCTGCTGGGGCAAATCGCGACACCGCGCAGCTACCGCCATGACAGTCCTCCTCTATCTGAGACACCATTTGTGTGTGACCTTCTTTTCGTGCCCCGTACCTGCACCGAGACCATGAGCCAGAGCCCGGTTGTCCAAATTAGACCGCTAATAGGCCGACGACTATACCTGTAACTGTATACACAGTATAATACTAACAGAGCGATAGAGAGACAGCCATTACTGATAAAATAATTAAACGCTTGCCGCGGAGGTCGGGCGGAAACATAGAGAAGGATTGCTACTCGGCCCCAACAAAAGAAGCCGCTCGCGTTATCGGTCATCGAGATACTTGAGAGGGTTGGGGAGGGGGGCACATTGCTCACTGATCACCAATGTTTTACCAACCGCTGGTTACTGCTCACTGGTCATTACTATACAGCCACTGTTAGCCTCCTCAACACTGCCTTATTGGCTACCGAACTCACTGGGCTACCGGATCCCTCACCGTTTCTTTTTTCAATACACTTTTTGTGGCTTACGTCGACGCTCATTTGTTTCGACGTTATACAGAGCTCGTTCGATCACCGGTTACTCCACACTTTTCATCCTTTCGGAGCCGGCTTTTCAATGATGATAGACCACCGCCGATGAGCCTAGAATGGCGTCAAGTTTAAATTTCGTGATATTATGTACAGAAAATCATTGATGTTAATAGGGGTGGTTCAATATACCCTATAATGAACACTAGATAAATTGGACCGTTTTAATGGAAAGTATAGGGCAAGAAGTGTACTTCCTATAGAACGGTAAATTTATTTGATGCTTCAGTATCAGTATTCAGTAGATGACTAAGCTCTACAAGAGAACTGCGCAATTGCAAAGGTTACAAGTCTGTGCAAAATCCAAAAATCATATCACAAAATGAAATGAACTTTTCTAAAAGAGTGTGTTGGGGCTAAAAACGCTTCATCTAGTTACACAAAGTACTCTGATAATTAGCACCAAATGGTGTTTGACTCCAATTTCAACTCAACTGCGTAACGATGAACGGAAAGGAGTTACATACATTACTGGTCGTTACAGGCAATGCTGATGCGAGTAATTGTAACAAAAACTCCTCCTAATCGATTTATTATCCTCCTCCTAACGATTAGTAGAGCCTTGCACTATGACAAATGTGATCAAGAGATCTTTGATATTGTTACTGCTGTCAAGAGTTCTTTTTTGAAGCGAATTGTTCTGGACCTTCTAATATTACCAAACTTGAGCTTGAAGCGTTTTACCACTGTTCACATAGACCTTAAAGTGATTTGAATTCCCTTCTGTGTTCATCGTATTTCGATCCCAACGTGCGGGCGTTATGCAGGGTCCTGGAATCTCGGCGAGGGCGGAAGTCTCGACAGAAAATACAACGACCACAATATGAAAGACGTGGTCAGGAGTCATAATATCTTTGGGAATATTTTCTTGCGATATACACTACCTATAAACAAAAGACCATCTGGACCAAGGCGACGGAGCGGTACTATACGCCGAAGAGTAAAACAGCGGAACATCGAGCTTCGCGTGTTCCCTCCGCGGTGGCTGTACAAGAAGATGAAGAAGGTTGAAGGAGGAGTAGGACGATTTGAAGTAGAAGTAGGAGTAGAAGGGAGAAGTGATGGTGGTGGTGGCGGAGGCAGAGGTGGAGGGGCAGGAGGAAGAAGGAGGACGCGGTGTAGGAGACTTTGGTGCTTCGGTGAACGGAGGTAGATCTTGGCGTGGAGATAGCACAGTGATCTGTGGGACCTGGTGTGTGGCTCGGCCCCTTTCCGAGTCGGCACGGTTTCTGCAAGCCTTCCAGGGTAGAGAGCCGCGAGATGGTACCACCACGGTACCGTCGGAGGGATACCAACTCACAGGCGAGAAGATACCAAGTCAGGACTCTGGCTGGACGCGGCCCAAGGCCCCCGGGACTCGAGACCCTCCAAGGAGGTTGGATTGAGACGTCTTGCCCTCTTTGTACTTCCATGATACCTTCGGGCCAGCATCGTATTTACGAGTGACGCCATCCGATGTAGTGCAATGCTCGAGGCGCATTTAAATTCGAATAAAAAATTCGAATGCACGTCCGACTACTCGGAATCATGGTTTATCCTGTTGCGGTGATACCGGCACGGTCCCCCCCCGCCACTTCGCCTTTTCTCCCTTTCGCTCCAGCCTAGCTCACCACTCTTCTTCGAATCTTCGCCGCACAGCCGCACGTTTTCTGCCTACGGATTCAATTTGGTTTCGTCGCGTTTGAAGAGGATGGTTAACCGAAAATCGATACCTTACATTGATTCTAATACAAGATGATCGCAAATTGAGTATTTTTCAAGATATTATCACGAGTCATCGTGACTGCGATTTATATTGTAGCATCGATATCTGAGCTTTCGTTTATAATTCAAGTATATTCTACTTTTCCTATTTCCTTTCAAAAGGTCTTCATAGCCATGTCGTGCGATGAGATTAACAACATATGTATTGTTCAATTAAATTTTCATCACTTTGTACTTCCTCGCTTTTCGATATCCGATTCGAGGAGTTCATCCCTAAAGACACGAGAGGTTGTCATGAGGCAGCAGATAGTTGAAACTCGTTTTTTGATCCGGATAATCCTTGGGCCGTTTAATCCCGGTGAGTTCATCGATTTTTCACCGAGTTCGTCGTTACGCGTCGACGTCATCGAGGCTCGGAGAGATCGGATCGGGATACTGCGAACTCGGCAAACGTCCGTCCGTCATATCACAACAAAGGCTCGGCCTGCAGCTTAAGCCCAATTAGCTCCCTGGATCACTTATTAGAGCTGTGGATCATTAGAAGCGGAGGCGGGCGCAGGCGGGTGACCAACCACCACTGTGATACACTGCAGCCCATGCCAACCGCCACCTGCAGGCCGATGAGAGCGCAAATGCAGCGAGAGATTGAGAATCTGTACCCAGCGTCCCGTGGCCGCCGCCGCCGATACGTGCCTCAGATACCGATCTCTATTGTCATTTGTTTGTCTAACTTAACGGATTAGCGCGAGTCATCTGCGTCAAAGCGGACCGCCTCAGTGATGAAGCTTCGATACCAAAATGGGCCTTCCGACGTCCCGGCCTCTACCAGGGCGTTCTCTCACTCAAAAGGCCACCCCTGAGACTCGCGAAGAGGTCTCTCTCGGGGAAAGATATCGAGCTGTGACTCTTGAAACGATTACTTACCAGTCGTCTTTCACTTTGCAGGCTCGGCCTTATTCAACTCGCCTCTACCGCTTTTGCCATCGAATTAGAAAACCTGCAAATTTGAGAAACAAAAATTACGATACACGAGTTGCCTGTCAGTCAGTTGTCTCTTTCATAATTTGAGATCAAACAGCTCGAATATCCCAGTTCTGGATTACATTCAATGTGTATTATACCTCACAGCGGAAACGTTTCTGCGAAAAGTGACCGTTTAAAGTAATTGTTTGTACTTTCTCTTTCAAGAATATCGACTTAAACGTGCGAGCAGAAGAGTCTCCGTTAACGAAATGGATAGTAGAAATACCGATCGGTATTTCATTTCAGCCTATCCTCAAATTCGACGCAGTTAACAGTTCCGTTTTCCCAGAGTTTAATGAACCACGCGGTTACACCAAAGCTGGGATACACTCGCTCAGAGCTCAAGCGTAATCGCCGCGATTTCTATACAACGTTAAAAGAAAAAAAATGAGAGTTTTTCCCGTTCTCTAAGCGAAATTCAACCGCTTCGATAGCATGCTTTGAGATACCCCAATGCAAAGGATGAGGAGTTACAAGTCAAACCTTCAAACATCCCGCAATCTTGTTCCGCATCGCCTGAATGTGTTCTGCAACAGTTTCGCGGTATACATAAGTGGTAAAAAATTCTGGCAAACAGCGCGTGACAGAAGACTTGCACCGTAGACAAGATGAAATTGGGTCCGAGTGCAATCTGCCTTATATACCACGGTAATGTATAGTGGTCGAGCTAATCTTAAAGACGCGCACCTTCCCGGAGATGGTCGTTTTGCATATTACGACTTTTTGCAGTCTGCGTTGAAGCGTGATTGGCACACACACGAAGATCGGCGTGCAGCGGGTTCGTACATATATAACCAGCGAACGTTCGCACAAATTTATTACAAATTTCACCGTGGAGAATTTTCTGCTGAACAGTAAATGTTTTCCGTGCTCCATGGCGATCGGTCGGAGCCTTTGAGCCATCAGGAAGTCACCATGGAAGCGTCTGCCCCCAGACACGTGTGCGTACATCGGGACTCGCGTAGCAACGCTCGACGTTAATTATACGGTCATATTAATTAATCTGATCACTGAACACCGGTATGTAACTATGTGCTCGTGGGTTTGAAGCAACGAGCCTTGTGCAACTCGCGCGCATTGCTTGCATCTGTGTATCTTGGCTTCAGGTTACCGCAAAATGCTGCAACGGCGTTACAGCGCAAAGCTTTTGCAGCATTGACGTGTTTTTCGCATCGTACCTGCATGTTCTGAAATAAATCCATGAGAACTTGGCGTCCCGCAAGTCGCATTCGTTGAGGGGTAAAAAATTATTTACGTGGGAGTATATCGTCGACAAAGATGAAAATTTTCCAACCGATTAGATACGCGGAAGATGCTGCAGACGTCTGGAAGAAGCAAAGACGCTGAAGGTCGGGACTTGGCCGGGTCTTCGAAACAGGTATAAGCCGAGGGTGTCGGCGGACAATGGCGATTGGAAGAAAAATTGTTTCTTAAATCGAGCTGACCTTTCCGTTCGGCACGACGACATTTACACTCGGGTGGTAGTAATTTGTATTTTTTGGACCCGGCGGGGGGCGGGGCGGGAAAATTAAAATTTCTGGGTCCCTGTGGATTCCGGGGACCTGCCGGCTCCATCGTTTGTCATCGTTAAAATAATCTCCTTTGTTTGCGCCCAACTTACCCCACTAAAAAGGCAGGTAAAAACGGGGAACCTGCTGCAGACCCACGTGTAACTCGGCGGAGATGAAATCAACCTCTGGACCACTGTTCGCAGCTTATCACGTTCGGCCTATTTCATGGATTTATTACCCCCGAACGTTCTATCTTCGATCACAATCTTTACAAAACTTTGATCCGAGCACCTGCAGGTCGCATATTTTTCTCTTCATTTTGCTGAATATCCTTCGATATTCTACAGATCTGTGCCAGCTGCTTTGCATTTGGTAAAATATTACGAAACCTCTTATACGATGAAGCACGAGGATTTGTATGCAGGGGACAATTAATTACCGAGATATCTGTGTAAACTTCCTAATAAAGTCGTAGACTCGGAGCAGTACGCGGCAAAATGATGCTGCCGGAAAGACGACGGTCTTGTTCTTTGGACAAAATTCCTTAAATTTTTTTCTATCCATCGTCTAATATATTGCCGACCGTTTCGAGATATGTCAATAAAAGATCACGAGGTAGGTACTAAAACCAACGTATTATAGTGCGCACAGTACTTGTATACGTAAAGAATCATATCTTCGTCGGCTTCCTTCTCATTTACGATTTTCCACTATCACCGTAATTTAAATGTCAAGATAACAATACTCGTAACGGACCGGTGGACCCAGATTAGGTAAATATTAATGACGCTGATAAGACGTTCCGTTGATTAATTTTTATCGGGAGCCAGGGAGTCCATCGTGCATCGAAAGAGAGAGAGAACGACAGATGGAAAAAAGTTTTCAAAATATATAACTGCAATTAATCGTTTTCATCTTCCAAGAGCCTGTAACAACTATTTTTTATCGTCTAGTCAACCAGACGGTGAGTAATTTAGGGAAACGAGATGAAAGAAACAAAAAAAACAGAAAAAAGAAAAAACCGATAGCTAAGAAAAAAAATGAAATCACATCCGTAATATATTATATTTTGTCGGAAAAGTAATACTTGCGGTAGACGCGTTTACTTTGCATTTAAAAATCGTCAAACCTTCGAGATACTTGATACCCACTTACGATTTCTGACTCTTGAGCGACGCGTGATGTTTACAAATGATGGTCAAGCAGGTTTATAAATACATTTTTATGCCCGAAAAGTACCGCGGTAAGAAACACACACACACACACACACACACAGGAAAAGCCGAAAGTCTTTTAAAAACGCGGTCGTATTAGGTGTTGGCATTTACCAAAGTTTCCTCAAAGGCTCCGCCTTCGTGCTCGGATCTATTTAATCTTCGAACGAGATGATATCCACTGCTATATGGGCTGTACCAACGCTTAATGAAGATACAAATAATAAACCCGAAAGGGTACGTATATACCTATATACACATACACGTGTACATATATACAATATACACACATACATATATCCATGTAGACATATATGTATATCGGAACATGAATTATACCGAGCGGACAATCCTCAGCGCATGGTTACTTCGAAGCGCAATCAATAACTGTTCTCTATGACAGACCCACACGGGCAAACTGCAGCTCGGATTCTATCCGGGTGTGGTGAATACGATGCGTATAATACAGGGCCCCGTTTAGCCGACAAAGGCCCGGCACTGCCCGACTTGCATTCAGCATTTGTTTCAGACGATACCTCAGATCGTTATCTCATCGTGTCTGTGTGTTTGCCAAGGTTCACCCAGGACCGTCTTAAATTTTTACAAACTCGACTTCGGACTTTGGGCTTGACGTGAATCGACGCCATCTTGATTCCGTTTTATCTAGCTCACGGAATCCCGTTGGTTTCAATCTCATTTCTTTACTTGCGGAAGAGCCGATGTTTTCTGGTAGAACAGATACTCTCTAAGTTTGAACCGGTTATAAGTATACCATTGGAAACTGTTTATTTGGAAACAATTAAAACTGGGAATTAGTGAATTTTCACTGATTCAAATTCAGAGAGTAGCGATTACGGATCTGCTACAAATTCAACCGATTACTTGAAGCAGAGTATTCAAACGAAAGTCTGTACAGGCTATAAGGAGAAAACGGAAACACGGGTGGAGTATGGAAAGAGAATCGAGTTTTGGAATTTTGTAGTTTAGGAGATTGAGATATTTGACATGCGTGAGCATTATTATTGAGGGAGTCGTAAAAACGGCAACGCGATAAACTTTAATAAGATACGTCGGAGAAATGGTCAGTATAATTTAAACGTTTTGTTAATTTAACGAGTTTCAATTAATGTCAAAGTATTTATTGAACAATAAATTCATATTCTTGAATTTTGGGTATGCGTGATTTCAGAGTAATACTAGACAGATGATGGGAGAGTTAATTACTTGCTTCTTTTTAGCGCGTGTTCAAAGTATCGCATTAAGAGAACGAAAATCTTCACTAATACAGTAGTGCTTTCGGTAATCTCTTCGTCCATAATTGTAAAGAGTGTTTCAACACTCTGGAAGAGTTCTCAACGTTGTAATTTGAACCGGGAAAATAAATTATTACTGCATAAGCTCTTGAATGTTTTCGTGGTACGATCGCAGCTCTTATCGTAATAACTTGTTGCAGAAGATGAGAAAAAACAGCATGACAGGAACGATTACTACTCCGTAAATAGACGTTACGAGCGATGGAACCACTGACCTGCTGACGCATTTCTCGGGGAATCCGTTTGCTCAGCGAAATACGACGACAATATTCAATGAAAGAAAAAAATTTAAAAAACCGTTCCCACTTCTTTTCTTGTAATCGTTACATAAGTTAAATCAAGCCGCGTGTTGGTGGAAATTTCTCCTCGAAGTAATTATCGATGTTGAAAGATACAATGAAATTACGATAGAAGTATGCAGTGAATTTTTTTCACCTCAGTATATTGCAAATGCCGCAAAATTTTAAATGGCGTTCAAGTATAAATAGTACGTTTCGAGAAGTTGATGAACTCTATACTCAAAACACGTAGTTAGAGGAGAAATGTTCTCCTTACCGACGGCGCCATGTGTATAAGTGTGCACTACACAGAAATGGTAATTACCTCTGGCACACCTCCGTAAAAATTAATACGACTATTGCGTGATTATATATATTAGAAAAATACGCACGAAAGAAGAAGAAAAGAATGAAAAAAAAACCTCTAATTTACGATCGGCTCACGTACTTTCCTCAAGCAACTTCGGTACGTTTATAAACAGAAAAAATTCATTGACGACCTCGAATGATTTCGCAGTTTTATTGATTCCCGCTGATAGATAAATGACACCTTGTAAATCTATTCACTGTCATTCATAACTGTGGCAATTCCGGGACGATAATCAATGTAAAGTATAACACTTAGTATAGTATAGTGTATTGCACATCTCTAATGACACGAAACATAGACGGAATAATGAGAAATTAGTTTTATCAGGTATGTAAAATGAGGAAATAATTGAAGTATATATAATTCTATAGGTGTAATCGGGTTCTTTCGGAGCTTAAGGCAATCGACACTGCATTTCGACGTGTACAGCAGAAGCATCCGGACGCGGGTATCTATAACCGATGGCAATTACGATGTAATTACAGAGCGAGGGTCAGGGCATAACAGAGTCGCCGGGAAGATGTTATCGAGTCGGGTTCGTATGTACAGAGTCGACAAACATTGACGAATCTGAGATACAGGCTGTCATAATTTAAATCCAAGCCGAATGCTCATCGTAGAAGACATCCATATCAATTATAGCTGGTAGGGTAACTTGAATGGGCCGCTAAGGAGTCCCTGGTGGAGACAGCTCCGCAGCGTCCGAAGCAGTTGGCTCTCGATATTTTACGCAGCGGGGGACTCGAAGAGTTCTAGGCCAGCTTCGCCGGTCCGTTCGGTCCTTCCTTCCTCCCATTCTCTCTTTCGTACAAATTAAATTAATTTTCAACCGACAAACATTACTCTCTTATGAATTCCTCCGCTGGCTCCGAAATGGAGATGTTTCTCATCCCACTGTCCGGAGTCGAAAACCCGAAACCATTAGTAACGAATATAGGTATACTTCCTTTTGTTCTATTCGATTCATTTTCTTTCTTTATTTTTACCCCCTTATATATATGTATATACATATTTTTTGTTCTTATTATCCTTCAACGGTTTCGCTTTTTTCTCACTTTTCAACCGCTTGTCCGCTCGTCTCTTTCCTACCCTCGATGAGACGGCTATTCGGACAGTTTTCCGCTGTGTTAGAAGATTATTATTAGCCACACCAAGAGCAACTCTTGTAGCCGGTCGGAGAGGAAGTCTTGACCGAAAAAATAATCTGGCTAATTTGAAACACTTTCGGTCCCGTTTCCTGAGGGCCCGCCTCAACACTTTACGGGTTTGGAAATGCTAGAAGTATTTGTCTTGGTTACGCATATCGTACTTACATCCATTTCTCACTTCTCACAACCATCACAAGCAGTCCGTTCAGGGTTCAAATCTGTAAGTATCGACGTGATTAGACATGGAACAGAACTAGAAGAGAAGATTGGTAATATGTTTAAAAAGGGACCCCTTATCTACTTCAAGCATGAGATAAGAGTAATTTCTATTCACGTACGATTTCGGTAATTCAAAATCGGAGAATTGGTGAAGATCATTTTGTACAAGGACTTGATTGACGCGGTGACAGAAAGGGGGACCATAAATGATTGGGAATTACGACGCATGTCCAGTGGGAGAAGTAATTACGAGCGAGAAACGAGAGGATCGAGCGTGTTTCACGCGCATTTGTATTTCAGTTCGCGGTCGCGATAGCGCGGCTTTATCTAAATTGTAACAGCACAAATGTACGAATGTATGGACGCATGTATTCACGCACGCATTCATTCCGGCAATCGAGTTAGATACCCTGATATTTCATTCCAGAAACGAACAGTGCAGCGGAGTTTTGAACGAAGCAGGCACGTGTGTACAGCATTGTTTTATAAATGTACAGCACGCAGCGCAATAAGCGACAATATGTACGTAAATTCGTCATCGAATGGATGTAATATAAAATCATCGAAAGAACAGCGGCGTACAGAATCCGCAAAGGAGTTGTGACAAGCGTCGTGTCGTCACCGCAAGTGATTTCTTCCCATATTATAGTGTTACAAATTGTTTATCGTCTTCAGGTTGGCAGCACGATGCCCTCGTCTTATCTGGACCAGTTGACCCCAACGATACTTTTACGAGCTTGCCGTTCGATCGGATCTCTTATTGGCCGAGAGGCTGGAGAGTGACCAATAACGCCTGGGTGATACGGTGTCCGAGGAATTAGGGGATCCGCTAAAAACCCACGACTTTCATTTTTTGCACATTTTCCAACCTCCCGTGTCTCTACAATTCCTCTCTCATAAATCTACGTCAGACTCGCATTTCCGAGCCGGAGATGAATCTGCGCTCGAGTTTAGCGCCAGATAAGCCCGGGGCCAGTTTGAAATCTCGGGAGTACATCCCTTATCGCGAACCGAGCCTCTTCTCTGATGCCGACCTCATATATGCACCCGCAAAAGCGACCGGCTCTCGCCGCCTGCAGATCATCGCAGGCATCTCATACCTATAACTGCACCGACCAGTTGAGAAGGATGCTGGGCGTCGTCAATCTTTATCATTACTGGCCTCGGGTCTGCAACAATATACAATATCGGACCGGCAGACAAATTGGACCACCCTGGGCCTACCCCCCGGTGTCCTGCGCACGCAACTCAAGAAGAAAACACTCACTCGCTGCACCGGCGAGACGTTCGGATACGTCTGCAAGCCCACCATGGGGTACCATGGAATTTTAACCCTGTGTTGGTCCGCAGTCCGTCCAGCACCAGTGCCGCACTTATTCGTCGTGAGATATGCTCTCCTTGCCATGATCTTTCACCCTGTCAAACGGTAGTGTGAATGTTTGGAAGCTCATACTTTAGCTGACACATAGCATAGGACTGATACTAGTTTGTAATCGGAGATGTGGACCCGCAATCGTTGATGAGGTCGGCTTAATAACCGGCAATTAACTTCGGACGCTATCTCCGATCGAGTCGTATAACTTTATGGATAGCTTTACGACGCTCTAACGTACTCTTTAGATTTTGTAGTACGAGGATTGACTGACTGTCTTCAATAGTACAAACATCCGTTTACGAAGAAAAATATATGCATCATTCTGAATTCATTAAGCGACCGACAGTTCATATGTTATGATATGTTTGATTGCCTCTCTTTTACTCTAGCTTTGGAGTTTTGCAATTTAAACGAGTCTCCTTTTTTTCTCGCAATCGTAGCAGACCAGTGAGCATTTTTAAATGAGTATTTAATTACATTTACATTGAACATGAAAAATGGTTTGTGAATTCTTTTTCTTTTTGTTCTCTTCTGAGTAGAAGAAACACAAGAACTAATAAACCAACTGAAAGGAGTGCATTCCAGTGAACTCAATATAATTTAGCAGCATCGTTGGGAATCAGTTGAAATGGTGGTCATCCCTTCAGCTCCTTAGAATTAATTTTGGGATAAAGTTTTGCGAGATGTTTGCCGAAAAAGAGTTATCATGTTATTAAATATATATGAAAACGGCAATCAATGTTTCCTGTAACATTCTTTAAGAGCAGTGCAGGAAACGTTCGTCGAAGAGAAAAGTCGGGCACAGGTAAAGCCAGGATTTTTTTTTCGCGGTAAAAAAAATCATCGAACGCCTACACAGACACCCTTGTTCGCACCGATCAAAATATTATTATAATTCTGAGGGCGAATAACGACCCTAATTGACTTCTCCGGGGGCGAGAGAGCCCATGACTCCTCCTTTCACCTTCCCTAGAGCGGAGGCAAGGAAAAAAGAGGGCAAGAAGGATAAAAAAAATCCTAAATCCAATTTCCCTTTCCCTTGCCGCTCAATGGACCGTGGGCCTTTTTTGCCCTCGTTTTGTCCTATATTTTTTCGTGATTTACGAGTTTTAAATAAATGGCCTGGGAAGCCCTTTTCAGCAGCAGAGGTTCAAACTAATTTCGTAATGTGGCATTTGTAACCCTTGTCAGGAATTCATTAGCGGCTGATAACTAACTTGATTAAGATATCGGGAATGGTCTTTCTTCCCGAGTTTCGGGGTGTTTTTTTAGGCCGGTTCAAAGGGCGCGCCCCCGCATGGACGACTTCTGTTCCAGGCAATAGGAGTTTTTTTCCCTTATTGAATATTTCAATAGAGTGACTATATGCTGCCTGTCACTGCCTCGTATATTATACTCAAGATAAGTCAAAAGCCAGCTAGTCTGTGTGACCACTTATACCGTTGCTGCATAATCGAATACCAACCGTATAATCGTAGCTCTCGCCTAATTTGTTAACGAAAACGATTCAATATATTGAAATTCTATCCTTGACCTATGAGAAACTTAATCCCAATTAAAAACTACGAAAATAATCGAATCATTTGTGGTATTTTAAGCAGCTTGTATAAATTTTAGTTTCATTGGACCATTCGTCTCAAAAGAATAAAACTGAAGAATTTCATCGCCGGTACGATGCATTTAATTAATTCATCACATTTTCTGAAATTTTGAATGAGTTCTTCACACTTTTATAACCACGATATACGTGACAATAACGAAGTACGTGGAAACGTGATATCTGACGAAGGCAATTTGTGATTTCCACAATTAGTCGGCTCATTTTTTTCATTAGAGAACTGTGATCACCGACTGCAGCGTCATCTAGCGATGACGCGACTAATTGTAAGCTCTCGATACACGGTCAAGTTTAGTCGACTCCCTCTTCTGAAGTCTCCAACATTTTCTATCCGTGGTAGAAAACTTTCTATCGACCGACGCTAATTCCTCTCTCATACCGACGTCGACCCGAACTGACGATAAATCTCTACTTTAGCGACGTCGGTGAAGCTACACATGTTCAAAAAGGATTCTGTCGTCAAAGCAACAAGCAATAACAAACAGATTGAAAAAGATATCCATTTGACCGGTAAAAATTTTAGACTATCATTTTCAGGCTATGCTAATGCTAAGCAATAAAATTAATTCGATAAGTTGGACAAAAAATTTTGAATTCTCATAGAATAAAATATTTAAAATAGAGACGAAACTAAGAATAATTTCCTTTTATTTGTAATAATTTCATTTTCCCCTCTGCCTTACAACTATGCAACGCGGTAGGAAAGACGAGGGCTAGATGTCATACATTTTGCTATTTGATTTTTAAAAATTTTTTTCAATAAAAATTTATTCAATTCGTATAGGGCACTATAATGCATCTTTTGCGCACCCAGAGAAAATTCATGGTTATTCCAAAACAAGTTTAAATAGAATTTTTTGAATGTTCAAAAAAAATTGCGGAGTGATACAACTTATCACAAAAAGTTGTCCCAAGTATTTCAAGGGGGGACAACCGTTTAGAACATCGAGATTCAGCAGTTCTTCGGAATTTTTTCGAAGGGAAAGAAATTGATTGATCTTTTTGAAATTTTTACAGTTTGTTGCACCTATTTTAACGATAATTTTCCATTTTTAGGAGTAAAAAAATATTGAAAATTGTCGGAGATATAGCAATATGAACCCACATAGTCGCGGAGGCATTTTTTTTTATGGTGCCAAGTGTAGCACCGTGAAAAATGATCCGAAACCGAAATGCAAAAGGATGCGCTCAGTATATACCTGTAGTCACTCGGTAAGCCTCATTTTTTGATAATAAGTTAAGAATTGAAGAAATGGCAGACATAAAATCAAAAAAGTCGATATTTTCGGAAAAAATTCTTCTTCTCGAATAAAAAAAAAAAATTTAATTTTGAGAAATTTCTAATTTTTTTAGGTTTACCAAGTCATCTCATACTTCATGAAAACGTGTGCAAAATTTTGGAACGATTGGTTGAATAGTCTCTGAGCAATCATTGGCACCGAAAAAACAAGTTTCGAGAGAAACGCATTCCAAGTTTTGGTAACGGAAAAGTGTTCGATAAAGCTACGGACTAATCTGCTATGCCAGCTCCATGCAGCAGGACTTCAGTTTCTTCAAAAAAGGCATCGTAATATACTTATAAAAACATTGCCTACAGAAATTTTGAATAAAAGGGATCCCCGCTGCTCTTTAGTTTGTATACTTGCGCTCGGCTCGCAAAGTGAATGGACGGGGGTCTCAGAAATTGGCTCTATCTCCGGGAGTTTTGAGTTTTGGCCTGAGTCATGAAATTTTTCGGATTCTAGACATTTTAAAGTAACTTTTAAGGCAAAATAAAAAATACGATTTTTCGAAGGTTCTAAATGGTTGTCCCTCTTAAGTTACGGAAACGGGTAAAAGATGATGCATAATTTGTTTTTGCACCTTTGTTTTCTTGTTTTTGTTTCAATATGAGAATCTCTTTCGATATATATTTCGAAGCAATAATTCTTTTCTTCATATTTTTTCTTGGAAACCACGAAACAGTCGACCTAAACTACAAAAACCCCGAATGACTTGATCTGGACTCAGAAAACCATGGAAAATTGAAAATAGGACAAGTTTTTGCGAAAATTGTCATATGTGACAATTTTCTCCAATCCGCGATTTTGTTTAGAAATGTACATATCTTGTTGACCCGCAATTCAAATATCAAAAAGTTTATGAATCAAATGGAAGCAGGAGGAATCACTTTTCTAATTATTTTATTGCAAAACATCTAAATGTAGCCAAGAAAATGAGAAAAACATATTTAGAAGCTGGAAAATAATTACTTACCAGATCCAATTTCATTTTTTCAGTCACTGTGAGGCCGCATATGATCCGATATTCTAATTAACAACATTCATTTGTTTCAAACATTGAACTACAACCTTAATCTATAGCACCGTTCGTTACCATATCCAGCATTGGGAAATTGAACGTTCTACAAAAAAGGTCTCTTGTCATTTTACGATAAATCTACTCCTTCAAAAGTTATTTGACAATCAATCTCAACAAAGGACCTCAAATAACTGTTGAAGGAGTAGATTTATCGTAAAATGACAAGAGACCTTTTTTGTAGAACGTTCAATTTCCTACAAAGACATGTTATTGAATTTTCTGTACGACGCGTCGTTATATAGTTATAAAAATCGCAAGGAGCAAGAACCATTTTTGCCACGTTATTCTTATGGAAAGTAGAAAACCGTGTTGAGGCACTTCTTAGTATTAAAATTAAGAGCTCCCATTTTAACAGGCACCTTTTTTCGGTATCCTGAACAATATTTTCAGTATATTTTTCAAAAAAAAAAAAAAAATAGTCAATTTTTTGATACAGTCTAATATATACATATATAGTACTTGTGACACCGAGAACACCTTTCCTCTACTTGTGATAAATTTGCAATCCCAAATGATCGATATTATTGGTTAAATTCAGATAGTAAATAGTTGTGAAATTGCTCCTACTACTTCTGAACTAATAATTACGCTGATGGCACATCCCCTGTAGATGAAAATAAATAAATATTTGCGTTCTCGCCTGTATCGAATGCCTGGCTTTTGGCTCTTCTTCTGCAGTCTGTCTACTTGGACTTAAGTGGTCCAAGGTTCGTAATCACCAACGTGGTTTGTTTATACAATGTCGGACAACGATAAAACGACAGTTAACCCAAGTCAAGATGAAATATGTAGGTACAGAACTTAAGCAATGCATTCTTTCCCACACAGGAAGGGTTGCGGAGTTCCCATCGGTTCAAATATCTGAGTCACGCCTCCCGATATCTTGACGTGTTACGATTAAGATATTTTTATTAAAATGATAATGTTTACGAATTAACATCTACCTCGACTGATATTCATGGGGCTCAAACTCATGTCATTTCCCGCTTCCGCATTTTTACCTTTTCAATAATTTGAAGATAAGACTGATCGGTGCAAAAATGTGAACGTATGAAACAATGGATCAAAGTGAAAGTATTCCCGCGCTTTCAGGTATTTGTACGTAAAGTTCAAGTTCACACCAGTTGGTATGGAAATTTCATTCGAAACAAGCAAACTTGTTCGAAATTCATGCCAGTTTACAGAAAATTTTGCAGAAGCGCGTGAGTACTAGAATTTTCTTAATTACTTTAAATCACGAAGAAAAATGATTGCAGAAAATTTTCGAACAATTCATGAACAGATTTTTTTTTTTCATCTCAGAAAACGTTGTGTTAAATATTTTTCAACATGACGTCAGTTTACTTCATTCAAAATCACTGAGTAATTTTGAATGAATTTGGATTTTCTTACATATTTTCAAAGTGTAAAATTATACGCATCGTGTTGGGATTTGAAAACTACGGTAAATTACTCGAGACGACGCCGACGGAGAAACCAAGTCGCAGACAGTGGCGTCGTGACGTTGTCCAGATCATAGCTGCGTCTTCATCTGTGTATTCAAGTTTTAAGACGCGGGTTAAAAAAGAGGAAAAAAAAGGTTATGAGATAAGATTGTAATTGGAATCAGACTACCGTTCTCGTTGGATTTGATTATTTTTATTAATAACTACAACATCGTTCGCCATATCGAACCAACGATCAGACAATACCAAGATTTCTTTTTTTCATTAATCTATCGATACCACGGTTTCAATCATCCATGACGTACGGATCTGATTTTGTCAATCAACCTTCAAAGTCTTTTAGTGAGGCTGCGGAAGTAATAATTTTCATTCTGATTAAATTAGTCGGTTTCAAAGAAAAAATCTAGAAACGATCTACAAATTATTTCAATCGGATTTTAGTATTTTATGCTTCGATTAATCGAGGAATTGAACCTAAATTCCTCATTATTCTTTTCTGTCTATACGTGACGATAATTTCAAATATATCTGTAGCATCGAATGTTGACACAACTCTCGGGCTGAAATGATGTTGAAATACATTGTTAGGAGAAAACATAAAATACGATTTCCTAGCCTTTCCGTAAGTCAGAGAAGACAGAAAGCGAATCTGGTAAATGTAACCTGCAAGGGATGCATCCGTCTAGACAGACAGATCCACGCAATTGTCTAGAGTCTGCAGTTTTCAGGCCTACACGCACGGGGTCGAACCTCTCGTGAGAAAATTTTGCGTCTGGTTTAGGTATAGAAGTGCAGAAATTTAGTACAAGCTTCTTAATAGCTACTCTCAAGACAGAATCTCTATAGCCAGACGCGGAACAGAGAATTAGTTGCAGTAACGCTAGACTGAGAAAAATTACCTTTTTTTTATAAATAATAGTAAATTCTAGTGAAATAGGTGTCGTTACTGTAATCTTACAAATATAAATTGTTGGAATTACAAGTAATTGGGGTTCAAGTAACTGTTTAGTGTGATTACAATTTTTAATATACTACATTCACTGTTTGGAGAAATGGTAATCTCTTTGTTTGGTTTACTACATGTTTTCGGTTAAAGAAGACCTTAACATCGATTTATTATTGATCCTACATCAAATTATCTAAGTCGTTGTAACAACAAATGTTCTGAGTTAAAGTGAGCTAACATTATAGTAACACGTACTAGATTTTCTTATTATAGGTAACACTTTTCCATGTTGTACCGAGAACAATATTTTGTGATTTTGATAAAGACCAAACAGAGCTAAGCATTGTAAAGTAACTATAATTTGAAATTTTTATCGGAGCTAAAATGAAGATGGCTAACCAGACAAAAATTTTTCGACTCATTCACAATCAATCGACACATTGTATCATATTCTTTGACATAGAACACAGGAAGTAAGTGAATTTGAAAAATTCATATACTTGATAATGTTTCGGTTTGACCGCTAATAAAGTCGTACATTTTCAATTCCCTTTCGGAAATTAATAGAAAGATAACTCAATATTATTCAACAATGATTTTGTGGATGAGAAGAAAAATTACTAAATTAAATATCCGAGGTCTTCCCGGCATTTTCCAAGCCATAAATTCGGATTTGCAGACATAAATTAAGAAGTTATGCTTGTTTATCGATAGATATTCAATTATTCTTTATGGGCACAATATGCCACAGAATATATTTTTTGATTACTCAAAAACTGTACTCGGATCAAGTTATTTATTTATTTTTGTCTTATTATTAATGAAAAATGTCCCTTGCGTGACATTTCCAATTCCTTAAAATTATACGATTACACCGAATGTTTTTAAGAAATTGACAGTATGCCAGTGTTTTTCTTAGGGTGTGCATAGGGACGAGTGGTTAAGTGTGGATATCACTGACACCACCTTATTCTTAAGACTGGCTAATAGTCACAGCATTGAAGCATACATCCTAGTGGAACGAAATATGGCGCGAAAAAGAATATTCAAGCATTAATCATGCGCTTTATCCTCATATCAAATCTTTGTCGATCCCAAATTTCCAACTCGAAATATTGGACATCCCCATGATCTAACATCTGTGTCACGTGATCTCTGTGTCTAATGATCTCGCCACGAGTAAGAACTGATCATCGATTCGAGTGGGAAAACGATTCATACGTTGAACGACTTCTGCAGTAAATTGACCAGACATTCGATAAAAGGATTTGAAAGTCGGAAGTGCACTTGAGAACCTACTCAATTTGGCAAAGGACTACTTCCGGTCTATGCTGTACACACACAGAGACGCTTCCAAAAGATCACAGCCGTCGTTTTAGCTGCATTGTTACGCAAAAGCTGTCGCAACCGGCGCCTACAAATGCCCGATTCGTGCATGGATGTCTGGGTGCACCAGTTACGTGAGAGCCGAGAAGAAACCTGGAGCAGACGGACAGGCCGAAACAGATCCTCGGAGCGTACGCGTATCTCCATGGGCGGTGGGACCCCCCATGTGGGTGAGACACACCACCTTCTCTGTAGGATTTTGGTAAGCGATGTCCGAAGGGCCCGTGCCAGGCCTCGCCGATCGGCGTGTACCGCCATGCCATGGACACGGCACGGTTGTTTAGACGTGGGATACAAAGCGCCCTTTTATATGCGCCAACGCCACCGTCGAGGCGTCTTTTCGACGGCCTGCCGCTTCCAGCGTTCGTCCAAGACTCTGGAATCGGACACCGCGACACCCGGCTGCTTAAGCCTCCTCCTGACGCCCCCCTCGGGCATACATTCTTTTTACACAATTTAACGCTACTCCAACTTTCACAAGGGAACAACAAAATCGTACGATTCGGGAGGAGGATTCAGTAAGTGCTGTGCAGAATTAAAAGCGAGTTGAATGGGGCTGAACTTGCGCAGACCAGCCGGCTTCATTAAGATCTTTGACAAATTTTGTGCGATTAATAAGAGGTCACTGCGAAATTATGATTTGACCCGTATCTCAACTCAGCAGCGTAAAAAATTCATTCTTTTAATCAGTCCAGACCTAATTAGTGTAGGGCCGTCAAGTTTATCGGGGGTAAGCCTGTCTTATCTTAGAAGTATCCAGCCATGATGCTATTCATCGAGAATTCATTCATTCGATCATAAGTTAGTAAAATATTTTGTAATAAGTCGTCGCGATACGTCATTTTTGATTTATCAAATTATTCAGCAGCTTTCGTTGGATTTTGAAAACTCGCTTTAAATTTATCAAGCGAATAATTTTCCAATTTGGCAATGACGTCATTGCTCCAAAGTCGTCGTCGCGTTTGAGGCGTCGCGCAGACGCCGACGCCTGCAGCGCGCGTTCCCACAGTTAAAAACGGCGCCTACTATCGCCTGGCGCCTACGTCTTACAGCTAGCCAGGCACGCGTCGCATTTTTCAAAGAATTAAAACTCGAGAAGGAGTCGAGCGATCCCGGCAGGATTTTTACCAGATATTCTCCACCCCGTCTTCTGAGTTGCTTTTAATTTTCATGCATCTAGCTGGTGCCGTTTAATTAATTCCGAATCTTCCGAAGGAAAGATCAGAAATTCAAGTGTTCATCCCAACAGACGCGTCTGGAACATGTTAAGAGAAGAAACTGACACTTGCTCGACTGAGCTGTCGCTGACGGTGGGAAAATGAATTGTCTTGTTTTTTTCACATCCCGGTTTTGATACAGCTAACTTTTCCTGCTTTCCTTATCAGCATATTTGACTGACACACTCCCGTAAATAAGCTTCAAGTGCAAAGGAGACTGGAATTTAATTTGATACATGTATTTATTTTATCTCCAGTCAGAAATTTTTAATCTACAGTTTTGTCAAATAATACCTGTACTCACGTATCTGAATTTAATAGGTACAATAGATTTCTTAGAGTCATTGCTAAAACTGATGTCCTGGTATGAAATGAGCAAAGGGCAATGATCGAGTCAAGTTCATTAGCTTCGAAACGTAAGCTGATCCTCGTAACTTTTTCAATTAATAAATTTGAATCATTGAACAGTTGATCGTGCAAGTCATGTGGGTGTGAATCGTATAAGGAGTTCTGCTAATCGTAAGCTGAAAAACGGATTTCAATATCCAGCCCCCTATAATTTGCAACCATTGCTTCATCGGTACGGAGAAAAACGTGAGTCAATATTTAATATTAAAATACTCCGGCTGGCTGGTGTCGTCGGGATTGGTCCAGACCTCCAGAAAAGGCGGGTCTTTGCCTCGATCCTCCGCCCAGAGAGTCCAGAGCTGATGCAACAGTATGGCTGGCTAAAAAATCCAATAAAATTCACTGGCACACATCAATCAATGTTTTCTACAATTACATTGTGAAAAGAAATGAACTTTATTCCAAAAGTCGATCTGTACACTTCAAGATATACAATATTTTTGACAAGAAAAAAAATTCACAATACTTTCGAACGAGTAAAAATTGAGAGGGTGAATATATCTACAATAATTGAATACCGGGAAGATTAGTTTAATAAAACGCGGTGTATTTAAAGTAGCAACTATTTTTTGTTGAAATATGAGATTGCAATTAAGCTGAGCCATTGGAAGCTTAAGAAGCTGCTAATTTTTTGGATTCTAAGTATATTTATTTTCTTTTCACTAAAAAGGAAGGATCAGTTTGGTGTCCCCCTCTGATTTCGTTGAGACTTGTGTATGTTGAAGAACATTGAAAACTAAGAGACACGTATTTTTTATATCTGCGGAAAAACGGCTTAGAGGAGTGAAAATGGTCCCCAAAGATCGCCACCCAACGTGGAGATTTCTTGATGCGCTTGATGGATTTAAATGAAACTGGCTCTGAAGTTTTCCTATTCGTTAAAAAAACATTTCAGTGTTGGTTTCATTCAAATACATGAAGCGCGCCAAGAAATCACCCCGTTGGTTGCCCACCTCTGAGGGTTGTTTTCACCCCGCTAAACCATTTTTCCGCAGATAAAAAAATACGTGTTTCTTGGTTTTCAATATTCTACAACATACATGAGTCTCAACGAAATTAGAGGGGGATTCAAAACTGATATTTCTTCTAAGAGTGACGATTTTTTCCGAAAATCCGACAACTGATGTTAATATTTGCAAAAACGAGTATTTTCCATGATCCTGGTTAAATTAACTATGTTCAATACATTCAATCCTAGTGATATTAACACATATTTTTTTTTCTTCACAAACACCTGACCGCAAAAAAAATTCCTCGGTTATCGTTGGTACATAAGAACATAAATTACTACACAAATCATGATGCGGTACTTTAATTTTTTTCACTATCATTAGCTGCATGCAATGAATAACTGTTTTATTTTTTAAACCCTTTAATTAAACAATTATAGTGATGCTGATGGAAGAGTAACCGACGAAATTACAAATTTGATATAAAATTTATACTTTTCGCTAGGATAATTATGATTGAAAAAATTTGTATAGGTCCAACCGATAAAAATAGTAATGTCAGAAGGTTTTCGAAATACACGATCTTCTTACATTTTGAGGGCTGATAGCTGGGAATACATTCGACATTATTAATTGGAATAAAACGCTAAAGAATATTTATTTGCGTCAGCCATATACCAGTGAGTAAAAATTTAATATTACTACAAAATTTTTGTAATGTCAGTGACGTGTTCTTGCAGCTTCCAGCGAAATCAACGAATCCAAAAATCAATTAATCCAGTTTCCATATTTCGACCGGAGGTTATTAAGAAGCAGATCTCAATGAATCGAACTTGTAATTGATGCATGCAGTCCATACACAAACCGCTAAAAATGATTATCTCGTTCTGGCAAGCAAGTAGACAGGTTTAATGTGTGGGTTAAAAATGGCCGATAATCTGTGAGCTCACCACCACACATGGCAGTCGGACATCCGTGGGTCTCTCCGTCAGTGAACACTTGACTGTTTGGAAAAGGAGTCGTGGTGAACCTCGGCGCGCACTGTGCCTCTGCCCTCCGACCTGACCAGTGTGACCGCATCAGGGTCCGAGAGATCATCGAGTCCCAATTAACAGCTTGACTAGATTTTAGTAAGTAGTCGTTGTGTCACATTTAGTGACGTTTCTTCGCCTCACGTGCTAGTGCTGTAAACCTTTAAGTGTCTTTTGGTCGTCAGTGTATATTACAAACGTCAGAAGTGGATGAACGAGGTTTTATTACGCTGTAAAATCGCTGAGCTTAATTCTTTCCGAAGTCCTGTCCTGTCGGTGTGTCAAAGACAAAGAGGATCCTCTTCAGGGTTGAAGAGGTGCCAAATATTTTGCAGCAAATTGAGTGACACGTGCGTGATCGGACTCGGTTGATTGATAAATCCCGATTTTTAGTTGATTCGAGAATTTTTAAGTGGAGATTGAAGTGTGATAGTGAAAAGTGCTGCATTTAAATTTTACTGGATAAAAACGGTCTTGATAATCCGGAGAAACCACCGAGTGTGTAAAAGTAATCTAAATTCTATTCGGAACAGATTGCGTCCGATGCATGTGTACTAAAGGAAATTTGGAAAACCAGTGATTGCGGATGTGAAAAAAAACATTGTAACATTGTACGAACGTTGAGAGGATTCAAATTTGAAAATGTGTTAGAATGCTGTCGTCCTCCACTTCGGCAACCCCGTTCAGCGTGCGCGATATCCTTAACGAAGATCAGCAATTTTGTGCCATGGATTGCTATCCACAACAGCAACAACAGCAACCTCAACCACAGCAGCATCTCCCGCAAGATTACTACGCGTATAATATAATACCGGAGAACAACTGGGAGGTAGAAAAGTACAAAGAGCAACAAGGAGTAATTTCCGGCTACCAGAATTATCATCCCGAAATGAATCACGTTCACCAACTGAGTCAAGTCATGCCGCCGTATCAGGAGACCTCGGTTGCAGAGGATGGTGAGTAGTTGCATTCCGTTTACACCTTTTTTTAGATGGAATTAACTATTTCAGCATTCAAAAGTTACGACTCTTAGGTTTGAATTACAATATCCACAGTATTTTTTTCCGATTCACAGGAAACGTGGTAACTTCCAGCAAAACTGAACTTCGCAAGAGTCAGTCCGGGAAAAGGACGAAGCGAAAACCCCGCGTTTTATTTTCACAGGTGAGTAGAACAGAAAGAAATATACTGTTTTTATTACAAAGACGATTATAAGAAAAGGGCTGATAAGATAATCATGAAACTGTATATTTCTAGACCCAGGTCTACGAACTGGAACAGCGCTTCAAGCAGCAAAGATACCTGAGCGCTCCGGAACGAGAGTTACTGGCCCAGACATTGAAGCTGACGAGTACGCAGGTGAAAATTTGGTTCCAAAACCGACGATACAAAAACAAGCGGGCACGACTCGAGGATGCGGAAAAGATGCAGGCACAAAACATGAAGAATCAGTCCTTGAAGAAGATCCCAGTACCGGTACTGATCAAAGACGGGAAACCGAACATCCAGGACACGTACAACACGCCTTACTGGCCCAACCTGCGTCCCGAAATCGGGATGGGGATGCAGCCGGCTGATTTTCGATCTGGAGACGTCAGACTGAGCCCGGAATTCAGGGGAAATCAACCTGACATGCGTCTTGACACAAGCGTCAGCCCGGAGTTCCGATCGGATCTGAATTCCGAACTCAGCGGGCGATCCAGCTTGAATTCCGATGTGCACAGACACATAAGTCCCGAGTTCAGGGCGAATTTAACTCCAGAAGTTCGCCCAGCGATGCAGTGCGACGGAAGATTGGTGAAGACCGAATGTTGCGTGAATCTTTCCAGCGATGGTTCGCCCTATTCCGATCACAAGATCGTCGGCATTGAGGCCAAGCCGATGACGAACGAAAACAGAGTAGTGCCAGAAATTTTGGGAACGGATTACAATTTCTCAAACTACTTGGGCCCGCCGAATTATCAGATGCAGTACGTAAACTACATGGATCAGGTTCCGATTGAGCAGAATCTTCAGAGGCTGTGGTAGTGCAATTCAGTTTAGGCTTCGCTGCGTCAACGCTTAACCAAAATTATAACCAAAAAGTATTCACTAGGATTATTTAGGAAGTTTTACTAAGCAGGCTGACGTTCAAGTAAGATGATAATACTCAACGTAAATAGGCTAGTTAACGAATATATAGAACACTTTATTGGCAGCTGTATTTTCTAGAGTAGCTGTAGGATAGTTTTTTGTTCTCTATGTTTTAAGTGCCGCTCAAGAGAGCAGGGCGGAAATTGTTTGAGTGCTTTTTGCGGAAGCATCAATTCAAACCTATTCAACCTGTGTCTTCGCCAAAAACTGTAGTTGACCCATTCTGTTAAATAACTTTATGAAGTTCAAAATTTCTATATCGCATTAGATTTATTGTTATACTTATTAATATTAGTATTAGCAACGCTGTTAGTGTACGATGGAAAATTTATTTTACGAACTTGAATGTATAGTTAATCGTGTCAATGTTGCAAAAGTACGTGCTCATACAACCGATTTAATATCGATTAAAATTTTTCAAAAACTTTCCAAGTTCATCAGAATCAGTGAATATTAATATTGAGTGAGAATAAATTTTACCAATAAATTTAGAAAACAAAAAACCAATGCCAAATGCGAAGCTATCTGAACTAAGTATCTTCGCATTGTCCTTCATAACTCTCGATTTCATTGTTCGAAGGTTGGTTTAATCCCGTTGCGAATTTGGCAAATAAAAACGAAACAAAATATAAAGTTTATAAATAGGTGAGTTCTGACAGCTTGAGCGATCCCAGGGGCGCTTTTAGGTTATCAGCCAAAGCACGATGGGTCATCTGGCAGTCAAGTGGCCCAACTATAGCGTACATATAGGTGGTGCCTTTACTCCCTATACCTACTATTATATCGCCTCGTGTCTTAGCATGGTGCTACTGATGCCATTAAGGGTCCTGGGAACGTACCGATAAAACTGTCAGGCTTAATTTTACCCGCCAGGTATATCTGTTCCATGGAACAAGATAATATTCTCAAGTTGGCGCTAAATAGCAGCCCACCTCGATTCCGGTGTCGATGTTTCTAAAACGGCTTAACTATGTTTTATTCCAAAGTGGGAAAAGCACCTGCAGCACGCGTTGACCATGATTGATACCAAATGTACTTAATAGTTATTTTAGCCAAGTAAGAAACAAAGAGATGGATTTTTTTTTTTTTTTAATAAACTGTTTACAAAAAAATATTTCCCCTCAAATTTTCTTCAATGTCAGAAGTATATTCATAATTCATAAATATACGTTTTATCCTCTAGGAAACATAAGATTAATACTTTAATCGCAGGACAATGGATCATTCGTTATTCAGCCAACATGTTCAGATTCACCCTTATTTGTTAAACAGAACTCCATTACATCGCCATATATTCATGTAATCAATCACGATAGGTACCGTTCAACGTTGAAATTCGATCTTATTTAACTATACCTAAAGCCAGAAGGGTGACTACCTCCGCGCATAATGCATCAGATTTCCGTGCTCCATTAGAGCAGTCAAAATTTTCCCTAGCTCGCGTTTGTATTCTTTCATCAAACTCATGAGACCGTGATTATTTGATCACACGGTTACAGAATAATCAAATTTTCAAAAGTAATAATAATCAGTTTCAAGTTTTACACTCGAGCAGAAAAATTGTTCACGATTTTGAAGAGAAAAAAAAATTGTAACAGGTCAATTAGAAATCAGAATCAATACAGAAAAAACGCTGGAAGGAGAAAAGAAATTAATTTTCAACAACAAGTTTATTAATAATACAAGGGGGTCGTACACTCCGAAATCTCCAAATAGATACACAAACTCGGTAATTATGTGGAAAAGCCTTATATGAGCCTACGGTAAGGTAGACTGAGTTGAAATATTAATATCACGAAAGCTGTTCACGTTACCGACCGTTGCATGAGCTTTGCAAGCTGATGTATCGGCTGAAAGCAAACTGAAAGCACTCACCATCAGTCGGTAATGATCTACTGCAGCAGCCATAGAGAAATCCGCGACAGTAAATCATTCAGTTTCCTTTCGATCATCAAGCACGTCAGTCTGAAGGGTCTGAAGATTGGTCAGACTTCCGCTGCGATGATTCGCGTCGCCCCTTTGACATGTGAAAAGTATTTTCTCTGATTTGCGCAGTATAAGACTGTCCAAATACTCTTTCACTGCTGGATCAATGAAGAAGCCAGGCTTATGACTGCAGGCATATTTTGGAGATAATTTGGACATTTGGGTGTCATGAATCAATCAGATGAGCAAATTAATAACTCAATAACTGGAGCCAATTCAAATGCCTGCTTGAGAAATGCTGAACATTAAATTTGCTCGAGTTTATTAGGTAATCGATCGATTTTGAATCTCATTTTTGTCTACACGGTAAATTGTGATGTTGCAGAATGTGGACGTGCGAAAAAGTTTGGATAGAAGGATCATCACTGAAAACCGCGAAATAAGAGCTAATCCGATCTAGAAAAGCATGTAGTTACACTCTTGTCTAGTTAACCCCAATGTTAGTATACCCTGGACTTTATATGCGCAGGGTATATCCGAAGTCAGGCTAGAGTTTAGAGTGAATATACCGGGCGGTGAAGGCACAGTAGTGTATACTAAGCACTAATATTACATCTCCGGACTGACAGACACGCGGGACTCTAAAACCCAAGACTAACAAACAATCCGCAGTCATCCGGTCCCGGTGTTTTTATAATTTTACCAAGACGCCCTCGTTGGTTGGTTACCGGTTTGTTACTTTCTCGTTAAATATGCGTCGGTGTAGAATTTCTGAGATCGCGATTGAAGCTTCCTTCCCACCTCGTACAACGGCACCCTGAATGAGTGCGCGCGACAGGGAACCTGGGGGGTCGTGATCGGAGTCCGTTCCTCCAGCTCAACGAGCCGAGACTGTCACGTGAATGCCATAATACTTTGAGAAGAATACTTATCCTTTCATCCAACGTCGGTCCGATCAATTGACAAACTGTCGAGTGGCGGTAGTTAGTAATTAATGTTACAAATTTCGGAAGCATAACAAAATAGGATTGAATTTCCTCAGATACAATTGTTAGTCACTAATTGAAATGTGTTTAGAATCCACACTTTACGCATCCGCATTTTACGACAATCATAATTTCACTTCAACGAAGTCGGGAACACTGTTCTAACAATGAAACATTTTGGTATATATGTTCGAACAATCATTGCACTGAATTGTTCAAGTGGTATGCTCGTACAATCATTTCACAAAGTTTTAGTAGGTATTCCACCGATCTGAAAAACTGCGGAAAGGACAATTAGGTAAGCTAATTTGCAATTGAAATGTGACTTCCAATGTGCGCATGAAAGCCAACTTAAATTTATTAATCGCGCTTTCCTCCTTTCAATTCGCTTTGAATAAAGTGCCTGTTGTTGTAAGGACAAAATGATGACCTGCTTTACTGCATCCTTCAGCCACCGATTGATTGGCGTTGGTAAGAAATACAGACGGAAAAATTTAGCGGCAGAAAGGAAGTAACGAAAGGAAGAAAAGAAACCCAATGATTCGCCGGAAAGAGGGAGGGATGAGATCGACGATGGGGGACGGCGGGACGGTATGGAACGGTCTATAAGGTATAATTTTCCGCGCCAATTAAGGTCTTTAAGGTCTTTAAGAATCGCAACCAATTGAGCAAGAGGGTCAGAGAAGACTGGCTTAGGGGAGACCCCTGTCATTTGTTATTGATTAGATCCAGTCGAAGTAAAGAAACGACTCTTCGTGTCACCACCGACGAAACAGCGGATACTTTAAACTGATATGGAAGAAATTAATTTCACAGTGAAATTTGGGGAATCTAGATACGATTTTCATTGCTCGCTGGTTTTATAAGGTTCATCAATTGAACGAATCACTTTTATTTATATTCCAAGTGGAAACAAACGAGCCTCGAGTTTTCAAAGTAGTTACTGGATACGGTTGACAGCTAGATTTTCAAATGATCTAGTCTCAAATTATAAAATCTGCAGATAAAATTTAAATTTTAGATTTCGTATTGAACAATTATGATCAGTTCATTTTTGAAAGAGCGAAATTTGCTACCCACCATGAAACTATGAAAAAGCATGAAATTCGGACGTGCGATTTTATCGCGATTAAGGATGTAGGAGATTGTATACGCTGTTAAAAAAATTTCGAGTGCTTTTCAGGTGAAAATTTGCACGAAACCCTGCATAATGTTCGCGCAAATTTCCTGATTCGGATTGAAATTCGTATAAGTTTTTATGAGCTTGAGTACAATATGCACAAGCTAGAGTAAAATTAAATATGTGTGCTTGAAAATATGTGTGTGAAAAGTCAAATGAAATTTCGTTCAAGATATACGCTCAATGGTGCGTGAAATTCGTGAATGGTACGAGAAGCTTATATTATCGGTTGAAAATACATTGCATCTTAACGCGTCAGACATTGAAAAATATTTTTGTTAGCCTATATCTCATACTGCTTGCCAATAAATGTAAATCGATTTATAAATATGCATCAAGAATTCTCAACAGCCTTATAAAATTATTTAAAAACATTCAGTTCAACAAGAAATAGAAATTCATTTTTCTTTTTCTATAATCATGATTCTGACGAAGGCTACAAAATTAATTAAATGAAAAAAAAAAAAACATGGTGTATAGTTTGATTCGAAATTGAAAGAATTTTATGAAAACCCATGGGACGTTAATCGGAGCGCTGGTCCATTCCGTGGCCGACTTCGGGTCATCATCGAGTCAAGTGAAGCGTGAGCTACACTTCTGCGGTTCACACTTAATTAAACAGACTATAGGCGAGCGTGGAGCCGTAGGAGTTGCCACGTGGCAGACAATGGTGCAAGTCTTTAGCGTCGATTGTCATGTAAAACATACCCTATATATGCAATGGGCAGGCAACACCGCCTCCAGCTAGGGAAACGCCTGCATCCGGTACAGTGTAACTTGTTACTGATGTGAAGATGACTCTTGCCTCGCGGAAATCATTCTTTAAATAACCGAACTGATCACGATACGCTATTAGTTGAATACCTACTCGTCAAATTAAACGCGTCTTTGCTTGAAAAGCTGTTTCGGAGCAAACTAATAAATTGTTGAAGGAGTCTAGATTCACCAGATTTGTGAATGATGAACGGTTCTCAAAAAGCGGTATTGACTGTCATTGTCTGTAACACTGGTAGAAATTTTCTTCTTTTCAAGTTGCAAATTTACTTGCTTCAGACACAGACCATTCTATCATAAAAATTTTTTGGCACAGTTCAATTGAAAACAACGTACAATGGATTTTTCACGTGTTCGAAGTATGAATGGATCAATCTGTATCAAAAATATTCCGGCAATCCGTCAAGAGGTTCAGTGCAATTTTCAAGCTTGGCCAGGTTTCAATATTAATGGAACTCACTATTACTCGCCAATTGGCCTTCAATCGATTAAATACCTCGAGAGATATTATTTTTCAACAACTGCTAAAGCTGTCCGAAGTTTGTTTGAACGCAGATAGATCAGAGTGAATTAAGGAAAATATTTGAAAATCTGAAAGCAAGGATCACCTAGTTTCTTTTGAGTAGAATCATATGAAAGTGAGAATATTTGTATGAGGCGTCACTTTTTTTATTTAGATGTATTCGAAGTGAAAAAGATCAGATCACCCGCTTCTTCGATTCTGCCGATTCTCTGATCGTTAGTTGTTTAACAAAGTCACCACTTTCAAGTGAATGTTGAATCCTTTGATGCGGGGAAAATTACTCTGGTTAGCAATTTATTTTTACTGTAAATTCCCCAAAAATTGAGCAAATTTCCCACCGTGAATTTTACGAAAAAATTATCTATGTGTGATAAAATCATTTATGTTCACGGGGTTCACCTGATAGAGGAATCTCCTAAAACAGCTAAAAGGTCGGAAAACAAAAAATTTAACCCAGTAGGTTGATTCAAGGTGTTATAATAAATTACACTTTCATTCTGCCTAAATCCAACCGGAAACGCGCTACTGAACGATAGCTTCAACAAATCAATTTCAATTCGTGGAAAACTTGTTCCAGAAAAATTAAAGTTAGCATATATTTGATTGAATTGTTTTATTACGTCTATTAGAATTTTCATTGGTAGTTTAATAATCTGCTCTGTTGCTAATATAAAATCAATATCGTATGAACAATATACTCTCACTCAATATTTGAGTGGTCTCCCAGATGACAGAATGACACATCATAGCTTCCCCAATCTGACTTCTGACGCCAACCGTCTCAGAGGTTTGTTAAGTCCAATTAAGTATTTCTGGGTCATCGGTTTGATTGCACCGTGAAAAGTTTTAATTATCATTCGTAAAACTTACTGGAATGTCATGGAATAAAGTACGCGACAATGTACATATATATAGGTGTACACTATAGGTGAAAAAAAGTCTGTCAAAAGCGTCCCTCACGATATCCGCTGTGAATCATATTAATACTCAGGGAATACTCAGTTTAAAAGCCCTCCGAAAGCGTCCCCCTCCGTTCCGACGCACTTTCGTCGAAGCTTCCGGACGAGCTCGCTGGCTGAGGGCGTCCAATTGGCTGGTCGAAAGCTCGCTCCCCGTCCCGTCCGGGGATTGGTTACTGGGCGAGGCTTACGCGGGAGTGAAACGGGTCTAATCTGATAACGCGGTAAGGTTGAACAAGAATGAAAGGCCGAAAGCTCCACCTACTCGTAACGAGTGAAGCAGGAAGAGACGCGGCGTCAGTCGTGAGAGCGAAAGAGACGCCCGCACTCTTTCCCCGATGAAGAGAGACGGGAGCTGCTGCGCGCACGACTGGATTTCTCAATGAGTGGAACGAACACAGAAGCATCAGTAGAGCCGTGTGCATGTGTCGAGACGCGTGCGAGAGAGGAGGGACCATGGGGTCCGTAGAGAGAGGGACTGAGACGCACTGACGGTGTCGAAGGAGGGAGATCAGCTCTAGTGGCGATCTTAATTTGAAAAATAAGTTCGCCGTGCGTCAAGCACACTTGCTCGAAGCACCCTCGGTTAGAAGGGTGTTTTCTCAGGTCGTCTTGCGTGGTTGTTAGTGATCGACAGTTACGATTGTGGGAACGTTCGGACAGTTCGAATTATTCCAATGTACCGAACTACTGGAAGGACTCGAGAGTAGTTAGATAGTGATTATTTTTGAGTTAGTTGAGCTTGAACTAGTCTCTCGAGCATATTTCATCGAGCAATAAACCGAAGTGTGTCGGAGTCAAGTTATACTCCAAGAACGTGAATCGCCGAAGGAATATAAAGCGGGTAAAAGACTTAGTTTTTAAAAAAAATCCTATCGCGATTTCTGTCCACTAAACTTTTCGAACGATGGTTTTACTCAAAAGTATTGATACTTATAAAACGCTTCCTTGACCAATCGGTATAAACTGGAAACGCGCGAAAACGTATTGTTCCGATCGAAATTTCAAGTACAAAAATCATCAAAAATAAAAACGTCGCAAAAATTTTGAAGAAGGGAGTTATTGCGAAAACGGGGTCACGACATGATGGACGATCCGAAAAAGATCGAAGCTTCAAACTCGCCGAAAGGTTCGCAAGGCTCCCAACCGACTCCTTTCAGCATCGCGGATATTTTAAGCCGCGAAATACCGTCCCAGGAAACGGAGAGACGTCAAGACGTTTCTGAAGAGGTTGAAAAACTGACACATCCTCTTCAGGATAAACTCCTCGTTGAATACGCGCGTACCACGAGCAGCCACCCTTTGACGGAAGCCGAGGCTCATCTCCAGGGAACCCGGTTTCCAAGATTTCCATCACCGGAGTTGAGCATGGCTCGCGAGCTCGATATCCTCAGGCGAAATTTGGCCCAGGCTAACCTTACCGGTTTCGGGAATCTTCAGCACCTTGGACAGGGGAGCTTCAAGCACTTGGAAACCCTCGGGACGATCGCAGCTTATCAACAGAGTGCCACAGAGGCCAGAGACTCCGCACAGCGACAACAAGACGAGGCTCTAGATATGAGCAAGAGCAAGCTCTTCGGTAAGTGGAGGATTAGCTAATTGCTCATTTCATGCATTTGCGTGGACCACAATTACGTGTCAATCTAACGTCAGCTGATAAAGAATTCCCTAATTGACCACAAAAAACTTTTCTATCAGAGTTCACGTTCATCGATTCTAGCACGATTAATTTTTAGAGTCACATGGTCTTTGCAAAAGTGCATCAGTATTATTTGTAAAAAAAACTTCGGGTGATAAGTTAGTAAATTACAATTTCTTCGATCTAAACCATTTTTTATACCATTACATGAACTGACATTTCGTTCACGCATAGTTTTGTGACCGCAAAACAGTCAAGATCCGTTCGGATTTTTTTTTGGCAATGATTGATTAATTTTTATTGCACAAAGTTGAACGATGTTCAAATCTAAAGATCACAATTCGAATATTCTTCTGCGTGAAAAAATTATGGACACGCGTATATGCTTTCAATGCGGTGGCTCATTCAGCCTTTTTCAGACTTTCCCTCGCATGTCTCGACGGCTTTTTGTCGCCAAGTTGTGCTGAACAGAAGAAAAAAGTTTCGTTTCAAGTGGTATTCGAAAGAGAACAACAAAAATAAACGCTACGTCTACTAAGGCATGCATCGAGTAGATCAAATTTGAGGGGTGAAAAAACTACTGATTTGAGTAGTATCATCGTAAAATGGAGCTGAATATACTCGGCGACGTGAAAGGCGCGGCAAGAATTAGTCCAAAATAATTGACTTTACAGGAAAAATAGTATTTGCATTAAAATACTAGGGATGATTAGAAAATGGGATTAGAATTCCACTGTGCATCGTAAAATGTTGATAACGCAGTGATCATTGTTTAATTTTGATTCGGTTAATTTACATCCATTCTGAATTTCTTTTTTTAAGTCAACTCGGCGAGCGATAAGGTAATTGAATGTAATTTTAGTAGCATGAGTGGCACTTGAGCTAGCAGACGTCATAAGTGGCCACTACACTTCTTGTTGGAAACGAAGGTTGGGGCCTTAGAGGCGCGGGCGGCACAGACCCAAAGCACTTGTACGCCCGAAGGACGTCGGAGACAGGGATGAGGAGAAGGGCAGAATCCTTTGGATATAGGGTTACATGCTTCCCCGCATACCGCCACAAAGTGCAAACAGAGCAGCATTCTCCTAGAGTGCAGAATCAATCACAGGTTAATAGCTTTTATCGCGTTGACGCGCACACGTAACGCCGAGTATAAACGCACTCGAGATGAGGCGAGTAAAATTATCCAGATAATCGCTGTAAATTTTTGCTAGTGAATCGGGAATTTTAAAGCACCGAATAACGGAAGTCCGGACTTGGCTTTGGACGCACAACAAGCTGAGAGTATCTCTAGTGGTCTTGCACTCCTGCAGGAGTAGGTATCTAAAAACTGATTGAAGAATTTAATTTATCACCACGCGTCAAGATCGCTAATGCCGAAACACTCGAGTTGAATGTTGATAATTTCCTAGTGCCGGATAGACACGTGTGAAGAAACCGTGACTGCGAATCGTGGAATTCAACGTCACTGGAATTCTATCGCGCATTTTCGAAATCTGTTATTAAAAAACCTCCGCATCAACGAGAGAAGAAGTGATTCGATCGTGTTCTGTAATCACAAAGGCATGTTTACTCGCGGTAAACTATATCCATGTGCAAACACTGTTAACATTTAGTGGCGGAGGCCAGGCTGCAGCATAGAACGAAGGAGAGCGGTGGCTGTATGGCAGGGACATTCGAACGGAATCTATATTTGATCACTTTCGACGTCAAGTTGATGTCATCTCGCGCTTAATGCGTCGAAGCCCCGTCGCTTGCCAAACATCCTCTAGTGGGCTTGATGATATGTATAGATATAGAAGTAGGCATTACTCTTTGTATAGACACGTGGTGAGTACACGTCTCGAAATCGGACAATCTGCCATAATTTTTGAAACTCGTTATTAATTTTTCATCAATGAATCGTAAACCTCTGATTGAGTTAGAACAAACGTAACCTTAACAGTGATGTTAATTCACATCGAAGACCATTATAGACCAATTAGGAGAACGAGAAAAATGTTTAGAGTCCTCGATATCGTAACCGTTGCGTTCTCACGAAGGGAATGAGATCAGTGAATGGATGTCGCGGGGTTGGAAACGGGGAAAGCAGTTAGGAGAAAATTGTGTCCCATTGGCGGACAATTTCCTGTTAGGTAAATGTACAAAAGTGCAGAACCCTACAATTAACTAATGCGTTCTCACCTTTTACGGCAGTGATACGTTGCGGGTGGCAGGGTGGCACCTGCCGGTACCTGGTGCCGCCGATTCAAACCTCTGCACTTACGAAATTACCCTCTTTTCGCTTCCCAGGACTTTTGCTAGTTTAGAGTTACTTAATACGCTAATGGCACCGAGCGACCCGCAACCTATCTCGACGTGGTTCTTCGCTATTTCACGATGGCACAATGATGGTAATCGAAATGACAAAGTGAGAACTTTGTTCAAATTGTAATTGCCTCGAAAATATACCTCATAACTCACTCAATCTTGCTCACGTTTACTTTTATGAGTTACCATATTTTCGAATCCTGCAGGTGCCTTAATGATATAATTTTATCTGACAGATTCTTTATAGAAGTTCGAGAATTACGAATATCGAACTTCTAAGACGGTATTCACATACATTATATACTCATTCCAAGACAAAACAGTGATAGTAAGGAATAAAATTGATTGCTGTCCGAACGATGAAGTTTTCGATCACTAGTTCTTTGAAAAAAAAACTTACATTCATCAGAGGAGTATATGGAACTTTTAGATTTAGAGAAAAAAACGTTTACTCTGGTCATTTAAATCTATTCTAATAAACTTATGAAACTTATAAATTTCATCTTTCTGTCTCTTGATGCTCCGATACCGTATGTTTGAAATATCAGACGGCTCTATATTCATTTCATTGATGTACGTTTTTCGAACAAATTCAAAGTATCCAAAAAGCGGTTGATCTGATTACTCACGAGAACTGCCTTCACGCCGACTGTGTCTATCTATAAAAGGCAAAGGCTAAAAAGTTCCGACTGAAGCGTGGAAAAAAATTCCCTTCAAATACCTCAATTCGATGATAAATACACATTTCTTTGAATGAAACGGCGTTTGAAAACGGAATGAAACTTTAATGTGTAATGGTGTATAAAAATTGAAGTAAAACCAAAGATTCAGGCAATCCGTAGGTGGGATACATCCGATTTGTTTTGTATACAAACTCATCGAGAAATGGTGGTATTATTTTTAACCACAGCGAGGAACGTTGTTTGCGGGAGTGCAAGGATACCCAACTTCAGAGGGACGAATGGTTCACAGATTTGGAACTAATCACTGGATCAATGCACACAAGACGATCGGGACGTCAAATATTTCGCTGCGCCGCTGGCCGAGTCAAGTATCGTTTAGGATCATCCAATAATAAAGCCTGCCGAGTAAACACATCAGAGTAGCGGCGACATGTGTTAATGTTTGAACGAGACATCAAAAGCCAACAAGTCCCTTCGTCCCTCCGTTCCTTCACCCCGAGCCCGGTTCGT
This sequence comes from Diprion similis, assembly GCF_021155765.1. Taxonomy (NCBI): domain Eukaryota; kingdom Metazoa; phylum Arthropoda; class Insecta; order Hymenoptera; family Diprionidae; genus Diprion; species Diprion similis. The sequence goes on from NC_060106.1 coordinate 4,765,526, forward strand.
CGCTCCGTATGCCTGTGTCTTCGTCCCTCGGTTACTTTTCCAAGCCTTGCAAACGGCTCACTCGATCGCGACTCGCAGAGCCAAAGTACGAAATGTATACAAACGAGCCTGATCTAACCATTCATGATAAAAGTGGCACATTTCGTCGAATTCTCATCGATAAAAGCGGCGATGGTCCCATCTCTCAAAACACGGTTCGCTATCAAAGCTGGACCATAATTCGCTCGTAGCACCTCTATTTCACCGCTGCTTTATGTATGTAATTCCAAGAGTTGATTAAAAAGGTACCGGATCGAGGGTCTTTTACAGGCAGCAATGATCTTCAAGCTCGGTCACATATTTATACATCGCTTGCATGTATTTATGGTACACAACACCGTCCTTCCTCTTGATTTTCGAGAACCAGAAAATGAAATTAAACGTCTGCAGAGTTAGTTCTAGATCAGACATGATAATCGTTATTATTTTGTTTCATAATGATAAATCGATATTCGAAAAACCAGGTGTTGTGCGCCTTACACACATGTGCGCCATGTAAAAATAACGTATATGCATATATGCAAATGAAAAACTGCAATAGTGTACACAGAACGTCAGTCTTGATTTGTTCTCTCATTCCACGAATCTCTACTCAATTATTTCCCTTGTCCCGAGTTTTGAAAATAATCTGGTAATAAATAAAGATGAAGAATATAACACGTACATACAATGCCTGTAAAGAAGTAGAAGAAGGCAACGTGCCATGCATCGAAGCTTAAACCACCGTTTAACATTTATGCTCGCAGATGACATCGAGGAAGATATTTACGACTCTCAGTCTCACGGGCAAACACTTCAAGGCAGAAAGAAGAGGAGCAGAGCTGCCTTCTCTCACGCACAGGTATACGAATTGGAACGGCGATTCGCGGCACAAAAATACTTGTCAGGACCAGAAAGAGCCGATCTGGCTCGAGGCCTCAAGCTCACCGAAACCCAAGTCAAAATATGGTTTCAAAACCGAAGGTATCTATCCATTCACCCAGTACTACCCTTATCCAATACCTACTGTCGCAGCTCTCCAAGAACTACATATTTCTAACTCAACGTTTCCTTCTCCCTGATTCTTCAAGGTACAAGACCAAAAGACGTCAGCAGCAGGAACTCGGCGCCCTTGTCAATTCGGGATCCGCACGGCGAGTCGCGGTTCGCGTTCTTGTTCACCCGGACGAGCATCTTCGAGGGGTCCCGCTTCCCGGTCCCGGCCAAATTCCCGGACAGCTTCCCGGCGCCCAGATACATCCGGTGAACAAGGCGCTCTCCGGGTTTCCCTACTACTGCCTTCCATATCACCCCTTGTTGTGCCCACCGCTTCATTCCGCTCAAATACAAGCCCAGACCTCGATACAGGATATGAATCAGAGGCAACGGGAAATGCAGCTTTCGAAAAATGACGACGAAAAGTAATACACCGTTTTATCATAGGACTATTGTGAAGATTGGATGTACAATTAATTGGTTTACTATTTTTTGAGGAGGCATAGATACACTTTGTAATTTCCCAAGCTACGGAACAATCTGTTGAAACATTACGGAATTTTAACTGGGTTGCGAATATATATTGTATCCGCAGAAAATCGTGCGAAAAAAGAAAGTATAATTTTATTAATTTTTTCAGGTGATACGGGACGGTAAATTCACCATAAATTTACCGTTCATTCAATTTACAAACACAATAAATTTAATATACATACAATTCAGTAAATTTAAATGACTTTTTAATGTTTCTCCTGTAAATTTTAGTAAAATCAAAAATTTTCATTGTAAATTTAACCGTTGCACCGAGTTCGTAAATTTGCAACCTGATTTCGTAAATTGAAAAAAACTCTTTTTTTACAGTAAATGTGTAGCAAATTCACAATCATTTTTAACAGTGTAGAATATAATTGTATAAAATACTAATAGAGGCAACAAAATCACGTATGCCGAATAAGTTGCAAAATGAAGAGCCAATTGGGGACAGAGAATTTTAAGAATTGAACGAGAAATTGGGTTCGGAAAAGATAAGCGTTTGTTGAAACTTGTTCATTTTTCGTCCTCAAATATAAATTTGCATTCTTGAAACGAGGAGATTCGAGCACTCATTAGAATGATTGAATAACTGACAATGAAATTTACTGAGGGCACAGTGTTTATACGATATAAATAATATGTGATTTTTTTTTTCTTGCCTTCGTTTTCCTGATGCACGAATTTCTTCGAACTCAATAGTTATAATAATTATTAAAAGTATCTAATTATGTTCTGTAAGAAACTACAGAATCGTTGGTATAATAGCTTATTTATTATAGAAATTACGAACTGTGTATATTAGAGTGTAAATAAATGTATAGATTGGGCCTTACGGTCTGGATATGAGGAACGAAAAAATAAAAATAACACTGAAAAGAAGAGCGTGAAAAAAAATTTACTACCTCATTTTTCCCCTAACTCTAAAAAAGAAGAAAGAAAAAACGCCACAAATCTTAGAAATATAAAGAATTTAACTTTTCTCTTTAAAATGTGAGTCCCCAGTCATCGTGATACTCAGTCGGTAAAACGGTTTCACTTTTTTATACCCTTCTTGTAATTTTTTTTGTCCCAAAATTGAATTCTTCTGCTCTAAAAAGATGTAATTTTTTCTCATAAGTGTTTTAATAGTTCTGTCTGCCCGGGTGGGTGGCCCGCAGTCAGAAGATATGTTTATTCAGTCGCAGTCAAGCAGACTTAACCGTAAGCCAAGAAAAAAGTAAGATCTGACACTCATCTGTTGTAAACAAAAGAGTAACGTTACATCGAGCAAGTGACTTTGGTTCAAGCCGGCAGAATCTTCAGGAACTGTCTTCTGAAAGAAGATATAATATTTTTGTGAAAATTTTATTGTGCACCGAAACACATCGTTACTTTATATATACAACAAAGCGACAAGAATTTCATTGATTTGAAAATAAGCGACAAATAATTTAAAAATTATTTGTTTCCTCCCGCCATTTCTTCTTTCTTTCATTCTCTTATTTACAATTTTTGTTTCTGGAAGCATGTATGCAATGTTTTCTTATCTGTATATTTTTCCAACTTCTATCTAGACGTATATATAGGTAGGTATGCGAGTGTTGGTTCTTTGTTACATGAATGTATTCCGATTTTTTTTCTCTGCACGGAAGATAATGTACAGGCGCTTCTGCAGTGCATTAGCGCTCTGTTTATAACAATTTCTAAACATTCTGAGACCATCATACACTTCTGCTGAAGCAATCGCTCGCTCGTCTAGTTGTAGCGTTATTCGTGCCGAGGCTAGTTCTAATGACTTGTGGTTTTCCGACACTTTTTTCAATTCTGTTGATAGAAAAAAAAAGGAATACAAAAGAAACCGCTCAAACCTCTGAATTTATCGCCAAATGCCTAGAGTTAAAAATTGCTTTAGAAGATCTTTAATATCGGCTCACTGCTAACTTTTTAGGTAAAGAGATATAAACTGTCAATTATCACTGATGTTTTAATAATTTCGGTGGAACATTCAGCGAAATAGGATTGCAATTACTACCAGTTCTTATCACAATCTATTATAGACATCAACATTATTTAATGAGCAATTTTGATACTAGAATTGGTTTTAAAGTCTACAAAAGAGGTGGAAATATGCGGGTTCAATTTCTGAAAGGTGCAACAAAATAATAAACACTCATTTTTATAAATAAATTCCCGCATCTACTATTCAAAAATATGTATTCGTATCCCATGTGATATAAAACAGCACAAGGTACCAAAAATATATTTGAACAAAACTCACTGAATAAATTCATGCCATAAAAAATCGTAATCTGTGTCACTTTTGCAAATAAATTACCACCATTAATCTGAGCAGTAATACCTTTATACTTTTCAATGAGGCCTAAAATTTGCGACCTCCTTAAGAGTTTCGCTCAGCATATGTGCCTTTCAAATCGAAACTGTTGAGGTTCACTAACCTATTCTTAGCCAACAGTTTGTTGCATCTTGTTCGCGGATTATTTAACGAGGGAAGAAGGCAAAAACGCAGAGTGCAGTGGTGAGAGATACAAAGCACGGGCGGTTCAAACCAAGGTTTAAGCGGTAATTAAGTTGGGGCAAGCCTCCTTGGTGTCCACCACCTCCTTCTTTCCTCCCTGGTTTCCACATCTTTATTCATTTTCTCTCAGTTGTTTGATTCCGCTTCTTAATTCTGTTTACAGCTTGGCCAGGAATTTGCGTGTCATAATTGCATAACCGCTTATCGGATGGTGACAATGGATAACTGATCAAATCATTCGATCAATAGATCGATTTATGGTGTTCATTCTATGACGAAAGCTTCGGACAAACAATTTTTTCGTATTTTATTATTTTTTACAGTTGATTATTCGTAAAAATCATTTCAATTATTGGAGATAAGATATGAATCAAGGAGGAAATTATACTTGCGAATTTCTTGGCTTTAGAACGATATAAATGGCGAGTGAAATTTATGTAGACAATGAATCCCTGGCGGGCGGATTGAAAATGTCTGATTTTTATTCCGGTCTGAAATGACGCGTACGAAATCTGTAATCGCCACGGCGATGAATAACTTTATTCGCAGAATACCTACATATATACACTTGCCTCGCAAAACGTTTCTCACAAAAGAAAATGAAGCGTCGGAATTGATTCTATTGAATAGATTTTTCCATCTGAAGCATAGATGATGCATTATTTTTCTATAAAAACATGTTAAATACGATTAATTATTAAATCGCAGACCTATTTATGTCTATGGAATATCTGAAACAAATCAGAGCCTGATCGATTACTGTTTATGAATGATTAAAAATCCCCTAATTGTCGTTGTGATAAGCATCTGCTGCTTTCGATAATTTCTGTTGCCAAAGATTTTATCGTCCACTCTACGACAGTGTGACAGCGGCTGGGTGTGTCTGCGGGTATAAAACTACTAGATTCCGTGAGACGTAAAACGTTCCCTGAAAGGTTGGCTGCACGGCGGGAGTGTGAGGGTGAATAACGGGGAAAGAGGTAGCTGCCATTAACAACTAATGAAAATTAGCCATCGTCGCCTGATTGAGCGTCGAATCGTTACTCCCTTGTTTCACTTGGGAATTATCCGAGTTGCGTCGTTAAACCTGCAAAGTATTATTCGCAAGGCTCTGCTGTTTTCAGGGCCTCTTCCTTGCCCCTTGCAGGTATCTAAACACGGATTTTCAGGAATTTCAGGAGCCCAACTCGGTTCGAAAATTTTCTTTTACCTCTCAATGGCGGAATTCCACAATCGCAGCTTCGTACAGGAGCCGGTGCTCAGGTGATTGAGCGATAAAAATTCTAGGACCGTATGGAATATGAATTCAGTTAGAAAAAGATTGCCGGTTGTAAGCGCGGCGAAGAGAATTGAGAAGAGTGAGATTCGGAAATTTTATTCAGAAATTCAGTTCGCCTCCAAGAGTTCCTTCACGAGTGAATTGCGGGTTTGGAGTTTGAGATTTCTCGCGGCACTCCGCGGGCGATGCTCAACTTTTTTTTCCTCCTACCTCTGCACTCTTTTCCCTCGTTTTCCCGCAATTTTTTCCCCTATTTTTCTTACGTCCCGCGACCAATTGGGACCGTTGCCAAGGAGACCAAGCGGCGTGGTTTCGACTATTGAAGAGGTTAAAGTGGACTTCGGATCAAGTCTCCCATATTCTATCCTCCCAATGCCACTAATATCTCGAATAAAAATTATACAAATGAAGGTAAGTTTAAAACGTATTTTGCGTTTAATTGTAACGTAGATATCCAGAATTGAATATGACATCAGAGTTAAAATTGTCGCGAATAAGTCCGATAACCGATCAATTTCGATACTCTACCTTCGTCTGATTTAATTCGGTAAGTCAACAAATTTGTACTCGTTATTGTCAAATTAAAAGCGGTTAATTAAAAGCGTTTAAGCATTGTGAATTGTGGGGACTTATACGGATTGAAAGCCATTCCTGAACCGTTGAAAAGACGGAAGGAAAGGAAAGCGGATAAACGGAAAGATAGAATAAGTTGACGGGCTACTAAGGAAATCGTTTTTCCGCTTTTCCGCCCGTCTCAAAGAAGCAATTTACTGATTTTTCCTTCGAGCAGCGTTGGGGAAAATTGTTCCTGGATTGGCCAATCAGTCCCGCTTCAAGCTGCAGGGCCGCACCTACGCGCACCGAAAGTACTCGTTTATTTACATACCACATATTTTCTGTGTTACCGTAAGATACTTTCGCAATTTCTCCGTATCCGCAAATCCAGGGCACGTGTGCAAACGACGCAATACGCCTCGATTAAAAAGCATGTATAACTTATGTGCATTATATGCGATATGTATTCGTGTTTCTCTAAGAGTGCTCGCGGTTAAAAGGTCACTTAGTCCAACGTTTAAGAGCTGTTTTTGCCAGAAATAAACTTGGAGTGGTACTTGAGTGAGTGCGTACTTGAAAAATACCCTGTAGCTTGTGCGGTATAATATTCAGGGCACGTATTATAGGCTAACAGAATTCATGTACCTAGGCTTCGCTATTATACGAGTTTACACGAAAACTCGATGTTTATATTATCAAGGATATTAGCACACATCTCGATCTTTATACACTACGCAAGTTTTATTCGTGGATATAAGAATTGCTTTTCACCAATGAATCCTCAGCGTCGAAAGTATAAGCCAATACTGTACCTGTCGTATAACGTCGAAGTGACGAACAGTTTGTCCGTTGTTGTTTTATTCGTAAGAGCGTCATTTAACGGATCGTTAATTTTCAATGTTTATTTCATATTTCTAATAATTCACTTTTCACTCCCTTCGAAAGGGCTCTTTCTTTCCCCAGTATTTACAGAGTGTAAGGTATCTGCTGAGAAAAAAGTGGACGAGACAGTTTACTTCTGAAAAGCCACTCGACCCAAAAATGCTTCTGCAACACATGACAAACTTCTGTCAAGACTTTCTTGAAAACAAAAATCGTTGATTGAAATCATTCATTTATTTATTTATTTCATCATGCATGTACCGTATACCCGACAAGTGAGTTTAACGTCATTCAAAATTACTTCTTTCTTTCTTCATCTAGCATCTAATAAATTTGCTATAAACAATCGTTAAGTTATTTAGAGAAACTGAAAAATTTTCGTGAATACATTTTCTGAGACGCACTTCTTCGCTGAACCTATGTGTGCAAAGTAAATCCTTTCAAAAAATACTGCTTCCCCTGCTACTGAAATACCATGAACAACTTAGGAAATAAACGATTTTGTCTGTAAAATAAAAGGAAAATAAATCATCACCAAATGGACAACCAAAAACTTTTTTCTTAGAAAAGAGTGAAAGTTTGGTACCAAGATTTCAGTAGACATGCTAGATTGCAGTACACCGGAAGTAAAATACTTGAGAGGTACCATGTGAGAGGATGTAAGGAATAATGGCAATTTTTTCCGTCTAAATAACCTAGATGTAATGCATATGCCTGAGGCGATAGAGAAAAAAATTCGGCATCGATTGATAGAGGTGCCTTGTTGTCAGGCTAAAAGCAATCAAAGTACAATATTTGAACAATTCGGATGCGCCTATTTCGTTAAACGATTCTGACTATAGAGACTATAAATAGTTTTCAAATTACCCCGGAGGGTCCGCGGAGCGTTTTAGCGGCCATTTTGGAAAAATAAACGACATACGAAACAGATGACTGCTTTGGCGAGCGAAGCTAACTCGTCAACGGAGTGACAGGCGTTGCTCGATTGTTTTTCAGTTTACGTTAACGTTTCGTTTTCGTTTCGAAACGGTCGTTGAACGGTCCGACCGTGGCTGCAGTCTTTATTGCTGCAGTTATATTGGGTGTTAAGCTGTTAAGCCTGAACTATTTGATTTTATGAGATTGCCACGGCGCCAGATGGCGACGGCGTTTCTCAAACTGTTTGGGTTCATTTATAAAGCGAACTCTCCCCAATCACTCCCCCCCCCCCCCCCCCCTCACATCGCTCTTTTTCCGCAGATACCGAACAATTTCTCAAAACGTAAATAATTTCATAGGTAGATAGGTATCCAATTAGATGATTTAAACCGTCCTATCGCAAACAAGAAAACAAACTCATTTATAATTCGCTGCAGATACAACACAAAGTTATTAAATATAATGAACCAAATTTCGGTACTACTGTGACATTAAAAAATTAAGCCAATTTCTGCACTTCTTATTTTTTTCCTTTGCAATTAAGATATGAAATACGTCGATCGTTAGCTGAATGACATTCTTTAAACGAAAACAGAACTGTTTCTTATTCTGCAGACCGCAAATAGATTGCTCGATAAATCGGTTGTAACTATAGCTACAACTGGCCTCGAGACATCAAGCATTTCATAGAACGGAGATGTTTATTCATACCTGGTGGTGCTGAGTGTAGATTAATGTGAGAATTTTTTACGAAAGTATTTCCGCGTTAAGGGTAATAGTCAAACTTGGAAAAAAATTTAAGAAGAATACAATGTCCTGGTATCTTTGAGAAATAGGTGTAGCTTAGAAATCTGCCCGACCGAGTCAGGAAACGTCATTCACTTTAAATTCTGTCGGTATTAAGCTTCTTTATTGCGATCTAGCACGGTAGATCCCTGTGAGCAGGCTTACTGACCGTACGGTGATTTTACCGACAGTTTCCTGACTTATCGACACGCTAGCTTACACAAAAACTCGCTTATTTGCCAGATGGCGGAACGATCCTCGCTCTCGACTTGCATCACACAGAACTAATTGTAATAGCCCATAAATCCCCGGGTTTTTTTCTTCTTTACCTCGTTTTTCCCCTCCTTCTTTTTCTTCTGCAAAGTTGCTTTTTTCTTATTTTTCACCACAGCAGTGTGAATAATCGAATAATTATCTTTCCGTCTCTTAATTGGGCCACCACAGAAGAATTTTTTTTCCTCTCACGTTTTTCTGTTCTTCTTTTCCTTTTACCTTGTACTCTCCAAACAATCTTTCCTGCTAAAAGCTTTCCCGAAGCGGTTAACGAATCGAATGACCGCCGGAATCTTTTTCCAACACAATTTTTTTTTCTCCTTATTGTTAAGACAGGTAAAATCGTATTCTAACTTTTTTTTCTATTTACCTTTCATGATTTGCACGCAACGTGTAATTTATATTACCAGAAATATTGCACTTATCCATCAGTCGTAACGTTAATAACAAGATAAATAGTTACATAACAAATTTTCAGAAACCGTCGTGATTTTTCAGCAAAATTTTTCTAACAGCGCGGTGAGTTGAAACGTTTCGTGTCGGTAGATAGAAATGATCCGCAGCAGCGGAAGGCGTGATTGGTAAATGACGGAGCTTGGGAAGGACGTATTCCGATTTCGGTCGAGGACTATGAAAGCCGTAATTAGTTAATTAAGGTAATTGGCGTATCTGGTTTGAATCTCCAGCCGGAACAGTACTCGCTCAAAGGAGAGAAAAGCGGCTGCGTTGCGAGAGAGCCGAAATAGGCAATCCGATCATATCGCGGGGTAACGATCTTCGCACCTTGAGCCGTGCGACCGTCAATTTTCCTAATAGATTATAAAATTGGTCGATTTTTGTCAATCCCAGGGGCGCATTAAGTGAGGGGCCCCCTTTTGTTTCACAAACAATGAACCGACGTTTGCCAGTCATGGCGGCACCCTTTGAGAGCCTGACGACCAATCGCAGGGCGTCTTTGGCCGGCGGACGCTCGAAAAGAAACGGTGCGAAGATGATTGAGATTTTTTGAGGGGCAAGAGGGGGCCGAGACTCGTTCCGACGCCTTTCCTTCTCCGGTTTAAGCTGCGTTTTTCGGCGCCGCGGCGGCCCGCAGACCGCAGCCCGCACTCCGCAGCTCCGCAAAAACGGGCCCAATTTGACGAGGACTCAACAATTCTGCACGAGGGTTCCGAACCCTTTGTTACGGTCTGACCTAATCCAATTCGCCGTTGGCTGAAGTCCTTTATTCCTTCGACGGACAGCCGTCGAATCGCCCTGATCGAGCGCCGCCCCGAGTCCCGGATCTCCCTGCAGACTCCAATTCCAATTGCCGCATGGGCAGCCGATGGGAGTTTTTCGAATCGGTTGACAGTCCCCGGCAGCGCGGACGGAACCTCGAATTTTGCCAAGTCATCCCGGTGGCGGCTCCTTTGCTCTGTTTTTTGCCCCCGCCTGTACAGTGGTTCGATTTTCAGAAGGTCGTACGGAACTCGCTAATTGATTAATCATGATTTTGTATACCTATATGGGCGGTCACGCCGTTATTATTGATAGGGCCTAAAGGATGCGGAGCTGTATACGAAAAAATCAGGGTAAACGAAGCAGTTCTGAAAACTCTTTGATTGAATTGGGGTAAACCTGTTTTCGACACTGTCAGGATCGGAGGATCGGCCTTGCACGCGAGTATATTCACGATAAATTGAAATCACTGAGTTTTTTAAAACATATACCGGACTTTGTTTGTTACGGGATGAAGAAACCGTCAAGTCTTAGCTAATTAAGTATACGATAGAAGATCACAAATATTTTATTCATTATAGTCTTATCGATGACTTTTATATCTCTTAAGTATTATTAAGCGACGCATTTTGAATTTTAGAAAGTACAGGAGTTCTGAATTTACAGATAAATGACGAGTGACTAACAAGACTCGCGACACTTTACCTACTACATATGCAAACAGTAGAGGATGAAAAAACGTGGCAACGAATTGGCACAACCAATACAAGTCAGACTTTCAACACGTTCAGTTTAACGTCATTCCGCAAGATATTATATACACGGCAATCATTTATATTTGGAATAAAAACGTTTTGAATAACGAACTACTCAACTGCTCGTATACAGTATAATAGTTTATACCGGTAGCTCGAACACTCGTTACGTCACTCTCTTCGTCCTGCAATATATTTAGTGGATAGACATTGTAATCGACACGGAAATCAATGTGGTTTTAACAACGTGTATTTCAGTACAAGTCAGTCTACACTTGTGTGTGTGGTGGTGGTATAAAAGATACAATGCAAGTATATGTCGTTGTGTATATAGAAAGGAATAAGCGAGCTACGTCAGCTAACCAAGTTACGCCGAAATCGGCCACCAAACGATCAAACGTCGCCCAGAAAATAAATCACGTTGCGTAAGCCTTAACGATATTGACAGCAATTAACTACGCAATTGAACCGTGAAGCGGAAGACTGCAAAACAGCAGCAGCGGCTTTGCGTCTGTTTCTCGAGACTCGCAACTGCCTTCTGTGCAAAGGACTTCATGCACCAGCTCTGGAGGCATGACCGTCAAACCGTATAGACGACTAATAGTTTGTCCGGGCAAGTAACGACTGGCTGACGCCAAACGGTGTGTTCGAGGTTCATCCTCGAGACGATTTTCATCTGTTTTACTATTTTATGGATTTCTGGCTCCAGAGTGCCGCCGCACTCGGGGCCCTTCGGGGGCCTTTAGGACCTTTAAAAACCGCTTCCTGGCTGAACCCGCATTTTCAATTATCTTTTATTGAACGCTCTTTCGAATCGATCTCACATCTAAAGTAACCGCTTTCCCCCTCGCAGCTAGCATGGGAAACCACTAATCGACGATGTCCTTTTGCCAGTATTTACTTGACTAAACTTTTCTATTGTCGGTTACCTGCTCTCCAACCGCACTAGTATAACCTTGTGGGTACATTTTCGCAACGTGGATCGTTACTCCGTACAATTTGGGTCAATCCTAATTGCCACACGAAAGAAAACAGTGGATTTACAAATACCAATAATCACTACAGGGACGCGTATACATCGAAGGACGGAACTTCGTCACCCAAATAAAAAACAAAATCTAATCTCTTCTACATCCCTGCTTGTCAACAGCTAATATATTTCAAACGAAAATACAGGAGGTTTCAACTTTCATGATGATCATTTCCTTCCGCACCATCGTTACATACCTACACGTGAAAATCATTATCCCAACGATTACCGGTCGTAGAATGGGTCAGGAATAACACAATTTCTATTATTTTCCGATTAAAACTTGTTCCTGAACAGACTTCAGGCGAACAATGAACTCGAGACCTTGCGACATCGGATTTATTTTACCGAATGATCATCATAGCTCCAATACCTTCACTCAATTACCTTCAACACGCTTCGTTGAGCCAAATACTTGATTGTAATGACTGATTTTTTGTTGGTTAGTCGACAAGAAACTGCCTTGTTAAAATGGAAGAAAAATGAACGAAACAAATAGAACAGAATGATTCGGTCCAGTCAATCGTTACGTTAATTACTCGTTAATTACTGGGTCGATTGTTCGTTTTCCAACTGAATTTGTAGGACATCGTGCATTCTGATCGTCCATCGCGTGATCTCTGCAGATGCTCGATGAGCTGCAAAATGAATTCTCGCGATCTCAGAACGCAAAACTCGAATCCTATTCAGCGGACATTTTACTTTAACACGAGTGTGCAGTAGTTGCACAAGGCGAGGTGCAATGCAGGTTGTTTAAACGGAAGTTCATTCATTCGATAGCGCAGGAGCGCCAGCATCGGCATCAACAGCAGCACCAAGATGGCGGCTAGGGACGAGAGAACACAACCTTGAAATCGGTTAATTGAATCAAAGGGCACCGCCGCCGCCGCTACGCAATAAAAGAAGGAACACGCTTGGGCTTGCGTATTAAAGGTTGATAGAGTAATAAAATAAAAAGCAACAAGATAAGCTTGGTAGCTGACCAAAGAGTCAGAGCTAGATACCGATGAGGCATTATACGTATACGCAGAGAGTCGAGCGGGGCGGAGGGAGGGGGAAGGGGGGCCTTCTTTGGGCCAGGCGTAAAGGCGAGCTGACCCTCCACCGCTGCATCCCTTAAATAAAACCCTAGAATTTATTAAGACAGGCCACAAATATGCCGTCCCGCGTATAAAATTATAAAATGGAATATAAGCATTTTGTGTGTATGTAGGTATATATATGGATACGCAAATGGGTTTGACTGTGCTCGAGTAGATTCACCGAAAGTGCTGCGTGTGCTGGCTCCCTATCTTTAATGCATCCCAAATGTCGAATTAATTGTTCATAATACTCTAAATTCTAGTCAGCCCGGCCCGAAAGAGGTGGACAAATTATTACCCTCCTATCTTGCCGTTCGGTGGACCGGAATTGGTATATTAAAGTGCGTAATAAAACCGCACTATCTATTAGGTGCTGGTGAATAAAACGGTCAGGAATTTATTACTCTTAGGATTGATTTTTGGCCTAACCAGATCCCCCGTAAAATCTCGGTTATGTGGATCTTGTACAGTGTCAAGTGTCGGTTGACTTTGACAAACTAGGAAAACACTTCTCCATGAGTCAGATTGTTGTTACTGCACATTAAGGGAGCGAAGGGGGGGGGGGGGTGTTTCATTGGCTAAAGTAGCTACCAGAACTATAAATCGCAGATGGCGGACAATTTTTTTTCTGAACGCTGTTTTGTGTTCCAGGAAACACGCCTAAAGCTCACGGCGAGAAAAAAATTATTTAACCCTAGCCGATGTTGTATATATACGACCCGAAACGAGATATAAATAATCTGAAACAATTGATTGTTCGGAACAGTAAACAGTGTCTGCACACCAAATTTCAGCCAAAATTATTGAAAATTGTAGGAGGAGATACACTTTGAAAAATCCAACGTTTCGATTTTGAAATATTTTTCAATGCCACTATTTTTTTCGTAAAGTGTAGCCAATTTTATGTAAAAAAGGTCCTATACTGTTTATAGCTATCATGGATGGCTTATGGTATGAATTTTCAAAAATAAATTCTAGTAATGGTTCTTCATCGTACTGTTGTGGGTATTCGTCTTACACGATATGTCGAACAAAGAAACGCAAAATTTTAGCGAGCGCGCCGCCTCGTAAAATTGGCAATATCAAACATACATACAAAATCGGCCAGGGTTAAATAATTTTTTTCTCTTCGTGAGCTTTGTGCATGTTTTTTGGAACACAAAACAGCATTTAGAAAAAAATTGCCAACCATCTGCGATCTATAGTTCTGGTAGCTACTTTAGTCGATGGACCCCCCCTCCCCCTTAAGTATAAAATTCAAATCATTAGCACTGTTTTAACTCTGTAGAAAAAAACCTTTCTGACTTTTTTCTACATTCTTATATCAATTAGCAAGAGTTGGCAATTTTTGGAGAAAAAATGTTCTTTGCCATAACTCGTTTGTCAATTTATCCATCATTCGTCGTGTTTCGAAGACTGTGGTGTATGGTAATAAGACATATATAGGTTACAAGTACTGCGTATACCAGCAACGTATCGCTGTCGGTATCTGCGGTACATCGCGCTTGGAGTTACCAATGCGTTAAATTCCATAACCGAACAAACGTTATAAGTCGGCTTGTAGATAATTGAGCAGTATAATGGGCAATAGAGAAACACAAGTATAGGGTTGATGTTGCGCGCAGCGCCAGTACAGCAGCTGTAAAACGAGTAGATGTTTCTTTCAGTGGAAAAAAAATAGAAATGAAGAAGCGTTTAAAGAACGAAAGAAGAAAAAAGACTGCTCGGGTCTAATGACTTTTCGTAATCTGAACTAAATGAAAATGATAATTTCCCAATTTATCGGCTATTCGGTAAAAGATCCGTTTAATAAATATGGATAACAGTTTGCCTCTGGGCTCTCTGCATTATATATTTCGACCTTTTATACTTTTTATATATACACATATATTGAATATTATTATGTATACAGTTATTGTGCAACCAATTTGGGATGGACTCGGAAACGTTTGTAGTCACAGCGAAATCCTTTTTGCCATAATTAATATGAACAGCATAAATTTGCAACTCCCGCAAATTCGATATGTTTAATTAAACAGATTAAAGACCACGATGCATGCTTAGCATTTATCGTCCATTTCGATTTGACGAAATCTAATATTGTCACTGCGGTCAAACTCCATCGCGGATTCTTTGATTGGCCGATATAAATGCCCATCCGGGAGGGAGAAAGGCACGCGTGGCTTTAAGGGCCGCCTAGGGGGACCAGGCAGGATCTGGGAAGGGACTCCGGGTCACGTGACGGCGCCATTGCAGGGCGCCGCGACGCGACGCGCCGCTTCAATTCATTCCCTTGACACTCGCTTGTTTCACCGACTTGTATATACGCCAATGGATACATCCTCGGCTCTCCGTTCGCCGTGCGTGGCGCGAGGCAATTCTGCTTAGAATAATTATTGTATATCAACTAAAAACGACACCTACAATATAGACAGAGTTTGTGTATAATATGGGTTCGCGCGTGAATTATTATACACACATATATATTATATATACGTCGAGCGAAAATTATTAGACAAATTTCATTCGGACTAGTGAGTGATAACGTCTCTTACCGAGCATCGGAGAAATGTCGAACGGTCAATTTGGAACGGTGATAAGTACCTACTCTTGTTTTTCCACGGAATAAAAACAGGTCTCTTTATATATTTGTCAAATGTAAAGTGTAAACTTGTTGAATGTACATAATTTAACACGTCTTATTAGATCGGTACCTGAAAATCATTTTAGTACACAGATTTGGCTGTGAAAAATATCCCACTCAAATCTGGGAAGGACCTCATACGGTATAACAAGCAGTATGATCGGTAGTGACTAAGAATATACATATTTGCAAGCAAACTATAACGAACTCGTACCTACTGATCGTACGTGATATTCTCGCACAGTTTATCTGTAAATTTATTGACACCTATTATAATACTGTCGCATGTACGTGCGGGCTCGGTATATAGGCGTTATAACGATGAGAGGTACCATGAGCACCCTGCACCAGGTCCCTGCAGTACATCAAAGGAAAGGTCACGCGAAATGGTAATTAAAATAAAACGCGTACCCGGCGACGCGTGTGTAAGGACCAACGCCATTTGATAGCTAATTGTAAGCGAAGGTGGAAGCAGTTGCAGGGGGTCCGTTATATGGTACTTATGATGCAAGACGCCTGCGATTTCCGCGAAACCTGCTCAGCTTCGGCGGCTTCGACTATATAACCTCAAGATGTGATCAAGATACCCCGTCGGTAACTGTCGGGTTGCGAGTATCCGGATCGCGAACGCACCCGGGGTGCGGAGAACACCTTGTATAGGCTACTACAAAATTGCTATGTGATTATGGGAGTTGGCTTATGATACCAATGAGCAGCCTGTGCTCACGAATACCATTTTTTATTACGAATAGGTATATACAATATGGGTGTTACATGATTACAGCAGTTATCTGCAGGGGCCTTGTATACGTATGTACTTGAGCATTGTTCGTTTCGTGTTATATACCTGTTCATTATTATTATTATTATTAAGTGATACTCGTAGTTTGTAATTAGCTGATGACTATTTTTTACTGTATAATAATGAAGGATCGAATCCATCCCATTTTGGAAAAGATGAATCTAGGTTTACGAATTTTAATGGTACGTGCAGTGCATTTTTGAATATCCGCAAATTTTGATTTTATTTTAGCGTCTGTGATTAAAAAAAAAAAACTTGAAAAAAAGCACGAACATAATTTGTGACATCGGTATAAGCTTAAGCCTGTTCATCCTCGACAATTGCATCACCTCATGGCAGGGTTTAAAAATCATTGAAGTATTATTCCACCTGAATAATTATAATATTAATCAGAAGAACATACTTTGATAATCATGCACGTTCTTCTTCGCAATGGTCAGTCAAACATCGCTCAATTCAAACCTTCGTTTACAAAACGGACTCCAGAGTGATGTGAGATTATTCGTTCTTGTAAATTTGAGTGTTTATTATCAAAGTTTTGGGAAAGAATTTTTTCCGATGATAAGCTCAAAAGTTAGTCTGATCTAATTCGTGTCAAAATATAAATGAAAAAAATTTTACAATCGTTAAACACTGCAAAACTAATTGAACATTGTACGTTGCATAATTCAAAGACGCGCTCCTGCAGGCATACCTATATTTATGGGCGGATGTTTCACGAAGCCGATGCGATGTGAGAAGGAAGGAGCGTCTGTAGACGCGGGCGCGCAGTAAAAACCGGAGAACCGGAGGCCCCGATGCAATTGCGTCCCTGCACCGGGGCCCGGTAGTGTTTTCGAGCCTAATAGAGGTTCTTAGGCCTCTCCATCAAAGATAACACTCTCTAAGCCTTTCCTTGTTCTCGCCATTGGTTCTCGAGATCCTCTGTCGGGCCCGCTGGGCCTTAATATTAACGCAACGAGGACCACCGACAACGCCCGAAGATTGTCGACGGGGTGAAAAGAATACCGCGTGCAGCACGGCTCATAATGTATTCGCATTTCGCACGCGAGGGGTTGGTTGCAGGCTTGTGAGAGTTGAGCGAAACTCGAATCGGGTCGCGCCGAGTCGAATGGGACGGGACACGATCGGCCCAGAAATACCTCAACGAACTCTCAGGACTCAGGACTGATTGAGATGAATCTATGGATCTCTGATCTCCACCGCCAATATTCCAGCTCCGGTATTATACTTTGTCCGTGAATGGATTGGGGATTTCGTTGCCGCTTTATACATCCACGCACGAATCACCAATTTACAATGATTATATTCGCGATGGTCAAATTATTCAAATTATCTCAACGTCCGCCACACACCATAATATAACAGATCCTTGCAGGAAATCTAAACGACTCCTGAATTTGATACGATCGAGGCTCAATTTCCTCGTATCGTGTCGTTGACAGTTTGCAACTGACTTCGACAGTGCCGAATATGTTTTAAGCCAATAATTTTGCACAAAATTTGAATACATATTGTGGCAATGATACGTCCGATATTCGATGTGACTCGAGTTCAATTTCTATTCCACTTTGATCCTTTTATTGAACTTCTATTCCACCCGTCATCAGTCGCTAGGAATTAGTCTCAAAGTGTGATCGTGATACGTCTTGCCGGATGCACATTTAGGCTCAGGTTAATTGATATAATGACACACCGTACCGGTAATCGACAGTCAATCTGAATCCAGTTTATCATGAGACCGGTTCGGTACGAACTGTAATTATTACATCAGTCGAGTAAGGCATTACAGCGCACGCAGACCAGCTCCAAGACAAGCATTATTCACTCGATAATTAATATCGATACTTGTTAGGCGAACATGCACATTTGGCATGGCAAAAATCGAGCCTCGATCGGTTGGGAATAGAAAGTCATTAACTCCGCAGTACACAATGCAGTGTATAGCTGTAATATAACTAACGATCAAATTCCCCGACAACAGTCTGGTTTTGTTTTTCAACGACGTTGTAAAAGGAGATATTCTCTCTCGCTAAGGACTGGTCTGTCTCAACGACATTTCTCCATGAACCAGTCTTATCGAAACAGTTTTATTATGTAGCCTTGCTTAAGTACAAGAACACAAACTCAATGACTGGAGCGGATTATCGCTTCGGCAGTCGAGGTAAGAACCGTTCGAATGGAATATTTAATCTCTGGATAAAAATATCTACAAAATGAAAACGTTTCGAAAATAAAATGCAACCACGTTGCGTCGGACACGCGATCTGTTGATGTCCGTCTTTCGACCTGTGCAGACCTAATCTAAAACCGTATCACAGCAGTGTGAAAGAATTCCGGGAAGAGTGATCTTGAAGCAACAGTCTTTACTCCAAATAAAATAAGATTATGCCGAAATTAAGAATTGTAAAAATTTGCGGGAAAACTAATTTCAATTCGTTACTCGTGATCACCTTGCTTCTTTGAAAAGAAAGATGCACACACGTAAGCAGGTATATAATATACCGGAGCACGATGCGCATAAGTTATGTGCCACATCTATAATATAACTCATCTCTGGCACAAGGCAGTTAGGCCAGGCCTACATAGTAGACCAGGGTTCTAGAATCTGGGTCTATAAGCCTATCGGTGGCTGAGCTTTGCTAAGGACACGCATCATTTGGGCGGCTTCTTTCTCGAATCATTAGGCCGTAGGGTCCTTGGCGTATAAGGACCTGTTTCTCCTCTTTCTACGGTCTGCACGAAGCGGAGGTTCAACGTTTGAGGTTATACCACGGGGGCTGGCAGGCCTCCTCCACGTGTCTTCTGTTACTCGTTTTTCTCCATCTCGCTCCCTCTTTCTTTTGCTTCCTCTTTTCTCTCCTTCACCTTTTTCGCTCAAGTGTATTTTGACACAAACGACCCCCTTGTTTGCCCATTCGGTTAAGCAGAGGCTGGTCGACGTGTTGTCGCAGTCTGTCGACGTCGATACGCGTCGCCGAGCGTCGCCAGGCGTCGCAAAATGTCAAAGGGTACCGCTCTCCCCGTTAAATCTGACACACTATCAATTAGCTTACGCTATGCCAAACGAAAATCACATTAGGTTCGATCGATTCCGACTTATTATAATAGTGCTTCTAGGTATACGCGGAGCCTTCGCTTATAGATACATCGGACTAACGATTTCTCGACGAGACATAATTCTACGCCACGTACAGTAGGTACGAAAGACTTCCTCAAAGCCAATCATATTTTATTTCCCTCGAAAGTAACGAGTACGACTTTCCAAGAACCCGTAACGACGGTATAATTCCCTGCCTTTCTTATGTTCATAATTCAAATCGTTTTTATCTTTACTCAATTCCGTATGCCAAGGCTGTTTTCAAACTTGAAAGATTCATATACTCAGGTATAATCTTTTTTCTAGAATCCCAATTTTCCAAACAGTTTTACATGATCGAAATATAATTTCAACAGTTTAAGAACCGGCGAGATAAGAGTTATAATTTTGTACAACGCGCGTCGGATCCCGAATCATTCGGAAGTCGTACCGTCAACCGGCGTCACTTTTGACAGAGTGAACGAGGTTCGTGCCGTTCACATCGTATCGCGCTAATTAATTATAAAATGCCTAATAATAGCCACGGTCAGTTCTGCATACCTGGCTAAAAATCCTGCAATAAAATCTAAGGATGAACAAGCAGCCGTAATGGGTAGGCATTTCCGATCGTCCAGAAGCCGTTTGGACCGCGACTGTAGGAGAATATGTTTAAATATATATAAGATTGATGAAAAATCAAGCAGCTAACTAAACGAGACAAGGGTGCCTGGTATCGAACACTATCTGACTAGGCTGGAACATAAGTAACTGATCCCAAAACTCTTCTCTCTCTTTCTCTCTCTCTCTCTCTCTCTCTCTCTCTCTCTCTCTCCCTTTCTCTCTCGCTCGCTTTTCAGCCAGACCGTTTCTGTTGGCCCCGTCCTTCTCTCACCCGTTGCATTCATCATCCAACAGTCGTTCTCCCTCAGGATGGCGCGATCGCTGTTGCGTCGGTCTCGCTCTTGGCTCGCGCATGGCGTGTATAATTTCACCAGGCGGCATCCTCTTCCCGTTAACGATTCCGGGGATAAGGCCGTCTCTTTCTGGCATATGGCGGCGTGGATGAAGGCAAGCGGCACCCTTTGAAGTCCAGTTGGGAGCCAATTACACGAGTCACACAGGGCCGCACCACTCGAATACGAAATATTGTGTGGCACGGACTAATATGGGTATATGTATAGAAACGGTATACGATTACGTACACACATACATACACACACACACACACACATGCATCGATTAAAAGCGAGAAATATGAACCCGATCAAAGGTTGAAATTAATTGGGACTCCCCAATGGCGCCTAGAAAGATGGCGCTAATTTGCCCGGAAATGAAATTCGTCGAAACGAAATAAATTTCCTTTTTGTATTATGCTATTGCTAGATTAAATTCCAGCGCAGGCAGCAGCGCCGTGTGTGCACTACTTCAACTGCACTATCCATAGACGAGACAAGAAACTAGGAAAAGAACAAAAACACAACCGGGCTTAAACGAAGCCTACAGCTCATTGAAACCAAACTCGTTCGCTGATCAACCGACCACACGACGCTCAAACTAATTGTAAGCTTACCAAAAAATCACTATTCACAACGACGACAGCGACGACGAGGCAGCTTTTTAACGTTACCTCAGCATAAACGGATACCTTATAACGCTGTACCTCAACACGTCTAACAAGGAAATTTCTAGTGCACGTAACGAGAAGGAAGAAATGAATTTTCACCACGCTCTTCCGCTCAATGAATTCCGACCCCTTTTTACTTCCATCAAATCCGAGAAGGAACCCCACCGCAGCTTTACCAAGAACACGATTGTCTCTCGTTACCAACACGTGCTCGAAACTTACCACTATAACGCTCGGTCAGTTGGTCTTCATTTCGGTTTTCTTCAGTCACGTTAGAGCACGTCACCATACGTCAGGTTGAAGTGGTTTTGCGGTGTAACTCGGTAACTGTAGGTACAGGCTTGAAGTTTGCGTGCTAAAATAGAGCCCATGTCTGCGGAGTTATGACCAAGGGTGGTTTGTCCGAAAGTTTCTATAATATTTCTACCGACACGGGACATGCAGCTTACACAGGTAAAGAGCTTTTTCGAAGTGAGCGCAATTCGAGAGGGACGGCGCAAAGAAGTTGCCAGTCAGAATAACCGACGTGTTTTATGCATGACGTGCAGGAGCTCGAACTTTATACCAAATCCAAAGTCGTATACCTGTAATAATGGAGCGACGCTCGGTCCTTTCTTTTATTCATCGGTGTTGCTGTGTGATACAATTTGCCAGAGTTTCAAGAGTTTTATGGCGGATGTCGGACCCTGAGTCTTTATGCTGGTGCTAATCATGCCGAAACTCAGACGCGCCGCGCTCTCGTCAAAGGATCAAGGTGTGGAAGACCGCCCCGTGCCATAAGTAGCCCCATTGTCTATTTTGCGAGCCTTGCTGAAGAAAGGGAAGCAGAAATCCCTTAAGAAAATTACAAGCAAAGGAGCCCGAAGTCAAATGCGAAATCTGTGTCGTAAGCTGTTGAGACTCATCGCAAGGGAAGAAAGTCCAGGAGAACAACTTGGGATCACATTCTTTGAGTAATTCAGAATGGCTGTATGAAATTATTGGCAACTGCGTTATACGATTGACTGTGACCGTGTCGATCAGCTTTGACGGAGTGAAATCCTTGAATCGATTTCGAGATGAATATCTCTTTGAGATGGTTGAGAGATCAGGCATTTTTTCAAAAGATACGCTACTGACCTTTATTTTCAAAGTTATATTCAGGACGGATTTCATTACTATTAGAAAAAAAGGTGAAATAAGCCACAGTGAATCGTCAAGCAGACGGTACCCATGTAGAAAGCGTGATCGTTCAGTGTCCGAAGGAACGAAGATCAAGGATCACTTAGGAAGCTACAGCCGGAAGCTATCACGTGCCGACGTCGTATAATATGCAAGGCTTGCATAAGTGAAGGAAACTACAATAGAGAATCCTGACCGAATAGGATTAACCGGATGAGAAATGTTGGCCGTAGGAAATAAAAGGCCGCACAGTAGTTGGGTAAAGACCGTAAGCAAGCGCTCGTGCACTTATACCTAGAAACGTGCTCACACCAAGGTTTCTCGCATATGTCGCAGCCGTAAACGACGCGTCGACAAAAACGAAAGATAAAATCATTGTCATACCGCACTGCAGAAACGCACGCGGCGGTCCGAAGCGTTACAGCAAATTTCTTGCCGGTGTCGAACCGCGAAGGATCTTCTCTCGTGTCCTATGCGCGGCAGAAACGATTCGACGACGAGTTTCGCCTGAAGCCCAAGCTTAATTATTGAACCGGTTAGGGAAATTAAGCTCGCACGGTCTTCCGAACCTGATAAAAACCTTGTGGTAGCCAACGGTTACGATCAGCAGTGAAAAGGGGCTGATGCTATAAAGCAGTTGGGTCAGGTTGTACTGGATTACGTTACCATCTCGGATGATGTGTATCGACGGACATTTCGAGACCAAGGTACAATCAATGAGAACTAAAATCGAACCTGATCCAGAGCTTGGCATTGGCGCGGATTTTTTGAGAAACAATTAGTGGAATGTGACGACGGGAATAGCGCTCAAGCGTCTGAGTTGCATGTGCACTGCATGATCCTGGCATGAGCGTGGTAGTATAATGCACCGAAATGCCGAGAGGGTAAAGGCTGCGTCTTTACAAAGTTTGCGTGTCGAGAAACGGAACCCTCTTTGCAGCAAGGATCGGCAACGTTTTCGTCATTTCTTTTTATGCCCGTTTATTTTACTTTGCATCGAGTGGGTCGGTGCACCGATCGCAACTGGCTGACGCGGCTTATACCAAAAGGCTGGAAGACTGCAGGCTGTGCAATAAAGACTACCGCTGTCAGAGCCAATCACATCTTAGGCATTGTCCGACTGCGGTAACCGCGTGCAAATTAGTTATATTGGTACGACTGACAGTGTGTGCGCGTATGTGTTACATGAAACTGTGACTTCTGCCATATGCGAAGTTGTACGACTCGTCAAGTTAAAGACTCAAGATTTTCACTTGGAAACAAGGGGACCGGACGTTTCTCACCGCGGGGCAACTGCAGCACCTGCGTGCAAGTGTTGAAACGCATTTATGCACTCTGGGTACGGAACGATCGTGGCAGTGACCTGATGTGCGTGCGCACTCCTCCGTTTGACATGGCAAGATATGCGACGATTTTGACGAGTCTCGTTTGTTCCGAAACCTACGTGCATATTTGTGTATTGGATTTGAGTTATTTGAAAAGTTCTTAAAGGTAAATCAGAGTGCAGGGGTGTGTGAGATTTGAGAAGAACCGAAAGATCCGCAAAGAGCCGAAATAGGTCGGATTCCAGAACGCCTCCCATTCTTAAAACTGAAGTCCGGAGACCCAACGCGTAGAGAAAAGAATGGACCAGGTGGTAAGAAATTAGTAGTCTCTGCTCTCCGAGGTGCGGGGCCTGAAGGGCCCTAATGGCCCCGTGGATGCGGTATCGACCATCCATTGCATTACCTGAGGCATCTATAGCTCAATTTGCCGACACCTCGCTAAGTATAGGTTGGGTGGGTGGTCCTTCCTCGGTATACGAGGGCCATGAGGCCCACGAAGACCACGAGGCCCACGAGACCTACGGGGTCCATAAGCCCCAGAGGAACAACGATAGACCAGGGTTTACCTCATGCAGAGGTCCCATCACGCGTCGACGGCATGCGGCAATCCCGAGGAGACAATGGCGATACGGTGATGCAGCCCTACTCCACTCCACGGTCACACCCACTTCCCATCCGTGATGCGATACGGAATTTATTTATTACCCGTATAATCAGATTTTCGACCCAATGGGGTGGTCCGCGAAAACACCTTATATACTTCAGGGTGCATCTAGGTTTTTAAGTTTTTTTGCTCCCTGTTCGCGACGATCTCTTGTGTAAGACAGAGAACTTCTAGGTTAGAACTTGGAAACGTCAATACTGGATGGAAAACGATCGTCGTTCGCCTCTGAAAACCGTTCTATGCAGTTACGAAGAGAAGATACAGGGGCTACCGGTCTTTTGTCGTACACATTTAACGAAAAGTGTTTCCACCTCAGTCTTTTACCCGTCTTTCTGTCATCTTTTTTTTGCTCCAACCATTGATTGTGAGAAGAAAGCTTGGCACGGCGGCCATTAATTAGCGTCGGCACTGCAGAGGTCTGTAATACCGAGAGGGCAGGGGGGAGGGTTAGAGTCCGAGATACTTCATGACATCAGCGTCGTCAACAATGTCCGTATGATAATCGTTAAGGTGTGGAAGAGGAGAAAAAAGAATTGTCGAGAAGGCTTGCTCTTTGCTTCAGCGTGATTGAGAAAGAGAGGAGAAGGAAGAGGATGACGAAGTCGCGGAGACAGGAGAGAACGAGAGAGAGGCAACAAGAGGAGGAGAACGCTGCAAAGAGCAGAGGAACGAAGATGCCACTAGGAGCGGCCCTTTTGAAGCCTTTGTCGGGTCTCCCGGCGCTTCGTGCGATCTGCAACCAAAACGCCATGCCCGCATGACCCCCATGCTGTGATTTGCAGCGATTTTATTAAAATCATATCGTACGTTGTCAATGCATGCATGCATACATATGTTAGTGCCGTATGCACAGCACTTCTTCCTCGGTAAGTACAGTCCGGGAACAACGTTCTATAAGGATGCCGCACCTAGTTGCCTACACTTGCCTAGGCAGCTAGACGCACACGCAGGTCTACGAACTCATTACACACTACACACTAGACCTGGACAGATTAGTTCGTCGTGGAGAAAAGAAATCCGCTTAATATAGCTAATCATCGACTTACGGTTCGAGGCGAGAGGCATACAGCAAACGATAGAGGCCAAAGTGGTTGAGATAATTTCGAAGATGCGCCTGATATTTCCGAATTGATTTATGGTCTTGATACACATGTACCTGCATGGATGCATCTAGTATTTGATTAAATAAATAGTTCTTGAAAGGGATCTCGGTCGCTTTCATGCGAAAATACTTGTGACAGGAAACTACATACGGGGAAATGATGACTTAACTGGCCCTAACCTGAAATCTGTTAAAACGGTAAAATACTAACTGGACTCTTTAATAACGAAATCCTTACGGAGACTATTTTTCCACAGATTAAATTTCAATTCTTATAACATTTCATCGGATTTAAAATCAGTTTAACGCAGAAACAACGCTATCATCTTTTGTCGTAGAAATTTGAGGTACATCCTATGGTCACTGATTGCCTGGTCATGTCACTTCAGTTGAAGTATACAAGACCCTATTCATTTAAGAAAATGACGCATTCTAGCGACTGAAAACCGCTAAAAAAGTAAGGACGTAGTCCGTTCTCGCAGCAACACGATTATTAGACTTTGCGTGGAAACGCAGCTGACGATGAGGAATTTATAAAATGCGGGGCAAAAAACTGATTCATAACCTATGCTATACAAGCCAACCTCGGATATCTTAGCCAGATTCTCGATTACCTAGCCACGGGAGGAAGGGGTGTCTTTTTTTCTCGGCTTTCTGTCGGAATAACGCCCGGGATACCGTGACCTCTCCGCCCCAGAGCGTGGCTCCGTTGGACGGACGGAGAACACCACGCAATCTGACCCGGAATGGGACCACTAATTCAATTACCGAATTTCACGTGGCCATTGGACCACCACCCGCTTTGTTTTTCCCGTAAATTTAACGAAGTAATGAACAAAGGCACCGACACTGTCGCAGCAAAAATTTTCGAATTCCTAACCCAACCTAACCTAACCATGGATCCTCCAAGCGGTTGCTCGGTCTAGAACTTCGAAAGGATTTTGTTATACCGTGAATTGCAGGAAGCGTCGCTGCAAGAAGACGTTAACGACGCAGTGCAGCGTTAAACCGAGCCGCTGGACTGCGGTATCGGCAATCTGATACTTGGAGCGAAAGGTGGTTAGGTAGGTAGGTACTTCAACATCGCTTATCGTTAGACTTCCCAGATTTGTCAGGATCACTTTGAGACACCAACTGACGCGCGCTAACGCATCCATAGTCCTCATGGGTGCAATTTCACAGTACCAAGTCAAGATATGCGTCTGAAGCCTTGTATAAGGCTGGTGCATACGTAGTGGACGCGTTTGAACTTATCGTTTGTTGACGAGGATGACTTTGTGCATCGTGAACAATCTATTTCCGGATGATGAATCTTCTTGCTGATTTCGAGGCAGGAGAAGCAGATATTCTTATTTTTGCACGCTCCAGAGGAACCGGCACGAGTTCATTGCTATCGTGGTATGAAAAAACAATTATTCAAAGAAGATAACTAATGACGAAATCGATTTTGTCTCGACGTAGGTGTTCGTCTGTTTCTTCACGAACAGTTTGGTGTATTTTTTTTTTTTTTTTTAAGGTAATTGAGGAGTGGTGACTTTTGAAATGCGGAAATATACCGACGCTGGTGGTAACGCGTTAGGTGTATAATTTGATCGGCACTTATATCATAATAGACAGGCTCATTTGCAACTATGTGAAACAAATAACCAATCTCGGTAACTGAAAAAACATTCCGGTTCATGCCGCAAGAAGAGAACAACAAATCATTAAGGAGGCGGTGTTAAACCATCGCTACATAGTCATTCCGATTCAATCGTGAAAGTAAGAAACAAATATTAATTGTCTTCTATTCTATTCTGTATTCCTTTGCATAAAAAACATTCAAATTTCTTTTAACCCGTGCATATACCTATGTGCAGTCGTCGCAACCCAATACCTTTAAAATTAAAATGCTTAGCTTTCATCCGTTATAAAGTGAATCTAGAACCGAAGATAACTTGGCTTAATTTGAACACACTATGACCGCCGTGATACTTCCAAGGCAACACACTTGGCGAGACGCCGACTTTCATTCGACTAATTGAAGCTGGGATAATGTCAGCAGATGAAAAATCTAATTGGAATTATCAGAAAGTCGGTAAGACGGTGACTATTCGTCTGAGACGTAAAGTAATGACTGTCTATGTCCATCATATAAAATGATCCAGAATGAATGTTACACGATGAAAAAATCTCCGTTTCAGTATAATTTTTTGATAACGCCTATATCACAATTCGTGTTCAAATTGTGGACAATTTGCTGTAAATTACCAACTCAGCCGACGGATTGGTGAAGGTTCGGTTGACTTATAGTACATCACATATCAACTCTTTTCATCAGTGTCCGATTACCGTTGACTTCATTTTCTGCCGACAGTGAGTAAAATATGTGATCGTTAGCCGACACTGCTTCACTTTGGAATTTGCATGATGTAGAAGGCTTTCCGACGGTTAGAAGGTCCGCGCGCCGCGATGGGATTGGCGAATGTCCCGAGGATGACGGAGGCGGCGAAGTCGAGTCCGACACTCGAACTCGCGGTGAACAACAATGTGCCCGCGATAAAGAGGCCCAGTTATATTCCCAGAGGTGGGCCCGCAGTCGAGAAGGTACCTATAATACCATAACCAAGACCGTGGCGGAGAAATATGAAGAATATAGCGGCTCTCGCGTCCGGGCAAGGAAGAAGGCGCAGGGCCAGAGTTGAGACCACCCCGTGGTCTGGCGGCTCTTTTGATCTTCCCCACCACCTCGGCCGGCTCTCGTCCGAAGGCAGATCTCTCTCGTGTTGCTCACCTGCGGGGAAGCGCCCGGCGATGTCAGAATCACACCTTCGGCGTCTATCGCCTCACTAATAATCTTATTCGAGGCCCCGTTGCCTCGTCGAACCCGAGTGAATGGATAGGAACATGCCGAGACCCGGACCCGATAATTCGTACATCTACGAGGATACGGATTTTCCCGGTGTAATTCCACCTCCCCCCTTTCCTCGCCTTTGCGGCACTGCACTGTGGGAAGGTATTCATTCTAACTATTTCTTCGCGTCACCGATTCAAGGCCACCTTATTGACTGTCATAGAAAATGCCGTCACCACTTTTAAGACACTGACTTACTATGTTTAGTTCTAATCGCCGATCATCGATGTGATCATTTTTAAACTCATATTTTTATGCTAATTATACCTTGGTGTGGAAATTTTACTCTGGACGCAAAACCGAACTACGTATTATATGTTCCTATCGTGATAAAGTTATATAGTCAAAAGATCACTCATAATCAGCAGTGTCATTGCAGCCATCTTTCTAGATTTAAATTAGGATTGGGATAAAAATTCTCATCAACTACAACGTACAATTTAATTAAAATTAAATATCAATTTTTTTTTTTGTCGACAACAACGTTTCGTGGTAAATTTCATTTCATTTACGTAAGCAATCGAATCACGATATAGGTATATTCTTTGCAATAAATTCTATGTTTAATATTTTACCTGATTTGTTTTTAACGCGCTCTTCCCGGATCTAAGGATTAATCCGACGTGAACAATTATTTTAATCTCTGAATTATTGTATAGATGCCATAAAGAAAACGAGGATTAGAATAAATAATACCTTAGATCCAGCTTCCGTATATTTTAGAATATTACAAGGCATCGAATTATGCGGGAATCTTGGATGAGCAAAGTCACCGGTAATAAGCGAAGGATTGTGGCAAACTTTCTCTCAGAACGATTTTCTATTTTTTTCTGTTTCCAAAAATTCAGGGTAGCTAAATTTCGTACGTAGGTATAAATGAAATAAAAAACTGTGATATAGTATATACTATAAAATACTCGAACACTAATAGCAAATAATGTTTAGCGGGGTTCTAATCTATGGTTTCTCAATCAACTACCACAGTTGTTCATAATCCCTATTTATCCCCAACAAATTTGGGTTTTGACTGCTTCTAAAGTTTCGATCATACAGCTTCGTCGATAGAAAAATAAACTTTCCATTCAGCATCTTACTGGTAATTTTGTGCTCGTTGGTTCTCATCAGAATTCTTAATTATGTATATGAATAATAAAATCGCAGGTCTTGAAAGGTCAACTAAATTTTATCTTTCTTTTTTTTCGTTCGCGTTAATATCCTCGGCTACCGCTAACGACCTGCCGCAATTGACATAAACAAACTACGGATGTTTTTTACACTTTTTGAATGGTAAGCCAGATCTAATAGCTCGTTTCGATTTTTACAAACGACGAACATATCCGTGCCTATTTAGCATCAGAGACCGAAGGTTAGGCAGCGTTAATGAACGCAGTTAAGCATAGTTTTTAAAATCTCGTATATGTCAAATCAATCGGTTAAACGACTCTTTATTGATGATTTGTGATAATCTCGCAATAATGTTCATTTAAAGTTCACCAAAAGTGTATTATACATATGTGTACGCATAAATTCAGTGGGCAGTTAAATCGCACGCGGTCTAAACGAGCCGATTATCGACTGGCACTGGAGTAGAAAATAGGCAGAAAATAGCTGCGGTGAAGAGATTTTTAATTGAGCATAAAAGACGGCTTGACAGCGGAGTGACACTCGTGTACTGTATATTATATCCAGTGAAGCGATTATTTCGTAATCTCAGCGTCAACATAATGCTCCTCCAATTAGCGCTGTCCGTCTAAGGTGTTCCTCGTTTCTCGCCGCGTCGACATTATAAAGCGAACCGCGCGCGCTGATGATTTTCTAGATGGAAATTGCTTCTCCTCGGAAGGCAGAATCTGTCGCTTGAACTTTTACCTCGAATCACGCGAGTCCTCTCTCCCTCGACGATCATTCGATAAGTGGAAGGATCACTTGACGGACCTTGACCGGCAATAAACGTCGTGAAATTATCACACGAACAGTCGATCGCTCACGCTTCCACATTTCTCGCTGGTCGCATCATTGAGCCAGATTTTTGGATCCATCAGAAAGATCAGGCCCTTTTCCTGGGTCCAGGGGACAGCGAGAAGCAGACGTTTGATAGGTGTGTTGCAAGGGCCGAGGATTCGAAGGCGCTACTTAATTATCCCGTACCCTCTAATCTGCGGCAGCCGACACACACGCCATCCACCTTCGTCCCCTGTGCCGCGCCTAACCTCAGCCAACTCTGCAGCCTGACTCAACCCAAACTAAGCCTAAGTCCGGGCTAAACTTGAGTCCAACGGAAAACTCCTCCTTAGGTACACCTACATGCATGTTGCAAGCACGACTTTTTACTACGCGGTGATTCATTTGCGATTATAGGTATGGATTACTCTTTGGGTATTGGTACTGTAATCGAAATTCAGGAGCTTCAAACTCCTTTTGCGAAGGACTCGAGTTTAGGTGCACCAGTTTCAACAATAAGTTGAGATTACTAATGAAACTTTATGATATTGGTGAAGGTTATTTGCAAGTGAATCCATTTCAGTATAACTTCAACACTTCGGATGGTATGATATTCTGTTACAAGTGCGAAAAGTGGGCGACAGTGTGAGTCCTGTAACGACACGCGTCAGATATCACGCAAGACACAGTATAGTTTTTCCATCACCTGTAAAGGAAAGTTTGATTTGAGGAGCAAACGAATGTAACAGAATAATTTAAAAGAGGTAGATGAAAAACAGTGAAGTGGAAACTTAATCTAAACACGTTAACTTCAGGTAGAACTCACGATCAGTCGAACGATGTCGCTGGCGATGCGCAAAGTTCGTGCGTAAAATTAAGTCACCGCGAGGTGCGCATGCGCCAAGAAAGCCCTAGTGTGTAAAATTGAGAATTTCTGTTGCGCGCATCCTCCAGCGTCTTACAACCAGGGCACTTTGCGCACTGAACTTAACAGGATGCGGAAATCTAACTCACCCAGCACGTGCTGGAGAAACTATATCAACGGTTTGATATGAATCTTTTCTCCACATTCCCGGTGTCTCGTCTCTCCATTGCGCGAACTTTACATTCGTTACTGTTTTTAGTCACTGTAATTCTTGAGTTTACAGGTCAATTTTTGCTAATCGTATCTGAACAATCAAATTTACGTTCAACGAATTCATTTCTAACGTGAAAGCTAATTCGTAAAGCGTTTGAAAATGATCACGTCACTGAATTTGATTTATAACTAAGATCTGCGTAGAATAGTGGAGCACAGAAGAAGCTTTTTTACTTTTATTGTTAGTAATGTTGTGACGTGCCGTTAATTGACACTAAAAAAAATCTTACAAATAACTAGACTCTTTTTCAATCGGGTCATAACTAGCTTTCTCCATTCTCTCCAAAGTATCAGTGATGCAATCCCGTAGGAAAATTTCTACTGATTCTGAAGAAAATTTCATTATGCTAGAGTTGCCAAGAAATAATAGTAAAATGAGTATCATTGCAGTGGCAGGCTGAAAATATTGGTTCAATTACAAAAAATGCGATGCAAGTAACTTTTTGATGCATATTACTATAGTTGTCAATATCGAATTTCCTGGTAATTAAAATAATAATTCTTGGTCTGTTGAGTTGACTAAATTTTTTCCGTTTCTTTGGTTCTTAACGTTAATATTTATTCTTGCTCCAACATCAAATATTATTCACCACACCGTAATAAACAAGAAATTATGATACGAATGATATAGATATGCAAACAGAATATATAATCGTAATACGTTCTAGATTTTCTAGAGTTGCAAAATTCATTTTCATTGTGCATACCCGGAATAATGTTTACCAAATATGCTAAGAATTAAAAATAATTAAATATCGTAGATAGTTATATTGAGAAATGCCCAAAATCAGTATTAAAAATCCCAAGAACTTCCGACGAACCTAATTTTATGCGGTAAACGTTAAAACGGGACTGATTTTTATTCGCTGTTGAAATGTTAGAAGACCAAGAATGGTATAATTTTCTATCGAAACGAAGCACTATCGTCTGGGTCTCGAGCCCGTAACTAACCTAAGCTAACCAGCTATCCCTATAAGCGAGGTTGAGGCTAATATACCCGGAGGACTTGTACGTATAGGAGCTCGAAAAGAAGGAGAGTAAAAAAATAAGGATAAAGGAGAAATGGAAGCAGGTAAAAAAAAGGAAGGAAAGAAAAAAAAGCACTCTTCCTTCAGAATCCGCGCTCGTAAAACGACTAGAGGGGGAAAGAGGGTGAACGCGGTGTGACTCGGGAGGTCTAATCGTCGGCGCACGTTTTCAGAAGAATCGTTATTCCCCGCGTTATTCGATGGTCGTGGGTATACCGAATTGCGAGGTGGACCCTGAATTTTTCCGGCCGTTCATAACGCCGACTAATCAGGCCGCAGCTCTCTGCGTGTCCCGGTCGCGGGGCCTAATGACACCTGCGACCGGGTCGCGATGATATACAAGACAGAGGCGCTAACTAACGAAGACCAGTTACACACCGACATCGCGACACAAGGAAGCGACAAGCCCTAATACCCGTCCAGCGGCAGACCGCGAGCCTGGCTAATATACCGCGGTGACGTCACCGTAGAACGGGCCCCGAGCTAGGCTAATGGTGAAGAGGCGCGGGTCCCGCGAGCGGCTCCGGGGCCTGATTACAGGCCCCGAGATCCCCTGTAGACTCTCGCGCGTCGAGGGTATATAACGAAAGACAGGGCGTACCGTGCGCTATAGATTATAGAAAATTTTTCAGTATACCAGCTGTACCGGGTTTCGAAGGAGGTGTTGCAACTCGCGCGTAGCCGGAGCTGCTTCTCACCGCGGATGCTGGGAGACTCGTCCTCCGGGCATTCCTCTTTTCAAAGAAATTTATTGCCAAAGATGGCGTTCCGATTGCCTCTGTTCCGCGCTCGTCTCATCCGGGACTTTCGCATGGCATGGGATCGGAGTCAGACACCTTTTATACTAGTTCCGGTGTTGGAATATGGGTTTAAAACGGGGAGGGCCTTTTTCGCAAATTTCTTGCCATTCCATACGTAACACTTCACCTACAATACACTTATGACGAAGGGCATGTGGATACTAGCTGACATCTTTCGGGAAATGAGGGTGAGATAATAGTTAACTTTTTTTTCGTGTTCTTCGACTCGTTAGGAGAAGTGAAAAAATGTATGAAAAACTAGAATACCACCAGTAACGAATATTTACCTACCTGTTTAAAAAGATCCAATGGTTGGTGGAAACAAGCGATAGCGAAATCTACTAATTAACGTTGAGATCCTGATCTCAGCGTGTGTAATTAGATCATGCATGTATGTATATGTATAGCCGCATCTACTTATGCGCGTTATACGCATAAATTGAATCGTGAAGTGAATGAGGAGGGAAGGGAACGAATTAGGTCGACGTGTAGTTACCGCCTTGCAGCGAGTGATCCGAACGACTACTTAGCCCTGAAGCACCACCGGGTCTTGTCATGTGCCTGAGAAATGGCGAACTACCAGGTACACGATCGAGAGAGGCTAAAGCAACGGGTCATCGACCATATGGTGTTAATCGAAACGTTGTTGCCGCTTGCTGGTGTTAAGCTGCTACGAACAACGTCAAATGGCTGTGTCGCCTCGAGGTATAAATTCAAAATTCAACGAACAATTTTAAAAATACAATTCACACTCGCTGGCTATCTCGGGTCTGTCTGTAATTTGCGGTTCAGATAGATTTGTGTATTGTTATTTCGCTTTGAATACCGGCCAACATTACACGGAGAAACTTTCGGAATTAATGTTTCCTTCATTGCTTATCCATAATTACAATGTACGAATTTACTGGTAATCAAAGCAGAGGTACAAGAAGTTCAAAAATTCAAAGTTCTGGAAGAAGATCATGAAAAATTAGGTACGTATGGACTTTGAAGCGTATTCAAACCGTTAATTGGCGGCTTAAGCTCAGGAATTCAGTCCTTTACACCAATATACAAGTCGGTTCGGTATCGGACCACACCTGTTCACAAATTAGCCACCCAGAATGTCCGACATTAACCTAATTCTACACCTATACTAATTTCACCGTTTGCCTGCGTGTTGGTGCTGTGAAGGACGAAGCCATCGACGCGTTTGTGTTGCGGGTAGCTGACTGGGTGTGTAATAAGCGCTGGTGCAGGGTGTTCGACACTGATCTATGCGCATTTCCGTTCGCGACCCTACACCACGAACCACATCGGTGGGTGAGTGAAATTGTGTTTTGTGGTGACACCCCAAATCCAGCTCAGCCGACTGTGAAACGATTTTATAACTCCGTGAAAAGCTGGCTTTCCAATAGCAAAGTAGTGGAGGGTTGCGGCAATTCGCTTTCAGACTCTTCACGCGTTTCTCACTCTTTTTATATACTTCTGTCTTCTTCATCCTCCATGCAGTTATTATACGGTTCCGCAACCTGCCTTCTTGATTGAATTCTAAGCTCTATTAGAAATCTAGAATGAACAACTTAAAATTTTTCCTGCTCATCGTATACTTACATTGAACTCAATCTAATTCGTCCATCTGTATAATAATTTTCTAATCGCCCCGAACTCGATTTGAATCTACGTATACCACGGTGGAAAAACTGAAGAGAATGAAATTGTTAAAAAAGTAAAATTGAATTTACTAATGAGGTTTCAATCGCGAAAGTTAGTGAAATTATTTCCCCGTGAGCAATTTTTCGCTAATCAAGTACCGACAAAAACAATTAAAACTGGACAAATGACCCGCGCGTGTATTATAATCGCAATAATAAACTTTTGCCCATTAAGTGGAAGCGATGCACCAGCTACTTGTCGAAGGTGAATAAAATTATATACATATCTTGGATTGGTGATTCGGCGGTAGGAAGAAAGAGAGAGTGAGTGAGAGAGAGAGAGAGATGGACGTAAAAGTAGCCACCACGTGTATTGGCGATCCCGCAGGAGACACGGGACCGGTTGCTATTGGCGTATCGAAGAATACGACGAGGGAATTGGGCCCGATCATCATCACCATTATATGGTTTCTTTATTTGGATGCAGCAGCCTTCGAATTACAGGGCGGCATGGGCTACCTTGCTTACTGTTTCATAATACCCGTTCTGCCCCTCGGGATTAATCGGTCGCAACTCCACTTTCGGCCGACCGACGTCGAGGGTTTTGCTTTGACGGAGGCATGGCTGAGAGAGAAGCCAACGAAGGAGGGAGAGAAGAGGTTAAACCCTTGAAGGCGAACGCTTCAAGGTGTTCCGCGCCTTTATCGACCGCTGACAACTGACAATCACCGAATTTAATCCAAATCCTATCCAAGAAATGGACCAGGATTATGGCCTGCATATAATTTTATCTACTGTGGACGTTGGTTCGAATCGCGCGCAGGATAGAGACAACTTATAAAATGAGATTTATTGAGGTAATGAATTTCTGTACTTTGTGCTATTAACAAAAATATATTAGCCTAACGAAGATAAATAAGGATTGAAAATTCCGCAGCATCAGCTTTTGTTTGACACAACAGAAATAGCAAAAACTGATTTTCGAAAGGATAAAACTAACGATCCTGAGATCAGATTCAATCGAGTTTCTAAAGTTGGAAAAATTTTGCACGAATGACAATCCGAACTGTCCAGGTTAGATAACCATGACATTGATTAAATTCACCTATCAGGAATTAAATATACACACACGCGAGTTTCGTGAAAACCCCGAAGTGACAGTCCACGAGGTGTTATTAATCATCCCGTGAGACCTCCTCGTATTAATTATACCGTTAAGTGTCACTCGCAAGCGTAAATCGTGTATACACAGCCGTCATTCGATAAAAGTATAACGTAAATGTAAGCATGCAATGGCAAAGCGATGAAAATTGAACTCACCTTTGCGATAAGCTACTCTCTCAGGTATTTTTCAGGTGGACATCCATTGGTTTCTTCGCGGTGTTAATTCCTGTATCACTCTAAATTGTCAAGTTAGACCATATGCTAGGGCTCGGAAATTACTGTAATTACATGTTGTAATTATCCCGTCTAAAGACTGTTTCGTGTCGCGGATAAGTGACACATGACTTGTAAGTTTGACTACGGTAATAACCAGTCCGATCGTTAATGTTATGCAAGCAACGATACGCGCAGTACCCAGACCTATGTGAGTGCAAATTCATTCAGTATGTATCGACTGAATCATGCGTCCATTAATGTTACAAACAAACATGCCTAACAACCAACGAATGTCACGAATGTAGAACAGACGTTTCCGGATTAGATAGCTCAGAAGTGTAGTCGGTAGAAGCACTGCGATTTAAATTGGAAAGCATCGAATGCGTTCGGCACTTTTCTCACTACTTTTTGTACACGTCCGAAAAAAATCGCACTTCTCAAGAAAGAACAATATATTTCAACAGAGAAACAAGAATCTCAGAGAGGTTTAAAATTGTTTAGTATCAAAAGCCCGGACGCGTCTTTCCCGACGACTGGGACAGCGGATGGGCAAAGAGAGGGTGTGAAACTGCGTTAGCTCGTTGTTATGTTTGGGTATGACGATACCCAGACTTCACGCGAATGGACTCTATACAGAAAGGAGTTCATCTTTAGTTAATAAATTATGTCGTTGAGTAAGCATCCCGGTATAGGGAACGACTTCAAAAAGATGTTTCCACGAATCGGTAACCCGTTATAGGTTATATTATGTTATATTACAAGTATACGTGCGTCGTCGTTACTGCATACACTGTGAAAATTGTCCATCGTAATCCAACGCGCGATACTCGAATTTTACAGTACTTTACGTGGATACTTTTCACGTTATACTAATGAATTCACGTCAAGTAAATAGCTTGTTACAGAAGATGACACTTTTCCAGATACATGTTACGCTTGTCAGATTATAATTAAGGAAGAATTTCACATTTTCGCTATAATTCTTCTCGGCTAATTGAACATCGGATAAAATTGATCCGGAGACGTTAAACCAGTTTAACACCGTAACTAAATTCTTTTTCGCCTCATTTTCATTAAGAGACTCGCTAAATAACAGGAAAAGAGTTATCTTGCTGGTCTGTCAAGTAATGGTAAATTTTTCCGCCTAAAAAAAAATATTTGCAGGCATAACATATTCCAGGAAAACGCATAACCAACGTGAAAGATCCAGCGTTCATTCGCGTAATACAATTTGCAGAGTGGCTAGCGGCTTAACTCGAGCATAATAGGCGCGATTAATCAATGCATGCTTGGCACGGCCTACACGATTGCTCCAGTAATTAACGACGGCAACGAGATCAGGGCTTAACGAATGATTATCAAGATAGACTTGTCTAGTTCACGTAGCGTTATCTCATCTTCAACAACGCGAGTTTAAGTAGGTAAGATTGAAAGATGTGTGTATGCGTGTGTGTGTAATTATTGATTAAACATACGTTCGTACACACCGGTAATTTAAAAAATGCGAAGGTATGTTATAAAAATACGTATCATTGCGCAGAAAAAAATAATACTTCAACGACGAATTTATCATTAAATTTTTAAGCATATATTTTATTTATACTATTATATGTATATATGTATATATATATGCTAAATTTATTTACATATCTCCTTCGTTTATAGATAAATATAGACAGACGCGTCGATTCGATCATATAATTCATTATTAATTTATTCCCCAGTTATTATAATTCGGCTTGCACGTTAAAAGAAGAGAAAAAAAAAGAAGCAAAATAAAAATTGAAAAATGAAGCAAGTAATAATAATAACACGTGTAAAAGAAAAGTAACATTTCTACTGGTAAAATATCAACGTATATTGCAAAGTCCCATCTTTTCACATTATAGGTCTAGGTATACACATTATTAATAACTGTATCGATCGACTGATAATTTAATAGGTATGTATATTATATAATATATATATATAATAATCAATATAGATACGGTAATAAGAATTATTATATTTATCTAACGGCAATTTTCATCTAACAAAAAAAAAAATATATATATATATAATATTTACAAATTATTTACAAATCAGAGCTTCACGGTAGCTCATAAGTTAAGATATTATATATATACTGTTAATCATAATAATAATAATAATAATTTAATCTTCCAAACGAGGAACTTTCCTCATTCTTATATTCTCCCTCGTATTAATCGTACTTCTTCTGTTGTCTTTTTTTTTTTTTTTTTTTCTTTTTTACTTATTTTCTTTTAATAAATTATACATTATGATACAATTTCCTGCTCTTCAACATCCTGCACGTATGCTTCACGCAAAATTGCATGCTGTCTGCGTCACTTTCGACGGGTAGCTATGCTGATTCCAGCGTGTATCTATTATACAGGGGATCGCGCAAGCTCTATCATATTTCATATTACCAATGCCACAGTTCCTGTTTCCGCAATGCAATTGCGTCTTAAGTTATTATTTATCGCTCTGCATGCCGCGTGTTGCGCAATATTTACACACACTATCAGCTCTCGTCTGCGGACACTCGCGGACATTACGACTGTACACATTACACACATATAATATCTATATGTTATAATTCAAAATACTTTTAGTGATACAGGTTACAATGGTCTGACAAAAATTAAAACCGAAATCAGAACTGCGTTCAAAGTAATGCACCCAGCTTCCGCTGTAAGGCCGCTTCTCCTTGTCGACCGGACTTCAGTCGCTTCCCCTACAGCCCCGCGATCGGCCTTATAACGGGAATCGCCCGTAGAGCCGCTGATCATCGGCTTAAAGCCGTTTAATATCTGTTTCAAATACCATCGCGACGTTATGCGGGAAATTTACAACTTCTTAAGACTTGTCGTCCATCGAGTTTGGCAGCGGCCTCTTCTTCAGGATACCCAAGTCTTGGACGTTTTCTAAGAATGTCTTGTGATGCTGGGCGACCAGGAGCGGGTTCACCGTTTGCACGTCCTTCTTGAGTTCCTCCATATCGCGCTTAAGCTTTGCCCTTCTGTTCTGGAACCAGGTGATCACCTGAGCATTGCTGAGACCGAGCTGAGCCGCGATCTCGTCTCTGTCGGCTGGGCTCAAGTACTTCTGGTACAAAAATCTCTTCTCCAATTCGAATATCTGCTGATTCGTGAACGCGGTTCGAGACTTTCGTTTCTTTTTAGGCTGCTGACGGTTGTTGAACAGGTTCAAGTGATTCGCTTGCTCTGCAACGTAAAAGAAAGACAAAAATTAATCATAACGCAATTATTTCGTTATTTGAGAGAATATTTCTTTTCTTTTTTTTTTTTCTTTGAATAACTCTGGCTACTCGCAGCATCATTACTGCAAAAATAACAAAACTAAGAATCGATTCAGCCGAGGTCACACTCGCCGAAATTACATCTGACGGACGTATTGCGGCTTTCGATTTAAGACTCTGTTCCGCACAAAGTCGTAGTTGCATTTCCGTAAATTTGTCTGCACGACTGGTTCGCCAGTCGGCATCAGCTTCATTGCGAAATACTGCAGACGAGGCGGCGGTAAATCCGCGAGCATCAAACGAATTAAGAGTCTCTCGCCGGAGACTCCGAAGAGTCGACCGCAGAAACTAATATCTCCTCGCCTCTGACCGGCCGGGCCGTAGGAATCGTCCGCCTGTTTGTCCGTTCGTTTCTACTTTAGTTTCTCGGTTCGTGTTTCTCCTTTATATACAAGTATAAATATAAGTATATATATATGCACACTTCTTTCGTATAGATTTTCTAATAGATGCGGCGAAACGGCAGCCGTGGTCTAAAACGACGCGGAATTTTGGCTCAAAGATTATTCTCTTCGTGAATATATAGCCTATAAAATATATGGATATTTTATAATTGACATGGTTGTGCCGGAAATTGGCGAATTCCAATTTAAGGCGATAATTCTCTGGTACATTCCGTTCATTTTTCGTTTCTTAACTAACTAAGATACAAATTGCGGTCCTAAAAAAATTAAAGGAAAATAAAGGTCAATACATTTCCGCGAATAGAAATTGCAGAAAATCTGATTTTTAATATATATTTGCACTCGGATTTTCTTCCAAATGATCAAATATTCAAATTTAAAATTTTTTTCAACGTGTTAGTTTGCTTTGCTTGTAGGGAATAGTTGGCGAAGAAACGTATTTCACTCGTTTTCACGGAGTTTATAAGCTATACGTTACAATTTCAGACTCTATACACAGTTGAAAATTTTCATTTGGATTTCGTCTATAAATTACAAGATAAATCTGATTCCAGACTCATACTATCACTCCAATGAAAAAAATTTGCAAAAATTAGTGCGAATTTTGCACAACTACGTATCGCCTCGATTCGACTCGAGAAAATTTCGAATATTGCACCAGAACTTTTGAAATTCGAGATAAAAACGGCTACAAATATTGAAAAGTTTAATCACGGTACATTATTTACGCGAGCTTCTTACACGTCAAATTACAGATAAAGGAGCAACGATATCGAATATTTGAGCTGATATACATACGCGGCTTCCACAATGCCTAAGTGATCGAAATTGTTCTTATAAGCAGCCGGGATTAATCGATGGGAGGGTGGTAATTGGATTTTGAAGAGGAAGACCGAAACGACCTCGTGAGACTTTGTTCTCGCTTTTTCCTCGATTTGGCAAACGATTGCATCGATAACGTCGAGATTTAAAAAGAAGAGGGCGTCTCTACCAAGGCGATCGCGACGTATGCGGTATTCCATCATACGAGAGGTTAGCTGACCGAGTCGATGCAACTTTTAAATCGGAATGTACTGCGGCTGCGCAGGTGTGACCGATGCGGTGCCCTTTGATGTACGTGATGTCGGCACTACTTTGTCCGCAGCGTTACGAGAATCGAGCCCCGTTGTTAGCGCTCCGGCGTTTATCTCGAAAAGCGTCAAACGGGCGCGAAAACATGTCCGAACCTTTTAGCGAGATTAAAATTCGCCCCTTAATCTCCCACCAACCGGATAAAAATCGGTCAACCCGTTACGGAGATATGCGGAGCCCAAAATGTTCGGATTGACTCTCTTAGCTCTCTCTCTCGGATCTCGAGATCAGAGGTCTGGAACGAATTTGTAATACGACTTTTATGGAGAAATTCTTTCGGCGTTGGCCGAGATGTGTGCGCATCTGATTTGTGGCTTGCGGCTGTCTCGGACGCGGGATTCGTTTTTTCTTCCCTCCCCCTCCGCCACCTTTTTTCACGGATTTTGCGATCCCTCGCAGTTCCTTTTTGCTTTACGTTTATTTATTATCATTTTTTTTCTTTTTTTTTTTTTTTGTCTCAGTTTCTTATCTCGTGCAAAATCATACCTATCACTAACGCTTTTCTTTCCGGTACCGTAAAATCTAACTTAAACCTCTGTGAGCAGTGCATTTTATGTTTTGAAAAAATATGAAACCCGTTTAAATTTTCATATTCTTATACGCCTTTGCAATTCGGAATATATTTGACTGATCCATAAAGACGTATTCTCGTCCAACCTGATGTCTGAAAGGTGAAAACAGGAAAAAGGAAAGAGAAAAACAAAATACGAACACATCACCTGCCATCTTTCCCAGGTAATTTTCAAGTTACGAGTGCAACTCCTAGGCAGTTAACCTCTTTCCGTCGTGCGGTGAGAATCAATGCGCTACGCAACGAGAGCGGAGGCGTGTATGCATATATCTACACATGCATGGATGCATGCACATGCACGTATGTATATATATACATATAACTATGTAGCGTGCACCGCGTTCAGGGTGGGGTGTACGTTTGCACGGAGGATGTAAGAAGAGAGGGCGAAGAGGAAAAGCTGGAACGCGGGGTAATAAGGTGACGGTGTCAGCCATCTTGGTTCCGCTCGGACAATGCCCGCTCGAGGAGAACGGAAACGGGCAAAGCGCGGGTAAAAGGCGCGACGATCTTGAAACGATCTTTAAAACGTTAATAGATTATTTGGTAACAGTTTCTTGTTAACCGAATTTTACGGTCAAACAGTAAATACCTGTGTGTACATACAATACATGTACCTATATAATATGTATGTACGTATAGAATCTCACACACATTGAAACACAGGTCTCCACACAAATCTATCACGTCGCCGTTTCATGCAATTGAAAACGCTCCCCGCGAAAAAAAAAAAGCTCTGCAATCCAATTGACGATCCTGTACTATTAATTGACCGCAGGCTTGTCGTAGGCTTCCCTTACATTCGTACAATACGAGTATATTAGTAAGAAACGTGAAACGAAATTTGAGCTAAGTTTTTATTTTGTAAAAGAAATTTTTGCCTACGGATTGAATTGAGGCACATTATAGATACAGGACATTCAGGAATCTAATAAGTAATATTCAATTTCACACGTCACACATTCGACAGATTACTTACAATTTTTTCGTCAATATCGTAATAACAACGTAGTAAATCAGTATATTTCTGTGAGTTTTGAAACCGCATCATCTGCAGGAGCACCGAAACGAATTTTCTAACAAGTCATTTAGCCACAGAGAGAAGCCACAACGACAGACCGCGTCGCGTATATTAAACACGGGAAAGAAATTTGAAAAATTTTGTAAAATCAGCGGGTGGAAGAAAAAAAGAACGGAGGAGCAGGGGGGGGGGGGAGGGGATGCAAAAAAAATTTGAAGGCAAAGCGAAGACCCGGCAATTTTGAACGCGCTCAACCGTAGAGAGAGTCGACAGTCATTTGTCTTCCCTCGACCCAGCAGCAAAGCTCGGGCCCAAGACTGGCCCTCGGGTCTTTGGCCACATGTCAACGATATATTTTCTGCCAGCCTACAAATCGTTTAGTGGGTAATTTTGAAATTGGAACACTTATTTAGACGTTTAGACGCGAGGGGATATATCCGAGAGCGAACCGAGGTTCAAAAAGATTTACGGCATCTCGAATACCGCTTATATAGCTATATACTCAGCTGCAACCGCTTTATATATGTATATATATATA
This sequence comes from Diprion similis, assembly GCF_021155765.1. Lineage (NCBI taxonomy): Eukaryota > Metazoa > Arthropoda > Insecta > Hymenoptera > Diprionidae > Diprion > Diprion similis. The sequence continues at coordinate 4,808,572 of NC_060106.1, forward strand.
TATATATATATATACATACGTCACTAAACTTGATTCGCTCATTCAAGCAATTATGCACGTTCCGGTAATTTCGGTCATCTCGGACCACGCTTGAAATTATAATTCGCAAAAAACCAATTAGAAGAAATGTTGAGGAAAAAAAAGAATTCACGACAAATTAGTGCGCTCATTTTGTTTCTTTTTCCGTCTGTGATTAGCCTGGTTAATCGTTGGTCAATTCTTTAATCGTCATTGCAGATGTCGAAGCGAGATTTTTGGAGAAGAGAGGATCCTGCAGCAAAATGACCAGAGAAAAAGGTAGAGAAAAAGAAAAAACATCCGACTAGTCAACGCCGTAATTGTACAAGCGATTAGCGAAAGGCGTTGAGTCGACAGATTGACGGACGACCGGATAATTGTTCACGTCTCTACTGCAGGGGATATAGCCAAGTGTTTTCCTCCCACTAAAATCCTTGTAATATTGCGGTGATTTTTACTTCACTCGAAAATTGAACTTAATAGTTGTCCGTTTACGCAGGGAAAAAAAACGAGAACACTTTTTGTCGTTGCGGAAAAAAATCGTACAAAACAGTAGATACACACGTTATACAGGGATAAAATTTTTGAACATTAATTATTATCCTACGATTAATGTAAAAAGTGTTATCGTGAGTTATTCACAGCGCCATTGACAGTAGAGTGAGAAAAAGTTAGACGAATTTAAATGTTAGGTGAATTGTAAATACGACCAAGATTTTAATCTTAATTATTCATACGTTTGCACTGTAATTACGAGAAAACATTGCCATTCCACGAGTGTGTCTATATTTTTGTTTTACATTGTTTCGTTCTCTTTTCAATTAAAGGTTAGGTTAGCTGAAATAAAGTAACGTAGCGAATTGAAAAAGGAAAAAGCCGCATTTTATGAATTTCGGAGATGGTTTCAAACAAAGGCGGAGGAAAAGTCTTGGCAAGATTGAAAGCACAAAAAGCTGAAAAGAAAACAGACGTAACGACTGAACAAGAGTGACATAAAAAGGTGCGATGCTCGTTTGTTTCTCGTTCAAAAAGCCCATTGGCAACTTTTTCTTTTTCTTGTCGTGTGGTTTTTTACACCCGCGTTAGTGCGCCCGGGGTTATTTATTCGTTGCCGTCACTGGTCTGTCAGAATTATCAATTAAGCAAGCCTGCAACCGGGCGGCCGTGTTGGGTTTATTAACATAATAGGTCAAAACAGTGCGATATTATTCCAGCATGAGCACATTACGTGTACGTGTGAGTGAAATTTCTCCTTCCTCGATCTTATCTAGGATCGACAGAGACAAAAAACGGCTGTCAAATTAATTCGGCAGTACCTACGGACAGGAAATAGATTCAGCCGCCATTTTGTGTGAGATTTGTCTTCATTAGGGTTTCCTGCGGCGCCTCTAATGCGCCACCTGGCGCTCGTGCCAACTTACCAGGGAAAGGTGTTAACCGGCTGCAGCAAGATTCGGGCATCATGGGACGTTCTTACGATTCTTCCCTCTTTTGAAACGATTTTCATGATTATACGTCCGGGTTGTACGGGTGGTCCGACACCTTCGATCAAAGCGTCCGATGCGAGGAACCGGTTGGAAATCGCTACCATTCCATCCACTACGCGTCGAGGGAAAGTTCGCTCGTTTTCTCATACGCAGATCCATTCATTCATTTTTGCACATCAGTGCTGACGATTGCGAAGACCCCAACATAGCTCGTGAATGGATTAATCGATATGCATGTAGGTAGTACGTGTGTGTACAGCTTACGCTCTGCACTCGACGTCGTTTTTTAGATCGCAACACCACCGAGAATTCTTCGAGTCGTTGAGCTCTTACGGATTCGCGCTTCGCTAGCTATTAGAGGACTTTATCGTGACACAACTTGATCAATTCACATACTGTATCAAGATGTAAAACCTGTCGCTTGAAAGTGGCGAATGGAGCAGATTGATTCTGAAATAAGTCTTAACGATTAACGCTCTCTTGCACCAAGTCTGATCGGCGATGAAAATTAACCGCGTTGCGTTTGTTTTCGAGAAACTGCTACTTTTAGTTAATAAATTCAAGTGATTTGCGAGGATTAGTTTCAAGTAAAGATGTATTCGGAATATAGTTTGGTCAGTCAATTCATCTTTGGAATCTTCCCATCAGATTTTCGGAACAAAGCTGAACGAACTTTGGCTCGAGGTAAATAGACCGATTAAATCTAGAGCCGGGGGTCCTAAGACCCGGTTGGAACTCGCAGCTCAAGTAAAACTCTGGAATCGAAGCACGTACGTTCCGAGTTGATCCGACGGCCCGCGTGAATAATCGGGATGTCCAACAACGAGAGTCGTTATCGGATCCATGGGAGATGGACAATGGCTTTTTATAAGACGATGTCTGCGATACGGTGTGTAAAACACGTGAAGACGTTGAAAATAAAGTTCCGATTTCAACGTACCTATAAGCGGCGTATCTATTTTTAACATAAATTTTTACCGCAGCGACTAAACTAATTTACGATCCTAAAATTTATCTGCGGTCTGGTGAACCGTGGTCCCCGTCGAGAAGCTGAAAGGACGAATAGTCCTGGTCCAGGACAGCTGAGTATCGGGTGCCAAGCCACGTGCGGAACCGCGACAAATAAATGCCTCGAACAATGCGATCGGCACAAAGGTGACTACAGCCAGAGCATTCTCAGAGTAAAAGAAATCGCCTCGTCGGCTAGTCCGAGAACATATTAATTCCCATTTACGAGAACAGGATGTGCGGGCGTCTCGGCTCGTCCGCACCTCGTCCGCATCGCAGGAACCGCGTCCCAAACCGCAGCCCGCAGGAACGCCTGGAGCGTCGTCGCGACGAGTGACGGGACGTCGTCTCCCGGTCATTAGTCAGCTCGTCGTCACTTCTGCAATTAGAAGCTCACAACCGACGGTCATGTTTCCCTGTAGGTCCGGAATTTTCCTCCGCGGGAAAATTACGCAGGGAATTACGGGACGCGATTCCCTCGGGATCATCAGAGAGCTTTGCTCTAGGTTTCCCTTCGAGATTCGTGAGCACCGAAGGAGTTCCTGGAAGTTGAAGTTCGAGTCAGGAAGTTTCGCGGGCTGCGCAGAGAGAGAGGGAGGGAGGGAGTGAGAGTGGAGAAGGGCAGCAAAGATCGAGGGAGAAACCTTCTCGTCCTTATTTTCTTCTGCCTTTCTTTGTTAGTGTCGAACCTTCCAGGTATATAGATGAACTGCAAACAGCAGCTCAGCGCACCCCGTTCAATTTCCCTTAAGCGTTTTTCTAATGATTACAATAATTACAGGCACGTGCAAGAGGATGAGAGGCGAGGACCCCCTTAAGATTATTATTGAAGGCGAAGAGCAAAGGACGCTGGGACGTCGGAAATAGACGCTTAAGTGACGCAAGGAACGCCGAGAGACTCGCGGAGACAGAGAATTAGAGAGAGACAGAGATAGCTGGGAGGCTGCAGCTATCCCGGTGGTGGTGGTGGTGGTGGCTCTTCTCGGCAAGCAAATCGGGGCTAATAGGATCACAGGAACGTTGCAAACGGCCCATGATACCGCTCCGGCTTAAGCGGCTGCAGTCTGCCCCGGAAAAAGAGGAGAAAATAAATAAACAGAAAATACTGCACGGTGGCAAAAGGGGAATCTCCATTCCATTAGAAAGACTCGCGTGTACGTGCGGCGTCCATCTGCATGAAGATCTGGGCCCACCGTGCAGGGAACTGCTGCTTCGGGGAAACCGGAGGCTAATTCAAACCCGTGTGAAAAAACTTCGGATTATAATGACGTGATTCGTCTCGATTCTGGTTTATATACTGTTATACATACTCTTCACCGATCGAAATTTCGTCCAGTCGAAGTAGGAATGCGTAAAATATGTTTTTGCCGTACGGATGCGTAAAATAGGATTTTACGTACCGTTTTGCGGGTGTAAAATACCGTTTTACGCACTGGTATGTGTAAAATAAAAAAGCACCTAGATTCCCCAAATTGTTGTTCCCCGCAGTCATATGATAGTTGAGATTGGATTGATTCTGCGAATTGTCAGTGTAATTCATAAGAGTTGGGCAACGCCTCTTTGTTTACTATTTGCCGAACTCGGACGTCCCCGAATTGTCTCACTCTCATACGGAGCTCTCATTCTGTTATTCGTAATCCAGGAGTATGAGAGTACAAGTTTGTATACGCACATTAGTCGTCAGTCAGAAGCTCAAGAGTGAACACGCGTGTGCTGTGAAATTTGGATTTGAGTTTTTTTTTTTCATACTCTACCGTGGACAGTGATCTTTGTGATGAAGAATTCTTACCACAAGAGTCAACCGCTGGTAAATATAAATAATATAGTATTGTTGTTTTATTTAATTATTGGCTCAGCCCCCCCCCCTCCCCCCCCGGCGGGTTTTCGACCCCTTCACCACCACCAGAGCAATTCAATTTTCGTACAATGTTTTCTAAGTTTACGGCTTATACGGCGAAAAACATTGTTTGTATCACGTGCGTAACGATTTACACCATCGTGCGATCTCGCTAAGCACTCGGGGCGTAAAACCGTGTTTTACACACTGGATACGAAAGGTACTATATCGAGTAAGTTTAAAGTTTTTACAACGTCGTTGAAAGTGACGGCAAAGATTTTTTAACCCTTATGCTGCATACCTTTTGTGCGTAACACTGGTGTCACAACGAGGTCACGGAGGCTTTACACAAACACCATTGCGCAGAAAGGGAGATATCGATTTTAATGACTTGAAAAAAATTCTGGAATACTCTGTTACTATTATTTTCAAAGTACATTAGTCAGCGATGCTAAAATAAGATTTTGAATATGAAGAAAAAAATATAACTCAAATAATCAATGACAAAAACGAATGAATTAACGATATTCACGATATTTCATTATTCATCTTGCATCAAATCAATTTATTTTGGACGTTTTTCACATTGAATATACGGTGAACATGTAGTTGGGTCATTATGGCTCTGGTGTGCAGCGTAAGGGTTAAGAAAAATTCTCGTTGACTTATTTTGATGAATAACGAGTTGATCTGGAAGTTTCATGAATTTTAGAGGATTCGTTTGAGAAAAGCGTCAATTCTAAGCTCCTTCATAAAAATTATTTACGCAGTATTCTGAAAGTTTCGGTAACCTCAACACAAGTTCCTTGAATTGTTTGAAATTCTCACCGATATTTGTTGCAATTTCTTCGAGATATTTATAACCATTTGTTTCTCCAGCCCATTAATTGAATTGATCATCTCAATGAAAAAATATCAACTAGATGGTTAGAGACTTCTATAAAATATACAATCTCATGCATCACGTTAAGAATTTCTGTTCAACATTGAAATAAACAATGAATTACGAAAGTCGGAGATAAACAATTCAACACCTAAGACCATTTAAAAAATTAATCCATTCTTCAAATCCAAGTCCTTTCTATCCAACGATGCTCTAAATTACTGTCTACGCATATATGACTGTAATCTGATATTTACAACGGTGATAAATGAACGCGGTTTCTGTTATCCAACACGCAAATATATAGATACCGACAGCCATTTTCAGTCCGGAACAACAATTCGGGAGCGGACACGGAGTAATTAATCTTTCGTACTTTGAGGGACTAATTACCTCAGGCTAGCTAATCGAAGGATGAAGACAACGGCGTTGTAATACCGTGGGAAACAAGAGGGAGAAGGATGGAATAACAGGGAAGTGAAATGAGGAAGATTGAGACACGGGGGCGGGGAATGGGAAAGAGAAAGAGTAAAGTGCCGTGGTGGGGATGAGTGGGTGGGTTTTGTTACGTTGCTAATGACACACGTAGAAATAATTTTCAGCCCACATCCTGTGCTTCCTCCCCCGCCTTCGTCACCCTCCAGAACCAACACTTAACAGCACAGAGCTGCGGTGTAAAATTCGGCACACAGTCAGGGACGTTGTCTGTACGTGTAACAAATCGAGAACAACAAAAACATACCTACATATATATATATATTGATACATATATGTGTGCATGTGTACGTACCTAATGCCTACAATCGGTCGGATTCGATTCGGTAAAATTAATTTGTTCGGGTTGCTCGAAGCGCGGGGTGTTTTGTAGTCATCGACGCTTCTTGCCCAGCGAACCAGTAACAATTTTCGGGAAACGCTACGCGTCACGTGACAGAAAATAAATAACAAATAGGTGCATGCGCGCACCGGTCCTACAAAATAATAGAGCCTATCGCACCACGGCGTTCTCCCTAATTTTATGGGGCCTCAGGGGTGCGACAGCCTCGTGTCTCACACATGGGACACCTTAGGCTCTTTTCTACACACACACACATTCCCAGTGGATGAAATCGTGCCCCGTGCCGGAGCCTCGACTTGTGTTATGGTGTCCGTGTCTGCATGATTCCTGCAGGCTCGGAGGGCAGGGCGAAATGTCTGTCCATGGTGACATATTAATTACACGAAACAGTCGACCCAGAAAATTGATACTCTTGAATCGATCCCGTTCACTGCACCTGTCACCTACGAATGCAGGTTTTTCCGTTTTATTTCCTCCTGAATAGAACCATCTTTTGGCACGGTAAGTCTGTTCTTGTACTCTGATTGATGCATGTTTTTAAAACCGCCCCATAAGTGGCTCGAGATATCCGTAAATGAAATTTAAAGAATATTGTAGCAATAAATTAGCAACTTTGGGAGGAATTAACGATCACGTGTAAAGAAATAGATCGATTTCTGTAGATGGAATAATTTTTCTCATGTACAGAGCGCGTTACATCCCAGCCTTTGTTCGGACCAACAAAAAAAAAAAAAAAAGAAGGAAAGATAAAACGGATGCGTCCGTCATTCGTTGTGATTGAAAAAATTACGTTTCACAAAAAATGATTCAATTTTTCAAATTTAACTGATATCTAGCGGCTGCTTTGATTGAAATGCGTTAAGCGGTAGAATTTTACTCTATATGCTCACGCGCAGTGTATATTGTATAACAGACGAAGCTGTTAATTGAGAGGTTTAAATCTGGTCTTGAGCATTTTTAGTTTTCCGAACGAAACAGCAGCCAGTCTGGACCGCTCGCGCCGCATCTCGACATCCGAAGAGTTTTCAGTGTGTATGTGTTATGGGTGTTCCTAAATAATACTGAAACCGGTCTCCTCTCCCCATGCGGGCGGCGTGCGCGCGTTCTTGGAGCAATTATATCTCTCATCGTCAGGCATTTGTCTCCGTGTTCCCAAAATTAAAACGCGGAGACAGCTGAACCCGGGCTTTATAAGCTTCATGCATCGTGTACTGGGCGCAAGGTACCTACAAGGGTTGCATGGGGCACCTTACCGCGGTAATTTGCTGTCAAATGTCAAGTATCATACTCTGCGTCACTGGAGCGTGTAATAACTCTATCCGTGAAATTCACATCGCGTATATGAAAACGGTTTGAAGAACGTTATTATCGTTGGAAATAACTCTTTCGCGAGAAACGGTAAATTTCTTATTTACAACGAATTCACGTTTTTCGAGCTGTTAACGGTTTGTTATAAAATTCTAATAACGATATAAACTCCACGATATATGCACGCGAACTCTTCCATATTTACAATCGTACAATTATACGATTATAACAGTAGCCACATATATATATATATATATATATACATATTTATTGTTTCTTCATTACGAATAGAATTTATTTTCTCAAATCGATATTTCATCGTTTGATTTCGAAACGCAGCGCGCGAATGAAAGATTCTAAAACCAATATCCAAGCATGAAAGTGTGTAAATTTGATCACGACTAAATGTCACATCAGTTTTCGATATGATTCTTAGAGTTCATCGCTGATCTTGACTAACTAAATGATTATGTTGTCAAGAGCGTGGCGCAGGATCCTCGAAGTGTTCCAAGATCCGTGAAAAGGGAGAAAATATAAGAATGGAAGGAAAAGACTGGCTCAACTTCGATCGGCCGGTTTTGGGTATGGCCGAAAAAATTTAGGGAACCATTCAGACTTAGGAGGCCAACGTTCATTGAAGAAGAAAGAACATGAGAAGAAGAAGTAGAAAAAAAAAAAAAAAAAGAGAACGAAGTCGATCGGCGCTCAAGTTTTTAATTTCCTGTTCGATTGTACTCGATTATATCCTTTTTCTCGGATCGTCTGCATCGTTTCGATTTGCTTTAACGGCCGTTTAACGCCGTTGATACCTTCCCAGTTCCCCCGATCCACAGAAGCGGCAAAATTAGCCGCAGCACGATCCTCCACAGTGACTATGGGGAAAACTGCCGAAGGGGATTTCGAAACGTCTTATACATGAAGCCAATTCAATTACTGCCTATCAACAAAGAAAGTTTTAAACTCTGTGTCGAATCTGATTGACCGGTACCTTATGCTCCTATACATTATATATACACGTAATCGCAGGTCTTCCACTGATCCCGACACACTTTCGTACCCAGATGTTAAAGGTACATCCTTGTATCGTCTGATAGGCGATTTCTTCACATCTCGGTTGTTACCACTGTTGTATTTAGCGGAGAGAAACTGATCTCTAATTCTTTTCAATCATCTTTGCATTTGTTCAATTTATACGGACAACCAATTATTTTCTACATATGGTGTTTAACGGGTTTTATTGTTGACACCTTGTTCAAGGAGCTCAAACTGATATCGGTAACTGACTAAAGTTATACAAAGGCAGAGAAAATTCTGGAACGTCTATAGAAGTGGAAAGAAGCGTGTCAGAATGGCGAAAAGACCTCGTGGAATACGCAGCATGCACGAATACCATGGACAGGAATAAAACGCGAACATACAACGAGTAGTACGTACTTTTATTGACTCACCGACCAACTATGAAGGCTTGAAGTTACAAACGACATAATTGATACTTGTCGCCGCGAGGTTCCCGCGTATTACTAATAAGCGTATTCATATATACGATCAGTCGTGTCAAATTATTCTGCAAGATACCGCTTCGTGCATGGGGAAATCTATAACAACTGTACGAGCAGCGGCCTTGTAAATTACGGAAATTTTTCGATTCGGATTCATACTTTTCGGAACAGCAATTACAGCGAGAGTATGTAGTACATCAGAAATTATGAATAATATACGTAACAGGCGATCGGATCGTGAACAAAACCGCGTCTAATGCAAACTTATTAATCGATAAACAAATTGGCTGGTATATCGAGGTATTATTTGAACGGTGTCTGAACTAAATACCTTGCACTAATATTCAAATTCGTTCTACGTATAAAATCGATGCCCAATTTTGCATAATAATTCAGCATTCAGAATTATGTGCTTAGAACGACCGGTAGAGTTAGTTTTCTAAGTGAGGTTTTCAACTGAGTTATAGCAAAGAGAACTGGAATATTACAGCGAAGCAGTTTCACCTTTCACGGTTTTTGAAGATTTCAAACTAACTGTGCTTCGACTTCGATTTAGAACGATCCTTCCGCAACTTTTCGCCATACCTGGATCACCCCGTATGGGTCGGATGGTGTTTAATCGTAAGCTGTCCGCGGTCCCCTGCGCGGTGATCCCGGGGGGTAAAAAGCCAGCTGTACCAACAGGCATTAGTTAAATGAAATTGTGATTTCGTTTACATTTCCGGTCCGTGACGCGGCGACAAAGGACGCGATCACTACCGATCTCGACGATCCTTTATCGCCGGTTAGTTCCTGTAACTTTACGCTTCTGCGCCTGTCACCCCGTTGCGTTAAATAATATATACACACACGATCTGCAGCACTTACACAACTAAGCCTAAAGTGATTTTCGCCAAAGCCGTTGAGGCCAACTCGTTTTCCTCCATTCTTTAACCCCCGGTATAAAACTAGGAGCTGATCGGTTTCAGCGATGTTCTTTTCTCTCTTCTCCCCCTTGGCACTGCTTATGGGGTGTAGATGTGAGGAGGAGGACTGGAGTCTCCGTGTGTAGAAAGTATATCCGTAAAATAGAGAAAAATTGAAATCGCGTTGCTGTAGCAAAAGTTCTACGTTTAAAAGAAATCGCCGATCGGTTTGAACCCTGATTGCTTGTTGGCGCCATTCTGGTGACATGTTGAAACTATTTCAGTTGAAAACCCATATGAGATACTTCTTCTTACTGGGGTTTCCATTGGGTCTTCTACATGGGAATGTACGGTGATTGTAGTGAGAGATGCGATGCCCATTAGTAGGCATAATATGGTCGTTCGGAATATGGTCGTTCGGACGCCTCGCTGGGCCCGGGATCAACCGGCGGTTCGCATCGGTTCCAAAACCTTTGATCTTAAAATGGCGCATTATCTGACGAGGCTACTTACGCTCTTGAAAAATTTGATACCAGTCCGCGATGCAATTAGCTGCGGTAAAGAGGCGGCGCTGTGCCGTGCCGTGTCGTGTCGTGTCGTGCCGTGCAGCCGTGCACCAGCCGTGCAGCAACGAGAGGCCGAAACCGGGAATGCGACAAAGGAGAAGACGGAGGATAATCGGGAGGAGGAGGAAACAAGAAGTAGCCAGAGGTGTACAACGATCGGGATGATGGTAACACCGACCAATGCCAATCAGCTGCGTGGTTTCAATACGCACGCGGACACGTGCGTGTACCTGCATCGCATTTATTTTCGTTTCACACTTTCCTTTTTATCTCGCACGATGCGACTTATTGTGCATCTGAGAAAGCAGCGAAATTTCACGTCAAGATTCGGCAAAATGTTATACGCGATATACCTAAAGTGACCAGCCTTTGGCAAAGAATCAACGAAAATTTCACATCTTATTTTTTATTTTATAAAATTGCACCTCATTATTCTCGCCATTATATACCAGCTGGGTTGAAAATCCAAGAAAATAAAGCAACGGAGACAGCTAAATCCAAGTTGCAGTTTTCGAGTAAATGTTTACTGAAATTCATGACGTTTCTCATTTTTACTAACGCGTTTGTCAACATCAATTAAATATATTGAATTATCATTAAGTTAATAAGAAATATCTTGAAAATTGAAGATTTATTTGCCTCCGAAACTCAATTTTTCCAGATCTTACCACTGCAAACGTATCGACTACCGAACCTTTACGCAGACGATTATTATTCGTCGTAAAATTGGAACGATTATGATATGATTTCATTCGATATACGTAACGTAATATAAAAAGGAGGGCATGCAGGCGTTCGGAACGCGGGTTTTAATTCCTTGGCTCAGAGCCACGATATTTCGTTTTATGTTTTATGTTTTACGTAAGCCTCGTTCACCGCAGCCCTGTCATCGATCTAATCCCGGCATAAAGAGGCCATTAACTAAATGACCAGCCAACATACGCGCGTTATGGTCGCACATAAGCTCAAACGTGCTCCGGGGTTCGTACCACTAATAACGTTATTAACACTACACCCCCCTCTTGGGGTGGAGAGCGAGCGAGTAGGGTGACTAAATTAAAACTAACGAAAACAACCGAAAATCGTAAACGGCGCAAAGCTGAGAAAGTGGAAGCTAAAAAGCTCACCACGAGTTCGACGACGGAATGCTGTAAGTTTCAACTAAAATTCTTTGCGGCCTCGCTCGGAAATAAAGCTCTCCGGTTATTTACGCCTCTACATAAGCTTGAGCGAACCACGCACGTTATTCGAGAACCTTATACCAATATTCTCCGTTCACCGAATGCTCACAAGTTTTCCTTACAGGTATAGTATATGGATACAAGGTGGGCCAAAAAAAAACGGACTGATTTAAAACGTGAACAAAGTCCAAACGCGTAGGCCGATTTTGAAAAACTATTGTCCGCTCGATACTGGAAGAGTAAACAATTCGTTTCGCGTGTGAAAATCAGAAAAATTATCATTTCTTGCTGGGATGCATGCTCTTGAAAAACTGGTTTTGCAAAACTCGGTCTGGGGATGAACTAAATTAATATTAAAGAATATTCAACTTGACGTGACTTCCGTTTCATTTCTACTATTTTTTCGATCACTTCCGTAATCTGGATTATTTTGAAATATGAAAAATAAGAAAATTAAGAGAAAAACATACGTTGTTATAATTTTTTTGTCATCCATACAACAAAAATAAATTAGTCTTTAAATCATAATTTAAGATGGTGATTAAGGGGAACATTCTTTGATGATAATTTTCATCATCCTCCCATCAAGTTTTTCAAGAGCGTACTTCTCGGCAAGAAATAAAGGTTTATTTGAATTTCCAAACGCAAAACGAAAGATTTGTTCTTCTATCTTCGAGCAAAAAAAGTATGTGAAAATCAAAACGTGAGAAAGCAAAATATATATCTCTTAAATAATTGACCATTTTCAACATCTTGTGTCTGCACTTTGGCAGTGAAGGAGAAGCCTCGCGTTTAGAAATGTAAATATTTTTTAACACTACTGTCAGAAATTATTTTTATTCCATGAATTCATGATAATGATGCAATTAAACGACATGCGATTTTGATTATTGAAATAAGTTGATTAAAAAATAAGGTCTGAAAGAATAATCAACTGACGCAGCTTTTGGATTTTTCTGCAGGTAATCGTCAAGGTAACCATCGATTTTTTTTTGGTTGATTATTGACTTTAATCATTTCAGTAAAAAGTCGACAAATACTGTAAGCCTACCTCCACGTATCTGACGGTTGAGATTGTTTCTGTTCATCTATAAAAATAAGAGGGACCATAAAGTATACGACCATGGTATCAACGGATTTTCATCCGTGGACGAATCCGTCAGGAATTCGAATACCTTGTGAATCCGTTTATAGAAATATATTTTTTACGATTATTTATTTTTCGCGACCAGTGCAGCGTGAATTGTGGTTTACATGATGGGTCGAACCCACAAATTTGCAAAACCATAAAATTTCACAGCCTGACTCGACCGTTGCAATAAAGATCTCCGCGATAATGACTCTGACCTTGTGGTCCAGAAACCTGAAAAATCTGCTCTTACACTTGTCACATACATGTTTCTGCTCTACGTGATCAACCATATTGCCAAAATCAAATCCACCATGACGCGTACAAGAATTACAGGTATTGATTAGGAACAATTACACTGGTACCAACTACGATGTAATCCGTGGATGAGACCACCGTCGATACCTAGGTGACGAATAATTCCAATCCATGAGGCGACGTTACCTTCTAAATTGTAAGGCAAAGCGGTATAAGCGTGCAGACGATGATGACGAGTTGTACAATTGAAACCGCCTTTCACTTTCGCCCTGCAACCTATGAATGCAAGAATACATTGTAACGGCGAGTCTTTTGAGCCATGGTATACCATTGCTACCAGCCATTACAGTCCATATATTCAATACTTAGATGTAGGTACCCATGCACCGACTGGTATTATGAGGTATAAGGAAAGCCCATCGTTCGTATCTAAATTAGCTACTAAATTAGACATCAATGGCTGTCTCAGGCGTGGGTAGGCCTTATAGCCAATGGGATAACAGTGATAGACATGTGGGAGAAAGGACCTTATAGCTGAGACGAGAAATTAAGATAAGCCTCAAAAGAACCGCGCCGGTCAGACGGACCTATCAGTGATTAGAACCAGAACCCCCAAGTTTCTCGAATACGAAACCTGGCGATCGTCTCCTGCTTTTTCTCGCTCTCTTCCACTCTCTTTCTCTCTCTCTTTACTCTCTCTTTTTACCTCTTCGGTCGAATAAAATGGCGCCAAATTGCCGCGTAGGTACCTTGGAGGAACGCGTCTTTTCTTCTGCCAACGCTTTTCAGACATGCCTATGGAGGGAGGGAAACGCCTCCCTGATCCATGGACTCTCTCCCTAAAACCATCAGACCCGGACACCTGCACTTGCGGGCGTGACAAACTGGCTTATTGTTTTCGCACCTACAAAACTTACGCTAGATTAACTCCTACCCTTCAGAAATGGAATTAGCAGGTGTGGCCTGTTTCCAAAAGGCTTCACACAGCGATACGTTTTCGTACTGCACACTCTGCAACGCTCTCTCTCTCTCTTCACACGCGTGTTTAACGTGTTCATCCCTCGTGCCACGGTACTGTGACCAATTGATGTTTGCTCTTGATCGTTAGGACTGCTCGTCTGACCAGGCAAGGAAGAAACGCGGGATTGTAAATATCTGCCTGAATTTATGTAGGTAGTTGTTTCATCGGTGAAGTTTTTTCTCCTTATACTTCGAAGTTGCTCAAGGCTTCAATGGTAAATATGTCAAAGAGACCTCCATTTTGCACGTCCATGAATCGAACCTTCTCTCGCAACGTCGATTATTTTAATAAGCCAATAAAGAAGTCCTGTTTATTGTACCTACATGTTGAAAATGGCGGAATATCTTCGTTTTTTTTTTTTTTCTTGACAAATGAAATAAAATCATTACACAATTTTGACGACATTATTCGGGATATCGGAACTTCTATTGGCGTATTCGGTAATTAAGGTCAGTGAATGAAGTCATGAATTATGAAGGACCAAATACTTGCTGCAGGGTTTGTCGAACAGCGTAACGGCAAATATGCGGAGTGATGATCCGGATCAAATCAGCTTTAAGGAAAATTACTGCAGTCGGTTCTCCCGCTGATGAACACAAGCCGGAGCTCAAACCCTCGCAAACGACAGATTGCTGCCTTAATCGGGCGTGACGAGAGCAAAACGTTTTCTGTGATTATACGCTCGGGAGGAGGTTATAATATTGTCTACCCTGATTTCATCACCTCAAGATATCCCCAACTATAAAGCGATGGCGTATAAAATCAGGCAAGTCGACCAGAAGTGATCTACAAAAACTGTCCGGCGATTGCATGTAAAGAGAACAATTTACATATTTTCGGATGAATACAATAGAATCTTTATAGCTTTGCTATAAAACATTTTTCAAATTATCGCAATTTTCATTTCTAAAATCTTCATTAAATTATTCTTATTTTTTACTGTAAACGAAAAACCCGGTTCTGGACAAAACATAAAAATAAATTTTCTATCTGTGACCAGAAATTTGAATATCCACTTTTTTTTTTTTCACTACAGTCATTCATGTTGAAATAATTTTATGTTGCTACAGTAATAAATTTATTTTAGGGCCTTATCTAACTGAACAAATGTGGTAAACTAAAAACAAATTATATATTCAACGTCATTTTTTTCAACACGTACTAAAATTTTTTATCAATCATATCAACGAGAGTCGATTCAGCAGACGTACAATAAACACATCGAAACATAGAACAAGATGATAAAATAGAATAAAATTCTTTCACTTGGTCAATTTTTACCGGGCAACATTACGTAACTGAAATAAAGCCTCAGTCCCTTTTGCGGCAATCCTCCCCCCACTAATGGGGCATATTTCAGTCACGGTAGAGGCTCGTCGGGTCGTCACCACCTGCTACAACGAAGACAATTCGCCACGGTCGCATAACTTGGCTCCAAGGATGCGCGAGATAGTTCTGATTTAGGGAGCTCATGGGAGCGTAAGAGGGGGAAGAAGAGAGGAAGAGAAAGAGAGAGAGAGAGGGATAGAGAGAGGGATGAGCGCAAAGAGGGCGTCGGACGGGGGCGCTTAATTATTCTCTGGGAATTTAGCAATTTTCCGTTTTACCGAGTTCGTATACCGTTAGCGAGTCTCTGCCCTTCTAGAAGGGACGGGGCTCGAGGGGTGGAGAGTCTGCTGCCACCCTGGGTACTTGACGAGTGGCGTATTACGTTCTGGGGTGAAACGAATGCGCTGCGAAGACACGGGAGAAACTTGTAATGCGCGAGCGCCTGCGCATCTCCGTCAAAAATGGTTCAGGGGAAGATCAGGACCAGGATCCTTCGTCCATAAAGTAAATCGACCGATTTACGACTGCACCCCCTTCTTAAAAGCACGGTGAATAAAGTCTTCGGTATGCCGCGATACACACTTTATCCTTGATAGGGACGATATTTTTCGGAGACATTGCCTCTCCGCGAATCACAGCACTCCTTTTGATCGACGTACCGAACAGACTAGCTGCTGGAAATTTTGGTCTTGAACCTTGACCATTTTTTTTTCTTTTTTACATTTTTTATTCCGGTGGGGACAAAAATTCGTTGACACCGACGATTAGGGTCTGTAACTGTGTCTTCCAAATTTCTTTCCACCATCTACGAGGAAATTTCACTGAAATTCTATTTCCTCGGAATAAATTGAACGGTGAACGGAATTGAGGAATACATGTCAGGCAGTTCAAGGTACTTGTTATATACGAAACACACGGAGAGAAATATTGTTGTTTCTTTTTTTATTTAGATGCTGAAACAGGATGTAGCATCTGATTCGACACGATTCCAGTTTTTCCACCACTCCAGATTTTTATTGACTCAAAATTGACGTGCAAACAAGTTTTTTCCAAATTTTTTACACGATATTATACGTGCGGCAATTCCTCGGTTGGTCACCGTATTTCAATATGAACATTCACGTGTCAATTCAATCAATCTCTGTTCAATATAACGAGAAGATATTTCGAAACGACGCGATCGTATTTGCATTGTCGACACAGTCATTCTGACACTCGTTTTATTTTACTTCGATATTGAATAAGAGACGTAAGAAAACCTGTCACTGCCTATATTGGATAAAAAATTAGCGGGTCGTTGGTCGATCGTACGATAGTAAAATGTTATTTTAAATTCGGAGATCGGTTGTTAATATTATGCAATATCTTAAATATCGAATGTAATTTGATTTGCACGGTTTATCCATTTTTTTGCAGAAGCAAATTGACTAAACTCCATGTTTATAGTTTATTCATTCCATGCTGAATTATGATTTTGAAAGTGTAAAATTTGATTTAATCGTTTTCAAACTATTTTCTTTTCTCTTTTTCCCAAATTATTCTCCGCGTATAATTGAACGATTCACCTCTGCTCGAATTACTCTATTCAAAATGACGACGCGAGAACTTGAGGATCGAATGCACCGCATCGATCGTCCGCAATTATAGTTCATTACTAATTGCGAGTGCCTCTATATTCTATAACGAGCATTGGCGAGCTGGCGAGTTGGCGAGTTGGCAGTGTTTCAAAGTAATTTCACGGTTGCCTTTATACACAGCGTGGTTAAAAAAATTTCTTATATAAGCTGTCCAAGTGAGACATTTTAAAAGAATTTATTAATATAAATTCATCACTCATGCAGGATATCTGCGGGCTAAGGATCGAAAAGAATCCGATTGTACTGTCTGCTAAAATCTGAACAAAAGACGTACGTAGTGTCCTAAGTTTAGCACGACATTCGCCGAAATTCAAAGTGTTGCGAATAGTTTGACGATGGAGTGGCGAATTAGTACCGAATGAATAATCAACGATAAGAACAACGATCACCGATATGCACCTGCATCGGGTCTTCATTGTTGCATGCGAAATGTTCCTCGGCTTTGTATCGAGTCCTGCATACTTCGTTGTAATAAATTTATGCACCAACTGTCTATATTTTCTTCCGTGCTTCTGTTGCACGTTTAAGTGCAGCAGAACCACCTCGTCTATAATATCAGGTCTCCTTCGCATGTGCCCACATCGGTGAAATATTAAACCGTTTGAACCACCTCGAAGGATCGATCAGACGCGGAGAATTTTCTCCGTTTGAATAGCGGCACGGAATAAAAAGGTGCTAAGACGGAAAAAAGTCTCGCTTATAAGGTATGCGAGAAATCGAAAAGTCGAAATCGGTGCCGCTCGTCATTGTGAATAAACTGTACTGTTTGCGAAGTGTTTGAAACGAAGTCGGATTGACGTTTTTGTGGAAAATATCGATCGTCCAAACTTTCCTTAGACACGATGGCGATTGCCCGTTTTAAATGACTGTGCAAACCCCGAGGTAAGGTTAACGAGGACTCGACTTTATCGCATTATTATAACGAGGTATCGAACAAGCAGTCGGAGATCAAATTTCACCCTTAAGGACGCGCGCGGTATCCGGATGGCTCGAATCCGAGCTCATCCGCATCCATTCAACGGCAACAAGCGCATGGCGCATGCATGGACCTCATTACAGAGTTCGTAATTATTACCGACTATGCGCCACATAGTTCAACCCTCGTCATCCCTGTGATCTTATATAGCATCGCGTCGGTGCGTTGATTAAGTTGCATGTAGCGACGGGGTTGAAATTCCGAAGTTGAAAAGTTGCGAAAGCGCTAAATTCCGATTTTTTTTTGGTGCTGAAACTTGAAGTAAAGAAATGAAACTTTGAAGAAACATCAAACTTTCGAATCGTTCGAAACCTGAGGCGCAAAGTCTCGAAAGGAGAAAATGCCGAAAGAGCGTAACTACGATAAGTTAAAGTTCCGAAAGTGCGAAAATGAGAAAGTTTTAAAATCACTTATCGAACCTTTATTTTTCGGAACTTTGATACGTCGAGTTACCGACCATTCGAAACTTTGTTGTTTCGTAAAAGTTTGATTTCTTTACTTCAAGCTTCGCTACCAAATAATTCGGAATTAGGCGCCTTTGAAACTTTTCAAATTCGGGCTTCAACGCCGCTCCTGAATGTAAAACAAACCGTAACGTGTTCTTAGATCATAAAATTTCGATGGTGTGAAAATCCAGAATATTCGAAGTTCGAAGTGGAAAGTTTTGTGATTCAGTTAAACGTCCAATTTGAATTTCACTTTCATACGCAGATGCCAAAAATCAATTGTATATTTTTCAATTGAACGATGTTTATAGTAATACATATCTAACCAATTAGGTTTCTACTGAAAATTCTGTTTGTTTCTTACTCTTTCGCTCGAAAAAACGTCCCATTCCACAAGGGTATAATAAATTGAAAATCAAACGATGATAAAAAGCGAACTTTGCAGAGCACGTGATTAAAACATAAAGAACAAATCTTTTCAGTCGGCCTTTCCTTCCGTATCACTAAATCGAACTCCAAGCTTTCAATTGATTTCGTAATGTTTAGGATTATTCTACTTCGCGAAATATTAGCAACATTGTTTCAACGATTTTATGGAATTCCTAAGTTGGGTTTACACTCGAGAACCACCCAAAAATTAGAAGTTAGTTTTCTCTGTGAAAAAGGTAAAAAGAATGAAAGAAATCCTCTGGCTACTTTTGCTCCGCTTTCTAATTCTTTTGACCATTCATCCCAAAGCGTCAAAACTTTTCTTTTACAGCCTGAGTATCGCAGAGTGAAATATCCGGCTACCCCCCGCGGTTGGACACGTGCTTGTGTCATTGGCAAAAAATCACGGACTCATTTTTTCACTGGGACCGTTCCATTCGAGAAATGCAGATAGCATGTAGAATGTATTTATCAAAGGTTGTCGATTCTAAAGAAGAAATATTGCGATTCTGATTAAGGTGTCGGCAAGCCAAATTTTGATACTTTTTATTAATTTTACAGTTAGGATGTCGCACATCGAGTATTTATGAAGTTATTGTATTCATGAGTTACGATGACTTCTTCAGAATAGAAAGTAGAAAACACAGGAATTTTAAAACAGGCGCTAATGGTATTTATTGTTAATTTCAAATCTCTTCAAAATTTATAAAAATCTAGTGGATTTGTTCGATTTCACTCTTAGAGGATGCTAAACAAAATATTCAGAAAATATTTTTATTTCCACATATTTATTGGACAGATTTTTCCCTTTTTCAGTACACAATTTACTATTGCCATTTATTAATCATAAACAATATCGGTACAATGTTGCACAATTGAATATTCAAGATGCTAATATGATTTGAAGTACAGTGTTCTAGTGAATTTGTAGAAAATACTCTTCCGAATGAAATAAGCCATCGTAGAGTAGATTCGAACAAATTTACTAAATTTTCAACAATTTTAAAGCGATTTTCAATGATCAAGTATCAAAATATAAACCATTTTGTTTAGAATGATAAAATTTTCTACATCGTATTTCCAAACACCCGATCTTCAAAGCTTCCGAATCTAGGTTGATAAATTCTCAACGTACGATCTCGTAATAAAATAAAACTGAAACATGGAATTTTGACTCAACAACCTTTTTAAACATTAGATTCACGCGATCATGGAAAAACAGACCAAACCATAAATCGATAGAGGGGAAAATCTAGGAGGATTCGTTTCTCGCGGAATAGTAATTGCAAGAAATCGTATCGCAAATACGTATCTACAACTACAAGCTATCTATAATACCCGCGAAACCTTACACCGTCAAAATTACCGGGTGTAATATTAATTTGTCAGTAATGGGCGGTATAAGGTGTACACTATACTGCAGGGCGTTTAATGCGATGGGATATTGATCCCGGTCTCTGAGCTCGGCACAATGCGGCAGGTCTCAGCGGAAACAAACGAGGATCGAGAAGCGCTGACGTGAAAATGAGCTTTCAGTCGGGTGAAGGGACAGGGAAGGGAAAGGGAAAGGGAATGGAAAGGGGCGGGAGGCAACGGGAACACAGCGACGGGAAGGAGAGGCTCGCTATCACGGGAAATCGGGCGGAAAATAGGAATCCCGGGGTGCCGCCGGTGACAAATGGTCGATCCCGTCGAGTCCCACTCTCCCATTTTGCAGGGTTGTATGTGCGCGTTGAGCACTTTCACGGAAAACGCACGACACCAGCGCCGATCTTCGTCCCTGAAGAGACGAGATTGGCGAGCTTTCGGAATCGCGGATTTGCACGGGATAAAGTTCAGGGTTTGACCGAGCATATCGGGTTAAACTTCTGCACACGATCAGCCTTTTACACATCACGCAATACCCGCGATCTGCAACGCCTCGTTATAGTGCATGTATAGCTCGGCGATGATCGCCCGGTTGGTATCGGCAAATATTGATCAAACCTCAGCGGGTGCAGTCAGTGCTGCAGGAGCAATTCACCTCAAGATCATAACCGAGTCTGAACGAGAGGCTAATTGCTTTTTGATTTCACACCATTGTCCGGTGATGTAGTCGAGTGAGCGCGTTTCGCTCGTCAATCTTCATTTCTCTGCATATATATTCGCAGTGTTTCTATATATGTACCTGATTGCGATGACAGATGTGCAGAGGTCACGATCCAATTGCATAGATATAATGAATGGTTCGCGTTGTGTGGACCTTGTAGAGCATAATGGATGTGGAATGGAGAAAATACTTCTTCAACTTCTTCTTCAAGTTTCTACAATATATTCAATGGTATTTAACTTCATGACAGATCATCGTTGTGAACGTATGAAAGAAACCCAATGAGACGAAATTAAAAAAATGTCAGCCGACCAAGTTAACGGAGAAAAGTTGTTCAAGTGTGTGGACAAAATGTTGCAGACAAAAGACGACGGTTGATATCCGGGACGTAAAAAGCTTCGCCGATAATAAGCTGTGGAGTAATGACAGGCGGTAACATTGACAGACCGTACGGTGTCAATCTCGCTGACAAGCTGTATCATCTTTATATATGACAAACTAAAATAACGTAGATGTGATGAAAAAGAGGAGAGAGTATCAGGAGTTCATTAGGATCATCGTACAAGCTCGTTTCGAAGTTTATCTTCCGACTGACTCTGAACCAAAACCGGACGCGACGGTGTTGCAGCGCGATCGAGAGCCTCTCGGTTTAATTAAAAATTACATATTCAAGCGGGCTCAGCAGCACGGAGAGAGCGAGAGGGAGAAAGAGAGTAAGAAGTAACGGATCGGCATAAGACGGCCGCTTTGAAAAAGAGGAGATGATGATCGGCCGAGCTACCGAAACACACCGGAACCTGCCCTGCGCACCTAAATCCAGAGTCGAGCCCAAGATAATAAAGCTACTAGAACGACGGGCGTGCATAACGTGGACGTGGCATATCCAATGCATATACTTATGGGTGTAGGTATGTATGTGGATATAATACACACACAAGGGTGCACATGTTATATACGTCTAATAGAGGGAACGAAGTAGGCTAAGAAGAAGGAGAAGAAGAAGGGAACGTGGTACATAACGCAGCCTATACCTGCAGCGCAAGTGATCGCTGCACTCTCCTACACAGGTGAAGGTGCGCAGGGAGGCAGGTTGGAAGGACGAGTGTGGGTACCCATAGGAACCACAGCTGCCGGTATAAGCAACGAAAAGGTAAGTATGTACTGGCGGCCTTTGTCGGCTCCAAGTTAACCTCGTGATTAATAGATTCTCATAGTTTTTACGCGCGCGAACGTCGAAATGTCGAGAAGGAGAAAAATACTAATTTTAGTCAAGTATGGATGTGTGTTCGCGTGTAGGAAGGCAGGCAGGCAGGCGGTGTTCGGGTGTCTGCATCGAGTTTACACGCACGCTCTTGATTGCACCGACACATCGAGTGTACCTTACGGGAATTAACCCGAACTTGGAGAGAATTATGTACAATATTTACGTCCTAGCATAACCATAAGCCGGGGCAGCCATAAGCATATCGTACTCTCTATGTATATACCTGTGTATATGCTATCTATATATATATACATATATATAGAAGCTACCGAGCGGTTGTTGGGAAATATTATATACACACTAATGAATAAGACTAGTTCTTAATGAGGTGAATTCGAGAAAAGACGATAAATTTTATCCGCAGCCCCGAACGGTGCGCGTACGCGCGTGTGTGTAACGTGTAACATCGACGCACCGCATGTGCATACAGTGCAAGGGATTCTACTAAACGAGTGTACAAAATGCTCAGCACTCGACCCGTGAACGATTAGAATTATAAAAGCGGTCGTAAAGCAAACTATACTTGTATATAAGGTATACCTACGGGACCTGTGTGAAATTCATCCATTGGACAAATATGGCGTCGTTTGCGCACCTGTATAGTACGACTCGAGTCGTGATCCATACACGCAGTGTATATGTATATGTTGGTGTACCTGTGGCGTGTAATACGACTGCGGAACCGTCCGACGTGCTAATGACTACGGAATCGATTAGAGGCTATAACCGTCATTCTCGAGACTCGAATACACGAAGGCTCGGTATCATCAGAGGGGGATTGTAAAACATTAAAACGCCAATTTTAGTCCACCTTGGCTTAATGGTGGCCTTATCGTTTGTCACTGTTCGATACGCGTTGGTATCTAATTACCCACCCTTTATTCTCATACCCGCGCAGCTATCGCTCCGCACATAATGCATGCATGTATAAGTACACGATGAACGTTGTCTTATGGCTATTTAATAATTCTATGGTAAAGACGTGCGGTACTCGCCATTTCCACGTCGGAGTAGCAGGTCTATTTACGAATATATTCGAAGTAATGTCACTCCTGAGAGGCAATCATGGATATGGATACGCGTGTAAATATAGCCTTGGGTTAGGATGTGGTGTTTTACCGTACCGGGGAAAGAATATTATCATTTCATAGAAACCGTCTTTTCATCATAAATTTCAAGCGATATTCCTGCAACGTTCAATTATAGATCGTATTCACTGATATACCAACGCAAACCTTTACTCGCTTTGTATATACCGACCTTTTCCAGTTCGGTTTGCTTCAATTATATTACGTACCACCTCGTTTCAAGCATTGTGAACGTTGATCTCGTGAGGTACTGCAACATTGTGAATTTGAAAAAATGAAACTTCGCTGTGTCCAGTAATTAACAGCTCGAGTTTGCGCGATGAATACATTCGGTATAGCGATCCTGATGGAGAAAATCGTCGTTCTGTCATTCGGAAGAATGATTCAAGTGCCGAGGAATGATCAGTTGTAAACCTGGCAAATCGAATTTGAGAGTCTGAAAAGATCCGAGCGACGTTGGTTCGCGTAATAAATCATCCTGCAGCCCCACCTTGTCCTAATTTGGTACCTAATGTTCATTTGGCTGAAGTAGCATCGTGACTTCCGTGAGTCTGCTAATTGGTTGTTGTACTTATACCTACGAGTCCTACGACATTGAGCAAGGATGAGCGGGAAATTTGATTGACTGAAAATGGAACCGCGAAGTGGACATCGAAGGAAGACGTCAAAGGTTTGAGCAATGCAATTACCCCTGCAACTCATTCGTGATTTATCAAATCGTTTACTGCATCTGGTTGGTGGAGAAGTGGAAGTACAAACCGAGAGCCCGAGTCTGCTGCAGACTGTTTTTCCTTTCTGTATTCGGACAGGGTAGCGATAGGTGGACTGCAGGAGCGTTAAAGAGAAGTAAAATGGTTGGTGGTGAGGAGAAGTAAACGGGAGTGGAAGAAGCGCTCGCGGAATAGAGCCATAAACTTTTAGTGTTCGCTATTGCTATTGTTATGGTCTGAATTTCAAACTACCGTTTGAGAGATGAGACGGTGCTCGTCGACGATGAGGATGAAACCCGCAGCAAGGTGGTTTGATTTTGATAGAAGAAAAAACGACGAAGAAAAAATAGAAGCAACAACTGCTAGACACCGAGGCTCTCCATATACCTATGATATACTCATTCGAGATCCATCCCCTCCACCCCGTGCCTACGTGTACTGTGTAAAATATATTTCTTCAGTCTTTTCTTTTTCTCATGCAAATCCAAAGGGGATAGTCATCTCGCCACGAGTTTATGGCGGTGCTAATTGCTCGCTGGAAAGAAAGGTGGTAGAATATATAAGAAGTAGAAAAAAAAGCTCAAACAGAGACAGAGAGAGAGAGAGAGAGAGAGAGAGAGAAAAGAGAGAAAGAGGAAAAGAAAAACAGAATACGGAAGAAGGACAGCAAAAACAAAGAACGAATAAAGGAAAATATACAGGAATACACATACATTCACGCCTTCTCGCTGTATAATATTGAAATTGTAAAACCACGCGATACGATACGATGCGATGCGATCTTGTTTTGTCGAGGTGCGACTTCCTACAACTTGCATGGTGCAAGCCCATGGTCTATACCCATTCAATCTCTCTCACCGAACACCTTTTTACCGCCTTCCATACCTCCGACGCCATGTGCTACACTCACGATTAAAAACGTTTTTTCTTTTCCCTGCTGATACTCTAACCGCTGCACGAATCCACGAATAGCGATAAAATCAGTCGATTGAATTTATGCGCGAAAAGTTAAACCACGCTGATTCTCTCTCTCCTTCTCTCTCTCTCTCTCTCTCTCACACACTCACTAGAGATAGAAGCAGTAGGTTATATTGCGTGAAATAATTCTCAATTAGTTGCAAATCGTGGGCACTAAGTCGTATTTATGTCTCAGCCACCGCGTGGATTTATATTGGACATGGGGCAGAGATTTATGCGAGTAATTCGTCTCACTTTATCTTACGGTCCGTCCAATCATTCCCTCTCTCCCCCCTCTCCGCCTGCGGCTCCAAACACAGCATCCCTTCGGAGGCCACGTGACAATTGACTAACGTTGACACCGTCGACAAATGCTCCACCTCTGCGGGGAAGGGATCATGGGAAACCCTTGACAACAAATAGAAATAAATTTAACCCAGATTATTCTGCTGCAGGGGGGACGATCGGCTGGGTGACAGAATTTCAGTCGATCTTCTCTTGTAGTCGAGACGTAAACTGCAGGGGTCTAAATTGACCTCAGATACTGCGATTCAACTGTTCGATTAGCCCTAATTGGATGGGAGCGAACTTTGCGTAGGTATATGTAAGTCAACTTTGAACACATGTCGTTCATTCATCGGTCACATTGCTGTTTTATCACTTGCCGATTGACACACTGTACGATGCTTTCATGCAGTTTCAACCGAGTCGATAAAATTTTGAAAACACGGAAGGCAACTTTGCGGAAATAGAAGTTTTTTCAAAATTTATTTTTATCAAGAATGCAACGCGCACCTGCTCGTGATAAATTTTTGTTAATGACAGCACGTAGAAGGTGGGCAGTAATTATTCCTTGTAGCATGATTTACGACTTCCTTGATTACCGATCTTGTCGAGTGAGCCAAAGTAGCCCAAATTTGGAGAGCATGTGTCACAAGCTAAATTCTGAAATAGTGCTCTTTTTGATGCTTTCTATTCAACTCGCATTTTATTTTCTCATTTGTTACACCTCGAATACCGGAATCCACGAAATATTTTGGTACCTCGACTCACGATCGTTTTTGAAAACTAACGAAGACTCCTCTTTGTAAATTGACTCATGACTTTACCAGCTTGTTTAGAAACGACTTATGAATCCATTTGAATAACGATCTTTGGTTAGCCTCAATCGATGTTGATTTAGTAAACATATTTGTTTTCAGCAGATCGATCTAATCGATTCTAAGTAGGTTTAAAGAGGACCCGGGGAATTCCATTGGCAGTCGTCAATCCACTTGACTAATTTATGTAAAACGGTGAACCGAAGTTCATTGACGCGTCAAGTATGCGCGCGACGATGTCACCGCAGTTCCATATATGCGAGCATAATTATATTCGCGCAAGACAAGAAGCTGCAGCTTATACGCTTCGAACGGCGACGTCTGAAGAGCTACTGACGTTGTTTTACGGTGCATTAGGCACGCCCCGAAGATATCGAAGCCCAGACAGAAGATTCCCATCTCCGTGTTGGGTTCCATGGATAACCGGTGAGGTTGGATGGGTATAAGATCCGATTCTACAGCTATTTTTACGTATATGTATAACACTGGAAGTCAAACGAGAGAAAGAAAGAGAGAAAGAGGCACTGCAGTGGCCAAGCAGCGTTGCTGCATTTTTATTTCATCTCATCCAGACGGCGTTTAAGCCGCTATGGTCATGCGTTTATAATGCTATCAGGATCGAACCGAACCGCCTTCGAAACGTGAAAAATTGAATATAACTCGAGCAATTAATAATGATCGAGTTTGTCGCGGTACGTTTAGCTGTGCTTTTGTTTTTCTCGACTACTACGCAACCTGACCGGATATCAACGCCGATTCGTTAGTCTGGGATAAAACCAGCTGCACCCTTATTTGCGACAACCCTCGCATTTGATGATTTTGATTTGATTTAAAAATGTCAATGCGAAAGGAAGAACAAATCTGTTTACTCCAGAGTAGTTTGCAATGCATTGTGCAAAAAATTGTTAAAACGGTTGCGGTAGAGTGTGTAGCGGAATGTGGTCAGGCAAGACAAAAGACTATTTACTCGATACTAGAGAATTAGACGGTATTTAGTTTTTCTAGATCGAAGGAACTTGAGGTCAGACAGCCGTGGCATGCGCTGTGGTTGGCAATTCAACCTGCAACAAACTCACCGTAAGTCCCGGTGGGCGGAATAGCATTGAAGTGCAGTTCAACGACCCTTTGGTCACTAGTTTTTACAGTTCCAAAAAAGATGGCTTGCAAACGTGTACAAACTCTACCGCAGATCGGTTTTAGGTGTATGGATGGCGATTCGGTGCGCAATGCAATTAATAAAACTGAATCATTGTGAGAATTCGAGCTCAAGAGAATATGGATCATAGACTTTTCAGCACTTGAATTTGACTATTTTCAAATTTAGTATTATGACATTTTTTCTATAAATGTCAACTCTATAGGATGAATCTAGTAGTTATACTTTCTGTCAAACGTATAATTTGTTTTTAAAATTATATAACCGTAAATGTGCAGGACCCATGCATGGACTGATATTTATTTCTGGACCTTTTGACGGATAGACAAGCAGGAACGGACAACATTCGGATTTTGCTCATCCTAAATGGATAGTGTTTCGAAAACTCGTTGATTTCAACACCATTGAAACCTGGGAGTTCCTAACCAAAATTCACGTCTCATGTTAACAATCCTTGCGTCGTGGTGGGCCCGAAATTGGACCCTTTTTGAAACTGACCAAGCCTGTGTGTCCCCATTGAAAGACATATGGCCTCGTACAGAAGAAGTACGCAAGGATCGCACTTGTTTGTTGAAAAACAGTCTCAAGTCCCAAAACAGCGGGCGATCGTCGTAAAATGAGAGAAAGGAAGAGAGAAAGAGAGAGAGAGAGAGAGAGAGGTAGGGTGGATCACCTTGGTATTTTGTTTGGGCGGCAAACTGTCACAACATAGGAAGAAGAAGCAGCGGCCCTCCGAAGTGCAGGGAGGGCCTGGCACTCAGAGGGATTAAGGAGCGGTTGGCATTTGTCTTGCTTGGTGACTCCTTCGGTTGCTCGAGTGCTTTCGTAATTCATGTCAATTTTGGCCCTTCACTCTGCTTTCATACACGGTTAAGTATTTCGCAATTTCGTATTAACTCAGCCACTCATTGTTGAA
Organism: Diprion similis; assembly: GCF_021155765.1. Lineage (NCBI taxonomy): Eukaryota > Metazoa > Arthropoda > Insecta > Hymenoptera > Diprionidae > Diprion > Diprion similis. The sequence continues at coordinate 4,836,607 of NC_060106.1, forward strand.
GAAATTTTTTTTATTTTCGTTAAAACTTCATTTACTCAAAAATATTATTTCCTACAGAATGCTCTGAAAAAAATGATCCGTAATAGATGATTTATCATCTTTGTGATCATTCTAAATAAGTGGAAATTGTTTGTTTTAGCTATTAAAATATTTTGAATTGATCATCTTGTACCGTCGCTTTTACCAAAAAATGCTGGATATCGAACCGGTTGAAACGAGGTATATATAGATAGATTTTCGAATTTTGAAGTTGATAGTGAACATTAGTTGTAGTTGAAAATACTTTTTTTTATTTTTGGCAAAAACTTTATCAATAATTTCTCCGAGTTACTTCACCTCAAATACCACTATTGAAATCATATTTGAACTGCAAGAAAATTTATACACTAGAACTGCCGTAAAAAATGTACTGAATTAAGGGAATAAGACATTTTCTGATCATTTATGTTAATAGTTATACAACTACAGAAAGAAAGATAACAGAATTCATGTTTGTTGTTTGTTCCACAAGACTCAAAAATATCACGAACTGTTTTGATTTCTGTCCTTTTTCAATTTTTGTCAATTCCTTCGATATGAAAATGTAAATTTCAAGTATATAGTGCTTTCGGAAAATATAAAGTACCAAATAATTTCTCTACTGCCATATCATTGCACACGGATTTAAATGTTGGAACAAATCAGGTACGTCGTAGATTAAAGAACGAATGGCTGAGTTCGCATACAAAACACTAAATCCACGTACAACTGTACTTTCCCGAGACAGTCAAACTCCATAATGTGATCCGTGCAAATGATGTGAGAGCGATGAATTCTATCAAAAAAAAGGAAAAAACAATAAAAGGCAAAAAATAGAAGCTCCTCTAAAGAAAATAGAAAAAGGGAAAATCTCGACGTAACACAAGTACTTACATTTGTGCCAAGCGACATAGTTTTGCCGTGTTTTCTTGCTTTACAATTTCTTTCGTACGACTCTCTCTTTCTGTCTTTCGGTACAGTAGAGCCGTTTGTGAAGTGAATAAACTATGGATGGAAATTAGTTGGGTACCGAGTTAACTGATTAGAATATCCTCAAACAGAACATGACGGGCTATAACACACGTTATAACGAATGACGCAACAAATTGTTACCATAAATTCTTGAAGGAAGGAATTATTTTTCCACGTTTTTATCCGGGAATATATCTAAGGGTTTATATTTCAAAAGGGACTCCTTTGTCTGCGGCTATAGTAGTCGGCGAATGGATAGATGTCCGCAAATCGATATCCGCAGACCGGTATTCGATGAGGGAGACTTCACCAGGTTCGATAGGGACAGAGAAGACACAGAATTGAGATGGAGCAGTGCGCCAGCACCGGATAAGAATGCCGCCCGGCGTAAGTATAGATACCACAATAATCAGAAGTAAATTGCAGAGGCGTGAGGCTACCGTGCTGGCCCCTGCGCATCAGGCATCCCATAATCTAATTTGAATCCTGGGAGCGCAGCGTCGAGGGTGAAGGCAGTGCCGAGTGTATATGCGTGGATCCTTCGTCCGATGGGGCACGTAGGCTTCCAATAATATTTCTCCGTCCACCAGACAATACGGTTTAATATGATTCGTAATTTATGTCGGATATCGGGACGAAGCGGTGCGCTGAATCACGTGCTTAGGTACCGATCATTGGTGCCGCGATCTTAAGCGTTGGTTATCATTTTTTCCGTCGATACCTACTTCGTTTCGCCATACAGCATCCAGGGTGGGTTATAGACCGTTACGAGGATGCATGCAGTCCGCGAGTAAAAACCAAAAATATCATGGATCAATTTGGACTCGCGAAAATATTGCGACTAGTGGTAAAGGGGGAAGAGAATGAATCGTTGAAAGGAAAGACCGCTAAGAGATATAGTGTATATATGAGAATAACGAAGTGGAGACCAACCGTTCGAGGGAAGTGCAGAGTGAACCTAATTTTAGGCCTACACAAGACTACCGCAGGAGAGTAAACGGGGAGGGGAAGAAAAGGATGGGGATACCTACGTTTACGAGGCGGAGTACATGTGTGTTATACGTAAACGGTGCGGTACCCAGCTTATGACGGACGTGCCTAAGGGCAATTCATTATTATCAGCATATGTCGCCTAATTTGCATACGTGGGCAGGAACCCGACTCGGCACGCAATACCTTAAACCCATCTACCGACTTACACTGCACTTCACTTCACTTCACTTCACTTCCGACGGCAACAGCATAAGCAGTAGCAGTACTGTCAGAAGCGCTCTGCAAAAGCAGTCTGTGAAATGTGGTAACAATGAAAATTCGCCTTTCTTTCATGCCAATAAAAACCCGCGGACCGCGTGCGTATGCTACGTCCGTCTTGTGCATTTCCCATTGAATTGAAAGGGGAGTAGTCTCACTTCTTGCTGTTACTGCTGCTGCATCGAAGGTAGAAGGTAGGTGTAAGGATACCTGGAACCAACGGACGTACGCCAAAGGCAAGCGCCACTTTGCAGAGTAAACAGAACGTGATAAAATTCGCGAGTAAATGGGAAAAATTGGCGTGATCTTAAATTGTTAACCCTGGAGGCAAACCGACGAATATAGGTACGCTCAGCTCTGTCTTTCTCTGAAATGTGCAACGTCAAGGTGCAGAGATAATAAAACGAGAATCGGGAATGCCGAGTCCCTTTGCACTTTAAAATCAAGCGCTCAATTCACACTCACTGACGAAACCTTTCAGTTTCGTTTTGAAAATTACAAGGATATGTACAACTTATGCATGCGTCGTTTTCTTAATCCTACGGGGCACAGAACGAAGATTTTCAACCTCGATCTGCAGCTCGTGTTTATCGAGGTTCAAAGATCATAAAATCCAGTTTTTCGCAATAGGGTACCGAACTGTGCACCGGTCTAATGGTAAATTACTTAAAACCGGGATTAAAATTATTAAAACCCCATTACAATTACTGTAAAAATAAAATTTTATTGCCCCGTAAGGGACTGCGAACCTAAGACCTCAAAGATTCCTCGTGATCATTCATTGTTTATTACAAGGGGACCCTAAGCGGCAAATCAGTTTATGACGTCTCTTTCATTTTGCGGAAAGGTATTATTTCTTTGCCAGTAAAATTGACTGCTATTTACTTAGGCGGTATAATGCTGTAAGGGACCTAATGTCAGCCGGTTCCATTCCGAGAAGAGTTTATATATACGATAGCCAAACTAAACTAAAACGTACACAACGGATTGCGTTTTTTTACTTCGACAACAAACCGTCGTCAGGTTTTTCATTTTCTACACTAAGCACAAATCGGTAACCTCAGCTTTGATCAAATCTCGTTTTCCGATTGCTGAAACGAACGCTTGAATTTTCCTTGAATGAGAAGTAGAACAAACGGAACAAAAATGTCTAATCACCTTGACTGTGCTCGCCGGCGTCGAAAGTTTTGCTCGTCATCTGAAACAGGGCGTCCAAAGGACTCCCTTGACCGGGACTCCGTTTGCTGTTCTGACCACCCTGGGAGTTGTGCTGCTGTGGAATTTTCCTCTTAAACTGTTGCATGTGGTGGTGAAGCCCAGGATGCATGCCGTGGTGGAGGGCGTGATGGTGGTGGGTGAGAGGATCCGGACTTCCAGAGTCTGAAACGGAGCTCCTGCCGGATGACGAGGAACTGCTGAGCGGAGGTTCACTCATGGATCCGGACATCGATGCGAGGGACATGCCGACGAGAGAGAGATCTCTGGCTCCTGAGTGATGATGGTGGTGATGGTGGCTGAGGTGGGAGTGATTCGACTCGACCGTGTCCCACGGTCTGACGATTTTCGCCTTAGGTCGATGCGACAGGATGTCCAGGATGCTGAAGGACTTGACCCCGCGTTCACTGGCGTCCCGTTCCCGTTCGTCCTCCTCATCGGATTGCTGAATCTGGACCATCTTCAGCTTCTTCAGAGGCTTGAAGTAGTCGTCGGGTCCTCCCGTCGTCGGAGCAACGATCCGGTCGTTATCCCTGAGCGTCGTGACGTCCCGTTCGAGGACGCGACTTTCGGAGAGCCTCGCTTTTGTCGACATCCTGTAATCCGCGTCCCTCGAGTATCTCTCGTCGTCCTCGATCTCGTCCTGGTAACTCCTGGGGCTCAGTCGCTCGCTGTAGTCCTCCCTCGAGGTGCTGTACCGCTCCTCGTCCTCGTTCGGAGCGACGACAACGAGGGGCAACGGACTCGGACACCCGACCGAGATCTCGTCATCGTCGTCCTGGACCTCGACCCTCCTCGGGGGACTCCGGGACGGACTTCTTCGGTGCGCGGGGGAGCTTAGACATCCAGATTTACGTCCACTCGAGGTCATCGTCGATGGTGACATGGTGCACGTCTCCGTCATCTCAGTGCTGCACATCCCACCCTCCGATCTTCGGAGCCTCGAGCGATATTTCGTTTATTCCTTTATCTCGCGAGGGATACTTTACGAGACTTAACACCGTTAATCGATCGACGGATCTGCATCCGTGGTCACCGTCATGTGAAGTATGCGGGAATTCACCACTGACACGTCGATTAACCTAGCACTGTTTGTTCAGCGGATGTAATTTACCTTTCGCCAGATCTCTATGTCACTACTGAGTATTCAACACTTGCTCGTATATAAGCTCGTATATAGTCGTCCCACCTAATCAACCGGCATGAAATGTCCACGATTATTGACAACGACTATCAATCACTAAAACATTCACAGTTCTTGATGTAGGGTCAAGTCGCGTTGAAACAGAACTTCGATCATTGACACTTCAACAGACTATCTAGCTCGTTGATTCACCAAGTAACGATTTCGAGTTCGCGTATAATAGATTTATTCATTATTATTATTATTATTATTATTATTATTATATTCACACGTCACGTAAGCCTCGAGGGGAATCATCGATGCTTCAACCTCGCAGCCATCTCAACGATTATCTTAATGACTGGGTACAACCGCGGAAAACTTTTTTCCCGAAACGTCACACTTTCGAGTCAATATACGAGTCTAACCGTAAGGAAACGCGGCACTGCCCTCGTGCGTTGGTGCAGCGCTCAAAGCCAGTGGACTCCGAATGATTCGAAGGTTCTCGGGCAGTATTTCCACTTGGAGTCGATGTGGGAGGGAGGCGACAGAGATCAAAGCTCCTAACAGAGGGGAGGGTCTCTCCTTGTGGGCGTTTACTACGGAGGCACAGCCCACCAATCGGAGCCGCCAACAACCCCTCGGCAAAATGACGCTGTTTCGTTGGAATTTTTACGAGATGTACTTAACGTCAAGCTGCTGGAACCGGGAGCGAAATGGTGCGACAGAAGCTTTTCGATTTAGCACGTTCTACTTTCCTCTCTAAAATCCATCCAAAATTCACCCTTTTTACACGGGGTTGGAATTTTTGAAATTCGGACAAGATCAAGTTTCTCTTTCTTCACAAAATTGTCGATAAATTAAAAAATTTTATACGAATTTACGAGGAAAGAATTAATTGGAGAGTTCGTATGTCAATTTTGATCAGAAATTGATTGTCAGGATCGATCGTTTATTTCGAAGATTTTTGCTTTCGATTTGAAATAACACAATTATAAAAAATCTGTGGGCCTTGTATGAGAAATGAAAAGGTTTCTTATGAGTTTTTGTGGACGGATATAACAGACCGATATTCAATTTGTTTAGAAAAAAGACTGCCAAAATAAAATTGAAAGACAAAAATCTTGGTCAACTGGTTCTTTGGTTATAAATACAATCTCAACGACTTACAACATCCAAAACAACTTTAACGCGGACTTTGCTGAGGTATTGAAACGTTCAATTGTGTAAAACTTAACCAAGGAAGAGTAAATGTTAAATTTATGCAAAATTCGTTGGACTGGAATTTTCAAATAAAAAATATGGTGGCACGTGAAAATATTGAAATAATGAAATTTCGAGAAAGAAATGGTTCAAAACGATTTTAGACGTCTCAAAATTACGTACGCAACAAAAAATCACTATTAAATTTATTACATAGTGAGAAAAATTAACATTCTCATCTCCCGTAAAAACATTCAACGATATTTAAAAGTTCTAACTGCAAATCTATAACTCAAGTTAAATTCACTCTGCATAGCTTATACGGAGGCAAAAAAATATCCACCCTGCACACAGTGTTCAGTCACGAGATGACCGGTGATCATAATTAATAAATTGGTAATAACGATGAAATGTAAGGTGAGATGAAAGAACTGACCTGCAAAATAAGGGTGTATAATCTAAAATTAATCCCATAGACTCGGATGTCTAATGATTGTGCTATAAGGGTGGGTATATGTGTTATGTATATATATGTATATATAATGTACGCATGTGAAAATGTTCGGCATCTGCCTCAAATTAAGTTGAGACGATACCTACTATTTTATTGAAGGTCGAAGCGCGTCGACGGAAGGCGCATCTGCGCAGGGTCTGCAGCTACGAGCGTGCGCGTTGCTGCCTGTAAGCGTCCGAAATGAGTAAAAATCTTTTTAGAGTCCTTTTAGGCTGGATTTAGTATACTCGGCGGACTCGCCCCGTAGCCCAGAGGCCTTTTCAGACTGTCGGCTTTCCTATCCTGATACAAAGGGCGCTAGTTCCCAAATTATTATGATAGGTCCGCCACTGGATGCTGGCGGCATCTTTGATCTCTCGTCGTTTAGCATGATTCCACCGAAACGCGTCGAGGGAACAGAAAAGGACGGAGAGAAACGGAAGGACAACCGCAGGGAGAGAGACACTAAACAATATACCGATCGCTCCGATGCTCGGATTAAACGGTTTAAACGAAATTCAATTTTACGCGTTTTCCTCTAAATTTTCTACCCGCTATACCCCTTTCACTTCACCCTCTCAATACCGGGTAGTTCTTCGTTTTCTCGTTTAAATTAATCGATATCGTTCAACGACGAGTTCTGGGTATTAACAATTAACCGATACCTTGTCAACAATAATATAAAATATTAACCACGCGTTTAATACACTATTCTTCAAATTTGCTGCAACTTGTCAAAGACTGAATGATGAACGACCATCGAGTATATCGGGTCACGTCATGCTGATCACGATCTCCACTCACAGATCCTAAACACTTTGACTTATGCTTCAATTACACCACGCTCAAATTATTAATTAATCGTTTAATATGAGTGATTAAGGTCAACCCGACTGCATGTATCCGTACGCATTTAATGCAATCTTACCCATTTCTTACCTCATGCAATTCTTTCCGCTTATTCATGATGAATGATTGCGTCTGAGTAGGAAACGAAAATATGACATGATTAATTTATTGCTCGGAAAGGTTATAGAAAAAGTTTCAGTACGAAAAGAGTAACCGATTTCTGTATTAAATCTTCAAGAATAATCACAGAGCAGAATTAATGGCTGTTTAGACTCTTGAAATTCGTGAAAATATACTTACAAAGTCCATAAAGTACGAAGAATTAATATCTGCGAAAGAGTAGGAGTATCAGATACGAAAGAATTTTTTAACGAATATGGGCAACCATTAATAAGCTGCTACCATCTCTCAAGTTGAACTTAGTTGCACTTGGACACCGCAAGTGTCACCGATCGGCCAACTTTTCAATTAATCAAACTTGCAATCTGAGAAATCTTTACTGATGAAATTGTGGTCTATAATAAACTTGAAGAAGTATTTTCGGTGTAAGTAGTCAAGAGTGTAACTGTGATTCAGTACTTTTGAACACTGACTTCGTCGGTTAGGTCCAACCAGTAATCAATCCGAGTCGAGTCGATATGTACCTATAAAAATGGGTATTCTCTGAAGTAACGTAGGTACCGTCACCTCATCACTCCTTAACGCGACTGGACATCGTCGTGTTCTTTTAGATGCGGCTTTGCCGATGCATAATTAACGACCCGACATTACGAAAGCAAGTGCCTACCGTCTTGGATGGGTTAGGTTGGGTCAGACAAGGTAACGCGAGGTACGAGGTACGAGGTACGAGGTACGAGTTACGTTGGCACACGACGAGGGAATGAATATATCTAGTCTTCCATCATGTCTGCAGATCCATGTCCTCTATATATAAAGCACGATAGGTGTACTTACAATAATTGACGAGTACACGTCGCGGGCATGGAGTTTGAGACACGCGAGGAGAATTCAGCCTTCGATGGTATATCGCCGTTGCAGGTCGTACAGTTCGATGTCACATCGCATCGGCGGGAATCGAACCCCATGAAAATCCGAACGTGAGAATTGTTGGGTTACGATCGTCCGGCGTATCGTTTTACGCTTCCGACTGTACTTTCCGAGGCCCGGCCCACCGGCCCTTGATTGGCCGGATTCCGGAAGCTCCGCCTCCGTTTCCTACGCTCGCCCGGCACTCCCGGGTAAATATATTCACCGCGATTTTTCGTCATTCCACTCGCCTTGCGGAAAATTAACGCTCAACTGCGAAGGGTTCGGAAACGACCGTGGTTTTCCAGCAGTGATTTACGGACGACTTTACCTCCCTTCGTCTACTGTAGTAGGTAGGTACGCGATTTACAGGGGATTCGATTTAATTACTAACCCGAAGCTCGGTTTTTCAAATTTTTATCTCTAACTGCGTGTGCACAGCTCCGCCTAGTTGATAACCACCCACACAATCACGTTTATACAAAATCATCGAAGAAAATCTAAAAACTAAAGAGCAGCTTATTGACACACGTGCAGGGATGGTGAAAAATCTATCCATAATTACTTTCGCATAATTACAATTAATTGAAGAAATTTTTAGCAAGTGAATATAATGTTTCAACTTTTTAAACTATACCTATGTACATAGGTAAATAGGTACGTAACTATTTGGCACGTAACACGCTGCGGGAAATCCTTGCATCAACATCGACGGTAAATATAAACAGACATAGAACGACCTTTTTGGGCAAACATAGAGAGGTGTTAACTAACTGACAATGAACCACCATGCCGCCTCGGCTGACTTTCAAATTAAGGACTTGAATTAAGGTGATCACCCCGTAAGGCTTGCCTCCCACTCTCAGGGTTCGTTTAAAGCCGTTTGGCACGCGGTACGAAGCAATACGTTTCCGTTACAAGGAGCCAAACTTGGGAATAATTTTTTACGGACGTTGGTGTCGGAGGATCGTTGCCACTGCTTTGAACCTCCTCCCCGCAGCCGTCAACCTCTCTAATTCTACCTTCCAACATCAAACTCTAGTTAGCCGAGGAACGGGCTTTGGCCACCCTGAGAGGCTGTTAGCTCTCTTTTGTTGGTCGGCGGTGAAGAAACAGTCGAAGCACGATTTTTCAAAAATTGAACAATGCTCGTCGATAGCCGAGACCAATCGGACAAACGATTGGCTTTTGTGGACCGGACCTGAAGCGCAGAGGTGTCAGTTACTATTCCGCTATTAGCCACGCGTCGCCCTACGATGTGCCGCTTCGGGACGAAACGAGAAGTCCAGAAGATAGGTCGATATAGAAATAGGAAACAATACGAGGCAGAAAACGGAAAGGTATATACCGTCCGGTCGTTGTTGGAAAATTTCAAAGGGTTCCGGAGCCCTTTGAGCGAAACTGCATCCCGAAAAACCGCAAGGATCTAGAGTCGGAACCAAAACGAGCAAATTTTTTATGCATGACCTGCATTCTATTCGTTGTACCCAATTCATCTTCGGTCTTAGCAGTGATTCCCCGACAATATTTGATGCTAAAGTTTATTTAGAAAATCCACCAACTCGAGAACTTTTACGCAAATTCCAAATTGGGTATAATGTTTCAAAGATCGAATCTACGTCACTGGAAATCTTTTTGAATCTTCAATAACTGTACCGAAAACGAAGATAAATGAAATGAAATATATTATCCTTCGCACTTTGAACATTGTTAGGAATCGTTGCTACACACAGTCGATGAAGGTCATTCCCGAAATGACTGCAAAGATTTTTTTCTAACAATTGATACAATGTGCGAAATTGATCTTCTCAACTTTGTCCTCGAAAGTTCGATGAATACCGCAAACCGAATACCGAAAATAACCATCGTTACTTCAACGGTCTCGGATAATGCATCGCCCTGAAGAATGAATAAAATCTACTCGATCACCATCGACGGAAATCAAAGTTTGAAACGTGGTCCATAGAAGGGAGGAAAATATGAAGAATACGATGAGTTTTCCTAGTACATCAGTGTTATTTTCTCACGCGAGATAAGGTTATCGTTTTTGATTTGAAAACTTTTAAAGTATACTATGTATTACAAGAAAAACCCAACCGGATGTTGAAACGATTTGTCACTATATTTTTCGTGTAAAAAAAGATTTTATTGAGCGTCAACTGCATTTCCGTTCGATTGAACAGCGATTCACTTATGTATTATATTATACACACGTAGGTATACGTATACAAAACCATGTTAGAATTTCTTCCCGCCCTGAATGATCTCGGCGTGCGATCAGGTGGAACAGACTCCATAATTGAATTCCGTTTAGACACAGTCGCAGGCTTCTCTGGCTCACCCTTAAAATTTTTCAAGCGACTTCTACGAGAGCGATTCCTTCGATAGTTCTCCTATGAACCGAGAATCCCAGCTTCTGTGTCACGACGCGTTTAATACCTTGTACATACTCTCTTCGTAAAACGGTAGCCAACTCGCGGAGAAATGTTCCCGAGGGAGAGAGCCTACCGGTAAATCGATTCCCAATTTGTTACACTGGCTAACCAGCTTACACGCGCTTCGCGTCATTGTTTTGATTACAAAATTCAATTATTCATAGCCACCATGTTTTTATCCAACGACGGTCACTTGGGTTAGACGTGTATACCGCCACTAAGGTAGGCACTACATGGTCTCTTGATACGCACGAACGCCATTGTCGACAGCCCGGGTTATACACGTTATACGTGTAGGTACCTACATGCCAGGATTAGAATTAGTGTGCTTTTTCCTCTTTAATTCGTTCTTTCTCTTCTTCTTCTTCTTCTTCATCTCTTTCAGTCTAGTCAACGACAAGGTTTTTATCAATAAACGCTTCACAACCGTTCCTAGACTCGAGTAGAATATACAGACGTCCAGGAAATACTAGAAAACTTTGAATCGTAGCTACGGTCTATAACGTGCTGAATTAATTAAAAAAGAACAAACTCAACTGTGCAACTTCGGGCTTAGAAACAAGTTGATCTACTCAGTAGGTACTTCAAACAACCCGTTTTATCACACTCTCGAGGTCAATGGATAAACTGACGATTTTTGTAATGGAATTGCGGTTGGTTCGATGAAAGAAAAGGAGAAATGACGATGATACAATTACCTGAAAATATTTTACGCGGAGTAATTTCCCTCCGTCATCCCTTGGGTATACTTCTGCGGAGCAGTTATAAACTTGCGCAGGATATAGAAAGAAGAAAACCTGATCGATTTCATCGAGCAACATGAAGCGGCTTAACGTTTGTACATTATATATGAAGGAAAAGCGAGACCGCGTTTGTGTTGAACAGGAAAATCAAGCCAATCAGCATCTCTATTCTACGTAAAATCTCATATATACGTGAACATTTGTACATATATATGGGTGTGAAAGCCCGCATGCGACGCAGGAAGGTTTCCATTTCGAATCCCTATTATATCTTCATTCGAATTCTAGTGTATATTTATTTAGCAGGTAAGCCATGGCGAATCTCCAGACATCCTTATACCACGTGAAATCTCGATTGTGGTGAATTGATTTCAAATAATAGATTTGACAGAGACTTTGTGCCTCAGTGCAGCGCGCCCTTTCCTCCCGATATACAGGGACTCTATAAAATTTCGACACGCTTCTCTATTGTACTAGTTAGTTTCTGTTATTTGTAACGTAGCTGCAGAGGTCCTCGATCCAGCTGGAACGACCGGGACCCAGGGTCTTTATTTATGGGCCTTGTTGTGGGGCTAATCGATTTGCGATAACAAAAATTCCAGAACGCCTACAGCCAAGACTTCTTCGACTTCCATTCATTTGCATTCGAAGACAAGATTTGTGAGAAAAATCGTCGTCGATTTCAAGCGGAACAATTTTGTGAAAAATCATCGAGATTTCCGGGACAGATGAAGGAACTTGTGACGACTGTTTGCCGAGCAAAGATCAAGATTTTTCGCTTCAGCGATCGTCAAAGCAACCGCATTGAAGATACGCATATGCGACGGAAGCCGATATCTCGTCGCCTGTAAGGAAACGTGTACCTCATATACCACGACGTCGACGACCATCATGCATGCGTGATGCTTCGCGGCACAAAACAATTGCGGGTTCAAAAACACATCCGCTGGTTACGCAAACGAGTGGTTTGAATTCCTGAATACAGATCGGAATCTCGAGATAACGATGTAATACTAGACCGGTATGTAATGAAATGAAGGACCACGGTGCCCTAATGGGCCGAATTAAAACCCTGTTAGCGCTGTTAGCAGCAAACATCTGCTATTTGGCCTGGAGGTTCCTTTCGCCGTAGCTCAAATGATTTCAATTTTTTGCTTTTACTTTGTTTTTCCATCTTCGTTTCAAACGCTTTCAAATTTCCATATACCTAAATCGTTATTCGGGTGCAGCAGGCAGGGTAAAAAGACATCTTCCGTCCCACGGACCGAGAAACGTATCCATACATCGAGCCAATTCACTTCCATATACATGTACATACGTAACAACGTCAATATAGTTTTGCCACAACTTTCCTTGAAAAGAATTACTCGTACGAGTATAGAATTAGCGATCAAGTATAACCGTCAGGTAACCATACCGCACATTACATACGGGCACATCATCAGGCCAATGCTAATCTAGAAACTTTTGCAATAAATGCAACGAGATACGCTCACCTCCATGTAAATAAGCGCAACTACTTGCCCCCACGTTGCAGTTATTAAACCGTCACGCCGGAATGACTTTGCGATGCGGAAGATGTCAGGTCGTAACACAGGGCTAATATATTAACATGATAATACGAGATGGGTGGTTGTGTCGTCACGTTACGTCGTCTCGATTGCATGTATGCCTCACACCTACTGCACAAGCCATGTACACTCATGTTGTACAAACACTCTGTCAAACAGCTCATTCGTGAACGCACCATATACGTAGTGCGGTGCGCACACAGTTTATTAAGTTAGGTACGAAGACAAGCTGCACTCGATACATTTTTTTTTCTTTTTCCTCTCAATCTTCTTTGGTGGGGTGCAGTTAGAGCGGGGAGCTTTCATCCCCTGCATATTACGAAGTCACCCCTTCGGTACGATGCGTGATTTGTCGTGACAATTAACGCATCTATTCACGTAAAAGATTTATAGCCATGGTGCGTTTATGGGTGCCGACACAGTTCGCGGAGCTAGTTTGACGTCGTGACATCTGACTATATCCGTACACGTCTAATTGCAACATGGAGGATGAGATTATTTCCAAGCTTTCATAAAAGCAGCGTAAAGTTTTTCTCATACGCGGTAATTTCACTTCGAGCGATAAGTGCTGTGGGATTTAGTAGTTGTAAATCCCTGCGCTATTCAAGGTCCATTAAGTTTACATCACTTTTTGCAAGTCGGTAGCTAATCAAACAGTTTCAACGAAATTCTATTTTCACGGGGATCTGCAGGAGGCTAGAGTGAGGCGATGGCGGGGGAAAAGGCAGAAATTCCTTTCAGGCTTGCTCGGCTCTTCATGAATTTTGTAGCGTGTGCCGATCTCAATTTGCCACACCGTGTCGTCCGCCCGGTTGGCAACAATGAAAGCTGGCCTGAAAACTGTGATGGAGGGTACACGAATTTCTCCGTCTACGAGCCTGGTGACACCGTCACGTCACCACCCGGAAGATTCGTCACGGACAGGGCGTGTTGGAGGCTGTATACATTCGGCTCAATACACCATGATTTCATATTGTTGAGGTTAGGGGATTCTCTCTAATGGTCACACTGCAGTCGTTTCACCATTATGTCCGCGCGCATACCCACTTGAGCTTGTCCCCCTATTTTGCCCCAGCCATATACCAACTTTCTGGATGACTTTGTTACTCCCTTAAATCGGCGGGAATCACGGCTTCATTATAAGTGGTAACATCACGATGTACCTACTTCGGGTACGTCGCTGCTTCCACCGATTTCTTTAACGTGATCTTACTTTGACTTCGTTATAGGTAGGTACATATGCACTAATAATACCACTCGACAAAGTTTCACACGTGTTTGCAGTGTGATAAAAATTGGGAAAATGTGCCCGCACGCAGAAGTACCTAGTAGAAGATCGTGTTATTTATTCTCCTTCTGCCGAGTCACTGTATGATATTGAATTGTATGGTAGAGTGACATTTAGCTCTGCTGATGGATCATGACGTTCCCAAAGCCAACGATGATCGTGGCAACCGTTTCTTTTCCTTTTAAGAAACTAGAGTGTATAATGAATCGAAAATGGACAAGAGTATTCGCATAAACGGGGTGATTGAGTGTTACGAACTCGGTGTGTGACGCGATATTGTCTCTCCAGGAAATAGACCGTCTTACGAAATGAATAATCGAGCAAAGAGAAAAGAAGCTTTCTACTCAATAATTTGGCGGCTTTTGGTTCATCGTTATGAATTTTCGAACTGTTACTGGTAATTTTTACAATACAAGCGGAATATAAGTTCCTTATAGGGATCCAACTAATTTTAGATTTCCTACCGAATGAGTGTCTGACGATGTCGAGTATTCTCATCGGTATCAGTCGATTCTAAAGAATGCACGTAAATTCCACTTTCTCTGGCATAATTTTCAGTTCAATGTAACATGAAAGTGAAGCTAACTCGAGGACGCGAAGGGGACGTTGTTTTATAACGGAAATACGTAAGTCCGTAAAGAGTCGAAGAATACGTAACAATAGGCATAATAAGTGCATTGCATGCGTACATGCGTGTGACTGTATGAATCTAATTGAACGTAAATAAACGTCATGAGTTAAACTGCAGCCGCATAATTTACCTGCCGGGTCAAGACTATAATACTTAGAGGTAAAAAGACGTAATAAAATACGTAAAAATCTTGAAAATTGAAACACGCGTGGCGCGTGGCGTTATTCTGGACCCTTTCAATGGAATGCTTCCATGACAAGTTGCAGAGTAATGGTTGAGGACGCGTTTTATGCACGGGCCGAAGAGAGTGTGACTACGGTAACATGCTTTACCTACACGAGACTTACGGAACGTATATTACAGCGCAGAAAATATGACTTGGGTCGTAGCATGGCGCTCGGGGTGCGCACTATACGTACAACGTAAAAGCGTAATGGGCGATCGCATGGGGAGGAAGAGGAGGAAGAGGAGGAAGAGGAGGAAGAGGAGGAAGAGGAGGAGGCGGAGGAGAAGGAGGAAGAGGAGGTAAAGAAACCCCCACCATCGTGGCGCGGCGGAACATCAAAGGGAACCGACTACTGCCGCGCGAGCCCAAGAACAGGCTATACTATCTCCGGGCCACACACGAATTGCTTTTATATTTTACGCTCCATACCTGTAAAGTGTGATACCTTGATGAGCTAGCGCGCGACTAGGCTATATTATATTGTATGAATGTACAACGCATGCGGTATGCATGTGCAGGATATACGCGCCGAGGCGATGGATACATGCCGCGTTACAGATTGATAGATATATAGATATAGATGAATCAGTTCTCGTCACATTTACTCGCTGCTTCTCTGTCTCACTCTCTCTCTCTCTTTTTCTATGTTCTTCGCTTAGTTTTTTTATTTTATTTTTGTTTTTCATACCGTTTTAAAATTCGTCCGAAGAAAATTGACAATTAATCACGGTATCTTGGGCTCTGAGAAAAAACACGCAAGAATATGTCTTTCTCACTTTTCATACTTTATAGAGAAAATATTCATATTAGTATAATTATTCGTCTTTAGCGGTAAGCTTTTTTCTTATCAATATACTTCGGTGATATAACTGCGATATAGTTTCGAAGTTGAAACGATACCTAATAGTTGATTTTTCAGAATATCCGTTGTAAAAGGTGCGGATTAAAAAGTTTAAAACTGAAGGGATTAAAACGTGCGGTTTATCAATTGGAAATTGCAGTTGGGAATCGTTGCTGACTTGCAAGTCAATTCCAATGTTGAAAGCTTACAGCTTGAGTTCCACGATTTCTTAATGATCCAAAATCAAATGAACCATTCACGTTGGTTCCAGTCATCCAGAAATAGAAGAGAGACAAACTGACTAATTATTTACAGCTAAAACTGACCAATTATTTACCAATTCGATAAGCAGATCTTTGAATCGATAGAGCAATGAACAAATGGAGTGAATCCAATTCGTTTTCCGTGACAGAGGAACAACCAGCTCAATCATTCAGATTCAGGGTCTGCTATCCTGATACTAAAAGAAAAATAATAACAATAGTATTTGCTGTAAAACTCAAATACCTAGAGTTCATCGATACTTTTCCATTACATATTTGTGCGAGAGTTTACTGTAATGAAGAAATATTTTATCTGCCATCAGGATGCAGGTGGATTTTGAAAAGAGAATCGGTTCATGTCAGAATAATATGCAAGCAAGGCGATATAACCGCACTGCAATCCCTTCGTTTGAAAATCGTCCGTCATCAAGCGGTGCATTCGAGCCACGAAGAGAAACCTGCGATAATTACACGGAACGTTAAAGAAAATATGCTCAGGTTAGAACTAGGCAAGCCGGGAGCAGGATAATAATCCTCGACGCTCTTCTGACCCTCGCATTTTCCTCCATTTCGTTCTCTCGCCCCCGCGTTCGCATGCTGATGACACAGGCTGTACGACGGCGGAACTGTTTTCAACGTTCTAATGACATTTCTCTATAATCTCGAGTACACATCGTGGCCGCCGTTCAAAGCCACATTATACACAAGCAGACATCAGCAGGCGTACAAAACGTTATTATACCCATCCGGATTGGTGAGAAAACCACTGTATATAGGTATATAGACGTGTAAACGTCGAGGTATAGTACCTGTGTAGGTACGAAGGTACTACATAAGAAGAGAAACGTAACCTGCGAGACGAGATGCAATCGGCAAAGTTTTAATTTTTCACGAATTAATTATTACCCTCACCAGCATCGCCGATCCTCGACGTTACTAGGCATCGTGGAGAGATAATTTTTTGTCATTATAATGATATTATACCCCGTGATGCTCTCGCTTATGGAATCGAGCACGCTGGTTGAATATGCCGCTCTCCGCAGACAATTTAACTCGACGTTTCGAATGTACGGGATTTCGTTGATTGCTTTGAGTTAAAATTCACGTGGTCACTAGCCTGCTGCTGCTGTTGCATTCGCTGCACACGATTACTGGATGCAGGGCCGCTGGTTCATCTTCGCAGAGTGCAGGAGCTGGTGCTATATCGAGTTCACATTTACGGTGGTATTATTAAATATTTCAATTTAGACGAACCTCGTCTCTGATCGCAAACCATATACACAGCTAGACGTGATCTCTCCGGTATTTCCGTTATTAAAGATATTCATTCTGATGCGGGGGCGGGCGGACAAGAGATCAGCGCATTATAAGACGCTGAGACGTCGTGACGTCGAGGCATGGAGAGAGTTTCATTTTTGTCTTTCTATTATACGCGACACGCGTCGTGACGTCTCGAAAATTTATACAGACTTGGTCATTTCTCGTCTCAAAACTATGAATATAGTTTCGTTCCTTTATATTTTCATATTATCGGATATATAGTTGAATGAAATTTTTCGATAAAACTTGATTTTCGTGAGGTAACAGGAACAATTCATTTTCAAGGTTTCAATGTGTATAATTACGGTGTAGATTATTCGGAAATAAAGTTATTAACAATTTATAGTTTTGGTAACAGAGAAATCGATGGATAGAGAAATAAGATAAAGAAAAGGAAGCGATATTTCTCATTTATCCAGAATTGTTTGGCGAGTAAATCGTGGTTTGAAAAAAGTGGTAGCTGAATCAACGTCATACAGCTGCAAGGCCAGCCTCATCAAATCATTTTTAATAATTTCTTTTACAGCAAGCTGAAAAAGTAATTGCGGTTTTATGCTAATACCGAGCAATATTTCTTTAACGAAGTATACTTAGAGCTGAAATAATTAATGTTCTCGATTCACCGCGGACGAATCCACAGTAATTAAATTTCGATAAATAGGTATGCCAAATCTTATTGGCTCAAACTTAGCAACGATTTACGATTAAACGAATTGACTATTCTTCGGTTACATAAGATTCGATATTTAGCAGTTGATTTTGATGACCTTGCTGGACGATTTCCATAATTCCTTTACTTAATTTGGTTTTATACTCACAACTTACATTCACATGTGATATTATTTATCTCTGAAAAAAAAAAGAACCAAATTCAGGTTTGGAATTTTTTTATCAAACTGTAAAAATTACGTAGACTATCACATGTCGAAACAGAATGAAGAAGCGACGAGAATTGTAGATTATGTGTATAACAGAGGTCTATAATAAAACCAGGGCAAGCAGTTCCGAAAATTGCCTGTTATCAACGCGCATTCCCGATATGCCCTTGAATCGCCTTCGAAAAGAGGCAAAGATATACAAATTTTATTGTAACGTGTGATTTGAGCGAACGATGTTACACGAAACTAGGGATCCCGTCCCGTTCGTGCGGCAAGAAAATATTAGAATTTCAAAGTTAGAGGTAAAACTCGACGAGCCATGCGATCCGAATTCAAGAAGACCGCAATTTAGTCAGGGGATCAATTTTCCCGTGTAAGTGTAGATCGTATAGCTATTATCCGCATTCATAGAGATTGATCGAAAACTATCGAGTTTCTATTTGCAGTTTAGAATTTTATTGACCCTCGTCACGAATGCACGGAATAGAAGTAGCCGCCAAGCTGGATTGATTGTACACACCACGTTACTTCTATCCTCTCCTCCTTCTGTTTCTGATCATTTTTTGCCGAGGATATAATAAGCAAAGCGGTTCTCCAGCGCTGCTGCTATTGGTCCATAATCCATCGACACATCCGCCTATGAGACGTGATCTTCCCGACGTAACACGGAGCCCAATTGGTGAGTCCAATTAACCCGCAGACCACGATCATCGCTCCGTTGCTCGGATCGATCAGCCGGGGAATGACACGTCGTATCATCGAGTCCGTACATCCTGGAGTGGACCACAAACTGCCGTGACGGTCAAAATGGTCGTCGCCCTCGTGAGAGGGCAGTGTAATTGGTATGCAGGCAGTAGCGTTGGGCAAACCCATTAATACAGTAGGGTAACCGAGCTTTCAAACGGCAAACAAGTCGAGGTCGTCCCCTGACGCAATCTCGACGCAATCTCCTCGTTCTGCATGCTAATCGGAAGCCCCTCGGGCGAAATGGCACATCCCTTGTCTAAACTACCACAGCATTCAAGGTTCTTCGTGTCCATTATGCACTCAGCTTGATACTTGAATCTAGTCTTGAAAATAGAAATCTTATAAGATTTCTGACTCGAGTTTAGACTGTTCAAAAACAATTTTGAAGATTAATTATGCGTTGGTATGACGATTTATGGATAGTTTTTAGCAAGTTATATTGTATTCTGGAATTTAACAGTCCGACTTTTGAATTTTCTTAGCTATTTTAAAGACAGAAGATTTGTATATTCAATTATTATCAGTTTAGTATGCTTCATGCAAAATTTCTTAATTGCGGTTATTGTATTACATTGAATATAGTGGAATCTAGATCGAGTCCAATCGTGCTGGTTTTTCAACTTTGTCATTTGGTAGCGATGGCCTAATCTCGAAGCAAACCATACGTTTTAAAAGCTTCTACTTTTGCTGTACTTCGATCATTTTTCTCTGCATCGTGGATACTTGACTCATTAATACAAGGTGAAACGTCGAATTGTCGATT
Organism: Diprion similis; assembly: GCF_021155765.1. Classification (NCBI taxonomy): domain Eukaryota; kingdom Metazoa; phylum Arthropoda; class Insecta; order Hymenoptera; family Diprionidae; genus Diprion; species Diprion similis. Next base: position 4,856,463 of record NC_060106.1, read on the forward strand.
ACAATGACACCTTGCACCAACGTCCTTCTTCAAGAATTCAGAAAATACCGCTCGTCTATTACAATGTCATAGAAGCACGTTTTGTGGTCCTGTGGTGAACAGCCATCTTCGAAATCGGACTCAATTTTGAATGCGATGACTGCATCAAGTAAATGGCGATAATCACATGGTTCCAAACAATTCCGAACCACATTTTGTATCCAAGAAACCCGCGCTCGCTCTAATAATATTACACATAAAGCTACCCCACCGCGTGTCATATGGCCGATAGTGTTCTTCAACATCGGTTTACATACAGTTTGAAATTGAGTAATCGAGTGAAGAGTAGACATATTATATACACAACGGTTAGGTAGGTATCCACGTAACCGAGTCATGCATTACGGGTAAAACACGAGCGATAGCTACATATTACCCGATGTTCTCAAATGTATTATATATATCTATATCTATATCTACAAGGAGTTACGCACGAGTTACGAGGAACCAATCATCAGTCAACGGTCACTTTTTACTATAACACGACAACGTCGTTCTCATCCAATCAAAAATCTTCAGCTTCGTCGACCATGATAAGAGCGGGAACGGAACTAGCCGGCAGAAGAAGACCGAAAAAGATATTGTTATTGTACTTATGAACTGTACGTGCGTACGTGCATGGACATTTTTACCACCATTTTTTCCACCTCCTTTTTTCTCTTTTTCTCCACAGATCTACTCCGTAAATCTTCGCTCGAGGAACTCGGACGGACCTCGTCAACGACCCATTACATGGGACACCATACACTTTCCTCCTGGTACTTGTAGCCTTCAGCGCTACCTTACCTACATCAGAACTCACGGAATTTATCGCAGCGTTGCACTTCGTCATTCGTGGCAAATTTTTTCAATCATTATTCGCATTCGATGGAAAGAAAATTTTACGAAACTTAAAGAAAATTTGGTAGGCAAGGCAAGGAAGAATAGAGAAATGAAACATTGTCCGCAGTTTTGTGTATGTAAATTATCTTGTCCGTATATTATCCTATAACCTTATGTGGCTGCAGAATCGTTTCATACACCAATACGTGGGTATACTACGACTGAACAAATTATCTGATCGTAAGTTACCGGTGAGCTTTTAGTCTACTAATAATGCATAAGACTCGGCAATCTGCAATATCGGAGGATATTTTTTCGTTAAATATCTATGTACGAAATGAGCATCGACGACGTTCTCATGGATGGTATAAAGGGAGAAAGGAGAATGAAAAGGACAAAGAGGACAAAAACTAATAATCGTCAGTCCCGTATCGACTCGACGACTTATACGTATGGGGTACTTACGGCTCTCTATACGCCGACTGTTATCTTAAATAATACATTCCCGACGACCGCGATATGAGTACAATAGTATGTAGGTGTGTGTTTTACCTTTGTACACCCATACCAAGTCACCCATCGCGTATATAGAGGCTAGATAAGAAGACTAACCACCCTTCTTGTTTAATGCCACGCCGCACGCTACAATATGGCCGCCGACTATAGCTATCAAATATTCAAAGAATCGAGGGCTGCGCAGAGACTCGAGGAGTTTATATATATATATCCTACTTACGTGGGTACCAAACCCAGATATCACGCCCATGCAGTACCTGGAGACGGTTTTATAAAGGGCATCGATATGCCAGCTTGCAATTAACTCCATCGAATTAGCTTGTGATGCGTTTCGTTGTGTAAGAAGAATTGGACTCAAATTTCGCCTCTTTTTTAGATTCATTCGTTTAGAAATCGGGAAACACTGATAATAGTGACATGTGTTAATTATAAGATGCTGCGTAATTCCGTGGAGTCTGTTTTACATAATTAATTATCAATTAAGTATAAGAATTTTCCAGGGGGATTGACGGTCTGCTAATGTTTATGAGAATTATTATATAGAATATATTGCAGAATGATTAAGGAAGAGTTGTGGGTATTAGGCTTGATGTATTCAATGATTTTATCAACGAATTATACGAAAGCTGCGAAATTCTGTTCACCCGTGCATACAAGGATCTCTAAAATTGAAACTGAAAAAATATACCTTCATGAAGCAATGATTTTTTCTTTACAAATTTGACATATCAAGTTTTCTTACCACTAAAAGAAAAGTCTGTCTGAACCGAATTTATGCACTGCCTAGTCAATTAAAAATATTAATAAATAAACTATCTAGGCTCTTCATGATTTCTGTAATCATTCTGTGAAAGCAAAAGTATTGTTATTCCAAAGAATCTGCATTGCGACTTCGATTGAAATATGAGTTGACAAAAAGTGCACAAATTATCCTCTGATGTATAGAGCATCCCAATGTGAATTTTTAAAGTCACCAAATTACGATATATCTTAAAAAGGTATTCATATTCTTATTCACTACAGATGTAAATCTGTCAAATTCATTAGAGGCATGAATTTGAGTTGAATTTTTTTCTACCATGGAATAACAAATCAATCGCATAAAGGAAAATCGCACAGAAAACAGAAAAACTTTCTGCATCAGGTGTTTACGATTCTGCAAACATTTTCATATTATATATGCATTAGTTTCGATGCAGTGAGCCATTTTTTTTTAAATCAGGATGGATCTCCATTCCCTAATCATCTGTTACGTGTTTATTCAAATGCTTTTTGGTCGCTGGGTTAAATGGCCGAGATTTTTCTTCCGTTTTGATCCTGTCTACAAAAATCCTTATACATTTGTTTCATCGAATTCCAAAGTAGCGATTCGGATAAAATATCCAATGCATGGTTATACTCAAGAAATCTTCAAAAATGTCTCATCCTCCAGCATCTCTGATCGGGAGCCTCTCGATTCACAGAATAGAATAACGAAGTTACTACATGTGAATAAAAATTTGATAGAAAAAATCAGAAACTTGTATAAGTGCCAAATGAAGCGACTATTTTTTTTTTTTTTTTGGCCCGTACGAAAATTAGGGTGTTTCTAGCAAAAAACAAATTCTCGTGAAGTTTTAACTCGATATATCCATTTGTCAATTAGCGCTCGCGGCAAACAAGAACTTTTCGAAAAAAAAAATTTTTTGTCCCAGCTTTATGTTCCATAACACATTAAATATGATCGATCAAAAAAAGATCAAGGTGTCATTTTGTAGGGAATTAAAGTCTCTACAAAAGTAACTTTTGATCGAATTAAAAAAATTAGCCACTTTTTTTCTGTAGTCAATTAGGTAAACTTAATTTTTTGTCAAAATTTACATTTATATTTATTGTAAACCACTTACAAAACAATGTTCGTATGTATAAAGGTCATTGATTTTAGTTCTATACAAAGCTTTGTGATCTAAAGAAATAGTTTTTATACTTTAAGTAAATTGAATTTAAGCTACTTGTATTAACGATCCTCGTAACAATACTTTTCTTTCGTTTTGACGATTTTCGCATTTAACCTTTTCATTATTTTTTATCTGTAGTAAAATATTGTTCACAATAATTAATTCAAGATTCTAATACTATTTGTGAAAAATTTATATTTTCTTGATAAAAATATACAATGTTTATAATAATAGAATACCGAGAAAATATCGATTGAAGGAAAATGCGATATTCTGACTTTGCACAAATTTTTCTTTTGATTCTGTTACTAATTTCGTTTTTTGCTAGAGACAATCAAATCCTCGTACGGAACCAAAAAAAAAAAAAAAAAAAAAGTCGCCTCATTTGGCACAGTCTGATATACACACATGTAACTTCATATATTTCACGCGTTCCTGTAACATTTATTGGATATACACGCCATACACCCAAGGAAATGCTAATTAAAGGAAATGATGAAACGTAGACTATTCAGTAATTTACGAGCTAATAGCTTCTGGAGGCAATCCTGGCTGGTCTCCGCACTACGCGGGCAAGATGAATTCGAGTCATAGGATGCCATGCACTGCGCGACCTACCAGTGCACGCTGCCCCGGGTTGCACGTTGCTCTCGGAGATGCGATAGAGATGCTGGAAGAAGTCGAAGCGCAGAGAAGGGCTGGCGGCGGGGGGGGGGGGGGGGGGGCGAAGGCCGCCATATCGGACCACCTTTACATTTTAATGGGTAACAGTGGTGCTCGACGTGGCGTGAATCTAGGAAGTCGCGAGACGTCTTCATCGGGAGCTTTACAACCGGACGGGCTCACGATGAGCGTCGCTCACTCGGCAAAACATCTACATTATTATATCTCATATCGTATGTGCTGTATAGGTATATACATATATATATATATATGTGTATGTACTATATTGTACGTACAATCTCGTCGTCAGGGAGAAACTCGTCGGGATTAAGAGGACGGCGAAAGGTATCCAGGGACGCATTTTCAAGGCCCCCACTAAGTATAATGAATTACAGTCGTAATAGAAACGAGTACAATGGTTAACGAAATGTAAATGTAATTTAGCTGTCGTACCTCGAAATTTGAAAACCGAATTGTTCCTGACGATTTTTCGTTATTCAATAGACCAGTTTTTTCTCTAGGCACAACGTATCTTTAGAATTACAAATTAAGAGGTTGTTTCACGGATTTTAAGTTTCTCGTTCTACTGAGTCTTGTTCACAGAAACGTTGTCATTTGCGTTAGTGAACAAAAAGATGTGGAGTTGTTTTTTTTTTTTTGCAAATATTTATAGAAGATATTGTTGGTCTCGCCGATCAGGAAATACCGCGAAATGAGGATGCAAGTTTTTTTCATGCAAAAGCCATTCTTACAACGGACAGTTAATAATAACTGGTAATAAATAATGAACATCATACGCGGTGCGATTAACACGGTGCAGCGCCAATTCATTTACGACAGCTGCAGAGGAGGTGCGGGATTTAGATTGATCGAACCTGTACATGAGTTGGCCAATATTTGATAATTACACAGGAATATGAACGTTCCCGTTCACATTCCAATAACCCTTATCCAATCGTTTTAAAGAAAAAATAACAAAAAAAATTAGCTAATTGAGGAAAAAGAAAGAGATGCTTAAGTAGACGTCTTGCGTCCTCGGACTTGGGTCCTCAAAATCATTCCAGAATTATCATATCCAAAGAAATAAACTATTAGATACATAATGAAATTATAAATTAAAATACACTTTTACAGAATACTTACGTGAAAACTCGAGGCACTGCATGGCGAGTTATAAAAGCCGTCTGCTATCCTGTCAAAACTGTTCTTGTATCCTGGGCACCATGGGTCAGATTTTTTGCCATGACACATACTTCGGTTGATGTATTTTAATTTGGACCCCGCAGTTTCTGCATTCGTGTCATCTAAATATGTCGTATATTATATATATATATATATATATATATATATATATACGTGAGCATATTTAACTGCGATGAGATGATGACGGGATCAGTTTTGGAGAACGATCAGTGGAATAGCTTGCAGGCGGAAAACTCGCCACCGGATACGAATTTGGGAAAATTACAGAGGACATTAGGAGAACCAACACTTATTGTGTTTATCATTTTGTTTCCGCGTTGATTAATTTCCGGTTTTGTAACGGATATACCTAAGCTGCGGGGAAACGCTGCATACGCCCAAAGTTGTTATTGTATTATAGACACGCCGAAATTCATCGCAGCCCTTTTATTCGTCGCTGCGCACCTTCTGCCCACACTTTTCTTAATTACCTACCCCATAAGTTACAAAACGCAGAAGGCCGTAACTCCTTCATATCATATATACAAAGACACACGAAGCATACAGTTGTGAATTAATACTTGACGGGAAAAATTTTGTCAATTCAGTAATTTAGTTTCAAATTTTTCAAATTCCGATGCAAAACGAACGATTTTCTCGTGCAATGTATCCTTCGGAGTCTTTCAGCGAATATAATTCAACGTATGTAAATATATGCAGGAACTGGGCTGCAAATGATTCATTATACAAATTTTACTTGTTTCGAATGAAATTTGAACGAATTTTTAAAACTCGAAGATACCAATATCAACTGTGCAAGCAATTAGTTAAGGCAAGTAAAATAAGTCGAGAAAAATATGTCAAAAATAGCAGAACACCTAATTGCACAACTGCAATAATCACGAGTCAATTTCACACTCGGAACATTATTGCAAAAATTCTGTAGAATCTTTTCACTTCGGCATTTCAAGAGTCAGAATGAAACCCTTTCTTGTCTGATACTCATTCACTCCAAACTATACGGCGCAATTTTTTATCATTACAATCATCAGAGCAAGCAGTAAATCGATCAGTTTTTGATAAAAAGAATTCAGACGAAATGTTAGACCATGTAGAATATATTTATACTTTATTTTATTATATTACTTCTCGTCGCGCTAATTGTTCACGGAGTCTCATTATTGGAGTTTGATTAACGTAGTTTTTTGTCAGAGATGAGAAACGGACAAGAAAGCTGCGACACATCCAGATCCAAAAATGGCCTCTCAATTTCCTGCTTCGATTATGATACATGGTAAATTGAGTCTGGGACGTCTGTAGATCGTTTTCAACGTTAGAGTATCACGTATACACGTCCGTGAAATCGAACGCACGCGCGATTATAAGATGAGGAAGAAACCATCATCGAATACATTATTTAAAAAAACCAACATCGCGAATTTTCCATGGATGGACGTTCCCTGTTCTGCACCACACGCAGAGAACTGAATACGACAGACGTCGACTACGAATATAATGTCCGCAAAAACGGTACAATAAACTCTGCAGTGTGATAGTATGAGTGGGCAGGTATCGATGGTATCACGCCTAGGTTTCCATGAGAAGAAACGCGATAATGGTGTTACAAATTTTTGATATCTATGACTAACTACCGCGATATTGAGTCTATTTAAGATGTTTATTTGCCGCGGGGAAGAGTAATTAACGACACGTTGAACAAATTCCGAACAGGTATACCAACCGCGTATTTCCTTGGCTGGGAGTATAAGGTATACCCTAACAGCGATTCGATACGGCTTAGTAATTTCACCGAGGGTATATCGGTAGGTACTAAGCATATATGGGTGAATAGCATCGCGTTCTAGTTGTGCATGCATCACACATAAACGGATAGATGGATACGTATAGACGGAGAGAAACACGCGTTGCTGCTCACTTTACAATATACTTTGTCCATCTGCGTTTTAAGGAGCGAATAAGAGAAAAAGAGGAAAACGGAGGGGAGAAAGGAGCGAGAGGAAGAATGAAGAAAGACACGAAAAAAGGGAGAAAAAAAATGGGCGTGTCTCGGAGATCAAAGGATGCCGCTCGGCTGCAGAGTGAACAGGTAGGCAGGCGGAGAAGGTACGAGGTAGGAAGGAACCCCGCGGATGACGCGCATCGCTGCATCCACACATCCACAGCGAATAGGTATAAAGCATTTTGATCGGCGAGGGGTGGATACATCAGCGATGATCGGACAACCTGCGCTACGCAATCGAAGGTAAGCCTGCAACACATGTGCCGCGATGACGCGTGTGCCATATTGGAGAACGACGGCTGACGTTGACATGCGAATCCGCAAAACCGAAAGGCAAAACGACCGACTTTGTGCGGGTATATAATACGTGGTACAAAGTATGAATAACCGGATATAGCAGAAATGGACATTTCATTTGTATTACGTATGACGTATAACTTGTACCGGAACAAAGAAGGTTTTCAGAGATCAGAGTAGGTATAATCGTTGCTTCTTTACATAATGTAGGTACATACTTATTATATGCACTGGCATCGCGCAATATGGCAACTGCCGAAGTGAAAAGGATGTGGTTGCTAAATGTGCTTTAAGAGGAAATGTGAGTCACCTGTTTTTCATTCGACAGAAGGAACGATGAACTGCCAGTGCTTTTGAGTTGTATGCAAGCATCAGCTGCAGCTTACGTTACAATTTTTGACGATATTATGTATACCTAAACATGTTCGTGATAATTTTTGAGAAAAAAATATAAGAATCAAAAACGCTGAACATATTGTTTTAGAACCACTTCGACGAGCCTTGAAATTTGTCAAATGTGATGGAAATGATTGAATGAGGACACGCACATTTCCTCGGGAGAACAGATTACGACTTGAAAGAGAAGATTTTTCAAAATCGGAAAATATTGCTTTTGTACCAACTTTTAATATGCTCGGTATTTACAATTTTTTATACTTCTAGTTTAATTAATATCCCAGTTTTTATGGATGCATCGATAGTATAATTGCGAGGACTCGGCATTGGCTCGTTTGATGGGCGTGAATTTCGCGATAATAAGTAAAATATACAAGCCACTCGGGGCGACTTGCGAGCCGCCATGCTTGCGAATATATTAGCATATATAAACGCAAAAAAACCTGTATCCCTCTCTCTCTCTCTCTCTCGATTTCAATATAAATTTATTATTTTCCCTTTATTTCGTAATTCTACGTCTTTTCACATATGCGAAAAAAAATTTTACCTTCTCCGCTCGGTTTACAAGAAATTTGATAGGCTGTAATCAGAGTCACAATTTAGCAATTCAGACCGATCATAATAGGGCAGGGCGTCCTCACAACGTGGCAAAATAAAGGATCCTTCTTGATCTGAAAATCGTTATAAAAAAATTACATACAGTTGTAAAAAATAAACAATTGTGGTTAGAAAGCACGATTTTAAAATGAAATATTTCAATAGGTTATGGATACCGAAACTCAAATAATTGGCCACCGAAATGACGAGATACAAATCTGGCTTCACGGAAAGTCGTTACACAATTGTAAATTGGCACTTCAGGGTATATCTACGAAATATATGAATCGGTGAAATCAATGTAGAAACCGATTTATACTATCCACTCTACAAAATGAGTGGAGATAAAAAAAACACTATACGATTGCTGCCAAATAATTATAAGTAAGTTTAACGTAAGAGTAAACAGCGTGTGTGATGTTGGCATTGAAGGATTAATTCCAGGAACCCGGGCAGCCAATTATCTCTATAGTTGAAAGCCCGAAGAAACCCCGTAAATTAATAGCATATGTCTTACACGAAACAACTAGAAACAACACCAACGAAAATGCTGCGGCAATAATTTCAGTCTCATATGAACAAGGTTCGTGTCTATAGGTGGAAGAAAAACTGCACTGTGTGAAGTAAATGAAACAATCATCAATTACAGCCAAGCGCGTGCTGCTGATTAGCGAAAGATATTCGAAACGACGTATATACAACGTGCAATAAGAACTGCGGCTAATTGAAACTAGTTTATATTACCATCGCAGCATTAATTCGATATAATTCTACTCGTGTAATTATGTAACGATATTGAGAAGTAATATAATCGAATCATTGCACAGCGCAGTGGAATCTTGATTGGAAAATACTTGACTGAATGCACTGAGGCGATTTATCGCGTAGGTACCAAAGGTACGCACGGATTATATATTTTCATCATCACGTATACAAGAACAATAAACGCGCTTCGACTAATTGGTTAATAAAACGGCGGAAACAAACGACTGCCGCTCGCTGTGCTTGATTAATTAGTTCCCCCACTTTCCTCATTTATACTTGCCTCACTCCACAGCCGCAGTGCAACTATGAGAGTATGTTTTTCTTTGAAATAAAACAAAAAAGAAAAAACAACGATACGGTAGTTTCGTTTTCTATCATTCTCCCCGTTTTCTTATTTCTCTCATTTCTCATATTTATTAATGTTTTTTTCTTTGTTTATTCGGATTAAATTTCCTCGCTAATTGCCTCCACTGACCGAGACGTCCGACCACCGTTTACGGTGTACCTATAATGTTACTGTAATATTTTGTTCGTAAAACGATCGGAGTATCGAATATGACTCACTAAATATTTATTGGTAGTTTTACGAGTGCCACAAAGCAATCGCGTTCGCAACGTGATTTAATAATTGAAATTTTCAAATTGCATTACAGATATTGTTAAGAAATTCTTAACTAGTGTACACTAATTTCCTGATTGTTTTAATATTACAAAATTTACAACACTCGTCTGGATATTGTTTATTATCTCTCTGATAATATACTGTTTCATAAGATAATGTGAAAAATTATTATTATATGTATATTCGTCACATTTTACTCTCACAAATTTCCGGAAAATTGCAAAGCAAAAACGAATCCGTTCGTAGACTGGCAATCATTCATTCTAATTCCGAAGAGTAAGAGTAACTAACCAAGTGAAAATCAAATCAATAAATAATGAATAAAGAATATATGTCTCTGGGGTAATATACCTTGTTTTCGATTCATTTATTCACTCAGAAAGTAAGCTAATTTTTTTTTTACAATAAGTCTTTTTGTCAGAAGTACATTTTTTCCAAAGAAAGAGCTTTCATGCGTCTTGCATTCCTTACGCGAGTATGTAATAAATCCAAACACGATATAATGATTCTACAAATCGCGCGGTGTAAAGTGTCTAAGAGAGTTTAGATACACATAGAAAGTCGCTGCAAATCGGCGAATAGCCGTAGGATTTTCAGCACGGTGTTTATGTATTATTATACCAACGGTACTTACGTGCGGCATAGTTTCTCTTTGTACAATACTTGTGCGGATCTATTTATGACACAAGTATAATCGAAGAAGCCATGCTTCACTTCTCTCTCCTGAAGATTGCTGCAGCCTTGCGAATTATTATCAATGTATAATATTTAGATTTTTGGATGGGATGTAATAATACGTGAAAGGACAACGTCCTTTCGTCAATCCGGATATCGTGTGGCAGCCAGCAACGTGATTTCGTTGGAAACAAATTAATCACGAAAGATCAGTCGTTAGATACAGTCATAACATTATGGATGTACACGTGGTACATCCATAATGTTATAAATCAGCAAATTATAAATTTAACTAACGGCAAAAATTCACCTCCGAAGAATAACGAATCACGATCGGCGAAAGGGTGCCGACAGCTCAGGCATCAAGATTAGTATTACTATTTGCATAATAACGTGTAATTACGAAAAGTCTAATTAACCTCGGGCGCGGCTATCCTCCACGTCTTCCTTGAACGCGTCGTTCGTCTATATCTATTTACTTCATTATATGTATTATTATATAACGCACACGTTCTTATATATAAATCACTAAATTCAAGTTTCATTTAGATGAACAATTAACGTGATTACTGAAATACTGTACATAATACACAATGCTGTAACTATATAGCGAATATAAATTAAGAGGGTAATATTTATAAGGGGCATATATATATTAGGGTGGGCCAATAAAAAATAATATAGGTATTGTGAAAATATCGTTCAAGATGATGAAAAATAAATTCTGTGCAAGTTTGAGCTCTTAATATTAATATTAAGATGTGGCTTATCGTGATTTTTGATTTCCCATTTAATTAATACGGGAAATTATTATTTTTTTTTTATTTGGAATTTTATTGCGTTTCAAGGAATCAGCGTGTTGTAGAAAGCGATACATATTCTTGTAGGAAATTGAATGATCTACAAAAAAGGTATGATGTGATTTTTCGCCAAATCGACTCGTTTAAAAGTTATTCAAGGTTAAAGTTCAACCTCAAATGGTATTCGGTGATTTCGACAATTTTTTTCATATTTCATCACGAAAGAATGGCTCGAAAACTTAAATCATTATATTTTTCGTGAAGTTCATTAAGTGTTCTTTGGTACAATATCGAAATTTTTACGAAATACTAATAATCGTTAAGGAAAATCGATTTTCCTTTTCAAAACATCAAACTTTTTACGAAAGGCTAATAATCGTAAGTTATTGTCAATGTTGGTTATTAGGAAAACGGATGGTAATTAAATGACCTTGTAAGGCACGTTTCATAATCATTGCTCGAAACTTTGGTATACCTAGGAAAACGTGATAACTTGAGTGAAAAACAGTAATTTGTTTATTATTATGCAATCGTTATCATAACATTATTGTCTGTATCTTAATGAATATCAGCGTTTTTCTTCTCGTTGGTTCAATCATTTACAGAAAAATATTTTCTCATATATTGTGAAAAAAGTTTACTGAAGTTTGATAAACGTAATGCATTTCAATATTCAACAATAAATAATATTCACTTGATGTAAGTAAACGTATCATTAGATTAAAGTAAATATCAGTTTAAATAGAATGATTCGCATTTTGATCAAGAGGCTTATTATTAAATATAATAAAATTTTAAAAAAATCAAGGCTATTCGGACGCACATTCGAGAAATTTTTGTTTCTCAGAAATGCATTTCGGCTACACGTACACAAATTTTTTTTAAGAATCTACGTTATATAGTGCTCTGTGAGACGAAATAAAGATATAATGAGAAGATAATGACAGAAGAAAAACGGCACAACATAATAATCCCATCTTTTTTTTTCGTACAACTACAAACGGCCATTTTAAGATTTGGGAAAACGATCATCGAATAAGGGACAGAAGGTCTTCACTAAAAACAATTGACCAACGCCCCGCGGTGAGACCGATCTGTCACTGTCAGATTCGGGCTAAAGTATTTTCACGAGCTGTCGGACGTCGTTTGTTTGCTAGTGTGAACTCTTTATTTTAGACCGGAAATGTCCCCATTAGAAGGACGTATCGTCTCTCTTATAGTTGGGCCACCCTCTCCCCGAAGCTAAGGTGCGAGGTTTTTGTTAACCTCCTTCAAGATTTGGACAGTTGGCGCCCGGCGAACTCAGTTCTTATTTTCCTCCCTTACAGCTCTCCCACTGCGATAGCACTGTATACATATATATATATATATATCTATATAGACACATGGTATTCCATACAGGATCTAAGGGTAAAATTTTATTCCCTCGAATGTGTGAAAAAGACACGCCGTTAGGGATTTTATTGTACGTTTTACCGCAGAAATAAAAACATCAAGACCCTGCACGCGCCCCCAAAATGAAGACATATAGATCTGAGGGATGTTTTCTTCCTAATTCTTCCCTCGTCAGCCAGTTTTTACCCCCTGTTTTTTACCGCTTTGTCTCTTAACTTTCGGGTGAAAATATCTTCTTACAAAAATTAGGTTATCGTAATGTGAATAATATAAAAATAATGGTATTACGGTACGTTCTCTCTCTCGAGGTTGTTGGAATGATAATCATCAATGTGATAAAATATCAGACTACAAAAACGCTGCATGGAAGGTGTAATTTAATGCAAAACAATTGAACGTGAAAAAAATTATATCATCTCGTTACTACTTGACTTGTATCGTCATGAGATCAAATGTTTTAATACATCCATCGATCCTTCAATTAGTCACGTTGTCAACAAGATATTCACAATATCTTTCCAGAATAGAAAATCAGTTCAATGAGCACGAAATGCGGCGCAATGCGCGCGCAGCAGCGCCACACGTTTCGCGCTGACGTCATACGGCACTAGCCAATAGAAACAGACGCTCGCAAACTTCATGGCGCCGAATTCGAGAAAGGTCAATTTAGTTTATCCAATTTTGGTTGTACGGTAACTTTTCTACACAGATTAAACCGGAATCCAAGCGATCTCTTTCCGTGCTGCTTGATCAAGCGAAGAAGAAACGTCTACACGAATCACCTTATAATTACGTTGAATTGCTTCAAATTTTTTAAATTTATTTCCTCGACGTAACAACGACTCTACAAACTGTAATAATATCCGTGTAACGAGTAAGTAAAGAGTCTAGTTACGATCTTCAGCGAAATAGACGGTTTCCTACATCGCACGTCGAGACACTTAAGTCTACGATTAGAGGTAGATATACCAACGAACGTGGTAAGGCGGTAAAGACGCAAGCTGCGAGTCGTTGCAACGAACGCACCTAAACACTGCAAATATCCTCCGAACCGCACCGATCGTTTTAGTTACCCGTTAACCCTACGCTGCAGAGCGCCAACAGCGAAAATGCGGTTTGAACGCGTCATGCAGACCATTTCACCGCCTTAAAAGTAAGAATAAAAGGAGAGGAGTAAGAACAAACTCGCAAATAAAAATGAAAATTCACAACGATTTTGACATGGCGTAAAATGGAGTGCAGTATAATGGTAACGGTGTGACTAAGTGTGAAATTATGTAAATACATCTAACTGGGACTGCCGTAACATTTACCGACTGAAGCCGACATGATGGTACCTGACATGTGTAGAGTAAGTAGATGCAATCATATCATACCTATGTGCATAAAATATTTTTAGAGAAAGTTTAAAAAGAGCGGATCCGTTAAGCAAAGTTGGCAATAAAACAAGCAAAATGATTGAATCGCAGCCCATTTGAATGATATATTTACTTTTTATACTATTATTCATTGACATAAAATAATAATATAATCGAACTTTACTATTGAAACCTGTTCATCTGACAATAACTAACACAATATTTATTAGTAGGTGCCTGAAACACTCTGTAAAGAGGATTCTGCATACGGGCATGATCAAGTGAATATACCTGAAAACTATGTTTCAGTTGTCACATTCGTCAAAGAAAAAGCTTTCATAGCCTAATTACGATATGCAAACTTCACAGGCCCAAGTTAGATATTGACTGCATTCAAGCCAGTCTTTTTTTACAGACCTTGGCCACGCCGCTTAATAGTACTTTATGCAACAAGTAACGAAAACCAGGGAACGAAGATGAGCATACAAAACAACTTCCTCTATCGCTTTTTCATATGTTAAGAATGAATAAACAACGTGATCAATGTGTCAGCAACAGCACAGTCTAAATTCGACACGAATTGGTCAATCTTAGGACGTTTGAAGCGTACATACAGAATTTCACAAACCATTACATATGTGGTAACAATTTTCTGGTAGATCATGGGAATCGCTACTTTAGACAAATATTTATCTAACATGAGTGTGTTCAACACGTAGCCATTGTTAATCCTTCGAAAGAGAGACAAACTTAGGGTATGTGAAAGAAGGAGAGGAGACGAATATTGGTTTTTGAACCGACGACGTGCACGTGCCTCTGGGTACGAGACACGTTAGTGAGTTTGAATTGTAGCGGATAATTGCGACCCGCAGAAGACATTAAACGCCTGGTATATCCCTAGTCGCTTCTGCGGCAACCGAAAGCCACGAAACCTGTATGTCTACCCACATACATGAAGGGCATTATCTCGTAAGAATGAACTGGCATTGACAGCTCTGGGAGAGGTCATAATCGTAAAAAAGCACTTTGGTTTATCGGCAAGGGTTCGTCCCTGCTGCCTGCAGTAAGTGTACAACGCATAAAGACTTATACTACAGGATTTCACTATCTCTATACCCGTTTCGTCTGGGCTCCGTTCCTCCGTTTTAACGTCCCGTTGTCCATACTCAAGGTTTTATATCTCCGCGAAAAACCTGCGGATATGCAAAAATACACAAACATACGCTTGAAGTAAATGCGATCACATACTGCCCGAAATTTATAAGAAATTTAAGAAAGTGCCATTCTTCACCGCCAAATGATGTCAACATTTAACCCTAAAATTAAATCGCCACAGGAAATAGACTTTCACGAATCGATTTGTGAAAACTGCCATAGTCTTCAAAGAGACCGTGAATGGCCGATGCGCCGGGTTTTCGAGTGTAAATCCTTATGAAATAATTATGCGATATTTCTATGCGAATTACCGATTACAAACGTATTCGCAATTGGATAATATTCTGGAGCAAGCTGTTGCAACGGTGATCGAGAATCGGTAATCAAGCATCGGTTTATCGAGCGCATCAAGTGCGCTTGGGGGGCCGAGCAGTTTCGCTGCTGCGAGCCCATGAAGTTAATTGGAATCGCTGATCACCGAGACGTGACATCGATTTATCGAGAATCTTCGATGGGACGATAATACATGGTTGAGGAAGCAGGAGGAGAAGGCACTTTAGTCGATAATCTAGATCGCCGTATAACCTTAAATGCGAACTTCTATAATGTAAATGTAAATGCGATAAAAGCTCAAGTTGGCGCATGCAGTTTGTGCCGATGTAGGTATGTGCCGTGCAAGACTGGAAGCGCAAGTGTCATATAATATCGAGAGTAAAACGCGGGCTTAAGCGAGTCGGTATATATAAGCGTTTGTATGGTAATCACTGTAGAGGTTGAAATTGTCTCCGAAGGATTTCGACGTTTACGATTCAACGCTTGATTTATGCTTTATTTATGCCTTGGCACCTCTTTGTTATAACAACGAAGTTCCGACGCATGGTACAACCCTCGTGTATGCGCAGTGCTTATAGTCTGGCTGCTTCTCTTACGCTTGCATTGCATCGTATATATAAACGATTCAGTTTTAACCGTCGGCCTCCCTTCGCGACTTCATATTAGTCAGCTCATTCGACACTGAGATTCGAATCGAGCGATAAATCGTAATAAGTAATTAAAATAGCGTCTCACTTTAACCATTCTTTCCTTCTTCCATTCGCTCAGCTTTACGAATTGCAAACTCTAGAATAATCACATCAATTGCACATTAAATTCAATAATCCTGATGCTGATTCCGAAGTAATGCAAATCTCACAGCGTGAGTGAAAATATATTTTTCATATTTTATTGCGATTACGAAAAAATGGAATAAAAATTTTTTTATTGGTATATAAAGTTATTGGATTTAATTTATATTTTTGGACCATGGATTTTGATTTTACGGGTATCATGGAAAAGTGACTCACTGGCTTGTGCATCGTGCGATATGGACGTTAAACGGTTGGCATTTATACGTTAAAATTATTCATAATGTGGAGGAAAAAAGTTGCGATCTCATCTATAATACCGGGATATATTGTTACGTTGTTTTTCACCACGAGCTGGTATATAGGCTAAGTAATAGGCGCACGAGTGTATATGTAATATATGTACTTGCATCTATACTCTAGAAGTGCATAATTAGCAGCACGCTACCACGTTATAGGTAGTTGCATCGGGGAATATTCCTCCGATACGACGAGACTTGCAATTTGCCCCAGATCAAAGTACTCAACCAGTCATTATGGTGTACCTACTTACTTAGTACCGAATCAAGTATCAACACACGTAATTCGGAAAAAGAAAAGGAGAAACAAATTTCTGGATAAAATTCTTCTATGAAATTTATCGCACAGGAACAACATCAAGATAAATTATTACAGAAATTTTCATACCACTCACAGGAAAGAAACTCCTCCGTTTCACAGATAAAATTGTTTATACGAAAATTTTTAATCTTTGCAATAATTATTTCAATAATATTAACGGATGAATATCACCCTAAACGAATTTGTTAATTCATATAATAATCTGACAATGATTATAACCTAATTGTTTTCGATAAATTAAAATTCACTCTCACGCATACATATATTTTCATGTCTCTGAATAACTTTATACATTCTGGAATGAAATTCAAGACAGCGTGAAGGGTTTTTTGCGCCTAGTTCACTAGATCGCTCGTACTTTTCTTATCTCGATGGATAAATCCTCTCATAACCGTTCTACAATTTTTTTTCTGCCACAGCGCGAAGCGGATCGTTTGCGGCGGCGTTAACGGCCAGAAGACATGTATCCGCATCACGGAAAAAGCTGTACAATCTTACGCATCATTGGCCAAGCGAAAATATTTTCAATGAAAACTTTTTCAGTCTTGTTTGTTATAATTTTCTATCGATTCTGCATGATTTTTTCGCATCAATAACTATATACGAATTCAAAACGGTATTTCGCCTCGAGTTGTACACCAACATGATTAAAACTAATAAAGGTAAAATATAATCAATAAAGAACAGTTTTACTAATTCCTTATTCATTTTCCCCGATTTACGGGAGAAAAACTTTAAACACAGCGAAGAGATGAATTAGCGACAAGTACTCGATAACTTTTATTCTTTTTCTGCTGACGGTGAGATTCCGTGGCTCAAGTTACAGGCCGATGTGACTCCTTTCACAATTTCGCACACTCATCTCGTTTGTACAAAGTATAATTAAATCGAAAAGTGCAGAGGTATAAAGAGCGAAATGTAAGTACGCGTAACAGGTATTACATTATATACCTTTGCAGCACACAATTATAGTCAGGTATATGCATAAATACGTGTGTGTAAGGCATGGCAAAACGGCCGTCGTTCCATAGAGAATAACAAAGCATCGTTCCAAGATGGCGATGAAAGATAGGCGAGCTCAGCCGAGTACGAGACACGGTATTCGGTGAAAATGACCGACTAGAAGTACGTACTTAGGAAGGAGTGCTCACGCAGAGCAGCCGAGCGTGGCTCCTTCTGATGCAAACCTTTCTTTGAGTAAACTTGGCTCTCCTTTCCTCTCCTCTCCTCTCCTCTCCATCGCGCTATTTTCTCCTCTTAATTTATATCCCGCGCGGAAGCCGAGCTCGCGCCATTTTATCAAACACATCTGAAATTTACTCCGGAAGTGAACGAACCGCGAAGGTAAGAAGAAGAAGAAGAAGAAGACTAGCTGCGTAGACTTGCGAGATAAGAGTTACACCGCCAGGCGAGGCGGAATTATCAAATTTTTACAATCTCTCACAGACATCGCATCTTTCGTGGGTAACAAGCCTTCGCGAGTCGAAACCTTTGCTTTAATGCACTGTAACGATGGTGGCAGGTGAGCCTAGCTATAAACTGCAATTTTGTAATCCGCAATACGTGCGTGTGGTTAATAATATGTCCACCGACGATACGTACCTGAGCGAGTTTTCCATAGCGAGGAAAAGAAACAATCACATATACGGTTATGCAAAAGTTATAAATTTTTAGAAATCTTGGTTGGCATAATTGCGGAGCGAAACATCGCGTCAAACTGTAACAGCGTGTTGATCAGTCAAAATTTTTGGCAGACACGTAATTGGACTCATGGATGGCAGGTGTATGATCTACTAGAAACTCACAAACTAGCAGAATCTAGAAACTAGACTTGGCTCGGTTTCAAAGGCGTGCGCTTCTCTCCTTTCTGCAGATCAATGCCGCCGCGAGCTCGTTGCCAAAATGGTGAATTAAGTGTTTTCTCAGATGGAGCACACCTGTTTCTCCTAAATCTCATTACTTAGCTCCATGCTTAAAACCGAGTGGCGTATACGCTGGGAAACTGTGATCCCGTAGTAAGTCTCTCTCTCTCTCTCTCTCTCTCTGTCTTTCTCACTTCAGCCTCTAGCCACGATTTTAATTGGTCGCTATAGATACAGGACAACGATGCTATTTATAATCGCAGTCATTAGTTCATTGCTATCTTTTACTAAACAGTTGCGTATCGCGAAGACTTTGATGTATCCTCTACGCGTCCTCTCTCACACTCTTAAATTATCCTCGTTTTGAGAGTACTAATTCAGACGGATCACCGCCGGATGTCGTACGCGTAGAATTATCTTCATAATGTGAAACGTTTGTTCAACCGCGAACAGGCATTTTGAACGTAAGGTTGAAGCGTACGATGCGCCCTAACAAGTAAAACGATTTAATTCCTTGCAGTTTTTTTCCAGCAAACAATGCACTTTGAATAATATATTTATTAACAATCGCTGGAGGAGGACATTCCAATAACATATTACGATAAATTTGTTGGGTTATTGAGTCTGTAATTGTTAGGTCGTGTCGCTGGTTTTATAGAGAAGTATTGTACCGTGCATGAAGATGCATAATAAATATTTTGATTGCATAAATAACCTAACATAATTTTATCCCCAGTATGAATAAATAAAGTCCCATTCGTCGGCAACGTTGAAATTATAAGATATTTTTTTCTGCTTGTAGAATATATAGGTACTCGAGTTTGTTTAAAGTTGCATTCGTCGTCTTATAAAAATGTTAAATATCATGTTATTCGAAAATGAAGTGATTCGTTCGTTCAAAAATTTTTATTGATCAGGGGTTTAATAATGGATAATTTATACGAATTCGTGTAAAGCAAATGAACTATGGGTACATAATTATGTCCTCCAGAATATTACGCCGTACGAAAGAGTCGTATAAAGAGTCATAACATGTCATATAAAACATGTTATACTCACTACGACTATAAATATATATGAAATAAGAACGAACCTCACATCAGTTGAAATAAAAAGCGTAAGATCAATTTATTTCTGTTAATATCCGTACATACTTAAAAATTCTAGAAGAAGATTAATATTTTTCTTAATTGAGTTTCTCAAAAAACGAGTGATAATTTTTTTACTTCAAAATATGATCTGTCTTCCGATGATCACCGGTGATCGAAGGATTGAGAATTATTAATCACCACGGCGTATATATATATATATATATATATATATATATATATATATACCGTATAAGACAAACTTTTCCCGAAGCGAAATTCCGGAGGCCTGACATTATAACAAGATTTCGTGGAACAATTATGAGAAGGCATAGAGTGGAAGTGGAAAGCCTCGCTGGTGAAAATAATTACACTGAAAGTAAGATGGAGTATAACTATGTATACCGATGTTCTCCAATGAGGATAGAAAATCCGTGCAGGCGGTAGTCAAAGGCCGGGGGGTGGCGAAGGGCGAAAGGGCGCGGCGAGGGAAAAACGGAGGCTGCGAAGAGACAGCGATTAGTCAAATGAAATCTTCCGTCACGTCTGAGCAGCCCAGCTAACATTAACATGCGAGCGACACGTGTCGCGATGCGCCTTTCGCTAACAAACTCGGCGACGAGATCGCCCTCGTCTGTGGGTATAAGCAACGCGGATCCACCGGTCCGAAACGCTAACAGTCCTCGAAACTGGCGTTGGAAGTCGGAACGACCAGAAACAACGCGTACAGGGAGCTCGAAAGACGCTTTGGAAATAGACGGAGATCGAGGAGGCGATCCTCTGCTCCGGTTGGCATCCGCCCGCTACTCGACTTCTTGTTTCATTCAACTAACCGCCTACTTAATTAAAACGGCATTAAGACAGAGTCTCGGGTGCGTTTTGCGCCCCTTTCAATGTCAAGGAAACATCTCTTTTACATCTTGAGTATGTGTTGCGTTTTTTCGTTACACTGAGAAAAAAATTTCGTTGAATCAAGTGAATGAGCGATCATGGCACCGGAAATGAATATTTATTCGTGGCAATTCGAGATCTGTTGGTCTATCGACATTTTTAGTCATCCAACTAAACATTTCGTTAGATCAACGGATCTGGAATTTGCACAATAGTGATCCAACTAAACATTTCGTTAGACCAACATATCTCAAATTGCAACAATAGTGATTCAACTAAACATTTTGTTAGATCAACGGATCTAGAATTGACATAATGGTGATCTAACTAAACATTTCGTTAGATCAACGGATCACGAATTGACACAATGGTAATCGAACTGAAGATTTTGTTAGATCAACGGATCCTGCCTTGACACAAATAAATATTCATTTTCCTGTCCGTGATCGCTCATTTAGTTGATTCAACGACTTTTTTTTTTCTCAGTGTACGTATAACGTTTTTGAATACGTGGCAGAAACGAAAACGTTAGCATTTCGGATGCTGGACTCCGATCTTTCGCAATTGCGATTAATTTTGATGGTGGATCGTTCGGTAAGCCTGCTCGATCCAAAACTGTCGAAAGCCTTTGCGGCTTTAGTTTATCTCGATTAATAGGGTGAACTTTGTTTTATTCTATAATCCCTGATGAAAATTTTTACTACTACGAATTTTTACAGAAATTGGAATATTTCGTATTATTTCGTACAAAATTGTATACATGCATAATTTTTTGCAATGAATTGTAAATTTAATTTGAAAATAGATTTTCATGTTCGTGAGGAAAAAGCTACTTCATGCAAAGTAGAAATGAGATTACAAGTTGCAAAGCTGCCCAAATGTCAAATAATGCATGACCCATATGAACAGTCTAAAAAATTAGCAGTGGTTGGAAACAAATGTTCACAAATCTCGGAAGGTTAGATGACCTTATTTTCTCATTACGTTATTAACTTATCAAATCAACGTCGTTTACCACAGCTAAGACTGTAGAGGTAGTTGTAATTAATGACTACCACGCATATTTATTCTGTGGTACGCTAAAATATTGATTGATGACACTACTCGTAAATTTCGACCATACAATCCGAATGCAGAGTAGGATTGATCCTCATTTTCATCTTCCCGCGAATTGCTAATATTGTGTAAGGAAAAAACGGAATATTTCAAAACTGATCATTCAATCTTCAATAATGGGTTGAGACTAATCGTTTCTGTATTTCATTGAGGTGAAAACAAATCACTGAAATTCAGAAGCGCATTCTACCTAGCTAAAAGTGTACGCGAAGGCTCTTATCATTGGTAATAGTTTTGAAACTGAATGTCAAATAATCTTGCAATGAAAATTACTGGGAATAATCAATCATAAATTCTTATATAAATATTTTCGACTAGTTTGTTTTATTGCTTTCGCCAAATTCATCAACTTTTATATGTTAGAAAACATTATTTTCCTAAATTGTTCTGCATTCGGAAACAATTTACTTAAAAATCAAAAAAAAATTTCACTAAAAATAGATCGAACTTTGTAGTGTAGATGAAAAAAAAGAGGCTCGTCTTTAGAAAAGATCTATGCTTTATCTGCGGTGATCATTGCCTCACTTACCTTCACTCAATATACCGGTATCTGCAGTGCCGACAAAGTTTGACGCGTACTAAAGAAATTCTTCATGCCGACGACCGCCTAATACCTTTGAAAGTTAAGGTAAGACTTACCTACGGTTACTGTTATCGCCACTGTATCAACGGCGAGAAACGTATCAGCGTTAATCTAATCATCTAAAAAATTTTAAATCAAATTAAAAGAATTACAAATTACCAAAGAATAGTATTGGAACAGCATAATACTTAAAAAAATTCTTTTTTTCGCAACATTTTCTTCACATTGGAATAATTCATAATTTTAATATAAAATGCAATAAAAAGTTTGCGTCCGTTGACCATGATGACACTTTATTTTATTCGTATGGCAACAGGTTATCCTTGAAATCTTATGTTTATGCATTCATTTATACCATTTGCATATGGAAACGTTATAGTCTGATTTTAATTATCAAATCTTGCCTTGTCACGAAAGGGAAACAAAGTCATTGTAACGACGACAATTCACCGTACAGGTCACGCAATTTTTGCACTCAGTCGGTCTGCGAAAATCTGTGAAAAGAGGTAAGTTGATAAAATACATTAACAAATTTCTTTTTATTGCATACATTCATTAATTAAATCCAATGTGGCGAAATAATAGATATTTCGATTGGACGAAATGTCATTTGATTTAATAAAGTAGTCAACAGAACAACAATTTCTAGTTTAGAATGAAATCGCATTCACATGGAATTATGGAAACATTTCTTTTTTCAAAAAGTATGTAAAACAATAAAATTCTTGCTCTATGCTTGGAACATTTTGCAGGGTTTAAAAACATTTTAAACAAATGCAGCAAAAGCGTCATGATTTTCGTTGAACAATAAATCATACAATCTTTATTCACAGTGTTTGGAATATGGATCGTAAAATGTTTTTCGCATTGATGCTATACATTTTGGGGACTGTTTGTCCACCATCTTCGACGGGTGCACCGGAGCCTCCATATGACCCAAGGATTGCGCTTGTAGAAAACGGCAGTCTCACGGAAAACTGGAGCGATATTTTGCCGCAGTCTACGGAAAACGTAGATTTGAGCGGTCTGGGTATAGCAACAGTGGAGCTGAACACGTTCGCAAAATTCGATGAATTGCACGCCATCAATTTATCTTCGAATGAATTATCGTCAGCGAGTGACATAGCATTCGCAGTTCAGCGCGTAAAGCCGCTGACTTTGGACTTGTCCCACAACTACTTAGGCCTCACGATGTACAAAGAGAACACGCTGCTTCTATTCGACGCGATCAAGTACTTTTGGTCCGTCAACTTGTCGCACAATAGCATACATGGACTGGAGATCGACTTTGACATAGTTCACCTGAATTTGTCGAACAACGAGATAAAGTGCCACAACAAAATTAAACGAAATCGTTTTCACAGCGATGAAATATACGTTGCGACTTTAGACCTTTCTCATAACTTGATCAATTGTCAGTCAAGTCTATTATCAGTGCACATCAGCAAGCTCGACATGTCGTACAACAAACTCGATGGCATAGGACCGGAACTTTTCAAGGAACTGAGAGGCTTGGTCGAACTAAATCTTAGTCACAACAGCATTCGATATATTCATCCACGTGCCCTCGTGAACAAAATATACCTGACCAAGTTGAATTTACACTCGAATCATTTGAGAAACATCTACAGTGTAGTTTTCCGTTCAACTTTCAGTTTAATATTTGTTGATTTGTCAGGAAACAGGCTGACCTACGCGAATTGGTGCGACATTTACTCACCACTTGAAAATACGTCATCCCCGGAAGTCGGGGTTTACGTTATTGATGACAGCGATAAGCGATATCAGTTTATGACCAAAGATATAAATTAATAACATACTGAACTTCGAATTTTTAATTGCCCAAAAAGAACAAGTTCTCGGATAAATTATGTAATATCTACTAACTTCAATTCGAAAAATTTCGTCCAACTAAGAAGTTGAATAACACCTGTTTCAAGTTTCAGACGTGTTCTAAATTTTTCGTTTGAGCATATTTTCATCCAAACTATAAGAATAGGATCAGACATCCTTATTCGCAAATTAACTGAAACCCTAATTTTTTAGTACCTGCCCGTTACGTGTGTATTTTTGAGATATTTATTCTTCAAGTAAAATCTACTTTTGTCTAATTTGTGTTCGTACTAAATTTTGATTTTCGTTAGACCAAGAAAGACAGAAAATATTTTGCTATACATGTATAAATTCTACAATGAATCGTATCGCTTTCGACAATGATTATATACAGCGGTTCCAATGTAGCTACCTAAAAAAACGAGACTAAATGTTAATTTTCAAACCGTGCACGGAAGAAGCTGACATAATTGTGAATGGAAGTAATGATGTGGTAAACGAAAGAAGAAATTAATCTAGCAAATTAGTAACTAATGTGTATAAAACGAAACAAGTGTGCAAAGTAACTATAAGCTCAACAGTTTTGAATTAATTGTCTGTATCATAACGTTACAATGTAGCATCGATGAGGTAATTCATCTTATAGAGAATGTCATACTACACTGATTTTCCGAATCTTACGCGTATTGGGAAAGTGTAAATTAGGTAAATGCATTGACGCCGTTTCTAAAATGATTTTCCTTCGTTTTATTTCATGGTAATCAGATGATTCATACCTCTATTTCATTACCTCAATTTAAGCTTCGTCTTTGATTTTCTCGCATGGTCGGTATATCCCTATGCACGGTAAAACGTGATATTTTTACAAAACTAAATTTTATCAAAATGCAACACATAATCGGAAAGTTCTCTATTTTATCTGCAGTGTTTGTGCATTTGTTAATATTTACGTCCGCCGGTAACACTGCCGGGTATCTGCAGTACCGACGAAATTTGAAGCGTAGGTGGGTACTAAAAAAATTCTACAACCATACGAGCATTTAATACCGTTGAAAGGTAAGGTAAAACTTAAATACAGTTACAATTATCCGAATGAGAAAATTTTGAAATGTGAAAAAGGCTACCAAGTATCAAAACCAACTCACGATGAAAATAAATGAAAAACTCATCGCCAATCTCTGTCGTGAGATCGGGAAAAAATTACGAATACCACGTCCTCTCAGCGTAAAGTATGCGAAGTAAAATCGAACTTGGCTCTTCCGTCTTTCATGTACAATACTGTCAAATTTGAATCACGTTTTTATTTTATTTTTTTACGATAACAACAACAGATTCATCTAAATCGATGCATTTTATGACGTGTGTAGAGTGAATGTAACACGGTAAGTAAAACGCGGTAGCTGTTACCTCTGGATAACACTTGCAGGATTCCGTTATCACCGATTTTTTTTGGTTATCGGTAACAAAATTTCACAAGTTCGCAACGAAAGTTTCACCGTTATCTGAAGAATCCAGACGGTTATCCCTGGGCAAATTTTCGTAACCAATACTCGGACGGTAAGTGGGCCTGGGACCATAAGAAATCCTGTTAGCGATCCGGTAGCTTCTTTACCAGTGGGAGCCGTTTAACACGCAATGCCATAAGACACACAAGACTGCATTAGCCAATGCATTAGGATTACCGTCTTTAACAGTTTGCGGTCAACGGTTTCGCGTAATCCTTCTACATTACCAGTCAAAGTAGTCCAGTCGAATTAGCTCGAAAAAGGCGATATAAAAACATTAATTCTTTACAGCAATTTTCCTTCGGAATACTTGGGGGGGGGGGGGGGGGGGGGGGGGGTCACTGGCAGTCTAAGTTTCGGTTTTCGGGATACTAGACCCATTGCGTCATCCGCCATCTTGAATTTAAGGGTCAATTTTTGTTTATTGAATAACTCGTTTATTATCAATTGTACACGGAAAATAGTTATGACAAAAGTTGTTTGAAATAAAATTTTCCACAATTTTGGATCTTATACATTTTTTCCTAGGATCGATATTTTTCGATTTATACCCGATAAAAGGAGAGGGTAAAATCATATAACCGTATTATCACGTTTATTATCAATTTTACGCCAAAAATTATCATAGACAAAGTTGTTTAAAATCAAATTGTATACAATTTTTGTTCTTAACAATTTTTTCCTACGATCGATATTTATCGATTTACACGCGAAAAGAGGGGGTTGATTTTTTATCTAACAACTCGTTCATTTTCGATTCTACGCGAAAAATAGTTATTACAAAACTTGTTTGAAATCAAATTTCCTACAATTTTGATTTCCATAAATTTTTTCCTAGGATCGATATGGCTGATCGATATATGATAATTCAAGATGGCGGATGACGCAATCGGTCTAGTATCCCGAAAACCGAAACTTAGACTGCCAGTGCCCCCCCCCCCCCCCCAAAGTATTCCGAAGGAAAATTGCTGTAAAGAATTAATTTTTTTGTATTTGCTAATTCGACTGGGCCAAAGAAATTGCAGCAGCGAAGTTAGAATATCTGTAACTCTTTATGAAATTCACTGTAAGACGCTTGTTGTTGCGGGTTTCTGAATTTCGTAATTGCAAAATCATCTATTTCACGAAAGAGTTGATTAGTTTTCAGAATAGACAAGCAAATTGTTCATAGATATATTCATAAAAAAAATGATCAATTTAGAAAATTTGAAACATTTATTTTATCCTGATACAAATCCAAAACCTAGCTCTCGAGTTAGTGTACCAAAAGCTTTCGTACTATAGCAAAATGTGATCATATTTTGTAGACAAGTGTTATCTTTGTTCATAGTGGGCGTCATTGATTTCTCCGCAATAAACTTATTCCGCATACTTGTATAATAACTAGTCTAGATGCCGAAGTTTACACCGATATCGTGCAACTATAATTGTACATTGTCAAGATTGGCACACCGGGTAAAGATTTCTTTTCAGCAATACAATTCGTACAGCGTGGCGCATAAAGTATAATGTAAAACTGCGAGCTGGTGCAGAATCGGTAAAAATTCTAGGAAGCTTAAATTAAACCGCTTCTTGTTTTGCAATCGTATTCGTTTTCGCCTAAGAGCGTTCCGGTGTTGTCCACAATCGAAAGCATAAACTGTCCGGGTCCCAGGTACGGCCCTATCGATATTGGCGCCCGTCTCGAGCCTCCGGCGCGTGGCTTATCTTAAGAGGTACCGTATTCGGCCCTGCGGTTTTAATTCAAATAAATTCAACTTGACGAAGGGGGCAGCCTTTTAACATTCCTCTGATAAGACTCTGAACGGTCGACCGACACTCACCGCTACATCACATATTGGGCTTCGCTTAGAACGTGATCTCGTTAAGCACTGATTGTTTTTGTGTTGAATATTTTTTGCTATCACAAGTTTTTTAGACCATCAATTTCTTTTTTCTTTCATTTTCGATTTCATGTATTATTTTTTATACTTATTGTACGCTTTGCATTACATTATATCGGACGAGCTCGCCGTTATTCATTCAACATGGTGCAGTAGCATAGTGTTCATGTGTTTCAGGTTTAAACGCATTTTTTTCTCATTTCAAAACCGAGTTTGTATTCTGTAGCTTCGGAGAATTATAATTTATGAGATAAATTTTGTAAATCGATTTTCACTATTATCCGACTTCTTTGGTTTTGCTTATCTTCGACAAGCTACTCCTAGAATATTTTTTGGTGCCGATCTAACACTGTTTGATGTCAATCTAATACTACCTGTCGTCAGTTTGACTCTATCTCAAGTTTAAGTTTTGAATTAACCACAAAAATTGTACTATAATGATTCACACTCGTCACTTTCTGTCAATTTTGATACCGCCAATTTTTCACCGCGTATGTTAGGTTCGGAATCATTCGAACATTTAAGAAAAAGTTCGGTAAGGTCAGTCAGCTTTTAGAAGAAGATCATAAATTTTCAAGGTTATTCGAACCGATATCTGTAAAGGTACTGGATACACTTAGTCTGAACAGCCAGAGATATAGTGGTTTCACGAAATCTTATCGACGGTTCAAGCTTCATGAGAATCGAAAAATTTTGTAGTTTGGCAATGACGATGTATCTTCTTGAGAGAGTATAAAAATAAAAGTACCGTTATACAACCTCGTAAAAGCATTGATATGCCGCCTATAAATGCATACCGGTCAGTTTTCATATTACTTGTCGAAAAGATTAATTGCTGCGGTTTTATTGCGAGTTCCGCTTGCTTATTACGCATGATAACCGGCAGCACACGACCGCAGATGCAACGGTATGTAACTACATTCGACTCTTAACGCGTGACACGCAAGTGCAAGCATGAAATTCTACAGAGAAACGCGCAACAAAGATAATTTCAAGTGGAAAAAATTCTCGTCCGCGCCTCGGTGACAGGTGCAGGAAAATGCTTTCCTCAATTTGGAGAATTCAGGAAAGCTTTGTGCGCCCACCAACTTGATGAACGAGTGACCAAATGTCGTTTCTTTTTTACTACTTCCAAATGAGCCTCGTGGCTCGCGATATGGACGAATGTCGAGTTTTTCATCGTTTATAAACGATTTTTGCTACACGCATGACGAGTGAGGTGAGCGGGGGAAAAATTAAAGGCTGTTGGAAACAATTTCCTTTCGAGAATGGATCTACGATTATATCTACTTCGTTCAACTCGAGATGTCAGATGACCCCTCGAAATGCGTGTGCATGTATAATCTACAGGCATGGATACCTCGAGTTCTGTTCAATGATTAGAGATAATGATCTTTAATTAACTCGGAGTCTGCAATTCCGTAGAAAAACAATATCCTGTCGAGTCGGTCGCCTCGCGCATTCTGGCGGGCTGATGCCTCTGCAGTCTGTGCAGAAGGGCAAGAGAATAATATCTTGCGCCGCACACGTTATACCGTGAAAAATACGAGCCGTATGCAGGCAGGTAAGTCTCTGTCTGAGGTTGGCCTCAAAGACGCCCCCCCTATTCCGAGGCCATTTACCAGCGTTTAACTTTGGATCCAACCTTTTGGTTGCTGCGTTGATGCAGCGCTGCAGCAGCAACAGCGAGGTAAAAAACAAAAATGACGGGGAAAAAGACAAAAGGGAACCGAGTGAGTGAGTGAGTTCGGATCCACTCAAATTGCCCGGCCATTAGTGATCCTGGTTATTACGTCGATCGTTTTTTCTTCAGTCTCATTCTCGACGAGTCGTCGTCGGCCATCTTGGAATAATGGAATACGGAATTAAGCCCATCGGCCGTCGCTACGTGATGCCTAAAATTTTGTATTTCGTTTAATTGCACTTTGCATGAATCCATAAAGGACACTCTGCGATTATTTTTACACCCTAGATCATTGTTGCCATTGTCGCCATTGTTAAGGTTTTTTGAGGACAGAGTCACGTGGTCGATATGAAAGTATTCGTGAAAATCAATCTCATTTTTTCGTGTCAAAACACGATTTAATTTAACATTTTTTTCTGATGTCAAATCAATAATTATAGCCAATTGATAATTGAATAATTTGCTAAACATAACCTCAAAGTCTGTCTCACAGTAAAATAAATATGTGAAAAATCTGTACGATATTTAATCAGCTCTAACTAACCAGAACGCACTCCTTGACAACGATTATTTTTCAAAAGATTACAAATCGATTGAAAGTTTTAAGAACAAATTATCCCGATTATAGTAAAAACTGTTAAATCGGTCACGTGACGCCATGCTCAAAACACCTTATAGTTTCTGTCATAGGATCGACATGAGGCTTGATCCTTCCATGAAATCCTGGGGCTCAGGACCCCGCTTTATTCCTTGCGCCTTATACCTATACCTCATGCACTTGTGTTTCCGTCTATCGTCTATATATCAGGACTGTATGATAATACGTGTATATATGCACATAGCCACGATGTATCATTACCCATAATCCGTGTAGCAATCGATCCCATCGAACGTATCACCGGTCATTTCTTCTGACTCTTGACCCGCGGGCCTGTAATCAAACGTAAATCGTGTCCCTCCATTTTTTGTTCCGCTTGATCTTTTTAAACGCACACCGCGGCTGCCGCAACCATTTGTTATACAGTCGCGACGCCGATAGGTCGGCCCATTACGGTGTGAATAGAACCTTTAAATGTCAAATCTGTATCAGAGCGCAATTAACTACATATGTGGTGACTAATACACACGTGGTTTATATTCAAACCTAGGCCTAATATAAAACGAACAATATTATTATGCACTTGGGAATGTTGTTCGTCTCTTGGTTCCAGAGAAAATTGATTGCTGTAGGTATAAGTTAAACGTTATAAAATTCAAACTTTTGTCAAGAATGCAGGCTACGAAGTTTCGATTTTTGAGACAGAATTTTGGAGAGTCTTTACATAGAATTACTTAAAATCGACAGTAATATGGCAAACAAGTTTCAGTAAATTTTTTCCGATTAGATTCGAATAGAGATGTAACGCGATGATCAGAAATAAATATAATACTATTATCCAAATTTTTTTGAG
Organism: Diprion similis; assembly: GCF_021155765.1. NCBI lineage: Eukaryota > Metazoa > Arthropoda > Insecta > Hymenoptera > Diprionidae > Diprion > Diprion similis. The sequence goes on from NC_060106.1 coordinate 4,887,343, forward strand.
AGCCAAAACATCAAAATATTCTAGTATAATATAAGGGACATTCCCCGTCAGTTGAGCTACTTTTTCCAGGGCCTCTCAGATGTCTCTCACAATTAACCACATTCTAGTAATGCTTTTTAATGCTAAATCGATGCTTTTAGAACTTGAATTTTTTTTCATCCAGTAGTTAATCTAACTTGGATTGGGCAGGTCTGACAAAAAAATTATTGGTACGAAAAAATTTGATAGACAAAAAATATCGATAGAAGTATCTGAAATTATTTTTTCTTCTTTTTTTCCAATTGGACAACTTCGGTGTACTTTATACAGATACTTTGTCGATTTACATTTATTTTATGGATTCTGACTTCAGAAATCCAAGGTTTCCAATCCAGAATGAATTTAGTACTTTTCGTTTCTGCCGCAGCATCCCAAGATTTTAAAATGCTTCTCAATACGTATAATAAAATGATCTGTTCATGCAGAAAGAAAACATAAACTTTAAAGCGAAGAACTTTATCGCATCGAATATAAGTGAACATACATATTAATCAAGTCTAAGCAATATAGCTATCTGTAACTTGGATTGGCTCCGAAGTGGATATAATTGGAAATTAATAACTCGTGTGATAAGCGGTGTGGAAGTGACTGCAGTCAATATTAACCTCATTATGTATCGACTGTCGTTGAGTCACTCTTTTATTTTTCTCGTCTTACCTCCAATTATCTTTCCTCTCTTATTTCATTAGCCACGGAACGTTTCAATAATTAATATCCAATAATTCAGTGCCGACATTCCCATCCAATCTCTGTAGATATCCTATTAACAATAACAACCAAAAGTTATCTCGTGCGGAGAAGTTAGGCTTGCACTGTGTATATTGCCCTCATCTTGAACAACAACCGGATGTCTATCCTCCACCTGATTTATAGCGTATTCTCAGAGAGTTGCGAGGATTAATCTTTATTAATTAGTCAATCAATCCTTGCAAGTGGTCAACACTTGCAGCCGTACGTAGGTATATAGTCTGGTAATGCTATGGAGTATCCAGTTGTATACAATGGAGAGAAATTCGAGGGCAAAAGCAAGAAAAATTTGCACCGTTTCGTTGATGCAGATCTTAGGTGTATGTTAGTAACTTGATATGGTTGAAAGAGGCTTTTTGTGAGCTTTCCTTGAGAAATAGAATTCACATGGAGAGCTTCAGGTATTTTTTTCATTTCTTGGACATTTTTGATCAGAAATAAAGAAATTTTTCGTATTATACGCAGGTTAAAATTTGACGAATATGTAAGAATGTTCCCAAGTTGGTGATGTTGGAAATCGTTCGAGTAATGTTCAGGAAAATCATTCGTCTTCATCGGTATAATCAGATCTTGTTTAAGTAAAGTAATAATAATTTTTCAATTTCTTGAAGTTATTGCAAAAGTAAAATCCTGTCAGGGTTCATTGTTCAGAGAACGCGGTGTGATATTTCAGAATTTCAAATTTCTTCAGCATGGACAAGTCTTACTCTGTCATTTTTTTTTTTTTTTACCGTTTCGATTCGATCTTTTATTGGAAACGACACGACTTGGGCTTACAGTTGAAGATGCCACTTTTGACAAATCGTCTGATGTATAATGTGTTATATCTAAAATACTCGTGCGCAAATATGATAATAAGAATCAATTGATTGAAAAAGTTGCACTACATTAGCTTGACTAACCGTGTAACCGGTAAATATATTGGCAACATCTAATTAAGTTCAATTATCGTACGTGAAAGAAAATTATCGAGGATCACAGCAGAATGCCACTTAATGGTAAATAAAATTGTCGCCAAATAGAGAAATCTCGCATTTTTTATCGATGCAAATAAATTCCACGGTCATGCATAAAAAGTAAATTTAGTTTTGCTTCTTCGTTTTTTGTTCCTGTGATTACATATCCGTCCATATATTCTACCACGTGCACTATGCATCGGAGTATATTCTCCACTGCATCAACTAAAATCAATGTGAATTAGTCAACTGCTTTTTTATTTTCCCTTTTCTAATGGCTGGCACAAAAATGCCACTGGCCCATGCAGAAGAATTGCATTAATTAAACCTGATAGAAACTTGATTGGAAAAAGAATCCAATTTTATTATTCACTGGGCTTTCTTTTTACATTTGCAGTTTTATTTTTAGCATTCGATTGTACAGAGCTGAATGCCCTTCATTGCCAATTTTATGCAGGTAGTGCAGAAGTCGTCGCTTCCATACCAATTTACTGTTTAATTCCGTATTTTTTAAATTTATCACTTGCAACGCCAGGCATGTCGAAACCACACGTACAATCGTGAAGCCTTATTTTAATCGCATATAACATCAAATTATTATTCGTTTTAGAATAAATAGGACCGAAAGTTTTATGCAGAATTTAAAACTGATTGCATCGAGAATTATTTTATTTATTATGGTTATTAGAAATTCTTTAGTAAAATTAGTATCATGACAATAACGGTTTGAATATTGTTCTAATCACAAGAAAACGTGGTACAAGTAGGTAACTATACAGGTACTTAGTGCGATTATAATTGTAAATACGTATACATTTTCTACTTATGGTATCGTTCAATCTGTTTGTCTGGTTTAACAATTTTTTTAAATTAAATAGTACTTAACATCAATTAACAAAACGAAAATAATTAAGAACTGCGTGCAGTAACATCAGATAAAAGTGCTTTTGCAAGCGCGATAATTGATGAGTCTCAAGTATGTAAACTGAGACGTGTTGGGACCAATGTTAGGGCAATTTGTAGAAGAAAAAAAAATGTATTCTGTAATAGAAAACAAAGAAGTATTTTTATTAAATATCGACGAATAGTAATTAGAGAATTCTCTAAATATCTACATAGTTATCATGAGAACGAGACTCGACTATAATTGAACGATGAAACGAACTTACGTGTTGTGAATTTCGATCGTAATTATACGAACAGTCTCGCTCGAGTGATAAGGACCCACCCGAGATTATAGGAATGAGACCCAATAATCGCATCCCAAACCTTATTTTTTAAATGTCAGACTATAAACGTTATGAAGAAACAGGACACTCCGGCTATTTCGTTTTTTAATTGAAAATCATGGCGTTATCATGTATGAAGTAGCGGTCGACGATTGATGGTGTAGTTCGAACTGTGGTTGGCAGGTGGCGTCGCGTTCCCGCGATAAGAACGTCGTGCAGATGTGGACTAAAAAAAAACGCTCGTCTAATCCAGTCAGAAATCTCACCAAACGACGAAGACAAAGTCTCAAGCAAGATGATGATAGCAGAACCTGCCTAATTGCAGCGACGCAACTCACTCACGAATCTCATATCTAAATCAAAGAAGGTACCTGCAGCCCGGAACGAGCGGCAAACACGCTGCATCGACGCGTCATCGTCAGCTAAGCAAAAGAGGCTCCCCAGGCTCTAAAGCTAGAGACTCATTACCGTTGCTCCGCCCTCGCCATTCCCAGTGACGGCGACCAATCGGATTCGACCTGCTCCGTTAGATCGTAATCGGACAGAGGCCGCATACCATATTGCTAAGGCTTAATCTCCGCCACAAATACAAACAAGCCTCGGCCTCTGCGGCCTGGGCCATGCACACACACACATACGTACCTAAACTACACCATCGCATGTATCGTATATCGGTACATTATGTATATGGTGTATACGGAGGACGACGTTATGTTTATGGGTATACAAGTTTGAAATATCGTATATTTTCTACGGCATTGAACTGGCCGATGCGATGGAAGCCAGATCGGTATCAGGACGACAGCTCGATTGTATATTTTGTTAGAATCCACCTGCAGCCGAGTAAGTAAATGAAACTGAAATGGACGAGCAGCCGTTTCAGTCGGTACGGAATTGCCCGGGATTGGCTGGAATTGCTTGGGAAATGGATATTAGATTGCCCAGCCGGGATTTGAGGTCCTATTTGATACCAATTTCTCCCGAAAACCAATCGGCGTGATCAAATATTTCAACGGTAAGTTGAAATTCGATTATTCAAATGACGTTTTATACTGTTCGTGTGCTTCTACCTTGATTCATATTTTCCAGTATTATTATATAACTAGGGACGTTCGCGAAATCATTCTACACTAGATTAGTTGCTTTTTTAAATCTTTTCTTCTTAGGTACCCGATGAACAGTTAGTTTTTAGCCTCAAACGAAGCCTCGTGAAACCTGAACTCGGCAGCAAAATTCTAAAAGATGACTCATCCGGTTTGAATTTTTCAAATACTCTAACCGAAATATCTCGAAAACTGTACAAGCTGGAAAACTGTTTTGGTTTCATTTTGTAGATAGTAAAATTTTCTGTATAAAAGTTCGAGATGACTATAAACCTAAATGTTATTTTGTATTAGATTCGAACGTTTAACCAAATTTGACGAAAGTTGAACTAAATAATTTCAAAGCTCTTCTTTCGGATAGATTTCATCAAAGTAATTTCTGCACTTACGTTGATTTGTAAAGTGAAAAATAATTCGATCGAAGACCGCGACAGTCGAACATTCTTATTTGAAAATCGATGTTGATTTAATAACACAGTACGTATACTTTCTCAGATTTAATATTTGTCAGTTATATCCAAGAAGCACATTGCTTGCCAAGTTAGTGCGCCGCGGAGATACGCAAGAGTTGCCAATCCGTGTTGCGGTTGTGCATTTTTTATAACTCGTTGTAGGCGCAGTCTATACATGCGACGCTTTTCTGTGACTATAATTAACCCCAGGATGTAATACTGACAAGGATATACCCTCTTTATTCCAAAAATATACGCAAAATGATTTTGCTAATTCAAACAATCAGTGATTAAGCATCAAACTTCGGATTTGCGTCAGAACTGCACAACAGAAATGTGACAAAATTACATCAGGGATCTCCCGCATCGCACTCGGTTTCAAATAACCGCATGAAATGAGTCGATGGTTTTGCTTAGGAATAAATAACTGAGCTGGTATAGGACGTTGAAACATTCATATTTTTACTCTCAGAATGTTGAACAGTATAAAATCACTTACAACATTTCTACAAAACAAGTCAAATATTCTTCTCTAGGCCCGAATAGCAAATCGTCCAATCGACGTCTATGCAGTATAAATTCACGAGATCGCTGATCGATATAGATATTTAATTTTTTCGATACCTATCGTTAATAGTCATGCGCTTTCTCTTAATCATCCGCCGTTTCCCTTCGGCAACGTGTTCGACGCCGTTATTGCCAAATAATTTCCCGCCAACTCTGCCTCAGCACGGAGTGATTAGAATCTAATGTATGTAATTCAGAGCTGCACAGATTTTTATATCGATTCAATAACATAAGAGAATAAATAATACTGCAATGCAAATTACGGAGTGATTGAATGAACTCTTGATCCACGCTTAATGAAAAGCGAAATTGAAACGAGCGTGAAATGGCAGCAATTCTTGGTACAAGCATTCGTAAAACAAATTCGCATCAGTGCTCTGCGTTAAGTTTTGCTCTGAGAATGAAATTGATGGAGAAATCAGTGTGCGAGGTGTATAAATGAAAGGAAAAGTAAGGACGAGAAAAACGAGAGAAGAGCTCGCCAGGCTTCGGGATGTGATCCTTTTGATACGATTCCGCGCGCGACTCTTTCGCCCCTAATCGCGTTACCTCGCGTACGGTCGCCATTTTGCTTTCTGGTCACGTCCCGCCGTAAAACAAAGGAACATCGACTGACTGCGAGAGCAGAGAGAGAGCTAGGAGGTACCCGCCAGTCCACCCCGCAGGATACGGCGCTCCCTTTAATATTTAATCCCTCATTATCGGGCCGAGCTTTTGAGACAATTGGTGGTTTTATTGCTCAATAAGATCTCGGATGATTCTCCTAGGTGGCGGCTGGTCGCACAGTAAATGCATTTCTGAGCGTTTTTATTTATCCCTCACCCTCAGCCTCCCGTCTAGGCTGCCACGAGATCGATAGAACAAGCTCGGATTATACGTTATACTCTATGCTTCTACATACGTGTACGTCCTGCATGGTCCTAAGGATATAGGTATCTGGCAGTCCTTTTTGCTCCAACCGCAATCCCTTTGAACAGGATCTGTTTTACAGACTGTTTAGATAGTTTGTCAGACTTATAAAATCTTGAAACACTTCTGAATTTGTTTTTTATACGTTATAAATGTGAAACTATAATATATTATGTTATAATTTGTCTGAGTGAGTGCGAGATTCGCGAACACTTAGGCAGACGATTAGTTCTTGTACGCGAACGTGGAGTGCAAAATAATAGTCTTCTACGTAAATAATAAAGGTCAGCAAAAGCTTTCATTTCTTGGTCACTGCTGCAGTGATTTTTCTGCACTATATAGAGCTGCTATTCGATCTTATTGAGGCGAATGGCGACGGGGAGGGCGAAGGACTCGCGGTAAGCCATTCGGACCTGAATTCAATAATGTATCGTCTTCGCATTGCGAACGACGTGATTTCTTCACCCGCACGCGGTTGGACGTTTACGAAGCTTTTAAGCTGTCTGCTCCACGCTTTAATGTATGCTTCGATGGGTACTTGGGTACATACGTAGAAGGCATGTATAACATCGATTTGCACGCAGCTGTAACGCCTGTACTGTATATATATATATATATAACCAATCGCATTGCCATAAAAAGCCACGTGATTTTCCTTTCTCGTTAGCAATTCGAGCTCTTAGTTCCTATTATACGCTCTCCTCGATATTTATAATGCATTTATATCGTACACAGACTGTATCTATCGTATGCAATCGCGGTGTAAGATAACAATGCAGGCGAAGATCTAGCCGGACCACTTACAGTTTGTGTGTTTGTTGGGCAACTGCAGTAACTCTTACTTATCGAGAGATAAAAACGTTGTTCAATCCCACATTGGTTCGGTCCGTTGGTTGGGGTCTGCATAAAATTACTCAAGGGAGGTGAATATCTTGGAGAAAAAATGGAGCTAGACTGAAAGCCATCTTGTGTAATGCCTATAATTGGCGAATTCATGCCAGTGACTGCAATGTAATTCGAATGGTCTAGTATTGCTCAATCAGTTTTAGAGCATCACCTGATAGTTACTTTTCGGGACTATTGAACTGTTGCGATAGGAAAAAAAACGAAAACGAGTTATTACAGCATCTAAGCATCGAATTGAATTTCATATCTAACAGCCATGGGCGTAGCAAAAATTTCTAATATCAATCAATAGAATAACTCGTTAAATATAATCTCAAAACTTTGTATGTATCTGTATTGTAAGAAAGTATGACTTCCGACTTTTCACTCTCTATGTAACAAAGATTGCGTGAAAAAATATTCCCGAAGCGTGAAGAGGAAGTAGATTTCCACATCCCTCTCCATTTATGAGCATGACGTGTCGGTCTATCTTTTCTAGCACTTATCTATTTCTCCGAACTATCAAATTTTACGTATTCATGTACACCGTATACGGCAGTAGCACAGCGAAGCAATTCTGAGTTAGAATTCCTACTCCACCGTATACGGGTTAGAAATATTTCTACACGCAGACTGTCTGCGCGAGCTTAAATAACAGCGGAGCTTTTCTTGGGGTTATAAGCTGGAACTAGTGTGGAGGTAAAAGCCTGGCTCTCCTCGTGCAGCTGTTTCTGCGGCGCCAAGAGCTAGGCGAAGAGATCCCTTGGTGGCGGCCATGTTTTCATTAGAACAGGTAATGTCCGACGCTCAGTCATACGAACAACCGTCTTTTGTTTCTCTCCCACTTTCGGGAAACGCCAGTGATTTTTCACCGGCTTACTCTCTCTCTCTCTCTCTCTCTCTTTCTCTCTTTCTCTCTTTCTCTTTGCGGATCCTGCAGGAGTCGGCGGACCACGCGGAGCCCTCGTCGACGAGAAATGTAATTTTGTTATCCCGCCGTCCCTCGGGGCCGGCATAAATCCAGCTTCTGAAATATATTCGTCGACTAACGTTCCAGTTCTACAGACGAGAGCGATTGTCCTATTTGTCGTCCCTTATGTCCAGTGGACGTTAAGTACTCGCCTCTCGTTTGTATCCGCATTACGATGCGACTTCTGGGTTCAGGAAGCTCTTGTCGAAATTTAATCGGGAGTCGTCAGTTCTCGCCAACAGCGACAGAGAAGTTGCCACATTCGACCCAAATTCATATTCATACATCAGAGTTGCTAGAATAATACAATTTATCCTTTATACAGAAATTCAAGTTCATTTTTTTTCCACTAACAAAGTGATTTGCTTTGGATCTGTCAAATCTTTTGTTCAAATGACACTGGGTTTTTTAAATTTTTACATATTTGTGGCATAGATAATAATTTATTTCATTCCGCACCATCAACAAAGTGGAGGATTACACAATTAATGCTTCAATTTAGTTTCTTCCTTAGGTTTCTAGAACTAAGAATTGAACAAAGAATCGACAAGTATCATTTTCATAAGGCTTCGTACAATCTGTTCCAAGAAAAATTTGTTTTTGTACTCGATATCCTTGTGAAACAAAACAAAAATATACGTCACGTTGCAGCATAATCGTGACGTGATTGAATCGGTCGTTTATTATTTACTTCCAAGATTGTCTCAGATCGTTCTCGTCCATTAACTTTTCAATTGTCTCCAGAAATAATGTCCATAGCAAATCGACAATTATCGCTCATTTTCAGAGCGATTACAATTACATCGGTAAAATACCGTTGCGATATATTATACTTGTTGCTTTATTTATTGCGCCAGAAGCAATTGTAAACTATCTGTGGACTTGAGCTAACGAAGCGCAAACGTCAGGCCGCAGGAAGTAGATATTTAACGCAATACATCGTGCAATATGCATCCATATCCTATGCAAGCATAATATCTGCTCAACTGTAAAATCTTTCACACAGCCATTGTTATTCCAGGATAATAACAGCTACAAGTTACGGTGTATTGCAGGCGCGCACCGTAACGTCGAAGACTTTCTACACGGTTTCCTACTACGTCCATCTATACACGTTCTATTATAAATTATTATCCACTTTTCGTGCAAACTAAACTTCGAGTTCCTAGAAACTGACTATTTATTATCTACATTACCGTTCACGTTGAATAAGGCTTTCGCAACTGCCCGCGCCGTCCAGCATGGCGTCACGTGAGGCTTGTTGAACGTTGTTAAAAAACCGATGCAACCATGAGGATAAAAAATCTTTCTCTCATATTTCAAGATGTTCATTTTTCATTCAGATCTACGTGATTAAAAAATACAAGGCACGAATTGTGCCTTTTTCAAGCAATTCAAATCGAAATGAGATAAATCAAAATCTGAACAATGTTTCTAACAGTTTTTGAGAAACGTGAAATAATCCTTCCCTCTCCACCATACAGGAATTCAATTTCTTTCTTCTCCGTACCCGATCGTGGTTCGATATGATTGAACGGCACATCATAACTCTCACGAACAGACGTACAATCTGTGATTTCGCATCGGGGGTCATCAAAAACTGCGGCTCGTCCTGACTGGCGTGCAATTTTGTGAACCTGGAGGTAGTGCAGGGGTGAAGGCTGGGCATGCACGCGAGTAAATTGAATGGGCGTTTGAATTAAATACAATTTAATCTGGTCGTGCCACGTTGCTGTTGCCTGCCTGCCTGCCTGCTTTGCGAACTTCTGTCTGGTCAATGTCAGGCCCGACCACTTAGCGTATTGCCATTTGATATATTTTCCGGGTACAACTTCGCAGCGGGATAGAAACGGCATCAGGGACGGCCACTCCTGCACCCTGCATGCGCTCTCTTTCTCACTCTCTCTCTCACCCCTCGTACACAAAATCTACGCACGCGGTCGGTGGAACATGCGTGGACTGTTATGTTACTATCGAGAATTGAGTAGTGTGTGTATGTCTAGGAACTGCGGGGATACATCCCCCCGTGGAGTTATCGTATCAACTATACTATCGCATCAAATTTTCATCGTTTTAATTCATAATAAACTCGTCGCTGTTGCGTCCCTTTATTCACTGTACTTGTCACAGTGAGAATCGGAGTGAGATTGAATTCCACAGTTCCGTTAAGAGGTTTAAATATTATTGATGTTATAAATTTACAGCGCTAAAATTTAACCTTCTTCCGTAATCTCATCGTCGACTTATAATATAAAAATCGTAATCGCTGTATATATATATATATAGATATTCATGTTTTTGAGGAAAAGAAGACACGTGATTTTTCCTTTTTTCATCGAACAAGAATACGGAGTATGATAAAAATTTGGAAGAAAATATAGTCGTATACGATAATTGTTGTCTTTGTTTATATGTTGCAGAAATCGTTTCGAAGAAGCATCAAATTCTACTCGGGGAAGAAATATCGATCACGGTGAATAAGCTTGTACGATTAACTCCACGTTTCCGGGTATTTTTTCCCCGCGATTCGAGGGTAGGTGTTATAATTAAGGTGTTAATTAATTATTGCGTAATTTAAACGGCGGCTAAGTTGGCCCGACTTTTTGCACGATGATTTAGAATTCGCGGAGCGGCGGGCCGCGAACTCGTAAATCCTCCAACGCAGATTAATTTCGTCATAAAGTATACACCGTGACGCGGAATATTTATGCCCGTTCATCCTGCGAGAAGAGAGCGGGGCCAGACTTTCGTCTACGGCTGACGAAAATGATTTCTGATCTCAGAGGAATCGGAAAGGGATCTGGAAAAAAAAAAAAATAACATTGAGACGTGATATATCGTCTGTTGAAGTTACGCGCGTGTCTGAAATAGTCATACACGTCGCTGTGAGAATTTGTTAAGGAATTGTCGTTTTTTATTTATTTATTTTTTTCTCCAGATAAGCGACCGACGATTTTTCGTACAGCCGTCACGAAGTGGAGAATAAGCGCGTCCCTCGTCCCTTCGTCTTCAGCCCTCTTATTCTCATCTTAAGCTAAAGCCACGCCAGCGTAGATTAAGAATTCTTTTATCTTTTTACGCCCTTTTACGCGTCTCAAGTCAAACTCACTGTTAATCAATCAAAAAATCATGAGGAGATGAATTAAAACAAGGTTGAAAATTGCTCCGCGAGGAAAAATAAAGTATACAAAGTACATAAATCCAGCAACAGCAGCTGCTGCACGGATACAAGGTGGATTAAAGGGAACGCTATGATGCTGCGACAACGCGAATGAATTCAAATTGGAACAAGTTGGTGAAAATTTAATCACATCCTATGGCGAAGGTGATTACCTTCGCGATTTCATTTAACGAGTAACGGACTGGGCGAAAAGTACAATTATGCATTGTTATTTGATCGATATTTCGCTATCCTAATTCTGAAGAAACAATTACCATTCCAGGCCCCTCGGTCGAAAGGGCCCGGCCATCAGAATTCATGTTTCATTCGGTAATGCACGTCCGGCTCAATTTTACGAGTGACGAATGAAATGTGTCAGAAAATTGGTAAAACACAGGACATTCTTTTGTCGTACATACATAATTTAAGCGTTGTTTTAACGTTATGCAGTAATGAGAATCTTTTCAGCGTGAATAATGTTCCCTTTTTGAAAAAATTTCAAATTCAAGAGTCGGGACGAAGCTTTTTTTCATGCATGTTTCAAAGGACCTGTGACTGAAGATTCATTCAATTGTGAATGAAACGAATTAATGCGTTACTGTCTATCAATGTTACCCTGCATAATTTTCTATGATTTCCCATCGCTCTAGGAAGTTTTCAGAGATTATTTGATAAGATAGAGGCACAGAAAGTCGCCTAGAATTAAGGCTGGGAAATTATCATGATGTTAATGAATTGAAAGACAATTACAACGAGATCGATTGTTTTTTAACGCTCACCGCGCGATTTTTTCACATGTCAAGTGATTCGCAATAATTTCAGTTGTCTCGATTGATTCCTCGGGATTTTCAAAGTAACGTAAGTCATTCGAACGAACGAATGAACACGATCTAGATTTGGCGGAGTTAAGAAGTTCGATTGGGGCTGACTCATAGAATTTATTTTACGGTCATTATTTTTCGAACTTAATGATTTTATAGTGATTAAAAACAATATACATTCATCGATGTATTTTACATATACAAAAAAATTACTTACATCGTTGCGTTTTGACTGCTTTATATTTTCTAGCGAAAGGAGAGCCTTTAGCTTATTAGAAAGAAATTGTTTCTGACACCTATATAAGTAAAAGTATAATAAAAATAGATTTCCCTTCTCTCGAAAACGATAAACTCATATACCGAACTCTGCAGTTTACTACCTACGTAGAAATAAGCTTTTTGGATGGCTCCGCATAAGAAGTTTTCACTTATTAAAAAAGAATATCGAAAATTAATTCACAAATTACGATATACAAAATTCAACACTTGCTGAAAAAACTGTAGAAAAAATTCTGTAGGCACATTAAATCGAGTACATCGAATTTTTATTAAAATCCATGATACTCTTAATTAAATCTGTAGAGTATGTCGTGATTAAGAATTTTTTTCTATCGTCATTGACTATAAAATTTATCGTTCGACTTGCACGGGTTAAAAATTTATTGTAGAACATTAGAAACAACTCTCAACCAAATCCAGTTCTTTATTGCATCTGTGTTAAAACAAACGTCAGTTTCCTCAGAAATTTTGTATCTCAAAAGACGGGACCCTGAGCTTCAGCCCCCCGTTAATCCATGAGGCCTGCAACGACGCCGCCCAACTCCGGTGAGATTTAGTGCAGAATACCGACGTTTTTTCCTTCAGGATTCTAATTGATCGACTGGTCCAAACTCTGGACCACAGTCAGAGGTTCCCGGGAGCTTTGGTGGGTATAAAAAGGAAGCTCGTAACGGTGCGGGGAGAGAAATTTAAAGTCAACGGAAGTAAATCGGTCCGCAGAGCATTGAGATGGTGAGTTTGTGACGGTCGCCCCGTTTCGCTACGTAAAACATTTACACGCAAAAGCTTTATAACGAAAGGATGACCGGCCAATATTTCTTACCAACACTCCAGCCGAGTGCCATAGCCGCAGCCGCGAATCTCACGCCAAGATCGCATGTACACGGAAAACGTGGACCTGGGCTGGTGGCAGCGGGGTTAACAACGGTAAAACATTTATTCAGTGCCGGGGGATTTTCCGCCCAGGATAACCTGATTATCTTCGAGCCTTCCGATTTGTATTCTGCCTCCGAACGACTTTATTACTCGGCCTCCTTGTATTGTTGCCTTCAGCTCTTCTGGCACCTGTACAACCTTCCTGCAAGCTAACCCGCCATTTGTCCGATTGGGAAGATACTGCCTGTCTCGATCTTGGCGAGCATGAATAGGCTGCCGGAAAATTGCCAATTAGATCTCGTTTGAACGATAACTCGGTGGAAAAGAATTATCCAATAACCGATGTTCCTGCTTTGTCACATGATGACACAGGTTCGTTACATAGTGCGCAAGTTTTTTAATACGTGTTGCTATAATGATATTTATAATCCTATTTGCATTCAGAAGCATTCATTCCTCGTGTACGTTTACTTTGTTTAATTTTAGTCATTATTCTATGATGTACTAAGAAAAAAAGAGTTCATAGGCTGAAGCTCCAGTCCGAATGAAATCTTAGATTTCGAGGTTATTATATTTTGCTTTTTTGTTTAAAAATCTTTGCCCTTGAAGAATCAGAGAGTAACAGTGGTTTTTCTTAAAGATACACATTTGTCCGTTCATAACATATTCGCATGATATAATGAAGTTTGAAAGCATGAAGTTCTTGGTCCGACAAGTGTAAACCCTACGTTCGAGTTTCTCTCATAACATATCACCGTCCAAAACGTTTCTCATAATTGACATATAACGGATTACTTGTTACGAGCAACCTGCGTTTGGCTGTGCCGAACACCTTAGCGGTGCAACATGAGCGATTAAAAGGAGGCCGTTAAAATTACTTGGGAAAAGAAAAGAATTTTAGTAGACGAGGGATAATTTGTGAAAATAAAAAGGCGATTAAGACGAGATGCTGTTCGAGGAAAGTATCTCTTTATACGAGAGTCGCTGGTGCTGGAGCGCCATTTTTGACGCCATCAGACCTCGCCGACGACGCGCCTCTCCGTTTATAACCGGGCTCCAGATAAAAACGTTGATCCAGGAGAACCCGGCCGCTGTGGCCTTGGCTAGGATATTGCTCGACGACCCGCTCAACTCCAGCTGCCTCCCTTTCTCGCCTCATTCTTACCGATATTTCTTCTGCTGTGCAATAATAGACTTAATATAAACTAGGTATCCGCAGTTCTGTTAATACTAGGCAATTAATCTACCAAGCGAAAATCAAATTATGGCTTTATGTTGGAACGTGATATGTACCTGCGCGTTTTGTTTCGTTGGAAGTTGGGTACCTACGTTTTTTTAAGTCACGATATATGGCTCGTGTCTTTCGAATTAAAACTATTGTTAAAAATAGGAAACTTTTTTCTTGAAGTAATGTACCTTCAATTTATTGTCGTAGCAGCAAAAATTGTGTGAAAAAGGAAGAATGTTTCACTAGTGCAATAAAGTAGATAACCATAGTTTTTTTCACCTCGAAGAGTGACTTGAAAATACCTTTTACTATATCATTGATTATTATAGATACCATTTTTTTTTTTTATCTTCACGGCTTGCACGGTCTTATAGCACAAAAGTTAGACCCGTACACTTTCTAAAGTCGATGATACAATCGCTTTAACCGTAGTACGCTTATACTTTCACAATTTGATCTGTACCTCATGCGAATTCCATCTCGTCAACCCCAAAGATCGACGATCATTAATCTTGCTCAGAGCAATGGCCACGATAACAAAGACAGGTTAGCAATGATAACTTTTCACTTCAGAATATAATGTTTGCAAATCAAAGTCAGTGTAGCAGATTTTCAATATAGACTCGAAAAGTCGATCATTAAAAACCGTCAAAAATCGTCCTATAGAAACAGATTATTTTTCCGAAAACGTTGACCCATTTCCTGTCTGCAAGTTCTTGATCGCAGATCCTAAAATCACCTGCAGCAACCAAATTGTTTCCCACCTTGTTTGTCCGCGATACCATGCCGCACTAACGAGCGGCGTTGCGTCTTTGTTTTACTACACTTGTATTTTCCGCACGCGGTTTCGGTGACACAAGAACACAAGGGGAGGAAGCGCCATCCCCTGTCATTAAGAAAACTACTGGATACATCCGGCCACCCTGCTCAACGAAAAGTGTTTAACGACGAGTTAGGATGATTTCCCACTCCGAGGAAGAGAAACCTTAATTTAAACGCTGCACATGCGGTGGTTAGTATGTGTGTGAGCTTCAAGCTTGCGTTATGACAGACATTGTGTAACGAACTTTTCCGAATTTTTTGCGGTTATAGAGCTGCAATTCAAGAGTTTCGTACGATTACTTGTTTTCGGTAAAATGATCGGTAAAAACCACACGATGTCCGTGATTCTAAATTTGATGCAGAAAAAAACACTTCGTTCATATTCCATCACGGTTTCTTGGAGAGGGGTTGAAATTCTGAATTTGAAAAGTTTCCTTAAGTAAGGAAATCGAACTTTACCGAGACACCAAAGTTTCGAATTGTCCGAAGCTTGATGCACAAAATTCCGAAAGGGCTTAACTCCGACAAGTCAAAGTTCCGAAAGTACGGAAATGGGAAAATTGAAAAATCTGAAACACTGGGATTCTGAATGATCGAAGACCTTCAGGCACTTTCGGAACATCAACCCTGCCGCTGTTTCTCTTGGTTCACTCGTCTACGAATTCACACCACTCCTCGGCTCGACTAATCATTGAATGTATGCAGGCTGGTGCATCGAGCTTGACTTGTCAAGTCCGACAATCCATCCCCCGAAAAGACAAAGAGAGACATAAATTTCGCACGGTGGATGAAGGGAGGGAAGATAAGGAGAGGGGAGGCGCCCCAAACAATATTATAATTCTCGAACGTTGGTCCCAGGGGGAAAAGGGGGGCTGGTTAGGGGCGTGCGACCCTGGAGCCCTGGTTTCAAGCCCCAAAGGTTTCCCTCGATCTTTTGCCCGCCACTGGTGATCTCACACTTGCCTCAATTCCCGGCAGATCGCAGGACGATTGGCTTGTTTTGAAATTCTATCGCTCAGGGGAATAATTTCCTCGCGCCTGGCAAGTGTCGCCGATATCTGCAGACAGGTTCGCTTTCGGCAGGTTGCCACGGTTCTCGGTTACGCCGGTGATCCCTTTGACCATCGATTTGGTTCTCAGCCCAGGAAATCAGCCCTTAACCCGTAATCGGGCCCCTTAATGCGGGGGTGCACTCGATCCACGCCGACGAGCTACCGGAAACCCGAGATGTTTTTCTCGCCGACAGCAGAGATAAACGCCGCAGCGACTATACTGTCATTTTCTCTAGTTCTCTGTCCGCAAACCTGCAAATTACAGGATATCTGCCGATTTAGTCTAGACGGTGCTCTTGTGTTTGAGTTGTGCGATGGTTTCGTGGCTCGCCTTCTCCTCATCGCCCAGGGCGATTGACAAAGAAAATATGCACTCGATATGCCCAGGAATTTCGATAGTTGCATGCACCATCTGCGATATCGATTTTAAATTTTCAGCAGACACTGATATCACCGCTTAGAATCCGAACTTGATTATTCTCGCATCAAGCGCAAAAAACCGGCATACGTGTTCTATCAAATATTCAACGTGCATCGCCATTTGCAGATTCCGATAATCCCTCTTATGTGATCATTAAGCATATCGATGCAAACTTGAGACGAGAATTTCTATTACATTACAGCGCAAATGATCCATTTTTTCGTCAACAGCTTGGCTGCAAAAAATTTACTAAATGAGAAAAATGGAGCCTGAATTGTTGAGCAGCAATATTTAAATTTTTTCGAAAAGTGTAGGTATTCCTTTTTTCCATTTTTAGCGATAGGCAATACCAATGTTGCGCACCTTAACACAATCAAAATCGAAAGCTTTCGTTAAAAGGCTTGGACACTTTAGAGCAAAGATGTGCTATTTCATCTCACAGAAAATATGTCAACAACGAAAAACCCTCATATCGTGATAAATACTGCATTGACTATTAGTAGTAGAATAATTATCAATTGAAATTTCTATGAACCTGAATTAAATAAAAATAAGAATCCAGAAAACTGTAATGCGTATATTCATGATAGTCTTTTCACTCTTATTTACCACAAAGAGTGTCACTTTTCTCTTCTTATTCTGTTAAAATTTAGTTTATGTACCCAAAACATCAAAACACAATTGTGTAAAATTAGGCCTACAACCAAATGATCGCCCGACTTGAAATACATAATATCAGTGAATTGAAAAATATTGCATCAAAATTGCAGGTATCATCGAATTAAAAAACTAAGCATATTCAAAATGTGAATGTATTAATTGCACTTTCCTAGTAGATACGTGGTGCAAAATTGCACTTTTTGATTACCCTCGGCCAAAACGAGATCCACTGACTTCAATATCAGATGAGTGTTTGAGCTCCCGAGGGATGTGGTAATCGGACTAATGGAATTAACAGGGGCTGTATAATATCTCACTTGGAAATGACTATGACCACTAATGGATAACCGTATAGTCGAGCATTATTCGTAACAAGCTGAAATACAAGTCCCACTGCGAACCGAATTTGGCACGGATAAATCCGTACACAGTTATTTCCGGCATTGACGAAAATCGTGGGGCGAAAATCGTATCTGTATAACTGCAAGAGAGAGAGAGAGAGAGAGAGAAATAAAGAAAGGCGGAAAAAATGGAGTAGAGAAATCTTTACAAAAAGAGGGCAGTAAACATATAGAATAAAAAAAAAACACAGCCATGTTGCGTTGTCAGGTTTCAACAAGTCAACCTTTTGCCGCGCTGCAAAGGACTTATATAAAAGTCAGAAAGAGCTGAATAAAAAATGATTTTTCAGGGAACAGGGGGCATGATTCTCTGTCGTCACATCTTTGAGAGCGGTCAGCTACCACGAGGGTGCGGCGTCGTTACGTAAGCTCGACGCTCCGGCGCCTCCAGCCCTTCCCTGCAGCCTCGTCTGATCCCCCGCCCCTTAACCCCCTTCGCCAAGCCCCAAAAACACCCTCCGACAACCTCTGCCAGCGGTAGGTGGTGGCGTAGACTCTGCCGTTAGCGCGATCCACTCTAAAGGGTGCTATGAATTATTTCTACGTCGGTGAAAACGCCTAAGTGACGCCGGGACGCCTGACAGCTAAATTGATCTCCAATTGAGGGACAAGTTTCTTGCATAATTTCTGCGAGGACTCACAAAATCGGTTAATGTTTCGCCTGTACCGATTTCAAAATCGTCTTTTACCCCAACCCCTTACTATCTATATACCTACGCAAATGCCGCATCACTTACTGATCTTCTTCGTGAATAATATCAGACTTACCGATTTTCAAACCCGTTGCTGAATTTTATTGTACAAGTTTTATGTATGGATGTGCTTCTGGAAAAACCAAACATTTAGTTAACCTTTTTGCACTATTCGCAACGTTAGGACAGAGACTTTTTTAAGGTAGTCCTAAAGAAATAAACGAAATAATGATCATCTATTTGGTTAACAAGATAAGGTGAATGCTCGAGTGGATCATTTGTGTGATAACAAATTTTTCATCCCGCTAAACAATCCGAAAACTGATTATTCTTGTTACGACAAGTTAATTCAAATACAATTTCATTTGCTGTAAACACAATAAATATTGTAATCATACGCGATTACATCTCAATGTCAATAACCGATTTAATATTCTTCGATGTAGGAATGAGGTCGTGTTGCCAGGTGCGCGATTACAATAAATATATATATATATATATTGTACGATGGAACTTCCTGCAACATTCACGTCGCACTCCTGTAGATATACATACCAATAAGTGCTCAGCGATTAGACTTTAAATTGAAAGGTGAGATCGGTAGCCCGCAGACTTTCAATCGCCGAGGTGAACGGCAGCACCGATTTAGCTACGATTCAAGTTTGCAGCTTATCAGCTGCAAGCGAGTTACTCCGATCGATCGATCCTCCGTGAGCACTTGTCTAAACAAGGACAGACTGATGTAGCCGTACATACGTCGTAATGGGCAGAAAGAAGTGTTAAAAAAAACCACAGTCCACCATTTTGTAAGGCTCGGTTGCCTCGCAACTCTTCGCTTTCTTTTTGATTAGACTGTTCAGCCGCCATTCGCGATTTACCTGCTTCAGATTTACTGACCGCTTTATCACTCTATAGAACTTCGGGTAAAATTCGACACATCAGTTGGAATAAGTAACAAGTTTGCGGATCGATACTTATCGCGAGTATTCGATTCATTCTTCGTCCCCTTCACTTTGTGAAGTAATGATAAAGAAAAAGTAAATAAAAGGAGTGAAAACGTTAAGAATTTAAATACTATATTGAAGGTACTATAATGATATTCGAGTTATTGTTAATAACGCTAAGTGCATCGGTGTTGCTTAAATGTTAGGAGTCTGGATAGTTATGGAGATTGGCTTGGCCCGAACCACGGATTCTGAAGGATGAATAATAACTGGGCTGCAGACTGAGACATGCACAGTGGAAAAGCCACTAGTTGAAAAGATTGTACGGCAGTTACGGGAAGAAGACGTACTTAGCTAACGGCGTTCGTGTCTAAAGTTGAACTTTTCAACCAAGTGTCTCTGTGCAAGGATTTATTTGAAGTCACGGAGAGGAAAAATGTTTCTTGTACAGGAACTGGTTACAAGTTACCTGCACTAGTACCTACTGTTTCTGGTAATAGAAATGCTGACAGCGTGTTTAACGCGATCAGTGATAAAGTGTAAGTTTCCGATGTGCAGAGTTTGGAATAAATCTGGAGGTAATAAGGAAGCGTGAGCATATATTGCGCATTGGAAGTGCCAAGAAGTCAAGAGAGAGAGAGAGAGAGTAAGGAGGAAACATGATCGATGCAGGACGAAGCGGTGAAGCTGGTACTTGGACATTCCAAGTCCGCCATAATTAAGTCCTTTGTACTTCTTAAGCGGGTGAGAATCGACTTGGCTGAGCTTGGCTTGTAGCTACGTGGTTGAAGAGAAGAATAAGAATGGAAGAAGAGAAAGAATAAGAGGAATAAGAATAAGAATAAGAATAAGAATAAGAATAAGAAGAAGTAGGAAGAGGGAAAAAAAATGACGATCGTAATAAATAATAGAGGGGAAAAAGACGATCGGCGGCTACATTCTGCCTCAAATGTTAAATAGGTATCAATTTAAGCCCGACCAATCGACTTTCTCTGAGGCGTGGTTTTCCGCAGTGCCATTGGCTCGTGGCCTGCCGTGGGTGGAGCTTCGTAAGTACCAAACAGCCGGGACGGAAGTAGGGGGTTGCCCTCTATTTTCGTGCTTCGTTTGCCTCGCGGTCCAACCGTTTCACTCGACAA
Source organism: Diprion similis (assembly GCF_021155765.1). Classification (NCBI taxonomy): domain Eukaryota; kingdom Metazoa; phylum Arthropoda; class Insecta; order Hymenoptera; family Diprionidae; genus Diprion; species Diprion similis. Next base: position 4,907,695 of record NC_060106.1, read on the forward strand.
CGAAACTCGAACGATGCTAGACTTGCACCTTGCAGAAGTCCGGTTGTGATTTCAACTCTTTCCGCTAATTGATTGGCCCAATTTCATACCACCGATAATTAAGCACGGATTCCTGTCATCACGATACAGAGACCAAATACAAAGTGTGTGTAATCAGTGTCGTTCCCTTGTTTTGTGAAACGTAGATTCGAAGAAGGAGTACCTCTACATCTTCCGAACACAGTGACTAACGATTTTATAGTTTTACGAGATTTTTTTCTTTCGCGTATTAACCGAACTGTAACGAAATGTCCTTCTTCTCTCGACATGACCGTTGCGGCGAGCGTCGGTAGAACGAGCCTTTCAAACGGCACCAATTACCGACGGGTTGGGGGCCGTGGAAGCTAAAAAGTTGCGCTGGTGTACTCCGGAGCGCCTTGGAGTGCAGTGAACGAATCTCTTGAAGCTGGTTAATTGGTTAGGGTGATAGTCAAGAGTCGAGGAAAACTTTCAGAACTCCGAGGCGGAATCAGACCATTCGATTTGGGTACCCACATGAGCTGGGGCAAGTTTTTCGCTAGAACCGTTCCGCTTTGTTATCAGGCCATAATGACGTCTGGTATCTAGGTGTCTCCTTAGGACGAGGCGAAGAGGGCATCTTCCCAAAACGAGTTTTCCCGCGTGGGGGAAAAACAACATGTCCGATCATGGGGGGGCGGATTGCGGCAGCGACGTCGATCCAACGGAGGAAATAAACGTTGACGACTCAGATTCAAGGAGCAGCAGCCCACAGAATTACACAAACTCGTCACACGGAATCCACGAGGAGAGATCCGAGTGCTCCAACTCCCCGCCACCGAGCCACACGACGACTAGAACGGAGAACGAGACGCCCAGGAGTCACCCCTTCAGCATAAGTCGGCTGCTGGGTGAGACCCGGGGTCAAACCGCGAAGAGTCCTTCCTCGGAGGATCTGGAGAACGAGAAAGAGCGCAAGGTTTCTTGGGGATGGGATGACGCGCACAGGAACATCACCCTCGAGGACGAGAGGCGGTCCTGGGGGCCGGAGGCCGAGGAGAAGCTCTCGGACAAAGATGACGACGACACCGGGAGCACCCCCGAGACTCAGAACGGGAACCCTTCCCTGCACCCGGACCTCTTGGCGCCGTTCAGACTCTTCCCAGGTGGTTCCGGACTGATTTACACCGGGGGTGGCGTCATCAGAGTGCCGGCGCACCGGCCCCCTGGAGCTACCGGCAACCCTGGTACAACCCTACCATCTCAGGCCCTGATTCCACCCTGGAGCCTGCAGGCCATTCAACACAGTCAACAGCAGGCTGCCGCTGCGGGGCTCCATCGTGCTAGTTTGTTGGCTAACCTGGCTGTACATCCTCTCCACGCTCATCCACATCTCAAGGACAGACTGGCAGGTTTGAACTCTTCTATTTCTACTTACGTATTCTAATGCTTGTGATGATTTCATGTCGACACTTATCGTTAACATTCAAATTCAATTAATTTAAAGCATGTCCAATATGTCACACTATACGGTTAATGGTTCTTCTTCGCTTGGCTAATGTTATATGTATGTCGAGAGGCGGGGTGACGTCCAATAAAAATTTTTCGAGTGGCAAATTAATGAAGTTCGACCGTGAACGAAGATTATTAAAATCTCGCATATGGATAGCTATCTACAACTTATCGATACTATTCAACCTTGCAAATATCCTCTATTGATTATTCATGAACAGCCGATAGCCGTAAGTATATTCCAACCGTATCTATGCATTCGTAAAAGATATTCCCACGGTTGAATTCCTTGTGTAAGAAAAAAAGTTTTGTACTTTTTACATTAGTCACGAAATTCGGCAAAATGCACTTCCATTTTGTCTGTGACCATTCAGTCAGCGATTACACACGCATTAATACTTACGAGCATGCTATCGGTGTGGGTATAAGACGCGAGATTGAAGGTAGGCATTATGCTTACCTGTAGAGACCCACGAAGAGATAATCTTTAGACGTCCACGTCGACCCGGGTTCAAAAAGGGTAACGCGACAAGGTTGAAAGTTTAAGGGAAAGCTACCAAAGAGCCTTCCCCTGTTATCCACTCTATTATTTACCTTGTGGTTTTGGAGATTTCAAAGTTTGTTACCGACCTTAGCTGGCATTCTATAAATGATATCGCTCAGCCTGATTCATCTATTTCGAAACAGATAGAAGTTTATCTATTTAGCTGTTTTATAAAGAGAAGAACGATAGCAAAGCGTGAAATTGACTCATGTTTTGGCGCGAAATAAATACAATTACAATTCTCGTAATCACGGAATTCAGGGTAGACTTGTAGTGATATATGTTAGTCAATAAAACAGGATAGAATTTGAAATTCCATTAGTTGATCACGCGCAAAAGATCTTTTTTATTCATTATTGTTTTCGTTCTAGAGAGAGATTATATATGTGACCCTTTGTTTCGAATCGATCGAACTGTGATTACGCACAAAAAATACATTGTTATACAAACTACCATTTCCCAGGTAGTGTAAGACGATCAACAATATTTAAACTGATGTTATTTAAACGGTCAGAAATAAATATCTTTCATTGCCTCTCACAGAAATTTGACTTGATTTAAATCAAATTTTAAGCTGTCTCAAATCCGGTTGCTCAATCATATTTTTTCCACCGTCACCGTACTTTTGCAAATGATATTTTCCAATGCATGAGAATGCTCGCGGTTCCACGTCTCCGCAGTTTAATGTAATCGCAAGAAGAGTCATCGATCACCGAGAAGCTAAGCGCGAGCTTGTGACCACAGAATTACTCAGGGGCACCTACAATTGAATTTACCGGCTTCTGACGGTTCATTTGTCCGCATCACGTCTCACGAGGGTTTCCAAGGCCTGTTTGAATTGCGTGTGATTCACCCTAAACGATACCATCGCATTTCAGAACCCTAAATTCGTTAGAATTATAGTCGTAAGAGTCATCGGACCATTGCTTCGCATTTTTGATCCAACACTCGGTATAAATGAGTGAAAAAAATCTTTATTCAATAAAAAAAAAAACAGATTTTAAATAATCGAGAGGTGTCTCGAAAACATCTGTACTGTTTTTGCACTGGTGTACCCATCAATGGGTTACTCATAGTTATGTGATTATCAGTGATAAATTCTACAGTTGCGAATGCTTCAAAGTCATAACGGTACCATTTACTTCTGCTGAAGTCTTTGATGTGCCAATATCTACGTTTGTCTTTCTCTTCCTACATTTTTTGTTGATCAAATGAATATATTGAAAATCTGTAACATTCAGCCATAAATCGTAACACTCGACAAAGAGTTCTGCATTTGCTCAGTGAATATAAGTATCTAGTCTGTGTACGGTTTTTATCCGCATGTCTTAGAAGCGTTGAACTATAATTAGTAATCGTTTTATTGAGCTAGTCACGTCACCGTTGCAGAATTACCCACTCGGTATAGGTATGTTAGTGCCGACTGTCGACAGTGGCAATGATTATTATTGTTACAGTTTACAGAAGAGTTGGTCATAGCAGACGAGTCATAATTGTTGGGGCTTTGGCAACGTCTAACAAGTTGGTTGTGCGGCAGCATAATTATTTGGATAAAAAGCGAATCGAACCCTTTCACTTATTGTTAGTTGCACAAAAGAGAAAGAGAGCAGGATAAATCTATTCAGTACCAATCGAATATACCTGTACAAATGAAAAGTTCTTGTTGAGAATGGTTTTAATAATAACAATTTCGAAGTGAACCGATGACACGGGGGTGTATATAATATGTTGCGTTGACGCACACGTTGAGTGTGCTTCATTTTCACAAAGAAGCGAGGAAAGATGTAAAAAGAAGTTCTCGAAAAAATTCTAGATCTGAAAACAACGCAGTTTCGTGCAGGCGATTGGATGGACTCTGAGCGATAATAAATCCTGAGAAGAAGAGGAAAGTACGGTGCGTAAAAGCAAGGTTGGTTGCCGGCGGGCGGCTGCCGGCGGCGAGGATCGCGGAGGCCGGGAGAATGAAGAACGGAGATAACCGAATACTGGGAAGAGAGCGAGAGGTGAAAAAAGGAGATGGAAGGAAAAAAAGGAAGAAAAAAGAAAAAGAGCATCGCGTGACCAAACCTGAAACCCTTGGGCTTATCCCTGCACTGTGCACCAGCTTCGGACTCATGTGTATCCCTACTGTAGGTATGTGTGGATACACGTAGGGACATTATTTTGTGCCATTCGAATGTGGCGTGCGGTGTCTGAGTGTGAGCCGAAGTGGATCGGTGTGTTAGGGTTGGGTAGAAATCGTTGTTGACTAGAACTCATCTTCGATCGTTGATTACTGTCAATAACCGTTTGAAATTTTCTCGACACATAGACGCTGGGGCGTTTGTTTCCGTTCTTCAACTCGACCCTGGTCCTAAGTATACACCTCGATGGACCGTATGCTCGTTGTTACAAGAGTTTCACCTTACGGCGCGTGCTCGTTCCTTTTTTCTCTAAAACTCCTCCGAGGTGCTCCGACAGGTCTTATAGACGGAATCCTTCCGAAAGGTGCTATTACGCTTACGAGAAAACAAACAAATCCGTGTATCAGATGTACAGGACATTGACGCCATATTGGAATATCGAGTACACCGCATTGCAGTGTTTGTAGGTACCGGTAGTTTCTAACGTTTTTCTTTTTCCTTTTTTATCTTCTCGCTTCTAATCCCTACGCACACAGAGAGCCGAAGAGCCATTCGAGATCGTGCAGCGGTAGTCGATAGTTACGTAGCGCTGAGTAATTTGTTTCTTACGCGAGTTCACGCGAACGGGTCTCGTGTTCGTGGACAGAAGTGCCGTGTGAGTGTCAGTAAAGTAGGTAGGTAAATGCTGTATCACCCGAGGGCTACGAAAGCGTTTCTCGGGATTCGTAATTTATACGTAGTAATATGGTTAGGGCTCGACGCGAACTCGTTCGAACTCGGTTCACTGTTATTACAATAACGCGTTTCACCTCTTTGGCTGTAAAACGACCCACGACTCCGCAATTTCAATCACCCTCGGATCAAAGGTTGGCAAAACAAGTTCGAAGTTGTCACTAGCCCCACTACACTTTGAATCGCAAAAATACTCACCATCTAACTATCCAATTCCCAACTAAACAACAATTCCGAAACTTCCAAGATCCGTGAAGCCCTCCGCCAGGTGTTCCATCAATTTAACTAATTAGCTAACTCGCTCCTCTTCTTCCACGCATAATCTATCCCCAGCCACGTACGAGCATGGAGAGAATGACACCGTGGTGTGGGCACATGCTTGCCTCGTAATACTCCACACTTTGGAAGCGGACCAGGGACACTGGTTAAGACGAAGCTTGGCTCAGGTGTATAATTGTCTGCACTGAAATTAAACTGAAGCCACGTTAATTATGTAACCGAGTTCAGCCACGACTCGAGCTCGATGCACGGGTGATGATGGACGAGCCACTCCGACCTTACGGCTGCCAGCATCGTGGAGGGAAATCCCTAACTCAGCACTAACTCAATCACTCAGCTCGCGCCCCATCGCGGGACCAGGCGCTAATCTGCCTCCGGATTAATTACTACGTAATACAGGTTTGAATAATTATCATTTCCGAATTCCCTGCCGTCTGACCAGCGATCTGGTAGCCGTGTATGGAGTCTACGAGAAAGAGTTGTCGAATGGAGAGGAAAAATCTGGTCCAGCTGGGTACTTCGCGGACCCCTAACGAAGGAATTAATTGTACTCTTTATTTGGGTACCTACGCCATGATCAAAGCTTTCCGTTGAATGCCCTCAGAAGACTCTAATCGGTTACCAGTCGAATAAACCTATCAACGATAAACCGATGCCATTTTATCAGAAGGCGAAATTACCATTCCATTAGCATTCTCAATGGCAACATAAATATCGATCGGTAATATAAACGTGATTTCTGCGACAACCTGAACGGTACCGATCCTTTTCGCCTATCACACAATTTGCAAACAAAGTCAATGACAGTTTCTGATGCAACTCGACGAGATGCTTCGCTGTATAATGCAATTGCAGCAGTTTCTTTTGATGTTGAAAGTCGACGGCCAATGAAATGATTGGTTTTCAATTAATTGATCTACCAATTTGTGAGGAAAATCTTTCTGCCTTTCTGCCCACTCTGAATCATTTCGTTTCATGGTATAACGGGTCAGTGTCATACGCTACCATCAATGGTGACGATATTTTTGCGGTTCGAAAAGGACACAGAACATGCGCCAACGAACGTTTAATAGTTGCAAGACGAGTTGTCGCGACGTATCAAAATCTATGACGATTGTACCGCAATAATTTATATTATAGCAATAACTAAACATGGTGGTTCCAGAATTTAAATCTACACGTGTATCATGAGTCTTCCTCCGTGATCAACGCATGATGACTTGACTTATACTTTTAAATGTCAATATCGTGACTCTGGAACAGGCTTAACCCGTTTTCAAGGTGTGGATTGAGCTTATCTGCGACACAAGACGTACCTCGCATGTCTTCCCTTTTGCCGTCAATTTTCATATATCTACTCTTGAAAAATAGATAGGGAATCGTGAAGGTAATAGGCAGTAAAGGTCCATCGAGTCTTACTTACGCAGGCGAAAATTGGGTCAATAGTGAACACTATATGCTCATTACTAATCTATATCAATTTTTACGATTCGTAAGTAGATTATCAAAACAAATTTGAATAAGGGATCGAAAAAGTGTTGGAACAAACTTTTGTGCTTGAGATTAAAATTCAAATGGAATTAATATTTAAAATAGGCATTTCACTGCGCTCGTTCCAGATTGTAATTATTAGCTACGAAATACTCGTTATTTCACGACAGATAGAATAATAAAATTCGAATTGGATGTTGTAGACCTCGTAAAAAATAGTTGGGCTTGCTTTGGTACATAAAGTTTTATCAGTACAGTGTATTAGACGAACGATACTAGACTTAAAATGTTAAGCCGTAGATAAACAAGTTTTTAGTGGTGGCTAGATTAGAATCTGTGTATAACTTCTTTCGCAGTGTATATAACCTAATGACAGGCTCGTCAAACAAGCTAATTATCAATTTAATAACAACATATGTGAGGATATTTAGTCGCACGGTTAGAAACTTTTTGAAAATGCAAAACCATGATTTAACGAACAGGTTCAACTGGCAATGACGAATTCCACTAGAAGCGAAATCCCGCAGATTTGGTAAAGTCGAACTTGTCACCGTGGCGATAACTGTATAACCGTGACACCCAGACCTGGAAGTATGGCAAATTTCTACTGACATTCGGAAGCCTTGAAGCAAATCTTGCGATTTCTCGAGGGAGTCGAAAAAATTGTTGAATAATATGCCAAAGCCCTGACGACGAGGGCTGCCAACCCGGGTTGATATACGCACAGCCTCAGCATCGCCGGCCAAATTGATGCCGGACGATATTTTACCCCTCTGATCGTGAGAAAAAAGTTTTTAACCCGAGGGATGTTTTTGCGGGCAATTTGGAGATTTTTTTACCTTTCACTCGCGTGTTTCCTTTGCTTCGTATTGCTACGCATACACGCGTATATATCTGCGGTACTCGACGGTGGCTCGGCTTCATCATTTTGGGATCACTCAGGGATGCTTTTGGGGTCGCGAGGATCGCACTCGATTCTCTAACCACAGCTCTGGATTGAGTGATACCAAAGATCGTAAACATTTCCCCCTATTTCGAGCGTGATACCTTCCCAACCGCACATGTATCCACGTATCTTAACGCAAATTTATACAAGGATATATACACGCGTTACGGTATACTTACGCATATAGATTCTACACGCCACGCAAGGAATTGAAAGTCACGCAAAAGCTGCTGTCGTTTTTTGAATCAGAAATTCAAGATATTCCAGTGGAGATAAATTTTCTTTATGAAATCTAGTCAGTTTTTGAGTTTACTTTACATCAAGTAATACTACAATCTGTTGCAAAAATGTTGAATTGCGGATTTGGCAAAAAGGTATAAAAAATTCTCACCTATAACATCTCGCAAATCGTTGTTGGAAAATTGCATCAGTACATCGTTTGTAACCGATACGAACATAAGTATTATGAAAAATATCAAGTCAAAAGTGAAAAAGTCTTATAAAGTTTTGGCATAAAGTTGTTTCAATATTGCCGTACCGGGAACTCGATCAATTTTTAACTTGTCTCATTTGTCGAAAAGTTTTTCAAAGAAGTTCGTCCAGAAGCGGCTGCGGGTGTGCCTTAGGCTTTACATATATACATATTCACGTATACAGCAGTCCCCACCGATTTAGTTTAAGTCGTCCCGCTGTAAAAAATAAGACACACAAGCTCCGATCATTTCTCAAACTCTTGTAACTCGATATAAACCATCCCCCTCCCTACACCCTCGCCCCTTCCATCCCTCTTCCACATTCCCCGATGTCGTATATACCCCTGCCAGCAGTGGCCTACATTATCGATATTACAAGGCGTCGATAAAAAATCGCATAAAATTAAACAAACGCCAAGTGGTGGCGGTAAAACTTGACACCCCCGTTTACGTGGACGCCCCTTTTTCGTTATTATAGGTACACATGTATGTGCTTGTAACACACGTGGCTGCCAACGGCAATATCTCAGATCCTGCGGGGCTTGCAGTATCTGTTGGCATTATCTAGATAAAGTATAAACGACGATTTAAGCTTGCGTTCGCATCTCATTTTAAATATGGCGTAGCTGCTGCTGTATTATTCAGAGCTTTCCGGGCCAATAGCTCGTATATATTCTAAGTATATGTACAAGGCTGTATGTGTATGTAAACGGCACTGCAGGAGGAGTTCGGCACACGCGCCTGCCTCGAGTCTTTGCCGTGCCTTTTTGCCAGTCCTTATGCGAGCACATTTTCCATCGATTCGAGTTAGGCATCGATTATGGGGAAAACGGGCGCATGAAAATATCGAAACGTCTAACGTACCGAAATAAGATACGATCGCTACACGCTGGATACGCTTTTAAGTTGCGAGAGGCAACATGAGGAGGAATCCTGCGGGACTTTTATGGGCATGGAACGATACATCCACAAACACCATTCCTGAACGTTCTCTTATGCATACTAACTGCGCACCGCGTACATGGAGACGTATGCGTGGTACAGATAATGATGTAATTATCTTGTTCCGCGAATTGCAAAACGATTTTGCGATTAACCGTTAATCTCCACTCTCTACTTCAGCAATAATTAAATAATAAATAAGATTCGCTGATGTCTGTACCTCTTATGAAGCCCTGAAGTCCGGTATCGCTAGCCATCCATTAAGTACCCGCGTAACATCTTATACATCCTTTCAACTCTTTGGCGCGAATACATACACCAACAGTACCGTGTAAAAACCGTTTGAAAATTGTTATAACACGTGTAAACCGAGAACACGAAGGTCTATTATATGCAACGTTTCAAGAAATATCGGAGCGTCTCAATTCACGGTTTAATTATTATTACAACTGAACATTACCGTTTCACGAGTCGAATATAATTGAAATTGCTGAAAAATATCTCTTCGATAGAAAACGTTGTTCGCCGACCGGTTTCATCGGTTATTTTTCCGAGTATAAAAGACGTAACGTCTTTGACACGCAAACAATTTGTAGTCGTTCAATCCATCCGACGGAGTCGTAAACGGGTAAGAATAACAATGTTAATTGCGACTCTTTCTAGCCGAGTTTGATAAAAATTGCTATGATCCAAGTAAAAAATTCACGAATCCAGCAGCTTGAGGAAGATTCGTTGCCAGCAGTGTGATTGCACAAAGCCAAACGATTTACGTGTTGCCCGGGATACCGTTGCTGAAACACCAACACCAGTAGGTAAGGTGCAGTAATAACGCCCAGGTTATCGCTATCCTGTTGCTAAATCTTTACGAGAGCTACCAGTTAGCAGTTACATACCTACTAAACCTTATCTTTCCTGCGCATAGACCAGGCAAATAGTTTCAATACCGGAACGGGATTGGTGTTTTGAAATGGGTGAATACTGTTATCATCAGATGACCAAGTGCGTTTTCCTTAAACTGAAAGTTAGACTGGTTCGTTGATTGTACTTGATTATACTTAAACTTGAAAAACGTTAAAGTACCGCGTCAGTAAAATTTATCCGGTACTCAGATAATTGATTGTCAAAGTTCGTCGTTACTCTGTGAACCATAATACTGAATGACGGGTTCTCTCTTATTTATATAGAAACGTGGAAAACTGCTGGAGTCGTAGTTGGTTTGCGTTTGGTGTAACCACGAGAATCGTGGAATAAACGTGAAATGAAAATTTCACACTCGACGACCCACTGAGCTTGAGACATAACCTTTGTTGGCTAGAATCGTGAGTCAGTTTAGAATCATTTGATGATGCAACATTAACAGCATAGCTGGAGAAAGTCATTAGCCCTCGTACCTCGAGAGGGTATGCATATAATAGAGTTTGCGGCCTTCAAAGTAAATTGTTTTCTGCTACGGAGAGACCGACCGTCTCAAACCCGCTCCAGCACAGTAGTTACTCTTCACTCATTTTCCTCCACTTTGCCGACGGCTGATGGATAAATACACCGTCTTGCAGGGCCCGTACTTTTTTCGATTGAAAATATAATTGTGATTCAACTATTAAAACCACATACACCCGCAATTCTGTCACCTTGTATATATACCCAGTAAATCGAATTGAATTGAGTACGGCAAAAACGGAATTAACACGAATTTTAACAAATTAAAACAAATTCAAAAGAATTGAAACGTAATTCTTTTTAATTCTATTCAATTCGTTTTGGTTCATTGGATAGAAACGTGCTGCAGAAAGATTGAAAATGAAAAAAACTATACCCAAGGGTAGGATTATGCCTAGAATTTTCGGGATCTATTTTTGGATGTCATTACCATAAGGAACTGCCACGTCGAAATGGTGAAATAAAAATAACGCGACTATTTTCCAGTTGAACAATAAACTACTAGTTGATAAAATTCTTTTTCCAAACTCGTCGACTGCGCAATCAGTAATGAGGCTTTGCCCCCCTTGTGCTTCGTGCGCCAATCCCCCTATTTCGGGTTTGGCTGTGAGAGGGGAAAAAAAAAGCCAGTGAATCGTGATTATTATTATTATTATTATTATCCTGTATTCCTGACACGTCGCGACAGCAGCAGAATAACATTATACATATAAGCATATACATAGGTATGGACGTTTCGTCTTTCACCAAGATTCTATAAGATTTACTCAGAATTCGAGGCATCTTGGAAGAATCTTATGAGTCTTTCCCAGATTACCACGAATTTACCCCAGAATTGACCTGATTCCAAGTGTTTGTGCGCGTGCGTCCGTAAGCGTTCTTATGTTGGGTGTTTCGGGTGTGTTCGGGTGAGTTCGGGTGTGCTCGGATCCCTCTGTGTAAGGTCGGATGCGTTCATTTTTGTTCAAGTGTGTCCGGGTAAGTTCGGGCCTGGTGATGAACCAAATGGTTGGGGTAGAGATGGTGCGGGGGTGGAGAGTGAAGGGACGGGTGGGTGGTGGAAGGAAGGGCTGGATTCCTGATTCGGCTGTGTCAGCGAGATATCTTCGCAATATATATATATATATATATATATATATATATATATATATATATATATATATATATATATAGTATATATTTGGGCATATAATCTGCAGTCATGCTCGCTAGATGTTTAAATATTCCACTCACAACGCGATAGCTTCAAGACTTTCCTGTATTTAAAGTTCCACGACTCGCACTAAGTTCCGGACTCGTGCACATTTCCCTGGTTAAAACCAAGCCGTGTTTTACTCAACACCGCTTATTGTTCCACGTATTTACGTCAAATGGGGATAATTCGAAGACCAAATAAGATCGTCGGCATATAATGGCCGGCCTGTTTTATGCAATATAAAATTCCACCGCTGCACAATTTACTCGCCTCAAAAGTACGGTTTATGATTGCGCTGACCGACGCGGAATGCCCGTTGCTCACGGTATAAGCCCCTTCGACGATAATCGTCCCGGTTTGGTGAATATACACATACATTATACGTGTACGTATATTTTGTGGTAATTTTTCTTCTCTCAGCCAATCGGGATGACGGTAAGGAAGATCCTACCATCGTTTTACTTAAATTAGGCCTTGTGTCGGATGGCTATTCAAAAATTCAATGCCACCATTAACGAGTTGAATTAGAGGTGTGAAAAATCGGTTCTTCTTTTTCGACGTTTTGTTGAACTGCAAAGAATCCGACTCTCGGCGGAAATTTCCATTTATTCAATTATATTTGAGATAATTCATACAGAGACCAATTTTGTAATTTTCAAAAAGTTATGACATGTAATATTCAAATATTTCAATATATAACCGCATCAACCGCGAAGTCACGAATAATTCTCATTTCGATATCCCAAAGAAACCATGTACAATTTTACAGGTACAAGTTAAAAATTATTCTAATATATGACGAAATCTTGGATTTCAGGACAGGCACGATGTAAGCATTGAAATTTTCTGATTGAAAAACCAAGACTTAAATAATTGAGACTAAAAATGGGTCTCAAGATTCTGGTTCTGTTCAACCCTTAAACTATATCGAACATGATGTCGCGAAACCAATTTACGTGTACTTGCGAGAAACGGGATGATTTTTTCTAAAAACATCAGTTTCAAATTTTTCACAAAGCAATCGGTTTGTAGTCAGAAGGTGCGCTTTCGTCAGCTACATAAGGCTGAGTATAAAGTATCGTGCAGATTTTTCGTATGTAATTAAAAAATTGAAATTGAAACGAAGTTATTCAATGATTAAACTGCATGACAAAAAACCCCAAATAAATTTTACAAAAAAAAAAAAAAAATGGAATGGATTCTAATCCAGGTAATCTTAAATCGCTCACGTGTTCAAAACACCTCAACACCCCATCGTTTCCTTCCTCCATCGACTGGTCGATGTGGACTCTGCAACCACGATCAGGAGCGAAGGTTCGCCGAATTGGGAAGGTGCCTATAATCGCACCGCGGCTCGAGCGAGAAGCGGCAAAGACTCCGTAGAAGGTACCTACTTGGCATGTGATATAGGTATACACGAAGACGATGGATAACTCGGACTAAACTTTTGCCAGTTTATACAGGAACGCAACGGCACATCCCGCCGCACAGTCTTCGTCCCGCTCATTTATTTATGTCGGCCATTTTGCGGCGGGGGGCGCCATCTTGTTTTTACGATCACCCCCGCGGCGTACAGAGAGAGAGAGCAAGAGAAAGAAAGAGAGAGTCGCGTACGCGTAAATGTGTGTGTGTGTGTGTGTGTGTGTGTGTAGGGCATGCAGATGCAATTCTCTTCCGTCTTTACTCCGAGCCGGATAAGCCAGGCAGTCCCTGTAGAAACCGGATATATCCGTGCAGCCATCGCGTTTACCTGTTCAAACATATGTACTACATACATATACGTACAGCGGAGGCATTGCTCTCCTCGCACTTCGCCAGACCGTCTATTGTTTTATGCACAACCCTCTCGATCTGCCCTGATTCCATCCGGTGAACTGCCGCGAAAGACCGAAGACCCGACGCCCCTGCAGCTACTTTCCAATGCTCATTTGTACTCCCGTTCTTGTAGGGGAGCATGGGTTACTACTTCCACGGAGCCGCGTTTACCAGCATCTATTGTTTTATTCATCGAACCGTCGATGTTCATTTATTTTACCCGCCTACTCACCCCTCAGCCACCCTTGGCCAGCTCGCGGTATACGCTTCGCATCTGATAGGAACTTGCAAACGACAACAATGGAACGCCTCTCCCAAGTGTCTAACAACGCTAGATTGCCTCCGGTTTAGCAGCTGCTATCGTAAACCGTTTTCATTTTCCTGCACAGGCAGGAATCGGCAGTTTGCGCAGATCCGTTTCATCACTTTAGCAAGCGAACAATAATTAGCTTACATTTGTAATAATTCTATGTAAAAAATGGCGGACTTCTGTTGTAGGGAAGAATTTTTCTACTCAATTTGCTAATTCGAGATCAAGTCGTGTGTTGGATTGTCACCAAATCCGACTTTTTCTTACAGCGTGAGTCTCCATTGCTCAACTTACCTATCCCAAAATGAAAAAAAAAATACATCTCATTGGAACCGTTATATTATACGGTTCAAACCACGTCACTTCAGCCGGGAATTTTGAATGCCAAGAATGTAAGGAACAAGTAAGCGCGTCGCAGGTGATACGCTATACATTTTTATATCGGAAAAAGCTCATTTTTCAGAGGGTATGTTATGAATAGTGACAATTCGTTTTACGGCCCGGAACACTATAAAGTTACACTTCTTACCCGGGTATCTATGTACTGCTAGAAAAGGCTACACACAGTTCGGTTATCCGAGTCTTTGAGTAGTTGGAGAAAAAATCACCGTATTAGAGCACTTCCCTCCTGTACATTGTAACGATAAAGAAGGCTTACACACGGCTTCTTCGTCTCCATGGAAACCCACTCTGCACGGCCTGTTAAGCTAACGACTCCTTTGCAGTCGCGACGACAAGCTATCGTTGCAGGGAGTTTCGGTCGGCACATTGTCCCTGATCACGCCACCGCGTTGTGGAAACCGGCTGCTTTCAACCCAACTGTAGCAAGACGATTTTTATTGAAACAGCAAGAGACGTATCGTCGAGTATGGTACCGAGCAAATAGTCTCGAGGCACGTGATAGGGACGAGTTTCAGCCGCAAGAGGCCACCTCCTCCGTTTATCTCTCTCGCTTGCACTTACTGTGAAAGGGTCGAATAATATAATCGGCAGCCTAGTAAAGGGCACAGCTTTTCTAACCATGAACCGAGAACACAGTCCTGAATTGCGGTGTTAGGTAACACGCAAACCCCATGCCGGGTAAAACGGGGGTGAATTTTGCGGGTGAAAAGCGCTTCCAAGCTTCGGTCCGGAGAAAAATTACGGAAGGAGATCCGAGCCGCCGGAACAACCGGAGTGCAGGGGCTTGTATGAAATTTTCATGGAAATGAAATTTGACAGGGAAGAACCCCTCTCATCTCCGTATACGCGTAGTTGCAGGTTCAAACCAGGGAATCATCGTAAAAGGGTAAAGGGCTATTCAACGGGTATTACCCATTACCCCATCACCCCTACCGCCGCCATCGCAGCTTCTCTTGCGAGTTTACTCTTTGCGAGAAGCCCTTGCGTCATTCGCTTATTAGGACGATAATCGCCGGTACTCGGGCTATTACACGACTCTTGAATTATCATCCCATGTAATGATATTCACATCTCTCCGTTTGTAATTTATTCCTAATTACTTTTCTACAGCCGGATCCGCGCTCGATAAAATGACTCTGTGTAATCGTCATTCATCGTGTGTATAAGCATTATTAAGCATGCATGAGGCACGAGTGCAGCGAAGCTTGGCAAAGCACTCGGAGCTTTCGGTATGTATTTCAGCGGATTGGACACATTAAGAGATCGCTAAAAATCGCGGTTGAATTAAACGTGACATAGAAACCTCCACGTTGCGATATCTTATTCGTGCCTTGTGCATAAACACTATCGCTATTAGCGGAAATGAGATAAAGCTAAAATTGAACTTTCACAATCTCGTTCTGATCACGAGTAATTCATGTCGGATAATTGAATTCTAGCTTTACCCGCATCCACGTTGGCCGGCTGATTCGTCTTTTATCGTTTCGAAAACTCGATGCCAACTTTTCGTTCGGTCTTTTCGCACTCACTCGATACTCACCTCTACCCGCAAACGTCGCATTATTTATAAACAAGACGACATCGATCACAGAAGGCCTCGTATAGCGTGTTGTGTGTTGAACAAATTGCGATTGTTCATAGCAGTGTCATTATATACGTAGAACGTCAAGTTTTCTCATTATATCGGCATATTCAAGGCGAACTTTAGTCACCCCCAATGCGAGATTGGAGGAGACGTGTTATTTATTATTCAAAGAACGCCATGATAATTTCGCGGGTCAAGAGTCAATTTGGCCTATCTGTAACTACAATGTTCGTTATTGTTGGCACTTTTCACCGTTTTAATGTTCACTTATAATTCCTCCGTATTTGCGCAGTGGCTGGAGCATTTCCGAGAAGGATCGGCCATCCGTACCAAAACAGAACGCCGCCAAAACGGAAGAAGCCAAGAACCAGCTTTACGAGGTTACAAATTGCTGAGCTGGAAAAACGGTTTCACAAGCAGAAGTACTTGGCGTCAGCCGAGAGGGCGGCTCTCGCTAAATCCCTCAAGATGACGGACGCGCAAGTCAAAACGTGGTTTCAGAACAGGAGGACAAAATGGCGGTAAGTTTCTTCGGGGATTAATCGTCTCCATCAATCCACGAACTTGTATATTATATTACGGTGAATAAAAGTATCTATGTAACACGTTAAACGCTAAATTCAACCGGAAGACACTTGTTCCGTTGATAAAACAGGAACTGACGCCATTTCATGCAGGTAACACAAAGAAACGCGTAATGACAAATAAATTAACACCTTTTAAATTCAGCTCTTTATCAACCGGTAGTGTTATAATTTTGTGGACGTTATTAGTTCGGGTTAAACCGAGGAGGCAAAGAGAAATTTTAACAGATCTATTCAGCGAGTCGGGAATATGATTTTAAACCGTTTTGAATATATAGGGTCTCTCATTTTAATCTTGAACTTGATTCATCTCGGAAAATACAATTCTAATCGAGTGTTGAGTATAATGAAGCTTTTAAGGTTCGAAGGGGAACGTTAAAAAAAAGAAATATTTTGATCCAAAATAAGAAATGGCGGCGTCAAGATGGCCAAAATGTTTTTTTCAATGGAAACACGATTTGTTTTTCGCCAGAAGAATTGTCAAATCAAAACGAACAACTTTTGTACAAAAAATGTTTCCATTCAAGTTCGTGATTTGTAGATGAGAACAATGTCGTTTGTGAATTTTTGAAATTATGAAAAAACATGAAAGAATTTTAACACGGTATGTACTTACGTGAAATTCTGGTAATTGCTGCAATTTGTTTTGCAATGTAAATGCAAAATTAGGTAAAATCTGCATTTCAGCAAGTCCAATTTGCCTGTTTAATGCGTTACACAATTCGTGCCATTGTTAGATATTCTTGAACCGTTGCCCAACCGCAGATTGAAAACTATACAAATCTGTTTAATGCTGCTAAATTTGAAATGTTAAATTCCAAAATTCCTGTGCCTTCTTACGTGTGTAGAATTGTTTTACTTTTCTTTTTACTCTTGCACTCAGTTTTGTCCACTCAAGATTTGACTTGTTCCGAAGGTTTATCAAGGAATTTCAAAGATCGCCCAAGGACTCATGTCCTAGTAATCCCGGTGCCCTTAAAACTCTAACTGTAAAAGGTATCGGCTTGGCGATATCCTTTAAGAATGTTGACCGGCGTCGCGACGTGAGGACGCCCCTCCCTATCAAACTTGGTTTCGGTGCCCCGAAATCCTTTTTATCTAAATTACATGTTTTCGTCCTTTCTTATCTTGAAGAGACTCCTAATACGCCCGCAGATACACGATGCTATGTGGCTGCTAGGCCACTTTCGACATTCCAACCTGCAAGGCTCTCCGCTGGTTAACTCCTTTTCAAACTCTAATGTTTCTTCCTCTCTTATCGTTGACTCGGAAATGTATTCGTGCAAAATACTGATTTCTTGGAGAGAATTGCTTTTCTTAAACTTACCTCTTATCCTCTATAGCGAAAGAAGTTTTCCTCAATCCATGCCTTCGGTGTACATTTGTTGTTTTAAATATTCTCTAAAGTTCAAAGTGCATTTCTTCAAAACATGACGTCGACTTGGTTTGATAAATTCAAAAACGTTTGTCGGTGAGAAAGTTTTATCAATTGTTTTTTGTATTCCGTTTACAGCCATGCTTGAAATAAAAACAATTCTCAACTAATAGATCTAATTTAATCATTCTTACGCAATAGTTTCACAATAATTCACCAACCGTTAAAGGCTTAGATTCGCAATTTATAATCACTGTCTGATTACAAAATAATATCATCTATAATAAAATTATAAATTATTAAATCGACAAATGGATTCTCATTTAGATGTGAGGCAGAAATAAAATAAAACTTTTTCAGTGACTCAGTTCAATTTCAGTCTTCTTCGATTTTCATCCCCTTTTATTCAATTGAGTCCCAACCACTCAAGTTTTGTTCCATCTTCCTTGACAGCCCCATTCCAGGTATTGTTTCCAACTCTGACACGATATTATTCCTGTTTTATTTCATTGTGATTGATAGGCACTCCGCTATTCGATTTGCGTATTTGCGGGCAGAGAAGTCTTGACGATTCCGCAATACTCACCGCAAAACACGGTTTGCATTTGGATTTTCAGTCAAAAACTTCAATTTCATAATCTCCGAAAAAAGTCATAGTACAATAAAACTGATCAACATATTCTTTTGTGTTTTGCGATAACTAATTGATCTAAGTCATCTAAATCTTGATCAACGGGATCGGATGATTTTGAGATTCGATTCATCATTTATAATTTATCAGTTCTATTTCCGGTGCAGTAGACTGCACTTATACTTGTCCTCTGCAATTGATCCCGGATTAAAACCCTTACTATTCGACCATATTTCGAGTTTTAACAAGATGGCGTTGAGCAGATGAGATAGCAAGGGATGAATAATTCACGGGGAGTAACAGCTTAGCCTTGTCCCCGTTCATAATGCAGTCACCTCCCCTTTCCCATCCCCTTATCGGCCTCGGTGCTTCTCGGCTTTTAAACTGTCAAACATTTGAATCCAGTGTTGGAATCCGTTCAATTTCCCCCAAGTAATGGTTAAACATTCAAAAGGTCACGTGTTCCCGGCGACCCCGTGGACGCGTCCAATAAGCACGCTCCTTTTTTCTGTATCGACGATTGTGTCGCCTTTCGATATACCTGACGACCCACCTATATCAGCGGCGTAATTAGGGGAAGGTATCGAGGCTGGCTGGGGTTCTTCCTTAATTCCCGATTTAATTACCGGATTTTTATGGTCAAAATGGGGGCGGGGTTGAAGTTCCGAATTTGAAAAGTTCCGAAAGCACCTAATTTCGAATTATTTTATCGCAAAGCTTCAAGTAAAGAAATCAAACTTCCGAAAAAGTTAAAATATGCTCAACAAGCCGGTGTGAAAAATCAGAAAAACAGAAAATAAGAATTACCTGGATTCCGAACGTAAAAATATCGAAAATCCAGAACAAAAAAATATCAAAACGCAGGTGAAATTTCACCAAGCCAGAAATTCACAGAACTGAAAATCTTCGATCATTTAGAATTTCGATGTTTCCAATGTTTAAATTTTCTCATTTTTTCGTCAAAGTTTTTATTCCTTTACTTCGAATTTTTCCACCAAACAATTCAGAATTTGGCGCTTTTGGAACTTTTCAAATTCGAAAATTCAAGTCCGCCCCTTAAAGTGCATTTCTGACCGCTGGCTAAATGACTTTATCGTCATTTCGTCGCTGTCGATCATTCGATTCACGATCAGACTTCAATGCGCGGGTGAAATGACAAGTGAAAAAAAAAAATGTATAAATTTTTCAACGATCCCTGGGTCTCTTTAACCCCAGGCTTTGAGAAAGCGGTGAGGTATGAATGTTAATTAATGAACGTTCCAACCCGGTTTCATTTCGGTAATTGAATATGAATTCTTCTGTTTTTATCATCGTATATATATATATATTCAAGGCACGGCATAAAGAAGAACTGAAACGGCATCTGTAAACGGCTCGTGTTTTTTCACTCTCTCCCTTTTTTTCATTCCTTTCTTCCTTTCTTTCCTTCCTTCCTTCCTTCCGTTTTAGAACGAGCATAAATTTTAATTAACGAACGTTTTAATAGCTGTTTAACGTCAAAGTAACAGCGTTAATCGTCGGCGTGGTGGAAAAAAAAGAAATGTAATAGCAACTCGAGCCCGGGGGTATCCTTCACTCGAAAGTTAGGCTACTCCTAGTATATCGTATATCGACCGCTCTAAGCCTGCATCCATAATTTTTCGTGTTCAAATTACTTCTTGTAACTATACAGCTTGGTTTATCAACAAATTACACGCTGCACGGTAAAATTCTTAGCAGTTTTTTGTCTGTACCAATTTTACGTAATTCAATAACGGTGACAAATTGTCTACTTCCACTTTCGTAATTTTCATTTTTTGCAATTCTGCGTACATTGAAACATGCTTCTCTTAGAAGTTGCCCTACTTTATCGTAACTTCACACTTGGAATCGATTTTTCCCTGGTCACAATGCTTTCTAGTTGGTTGTCCAATTTTCTTAAAAAATTTTACCACTTTTAGCACGAAATCATGGTGTAATTTTGGGGGGAAAAGTACAAAAGATAAATTTATTTAAGTCTGCAGCAGTTGAGTCGAAAAAAAAGAAGCTAGATTTATTCACAAGATATTCAAAATAATGATCGACATCCATGCTATAATAAATTGAATACTTTTTTCAACCGTCAGTTATTGAATAAAATTTTTTATCATCTTTTCAATTGTTCTCTTTTTCGGAATTCAAATTTATGAACATAATTAATCTTAAATTGAGTTGAATTAAACAGTTTTTTATTGAATAGATTAAAAAGAATTGTCGATCATCATCATCATCATAGAGAGGGTGGAGCTGACAAAGGTCTTTGAAAATTAGAAAAACGTCACCTACGGAATTAAAAGCACATTTCGGGGTTTTCATTTCGCTGTAAAACAATCGTCGGTGGTCAGAAACAGGTTTCAGGTTACGCCATTGTATCAGTGACAGTTCCAGGCGACGCCCGTGCAAGTAATTAACCGGGCTGGTAATTAATTATTGAGGGTGGTTTGCCGATTACATTTTGCCTCTCCCTCGGGAGCCTCGCTCGTCCTGACTCTCGCTGACTGCGGGATACATAACAGGTATAACACCGGAGAGCCGATCTAGTGCGCAGGGTCGTATGTATAACCCTTGTCATTATGCAAAAGCGATTTCGAATTTCGAGGGAGGCTGGATTTGCTAAATAATCCGCCAAATGATCTTTCAAATATTCACGATCCACCTTCAAGTGGACTCAATTATCGCGTCACATGTTTCTAGTTGCGCTATTGCAATGCAAATTACGAATTTCTGTATAGGTATGGATAGGCGCACTTCGAATACATCGATTATTGACCACGTAATGCAGTCATTTAGTCGTACTGTCGATTACGGAAACTAGCACAACTTCGCTTTTCCATTCATTCAACATTTTCGGTTTTAGCTTCCATTCATTATCGTGTCTGCGCAATTTCATCGAAGAGCAACATCATTCAATTTACAATCGTGAAATAATTCGTTACGAAGATAATTGCTTGCTTTTTTTCTTCTTGTCTCTTTTTATTATCAACAATAGTATATCTCATATTCTGGCCCTCGAGAATTAATCGGTTGGACAATTCGATTCAAAAGTTGGGGGAACGTGAAAAAAAAAGTTTAACAAATTTCCAGCAATTAAATTCACGCTAATGATGATTGATTAACATGTTGTTTCATTCGTGTTCATTAGTCATTGATGTAAATGTCATTGCTAAATTTTTTTAAACTCTTTCCTCAACTTTTCATTTCGAATTCTTTATCCTTAATTTAAAGCATCTCCGTTTTGAAAGGTTAAAAACCGTATTAAACCTGACTTCGATTGTCTTGCAGTGTGATCGCAATGAAAATTTCAACATCCGAGTATCACAAATAGTTACGAAGATACTCGTAATCTCGGAAATAATTACAGTCTGCATTTCTTACATGGCCAACTTCAAGAGGTGGACACCTGACAAGTTTATTTTTATTAATTTATCGAGGTTTGAACCGAAAATCAATTATAGAGACGAATAAATTCTTGTGTTCTGCTTTCATTCCTCTTCTCGACTATTGGATAAAAAATCTTGTTTCTTATCTCTCTCAATATAATATTGAATTCATCCCTGCGTGCAACGGACTCTTTCAAATTTTTATAGTCTAGTCGAACGCGACGAAGGGTGCGTTCCGATCTAATCCTGAGTCTCGATAGGGTTCCACGAATCTAGAGACAAGCCTGGAGACACGACCTCCTTTTCTGACACCGAGTAATAAAGAAGCGGTTTCATCCTCCGCGGCTAGTCGGCTATGGGTACCATTCGACGTTGGGACCTGGTGCCAAGATGGTCTCGATCCACTCGGTACACACATACCTCGGCCTCCGAGGCGCCAGCGAACATCCAGCAGCCAATCAACGACAAGGGTTTAAATTCGAAACAGCGGCGTTCCATTAGAGCTAATCTCCGCGCGCCGGTAATTAAACGATTCCAATGTTCCTTTGTTTATCTCTCAGGGTCCTCCTTTTGCCTCCGCCTTACAGCAGCGACTCGTTTCTTCGGCCCTCGGTAGTTCAGGGGCGTAAGACGATCGGTAGTCGTGTACTGTTTTAGGTTTTATTCAAATTTACTAATGCCCTATATCTACGAGGGCGTGATGGATAGACTCAGGGGAGATTGCAGTGAACGGGCCATGAATCTCTGACCGAAATCTCGCGATCGTTAGTCCAAACTGGTTTCTAGAAGACCCTTTTTACAAAGACCGGTGGCGCTTCACGCCGTGTCGCTTTTCAAATTATTATGATCCGGGTAGACAGGTCAGCCAATCATCTCGAATTAACTCCGCTTTTTTTCATCCACCTCTACCTACTCGAGGAGACGTCTAACCTACGCCTAGCGTGTAAAATATTATACCTCAACTAGGCCCATAAGAATGTCGCTCTAGTATGATTTACATATACCTATATATACAAATGACGAGACCTCGTCTTGAAACTCCGATAAAAATTCAGCCGCACTTTCATCCGCGCGTGTACCAATTCAGGCAAACTACAATGATATGTGTTGAGAGCGTGCAATCTATGCCGGCTCTTCAAGGCTCGTTTGAAAAAGCGGTAGATTTATGATCGCATGGATTAATCACCGTCCATATCTCCCTGCCTGTTCTGCCTTATTATAATGCTTACCTGTTTGAATCCGCCGCAGAATAGTTCCTGAGGAGTTCGGTAGCTTTGGACTCTTTATGACGCTAATAAGGCAATTAACATAGCAATCGCAGTGACCGAGGTACTTCGAATCCTGATAACGGAGAAGTTAAATAAATTACCGTTGCACAACTCGCAGATGCACATCGTTTTATATGCGTACAGAAACGTTAAATGCACCAGGATCGTACGAAAATCCGCTCCACGACGTTTCTCTGCCATTTATATGAGGTTGGATTTATGGTCCGATTGATCGTTGTCTCAGTTTCAGATCCATTTAAAACTGGAATAATTTAAAAATCTCTTAAGAGCTGGTGTTTTACTTTTCTGTAACTTGTATCAGGACGTAAAGACGTTTGATTGATTCAAACTAATTCGGTATATTGATTACGTATTGGCTTTTAACCAGTCTTACAGAGTATAACGATATATCATGAAATTCGTGTAACGGCGATAACGATATTCCGTTTCCATTAATCATCTCTCTTTTTGTTCGATGAAACGACTTCGTTCCATCACTTCCTGCAAAGATAATGAGAATATTTGCAACTTGAACTTTGATTCTGATTAGATATTGAATTTGCATAAAATTTGTAAAAAAAATACCAAGAAAAAAACTTCAATGACGTAAATTCATCCATTGCAGTGAGTAAGTGAGCAAGTTTATAGTTTAACCCATCTTATGGGATATTTATAAAATAAGTTGACACGTGACAAGTTTTACAGAATATTTCTCCTCGAAGAACGAGCATCCGAAGTACAATTCTGTCGGTATAGAACAACACGTCGGCCATTTTGCGGTTCCTCGATAGACTTAGCGCTAGAAAACAGACACCCTTTGCCCTCACCCTCGTCGGCAGCCACGTCGACTCCGTCGGCTCCGTACCATCCTGCAGGACGAGCGTGAGCCGGCACGCCCAGGAATCGAATTATCTTTATTACGTTTGTCTTCTGTTTTCCGCCCCAACAACGCCAGTCACTGTTTCACCCCCAACGGGATTTGGGATATTTTAGATGAATCCTCTTACCCGTCTTCGTGTGTCTAACATAAGGCGAAATATTATACAAACGGTATTCAACGAGATAATATACGGGTTTACCATTTCTTGGTGAATTTTTATTTTTCCGAATTCGACGATATTTTTGTAATTGAATGTCGGAAGTTATTAAGGGGATGCTATAGTCGATTCCCACGTTAACGTGTATGTCTCTAAATATCAAAGTTCGCGTATCTTAAACGCGAAACGGATTTAACAGCCTTATTCTGTACACAATTTTGAACAAAAACACTCTATTGCATTTTGATTTGTCACAAAAGTGAAGAATTGTCATGAATTATACGAATTTACCATTGCGATTTCGTAGAGTACATGTCATTTCTTAAATTCTGCGTCAAATAAAAATATTTTAGGGTATTTTTGCTCAGAACTGTTCATACAGAATGAAATGAAAAGAGAAAATACACAAAAATAAAACGCACTTAAATTATATACAAGAACTTTGATGTCGAAGCTACATTAAGAAATGGTTGAAGATTTAGTTGATTCATTCGATTTCACTACACGAAAATGGCCCATTTTGTTCAGAAGATCATTTTCTACAAAGTCAGCGTGGTGAATATACTTTTATTTTTACAATACTCAAATGATCATTGCAATTTGTTAGTCATAATGTCAACATGATATTTGGAATGATAAGGAGAAGAAAAAAGTATTCCAGTAAATCTGGAGAAAATAATTTTTCCGATGGTGACGAGCTATAATATTGTGAAATCGAACGAATCGACCAGACTTTGAAACGATTTGAAATAATGCATCGCTGTCTAAACTTTTTTTATTTTGTAATTTCGTTATTTTCTATTTTCTTATTCACAAAAAGATCTTCATAGCTTACGAACGTAATAATTCGTTGAATGCCAAGTGCACGACTCCTTAATGAATTACAAAAAGGTATCGATTCTTGGCCAATCAAATAGGGGAAGGTGGGGCACGACGGCCCTCCTAAAAAATTTGGCCAAATTTATTTTTTCTTTTTCTACCACATTATCGTAAACTTGATGTTTTTCTTATTTTTAGGCCAATGTGAGATATCTCGAACATAATGGACCACCTAAGAAAATTGGGTGAAATGGGTATCCTGGGTAGAATGGACTTTAAAAAAAAATTGTTATTTACATTTTTTTTACCATTTCCTAGAGGGGGGTAATCGTGCCCCAGAAAAAAAAAAGTTTTCTTACAGCTTTGTGTAAAATTTCGGTAAATTTGTTCAAAGTAGAAGAAAAATTAATTAATTTGATGGTAAAAAGTAATAACCGACTTAGGAGGGCCGTCGTGACCGACCCTTCCCTACATCGAATGATTTTTCGTTCAACTCCCTAACCTCCTTTATTAACCTCTCTTATGTTTTCTCTTTCATCAAATGATTTCCAGAAGACAAACAGCAGAGGAACGAGAGGCTGAACGACAAGCGGCGAATCGTTTGATGCTCTCACTGCAGGCAGAAGCTCTTGGAAAAGTTGGATATCCTGGCTCGATGCCGGCGCATTCCGGAGGTCAGACGTCTAATGCAGAAGTGCAGCAATCCTCACAGCCTGCAATGGGACACCCGATGCCTCAGTGGGCCTCGCCATACGGACCCCCGCAGCCCTTGACGGAACCGATTTGCTGAAGGGAATATCGATCGGAAGAAATGCGTAGAATCGATTAGATTAATTAAGGTATCGTGCAATAAACACGGATCGTAATTGTACGTCGGCACGTGGTTCGAGAAAAATGCAATTTTTTTTTCTTACCCAGAAGCAAAAATTTTCATACATTTCGTCAAACACGTTCTGAAGCCGATGCATGAATGAGGGGCGGGGGGAGGGGGGGGGGGGGGGGGGGGAACTGTACATATATTATAGATAATCCCCATCGGTACAGTGAGATACACAAAAATTTTCTTCATGGCAACTTTTCATCAAGTTTATTGCCGGTTCTTTAAAAACACATTTGATGTAATCTTGCAGTTCAACAATCGAGCACAAGGTGCTCCATAAACTATATATATTATCCAGTGAAATCGTGCAGGGAAGTGACAAAGTTATATAAATATACATAATGACATATCGTGTAAATATTCATTTGCTTTCTCGACCTGGATTGATACGACATATCTTGTAAATATTTATCAAAGATACATATTATTATTATTATTATTATTATTATTATTATTATTATTATTATTGTTGTTAGCATAATTTCAATTGTTAGTATTATCATATGCAAGTACGTATATATTATATATCAGGCTAATTGTAAGTGTAGACGTACCTATTAAATACCAAGCTATGTGATGTAACTATATGTGTAATCTTGTTGTACATATAAAAAACAGCACACGAAAAAGAAAAGGTCAATCATAAAAATGCACACATGGGATATGAACTGCTCTATTTATCGCCTGGTACAATATTTTGTGCTTGCGGAGTTTTAAAAAATTGACATCATTTCTTGCAATATGCTATCCTGTCCTCTGTAAAAACGCGTCGAAATAAAGCTTGAGAAATGGAAAAATTTCTATGAAAAATACACACGTGATTCAGCATACTGATTAATATTTTTATCAAAGCCTGGCAAACCGCGTTTTTAATATTCGTAGTTGTAACAAAATAATGAATTTCAAATGAACATCAAAGCTAAATGCAAATAAAAAGTCGTGTTTGATATCCAAGTATGTCTGGAATATCACGAAGTGGTTTTGAAAATTGGCTCTTCATGAGAATCCGGCGCTCCTTCGTTCTATCCATCTTGCGCAACGGTCAAGAGAAAATGGTTGTCCCGTTTTTGCGAATATATAACGACCGGGAGACCCTTCGCTAAGTATGCGAATCACTCAGCCTGAACTACTCTACAACTAGCCACTCGTTCTTATGAGATCCGTACGGAATCGACGGTTTTGTAAAAAAGAAGTTTCTCTCACTTGGTACCTACACACTTGTAAATCTGCCCAATCCTTTCAAACAACAAATTGCCCGAAATAAGCTAGTTAAATTGAACGGAAGGAGAGATGACGGTTTCATATAATAAATAAAGTTACACCATTTCCACGTGCAATTTCAAATGCTGATATTAAATTGTACAGAAGTTTGTAAATCAAAATTCTTCTTTTCTAACTTTAGTTTAATAATGATAATCATTCAGTTTCTATGAAAGTACGGTCATTTGCAAGAAAACGATCAGGGCTGAAACTAAGCAACAGTTTTGGAAGAAAACAGTTAGCCGGGTGATTATGAGCGCAAAACTTTACATTTCACAATAATACCGACCAATCTGAGTACAACAGCTTGCTTTTTGCAACTGATATGTATATATATTAGGGTGGCGCAAAAAAACCGACTGTTTTTTTTTTTTTTTTTTTTTTGAGTCTCGTGTGACAAAATGTTAGTTTTTGATGTTTTAAGAGCCCACTCCAAAGGACAGTTCAAAAAAAAATTTTAGGCGGTCGCTTCACATTTTTTAAAACGTCAGAAATCGATGTTTTTTTTTTTTTTTTTTTTTTCTCGTTACGGTATAATTTTATAGACAATAAAAAAATGAGTTTCAGAAAGTTTCAGTTCAAAATTTGAATTTTGAAAGGTCGCTCATAATTTTTTTTCAATTTTTTGGTGCATTTCTTTAGATCTTTTCGAGCAACCTTTTAATATTCATATGAAAATTTCATAAATTTTTTTTCTTCAATTTAGTAAGAAAGAATCAATAACAATACACCACGGCATGAATTAAAAATCAAACAAAATACTGAAAATATAATTTTTTTACTTTAATTTTTTGACGATATTTGACATTTTTTAAAATTTCGAGCGACCTCTTAAAATTTTTTTTTTTTTAGCTGTCCTTTGGAGTGGGCTCTTAAAACGTCAAAAACTAACATTTTGTCACACGAGACTGAAAAAAAAAAAAAAAAATAGTCGGTTTTTTGTGCCACCCTAATATATATACATATGCAATAATGTCAAGAGATTAAGCAAAAGATAAAAATTTTCGAACACCTTTTATCGGTCAGCTAGATAAAATGGTACTTCGTTTGATACATCTTCTCTTCTTTCCACTCACACGAAATCGTACGATCAAAACTCAGCTGTGATCCGTGGTTATGGGGGTAATTTTTTACCGTGAAGAACGGCTCAGGTGGTCTTAAAAAACAGGGGTACGTAGGTATACAGAGGCTAATATAATATCCAGCAGCAGCAACAGCAGCAGCAGCAGCTCTTTTGGTCGAAATTTCCTCAGCACGTTCCCTGGCTCTTCTCTTTTCTTCCTCCTGGAGCAGCCAGCCTCGGTCCCAAAGTTTGTTGTCTCCAAATAATTGGGCACCGGGAAGGCCGCATCAGCTAGGAGAGAACCTTTCGACTGTCCACTGCAATTACAGGCCGTAAACGAAGCCACATCCTGTGTTGGCGGAGCTAACGGCGAACTGCTTTACCTGATGCAGGGGGCAATTCTACGGTCTGCAGAAGAAGGACTTGGACTATACGGTCGTTTCGGGGAAATAAACCGATTAAACCCTGTATAAACCACCACCGCAGACTTTGCTTGCCCGCAGAGGTGTCTTTTCTTCCTTCGCGAATTGCGGTTATTGCCTGGATTTCTTCTTCCTGCAGGCATCTGCTCTTTCATTTGGAACCAGGCGAGCAGTTATTGAGTCATGATTCGGTGACAGTGGCATAATTCCATGCGGTATAAACTACAAGGTAACATCAATTTTTCGAAATTTTATAATCACCGTGGTTAGTGAATTTTTCATGGAAACTGTGTAAACTGACGTATTTCACTCCCGATGATTAGTATTCATTATTGATCTGTACTCACGGATTTGTTATATTATGCATGGTGATAGCGAAAATTTAAGTGCTTGAGGTCATGAATCAATCAATTTTTCAGATACGATAATCACTTTCAATCTAGCCTACAACATCCCTAAAACGTTCGGGTAAATCGTAAAAAAAGGATATATCAGAGGTTTGGAATAAAATTTAAAATGCAGCTTGATGTTCAGCTTTTACGAATTATCAGCGAAGATGACCGTAGGGTTAAAATTCGGTTATTATGCCGAAGGATGTTTGAGCTAAGTCTCAAACCGAGAAGATCAAAATCATTTGACTTCAGTATGCAAATGTAGATTTTTTTTCGCCTTTTAAGTTCCGAGTGTATAATAACTAGAGAAACCAAACTGTCAATCGGATGATTCAGCTCTT
This sequence comes from Diprion similis, assembly GCF_021155765.1. Taxonomy (NCBI): domain Eukaryota; kingdom Metazoa; phylum Arthropoda; class Insecta; order Hymenoptera; family Diprionidae; genus Diprion; species Diprion similis. The sequence goes on from NC_060106.1 coordinate 4,936,948, forward strand.
GCTTTAGACCTGAAGAGAGCATATAATATATAAACATATAATGTGTGTTAAGAAACAAATCGACCAGCGCGAACTAAAAAAAGAAAGATCGAATAAATCGTTCGCGATTTTTTAGCCATTGCCTTTTGGTAGAGCTTGCATCCTGATCAGTGATACACACTGACAAGGAACATCAGTTTGGTATCTCTTCTGATTTCTTACAGAACATCGAAAACTAAGAGACACGTATTTTTTTTATCTGCCGAAAAACGGTTGAGAGGGGTGAAAACGACCCCCAAAGATGGACACCCAACAAGGTGATTTCCTGATGCGCTTAATAGATTTGAACGAAACTAACGCTGAACTTTTCCTATTCTTCAAAAAAACATTTCATTGTTGGTTTCATTCAAATATGTGAAGCGCGTCAAGAAATCACCCAATTGAGTGCCCGTCTTTGGGGATCGTTTTCACCCCTTTAAACCGTTTTTCCCGCAGATAACAAAATATGTGTCTCTTAGTTTTCAATGTTCTACAACGTATATACATCAGTCTCAACGAAATCAGAGGGGGACACCAAAATGATGTTCCTTGTGAGTGAAAAATATGGTGCGTGGATGAATTTGCGAAGCCTGAACCTCGGGTTAAGATTTAATTTTCGTCAGAGGTGATAGTTTTGACCAGTTCAATGGTCACGGTGTCACTTTTAACAGCTTATCTTAAGCTTCGATGAATATTGTCGAAAATTTTCACGATAATCTTCTGCAAGTGTACCTACCTGGCTCACAATTCGAGTTGAACGCAAATCTGATAAACACACGAAGGAAAATCTCATACGCCGTGAAATGAAACATATATTCGTAAACTGTATTCTGAATTCTCATGATTTCATTAGTCGATTCGGAACCTCCAAAACGCGTACATCATATCCGTGCGCAGCTGTTCGTTACTCGCAGACTCGCCACATTCGTACAGTAGATACTGTACGAGATAATGCATGTGTAGATATATACTCGAGGGAGGTAATAATAATTGGCGTGCATCGCGCCGTCAGACAAGGCCGGGGCTAATATTGGATTAGTTTTTAATTCGGAACACCCCGCGCCTCCGCGTTTATTTATGTGCGTACCCGCTCACGTGTGGAAGCATAGACCACTGATGTACGATCAACCATTGATTGCCGGGGCGTGTGCCGAGAGAAACTCGACCGGGGGTGAGAGGGAGTCACGTGTTTCACAGCCCGACTCGATCTCTATGGGGTCGATGGGCACCTCTACCTGTTTCGACATAGAGAACACGCCACGCGTTATGTGATTGACATCCAATATCGAATGGCTTCCGGATATCATTGTTTATCGTGAATAACGGAGCTTGACGAGGAGATGCGGAATTCACACTAAAATAAACTCGGGTTCTGGATTTATGGTCAAAATTGCAGCCGTTCTTTCAATCCGTTTTTTTTTTTTTTTTTTTTGATTCACTGCGAACGCGGGTTATTGGAAATAGATCTTGTAAATTTTGGGTTGATATTAATAGAGTTTTGAGTTGAATTCACGCTTCGTATTTACTTTATAACTATTCCACAGATTTCTAACTTGCATACAAATTTCGTCGAAGAAATAGTACAGCCAACCGAATATCTGGTTTTTTATTATCACATTTATTATTCTCTCTCTATCGCGATGAAATTTGGCATTCGACAAGTTTCATAAGTTTGTAGATTTTTAGAGCTTTCAGTTAAGCTTTTAGTTAAATATACCAGTTCTAAGATTTCCATCATCGTAGAAATCATCAGTTCGACCAAGAGTTTTCGTTGTCTTATACGCTTTTTGGTGTATATAGATGTAGAATCAGTGGTAAATACGATGGCAATAATCGTCACTGCAAGTAGAGTAGCGCTACTTGTGCGATGTCAACTCAATATCGGTGAACCGACCAAACGGATTTACATTTCATACGTGTTTACATGGGAATTAAGTATGATGAAAATTAGCGCATTCCTAATAAACGAAGGTCACAATTATGTTGTTATTACGCTTGCCGCTTGAATATAATTTGTGACATTGAACATGACTCAAGGCTAGAAAGTGATTAATAAACTAAAAAAAATATAACAAAAAAAATAAACATATTTACAACACATCGAAATCTTTCTTTGGATAATTGTTTTCGCCAAATTATGATCGACAATGGTCTCCGAAAGGCAACCTCAAACAATTTGCCGAAAATTGGTATGAGTATGATGGCAGAGTTTTTCCGTAAAAACAAAAATTTCACTAAAGGAGCTAAAACACGTGGTGCAGCTAAAGCAGGCAGGTAAGCGATGATTATATTGATATATATTATGGCAGTATATCATATTGGTCTAAATTTATGAGATTCGGTCGATAAAACAGTAATCCATTAAAATTTTCAACATTTATTTGATGTCATATTTTTGGAAATGCATTAAGACCTTACAACGAACTTCGATTGCAGTTAGCTCCATTTATTGTGTTTTCGACATACTTCTCTATACCTTGGAGAGTATACAGTAATTATTTATTTATTATTATCAATGAGCATCTGCATTTCGCACATATATAAATACACGGATGTAACTTCTATATACCTAGATCTGCTCGACAGAGTCATGTGTGAAGTTTGTAAATGTAAGAAATAAGTCAGTAAATATCATTTACATCGATTTTTTTATCTATTGCACCGAGTATTGTTCGAGTATTAAAATATAAATTATTATTATTTCACATATGAGCGACTCGAATAAAGAAGACTATGCTTTTTAGAAGAATTCCTTGAGGAATAAATTGAGTTCTATCATTATCGTTTCATGGATGCATCGTGCTTTGAAAGAGGCCCACCAAGTATCACTTACTAATTTAATTTTTTCTAGACTGTCATAAATCTATGAATTATTTCGTTTGTTATTCATACTTACTTGACATTTGTAGGCAGTCGTGTGATTCCAGATTCCAGAGATAAGTAGAACCTAAGAGTTAAGTTTCAATTATGCTTGTATTGTGAATCAACAGACATGTACTCGGCAGTAGTATGTGATTTAAATCTTTTTTAAAAATCTATGATAAACCATACCAGTAGAATATTACTCTTATTATTGGATGCTGAATTGAACGATACGATCGTTAGTTTACAGAGTCAGATTTTGGTTGGAAAGGTTAATAAACTACTGTAATAAAGAAGAAGAGTGCTTAGTACATCCGAAGCGGTTATCTGAATGCGGTATTATAGCCTGAAGTGTGTTTTAATTTAACGTTGCATCATTGTACAGGATGTATACAGCCAGTTGAGTGTTGAGATTCGGTTGTATCTGATGCGGCGTAGTTGCAGCAGGGACCTTGGTCGGGTTTGTATGAGTGAGCTAGGCTTTCCTCTGGGGGCCGACGACTGAAATTGAAACCAACAACTTCATATAATGACACCTATTAAGAGTCGGCGTGGAAATAGACGTCCTGCGCTCAGTCGAGTGGGTCGAACAAGGCCCAAGAGGAGCCGCGCTAGCCGTGTGAAAAAACAAACTTGAAGAGAGAAGGAAGGAGAAAAAAAAATGTTTTTCGATTTTGTGGCGCTCAACCGCAAACGATCGGAAATAGAGAAACTGGGGAACAAGGCATGGGCTCGGCCCAGTTTCGGCGGCCAACATCTTACGGACAGGAAACAAATAATTGTTGGTCTTAAAAGAAATCTTTCGACGCACACAGACCCGCTGTGTAATCATTTCTTAGAGAGCCGTTATACGTTTTCAACTTACCGTATCTTATAACGACAAATATTTCTTTAATGACACGTCTTTTCGTGAACAGTCGAGGTTGCAAAAATGGTCGGTAAATTGTCAGATTTCCAGTGACTTTGATCTTTAAAGATCACATTCAACACACGGTCAATTGATTGTGTCTTTATTCGGTGATAATAAATTAATTTGAGTCAGACGGTACTTCATGATCACTGTCTTCTGAATGACGAATGATTCAATCAGGATAAAACAGAACCAAAAAAAGAAATATTAAGACTTGACTGAATTTTCAAATACACTAACTGGAATCAATCTAAAGCTTTCAAATATACGCAGAGTGATCGTATAATTTTAGCAACTTATTTTGCTTATCAATAAGGAATTATCGAAGTGGTCGGAACTTTACACCGAATTTCCGAATTTGTGGAAGCAACATATCGATGGTATAAAGGTGTATACACAATTCCGAATAAAAAGACTTCAAATCATTCGTATTTGACAACGAAATCTAGAAATGGCACGCATTCTACGAATTTACTATTGCGATTTCGTAAAATCCGTGCTATTTCTTTATTTCTATGTCAAATGAAATTCTGTCGAAGTGTTTTTGTTCAGCATTGTGTATAGAAGAACGCTTTTTCGCGATTGAGATACGCGGACTTCGATATTTGGAGACATATACGTCAACGTTGAGATCGACCAGAACACCCCCTTAAGGTCCATTAATGCAAAGCGAATATCAGGGATTGGGTACCCATACCAGCGAACTGCGGGCATATAAGCCTTGTGTACATAATAGAGTGGATCATCAGATTCTCGTTTGTGGCATTCTTAAGTTAGGTACACTTGGAAGGTTGAGAGGGGCGGCGTTTCCACTTAAACGCGACAATGTTCAGGGCGGTCGGTAGGCGCAGAGACACAGTGAGCGACACCATGAATAAGTGTCACATGTGCAACAGTTTGTATACCTACACGTGAATCGATTTTCATTCGTTTTATTCACTCTCACTCACACACAATCAGTCAGTCTCCCAAAGTCGTCCTCGTCCTCTATCTTCTTTTGAGTATGTATGTACATACCTACGTTCACATACATATAGGCGGAATATAATGCCTACGCATATGACAAATGACAAGCGACACACAAATATCCAAGCGGGTCAAAAACGAGGCAAGAGCTCTTGATCCGCGCGCCTTTTAGTCCGATTGCTTGATTTATGTATTTATACGCGAGAGCCCGTCTCATTTTCTCTTTCCGCCCCGCCATATCGCAGGTAATAATATTCATTTCAAATTTGAACCCTCCGACGAAAAACAAGAGAGAACACGCGGCCGGAATGATCGGGGGCTGGAATTGTGACAGTTGGACGAACGCTGACAGTCAAGGGCTGTGAAGGGCTCATGAGCCGGAGGAAATACTTTTCAATGGCGCCCTCGCGCACCTTCGTTCCAATTCTCCTAACGTTTACCTTGTAACCTAACCTAACCCAAGGATTTCCATCCTCCTTCAAATTTCTCGTCATCGATGCCTTCTCTCAATCCTTCACCCTGTGTATTCCTTATACACGTCAAACACTTTTCCACACTTGCGATGCTTGCCTAGAGACACGTGACGTCATTTGTCGAATTTAACCCTTGCCAGGAAACCCATTCTCCGTAACCCGATCATGAGTTACCTTACGGAAAGCTAAAAAATACATACTTACTCCTGACGATTCAATCTTCTGATGTTTCATACGTACAGTTGACGTATGTATTTGTTAGACTGATGAAAAAGCACTGGCATCTTGGTAATGGAATCTGATATGACGAGTATACACCTAGATGTATAAGTGATTGAATGATGACTGTATGTGCATGACTGTGAAGCGTTATAGATCCTGTAATCCCGATGACCGAAGGTTCTCGAGTTCACTATTAAATTTCAATCCCGCAATCGTGAGATATGAAAAAGCCCAAAAAATGGGAACCGCGTCCGTTTGTGATGAATTATTGAAGAACAAATACATCCGTGAATCGAGTGAAAGTGAATCAGCATTCCGTTCTTCCAAAAGTCCTGTATAAAAGAGATAAAAACAACGGGCGTTGGCGACATGCCTCCTTGTTTGCCTGTCTCCTGTCGCCATGACAGCCTAAATTGACGCATGATATAGTCAAGTTTAATTGGGTCTAAGCGGTTATGCAATTCTATACGCGATTATACATTTTTCAGCGAGTTGTCAATGCAAATTACCTACCCTTCGACGATATTTGCGCCTATGCAATCGTTATATCAAATTATAGGTCCACTTAATTTACGATTAACTGATATTCGATCATATCGATCAGTCACTCCCTGTCTATGAATGTCTATCATCCGTTGGTGTATAATGGAGATCATTGCTATCAACTAACGGCGACTTGCGTTATCCAGTTTACCGTCGGTTCTTTACGAGTTTGGCAGTTGAAAAGTTCGGAAAATGATTGTTGACATTGAATACGTTTCGATTGCTATAATAAATGGAATTTGTTGGAGTAAATTAGAAGATGATTCCCCGATACCAAAAGCAACAAATCTTTTACAGCTGAGTAAAGAGCTTAATTGTTGCAAGACTTGCGAAAGGCGCGTTCTTCGAAGGAACGTGAACATGATAAACCAATTAAAAAAACTGTACACGCACTTGTTTCAGAGGGGGAGAAACCTATGCTTTAATCACTTACTGTTGCCGCTCTCTTTTGTTGAGCCTCCCCAGAGAAAAATCCCCCCGCTGGACCGAAAGCTCGCCCCATAGTTACTTCTGAAAGCCAGGCCACATAGCACAGTGCCTTCATTCTCTGAGCACGCGCTATAGCGTATCAAACCAAGTAACCAAGTAATGCCACGTATACAGGCATAGATGTAATAGCTTCGCTCTATATCTATAGGATATAATAGAGTCCCCGGGACTTGCGGAGAATTCCCTTGGGAGTTTACTCGATGGGAAACCGTTTCATGTATACCAGACTGCTGTGTGGGGAGTTGGGAATTGCCTTCTCTTAACTATAGTTTCGTGACGACATTTTAATACTTTATGCGATTAAACTCATTCTGACTCTCCTTGGCTAATTGCTTTCTGATTAACGGCAAAGTTTTTACTTCGTTCGATATACGTTGCTATGCCACTGATATAGGCACGGTTGTATTTGCATGCGACAGCGTATTTGAACTCTGCTACCAACGAAATCACCTCGGACTCTCATTCGATAAAACGTTGACTACGTGACATAAAACTTGTTACGATTAGTGGAAAGACTTGATCAAGAAGAGATTTTTTCCCCGTTCAGCAATTGTCTTCATCAGTACTGTGATTGACTCAACAATCCCACGAAAACTGTTAAGGCTTTGAATTCTGTTCTTTTTTCATCACCTTTTCATTACGTTTCTCGTAAATCCGTTAAAGCATTCTGACGTAAGATGAAAAATTGAGATTCATTCTTTTTTATGTAACATCCTGTAATGTGTGCGCACGTTTTATTTAACTCCTTGCGAAAAGTTTGGCTAGCAAGAAGAAACCATTTCAGTTACATAGGACGATCTGGTAATCCAGAAGATCAGCGAGTGTCTCTCATCGACCAAGTTCCACTCTGTCTTGTGGTGACAGACGAAATCCCCAGACCCCACCGCTGGCCTCTCCAATCGTATCGACTCATCAGCCATCGGTTGGCCGTTAAAGGCCTACCAGAGTGCCGTTAATTAATTTGTTTCCAAATAAGGTGGAGAGCACGTAGCTACAAAATTTATTTGCCACCGACTCAAATTCAACTACCTTCTTAAGCCTTCTTACCAATAACAGCAAACGCATATCAGCATGGATTAGGTTGAGATCTGACACCGTAAAGTGTTCACCAATATGTGAATTCTTTTGACTGTTTGTTATTCTTATAAATAGGAAATTAATGCGAGAATGAAAGCAAAATGTTAATTAAGTCTTAGTTGCGGATAATTAGTTTTTTCTTTTCTAGTTTAGTATAGCGCTTGATTATATAAGAAACGGCGAACACATATCTATACAGAGTAAGAAAGCTACGTTGAATCAAACTAATCATTGCAAGCTGATACGTTTTCAGTTAAACGCTGCTCGGAAAGTAAATAGTAAAAGCTAGCAAAGTTCACACTGATATAAAGCCAACTGAGATCTCTTCAAAGTTCGGTTCCAAGGTATAAAACGCCTGAATGCAATCGCTGGTGGAACAATCGTGTATACGTAGCAAGTTTTCTTTTATTTATTTAAATTGTTATTAGAGGATAGGCATGACAAACACATGGGAACATAAAGGACAATACACTGTGTTTCAATAGCTGTCGTTATTCTCCTGAGAATTTGAAGAACGTCTGAACCGTCCGGCTGGTGCGAATTCAGGGGATGAAGGGAGCCCGGGATTGCCAATTACTTCACAGGGTAGCAAGTACAGCTGAAAATCAATCCAAGATTAAACGAGATGGCCGAAATGCATCCCGAACAGAATTTCTTCACCTCGTTATGTACCGTCAGTTTCTCACCTGCTCGGTTCCAGCAGGTCCTCGCAGAAGCATCTTCAGGTTCTGGAGTTGACAGGGGGTTGGGAGGTCAACGATCTGACTTCCGGTAGAAGCAGCACCAAATTCGCTCGGACGTCCACCGAGACCCTGCAAAGGGTGACCACTGCGTTTACCGTTCGTCCATCCTCGGCTGTACTGGAAGGTCTGAGCGAGTGACAGAGCCATCATCGAGACGAAGAAGATCGCCAGAGTCATTGAGCGTGTCATCTGCAGAGATAGCGAGAAAACCAGGGTTACCTGAAGTATCGATTAACGTTAATTCACTTTTGTCTAACGTTTACTCGTGCCGTGTATGCGATTAGATTAAAATTACGGATAGCGTTGTGCAGTTTGTAACTGAGGCCATAAATTCAGACCAATCACGGCGCATGAAATATTAGCCGGTGACGTGAAATTTTATTGCCGGATAATTTAGAAACGAAAATGTTTAACGGTCGTTGAATAGAATTGAGGCCAGTGCGTAATTATTATCTATTTAAGTTATAAGACTTTTAAGAGTCACGTACCGCAGTGCAATTGTGCGTATCTTCAACTTTAATTGTTCATGCTATACGCGCTCAGTGTGTTACACTTTCGCACGAGTATATTATAGGCGATAAAATTGCGGTAATAGACTAATTCATATTCCAGCTACGGCGGCATTGTGTTTCCTGAGATTACACGGTGACGCACCGCACAGTTCTGCCAACGGACTCTTAATAAGTTTTATCTGGCATTATCGACCGTTACTACCGTATAACGTATAGTTTACGATCCAGCCAACATTTCCTCGTACATACGTATAACAGATATACAAATTTAATGCCTCTTGTGCAACAATATCACTTTGTTCTCACCATCCTGCTCTTGCAAAACTGGACACGATTTTTGTCAAATAAATTCAAAATATTAATAACATTATTAGACGCCATTTTGACGAGACAGGATATCCTTTTACAAATTCAACTTCCCATTGAATGAAAAAAAAGTTTTTTAACTTACTCGAGAAACGTCAGAGAAGAGCTTCAAGAAGAATTAAAAACCGATAACTGAAATGTTCATCGAACAACCTTTGCATAAACTGAGATCATCATCTACGGCTGATGTCGTATCGATCATCGTCACCAAAGTGACGGGCAAGTAAGGTTGGCCCTGGTCCCGGGTTTCACAAATTTTTCCTGGCACCCCTCGCTAATTCGTGGGCACCATTAGCGTGCCGCGCGTCCCTGGTCGTTAAGATAAGAGTAAGTGCTACTAAGTGTCCTCCGGATAAGCGAGGTCCGTGTGCCGTTGCACGCGTCCCTTCGCGGTCTTCAGTCGTGAATCGAGCCGCGTCTCGGAGTCCTTGGAAGGTGGTTTTCTCGGCTTACGATTCACGAGAGATACAGTACCTTCTGCTCTCTGCGTATGTAATTCGCGAGCGAAATGGCCGGACGGTATAAGGTGGAAGATCGCAAAAGGATGTGGCAGTATCGCCCGGAGCTCGCTAAACTCTCGCATTCTAACTTTTATCGCTTATATAACAGCGTCGAGTCCTGCACGGATCAGTTCGTCTGTTATCCTTAACCGACCTGATCGTAATTCACCACTGCACGCTCTCAAAGTATATGATTGTAATTGTTCTGCGTGCCACCATTGGTCATTAAACTCTTGTCCTATTTGTTGTTTCTAAATAAATATAGGTATGAATGTATGTGTGAACGGTATGAATCAGTTTTTACAAACACCGAGAAGCACTGCGGGTCCAACGAAAATTCATGCCACATGTGCTAGTTTTTATCAGCGCTGAAAAAACTGATACAATACCCTGATTTTAGGCTACTTCAATCTTCCGTTCGACTGACTCTTATCCTTAGAACTTGCAGCTTAAGAATAGCTACAAGCCTTTGTAAGGTACAATGAACAACCTTCAAAATTTCATTGTTCGAGATATTTTCTCAATTCTTACTTCACAAACATGCCGAGAAATTGTGTAACAAGAAATTTATCTTTAAACCGAAAAAGAACTGAATCGATGTCCGTATGTCTAGCTTGTTGTTTTTAAACTTGAAAAAGTGGATTTTTCACTGATTATCAAAATTATATCTGCACAATGGCCGTTCTCTGCCTCTGATTATCTCCTAGACACACAGTTCAAGCATCGGAGTCAGAGAGTCGAGTATGAGAACAAGAAATCCGCGAAATCTTGCAGCCTGCTTGTTTGTTGCTTGAATAATTATTAGTTAGTTCCTTCTTTATTATATACCCAGAAACAGTGGATTCGCGAAGCGTGTGCAATTACTTGTCACGAATTTACACTAGGTCTACTAATACACCCCTACGGATTCGTTACAAGTGTTAGTGATATAATTGTGTAATTTTGTCTTCGGGCAGTCGTTGCCGATTTAACAGTCAGTTGGATCGTGCTAAACTAAAAAAAAAACGTTTCCATCAGACATTCTTTTCTGTGTGTATTGGCCATAACAAGGAGCAGACTTCCTACAAATCCGTCCATTAAAATTATTCAAGCTCAACAAATAAATGATGGATCGGTACATCTATCAGCGTCAGATTGATATCGTAATTACAGAAACATCGGAGCCTTCGATTGACCGTCTTAAATTATTTTTAATGATGTTTAATTATTCACCGTGATAATAATTTGGCGTAAGAATGCCGCTCAATAACAAGCTATACGATTGGCAAAATAAAAAAAAATCGAAGAATAGCGAATGAACTTTTATCGCAAAAAAACCGAAAAAATCCCCAAATTGAAAATTCTTGTGCAGCTCTCGTTTCATCCGACCGAATTTTTTCCAAGTATTAGGATAAGCTCAAAGGGTTAGCTATGACTTACCCTTTTTAAAAGTAGACGCTGGTTCACGGAAGCTGATGGTAATATAAAATCTGTTACCGGCTGCAGATACAAATGAATTTATAGATCGAACTAACTGCAGATGGTAAAGAGAAGAAACATTCTTTCCTGTTTCACTGACCGAGCACTGAACGTCGGGCAATATTTCGCCTACACGAGGGCAATTTGATCAGCATACACGATTCCAAATCAAAACTTCAGAGTGCAAAATTTAGTTCTGATTAACCAAACTGCATCTAATTTTTAGAAAATTAAATAATTGGTTCGAAGTAGAAATGGTTTTTATCCAACCAGCAAAGCCGATCAATTTTTACGAGGAGAACCATTATGATTGGAAATCTGACCCGTGCGAAACAAGAGTTTCACGTTTAATGACGTTTCGAGTCTCTAATAATGTGCTTCATTACTAGCACAGATATTTGACGCTAATTAAAAATGCTTCGGAATATCTTCTTCGATTATATCTAACGCTGAAATCTCCTTAAAGTATACTTGATCAGACATTCGATTCTTCAATTCATTATTATTATTATTATTTATTATTTGTTTTTTTAACAATGTCACTACTGAAACGGTCTACACATACAGCTATTCATTATTTATGTAAATAATTTTACATTTAAAAGATACATTGAAGCGGAATGTTGCATCGACAGATATGAAAGGCGTTATCGAATCCCATAAAACTGTTCATTCCGTCGCGATCGAGTTATTTTGGTAACACTATTTGAACGGCACTGTACGTCGATATTGTGTGTTCGATATTTCATGCTATCAGCATTTTATTCAATGGTAACGTTGAATGTTTTCTAATTTTGGTTACACAGGACACCGACAATTAATAAATATCGAGTTTAATTATTGGTGAAAAATATTTGTCTTTTTTGAATTGTCTTCCACTACATTCGCTCAAAATCCGCGAAGGGTCCAACCTTAGAGTCTACGTAGCCGTATTCTTTGATATTTCATGAAATTTGATTTTATCTCCTTACCAGATTGGTCAATCGTTTTCCTTATTTTAAGCAAAAGTGTAGCAATAATTAAGTCCATGTGAAACCGAATAATTGTACATTGGAAGTGAACACCTTACCTCTCTACGAATTTTCTTTCCTGAGATAAAAGCCTCCAATTTATAGGAAGTTGAATTTTTTTATTTCGTCCTTGCAAGGTCGCAGTAAGCTTTGTCACTGATTCCGATGACTCGAAACCGCGATGATATTTGAATAATCAAATTTGAATATAGCTATTGATACACGGTTCACACATGCGAATTTTGAAATGCTGTACACGTTTTTTTTTATTGAAAAGCGAAACGACTTAGGATTCCCGAAGGAGGGAACTGTGAGTATCTCTCGCGATTGTGAGATCTGCGGTTCTAATGGCCTGTGGAGGCTGCCACCGGTCTTTTATAAGAAGAGTTCTCCCCACGCATCTACTCCCCCACGAAAAACAAGGGATGAAGGAGGAAGCTGGCACCTGTTTTACTTCTCAAAGGGTGCCGCGGTCCAAACAACTACTCTCTAGTTAAGATTATTATTGCCAGAAAGCTGTACTATAATTCACACTGCTGTGGGCGAACAAGACAAGCGATATTCAACCACCACTCACAATAAAGCAGGTAATCAAATTCTAATTATTATCAAGCCGTATTGTCCCTCGACGCCTTGGATGTGATAATTGGCCGTTGAGATCCTGCCTCGGGTGTATTTAGTTCGGATCATTCTCCCTGGCATGAATTAAGTCTTCCGTCGGTTATGTTGGGTATTTATGCTTAGAAACCCACCGTCAAAGGTATTCCAAGCTTGCGCATGAAATTTTCGTACAAATTTGTACATTTCCTTCGTTGGAATCGCAAGCAAATGAATTTTCAAAGCCAATTTCGAATGTGGTATATAAATACATCACGTCATGTGATAATTGAATTCTTCAAAAATACTGAAGTCAGACCGAGGTGTAAAAGATGAAAATACAAGGACGGCTTATCCGTTTACTTTACTGTAGAAATCAATTATTGGGACTGTTTTAAAGCACCATCGTGAAGACAACACGTGTGCACCTAAGTAACTAGACAATAGTACCAATTATAGAAGAATCGCTGTTTCGGAGTGATTTTTTTTGTGCTTGATAATTGGTGGTTAGAGAAGGTTCCAATCTAGGAGAGGAAAATCAGATCTATTTGGTTGTTTATTAATGTTTTATATACATGGCAACCCGTCAGTTAAAGTTATTCATTTCATGCGATAAAAAATAATTTTTTTTATTGTAATGTATAGTTCGTATACTTTTTATTGTGCGACTGACAATGAGGACAGACTTTGAAAAATGAGCACTCTGAAATTTGAAAATACCTGGAAAAGCTGGCATGCGAAAGATTTGGGAAGCATAAGCACGCTGCTATCGTTAAAAAAAGATATTACGAAAGCGACTGATCCTGCGTTTGGTCGAAGAAAGCGATATTTCTTTTGGAAATCGTCTGCAAATCAGCAGCTCAAGTTTCTCTCTTTCTTTCAGACTTCTAGCACAGATTCAATTGTTCGTATTTTCTTCGCTTTATCCCGTGTTCGTTAGATTCTTTTTACAGCACTTGTTTCTGACGCTTGTTTAAATCATTTTACCCTCAAAGATCCATGATTGTATATCCGTTTACATGAAACAATACTGTTGGAATCAAGTTTGCGATTCGACACAATGATCCAGAATTGTATATATAAAAAATAAACAACCGCGAAGAAAATAGAAAACTGGTTTCATTTGGATTCAGAAAGTAATAACTCACATACTCACAAGTATGTATAGAGTTTCAAGTTGAAAAAAATATTCATCATTGATTCGAGAGAAGTTTTATGTCCGGGTGTAATGAGGAAATTTCTTTAAGAAGCTCCGTAAAAGTCGACATGCGTGTAATGCATGATCGTTGATTACTTTGCATGAAATTAACGTGAATACTTAAATAAATACTTAAATTTCCGTATTCAAAAGAAAACTCCGAATCATTCTATTTCACTGTATTCTGCTGCACATAGTGAATAAGTAAAAGGAGTAAGAGAAGGAAGAACAAAACGTGGCAAAGTCAATTATTTCGAGTGGTGCTCGATTCAATTGAGGAAACATTTTACACCAGCCCCGAAACAATAATCGTACAATTTTCAAAATAGCCAAGCTGTCGGTTTCATTAAGAAGATTGCGGATGTTATTTTATTTTTCCTCGGTATTCCACTTGGTAGGTAACAAGTTATAGTTAGCTACCATATGAACTTCCGCAGCTAGTCAAACATGGTGTGTAACTTGTAAGCTAACTGCAGTCGAGACTTACAATTATGTTCTAATATTTATCTCAATTCGTATAACTATCATTGGTCATTATGACGAATGCATATCGCCGAATCCAAGCTGTGCATCTGATGACAGTGTAATTTCTCTGATGTAATTACAGTGTACTAGCTTCACTTATGCAATACTGATAAATCAAATATTTGTTTTTTCATCAATTAACACAAAAAATTCATAGGCATTGAAACAAATTGCATAACAGCGATCGATAAGCAATTTATTTAACGTGACGAAACGATAATCATTGATTTTTTACAATGTAAATAAATTTAGTGTCTCATCAAACACCATTGGAAAAAAAATTCAGAGATTGGTAACCATTTTTTTTATTATTTTCAATATTCTTCAAAGAATCATCTGACTTCTAATATAACGTCTTCATATTAAATAATATTACGCAGTTATAGACTATGATAACTTTAAAAAACTGAACAGCTGTTTCTGAATCGTTCATATAGTATAAATTTAATCAACAAGAAAATGTAGTCAGATTAGAATCTGCATTCTACATTGTTACAACCTATATACTTATATAGATAGTAGGCACTCATAAAGTAGTTCGCATTTTTAATTCAGATAGCAGCACATTTGTCGCGTCTATTTGATCAGTGTTTATGGATCTATACTGTCTTAATTCAAATGTTAGTAATTAATATAGTAGAATAATTGACTCTTAAAAAAGATGAATAAAATTCCCAAAGATTAGTCAATAATAATTAACGTGTTCTAGATCTACAAGACTTTTGACACGAGTTTATACCTCAAAAACTTCTTTTCCAAATTTTTTCAGACCAAATTTGATCGCATTATTTTTCATCGAAGTACTACAGAGTTCATTCATCCGTACATAATCAATGCCATACATGTCGTTTTACAAATATTATTTCAGATGGTGGCATGAACATGTGAAGACAAAACGTGAAAATAGTATTTTTTACGATACTTTTTATCACTTTACAAACCAATTCAATGACTTGAAGTACCGTTCAAGTATGATTAAAAATTTTCGACGTCAATATTTCCGTCTTTTCTGGTAAAATGGTTCCTTTATTTTTCATGGGATTGTTCCCTATTGCATTATTCTATTCGTTGTATAGAAATGTGCATAAAATTTTCTACAAACATTGTACTATTGTTTTATGAATTATTTCGATAAAAGCAAGCACGTTCCAAGAAAACGGGAGATGACATTTTTTCATGCTCATCATTCGGATGTTAAGTTAAGTTGTTTCCGAAATGATCGCGGGAGCGGCGGGAGTTTGCCGGGACAGTCAAACAAACCTACACTTTTCTAAAAACCTGTTCATTAGATACTAAAAATCCGAAAACACAAAGATTCATCGAAATTAGAAGAGATAATTTTCAACCGATACCAATACTTCCACATTACCGTAGGTGATGAAAAGTAATAAAATGAAAGGATGAAAAAAGACTACGATAATCGCAACCTTCGCTCCCCAATTACATAAAACGCACACATCGAATTCTATATAACGGTAGAAAAAGACGAATGTGAGAAGGCGTGTTACAACAAAGTCTCATTTCGCCGTCTTCAACCGCTGCCAATATACAATCTAGCATTAAAAGAGGCATAATATTCGCAATAGGGAAAACATCACGATTCAAAATTCCCGCCGTAAATGCCGAGTGCGGACTTAGTTCGCCGTTTTGCCGCGAGACGTCGCTGCGTGCGAATCCGCAGAAGGCAGGGATGCGTGTCTGCGCATGCGCGTCAAGAGCTTGCTCAGTTAGTCGCAGAGTGCGACGCGGTTGGACACGGTACTGACGCCTATCGGTCAACTTTACAATCATGCATCGCAAGTGGATTATTTAGATTTGTGCAATCGAGGGATTCGCGTGCATATCGTCCCGCATCGACGGCGAACAAGGGGCGCTATAAGACGCTGAATTCGAGGTGCCTGCAAGTGTGCGTTTGCGGTTAGAAATGTGTAGCTCATAGCGAGCGTGTCAGCCGTGCGCTGAGAGGCCGTGAGTTCGTTGGCGTGGATTTACTTCGTTTGTTTCTCGCCTGCCAGCCAGCTCCGTTGTCATGGAGTCCATAAGAAAATGGTTCTACAGGCCCAAGGTAAGCCCATTTTCCACGAGTATGCGTATTTCTGTGACGCTTTGGCTTCGCTGCCTATCGCGTAACTCTGTTTTCGTAATAACGGGTGTGCGTGAGAGCAACGCCAGTCAGCGTATACCTCGCTGACAAATGACGGTGTAAAAGATGAAAAACAAAAGACAGACGGTAATTCGAACGACGTTCATTTTTTTCGACTCCTTGCTCAACGACCGCCAGTCAGATATTCCCCCAACGCTTGATTACCGCTCTGATTTTCATCACTCGTTTTGAGAAACCGTAAAAAGCACCTGCAATTACTCTAAAACCCCTCGCTTATCGTCAGTATTTTCTGCAATCACGTCTCGGGCCGTTCAATCGTCCCACCTAAACAACCGACTCTCACCTACACTGACAACCGAGGTGCGTAAACAAGTGACAGCCACAATCGCGCATGAGTCTTGTCTAGCTGACCATCCAGCCATATCGGCGTGTTCCACAAACCCCAGATGGATAGATTCTCGCGTCTGGGAACGGTAAAGGATTTTTTCTTCATCTCTCGTTGTTTTCAGCGACCTCCGATGCAAGACCAACAAAAGTAAAATTACCAAAATTGTGTGCCAAGTCAACGTCGCGGTTGAATTTATTTACGCAGACACGGCTCGCGTGGTAAGAAGGTCTAACTTCGCGCTTTGTTGTTCCTCTTTTTCTCGAGAAACAGTAAATCAAATCCGTGGAGGGGGGAGGGGGGGGGGGGGGCAATCGTCGAAATTGTCTATTTACTATTCCGCAATCGACGGATGAAGCAACCTTCGGATATTCCATTTGCAGGCTCTAGACTGCGTAAGTGCAGAGACATTGTCACTCGAACAGCGTTCATCGTTTCCCTGTCATCATCCCGTAACCTTGGCAATCGACGTGTGTCGCTCCTTTCTACCCACGAATTACGCTCGTGTAGAGAAATAAAGCATAAGGAAGAACGTGTGCCGATGGATTTAGTTTCTGAATTATTTATAATTGCACGTTTGTGCATAAATTTTTAACCAGCCTCACGCACGATGGAAATTTTCGACAAGTTTTAATTCGAAGATTTCCTATATCACCACTACAACCACCACGTGGTCTCTCCGCGCCTAATTCAATATTGAAAACAAAACGCGTGCCATTAAGAGAACAGTATTTTCCTCACGCGTGCGCATCATTTTTATACATATATAACCAACGATGGGTTAATAAAGGCGAATACGTACGCAGCCTCGGCCACGACGACGACGACGACGACCTTGTTTGTCGAATTTTTTACCCAGGAGCCAGCAGAGTAGGCCATAATAGTAACCAAAGCCCTGCGTATGCGGCAAAATTGAATACATAAATAATAACGTAATAGATTTACGTAGGCTGATGAAAAGACCAAAAAATTATTGTAAACTGGATTATTATATTATCGCGCGTTGCCGCGAGAAGATTGGAAAAAGTTTAACTTCTGAAAAGAAGAAGAAAAAGAGTATAATAAATACGTGTGTATTTTACAATTTTCTCTGAAATTTACGCTGTAGTCCGATGACGCATACAGTGTAAGCGTATAACAGATCGTCAGCTGTTGGCGGATTAAAGAGAAACGTAGAACGATCAGTCGCCAGCAAGAGAAACTGTAAAATATCGTTGGTAGAAAAATTTAAATTGTTACAATATCAATTGATCGTGAACTCGGAATTGTTCACGACACGCTGGCCAAGCGGTTATTTGTGGGATTCAAATATAATTGGTCTAACCAGTTGGTTTTAATTTGTTTTTTTCGCCTGTCGAGTTTCTCTCTCTCTCTCTCCCCCTCCGTGTGTACAACGGTATTACCTACGGGCCTGTATAATCAGCTGTTTGGTGATTTATTAACGGCCCAGTCATCGACGAGGCCTAACACAAACACACACACACACCTATAGACAAAAAAAAAAATTCCAAGAGGCGTACGTGAGAATCGAGGGGAAATACATATATACGGCTAGAGACAAAAGATGTCATTAGATGAGTCACGCATGCTCGGCTGCAGGCCAGAGCGACGAAATATACCTACACGCTTGTACATACAATGTGTACAACGAGTCGATTAGAACGGAATACGTTGTATGTATGGTTCGTGCACCGTTTCTGCAGCTGAGAATTCTAGCGAGGCTTCTCGACACTCGACAAGCTTGCGTCACGCTCTTAACCGATCCGCCACCGATGAAAAACCGAGAACGAAAAGAGATGGAGAGAAAATTTATATACATGACTTGGGTTTATGTCCTTGTTTACTGAGTCAACGCTTCGCTGCAGCCTCCTCCTCCCCCCCCCCCTCCACTTTTCTTCCTTTCTTCTTATCTCTATTCATCAGCCCTCGTTTCTCGGGCTCCGTATATGTGTTACAGAGATCAGGAACCGCTTCTTGATTTTCTTCGAATTACGTATCAGAGATCACCGAGATTCATTGCTAACGATGTGTTTCTACGAGAATTATACCCAGGCTTAAATTTTCGGTCACGTTTGTATTCATCTAACTAAAGAAATCGTGAAAAGTTTGGACATTTTTCGTGGTCAAGGAAGAAAAAGACGAAATTTTTGGCAAAGAATTATTCCGCGTTGTTGTAATTTCTTAAACGTAATTTATTGTCTTGAAATTTTCTGTTTCCATGTTCTACTTTGGTTTTGTTCTTTATTAGGTATCCAATGCTTGTCTTCTATCTTCGGTTATAGTTATTAATGACAGATATTTGATTTAATCTTACAACAAGAATCGTCTGTTTTAATCTTTCAAGTAATTATACTTTCGGAATTTTTGATCGTTCTAAGTCTCTGGAAATTTTTATCCAATTATTTACAAAGAACAGAAAATTCACAAAAAAAAATTCTCGATAAATCACTCGAACGTATAATGTCATCATAATCGCTATTCTTTTGTTACAATATATGACGTGTACCGAAAAGGAAACCAAAAAAAAAGTTTCACTGTTTATATTGACAAATAATACGATAACCAAGAAGTAATTTTACAAACGAAAAAATGGGAAAAAAATCTTGCGTCAGACTGAATATATCTCGCTAAATCTCATCCAGCATTCGAACAATAATTTTTGTATACTCTAAATTACTTTGAATAGGTCTTAAGTCAGGTCAATTAACGTAAACAATAAACTGACGAGACAAAACAGGTAAATTATATGTGACGAAGGTTTGAAATTTATTTATTCGAAAAATGGGGTAATCGGAATACATATTGGTTGGAGTAAGGATGTCGGATGTCTGGGAGTTGGCACAATTTTAAGTGTATTTCGAGTGGGCGACGACTTATTCTACACTTCCGTAATCAGATAGCCCCAGACAAGGATAGTTAATACATTTACGCTGACATATGATTATTCGTTGCAAATTAAAACAAAAAAAATGAGTAATACTGAACTTGAAATATTGGGAAATCATACAAGAAAATATCATAATAATTAATGATAAAACATCCACTATCGAATGGCTACCGAATAAATGATAATTTCGCGTTCGATTTGTGGATATTTATTCTTATGAGGATCTACTTACGAGGTATAACTTCTAAATTAAGCGAGAAAGCGAAGTTACGAAGGTAACGTGATATTTTGATCTCGATTGAATGAATTACATGAACCTAAGATATGAATTTAAATTTATACCAAAATCTACACTTTGCAAAAATCAGGTCAGTTTAGCAGGTAAGAAAGACGGAAATCAATCCGCGGACATCATTGTTGATTTAACTGGTGATATCAAAGGCTCCGACAAACGGAAAGATCCTAATATCAAAAACAGGACCGTCGATAAAATTTTGACTTTCGACGGGCAGAAAGACCAAAGTACGATCCGCGATGCGCCACCTCAATATCTATGAACGGGTCTGATTCGTTGATTTTACCGACAGTTATCTATCATTATATGTTAATTTGTTTATGGGATGAACTTATTTGTTTGTCGATAAGGTTCGAATTCTACCAAGTTATAGATGACTTTGTATGAATAAAGTGACCGAATTCTGACACGTTAAAATAGTTGTCCCGACCGCTGCAAGGGTATAAATTACCTCGTCAACGAAGCAATTATTGCTATACTAAGCGACTTTTAAAGCCTCAAATCACCGTTTAAATTCGGTTAAAATCGCGGATGGCGATGACACCGATATTAGTCATGTATCCAGACCGTTCAAAAGACAAGGAGGAGAGAAACGGTGCACAAAACTGGTTTAGTAGGTACCTACTTTATCGCTACGTATATCGGAGATTTCTGTAGGTGGATATTAAAACTGATTAAAAAGGAATCGAAACCCAACCTGAAATTCTTTTATAATATATTATAATAAATATAACCCCAGAAATTAAAACATTTCTTCTTCTAGAATTAAAACTACGTTGCAGAAATGTATCTTCGTCGCGATAACTAATCTATGAATTCATATTTATTAGCTAACTTTTCAAAAGTATACGTCCTCATCAACCTGCAGGAGGTATTAAACGAAAAATATTTATTTGTATATATATATATAAATGATTATTAGTTCGTAAAAGGATAATGTTTCTTTTTTTTCTTCGTATCTCTTTGAGTATATAAACATTCTGTCGGTATTGTCATCATTTCCTGCGGTTTATTAGCGTGGAAGATATAATGCGAGAAAAAATTATTATACACTTGCCATATGTTTTACCGCAAAATCATTTATCGAGAGTATATATGTATATATTAGGGTGGCGCAAAAAAATCAACTTTTTTTTTCTTTGAGTCTCGTGTGACAACATGTTAGTTTTTGATGTTTTAAGAGCCCACTCCAAAGGACAGCTCAAAAAAAAATTTTATGAGGTCGCTCCAAATTTAAAAAAATGTCAAAAATCGTCAAAAAATTAAATTAAAAAAATTATATTTTCAGTATTTTGTTTGATTTTTAATTCATGTCGTGGTCTATTGTTATCGATTCTGTCTTACTAAATTAAAGAAAAAAAATTTATGAAATTTTAATATGATTATTAAAAGGTCGCTCGAAAAGATCTAAAGAAATGCAGCAAAAAATTGAAAAAAAATTATGAGCGACCTTTCAAAATTAAAATTTTGAGCTGAAACTTTCGGAAACTTATTTTTTTTTTGTCTATAAAATTATACCGTAACGAGAAAAAAAAATCGATTTTTGACGATTTCTGACGTTTTAAAAAATGTGGAGCGACCTCTTCAATTTTTTTTTTTTTTTTTTGAACTGTCTTTTGGAGTGGGCTCTTAAAACATCAAAAACTAACATTTTGTCACACGAGACTCGAAAAAAAAAGTCGGTTTTCTTGCACCACCCTAATATATATATTACATCACAATTTAATTTGTCTATGAACGAGTTCATGTTTATTTTTTACGAAGCTGTATGCTTCAATGTATGGTAAACCATGCACACTAGTGAAAACGACATCGAAAGTAGAACTTCTCTCGATTTGAAGAGAACCTGCTTGTTGCCTGGTTGACCGCTTTTTACGATCATACACACTGTCACGTATGTCGAATGCTGACAGAACCGACTTGTGTACTTATTTAATTACTCTCGTCAGACGGAGACACGCATACCGTATCATAATCCGCAGGTACCGTACATATAACCGTATATATATAATAATGTATCCGTGTCATATTCCTGATAAGACGAGAGTCTGTTTTTCCAAGTTTTTAAACGTCGTTTCATTATTCTCTCATCAAAAGTCGCGTTCATTGTACTTCGCCTCGTATACAATATGCACGTGTGTTGAAATACGTTCCGCGGCTTTCTTCTTTCATACGTTTATAACGCACGGTTCTATTTATTTTCTATTCCTTCTACGTCATTTCAATTCAGACAAACGTGTCTCCTATTTCTAGCCTTTAATTACATCTTACACTGTTCTTCCCGGATTCGCGCAAAAAACGATCATTAACAAGACTGAGGTTTGAAAGGTTGATGTATCGAAACTTTGAAAGAAAAATTACATTTTCACACCATTAGAATATCTGACGAAATTGAATTTATAAAATCTAAGTTCTTTGATGTTGTATTAATAACAGTTTAATGAAGTTCAAGTATGTAATTCAAAAGTTGAAAAACAACTACTTTTTCCCAAGATTCATCATTGCAATAACTTTGCAAACTTCATCCTTATTATTATTATTATTATATTCTTTAATATTTTATGTTATGTACGCAGTATAATATTCGGTCCTCGATAGCCCTGCGTCATGATTTTGTTAATTCGACAAGTTTAATAAAATAAGTAACAAGTGTATGAAAAATATATATATATATATATATATATATATATATATATATATATATATATAATATCTTGTTTGTCTTTTCATTTAGAAATCGTCAACTCTGTAAAGTTAGTGGCGTTCGCAACAATCCGCAGTGTTTTCAAAACAAAGTTTATACGTTTCGCAATACATATATTGGTTAGAAATCTATTTGATTTCCGAGTTGATTTCGCGTTGAACCCACGCAGCTATATCGTCGCAGTGTATAATTTTCTGTGTCTAGTACATACATACTTCGTTAGCGTGCGAAGCACGATATCTTGTCGATGACTGATGTAATCGCCTATATATATATATACATGTATATTGTATACCGGTTCCAGATTTCAGCAGCACGTGCTAATTTATCATACCACTGCATTTGAGATAATTATTTGTTGCATATGCAACATATATCCGTAATAAACATTCGCTATCGTTATGCTATCGCTCGTGGGTATGATTTCCTTTCGGGTTTCCGACTTTCCGGAAAGTATGCAGCTGAAGTTATTAACGATAACGTAACTTAACAATCGGGAAAAAATCATTATTGCGCAATTATGGTATGACATTCAAGGAGTTGGCTCTGCTAATTATCAGTATATTTTATTCATCACGGTTCAATGAATTTCAGACATTCCTAAGGGTGCGAAGTAACGATTTTTCCTAAATATACATTCGTTACAGTAACTTTACTAATCTTCATCCTCGTCGGAAAATTACTGTGTCTTAAACGTCTTATATTTAATCAAGTTTAAAAATTCTCTCAATCTACGGCGTCATCGCATATTCTCTTTATAATATTGCTTTAAATATATCATTTTTGTATTTGGTAAATTTACAGACTGCATATACTTTGTAACTGTAATATCAGTCTGCGTCGTAGAGACAATATTGCTAATCCCTACCCCGTAAAAATACATAAAAATCGAGAAAAATACACGAAAATTGTAGGCTTACTCATGCCAATAGCAGTAAGAAAATCGCTCGGAAAATATTTTTTTTTATTCCAAGAGGAACTAAAAGAAAAATGTTTATCTCAATCACGCATGTAGCTTATTGAAAATACACGTCATATCCACAATTCAACTTTATACCTTCGATGTCTCCAGGGTTAATCTTTTATCGCTAAAATTTTTCCGTCTTCCACAGCGATGTATGTTTATTTATAGACAACACAAGCATGTTTCACTTCGTATACTGCAGCATACTAACATATATAGATCTAATAATTCACATAACCTTGTTGTTTTCTTCCCATCGCCAAGAATTGGCATATAATCTTAAGTGCGAAAAATTTCGTTTATTTCTTTTTGTGCATTGCCATGTTTTCAAAATTTCTTTTCAATTCTCTTCATCATATACTTGAGCAAATCAGCGATAAATAAATACTAATGTCTGGAAGGAATTTTATTTATTATATATATATATGTATAATACTAGTAAAAAGTATTATTATTTTCTTTAATTAAGTCTCAAGAGTGCAGTAAATTAAATTTATCAAATTTATCTGTAAAGTCTTGATTACATAAACCGATGTTGTTATATTTCCTAATGAAGTAAATGGGAACAATGTGAAATTGACGAATAAACTTTTTTTTCATCGATAGAAAACCGGAACTACATTCGAAATTTTTTTTTTTTTTTTTATTCTTTCCTCTCTCTCTCTTTCTCTCTCTTTTATTAAATCGTAGCAACCTCCAAATATTAAACATTTTCTACTCAAGTTCCTAAATAAATATTGCGCAGTGCAAGCGCGTGTAAGTAAAACAATGTATATTTGCCGCGTTGTTTGTCATTACGAGTCTCTTCTAATAAGCACTCGAAGTAGCGGTGAGACGTGTATGATAACTACTTCGAAATGTTGAGTAAATAAAAACTAATCACATTTGACCGTTGGCCTAGTGTTTATTATCCAGCTGCAAGCTTATCGACAAGGTTGACCCCCAACAACGAACAGCCTAGTCTGCAAAAAAAAAAAAAAAAAAAAAAAAAAAATAGATTTAGAAAAGCAAAAAAAAAACACTCGTGCCTGATGATGATAAACCGATTTTGCAAACAAAAATGTTGAATGAAATACGTTCAAGGAGACGTTATATGTAAGAAGTATGCCTGTAACAAGTGTTCCGTTTTCTTTTTTTTTTTATGTGTGTATGTACATTACTCGCAATCTTTTACCAAGTTAGAAGTCAAGATCAAGAGCGAGATAAGATGCGACGTGTGATAATGTTGAAGACGGTTTGAAAAATTCTGTTTGTTCACAAATAATGTGTACCCGAAGTTTAAGATGAGTTTGAATAATAAATTAATATTAGATCAATGCTATATTGTTACTATAATATCATCGTATCGTGTACTTAAATATATGTATGGGTATTTTGGTTGAATAATTCACTCGTCAGAAATTCATTATCGAATCGCAGTATCAGCAGGAAGTTTAGTTTTCGATAAAATCTGATCGATCGAAACTTCGGGTACGTCGTAATCCGACAAATGTAGACGAGCCAAAAGTCTAATAAATAATATCTCGTCTATCAAACGCGTGACCTATATTTATGAATTAAGTTTTAAAAGTTTCTGAGACGTAATATATTTCGCAGTGTTCAACATAATTTATCAAAGAGGAGAATTGTTTTTCCTCTTCAATGTTTATTCCGAAAAGTAATCTATAAACAAAATTACGTATCAGTAGTCGTATGCGCATGGGATGGGGTTCAGAAGTTCAGAATTTGAAGAGTTCCGAAAGCGCCTAATTCCGATTTATTTGCTGGCGAAACCTTGAAGTAAAGAAATGAAACTTTGACAAAACAACAAAGTTTCGAATCGTCGGAAACTCGATGGCTCAAAGTTCCGAAATGCAAGATTCTGAAAATTCAAAATACGATAGAGTAATTTTCCGAAAGTTAAAGTATACTCACACAACGTAGTTTTGCTCAACGAGAGGGTGTAAAAAAAAATCAGAAAAACGGAAAATTAGAATGACGAGGATTCCGAAGGTAAAAATATCCAGAATCAAAAAAAAAAGTACAGATCAAAGTGGTGAAATTTTTCTACACCAGAAATTCACAGAACTTGGAATCTTCGATTATTCGGATTACACTTTGACTTGTCGTAGTTTTGTCCTTTCAGAATTTTCCCCATTCGTAATTTGCACTTTAGGAACTTTGACGAGGTTGAAGTTAGTGACGTTATCGTAACGAAACACTGCGGAAAAAATCACCATTTTTTTAACGTTATAATAATTTTTAAAGAACCAAGATTTCAAAATATGAGTGTTTTCTTTTATTACGGTTCACTGAATTTTCCCGTTCGAAACTTTGATGTTTCATCTAAGTTTGATTTCTTTACTTTAAGAAGGGATTTTCTTTTTTTTTTTCGTAAATTTAATTTTTTTTCGAATAGGTAAAAGATAAATAAATCCACATTTCGAATTTCGCATTGATCCATGATACAGTTTCTTCACCAGAAAATTAGAAAAGAGTGATAAATTTAGCGAACAAAAAAAAATCCCCATTCAAGTTTCGCGAGCAAAAAATTCAGAATTTGGCACTTTCGGAACTTTTCAAATTCGGAATTTCAACCCCGCCCAATCCGCGTTATCCATGCTTGCATTTTACATGTCGGCATAAAATAAAACTCGTTGAAAATTAGCGTTGATCATTCAATACTTTGCACTGGAGTATAACGAACTCGATTAAATTCTTGCGAACCACGACAAACTTGTGGTTTTATTGTACCGCATTACAGGGGACGATGCATCTACGTAAGCCGTCATATATATATATATATATATATATATATATATGCAAAGAGATACGAGCTTCGGAGAACGTATAACATCGATGTGGAAAACGGTCGTTTTCTTCGTCTTTTCTAGATATAAAGTTACGACTAATTGTAAGCCGACTCCATGCGAGGAGCTTCGCACATCCAAGCTTTGCGAACGTTTCTTAAATCTTTCGTCTGTGTGCTAGATTGAAAAAAAAAAACTCATGTAACGATGAATTTTTACAAAATTTCTCAAACCTTCGACAATCCTTGGATGGTTATGAATATTGTGCCAAACCGACATCTTAAATATATGCCTGTAGTACAGAGCAAAAGCATTTACACGAATGAAACGTCGATAAGAAAATTACACCTATATACACCATGTTTTGTCATATTTATCACACGTTGACAAGACATTCCTATACAGTAGCTTAAGTTGTTTTGACATTTCGACAGAACGTATTATTATACAAAGAATTTCAAACTTCATAAGATGATGTGAGTAAGATTTAAGTGTCAATTTGAGTATTGACATGACCTTGAAGAGTGTAAAATTATAATGTCAATTCATATATTCGATAAAAATATAATTCAAAGTCAGAACAGTATGAGTATTTTCAAATTTTTTTTTTTTTTTATTTCAAATCTGTTCGAACAATATATTTCTCCACTTAAATCTAGAAAAGTCTGAAGAATTTTATGATAAAAAGTTTTATCTCTACCGTTTAACAGACTTTCGTGAATTGGATGTAGATACGAAATGTGTAAAGTCAACTTCGAAAACCAGTTTTTAACCTCAACTGTAATATTTCAACGACGTGCAAAAAATTTTTTAGACAATTGCCAGACATCGCGATTACTTATCGCGTATGACATTTGGTGAATATAGGTAAAGCCGTACGGACGACGTGTTGTATAATTCCTATTTTCGGTCATTATCGGCACATAATTCTATAGTATTATACAAGTGTAATGAGTTATACTCGCCGAAGCGTTAAATCCCAGCGTCGCCAAATTCGCTGAATCATTTCTCATTCGTTGTCAATTAGATAATTCAATCTGTACGTTCACTAATCGTTTTTTGTTCCCTCATAATTCAACCTTGTAATCGTTTGAGAGAGCGAATTGTTGAAAATGTATAGAAAACGCGAAGGAGAAGATATTTGTTTGCAAGAATCAAGATCTCGGCACGCAAGCGCGGCGTATTAGTTGTTATAAAATGTATGCCTTGTATCTTATCTCCGATAACACATTGTTTACGGCGAATATGATGTACACACAATACCTACACCTAAGGTCATGTACCTGTACAATGGATGTAGGTATGCAATATTCTGTACATGGATAACGAACAAATTTGAGTTAGAAATTATCGAAGGTTGAAAAATGAAAGAGAAGAATATTTTTTAATCGTTTGGATATGTATTCAAAGCCGAGTTAGAAGCATATAAAAAACTTTTTATGTACGTTGAAAATATTTTATCATCGCCTCTGTATACCCACAACTGTGAAAATATTTCTGTTGGTACCTACGTGTACCGTACGAGATACAATATTTCTTTACGTCGATTTTCATCGTTTCTCACTTAAACTACGAGATCACTGGACGGCATGTATAATGTATCGTAGAGATTGGCATACTGAGTTATAATTCTTATACTTCTTAACGGAAGTTATACGTATATATATACACGCGTCAACTTAACTTTCTAACTTCACTTTCCAGTCCCGTCGACGCGGTTCGTTTTTTAATATATATGCTATAATAACAATCCCCAGTAGGATTTTTATATCATCTGCCGATGCAATTAAGAAAAGATATTTTAAATAATTTATCATATAAACTGCGCGCCGAAGTATATAATTCTTATCGTTGCAATTTGCAGTATAAGATTAAAACCATTTTGTCCGATAAAAAGACTCGCGCATTTTACGTCCATTTCACGATGGCAAATATCCCGACGAAATTATTTTCTCTACGTGAATTGTTCTCGATTCACTCTGTGTGTGTGTGCGTGCGTATGTGTGCAAAAAAATCATCATTTGCGAAGTTTTAGGTTTTATGGAAAAACACAATTTTCGAACGAATAGCCCGAATCGATTGGCTTTAAATTTTCCTCATGATTTCTTTGCTGAGAGATGGAAATTTTTAGACCAAGATAGAAGTGGGCAAGCATTTGGCTTAGAAGCCACAAGCGTAACAGGAAATTAGAAAGTGAAACGAATCGAATTGAATATGAATTTCAAAAATACAAATTTATATTTCATACGTTTTTATCACTTTTCAATTAATCGTTTCGCCTGTTGCTTCTAAGCCAAAAGCTCGCCCACTTCCACCTCGGTCTCAAAATATTAATTCGTTAACAAAGAATTCATTTTAAAAACTTGAAGCCAATCTATTAGGACTTTTCATACGTAAATTTGGTTTGCGTGCTTTTGGGAGCAGTAAAAATCAAATCTGTGGTTTAAAAATTGCAAAATCCGATGATATGTATATATATGTTTTTTTTTTGTACACTACACCATACTTGAAAATAAAAAAAAATAAAAAATGGCCGACGGCGAGAGTCATATGTAGGTCGGTTTGGTGTGGAATCTTTTATACATTTACAGTAACACGTTGCATAGCTGCAATACATGTTCTTAAGCGCGAAAACTTTACCGGGTTATCTTCTGTTGGTCTAAAACAGCAAGAGCTCGAACAACAGTAAAGGCAGACACGTGGCGCAAATAATAACCCTCGTAAAGATTATATCATCATTATGTCTACTTTAATAGTAACTTACAGAACTACTGCCTGCAGCGGCATTGTTCTCAAGCATACGAGCCGGCGTGTAAATATGTAAAATGTAAGCCGTGAAGGTGCGCATGCGCGAGCAAATTCAAATGAATAAACAATTATCAAGTTGAGCGTGAAAACCATATCTTATGAAGTGTTCGTAGTCACTTCCCTGTGTGTAGGAACGAATACATATCGATTGCAGTTTAAATTTCACTTCGCTAATTAAAATCTTCTATAATATGATACGATATTGTTTTTTCCGTCAATATACATACCTATATGTCATACATTATGTATATTTTTTTTTACAATATGGTATAGATACGTATGCATGCAAATGAAGAATTGAAAATGCATTTGTAACTGTTATAAATTAAATTTGCTGAGAAAATGAAACGTGAAATTTTGTTTAAAAAAATAAATATTATACTCTATGTTGCAGAGAGACGACACATCGCTGCTTGCGCAGTTTTTCTACGCCGATGAATCTTTGAACGCGGTTGCATGTGAGTTGGATTCATTTGACGGTCGACAAGAGCCGGAGAGATGCACAACGCTTGTCAATCAGCTGCGACATTGTCAAGACAAAGTTTTGACGATATGCAATCAAATTATGGACGACCTTATTCCTGAGAATCGAGCTAATAGAGATTTTAGGGTCAAATTTCCTGACGATGTAATGCAGGAAAATCTTGCCGGGCAGCTTTGGTTTGGCGCCGAATGTCTTGCGGCTGGTTCATCCATCATCAATCGAGAAGCTGAAAGCGCCGCAATGAGGCCACTCGCCAAGGCTCTTACTAAGTCTTTGGAAATTGTTAGAAATTTACTCAGAGATCACGCTCTCAAGGGTCACATGAATCTAAAGGTAATTTATCGCGATTCTTATCTCATTTTCTTACAAAAAAAGTAATAATGATTTAACGTAAATTGTAATACAATAAACGTGAGAGCAGAATCAACTTTGAGCATATTATTGTTGTTGTTAGTTTTAGATAATAATTTTCACTACCAAGTGCACAATTTAATCTTCATTATTTTATAATCTTACTCGGATTTTCCAGATGAAAGAATCGAGTCGATTGACTTACGATAAAGCATGTTCATATAAATAAAAAAATTTTGTATTTTCAGGCTCAAAATCCACTGGAACCGTCGTTAGAGAAGCTGATAGAGTCACTGAAGATATTCGATCGTTTATTCGCCGATTTTGAGTTATGTTATGTCGGAGCTATGGTTCCAGTGAAATCAACCAAAGAGTACGAACATCAGGAGCTCGTTTGTGTCCTATTTTCGGAAACACTTCAAAGAGCCCTCGAACGAGGTCTGTTGAGGCAGGCGGATGTAGACAACTACGAACCGGCTCTGATGTTCACGATACCGCGATTGGCGATCGTTTCTGGCTTATTAGCGCCTCCAGGAGGGCCGTTGTGCTTGAATTCGGCCGATACTTTGAGCGAGATGTTCAGACCGTTTAGAGTGAGTATGAATTCTACAAATAATGCTTATACATTTCATTTTGAATAACTGGATCTTCATCGGAAGAGAGGAATGGACTGATTCATTTAATTACAGTGTAATTTTTTCCGTTCAATTTACAGACCTTGCTTTTGAAAATAAGAGAACTACTCTGGACATTGAACAACCGGGAGTTGTACATGCTGGAGAAATTGCTTTGCTCGAACGAAGAACCGTCAGCGCCGTTGACGCAAGGGACGAAATCAATTTGCCAAGATTTTCCTGACCTCGAGGAATTTGTACATAATTTTTATACGGGGTATCCAAATTGTAAAGAGTTCATTGTTGATTTTTATACTGTGACGAAAAATACTGGGAACAATATGGACGAAGTGGCGAACGACGCTGTTCAAATAATTGACGAAGACTGTAATAATATGACTGATACACGTGATACCAACAACGTAGATGTATCGAGTTTGGAGTACAGATCTCAAAATGATAAGAGTAAGCAGTGTTGTAAGAATGAAACAATAATAAATACAAGGCCTGAAAACTTAATCTTGTCAGTGGATGGTGAGGAAAGTCATCACGGTGTTGGTCGTAATGCGATAACCGAGGCTAATGCTGTGATTCATAGTCAAGACAAAGAAACTGCGCGTATACTAAGGATACTGGGAGAGAATGGTGAAAATTCAGGAAGATCGATCAGATCGTGTAAAGAGGACGAACAGAGTTCTCGCAGCTGTGAAATAGTTGAGTTGAGTTCAGTAAATATCGTTCCTAGGCAAGAAGACTTAAATAGCACAGTTGATAGTCTGAACAATTCGGGACAGAGTGATAATAATCCAGGTATAAATACTCATAATTTGGATGCAGAAAGCGAGGGGAGTTCGACTAGCAGCGCGGCACCACTCTCTGTAAATAACTTATCAAAAGAAGAGAGCAGGCGAGACAGCTTGCAGAATGACGAAAGCTATTTAAACCCTGATATCTCTGAAATCTTGGGAACGTCGGAAAGTAACGAAGTTTTGCAAACGCAATATCTACTTAACCAGGTGTCGCATGAAAACAACGTTACTGGTGACGGAATGCATGTACAAAATTCTCTGCCTGACATCGAATCGAAAAAGCTGATATCCGAGGCTAATAAAACACTGTCTAATTTATTGTCGGATGGCGAATGTCCAAATGAGATCTCTGAACAAACTGACTCTGGTATATGCACTGTGATATCGTCTGAAAACACAAGTCTCTATGACAAAAGTCCCGAAGAGAAGAGAACCTTCCCACGTGATGCTGAACACAATTGCGAAGATGATGAGGAGGATATTGAAGAAAATACAAGCTACTCTTGTTCCAAAATAAATTCGCCAAAACGAAAGAATTCTAACATATCAGAAAATTCTTGCGTTTGTAGCCTGCGAAGCTCAAAGACTGTTACTTCATTGGATAGTTCGATTGAAGTCCATGCTTTAAGTTCAAACGGTTTAGATAGCGCTAAAAACATTCCAAAGATATCTTCGAATTTTGATGGTACGAACGAAGAATTTGTTGGTTTAGCTTATGGTAATGGTCAGATATCTGTTTGCGAAGCAAATCAAACCAGCTTTCAGATAAACTATTCTGAAAATTGGGAGAATTTGAATCTTAACATTGACGCGTCGACATCGCGAAAAGAATTCTGGAGTGACTTGAAGTGTGAAAATTGTCCATCAACATCGCAGAAGATAGACGTGATTGGTAATAAGATAGAAAAGTATGCCCAGGACAAAATCGCAATCAAAAAATTAAAAGAAGACAAACAGAGGAGGAGATACTTGAGAAAGTATGAAAGACGGGGGATCAGGAAAGAACATGATGATACTGCAAAGGTTTGCAGAAGCGTGCAAAATTTACAAGTGCCTACAAGTACGGAAAGTTCAAGGTCAAATTCCACGGATCGAAGTTTAAATCCAAGACTGACAAGTTTCGGTGCCACGTTACATCCAAGTCAAAATACACGACAAATGCCGAATTTTGGTAGTCACAGTCCGCATATGAGTCCACGTTTGCAACATTTTGAAACGCGAAGTGTGCACAGCTGTCTTCAGTACACAACGTCATATGTGCAAAAGCTGCACAGAAATTCGTCGCTGCAAAACAGAAAGCTCTTAGATCACCGAAGATCGAGATCGGAACAGTTGGCTAGGATGAAAAAAAGGGACTTGGGGAAAAGAGATAAGCATGACAAGCACATGGGAGCCGGGACCGACAATGCTAGCAATATTAAGAAGAAACTTACGACAAAAGAAACTACAAGCTTAATTAACGATGGCTTAGGTCGCAGAACAGATAAAAATGGTTTACCAACTGAGCCTGTACAAACTACGTCCGAAAGTGGTCATCATTTTCAACCGCAAAGTTCAAGAGAAGTTTTCTCTACCAATGGAAATTCCCAAAGAGCAACAAGGCTGGTTAACCCTGCGGTTGTCGCCAGAGCACATCCTACTAGCCTCGAAATAGTTTTGGTACAGAGAAAAGACATTGGGTCGAGTTCGAGCTGTTCCAGCTACTGCGATTCCAGCTCAGAAACAAGCGAGTTTCAAAGCGATTGTCAGGATGATGAGGAAATCGCACTTGCTATGCAAGCCGCTGAAATTGCAAACAGAAACCAAATCAGAGCGAAATTCAGGTATGGTTCACATTTTTTTACCTATCAAAGTACCGATTAATGCGTGATTCAAGAAAGAATTGGAAAATCAACAATAACCAAACCCATTCAAGTTGATCCCAAGTTATTGAAAATCAGTAATTAATTAAACATAAAATTATTATTGAAAACAACTTGGTAACTATCGAAGATGAAAAGTTTAATGTAAAGTACAGATTTCTCCCCGATAATTGATTCCTGTTATTGCCATGTTTGATTTTTCAGATCGTCTGAGGATTTGGTCCATCGGTTGTTTGTATGCATCGCAGGAGTAGCCGATCAGTTGCAAACAAACTTTGCCTCAGACTTGAGAAACATCTTGAAGTGCGTATTCCTCATGAACAGTAGTCAGACGCCAGATGAGATAGAGCCTGTGAAGGCTGAAAGTTTCGATTCCTCTACTCAACCAGACGCTGCTCCAATAGAGACTGAAGAAAGAAGCAATCCGGAGCAGGAAATTCCAGATGATCAAAACGAATTGAACGAAACAACACCAACGAACGAAAGAAGTACGATAAAGACTTTTCAGACCCCCTTTTTGCCCGTCAAATTAATTCATCCGTCACTCTGTATGTCTCGATTCTGTTTAACAGTATCGCCAATAACTGAGCGTGGGGAAGAATGTGTGGAGCGTGCCCCGGCCTGGATACCGGATCAAGATGCTCCAAGATGTATGGCCTGTCATGCAGCTTTCACCGTAGTGAGACGTAGGCACCATTGCAGAAATTGTGGTAAAGTATTTTGTGGCCGGTGTAGTAACAACAACGTACCGCTACCCCGATATGGTCATACAAAACCAGTAAGAGTTTGCAATCGATGTTTTCTTTACCAAGTAACACCGTTCACTGTATCAGAGGTAGCGATTACAAGCTGAATGCCTCAGAAAATATATTCAAGAAGAATGCAATCATTAGGCAAAGCTTACGTTGAATTTAAAATGAAAATCCTGTGTATTACAATATCTGCTACGTAATTGCAGCCGTTTTTCGCTACATTATTATATTATATAAAGTTCATACGTTGCTTACGTGCGTCGTTAGAGCAACAGACTGCTTAAATTTATTCAAAGTATAAGTGAATGGCCTTGAGCTAAATAAAAAAATCTGAATAAGGATTGGAATTAAAATCAGTTCACGAAACCAGAGATTGTGTACAGTAAAGCTTTGACCAAGGTTTCGAAAAACTTATTGACTCTGAATCCAGCAAAATCTGGTGATCGAACGAGTGTGGATTTTTAAATCTTAGGAACCTTGAATTTTGTTTTTTGTTTCATTTTTATCCTATTCTTTTCAGTTCAGAACTTTTTCAATTGAATTATGCGTTGTAATCAGACACACAAAAGTTAAAGATTCAGGCGTTTTGCAATAAAACGAAAAGTGATAGAGTGAAAAAATTGAGTCAGAAAGTGGCCAGTGTAAAGTCAAATTTCATAATACACTTAATCTATAGATTTGCATTCATCTGCAAGTAACCTGAGCTAACTGAACTTAATTTCTTATATTCTTGTAATTTGATCTTAACATTAAAGCAAACCAGATTTTTTATAATTTAACTCGTTGATTAACAACTATTACCGTGTATCAACAGAAAACAAAAACACCATATTTTTTATTCTTTTCAATTTATCTTCTGCTTAAAACGTTAATAAAAAATTAGTTCATTTACTCGGTTGTCCAATGGACAATCTTAATGTAAACATAGCTCGATTGATATATGCTGATTTGTGAAAATATGCAAAATACGAGTATGATATATTGTGTAAAATGAATACTGTGTAAATAGTAAAACGTGTCTATACGTGATTATGATAAATTCTTGTTTTTTTTTACCATTTTACAGAGTGATAGTTGAAATCTTATTTTACGGTTAGTACTTTCGGATAATTTGAACAGAAAGGATTCGACTAATTGACTGTAACGAAAATATAAATATATGTAACTTAGTTTAGCCGGTGAAGACAATATAGATTGATTGTAAACATAGATAGTGGCTTAAAACGTTATACAATAAAATAATAATTAATCATCAAAATATATATGTATGTTCAAAAAAGCGCATGGGCGATGAAAAACGAGGTGCAATAATAATATCCAACTTTTCAAGATCAACTGCCGACTGCGTTATGTGAAACTTTCCTCTAATTATCTGTACTTCTTTTTCTTAGTGGAGAAAAAAAAAAAAAAAATGAGGAACCAGCGAATTAGATTTCTTGTGCTGTAACAAGTGTATGAGTATAATTATAAATTTCTACCCTTACTGCGACAAGTTCACCATAGCGCAGACTCTCAGTCTGCAATTAAAAAAATCTGTTTCAATTTTCGAACGTAACTGAAAAGTTTATATGTATAAATTCAATACTGAGTTACAAATTAGTAGAGCACTGATCGATATACTGTAAAAATATTATTTTTCTTCCACATTAGAATAATTACAGGCATCAGATATTTACCTAATTAACAACTTACGCTTCTCTTTCACATAATTTACGTCGTATTATTGCTTCGCTTTGACAATGAAGTAAAGATACTCGTGGAATATTGTCTCTCAACATTCAAGTGATGACTTACTAGAGTTTCTAAAGGTTATATATGAAACTAATTTTTCGAGATATACATAGATGTAAAGTTTTATTACAAATAACTCAATCGAAGTTGACTCACATAATATTTCCAACCATTCCTACTTTGATAGAACAGTGTTCAAACAAAAATTCTGTATTTGGAACGCGGTTCAAATACATATTACATACACTTTCAAATCTTTGAAATCTCAATGAAAATTTCGTAACACTAATTCTTACGATATAAAGTTAAATAAATGTTTTCAAATGCTTTCAAACTTTCTCAAAATGTGTTCCAAAAATTATATAATATTTATTTTCATTACCGCGTATCGAGTACGAGATATAATGAAAATAAAGATGTAATAACATTCCTTGTAATTAAAAAAAAGTAGTGAAATGAGTTCGGTGCGTTTTGCTGAGTGATAAAAATCTACGTCATGAAAATGTGTAGCGAAAATCTTTTTTCCTTGTGACTAAAATGTGATGCCCAAAAAACTATATGCCGAATAAGGAGATTGTATAGGATCAAAGGAAAATGTATTTTTCACATATTGACGCCTTGTTAGAGAACACCCATGTATTCATTAATTGAATTAAGTGTAAAAAATTTTATCGTGAAATTAATCATTTTTGCTGAAAAAGAACACTCAAAACAACAACAAAATTAAAAAAGTTGAAAATTGCATACAAAACTATTATATGTATATACAGGTTATATTTAACATTACATTTCCGTTAGAATTATTTTTATATTATCTGTCCAATAGAATCGTTATTGTGTAAGGTATACGCATACGTTTTATGCTTTGGCTGACTATGCTCATATAAGATGAAAGCTAAAAATTGAAAAATAAAAAAAGAAATTTCTGAACTCTAAAGGTAATAATAGTATAGCGGTCTCAATAATAACAATAATAATATTTTGAAGGATAATAATCGTTTATAAATTTATGACATCGTTTTACAGTTTCTATATAAGCATATTCACTGTACCGGCAAAGAAATTGAAAAACAAATAAATTATAGTAATAAGAAAAATATTAATATTAACAATAAGAACATATGTATGTGCGCACGTAAAATAATGATTAGTAATATCGTATTGTGAATATGTGTTTGACCAATATTCGATATACTCTGGTTTTGGTTATAAACTTATATAAAAACATCAATGTAAATAAAATTTGTTATTTAAGACGATCAAAGATTCTTTACGATTTCCTATATACCGTGCCGTTTATTTTTTTATTATACTATAGAATATAACAACAAATAAATCTTCATACATATTTAACTAAAATTTGTCCCAAATTCGTTCTAAATCTCTCGATATTGATTCTGTGACCCTGTTAACACAGATAACCATATATAGGAACCCTACAAATTCCTATATCTATTCATTGCCATGGATGCGGATCAACAAAGTGCCATACCACCACACTCCGCGTCTGTGTAACAATCCAAATACCTTTGCAAGGGACATTTTCTTGTGCCACATTCGTCAAGAGTAGCCGGGCTCCAATGACAATGGAGAAGAAGAAAAGAAATTGCTTCATCCAGCACACGTACTGTCGATAATGCCAGGATTTTGAAAAAAAAACACAATCATTAACTCAAGAAAAGTTTGATCATTTTTCAGAAAAAAAAAATTCATAACACCCCGAAGCTAATCACAAAGCATGATGGAGATGGAAATATCCAGTGAAGTTGGAAAGGTAAGTTCCGCCTGCTCTTCTTTATTGTTTCTTTTGTTTTTACATTAGTAATGTCACGGTTTGACACTCTCGGATCATATCTCGTGTGATGTAACGTATATAATGAGATCTGTGTCAGTTTTTTCATACAAGATTTTACCAGACCCAGTAATAATTGTGTAAAACCTGTTGTGGAAATGGGAGACGAAGACGATGATGACGGTGAAGAAGAGGGTAGAAAATCGGAGAGAAGACTTACCGGTCCTATGCTTGCGATCTCAAAATTGGCTAAAGCAGCGCGATGCAGTTTCAACGAAGTTGTCATACTAAGTTTTATGTTTGAAGAGAATTTTTTCGACGCATAATAACTTTTGCCACATTGCCAAAAAATTGACCAGAACTGTATTTGTTTCAGGATGGCGGAAGCGAAGACGGCGAACGATCTTCGTCCCGAAGTTCCGCAGGAAGTACTTTTTGCGCCTTGGAAGAGGATTACGCAAAGGTGAGGGAAATTTTTTATTTTTTATTAGTAACTCTTCGTTAATAATTAATCCGTAATTCACATACGTTGAATTTTATATTCTGTTTCAAGATCCTTAAAGAGATGAAAAAGAACACAGCATTGGCAGCCTTCGAGACTGAGTACACAAGATTATTCGACGCATTGTATACGACCCATAGAAACGAACAACGTCTAGAAAACGAATGCGAGGACCTTCAGGTAACGGAATAAAAGATCATCTGCAGAAGTTCACTATAGTCAATACGGATTTCCAAATAATGCAGAGTGGCCACATAACTGGAAAATCTGGAAAACCTGGAAATGTCAGGGAATTTAAAAGGGGTCATGAAAAACCTGGAATTGTCAGGGGATTTTTAATTTGGTCGTGGAAAAAACTGAAAATGTCACTTTTCTATCATGGGAATTTGAAATGATTTTTTCAGGTAATAAGTTTCCTTTTTTTCAACGAGAAAACAAATTGGCTCAAACTGACGTTTTTTTTTTTACCTTATATTATACTTCAATTCGGATTGAATTTTGACGGATTATAGAGTTACTAAATTGAACGATTTAGGTTTTAGTAATTTACTAGAACTGGGAAAACGTCAGGGAAAACTAGGTTTTAGATACTGAAAAAACTGGAAATGTTATGGAATTTTTTCTCACAAATTTGTGGCCAACCTGCAGTGCGCGGTATAATCAACAAAATTACGTAACTCTCGCCTCGAATTTTCAGGAAGAAATTGATGAGTGCAAAACTCAATTAACTGTTGCGGAAAAACAAGCTGAATTATACCGTACGAAAATCGAGGAACTGAAGGAAGACATCGAAAATGCTTTGAAATTAGCGGACGCAGCTCACGGTCGAGAACAAGCGGCTCAGGAAAAGATTGCCAGTCTACGTTTGACGGCAAAAAAATTGAGCGATGAGTTGGAACAGAAGAACAGACAACATGGGATGGAAGAAAAGTTAGTTAATTAAATATGAAAAATTTTCAAGTCAGTAATTAACTTTTTGATTCCTGTATTTTTAACCATTTTCATCCTCCGACCGATATTATACGATGAATGCTGCAGAGGCACGGCAATCAGCAAGCAGAAGGAAGGTCTGCTTAAAGAGCGTGAAAAAATGCTGGTTGAGATCGACGGATTGCGCCAACGTATCGCGAATGCTGTAACAGTGAACGAGGAACTCGAAAGAAAGAACAGCTTGGTCGATCACAAGATGTTAGAGCTCCAGGACACTATAGAAACGCAGACTAATGATTTCTCGAAGGAACGCACTGCGAGAGAACGAGCCGAACAGACTATTCTGGACTTGCAAGAGGAATTGAGATTGAAGAATGTTGATTTGCAGGTATGTGAAGGAAACACGTTTAGACGCCGATTCTTGGCGATGGGTTAATTGGTAATTCGTTTTGATAGTTGAAACGTATTTTGGCTGATTTGGATTCTTAAAAAAATTTTAGAACACGACCAACATGTTGAAAAACTGTACCGCAAATGTGGCCAAACTTGAAAGCACGGTGAAAGAACAAAAACTTGCGGCTGAAAAACTGCAGAAGCAAATTGAACAATTCATGGTTAAAAGATTGAACGCTCAGGCTGAGATTGATAACCTGAACACGCAGCTGGACGAAATGAGTAAAGAGAATATCGAAAGAATTAAAAAAATAAAGGCCGTAGATCTGGAGAACAACAGGTTTGATCAATTAACGAATTACGGACTACAGTAGCTATAGTTTGAAAAATTCTTATTGGCTGTGAATCACTTTTCGGCATATTTATGTGACGGCAAGTCTTTGTATAACAACAGGTTGGTCAGCGAACTTGAGAAGTTGAAGTCCCAAAAAGAGGGTGCAGAAAAAAAGCTGTTCAAAGCTGAGTCTGGCAAGGCGAAGTTGGAAGCTGAATTGCACAAAGCAAAATCTGTGATGCAATCAATGGAAGCGGACATGGACAGGTGGATAAAGAAATCTGACAGTGATAAGAGAGCTCTGGAAGTGATGCGTCGAGAGAAGGACTTGAAGAATAAGGCCTTGACGACCGCGAGGTCGAACTTGAAGAAACAGGGCCTGTTGCTAAAAGTGCAGGAGCAGGCGAAAATAAAGTTGGAATCGGAGATCAAAGAATGCGTGACCAATAATCAGGCGTTAAAAAAGACTGAACAGTATCTGGAAAAGGAACGGGACAAGTACATCATAGAGGTTCAAGAATTGGCTCAAAAAGTTGAGAATCAAATCGATTTGGTCAAAACAAAGCAGATGGAGATATTTGATTACAAGAAACGTTTGGCCGAGGCCGAAACCAAGTTCAGGCAACAACAGAACTTATTCGAAGCCGTACGTGCTGACAGAAATACTTGCAGCAAATCTCTGATCGAGGCACAGGACGAAGTGCTTGACTTGAAGCAGAAATTGAAAATCATGAGCAATCAAATTGAGCAGCTCAAAGAAGAGATTTCCACCAAAGAGTCTAACCTGATCAAAGAAGAATTCCGTAAGTCATCCGCATTCTCTCTCTCTCTCTCTCTCTCTCTCTCTCTTTGTTTTTACTAATTAGTAGACACGATTTGTAAGAAATTCACAACTGCTTCTTGCCTTACATTGGTGTTAAGTGCTCGGAAAAGCAGAGAAAGAGAAGGACGCCCTGAAAGTGGAACTGCAGACGGCTCACAAAGACATATCAACTTTACGACACGAGATTGAGGAACGAAAATTGGAGGAAAAAAGACTGAGGCGGACGCTCCAAACTGCAGAGAACGATTTGGCTCGGCACAAGAAAGAAATTGAAATGATAATGAACGAGCGGGATATTCTCGGCACTCAGTTGGTCAGGCGAAACGATGAACTGAGCCTTCAATACAGTAGATTGAAAATTTTCCAAAGTACTATTCGGAGAGGGGACGCTCAGTACGCCCAGAGATTAGAAGACATAAGATTACTAAAACTAGAAGTCAAGAAATTGAGAACTGAAAAAGCCCTTCTCTCCAAGAGTATTATGAACGTCAGCGATTTGAGACAAGAAATATTTCACTTGGATAGAGATTTGACTCGAGAAAAGCTGAAGGTCATGGCTCTGGAAGAGGAAGTACAAAACCCATTGAACATTCACAGGTGGCGAAAATTGGAGGTACGAAATTCGTCATTTCCTTACCATTGGATTTATTGGAAAGATCTGATTGTTTCAGCTTTTTCTAAGTATGTCAATATTATCACAGCTAACAAATTCATGAAAAAATTGTTCGATCGAGTGTTTTAGTGTAGATAAATTGAATGAAATCGGAACTCAATTCGTGGACTCCTAACTGATTACATTTCATTCCCTCAGGGCTCCGATCCGGAGACGTACGAACTCTTGTCGAAAATTCAAATACTACAAAAACGCGTGCTAAAAATGTGCGCAGCGATGATTCAGAAGGAGAAAAAGATAAAGGAAGGTGAAAAACTGTACATGAATTTACGAGCCGTTTTATCTAAACAACCAGGTCCTGAGGTGATAATTAGCTTGCAGAAAACGCAAAAGGCACTGCGAGAAAGAGGAAAGAAGATGAAGGTAACCCGTGCAAAATAGTCAATATTACCTTGCGAAATGTAACGTAATTTCAAAGACATAATGAATTACTTTCGCCAGTATTCCCGTTTCGTTGAAATAAAATATTATTTTTATTGCATTGTTCGCAGTGTCTCATCGCGGAATTGAACATGAGTGAGTCACAGGTAAACGAGTACAAATTTGACCTTGAAAGAATGAACTCGGAAATGTGCTCGTTAAAGAATAAACTTTACGTTCAAAAGAAGAAAGAGCAACGAACCAACGAAGCAAAAATCATCGATCTATCCGAACCGATTTTACCCCCGGTTCCTATTTGTCACAAAAAGTTTTGCGGTGGCGGTTTCAACATGACCGTTCCAACGCCGCGAAACTGTTACGCGATAGAATCTGCTAATTTTTATAAATAATAACCGCAACGAGATAAATCTCAGCAAAGAAAACGATCGTGGTGTTGGATATGCAACAACTTTATCCATCGACCGGAAAGCGTGAAACGCAATTTTTACGCTCTTATCACGCTTGTCGCAGCATTCGCGTTCTAGCGATACCAACTTGTATATAAACATTATATCGTGTATACTGTAAGAAAAAAAAAATAATAAATCATATTTAGATATGATTTATCAACGAATACGGTGGAGTTATTGGTGGGTCTGAGATCAACTCGCAACGAGGGTTTCTCATGACCGAAAAATAAAAAATCACTCTTCGAGTAGTTCGAGTAGTCTTCGTCACGACCATGAATGGCGCTATTGAGCAATACACGTGATCCTGCGCCTTGAACGTGGCTGCAGCTGTTGTCGATAAATACAGTCATCGGGATTATCCAGAAGAAATCAAGGTAAATAAATGGTACAACTAGTCAGTTATTTTCTCCGTTAAAATACACCAAAGCTACCCGGTATTAACAAAACATCATTTGCTACGCAGATACGACGCTCTGTCAGCAGTTGCTGTAACTCGAAGGTCACACGTACACTCCTGATAACCCCGCTTATCTCTGCAATGGCGGGAAATTCGAATTAGATTTTTAATTGCTAATAACTTGAGGCATCGGATTTTTCGATTACTTTATCGCAGACTCACAGCCAACCGTTTTCTTCCTACAAATAATATTTTTCTTTCAATACTCATTTGTGATAATGAAACTCCACTTTCACGCAACAATGGGGAATTATATTTTTCAGATGGAGATCTGCATCGACAGCTTAGAGTCGGCCCAAAATGCAGTAAGGGGTGGAGCCATGCGACTGGAAGTATGTTCAGCTCTTTCGGACGGTGGACTAACACCAACTCCTGGCTTCGTTAAGGCTCTCCGTAAAATGACGAGCATTCCTTTGTATGCGATGCTCCGAATTCGAGGTGGTAATTTCGTTTACACCCCCGAAGAGATTGAGGCTATGCTGTACGATTTGGAATTATTGAAAACCGTCGGCGTGGACGGTTTCGTCTTCGGCGCGTTAACGTTCGAAAGAAAAATCGATAGCGAAACGAATAAAAAAATTGTTGACGCGGCGTCGCCACTGCCTGTAACTTTCCACAGAGCCTTTGACGAGGTCGATTCCAATCCGCAGTTAGCTGCCCGACTCATATCTCAGCTCGGATTCAAGCGGATTCTAACTTCCGGACAGAAAAATTCTGCCGAAGAAGGCTTGGACCTTATTAAAAGTCTCGCTTCCGCGGCTTCACCTGGCTTCACGATAATGCCAGGAGCTGGAATAACTCCGGATAATATTAGAAAAATCAAAAGCGAATCAATGTGCAATGAATTCCACGCCTCGGCCAGAAAACCGAAGACTGAATTTGGTACCAAACACAAAATGGGATCTGAGAAGGACTCAAACTCATTCATGGTCGCTGACGAAGAGACAGTCCGGCAGTTGGTTCTTGTTGTGAATAGAGCTTAAATCGGCCAGTTATACTAATCGTTGAATAATTTATAGAACTGCTAGAATTTAATTTATTAAAGAAATACAAAATTCAGGCAAGTTTGTGGTTTATTTTCTATAACCACAAACTCTTTTGAATGTGCCATCATGTAGACTGTGCAAAAGCATTTTGATACAAGACTGGAAATTGTCTACCACTTCGCTTATATATCTATAAGAAGGTCATGCATATAAGCATTGAATTTTAAGAAGACGTGACGAATTTCATGTGAAATAATTTTGAAATACAATCTCGACCCGTTTCATTTTCGATCAACGACTTACGAGTATGTAGCTTGTACTACAGGCGATACTGTATCAGGACGCAAAGTTCCAATTAATCTGCACTGCAGAACTGCGTCTTGCATACGTTGGAAAGATCAAAGTATCACGTGTTTTATCAGTCGCAATGTTCTCATTCTATCCGACAATGAGACGGCGAGCTATAAATGCTAATTAATTTTTTTGTACTGTGCACAATATAATTATTTGGTCTCGTTTAAAATCCAAGCTGGTTTATTTTCGAAGGAGCTTACAGATGACTTTTTATATGGCTGTTATGTTGAATTTATAATGAAAATATATATGGCATCAAATGTTTTTGAAATACTTAATAGGCAATATTTTTAGTAGACTTCAAATAAAATGTAATAAAATAAAACTTTGTATTTCCGATACTTTTGAAACGAAATGTTTGCTGTTAAATAATAATGGGTGAGTATCTAAAAGATATATTATATGAAATGCGTCTGAAATACTTCAAGAAATCTTTCAAATAAAACGTTTTTGCAGACCCTGACCTATTTAAAAAACACCACTTATTGGTATTACAGTGAGCAAGTGAATAAATAAGAGCAATCTTCGAATATTTTCACCTTTGCAAACAATTGTTTACAAATATTTTACCTAGCCTATCGCAACGTTGAGAATATTGCAAATATTATTATTGGTTATGAATTT
This sequence comes from Diprion similis, assembly GCF_021155765.1. Taxonomy (NCBI): domain Eukaryota; kingdom Metazoa; phylum Arthropoda; class Insecta; order Hymenoptera; family Diprionidae; genus Diprion; species Diprion similis. Next base: position 4,981,654 of record NC_060106.1, read on the forward strand.
AAAAAAAAAATCATGGGTATAACGAAAAAAAATCAAATTCATAAGTGTATCATAAGAATACCACGATAAAGCAGTAAAACGTAATGTGCTTTTTGTATGCGAATGTGAATCCATGCGTTATGCAACTATTTTGTGAAATATAAGAAGAAGAAAAAACAAAAAACAGTAACCATATTCTGTCCTGCTAAACAAAAATAAGAATTGGACGATTAGGATATGCCAAATGAAAAAAAAAGATTCTTCATACACACATCAAAATTTTGTATATCTCATTCAAATATGAGCTTTTAATATTGATATTTAGAGATGCCTATTTTATTTTATTAATTTTCTGTTTAAATAACACGTAAAGAATATTGGAAAAATTTTGAATTTTTTTTTCTTGTATACGGCTTGAGTTATAAACTATCTAAATACAAATTCTTATATGAAATTTCACGTTCTATGAAAAAGTAGTGAGATAGAATTTTGCCAAACAACTCAAATTATCTTCTGATTTTAATCGAATGGAAAATTGCGTTCAGGAACCTCTAAATATTAATATTAAGGGCTAAAATTAAAACAGGTGTTTCATTTCTTCTTCCTGCAACTATTGAACATGTGACTTTGAAAAAAAACATCGTTTGTTTCTATCACTTTAATATACAGGGTGTCCCAGACTAAAGTGCAAAAATTGATGTGTATGATCTGCTGAAATAATTGTGTTAAAAACTAACAGTATCAAATCTTGACGCGTAATACAAATAGACAGACAGATATGAAGCAGCAACGTACATGTATTATAAATCTTCTAGAAACACTAACAATAACCTCATCATCAATCCCGTGCATGCGATTATATAACGGTTGAGAATACTTTATCACCTATTGCGAAAATCCACCGAAAAAGTGAGACTCACCCAGAATCGAATTAAGCACAGACAAAAATATTGGTATCCAAGGTTGCGTGCACTCTACGTGACCTTTGGAACTCAGATTTCCACATAGCTTTGAATATAATCAGTTTGGGATTCTCTTCGATATGAAAAGCAGCTCAGCTATTTTGCGACGCAATTAATATTTTCGTGCCAAGTGATGCACTCGACGAAAATATACTATATTCAATAGACACAGGTATATATTATATGCAATATATAGATTCCTTCTCTTCGACGAAGAGTCAGAAGCTTCTAGAATTCACGTCCAGTTGTGTTATTATATATTGTAAAATTGTAAATACAAAAATGCATGTCGACATCCTATATATCAATAGACGCGCTGATAAGCGGATCATAATTGGCACAAAAGTTGACAAAACTTTAATGTGTCAGTTATTTGATAACTCGTATGTTGGGCAATCATTTGATCGCGCGTGCCTGATGCTTCCCCATTGGTCAGAAATTAATGGTCGCAAGTCTGCCACGAGACACTCTTGATATGACCAAGTAATTAGCTATTCGTCGAGACGATGCTCAATGCATGTTCGATTATGTATTTACATACACATATTTACTTTGCAGCAGATATATATATGACTTTGCGAATCCATGAATGATCCAGTTTACGGCGAGACCCAAGACCGTATACATTATACATTTAACAAAGTGAGACCAATTTCATAGCTACCAATATTCGAAATGGTTGTCGGCACGAACAATGGACTCCCAAACTTTGCCAACCTCAACGAACTCGCATCGGAAACTGTAAGTATGATGGAATTAGCGATTTAAGATTTTAAGAGAAAAAATCTTTCGTAATGGTAATCCTTCCAATTTGGCCGAGATGTGTCGTAGAAATTGAAGTTCAACTATTTATAAATTTTTTCCAAGGGGGCGTCACATCAAAATTCCTTCAGAATTATCCAAGAGTCGAATTTGACTCAATTTTTATTAATTAATTACTCTGAGTCATAACGCTGTTATCATATCGAGTAATTGATGGATCAATTTATTGATGATGAAGAAACTGGGTCAAGTCAAAAATTTTATTGTTTTTTTCCTCGTATACATTATTTAAAACTTCACTGCACTTTGCCTTGGAAAACGAGAAGAAAAATCCACTCATTTGGCTGCTCAAAATTTGATAAACATTTGTAAGTCCTGGTGAACATTAGTTAGAAACTAAAAAGCTCCATCTCTGATCCTATTAACCCACGCATGGAAAATATTTTTAATCGCAACACATTCTGGGTCAGTCTTGAGTCTATATCATGAAAGAGTTCAACTTAATTTGTGCCCATGCCTCCAATATCAATATACTTTTTTCGTGATTTGATTTTCTTAATAAATCTTGGTGCAAGAAAAAGAAAAAATTGTATTCGTGAAATTCATTTCTTCGCAGTGGAATTCGCAATTTCATTAATGATGCATTTTGTTGCAGAATGGGGGTCAAATAGTATTTGCTACCGACGATTGGTTCGCGTGTGCGGAAAATCTTCTCAAGGTGAGTGAATTTGAGTCACATGTTGATGGGATTTAAAAACCCGTTTTAGGGTACGGTATTCATGGTGCATTCCGTACCAAGTCAACCCAAGTATTGTAAGCCTTAACACTTTTGGTGTGGTCACAACTTTTTTCGTTATAAATATTCAAAGCTTTTTATAGTTCGTGAGTTATGAGGGGACAAATAAGCGAAACTCTGTAATTTCCGAATTTTCTTAAAATTAAAAGTCATAAAATCCTTTATAAAACAAGTGATTTTCATCCCATTTCAATCTGTTACGTTCAATATGTGTCGAAATATTGTTGGAAATAATATCAAAAAGGTTTTCACAGTACAATAAATGTGAAAATTTCTAAAAAATTGTGTTCCGACAAGTGACTACCTAATTTTGTCAATAATTCGCAATTCAGAAGTTTTGTGGATGATTGCAGATTATTGGCACAATTAGGCGGTGACACTTGTTGGATTACAATTCCAGAGCAAATTCTTTTTTCAACGCTTCTCCGAGTACCGTGAAATTGTTTAAAAAGTTTCCGACTACAAGTATAATGCAAGGAGCTTTTCGAATTTCGGGTTTCGGGCTTCGGATTAAAACTGAGTGAAAACAACTTGTTTTATAAGCTGTATTATGAATTCAATTTTTAAACAAATCGAATATTTATAGAACTTCACTGCTGTGTCCCCTTAAAAATGGACGGTTTAATATTTTCAAAACTATTAGCAAAAATCTTATTTCTTATCACACATTTTGTTTTTGATATTTTTGTCTATTTTTTGCAGCACATTGAAAATTTTAAGTGGTTCAAGAATTATTGAAGTCTCTCAATAAGTAAGAAAAATGTGACCATAATGAAACCGATCTTAAAATAATGAAAAATTATGTTTTTGCGGATTGATTAAATATTTTGAAAATGTAAGCAATTTCAAACTGCTATAAATGTAAAGAAAGATACTTTCTAATCCTGAGACTTGCTTTATAATGATTGAAATAGAAAATGCCAGTTTAAGGAAATGTTTTCGAAATTTCAAAGACGTCGATCTATAGAGGGATTAAAATATTTGTAACTCGACGGTTTGCATGCAAGGAAGACTTGGGGTGTTTTGAAGATGGCAGTATCACCCGACAAAGTTTCAACAATTGGTGTCCAAGTTGAATACTCTTTAATTCACGACATGCCTCTTAAGTAAAAATCACTATGCATGATTCTTAATTCTTGGTTAAAGCTCAACGGACAAACAATTAGTTAACTCTTGCCATTAAATTATCCATTAAAAATTCTAACAACGACTACGATGGAGTGATTACCGTCCGAGAAAAAAAAACGTTCGAGCCCTGTATACAAGGAGTACAAATAATTAGTAACTCAAAACGATTTCAGGACACGGAACCAGTCTTCAAACCGGACCTCTATACGGATTTTGGAAAATGGATGGATGGCTGGGAGACGAGAAGAAGAAGATGCCAAGGTCACGACTGGGCAGTCATTGCTCTGAAGAAACCATCTACGATAATGGGCGTCTGCGTTGACACGGCGTACTTTACAGGAAATTATGCTCCAAGGTTTTCCATCCAGGCAGCTAAGCTCACGGATGAAGGTCAGTAGCCAGGAGCAAATCCACAGTTTCTCACCTATATTAATTTAGTGAAAAACCAACTTGCCATACTCCAAAACCACAAGCTTATTCCTTTTTTTTATTCACCGTTGATGATTGCAGAGGCAAGACTGTTCCCAAAAAGAGAATGCAAAATTGGCACAGCCGCGAACAAATCTCAACTGGAACAAGTCCAGCGCATCAACACTCAGGTTGGTACTTTGTTGACATCTATAACTGCAGATCGTTGAATATATATATATATATATATCTCATTTAAAAATTTTGAAAATGTTCGAAAATGTATTTTTCGTTTTTTTGTTTTTTTTTTACATACTTCTCGCTCAATCGTGAGTCCGATAATAATAAGCTTATAGTTCTGATTAGCTAAAAGAAAAATGGTGTTTTTGTTCATCAGAAGTGGGAGACTTTGGTGCCAATGACGAATCTCGAAGCCGGATATGAAGACACTCGTCTGAATTATTTTAACGTCTTGGAAACTGGTACCTGGACTCATCTTCGATTGAACATGTTTCCCGATGGCGGAATCGCTCGGCTGCGAGTCTTCGGCTTCGTTACTCCTGATTGGGAAGAGGTGAACTCTGATAAACTGATCGATTTAATTTCCGCCGAGAATGGCACTGTCTGCGAAAGCTACAGCAACGCGCACTACGGGCATCCCAGAAATCTGATCAAGACTGAGAAAGGAATCAACATGGGTGACGGCTGGGAAACTGCGAGGAGACTTGACAGACCACCCATCCTAGAAGCCGACGATTCCGGTGTCCTGCAGGTAACTAATTTCGACGAATAATTTTACGTTTTGACACTTGAACTCAAAATTTCGGCTTCATGGTCGTGATCTCAAAACGCGGCCTCGAAGAAATGGATTGGATGAATATTTTATTTTACATGTAATTCAAGCGCGATTTTCGGAAAATCACAAAGTTCGTCCGCAGAATTTGAGAATTTACTGTTTCTTTGATTTTATCAGGTTCCCGGTAACGAATGGGCGATATTCAGGCTTGGACATGTAGGTGAAATTCACTCGATCGAAGTGGACACAAATTTTTTCAAGGGAAACTTCCCGGACAGCATAAAAATCGAAGGAGTTCTCGCAGACTCTAATCAAGACTCTAGGAGGTGGGCTTGGAAGACGATAATGTCTCCAAAGAAGGTAAAGATATAAGGATATAAATAAATCTTACGATGATTACGATAAATGAATCGTCAGGATTTACTGCGTCAAAGCCAGTAACAAAATTATCCCAATGTTGTAGTTTTTTCAGCGTGGAATAAAAAATACAGAAAGAAACAGAGAGAGAGATAAAAACAGAGACATTTATAATTCGAGATGAACTTTATTCCATGATTCTTCTATTTTCAGCTATCACCGCACAAACAACATTTCTACACTACCGACGACCTGCTATCTCACGGACCCATAACTCATGTCAAACTAACCATGGCACCGGATGGGGGAATCTCCAGGGTCAGAATGCTTGGTCACATTTCGCATTAGTCATTGTTTTTATATTCCTATTGAAAAAATTCTAACCCACGTGATACGTATGATGCATATTCCCAAGGTGCAGGTTACAGCTCTGGAATCAGAGATTCTAACCATGGTGATTGGTGTTGAATTTTGCAATACGAAAAATTTCTTCGCTAATATTCGTAAGTCGTGATTCGTGGACTCTTTGACAACATTCATGTGCATTCATGACTATTACAGTTAAGTGTAAATTCAAGGATTTCGAATTGATTCGTTTAGTTTTAGTCTTCATCTCACTCTCAGTATATGTTAGGTGCAATCTATTTACCTATTTCTAAATCCCTCCGAATATTTGCGATAGTAAGATCCCACACAATCTATTGAATCTGCTTTGAATATTCAAAACGTCTGCATGTTCTGCGGAAAATAGATTTTGTATGGAGTAAACGATATGTTCGTGGAATATTCAGATGAATATTAAAATTTTTTGAAAGTTATTTGGTAAACTTACGTTTATTCTTGTGATACAAATATATTTTACAAAATCGTGCGAATATTCCTTGAACATGTATAATTGTGAAAATTAAAATCCTTTGAAGTTTTTGTCACATATTTTTTCAATGTTACAAAAATCTTCTTCAAAAACTACATGAATATGCATGTGAAAATGTTTTGGCACTTTTATCAGTATTATAATCTTACTCTATTGAGTACAAGTGAATTTGAATAAGACAAAGTGATACATCACACAAAATTTATACACATGCAGATAATATATAAATATATACATGTATAAAAATCTAAAAGTCGAGAGATTTCCGAAGATCAAGATTTTCTGTAAAAGCCCCGAATATCTCGGGAATCCTGAGGTAATCGAGGCTTTTAGAGACTCCGGGATCGGGAAAAACCGATCAGATACAAATACGTCTAGAATTTGAACGTTTATTCCCGATATTTCGCATACATACATATATATATACAGGTAGAAGCATCGTTTTGAATATTTAAACATAATATGTTAGAAGAGAGTTCTCTTGCTTATTTTTTTAATAAAAGTGTTCTCTATTCTACGTTTACAAATTATTATTTTAATACTGTAAAACGGCTCGTTAAATACCTTGAAAATCTATCAGATATTACTAATCGTAAGACGCGTAGTATCTTTGCAAAACAAGTTATTGAGTGTTCGAAAAATATTATTGCGCTGCGTTTAGGGATATAAAGTGACGACATTTTCATGTTCATCAATCATTCAAATTATTTTCCTGAGAGAAGAAAAACCGATTCGCAATACAATATAACGCTAATTTTAAGATGAATTCCTAGAAACGATTATACATATACTTTTGATCAACGCTGAATTTTCCTCTTTCGATGATCTTTAAATTTACGATTTATTTCGAGTGGGAATGAGCTTCTAGAATAAGGTTATCAAATAATTTAACTCATAATTTACTTTAATCTGAATAAGAACTGTTTATTTAAAAAAAATTGGTTTAAGGTAGTTGCAGTAAACGTAATCATAAAAAAGAAAGAAATGGTATTATTAGAAAAAAGGCAAAGCTTGGAGTTCAATAATTTGAGTTCATTTAAATGCGCACTTTGCACTTTGACTGTTTAAAGTCGAGTTTTTTCTTTCTTTCTATATCAGAGTAAATTAATTAATTTACTCTTTAAAAATTTATCAATTAATTTTCCGTAAATGTAGAAAATTAACTGCAACTCAGAGATCTGTTCTCTGTGAAATTTTAACAAAGACTGCGTCCATATCATAAAATATTTTCAACCTCAAAGCTTGTCTTAACGAATTGTCACTTGACGCCAAGCAATTTTGGCTCAAAGGCTATAAAACGCATCGTGAAAAAATTTTATCAGTTGATCTGCGATACCAACAGAACACCACGCGTTTAAAGGACTTTTGGTGTGCACGTGCAGTTCGTAAGCTTCTTTGAGTTAAGAATGTCGTTAAAATTATTTAATCTAAGGGCTTAAATAAATAAACAGATAAAGTTTCCTGCAAACGGATAAGAAAATAATAATAACCGTATGTATATGTGTACACAGAAGTTTAGAGTAAAAATAAGAACGAGTGTGAGAATGGAATACAAAATCATAGTTATAAAAGTAGTAAATATGTATAAAAAGAGTCGTTAAATAATTTCAATCCATAATATGAGGCAAATGATGCAAAATGAATCTACTATATATTTACAGCCATTAGGAATCGACGATGTGGCAACTTCCTCTATGAATGTTAGATTTTTTTCGGTATACGTTTCACATATTTTACAAATTTAATAATTACGTTGTGTGCGACGAATTTAGTCTTAGTACAACAAATAAATAAAAAGCATGAAACGCTGTTATTGATTAAAGATTCGTTTCTAATTGTTGTTCCACTCGTTCTTACGAATTTTTTTATAAATACGGATAGAGAAAATTCATTCAAACCTTTTGTAGATTATTTGAAATAATTTCAATAACATTCTGTAATTTTTTTATGCAAAAATATCGACAAACAAGCCGGTGACAAAGCTGTTTCAAGAACGTCTTTGAAAATTATCTGAAATCAAAGATCATTAAAATTTATTCAAAGTATCATCAAATCCTCCCCTCAACGTTCTCTGATTATTATTTTTTTCATTTTAAAATTGTTAGTGATCATTTAAAGTGAAAACTGCTATTTTTCACGAAAAATTCCGCCGTTTTGTAAGTGGAAAACCCCCTTAACGTAAAAAAAATTGTAAAACTTGTCATTGGGGGAAAGTATTGTATATGTAAAAAGTGTATACCAAGTTTGATGAAACGAATTGGTAACCTAGTTTCTAAATGGCAGTGAACACGGACTTTTAAAAAGTGCTATTGGAAAAACTTTGTGACTGACTTCTTTGCCGATATTTTTTTGCATAAAAAAAATTACAGAATTTTATTGAAATGATACTTAATAATGTACAAAAAGTTTGAATGAATTTGCTCTATCCATATGTTAAAAAAAAATTCGCAAAAAAAGTGTTTTTTGTACGCTGAACCCCCCCCCCCCCCCCCCCCCCCTTAACGCGAGGCCTTGTTCAGGTGATACAAGTTTTACGAACAACAAAACAAAAAATAAAAATAAAAAAATGGATACTGATATGCGACATGAGACTGCATTGTATTCTGTCTGTGGCTCAAGAATGGAAATGTTCTGTGATGTGTATTTTATCATCATTCCCGGATTCAAGGCAATCTGTTTCGATTGTGTTAGAGACGGGTATACAAACGCTGTTAACGGCCAACGCGAAACTTGTTTCGACTCTAAATTACAAGGTAGTGATGCATGTCGGGTGTAGGAAAAAACCACTGCTCATTCGGATCTTCGGATGAAGTCCGAGCTTGTCGAGACATTCTTCATCCGACATCTCATTTGTCGGTAAAAATATTTTTCCCAGACAACTCACAGTTAGCACAATTTTAAGAAAGACATTCACTGTATCATTTTCTAAACTGAGAGAAAAAAAAAAAAAAAAAAAAAATGCTTTGGTAAAGATTGTTAAATTTATCTTCTTTATCGACATATGAAATATACAGCCAGAAAAGTAATCGTATATTGTGTTACTAGTGCGGAAAGTGAGTGATTTTTGATGAGTGTAAAATTTGCTGATGCGTTCAAACTTATATTTATATCCAAGTTAACATAAAGTACACATTCAAATTAATCGGAAGCAAAATTTCGCCTCTTTTTTTCTCGTCAAACGAACAAACGTATACGAAATATACGTAAGATTTCATCTCGCTTCGGGATACGGTAATTCGGAGTTGAAGCGGTTCTACACACTTTCATCAATAGCGAACGCGGCGCACACAATCCCATGAAAGTTTACTCTACACGGGGAAAAGCCGGAGGCTCTCCCAGGACAGGTTAAAGAATGAGGATACCGACTAGGCTGTAGGAACCCTGCTGGTGCCTCAACCAGACTCTCGATTCAGCGCCGGACGTTTCAGTTCGAGAAGAGCCTTCGGCCGAATCACATACTTGGCCCTTTATCAGGAGAGCCGTTTACACAGTTTAAGGCTAAATATTCGTCTCCCGGTGAATTTGTCGATGTTGGTAGATTTAATCGCTCGACATCCGCTTAGTTCGAATTGTAAAAACGGTGAATACCATTCTGTGGCAAAGGGTTGACACCTTTTCGAATTGCCAGTATACAACGAGACGACGACGCTGAGATAAGTCGAAGTCGCACGTTGACGAAAAAAAATCTCGACCTCCAGGAGGATGTACCGATGTGTGTGAATCTGTTATTCAAATACAAAGAATGTCGTCGGTATGCTATTAACCAAGTATACAAAGTGGTATCAACTTTTTGTCACAAGTTTAATTTGCACGACTTGATAAAAACACGTTCTAATCAAAGCTCACAAGTAAATAAATGATGTGTTTGCGTGATACGGAAATGTTAATCATTATTTATCGCTGTCCTTTCTGACACGTGGAGTAATTAGTTGAAGTAGCAATGTGGTATAGAACTATAAATATATTAGACTTGTTTATCGAAACTGCTGACTAAAATTCACTCTAGTTATCCAACGTAACCGGATTTCGTTTTAATTCTGACGATAATATATTGGTAGCTAGATTTAATTAAATAATGTTTTCGTCAAATGATATATATGCCCGGTGACACGTATCGTATAATGCGATCATTATTATTTTCCCTGACGGTAAATTAGTTTTTAGTTAGATTTGCATTTACCATCGGAGTGATTAAAGATTTAGGCTGTTGGGGTCAGCCATCGGCCATATGATACTGAAAATATATCAGCGATATTAGATTTTGGTTTATTAACTTTGTGAGAATACAAAAGACAAAATTTAAACTCTGATTGCGGAGTCGTTAAACTTATTTGTTGCTTCAAAGTTCAAGAAACTCTGTCTTGAAGTTGGGGTAATAAGATACATACGACGCACTTTCTAATAACGTTAAAAAATCACTAATCTGCGTTGTTAACCGAAATAGCAACGGCTCGTCTTTCAATCTAATCACCTTTGTTCTCTGTAAATCTACCGATGAAATAATATTCATCGATCGACCAAATAGAATCTTGATATTTGAGCAAATGTACCGCAGAGATTTGAACGTCAATTGACCCTGGCTTAATTGATTGAAAATGTTCTTAATAATTGATGTAATGTTGAACAAATTATACCCACAAGAATACGTGATATGGTTGTAGGTGGAGGTGGAGGTTTCATTTTACTTGTATTTCAATGTGTAAACAAATTTGATAATTTCCACTCTAGTGACGTCGAGCGGTAAAGTCCCATTCGAAATTGTTGTGGCGAAAATGTGTGTGAAGAAGATAATCTGAGGCCAGATCATCGCGCAAAGTGTTACGTATCAAAGTTTGCTCGTATTTCGAAAGTACCTACATAATTTCGCGACAATTGTGCTCCGCAAAGAATCTCACAAAATATTAACAAAGTGATAAGATGACTTCCCAGGATGAAACTCAAAGTGAAAGGATTAGAAGAATGTTCAGCTGGAGCGCCGGATTAACAAGGTTAGTGCATGACAAAATTTCTATCTTTAACTATTTAACTAATGTTAGATTATTGAATCACTAGTACCTAAAATTATGTTCCCTCAAAGTGCCGGAGAAAAATTATAAACATAAACAAAGAAAGCTTTAGACGATATATGGTTATCAGATCTTTCTCAACTCTCACGCTGCTTTTGAGACCCAGACGTCGAAACCTGAAACCCTTGGGCCCTTCAAAGCGCCAATGGGCCCAACAGTCTTTAGTCTTTTAGCGATATTAACAAGTAAAGACGGTCACTCGGTTTGATATTATTTTTAATCCCATTTCCAATAACTAAACTTCGAATCACAGTCTTCTTGGAACCAATGAAGCATTTTAAATAACGTGCCGGATGGAGATCTGAGATCATTAGAACAATGAAAACTATTCCATTAGTCTGTCGCTTATAAACTCTGTCAACCAAGAATGTTTGTCTAAGAATACGCAGAGTTAGTAACTAGCATATGAATTCGCTTTGAATACATATTGCCGATTTATGCTGATTCCGTTTAGCATTATGTTATGACTCTCGGTACAAGTTATGGAATTGAACTGAGCTCATCCTCTGGATGTCAACCACGTAGTTCCGCTATATCACATCACTTGCCATTTCCTGTTACACAGATTATTCGTCAATGTACTGTTACCTATATACACTCACAATCAGCGTTGGCGACGTTTTGTGTGAGGATTTGAAGAAGTTCACAACCTGATTTATACTTTCTGCGTGGGAAATACAAACCCTGAAAGGTCTTTCAAATTGAGAATTTCGAAGCTAGATGTGTCAGAAGAACACCCGAGTAATATTCTCGTTTCACTCTTATATTATAAAGTTTTGTCGTGAGGCCAGTGAATTTTGACGTACCTAAATCGAACTCTGGCTCGTTCGACGGCTGGAAATAATGAAATTAAAAAAATTTTCCGCAGGTTTTCAGATTTTCGTGATACGCATGCGCCCTGAGATTTCCGAAGTCGCCGTCCCTGGTTGTACTAGTTTAACGCTGTAATTTATGAACCGATAATTATAATTTAATGTGCTAATCACATGTCTTTGACGACTTGACAAATCGATCACAAACCGACAGTTTCTCACCGAGTAAAGTTATTTCTATAATACGACTTTTCACTCTTTGTGTGAAGAAATAAGGAATATATTGATACTGATCGGTATGACGACGCGTTTTCGTGAAAATGGTTTATCGTGAAATGAAAAATTTGAAAAGTGTATAATTTATCAAATATTTGGGAAAAGCTAAAAACTCTTTTCTCTTTCCATCACTCGTCACTCACTTTTTCTTCCTGTACTTCTCTGTCATGGCTCTTTCACTAGAGTTTAATGCGACCGCAACTAACTTGCACAGTTTTGTCGACTGTCGGTTGCCGGCTGTTCTTGGCTACTTTCTCGCGCGATATCACCCGAGTTCACCTGCATCCGTCATACCTGAGACAAGATTTAATATTTTTTAATTCGCACGTATTCGAATGTGATAATTTTCCAACGGATTTGAATTGGAACGCGTAAAATTGGAGAATTTTTTATCGTGTTCAGAAAAATAAGTCGCATCGCTTCGCGTGTTTAATCGTTTGACCTAATTCCTTGACGTAATAAGTCCTGAATGAACTGTTTAAATTTTGTTAAAGATTCAAGAAGTGTGTTTAAATTGATAAAAGATACGGAAGTGTGTTCATCAAATATGTGAATACAGAATTCTTGCAAGCATTTCTCTTCGTGGTTGTGAACAAATTCGTTTCTACGGAGTAAAGACCCGGTTGCAAAATATGGATATGGAGAAGTAACGTGTTATCTTGGCTTCTTGGAACAGTCGAAAGTTTGATGAAAGTATATTGGATTCTCGCCTTACTCTTCCCGTGTGAATGTAATACTTATCCGCATTTATCTATTTACTAATGTATTCGTAAACTAGGTAAAACATTACTTTGCGTTAAATTAAAATAAAAATAACGAAAAAATTAACGAGTGTATAAACAACTTCATCACTTATATAATTAATGGCAGTACGAGCTGGATGGTTTTAACAAAACCTGCAGAAGTACGCTGCGGATTTAATTATAGATCTTTCTGTTTGCTTGATCTTTATAATGACATCGATTAGCATCGCGCGTTACTGTAAATTGTAAAAATCGCATATTTCTCGACCAGTTTCTGATGCGTTTATTACTATAATCAAATAAGAATGCATCGTTGATCGTCAGAGTGCAGAAATATATATTCGTAGTGACTTCCCTGTTTATTATTCTTCAATTATACCTACTGCGAACTTATTAAGTTATACTTGATTTTAAAATTTTCCCAAACTCCGTAACTCGTTTATAAATAAATCGCATAATAATTCCGTGGCACGTTTATATTAGCGGTAATATTCATTTCGCCTATGCCGGCATACCAAACGATTGTAAAACACGACAGTATACCGAATGAGATTGTAAAATAAGTTCTTAGCTGAACCGACAGGTGGCATCATCGTGATTTCTTTTTCATATTACAAGGCGAACATGACAGAGTCACTCGCGGCATTGGAGAGTCCTTAATTGAAATATGATTTAAGGCAACGCGACGATCGCGTCAGCTTTCACGCGACTATTAGCATGTATCTTTGACGATGACATTATACAGAGCGCGATTGCATCGAAAGTCTAAGAACGCGATTCACGGTCTTACGTACTGCTTATAAACTCGTGAGCTATATTTTTCTGTACAAAATTCCCTGATGTACTGCGTATGAAATTCCTGTCCGAGGACATTCTCAAAAACACAAGAAAAAGACGAAAAAACACCTGCAACACGTTACGTGTGTATAAGGAAACCACGCACGCACTTATCTCAAGTTACGAGACATAAATCCGATCTTACTATATTATTTATACTAATTGCTTCGGCGATTTCTTCCCGTCCTGGCAACATATTTCATTTTTCAATCAAACGGCAAATACAGGAATAGTTATAATTCCTAGGCGTGCATGGGATTCAAAAAATCAAGCAAATTCGTCTTTCATCTAGAGGCCAAAACGCTCTCGAAACGCTGTTTTATGCTGTCCGAACGAAATCATCTAGTAATTATGTTATCAAAATTTTTTTTCTAAATTCTCGAAACAAAACGAGACGACAGAATGAGCCAAAATTAACTGGAATGAACGACTGGACGGTGGAAGATCCGCTACAAAAAATTCGTCACACCTAGTACAGTCCAAACTGGGCAACTGGAAATTAAAGTTGTACGTAATCGAGGCATAGTTCGTAACCTTCAGAAGCCTCCGAAGAAATAGGTCATTCTGAAGCATTGACCTGATCCTCAAGACTTTCACTATACGGTTTGGCCCACGCCGTGCGCGCCTTTTGATTCGTACCAAATCTACCTACGTCGTCGTCGTCGTCGTCGTCTACGACGATTTTTCTCCTAGAGAAGAGATAGGTGGACATGTATGCATAGTGGCTCCAATAGTGTCAGATAAAAGACATCCGCGTTCCTCATTGTCGCGTCGTGGCCGAGAATATCCGACTAACTGAGACACTGTTAAACCGACCCAACGATGGTCCAACGGTGTTGCAAAAATGGACAAATACTTCACTTAGATTTGAGCTGTTAGGGTCTCGCAAACTCTTTATTCATCTTTTTATTTTCCAACAATTGCTAATTTCTCACGATCATCTCCACCATTCACATGCTGCGATGTGGGCTTCAGTGGCCTTGGTCTATGAAAACAGACCTCAACGTTATTCGCGGTGTTGCAAAAATGGACTAGTACTTCACTTAGATTGAGCTGGCAGAATCTCGCAAAAATTCTTTACTCTCGTTTTTTATTTCCCAACAATTCCAAATTTCTCACAATCATCTCCACCGCATTCACATGATGCGATGAGGGCTTCAGTGGTCTTGGTCTTTGAAAACAGACCGAAACGTCTGAATAACTTGACCAAAAAAAAAAAAATTGTCATTTGAATAAACGTCTGATAGAATTGACAAATAAAGAATTTATAGCGCTTTATTCTGTAGAAATGCATTTATACATAATTAGGACGTGACGTGTTGTTTATAGTCTGAAAGTAGGTACGATTCTCAAAAAAAGGCGGGATTTTATTGTCTGAAAATTAGATGCGGCGTGGATATAACGAAATGGCGCGTGTGTATTTACCATCGACGAAAGATTTTTTTCCTAAGAGAGTACAGACGCGTATTTACGTAACTCCGGACTGACCACTTTCTCACCGGATCTCCGTGTTCTCCTCCGTTTAAACACACGTCGCATGCGGTTCACTGACGCCATTTTGTTCACCGGGATTCCCCTCTTTTCTTACCCTGCAGCTGATTGAGATCATATATTATGTGCCCATATCCTTGGGTGGGTATTAGCCAGTGTAACACACTTACATAAAGAGACTGGTGTTTCTTCTTTTTCGTTCGTTCACATGAGGATATACTTACACTATAAACGGACAACTTTATACCGATTGGCATGATATTATACCTACGCACGCGGCATCATACTTTCGCTCGCATGATGCAGAATTGCGTCTGGTTAAATATCCGGCGGATGATAATGTCTGAAATCAGTTTAGTAAAGACATCGTCTATCATCCATTCAGAGATCAAATTAGATAACGCGTGTGAGAATCGGACGCCTAAATATATCACAAATTCCTACCTACGTCGGGTTTTGAAACCTATTCACATAAGCAAGACCGTCTGTACATAGGCTGTACAATCGTAATGAGCTTCCATTTCACAAGAACTCAATTTATTATTATATGGAAACTGTACGTGCGTGCGTTACAGGATCGATTCTGCAATTCTTCAACTACGCATTTTCTCACCAAACTATAATCATCATTTCAAAGAGTTATTTACGTCTTTTCGAAGGATTTTCGACTCGCTACATTTACACGTGGATAGAATTTCTAACAATATTTTCAACAGCTAAATTTTAGTTGTATCAGTATTCAGTCTGATGTTATACATATTATATGTATTCGGATCCTTTTTTCATTTGTTTTCGACAAAGAATGTCATTTTTTCTCTCACTGAATACAAAATATTCAAGAAATCCATTCCTTTTGATGGTCGTCATTGTGAGAGAAGGAGATTAATGGTTAAAGTTTCAGTAAAAATTATTCGTACAAACGGCAAGAAGTCTCTTAATTTTATTTCATATTCCAGCTTCCACATGGCGGATCTTTTTTTAAATTTCTGAACCACGATTCTGTGTTGGAAGTAATCAGAGAAAATTGCAAGGAATAAAGCTTTCTATAAACTGCGGATAGTTAGTTTAATATCCTTTGAAATCCGACAATTTACTAATTCCATTTACATGTTTATTCACCTTTCAGAAAGTTTGTGATCACGCAAAGATTAAATTCCACCTGCAGAAGGTCAAGAAGTAGGTACTAAATTTAAAAAAAAAACGGGCAGTGAGTTGACAGCAATATGCGAATTCATCAGTAAAGTCATCTCAAATTTGAGACACTTTGCATACACGCACTATTTTAACGACGAACAAATGTTAATGCACAATCTAATTCTAGCCTAAACCATTAAAGGGTTATGTGAGTATACAATAAAAATTTTCCAACATCGATGTTTTTTTATTTTATTTTCGCAATGAACATATATTGAAGTACATACACAGAAAATATCTTGTCAATTCGGTAAATATTAACAACTCAATGTGTGTTGAAAAAAATTTTTTTTTACTACATGTAAAGTGCTTTTGAAACTTTAAACGCGTTTTTCTAAAAACTGTGTTTTTAAAGACGGTGAGCAAGATTTCTTGTGTGATGTTTTTTAGTAAGCAATTGAATGTTTTTTCGCACTGATAAATATTTTCCATTTTATAAACAATTTAAGGCTCCAATTTTTGTCAATTTTTCTTCTCTGAGAAGCTGCCATTTTGTTGAAAATTATTATTTTATTTATTTCTCGATCAATTACAGGATAATACATTATGTTAACGAAATATTCTTGGTTCTTTCATTTTATATTATTCAGTCCAGAGATATCGTGCCGACTACAAGACGACTTTTTTCAGAGGTGCTCCCGGAGATCAGCCTAAAAGCAGTTTTCAAAATAATTATTTTTACAAATAAAAAACGCTGAAATACAGTTAAAAGTTACCATAACATGTGTACGAATTTTTACTTTAATAAATTAAAGAGTCGTCTGAAAAAAATTCTTAAAAATTCGCGATATCTAAATCAAAATATGTTTAGGGTTTAATTGAAGTTGAAGAAAAAATATTTAATTAAACATATAATGACACTAATTATCGGCGCTATCTGGTAAATCCGAAGAAACTCTTATTTGTGTATGATCATAAAGATCGATTATTGCATCGATCAAACCTTACAAAGACTAATCAGCGTTCTTCTCTTCCGTTTGATCAATATTCTCGTATACAATCATTAGAAGTTTATATATAGCACAACCCTACGTGGGTGTGCGGAAACTTGGACGCTCATTCATACGTAATTATGCGATTTGAATGCCGGGGTCTTCGCTGCAAAAATACGTTACACGTGCACTATAGAGTGACCGAGGTGTTCGAATTCCTTGCTGCCAATTCGTCGGCGATAAAAGTACGATTCACACAAGCAACCAAAACTCGCAACCGGTTGCGACAAAACATATATGCGATAGCTCTGCAATAACGACAGCAGGATCCAATGGCATCGGCAAATTATAATCATCAGCATTTACATATATATATATATATATATATCTATAGATATATATATATATGTAAAACTTGTCGTGTGTTTAAGATACGCGCACTAATTCCACCATTAGTAATTCGGGCACAACATTTTGAATAAACATCGTTCTACTTTTGTCACGGGTCTGATTGTGAGACAGTGACCATGAAATTTTTTCATTCCGAAGGTGAACCAATTGAGAATGTGAAATTGGAATTTTGAATTCTTTAATAAAATTTTTGTAACTTTGATATGTGCACGGAAAGAAAAATTGAATATATGGGCAACACTTTTTTGAAGTTAAATCCACAGCAATTGTGACCAGATTTACAAATCCACTAATATTAAGATTTACAAAACCAATAGTCAGAGTTACAATATGCTTAGATAGATCTACCACAATTCGTGTAGATTTGACTCGAAAAAAGTACTGTCTATACATATATTTACCACAGAAGACGCAAAATCTATATTACATTTGTTTCGGTGTGAGGAAAACATTTTTGCGTCAGCCACTGTATGAGTTTTAATCAGTGATTATTGATTGCGAATTGTACAGGGAAACAATGAACGATTAATCGTTCGGTCGTTTCGTTTTCCGCTTCTATGAGTCGTTTTACGTCATAGCAGGTTTGTCAATATGCCGTTTGTTCCATTGGTCTGTAACTACGTCAAGCAATGGCGGTGGTAATTCTTCTAAATGACACGTAGAGAAGCATTTGATATACGCAAAGGCGTCTGAGGATAGGCAGTAGATTAATAATTAAGGCCTTCATATTTTCGAAGCTATGCCCATCGCTGTAAACTTGTTGTTATTCTTGTTTTCCACAAATGTCTTAACGAAACAACATTACTGTTATCGAGTTTATTTCCTCCAGCTAAATTTCCACCGTGTTATAGGCATGATATTGTGATAACATTCATTGATTCCATCGAAAGATATAGTCGAGTATTTCGTTTCACTGTTTCTGTCGCAGTTCTGCATCCAAAACATCCTCATTACAAACTCATTGTCGTTTATTTTGTACAATGTGAAATTTATCGCTACTCTGCAATGATCCGTGAGCCTTAATTTTTCTCACCTTCATATGTCTGGCCTCTTACGATAATCAAATATGGTTGTACATTCCAGTTCCTGTGATGTTAATTTTCAGTTATCGAACTTTTTTTTATGCGGAATCAACGAGCGGTGTTTCGTATCTACTGGCCATCGGCCATAAAACAGTATTTTCAAATTCTAAGCAGCATACATTCGAATATTATACACCTTGAATAGAGATTACTTATGTGATTCCTGAAATATTTTGATCGAACACAGTGATTATATTTTCGCGATATCATGAATATGGTTATAGATAATATTATAATTTCAAGATAGCCGCGCGATTCATTTAATTGCTTTTACCACTGTAAAAAAGCTATGGCGGAACATTTTATAATTCAAGCTTCGTTCTTAATCAAGGATTTTTTCTTCTTAACTATGAACGATTCTGTGTTGCAAAAAATTTAATCAACAGAATTCTTTCCGTAAACACTAAATACTTTTACTTGTAAATACTACCTTGTGATATGTATTTAATAAAGATAAACAGCCGTATAGATATGTTATTCAAATCCGTACACGACACTCACGATTCAACAGATCGTTGTAATTATCCGGGAAACTAATAGTTGTATAAAATTTTCTCCATCAACGTAATTACTATCGAACCCAACAGCGTAGAGTCGATCTAGGAAAAACTTCACTTCCTTCCGCGATCGACCTGCAACTTCCGGAGGTAAAAATATTCATACTACTGATATACCGAGAAATCGTATCATTTTTTATAACGATCGGAAGTTGGTAGCTACCGTTATGAAGATAAATAATATATCGAATACGTGAAGAGACTTATGTTTATAATATATGTACAGTAATGTCTTCCACTTCCGGCTACCTTGTTTTCTATCTAATTGTAAAACAAAATGCGAATTCAATTCTATACAATTTATGTGACAATGACTCCAAATCTCTCACGTCACTCGCATTTTGTTTCCGACCAAAAACAAGTTGGCCGAAAGCTCAATGCATTAATGAACTTTACTAACAAGTACGTTAGAAAATCGCATTAAACTTTCGATACCAAACTGTACACTGCGGGTCAGACGTCAGTTGTGTTATTGTGCACATTTTTGATTAAACAAAACGTATGAATTGGTGGTTGAAAACCTGTCTGCAAAAAGTGTAAATTAAACTTTACACCTCCTTTTCGTATCAGCGCTTTCAAGAATGTCGAGGCCATGAAGAAGCCCCAACAAAAAAGGCCGGAATCATATTGGTCAATAAATCGTGTCGCACCGAGTTTCTCGACAGACCTTCCATTCGGAATTGTATAACAGCAATGACACACGTGGGACGTAACACGACCTTCGGGTAGATCTGGATGCATGTGCGGGTGTGACAATCGATCGAAAGAATATTGAAGTACTTCACCAGGGGAAAGTGGATACCCTAGTAACCCAGTATCGCCATTCTGCCAACGCCTTTGTCCATGCTATACATACTCGAGCATCGGCGAGCCTCTCTCTAATTGCGATCATCACGACCATCTAAGTTACGTAACGAATAAACCAACCATCGACCTTAGAAAAAGAAGGCTGACAGAACAAGCGATCGACTTAATCCTTACCGCTTTCCTTGGCAAAATGTCCATTTTCGATGTCGTTGGAAGGAGGATCGTCAAGAGATGTTTTCGTTCTCGTATAAGCCTTGTGGATGTTGAATCTATATATAATGGAACTGTTGTTGACTCCATCGGTCTATAAACTGAATCGAATCTCATGAACTTCGAAAAGAACTTGGATCCTGTCGATGGAAGATCGACCTCGTTTCCTTACGAGGTGCAGGACACTTCGGAACTTCTTCGGATGCAATTATCGTAGCGTCTTACAGTCTGCGATGGTATAACAGCGTCCGAGTTGCGTCAGTGCTGAGTGACTGTTGCCTGCACAACTAAATTGTGTAACAGAAGGGAAAGCGTCAGTTTGTCCATCTTGACCACCGACTCTGGTCTTCATATCTTCACATGCTTCTTGTTGTACCGTCGTCGTTGACTCCACGATGCACGATTCAAAGCTTAACAACTCGGGGACGTGACGAGATCCAACTCATTGGAAGATGGAACAATATAACAGTACAACAATCATTCGATCCCCTGATTCGGACTCTCTGGAAAATCAATCTATTCGGTTCCGTATTGCTTAGCTGGATACTGACAAAAATGAAATTCATGAGAATGATTGAGGATTTTCCAGAGTGTGAAAATGCAAATAACGTGCGGTACTCGCTGATTTTGTTTATCCGAATATTGTTATGAATCTACGCCTAAATACGAGTTCTTTTTTATTTTGACTATTTATCGCACAAGGTTCAATTCGTTATCGACGAGAATTTTATCTCCTTGTATAGTTTTTATTAATCGTTGGACGTTGATCATCTATTTTGTATCTACATTCTTCGCACGAAATCTCAAGATGTTGAACGAAAAGTGAGGAAGCTTCCTATACATGCAGGAAATCTGAAAATTAACCTTTGTTTAACGACACGTTGAAGTCTCACCTGTTAGTTTATAATTGTGCATTTGCACACCATAATTCACGATCAGTTATATACCGTACATCGTTTATTGTCAACGATCTACTGTACAGACGTATAGCATATAACTACTGACTTGAGTCATGCCAACAACACTTGTTAATTCAATACGGAAGTTCAACAGCTGAATTCAAGGACATTGAACATGCATTTTAAAGAACAATACGCACAGGCTCGAATTATTCTCTTGTATAAAATTCGATTCAACTACCAAATATCGGTAAATTACTCGAAACATAAGTTCATTAACTGCAGGCTCTGTAGTGCGTGTAAGATTTCTGTGAAACACCACTTTTAATATTCAGTAGTTGGTATCTGAAAAATAATTCTTATCTGCACTTGGAGTCTATCAAAATTCAACCAATTTAACTGCGAAAGCAAACGCCAATAAATTCGGTTAAAGTATCTTGAACCAACCTGATAGGATTCGCAGTGGATCCCCTATTTCTGTAAAAGTACCCAATTTTTTTATTCTCGTTGAAGCACCCTAAAACTAAAAGTTTCGTCGAAATGTACTTCAAGACAGTCAATTTCCCCGTAAAACCGCTCTATTTTTCCCAGTGGACTGAAAAATTCAATTTAATGCTTGGAAACAATTTTTATACGTCTATCTTAAGATGGGATGAAAAACAAATGCATTGAATGCTAAATCTCTCTTATATTTCACAAAGCCATAATTATTACAGTCGTTTTCTGTGGAATACATGCGCTCATCCCAAATTATTTTGTTCCTATATTTAGATGGAAATATGAAGATTGTTACAAAACATCAAATTCATTTTTCGGTACACTCTAGCTTATGATGATAGTAAATAATTGAAAAACATGAAAAATCTCAACATTTTTTACATTAAACAATTCAATCGCTCTTCGGCACGTGTTTGTATTATCCGAAAATTTTTATGTATTCAAAGGGGATTTTTTTTTCTCTATAATATCAACATGTTTCTGGAATGCAATCAAAAAAATTCCAAATCAACCAAAATAACGGAGACTCTAATGTGTATCTAATTTTGTTCTATTTAATCAGTACTATGAAAACATATTGGATCCTAAAATTAGCTGGCATGAATCTTTTGAAGCCTGCAACCATTAGGAAAAAAAGCAACTGTAAACGCTTTGTTTAATCTTTTTTTGTTTTTTAATTTATAATACTTGTTTGCTACCAAAAAAGTGTTGTTACGCTGGATGAATAAGAGGTGTGGAAATTACCGATTCTTAATCTTTGAATCGTGAACAAACAACCGCTCTCCATCAGACCTACCAGTCACTCTTAATTACGGCGGATGTTTTCAAAGTCCAGCGTGAATCAATCGTGTATAAATGAAAGATGGACGCACGTATGCGCGGAAAAAAATTACTCACTACAATCTGGATATTTCAGGATATTATGGATTTTATTCAGGATTTTTGTGTCTAGTGAGGAAGAGCGACAGGAAAGTGCGTGTTCAAAGTCCAGAAGAACAAACGACGCTTGAAAATAGACGAATAGATCGCCTATTTATAAAATGCAAGACACACGCATATATCGGACTAACAAATGGAGAATAATTTTGTTTTTGTTTTTCATTCCCAAGGAAGGTAATTTAACATTATTACTTTAATACTGCACGGAAGATACTCAGAGTCCGTTCTGAGAATGATTACCCTGCTATTATATCCGTTGGGAAGACATCAAGTATACAAATGTCAAGCATATGACTAGGATTTTAAATTTCATCATTCGGTATTTGTTTATGTATAATATATACGCATGCTTTTGGTTCTCTGGTCTGCCATAGAGCGAGCCCAACAAGCTAGAGAAGAGCACACAAAATTGGTTCTTATCATTGTTGTTCTATCTTGATAATCTATTTGATACTTGACGGAGGGCAAAAACGAGGTTTATAAAACATTTCTGGAATACTTAAGAGGCTCTGTATAAGAAAAAGTTACTTTACAAGTAAAACAAGCTGTAATAAAGTCGTGCATGTATAATACGATGTGTTCTTAGGAATATATACTTCAGACATGCGTAGGTGAAATATATAAACAATATTTCAGGAAATTTAGTCGCAGCATAATCACAGCTATTATATTTCATGCCGAATAACATGTGTATTTTTTTTTTACTTCCTGATCCATTACTTATTCAACGATTTTTGTCGCATGATAATATTAAACAGGATAAGCGAAAACGCGACTGTCGTGATTTGCATTTTTTAGGAACGATGACGCGTGTCTGATTACTCTTCTTTTTCCTGCTAACGTGACCGTGTGTCTCAGGTCTCACACAATAACCCTGTGACTGTGACTTGAAAAAATCGGAATAGATTTTTAATCACCTTGTCACATCATTCCACTCGTCCATTTTGTTATGTAACATATTTTTCTCGCATAGATTTTACCACCATACCGAAATAACTCAACTTAAACCTACTTTACCTACGTCTGCTACGTCACCGATTTTTCCGGCGATCGTGAATTAAGTGAAGTGAAAATCTGTGAACTTAAACCTGATAGGTTGCTTGGCGTGAATTTCACTCCAAAACATTTTTCAAACTCCTCCTAGAGTTTCTTAGGAAATGGGCCTCGTGGTGCCATTTTTCATGCGAAAGATGGACCTCTTTTTCAACATTTTTGGGGTTTTGTTTAATTTTACCGATATTTTACAATATTTAAACAATCAATTTTGGTTAGGAAAACTGAGAGAGCTTTTTCTGCGGTCATTAAACGAAACCTAAATTTTGTTAAAATTCTTAGAACTCTTTTTTGATACAATATATCGCGTTTGGGGTCAATCTGACCCAATGTGACAGTTGTGCTATTCTACTGAAGTGTCAGCTACTAAAATTAAATTACATTGCGGTGATCATAGGTTAGGTTTTTCATTTTTGGACGTGGAAATCACGCATGACAAACGTGATTTGCTCCGAAACTAAATAGCAGAAGAAAAAACCCGAACACAAAATGAATCAAGGAACTCAAAGAGCGGTCAAATTCAGATCTTCCACAAGCGTGTGACATTTTATGCATCGTCACGGGTATAGATCAGACTTCTACGAAATCATTAATTAATTTCCAAGACTCATTCACTCTCAGCGTTGGCCAATGGCTGATGTGACGTCAAAAAGCCTCGCGCATTTCCGAGATAACGAGTCTGGTGTGAAATCAGACGAGATGTTTAGAAGTACGGAAGTTTTGCTTTTTTCTTGTGAAACGTAGAGTGCTTTGCCCATTTTTGACGCTGCAATGAGCCTTCATACTCGTGTATTATAAACACCATA
Organism: Diprion similis; assembly: GCF_021155765.1. Lineage (NCBI taxonomy): Eukaryota > Metazoa > Arthropoda > Insecta > Hymenoptera > Diprionidae > Diprion > Diprion similis. The sequence goes on from NC_060106.1 coordinate 5,006,329, forward strand.
TGATGTGTGGGATGGCAGTGAAAAAACATTTTGTAAGATGCAATTAAATATTTCTGCCGCTGGTTAATTGCCTGAAATTCTCCGCCTCTGACTGTACATCGAGATGCACATTTGAGTATCGTAATGTCCGTAATCAGCATACGTATCCTTTACAGAAGTTTGCTACGTGCGAATTCCTCTGCTAAATGTCTTTGTCTCCTGGATGCATGAATCATCATAATCGATGATTGTATAGAAAAATTTCTGAAACTGAAAGTTTTTTTATATATACTCGTGAACAAGCTTAATTTATGTGAAACTCGTCGGTGCATTAACCCTTCAACGACTAAACAGACAAAGATTATCAAATTCTATTGAACATATTTCAGATTCTACACCACGCACTCGATTTTACCGAATAGATTTTTCCTGTTCAATTGCTGAAGCTAACTCTTAACAAAAAAAGCTTTTCTTTTGTAAACAGATAGCTGTAAAGGAGTATTCATCTCTGAATTGGAGAAGAGCTAAACCACAAATTAACTATCATGTAATTATGGTTTAAACTTATGTTCCGAAGACTCAAATGTTTTTTCCACACGGTCGAGTCATTACTCTTCGCATCTTAAAATACTTTTCCGCATATTTTTTTCTCAACAGCTAAGCAGAAATATATCCTTACATTTTAGTAAGTAATTTAACTAGTAAGTATGTAACTTTCCAAATTCGCATCAAATATCATTTTTCGTATCTAAGAAAACCGTAAAATCCTACAACCATTGAAAGTTGAAGTTTAGACTTAGGTAGGTACACGTGGGGCGTAAAGTATCACTTTGCGGCCGTAAAACATGACTGAAAAGGCCTACTTTACGCACACTCGATCGAAAGAGTTATTATATTTATGCATATGCGCAGGTGAAACACCCGGTCAAGTTGTCTTATTAGGATTACGAGTACAGTAATTAGTATGAGATTTTGACGTCATAAAGTCGAGTGCTTACGCACGCTTCGCGGCATAAAACGCTGCAGGGTCGAAAGTATGATACGTGTAGATAGGTACTTATGTATGGGTACAAGGTATAAGTGTTATGCACATTGTGCGATGAAGTCGCATTAACGGTTGAGCATCTGAACCGAGAACCTGTTGATCGCAGTGTTTTGTCTTTGCAATTTTTTTGCTCCGATCCATTACATTGCAAAATAATATAAACCTGTTTTCCCCTTTCTACGTCTCCATGCATATGCGATCGTCGAGAACGTTTTTTCTTTCCTTGCCTTTTTTCTTCAATAGAATAGAATTGCAAAGTCGTTCGTCGAGTCTGCCACGTATAATAAATAATATTAAACCATCGTTGCGGCTACATTTCTTACGCACAAATTACGTGCAATTTATTCATACCAAACATTCGTCGAAGGAATTTGTATTTTCTATATCACGCTTTATTCGAGGATTGTATTTGTTAAAAGCGTGCAGCCTGCTAGTCACGATAATCAAACACGCGAGTATTAGTAACTGCATAACCCGCGTAAACAAATCTCTATACATACGAATAAAACGGTGATTTCAACGACTGGGTAAAAGAGTCAGACGAGCATTGATTCACCGGTTACACGTTATACGATCCAAAAAAAAAAACCATTTTCCATTCGGTATAGATCATTTAGCCTCTGTGTAATTTAAGTATGACGATGCAACTCTACGATTTATTTGACGCTTTATTAAACATGGATTTAGTGTGAAATATTAGTATAATTCGATATTATATTGTTTCTTTAATATCTACTGAAGTTTTCAATGCATTGTATAGTAAAATAATTGAGTATAATGTACCGATAATTATAATTAATTAAAGGAACTGAGCATATCGACTGAGCAGGACTTGTGCAAATTGCTAAAATCCATTTTTCGTCTTGAAAAATGTTGCTTTTTAAATTTAAACAGCACAAGTACCGTTGCAGTCTCTCCGCGAATCTGCAGACCTAAACGTATATTCTGCACGTTCACCTCTGTTTCGTACCGAAGCGGAATATAAAGTAGGTATAAAATCAAGGCTGGATGAATTTCTTCAATCAGGTTCTTTTGGTAAAATATACTTCGTAAAGTAAAGTTCACAATTTACTTTTAGAACGAGTGAAAAACGACTGTGTGCAGACTAAAATCTGCTGCAATTCGGGTAAGAAAAAAACAAAAAACAAACACATACAGTAGACATGTTTTCACCAAAAACTTTAACGATTCCCTCTTTACCCGCGATTTTGCGTAAGAAATACTCTTTCTTTTCTCTCTGCAAAGTCACTTCCAAGATGATAACGAAAGAAGTTTATCAAGCTAAAGAGAATTTTTCATTTAAAAATCTATTCACCGGATGCAAAACATCCAAGAACGTAAAAATGAAAATTTATTTTCTCGCTAAACTGAAACGACTATAATACTTTTCCAATATCGCATCGTCGCACAGACAATAGGTGCAAGCATCGATGATATTTACAAATAATTATGAAACTGAATTCGAACCACCTACACACCTGCACAGTAACATCGACGTACAGTCACTCGTGAATAAGGCACTCGAATATGTAAGCACAATCGATATATAACAAGTCGGGTAACAGGTAGAAGAAACCCGCGTAATCCGTAAGGGTGGGAGACTTTGCAGGGGGCAAAAGTCGCGAGATGGAAAGAGTGGGGGGGGGGGGGGAGGAGAGGAGAATTAGAGAGAGGGAAGAGTGATAGAACCGTATGTTGGGGAGGGGAGGGGGAGGGGGGGGGGGAGATTTGCACTGAGCGACGACTGCGGACTTTGCGAGCCAGTCTGCTCCAGGACTCGAACACGAAAGTTGTGGAAGGGTCGATTGCGCGGTGAATACGAACGGTGGTCAAATCGTCGGTCAATCGAATCCGAGACCTACCAGTCAATCCATCGATCCATCCATCAATTCGTCGGTCAGTCAATAATTGATTAAATCGAAATTTTGTGATCGATATCAGTATACATGAACGATCTGTGATACTGATCGATTTGTTTGTTTTTTTTTTTTTTTTTTTTTGTTTTTGTTTTTTTTATACGCATATATCGATCGAAGGTGGAACGTTGACCGGTTCTTTGTTCGCGGAATGTGTGCGGTTGTGTGAAATTTGCCACATGCGCGGTGCATGTACACTATTATTATATATATATACACACATATATCTATATATATATATGTACATAGATATATAAATATATATATATATATATATATAAAAAATATAAATTGACACACATGTGCGTGGATGCATGCATGCAGTGTACGTAAAATATACATGGTGCGTTTTATATCCTGGATTATTATCGTTGTTATTATTATAATACGTACAAGTTTATGTAATATGGCGAAATTTGCAGTTTGTTAATTTTTTTTTTTTACTCATTCTTGTGCCGTTTTTTTTTTTTTTTATTTCTTTCATCGCACAACGATTACGTCGTTGCGTAATTTCACTTTGACGTCTTTGTGATTTGTTGTTCCTTTTTTTTTTTTTTTTTTTCATCTTCTTCGTCTCTTGCTTTAATACACTTTTTGATACTAGCTTCTGGTTTTTTTTTTTTTTTTCTACCGCGTTGTACGTGATTTGTGTTAGAATTAATTGTCTATTCGTACCTCTTTATTGCATATGTATAATATAGGCGCGTGTTAGATACGTACGTTTTGCATACAAATGATTTTGAACGATTAAAGCGATATAAACGTTGTCGAATTTCTGCGGCGTAAAATAAACAATATGTATACAATTTTTTTTTATTAAATTCTTAGCACACTCCGGTATAATTTTTATTTTTTCTTCCTCTTCTTCTTCTTCTTCTTCTTTACTTAAATTTTTCGTAAACCTGTTATGAACGTATAATATATTCTTGTGCCGTAGACGGTTTCTTACGTAAATGATTATTTATTACACGGGACGATGTGTGCATGAAACGGATTAATGTTTTGCAAACATTCACAAATGTTCACAATAATATATAAACATCGTTTAAAAGTATAAACTTAATTGGAATAAATACAACAAAAACAACAACAATAATAATAATAACAACAACAACAACAGAAACAATCATAAAAATAACATATAACAATATCGAAATTGATAAACATAAACCTTATCATCAATTACGTTTTAATGTATAATATCGCGTTGCAATTTCAACATGTAATATTAAAACTTTGAGTAAAAATTATGCTGACGATTGAGATATTAAACTATAAATTATAAGATTTAAGGACATTATACAGCTTTTATACGTACATAGGAAGGGCGCATAATCAAGAATTTGTGAAATTTGCCGATAGTTGCTCGTATATTTAATAAGGTTTGAATTATTTTAAAATGAAATGTGACTTGTTAATTACAGTAAAATAATCGTTGATGTAACTTGTAGACGATTCCATATACCTGCGTTATATTCATGATAAGAAAAAAAACCGCAAGACTTTGGCTCGCAATATCGTCAGCAACCAGTTCTTTAATCAATTAAATATTAATCGTCTCGTCGGCATGGAAGGGATCTTTAATCTTAAAATAGAGAACTGCAGGAAAAGAAGGGGAGAAAAAAAATTCTCTTTGCGCGAATTTTATCCCATATATTGAAAGAAAGAAAGATTTTATCGCGTCTAATTTAATCAACGCCTTTGATTATAATCGTGGTACTTGGTTTCTAATCGCTGAACATGCGAGTTTTTACCCAAGAATATACGAGCTTAGTTCGTTGGGTGAAATTAAAGAGATTTGATCTAAGGTTTCACTATACGTCTCTCGAAGTGTCTTGAATAATTTCTTGAAGAAATCTGTTCCCGAGATGAAATTCCTGCGACGCGTATGTGTGTTTATACATATACTTATGCGTATTAGTGAATAGAGATATACTTTCTATGCATAAAAGACAGACACAAAAGAACTTGAAAAGCGATACTTTTGTCCTGCCAGTACGAATCGTTGTACGTGTACGTTTATTTGATCGTTTAAAAATAAATTATAGCTACCATTTTGTTTGGGAAATATTCAAGTATAAGTTTTCCGCTTTTTTCAACGAAAAATAACGCCAGATTGTATTTAATATCGTGCCAAGACTAATTTTTATTACGAAGGCGTACGGTTACGTTTTATTTTTTTTTTTTCTTTAAATTTTCCTTGATCATTTGACATTTAGGAATCTCACGGATTTATTTTACGAATACACACGAGACTCTGCGTCTGCTGTATACACATTTATTATTATATTTATAATTATTATGAACGTTTTAGGTATGCTAATGTAATAAATGGAAGTTTTTAACCAGCTGCCATGTGTGAAATAACAATTTATTACGACGATATGTGGAATTTTGATAATTCGGTTTTAGTAAGAACGAGGAAAATACTATTAACTATACACAATTACTGACAATATTTATTTATTTATTTATTTATTTCTCGTTTTCCTCCCAGGCAAAACTCGTCATTGCTTTTGAAATTCATGGCTGTCAATGAAATTAATTGATTCATTTTTTTCCACACTCGTATTAAGCAATTATAAATTCACCAAGGCTGACACGTATATAGTTACTCGCGATAGTAGGTGTAGTGAGAAAAATCCGCAGAATGGAAAAAAAACACGAAATTCATTTCGCAACGATAATCGGTAATATTCCATCGACGTGGATCATGGCACTGAAGGTAATAACGTCGACCTTATTAGGTACACTAGGGTTCCGTACCTCAAAACAAAAAAACAGGGAAGAGGTAGTGGGGGCAAAATGGGATACCCTTAAAAAGTTATAAAGAAATTTTTTTTTTCAAAATATTTTTTAAACAGTCAAAAATGAGTCCTCAAAAACTAAATATTTCCTTAAGTATCCCGTTTTGTCCCCCCCCCTCCCCCAATTAAGTTTGAGTGCAGGAAAAAAATTTTGTGTGATTTCAATTTAACGAATTGTTTTTCAAGGAACTCTGTATAGAATAACATTCGAATGGGTGTTTATTATATTATTTCAATTTCCAAAGAAAATCGCTTTACTAATTAGAGTGTTACATCAATTTTATTCATTATATTCCGATGCGTCTTGTCTTCGTTGAAAATGAACCTAGGTTATTAGACGACTCTAAATACGATCGACGTTTCGTATCGTAATCGATTCTAAGTACCTTTGGGTCAGAGAGCCGCGACCGTTGTCGATCGTTGTACCAAGCAAATCGGCAAAGAAAACGATTACAGTAAGCAGACTTCGGCAGTAACGGTTTGTAGAAATTAGCAACTCGACTCACCATTTCTAACGTATTACAATGACGTCTATACGTCATACATAATCATAACATGATCCTCACATAATCCTGCAAATATATTTTTACAATGTTCGCGTAATTTGTTTAAACATAAATTAATTTCCGCAAAAGCTAGTTTTTCAATGACTACTCGATGGTAGATTGAATAAATAACCTATCAAAAATTAATATCTAAATTCAAGAATGAATGTAATTGTTTTATTAAAAAATAAATAACTAATTAAATAGAAAAAAAAACTCCAATGGCAGTATTTAATCCTATAGTATAATTTTTATTAAAACTAATGTGCGGATACCAGTTTATCACGAAAGTAAAAAATATCTGCGTCATAATAACGAAGGCTAAATAATCACATCAAACGTGTTTCAAACATGTATACATATATATATATATATATACCTAAATATGTATTTGTATTAAACCATTCGTCAAACAGTGATTTCATACGGGCGTATTAACTCTATTTTCCAGATTCTTCATCAGCAAATATTAAATATACCATAAAAATTTTAAGGCCTATTTTTCACCGAGAGCTAACGGAATAAAAAGAAGGCTCTTGCCGTTTTACTTGACGGCAAATTAACCGGAAGAGCCTGCGATCACAACTCTATCATGCTAATAACGTGAGTAATAAAAAAAAAGAAAAATTATAATCATTTCTTAGACAACTATAATAAGGTGAATAGAACTTTCGATTTTCAAACTGAAGCTGGAAATGGTGAAAAAGTTCTTTTCGTCATATGTATATAATTCTTGTGGCGTCACACTTTATACAAAAACTCTGTCTGGGCACTGATTAGTTATAATCGAAACATTTTATTCGAATTGCTGGACAGAAAACTTTTTCACTGCTATACACTAAATGCTTATATATATGTATACACTATTTACATGTATTTATTTAATCTTTCGTACTCAGACAGTGCTAAACGTTAAGTGAAACAGAGCAGTCTGATCTTGAATTACCCAATGATTTACGAAAAATTACAGAGAGAGAGAGAAATAGAGAGAATAAGAGAAAAATCAAGTGTGTGAAAAAAACAAACCTGTTCACCAAGAATTTCATCTTATATGAGTACAAATAGGTCCGTATTAAATTTTTATCCTTCACGTTGGTACATTATTTTCGAGGTAATCCACGTACGGCGTACGATCTCGTATATTATGAGGTGTAGAGTTGCGTCCACGCAATTTTTCGATGGTCAACTACCGTCGAAGCCACCTTTTTAAATCTCGAAGGACAAACAGCATTTATATACTCATTCAGCCAGTTTCAGGCTGGTTTACGTTTCAGTTTGCTTATAAAGACAGACAAATTTTTAGGAAAGAGATTGAAAAGTGTGAAAGCAGAAATTGTAAAAGGGAAGTGAAAACACGTTTTATACAATTTTTAAATTCATGATTTTCAAATTTTGCAATATTCTATCCCCACTAATTTGCACAGATATCTTCTTCCTCGGCAATTACAAGCACAAAAGATTCTCTGATACGTTTTTTGATAATAAAAGGGCGATTGCTTGGTTCGTTTTTATTTTCTTTTCTTATTCACATATAATATTATTTCACACTTCTCTCTTCTTCATTATTACATTATATCCGGTAAATAATAGGCGATTTTCCGTCGAGCGTAGCCGCAGCGCACAAATCCATGAATATTGTTAATTTTTCAAAGTTGCGTAACCGCAGGCCTCCACGACTCAAAGCACATGGCTCAAAGTCCAGCTCTGAAGCCAGAATTGAGTTTAGAAAGGCCTGCGCACCTTTTTACCTTCACATTCTGCTTTTTCAAGCGTTATTTACACACGTTACGCGCGGAATATCGTATACGGATGTATAGTTAATGTATATATTACGATGTGTATTATACAGACTTGGGCAAACTCGTGTAACGGAGTTTTCAGCTCTTCCTTAAGCGATCTTTTAAACATTTTGCAGTGTCGAAAATTTGCGAAAACGATGGCTTCATAAGTTCGAAGAAAAAGAATATTTGTTGTACGCTTTTTTTTATGTTTGATTGCAACTGAAATCCACTTTCAAAAATATCCACCGTGAGACGTACCTAATTGCGTCTTTGATGAAGCAATTTTTTTAGTCAAGCCAGGTGAAAAAACGCTATCGTGTAAAATATAGAATTTCCTAATTCCCATTGTTTTATAAATGAAACGTGTAGGGAAAAATTTCACCTCACAAGTCAAGTTGGAATTGTTTACTCGTACGCGTTATGTCGGGAATTTCAGGCCTTACGAAAACAACAAGATGATTCACACTCATCGCGCAACAATTTTTACGCCATACTGACTTGATAAAAATAATCAAACGACGCTAGCTGTTGCAAATATTTAAAAAAATTACCACGATGCGCGTAATTGCAGACGACTGCAGAGAAACAAATTTAATTTCATTTAGAAAGTATATATATATATATACGTATATATATGCCAAAACCTGAGGCTAATATTTTGCAGAGTTAAAAAAAAAAAAATTATTTTGGAAAAAATAGTATTTTCAGCCGTTTTTAATTCTTCTTTTGAATTGATTGCAAAGTGTGAGGGAAATTTTTTTGAGAAAACGATAGAAAAACTTTGTAATAGCTTGTCGGCAAAATTCCACAATTTTATACAGCTACGAGATTTTTTGTCGCTGTAATTTGCGATCAGAGTTTAACGATCTTGTAATTTTCTTTTTGTTCTTCGGTTCATTCCTGTGCTCGAACGTAACATGGATAAACGTCGACTCTGGTTTTATTCAAATATTGATTTCACTCGATGCCTAAATTGTACTATAAATTTTTCTAATGACCACGTTATGCTGGACTAACTGATGACGTGTTCAATCACGTATGTTACACGTGTATAATGTCTTCGTCGCGACCGCTGGTTTGCATAACTTTTCATACCTCAGGAATACCCATGACTGTATTAATTCAACCTATTAATTGGAGATTTTTAATCGGAGAACGGATGCGAATTCCGGGTAATATATGTTGTAACGGTTTCTCCCGGAACCTGCTTGAATTAGATAATTACGAATTATCAACGATTTTTCGGATTCGTTGCCACGATTTTACGTGTTAAAAACGTGCTGGGCAAACTGAGAAATCGCAGAAATCGCTTGGACTATATCTAGTAAAGACAAACATATTCAAATCGGGTTCCAAGAAATTATTTTTTTTTTTTTCTTGTTGAAAAAACAATACCAGTTTTTGCTTGTTGAACTTTAATCTGCCTATCTAAAAACTTTACGCGATTTAAATTTCTTTACACTTCTAGACTCAACCTGCTGGTATTGAGTGGTGTAGAATAGTCGTCGAAAAATGAATCTGTAAAGTTAGTTTTCAACAAAAAAATTCGATGACCTGATAAGGCGTGATATACATTCGTATGTCACGTGATAATATTTCTTGATCCCCGCAAAATCGTCTATTTTGTCTACTTACACGGAACATCAGTTTGGTGTCTCCCTCTGATTTCGTTGTGACTTATGTATGTTGTAAAACATTGAAAACTAAGAGACACGTATTTTTTTCATCTGCGGAAAAACGGTTTAAAAGGGTAAAAACGACCCCCAAAGACGGGCACTCGACGGGGTCATTTCTTGACGCACTTCATGTATTTGAATAAAACCAACACTGAAATGTTTTTTTAATGAATAGGAAAACTTCAAGAGATCTCCTTCTCTGGTGATCATCTTTGGGGGTCGTTTTCACCCCTTAAAACCGTTTTTTTGCGGATAAAAAAATACCTGTCTCTTGGTTTTCAATTTTGTACAACACAGATGAGTCTCAACAAAATAAGAGGGGGACACCAAACTGATGTTCCTTGTTAGCACCAGACTGCGGTGGGTTGAAATTCCGGATTTGAAAAGTTCCGAAAGCGCCAAGTCCCGAATTCATTGCTGGCGAAACTTGAAATAAAGAAATCAAACCTTCACCAAACAATGTTACACATGTCGATGTAGCAATATCGAAATACTATTCGCACTAATACAGTCGTCCCTACATGAATCAATTCTCAGCACAAAATGATTTCACACTTTGTTCCAAGGTCACAAGTTCTCTGAACTTTCACTAACAATAAGTTAATTGGTTGGTGTATACCTCTGTTCGCAGTACTTTTACATCGATGCTTCAAGTTCCTCACAATCATTATAAACATTCTGTATCTCGCTCTCTAAATTGGTTTTTTTAATTTGGATTGATCATTTTTTGAAATTTTTTTTGTTTGTTTACCCATTTTTATTTGTGAACTGGAATGAGAATATACTCTGGTTTACCGTAATCTGATTTTATTAACTATAAAAGAAACTTGTTGTAACAGAAAATGTCATTCAACCGTTTAGTCACTATATAATGTGATCTAACGACCGAATTTTACATTTTTCTCATCGTCATCGTGAGCTTGGATTTCTCGTATATTCAACACGAAGAACAAGAATTATTTCGCACTGTAACGCATTGCAGAATCTGCTTTCTCGCGTACAAAATTCAGTATTTCAAGTCACTACAACACACAGCAACACACAGTGAACTTCTGAATCCTATTTTCAGAATAATAAATCCGTATTCGAGCATTTACAGGAACTTCAAACACGAAACGACTCGTCAAATTTCACTGGAATTATTATCACTAAGTGTTGTTTATGGGAGAGCAGATATCTATTCGACTATCAAATAAAAATGTGCAACAGACTTCTACTGCTACTGCTTACCGTGATTTTACTTTCATATCAGTTCCATTAAGCATTTGCTGCGCGAACTTTCTACTTATATTCACGTGCACCTTACCGTACAGCTGGATTTTCTGTTGGGAAATCATCCGCTTCGGGTACTCGACGATAATTCATGTATTTACCGTATAACATATAACAGCCTGAGTCTTAATCGTATTCGTCGTCGTCGACGTCGTCACAGTGCAATTCGATCGTGTCTTTATCTACGCGTCTAGCTGTAACAAGGATTTTCCTTCCTCAATGTGGCCGACTCACCGCTAAATGCTATACTTGTCTGTAAAAATTGATGTAAAAGTATGATTAACTTCTTCTACCACCACTTTAGTTTGGCTCCACGCGATTTGCGTTAATCCTTTGAGTCAGGCATTATTCTGCGAGACAACTTTTGTAACAAGTTAGTATTCTCCGGTTTTTGGGGTCACTTTATACGATCTGATATCAGACTTTCAAAATTCAAGGTATTGGATTCAATGTGATAGACGAAAATTTCAAATTTCATCGAATCTGGTCAATAAATTCTATTACGAGGTTTTCAAAATCTAATTTTGGATTCGTAATCAACGACTCCAAAAACCCCTGGCAGAGTTTTTTCTCCGGATTCGATCTGATTTGAAATTTTTGTCCGCATTTCAAATTGCTTGGAGATGGCTAAAGATTTAGTCAATTCGATCGATTTCACTTTACGATGGCTCCTTATTTGTTGAGAAGACTTTTTTTCATCATCTTGACATCGTTAAATATTTATTCTCACAGAATTGTACGTAATATTGAATTTACTTTGTAGAAAATAATCTTCTTGATAAAGTGAAATGAAACCGATCGAATCTACGACTAGATTTTTAACAATTTTCAAGTGATTTGAACTGAAGTATCGACATCCAAGCTTTTCTTCTTAATTGCATTATTCAAAATTTTTGTACTTTCAAAGAGATTTTAACAGCTTACGAATATAATCATATTCATTGGTCGTTATTAATACGTGTATTATTAAAAAATTACGTTTTTCATTAAAAAAAAAAAAAAGCATCGCCAACGTTCCTCCAATTCTCCAATTGTTAAAGTCAACTTTGCATCGACTTGTAGTGATTTTACACAAATAATGCTGTTGTGTTGTTCATGAGTGTATAATGAAATGCAAATGCGTGCAACAATCGACGTGCATTCTCATTACATGTAATTGAGCAAAACGATTCGTGGATGAAAAATTGCGACCACGCATACCTGGATAGTAGAACAAAGTTCGGCATGAGGCTAATAATATACTAACATATATTTGTCAATATAGCTATATTTTAATCAAGCCGTACGTAATAATGCTTAGCATTCGAAATTCGAACTGAAAGATGTCTCGTAACGTTTCGTAACGTCCGTTTCTGCGGCTGGAATACCATTTGGAAAGGCCTGCAGCCTTTGGCACATCGCCTTTGTTACTGGGCCACGGTCAGTGCAAATTTTTCAACGAATTCCTGCGGCAGACACCTTTACCATTGTTTATTATTATATTGCAAGAGGCGCAAAACCCTGCAGCGTTCGCAAATTCCACAATGAGGTGAAATTATTCGAACAGCTCTTTCATTTTCTAACAAAAACGATAATTCGCAATCGCATTTCGCTTAAGAGTGATAAATAATTATCGATTTTTTTACTAAATCGATCATTTTTATCAACAATCGGTTTTTTTCCGTCGCCAATTTCGGTCACCCTCATTAACGACAAAAAATTGGCACCTGCTGACGGTGATTAGCTACTGATTTTGCGCGCCAATTATTTTGCTCACTTACGACAATTGTCAGTCGATCTTTCACCACCCGACAAAGCGCCTAATTATCCCCTAACGAGGAAACTTATTGTTACGTAGACGACACAATAGAGCTGCGGCTGTTGATAATTGACGTGAATAATTGTTCGCACGCTTCTTCGGCAGTGATTATCATACATTTTCACTGAATATTTGCTCATTCGCCTAACTTGCAAATCGAGATATAATCCTCGCGTGGGTTTTCATGCATGCAGCTCGTCGTAACCGAGTCAGTAGAATTATTTCTACTTTTACGAATATTTTGAATTCGCTGCGAATAACGTTGATGTAGAAATGACGAGAGTTGCAATTGAGTTTATTCATTTCTACAATGACGAGCTATGCTAAGCCGTGTATGGATAGTTGCAACAACGGGTTTCAAATTCGGTAGCCTAAAATTGTAACAAACGATATTTTTGCTCTCACCGAACTTCCCACTCTCGAATAAAGTGCAGTTTCAGTTGCATTTATTTACGAAATAAATTAAATCGGTCGAAATTTCAAGTGTCAGCAAAATTCCAGACCGAATTATAAACTGTGTCGTATAGAAAATTTTTATGCAAGCTGCTAAATCATCGCTTCTTGACGGTTTCGAGCATTATCGCAATGAATATTTTGTAACGAAAGATACCAGAAATCGTGCGACAAGATAAAAGGATGAATATCCGTCAGTGAAAGTTAGCGGTTATAATCCGTGTAATGAGGACTATCGAATTCGCTTATGGGATGGCTTACATTTCTACGGGGTGGGGATAAAAAACTGGAATTTCTCATTGATACACGGACCAAAATATCGAATTTTTATAGACGCGAAAATCTTATTCTTAGAATTTAAAAGTGTTGAAAGTCCAAGCAATACAAGTTCAAGAAGTACAGAAAGGAAAAATTCTATAAAAAAAAGATTCTATATGATCGAGAGGAATTCCGCCGTTTCTATAGTTTGGCATTCCAGTCTCTGACCCTTCAAATAATCTTTTGCTTTCCACACTTCGACTTTCACAATTTTTAAATCCTATATTTGTACCCCACCCATTAGCAGGGGTAAAAAAAAATTCACAAGTTCTCCAATGATCAAAATTGCTCAATTTTTTGTTGCTAATTCTAGTCCAACCACGGTTCGTTAATTTCAGGAATTCGAGTCATTGAGCAAAATCGTTACGGATGTATGGAATCACTTCAAAAATTCTAAGGAATGGTTGATAACGTCGTTTCAATTTATTTTCCATCTATTATGAAATAACCGAAGTCGAGAAATCAGTTATGAAATACGGTGGATCTTGTGGCTGCAGCAATTCAATTCCTGTCGAGTCACTTCCGGTCTGCAGCATGGTATAGTCAGAGTGAGAATTCTCTGCTTACGGAACCTACAATCTGAAAGTACCCACCATCGAAATTGAATGATACGATATTAAGAATACATTAAATTACATTTGAAATCATGTGATTGCGATTAATCGAACTGCGAAACTGAAAGTATCGAACCCATTAAACACATATTTTGAATGCCGACTGAAAAATTTAACGACTTTTCCATAAAACTAAAATAAAAGCCCTCAAAATAATATCCAGTGACCTATTTTTCGACATCCAAAAATCGCTACAGACATCTTTTTTTGTGATATGTGTTCTTAAATTGTGAATGAGTTATTAAAAAAAAATCTGACCTTACTAAAATCTTATCATTACTATATTCTTTTCTCAGTGCAGTCCGTATAAATTATATAACTACACCGTGAAGCAAAAGTTATCATAAATTAGAATAAAATAAAGAGAGAGCATGCAGACATGAAGGAGATAACATGGAATCGGATAATATATATGCAGGTGATTAAAATTTCAGTAAATCGCGTGTCAGCAGCTGTGAATTTTTGCGTGCAAGTGTTATTTGCGATTTGTATGTACCTGTAATAGATGGCAACTGGCTTATCATTAAATCGGCGATAATTCTCATAGAGTGTGAATCTTTATCTTCTCGCAAAAGCGAACTGTTCCGTGTAAATACGTGCATACTGTAACACTGATTGCGTGCATGTAACTGCAACGTGGCGATTAACTGTCCTCGTTAAAGTTTCACGAGTACCTGATGAAAAAATTGCGCACCTATTCTCCGATTTTTTCCGATACCGTGTTGTACTAATTTCATATTTTTGTTTTCCTTTTCAATTTTATAACTAATAGCTTCGGCCTGTTTTTCACAGCTACAGCAATCCACGCGGGTATAATAAACGTATATCCAAACTATATGACACCGAAAAATAACGAGCAAACTTGAATGTATTTGTCCATTAAAAATGCGTATAATGTGGGTCAGTTTGTACCATATCATATATATGCATGTTTTGCTGAGTGTTGCCAGGACAACAATACCTGGGCACATGTATTCCAAATCTAAAAGCTAATGGCACTTGGACAGTGGCTCGCTCGACCTTATGAGGAATGAAACGATCAATAAGAAGTTCTACGTCACGGCTTCTTGCAAGTGAACTTTGATTCTTAAACCCAAAATAAAAAACATGTTGTTTAACTTATGTAAAGTAACGCATATAAAGAATAATACATGATTACTGCTGTCTTTATTCAACGATCTATTATGCAATCACACGAATAAATATACTGGAATAATTTTTGATTAGAAGAGCCATCGTACCATGGTTACAAACGATTATACCTTTGGTGTGCTTCGTACCATCTGCGGACTCTTAATTTATTAGTATAACAGCACACGTGTGGTTGAATATGATCTTGAACCGGTGAACCTTGCAATAGGTTTTTTATCCCACACAATCTGCTGCAGTGCGAATGGTTTTTACTTATTATAATTCGCGGTATTCACATCTAATGAATGCAAGTAAGCAAACGAAGACTCGGAGTTAAGATGACAGTTCAGCCGTTTTTCCATGAGAGAAATAAAAACCTCCGACTACCATAGCTGTGAAAATTCTCACGTCTTGTAAACGCGTTTGCTCATAATGGTACGCTTTGTTAGTTTTCCTCGGAGGCATATTTAAACTAGTTACTTTTGCAGAATAATACATGTCTGTATTTTCCTATGCAATAAACAACTTTTTTTCCCTCTCGTCCTCTCTCACTCTCTCACTCTCTCACTCTGGTTTTTCGACCAACTTTACGGAAAAGGAATGCAGGCTTTAAAGTAGGCAATCAACCGAGTTTCTATATAAGTGTAATACTTTTACACGCGTAAGTTATATAGACGACACAAATTTATAGTAAGTATACGAGTACTTTGTGTATCTTCGTGATTCGCGTAGAGACATACATCGCGTCCATCTTGTGTATATAAGTATTCACGTACGCATGTAAAGGTATACGTATTTGTTTCACATCGTCATACACGTGAACTGGTTGCCCAATGAAACTGAACGTCAGCAAAAAGAAAGCCATCGTCGTTACGTAAGGTGTAGGTATAACTATAACCACACCATGTACGCGTTCTATAAAAATAATACCTTACCGTGAACGCAAAAGCGGCGCGGCCAGAAGTTGCAGTGTCTACGGGTACATATGTGCATAAATAAACTGGTTTCTGCAACCACCGTAGTTCATAGCCTCAAGTTTTCCTTCGAATCGACGATCATCACACGCAGCGTCTCTAATTAATTATTACATAAAGATTCAACGATCATCTTATAAATAATTTTTCATAAACATTTTTGCATATCACGGAATCTTAGTCGATTAGCGTCAAGTCGTTCGAATTTTATTGGCCGATGCAATACTAATCGCAACTGTTAAACAATGTCCCTAGGAGCCCACAGCCAACGGTATCCCTAGGGCTCCTAGGGACATTTTCTGACAGTCGCGATTGGTATTGCGTCGACCGCGCAATCAGCTGATAACTTTCGGCCAATAAACTTCGAACGAATTGACGCATGCGCATAAGGTGCGCACTTTCCTCATAGACACACGATATACCGATACAAGTAAAGAGCTATTAGCAGCCTTTCTAATTAATTGCAGAGACCTGGAACCAACGTAGAGAGTATGAAATACTTCTGGTTACAACTTAAACTGCACTTGCACGATCATTACGTAACGATCGAGCTGCTGTATCGACTATTTAGTTTCTGAGGATGAGTGACGTCGTATTATATCATTTTTTTAATATTAACGATGTGTGACGAACCAAGATCCGAAAGAATCGGTTCTTTAACGCCTAAATGAGGATGATTGTAAACGGTAAATTTCATTCTATTTTCTCTTTATTTTGTTACAGTGACAATACGACGACAGGAGGCGGTGGTTTGATGGTAAATTCGAATTCGGTGAACTCGATGAACAGCGTGGAAGGAAATATGGACGGATCGACGACTCCGAACCCCGTAATGGCGACGCCGGGGTTAAATAACGTCGCTTGGAATAGACAACAAGCCGTAAGCGTGCGACATGCCTTCAAAACGTACGGAAGCAGCAAAAACCCCAATCATGTGCTGCAGAACCTCAACATGACAGTGGCCAAAGGCTCGATGTAAGTAGTCTTTCCTCATGACGTCAGAGCCTGGTTGTCGGCGCCATTTTATTACCACATAACCTAAGTTTTTAATTTTAATGGAGGCAAATCTTAGTTCTTGGGCTTTCAAATTATTCATGTCACATAAATTAATTGAACATAATCGATAATATATCTGTTCTACTTTCCATACGCGAAAAAACACGGTCAACGGTCAACTGTCAGCCTGGTTGCATTAGTTTTATTTTTTCCCGCCAGAGGACGCATTGCAAAGTGACAATCTCAATAGCCCCAAAAGTGCTACTCGCACTTTTGGAAAATGATTTGAAGGCTTTTTTAAAATGGATTACCGAATGAAATACCGGTCATCTTTTTTTTGGGAAATTTTGTTTTCATTTTTCACCTACAGAAAGAATTAAAATAATTTCAAATGTGATATCAGTATTATTATGAAAATATTAATTTTCTTAGTGACTGATTAGTACTTCTCTTGAATCACTGCCGTGAATCTTTCCCAATTTTTGGAGTCAATCCGGAAATTTAGCACGAGATAATGTTACATGACCATCAATAGTGTTGAATTGGCAGCAAATCGGGTTGCATGTAAGTCGTCCACAAAATATTTTTACAGTGTGTGTAAATTTGTGGAGTTATTATAAAACAGATGTATAATAATAATAATGGACTGGGCTTTTTCTTGATTGTGACAAATTTCTGAAACTCTTCATAACGTCTGCGACCAAGTTAGTCTTTCTGATGATCGATTTCGAAATTGAAAAAACTACTTATATAAGTTGATGTTTGGATAAACAAAAATCAAATAAATAGGTTCGTTATAAGTAGTTTAAAAAGTAGATTCATTAAAAATTAGACATTTAGGTGAACAAATAACCAGCTGTATAAACACAAGGATACAACGAATATCCGTTGAGAATGGATAAGGAAAATTCCATAGACCTTTGAAATTTCCATCCGTATGCGTATTTATGTGATAAAGAACAGAGGCTTGGATTTATAATTCTACTTACGCAACCGTGCGACAGTTTTTGCACATTCTTATTTACGTAAGATTCCAGTTCACGTGATATTACTGACTAGTTTAGAGCGAGACATCAGTGATGACGACCTTTTGTAAGGTGAAAAATGTGTTGGAAAAATGGCCAACCTTGTCCCAAGTAAAAAAAGAAAAGAATCACTCCTCGATTCTATCAGTATAATTTTTTCTTCCACGCTTTAAGACTGAAATTTTGAACCGCGGTTCACCTCGAACTCTGAGTCTTTGGTTAGGACAAGATTAGCACATTGTTGGCAAACCTGGTGTAAAATAAGCCTGTAGACATACTCTATAAGAGACATGTCGTGGTCGCTAAACCTTGAAACTTCGTTTTATAAATTCTTTCTGTCGTGGATAATTTATGCGCAAGTACATCTACGATCCTAAATCAACCGCTTTGATGCTTAGACAACAATTTTTACTGAGTAGGTACATATTCCGAGAATGCGGTGGACTTTCGTGACTATTTTGCTATCCAATATTTCAGATTAATACGCGGACGCAGAGACGAACAATGCTTAGAATAGACCCAAGTTTTTCGGGGAAAACACGGCCATATTTGTTTAAAAATTTGTAATTTTTACTCTCTTTTATTTCTGGTTACCTTCTATGCAGTAATCCAAGATTGTGGCATCGCTTTGATTTTTACGTCATAATATCCATTTTCTGTTTCTATGTATTTTTGAGTGTCGCTCTAACACACATTAAATGGCAGTAAAAAATCACTTTTGCATAGGATTTTTAGAATCAAGAATAGGATACCAGATCTCGAATTAAACGTGAGTTAATTAAACGAAACCACAAACACGAGTTGAAGAAAAAACCTGACGTGATGGAAGTTTTTCAGTTATAAAAAAATACAAAAAACCTGTGCAGTTTTTTGTTTGCAAACCTGTAAAGCATCTCGTAGGTATGAAGTCCTGTGTATGTATTATATCCGCAAAGTCGTGACAACGCCGTGAACTTACCGAAGGAAATTATTGTGGTCTTGTATACCTATATCTATGAATATAGTTAGGTACTATTGTTGATACTCGGTAGAGAAGTATGGAAATTTTAGCAAGTCACCACGCGTATCGTTACTCCAAAGAATAACAACTGCAGGTATATATATATATATATATATATATATGTATAAGAAAAAGAAGACACTGGCGGTTTATCCCCGGGATCAATCTACCATCACCCATGCATTCCATGACTTTGCCTTGAGCTCTTCTCAACCTCGAAAACTCAAATTTTCCGCGGTGATTCCATTCGACATTCCTTCACCAGAAACCAGATATTTAATGTTTACAACACGAGAGTCTATATCGCTTGTTCGATATTGACAAAAATTATTTTCGACACTTGGTGTGTATAGTTTCATTTAGTCAGTAGAGTCAGACATTTATCACCGGTACCTCTGACTTTGCAACGTGAGCAGTAAAAATTAGCAAAATGCCTGTAGCGTGGATACTTTAAAGTTGAACATGAGTCACCGAATTAGTTTAAAAAGAGAAGCAGGAGTGAGACAGAACGTTGGTACATCGCAGGTATCGAGCACTAAGGAGAATAGGAAATAAAACTTGAGAGTAGATTTAGGAGAAATTGCATGGTTTCCGAAGCGGGTATCCAGACAATGTGTAATCTGAAGCTTGACGTGAAATCTTCGCGATTCCAAATAGAGAAATACAGAAAGAAGGGAAAAATAATCTACTTTCTTTTCACACGTCTCGATAACTGGCTGACTTCTATCACCTGATAAAAAATAAAAAATAAAAATAATATATCACAATCTGACGTGACTTTCCAACTATATATCTCGAATTTGTACCAACTCGCTTTGTAATTCCGGTATAAAATGAAATGGATTCTGCACGAGTTCCAAGTAACCTTCCAATTGCTAGGGACAATTTTTTTAAACCAATAACGATTTCATCGGAATTTTCGTAAGCCGGTGGAAAACATTTCTCGGGAAGTTCTCTTCTGATCGCCGATAACGTTGTGGACGAAGAACGGCGGTGAAATGGGTGACGCAATAATCAGACCGGAGAACAAGACGAACGAGAAGACATTCTCCGAGTACTGGCGTGGTATAAGCAAAAATGAAAGTGATCGAAGCCTGGCACTCAGCTCCGGGAACAGAGTATTCAATAGTTAACAGTAACTTGGCGGTGCAGCAAATACTTGCAATCTCGGACTAACGCTTTGGCATTTTCACACAGAGGAAAAGTTTTTTTTTTGTTGCAATCGTTTGTCTACTGTCTAGTTTTCTATGGATATACGGCAGGTTAAAGCATCGGATTCTGTAATCGATATTAAATGCGAATCTAAAATTATCGCTACATTCAAGTGACTTTTCAACGTTAGATAACGAAATGAGAATATACTTTGGAACGTGGTGATCTCTCTGATAGGTCAAAACGTCTCACAAGGTCGGATAACTTTCGTAGAGAATTTCACTTCATCAACCGATTGAGTCGTTGATTTTGTAGTGGCCTAGAAAATATTTCTTAAATGCAAGTCAGTTTCAACTCCTTGTAATGACTTGAATTTATGAGGTTTGGTTCAGTAATTCAGTCATTTTATGTCACCCTGAGATTTCTCGAAAATTGGTGTTGATTTGGTAAAAATTAATGGAATGTTAAAAAAAAAGAATTTATACTTGAGATCAAAGTATTCTTTAGAGGACCATCGAAATTACGCAGTCTATACGAGAAACAGGATCGGACATCCAAAGAGGCACAAATATTCCACACAACCTCGTGCTGCTACGCTGCAAAGCTATAAAACTATAAATTAAAAACTCCATCAATTTTTACTTTCCTTATATTTATGCTGTAAAGATTAAATGCACGCTTTTGTACCGCCAAGCGGATGTAGGTTGGTTGTGATATAATGTCGATGGAAAAAAGGAACCAGAAGAAGACTAGAAGGTCGTTTGAAATAGCAAAAAAGAAATCTTTCACGGTACTCGAAAAAATGGTCATATTTGGTTTTTTAGCCAAGTAGAAAGACGCTTTTCAATGTACGCGTTTTTGATAATGGATTGGAATTCGAATGCTCAATGGATACTTCGAACGCTTCTATATATTGCACATGTAGAAATGCGATCGCTTTCATTATACCTCGTCTCGAAAACTTAATTATGTAAGGTTTAATATCGACGCGACTAGCGGAGTGCTGGGACATTTCAACATGCGGTCTTTTATAATAGGGGAAAATAGTTATGGTTCTAATAATAATAACTTCCTCGCGAGAAATCGCTCCTCATTAACTGTCCCCTTCCGTCTTGTGTAAAATTGAAATTAGGAAGAGTAAATAGCATATGTCACACATCTTTCTACGCTAATGAAAAATTTTCCTTCGATTCGTGTATTATAAGGCTAGTTTAAGTTCGGCTTTTGTTAAACCTTTTTATCCAAAATCACAACACAGGCAAGAGGTACGAACTAAGTTTCCGGTGTTTGTACCCTCAGAGTTATTTTCTACTAAAATATTTGTGTTGGGGGTGTTTTGTCGCGAGTTTAATAGTCGTGCAGCCATTTCAACAACGGTTTTTCTCTTTCAACCTCAACCGGGATCGAAACTTTGATCAAAGTCTTAGGTTCGGCGTAGTTGATGTGCTTGGATGTAACAATATATGTATGTAGTTCCGAACAACAGCATGGAGCGATTGCGATTTCAACAAAATATGTGAAAGCAACTCAAGACGTCGAAACTGTGAACCGTTAACTCAACACCATCGACTATACGCGTATTCTCATTAGACTGCGTATTTCATGTGGTTGAATTTTTGATGGATTAGAGAAAATCACACTAGACTAGACTCAATCAGTCAAGTTGGAGGCTCGGTTGAAATTCCGAGGCTACTCAAAAATTTTCACTTTTCAATCACGGTGCTGTTCCCAATCAAAGCTTCTTTCATTAATATGTTCACGCACGATGTCAAATCGTTGCAATTGATCCTAAGGCACTTCTACATTAGAATCACATCAGCTATCCAAAAGCTGAAAAGTATTTTCTTTTGCAAGAGTATCCATACAGAATTTCATCAACCTACATATCACCCACCTTCTGAAGTACAACTTTGAAGAGAGTTGTCCAAGTTTGAAAGTATAGTTTATCCTACTGGTTGATAATCTTGGAATAAAGTTTCCCTCTGTAGATATTTAATGTCCAGATGTGTAATGAGGACAACTGGTGGAATATACTATATGTGTTTATATCGACGAACCCACAGATATGGACTCCTTGGTGCCAGTGGTTGCGGAAAAACAACACTTCTGTCCTGCATCGTTGGTCGACGGAGGCTGAATTCTGGAGAAATCTGGGTCCTGGGTGGAAAACCGGGTACCAAAGGGTCCGGAGTTCCGGGTAAGCGTGTCGGCTACATGCCCCAGGAAATCGCCCTCTATGGAGAGTTCACCATAAGAGAAACGATGATGTACTTCGGATGGATATTCGGCATGGGCACAGCCGAGATCGTCGAGAGGCTCAGATTTTTGCTCAATTTCTTGGATCTGCCCTCGCAGAATCGGCTCGTCAAAAATCTCAGGTCAGTCAGTCAGAACGAACCAAGTCGAGTTTCGTTCTTGGATTATCAGTTACAGAATGTATTCATCATTCCAAAGTGATATATGTATATATATATATATATTGTTGTTAAAGAAAATTTTTATTTCTCTGAATACAGCGGTGGTCAGCAGAGGCGAGTATCTTTTGCCGTGGCATTGATGCACGACCCAGAACTCCTTATTCTGGACGAACCTACAGTGGGAGTCGACCCTCTCCTCAGACAAAGGTAAGGGTTAAAAAATTTGTTAGAATTTTCAAGACCTCCGGTAATCGAAAATTTCAAGTTATAAAGGAGATCGGTGATTGAGAAAACGACTTGCGCTTAACACACGAGAGTCATTTACTTAGTTCGATATTCCTGCACATTTTTTACTTCTGTTATTTCACAACGTCCGGGGAAGAGAAGCTGAATATGAATTGGAAAATGGCGATTGTTTGCACGTTTTAAGCAAACTTTGCCGGAGAAGTGTTACGTGTATTTAAAGTAAGGAGGTCGACAGCCGCTGGCGAATTGCTTCGAGCCAACAGATTACTAATATACTTAATAATTATAGGTGTGTTTTCCATTAAAGATATCTGAAATTTAACAGTTTAAAGCGGAATTTTCCGAGGGTTATGCAGCACTCTCGAATTTATCGATCACGAGTGAAATATCAAAATGAACGTATCTGGTGTTATCCTGGAATATCCTCTTGTGATAATCTTAAATTCCAGATTCTTATGTCTCGAACAGAGTTTTTTGCCAGCCCATTATGTAATCGACTTCAAATAGTAGTTTATGCAACAAGGCCGTAAAGCGAACTTTATCTTTTTTGCAAAAAGCTTACGTCCGAGTTGCATACAACGTTTTTTTAACTCTGCGCAAAGTTCTTATACTGAAAATTATAGGATAATGCTTCCAATTAGATCTTGATTATTAGCACAATAAAAAACGAAGAAAAATATTTATAAAAGAAAAAGGAAAAAAAAAACATAAATGGAATCAAATACTTGTCGAGCATAAAATAGGAAATTGTTACGATAAAAATAATTTTGTTGCCATAAAACGTATTTATCGAAAGTAGAATCCATATTTGGAGTAGCATTTTTTAATCATTATATTAAATTTATATTCAATCAAAATACATCATTTATTAAAAATCATATCGCTCTACAAAATTATTCTCAATAATCATTGTCAAAGAGTATACTGTATTTATATTCAAACGTAACAAGGAATTATGCTCCAAAATTAACGTAAGAATCTAAAATTGCGATACGACATTGAATGTATTGATTTTTTAAATTGCGGCTGCGAACTTCTTGTACATCATTTTACTTTAGACACACACCCTAAAAATTTTACATATCTGTGGGCGAAAAAGCTTACTTTACGATGAGGATTCAGAACATTTTACACACACACTTTGGGGCCATTCATTAATTACGTAAGGACGATTTTAGCCATTTTTACCCCCCACCCCCTCCCCCAATCTAAGAAAACATAAGATTTCTTGGACTCCCCCTCCCACTTATAGTTTTTATTTATAAGCTTCAAAGTGTGCAAATATGAACACATTAACGATTTTAAAATCTTATTATGGAATAAAATTTTTTGCAATAACAGTATACAAATGAAAAAATAGATCTCATGGTTTGTGGAACGTCTGAATAGAAAATTTTGTAGTTTTTGAAACTACCCTTTAATTTTCTGTCCGATTTTTATTTCCTGAGACATTGCTGTACGGACATTTTGTCTTAGTGGAAAATGTTTATTATGCAAATTCCGACTTGTAAAATATTACGTAAGAATGACTTATACCCCCTTTCTTCGAGATAAGGTCAAGTATAGATTCTTTAAACCCTCCCTCCCCTTGGGACCCTTACGTAATTAAGAAATGGCCCCTAATTACGCACACGGGACGAAACTTTATTCTTAACTTGCAGCGATCAGTATGGCTTATGACAAGGACACATATCTCTAATTTTTTCCACACCATTTGCTCTATTATCGAACCACACGCCCTTCGTATTCACTTATCTAAACTCTTCGTCTTTTCTTTTTTTTCTTCTTGTAACGGTTAAAAACTAACCGAACTTGCGCGTTAAAAATTCTAACTTATCCATTTACTCCACCAGGTAAAGTGTGGAAAATTTACATTGGTCGAAGATCATTGACGTGCGTGACGCGGTTGAAGAAGAAAAAAAAAAAGAAAGAAAAGAAAAGAAGAAAAAGAAACAGAAACAAATAAGAAAAAGACACACACACGATATGAGAACTGTAAAAAACTAGCTAGTGACGTCAAGCCGTGTCTCGTTCAGACCAATTGATGTTCGTCATATTTTTCGGCGCGTCTCAAGTCCAAAGACTTGATGTTGATTTTGGACCAGGTAACCTTTTTCTTCACCGGTCGACCGTGAACGTTAACTCAGCTGAATCAGGCCGCATTTCTGAATATCGATAGAGATAATCAACGCCATTCCTTGCGTTCACATTGCCCGCGGAGTAATTTGCATTAATTATATGTAATTCATGCATCGGGTCGAAGATTGTCCTGAGAATATTATGATCGAACATAAAACTGATTCATTTCAATATTCTTTATATTACAGCTGTGTAAAATTCATTTCTAATAATTGATGGAAATTTTTCTATTAATCACAAACTACCGGATACTCGTCTACGTTAGTATATACACTTAACAGGATAAAGAAAAATTGATTATATTCGAGTCACAACGAATTTTTTTAAGTTCAAACAATCTCTGTCATTTATATACCGCAGTCAAGGATCTTTCCTCGCGATACTAACGAATATTAATGAATTGCTAATAAATTTTGTGGAAAATTGTGCAAAATTTATACCTTTTCTTAAAAATCTCTTGGAAGGATCGTACAATTCAATAAACCGAGAGTTTTAAAATTGACGCGGAACAACGTCGATGACCTGCAAATACCGCGATGTAACATTGCGCTATGAAAATTAAACACGCGTAGCTTTTCGAAATGTTTTTCAAGTCGAACGATATAAGGTCAGAAGCAATTATCAATTCTTCGATCTATTGTGGACATGAAAAATTGAACAAGTGATTATCTTCAATTTCAATTCACTCCGTGTATCTATATTCCATATTCTAATGTCTTATGCTTAGTCTTGATGATGCTTCTGGCAAGGATCAATTAAATTCTTATCACTAATAGTCTCGGCTACCTTGACTCGAGGTCAATACACACGTTATTATAAATTTAATAGCTTTGACGTCGAGGGTTACGGCTAATCGATCTCTAAAGTCTGACCGCCAGGCTACGTCCAACTATTAATCTCTCTCTTTCTTGCTCATCTATTCGTTGCCGTTTTAATTAACAAATTCTCCACAATTTCGGAAGGATCAGGTTTTCCTTTTTAGAATATAAAATAACCGTCGAACACGATTATTGTTGGCATTGTGTAATATAATTCTTGACAATGCAACCTGCGTACCGCACGTAGTTCCAAAGATCGCAGCAATTTGTTGCATCGTCAATACAGACAAGCGTGTAAGTTACGAGGAACGATAAAACACGAGACTCCACACGCGAACAGTTTTTTAGTGCCAAGATCAAACGTGTCATGGCCATTAAGGCATGTGCATGTCCGGGAAATGAGGGCTGGTTTCAAATACTCCATGCCAGTGAGAATGGATGTGAGAAGACGATGAGAACTAAACATCAAGAATTTCTCTTTCAATATTTTCACACTACTTTCTAAGATTCAATTTTATCTATTACTACTTTCAGTATCTGGAATCACTTGGTACAAATCACCAAAGATGGGAACAAAACTGTCATCATTACAACTCACTACATCGAAGAGGCTCGGCAGGCTCACATGGTAATAAATCTCTACGGAGTGAATTTATTGACATGAAGATAATTCCTGCTCTGTAAATAACGATCAACAGTAATTGAACCAAACGGGCATTCAATTTTCTCAACAATCGTAGCTCGTGCTAGAATTGCCCTTTCATTCTCGTTGTAAATCACAGATGCTGATAATTTATGTTGTTTTAAGTCACCGTCTACGTCTGAATTTATTGCACATCACTTTTTTTGTCACAGACCTTTACAAAGTTTATTTCCACCGTATCGTTTTTGGACTGTTAATTATAAGATTCAATTCACTGTCGCTTCATTTTTCTCCTTTACAAATATTTTTATTTTTCTATTTCAAAGCTCTCTACGAACAGTTTGAACCATTATCACGATGAAATTAAATGTTGAGTTAATCTTTGGCGCTCTTCTGCATCTTCTAGATCGTTTTACTGACGTGAAAACATCCAACGAAATCGTTAGATAGAATATTCAACTTGTAACAGATACTGCAATACACACTTTCACGTTAGACATAGACACGCGTTCCGAGGAAGTAAATAAAGGAAAAACTTGTTGTGTTATATCTTTAACTAACGAGTCTTCTTACCGTAACATAAAATTCTATAAGATTCTTACAAGGCCGTTCCCTGTATATCCAATTACTCGTAATATAACTTTGAAACGCGTCGTAAAATTGACATACCGATGCAGTAAATACGAGGATCAAACATCAAGTACTTAGTGTGATCGTTTTTCTTCTCAGATCGGTCTGATGAGGAGTGGCAGGTTATTGGCCGAAGAATCACCGAGGGCACTTCTCACCATGTACCATTGTGCCTCCCTTGAAGACGTGTTCCTTAAATTGTCCAGAAAACAAGGACAATCCACCCAGCCCACGACAGAATTAAACATTTCCAACAACATCAGCTTGGTAAGTATTCGGAAGGCTTTTGATATTGTTGTTTTTATTTTTATTATTATTATTGTTATTGTCATTATTACTCGAAAAATCCCTCAAACTTCGTCGTCTTGTTTAATGCTTTGCGAAGGATTCGGTTGCGAGCGAGGACGAGGTATTTTATATAGTCTCACCTTGTGTAAAGTAACTGGTCCTAAAAGTTCTCTCAGAATAGGAGTTTTCATTTTTTATACACAGGCCTCCTTGAACTGGGGGAAGAAAGATGAACCAGTTTACGTGACTCAAGAGTCTGGAGTCGTTGGACTCAACTTCTACCAGAGCAAAGAAGTCCTCATACACGATACGACAAACGGCGTTGGCAGTCATTACGACGTAAGTGAATTTCGACGAATCTCTGAAACTGAGTGAAAATTCGATGGCTTGAGATTGGAAAATTCATTTTTCGTTATATCAAGTGCTTGGTCGATAGGCACTGACATTTGCTCCTATCTTTAAATAGCTGAACGGAAAACCGCTGCCTGGAGTGAAAGGAGATACTTCGGTAGAATGCGATGATTGCGGAGACTTTACTGACTGCTACAAGATTACCAGCATAGGAAAAATACGAGCCCTTTTGCAAAAAAACTTCCTCCGGATGTGGAGAAACGTTGGGTGTGTATATAATATACTCTTATGTTGATGTTTCGATACACTCCGGATGTTTGATAATAATGACGCGCATGCATACGTAATGTACGTAAGAAACTTTCTATTATCGGTTACAAGTTATTCTCTCCTTCAACGGCAAATTACACTTCAACTTATGTAATGATTTTTCCTTTCTTCTCGCTCGGGAACAGAGTCATGCTCTTCATATTCGCCCTGCCAGTAATGCAGGTGATCCTCTTCTGTCTTGCTATTGGAAGGGATCCAACGGGGCTGAAGATCGCAATTGTTAATCACGAGATGACCTGGGGAAACTTGAGCTGTCCAGTTGAGGGAAATTGCAGTCTTTCGAACCTGAGTTGTCGATATATAAAGTTTCTCGATAACAAAACGATGGTCAAAGTGAGTGGCGCGCACATTTATCATTTGAAACATAAATGTTAGAAGAGTCATCCGATGATTCAAACACCTGCGATTCTACTTTTCAGGAGTATTATCCAGACCCAACTTCCGCAATGGATGCTGTTCGTGCTGGCGAAGCTTGGGGGGCTCTTTACTTCACAGAGAACTTCACTGACGCTTTGGTAGCACGAATGGCTCTCGGCCGTATGGCTGACGAGGAAACCCTGGACCAAAGTGAAGTCAGAGTGTGGTTAGACATGTCGAGTAAGTCCGATTTTCATGAAAATCGATTTAAAATAGTCGTTGTTTCTGTTTTTTTCTTCTCTTTTTTCCTGCAATCGCTGATTCTCAAGCTCAGAAAAGATCCGTAGATTAAAGAAATTAATATAGACGTAAAAAAGGAAGCAGCGAAGCTACGAATTTGCTGACAATGAGTTCAAACGCAGGCTTGAGTTCGAACGACTTTGAGCACCTGCAGGCAATAAGGAAAACTTCAACGATTGTATTTTCCACATGTCTTCAGATCAACAGATCGGGCTAATGTTAGCCAGAAATCTGCAGTACACGTACAGGGACTTTGCGAAGGACCTTCTCGCGAATTGTAACCAGAATACCAAGTTAGCTGACGTTCCAATCCAATTCAAGGACCCCATTTATGGCTCGAACGAACCCAGTTTTACGGACTTTGTGGCGCCTGGTGTCATTTTAACGTGAGTAAATGAAAATTACGGTGCGCTGTTAAAAATTATGGTGAATTTAGTTAACGTTTATTCTACAGAAGAGTTGTCAATTTGAGAAATCAGGCTGCAAATTACAAATGTGGTGTAATGACGTAAATACTATATACTTGCATTAATCTTACGATAAAAATTGTTTGATTTTACTAAAATTTACATGGAAGACACAAAAAAGTCATTTAAATTTACTAAATTTTGTGATAAATTTTAATAACACTTCTAATACAGTCCAGGAAGTTCCATACAGAAATTTTTAACAGTGCTGAGAGTATCTTTCCGTTTCAAGTTTCATAGACGGTTTGAATGTACGATTTTACAATTTGGAAATTCTTAATAATAATTACACTGCTAACAGTTTGTTAAATCCCATTCTAATTATCTGGTATAAAATCTTAGAAAATGTGATAGAGAAATATAACGTAAATAACTTCATGCTAAAGCAGTAACTAAATCTAAAAAATTCAAACCAGTGCTTGTAAAATGTTGCTTGATATCCTTGGCGAAATGTTTTTTGAACGTAATAAAAACTCTCAGCCATCAACAAAGAAATTTTATACCATTCGTATCGCACAAAAATATTTCTTGGGATAGGAATATTATTTTACAAAAAAAAAAAAAAAAAAAAAAAAATAACAAAGCAGTTGAAATAGAACTAAAAGAAAATTACTCCAAGTGTTAAAATTAGTATTAAAAACATTTCTGAACATGAAAACAGGTTAAAAAAAATAATGGAATATATTCAAATTCTATAACAGTTCAACTCAGACGAATATCAGAAATTTTTCACTCAAGTTTTTGTGTGAAACAAAAAATAAAAAATAAAAATAAAAAAAAATTGTAATATGCTTGTTGAGAAAAAACAATGATTTTTATCAACGGGATGTTGACTTGCAATCCGTGTAATAAGACCTACGAAAACTGAGTCTAATTTGTTACGAAAATTCACTGGTTAAGTATAACCGAACAATTTAGGTAGCTACAAAGTCGACGTAGAAACGTAGCTCGACGAAGAAACTATCAAATATTTCTTACAGCGCAAAAGTCAAGTTTGCAGCGCGTGCGTCATGAATATAAAACCATCACAGTTTAAGATTTCGGTATTGCTCAGCGAAATTCATGAGCACCGAGCAGCGACGTAACTATAATCCTTGATTTTGCAGCCTGTGACAATGTCACGTCTTTGACTCATGTCGTACATTCGTGATTTTCCAATTACAGAATCGTATTTTTCTTGGCTGTGGCTCTGACCTCGTCTGCCTTGATCATCGAGAGGATGGAGGGTCTTCTGGACCGAAGTTGGGTCGCCGGCGTTTCGCCTGGGGAAATTTTATTCTCTCATGTCGTCACGCAGTTCGTCGTTATGTGTGGCCAAACCGCTCTCGTCCTCATTTTCATGATCCTGGTCTTTGGGGTTGAGTGCAAGGGTGAAATCGGTTGGGTCATCATACTCACAATCCTCCAGGGACTTTGTGGAATGTGTTTCGGTACGTTATCAAAAAAAAATTCACATCTTAACCATTTTGTAAATTATTTTAAATCTTGAGCAACCTTTTAAAATTTTTTTATCGAACTGAATTTTGATGAGCATTTTTTAAACATTTTAAATTAACATATTTTTATGCGAGATTGGAAAAACAAAAAAAATATCATTCGTTTTTTTTATACATATACATACA
Organism: Diprion similis; assembly: GCF_021155765.1. Taxonomy (NCBI): domain Eukaryota; kingdom Metazoa; phylum Arthropoda; class Insecta; order Hymenoptera; family Diprionidae; genus Diprion; species Diprion similis. The sequence goes on from NC_060106.1 coordinate 5,037,419, forward strand.
CCTATATATTGGTTTTTTTTTTCTTCTTCATCTTCTTAACTAACCATTTTTTTCTACAGGATAAGAGCATCATTTTAATTTCCGATCAAACGAGTAACTGTATGTAAAAAAATTCATATATTGAATCACCAAGGCCAATCTAATAGGAATAATCTTCCTCTATAGTATAATCTAAACTTGTCCCACAAGTTAGTTGATATATAAGACGCTGTAAAGTGAACGAAAAACAAAAAAATTTTAATCAAGCGTAAATCAGTCTTCGGATGGATTTACTCGAACATTTTTATACTTGGAACTTTGCGATTCTTTGAGTAACTTTTAATTGAAAAATTTTACAGCCCTGGACAAAAAAAATATTCGTGCCGTATTATTCTGTATAAATTGATTATTATTCATACACTGTTCAAAGTCTTATAAGGTATAGCTGAAGATCAGCAGTTTCTTACGGCGAGCAATTTTTACCGAGTGTTTCTACACTTTGAGTAATAAATTTGTTCGTTTGACAAAATTTAACTTTGCGGGTGCAGAAAAGATTTGAGGATTTTGTGCGATCAGCGAAAATTTAATTGGAGCAACAAAATATTTTTTCCCGTGTCCGTAATTAAATAATTTTTTCAGTTGAACAATTTCTCTTTTTTCATCGACCATTATACGCACTTTTTTAATTGAATCCGAAATGCAGCATGTATACATACGCTTCGCAAACAAGTGGACTATAATGTGTAGCGATAAATGCAATGGTAAATAAAATCGATTAGAAACATATGTAAATTGTTTTTGCGTAAGCACAATCCGTATATAGCTGCGTGTGAACTTTTGATCGCATTGAAAATATAATATGCAATGTTACAGTACAACTTTGTTGTCGACTTGAATATGGTAGCCTCAGTGAATTTGCAATGCAGATTTTAGTTCTGTTATAAAATTATAATGACCGTCGGTCAAAGTATATTACATATAACGCTTTGCTGAAACCTCACAATTCAAGGATGAAGTCGTTTGACTAAATTGCGATCTGTAAACGCAGCGAACACATCAAATTATAATGACGCAATGAGAGATAATATCTAATTATTAATAATTACACGCTTTTGCTATATTTGCATGAATTTGTGTGTTAAGAACACTCGTTTATTATCACGATTTATATGATACTGACGTGATACGTGATTGAAAATAATCAGCGCAACGTTCGTTCTTCAATTTCGACTTTTCTTTTTATGTTCCAGGTTTCGTAATTTCTGCAATTTGCGAACTTGAAAGAAACGCCATTCAATTGGCGCTTGGCAGTTTTTACCCAACACTTTTACTCAGTGGTACGCATATAATAATATAATTTATATATACCTTTCACGATCATTATATAAAGTAATCATTAACACATGACAATCCTTTCAATTTTTCGCATTATTTTAACATAAAAACACCTAAAGGAATGGTTAAAAAGAACAAGACGCCTGTAATGAGATTTTCCTATAAATCTAGTCATCCTGTTGACATTATCAAATGATAAAAAAGAGGGAGAAAAAACTATAATCATGAGACAAGATAGACCAGAGAACGATGTCAGATTGTGAAATTATTTGAGCTAGTAACTGAGTTTCATTTCAATAAATTGTTTTTTTTTTTTTTTTTTTTTTTTATTGATGCCTACTCTACGATATAGTCGTATATCCGGGGTTTATCAGGTTTTTATACTCATGATCTAAAAAGATTCTCTTTAGAAATACAAACCTTGAAAATACTAAAATTATATGAAAAAGCTTAGATATCGATGCTTTATTTCAAATTGTTTCAAGATGTTTGTGAAATTTAGTAGATAAATTCAGAACATTATTCTCTACAAAGTCATTGAATCACTCTTCCGCCATGTTCGCATCGTTAGATTTTGGATTTTACACTATTGCACCGATATGGATAACGATCAAGAAATTTCAAGGTGAAATTAACTGTTAAAGAAAGAGAGAAAATCTATACATTCTACCATTTTTCGCACAAAATTATTATTACATTATCGACTTGTCTTTTCGCAGGTGTAATTTGGCCAATCGAAGGAATGCCAACAGTTCTGCGATACATTTCTCAAGGTTTGCCATTAACGATGGCAACCACGTCGCTTAGATCGATGCTAACACGTGGGTGGACCGTCACGGAGCCTGACGTTTACAACGGTTTCATCTCAACCATAATCTGGATCGTTGTTTTCCTTACGATAAGCATGCTCGTGCTAAAGTTCAAACGAGGATAAAGATGACATTAAGAGGTGCAATCAATTCTGGTAATTGTTGCTGTCTGTGAGTGTGTGTGCGTGTGCGTGTGTGTGTGTGCGTGTACAGTAAATTTTAAGGATTAAAAAGAGACTATATGCCCTTTAATTTCTCTCTCTCTCTCTCTCTCTCTCTCTCTCTCTCTCTCTCCTTCTCTCTGTCTTTTACGTCGTTATGTTGTCGTCGGTGCAGCGGTATGCATATGACCGAGAGATCGTCGAATGAACCATGGATATGGAAATTATATTAATAAGCAATCAACATCATAAGATCGCAAATATTTAAGACCTTCTTTTAACTTGTCGCAAATTAATTTTCTTTACAATATCAAGAAATTGTGGTAGTTTGATATTTGTTCTTTCTCTTTCTATCTCTCTCTCTCTCTCTCTCTGCCATTTACTCAGCTTTATGAATTCTAAATTTGTGAAAATTTTCTTTTTTTTTTTTAACTTCATAAACGCTGAGGATCAAGGTGCGTGTATTTTGCACTTTTTTATATCGCATTTAACTGACTCAAAAACTGCGATTATGGCAGATTAGGGAATCTGAAAGAGAATTTCGCTGAATCCCGAAACACTGTTCTCTCGTATGTTAGTTTAAACACGACGACGACAACGAAACTGTTTGCAGTTTTTAGCTTAAAGTTAAGGATACGCAAAGTTGCTCAATTATAAACACCTCCCCACTCTTTGTGGTTGGACAGCTATTGATTTTTCATTTTTTTTTTCATTCGTTTTTTTTTCTATTCATTTGATCCATATTTTTCTTTCGTACCTACTTTTGCTATTACAACGATATTCGTATACGTGATTTATAATAAATACGCCGATCAATGATGAATATGATTTTGCATATACCGGGTGACTCGGATTTATACGAATTATTGCCAACATTGCAGTTTTATCAACAAAATTTATAAAGCGATATTGAAGCGACAATTATTCATTGGTCTGTGTAAGCTTGTTGACTCTTTGGATAAACTTTTTTCCGTGACTCACGTGGCGTAAAAATTACCGTAGAGAAATAATGAATTTTCGGAATCTGATAAGTATTTATCCCGTAACTCGTTTGTAATTAGTACATATATATTTAAATATACAGCAATTGTTAAACGAATAATTTAACTAGCGAATTTTTTTCCCTCCGCTACCGTTATTCTTACTACTTTTACTTGAAATATAGTATTGATTTTTCTTTTTGTACTTGATCATATAATTGAATAGTAAAATCAAAGAAACGTGCAATCGAATAAATATGTTATTGTATGATAAAGAAATTTTTTTTACATGTGTTCAACTTGGATGATCTGTTCGATAATAATTTTCCTTAAACTTTATTTCATTGCTTTTAATCTTAATTCTCTTTTCGGTAAAATATGTCGCGGGAAAGATTGTAATTAGTATTTTATAAGTGGTTATAAATTAGTTAGAAGTTAAGCTAATAAGATGATTATACTTGCCCATGACTTAAGCATGTATTTCTATTTAACATACAATTGGAATGCACTCTGCAAGCGTGCATTTCATAATTATCTATAATATTTTATTGTTATATTATTATTCTTATTATTGACTCCTGAGAATAGCTTTTCTCACTCCGAATACAGTTGCGTAAAAATTTAACAATTTTGACGCTTTGATTTTTGACGATAGGTGAAAATTGAATCGAAATTCTTCGCAGAAATTTTAATCAACCGCATTACCTATCCAAAAATTTCGAAGTCTTATTACGACTGTTCGATTTTACGTACATATAGTGTATGTATGCACATATACAAATACATGTAGATAAATAATAAGCCAATGGCAACGAAGTTGTTTCAACTTCATCTTCTGTGCATCTGTAAAAGAGATCTTATAATTCTGACGTGACAAACGGAGTATTAAAAAATGGAGCAATAGTAAGGACAGTAACGTATAAATATATATTCGATAGACGAGCAATACGATCCAAGGTGCAATGGGATCAAAGATAATAATTGGGTTTAAAAGGAAAAACCTACGTAATGTACGATGCGTGAGATTTACCCCAATACGATTGTATAATAAGTAATTAATTATGAATATACGTATAATAAATGTAATATTATTAGCTTATATTTGTTACGAAATGTACGTATACGTATAATTTAGCGAGAGCAGCACAAAAAAAAAAAAAGGAATCTCGAAATAAAGATACAAAAATATTTATATCATCATCGTTCTGCTCTATATTAGTTTCTGTACCAAAATATCATATCCGCGAATTTATATAACTGTTTAATTATTGTTTAAACGACTCGCTCGGCACCTGTTGTAAAACGGTTGTAAACAATTAAACAATCTTTTTTTACGGGTTAAACAAATTCAAAAAAATTCAGTTTTTTAACTCAGAAACATACGCGGGCGTGTGCACGAGAATTTCCCAAATTTTTATATGGTTTATATATGGTTCATTCCAAGTGAAATCGTGGAGTCATTTCCCTCAGGTCATCAGATCCTTGCATAATTTTTTTTTTTCACATTGATTCCACTTCAAAAAAAGTCTCATTATTTTAAAGAATATTTTCGCTACTCCTTGAGGTGGCGCGACGATCGTTTTTGCATAAAAAAAAGAGATAACAGAAACAGCATCATTTTTAAAATTCAACATTCAAAATTACCAAGCCCCCTGACGCCCCCGACCCCTTGAGATGATATTTTCGAAAACGGTCAATCGGACATTTTTGAAAATTGTGAAAAAAATTACATAAATTCTGTAGGCAAAAAGAAAAATATCCCAACCAAAATCGAAGTGGGCAGGCAAAACGGTAATTTTTTTTATTGAATAATTTTTTTTTTCTAGTAATTTCAATTTTTTCTCATTTTCCAGGATTCAATATATTTTATTGATTATATAGATTATATAGGAAAATATATTGAATCCTGAAAAATGCGAAAAAATCAAAATTACTAAAAAAAAAAAAAATTATTCAGTAAAAAAATTGATAAGAAATTACCGTTTTGCCTGCCCACTTCGATTTTGGTTGGGATATTCTTCTTTTTGCCTACAGAATTTATGTAATTTTTTTCATGATTTTCAAAAACTTCCGATTGACCGTTTTCGAAAATATCATCTCAAGGGGCCGGGGGGCGTCAGGGGGCTTGGTAAGAATCTGAGAAAAATTTGGAGATGTTATTTTAGGCTAACAAAATACCTCCGTTCATTAAGACTCAAATTGGAGAGGGTGAGGGTCAGACCCTTGTCGAATTGACCTGGAATGCCCCATATATAATTCTTCTGTGCGTTGTTTGTGATCGTGTAATTTCTGAACGACTTGACCGATCGAGGTCATATTCATGCAATGCTATAAATATTGATTGTCGAGACGATGGTTCATAACTATATAGATATATTTATTGTTGACTTATTTTTCATATTGTTAACACATTATCGCGCGCCTACCGGACAGTGCAGGACAACGTTTGTCGAGCCAGCTAATTTCTTATAAAACGAGTTTCGAAGAGGAAAGTTCCGATTCGCAGTTTGCAATGGGAATTGACAAATATATTTTTAAAATGATAACGGTATTTGGAAGAAGAGTTATCAAATCCTTGTCAATTATCATTTTAAATAAATTTTTGAGACAAAGATCGGTGTTAAAATCGGTGTAAAAAAAATATGAACGAAATTTCATTCGGCAATCCGTTTTAGAAGAGACTTGAAATATTTTTTTCAAAGTGCGAGAATATTTTTTCACATCCTCAGTATTTTTGTTTATTTTACATTATTCGCCGCGGAGTTCGGAAACCCAGTTAAATTAAAAGTTTTTTTTGTAACGCAAGCACGATTTTTGCGTCTTTTTGCCGGATAAGGCAAGACCAACGGGCAAAAAAAAAAAAATTGCTCGGTGCAGCGGGCGTTTTTTGATTTTTTTTTTTTCTTTTGCACGATTTAGCTTATGCAGATAAAAAAAACTGAAAATGCGCGCCAAAATAGCTTTCAATATTTTGAAGAATATCGTCAATAATTGAGATAAAAACCAAATATGAACTCTAAAATGTAAGTTTTTTTATTTTCTTAATAAACCTGATTAACAAACATCTACCGATTTTTTTTCTTTCTAATAAACGAAAGTCTTTCAAATAATGCATAAATCCATACGGGCGTTACAAAAATTATGGTGTGCACAAAGGCTAATCGGACTTTACGCCCTTGATACACAATATACCTACTATTTAAAATTATTAAAGCTTTCTGATGCTCACGGGATAGAAAATTTTATCTGGAAATGAGGCGATGGGTGATTGAAAAATAATTGGTGGAATTTTCGTTACGAAACAAAATTTCTGCAGTGCATATTTTATTGCGTATTGAAAAATATTCGAAATATATGTGCATTAATATACATATATATATATATATATATATATATATATATATATATATATATATATATGCACGATTAATTCGACGTTTAAGATGGTTTGACTGAATTTTTATCAGTATAAATCATTTTGTACTTCTCATCTTCGATAAACCATTCTCGATCATTCTCGACCCTTGTCTTCCAGTATTCTGCAAAATAAAATACCAAAATGAAACAAATGCACGATTGATTTTTCATTGTGAATGTATATTAATCAGGCGTCTAGATTCACATTACTTTTTATGCGTATAAGTATATATACGTCTAATTGTAAATGCAGAGTGTAATAACGTGCGTCTTTGTTCGTTTATCTGCTATCAGTCAACGGAAGCATCGCGTTGGTGCGATACATGTTGTAACATTAACAGTGTTCTAACTTACACTTTATCACAATTATTTTTTCTCGATTTGATAGTTCAGTTAATTAGTTTATAATAGATAACAACTAATTTTACTAATTACCGTGCAGACAAAAATTGGCACATGCCACTTGATGTGCTTTAGCACAGTGTTTTATAAATTGCGTTTCGTAACCAGGGATTTGATTAATGATGTCTCGTCGGTACTGGTCAACATTATTTATTTAAATGTCGACGTTTCGACCAGGCTCGGTCGGCCACCTTCAGGAATTATTATGACAACCTCATGAATTCGATGGTGTAGATGTGTAGAAATAAGTAAATATTTTCTTATAAAAAAGGATAATACAACGTGTAGTAAGAAATATTTCTGCCATCCTTGCAGATGTCGTTTTATAATTTACCATCGCGAAACTGTATAAAATGAGAAATAAAGAAATTTCCGTTGCTCCGCATATTGTTTGCACGTAAAACATGATACTACGATAAGAAAAGCGGCCAGTTTAATGTGTATACAAGCATCGATTCAGATAAAATAATTTCTACTGATATTCTGCGTTGATTCTTGGCGTTAAAATACTCAGAGCTTCGTCGCGAGATATTTGTAATAATAGACTAACACATACGTTGTACATATACATAACACATATATTAGGGTGCCTCGTTTGAGACGACTATTTTTTTTTTTTCACACTAAACACCAAAAAAAGAGTTTTTACCAAAGATGAGCTCTCAATTTTAATTCTATGTACCAGTAAAAAATCTTGAAGTGGATTATTTTTCTATTTTCTTGATTTTTTTCTATTTTTCTCGTAAACCACTAACTTTACTGCAAGATTATATTCGACTCTTTTGTATGGAATTCAATTTCCTACAAAAAAGATCATCTAAGCCAAAACCGTAGAGCCAGTAGTTCAAGAGATACATCGAATTAAACAGTTAAAAATTATAAACATTTTCGTTTCAGCTTAGATTTCAATACTTATTCATGAAATTATTGCTGAAAAAAAGTTATTACACTATTACCGACTAAAAATGAATGATAACAACAACAACAACAGCAATGGCAAGGACAATACTTATTACAAGTAGTCCGAAATCATCGCAAAACTCAATTATCGTGCGTTAAATCTCGTTATAAATCATAACTCTCGAATTTACTTGTACGGAAACCATAAATGGAAAAAAAATTGTTGGTAAATTATTGTCGTTATTATTATTATCATTAATTTTGTATCAGTAATACTGTAATAACTTTTCTTTCAGCAATAATTTCATAAATAAATACTGAAATCTAGGCTAAAACGAAGATATTTTGATTTTTTTAATGTTCAATTCGATGTATCCCTTGAATTACTAGCTCTACGGTTTTGGCTTATAGAATCTTTTTTGTAGGAAATTGAATTCCGTACAAAAAAGTTAAGTGCAATTTTGCTGTAAAGTTAGTGGTTTACGAGAAAAAAAAAAAAAAAAACATGAAAATGGAGGAAAAATCGGCTTTAAAAGATTTTTTACTAGCGAGGCGGTTCATGATGTTTGAACACCAGATGTTTTGAAACAGGTAGAGAGTATATTCATCGTAAACGTCAGTATACTAGTACTGTAAACGGCCGCTAGGCTGTCAACTTTCTCGCCATCGAAGTAGCTTCAGAGATAGTTCTAAAACCGGGTAGTCTGTTAGCAACTTAATTACCGTCATTGCGAGAAATCAGAAACCACTACTAGTAGTCTTATTATAATTTAAAAACGCATTGTATCAAGTTACCAAACTTCGAACTTTATGTCGACTATTCATACATTAATACTATTGTCACATGTTCAAGTAATACTTCACATATTCAACAGTAAGTAGTCGGGCTTGACCTATTACAAAGCAGGTAAATCCCGCAAAATTTTGTATCAACAGAATTACAAATGATATCATTCGATGAATATGCTTAGTGCGTTTGAATAACTATGATTTATAGTCAATGCAAAAGATTTTTGTAATGACGAATTTAATTATCTCTTTCAACCATTATTTGACTCTTGACTTAACAAAACGTATATTAAAACAAACTCAATTTCTTTCGGTCCAACAATTTAATATTTATAGAGCAAAATGATTGAGACACGTTCAATCAAATTTTGAGTCATTTCAATCACTTATTTTCTTGATACAAAAATGATATTAGTACGATGAACTTGCGCCGTGTTATCTTGAATAAATCTATAGTCAGCATGATCATTGAAAGGCTTGAATATATCCTACATTAAGTTGTCACAAGTATCTTGTTGAATTAAGTAAGTATTGTGTTCGCCGCATTTGACTAGAGCATTTAGTTGAATCAAATGAATATCACTCGACCCAAGTAATCCTTTTCATCTGTGGAAGTACAGTACAGATCATTCGTAAAAATCTCATCCTTAGAACAATAATCCTTCTATGTATTGATATAATTGTGTATAATTACCTAATTCTGAGGTATATACTTAAGAATGGAAGCCCGCTTCGTATCAGGCATCGACCATATAAAAAATACCACTTACCGGTCAATTCCTTAACAGTGCCATCCGTGCCGCCGTATTCCAATGGTAATATGTTCGGTGATATTTTTTTGTGCAGATTTTTCAAACTGCGAGTATGGACGTGAACTCTAGACTTCATTTTCGGGGTCATAAATTTCCTGAATACATTCAGTACGAAGTTGACGTAAACTGGAGCGTTGATGAATTCCATGGAGTTTGTTCGCATTGGATAACAACTTTGCCACGAATGAACCGCTCGCTTGATCACTGCTGGCGGTAATTGCAGAGCGTGGCCTAGTGTCACAGCATCAAGGTCAAATATCGCGAATACACCGTAGAGCGAAACCTCTTTGCTGTATCTCGACGCGAGTTCAAGAATCATCTTGCCAGCCTGAAAAACGTTTGTTTGATGTAGTTTATCGATATCGCCTTAGGCAAGTCGAGCGAGTATTAATTGCTTTAAATATCTAATAACATATGTATCTTGAAAACCGTTTAAAATCTTAGTTCACGCATACCTTGAACACGTTTGACTGTTTGTGCTTACTGGGATCGTGCACGGACGCTCGAATTATGACGACTAATCTTCCTTCGTGATCGAATTTCCTTAGCGGTAAAAATACCCTGTGAAATTCATCATTTACTATTATTATCGCAGTTTCAACTTTCTACTTCGCTTCAATAGTTACCCCATCTCGAACATTTCTTGCAGCTCAGGCAACAGCGGGTCTCTGTTGCTAAACCATTCTGGAGCCGTTGTTCTCAGCTCGTGATAATTACGGAACTTCATTTTCGCCTTCTTCATATCGAATTTACACCCCCTTAGGTAACGCAGAATGTAAAAGTCATCTGCAAGAAATATCTAATACGTGATCCAATTACTTCCTTTGGGTTTCTTTAAGTAATCAGTTCGCTTTGGTTGATTGAAATGGATATGTATACATGATGGGTCATCATCTTTGAATCCTCGGAACACTTTAACCTCACACCGACCAATTTAATTCTAATTTTATTTAAAAATAGTATACATATGTCATCGGACGACTTTGATTTTTTTTAATTATTTTGATTTCCCGTTTCGTCAGAATAATGACATCGATTTTACAAATGATAGAAATCATGCCATTCTTCTTATAAAAACCTCGGGCTTCTGAGTAAAATACCGATTTTGATGCTCAACGTGACGGAATCGTATGGAATTAGTATAAAAATACACAAAGTTGTCTTTCGTCATGTTCGACCTATTTTTTTTTTGACAATTGAACATTTTTTGTACATAAATGTAACTTTTTCAAAATGGGAAATTTATGGGCTTTCCGTGAGAGAAAAAAAAAATACGCACGAGCTATGTATTACGAGCACAAGGCGGAGTTTCAGTAAGTGAATATTTATTAGTTTCGACTGACTATCAAATCAGCTTCCTGTAGAATTATCTCTTCTGCTTCCTCGCGTGATCGTCACAAAAACCGAGATCATTAATCTAGCGAAATAAGCAGCTAAAAAATTTTCAACTTTATCTCTTTCATATGTACAATGTACATACCTACTACTCATATATAAAGTTAGAATTAAACAGGTTGCGGCGAGTTAAAAGTGTTCCGGGTATTCTAAAAACGTTCCACGCGTAATCTGTTTACCGCGACGATAACGCGAAGCAATTATAATGTATCTTACCAGTGCGAGTATGCAAGTCTTTATTTTCTAATATCCACTGCCTCATTTCCGAGATCTTGTTTCCCCGATCGTGCTCATGTTCGTTTAAATTCAAAGCAGCGTATTCCCGCTCAGCATCAGTCAAGCTCCAATAATCGTCCGATTCGTTAGACATTTTAAGTTAACTGAACGATGAACCGCGTTTTAGGTCCAATGAGAATCCAGCCTCGATGCGCACTGGCTCTTTAAATAAGCGTGCAGTTGTATTTTATAACGCCTATAAACACACTGCCGATCCTAGCCACACTTCAGATTGCTTCAGATACTGCCCCACTGCTTGCCATCGGATCTCGTAAAAACAGCGATTGCAGCGCTGCCAGTTGACGGCGTCCCTAACTAACTTTAGCGCGATTCTTTTATACATGTATATTCAGAAGTCGGCGAGCTGCGCGTAGAACAAACACTTTCGACACAGGATTGAAAGATTTTTTTTTTTCCCATTTTTTCAATAACAATCTGTAAGTGGCAACTGCCGCATTTACTCAGACAATACGAAACTTGAAGTCGTCGAAAGATGTCTAGAGGATGTTTTATCCGCCATTTTCTGACGCCTCAAAGATATATTTATGCCCAATAAATATCTGCATGCCCAAAGATGTTCTTGGGACCTTAGAGACCTCAAGGCATCCTATAGATGCCATGTTATTTCGATGGCTTTGAGTTTTTGCTTTTTGCGTAATCGTCACAGGCATTTGTCATGATCATATTCAGTCCACCGGTGCAAACTTAGTTATTGTAGCGCTCGTATATTCTGCAAGCTTTGAAAATGTGATAAAATTTACTGATTGGAATACCGATATCTTCGTGCAGCTGCATTGCTATCGCTTTTAAGCCTTTACCCTGCAGTTGCAATACACAGACATGCATGCACTCATGCATTACCCACTAATTGGGCTACCTCTTTATTAGATCTACTAGATTTGATCATACGGGAGGTCATATGAATTGACTCTGACTGATGGGAAAAAATCAAATTTATGGTCACGTTTTGATTAATATTTATACGGCGGCATTTATTTTTTTAAGCTATACAAGATAATTTAGCAATAAGAAATGAAACTCGATAGAATACATTTTTTAAACCTTCTGAAAATCGTTTTTATTCATTACAATTATTCATAATTTATTTCTTATTGGTTTATGTTCTTTGAATCAGCTGTAATACAGGGTCCCCTAATCACAGGCAATTCGAGATACAAGTCCACTTTGATTAATTCCGCTGCTCTTTTGTTAGCACGATACTGATGCTGATGAAAATTGTACCCTGATTTGCCTATAATTAGAGATTTCTATGGGGTCTATCACGGAAATAGTCCCGTATATATCTCCATCCTTCGAATACTCCATTGTGTATGATTTGGTGTACCAATAATTTGTGCTGTTGTTATTCCGTGATTTTCATCTTCGACGTCAATTTCTCTGGGTTTTCACGTAGCCGTGCCATTCTTTCTTCGGTGCAGTCTTGTTCTGCAAAAAATGATGCATTTGAATCGGTACCGGTAAAAAAATTTCAATTTTATCTTCATATGTGATGTTTTTTTCGTACGATAACTATGTAATCAAATTCAACACGCCCACCTCCTAATTCCGTTTCTGATATTTTACATTCAATTGCAGAGCAAACCAACTGAGTTAGCGAGTGATTTAATTGGTTCTTGTCACTGTGTCATTAAGATTGCCAAATTTCTAATCTTTCATTCACGAAAAAAATCTATTCCTAATCAATTTAACTTTTCTCTAGTTGATAATATTATCCCTTATTAATCAGAATTCGAAAATATTCGTTGTTCTATGGAATCGTAACATTGTCAAATTATTAAAGATTACTTCAATCATACGCTGCATCATCTTCTGCAGGTTGACAAACTGTACTCTCATTTGCTCGGTAGCGTCGATCGGTTCCAACGCAGTAGCTTCATCTTTAGGTTTATCTTCTTCTAATTTTAATACTGCTTGGTTAACAGTTTTTTGACAAAAGGTTTGAAACGCACACTCAAGCTCGAAACTAGTATTAAGTTCGTCCTCGACTAACTGCCTTAACTCATCTTCCGCTTGCATAACCTGACATTTCATATTGCTCAAATTTTTTTTCAGATTCGTCACGACGTTTAACAAACGTTGCTCTATCTCTGGAATAAGCACTCTGCCTTCGTCGTCGTAAACTTCGTTGCCTGTCAGGTGCCGGATGTTCTGCTGTTTACGAAGCTCTAATTGTGCACTTTCCATCTCATTTATCATTTGCTTGTGCTGTAAAACTAAATTCATCAGTACTTCTTGGCCAGCCTTTCTGGCCGCCTCCTTCTCCTCCAGTTTATTCTTAAGTTTCATTCCATCGTCATCTTCCTTGAGGTAGTTTTCGAATGTCTCATCTCTCTGCGGGGTCTGTTAAAAAGGAAGATTTCTTTTTATAAAAGATATTCTTTGGCTGTAAGCTGTAAGTACCGATCAGGTGATATCAGTCGTGGTTTGGTTCGGGTACCGTTGAAGTTTTTTTTCGCCGATAAGGGCACCCATCATATTTCAATATCTAAATGATGTATGACCATTTGGCGCCCAGAATGTTGCAACCCCCACAGTACAAATCATAATTAATGTCTGCCAGACGATGTTTAGAAAATGTTTCATTGTCCGTTTTTTGGCATACAAAAATCTTAAAAGACATCTTTCGTATGTAAAGATATTCTTTCGAAGTGAATAGTGGGTCAGAAAACATCTTCTAAACGTCTTTTTGGCAACTGCAACTTTTGTACTATCTGGATAAATGTCAATTTGTGTGATCGCAAATCTCGCTATACTTAAACAACATAGACTTACCGAGTGTGCCAAATGGACAAACGATAAAGCTAATTCATCACATTTTAATTATCAGTAACTTAACGGTGTAATCACTTTTAAAACTACCGATGCTTCCGTCGGCCTGCAACAACGCACGATATCCATGGCACGTGGTTCTCCATATCTATTAATCTTCATTAGTGTCACTACAGGGCCAAACGCAGGGATTATCCGTCCTGGTCCGATCGTGATCCCTGTTTCAAAGGCCAAATTAATTAGAGAATGATCCGTCTAAGGTATAATAGTTTTCCCAAAAAAATGTTAAAATTTATTTTGCTTGAATGCTGGTCAATAGTCCCAGCTCACTGCTAATAAGTTATAATAATTGTGCTGATATTTCTTAGGGACGAAACAGCAGGTCAGTCTGCATAAATATTTAGAATAAAAAGTAAAATGTAAAGCAAAAAAGAGTAAACCGTTCAATAAACTACCGTCAACATTATCTGTGCAAATGATGATGGACTCAAATCGTATAAGAATAATACCAGTTTAGTCATTTCGACAGTTCTATTTTTGAAATGTTATCTCATATCGCTGGTATTTTATTTCCTATCATTCAAAAATTCTCAGAATCAGTTCTATTGCATAACAAAGACGTTGTTTCAGTCGGGTTATTAGGGCAAATAACCTTAGCTTAATGTGAAAACAGTCAAATTCGAGATAAACCTGTTGTGTCTGTAGCTTCATAGGCAAATCTGACTAATCTATTTTATATACCTGGATCCTCTATTTCACCAACTTTGTCAATCACAGTTTCATCTTCGCCAACTGAAGATGACGATGTCACTTTCGATAAACGTTCCCCTGTAGATTTCTTACGCCGTGTTCTCCCAGTACCACCCGTTACTGTGATCTAACAGTCATATCGTCAATCTATTTAATATCGGTGATAATTATCATTGCACCGTCATTTACACCGGATAATTTGATGCTACTGATGCAACTGATGCAAGCATCGCAATTAATTTTGTAACCATCTTCTAGATAAGAAATAGTACAAGAATACGTCTAAATGATATAAATCTTACGACTCACATGGGGAGTACACGTATGTACATATAATAGAGTGACCAATTCTGGAAAAATTTGAACTTTAGATCGAGTCTCATTAGATCTGTATTTTTTTTCGTTCCGTGGGCAGCGGTTCCTGAGAATCACACAGGGATTATTTCTTAAGAAATTATTTATTTTTATTTTTATTACTTTCACATACATTTATATGAAATTATTTTCTTGCAACAGAATGTATTGGGTGAACTTATCATTTAAAAAACCGTATAAAGCGGGTAAGTGGTGCCGCACGTACGTTTGTTTTAAACTAATGCTGTTTCTGACAAAGATTGATACGTACCTTATACAACTTTCGATAGAGTATAATAAAATGAGAATACCCGAATTATATCGTTTTTTTTAAACGATGAGGTCATCCAATACATTCTGTTGGAAGAGAATGATTTTATGAAATGTATATGAAAGTAATAAAACGAATCAAGATTTTTTTTATAAAATAAATCCTATGATTTCTCGTGAAGCCGTACCTATGGGTTGGAAAAAATACGGATCTAATGAAACTTGATGCAGTTTCATCAGTTCAAATTTTATCAAAAACGGTAATCCCAGAAGCGTGTACCCTCTCGTCAGTTTTCGTCGTCAAATTGGTGTTTTGGTTCTTAAAGACATTTTTTAGTCGTGAACTTCTTTTCGTTTCACTATTTCTGGCATGTATTTGCAACACTTGAAATATTTAAATCACCTTCGACGATTTAGTCACTGACAAAGCGGAACCCTTCATATCTTTTGCAGCCAAATCGTAAGCCTCTCGCGCTGCTTGCTCCAAAGCTACTTTATGGTCTGCTTCAAGCCTGCAAGCGTAATTTTTTTTATTTTTACCAATCAACGATTAGAATTTTCAAAGGGTAATTGGATATTTCTGTCACTAACTTTGCAAACAACTCCTTGAACGTTTTAAGCAATATCTGAGATTGCGACATGCTCAAGAGCATCAAATCGTCCAAGCCACCATTTAGGAAATCAATGGCAGCCTGTTCGATTTGCTTTGCTCTCGCCGTCGACACATTTCCCAATTGCTCTTGATGAAGGAGCATATTGTTCATGTCCAACTCCTTTCTCAAGCGAACAATCTTCTCTCGCAACTTTCCCACTTCCATGTCAGATTCTGGCATAACCTCGTATTGAATCTTCTTTGGTTTCAGCTTCTTCACGTTGCTGGCAAATCTCAACGTTGACAATGTCAAAATTAGATGTTCCTCAGTTATACGTATGTGTGCGATGAAACTGTTCACAATTGTACAAAAGCTTTTAAGTTCGATGAATTTCACCTGCGGCTTAAATATGAGACTGATTACCGCAATAAAGAGCTTAGGTCGAATGCGCGACCTAAATACTTTAGCAAGTTGCTACTGTGGCGAGGGATGTTGGATCTGTTTGGGTTCCGTAAAGCGAGAATAAACTGTTCCAAATTTGACTTGTCCAAATTTGCGTTGCAAATCTGCTCGGCTGATTTACGGCAACCCGCATTTCCGGCCGAATCGACACCGGCCATATCCACGACGTGAATCTGCAAAAGTTTTTTTTGAATACTCCTTACAGTTATGCCGTATAATTCATCCCCCATCATCTTACTCTCGAGTGTCTCGCAACCGCCCACGACGTAATCAAACTCGTGTTAGACACGTGAAATGTAAGGATACTTGTGCCTTGATGAGACGCATCGTACGTTTCTCCTTGTCCGATCGATTTGCGGGCTTCGCCTTCGAATATTCTCTTCAAGGTTTCGTCTTCGCTATTTACGGGTGCTGAAGTTACGTTCTAAATAAACGATGAACCACTTTTAGACGTATTTCGGGCAAAATAGTCGATACTTCAAAAGAGCTTAACAGCGGTTAAACCTTCAAGGCGTCACGGATATTAAATTTTGCTCGGCAGTTTTTTCCGACCAACAAATCCTTCACTTGATTTTTGTATATTTCCACGTAGCTCATATGATATTCAATTGCGTCGGAATATTTTCTATTTCGTTTCTCTTCAAACATATCCGATAACAGCCGTGCAATAATGCCTCTGTGCTAAAAAAATTAACGTATATGAATAAATTATGGGATCTGAGGAAACAACAAAGAGTTACGGCTCGTATGACTGTCAAATTACTTTAAACTTATAGTTTTCACCTCATAATTGTTTCTCAATCCAGCTGTTGTGAAACTCTTTCCAGTTCCGGTTTGTCCGTAACTTATGAGAACGCAATTAGCTCCATCTAAAATGCTTAAGCGATTGGAAATTATAACGTGGTATTTATTCGTTACTGCGAATGAACGAGTATTCACTTTTTGAGCAAGTCTTTGGTGACGCTTTTGTAAACTTCTTCTTGTGAACAGTTGTAGAAGATTCCATCCGTTGCAAACCGCCAGTAAACTGGGCTTTTGGATTTCACGAATCTGTCATACTTGATATCTTGCGAACAGCGTACGTACATGTCCTGTTAAAGTACTTATCTATTACACACGTTGTCACTAAAGTTACATGGACAAGAGAATAAATCTAAGATCGCATTTTTTATAATCCTCTTTACTTACTTTTCCGTTGTCATCCAGCTTCACAAGAGATTCACAAATCGTCGTGAGAGGTAAAATTCTTACGAAAATTTTAACGTTTTGTACTTGCGCAGCTTCTTCCTCGTCCATCATTTTATCTCGTTATTCGATCTTAATTTCAGAGGCTTACCTACTACGCATACATACACAATGCTACTGAATGAAAAACAATTACATGCAAAATTTCCTAGATGCGGGAAATACTTTAATTATCACATAATCGTCGTAGTTCAAAAATTGAAATTTCTTCAGCTTTCGAAAATTAAACATAATTGCAAGGTTAACTCAATTATTTTACATTATACCGTGAAGTAAGTATCGAATAAGTCAATCACACATTGAAAACGGCCTCCTTGTTCTTTGCTTAATTTGATCGCCTGTTTTTAGTCAATCTGGCAACACGTCACGCATGCATGTACCTATATTGAATTCAATTCTCTAAGCAGGCGTTAAGCAAGGCTGGAACATGCGCGCCGAAATGTGGAAACAAGTGAAACACCTCGGCGCCTACAGATAGGCAACCGGCTTTCGTGAGTATCGGCCTTAGTTGACGGAGTGAATTCGCGGTAGCCACACGTGGGTGAAAATCTGTTGGTTATTCATGATAAATTTGTACGGTATTTGATATTCTACAAATTGTAAGTAAGCATAATTACTTTCCGAGCTTTATCTGATAAACAGATCATTTTTTCAATACACACTACGTGCGTTTAGTGTACTTGTACGAATAGGTTATGTTACATTTGTAATTTTCTAATCTATTCATTATTTGCAATAATATATGATAATATTATGGGCGATTTTCAACTGAACAGTGCGATATAGAAAAGCCTTATGTGACTTTGTTTAAACAAACAGATTATTCTTATTAGCTTGCGACGAGTCGGAGTTATTAACCTCTCTAGGCTCTTATTCTCCATTTCTTTCAAGTTTTACTTTTATTAACAATCGTGATTAGCTTCATGATTGTGAAGATTGAACCCTTGGCATTCAAGTTTTGGTCTCGTAGTGAAATAACTATGTTAGTTAAATCGGAAAATACGTCCATATCGGGATTGTAATTAAGTATCTTCCCACCGCCACTATCAATATTAATTTGATTTTCAGATTTAATTCAGCATCATGGTGAAAGTGAAGAATAAGAAGCGTAATTTGGCTGAAACAACAGCCAAAAAACGTGACCAAAAGAAGAAGAAATCATTAAATGCTTTTGAAGTACATGTAAATAAAGAAAAGCACAAGGTCTTGGGTCGGAAGAATAAGGCAGATCGTGGACTGCCTGGCATTGCACGTGCAAAGGCGATAAAAAAGCGTAAAAATACTCTGCTCCACGAGTACAAAGTGAAGGACAAAACTAATACATTTCTAGACAGACGTATCGGGGAAAAAAATTCTGCTATGACGCAGGAAGATAAAGTGATGGCTAGGTTTGCAGCTGAGAAAATGAAGGCACACAAGAAAAAGAATATCTTCAATTTGAATGACGATGAGTTACTCACTCACAGAGGTCAAACTTTGGCAGAAATAGAAAAATATGACGACCCAAGAAGCGATGATGAGGAGTATAGCGATGAAGAAAATAAAACGGGAAAATTGGACAAAGATTTTGTAAGCGAAGCTCATTTTGGTGGTGGCCTATTTACAAAATCTGACTCGTCGATGTCCAGGAAAGATTTAATAGAACAGTTGATAGCAGAGTCAAAGAAACGCAAAGCCGAAAAGCAAAAGGTACGGGAACAAACCTTGGATTTAACTGATAAACTTGATAGCGAATGGAAAGATCTTTTGCCTATCGTGAACGCTTCGAAAAAATGTGCAGAAGTACCCTATGAAAAAACTAAGGTTGACGATTATGATATCGCACTCAGAGAATTGAAATTTGAAGCCAGAGGTACGCCATCCGACAGACTTAAGTCTGAAGAAGAAATTGCTAAAGAAGAAAAAGAGAAACTTGAAATGTTAGAAGCTGACAGATTAGCAAGAATGCGAGGGTCTGCTGGAAATGCAAACAATGCAGCGAAGCATAAGTCGGCCGATGATCTAGACGATGGGTTTGTTCTTGAGGATATTAATGAAGAAGCACTCACTTATGGCGAAGATGGAGTAGTAAATGATATCAGTAAAGAGAAGGATAATGAGAACCCTGAGGATAATACTGAAAATGAAAGCAGCGGGGAAAGTGAGAGCAGCGAGTCTTTGGAAGATGAAAATATAATGCCAGAAGACTTGAATAATGATTTGGACAATGTTCATACCCTTGACGCGAAGCTAAACACAAATATAGAACTTGTGTGCAATGCTGGAACTCAAATACAGCACAAATCTAAAGACCCATATGATAATATTCCAGTTCTGAAGATATCTGACGATAATGAAGTTGCCAAAAGTAAGATTAATAAGCATAAAAGAATTTCCGATACTGCTGATCTCTTGAAGAAGAATGACAAGCAAACAATAACGAATACAAACGTCTTAAAAACTCCAATATCTGCTGAACCACCAGCCAATGGTTTTGAGGATGAAAGCTTGGAATCCGATGGTGAATCTGAAACAGTGGAAAACTCGGATGACGATGGTTCAGATGAGGACAACCTGTCTGATTTGAAAATGGATGAATCCTCAAGCGAAGAAGATGCACCGTTGTTGATGAAAAATGTTAAATTCTCAACAAATTTAACCCAAAAAGTGACGCCATGTCAGAAACCAACTTCTACTCCACTTAAATCAATACTGAAATCTGTAAATGATGAATCGAGTGAAGTAGAAAAGCTCTCCGCAGAAGAACGAACTGCACAAATCAAAGCAGATCTTTTAAAAAGAAAAGAAGTGATGGAACAAGCTCGCAAAGAATTGCCTTACACCTACGCAGCACCAGAGAGCTTCGAGGAATTGCAAAAACTATTGCAGCATCAAAATGCTGATTATCAAACAGTTATTGTAGAAAGAATAATCAAATGCAATCATCAATCGCTTGCAGAAAGTAACAAAGAAAAATTAGCCAAGCTGTTTGCATATTTACTTCAACATGTGAATGAATGTATGATAAATACTGAGGACAGAGGTATAGCCAATTGTTTTCAAATATTCGATAGGTGCGTATTAATTTGAGTCTAGTGATATCAAAATGATAAAATATAGTTTGAAGAAGTTATTCTGTGTTTTGAGAAAATGTATTTCTAATATAAATTTCATAATGTTATAGACTATGTCCACATCTTTATGATCTTACGCATGCGCTTCCAGAAAATGCCAAAACATGCATTCAGGAAATGATGAAGGAAAAACACGAAACGTTCGAACTACACCAAAAGAAATATCCTGAACTAGGCACTGTAAGCCACGAATGTCAAATATAAAATACAGATTTTACAAGTATTGAATAATCTTATTCTAATATTTCTTCTTTATATACGTGTTTTGCAGCTGATTCTGTTCAAACTGGTATCTCTTCTATTTCCAACTTCTGACTACAGGCATCCAGTTGTTACTCCAAGTATAGTTTTTATGTCTCAAATATTAACGAGATGTCGAGTCAGAAGTAGAAGTGACATTTCAAAAGGGCTATTCATCTGTACTCTTGTTTTGGAGGTAATAATACCCTTTATTTTTATTCATTTCCTCTACAGAGGATGTCTGTAAACTCTCAGATAACGGAAGAGTAAACAATCCACTCCATTCTAATAAATGATGCATGTGATTTGCTTTTCATTTTCAGTACACGTTATTATCGAAACGATTTTCGCCGTCAGTGATCAACTTTTTACGGGGAGTAATACACATGGGTACACCAAAGCCCTCTGTTCAAGTAATAAAAACAATTCCGCCATTTAAATGTATAGGAGAATTGAGTAATCTCTTGATCGTAGACACGGATCAGTCAAAAATGAAAATCAAACCAGAGTCAAATGTTATGCTGGCAAGTGATTTGATTGAAAATGAAATCGATGATGATTTCAGGGTCAGAACATTTATAACAGCGGTGAATTTAGTCTCTGAGTTTAAAACTCAACTTGAAGAGCTAGAGGCAGCTTATCCAATATTTGAACCTATCGTTAAACT
This sequence comes from Diprion similis, assembly GCF_021155765.1. Taxonomy (NCBI): domain Eukaryota; kingdom Metazoa; phylum Arthropoda; class Insecta; order Hymenoptera; family Diprionidae; genus Diprion; species Diprion similis. The sequence goes on from NC_060106.1 coordinate 5,059,158, forward strand.
TTTAAATATGAATAAAATGAGTAATTATCCAGAAAATGTGAAACAGCATGTCAGGAGCATTTTGGAAGATTTAAATACTTTGAAGGATAAAAAGTTAGAATATATTACTCGTGACAAAAAGAAACCAAAAGCTTTAAGGCTGTATGAACCAAGGATAGAGACTGTGTAAGTAATTGAGTCACGAAGTACTTTTTATGACTCATTTCTTCAAAAGAAGTATCTATTCTTGTTTTCTTACGTGTCCAAAATATTTCGTACTTTCACAGATATGACGGAAGAAAACATAAACCAATGTCCAAAGAGAAAGCAGAGAGAGAAAAATTGTTGCATAAGTACAAAAGAGAAGTTAAAGGTGCAATACGAGAAGTCAGAAGGGATACAGCTTTCTTGGCAAAAGTACAGATCAAACAACAAATTAAAAGGTGTGTAGTGTATTATGAAAACTGATTTTTACACAAAAAGAAGGAAACTGCATAAAATTTCCTACTATCTAGGCGAATTAAATACTTTTAATATCTAACACATCCCTAATCAATCGTATGAATTTTTCAGTGATGAAGATCGTAAACGAAAAGTTAAAGAAATTTTCGGCAATGCAGCACTTCAGCAGGGTGAGCTTAACAAAATTAAGAGGTCCAAATGAAGTTAATACGATTCTCATTAGCTACAGGTATGAATTGATAGACATATCTATACGACTATCACTAATACTATCCCTGAATTGAAATTGAAAAACTATGGTATACATTTTTGGTACCATTGTATTTATTGCAACGTGTACATACAGTATAATAGAAAAAGCAATGTTTTATAACTAAATATAAAATAAATAACAAAACTCGAAATATTATACGGTAGTTTGCACAACAATGATCAAAACGTTGTATCTAATCTTAAGCTAAAATTATCTAGGGTGTAAGAGTAAACATCGTGTAATTACTAGATTATCATATGAACATGTATTTGTAAATAACGTTCGATTATGATGGTGTTAACAAGACAATTCGACTCAACTCCACATTTTTAAAATAGGGTTCGTGAATGTTTCCAAATTTTCAATGCTCCATCTGTTGTAAAAATCACTGGTAAATGCTTAGAATATTTCAGTTGATTGAAATACGTTCACTTTGCAACATAGAAAGCTGACGGTGGTAACAGTTTGAATTTGTTCTCTTTATTACAATCTTCGTCTTGTGGTTTAACTTCAAACGAGATTTCGTCACATAAATTTCTAAAATATGTAGGATTTTGTATTAGATACGTTTTTACTGAATCTGAATCTGATTTAGAACCATCAGGGGAAAGTGAAAATGAAATCTTGTTAGAGCTGGTTAGTTTTCTAACTGAAACTTCATCAGCGTTCAACCTCAACTTGCGAAACTTCATTAAACTATTCGTCGAAAATTTCTGATCATTTCCTGATTTGCTTTTCAATTCGAACTGATTCGGAGTTAATTGACATGACGAGTATTTGTGCCCTTGGTTATTATCATTCAATCGAGAAGACGACATCTTTTTATTCAACTTTGCATCTTTGACAAAATATTCTGTCTTTGGGGTTTGGCCTCTCGGTACTTCTACCTTGCTGACAATAACTGGAATTCTATCGGAAGAATGTCCAATACCAAAACGTAATTTAATCTCGTCTTTCATAAAATCAGGAATCACAAAACGGGGAATGAAGTTGCACGCATATATATCATCATTGTGTTTTGATCGCAGTATGGGTGTGTAACTTTCCAGATCATTCTGACCTCTAATTATTTGCGATTTAGTCTGTGTTTTACAGAACACAGTTTTTTGCCACTTGTTGAAGTACTTTCTTAACAGTTCGAATTCGTGAACGGAATTCATCGCAACATTATTCAAGTGTATTTCATATCTCAATTCTGTATTACTAAGAAATAACTTGATCAAGTGTTGCAGACCCTGTTTAATAATTAGTTTTTTGTAATACTCTCTGGCGTTATATATCTCTTGTTTCTCTGTTAAACGAACTTCAGTGTAATATTTCCATGCGATGAAATATTTGTAACTGATTTTCATTTCGTAAATCTTATCAACCCACCTCTGATTGAGGTGATTTTTCATCAGAGTTTTGTATCTGGTGTACCAAATCTTTAAACACCTTTTCAAGATGAATACATTAATAATGTTGTTCACTTTGGTCTGGTGTTGACGCTTTGTTTGGTGATTCCACAGAAACTTTTTCCATAAACAAAAGAATTTTCGTTTTAAATGAGATTGATGGAATTCATCAGCATGAAACATTTTACACTTTTCTTTTAGAAGCAACAATCGAGCCACTCTCCAGTGTTGAAAATATATTGTTTTAACAATGAATTCAATTTTTCCCACTCTATCTTCCAAATAAGACAATTGAATTTTTTTTTTTCTCCTATAATTTACATAGTATTTAAAATTATCAAACGTTTTTAAGCATATCTTTTTATGATAGTAAGTTCTAGACATCGACGTTTTGTTGAAACTACATTTTTTATGATTTACGTATAGCTTCCATTGTGAAATCAATTTTAATTTCAACTTGTTTTGTGCCCTTTGATTATATTCCTCAACTTTTTTGTTCAATTCTTTCACGCGAACACAATGCTCCCACCAGTTTTCAAATACTCTATTTACAAGGGTCTTTTTATAAAAGTTGTTGACCATTTCTATCTCCTCTCGTTTTACTTTTTTTCTATATATATTCTGAAATACAAGAATTCATTACTAATAAATCATTAGGAATCAAACATGAATTCCTGTTCCAACAATATTTTCTTCATCATTCCGGTTTCATTGAATTTACGTGAATTTATGTATTTGTATGAATTCTCAATTCATTGTACAATGTATTCAGAATATAATTACCTACCAATAATAGTTTTTTCAAAATTTTCCGCTGCAGCATTTCTAAATAATACTCGTCAGCTTCGTTTAATAAATTTTGCACCCGAATATTTTCATTGCAAAAATTAATCCAGGCAGCAAAGCACTTGCCGACTATTTTCTTATCATAATGTACACCTGATATCCGGTACTTTACTTTCATAGATATTCTATCATTATAAGATTTTATCCATCGTGAAATAGCATTCTGCAGTAAGGAGTCTTTGAAAAATTGGGTAGCCTGTGGAAAAAAATAATGATATTATTCGATATAAAACGATAGGACTTTTCCACTTGAACAAATATGTCAAATACTTTTTCTTCCAGTAAGACAATTCGTCTTTTTTTGCTGTATGCCTTTTTCCACGTGTTGAAGAATTGCTTGCAGTAAAACGTTCTACACAAATCTAAGACCTTTGAGTTCAATGACTTTATTTTCTGTTGAAATATCTTATATTTGATCCACTTCTTTAGACATTTTTCAATAATATGCTGCTGGTAGAAAGACTTTGCTACTAAGATTTTATCCCTTAACTCGGAATCATTTTTTTCATCGATCATGATCGTCCATTTATTCCATACATTTAAAATCAACAATCTTTTATAAAAAAGCTTCAACTTTTGTATCGCCAATTTGGTATTTTTGCAACAGGTAACGTTCTTCGATAAAGCGTCCAGAATTTTTTGTTTCAATCTCATTGTGTAAAAAAAGTTTGCTTTATGCTTCAGAGTTCTGCCTTGTAATTTGTGACGTACATAACGTATCCATGTTTTTAACAATTTACGCTTGAGCAAATCATCGTGAAATTTAGCTGCCGCCATCATGCGTTGCCTTTCAATAACTTGTAATGTGGTCCTGAGAAGAACAAGTTACATAAATTATTGACGATTATACGATAAACAATTTTTTTTTTCGAAGTAACTTAAATTATGTATAATTCTCATTTCCAAAAAAATTCTTGCGTAATTACTCATTCTTCCAGAATTTCACCACCATTTTTAACAAAGTATCCTCGTACAGGCCTACGCAAATCTGAACGATTTCACGTTTTGTCCGTTTGTAACAAACATACTTCCGCCAACGTGCAAAATAAAGTCCGCTCACTTTGTGTATATAATAACTCACTGCTTTAGATCTGAGACTTCTCTCATTTTTCTGGAAGTTGAAATATTGACTGAATACTTTCAATTAGCCAAACCAATTGCTTTAGGAACTATAAGATCGCTCATCATTGAATGAATTAATTTGGGCAGAATCAATGTAAAAAAAATATAATAGATCATATCCATCATAAACTACTCAAGTATTACAGATATTTTGAAAAATTATGATGAAAAATTTTCTAATCAGTGAACAATCAATTTTATAAACGGCATCCCGAAAATCAACAGTTCAGAGAACAGCACAATCAAGGTACGTAAATAATTGATAAAACCTTCATCCACCTGTTGAAATACATACGATCTCCACCTTCTAATGCATTTTCGCATAAAAATAGATCTTCCAATCAAAATGGATTTCATTTCTAGTAAACTCTGCTTTATTTGTTCGTGAAAATACTCCGATAGTTTCAGTAATAACAGCAAAGTATACGTCGAGTAGAACAATTCTATTGCGTTCTGTCTCATGATCTTAAAATTTTTCCTTTTTTCCGTTATTGTTTTCCAACGATACACCGCAGTTTTTAATAATCGTTCGTCGTAATTCCACCTCACAATATTTTCCTGTTTCTTAATAATCTTGATCCTCGCGGCATAAGAGAGCCATTCACTGAATGTTTTCCTCATTAATTTCCCCTCGTAAAAGACGTCGGCTTTGTGGATTAATCTGTGAACTTGTTTCACCTCGAACCAATGCGCCTTTAGCTTTTCAAAGAATCTTCGTAACACTTTCATGTTGTAATATCGTCTGCATTCCGAGGGGTGATATTTTCCAAAAACTTTACGTAAATAAATGTGTCCGTACTTTCTAGCGATAATTTTTTCCCTTATCGTCAATATTTTACGCTTAATCAAATATTTAGGCAGCTTTGGCTTCAGTTTTCTACCACCACAGGTTGTGACATATTTTTCCGGTGCACAATAAATTATTGTTGTCATCTTAACGATTCATACGATTTTGTGTATTACGGAATTGATTGTGGATATGCACAGAATTATTTCCTCGTTCTGCTTGTACCTGATTTTTTTGTTCAACCACGTCTAAACTCCATCGATCGTTAATTCAAATCTTCGTTTCATCAAAATCAGACAAATCTGTTCTCGTAATAAGCAATTGGAGTGTTGTTCATTCACGAGCTGACTGGATTAAAATCCACGTTCTCAGTTTCAAAACCAATAACACGTTGTTAATATTTTGAAAACTGAAGACGCACGCTTTTCTTGAGCTTGAAATTAGGAAAACCGCGACAGTCGCGACCAAGTATCGAAATATCAATGCTATCGAATTTACAAACTCGAAGTAGAACAAAATGTGCGTGTAAATTTCATTTATTGCTCAGTTCCATTCATTACCACTCGCCTGGCCAAGGAGCCAAAGTACCAACCTTACTCAGAGAAATAATCATATCTTCTGAAATGATGAAACTTGGACACTTGTTTTCTCCTAGAAAATCACGAAATTTAGAGTGAACTTGCTTTGTAATTATTATCTTACACTTTGAAAACTTGAGGCTTTACATTTTAGCGTGAGTAAGCAAATAAGAGCCGCAACGTACGCCGATGCTGTCAGGTGAATAAACTCCTTTTCTTTCATGCTTATAATCTTTATTTACATACATCATAAAGTCTTCAAACCTACGTCTTCGATCTTGCTGTTACTATCAAGAATTATCTGATAATATTAACTTTGAACTCTCTCCAAGAAAAACTACAAACAAAAAAAACTGCATCATAAGTAAATTAAATAACCTCACTTTTTTCTCAACACACTGAGATGTATGTTCATTTTTTCTTCTAACTTTCAACGAAAAACCGAAAAATTTGACCAGCTAAATTCATTGGGATTTAATAATTTTACAATTTCATTCTCTATGCAGGTAAAATCCAATTTCTAAAGTATAAGTGACACTTCCTTGCAGCTAAAAGTGACGTTCAATACACTTTATAAATCATTATATAAGTATTTGCTTGGATTAACACATAAAGTGAAGAAAAATATACCTCTCACCTTGTCATGTGATAACAATTATCATAACATAAAAAAATTGCTCCCACTTTACACAATGTCAATTTTGTGGAATCGAATCTGACAATTGTTACGTTACCTATTGCTATTGTGCACTATCAAGTAGCTATTATAATTATTCTTACGAAATATTGTAAGACAGATTACATTTTTCCCAATGCTTGATTTTTGTATATGCTTTTGTTCTTGATTATCGAATCAAAAGTGTCAATAATTGATTATGATAACGACAAGCGTGATTAATGTGTCTCCAATTTGACCTGATCAAAGTTACAAGTCGGATGAAAAATTGATCATTCCTACCGACACGTACTGTAAACAATTGTAAATAACTACACAAACGCATCGATAAATCATGGTAAATTGATCTTCTCAAACATATTTTCATTGAAGAATTGCTACTATTGTGAACCTCTGAATTCATGTATTATATTCGATAATCATGGCTTGAAATATTGGTGCTGAATTTTATAATAGTTAGCTACGATACTTTCTCATTTTTCAAAATCAGTGAACAAGGCTTGATTGTCCTAAGTTTTTTTAATCAAGCTTGCCTTGTCTGTTACCTCATGAAAAATTAACACTTGTTTCATTTGTTTCTGTCCAGCAATGCTAAGTATATTGTGAAAATAATCGTCTCGTTTATCACGATGTCTGATACTACCAGTCAATCCTCATCAGAGTTTGGTCTGGACAGCCAAGGTAGAGTGATTAGAGTTGACCCCAATCAAAGTCAGCCAATACTAAGACTTCCCAGTGTAGAGGAAACTTTGCAAAGACTTGGAAGTACTTTTAATTCTGGTCAATCGACAACGGATCATTATAGTGGTAAGATATCATGCAGGGTTTGGTAACGATAATTTAAAACTCCAGTAGCTTTAATGAAATTCGAGTTCTTCTGTTTATTACTATGCTTTTATTCGTATTGTACTTCAAATTTCATTTTATAATTGCTTACCTGATGTTGGTGTACATATGTTATTAAATTTCGATGTTGTTATTACCAAATACTACTTACTTTTAAAATAGAAATATCAGATTCACTATGGAGAGGATCGTCTCCCGAAGATGATACATCTAGAAACACACTACCAAATCTCACAGACACTGAACTGTCGGTAGATGTTGCCGACGGATCATCGTCCCCTAACGAAACATCGGAAACTGCAACAACATTAACTTCAGAAGAAGAGTAAGACATGTTTTCATACTATAAGATATATTTTTGTTTGAATGCCTGTATCATCTGCAGAGTTTTTGCATTCGATTCTATAAAGTTACAAAACTTAAGAATTTGAATGGCAGTTTCATTTGGTAGATAATCATTTCAGCTAAAAAAAAAAAGACTTTATACTGATATCTTTTTATCTAAGAAAAATATGTAATTTTAGTAGAAAGTATTGTTGGGTTTGCTTTGCAACCGATGAAGATGACGCCACTGCATCATGGGTCAAGCCGTGCCATTGTAGAGGAACAACAAAATGGGTTCATCAAGGCTGTATACAACGCTGGGTTGATGTCAAGCAGAAAGGTAGAGCAGGCGAAGACGTCTCGTGCCCGCAATGCAACACAGAGTATATCATCATATATCCAGACATGGGTAAAGAAGTTATTTTAACAAATCAGGATTGTTTGAAAAGTTATACATTATTGAATGGAAACACAGGAGAATGTCCTAGTACCTGTTCAGATATAACTATGTTTTACAGGTCCTTTGGTCGTTATGTTGGATACAATGGACAGTGTGATATTCAGAGTTTGTCCATTTATAGCAGCTGGTATAGTTGTCGGTTCGATTTATTGGACTGCTGTTACTTATGGTGCTGTTACTGTAATGCAAGTAGTTGGCCATAAAGATGGATTAACTATGATGGAGCAGGCAGATCCGCTTGTCTTGCTAGTCGGCTTGCCTACAATACCAATTATGTTGGTTCTTGGAAAAATGCTCAGGTGGGAAGATCAGGCTTTGAGTTTATTGAGAAGACATGCTTGCAAAGTGCCAATCCTCAGACATTTTTTACCAAGCAGGTGCGTAGGCATAAATTTGTTCTATTCTGGTTTTTATTTCAAGCCGCGTTCATGATTTACTCAATTTATTTTATATATTCAATATTCAGCTACATTGAGGACGAAAGACTGCAATCATCGGACGTCCCACCAATGAGTGATCCAGTATCTGCAACTAGAGTATTGTGTGGCGCACTTCTGCTTCCTACGATTGCTAGTATTTGCGGAAAAATCTTTTTTGAGAGCGTAAATTCCAATTTCCAGAGAACCTTGTTGGTACGCATCCATTACAATTTAGTTGATAATTTTTTCTTTGCTATTTACTTGCAGGAACATTTAACTCATGAGGAAATCTGTTACAGGGCGGAATGGCGTTTATAACAATCAAAGGCGCGTTTAAAATATATCACAAACAACAGCAATATGTCCGCCAATGTCAGAGACGAATTATGGATTACACTGACAGCAATATTGCATTATATCGAAGACATCAAAATGGTGAAAGTACAATCAGCTAAACTTTGACGATGAGTGAAGCCATTCGATATCCAATAACGAATTTTTCAAATAAAGCTTAGAAGCTTTTGTGCATGACCCAATAGAGTGACGACTATGTTTACTGAGTTAAGGGGGTGTCGGAGCACCGTCTAAGTAAGCAAATCGTATTTCAAACTATTTTTTCCCTGAGTCATGGAATCGTTTCAAAGTTTGGGAAATGATGGAGTCTACAACTGTGCTTGTGTAAGTCATGAAGAAAGATTCAGTAAATTGGCGGAAACATGATAAACTTATTTGCTGTCAACTCTCGCTTCTATACTTTTTTATTTTTCGATATTGTTGAGTTTAGATGGTTCACTGCCATTTTTTCCATCATTTCGTAAGATTTGATATCCTTTACTTCTATGAATTTTTGAAGATTTTTCGGAGTGGTGCGCCACCTTTGAAATTGCAAAAAACTGCGTTTTTGGCCTCTTTTCACAATTTAGGGCCTAATTTGAGTCGATATAATTCCGAAATCAATAATTAAACGAAAATATCAGATACAAATAATTGATTAAACTCTGGTTGTTTTTTTAAAGAGAGGTTTATTGAATTCTCGCGGAAACTTATACCTAATGGATGGAAGAACGATCTAATCTTCGTCACTAGCTTCGTTGATAACTGCTTGTGTTTTGCGATATTGGTCAAGTAATAAATCCTTTAGTTAAAATTTTTGATTTAATTCAAATTCAATTTATCTATAAACAGTAGTCCTTCACAATCTACAACAAAATAGGGCACAACCATTGATGCTGTTTTTTTTACGATTTTTAAACAAGATACAGTTACAAACATATGTAGCTTATTTCACTTACCATAAGCTGATCATTTCTATGGTAGAAGGTGATGATTAGATTACTTTTTTGGATCATTCAATATAATTGCAAATATTGAATAATATTCGAGAAAAATAAATATTTTCATTTTAAAACTATGTTTCTCTATTGATTTATTGCATTTTGAATTTTTTCTTTCAATAACAACGTGAACAATTTAAGTTGATATTGAGGTATGAAATTCGTGGAGGTTTTAGTAAATTTTGAATTTCGGAATCGAATCGAACCAAAAATAGGCCAGTAATTGCGAGTAAAAGGCTAAAAAGTCGGTTTTTAGCAATTTTAAAGGTGGCGCACCACTTCTAAGAGTTTGAAAAAATTCATGTAAGTAGAAAATATCAAATCCTATGATATGATGAAAAAATTGGGATTGAACCCTCTGAACGCTCAATAAAATCACGATTTTTAATAGGGCGTCAGGGGGCAGGGGGGTATGCGGCTTTGGGGAAAATTCTTTAAGGGCTAAGAAATACTTTCGTATGGTTAGTTTCGATTATTGTGACAAGGGACATTTCCGAACTTTTCTTAGTGATCGCTAGAGCTTGATTATGAAATTTATCATTTGCCGCAAGTAGAAGCGATTCTATCGCTCAGGAAAGGAAGAATGCGTGAAATACGATATGTTATCTTTGTCGAACGTTTGCGAAAAAGAATGTCAGGATACTGTCAGATACATTTAATTAGGCGTATCTCATGACCACTCAGAATTGAAGAGAAACAGGAGAAAACCATGTTAATTAATAGAAAAAAGAGTAGGGAATGGAGTTTCATGTAAACAACCAAAAAAAAAAAAAAAGTTATCCCTTTTGAGCATTCTTCGTACTTTCATCATTGTGTAAAATAAAAGATATCGGATAAAGATTCACACGTGGCATATACATATTAGATTGATGAACACAGATTTCATATTTATCTTACTTTTGTGATCTGTATTTGAATATTAGAGATGGCATGATGATGAAAAGTTGCACGCTATCACTTGAAGCTGCATAGAAAATTGACGAAATTGTATAAAACGCTTCCAAACTCGTTAGTAGAATCGTAACTCCAGAACGCGGTGTGATAGTTTTGCTATCCTTTTACAAAAAAGAGAGGCTTAAAAGTTACAGATGAAGCTTTCACAAAAATTAAGTCATTTGTTGAAGACATCTTATATATTCAAATTAACTATGTAACGATATTCGTTCGGAATTACAATCTCATATGAAGGATTTTTTTTCATATTTTACCTATGGATTTAAGATGCAAAGTGTCGGGAAAGGTTTGACATAATAAATATATTTTGTAAACGAATTTTATTTTATTAAATACTTGATTTAATGATCGTGTAGATAAGGCATAAAATAAATATTACATCCGAATACCCTAAACTCTTTTTATTCACTGCTGGAAATGAGTCATTTACCAGTTAAACCAACAAATCAGCAAAACTCCACTACTAACATGAGAGTATAAAATTATATTAAAAAAAGAATAACGATTTAAAAAAAATTAGCTTAGACAAGTTCAAGTTTGCAGGAACCATGAAGCCAAAATTTTTACTTACGGTATAAATATATCTACATGTCATATGTATACGGTACTTATCATACTTAATTTAAGAATATTTTTTCCGTTTTAATACTGTACAAACTAAAGAGTATCAACTAATTAAGTACACGACATTTATAGAATCATTTCTACATTCAAACCTAATAGTATTGGTCCTTAAGTACTTTTGATTGCAATCACCCCTTAATCATTGAACTTAGCTATTGCTTTGGCTAATGCAACGACTTAGTTTTATTGTTTTATTCACATTAATCAACTTAACAACGTTAAAAGTAATGAAAATTATTAATCCATAACTGAAATTATACATCTTAATGAGGTCCTCAATCTAATATCATCATGTAAACAATTCCTTTGCAAAAACTACTCAATAGGAAGTATGTGAAAACAGATGTAACTGTTCTATGAAATAATTTGACACTAACTGTGTCCCTTAGTTTCTTGCTATAATTCAAATGGCTACATAATCAAACGGTATCTGTTACTTAGATACATTCGTTTTATACTACACATCGATTAAACTGAAACATTTTATTGTGCAAATTGTATCATTACACGTTAAATTCACCACATACAATACATTTTTTTTTTTTATGTGATATTTAAAAACTTATGGTAGAAGAAAATCAAATTCACTCAGTCCGTGTATAGGAAGAAAGATATGATTTGATTTCCAAATTAACACTGGCCAGTAAGTTTACATTGTTTTTCCAAATATTTGACGCTTCTTATAATCTAATTGATGCCATTATTCTTCAGTTTTACTTGAATTTTTAGTCGAAGACAACAAGAATTTCTATCCATATTTGAAATTGTAATATCGTATGGTAAGCCACATAAAAGCTTGAGTCTAAACTGCTTCTGGCTTCCAGAGATAGAAGTAGTGAAACTGAACTGAGATATTCAACACTATTGTTAGTCAATTCAGTTATTGAATATTAAGGCAACAAAGCAATCTTACATCCAAAACTTACATTCATGTGCATTTTTTTTTTTTTTTTTTTTTTTTCATCACCTTATAGAAAAATAGATTTTCTAATAAACTAGGTAAGAGAACAGAGTGTGAAAGATGTAAGTTCTATCTTCAATACTTCAATCTTGCATTAGTCACAATAGACTTGAGACATGAAATAATTCATTTCAAAAAGTTTACAACAATTATCACAACATTGAAATCACCTTAGTTGAGGCCCCAAATATTCTAAACTTATAGAAAAAAAATCTGGCGGACTTTCGCTGGGTATTAACTGAACCTTTTCCAACTTTTCTCTAGATTCTGTTGATCTGATGCTGTCAGCTATTCTGAAATATGTACAGGGACGACTATTTCCATATTCTTCGCCATCGTACGGTGGGCTCAAGATGTCCAAAAATGCAGCAGGACCGTCGATGCAAGAGATTTGATGAAGATTTTTCTCTTTAGGTGTCAAGACACATGCGTCATCCGTGTCTTTGACCAACATTCCTGGATGCTTAATCGCAGAATAACCAGTGTTCGGTTCCATTATATGATCTCCATTGATTTCAAGCGAAAAGCTGTCAATCTTTACAGCACCAGCGATAACCTGTGTGTGCAAGGAAGAGATTAATTTAACTCTATAGAAAAATGATAAAAGTCTTCCTTGATTGGAGAGAAATATTTCTAGCTGCTCTTTGTTCACAACTCTTCTTATTCAAATTTTGAGCAAATATATGATACATAGAAGAACGTCCGGTTTTAAGAATTTGTGGCAAATTGTAGTACAGACTTCTGGCATTCAGGGTTTTTGAACTTTAAAAAAACAAAAAAGGAATGATCTACGAATGAATGATTTTACCTTCAGCAAACCGTGCATTCCTGGGTGATCATGCATTGGCATCGTGACACCTTGCTTCAGTATAAATATCGCGATGGTAATGTCTTGATTTTCGAATATGTCAACAACGCACATGGGCGCTGACTGCATTTGAACAAATTCCAAAACATCACGACCCAATCTTACGTCAGCAGCTGTTACTTTGTTCATTAAACTCCGTAGTAATTCAAAATTCTTTTGACAAAGTCTGTATCCCACGGAGTTACGATCTGCGAAAGTTTTCAATGCTTGTTTCCACAGTATCTCCATTGTTGACGCCATTTCTCAATCGATCAACTATTTTATTTTATACTTTCGTTGTCGTCTCTTATTTATTTATTTGTTTATCTACACTAGACTCTGAGTTGCGTCCCAGCGCCACGGATTTTACCTTACGAATTTATTTTTTAGATAACCAAAACCCACATCGGCGTCATAGATTTTAACTACATATGAATACAATACAACTCTCTTGAAATGCTTTTCAACCACCTTTACTTACTCACAGATGCTAGACTATTGAGTAACTATATTCTATTAAAAACATGAACTTTTAGAGATAGACTGGCAGTCTACGCAGTGCGCGGTCCGCGCACCGAGCTTGAACCCCTCATTAGAAAAAGAAGGCGACATCGGGAAGGCTGACTTCTCTGTTGCACGGTGGAAAGAGTGGAGAGAAGTCGCCCGAATAAGGAAAGAGATAAGGCAAACGGGGAGGCATTCCTTAGTAGTATAGAGTTCAGTGGTATAAGCTACGCAATGATCTCTATGTGAAGCTACGTGTTTCGTGTTTCCCCCACCAAGTCACCGATTAGAGTGGGAGGTCGGTTCCCACTGTTGCTTTCTCTTTTCAATTAGGGCTTCAGTTTCAGTTCGGTGCACGGACCGTACTGAACCGCGCAGTCTATCTCTAAAAGTCTATGATTAAAGGGCATCAGCCTTATAGGGTTAGAATATAACCTCGGCCTCCGAAACGACACAACCATTACATCCGAAAAACGCGGAAGTTTGCTGCGGCATCCTAAGGGTTAGAATGAGTTCGGCCTACGTATGACAGGGGCATAACCAAAACCAATTATTGAAGCATTATCCAAAAATATACACATGTTTCATCATATTTCGCTATGCGGTGACTAAATTTACAGCAATTTCTCTGGATAGCCGGTGAACTAGCCTCTAAGATTTTTCTACACACTGTAATCTTTGTCCAACGATGACGTCATAACCCCAACTTTGCAATTTTATAATTTTAATAAATCAGAGGAAGGGATTAACTATCAAACAATTGCAACAATCAATTATTGCCCTAAAATCTATTCAATATCGATATATAAAGGAATTTATTGAAAATATTGAACTTTATACATGATTGTCGGCTGGATACATGTAGGATTTTTTACTTTCTTTTTTTTAAAGATCGGTTCACTATCAAACAATTCTAACTGCACTACAATCATCTACAGACGAACTGCAAATTATTCCAATAATTAAATTAGATTAGTTTGATGGTTTGTCGCCTAAACTCATATTAATATGGTTGGGAGGCCGGCTACATTCGGCTATTTGTGGCGCTACCTTCTGGCGATTTGCGGTACTTGATTATCTGGAAACACGGTCTTACATACGACTTGATACGACCGTGTCTGGAACCCAGACTAACCGCAGAAAGAAAGATATGTCTGTCTGAAAAAATTTGGCCAGTGTCACCACCCACACCAGTGCTATTCAACTTTTCAACTTCTAGCAATTGTTTTTGAATCGCGACACCAACGTAGTCGCGTTATCTAATCTCAAATAAATGTAATAAACGTTGAAGAAGAGTTGCCTACCTTTATAAAATCTAAGTGTATCGGCATATGGCGATGGTATAAACTGTGCGACGCTTTGTTAGTTACATTCGTGGGATTAATTACAAAGCATTTGTTGTTATAACTTGTCGTAATGACGTAATCTAAGCATCAGCATGGCACGCTTCAAAGTACCAGGATCTCTCACCATCATCGTAATGGTTGTCTTCACCCTGTTAGTTATTATTTATCACATACTAAGCGACGATGTCGAAGACGTATCCGCCGGCAAGGTTAACGTCGGGCTCAAAGTCGAGGGCGCCTATCACCTCAACGATTTAAACGAAAGTCCTTTTGGCTTTGCTCGACATCAGCAACTTGGGGCAGATATATTGACCAACGCTAAGAGCAGGCTGTCTCCCGCATATTTTAAACATGAACAAAGCTACGATGAGAGTGTGCCTCTATTCAAGGGACACAAAATCGTTCACCTGGATTTGAAGGGTGCTCCGCCTATGATAAAGTATTACAAATATTTATTCCCATTGTTGCATAAACTGGGGGCTACTGGTATTTTGATCGAGTACGAAGACATGTTTCCATTCAACGGTGAAGTCAAGGATATCAGAGCCTTGAATTCTTACAGTCGTCAAGATATTGCAGAGATCTTAAAACTCGCAAAGATCAATGATCTAGAAATTATACCGCTGGTACCAACTTTTGGACACTTTGAGTTTGTACTAAAATTGGAGAAATACAAGGATCTTCGAGAAGTTGCTCGCTATCCTCAAGTACTCTGTCCGTCGCACAACAAAACACTTCCTCTTCTTTACGAAATGCTGGACCAAGTTATTGACGCTCATCCAAATATCAAGCATTTTCATATCGGAGCTGACGAAGTTTATCAACTCGGTGAATGCTCCAGATGCTTTGAGGTTTTGGAGAGAAATAAGTGGCATAAACAGCAGTTGTTTCTTTCCCATGTGGTAAGAGTGGCAACCTATATTAAAAAAAAGTATCCTTCGCTCAAGGTGTTGATGTGGGATGACGAATTCAGGGATATCTCAGCTCAGGAAATTACTGATAGTGGGTTGAACAAACTGATAGAGCCTGTTGTCTGGAAATATACTACAGACCCGGAAGCAACACTGATAGAGAATATGTGGGAAACCTATTCCAAACTTTGGCCCGAAAGTGTATGGATCGCGACGGCATTCAAGGGTGCGACAGCACCGGATCGTTATTATACAGACATTTCTTATCATTTGAGAAATCACGAGGGCTGGCTGCAAATCATTCGCAAATACTCTTCCATGATTAAATTTAAGGGGGCCTTTTTGACCGGATGGCAAAGATACGACCATTTTAGTGTTCTCTGCGATTTGCTTCCTCCCGCTATTCCATCTCTGGCTGTGAGTTTGGCAGTTTTAAAATCATCAACCCTGTACGATTTTCCGTACGATGTTCCGAGTAATATATTGAAAATCCTTAGTTGCGAAACGCCGGTAACTTTGTCAATACCTGAGCCACAATTTGGGTGGACATATTGTGGCTTTCATGGGTCAATGATGTATTCCATCATTTTACGATTACATACACTAAACCAAGAAATTGCCAGAGTAGAACAGGACAATACATTCAAGGGGTGGGTAAAGGAGTATAATTTGAACCACGCATTTTCCAATCCTAGTCACATAGAACATGCATTGAGTAGCTTAAGCGAGTATAAAAATGAAATAATATACATTGAGACAGACATGCGAAAGGCGATGGAAGACATCTATGATAATTATACAATTGATGAGTGGATTGAAACTTATGTAGAACCTTTGAATGAAAAGTTAACTAGACTCTTGACACTTAAGAATAGAATATTAGAACGTGATACTTGGCCGAGAAGACCATTAACGAAGCATGAGCTTTGAAACGAATTCATCATTAGCGTTGGATTGATTCTACTTCAGTTTCTTCGTTATAATTTTATGACAAAAACATGCCTATAATCGTTAAAGAACACTACTTATCGTCCTTATTATCGTATGAGTATATTACATAGTCTGTTAGAGTCAAGATATAGAGACGTGTAGAGGGTCGTTTATTTTTGATGAATCAAGGCACTTCACATATAATTGGAGTATGTATCTATTAATCTCACGTTACACATAGTTTTTGAATATTTCATACTGGAAAAGTGTATCAGACATCATGTTCTGCGGTATAGATTTGATCTGAAAACGTTTTCAACCGTTGAACAGTCATTCAGTTTTTCTACTTTATGGTCACAAATATTCTATACTTACGTATTTGGTATTTATAATTACGTTGATTGTACACACGTATTAGGGTGATAATTTATATTAAATTCTTATGCACGTATTTAGCAAATATAATAATAATGAGAAGATAGTTCAGTAAGTTAAAAAATGTATTATTTTTGCGTACATGGTATATGGCTTTATCATATTGTAATGTTAAGAATATTCCTTAAAGATTTATTGTAAATTTTGCTTGAGAAATCTCACTGTCAGTTCTATAATTCGTTTTTTTGTAAGAACTGACTGGCGAATCCCGCACAATGGTTTTTTTGTGTCCGTAGGCTGGTAGGTCGTCGTTCCATGTTGTGCAAAAGCACGGCCAATGTTAGCCAACCATGACTTGAGAATTAGACTAAAAATTATAATTTTTAAGTGTCTGTTCAATCTTATTGTTATAATGTATGATAATGTAAATATTGTAACTAATATAATATCGATAGTAAATATCTTTTCAACTTATTCGATAAATTGTCTTCGCGAATTGTTGCGTTGGACCCTTCCGAAATTCTTGATTCCGATTTCTTTAAAATTAACTGTCAATTTAAGGCACTCGTTAGTATATTACATCATTTTTGTTACTGTTGATATCGTAACTTATGTGATTAACATTCAATATTATGCATTCAAATACATTCCTCCCTTCTGTAAACTACTATACTGTCTACCTATTGCAAAGAACAAATACTCGATTTCGAAGATGGAAGCTCAGAATTAGACTCAGTCTTATGAAGTCTTTTCGCATGTTTCTTTGCGCATTTTTTTAAAGCTGTTGAAGCTACTTGTCTTGAAGTCAACGTATCATCGATTGCGGACTGCACTATAGGCTTGTAAAATCCTCGATCAGCTTTTGTGACACAAATGCCTAATACTTCAGCAGCCAAACTTGCGACGCGCATTGTTATCTGAAAATACAAAAGAAAATTCGAAAACTGTGTATAAGGCTTTAAATTTACTTACATACACAGTCTGAAAATACAGGCTTGTCGTAGCAACTGATATTTATTTAACTGAAAATGAATCAAATCTGGCTATATTAATGATTTCTATTTCCGTAGGCGAAGAAAGTTTACCTGATCTACGAAAACAGTGATCAGATCTATATCCTGCATTGACAAGTAAAATGCTATCTATTCCGAGCAACTGAAAATTATGTAAGGTAAATAATTTTTTCGATGAAATATGCCTTCAGTAATTTCTCTCTAAACTAATTTCTATACAGTTATCATCAGCTCTATAAAGGTACGAATGGAAATTGATTTTGACAAATGTAGAGGAAATACAGTTACAGCATTAATTTTCCAAAGAAGACCTCAGTGTATGAATGAAAAATATCAAGGTAAGAAATTTTTTGGTAATTATAATTTTCTGATTCAATTCCTGATTTTATGATTATTCAGAGTAATTATTGTAATTGGACTGATGTTTAACTAAAAATCCTCGCAAGAATCTTACAACGGCTTGAAATAATTACAACGCGATCATGTATATATTATCCTGAATTGTGAAAATTCAATATAAGGGATTACCGATTCACCGGTTCTAGCTGAAACGTCGTGACAAGGAATTCCGCTTTCAGCTGCGAACATGTGGGACTTGTCTCTTTTAACACTCCTTTGATGTTCCATATCACATTTATTTCCTATTATTGCCAAGATTGGTTGTGCTTCTAGTACCTCGTTCACTTTTTTTATCGCTTCAATCCATTCTCCAAGAATTTCGAAACTCGAAGCGTTTGTCACATCATAGACAAACAGAATCACCTAAGAAACGTAATATAGGTATGTAAAAAAAGTGTATTTAATCTTGTTGGGAAATTTCCTACTTTTCTTTTTTTTTGTGCTCTGTATTTTTATGATTCTATTTGTAACCGTTCTTTTGTAAAATTTCGTATCAGAGATAGTTTAGATACATGAACAAGTGTGAAATTGACGAAAACTATATATTATAAAAGTCTCTTTTCAGCATGCAGTTTTGTAATTAAGTGGGTCAAGTTCGTTAAACTCTGGGATTCAAAAATTCTATCTCAATAAATTGTGCACGTGTACAGACACGAGAACCCCGACTTACGTGTGCACCAAAAATGTATTTGTCCAACATATTTCCATGTAACGATAAACCGCCAACGTCCCAAATGTGAAGGGTGACACTTTTGTAGTCTCCTAGACTGATGTTCTTTAAAAAAAAGTCTACACCGGCTGTCGGCGTATAGTGTCTGGTAAATTCTCCATTGCAGTAGCGCATCGCTATGCTGGTCTAATAAAAAGATCTTTTCATTATCGTCGTCGGTTGTGTGTTTCAACGAAGTTTTTAAATTTATTTAATAGTTAAAAACATCAAATCAGTAATATGCCCTAGTTTTTCATAGTATAGGTACAAGTAGTTTCTTCGAAATCAGTGTAATCCACTATAATACTTTCAGATATTCTAGATCAAATATTCGTTAGATCCTTGACTCGGAGGTAGTTATGTCTTTATACGGTAATTATACAGTAAATATTTCATTGTCGACGGAACGAGAATCGTTTACCACCAGTGTCCAAATTATAGGGAATGATTTTTGTATTGAATGTATGAAGTATAAATTGATGAAACGTGCACTTTGAATTTCCGAATTTGAAAAGTTCCGAAAGCGCCTAGTTCCGAATTATTCGGCGGCAAAACTTTAAGTAAAAAAATCAAACTTTTATGAAACAATAAAGTTACGAATGTTTGGAAACTCGATGCTTAAAGACTCCGAAAATTCAAATGATAGTAGAGCAAAGCTCCGATAAAAAGTAAAAGATTCGATAGAGTGAAATTCCGAAAATCAAAATATACTCACTGCACAGCGTAGTTCACTCAACGAGAGGGTGTAAAAAATCAAAATGACCAGGTTACCAAAGGTAAAAATATCGAAAATCCAACACAAAGAAAAATCAACGCGGTGACATTTCACCAAGCCAGAAATTCACAGATCTGAAAATCTTCGATCATCCGAAATTTCGACACTCAAATTTCATACTTCCGGAATATTGCACTTCGAAACTACACTTTCGGAACCTGGAGCATCGGGTTTCGGACCATTAGAAACTTTGCTGTTTCGTCAAAGATTGATTTCCTTACTTAAAGTTTCACCGCCAAAAAATTCGGAATTTCAATCCTGCCCCTAATCGACAACGTGTAGCGCAACAGATGCTCCCTTCCCAGTCTATTCAAAGAGTCTTGACGACCCGTTAGCTGAATGAATTGCGATTTGTTCTTTCTGGTGCATTACAAGCTCTCCTCTCGCTTCGAAAAACCACTCACTTTTCCAGCCCCGGTATCCCCTACGAGTACGAATTTCAATCGTTTCTCAAAAAGTTCTTCCTCCGAGTCAGACATTTCTGAAATAACAATCACGCTAATAATAACGTCAGGGTGACACTCGAGTCAGTCTCGCACTGACCACTAGCCTGCAGCAAGGCTCAGCGCCAATCGACCGACCGTCGCCTTGGAGCGGTTCAAATAAAAGCTCTGTCAGCCAACATGAATAAATTAAACAACAATCGATATTCGACCGTTATCGCCGTCGATCTGGCTTCAGCTTGCTCCGCAAGAGCCATTACTGGCTCTAGACGTAAAGTAGCCTCGCGCAAGCGCCTAAATTCAGAAGGTCTGTCACACCTCGCCAAGTTGTGCTTTTGCATGTCAACTTTGCATCAGCTTCGCGGTAGCTCGACGCGTATGAAGAAACAAAATTGTACGTTCTAGAGCCAATTTTAGTCGCTGTACGTTGAATGCTGGCGATCATGTCTTCTTGGTACTGTATAAACATGTACAATTTGTAAAAATACTAAGAGAACGATAACTATAACGTTTCGGATGATTTAGAAACAAATTGTCAGCATTGGTGGTGGGTCAAACGATGCAGTCAAGAAACAACTAGGAAATAATTTATGTATTGAATGGTGTTGCAGTGTGCAGGAGCGATTACTAAGTCGATGGATTTTCCAAGGTTTTGGTAGTTTGAGTATTTCTTTATTCAAAAATAATATATTATTTACACCTATCAACAGCATCTCTTCGTATTTGCATATCCATACGCAGATGTTAACATCTCTTTGTTATTACATATATATATAATATATCTTTGATGTACGTGTAAATTCGTTCATCTTGGCACTTAAATTTTACAGGCACGAGAGGCACAGCACTGTGTCTGAAGTCAAGTAATTCACACTTGAAAATACAATTATCGTTATTTTTTTAATTAAAAATTAAATCTTTGTAGTTATGCAATAAGTAATAGTTCGTAACTCTGGAACACGTAGTCGTCCGAACTACCGTTGTTCTATCGGCACGTTCGAAGTTGGCTTTAACGATTTCGTAATACCTTCCATCGCTGGAAATAAAGAGAAAATTGATTTAAATATATTGTTCACATGTTTATATGGTAATAGTACCCTCACAAAGCTCATTGACTGTTTTGGATCCCTTTAATAACAAGTTTATAATTGAGAAGTCTTTCTCCTCACTCTAGATAAAAACTGTAGTATTGGATTTTCAAAATAGTTTAGTTTATGAATTGATATGGCGTATGTATGTATAATTCTTTCCTTAATCAAGTGTCTTTTTCATTTCGAGGAATGCTCAACCCCATTGCAAATATACACGATAAAATTATTCATGCCATATTGGAAACTTTGTTAGGATTTTATTCAAAAGGTTTCTTACTCGTAAATGAAAATCCCTTGAATGCTCGCGAATAGAATATGTTCGTACCTTAATACCAAACATCTAAGCTTAACACATTTCACTCGCAAAATGTCGATAGCCTTTTGACTCTTGTCAGAGAATCGAAGATTTTCGGGGTCCCACCGTAATTCGAGTCGTTCAAGGTTGGGACAGTTATTGGCAATGCCGTCCATTAGTTGATCCACGTGAATATTAACCCCCAAGCGCTCCTGGGTGCCCATAACGACAATCCTGTAAAATAAATTTTCATTTTTTTCACTAATGTTCGGTTTTACGATTCTAGTATAATTGATCAAGTATTCACTTCGTGTTTGTCAGAATTGGCAAAATGCTCTGCCACAGTTGGTCCGTGATATGAGGCATTCCCGACAATGCTACACCCCAAAGCTGGTGACCGTGTCTTGACAAGAATTTGTGCAAACCATCGTCGGTCAGGTTATCCGAACTGTCTAGGTCCAAAGCTATCAAATTTCTCGGATTTCCAACCTCGGCCCAGGATTTCAGTACGCTGTCATTGAAGCCATTCAATTGCCCAGCGCTGAGAAACCGTAATCCAGGAATCCGCGTCAACATATCGATCAGACACTCGGTACTCAAATCTGTTGCTGTTATGTCCAATTCTTGGATGCTGGACTTTTCCCACTCCACCTGCATCACGTACTCACTTTGCAAGTCTGCAACATAGGCGTGTTTATTTTCAATTAGATTGTCATCAGAATTGTCGAGAATTTCGGCCAGTAAAAACATCTAATTTTCAGTAATACTTGAATGAATTCTAGTTTTAGGTGAAACATTAATATACGCAGGTGATATTTTTACAATGATCTTACTGGTTCCTTGCATGAGAAGGCAGGTCAGCCTTCTGCTTCTTTGAAAGAGGGTCTTCATAGTGGAGCCGGTAACTTTTGAGCAGAAATTCACGGCGAGACACTCGAGTTGAATGCAATTTGAGGAAAATGCATCGATATGAGAATCGTCTACAAAATTAATGCCGTACAAGTTGATTACTCTCAAATTTGGCGTTGCTGATTTCAGTTTGTGAACGTTTATCACTTCGTATATTTCTTCTTCCTCTTCTTCGACCTTTTCGTAAGTTCCTGAAATCACAAGTAAACATCATTTTCTTGTCTGGTAGTTTTATCGTGTATGGAAATACCTGATGGCATACCAACTATAATACAGAAAAGAAAATACTCAACTATACCTATCAAATGTAGGATTTCCAATCCATTGATGAAGTTATATATCTTTCTCATGAAACCCTCCATGAAGATGACTTCGGACAGGCAAATGCACATGTATTTCAACTTTGTCGGGAAAGCTTGCATTTCGGAAAAGTCGTGGAGCTGCATAGCGGTAGAAAAATCGAGCAGCATATGCGTTAAATTTGGACATTTATTGGCTAACTCATGAAGAACGGTGTGAGTTATCAACTCGATTGGAAGCTCGATATACCTCAGCGACGGGCCGAAACGTGTGCTAACAAAAAGCCAAAGAGAATAGTGAGTACCTATGTGTAAATGAACAAAATTTTACAATCTTATTTTAGATTTGCTTATGTATTCGACATTTATACATGGCTTGTCAAACTACGAGGTCTTTCTTCAAGACATGTTTACTTCTATGCCGCGGGCTAGCGGCTTTTTAATCATTCGTTTCTAAAACTGTGCTCTCGTAGTCTATTCTCAACTCTCAATTCAATTCATAGAGTTACTAGCCAGCGACTGCGCGTTGTACTATTATCTTCGGAACAAAATCTGGTCGCGATGTGTAACAAAGAGAAGAGCTGTTTAATGAACATTCAGAGAATGTGATCTACCGTATCAGAACTGAGGTGGAATAAACTACTGGAGTGACGGTGTGTCGTGAAGTGAGTTTCCAGTGTGGTCCAGACCATTAATACCTTATCAAGTGCAGAAGACTCTCGAGAGATCCAACGTGAAGTCCGCTGACCTCCGGCCTCAGTGAGACATGCTTCCAGAGGCGGGTGTCGTAAGCAATTTGACGCCATCTTTTACACACCCTGGCGACCCTGCAGATCTCTCGATGAGACAAGTAGCTGAAAATGTTGAGTATCACCTTGTCCGGGAGTTTCTCGATCGTCTGAGGAACATCGGTATCAAAATTATACACGTAATGGATCGAGCGAATGAATTGAGTATACAGGTATGTGTAATATTTTCTTGCATCGTTAACTGCGCTATCATCAGTTGACTACGGACTCGTCAGGAATGGAATAGACCAAGTTTGCAGGTTTTCTAACTTATTGAAAAACAAGACCAGGGATTTGTCCCTTCGTGTTCTACGTTGGAGAACCACTGCGTATAGTGATTAACGTCAATTAGATTTTATATTTTTAAGAATACATATGCAGTACAACGAATCGCGCACTTACGGTGCCGGCAAAACGACTTTTGACGACACCCCCTTCGGAGACGTACATCTGAGATGTTTCGAGGGCGATTTGGCCCCAGACATCAACACCGCCAAGATCCATCTTATCTTACGCGCTTTTGTGTCTTTGGGGGATTTCGATATAAATTTTATATCGGGTTGTAAAAGAAACAACGCCGAAACGCTTGCGCCTTTTCTCGACGTCTTATAGATGTTTAAAACTTTCCCAAATTGTTTTATCTGCTAACGCGCTACTGGGTCTTCTATTGCACAAGCACAGTATACATAACACAGGGGTATTCAAAACACGCGACCTCGTCTAAACTTCCACCCTCACTTATGCACCTCTACACGCGAGATAGTCAGTGCAGTATTTGCAGGAATCCAACAAGTTCTGTGGATAATAGGATTACGCGTGCGCGAGGGCGCCTAAATATACTCCGAGACTTGGTCGAGTAGACTTAAATTTAAACTATACCGACGGCCACTAGACTCTCCTAACAACGCCTCGATCCCACCCTAATTAATATATAACTCATGATCAATTCAAAAGTTATGCAATCTGTACACAAATTGGTGTATCGCCTCATGATGTTGCAAATTTCTCTAGGCTAATCCTCATCCCCCCTCCCCTCAACTCTCTCGCAGAACTAAGACGCCAAGCAGAAGCCAGAACTGTGCAAAGTACCGATAAGTTTGAATATATCGTGACTGTAAGAGCATGAAATTGACAGAGAGTAACCGCCTTCGAATATTCGTGGGGAAGCGATAGGGTAGGAAAGCGACACTTTTTCCATAAGTGGGCACGTTTTTGTCACAGTTGACAAGTGACGAAGAGGGTTTTCCCCATCAAAGATAGTACAGTACGACTTTTTTGAAATTTTAATGAAATATCTTGTGGATTCAGGATCACAAGACTTTTTTTTTAAATCTAAAGAATCGAACCACTCGTGTTAGTGATGCTATTCAAAAGCTACGGCAATTAGGTCCGCAACACGGTTATATGTGACACATAGAAGCAATAAAGGTCGAACAGTCGACACGCGTTGCTTGTGAGCACAAAAAATTAAAATAGAATAGATCTAGACCGGTACTGATATCCCAATGTCATATGGATTATGAATTATGCTTTCTGAATATTATTAGAAATACTGAGCAATCCATTAATCATGTGCTCGTGGAACTGTAGCCGTTTATTCGGGGTTGTTAGCCATGAATATTTCAGCTGGCATCGCACTTAGATTTTTTGTCTAATTGTATGTCTTTGGAAAAAATATGAGCAGAACCAACGTTATGTTCACTTCATCTACGTTGGCAGTTCAACCGTCACCGATTTGTCTTCACCAAGTACTCACGATACCGTAGTGCCTTTATCGCAGAACGAAAGTTTCTCACTGTTGCACATTGTATTTGACACATTATTTAGATTTCCGAATTTTATGGATTCTTCACGTGTTTGAGTTGCAGTGAAGTCGATATTGATCGATATTAATCGACTTTTCATATCCATAACTGTTTAAAAATTGTGTAGTAATCACGTCAATGAGTTCCCTTCTTTCTCGTTTTAAGCATAAATCACGCGTGCGAAAGAAACGTTGGCAAAAAATATTTCGCACATCACTATAGGAATAAAAAAAATTTTACCGGTAATTTTCCCCTTCGGATACTGCTGTGCAAATCATCCCTGGAGATAGCATTGGTCGCGCTTTCCACGTTCAAATGGGTCCAGGTGCTCATCGTGTCTTGTCTTAAATCGGGTATCAATAACCTCGGTGATCATTCGCGAACGTTTAATAACTATATTTTATTATTAAATTTTTATCCCGTAACGTTATTTAAATCGAAATGGCATAGGGGAGGAGAGTCTGCAGGCACCAGGGTACACGATAGAATTAAAAATAGCCGTACTTCCACGATCCGCAAATGAAATCCACAGCCGTCACATTTATGCAAAAATTAGAAATTCAACTGTTTGCAATACACATTATTCAGGGGTACTCGCCACCCTTTTATTCCCTCCCTCGTTTAATTGATTGCTATTAGGTATACGTCGAGCCGTTGGCCGGCTTCTTGGAGCAAGCACATTCGACTGGGTACTGCTTTAATTAGTTATAAATAAAGGTAGGCAGAGGGCCAGAATGGGCAGTGGCTATCGACATGTCCCGCACTGCATCGGTACATATTTGCGCGAGAAAAGATGACTAACTAAGTGAAATAACCCGCCGCAATTGCTTCCCAGACGAGCTCCTGCGGTATACATATATCATCACTAACACACCCAGACTCATGACTTGTATTTTTTCTCTTTTGGATAAATTTCTTGGCTCGAAATTCACTCTGTTTCCCGGCAATCAACCGGGACGTAGGTGTATACCACGCGTAGGTGTATATCTAGCTCATATTCCGAGATGCTCAAGAGTTGTCATCGGTTTTTAATGACGCTCAAATTGCTTAATTGTCCTATTTTAATCATGCTGTATAATTATAAGTGCACATGATCATTTGAATCGTTGTATACCTAATTACTGATTTCTTTTCTCCGGTTCTCACCTATAGTTTGAAGTTAAGGATTGCCTTCAAGAGGTCGAACGCATCGGTTAGAAAATGATAAATATTTGCTTGTCGAAGGATATGTAGCCTGTGAAAAATAGCTGACAGACAAACGGTTGCTGCGAACAGAGTCCCTATTATATGTCAGCACGTGCCAAACTAATAGCAACGCACGCGAGTTTATTGGCCCCATCATATTACAGACATACATATGTTATTTACATCCATAATCACTCATCGATCCTACAATTAACATGACACTACATCGGTGCTTGCAGGTTTTTAGCGGAGAAGGAGGTCGATATTTTCCAACCCCAACGGGTTTTTGTAAAAATCAATTCTCACCGTGTTCGGTCGCCTAACTGTGCGCACCACGCCCTCCTCGTCGTGGGTGTTGAGCTGTTGCAGAGCAGCTTCCACGCTGAGCGCGTTCCAATTCGACATTCTTCGCAGATCCATTGCACGAGAGGTTACGAGAAATTTAATATATGTAATAAAGTAACGATTGCGATTAATTATATCTGTGCTCGAAAAATTTTGGTTCAAAAAAATAGAATTACGGAATGAAGTTTATCACATTTTTATTATGTCTGTACAGTAAAGGAACGCAAAAGCGGAAAATATTAGGCTGGTTGAATTTGGATTAAAAACAATAAGCTGGTCAGATAATAAAAGAATTCAGAACAAAAAATGTGTAAGAGTCCGTAAATCGGGAAAATTAGTTACGGGGATGTTTGACGTTCCATTGGGAAAGATCTCGTGTAAGATTTACCCATAAATTTAGTTATGTACGAGAGCACTGAATAACACACGCAGGGAGGGGGGGAGGAGGGTGATGTTAAAATAAATCGTTCGAAAATATAATGTCCACAAAATTATATTTTAAACTTCGCAACCGATGCCGCGGTCGGATCGGACATCTCGGCAATAATTTGCCGCCAGTGTCTTTAAAAGCATGTTACGCGACGTTCTTTGAGTTTTAACGGCTAAATGGTAAAACTGTTATAATAAAATTGAAACATCGGACACCGAGAAGAAAAACTGAACTTTCACACTGAAACGAATATACGCTTACTCGGTCATCGTGGCGCAAATGTGAAATGAATCGTAGCCTCTAGGTCCAGGGCAACAAAAAAATTGTAACTAAAATAAGCTTAAGTTTCGAAGCATCTTAAAATAGACATACTTCTGAGCTGAAAGATGTAATATTCTACCAGCCATATTGTCGGCGCCATCGTTCAAATTTGAAAAATTTGAGAAATTTCATTACTACCTAGTGTCACATAGATGCGATAATATTTCGGTACTTTAGATATTATTAATTTTTGGCTACCCGCCAGTTACGTCAGTCATTGAATAATCTAAACGTTTGCAGAATAAGACTAAGAAATAGCTGATTGTAAATCTTCGATTCTTTTTCTCAACCCTTTGATTTTTTTCTTTGGATGGAAACATCGGTAAAATAATTGATCGCTGGCAAGAAAGCACATGTTTCTAAACCCCTCAACATATCATTCTCTGGTAACGGGGCCAGGCATCTAATTGGCTGAGGTCCAGATGCAATTTTAATTAATTAGAAGTTGCTTTACGCTGTGCTCAGTCGGTCATGCATCCAGCTGAGACCGCGGCATGTGAAGTGAGCGTTTGACCAACAGATGGCAGTAAAATGGCTTGTATGCTCTACGCTATAAGCATGCTATAAGGTAGCATGGCATGACCGGGGATATTGAGAATTGAGATGTGTATCGTCAAAACATTGTACGCCGACGAAAGTCTTTTTCGTTGAATCAAGAAATCTTGATATTTCAGTACACATATATTTCTGAACCTATCAGACAGGTTCAAAAAATATAGTCAAAGTTATAGAGAAACTGCGGAAAATAATTTGCACTGTTGATTGAATTTAACCAAATTTTCAACAATGTAAATTATACACAGTAACTGCAGAAGATGAAACAAGAAACGCATTTTGTGGTCGATGTTTTTATTTATAATAATGGATATACAGCGGCTAGTGCAGTAAAGTTTTTTGTAACTACAAACATATATCTTTAATTTGTTATAGTTGGCCATTTTAACCCTAATAGGTCACACCTCAGTAGAATCGCATAACGATCACACGAAGTGAAATTCATTCCAATCGTGATATTTTGTTTCGAAAATGAGTTCAAAAATCTAAAAAAAATATATACGTATTGTTTGCAGATCAAAAAAAAGCTCACTCGAATTTCCTAACCAAAATTGATTTTTCAAATATTGCAAAACATCGCCAAAGTTGAAGAAAGTACCAAAAATGTCGAAAAAGGCTTTCATTTTGCATGAAGAAAGGCGCCAAGACGTCCATTTCCACAACTAAAGGATTCTACGAAAAGTTTGAAAAATATTTGGGGTGAAATTCAACCTCAGTGACCTATTAGGGTTAAGTTTCAGATTCATTCATGCCGATAAAATTCTGATTACATGATTGTCACAGTGTAAAAATATCAGTATTTATTCAACTCCAAGGGTATACAGGCAACGCTATTACTAACAGTAAAATTCGGCCTGCGGTATGTATATGGGTGCGATTCCATGGAGGCTGTTGTAGTTGATTTTCGCAAGATCCATAGTCGCCATGAAACGTACAGTTACCACTCGTGTGAAGCGAAAGATGAAACGAGTTACAGTTGTTCATAGTTGGCGCCCACAATCAGTTTCCCACAAGCGATTTAACCCTGGAGGATAAACAAAAAGGCAACGCTAATTCAAACCAATCGTCATTCCAAAATCGTGTTTGTTGTTCCGTGAGATTTGAACGGCTCAGACCTCAGCGCCACCATTGATTCGACTGTGGTATTGAGTAACCATTTCTTCATCCCCCCTCCGACGGCTCGACAAGATAGGTATAAATAGGGACGGCGGCCATGATGGAATTATTCGTTGGTGCGCAGCGTTGAGACGAGGTCGCATTGTGTTATCGAAGAATCGACAAATTGGCCGGCACACGGTCATTGCTTAATAGTCTCGCTCGAAGCGGGATGAAAAAATAAATATAAATCAATCCACTTCATCAGTCTAACTTCAGTTGTCCGTACTCAGACCTCAGTGTAGGCTAGTCGGACGCTGATAGTTATCACCGCGGTGACATCGGCCAGATTCAAAAACCACGTCAAGAATAATCAAGCAGGATCAATAAACGAGTAAAGAAATCGAAACGACTGAGTAAATATCAACCGGATTGACTAAGAGGACCCGTGATTACAAGTCTGCCGTACTTCAGCCTTGTGAGCTATACATATATACCTGATAAAATACGTGATAACGTTGCCGAATTCAATATATACCTAACAACGAAACCTGAAAAAGAGGCTCGCAGATAATACCTGTTATTATTTGCCAATGACAGTCTGAGGCGAGAGAAAACACAGCGAGATAAGAATACAAGAAGCTAGATAAAAATATAGCTCATCTCCTCATACGGTTCTATATCCTGGCAGTGATATATGCAGCTGGTGACGAAGCTGAAGGAGAATGAAATAGCGTCATATATTGACGAACAACAAGAAGAGGACTCTCCACTTTTGGGCATATATCAACAAGGATCACGTGCCCACGTAGAACACCTTGACTCCTACTGTATGAAACGTAAGATATGTGAATGTATTATGTTTGCTATACTCTCTGTGTTTTGACAGTAGATTAGACGAAAACAATTGCTGATATCTAAGTCATTGACGGTACTCGAGATTATCTGAAAAAATCTTGCCCCAGTTAAAAGAGTGGAAGGAGAAAGATATTAATACATTTTTATCTGAAGAGAACTTCTTTCGCAGTACAAAATCATTCGGTTTATCACTTGTACAGTTGTGGCCAATTTCTCGGATCCGTTGCAGGGTGAAACAGGGCAATAGACGAAAGACACATATTGAAATGAACTAATCGGATAATAGATGAAATTTTTTGTTTCTTTTGATTTAACGTGAATATTCTAGCGACAAGGCTGCTACAAAATATTGAAAGGTTAAGGATTAATCGTCGTACATGAAATTTTATTACCGTAATGATCATTTTTCCATCACTTTCTATTACGCTAACGTTTAACTTGTCGTTGGTCCTCTTTCATCCTGTGGAAGCTCGACGAAATCGGACGCCTGCACTTCTAGTGTTCCCCTCGTCAGAGCTAGTTAAGGGCTATTGAAATAAATTAACTCTACTAAACCTTAACAGTTTATCCGCGATAAGGAAGTAGAAAGTTAACGGAGCCTTTCGCATATTATCTGCATATCCAGGAATCCGTGACATTCAAGAGGAATAGAGAGAGCTGTTGGAAAACCGGCGAGCATCCGGAGAAGTGATCGAGCTGATTAGACGAGGAGAATAATAAGCCCACAAGACGCGACGCAGCACCGTAAATGGCAACGCTGGGAGGAAACATGGCAACCATGTGTGCGGAGAATTGTACCGATGGAGGGATTCTGTATGAGCTCGTGTCGGAGGAAATCTGGGCACCATGGAATGCAGCCCTAAGCTACTTCGAATACCAGCCATGGTTCTTCTCCCTTCTTGGAAGCCTCATGGTTGGCCTTTCCGGCGTTCTTCCCCTCCTCGTTATACCGATAGATCACGGTATCGATTTGAAACATGGAGGTGAGATACTACGTTACAATATTTTCCGCAAGGCTATGCACACGATTCCTTTGTTCACTCTCTGAAACATGGCGACTGAGACGTCTACTTATCGTGGTGCTACACCGATAACACAGTTGATATTGATTTCCCTACACATTTCCCAGTTTCTACCAAATTCAAGTGAAACAAAAAACTCGAATGTATTCCGTGTATATTTACATCAGGCATTCCGTTTCCAAAGGTCGAGCGACAACGAAATCAAATAACAGCATGAATTTTCGGCACACGGAGTGTTCAGAGACATACTCGATGTTCGACTCGTTGTTAGGTCGACTGGGCGGGGCGTAATATGGTATAGCGTTAATTTATGTACCGTAGAAAACAAATTACGCAATGTTTAGCGGATCACCCGATCTGCTCGAATCCTTCAGTAGAAACTTTTTGGCAAGATTTCACTACTTACTAATGTGGATTAAATCTGCGGTACAGAACAAACTCACAATGGGTATCAGGATGTACATACAACTTCGCGTCGGTTTATTCATCAGTGGCTCTCAAGCACTCAGAAACGTACAGTGGCTCCTTTGTCAGGCTGTTCCAGGCCAGTCACATTACCGAAACAGTGGCAAAATAGTTGATTTGGGCGATGCGCTAGGCCTAGATCTAATCACCGAGTATACTAGATTCATATTTCTCGTGAAACTAGATTAAATTCGTATTTATCGTCGAATTGGGTGCTTACGTTGTGACAGATTTAGTACGTTGAAATGATGCATAGTCATTTTAGTGGCTAAAGTGAACTCCTGCAAGTACGAAAATTCTTTCACCCGTGTATGTCATTGTTCAAAAATATATGGAATAGAACGTGTCAAAAACTAAAATTGATGAATTGTGAAAATTACAGCCGATTTCATTCACGGGGTGCCTAACTTTACGAAAAATTACTACTGATACGACTCGGTCGGTAAAGGTAGGATTGCGGCAGCGCTATAACGACCCGTCATTGGCACGCGCGGATCTAAATAAACTGTCGCGCAAATGTGACGCATTATACTGCAGACCGCGTTATTTATCAGTGAGCGGAATGTATGCTGAATGTCTATCAACAGGGCCGTTGAATTGTACTAGAGAACAACATAATACTACCAGATCTTGAAGCTTGTTTGGCCTTGAACATATACAAAACTAGGGACCGGTTATAATATAAGAATCCGGTTGACGACCTCCCCTCCTCTCCACCAACATAAACGAGTCGTTGGTAAGACCTAAGGAAATTTCTGACATAGTCCACTTTACACTGGAGTAGATAGTTTATTTTTCTATCATACAGAAAGCTACACGGAGAGAACGCTTCTGTTCTTTAAACAATTTCAAGACAACTATCAATTTATAACGATTAGATACGCATTTCTCAGAACAGTACCAAAGGATCAACGGTGCATGTATCATATGATGAATAGATAAATCTTTTGTCGACCCTCTTAACCCTGAACTTGGAGTGGTAGTGAAAAATATTTGAACAGGCACAAAGTTCGTCGTCGGGATATATTTTGTGCGCTATAGTCTGGGCCCGTACTTTTACTATGTGTTTAAGTGTTGGATGTTATTCAAGTATGCATCTATAGCGCAGTGCACCTAATCAATTAATGGTAGTTGGTTTTCGAGATATCGTTTGTTAGTAGAGACAGATAAATAACGCTCGTTGAAAAAATACATGTGATCGACATGACGCGATGTGCGCAGCAACGATACACGAACAGTTTTCATATTATCATTATATTATGCATCACGATACATGTGGTGTAAAGAAGCAACAGAAAATTGCAATTTATTTCGCGCGATCCTTACTGTTTTAATATATAATATTGCATACTGAACAATTATTATCGTTTGACATACTTGGAAAAACGTAGAAACTGACAACAAGCTATATGAACAGCAATAGTGGCCGTTTAAAAATTTGGCATACGGATCGAAAACAAATTACGTCCAAACTCATATATATGATACGTCATCGACTCATCTGCAGCAGCTGCAGTATCATGTTGATGACTTGTTGTAAGCGTGATAGTAGATGTAAAACAATTCCTGCTTTGTGCAGAAACGAGTGCAGAAAGGAACAAAGAATATTCGTTTTTTTTGTAGTTATTTTGGATACACCCGCCCAGTTGCAAAGAGTTTGCGCAAAATTGTTCAGCTTTGAAACTTCATTTCAGCGTTAAGATTTCTCCGGACTCGCTTCGACTGGACAAAAAACGTTGTACTGTCCTAGTCGTAAACACGGTTTACATAGGTCAATGACATTTACATTTTTATTAAAGCGCAGGCGAATTGACTTGGTAAAAAGATATGCATGATTTTAACGTTTATAAATGTAAATACGTGTTTACGACTATGACAGTAAAATGTTTTTTGTCAGTCATAAATTGAGGCTCGTTTTTGAAAATTTATATCGACGTTGAAGATTTCTCTGGATTCGGATTTCATGGATAAAATACATTGAACAAAAACAAACATACTGTCTTTGTCGTAATGACATTTATATTGTTTTTGTTACATTGTAGACACATTCACTTGGTAAAAAAATGTGCATGCTTGTAACGTTGATAGATGTGAACACGTGTTGTATCCATGTTACGGTAACTCGATTCTAAGCTTGGTTCAATCCCATGACCTTACTAATTAGTTTCGCTTCAGATAAGGATAGGCAAACTAATGGACATCGAGATTAGCGTAGCTTACTCGGTAGGTAAGTGAATAACTCGCGTAGTCTGGCGACATACTTTTTTAGTAGGCATACGGGAATACACATCTTTCACGTAATACCGACATATCGCAGTACATTTATTAAGAATATTATTTGCTATAGAGTTACACTATTGCGAGTACATAAATACAATACATACCTACAACAATTTATCAGTATTTATGTTTATATGTGATTGCATAAGCTTTCGATTGTGTGATCATAATGGTTGTTACAAATTTGAACAGCAAAACAATTAACTTATAACAATCTATTATGTGTAGAAAAGCATTATAAATATTTTTATATCGCGTAATAAGCGCAGATATTCCATCTTTTATATCTGTAATATTATTGAACATTTCGAGGTTAGGTTGGGGGATTTCTCCAGTGAGGCAATATTATTTTTTCCGTTTCTTCGAAAACTTCCATATCGAACTCTGTGACTACTAATGCTGTATTGATTTTATGGAATTCGTCAAATATTAAATCAAATATTTCTTCTACTGGCAAACCAAGACTACAATAATAACAATATTGCCGTTCTTGAAACTTTATAGTTTTTAATGCGGTACATGATGGTCTCAGAGCAAATTCACAATTGGTTTTTCTCCATATAATTCAACTATGTATGATGCTTTTGAACCCAAAAGCTTCGCGACAAAAGATCTGAAAGATGAATAGGTTGATTTGAATTATATAGAAAATAAAGCCATCCAATATGTTTATAGTGTAAATTCCTGTATTTTATAGTTGAGAGATATTTTGCTCGTTAATCTAAACAGACACATTTGCCTTGATCCTGCAGGTGCATGTAAATGAAAGTCAAAATTGAAACTCGTTCAAATCTTTGATATTTCCTTTCAAATGTAAGGCCATTAGTTACTATATGTCGAGATATAGCAAAGCATTTACTATGAGTGTGGTAACGTAATCCTTGACCGCAAATTATCAGTTCTAGAATCTAGATCAGAGTATCGACTGTGCAAAAATGCGCTGATGAAAAAATCAGGCTGTTGAAAATTTTTATAATTATATTTCAAACACCAGGCACTGACGCTGGTACCGAGGATTGGACAGCTAGCTCATGGAAGTTTCTTGGGGAAACGAGGGGAAGTTCAAGAGACAAAACGAATTCTCGAGTTTGCAACAAATTTTTTTACAATGCACTTTTTACTGGGATTATAAACACGTGTCAATCTTTCTCTTGCCCTTCACCTTGACTCTCTGGTTATTATTGTGGGTTACACTATTGTATAACTATCGAATCGATGAGGATTCAAGGTCAGAGTTGAAGAGTCACCAAAGGCAATGCGCGAAGGCTGAATCGGTTTAATTCAACGCTAAAAGAGGTCGAGGATAAACCGTGGAGATGCAGAATGTAAATGCTATAACGTAACGCGGAAATATAACTTATGATACACAATTCTGAATGTTACATAAATTTACTCTTTCCGCGAGTTTTTCGCGGAACTAACAGAATATAAATTGCGCACTGGAAACAAACTTTTCGTCCATATAATTTGAAAGAGTTTATTAACCAAGTACTGCAGTTCCTTGATGGTTCAACTATTTATCATAAAATAATAATATTTAATCAGCAGTCTTGCTTATCACCTTTTTTTATTCTAGACAGCGTTTCATCCTACAATGTTCGATACAACATTCTTGTAATTCAAAATGAGGAAATGAAGCAAAGAAGCAAAGAGTATACGTGTAGAAGCATAATAGAAAATAGATATATTTATGGTGAAAGTAATAGTAGTCACTGCTATCTTCATTAGTCACTGCTGAGTCACTTTTGCGAGTCTGAATGTAACTGTTCTTAAGCGTTTCGACCGATGTGAGTCTGTTACCAGCCCTTCAATCGTACAATATACATAGTTAAGCTTGCATTGTTTGAATTGAAAGTGCAAGAGACCCGAAGAAAAAAAAAGAGAATCCTGGCTACGACAGCATCGAAGATAACAGATTTAATCACTCATAAAGCCTCTTTATCTTACGATTGACGACTATACATTGTATTTGAAGTTAAAAAGTAAGCTCCAGTAACGTATCGTCGGAAATACCTATTACGTAAACTTGAAAGAAAAGCTTTGGTTTATGCGAAGTGCACATATTGAATCCATATATGCATGTTTGGTTTACAATCAATTCACGTGACGTTTCAGTTTCTGCGCAGTGTGAGGCACTCGGTGTATATTATAATTGTAGGAAAAGTGTACTACAGAAATACTGTGAAGAGATAACAATAACATATGCATGTACATACACGATATAGTCACATGTGTTTAGTCCGTTGTATCTGCATTAACACGCCTCTAATAACTTTATCTGTACCTTTGAAATTAAAAGAATTAAAATATGTTATGTTCGCAAAAGAAAAAAGAAAAAAACACCTGATAAATACTTATATGGAGTCGAAAGTGGCTGTGGACAATTAGCCTTTGGCCAATGACTTGTATCTAACCCCGCGTTATCCGTCAACGGAATTATCCGGCCGGCTCTGTAAATGATCGTAGTATCAGATTACTCACGATAAATTTTGCATTTTAGGGGGCGTATCTGACAAGTTTCATGATAATTCATCCGAGGAAATGATTTGTAATTGTTCGCGTCTTTGATATATTCGTAGCTAAAAAATATTACACTACGACTTTCTCATTCCGGGAATGATTAGCCAATCGACAAGATCAATACGTTTTGTGTAAAGCTGCAGCTTCGTTGTACAATGCAATTATTCTAATATCTCGTATTACCATTCTTGATTCATTTGAACTGATAAGGTTAGCCCATAGAAGATGAGATGGGAATCGTTGAGCTTTTGGTTTTGACCAACGTCACACTGCACCTTTCATCTCAGATGCGATTTGAAAAGAAAGAAACTGAAAGTGAAAGTTCATTGAGGAGGAGTTGAAGGAGCTAATCAGTATGTGTTTAACCTTTAAGCCGATTGTTTATTTCAAAAATACTTCGCAGGAACTTCAATTTTTCGTGCCTCTCCGGCAATTGGTACAATCTGTATGTAATGAAAACACCTTTTTGTCACTTTAACCATGAGAAGAGCTGAGGTTGGAAGCCGGTTATGTTAATGAGTTGTTAATGATGCAACCCAGAAGTAACTTGCGTGT
This sequence comes from Diprion similis, assembly GCF_021155765.1. Classification (NCBI taxonomy): domain Eukaryota; kingdom Metazoa; phylum Arthropoda; class Insecta; order Hymenoptera; family Diprionidae; genus Diprion; species Diprion similis. The sequence goes on from NC_060106.1 coordinate 5,096,247, forward strand.
ACCAGTAACTGTTAGCAGAATATACGAATTGTTAGTAATAGTTACGTATAGTTACTATTGTAGCACCTTGTTAAATGGCAGTTGAACGTATCGTTTTACATACACACGCACACACACGCACACTCACACACACGCGTTATTCCACATAAATTAATTGAATGAAAGACTTCTTGGCAAGCATGCGAATGAATTGAAAATGAAATGTGATGACCAATACGCAAGACACGTTTAACTGCGTAGTTCGCATTCTTGCCAGATGCTGGTGTTCCGCACCAACAGTAAACCTCCGGACTACAAATTAAAAATATCTAACTATTTCGCCAGAACCATGACGATGGTAAAATGTTTGGCGCAAGAGATATTCTCATTGTTATGTTTTTGTCTCTGTAAGATGCAGGGAAAAAATGCAAATTTTTGTTAAAAAACAGTTAGCAACTTGCCAGGTGACATAATTACTGTATAATTCTGGATTGCTCGCTGTCAAAGTATGTATACAGGGTGGGCCAAAAAATGTGGTCGATTTGAAACGTGAATAAAATCTGAACACGTTGATCGATTCAGGAGAGCTTTATTGAAACTGAAAGAGTTAATCTTTCATGTCACGTTTGAAAATCTTGATTCGCTGCTGAGATACACGCTCTTAGAAATCGGGTTTTAAAAATCTTGCTGGGAGACTGAAAAAAATTAATATTAAATAATGTTCAACCTATTTTCGATCTCAAATTGTAATTGAAGGAATAATTTATTTTGGATCAATTGATTACAAAAAAAATGTATAATATCGTACTTTTAATTTATTTCGTTGGTTTCTGATGTTGAAAAGTTTTCTAATAATTAATATGATTCTTGCGAAAAAGCAAACAAAGAGCGAAATTCAGTTAAAAGGTTTAATGTGTATTTTTCAGAAATCGAGTTGAATATTCTTTAATATTAATTTTTTAAGTCTTCCATTGACTTTTTTAAAACCTGTTTTTCAAGAGCGTGCATCTCAACAACGAATCAAAATTTTCCAGATTCTCAAACGCGAAATGAAAGATTCGTTTCGCAAATCGGTCAACACATTTGGATTTTATTTACGTTTCAAATCGGTCCCATTTTTTTGGCACACCTTGTATGTGTAATTTGTTCAGTTGAGAAAACAATTAGACTTCTTGGAGACGCAAAAGAACAGACGATTTGGAGAAAAAAAAAAAATAGCACAGCACACAGAATGGAGTATTTTCGATCACTCTTGAACTATGTGATGTAACTTCCGAACTTATCGTCGGTTCGCAGCGTTCTCATTGCCAATAGAATGAACTGCCATTGTGAGCAACGGTTCGTAAATAATTTATGGGGTGTTTTCCCACGGTTGCGAAATATAAAGCAGCGTGCATGGGAGTGATAATGTGAAAATCGTTCGAAGGGTTAATTCCAGTGGATGACTCTTGCTGTCTGTGTTATAGAAAAGGTTTACGTAATGAAAATTCCTTCACGCTCGCCCGATATCCGGTTTGATTTAAGATAGTGAGAAAATTTAACTTCAGAAAATACTGGCGTATTTTTCAGTGCAATTCAAAGCAGGTTTATGCTTTTTTTAATCAATTTTGCAGTTAAACGAATTCGGAAAGCAGAGGCCTGTCCGTTAGACTGTTTGAATGAAAGATTTGCTGAGTGATAAAGTAACAGGTGATGTGCTTGATTATAATTGCAATTGAAGAGGTTTTGTCACTTCACAATCTATGAGATTATCGCTTTAAAGGATAAGCCATGTAATCAGTCTCCGCAGAATCTCTCACGCACTCGCGATACGATCACAATTTTGAAACTCTGTGCTTATACGATAAGCACATCATGACGCGCTGTTCTTTGATCCATTACTGTGAAGATCGCGCTGCTTGGAAAAGTGTACCGAAATATGTTTAGAAAAAAAATTCCTTCCTACAACCCTGAAAAATGATACCTCAAATATGGGACACGTGCAAATGACGAAAAACACTTGAAGACATGTCAGCAGTTTTTACTATTCATGTTCAATCACACTAGCTGTTGTGTTTCGGAAGATTTTCGAACCCACGTCTCGCATGTAGATGATTCGATTAATCGGTGATAGACCAGAGTTACAACACAGTTAAAAAGCAATTATGATATTGGATAGCGATTACCATCAGCCGTGATCTATATATTCTCTAGAAGTGCACGATACGTAAGACGTTCTCAATGAATTTTTTTTTCGCCTTTGGCTTAAGGGCATTATTCACTTCTCCTTGTTTCGTGCATAATCAAGATGTAAAGCATCTCATGACAAGTTATAATAACGATAACAAGAAATTAATTATGATAAATTATTTAGATATCAACGTTGCGACTTATTTCGCGTTTAATTCACAAAACTCTACTTCGGATCAAAGAACCAACAAACTGAAGTTGACTTTACAATTATATCCGACTTCGGTGGCATTTGCCACATGTGTGTAGAGTATGTGCCAAAATAAAAAGAAAAAATCGATAAAAAAAAAAGCAAACAAGTAAACACGATAAACGGGGTTTTGGGGAACCCAGCTAATTTCAACAGAAATTATTGAAACTGACGATTAATCATATTTAATAAATAAAGGAAGCGTTGTCTCTACGGTAACAGACGGTCATTTAGATTTGTCTTGATCGTTTCAGACCGTAACAAACTGTTCGTATCAGACTGCGCGGCATAGTTGGATATTGCAACATATTTCATAACTATAGGTAAAGTCAATTCTGCTCGTTCGGATATGATTGAGATTCTAATTATCACCGGTACGTCACGTATCCGCAACACATATCAAAGAGTATTTCGGCGGCTTTGTCAGACATCAAATGGAGTGTAACACCTAGTTTTTATTCTTTCATTTTATTTTGTACGAAATGTAATGCCGGCAGTTAGCAAAGACGAATGCTTGTGCAAAATACCAAGCGATCGTATCTCACTTTTACAACACAATGAGCAGGTGTCCTAGGTTTTTGTATTATTGCATTACTTTATACCAGTTAACCGCGGAAACTATACTTTCTCCTTGCATAAGCAAATGCTGGACTTCTCATGCGGCTATCACAAATCGTTGAACACACATGCCAAAGTTCAGACAGATTAATTCTGATCAGTGATGCGCATTGGGTGAGTAATATGTTGTCGAAAATAGGCTATCGTTTAGCTGTATTAATACACAACGCAAAGGCAATACGTATATGCATATGACTGTATTCCGTATGTACCTATAATCGCTTTTTTCATTTGTCTTTTTACAGAGAGCGCAGGAACACTCAATGTTTTATTGAGTTTCGCAGTCGGAGGACTTCTGGGCGACGTTTTTTTGCACTTACTACCAGAAGCATGGGCAAACAAGGCGCTGAATCAATGTACGTATAATATATACGAGCTGTTAGTAATTCGGAATACATGGAGCGGCACCGAATGTTCCTTACGAAAAATTGCCTAAGACAATTACGGTTACTACTGGACTTTGAAATCGCGGGTGACGTAATAATGTAATGGTTACTGCACAACTGCTGCTTGAGTAATCAGCCTTTCCGATTAACAGGGCTCTGATGATTGTTTCTAACGTGTAATGTATTATCCTGTAGATTCTTTGCTATCAAGGATACTATATTCATTTCACTAAGGAATTGTGAGTCCGAAATTCGACGTATTTTCACGTGAGTGCGCAAATGTTACGCACGTGCTACCGCAGCATCTTCCCTTATCATCGCTTGACCGGGTTACGATTCAATCTGCACGCCTCGAAATTGCCAATCTAAATACTGAAATGTTACACTGTAGACAGCTAGTGTCAGAGTTCGTCTCGCCCGCGCGTTCTTGACCTCTTGAGTCTAACATTAGTGCAGGTCTCAAATCTGCAAACATATTTCTCGCTTCAGAGATTATTTCTATGTCATGTGTGAAATGAGTCCAGCTGTCTTTAACTGATATCTCTTGAAGACCTTCAAAGTTCCAAGAATTTGAGTCGAGAATACCAGATACATCAAGTTTTTTTTTAATTTTAAATTGTAATGTTGTTGTTTTTATTTTTCAAGGGTCGAAAGAAGGTCACGCGTCAATGGCTTGTGGTCTGTGGGTATTGGCAGGGTTCCTGGTCTTCGTAATTGCAGAAAAAATATTTGGCGGATTAGCACAGAACGGAGATGATGAGGAAGATGACGACGATGAGGAAGAGGAAGATGCAGTTAACGTTGACGTTGACGACAACATCGGATTGTCGGAAAGCATAAACAGGAACAAAATAAAGCAGCTTGAATTGTTGAACAACAATAACTTTCAAAAAGAATTGGAGAACAACAATTGTCTGATGTCTAATGGAAACGTGAAGAACGGCTGCGTGAGATTAAGTGCCCAGATCATGAACGGTATCCCGAAGGATATCTTGAGCCTAAACGGTGGTTGTTGCAACATGTCCAACAGCTGCAAAAACGGTCTGAACGCGAAACTATCGAACGGTTTTATTTCGAACCATTCGGATTATGCAAACTCTGTAAAAGTCTCGACGGAGTTGAAAAATGGCCTCGCTACAAAGGGCACTAACGGTTACGTGGAAATGACCGATCAGCCGACGAATATTACCAAAGATTCTTCCCGCGAAATAATTGCAGCTAAGAAAATTGCCAAGAAAGAGAAAGCCAAACATATTTCTGGGTACCTCAATCTACTGGCCAATTCAATCGACAACTTTACACACGGTTTGGCAGTCGGTGGAGCATTCCTAGTCTCGTTTAGACTCGGGGCTCTGACCACCCTAGCTATTCTGGTTCATGAAATACCGCACGAAGTCGGAGATTTCGCTATTCTTTTGAGGAGCGGGTTCAATAGGTGGGACGCAGCTAAAGCGCAGCTGCTAACAGCCGGAGGGGGAATTTTTGGGGCTTTAGTTGCCGTGTTATGCTCTGGAGGCGGTGTCGGTAAGTTTCAATGCTTCGGTCTATTTGGACTGAATTCCTATAACAGTTTGTTTGCAGCGTTATTGCCATGGGTCATTGCCATAAATGGGTATTCCAATTAGACAATGAAGTTTTTTTCGTAACGGAGTGAAGGAAATATTTTTGGCATTTATTGTAGTTTCGGGTTCCGTGAAGTAATATATTTAATATTTCAAATACACGTAGGGATTATACCTTCCCGAATGGTTATGTGAATTAAATTTACTGTTATTATTTGCAGAGGCTAGAACAAGCTGGATTTTACCGTTCACAGCAGGGGGCTTTCTTCACATCGGCCTGGTTACTGTCCTACCTGAACTTCTCCAAGAAACGAACCCTAAGGAATCTTTGAAACAATTAGCTGCTCTTCTACTTGGTATTACGTTAATGGCCTTCATGACTGCGATATGCGATTGAATATCAGAAGACTTTCGAATAATTCAAGAAACGAAGTTGAAATGAGAGGGAAAATAAACGAAAAAACAAAACGCCGCGCAGCGCGCGATGCGCAAAGTCTATGTGAATGTAATAATTGCAGTTTTAAAATAATTGACTGAGCGAACTTGTAAAGTTCGTCGAAATTGGACTAAGAATTAACAGTTTAATTTTTCTTTATTCGTTTGTCAAGACTTCCGATGGAATTTCTTACAGAAGCATTTCGTTGAAAATTGATTATTGATAACAATAAGTATGCAGTATATGATAAACATGAAACCAAAAAAGACATCTATTTTTTGAAATCGTGTTTAATCTCATATCAATGAGAAAGTAATTGAATTATACTTAGTAGTCGTCATTGTTAATTACCCATCATAATCAAAAGGAAAAACTGTTGACTTATTCATAGAATGTACATTTCTCCTCCCATCCTGCAGGAAATTTATACTCAATGAATCAAGGTGTAGGAAATTTATGTTCTACTTACTAGGTATCGTGAGTTCAAAATGTAAGTATAAGCAGTATTTGCCATGTTATACCTGTACCTATGATATATCGATCGAGGCGTAGGGTGAGAGTAAAGATAAAATTGAAAGGCATAGTAAACTGTAAGAATAGGGTTTGTAAGATTGTACTGTATAAAATATATTTTTAAGTTCCTATAGAATCGGTGTCAAAGAATTTTTGCCGGTATCTTTGATCCTCAATTGAATAATTTTGGATTGAATTTTACTGATTTTCTTGCACGGGAAATATTGTATGTGATATTAACTGATTGTGAATAATTGCTTGAAATTCAGAAAATCAGTAGTAAAACCAACCTTTCCAATCCATTGATGTAAACCCAATATAATAATTATTGTACTTAAAATAGTGAAAAATAATGAGATTGGTTATTTTGCTATGTTAATTACGAGTGCCTTTCTCCCCGGTATGTAAATACAGCACGATTTTCTAAGCACATTTTATAATGACCATAATATATCTAATTCTGACCTGTTTACATCTAATCATCGGGTTTTGTAAATAAAATAATTATTGTTTATCAAGAGAAATTGTTTTATGTCGTCGTATCTCATGTGAAAAGTGATAATGAACAATTTTGTCCGCTTTAATATAGAGATAATTGGCTTTATGCTAATCCAAATCTGCAGACAATTGTATGTTGAGTAATTCATCGTGATTATTACTTGATGAGTATCAAAGTATCGTGGTCAAGATACGCTGTTGTTTTATAGCAGTTGCTCAGCTTTATTTAACATTACGTTTATCCATTGCCGTCATTTTAGCCAAATATAGGGGAGGAGGGGGAAATTTTAACGATATTTTATATGTACAGATATAATTAATATTAGTTTTGTGAACAGATACGTCAGTCTTAACAATTGGTATTTATAGAGTAGTCAACAAATGGATATACACTTACAATACCTTACATCAATATTTAATCATCTTACTTAAATATTAACATCTAAGATTATCGATACATAGTACTGCACCAACGGGTAGTTAGTAGATCCTTTCATGATCTTACAGTTCATCATGAGGCTTATCAAATATGGTCTGCTTCGTTTTTTCTACCAGTCTCAGGAGGTGCCGAGGCAAATCATCATCATCTGAATGCAATTTTAGATCCAAGCTCTTGTACAAAGCACTGATGCTGTTTAGAGCGGTCAAGATTTGATCTCCGTTTTGTTTAAACTCAAGTTTGCAGATATCGCCAACAGTGAGTACACATTCGTAAATAGCTTCCAGTAAGTCATGGTCTTGAGCATTGAATTCAATCTTAATTTCATTCTGTATAGTTTTTACTAGTAAACTGCCTAGCTGTGAGCATAACTTATGTTGCACTATTTTTTCCTCTAATTCAATACCAGTATACTCTTGCATTTTTAAATTACGCCGCTCCAGGTCTTCGATTTCATTTAAATTTACCCTTTCGATGATCAAATCGTTAACCAGGTTCATGATACGTTTCTGTGTAGAAATGGGACCATCTGCCAGGACTTGTGAAAATATTTCTAAGCCGCCATGGCTCAGTAATGATTTTTGTGCAGCTGGATAGTTTCGGACCAGGGAACCCAGTGCGTATATACATCGATTCATCAACTTTGCGTTGCCGTGTTTTGTCAACATGCGCAAGATGATTGGGACAAATTCAGACTCCAGAGCTATCTCCTTCACCTTCGGGTTCGACTGTACAGCTGCTCCGAGGACATGAAGTGCTTCGCATTTGATCTCCTCTATTGTACCATTCAGGCAGGGATGTATCACTTTTCTCAGGCTGAAAATATTCAGAATGTAAAGTGAAGACCTATTGTTATCTGATATGAATTAATACTAGAATATAAAAATTGGCGTATTTAAAGTTTTTCTAAAAGGCGAATGATGAGAGATTCCTTAATTCCAGACTAGAAGCAACAGGCTTGAGGAATGCAAAATGAAAAAGGTGGAAATGCTCAATTCAATTTCAAACAGCGCGATGCACAGTTTAAAGAATTACAAAAAGTCAACTGTTCGTACCCCTCCAATCTGGCGAATTCAAGCCCATTGTCAATGTCATGGACCAGGTATTCTAACTGACCCAATATATCCATGATGTCCTTGATCTCTTTGGCATCTAGTGATCCGGAGGTAATTGCAGTTTTATGAGTATCGAACTGTTCAATGAAAATACCTAATAAATCAATGTCGGTTGATGGACCAAAGTCCATGTTCTCATACTTCTTCTTCAGTTCATCAAAGCTCTGGAACCTGGCAGGCTTTGAAAAAAAGGAGAATAAATTGTCAGTAATGTGAAAAATGTGACTGTTTCCAGTTCATAAATCGAGATAGATTTGAGTGACGAATTACCTTGGGTTTCCGTGCGAACGGCGTCTTGCTAGACTTAATTTTTTTCAATTCGGCTTTTAATTCTTCTCCAGATATTTTTAAAGTCGTATCATCGCGCTGAATCTGTTGATCATTAATTTCCAAAGGTCCATATTTCTCCGCGTCTGGATGTAGGGCTACGGATTTAGGCGGTTCGTCGTTATCCGATATTTCTTTTTCGCCGGGTTCCATCAGTTTTGCTTCAGTAATGCCAGTTTGAAAATTATACCGAACATGAAGACCTTTTGGGATTGGTGTGCCTGAAAATCAACAGCGTTCGTTAGGAAGAGCGGGATTCGTCGAATAATCGGGAAGCCTCAAACCCCGACAAAGCTTTCAAAATACGAAATATAACAGCGCGTCGAATCTTATCGCACCGCGTAAAGTGATGAATTTAATAAGGCGAACGATCTATGAGCCATATGCTGATCTCTCGTTGGTAAACGATCAATTCACATAATCACACGAGGCCTGTGACTTGACTGACGTTGTAAGCACACGTCAAGTGCAAGAAAAGTAGTCCCGTTTCTCCACCTACCTATTTTAACGACTTGCCACTCGTCGGTGGGTGTAAATACACCGTCATTTTTCGATCTCTTCTCCGAAGTTACGATATCGTTGATCCAGAGACACGAGATTACCATAAACACGCATAGATCGAACGTATAACGCATTTTCCTAGACAACGTGTCGAATAGGTGCTGTGAGCAGGTGCCGGATTTCTTCTAGAATATACGCTTACTCATATAGGAATTAAATATCTGTTCTAAGCGACACGAGAACCCGTTAATAATATTAACACGGAGTTTTCAATACCACGCACTCGCGCTGTCACGTTTTATACACAGTTTGCCTATTGTTGAGAAAATTTATCTTATTAATACAGTCGTTTTGCAAAACCTAGTTCGTCACTTCTGTCGCCAGGTGCCATCTCTAGACCAATAGCGAGTCCGAATGACCGCAGGCGATCGGAGGCGGGAACCAATCAGAAACCGGAACGTACTCTAGGCGCGCAAGCCGAGGGACGCGAAACTCATTCGCTGCGAGATCGTCAAACACGTGCGACCATTCCGAGTCTGCCCAGTTACGCGGCGTCCCTCGGCTTCTGACCCGTAACTCGAGACGTTCGTATCTGTGTATATCTAACCGATCGCCATGGCTGAGGAATATTTATACGGTAAATATCACACTCGAAGACTTAACGGATATATTAGTTTATTTATTTTCAAAAAATAGTGAATACTTTCGATACATGTCGTTGATTTAACACCGTTGCATATCTACGTGTGGACGCCGGCAGAATATCGGCCATTATGCAGGCGAATCCATTGTCTTTGTAGAAGAATCTCGGTTATTATACAATTCGTTATTTCTCTCGTCCTCGATGTGCCACAGAATGATTATTACGTCGATTTAAATTATGTTTTAATTACATTCTTCAAGTCTTGCGTCAATCTGTATGCAGGAATCACTTTGGAAGGACCCAATGCCACCGAGGTCTGGGATCCTGAACACAAAAACGAGGACGTTGACGGTGCTAATCAGCATTTTGGTGCTGACCAAAAACTCATCATCAAAATGGTGAGTTGAAATTGTCAATCTGGCAATTAAACATCTAATTTTTGACACCTCATCAGAGTTACTGTTAGACTCATTTTTTGTTACGCACCTTTGGCGCCATTGTCGCCGTGCTTACGCATTTTTGCCGATTCACATTCTGAACTTTTTTATCGCGCTAAATACGATCTTACAACAAACAACATATAAAAATTCGAGAAGAACACGTCTGTGGGAACAGTCACAGATTCTTGTCCGCGAAAATTGTTATCACTTTTTAACGCATTTTCGCGCCATTTGCATTCATACTGTAAACTATTGTTAGTCGAAAGCACTGAAATTTTTAATTGTACTTGAATTTTTATGATTGATTGTTGAAGAATTGCAAGCTGTAATATCAATGTCTATAATGTAACTTATTTAAGTTTGAGTTTAAATTAACTGGTTGCTGTTTTTATAAGAAAAATTATTCCTCACAAGGAGCGATGAAGAACAAGCAATAACACGTGTCAATTTCTGATAAAAAAACATGTCAGCCTTGATGCAAGCTTTGAATGTACCGATTATTTGGTACTATTTATTTCTCTGTTTATCGCTACATTATCATTTAGCTTCAAAATATGGCAAATTTATTTGTATGAGATTCATTAACTATTTCCTTTTTTTCCTAACTTTTCAGGCACTTCTGGGACCTGAAGCCAAAGCTGGCGAGTTGAATGTATTACAAGTTGAGGCGATGGGACTCAAAGGCCCAATTAAAACCCCAATAGCCTTATTGGAACTGGGAAAAACTGCACAAATTATCCTTGATCTAAGTTTCCCTGATCCACCCGTCACATTCACCTTAATCAAAGGCAGCGGTCCAGTCCACATAGTAGGACATAATCTCCTTGGTAAGTTTTATTTTGTTCAGTAGATTAATCTTCCTTCACTCCCCGTATATTTGGATAAATAACACTTGCAACACCACTACCAGCTGTGTCAGCGATGCACGCTCAAGGTTAGCGAGACACCATTTGGCCGCAATCTTTTACAGACAATCATATTTGATGAGAAAATATTTCATTTTAAAGAACTTGAAGCTAGTGGCCAAAGTTAATGGCAAAGGATAGTAATTATGGTGAAAACTTGAGAAATGAAAGTCAGCAACTAAAGTTTTATCGAATCTCGTGAATATTTAGTATTTTCATAGAGTCATCGGCACTGAACTTTATTGTATGATTCTCCTTTAAAGAAGTTTATCACATTCAGTCACTGACTGCAGTCACTAACATCAGCTTCATTTCATTTTAGTCGTCAAAAAGACTACGATTACAGTTTCGCTCTCACTGTATTCCATAACACTATATTGTGGGAATATATCATGCACTAATAAATTCTTGCTTACTCGTTACAGGGACGCATATGGATGAATTTGAAGACATGGAAGATGAAATGGAGGAAGAAAACATCGATGATGAAGATGATGAGAAGGTGAATATACATCTCTAAAATTTTACAGCTTTTAGCCAGGGATTTTCATTTAAAAATTGTCAATGTTGAAGATAAATAACCCATTCGTAATTACATTTGATTCATACCATTGATTATTTTGCAAAAGCAAACTAACCGTATTGTAAAAAAAATTCTGAAATTATTTTTATGTTAGCCTTATGTGACCTTAACAATCGGTACAAAACTGAAGGAGTATGGTTAGAAGTTAGGAGACCATCATATGTTATGTGAATGGGAATTAACATTTCAGGCCTCGCATAAGAAACGGAAACTTTCTGGCGAGGGTAAAAAAAATGGCACCAAACGCGCCAAGATGGATGAGGAGGTAGACAAGGAGAACTATCGAAAATAGCATGCTTGGTCCTAGCAATAAGTTTTACTATCTTACGTTAATTACAGACTATATATTTCAAACATCAATTAGATTCGTCTTAATGATCAATTCCTTATTTCACCAGATAGAGTGATGATAATGGTAACTTTGAAACGTACGGATGTACTTGTTTTTATGTCACATCAAAGTAATTTAAGTTTTAGTTTCTTTGAAAAATAAACGACGTCTTTGGAATAATTGTTTTTAGATTTTGCATTTTATTTCACTACCTACCATCTTGGCAGTGTGCAATATAATGGGCCTACTCTTAAATATCGTGTATACAACTTTGAATACTCTCCATTCTTTGTAATATTGAATTTTTCTCAGGGTTCTATGATAAATAATTTTGATGATAGATTGGGTTTCTACAAGTTTTTCTCTTGCGATTACCAGTTTTGTTACTTGACGGTGAAAACAATATAACTATTAGTTTGTCAAATAATGAATTGCTAGTTGAGTAGTTAAGACTGTGATCAGGCTGGATTTATGCCACTATTGTCTCTATTTACAATATACTCAATCGTTAGAACAGAATACGTAATCGGGACCTGCTCTCATTAACTTCTCTGATGTTTTTGATTTAGGACCCTGAAGATGAAGAAGACGAAGACGAAGAGCCCAAAAAGAAGAATGCGAAATTAGCAGTTCCAGCTAAAAACAAAAATCAAGCTAACAAGAATAAGAAAAAATAAACCCGTGGTTCTATTACCAACAAACACATCCTAGGCTAGGCTCTTGAATGTAAGTTCATCATCATTCGCGCATTGCGTTACAGTATCGTTTCATCTGACAGTCAAAAGAGACCATTATCAATTCACGGGTTCTAAAATCTTGAAGCTGGATTGCCAATAGTATGTGCACTTTTCTTACGATAACAATTGTTCTTCAACTAAAAGAAACGAAGAAGCAAATGCAAAGAGTAAAAGATCGCTAATGTTACACAATCTGTTACCTCACTGAATTAGTGCATTACTTGAAGATTTTCAGGTTAATTGTGTGTAAAAAATACCTGCAAGATAAAAGGTTGCTAATAACTGCAAATGTATTTTATTCTAGCGACTATAAAAGGGTCCCGGGGCCATGACAGGGTCAACAGTGAAAACAAACTTTCGAGGAATAAGTCTATACAGAAGACATATGGCAGGTCGACTCTTCCGCATTTTACGCTTCTGCGTCATCCTGAACGTCGAAATAGTAATCTACAGCTCAGATTTGATAGTTCGTGAATCCAAATACTAGACAAATGATAGACTGACAGACAGACGGAGACTGATTGATTCAGGTTTCAATCCCACTCTTCCGCAACTTGACTTCCGGTCAGAAAACACAAAGCTATATTATAACATCACTTGATAATAATATTTATTCCTTATAAAGATCATGAAGGAAATTTTAACCCACAGATCTAGTGTATTTATTTTGAACTTTAAACGAGGTCTTTGATTAATTTTATGACTATTAGAAGGAGTTGAAACAGAACATTGTCATCTCTCGATATTCATTCCATTTGAAGAAAAGTAATATAACGGTGCACCGTTCTTATTTAACATGTGTTATACACAGTGTTTTTCACTTACGTGCCCAAACGTCTGTATACTCTTTTGTACATATACGATACAATAAAAATTTCACTTAACTTTTAATTGATATTGATTCGTTGCGCAAGTTTATACAATGTGTGACTAGATTCAGAACTCATTTTAATTGTGTGAAAAATTTTTTGCCAAACCTCCCTTTCTCCACGAGAGGACCAGTTTTCAGAAAAATTTGAAAACTAATAACGCAAAAACTCGATGAATTTCTTAACGTGTTTTAAATTTCACCCTAACTAAATGGTACACAAATTCTATTTTCTTTGCCTGTTTATGACGTGGTGGTATAAGTAGTTCACACTTTGAACAGTTGGAGCCAGATATATCAGTGGGATCATAGTAACAACTGGATGTTTGATATTCTATAGTTGTAGCCATATTAATAATTTGTATTACTTTTACTTTTCAAATATTTGATATCTTGTAAATATATTCGAAAGATTAATTATGCTGGGATGAAGTTAGTGTGGTTGGAATTTTATAGTCGTAGGTCTTTCGGCCTACCATTTTACGACCTTGATGAATGATGAAGAAAACATTTTCAAATACGGGATTACTTCCACAAAAATTTCTAAGGTTAGTTTATGACTGTCACATGTCTTGCCCAGAGTTGATAGATTGACAGTTAAATGGTAAGAGTAACATATCGGTGTGGGAAAATAACAGAAAAAAATTGTTACGCACTAGTCTAAGTCTATGAAGTGTAAAATGTGTGTTTCATTTTATATCAAATTTCATCATTGTTTTCGATACGTTAAGATTCGTTTTGCCGGCTAACAAAAGTTGGGCTTCCTTGAATTTCAAATTTTTTACTAGCAACACCAAACCTCAAACATTTGGGAATCATTCATGTACCTAAATTTCGAATCTAAACCATCTGGGTACGTTCTAGTTATGTATCCACCAAGTATTTAGCCGATCTTGTCGAGTGATTTTTGCTATCTACTGGGATAAAAGTATACTTACAATTAGTTCGGTATTAGCAAGCAATATGTACAGAACTTGCAAAGAATCGCTCTTCAAGATCGAATTGATTGAAATCTCCTGGATCTTAACGAGTCTTCAGCTATTAAAAGGAACTACAATTATGGATAAACTGCAGGAGATTTTCAAAGTCGCCGAAAACGTCGAGGACCAGCATGTGCGCGTCTCGAGACACGTTGGACATCTCGGAGATGCAAAGTGTCGACTTGAGCGCGGAGTTTACAGAAAATACTGCCAGCAGTGGTGTTGATTGTCAATTCAGTGGTACTCCGGTCCCCGATTTTCCATATGAAGCCACCCGGGAGTCACAACTCTTTGACGAAGTCGTCGAATTGCGCCAACAAGTTGTTAATATTTAAAAAAAAATATTTGTCATCATTCACGCGCTTGTTTGTAATATTTACATATAAATCTGATATTTTATAAAGATACGCCGCATAGCTATAACGCACTTTGAAAATATGATTGGTTCCACAAAACTAAATGCATAGCTGTGTGGCAACATATTTGTGAAATTATTTTTATGTTTGCAATGCTTCGATTCTACTGCGAATTGTTTGTATTATAACTAAGGCAAGTTAAAATACCCGTGAAGGTAGCAGACTTGAACCAAACGATTGCACATGTTGAGGCAGCTGTTCAACTAAAGGATACGCAATTGGAAGGCTTGCAACGGGATAACGAACGGTTATCATCAGAATTGAAAAAGCAACAGAGATGTAATAGAAATCTAAAACGTATGTACACATGCCCAGTGTTTCAGTGAAGTTATTTGAGAACTTTACTTCATTGTTTTGCAATAAATTCAGTAAGCTTTGTATATAAAAAGCGTTCAAGTATAGATATCGGAAATAAAGTTTAATTGCGTCTCATGACTTACTAGCGTGTGGAGATAGTTGACAAAGCAATTCTTAAAAAAAAAACAAGATAGTACAAACAAAATGAATCGACTTTGATTCCAGAACAGTTGGACGACGAAAGATTCTTTTATCAAAAAGAAAAGGAGCACTTTTGCGAAGAAATGCAGAATCACAAAACATGTAAGCGTATGGACGCCGGCTCAACAAGGTCTTTGCAGCAGCAGAAAAAAGAGTTCGAAAGGATCCAGGAAGCTCTAGAGGAAGAAAACAAGCAAATGAGAGAGGAGCTGGTTGAGAAGAGTGAAACGACGTACAATCTTTGTATCAAATTTTTACGCATGAAGCATGCCAAGGATTCGTTGAGGCAGAAACTCGATCAACTTTTGAGAGAGCACTTACAGGTGATGGCCGAAATGATGGAGAAACTGGACGAGGCACGCGAAGAGCTGAACATCATAGTATCGGAAAAATTCCAAGAGCCTGTACATCTCAGCAAAGCCAAATTCTTACAGGTTACATCTTCATCGACCTAGCTCTATTTTTATTATTCTCATCCCAGGAGTAAACGTAGTTTTATTCACATCTCCAGGTTGTTCAAAGAAACAGTCGGTTAGTCCATGAGAACGCGGCGTTGAAGCTACAGTCTCATCAGCTCACCCAGAATATCGAAAAATTAAAAAGTGAGGCGCAAAAAACGCGAACGATAAACGTCGACGCAAGAACAATAGAAAAGTTGACTATGCAGGGTAAGAGAAGACGGAAGGAAGAGACTGCCAAGTCTTTGTCTACGAAGTAAGATTTTCTATAGTTTTAAATCTGCTGAATCTATTACGTAAAGCACTAAAAGTAACATGTTTCTTACTACAATAACAATATCTAGGAAGGCGGAAAAATTGGGGACTTCACGTTCGTCTTTGAGTACGTCTTACGGTGGCCCATTGGTTGATAGTTCAGGAGATGCAAAAGCTCAAGTGAAATATCAGAACAAACGCGCTACATTTGATATTCCGGAAGTGGAGGAGCCTCCGGAAAAGCGTGTCGAGCATCGCACTGAACGGACACACAGTGCACCAGAAATCGTGCAAACCGCGACTTTTAAGCAGAATCTTGCTTCTGGCAATGGATCCGAGTACACCAATCTTACCCAGCGTAGTGTCGAGGTTCGGGACATGTATACGAATACTTGACGTGGCATGAGGTCTTCGGGCTTGAGGTTGGGATAGGAGGAAAACCCGTAACCACCATTCAAACACTCACGTAACTAATGGCTGGTTGAGATGAGTATGCATCACTTCGATGTCGCAGTGTTCTTTGGGATCAATAATAGTTTGACTGTAGCTGCAGTATTTGCATACAAGTGTACTGTGAAGTAATTAATAAACGTATCAAAAATGTTCATTCAAGATAAACAAAATATTTACTACGTAATTTCTCTGCTGTTGATTCTACGGTCTTTTTGGTGCGTTTTCTGAATTCCTAGGGTTCCAATTGGTCAGGAAAGGGTCAAGTGAATCAATTCGAAGACAAGAAATTTCTCGCTCATGATGTAATGACGCTTTGGATTTTTGCTGAACATTTTAACAACTTGCAGAGATGCTGAATACAATTCATTGGTACACTATACAGTGGTAATTTTCTGAATAAAATCGATTGTGCGCTGCCCGAATACGCTGCGAGCAACGGATCAAGAATTACGGCTTGATAAATAGAAGACTTCCTTCTGTTTTTTTTCAGCCGCTCTTCTTTGCCTCGTGATTTCTCTGCTGATGATCACACTCGCTTTTTGTAGCGTTTTCTGTGTTCCTGGGGATCCGATAAGTCTGTAAAGGGTCATACAAACCGCTTCCCAGAAGAAGATTTTTCGGCCAAAAACAAGGAAGGCCCTTTGGATTTTTGTCGAAAATTTCGACGAACTTGAAAAGTGCTGCAAACAGTTCTTTAATATGCTATTTCCACGCAATTTTGCGAGAGGAATCGATTGTGCGCAGTCCTAATACGCTCAGAGCAAAAGATCGAAAGTCACAGCCAAAAAACAAAACCGTCGTTTCGTGGTCTTTCTGCTCCTCATTTTTCAGTTGTAATTTCTCTGCCGATTTTACTATGCACTTTTTGCTGTGGTTTCCTTGGCATCCGATTAGACTACGCATTCCCTGCGTAGAGAATGAGAGACTTAGAATTTGTTGCTGAAAAAATTGGGCTAACTATTATGGATTTTCAGTCAAAATTTTAATGATTTTAGATGATGCTGAAATCAATTTCCTAGTGCGCTATACCGACGTGATTTTGCAAGAGAAATCGATTGCGCACTCTTCCAGACATCTCAATTCGCAGCGAACAAGATTAAAGGGATTGAGAGAAACGGCCGGAAAACACGATATTTGCAACAGGCGTTCAAAAACATTGTAAAGAGAAGTGAAGAAGTCATTGTTACACATTTTCGTTTCAGTTCAGTTTCAGTATATTTATTACGCCTTGATCTGAGTACAGTGTTCAGGTGTCAGTGTAGAGTAGGTGAACAAGCTGCTGAATAATATTGAATTGAATGAAAGAAAATTATATAAGAAAATAATTAAACATTTCATAAGAAAGCTGACCGTTATAGTAGGGTGAATAAGTAGAATACATATTACTTGAGGCAGTACGTAAAAAGTAGTATATAAGATAGTAAATCCTAAAATTTGTAAGTGTATATTCACATTCGCCTGTGTACGGCTGCGATGCACCTCTGTAGGATATGATATGCATGACATTGCTTCATATGACCAGAATAAAAATAAATCAATAAATGAACAAATTTTTGTGTATTTTCTTCGTACTTGTGCTTGTTAAGAATTAATCGAATCGGAGAAATTTCAGCGAAAAATTACTCATGGTATCAGGAAAACATCTCAGCCGAAGGGGTCGACGAGAAACAGAGACTGCTTGATTGAATGCTTATGATGTCAATGCTGTGTGTCTCGTTGCATGCATGCTTGCTTATATGATACTTTGACTAATAATTCATCAAATCGGAGAAATTTCAGCGACAAATTACTCCTGGTATCAGAAGAACATCTCAGCCGAGGAGGTCGACCGGAAACAGAAACTGCTTGATTGAATGCTTATGATGTCGATGCTGTGTGTCTCGTTGCATGCATGCTTGCTTATGTGATACTTTGACTAAGAATTCATCAAATCGGAGAAATTTCAGCGAAAAATTACTCCTGGTATCAGGAGAACATCTCAGCCGAGGAGGTCGACCAAAAACAGAGACTGCTTGATTGAATGCTTATGATGTCGATGCTGTGTGTCTCGTTGCATGCATGCTTGCTTATATGATACATTGACAAATAATTCATCAAATCGGAGAAATTTCAGCGAAAAATTACTCCTGGTATCAGGGGAACATCTCAGCCGAGGAGGTCGACCAAAGACAGAGACTGCTTGATTGAATGCTTATGATGTCGATGCTGTGTGTCTCGTTGCATGCATGCTTGCTTATATGATACATTGACAAATAATTCATCAAATCGGAGAAATTTCAGCGAAAAATTACTCCTGGTATCAGGGGAACATCTCAGCCGAGGAGGTCGACCAAAGACAGAGACTGCTTGATTGAATGCTTATGATGTCGATGCTGTGTGTCTCGTAGCATGCATGCTTGCTTATATGATACATTGACAAATAATTCATCAAATCGGAGAAATTTCAGCGAAAAATTACTCCTGGTATCAGGAGAACATCTCAGCCGAGGAGGTCGACCAAAGACAGAGACTGCTTGATTGAATGCTTATGATGTCGATGCTGTGTGTCTCGTTGCCTGCCTGCTTGCTAAACAGGGCCCGCGATCGCTTGCTTATATGATACTTTGACTAAGAATTCATCAAATCGGCGAAATTTTAGCGAAAAATGACTCCTGGTATCAGGAGAACATCTCAGCCGAGGAGGTCGACCAAAGACAGAGACTGCTTGATTGAATGCTTATGATGTCGATGCTGTGTGTCTCGTTGCATGCCTGCTTGCTTAACAGGGCCCGCGATCGCTTGCTTATATGATACTTTGACTAAGAATTCATCAAATCGGAGAAATTTCAGCGAAAATTTACTCCTGGTATCAGGAGAACATCTCAGCCGAGGAGGTCGACCAAAAACAGAGACTGCTTGATTGATTGCTTATGATGTCGATGCTGTGTGTCTCGTTGCATGCATGCTTGCTTATATGATACTTTGACTAAGAATTCATCAATTCGGAGAAATTTCAGCCAAAAATTACTCCTAGTATCAGGAGAACATCTCAGCCGAGGAGGTCGACCAAAGACAGAGACTGCTTGATTGAATGCTTATGATGTCGATGCTGTGTGTCTCGTTGCATGCCTGCTTGCTTAACAGGGCCCGCGATCGCTTGCTTATATGATACTTTGACTAAGAATTCATCAAATCGGAGAAATTTCAGCGAAAAATTACTCCTGGTATCAGGAGAACATCTCAGCCGAGGAGGTCGACCAAAAACAGAGACTGCTTGATTGAATGCTCATGATGTCGATGCTGTGTGTCTCGTTGCATGCATGCTTGCTTATATGATACTTTGACTAAAAATTCATCAAATCGGAGAAATTTCAGCCCAAAATTACTCCTGGTATCAGGAGAACATCTCAGCCGAGGAGGTCGACCAAAGACGGAGACTGCTTGATTGAATGCTTATGATGTCGATGCTGTGTGTATCGTTGCATGCCTGCTTGCTAAACAGGGCCCGCGATCGCTTGCTTATATGATACTTTGACTAAGAATTCATCAAATCGGCGAAATTTTAGCGAAAAATGACTTCTGGTATCAGGAGAACATCTCAGCCGAGGAGGTCGACCAAAGACAGAGACTGCTTGATTGAATGCTTATGATGTCGATGCTGTGTGTCTCGTTGCATGCCTGCTTGCTTAACAGGGCCCGCGATCGCTTGCTTATATGATACTTTGACTAAGAATTCATCAAATCGGAGAAATTTCAGCGAAAAATTACTCCTGGTATCAGGAGAACATCTCAGCCGAGGAGGTCGACCAAAAACAGAGACTGCTTGATTGAATGCTTATGATGTCGATGCTGTGTGTCTCGTTGCATGCATGCTTGCTTATATGATACTTTGACTAAGAATTCATCAAATCGGAGAAATTTCAGCGAAAAATTACTCCTGGTATCAGGAGAACATCTCAGCCGAGGAGGTCGACCAAAGACAGAGACTGCTTGATTGAATGCTTATGATGTTGATGCTGTGTGTATCGTTGCATGCCTGCTTGCTAAACAGGGCCCGCGATCGCTTGCTTATATGATACTTTGACTAAGAATTCATCAAATCGGAGAAATTTCAGCCAAAAATTACTCCTGGTATCAGGAGAACATCTCGGCCGAGGAGGTCGACCAAAGACAGAGACTGCTTGATTGAATGCTTATGATGTCGATGCTGTGTGTCTCGTTGCATGCCTGCTTGCTTAACAGGGCCCGCGATCGCTTGCTTATATGATACTTTGACTAAGAATTCATCAAATCGGAGAAATTTCAGCAAAAAATTACTCCTGGTATCAGGAGAGCATCTCAGCCGAGGAGGTCGACCAAAAACAGAGACTGCTTGATTGAATGCTTATGATGTCGATGCTGTGTGTCTCGTTGCATGCATGCTTGCTTATATGATACTTTGACTAAGAATTCATCAAATCGGAGAAATTTCAGCGAAAAATTACTCCTGGTATCAGGAGAACATCTCAGCCGAGGAGGTCGACCAAAGACAGAGACTGCTTGATTGAATGCTTATGATGTCGATGCTGTGTGTCTCGTTGCATGCCTGCTTGCTTAACAGGGCCCACGATCGCTTGCTTATATGATACTTTGACTAAGAATTCATCAAATCGGAGAAATTTCAGCGAAAAATTACTCCTGGTATCAGGAGAACATCTCAGCCGAGGAGGTCGACCAAAAACAGAGACTGCTTGATTGAATGCTTATGATGTCGATGCTGTGTGTCTCGTTGCATGCCTGCTTGCTTAACAGGGCCCACGATCGCTTGCTTATATGATACTTCGACTAAGAATTCATCAAATCGGAGAAATTTCAGCGAAAAATTACTCCTGGTATCAGGAGAACATCTCAGCCGAGGAGGTCGACCAAAAACAGAGACTGCTTGATTGAATGCTTATGATGTCGATGCTGTGTGTCTCGTTGCATGCATGCTTGCTTATATGATACTTTGACTAAGAATTCATCAAATCGGAGAAATTTCAGCCCAAAATTACTCCTGGTATCAGGAGAACATCTCAGCCGAGGAGGTCGACCAAAGACGGAGACTGCTTGATTGAATGCTTATGATGTCGATGCTGTGTGTATCGTTGCATGCCTGCTTGCTAAACAGGGCCCGCGATCGCTTGCTTATATGATACTTTGACTAAGAATTCATCAAATCGGCGAAATTTTAGCGAAAAATGACTCCTGGTATCAGGAGAACATCTCAGCCGAGGAGGTCGACCAAAGACAGAGACTGCTTGATTGAATGCTTATGATGTCGATGCTGTGTGTCTCGTTGCATGCCTGCTTGCTTAACAGGGCCCGCGATCGCTTGCTTATATGATACTTTGACTAAGAATCCATCAAATCGGAGAAATTTCAGCGAAAAATTACTCCTGGTATCAGGGGAACATCTCAGCCGAGGAGGTCGACCAAAAACAGAGACTGCTTGATTGAATGCTTATGATGTCGATGCTGTGTGTCTCGTTGCATGCCTGCTTGCTAAACAGGGCCCGCGATCGCTTGCTTATATAATACTTTGACTAAGAATTCATCAAATCGGCGAAATTTTAGCGAAAAATGACTCCTGGTATCAGGAGAACATCTCAGCTGAGGAGGTCGACCAAAGACAGAGACTGCTTGATTGAATGCTTATGATGTCGATGCTGTGTGTCTCGTTGCATGCCTGCTTGCTTAACAGGGCCCACGATCGCTTGCTTATATAATACTTTGACTAAGAATTCATCAAATCGGAGAAATTTCAGCGAAAAATTACTCCTGGTATCAGGAGAACATCTCAGCCGAGGAGGTCGACCAAAAACAGAGACTGCTTGATTGAATGCTTATGATGTCGATGCTGTGTGTCTCGTTGCATGCATGCTTGCTTATATGATACTTTGACTAAGAATTCATCAAATCGGAGAAATTTCAGCCCAAAATTACTCCTGGTATCAGGAGAACATCTCAGTCGAGGAGGTCGACCAAAGACAGAGACTGCTTGATTGAATGCTTATGATGTCGATGCTGTGTGTATCGTTGCATGCCTGCTTGCTAAACAGGGCCCGCGATCGCTTGCTTATATGATACTTTGACTAAGAATTCATCAAATCGGCGAAATTTCAGCGAAAAATGACTCCTGGTATCAGGAGAACATCTCAGCCGAGGAGGTCGACCAAAGATAGAGACTGCTTGATTGAATGCTTATGATGTCGATGCTGTGTGTCTCGTTGCATGCCTGCTTGCTTAACAGGGCCCACGATCGCTTGCTTATATGATACTTCGACTAAGAATTCATCAAATCGGAGAAATTTCAGCGAAAAATTACTCCTGGTATCAGGAGAACATCTCAGCCGAGGAGGTCGACCAAAAACAGAGACTGCTTGATTGAATGCTTATGATGTCGATGCTGTGTGTCTCGTTGCATGCATGCTTGCTTATATGATACTTTGACTAAGAATTCATCAAATCGGAGAAATTTCAGCCCAAAATTACTCCTGGTATCAGGAGAACATCTCAGCCGAGGAGGTCGACCAAAGACGGAGACTGCTTGATTGAATGCTTATAATGTCGATGCTGTGTGTATCGTTGCATGCCTGCTTGCTAAACAGGGCCCGCGATCGCTTGCTTATATGATACTTTGACTAAGAATTCATCAAATCGGCGAAATTTTAGCGAAAAATGACTCCTGGTATCAGGAGAACATCTCAGCCGAGGAGGTCGACCAAAGACAGAGACTGCTTGATTGAATGCTTATGATGTCGATGCTGTGTGTCTCGTTGCATGCCTGCTTGCTAAACAGGGCCCGCGATCGGTTGCTTATATGATACTTTGACTAAGAATTCATCAAATCGGCGAAATTTTAGCGAAAAATGACTCCTGGTATCAGGAGAACATCTCAGCCGAGGAGGTCGACCAAAGACAGAGACTGCTTGATTGAATGCTTATGATGTCGATGCTGTGTGTCTCGTTGCATGCATGCTTGCTTATATGATACTTTGACTAAGAATTCATCAAATCGGAGAAATTTTAGCCCAAAATTACTCCTGGTATCAGGAGAACATCTCAGCCGAGGAGGTCGACCAAAGACAGAGACTGCTTGATTGAATGCTTATGATGTCGATGCTGTGTGTCTCGTTGCATGCCTGCTTGCTTAACAGGGCCCGCGATCGCTTGCTTATATGATACTTTGACTAAGAATTCATCAAATCGGAGAAATTTCAGCGAAAAATTACTCCTGGTATCAGGAGAACATCTCAGCCGAGGAGGTCGACCAAAGACAGAGACTGCTTGATTGAATGCTTATGATGTCGATGCTGTGTGTATCGTTGCATGCCTGCTTGCTAAACAGGGCCCGCGATCGCTTGCTTATATGATACTTTGACTAAGAATTCATCAAATCGGCGAAATTTTAGCGAAAAATGACTTCTGGTATCAGGAGAACATCTCAGCCGAGGAGGTCGACCAAAGACAGAGACTGCTTGATTGAATGCTTATGATGTCGATGCTGTGTGTCTCGTTGCATGCCTGCTTGCTTAACAGGGCCCGCGATCGCTTGCTTATATGATACTTTGACTAAGAATTCATCAAATCGGAGAAATTTCAGCGAAAAATTACTCCTGGTATCAGGAGAGCATCTCAGCCGAGGAGGTCGACCAAAAACAGAGACTGCTTGATTGAATGCTTATGATGTCGATGCTGTGTGTCTCGTTGCATGCATGCTTGCTTATATGATACTTTGACTAAGAATTCATCAAATCGGAGAAATTTCAGCGAAAAATTACTCCTGGTATCAGGAGAACATCTCAGCCGAGGAGGTCGACCAAAGACAGAGACTGCTTGATTGAATGCTTATGATGTCGATGCTGTGTGTCTCGTTGCATGCCTGCTTGCTTAACAGGGCCCACGATCGCTTGCTTATATGATACTTTGACTAAGAATTCATCAAATCGGAGAAATTTCAGCGAAAAATTACTCCTGGTATCAGGAGAACATCTCAGCCGAGGAGGTCGACCAAAGACAGCGACTGCTTGATTGAATGCTTATGATGTCGATGCTGTGTGTCTCGTTGCATGCCTGCTTGCTTAACAGGGCCCACGATCGCTTGCTTATATGATACTTTGACTAAGAATTCATCAAATCGGAGAAATTTCAGCGAAAAATTACTCCTGGTATCAGGAGAACATCTCAGCCGAGGAGGTCGACCAAAAACAGAGACTGCTTGATTGAATGCTTATGATGTCGATGCTGTGTGTCTCGTTGCATGCCTGCTTGCTTAACAGGGCCCACGATCGCTTGCTTATATGATACTTCGACTAAGAATTCATCAAATCGGAGAAATTTCAGCGAAAAATTACTCCTGGTATCAGGAGAACATCTCAGCCGAGGAGGTCGACCAAAAACAGAGACTGCTTGATTGAATGCTTATGATGTCGATGCTGTGTGTCTCGTTGCATGCATGCTTGCTTATATGATACTTTGACTAAGAATTCATCAAATCGGAGAAATTTCAGCCCAAAATTACTCCTGGTATCAGGAGAACATCTCAGCCGAGGAGGTCGACCAAAGACGGAGACTGCTTGATTGAATGCTTATGATGTCGATGCTGTGTGTATCGTTGCATGCCTGCTTGCTAAACAGGGCCCGCGATCGCTTGCTTATATGATACTTTGACTAAGAATTCATCAAATCGGCGAAATTTTAGCGAAAAATGACTCCTGGTATCAGGAGAACATCTCAGCCGAGGAGGTCGACCAAAGACAGAGACTGCTTGATTGAATGCTTATGATGTCGATGCTGTGTGTCTCGTTGCATGCCTGCTTGCTTAACAGGGCCCGCGATCGCTTGCTTATATGATACTTTGACTAAGAATCCATCAAATCGGAGAAATTTCAGCGAAAAATTACTCCTGGTATCAGGGGAACATCTCAGCCGAGGAGGTCGACCAAAAACAGAGACTGCTTGATTGAATGCTTATGATGTCGATGCTGTGTGTCTCGTTGCATGCCTGCTTGCTAAACAGGGCCCGCGATCGCTTGCTTATATAATACTTTGACTAAGAATTCATCAAATCGGCGAAATTTTAGCGAAAAATGACTCCTGGTATCAGGAGAACATCTCAGCTGAGGAGGTCGACCAAAGACAGAGACTGCTTGATTGAATGCTTATGATGTCGATGCTGTGTGTCTCGTTGCATGCCTGCTTGCTTAACAGGGCCCACGATCGCTTGCTTATATGATACTTTGACTAAGAATTCATCAAATCGGAGAAATTTCAGCGAAAAATTACTCCTGTTATCAGGAGAACATCTCAGCCGAGGAGGTCGACCAAAAACAGAGACTGCTTGATTGAATGCTTATGATGTCGATGCTGTGTGTCTCGTTGCATGCATGCTTGCTTATATGATACTTTGACTAAGAATTCATCAAATCGGAGAAATTTCAGCCCAAAATTACTCCTGGTATCAGGAGAACATCTCAGTCGAGGAGGTCGACCAAAGACAGAGACTGCTTGATTGAATGCTTATGATGTCGATGCTGTGTGTATCGTTGCATGCCTGCTTGCTAAACAGGGCCCGCGATCGCTTGCTTATATGATACTTTGACTAAGAATTCATCAAATCGGCGAAAATTTAGCGAAAAATGACTCCTGGTATCAGGAGAACATCTCAGCCGAGGAGGTCGACCAAAGACAGAGACTGCTTGATTGAATGCTTATGATGTCGATGCTGTGTGTCTCGTTGCATGCCTGCTTGCTTAACAGGGCCCACGATCGCTTGCTTATATGATACTTCGACTAAGAATTCATCAAATCCGAGAAATTTCAGCGAAAAATTACTCCTGGTATCAGGAGAACATCTCAGCCGAGGAGGTCGACCAAAAACAGAGACTGCTTGATTGAATGCTTATGATGTCGATGCTGTGTGTCTCGTTGCATGCATGCTTGCTTATATGATACTTTGACTAAGAATTCATCAAATCGGAGAAATTTCAGCCCAAAATTACTCCTGGTATCAGGAGAACATCTCAGCCGAGGAGGTCGACCAAAGACGGAGACTGCTTGATTGAATGCTTATAATGTCGATGCTGTGTGTATCGTTGCATGCCTGCTTGCTAAACAGGGCCCGCGATCGCTTGCTTATATGATACTTTGACTAAGAATTCATCAAATCGGCGAAATTTTAGCGAAAAATGACTCCTGGTATCAGGAGAACATCTCAGCCGAGGAGGTCGACCAAAGACAGAGACTGCTTGATTGAATGCTTATGATGTCGATGCTGTGTGTCTCGTTGCATGCCTGCTTGCCAAACAGGGCCCGCGATCGGTTGCTTATATGATACTTTGACTAAGAATTCATCAAATCGGCGAAATTTTAGCGAAAAATGACTCCTGGTATCAGGAGAACATCTCAGCCGAGGAGGTCGACCAAAGACAGAGACTGCTTGATTGAATGCTTATGATGTCGATGCTGTGTGTCTCGTTGCATGCATGCTTGCTTATATGATACTTTGACTAAGAATTCATCAAATCGGAGAAATTTCAGCGAAAAATTACTCCTGGTATCAGGAGAACATCTCAGCCGAGGAGGTCGACCAAAGACAGAGACTGCTTGATTGAATGCTTACGATGTTGATGCTGTGTGTATCGTTGCATGCCTGCTTGCTTAACAGGGCCCGCGATCGCTTGCTTATATGATACTTTGACTAAGAATTCATCAAATCGGAGAAATTTCAGCGAAAATTTACTCCTGGTATCAGGAGAACATCTCAGCCGAGGAGGTCGACCAAAAACAGAGACTGCTTGATTGATTGCTTATGATGTCGATGCTGTGTGTCTCGTTGCATGCATGCTTGCTTATATGATACTTTGACTAAGAATTCATCAATTCGGAGAAATTTCAGCCAAAAATTACTCCTAGTATCAGGAGAACATCTCAGCCGAGGAGGTCGACCAAAGACAGAGACTGCTTGATTGAATGCTTATGATGTCGATGCTGTGTGTCTCGTTGCATGCCTGCTTGCTTAACAGGGCCCGCGATCGCTTGCTTATATGATACTTTGACTAAGAATTCATCAAATCGGAGAAATTTCAGCGAAAAATTACTCCTGGTATCAGGAGAACATCTCAGCCGAGGAGGTCGACCAAAAACAGAGACTGCTTGATTGAATGCTCATGATGTCGATGCTGTGTGTCTCGTTGCATGCATGCTTGCTTATATGATACTTTGACTAAAAATTCATCAAATCGGAGAAATTTCAGCCCAAAATTACTCCTGGTATCAGGAGAACATCTCAGCCGAGGAGGTCGACCAAAGACGGAGACTGCTTGATTGAATGCTTATGATGTCGATGCTGTGTGTATCGTTGCATGCCTGCTTGCTAAACAGGGCCCGCGATCGCTTGCTTATATGATACTTTGACTAAGAATTCATCGAATCGGCGAAATTTTAGCGAAAAATGACTTCTGGTATCAGGAGAACATCTCAGCCGAGGAGGTCGACCAAAGACAGAGACTGCTTGATTGAATGCTTATGATGTCGATGCTGTGTGTCTCGTTGCATGCCTGCTTGCTTAACAGGGCCCGCGATCGCTTGCTTATATGATACTTTGACTAAGAATTCATCAAATCGGAGAAATTTCAGCGAAAAATTACTCCTGGTATCAGGAGAACATCTCAGCCGAGGAGGTCGACCAAAAACAGAGACTGCTTGATTGAATGCTTATGATGTCGATGCTGTGTGTCTCGTTGCATGCATGCTTGCTTATGTGATACTTTGACTAAGAATTCATCAAATCGGAGAAATTTCAGCGAAAAATTACTCCTGGTATCAGGAGAACATCTCAGCCGAGGAGGTCGACCAAAGACAGAGACTGCTTGATTGAATGCTTATGATGTTGATGCTGTGTGTATCGTTGCATGCCTGCTTGCTAAACAGGGCCCGCGATCGCTTGCTTATATGATACTTTGACTAAGAATTCATCAAATCGGAGAAATTTCAGCCAAAAATTACTCCTGGTATCAGGAGAACATCTCGGCCGAGGAGGTCGACCAAAGACAGAGACTGCTTGATTGAATGCTTATGATGTCGATGCTGTGTGTCTCGTTGCATGCCTGCTTGCTTAACAGGGCCCGCGATCGCTTGCTTATATGATACTTTGACTAAGAATTCATCAAATCGGAGAAATTTCAGCCAAAAATTACTCCTGGTATCAGGAGAACATCTCGGCCGAGGAGGTCGACCAAAGACAGAGACTGCTTGATTGAATGCTTATGATGTCGATGCTGTGTGTCTCGTTGCATGCATGCTTGCTTATATGATACTTTGACTAAGAATTCATCATATCGGAGAAATTTTAGCCCAAAATTACTCCTGGTATCAGGAGAACATCTCAGCCGAGGAGGTCGACCAAAGACAGAGACTGCTTGATTGAATGCTTATGATGTCGATGCTGTGTGTCTCGTTGCATGCCTGCTTGCTTAACAGGGCCCGCGATCGCTTGCTTATATGATACTTTGACTAAGAATTCATCAAATCGGAGAAATTTCAGCGAAAAATTACTCCTGGTATCAGGAGAACATCTCAGCCGAGGAGGTCGACCAAAAACAGAGACTGCTTGATTGAATGCTTATGATGTCGATGCTGTGTGTCTCGTTGCATGCATGCTTGCTTATATGATACTTTGACTAAGAATTCATCAAATCGGAAAAATTTCAGCGAAAAATTACTCCTGGTATCAGGAGAACATCTTAGCCGAGGAGGTCGACCAAAGACAGAGACTGCTTGATTGAATGCTTATGATGTTGATGCTGTGTGTATCGTTGCATGCCTGCTTGCTAAACAGGGCCCGCGATCGCTTGCTTATATGATACTTTGACTAAGAATTCATCAAATCGGAGAAATTTCAGCCAAAAATTACTCCTGGTATCAGGAGAACATCTCAACCGAGGAGGTCGACCAAAGACAGAGACTGCTTGATTGAATGCTTATGATGTCGATGCTGTGTGTCTCGTTGCATGCCTGCTTGCTTAACAGGGCCCGCGATCGCTTGCTTATATGATACTTTGACTAAGAATTCATCAAATCGGAGAAATTTCAGCGAAAAATTACTCCTGGTATCAGGAGAACATCTCAGCCGAGGAGGTCGACCAAAAACAGAGACTGCTTGATTGAATGCTTATGATGTCGATGCTGTGTGTCTCGTTGCATGCATGCTTGCTTATATGATACTTTGACTAAGAATTCATCAAATCGGAGAAATTTCAGCGAAAAATTACTCCTGGTATCAGGAGAACATCTCAGCCGAGGAGGTCGACCAAAGACAGAGACTGCTTGATTAAATGCTTATGATGTTGATGCTGTGTGTATCGTTGCATGCCTGCTTGCTAAACAGGGCCCGCGATCGCTTGCTTATATGATACTTTGACTAAGAATTCATCAAATCGGAGAAATTTCAGCCATAAATTACTCCTGGTATCAGGAGAACATCTCGGCCGAGGAGGTCGACCAAAGACAGAGACAGCTTGATTGAATGCTTATGATGTCGATGCTGTGTGTCTCGTTGCATGCCTGCTTGCTTAACAGGGCCCGCGATCGCTTGCTTATATGATACTTTGACTAAGAATTCATCAAATCGGAGAAATTGCAGCGAAAAATGACTCCTGGTATCAGGAGAACATCTCAGCCGAGGAGGTCGACCAAAAACAGAGACTGCTTGATTGAATGCTTATGATGTCGATGCTGTGTGTCTCGTTGCATGCATGCTTGCTTATATGATACTTTGACTAAGAATTCATCAAATCGGAGAAATTTTAGCCCAAAATTACTCCTGGTATCAGGAGAACATCTCAGCCGAGGAGGTCGACCAAAGACAGAGACTGCTTGATTGAATGCTTATGATGTCGATGCTGTGTGTCTCGTTGCATGCCTGCTTGCTTAACAGGGCCCGCGATCGCTTGCTTATATGATACTTTGACTAAGAATTCATCAAATCGGAGAAATTTCAGCGAAAAATTACTCCTGGTATCAGGAGAACATCTCAGCCGAGGAGGTCGACCAAAAACAGAGACTGCTTGATTGAATGCTTATGATGTCGATGCTGTGTGTCTCGTTGCATGCATGCTTGCTTATATGATACTTTGACTAAGAATTCATCAAATCGGAAAAATTTCAGCGAAAAATTACTCCTGGTATCAGGAGAACATCTTAGCCGAGGAGGTCGACCAAAGACAGAGACTGCTTGATTGAATGCTTATGATGTTGATGCTGTGTGTATCGTTGCATGCCTGCTTGCTAAACAGGGCCCGCGATCGCTTGCTTATATGATACTTTGACTAAGAATTCATCAAATCGGAGAAATTTCAGCCAAAAATTACTCCTGGTATCAGGAGAACATCTCAACCGAGGAGGTCGACCAAAGACAGAGACTGCTTGATTGAATGCTTATGATGTCGATGCTGTGTGTCTCGTTGCATGCCTGCTTGCTTAACAGGGCCCGCGATCGCTTGCTTATATGATACTTTGACTAAGAATTCATCAAATCGGAGAAATTTCAGCGAAAAATTACTCCTGGTATCAGGAGAACATCTCAGCCGAGGAGGTCGACCAAAAACAGAGACTGCTTGATTGAATGCTTATGATGTCGATGCTGTGTGTCTCGTTGCATGCATGCTTGCTTATATGATACTTTGACTAAGAATTCATCAAATCGGAGAAATTTCAGCGAAAAATTACTCCTGGTATCAGGAGAACATCTCAGCCGAGGAGGTCGACCAAAGACAGAGACTGCTTGATTAAATGCTTATGATGTTGATGCTGTGTGTATCGTTGCATGCCTGCTTGCTAAACAGGGCCCGCGATCGCTTGCTTATATGATACTTTGACTAAGAATTCATCAAATCGGAGAAATTTCAGCCATAAATTACTCCTGGTATCAGGAGAACATCTCGGCCGAGGAGGTCGACCAAAGACAGAGACAGCTTGATTGAATGCTTATGATGTCGATGCTGTGTGTCTCGTTGCATGCCTGCTTGCTTAACAGGGCCCGCGATCGCTTGCTTATATGATACTTTGACTAAGAATTCATCAAATCGGAGAAATTGCAGCGAAAAATGACTCCTGGTATCAGGAGAACATCTCAGCCGAGGAGGTCGACCAAAAACAGAGACTGCTTGATTGAATGCTTATGATGTCGATGCTGTGTGTCTCGTTGCATGCATGCTTGCTTATATGATACTTTGACTAAGAATTCATCAAATCGGAGAAATTTTAGCCCAAAATTACTCCTGGTATCAGGAGAACATCTCAGCCGAGGAGGTCGACCAAAGACAGAGACTGCTTGATTGAATGCTTATGATGTCGATGCTGTGTGTCTCGTTGCATGCCTGCTTGCTTAACAGGGCCCGCGATCGCTTGCTTATATGATACTTTGACTAAGAATTCATCAAATCGGAGAAATTTCAGCGAAAAATTACTCCTGGTATCAGGAGAACATCTCAGCCGAGGAGGTCGACCAAAGACAGAGACTGCTTGATTGAATGCTTATGATGTCGATGCTCTGTGTCTCGTTGCATGCCTGCTTGCTTAACAGGGCCCGCGATCGCTTGCTTATATGATACTTTGACTAAGAATTCATCAAATCGGAGAAATTTCAGCGAAAAATTACTCCTGGTATCAGGAGAGCATCTCAGCCGAGGAGGTCGACCAAAAACAGAGACTGCTTGATTGAATGCTTATGATGTCGATGCTGTGTGTCTCGTTGCATGCATGCTTGCTTATATGATACTTTGACTAAGAATTCATCAAATCGGAGAAATTTCAGCGAAAAATTACTCCTGGTATCAGGAGAACATCTCAGCCGAGGAGGTCGACCAAAGACAGAGACTGCTTGATTGAATGCTTATGATGTCGATGCTGTGTGTCTCGTTGCATGCCTGCTTGCTTAACAGGGCCCACGATCGCTTGCTTATATGATACTTTGACTAAGAATTCATCAAATCGGAGAAATTTCAGCGAAAAATTACTCCTGGTATCAGGAGAACATCTCAGCCGAGGAGGTCGACCAAAAACAGAGACTGCTTGATTGAATGCTTATGATGTCGATGCTGTGTGTCTCGTTGCATGCATGCTTGCTTATATGATACTTTGACTAAGAATTCATCAAATCGGAGAAATTTCAGCCCAAAATTACTCCTGGTATCAGGAGAACATCTCAGTCGAGGAGGTCGACCAAAGACAGAGACTGCTTGATTGAATGCTTATGATGTCGATGCTGTGTGTATCGTTGCATGCCTGCTTGCTAAACAGGGCCCGCGATCGCTTGCTTATATGATACTTTGACTAAGAATTCATCAAATCGGCGGAATTTTAGCGAAAAATGACTCCTGGTATCAGGAGAACATCTCAGCCGAGGAGGTCGACCAAAGACAGAGACTGCTTGATTGAATGCTTATGATGTCGATGCTGTGTGTCTCGTTGCATGCCTGCTTGCTTAACAGGGCCCACGATCGCTTGCTTATATGATACTTCGACTAAGAATTCATCAAATCGGAGAAATTTCAGCGAAAAATTACTCCTGGTATCAGGAGAACATCTCAGCCGAGGAGGTCGACCAAAAACAGAGACTGCTTGATTGAATGCTTATGATGTCGATGCTGTGTGTCTCGTTGCATGCATGCTTGCTTATATGATACTTTGACTAAGAATTCATCAAATCGGAGAAATTTCAGCCCAAAATTACTCCTGGTATCAGGAGAACATCTCAGCCGAGGAGGTCGACCAAAGACGGAGACTGCTTGATTGAATGCTCATGATGTCGATGCTGTGTGTATCGTTGCATGCCTGCTTGCTAAACAGGGCCCGCGATCGCTTGCTTATATGATACTTTGACTAAGAATTCATCAAATCGGCGAAATTTTAGCGAAAAATGACTCCTGGTATCAGGAGAACATCTCAGCCGAGGAGGTCGACCAAAGACAGAGACTGCTTGATTGAATGCTTATGATGTCGATGCTGTGTGTCTTGTTGCATGCCTGCTTGCTTAACAGGGCCCGCGATCGCTTGCTTATATGATACTTTGACTAAGAATCCATCAAATCGGAGAAATTTCAGCGAAAAATTACTCCTGGTATCAGGGGAACATCTCAGCCGAGGAGGTCGACCAAAAACAGAGACTGCTTGATTGAATGCTTATGATGTCGATGCTGTGTGTCTCGTTGCATGCCTGCTTGCTAAACAGGGCCCGCGATCGCTTGCTTATATAATACTTTGACTAAGAATTCATCAAATCGGCGAAATTTTAGCGAAAAATGACTCCTGGTATCAGGAGAACATCTCAGCTGAGGAGGTCGACCAAAGACAGAGACTGCTTGATTGAATGCTTATGATGTCGATGCTGTGTGTCTCGTTGCATGCCTGCTTGCTTAACAGGGCCCACGATCGCTTGCTTATATGATACTTTGACTAAGAATTCATCAAATCGGAGAAATTTCAGCGAAAAATTACTCCTGGTATCAGGAGAACATCTCAGCCGAGGAGGTCGACCAAAAACAGAGACTGCTTGATTGAATGCTTATGATGTCGATGCTGTGTGTCTCGTTGCATGCATGCTTGCTTATATGATACTTTGACTAAGAATTCATCAAATCGGAGAAATTTCAGCCCAAAATTACTCCTGGTATCAGGAGAACATCTCAGCCGAGGAGGTCGACCAAAGACGGAGACTGCTTGATTGAATGCTTATAATGTCGATGCTGTGTGTATCGTTGCATGCCTGCTTGCTAAACAGGGCCCGCGATCGCTTGCTTATATGATACTTTGACTAAGAATTCATCAAATCGGCGAAATTTTAGCGAAAAATGACTCCTGGTATCAGGAGAACATCTCAGCCGAGGAGGTCGACCAAAGACAGAGACTGCTTGATTGAATGCTTATGATGTCGATGCTGTGTGTCTCGTTGCATGCCTGCTTGCTAAACAGGGCCCGCGATCGGTTGCTTATATGATACTTTAACTAAGAATTCATCAAATCGGCGAAATTTTAGCGAAAAATGACTCCTGGTATCAGGAAAACATCTCAGCCGAGGAGGTCGACCAAAGACAGAGACTGCTTGATTGAATGCTTATGATGTCGATGCTGTGTGTCTCGTTGCATGCATGCTTGCTTATATGATACTTTGACTAAGAATTCATCAAATCGGAGAAATTTCAGCGAAAAATTACTCCTGGTATCAGGAGAACATCTCAGCCGAGGAGGTCGACCAAAGACAGAGACTGCTTGATTGAATGCTTATGATGTTGATGCTGTGTGTATCGTTGCATGCCTGCTTGCTAAACAGGGCCCGCGATCGCTTGCTTATATGATACTTTGACTAAGAATTCATCAAATCGGCGAAATTTTAGCGAAAAATGACTCCTGGTATCAGGAGAACATCTCAGCCGAGGAGGTCGACCAAAGACAGAGACTGCTTGATTGAATGCTTATGATGTCGATGCTGTGTGTCTCGTTGCATGCATGCTTGCTTATATGATACTTTGACTGAGAATTCATCAAATCGGAGAAATTTCAGCGAAAAATTACTCCTGGTATCAGGAGAACATCTCAGCCGAGGAGGTCGACCAAAGACAGAGACTGCTTGATTGAATGCTTATGATGTCGATGCTGTGTGTCTCGTTGCATGCATGCTTGCTTATATGATACTTTGACTAAGAATTCATCAAATCGGAGAAATTTCAGCCCAAAATTACTCCTGGTATCAGGAGAACATCTCAGCCGAGGAGGTCGACCAAAGACGGAGACTGCTTGATTGAATGCTTATAATGTCGATGCTGTGTGTATCGTTGCATGCCTGCTTGCTAAACAGGGCCCGCGATCGCTTGCTTATATGATACTTTGACTAAGAATTCATCAAATCGGCGAAATTTTAGCGAAAAATGACTCCTGGTATCGGGAGAACATCTCAGCCGAGGAGGTCGACCAAAGACAGAGACTGCTTGATTGAATGCTTATGATGTCGATGCTGTGTGTCTCGTTGCATGCCTGCTTGCTAAACAGGGCCCGCGATCGGTTGCTTATATGATACTTTGACTAAGAATTCATCAAATCGGCGAAATTTTAGCGAAAAATGACTCCTGGTATCAGGAGAACATCTCAGCCGAGGAGGTCGACCAAAGACAGAGACTGCTTGATTGAATGCTTATGATGTCGATGCTGTGTGTCTCGTTGCATGCATGCTTGCTTATATGATACTTTGACTAAGAATTCATCAAATCGGAGAAATTTCAGCGAAAAATTACTCCTGGTATCAGGAGAACATCTCAGCCGAGGAGGTCGACCAAAGACAGAGACTGCTTGATTGAATGCTTATGATGTTGATGCTGTGTGTATCGTTGCATGCCTGCTTGCTAAACAGGGCCCGCGATCGCTTGCTTATATGATACTTTGACTAAGAATTCATCAAATCGGCGAAATTTTAGCGAAAAATGACTCCTGGTATCAGGAGAACATCTCAGCTGAGGAGGTCGACCAAAGACAGAGACTGCTTGATTGAATGCTTATGATGTCGATGCTGTGTGTCTCGTTGCATGCATGCTTGCTTATATGATACTTTGACTAAGAATTCATCAAATCGGAGAAATTTCAGCGAAAAATTACTCCTGGTATCAGGAGAACATCTCAGCCGAGGAGGTC
This sequence comes from Diprion similis, assembly GCF_021155765.1. Lineage (NCBI taxonomy): Eukaryota > Metazoa > Arthropoda > Insecta > Hymenoptera > Diprionidae > Diprion > Diprion similis. The sequence goes on from NC_060106.1 coordinate 5,132,287, forward strand.
GACCAAAGACAGAGACTGCTTGATTGAATGCTTATGATGTCGATGCTGTGTGTCTCGTTGCATGCCTGCTTGCTTAACAGGGCCCGCGATCGCTTGCTTATATGATACTTTGACTAAGAATTCATCAAATCGGAGAAATTTCAGCCCAAAATTACTCCTGGTATCAGGAGAACATCTCAGCCGAGGAGGTCGACCAAAGACAGAGACTGCTTGATTGAATGCTTATGATGTCGATGCTGTGTGTCTCGTTGCATGCCTGCTTGCTTAACAGGGCCCGCGATCGCTTGCTTATATGATACTTTGACTAAGAATTCATCAAATCGGAGAAATTTCAGCGAAAAATTACTCCTGGTATCAGGAGAACATCTCAGCCGAGGAGGTCGACCAAAGACAGAGACTGCTTGATTGAATGCTTATGATGTCGATGCTGTGTGTCTCGTTGCATGCCTGCTTGCTTAACAGGGCCCGCGATCGCTTGCTTATATGATACTTTGACTAAGAATTCATCAAATCGGAGAAATTTCAGCGAAAAATTACTCCTGGTATCAGGAGAACATCTCAGCCGAGGAGGTCGACCAAAGACAGAGACTGCTTGATTGAATGCTTATGATGTCGATGCTGTGTGTCTCGTTGCATGCATGCTTGCTTATATGATACTTTGACTAAGAATTCATCAAGTCGGAGAAATTTCAGCCCAAAATTACTCCTGGTATCAGGAGAACATCTCAGCCGAGAAGGTCGACCAAAGACGGAGACTGCTTGATTGAATGCTTATGATGTCGATGCTGTGTGTATCGTTGCATGCCTGCTTGCTTAACAGGGCCCGCGATCGCTTGCTTATATGATACTTTGACTAAGAATTCATCAAATCGGAGAAATTTCAGCGAAAAATTACTCCTGGTATCAGGAGAACATCTCAGCCGAGGAGGTCGACCAAAAACAGAGACTGCTTGATTGATTGCTTATGATGTCGATGCTGTGTGTCTCGTTGCATGCATGCTTGCTTATATGATACTTTGACTAAGAATTCATCAATTCGGAGAAATTTCAGCCAAAAATTACTCCTGGTATCAGGAGAACATCTTAGCCGAGGAGGTCGACCAAAGACAGAGACTGCTTGATTGAATGCTTATGATGTCGATGCTGTGTGTCTCGTTGCATGCCTGCTTGCTTAACAGGGCCCGCGATCGCTTGCTTATATGATACTTTGACTAAGAATTCATCAAATCGGAGAAATTTCAGCGAAAAATTACTCCTGGTATCAGGAGAACATCTCAGCCGAGGAGGTCGACCAAAAACAGAGACTGCTTGATTGAATGCTTATGATGTCGATGCTGTGTGTCTCGTTGCATGCATGCTTGCTTATATGATACTTTGACTAAGAATTCATCAAATCGGAGAAATTTCAGCCCAAAATTACTCCTGGTATCAGGAGAACATCTCAGCCGAGGAGGTCGACCAAAGACAGAGACTGCTTGATTGAATGCTTATGATGTCGATGCTGTGTGTATCGTTGCATGCCTGCTTGCTAAACAGGGCCCTCGATCGCTTGCTTATATGATACTTTGACTAAGAATTCATCAAATCGGCGAAATTTTAGCGAAAAATGACTTCTGGTATCAGGAGAACATCTCAGCCGAGGAGGTCGACCAAAGACAGAGACTGCTTGATTGAATGCTTATGATGTCGATGCTGTGTGTCTCGTTGCATGCCTGCTTGCTTAACAGGGCCCGCGATCGCTTGCTTATATGATACTTTGACTAAGAATTCATCAAATCGGAGAAATTTCAGCGAAAAATTACTCCTGGTATCAGGAGAACATCTCAGCCGAGGAGGTCGACCAAAAACAGAGACTGCTTGATTGAATGCTTATGATGTCGATGCTGTGTGTCTCGTTGCATGCATGCTTGCTTATATGATACTTTGACTAAGAATTCATCAAATCGGAGAAATTTCAGCGAAAAATTACTCCTGGTATCAGGAGAACATCTCAGCCGAGGAGGTCGACCAAAGACAGAGACTGCTTGATTGAATGCTTATGATGTCGATGCTGTGTGTCTCGTTGCATGCCTGCTTGCTATACAGGGCCCGCGATCGCTTGCTTATATGATACTTTGACTAAGAATTCATCAAATCGGCGAAATTTTAGCGAAAAATGACTCCTGGTATCAGGAGAACATCTCAGCCGAGGAGGTCGACCAAAGACAGAGACTGCTTGATTGAATGCTTATGATGTCGATGCTGTGTGTCTCGTTGCATGCCTGCTTGCTAAACAGGGCCCGCGATCGGTTGCTTATATGATACTTTAACTAAGAATTCATCAAATCGGCGAAATTTTAGCGAAAAATGACTCCTGGTATCAGGAAAACATCTCAGCCGAGGAGGTCGACCAAAGACAGAGACTGCTTGATTGAATGCTTATGATGTCGATGCTGTGTGTCTCGTTGCATGCATGCTTGCTTATATGATACTTTGACTAAGAATTCATCAAATCGGAGAAATTTCAGCGAAAAATTACTCCTGGTATCAGGAGAACATCTCAGCCGAGGAGGTCGACCAAAGACAGAGACTGCTTGATTGAATGCTTATGATGTTGATGCTGTGTGTATCGTTGCATGCCTGCTTGCTAAACAGGGCCCGCGATCGCTTGCTTATATGATACTTTGACTAAGAATTCATCAAATCGGCGAAATTTTAGCGAAAAATGACTCCTGGTATCAGGAGAACATCTCAGCCGAGGAGGTCGACCAAAGACAGAGACTGCTTGATTGAATGCTTATGATGTCGATGCTGTGTGTCTCGTTGCATGCATGCTTGCTTATATGATACTTTGACTGAGAATTCATCAAATCGGAGAAATTTCAGCGAAAAATTACTCCTGGTATCAGGAGAACATCTCAGCCGAGGAGGTCGACCAAAGACAGAGACTGCTTGATTGAATGCTTATGATGTCGATGCTGTGTGTCTCGTTGCATGCATGCTTGCTTATATGATACTTTGACTAAGAATTCATCAAATCGGAGAAATTTCAGCCCAAAATTACTCCTGGTATCAGGAGAACATCTCAGCCGAGGAGGTCGACCAAAGACGGAGACTGCTTGATTGAATGCTTATAATGTCGATGCTGTGTGTATCGTTGCATGCCTGCTTGCTAAACAGGGCCCGCGATCGCTTGCTTATATGATACTTTGACTAAGAATTCATCAAATCGGCGAAATTTTAGCGAAAAATGACTCCTGGTATCGGGAGAACATCTCAGCCGAGGAGGTCGACCAAAGACAGAGACTGCTTGATTGAATGCTTATGATGTCGATGCTGTGTGTCTCGTTGCATGCCTGCTTGCTAAACAGGGCCCGCGATCGGTTGCTTATATGATACTTTGACTAAGAATTCATCAAATCGGCGAAATTTTAGCGAAAAATGACTCCTGGTATCAGGAGAACATCTCAGCCGAGGAGGTCGACCAAAGACAGAGACTGCTTGATTGAATGCTTATGATGTCGATGCTGTGTGTCTCGTTGCATGCATGCTTGCTTATATGATACTTTGACTAAGAATTCATCAAATCGGAGAAATTTCAGCGAAAAATTACTCCTGGTATCAGGAGAACATCTCAGCCGAGGAGGTCGACCAAAGACAGAGACTGCTTGATTGAATGCTTATGATGTTGATGCTGTGTGTATCGTTGCATGCCTGCTTGCTAAACAGGGCCCGCGATCGCTTGCTTATATGATACTTTGACTAAGAATTCATCAAATCGGCGAAATTTTAGCGAAAAATGACTCCTGGTATCAGGAGAACATCTCAGCCGAGGAGGTCGACCAAAGACAGAGACTGCTTGATTGAATGCTTATGATGTCGATGCTGTGTGTCTCGTTGCATGCATGCTTGCTTATATGATACTTTGACTGAGAATTCATCAAATCGGAGAAATTTCAGCGAAAAATTACTCCTGGTATCAGGAGAACATCTCAGCCGAGGAGGTCGACCAAAGACAGAGACTGCTTGATTGAATGCTTATGATGTCGATGCTGTGTGTCTCGTTGCATGCATGCTTGCTTATATGATACTTTGACTAAGAATTCATCAAATCGGAGAAATTTCAGCCCAAAATTACTCCTGGTATCAGGAGAACATCTCAGCCGAGGAGGTCGACCAAAGACGGAGACTGCTTGATTGAATGCTTATAATGTCGATGCTGTGTGTATCGTTGCATGCCTGCTTGCTAAACAGGGCCCGCGATCGCTTGCTTATATGATACTTTGACTAAGAATTCATCAAATCGGCGAAATTTTAGCGAAAAATGACTCCTGGTATCGGGAGAACATCTCAGCCGAGGAGGTCGACCAAAGACAGAGACTGCTTGATTGAATGCTTATGATGTCGATGCTGTGTGTCTCGTTGCATGCCTGCTTGCTAAACAGGGCCCGCGATCGGTTGCTTATATGATACTTTGACTAAGAATTCATCAAATCGGCGAAATTTTAGCGAAAAATGACTCCTGGTATCAGGAGAACATCTCAGCCGAGGAGGTCGACCAAAGACAGAGACTGCTTGATTGAATGCTTATGATGTCGATGCTGTGTGTCTCGTTGCATGCATGCTTGCTTATATGATACTTTGACTAAGAATTCATCAAATCGGAGAAATTTCAGCGAAAAATTACTCCTGGTATCAGGAGAACATCTCAGCCGAGGAGGTCGACCAAAGACAGAGACTGCTTGATTGAATGCTTATGATGTTGATGCTGTGTGTATCGTTGCATGCCTGCTTGCTAAACAGGGCCCGCGATCGCTTGCTTATATGATACTTTGACTAAGAATTCATCAAATCGGCGAAATTTTAGCGAAAAATGACTCCTGGTATCAGGAGAACATCTCAGCTGAGGAGGTCGACCAAAGACAGAGACTGCTTGATTGAATGCTTATGATGTCGATGCTGTGTGTCTCGTTGCATGCATGCTTGCTTATATGATACTTTGACTAAGAATTCATCAAATCGGAGAAATTTCAGCGAAAAATTACTCCTGGTATCAGGAGAACATCTCAGCCGAGGAGGTCGACCAAAGACAGAGACTGCTTGATTGAATGCTTATGATGTCGATGCTGTGTGTCTCGTTGCATGCCTGCTTGCTTAACAGGGCCCGCGATCGCTTGCTTATATGATACTTTGACTAAGAATTCATCAAATCGGAGAAATTTCAGCGAAAAATTACTCCTGGTATCAGGAGAACATCTCAGCCGAGGAGGTCGACCAAAGACAGAGACTGCTTGATTGAATGCTTATGATGTCGATGCTGTGTGTCTCGTTGCATGCATGCTTGCTTATATGATACTTTGACTAAGAATTCATCAAGTCGGAGAAATTTCAGCCCAAAATTACTCCTGGTATCAGGAGAACATCTCAGCCGAGAAGGTCGACCAAAGACGGAGACTGCTTGATTGAATGCTTATGATGTCGATGCTGTGTGTATCGTTGCATGCCTGCTTGCTTAACAGGGCCCGCGATCGCTTGCTTATATGATACTTTGACTAAGAATTCATCAAATCGGAGAAATTTCAGCGAAAAATTACTCCTGGTATCAGGAGAACATCTCAGCCGAGGAGGTCGACCAAAAACAGAGACTGCTTGATTGATTGCTTATGATGTCGATGCTGTGTGTCTCGTTGCATGCATGCTTGCTTATATGATACTTTGACTAAGAATTCATCAATTCGGAGAAATTTCAGCCAAAAATTACTCCTGGTATCAGGAGAACATCTTAGCCGAGGAGGTCGACCAAAGACAGAGACTGCTTGATTGAATGCTTATGATGTCGATGCTGTGTGTCTCGTTGCATGCCTGCTTGCTTAACAGGGCCCGCGATCGCTTGCTTATATGATACTTTGACTAAGAATTCATCAAATCGGAGAAATTTCAGCGAAAAATTACTCCTGGTATCAGGAGAACATCTCAGCCGAGGAGGTCGACCAAAAACAGAGACTGCTTGATTGAATGCTTATGATGTCGATGCTGTGTGTCTCGTTGCATGCATGCTTGCTTATATGATACTTTGACTAAGAATTCATCAAATCGGAGAAATTTCAGCCCAAAATTACTCCTGGTATCAGGAGAACATCTCAGCCGAGGAGGTCGACCAAAGACAGAGACTGCTTGATTGAATGCTTATGATGTCGATGCTGTGTGTATCGTTGCATGCCTGCTTGCTAAACAGGGCCCTCGATCGCTTGCTTATATGATACTTTGACTAAGAATTCATCAAATCGGCGAAATTTTAGCGAAAAATGACTTCTGGTATCAGGAGAACATCTCAGCCGAGGAGGTCGACCAAAGACAGAGACTGCTTGATTGAATGCTTATGATGTCGATGCTGTGTGTCTCGTTGCATGCCTGCTTGCTTAACAGGGCCCGCGATCGCTTGCTTATATGATACTTTGACTAAGAATTCATCAAATCGGAGAAATTTCAGCGAAAAATTACTCCTGGTATCAGGAGAACATCTCAGCCGAGGAGGTCGACCAAAAACAGAGACTGCTTGATTGAATGCTTATGATGTCGATGCTGTGTGTCTCGTTGCATGCATGCTTGCTTATATGATACTTTGTCTAAGAATTCATCAAATCGGAGAAATTTCAGCGAAAAATTACTCCTGGTATCAGGAGAACATCTCAGCCGAGGAGGTCGACCAAAGACAGAGACTGCTTGATTGAATGCTTATGATGTCGATGCTGTGTGTCTCGTTGCATGCCTGCTTGCTATACAGGGCCCGCGATCGCTTGCTTATATGATACTTTGACTAAGAATTCATCAAATCGGCGAAATTTTAGCGAAAAATGACTCCTGGTATCAGGAGAACATCTCAGCCGAGGAGGTCGACCAAAGACAGAGACTGCTTGATTGAATGCTTATGATGTCGATGCTGTGTGTCTCGTTGCATGCATGCTTGCTTTTATGATACTTTGACTAAGAATTCATCAAATCGGAGAAATTTCAGCCAAAAATTACTCCTGGTATCAGGAGAACATCTCAGCCGAGGAGGTCGGCCAAAGACAGAGACTGCTTGATTGAATGCTTATGATGTCGATGCTGTGTGTCTCGTTGCATGCCTGCTTGCTTAACAGGGCCCGCGATCGCTTGCTTATATGATACTTTGACTAAGAATTCATCAAATCGGAGAAATTTCAGCGAAAAATTACTCCTGGTATCAGGAGAACATCTCAGCCGAGGAGGTCGACCAAAAACAGAGACTGCTTGATTGAATGCTCATGATGTCGATGCTGTGTGTCTCGTTGCATCCATGCTTGCTTATATGATACTTTGACTCAGAATTCATCAAATCGGAGAAATTTCAGCGAAAAATTACTCCTGGTATCAGGAGAACATCTCAGCCGAGGAGGTCGACCAAAGACAGAGACTGCTTGATTGAATGCTTATGATGTCGATGCTGTGTGTATCGTTGCATGCCTGCTTGCTAAACAGGGCCCGCGATCGCTTGCTTATATGATACTTTGACTAAGAATTCATCAAATCGGCGAAATTTCAGCGAAAAATGACTCCTGGTATCAGGAGAACATCTCAGCCGAGGAGGTCGACCAAAGACAGAGACTGCTTGATTGAATGCTTATGATGTCGATGCTGTGTGTCTCGTTGCATGCCTGCTTGCTTAACAGGGCCCACGATCGCTTGCTTATATGATACTTTGACTAAGAATTCATCAAATCGGAGAAATTTCAGCGAAAAATTACTCCTGGTATCAGGAGAACATCTCAGCCGAGGAGGTCGACCAAAAACAGAGACTGCTTGATTGAATGCTTATGATGTCGATGCTGTGTGTCTCGTTGCATGCATGCTTGCTTATATGATACTTTGACTAAGAATTCATCAAATCGGAGAAATTTCAGCCCAAAATTACTCCAGGTATCAGGAGAACATCTCAGCCGAGGAGGTCGACCAAAGACGGAGACTGCTTGATTGAATGCTTATAATGTCGATGCTGTGTGTATCGTTGCATGCCTGCTTGCTAAACAGGGCCCGCGATCGCTTGCTTATATGATACTTTGACTAAGAATTCATCAAATCGGCGAAATTTTAGCGAAAAATGACTCCTGGTATCAGGAGAACATCTCAGCCGAGGAGGTCGACCAAAGACAGAGACTGCTTGATTGAATGCTTATGATGTCGATGCTGTGTGTCTCGTTGCATGCCTGCTTGCTAAACAGGGCCCGCGATCGGTTGCTTATATGATACTTTGACTAAGAATTCATCAAATCGGCGAAATTTTAGCGAAAAATGACTCCTGGTATCAGGAGAACATCTCAGCCGAGGAGGTCGACCAAAGACAGAGACTGCTTGATTGAATGCTTATGATGTCGATGCTGTGTGTCTCGTTGCATGCATGCTTGCTTAACAGGGCCCGCGATCGCTTGCTTATATGATACTTTGACTAAGAATCCATCAAATCGGAGAAATTTCAGCGAAAAATTACTCCTGGTATCAGGGGAACATCTCAGCCGAGGAGGTCGACCAAAAACAGAGACTGCTTGATTGAATGCTTATGATGTCGATGCTGTGTGTCTCGTTGCATGCCTGCTTGCTAAACAGGGCCCGCGATCGCTTGCTTATATAATACTTTGACTAAGAATTCATCAAATCGGCGAAATTTTAGCGAAAAATGACTCCTGGTATCAGGAGAACATCTCAGCCGAGGAGGTCGACCAAAGACAGAGACTGCTTGATTGAATGCTTATGATGTCGATGCTGTGTGTCTCGTTGCATGCCTGCTTGCTTAACAGGGCCCACGATCGCTTGCTTATATGATACTTTGACTAAGAATTCATCAAATCGGAGAAATTTCAGCGAAAAATTACTCCTGGTATCAGGAGAACATCTCAGCCGAGGAGGTCGACCAAAAACAGAGACTGCTTGATTGAATGCTTATGATGTCGATGCTGTGTGTCTCGTTGCATGCATGCTTGCTTATATGATACTTTGACTAAGAATTCATCAAATCGGAGAAATTTCAGCCCAAAATTACTCCTGGTATCAGGAGAACATCTCAGTCGAGGAGGTCGACCAAAGACAGAGACTGCTTGATTGAATGCTTATGATGTCGATGCTGTGTGTATCGTTGCATGCCTGCTTGCTAAACAGGGCCCGCGATCGCTTGCTTATATGATACTTTGACTAAGAATTCATCAAATCGGCGAAATTTCAGCGAAAAATGACTCCTGGTATCAGGAGAACATCTCAGCCGAGGAGGTCGACCAAAGACAGAGACTGCTTGATTGAATGCTTATGATGTCGATGCTGTGTGTCTCGTTGCATGCCTGCTTGCTTAACAGGGCCCACGATCGCTTGCTTATATGATACTTTGACTAAGAATTCATCAAATCGGAGAAATTTCAGCAAAAAATCACTCCTGGTATCAGGAGAACATCTCAGCCGAGGAGGTCGACCAAAAACAGAGACTGCTTGATTGAATGCTTATGATGTCGATGCTGTGTGTCTCGTTGCATGCATGCTTGCTTATATGATACTTTGACTAAGAATTCATCAAATCGGAGAAATTTCAGCCCAAAATTACTCCTGGTATCAGGAGAACATCTCAGCCGAGGAGGTCGACCAAAGACGGAGACTGCTTGATTGAATGCTTATAATGTCGATGCTGTGTGTATCGTTGCATGCCTGCTTGCTAAACAGGGCCCGCGATCGCTTGCTTATATGATACTTTGACTAAGAATTCATCAAATCGGCGAAATTTTAGCGAAAAATGACTCCTGGTATCAGGAGAACATCTCAGCCGAGGAGGTCGACCAAAGACAGAGACTGCTTGATTGAATGCTTATGATGTCGATGCTGTGTGTCTCGTTGCATGCCTGCTTGCTAAACAGGGCCCGCGATCGGTTGCTTATTTGATACTTTGACTAAGAATTCATCAAATCGGCGAAATTTTAGCGAAAAATGACTCCTGGTATCAGGAGAACATCTCAGCCGAGGAGGTCGACCAAAGACAGAGACTGCTTGATTGAATGCTTATGATGTCGATGCTGTGTGTCTCGTTGCATGCATGCTTGCTTATATGATACTTTGACTAAGAATTCATCAAATCGGAGAAATTTCAGCGAAAAATTACTCCTGGTATCAGGAGAACATCTCAGCCGAGGAGGTCGACCAAAGACAGAGACTGCTTGATTGAATGCTCATGATGTTGATGCTGTGTGTATCGTTGCATGCCTGCTTGCTAAACAGGGCCCGCGATCGCTTGCTTATATGATACTTTGACTAAGAATTCATCAAATCGGCGAAATTTTAGCGAAAAATGACTCCTGGTATCAGGAGAACATCTCAGCCGAGGAGGTCGACCAAAGACAGAGACTGCTTGATTGAATGCTTATGATGTCGATGCTGTGTGTCTCGTTGCATGCATGCTTGCTTATATGATACTTTGACTAAGAATTCATCAAATCGGAGAAATTTCAGCGAAAAATTACTCCTGGTATCAGGAGAACATCTCAGCCGAGGAGGTCGACCAAAGACAGAGACTGCTTGATTGAATGCTTATGATGTTGATGCTGTGTGTATCGTTGCATGCCTGCTTGCTAAACAGGGCCCGCGATCGCTTGCTTATATGATACTTTGACGAAGAATTCATCAAATCGGAGAAATTTCAGCCAAAAATTACTCCTGGTATCAGGAGAACATCTCAGCCGAGGAGGTCGACCAAAGACAGAGACTGCTTGATTGAATGCTTATGATGTCGATGCTGTGTGTCTCGTTGCATGCCTGCTTGCTTAACAGGGCCCGCGATCGCTTGCTTATATGATACTTTGACTAAGAATTCATCAAATCGGAGAAATTTCAGCCCAAAATTACTCCTGGTATCAGGAGAACATCTCAGCCGAGGAGGTCGACCAAAGACAGAGACTGCTTGATTGAATGCTTATGATGTCGATGCTGTGTGTCTCGTTGCATGCCTGCTTGCTTAACAGGGCCCGCGATCGCTTGCTTATATGATACTTTGACTAAGAATTCATCAAATCGGAGAAATTTCAGCGAAAAATTACTCCTGGTATCAGGAGAACATCTCAGCCGAGGAGGTCGACCAAAGACAGAGACTGCTTGATTGAATGCTTATGATGTCGATGCTGTGTGTCTCGTTGCATGCCTGCTTGCTTAACAGGGCCCGCGATCGCTTGCTTATATGATACTTTGACTAAGAATTCATCAAATCGGAGAAATTGCAGCGAAAAATGACTCCTGGTATCAGGAGAACATCTCAGCCGAGGAGGTCGACCAAAGACAGAGACTGCTTGATTGAATGCTTATGATGTCGATGCTGTGTGTATCGTTGCATGCCTGCTTGCTAAACAGGGCCCTCGATCGCTTGCTTATATGATACTTTGACTAAGAATTCATCAAATCGGAGAAATTTCAGCGAAAAATTACTCCTGGTATCAGGAGAACATCTCAGCCGAGGAGGTCGACCAAAGACAGAGACTGCTTGATTGAATGCTTATGATGTCGATGCTGTGTGTCTCGTTGCATGCCTGCTTGCTTAACAGGGCCCGCGATCGCTTGCTTATATGATACTTTGACTAAGAATTCATCAAATCGGAGAAATTGCAGCGAAAAATGACTCCTGGTATCAGGAGAACATCTCAGCCGAGGAGGTCGACCAAAGACAGAGACTGCTTGATTGAATGCTTATGATGTCGATGCTGTGTGTCTCGTTGCATGCCTGCTTGCTTAACAGGGCCCGCGATCGCTTGCTTATATGATACTTTGACTAAGAATTCATCAAATCGGAGAAATTTCAGCGAAAAATTACTCCTGGTATCAGGAGAACATCTCAGCCGAAGAGGTCGACCAAAAACAGAGACTGCTTGATTGAATGCTTATGATGTCGATGCTGGGTGTATCGTTGCATGCCTGCTTGCTAAACAGGGCCCGCGATCGCTTGCTTATATAATACTTTGACTAAGAATTCATCAAATCGGCGAAATTTTAGCGAAAAATGACTCCCGGTATCAGGAGAACATCTCAGCCGAGGAGGTCGACCAAAGACAGAGACTGCTTGATTGAATGCTTATGATGTCGATGCTGTGTGTCTCGTTGCATGCCTGCTTGCTTAACAGGGCCCACGATCGCTTGCTTATATGATACTTTGACCAAGAATTCATCAAATCGGAGAAATTTCAGCGAAAAATTACTCCTGGTATCAGGAGAACATCTCAGCCGAGGAGGTCGACCAAAAACAGAGACTGCTTGATTGAATGCTTATGATGTCGATGCTGTGTGTCTCGTTGCATGCATGCTTGCTTATATGATACTTTGACTAAGAATTCATCAAATCGGAGAAATTTCAGCCCAAAATTACTCCTGGTATCAGGAGAACATCTCAGTCGAGGAGGTCGACCAAAGACAGAGACTGCTTGATTGAATGCTTATGATGTCGATGCTGTGTGTATCGTTGCATGCCTGCTTGCTAAACAGGGCCCGCGATCGCTTGCTTATATGATACTTTGACTAAGAATTCATCAAATCGGCGAAATTTTAGCGAAAAATGACTCCTGGTATCAGGAGAACATCTCAGCCGAGGAGGTCGACCAAAGACAGAGACTGCTTGATTGAATGCTTATGATGTCGATGCTGTGTGTCTCGTTGCATGCCTGCTTGCTTAACAGGGCCCACGATCGCTTGCTTATATGATACTTCGACTAAGAATTCATCAAATCGGAGAAATTTCAGCGAAAAATTACTCCTGGTATCAGGAGAACATCTCAGCCGAGGAGGTCGACCAAAGACAGAGACTGCTTGATTGAATGCTTATGATGTCGATGCTGTGTGTCTCGTTGCATGCCTGCTTGCTTAACAGGGCCCGCGATCGCTTGCTTATATGATACTTTGACTAAGAATTCATCAAATCGGAGAAATTGCAGCGAAAAATGACTCCTGGTATCAGGAGAACATCTCAGCCGAGGAGGTCGACCAAAGACAGAGACTGCTTGATTGAATGCTTATGATGTCGATGCTGTGTGTCTCGTTGCATGCCTGCTTGCTTAACAGGGCCCGCGATCGCTTGCTTATATGATACTTTGACTAAGAATTCATCAAATCGGAGAAATTTCAGCGAAAAATTACTCCTGGTATCAGGAGAACATCTCAGTCGAGGAGGTCGACCAAAAACAGAGACTGCTTGATTGAATGCTTATGATGTCGATGCTGGGTGTATCGTTGCATGCCTGCTTGCTAAACAGGGCCCGCGATCGCTTGCTTATATAATACTTTGACTAAGAATTCATCAAATCGGCGAAATTTTAGCGAAAAATGACTCCCGGTATCAGGAGAACATCTCAGCCGAGGAGGTCGACCAAAGACAGAGACTGCTTGATTGAATGCTTATGATGTCGATGCTGTGTGTCTCGTTGCATGCCTGCTTGCTTAACAGGGCCCACGATCGCTTGCTTATATGATACTTTGACCAAGAATTCATCAAATCGGAGAAATTTCAGCGAAAAATTACTCCTGGTATCAGGAGAACATCTCAGCCGAGGAGGTCGACCAAAAACAGAGACTGCTTGATTGAATGCTTATGATGTCGATGCTGTGTGTCTCGTTGCATGCATGCTTGCTTATATGATACTTTGACTAAGAATTCATCAAATCGGAGAAATTTCAGCCCAAAATTACTCCTGGTATCAGGAGAACATCTCAGTCGAGGAGGTCGACCAAAGACAGAGACTGCTTGATTGAATGCTTATGATGTCGATGCTGTGTGTATCGTTGCATGCCTGCTTGCTAAACAGGGCCCGCGATCGCTTGCTTATATGATACTTTGACTAAGAATTCATCAAATCGGCGAAATTTTAGCGAAAAATGACTCCTGGTATCAGGAGAACATCTCAGCCGAGGAGGTCGACCAAAGACAGAGACTGCTTGATTGAATGCTTATGATGTCGATGCTGTGTGTCTCGTTGCATGCCTGCTTGCTTAACAGGGCCCACGATCGCTTGCTTATATGATACTTCGACTAAGAATTCATCAAATCGGAGAAATTTCAGCGAAAAATTACTCCTGGTATCAGGAGAACATCTCAGCCGAGGAGGTCGACCAAAAACAGAGACTGCTTGATTGAATGCTTATGATGTCGATGCTGTGTGTCTCGTTGCATGCATGCTTGCTTATATGATACTTTGACTAAGAATTCATCAAATCGGAGAAATTTCAGCCCAAAATTACTCCTGGTATCAGGAGAACATCTCAGCCGAGGAGGTCGACCAAAGACGGAGACTGCTTGATTGAATGCTTATGATGTCGATGCTGTGTGTATCGTTGCATGCCTGCTTGCTAAACAGGGCCCGCGATCGCTCGCTTATATGATACTTTGACTAAGAATTCATCAAATCGGCGAAATTTTAGCGAAAAATGACTTCTGGTATCAGGAGAACATCTCAGCCGAGGAGGTCGACCAAAGACAGAGACTGCTTGATCGAATGCTTATGATGTCGATGCTGTGTGTCTCGTTGCATGCCTGCTTGCTTAACAGGGCCCGCGATCGCTTGCTTATATGATACTTTGACTAAGAATTCATCAAATCGGAGAAATTTCAGCGAAAAATTACTCCTGGTATCAGGAGATCATCTCAGCCGAGGAGGTCGACCAAAAACAGAGACTGCTTGATTGATTGCTTATGATGTCGATGCTGTGTGTCTCGTTGCATGCATGCTTGCTTATATGATACTTTGACTAAGAATTCATCAATTCGGAGAAATTTCAGCCAAAAATTACTCCTGGTATCAGGAGAACATCTTAGCCGAGGAGGTCGACCAAAGACAGAGACTGCTTGATTGAATGCTTATGATGTCGATGCTGTGTGTCTCGTTGCATGCCTGCTTGCTTAACAGGGCCCGCGATCGCTTGCTTATATGATACTTTGACTAAGAATTCATCAAATCGGAGAAATTTCAGCGAAAAATTACTCCTGGTATCAGGAGAACATCTCAGCCGAGGAGGTCGACCAAAAACAGAGACTGCTTGATTGAATGCTTATGATGTCGATGCTGTGTGTCTCGTTGCATGCATGCTTGCTTATATGATACTTTGACTAAGAATTCATCAAATCGGAGAAATTTCAGCCCAAAATTACTCCTGGTATCAGGAGAACATCTCAGCCGAGAAGGTCGACCAAAGACAGAGACTGCTTGATTGAATGCTTATGATGTCGATGCTGTGTGTATCGTTGCATGCCTGCTTGCTAAACAGGGCCCTCGATCGCTTGCTTATATGATACTTTGACTAAGAATTCATCAAATCGGCGAAATTTTAGCGAAAAATGACTTCTGGTATCAGGAGAACATCTCAGCCGAGGAGGTCGACCAAAGACAGAGACTGCTTGATTGAATGCTTATGATGTCGATGCTGTGTGTCTCGTTGCATGCCTGCTTGCTTAACAGGGCCCGCGATCGCTTGCTTATATGATACTTTGACTAAGAATTCATCAAATCGGAGAAATTTCAGCGAAAAATTACTCCTGGTATCAGGAGAACATCTCAGCCGAGGAGGTCGACCAAAAACAGAGACTGCTTGATTGAATGCTTATGATGTCGATGCTGTGTGTCTCGTTGCATGCATGCTTGCTCATATGATACTTTGACTAAGAATTCATCAAATCGGAGAAATTTCAGCGAAAAATTACTCCTGGTATCAGGAGAACATCTCAGCCGAGGAGGTCGACCAAAGACAGAGACTGCTTGATTGAATGCTTATGATGTCGATGCTGTGTGTCTCGTTGCATGCCTGCTTGCTATACAGGGCCCGCGATCGCTTGCTTATATGATACTTTGACTAAGAATTCATCAAATCGTCGAAATTTTAGCGAAAAATGACTCCTGGTATCAGGAGAACATCTCAGCCGAGGAGGTCGACCAAAGACAGAGACTGCTTGATTGAATGCTTATGATGTCGATGCTGTGTGTCTCGTTGCATGCATGCTTGCTTTTATGATACTTTGACTAAGAATTCATCAAATCGGAGAAATTTCAGCCAAAAATTACTCCTGGTATCAGGAGAACATCTCAGCCGAGGAGGTCGGCCAAAGACAGAGACTGCTTGATTGAATGCTTATGATGTCGATGCTGTGTGTCTCGTTGCATGCCTGCTTGCTTAACAGGGCCCGCGATCGCTTGCTTATATGATACTTTGACTAAGAATTCATCAAATCGGAGAAATTTCAGCGAAAAATTACTCCTGGTATCAGGAGAACATCTCAGCCGAGGAGGTCGACCAAAAACAAAGACTGCTTGATTGAATGCTCATGATGTCGATGCTGTGTGTCTCGTTGCATCCATGCTTGCTTATATGATACTTTGACTAAGAATTCATCAAATCGGAGAAATTTCAGCGAAAAATTACTCCTGGTATCAGGAGAACATCTCAGCCGAGGAGGTCGACCAAAGACAGAGACTGCTTGATTGAATGCTTATGATGTCGATGCTGTGTGTATCGTTGCATGCCTGCTTGCTAAACAGGGCCCGCGATCGCTTGCTTATATGATACTTTGACTAAGAATTCATCAAATCGGCGAAATTTCAGCGAAAAATGACTCCTGGTATCAGGAGAACATCTCAGCCGAGGAGGTCGACCAAAGACAGAGACTGCTTGATTGAATGCTTATGATGTCGATGCTGTGTGTCTCGTTGCATGCATGCTTGCTTATATGATACTTTGACTAAGAATTCATCAAATCGGAGAAATTTCAGCCAAAAATTACTTCTGGTATCAGGAGAACATCTCAGCCGAGGAGGTCGACCAAAGACAGAGACTGCTTGATTGAATGCTTATGATGTCGATGCTGTGTGTCTCGTTGCATGCCTGCTTGCTTAACAGGGCCCGCGATTGCTTGCTTATATGATACTTTGACTAAGAATTCATCAAATCGGAGAAATTTCAGCGAAAAATTACTCCTGGTATCAGGAGAACATCTCAGCCGAGGAGGTCGATCAAAGACAGAGACTGCTTGATTAAATGCTTATGATGTCGATGCTGTGTGTCTCGTTGCATGCATGCTTGCTTAACAAGGCCCGCAATCGCTCGCTTATATGATACTCTGACTAAGAATTTATCAAATCGGAGAAATGTCAGCGAAAAATTACTCCTGGTATCGGGAGAACATCTCAGCCGAGGAGGTCGACCAAGAACAGAGACTGCTCGATTGAATGCTTATGATGTCGATGCTGTGTGTCTCGGTGCATGCCTGCTTGCTTAACAGGGCCCGCTGTCGCTTGCTTATATGTTACTTCGACTAATAATTCATCAAATCGGAGAAATTTCAGCGAAAAATTACTCTTGGTATCAGGAGAACATCTCAGCCGAGGAGGTCGACCAAAGACAGAGACTGCTTGATTGAATGCTTATGATGTCTTGTTGCATGCATGCTTGCTTAACAAGGCCCGCAATCGCTTGCTTATATGATACTTTGACTAAGAATTCATCAAATCGGAGAAATGTCAGCGAAAAATTACTCCTGGTATTAGGAGAACATCTCAGCCGAGGAGGTCGACCAAAAGCAGAGACTGCTTGATTGAATGCTTATGATGTCGATGCTGTGAGTCTCGACGCATGCTTGCTTTCTTGAAAGGGCACGCGATAGCCTGTTGACGAGCCACGAAATAAACGTGATTGTCGAAAGTAATAAACTTTGCACCAATTTTTCGGAAAGGAGGGGAAGAATAATCACAAACTCATAGTTTTCACATTTCAGTTCCAGTTTATTTAACGTGCTGTAATCAATCTTAGTACAAATCAATAATGACATATTTTTGTTTTATTTTCTGAGCTGTTGGTGCTACCATCTAGCACATCCCTCTTTTGCTATGCTCTGGGTTTAATCGGTCTGGAATGTGTCATTTGAACCCACTTGAAGGCGAAAAGTTTTTTCCCCCATGATGAAAGCAAGCAAGACAGATGCTCTGGATTTTCTCTGAAAATTTCGACAAGTTTGAGATATGCTAGAAAATATTCTTCGATGCATTTCGTCAATTTCATTTCACGAGTTAAATCGATTTCGCGCAGTTCAAATGCGCTGCGAGCAACGCGTACAAAGTTAGAGCCTAGAAACTGAAGATCTTTAAAATTATTTCTCTGTGGTTGGTTCTACGCTGTTTTTGATGTGTTTGCCGCGTTCCTGAGAGTGCATTTAGTTTATTAGATTAGTCTAGAAAAGGTTATGCAAATCAATTCCGAGACGAAAGATTTCCAGCCCAAAAAAAAAAATAAGGCTATCCCCACTGGATTTTTGGCGAAAATTTCGACGAATTTGAAAAGTGCTGCCAACAGTTCTTTATTACGCTATTTCGACGTAATTTTGAGCATGAAATCGTTAGTGCATTGTCCATATCTCTCGCATGTAGCAATTTCAAAGTGTCAGTCGAAAAACGGACTTTTCCTTTCACATTCTTCCAGCTTTGGGACCTACGATGTATGAAATACAAATTTCCGTTGTGCTTGGAATGCCATTAGTTAAGATTGCATTTCCCTCGCCGATTTTCAACGGAGTTTGATACACGTTGGATACAATAACGCCGTCACTATTCTAGCTGCTTCTGACGAATACAAATAATTTCGCATACTTCAAATTTTATTATCAGTTGTTCCAGCACAATGTACATTCGGAAATCCGAAAAATTCCGTCGTTTATATCCTTGTATGAGTCTTACATATAAAGTTCTCGTTGACTTTCTGGATCCCCGAAGGTGCAATTAATCGGCTGGAATTAATCGCTGTCACAAGTCCTATGGTAGATAAAGATCTTCTCGAGACTCCGATATCGCAAAGAAAAACTCTGACTAAGGTCAGAGTAGTTATAGCATTAACGTAATAAATATAATAATGATATTAAAAAGAGTGAGCAGTGCGGTAAGTTACATCGTATACTTTCGATACTTACAATCAAGAGGTAGGTGAAGCTGGATGTGAATGGAAAAATGATTGTGCCTTCAAAATTTATCAGACATGAATAAATTCTAATTTCAACGAATCCTTACGTTTTCAAACCTTCAGAATTTGAAAAACATCTGTCCGACAAACTCCCTTGATGATCTCGAAAACGGCTCGATGAAAAAATCGGAAACTTATATGATTGTAAAACCAAATAATGTAATTTGTACTTGAATGGGAGTATTTTTTACCTATCATACGATAACATCTTCTTCTCAAATGACTATTCCTTCAACAACAGGAGTTTGCTCAGAAAATACGCATATCTGATACAAAACTTCAGTTTCAGCTGTACCTACAAGTCTGCTGAATTGAAACTAGCGTCCGTTTTGTTTTCAAAAATAGAAAAATATCGACAGGTGTGCGCAAAGATATCAGAAATGAGGTGACATTTTTGAGACGACTGAAAGTCCATTCTGGTTATGTCACATTTTTAAATGCTATGTTCCCTCTATTGGAAGTTGTGAGAATTGGCTATATGCGAAAGAGTTGAAGTAGAGGTCTCATATATAGATGTGACGTGGATAGGAATTCACGAGGTAAGTCATACTGGTTTATCGTTTATTTCTTGAACCGGGATACTTTGATACAGTATATTCATTAATATCGGTAAATAAAACTACTGTCTTCCTTGGTGAACTGTCTCCTGACTAACAAGGAGAGTATCAGACCTATGGATTACAGATTCTGCTCAAACTCGTAGTGGTATTTTTTTGGACCAAAACATGAAGCTTCTGATGTGTTGCTCCATCCATTGGGCCTTTGTTCGCTAGATTTACAATATATCAGGCTGCCGAAAATTCGCAGTTCATATCTCACTATAGCTTTGAAATAGTGATATATCTGTTTACACTTGAATCTATGAGAACCTGTCACCAAAACTTCGAGAGGACAATGAAAATTAATATTTTAGGTAACAATACACAGGAGGCCAACTCATTACACTCCACTCATTACACTCCTAATACAATCAATTTCGAGCTGAGTGAAGAATGGCCCAATGCATGAAACTACAAATCAGAAGCCCCGTATTTCAGGGCAAAGAAACACCCTTAGAAGTTTCAGCAAAATCCGTGATCCGAAGGTCTGATACTCTCCTTGTAAGTCATAAGAAATTATCAACCTTATTCTCCCTGCAGTGATCTGGGCAATTTTTGCACCATTTTAATCTAAGCAATAGTTATAATATCCTGTTGATCAATATCTTTCTCTTGTCAAGTTTCAGGAGAATGACTTGTACGTGGCAAGGCATATTTGAAATATTATTCCTTACTGCGACATTCATCGTATGAAATAAAACAATATTTTCACTTCTGTCAGATTACATTTATCGACAATGCTTGGTAATACATGAGGAAAATGGTGTTAATTTGTTATTTTCATGTTTTTATTCTGCTGGCTCTCGATTTTCTAATAGTATTTATGTAAATACGTATTGTATAATAATTACTTGGTTGCTATTTTATCAGAATAATTATGGATATATTCACCTTTTTTTTGGTGATTAGTATACACCTGTAGAGACTGGACGAATAGGAAGTACTGTACTGGAATTCATCTAAATCAAATTAATTAACTTCAAGTGAAAGTATGTGGAACAATTTCGAGATACAATTAAATATCTTCCAAATTGGTTCGGTCGATGATATACATTTTGAGGCATCGTATTATATTACAGGATTATAACTGATTTCTTGTACTTCCAGTTTCTTCGCAATTTCCACTTGTGTAGGTAAACACAATTTCTGTCATGTGGGTTTTAAGAACCATTACAAACACATAGAGATGTACGGCAGTTTTGACTATGGCATTCTTTGTTATTCTTTTTACACTAGGACTCATTGCAACAGAGCAAACATACGTAGACCATTTGAGTCCTGGTGTAGCTAATCTAATTATTGCATACTAAATTACAGCTCAATTAAGTTTGAATTTATTAATATTCTGTACAGTTAATCAGCCATTAATTCTTGTTTGAATTCAGTCGTTAAGATCTACTTGTTTTTTATGCGAAAAGAAGTATTAATCTTTTGTTGAGTGTAAAACCCATTTTTCCCAAGGCTGTTGAAAAGGTAGTTTTCTCTCCTAGAAATACATTGTAACTTGAGGCACAAAATTGAATTTTGAATAAACGTAACGATTAGTCATGTCCTTCTGGATTCTATATGTGGTTTCAAGCGTAGGTTTAATTTATGATTCAGTGCTGCAATGTACTAGGGTCGGTATGTATTGTTGTCTTTAGATTATCCAGTATTATAGTGTCAAAAAATTGATATATTTTGCGAGCAATAATTCATATTAACTTAACGATTAAACCATAGTCACAGCACAGCTATAATAAAGATTATGACGTTACGAGTAGTCAATAGTTGAAAAATGTTGGGCCTCCTTCTGAAAATATCTGAAGGGGAATAAAGTGTTTGTATTTACACTGCTGCAGTGCTGTCGGGTTAGGATTGTAAGACAGATTCAAGATGAGATAACAGCAATGTCAATAATAATCAAATCATGTTAAATTTCTTTCTCCAAATTCTTTTACTTCGTTTTTGTTCTTTTCTATACATCAATATTCTCGGCTTATGCGGACTTCTTAATCAAGTGCAGTATTCACAGCCCATCCTCGCGCTTAAATTTTAAGTATCGCTCAACCGACCAACAAAGGGTCCTAGGTTAATTCATTTTCGGAATAAATCCTTGTTACAGAATATCTTGAGGCATCGGCGGCATTACAGCGAATTGGCCAACTAAGTGCAGAGAGTGTGTTTGAATTCCAAAAAATGATCTATACGTATATTGCATGGTACGTCAAGTGATTGTTTAAAAAAGACACACATAATTTTGAACAATCCGCTCTACTGCCACTCGAAACTGATATGGAAATGAATACCCTTTTACAATAAAAGAATTGGTAATTCCTCTGAAAGGAATAACATCGCAAATTTCAAAAAACGCTAGAGCTTATTGAGCGTATGTTACATTTTTTCTATACCAGTTTTACCATTCTAGTAAGATCTATTTATAAGAATACACCGCGCACCCCAAAGTGTCCTTCAGCTTTTTTCAACAATGATTTAAACTGTAATATTAATAATATCAATAATAATAATAATAAATATGCTGATAAAAATAAAATGTGACAAAGTTATTAACATTTTTTTCCTTTCTCTAAAACCTGTGTCTTACATTGAAATATACATCGTTGCATCTATATTCACGAGAAATAATCATCAATAAATAAATGTATCTTCTAAAATTACGATATTTTACTGAGCGTCTTTTTTTCTATTATTATCTCAAATACCACATCTGCAGTTGTGGCTATTTGGAGATTTTTCTTCCTGTACATGGTACGTATAACACAAAGTCGTATTAATGATTTTGAAATTATAGTGGATAAATATTTTACACCAAACGAGGAGACAGCAATTGCAAATTGAGTATACACCTGTCTCATGATACACATTTTCAGGTATATTTGGCACGTGTGTGTATCAAATCGGAATTGTGAATAACGAAAATAATTTGACAATGATTTATGAGTATAAGCTTGTCAGTTATTATCTAACAAAGGTTACGAATGGTATTTTAAAACTTGTTCGATGATTTTATCCGGATGACAAAAATTACGGAATGACTAAAAGGTTACGTATTTTTTTTTTTTTTTTTTAAAGACGTATGCTAGAAATCGTTCAATGACGTTAATATCAAATGGTGGAAAATAGAACGAACACAAGAAAGAAATATATATTAAAATAGTCATCATAATAAAAAAATAAACAGATACAAAACACATTAAAAATAAATAATTCAGAAAGCGTCAAATCTATTCCTAATATGGTAGAATAAAGATAAATATACATAGAATTATTGCGTGAATTGGTAAGTAACTTTTCAGACATGAGCGAAAGTTATTGATAGACCAGACGATGGTATTCAAAACAGATCTAAAAAATTAATACTATATTTAATAATTGTGTTTTGATAATCTACTTTCTGCTCTTTACGTATGAGTTTCAAAATCTTAAGCTAGCTTCAACTAAATATACCATGTTGATAAAAAAATAATGAAATTGGCCGCTCTCACTTCGGAACGATTTATCATCAATGTACAAAGACGCCTACGGTGTTAAATTATGCAGGAAAAAAAACTGCTTTTACTTACGCGACTTGTATACATATATGTGTATTTATTAGTGTTTCAAAAAAATCGACTATTTTTTTTTCAAAGAACATGGAAAAATCGTCAGAGTATTCCTAAACAAAGACCCTGTTAAAATATGAGACCTTAATATTAAGGTGATGATTCTCAATTTTCTATTGGAAATATTTTTTCTGAACTTTGGAATTTTATTACTCGTAAACGAATCACTGTACAATAATAAACAAGATGGATTTTTGTAGAAAATTGAATGCTCTATGAAAAAGGTCTAAATGAAGATTTGCGTAAGGCGAGCCGTTTCGAAGTTATCAAGCTTCAATCATTGAACTGTTCAAAATTGATGTAATATTACTTTGAACAGTTCAATAGTTAAGGCTTCATAACTTCGAAACGACTCGCCTTAAAATAATGATGCAATAATATAATATAAAAATACTAATGAAATAAGGATGTGACATTATTTTGAATACTTTAATGGTTGAGGCTTGATAACTGCGAAACGACTCGCCTTAAGAAAATCTTCATTTAGACCTTGTTTGTCGAGCGTTCAATTTCCTACAAAAATCTATCTTGCTTATTATTGTACAGTGATTTGCTTACGAGTAATGAAATTCCAAAGTTTGAAAAAAAAAACTTCCCATGTTATTTAAATCGAAATATAAAGTTGCGAATCGCTACCTTTAAATATAGTAAATTATGTAACACGGGAATAAAGTCGACTTTTATAGGACTTTATTTCCGACTTAACTCTGGCCACATCTATTGACTCAAAAAATGGGAATCACTCACGCACAGAAGCTGAGTGTTCTATATCGACCGCAGCGCGAGCGAGTGGTGCCCTTTTTGAGTAGTTTGTATTTGCTTTTATCGCTTACCTTATTGGGGTCCAGTTGACCCCAACACCTCATTGGAGTCTAGTTGACCAATACCGACTTTAACGTACAATTTTCAAGTCAGCGCACTTAAATCAGGGACATTTCTGCAAATTGATGAAAAAAATATTGGGGTCCAGTTGACCCCAATACCGACTTTAACGTACTTGAAGTCAGCGAGCTTGAATCATGGTTGTGCAAGTAAAATATAAATGATGAAAAAATTTTGGGGTCTCAGAGACCTCATGTCTGTATTGGATATTTTTTTTCACTTTTTTGTGTTCAAGAATTGCTCCCACATCTCGTTTCACATCCTCCATCGTTATTTTCCAAAACTAACATTCGAGTTGATTTCCGAAGCAGATGGCGGTGCAGGGGGCGCTCAGCTCCTTTACTTAAGAATATTATTTTTTCACCATCATTATCATTATCGTCATCGTCATCATATTTTCTTGTTCATATTCCATCGTGTAATTATTTTATCATATTTCCATTTTGTGGGAAAAACGAGATTAGCGGGAAAAAGTCCACTTTTTTCCCGCATTTAACGGGAAAAAAAGTAAAGCAGAAAAAATATGCCACTTTAATCCCGCTTTTCAGGTCAAAAACGTAAACTTTATGGTTGAGTCAGGCAAAAATAATATTATTCAGGGCTCATATATTAGAAGGACGTTTGTTTAGAGATACTCTGACGACTTTTCAATGTTTTCTTTTTTTTTAAATCGATTTTTTTGAAATACCCTAGTATATATATACACACAAACACATGCGCACAGACCCGTATACATATATTATATATATACACACATACATATGTATATAGATACATATATATATATATATATATATATATACATGCATATATATGTGTACATATATATATATATATATATTACTATGCATATCTGCAATTGATGTTGCACGAGGGAAAAATTCAATGTAAATGCACTTCACTATTCTCATTTATAACGCATCCATACCATATGTGATGAATCACGTAACATACACACAGACACATGGAGGCACACACTCGCACTGCAGCAAAACTCTTATCCCAGCGGATGAGTCCGGGTTTAACGATTAGCCAATCCAAGGCAGCCATCAGCTGGGCTGAGGGGGAGTAAGTTTCACCAAAAGCCATGTGTAAAGTTGTAACTTTTTCTTATCCACCAATTCGTACTGAAGATTGGTAAGACCATCGGTTGCAAATCTCTTCTTCCCGCTCTTCAGGAACTCGTACCTTGACAAATAGAAAGAAAATAAATAAACCAATCAATCAGTTAATGACAGTCACTCGAAAGCCTAATAGGCTTGAAGTTAGGATGAAGACAAGTAAGTGAAAAGACAGTCTCGGGTTATTGTAGTACGTAGTAATGTATGTAATTCAGACCCACCTCTTTGGATTTGCTTTCTCCTTTTTATGAGAGAGCATCTGGTATCTCGCGATATTTGCAGGATAACGCGATATGTGGAGACCGTGTGCCTTGATGCGATTTGCCATGTCGTCGTCCTCGCCGCCCCAGCCCCAATATACGTTACTAAACCCGTTCACCATGCGAAATTGTTCCCTGGACATCGCTGATACACCGCCGAATATGTCGGCGTACGGTAGTCTGTGAAACAAGAGTAAGCAATGAACATCCATTAATCGTCACCGAGAAGGCAAATGTTTGATATGATAAGACGAGTGCATGATACACCTATCGAAGTTCTTCGAATAACGAGGAATAAATAAACAACATGTTTCATCCTGATGCAAGTGCGAAGATTGCCTTGTTGTCTGAAGTCCGTTGAGTCATGCTTCTGGAGCTTTATTGACTGACAATGAACCGATTAATCGTACACGAGTATAATCTACAATCTGCATCAGGAAGACATGTGGAAAGAGCGATAACAATATGTTTGTGAACCAGCTAGAACGAGCATTCTTACAGTAAAATGACGGACAAGGTTTACCTGTATTTGAATTTGTCGATGGCGACGGACATGTGCCTCGGCTGTTCTGGGCAGGTGTAGAGGTTTCGGTCATCTTCGGGCAGGAGATCGACGTCGTGAAATACGAAACAGTCAAAGGACCTCTCCTTCAGGGCTTCGACGTATCCGACATTCATCAGCATGGCTCTGTTGAACTGCACGGTACCTGTAAAAGTCGAGATCAACGACACATGTGGTGAATCTATCTATACCTAAGTGACCCAAAAAATATCTTTCAGAGCTTGAGGCGTTCTCTTCCTAAGTATAGCTTCAGAGTTCAGTCTGCCGAGTGTTTCCCAGGTACATAATCGTCCGCTTGGATCTGGTGGGATACGCCAGAAGCGAAGCGCCTCGAACCTTGCAAGAATTTTTTCTTCACCAGCTATATAGATCTATATTGTGAAACCGACGTCGCGTCGTAGTCTAGAACTTTATACAAATAGACTAAACCCGAATATGTAGAAATACGCCATGAAAATTTATCAGGCAGCGTCTGTATTGTGCAAACAGGCTCGTCGAGATCTCCGAGAATTATTACTAGAGTGTTTCCATTCGGAAACACAATCTTCGCGAGACAATGTTGGTATATGTATAATGTATATGCATATACGTACAGTCGAATCTATATTTGTCGTAGAGCAATATCAGAACCCGGTTCCTACCAGCTACTGTCGCCGGAACTTCTGTCTCACTCGCTTCTAATGTAGTCCTCCTTCGCGAGACCAAGTAGCGTGTGATATTGGATTTTCATCACAGCCTCTCTCGCTCTATCGGACTGTACCGTTGAACAATGATATCTACGCGTACACGGTCTGATCAAGGGTATGAACATCTATTTTCCAAGCGTCGTGCGTGAGCGTTTTAAGAGAACTCAGTCGGTATCTTTAGGAACAAAGTTATTCTGATCTCGATTCACGATTACATTTCCTTTCTTGAACCATGAAAAGATTAAAATATACCCGAGATATTCCAGGCTAAATCAATCCTAAAGTGGAGCCGTGAATTAAATTCTCAATTTCATTCTTTAATCAGTGTACAAATCTGGAAGAGTACTTATTGTTAGATCTATACTATCTGTCATCTCCATTAGCTGTATTCTCATACTAAATGAAAATCAATTATAGCCTAGAACCGTGGAATAACAGCCTCTCTTATATATACCCATCGTGATTGGTAATGAGAATCATTTTTGAACAATTGTCCAGGGTTCCAAGTGGCAAACTCAATCTTGTTGCTTCTAGTAGACGGTACATCTACCCTTTGCCCAATGGTACAAGACCCACGGAGACAGAATATCTATATTAGAGAGGGGACACCGTGACAGTGTATGAGAAAATGAGAAGAAGTGGAAGTGGAAGAAGAAGAAGAAGAAGAAGAAGAAGAAGAAGAAGAAGAAGAAGAGATGGAAGCTAGTCGGAGGCATGTTATTACATGTAATCCACTCGTCTAAGATTCTCGGAGGAATTGCAGCAGAGGTCCTGTAGGTCGTTAATCACCTGGCGTTAGATAGCATAGTCCTTTGTGCGATATACTCTACCCGCTATTACTAAACCTTCTGAACCTCCCACCAAGGGTAGAGCACAAAGCTGCTCTACGGGAGTTGATGCTTTTTGTGACTCATCTGAGTATTATAGTTTGCGAATGCTGTTACTGGGTCGAAACATCGTCTCGACCTCGGCGGATCCTTAACCACGAGAAATCTGAATCTTTTATACCTGAACTAGCAACGTCGGTTTTGGTATAAACTGGCCATTCCACTTGACAAAGAGTGTCGGGTAAGATGTGCCGGATTCTGCATTCATTGATCGTAATATGCCGGACGTGCCGCTGCCACCATTTTTTTTTATACTTCACCAAAATGTTCGTTAAAAAATGAAGCGCGTTATTTTGTTTAGGCTCGATTGCAAAGTGGCTTCATTGAATTGATCGTTACGGAAACCCTCGTGGCACCTCGAACAGATTGTTATTCTTAATTCCGGAACATATTTCGTTGAGGAAAATAATGGTTTAATCTCAATCGAGGAAAATCGTTTTGATTACATACTTAGGATTAATTTGATTCAGGAAATAAATGACTCGGTGAATATGTTCTTTGCAGAACTTTTTTAAATTTATACAAATTTTGCTTATAAAATTGCGATCAGGTAAAGTTTTCGACAAATTGATATAGCGTTGGTATTGCAGAAAGAGAAAAAAATTTCTACTAAATTCGGTACACATTTTTTTGCTATCAATTTATAACATATTTGGGGTTTAAAAATTTACTATTATTTACTGAAGAATGGAAATCAATGTCATTCAAGAAATCATACTTTAGACGAATTAATCGTATAATAAGATATATTTTGAAACCTTCGTTACTTTGGATTTGAACCTTTGGAATAACCGACCTTTCGAATATATGCTATATATGCTATAAGATCGTCGATGCACTTCGAAACCAGATTGAAAAATATCGTTAGTGTTGATTTTGTTTTCTCCTTTTCATTAACGAATAACGACGAAAAGGAATGCGGTAGGTATGCGATGAATTCAGAGCCACAGGCGAAGCTGATTTAAAGTGTAAGCATTCATCCCAGCCCACGTCTCCAAGATATTCTATATATATATATATATATATATATATATATATATGAGATCAAACACGATGTTTATTGAATAATATGGCGAACCGGTTTTCGGAGATGGTCTAAAGTCAAGGTTACTCACATTCACATGCACGCACACGAGGGTAAAGTAAAAATCATTATATCGAGTTATTTTGTTTACACCCATATACATTAGGATAGGTAAAAAAAAAAAAAAAAATTTCTTTAGTTATCGTGAAAATATCGTTCAAGATGATGAAAAACAAATTCTGTGAAAGTTTGAGCTCTGAATATTAATAAAGAGATGCCTCATCGCGATTTTTGATTTCTTGATTTAAATAACACGGGAAATTAGTTTGTTTTTTTTTTATTTGGAATTTTATTGCGTTATAACGAATGAGCGAGTTGTAGAAATCAATACGTATTTTTGTAGGAAATTGAACGATCTACGAAAAAGGTCTGATGTGATTTTCCGCCGAGTCGACTCGTTTAAAAGTTATTCAAGGTTAAAGTTCAACTTTAAATGGTATCCAATGACTTCCACCATTTTTTTATACTTCATCACGAAACAATGGCTCAAAAACATGTAACATTAGATTTTTCGTGAAGTTCATCAAGTTTTCTTTGATGAAACATCAAAATTTTTACGAAATCCTAATAATCGTAAGGAAAATCGATGTTTTTCATCATCTTCAACGATATTTTCACGATAACTAAACAAAACTTTTTTGTTTATTTTTTTTGCCCCACCTTAATATACATACAACGAGGAAGTGATCGATTTATAATTTCCTGTGTAGTTTGCGATTTTCGTACAGGTTCAGTGGTGCGTAATCCTGTTTCCAACAAACAATAACGCTTTTTTTCAAGTCGATTCCTATTCGTCCTCATTAACGGAATTTAATTACTGATATTTCGTGATGTCAAGAAATTCAAGAGATAAAAACCTCTTCAATACACTCGTAATACATAAAAGGAAGAACACGGTGAAGATTTTATTTGTGACGGATTCGGCCGACTCAATTAGCCCGGAAGAGAAATTTCCTTTTTAACCGCTGCCTTGCATAACTATATACCTACAAATATTTATCCGTTCGTTGGAATAGATTTGAAAAAACGTACATCAAGCATCCATAGCTGGCAGACTGTAACATTTTTCCAGTTTTAATGACAAATGCAAAAAAGATGTTCGAGCTTCTTCTTAGGTTCAAGTTAAGCTCCGGTCTCAGAACATTATAATAGAGTTTTGACGCCGCTTGTTGAAAATTAAAGCTGAATTGAAGCTGAGATGCAAGTTTGGTTTCCTCCATCATTCACACTCTCGTTATTCACTTTCGAATTATTTTCTCATCTATTATTTTGCTGTCACGAAGTATCATTACTGGTCTCTGTCACATCTGGTGGTTCGACGTTGCCATGAACAATAAATCATTTATCTATCCATCTTTCCATCTGTTTATATATCTATGTATATACCTAACTTACTAACGCGTGCATAAAACGTTTGTCACCTCGGTCCAAGGTCTTAACAAGAACTCCGTAGAAGTACGATAATTGGCAACGAAGGGTATAAAAATTTAATAGAGAGTACCGAGCGGTTTTACAACGACAGATTACATTTTCATTAGCACGTTTTCACTTTCGTCATACTTTATCCTCTTAGATCTACTTACCAGAACACAGATCATGTAACACTTGTTTCGAAGCTAGTAACTCAAGGCTTTCGTCAGTGGTTGATGTTGTTTCATTGATTTATGCACTCGCTAATTCATTGCGTATACATGTATATATCTGTTAATTGATGTGATCATATTCGCAATGACGTTTCAAGCAAAAACTCGTAACGTATAACATATCAGAAACATGTTCATGACAAACTTCATACGTGTGTTAAAAGTTTGATTATACAATCGAAAATTCTAACTAACGCTTTGTGTGTAACGAAATAATTATTTATTTAGTTATTCCCTAGTTATCTGTCAATAGTAACCTGCAGAGTTGATAGAAATTACCTTGTCGTAGAACTGACACTTACATGCTAAAGATAAAATCTATTTTGTCTATTACCTTATAGACAAAAGAATAACATATATAATTCCTTTTATAAATAAACATTCGATGTCCAATAGAGATCTTTCGAACAGATAAAGTATTTCATTTCATTAACTCTCGTATACTTTTTCTTGTCCATCCTTCATGTTTTTTGATAATAATATAGCTCTTACTTCCTAACCATACTTTTAGTTCATTTGGTAATTGATTGAGTATCTTTATAGCTCTGATGAAGCTGCTCTCGAAGCTACTAGTTGTGAAGGAATTCTCAAATGGTTTTGGGCACGTAGGTGCAGGAAAAATGAGGTGATTCCCCGATATCGAATGGATTACACGGGTAAAAAAAAAAATAAATTCCGATTTTCTACAGAAATAAATAAATTTGCATTCTATACATTGAATAATAACCAAAACCTTTGTTTATTACTTATAAAGGTTGTTTTTGTCCTTTTTACGTTAATAATAAATTCTTGAAGTTTTTGGTTAATAGCTAATACGGGCTAGTAAGTATTCAGAAGAAAAAGCAAAACGTTTTCACTAGGATGTGATGGACTTTATTGTTGTTAACGTTATCAGAAGCAGTATAATAAAAGCATGATGGAAGATTACGTTTGGGGTTTGATGTGAGAAAGTTCATACAAAAATAAAAGAAGCAGGATAAATATTCATCGTTAAACTTTGTTTATCAATTTTTTTTACACTTGTACTTTGTTATTAATTATTACTTTTTGAATGAAAGTGATTTAAATCCAAGACTGAAGATTGTTTAATTGTTATTTACAACAAATGTTTGAGAGAATAATTAATTTTTCTTAAAATCCGAAATATCGTTATGGTTTCTACAAAACTACACTTTATCCACTTAAATTATTATTTCATTTATTATTTACGATTTGATTTATTAATTTTAGATTTAATATCTAGAACCCAGACTCGAAATTCATGTCGGCCGGTTTTATCTAATCTGTATAATTAAAGCGACATTCGAATCATTATATCGGTCGCTTTCGTCAATTTGATTCGCAAGAAAAGCGAAAACCGCGCATAAACTATTGCGTGAAGTTTAATTAAATCGTTACCTAAACGGGGTCTAAATAGATGTAAACGTAGGGCGTAGCTATAGGTACTGCAATGCGGCATTCACCCTTCTATTTGTCCTTCTATCCCCCGCTGCAGAAGGTGTTACATAAAACAGATCTGCAGCCGCTTCCGGTTAATGGAAGGTTATTTCCGCGGAGCGACGCGTTCGCAATTTCAAGTGCAGGCTGCGACTAAAACTTAAGTTGGACGCTGAAAATAGTAGCCCGGAATTAAAGCTGCAATGCCGCTATCGGTTGGTAAAAAAAGCGCGGTCGATGCGAAAAGTTATAAAATGAAGGTTAGGAGATGTAATTGAAGTTGTGAGCAGTTATAAATTTGTATCGACAAAAAAAACTCTACAAAAATTGAAAAACTTCAGAGGAACCGCAGTATTTTACGATTTTCCTAGTTTTAAAAAAAATTTTAACGAATTATAGCCTTGCTTTGTTTGCAAATCCTAGAGAATCAACTTTTCATTCAGCTGATTGACTATAGTAAAAAATGACATAATATTACCGTGAAACTGATTATTAACTATCGATTCATATATTTTAGTGAAAAAATGTTTGCTGTAATTGGAAATCTATTTCAGACGAACGAGTGATTAGTTGTATAATTGAAATGAGGTATTGTTCATAAAATTCGAACAAACGATACGAGTATGGCGTTCAAAAACCGTTCATTAATGTGATCTTTACAAGGTTACGAATCGAGCTACATGATTTAATATCAGTAGGTAATAAAAATTCTTTACGTCACCAGGGATTGTTGTTTAAACGGATTCAGGGCAACAATCTCTCGTCGGATTTGTTACCTCTTTTCTTCTGTTCCCTTTTTGACCAACGGATAAGCGGCAAGTTGCGAAACCTGATTGCGATTTCAATTTCATCAAATATAGTAAAGCTCTGCTGGCTAATTTGCAATAACGATCACGCGGTAATTTTATAAGACAAGTAATCCAGTGACATGAGGAATCGTAATTTCAATTTCGAGCTTCGGTCGACCTAATTGGCTTGGCGAGATATTTACTTGAGACGTCGTCCGCAATTACCCCGAGAAAGGAAAAGCTCGTACCGAAGTTGTTATGTGGGCAATGGAAAGAGGCGAATGCAAACGGCGGAAACCCCGAGGCTGTTTGATTGAAAATTAGTACCTAGCTACCTTTTGAGAAGCTGGTAGGTAATAATTGAATTTGTATTGAACCTTAATTATGACTCACCCTCTTGCTCCACTATAAAGATTGTGTAGTCGATTTGCTGGCGAAGCAGAACCGGGTGAAGGTTGTAGAGTAGAATTAATAGATGCTGAGCCCTGCCTCGATATGGCACAACGATTGCTACGCGATAACGAGCCTCGCAGTCCTTTGGGAAACCCCTGCCACCCAGCTGAAGGCTAGCCGAGAAGTTCTTCTCGACCTGCGCAATCTCTGGAGGCCGTTTTAATATCGCCACTGGTCCAACTGAATGTATAAATTTGCATGGGGTTAAAAGAGGAGGAAAATTATTCACAGTTTATTATTTTAACAATTTCAAGGCGTCAATGAACAACACTGAGAAAAAGCAATTATTCAAAAGATTAGTCAATATTTAGATAGTAGAAAACAATGTTCTCCGAATTATTTTTTTTTGCTCTTGCTGACCACAAATGTTTGATTTTTTCGGAAGATGGGAGCTCATTTTCTCTCACATTCCCCCTGTGTTATATAAAAACATCAACAACAGTGACAATAAAAATTTGACCGAAGATTAAGGACGAAACGGTGCGTCAACCCCAATAAATTCTAGTCTAACCTTATAAATTTTTAAAACATTTCGAGGCACCTCTGCAGCTTGGAAATTATCAAATTATGTATATAATAATGTGACGCGAGGACCGGAACCCCTGCAGATAAATTGTTGGCATCCTGAGATTTTGTACCACCGTATTATCACTTGGGGGTTGTTAATGGATCAGGACTGACTTAATTTACGAGAAATTTGTCCATGTCACAGCCAGTGAGGGTCGAAGAAAAATACAAGAAATGAAGGAACGAATTTAAAAAATCTCGCAGTATCATTGGATTATATAATATATGACTCTTCTCTCTCGGTGGAGCTCATTATAAAAAACAGGTTTTATCCGCAGGAAGCTGTCTTAACGCACCGTGACTAAAATGATGGTAGATATGAAAAGTTACATAATTAAACTTGACACCTCGATATAACGTGTGGGAATTTTGTGATTATTTTAACGTAATTTCGACACTCCACCATCTATATAAGCTGAGATGATTGTATTTTTTAAAATTGTTTTTGGACGCATGTGCAAAAACCAATTCAATATATATATACAATATATATATATATGAGTTATAAAATTTTTCACTAACAGAAATTAACTTCCAGAATTACTTGGTCAACACAATTCATTTGTGATTGACGAAATACATGAGAAAAGAAGTAAATTTGCCAAAGTGAACTATTCGCGGTATATTTGAGAAATAATAAGATTGAAAAATTGACGGGTTGCTGAAAAGGAAACTGAAATAGAATTCTGCGAATTGCATCATAGTCTTATATCAAAGGGTTGAAAGTGATATTGCTGTACGTATTCGAGCTGGTGGCGAGACGAACAAAGAAAAGCGTTGACGTTTGTCCACGGAATAATGGAACATAACGTTTGATGTACGGAGAAGTTGGAAGGTGAGTCTATGCGTAAGGTAGAAAAGCAAGGTTCTGCCGCAATCCTCTTGACTGTGGAACAGAAGACGATACTTGAAAAAAGCCTGAGAAAATTATAAAAATTTCTTTCCGTGTATGCCTTCATTTTCTCAACTTTTCACGCTACAGCCAATGTACGAAGAAAATAAAAAACCTGAACAACAAATCTATGTTATTTTCGCCTTCGACATTGAAATAAAAATTTGTTTTCGTTGACACTCGTTTGTGCTTTGTTTTTATACATTTGTACCAATTTTGTTTTCGTTTGTAACCCTGAGGGTAAAAAATTACAGGGGGTTGAAAAATGGTTAGTCCTTCGTTTCGAAAAATAAGGATCGTGGCCACTTCACTTGATTGTATTTCTATTGTGCCCGTTTGTGCCTCAAGGGATAAGGTGGTGTTAAAATCCTCCCCCATATTGAGTGATGGGATTTTTCGAAGTATCTCAATGTCGGAATTCATTAGGATTTGAAGGCACCCTTAAAAAAAAAATAGTAAGTGCGTGAGGAACGATTAACTCGATTTTGAAAGCAAGGCCTGGTTACCACACCTCCACAAAGGTTTACAGCGATCCTGGATTTAATGGAATTCAAATTGAAATTCGATTTATTAAACAAATGTATTTTCCAAAGCCAGTGCATACGCTGCCTCGTAAGGCTCGTGGTACAGCTAATTGTACCCACGTCACATATTGCGGTATATTGGCGCGAATATTCAAATATTCTCAACACGAAAGTCTCAACATCAGTGTCTCACAAAGTGGAAACCGTTTTCAATCACGAAGGACAACGACCTTCGCATCGGAAATGGATCCAATCTCGAACTCACAGTTCAATATTCCTATTTCAAAGAACGCCTGCAGTTTTGGGATGACTTGACAGCTAAGGTGCCATTACAATCATACCGAAAAACGTGAAGACCAAATCCTGTGGTACAACTTTGTTTGGCCCTCAAGCGGAAGAATAATTTAATTCATCCCTCGTTTTTTTTTAGCTCGATAATTTTGTCACCCATCATCATCAATTATCATCAATACATAGGTATGAAAAAAATTGCAGTTTTTAACCTTTTTTAAATCCCTGTAACTTTGCTCCCTCAGGGATACAAACGGAAACAAAAATGGCATAAATAGGCACAAACGAGTGGCATTTAAAATTTTTTTATCGCAATGTCGGAGGCCAGATTCACGTAAGTGAACAACGAGTACTGCACTGCTGCAAGTCCAGAACCGAGTCAATTAAATAGAAATCATATTGGGATTTTAAGAGAATTCTAATTAGCACAAGAGTATTTATCCAAATTTTGTTGTAGTGAGTTTATTCTGGGTGAGTTTTGTCCCTACCGCGTATCTCTGCTTTTACCCAAGGTACATACAAGAGTTCACAAATAACAATGACTCGAATTGATTTATGGTTTAGACTTTCATTGCAATCATTAATTTAGAGTGATTCGTCCCACCTTTTCTGCATATTCTATAACGTATAACAACACGCCATTTTCAATTTTATACACTTTACATGGGGGATGAAAATTATAACCACGAAATCCGTTTATCAGGATCTCATTTACGTATTCAAATTAATCTTTACATTGCCCAACGAAATGCTTGCTGTATATTAATTATAATATTATGGGCTGTGCGATAACTGATTTTAGCTTTAAGTAAACTTGGAAATTTAGACATTTTGTATCCGAGAGATAAACGATGAATTTGAATATAAGGTACAGGCACTGATTTCCTATATTACGATGATCTAATATAATCGCTCGCTCTACCTTCTCACTATTTCTCAAGTTTCATGAATATTTTGTCATGCATCTCAGAATTTATTATTGTTATAGCTAGTTTCTTACGTACATGCAGTATTGTGTTGAGTGCTTGGTCAAAGTGTTGACTTTTGTCGAATGCATTTAAACTTGTACTCGTAATAAATAATCAATAAATATCTGAAAAGAGACTTCTCTCAAGAAGCCTGCAATTTCGACTTACCCAGATTCGGAGGGATGAGTGGACAGCGAGGTACTGTGGCTGGTTCAGTGGCGTTCACATTGCCGACGATCAAAGTTTCGGAATGATTCCGGTCCCCATGGACGGTCGTCTCCTCGATCTTAGCTGAGTTTTCGGACCGTCGTTGCACCAGGATTGCCGGAGCGGTTTCCGCACCTTCGGATGCATTTGCAACACCGGCGGAAAGACTGGCTGCAGTAACTGGACCGTATATGATTAATCCCCGTGGATGATTTTTGTACGCATGCCCGGCGTATCTGAAAAAGGAAGCGAAAAAAAAAATTATTCAAAGAAAATCATCGTCACCTGTTTCGAAGCAGAGGCAAGGTCACATACGAGGGTTGATTCAAGGTTTTCAGCCGTTGTTTTAGGCTAGCGCATTTTCTGTATTACAAGGAAAAGTATTGTCATGTGCCCACCCCCGAAATCTAAGCAGCACGCATTTTTTTTCATCGGCGGAAAAATGGTTTAAAAGGGTGAAATCTACCCCCAAAGTTGGGTGTTTCCAGTGGTAGTTTCGCAGTTTCGCAAGCCTCCAGTTGAGATATTTGAATGAAACCAATTGGAGGATAATTTTTATGGCGAATAATAAAAAATCAATACTGTCCGAATAAGACGGGGCTAAATGGTCAAAAATTTCAAGGGTTGAAAGTTGCAAATTATTTACAACTAAAAAACTATTGCTCGTATTTGGATGCAATTACTTGCATTTGAAAGAGCAAAAAAAAATAGTAGTCACGTGTTTTTTTTACGTTTTTCCCAATAATCTCATGTAGGGGGTGAACTTGTGAAGTTCCCGTTAAATTGCTACTATTTTGCTTCAGTTTGTCTTCTCATTCACGCAGGTGACTGCATCCGCAAACTTCACCGATGGGAACTGGTAATAAACTTGCAGATCATCTGCGTAGACTAGATGGCCGCAGTGTTTCAGGACCACGAAAGTATGGTTAATAAGAAGTAAAAAAAATAGCGGTTCTAAAATTGAACCTTGTGAAACACCAAGACGAAGATTCTCCCAAGAGAAAAGAAGGCCATCCGGAGATGCGACGGCTTTCATCCTACCTTGCAGGTAAAAAGCGATTCATTGAATGGCATGCTGCGAGATATTCAGATCGGCAAGCTTTCGAGCAGAACTGCATGCGGGATCATGTCGAAAGCTTTGGAGTGCTGTAGCTGAGATGGAAGTCAGATTGCTTAGAATCGAGGGAGGGAACTCTGGCCGAGATTAGTAACAACCGATAATGGATTGCGTAACAGCTTTTTTCGCAACTCTCCGTTAAGGATCATTGGATCAAGGCACACTGACTGCTGTAAGCGATAACAACATTGCATGTAAGATACGTTGTAAATGGAATCAATCATTTAGAGGTTTTCAAGGATTGGTTCGCCGGTCAAGATTCTACAGCCGTGGCCTTATCAAAAAAAAATATTACGGAACTATGTGGTTTCAGGACGTGAATAACGAGGGAAACGACGAGATATTTGATAAAACGGTTCGACATAATTCGTGTATTGTAGATGTGGTTATTGAACAGCCCATTCTGCGTGATTTTTATTAACGGAGCCAATTTACCCAATGAAATTAAAACGAATTCGGGTCGTTAGGACGTGCTTAAGAATTAACTGAACTGACAATGCAGACAAGAAGCTCTTGAGATTGAAATACCAGAAAAAAAGATGTAAAGATGATTAGAATAATATCTACTCAACTCGGAAGATTGTAAAGAAACCGTGAATTTTAACTGCGATAGAAGTTTCTGCAAATTTCAGCTTAATCAACTCTTACAGGGCTCAATTTATTCGCTAGTTCTCTGAAAATCACCAAAATCAAATTTTGGATTACTATTCTTAAAGTCAGAATCAATAATGAAATCTGTTCGAAGTTTTTCAATTTTATTTATAGATTACAGTGATATTCATCCAACTAGATTTAACTCTATCAACTTCAATCGCGCCATTCGAACCAGCGATTTGTCAAGTGTTTGTCTCAACGACTTTCGAATGGATTTTTATACATTTCACATACACGTGTACTTGAAACTCTATAGAAAATTGAGACTTCGAACGATATTATCGGTAGAATAATAACTCTGGGGTTGAATTATACAATTTGTACGCCGTACCAACTTTGGCACAAAAATGTCATTAACTACAGAAACAAATTGCTGCGTAATGTACACAGAAGTTTCCGCAGCTGTGGTGTGTTCGGACCAAAAGAGCTGCTTTCTGAATTTTTGGAACAGCTAAAACCGATTAGTGTGTGTGCGATATTTATCTCGAAATGTTATAAATTATTGTTATAAAATGTAAATGTTATAAACGGTAGGGTAGTTCTTAAAAAGGTCATTTTTGAATTTTGACTGGCCCACTCCCCAAATCGGCTCCAAACAATAAAAAAATAATTCCCTTCCTTTTTTATATTTTCATGTCAACTCTAACTCGTGCCCCCAAGACGATGGATTTCCCCATTCAACCTTCCGGTTTAGATAAAATTTGGCGGAGGAGAGTTTCTTGGGTCGCTTAATACGAATCTGAACTCAAAATTTGAAAATTCAAAATGACAGATCCAATATGGTGGACGAAAACCCCCAAAAAAGTCACTTGATATTGCCATATTAGACCCACCATTTTTAATTTTGCGATTTCGAGTTCAATGATCTCCGCATAGACAGTCTCATCAATTTTCCAGTAAACCAACCTAAATACAGTCAATTTTTTTGCAATACTAGTCTTATTCGCGTTATTTCTTTGTATTGGGGTTAATTTGAGTTACGTAATGCGGAATTTGCGATCAGCGTGAAAAGACAACAGAAGAAGGGCGGGTAAGGATCGTATAGTAGCAATAGTTACCAACTTCCAGCTACAGCTGTAATTCAGGCTTTGGCTTGGAAAGAGGGAACGATTGAGGTCCCTGGCGGTGTTCACTCGCCGCCAATAAAGACGCTTTATTGCTATTGTTACTGGGTTACCCCTGCAGGGTTTTAACTTTCGTTGTTTATTGTATACGGTATATACATTCCAAAGTTGGTTCAAATCGTTACGAGATCCCTCTGGAGTTTTCCGTGGCGGCTGAGTCGCCCTTCAAAGAAAAGAGATATTACTGAAAATGCTGAGACATCTAGTTTACGCACCATAATCGCATAATGTATTCTTCACGATTATCTGCGGAGCTAGAGTTAATCACGATGTATATTGTACGAGGCTTTAACAGAGCCATCAACGCACCATTACTCATCTCAGTCGACTGTATACACCACACAGCTCAAGAGGATAAATGTACCTCACTTCAGAAGCTTCTGGTCCTTCAAGTTTCACTTCAACTTCATCTAGTTCCGGCGTTCATGTTCGTCAGAGAACTGACTCTTGGACCGTTAATATAGTCGATGAATTTGTTAAGAACGGAATTGTCCATCATGGTATGCACTGCGTAGGACGTGAGGAACATTTGAATGCAAAGGACGTTGGTATCCAAGAGCGCATTTATCTCAGGCAACTACCGCTCGTTTAAAATTCTCCCGAGAGATAACGGCAATTTAGGGATAATCGGAATAGGAAGTAGGCAGCGGGTACCTAACGACCTAACGAAAATGCGCAGGGAGTTTGGGGTCTAAGGACGAGATGGCTCCTCCACCACCCGCTGTTAGATCTACCTGATTTCCAACTGCGTTGGGGGCTTATATCGAAGGTGGATAGGTATGAGGAAAGTCGCAGGTGGATAGCAGGGAAAGAGGTAGAGCCCAAGCCTGAGGTTGAACGCGCAATTATCGGGTGTTTGCGTCGCACGTGGGAGCTTTCCTTGAGGTACCTTACCTACCGAGACTTTCAGGACGAGCGGATAACTGGGTGGTGAAGTACTTACACCCATTGATACCACGTACCAGAACCACGTCCGTGTTTTTGTCGAGTTACATGGGTGTATGTGTGTGTTTATATATGGTGCAAACCCATAGGAAACCAAGAGAGAATCGAGCTAGTCTCCCAGGGTTGATCCTCGGATATTCCGCGCCTGCAAGTCTATTGTGTTTAAGTCAATTTTCCTACGCTTAGATTCCAGAACTTTTCTTCGCCTCGGGGAAATAAAAACATGGAAATATGTCTCTACTGTTTTACAATTATACTTTATTAGTCTCATCACGATGTAAGTAACACTCTGCAGCCCAGAAAGATCAGTGAGAATTTTTTCCTTGAATGTTGTCACGTTGTACAGCTGTGAAATGAATTTTTATCGTTTTTTTTTCGGTTTCGGAGTGTTAGTAGTGATTCAATACCCATGTCACGGTTGACAGCTATAAATCTTTCCTACCAGAAATTGTTTTCGGAACATGACGAGGTTTGGCCTTCTTAGGGTCAATTCAGGATTTGCGTGGATTGTGGATATTGCAGTTGATGAAAATATTTAATTTTGTACTGTTTTTCGTTCGGCTTTACATTCTGCACGACGAAGTTTCTTATTTGATATTCGTTACTGTTATTCGCATGACGGACGATTGGAAACTTAGGTAAATCAATCACAAATTTGGTGTCTCTTCTTTCACACCATCTCTTCTACTCTCATCCGCAAGAACAAAGAATTTTATAATCAACTTTCAAAGAATTCTCAAGAATTACCCCTCATAAAAGTTTTCAATAAATTAGAGGTGTCGGTAGAATTCCCAGCTAATTTTATTATTGTGAAACAAAAAATTTAAATTTCAGTCGGATATGAATTTTTTAGTCCATTGTTTTGAATGAATAGAATCTTAAGATATACGAACCAGTTTATGGGAAATTTTTTTATCAATACGTTTAAAAAGTGTTACAGTTTCAAGATCACTGAAGCGATTTTGAAAGCCGCATTTCCCGTCAACCAAGTTGTCCACCAACAATTATTACATCTAGATATAACAAACTGGTAATCTTGCAGTATAATTTTATTTGTTTCCGAACGTTTTTTTCTTCAAAACAATTTTGAACAGTTTGTTCGATTGTTATAAAATCGATTTCTCAATGTAGACACCTTTTTTTATCGCTATAACGTAAACCTGACCAGAATCTGTTACACAGTAACTGATATATCAACCCTTGAGCGGGTAGCGTTCTGACAAAACATAAAAGCCATAGTAAAATGCACTTAACACGTAAAATACAGTTGCCGACCGGAAATCTTCCGGAAGTTTAGAAGCTCCAGAAACCCTGTCAGCAACACATTACACTCACAGCTGGGGAAAAGCATCACGGACTGGCCATAAGTGCTATCGGGATAATCCCGATGGTCCATTCTGTAAAGTGGGTCCATCGGTCCGTCGGAAATGACGAACATTCCCTTGAATAAGGACAAATAAAGGTGAATCGAATACGACGATAGTTTTGCGGTGCGTTTTTTATCCGCTTATCCTTTTCATTTTAGGACTGGCTATTCAGGGTGGCTCAGAAAGATGACTAAAGATTTCGTAGTAAGTTACTTCAATGAACATTTTGTACAAAGATATAGTATACAAAAGTGTAAATCACACCATAGTCGATCCAATCCTGAATAGCAGAGGTGAAATTTCCCTTTTTTCGCTCATACTATCGCTCAGATGTATCGTTAAAACGATGATACGATGAATTTCTGGGTCGATCAAGGCGGCGAAAACTTCATCCAAGCTGTGGCGTTTGAGACAGAATTTCTTTTCGGTTGAAAAGTTCATGACCAAGTGTGCATGGCGGCGGTAGGAAATGGAAGCGGGAACCGAGGTCCAGGAAAGTTTGACACTTTCATCTCATCTCCAAGTTTATAAAACTTAGAAACCTCCGGGGTTCCCATTTCCAACCACCGAGCGGTGAACTCTGTAAATTCTGGTCAAGTAGTTTTCCTTTACGAAGCGGTAGATTCTACGGATACGAAAGCCACGTATATTCGGAAATCATGCAGCTCGATGTGCCAACGCTTTTAACAGACTCAAGCACAACTACATTCTGTTTTCTCTTTGCTCACACCAAGGTTCGTCGTCAAAGCAATGTCTTTAGCTTTTCGAAACTTCTCTCTTTACTCAGTAGCTGCACAAAGTCCACGAAGCGTCGTCGTTAATGGCAACGAGTAGCCGTGAACGAGACAGAAGAGTCCAGTAATTGAACACTTTGTTAATGTATATTTAATAACTTGAAATTCCACATTCCGAACGATCCCAGACAGTTTCTTGGTGCAGCTGATGAGTATTTCATATCTTCAGTAAAGATGGTTAAAAGTGTTGAAATCGAAGCCATATGCGAGTATGCAGACAACTCAACAGATTATTCGTTCGCAATATGCGGACACCTGGTAGGTTATGCCACAATCCGCATGTAGGTATATATGTAGAGTGAAGTGGGTGGGTTTTAAATCTGAATACCCTTGCGGTGCGTGGTATAATTTTTCACAGAAGCTTTACTGAGGCGGATTGAATTTCATTCGTCGAGTGTATATTCATTAAATAAATTCCGCGCTGCTAACATGGGACCGTAATAGCCGCACCACCATCCAAGAGGGATGAATGTAAGCTCGAAGAAAAGATTGATTTATTTTCATATGAATTGCTAAACTTATGTAATATCCTGTACGGGGAGTGAAAGAGTTTTTGAACTAGTCAAGGAGACTGAGAATTAACTAAAACGTTTGGCACTCTCAAGTTGGTGAAAAATAAAGTTAAAAGACAAATACCGAGTCATGCATAGACTCGGACTGAATTTTGTTCCAAAGTTGAATCCATTCGAAGTTCTACGGGAGTTGAATATCCA
Source organism: Diprion similis (assembly GCF_021155765.1). Taxonomy (NCBI): domain Eukaryota; kingdom Metazoa; phylum Arthropoda; class Insecta; order Hymenoptera; family Diprionidae; genus Diprion; species Diprion similis. Next base: position 5,175,447 of record NC_060106.1, read on the forward strand.
CGACAAAGCGAGGGGAACTTTTTGTTTCCATGGAAATGCATGGGAAACTTTTATCGTGGTCAGTGGTTGGACATATAAGTTGAACATATATTAAATCTTGAAAGATTGTTACGTAAGCATTGGTTTGGCCTGCGGTTTTGCACTGTGCAATATGTATACTGGCTCTATGTGAGGTGCTTGAAAAAGTAGCGAGTAAAAAATATTCCTATGATACGTCTATATGTATTCTTACTTTTAGCCAGCATATAAATATGCGTTTAACTCGAGATCGTATAGAAAATGAGTGCCCATCGCCTTCCCGCCGACTTTTATAAAATAAAGCATTAAGCCCCCGCTGCAGCCGGAGGGGGAAAAGAAGTAAAACTTTCAAGATCTCGAGGAAATTTCCAGGGAAAGCTTCTTGCTCACAGCAGGGGTTCTTTATATTTCTTAGCTAACAAGTTTCCTCGCCTAATTTTCTTCTGCACATTATAAGGTTTAGAACATTTCAGCCTGTTGACCTCAGAGTGGCGGACATACTTTTCCAACGCCTAAGTCACAGCTGCACTTATTGGGGTTAGGTTAGGTTAAGTCTCATCATCTCAGAACTTAGGCTTTATAGGTATAGTTGGGCGAAGATTATCTTTAATCTCTGAATCGAGGAAGCAGTTTTTGAGTAAAATAAATCGATTAATAATGTGTACGAAGGATAAAAATTACAGTCCATTCCAATTCCTGTTATACGAAGTAGCTATATGGATGAAAAATATATCGAAAGAAATTTCTAATGTAGTTCCGTATACAAAATGAGAACAAAGTTTGTAGCTACAATTAGAGAATTTACTATACGTTACTGTTATTTTAGTTTATGGTCACGCTTACTAAATTTTCTCGTAACTCTTACGAAGTTTGATGTTGATGCAGAAATGAATGCAAGTTAAATTCTTATTTAACTGAAAAAATATAGTCAGCTAATCAGACATATTTAATTTAAAATTGCAATAACGAAAAAATGTAAAGAAAATCGTCGAATAATTCCAATAATATTCAAACCGTTTATACAACAATATCAATTATACTAGAATTTTCTAGCAACCTTAACAAATGAAATTTTCCTCAGTATATAAAATCTGAACTTTTATAAACCAACTCGATTTTGCTGGGATCACGTCCCCAACGAGAACGTTATTCGCGGTCATATATAAGCTGACCGGCACGCACAGCACTGTACAAGCCTGCATACACTAGCCACAAAATGGAGGTTGAAAATGGTGCAAAATTGGGATAATCATTCAGGGTGCAAAACTCAGTGCACGTTATAGGCGGTAATTCCAATGCGGAACATGCTACTCGGTTTGCAGAGACAAACGCGGGAATGATTTTAGATATATAGGCGTAGGCCAGTAGTTGGTACAGAGTGCTGGTAACCGACGCGATACGAGAGCCATTGTGCATGGAGAGATAGATAGGATGTAAGTAAAACAGAATTACATTATTTATTCTATCAGAATAATCCTTTTTCAGGCATATTATAAAATTATTAATTAGACTTATAAAACATTGAAAAATGATATATGATGTGTTTCAAATCTTTGGAATAAAATCTGTGTAAAGTTCCAAGCCTCTACGTCACTCGAAACACGTACTTCCAAGCTCCGAAAGTCTTGAATGTAAAGTCCAAGTATTTTTTAAAATCAGTTATTTCGTTTTGCATGACTTTGGGACTAATAAATCTAGGGACTAAGTTTGAAACTTGGCAGATTTGTTGCTTGTAACGATAGAAACAAACCCTGAAAATTTTAAAACCTTATAATTATTGTTTCCTTGTTATAAGCCTAATAAAAAGTGATACTATTGATCTTATATAAAAAAAGAATTACATTATAAAATTATGATAAAATTTGAAAATTTTCTTACGGTTTGTTCCTATCATTATAAGCAACATCTCTGCCAACTTTCAAATCGGCCCCTCAATTTACACCGAAGTCATACAAAACGAAGTAACTGATTCTAAAAACTACTTGTACGACTTTCAAAGTTTAGAGACGACACGTGTTCCAGTTGACATGTAGAGGCTTCAAAATTTACACAGATTTTTTCCTAACGATTTGAAATACATCTGGGATGCGTCCCAATGAAAATTTTTCTAACCCAAAAATAAGGGCCACTCTAATATATATAGATACTTGGATAGATGTATAGATAGATATAGAGAGAAAGAGAGAAATCGATAGATAATTTATTAATAAATAATAATTATTACGAGTACTTTGTGCACAATAATGAGAGAGAGAGAGAGAGAGAGAGAGAGAGAGAGAGAGAGATCCCTCTGAAGCTACAACGTCGGGTGACACGATAGGGGTTGGTGAAGAACACGCGGCTCACCGTCAGGGTTAGACGTACCAAAGGGTGGCGTCATATCCGGCAAACTCGCGGATTTCACAGGGTTTGTTTGACACGGTCTCCAAGTTTGAAGCCCCGTGTGCACAGGGTTTATCGGAGTACAAGTACGCACGTCGTGTTCGATGTGTCACTCCGAGCACGTTGTGTGTATAAAGTCTACACCCTTACACTAACAATGAGAAGACAATTGTGACTACGGCGATACTGCAGAATGGGATATACGTAACTCATGTAATCATAGGGAGTACATGGTTTCCCATTCCCGTAGGAGATTTGACGCCCTAGTAGCAGAAGGTTGCAGAACCTATAACGCGATCAGTTATACAGGGTGTTCCGTTATTTGTGAAGACGTTATTCCACGAGAATTTCAGGTTTTCCAGACAAGAATCACTATTTATCCAGTTTTTTCTCATGTACACAATAAATGAAAAATACAACAGTCTTACGAACAACAATATTCTATAATTGCACAGTCTAGAGCACAGCTCATTGCGAGGTGAATTTGTCAGAATTCGCTAGCACGTACAATTTTTAACGAATCAGGGCTTGGTTCATGACCATTGCCTGAAAGTTGAAAGAAAAATTTTTTTTCTCACCAAATGGTTTAATTTTTATGAACCCGGGATGAAAATCAGTATGTTTCAAATGTGATATGAAATTCTCTTACATTTCCAGGTTTTTTTCCAGGGGATATCAAATTCCTTGAGAATTCCCTGATTGATAATTTTTAATAACCTGCGTCTTTCGACAATCAAAATATTGATATCAATGTTTACTCATATCTGTTTATTATTCTACCTAATATTTTCCTGATTCAGTCACTTTCAAGGCATTACAATAACTTAATTCATTGTTACACTAATATCAAAGAGCTACATGTAAATATAGTCCGAGTGACGATGTACTCGGGATAAGAAATAAAAATTTAATTGTAACACGTACGACATTTTCTGCCAACACTTACAAAACTCCGTGTCCATTTTTTAATATAATAATTAAAAATATTCAGGCACTGTGTAAAAGAAGGAAAATAACTGCATAACTAACAAAGCAAACGAGTAAATAGACCAAATAGAATAATGAAATCTGTAATAATTATAGCTATTCCATATTTTATGCGTTACGATTATTACAACAGGAAATCGATATATGAGGTTAATTTACTCGTTCACTTTCTATTCGAATGCTAGCGGCGACTAGAAATTTTTCCTGATGTAGACGGTTTGTCATTTGTACATTTTTTAATAAATATTTTTTATCAATTATAACCACTGATAAATATCCTCCCACATCCGGAACCGTAGAAACTGAGAAAAAGAGACTTGCAGCATGCTATGCTGGTGTGAAAAACGTTATATACGTACGTTTCGAGTTCACGATGGGTCACCGTATGTATATATACATATAAGGTTATATATATATATATGTATATATATTTTAACCGACCAATAAAATTTCACAGTTTCTCGCAAACTGGCGTATATTTTTATAGGATAAAGCAAAACTGTACGAAGTAAAAGAACAGCTGCGCGTAACGGGTGTTTTTCGCTCGTTTCTAAGCATGTTTGTTGTTACATATTTCGTGCAAGGAATACCCGAATTACTAGTTTTATAGTCAGTGTTGAGAAGGCTGGTAAATAACGTGTGAAAAATGTGAGAATATCAGTTTAAATAACTGAAGAACGTTTAATTTTTACTGACATCAACCGGTATTCGAATTATTCAAAGAACCAAAGACACTGTTATACATATTGGCGTACTCAATTCATTCCAGTTTCCATCCGCCTACATGCATGCGCAGACCTTTCACATTTTAAATACTTATCATCAAATGTTCTTTATTTCGTGTACGAAGAGCCGTTTGTAGTATAAATTTTATGAAGAAGGTTTCGTCAGAATTCTGCGACTCCATGAGCTACTGTACGTAGAAAGTTGCGCTCAAGGCTTGTCATTCTGAAGGCAATATAGTCATAATCAAGAGTCAATGACATAATTCTGGTGAAGCCAGTTAGTCGTTAAATTTTTCACGTATCTCTTCTTTTGGGTCATTGTCGATTTACGTCCACATAGTTTTGACGCCGTGTATATAATATCACAGTCAAAACAGCGTATGAAACAATTGTGTGTTGTAGCAATTGCAATCCTGAGGGCAGTGACTAAGGTACGAATTTATAACGTTTATTATTTATAAACGTTTCAAATATTGTACCGCAACGCGAAGGATATATAATTTCAAACTTGGCTTTCATGGTGTTTAGCTGACCCCCTAAGAATTTGGGAAGCAGTATTGCAGATGCAGGGTGTTCATTTTCTAAATGGGAAATATGATGATTGATAGCATGGCACAAAGGTCGTGAAATACGGAATATATGTCAGTCGGCAAATTGAGGATTGATGAGACATCATGGGTGCTGGATGACGTAACGTTTAATCTGAAAACACACTCTCAAGTGAACAGATTGGCTACTCCAACGCTGAGAATGGTTGACTTAAGGAATAATTTAATCAGGAGTAAGATAAATAAGATTGTAAAAAAAGCTCCTGATGCCACTGTCTGAATACACAATCAAAACTGTGAGAGTTGATAACAGTTGCAATAAGTTACAAATATATAGTCGGACAATTCGTGAAACGCGATAAGAGTTTTATAAATAGCTTCTTACAATAACTACATGAATATCAATGTAACAAATGATTCAACTCTAGCAGAATAATTGAATGAATTTTTCTTTCTGCGTAAGAATTCAAACGACAAAACGAACGAAATAATTTTTCCATTACACGTTGATCAAATCTCCGAGAAATGACTTCGAGTGTTGAACTTTATATGCAAGCTATAATCTACGTACTTGAGACTCACTCGACAATATCTCGAGTGGGTGTGAATCTCGGTGCAAACCGTTTAAACGACGAGCACTGACAGATTGACCTAATCGCTGTAATTTCGTTCGATTTTAATCTTTCCATCGCACCGTCATCTTCTTCACACATTGAAACACATCTGCCGTTTGCGTGACGTAATATAATAATGACGAGCAATCTCGTTATTCACCGTCACCGAGTACCTGTCTGGTTATAGTTATGGTGGTGTATACATGTAGTTCGGCTTGGATTATAATCAATCTCTACTCACCGCAACCTGTCAATTTCGATCCTTTTAAACTCATCATCGCTCCAGGTTATCACTTAAAACCATCCAAATATTCGGTTACACGGTAACGACAAAACCTTGTTATCTTCGACACAGGCCGCAAATCACGTGGTAAATTGAGTGAAATTTACGTACCATAAAAATATCCTGAATGTATAAATTAGGATTGAATGTTATGATAATTTTAACAATAGTAACGACGACGAAGAAAAAGAAGTCCGTGAAATATTTTTTCACAATATTAACACGTAACGAAAGATTTATAATATTTTCAACACAGAGATTTAAAATTGTTTTATTTTCTGGCAGGTAGAATTTATTTTCACTGATTTAATCTCAACCTTGTACCTGTAATTCAAGTTTCTATTAAAATAAATCATTTTTCCTCGTCGTAATCGAGTTTACAACTGATTTTTTGAAGGTGTGCGGAATGATTATTATAGATGGTGAAACGTAGAGAGAAAAATTTATCGCAAGAAAATTTATATTTGCCCCAAACGAGTTCGCGTGCTTTTGAGCAATTTATTTTTAAGTAAAACACCGGCAGTCTTGATTGTCAGACGTATTCGACGACACGAGGGTCCTTTTTGGCACTCTTTAAACTTCTTCCTTATTGGCAACGCACGTCTATTGTATTACATATATATATTATACAATAGTAAAGAATTTCAAGTACCGTTTGTCACGTAAAGCGTCAAAAGTTTCAAATTATTATGTAAAGGTTGTAAGACCTTGACACAGCTTCATGAAATATTAATCGAACCATCGCAATATAAAATATTCACGGACGAATTGACGAGAAAGATTTGGCGCGAGTATACAGACGTTTCCGTTAATTAAACACCGCATGAAAATTCATACGACGCTGTTAACGCGCCAGACGACAAACTGGTCAGTTTTTACATACACATACACTCACGTATACATTAGGGTGTTGACGAATTTTTGCCACCCCACCTCCCAAGTCAGTTTCAAATAATTCGAAAGCAATTGCTTGATTTTTTCAGATTTCTATCTCAACTCTGGGATAGTCAGCTTTGTGATCAAAATTTCTTATGGAATTAACATGGGAAAAACTTGTTTCCTTGGTATATATTTTATTGCAAGAGTAATAGTAATCAAAAAAATCTGTAACTAAGAGGTTTTAATGGGCATTAGTTCTACTGTCTGAAAAAAAATTTACATTACGATACCAGAATATTTAGACGAATTGCACTTCCTCCGAATAGAAAAAAAGATTTTAAGGGTGTGTAATTCGTCGAGATTGCGTGACATGATTATGTAATTTTTCCCCGACAGTAGCACTAATGCCGACTAAAACCTCACGGTTATAAATTTCTTTTAACATTATTACTTTTACAATAAAATACGTACTGAGAAAAAAAGTTTTTCCCGTGTTATTTCTATAAAAAACTCCGACCACAAAGCGGACTAACTTAAGAGTTGAAGTAAAAATCTGAAAAAATTAGGTAATCATTTTTTAATTATTTGAAGTTGATTTGAGGGATGGGGCGGCGAAAATTCGTCAACACCCTAAATAAGGGCCACCCTAGTATACATGCATAAGAATACTTTAACAGAAGCTAGACCTCAAAAAAAAATCGATTTTCAAAAATAAGGGGTCAAGTCCACTGAGATTTACCAAACCCGTTTCATCTGACTAATGAATAGGAATTTTTGGCGCTACCATGATAAGAGAAATTCAATTTTTGAAAAATTACTTCCCTCTTCAATTATTCCGCACAGCATGGGTCATCGGCTTCAACTTTTAATAACAGTTTCAAAGAGGAAACGACTTTAATCGTAAGATATTACGAGTCTCTTAGTCTACCGGGGATTTTATATACATATATACATTATATATAACGTTATAATCCACCTTGGAGTTGAGTATTTTATATGAAAACTGGAGAGTGGCCTTTCAAGGGTGGAAATGTTTTTAATAAAACATTGATATTCAGCGATTTCAGACTCGTGTCGTAGAAACGTTTTGATTCCAAGAATATCTTTTTCCAGTAAGAGAATATAAAGATGTTGAAAAATTAGTCGCTTGTCTTTGAAAATCCAAGGCGACTAATTTCAAGCAGGATAAATTACGGAGCGTTTCTCGCGGTAAAAAGTACGGTTTTAATCATTTCTTGTTTCGGATACGTTTCCACTTTCAACGATTAGTATCATCGGGCCTTAAGAAATAGATTAACAGCGACAATAGAGCATAATTATACAGTCTAATTTGAAATTCCATTGTCTGATTATCCGTTCCTTCTTCATTCTCCTCGAATAAATGAAAAGTTAATATATCTTTGTCAACTCGGAGAACAGGATCGGCGACGACGACGAAGGGAAACCAAAGCCAATATTGAACGCTGGCGAATAAGTGCTCGGGGGGATGAAATAATACCACCTTGCAGAAGTAGCGCAATAAAAACGGCCGTTAATTATTCCCGAAGATAGCTGGTGTTAATCTCGCCACGGGATAAAGCACGTCTCAACTTATTGGCTTCGCCGATCGATCACGTGATTCATATGATCGAAGTGGCCCGTGAATATATTTTTAAAAACTTTTCATCTATATGCAATCGTTGGCTCGGGTTCACCGCTATTTTAAACTCACAATGAACATTAGTTTGGTGTCTCCCTCTGATTTCGTTGAGACTCATGTATGTTGTAGAACATTGAAAACTAAGAGACACGTATTTTTTTTTTATTTGCGGCGAAAACGACCCCCAAAGACGGGCACTTAACGGGCTGGTTTCTTGACGTGCTTCATGTATTTGAACGAAGCCAACACTGAAATGTTTTTCTAATGGATAGGAAAACTTCGGCGTTAGTTCCGTTCAAATCCATCAAGCGCATCAAGAAATTTCCTCGCTGGGTCCTCTGACCCATCTTTAGGGGTCGTTTTAACCCCTTTAAACCGTTTTTCCGTAGATAAAAAAAAATATGGGTCTCTTAGTTTTTAACGTTCTACAATATATATACGTGAGTCTTAACGGAATCAGAAGGGGACAACAAACTGATGTTCCTTGTCAGACCTGAAAGTTACCGCTGCCGGCATATATCTTAGGTTTACGTAGATTCTAACAGTCTGTGAATACTTGATGATAATAACGCCAATCAATGTCAGGATCTCGAGTTTCTCTGCGTGAACTCACCGACCTTCGAAGTTCTTACGGTAGTCGAATGACATGCAAGTTTAATCACCTAAACGGGCTCGTAAACAAGCAATTTTACTCAACGTCGGTATAGTTTCTCGGTAAACTGTTTCTTGTTGCTCAATTGGTAATGTCTATACCCTGTAATTTCATGAATAATTTCTTTGCTTGTCTGATTTCTTTTATTTAGAATTTTATTAAGGAATCAAAATGCTTCGCGTTAATGAAGGCACAAAACGCGGAAGCAAGCGATCAATATAGACATTTTCACTTTACTATCAATCGCATCGATTAAAAAATGACAAATTTTTGACAGTATATGAATCTACAAGCGGAAAGCGGATCTCACGGGTACCTGAAAATGGAACAATTCTTTCTGCTTTGCGAAATTGAATGAAAGAGCCTGAAATTCGCAAGAAAACATTATTTAAAACCCTGTTAGTTTGAATAGTATTTTCTGCTTGTTAATTAGTTATTGTAGCTTGTCATATAACGATGTGGCAACTATGCTACAAGTATATTATAAAAATCAACGAAAAAGATACAATTATCAGTAATTGCTCTTTGACCTCTGGTGTCTGGAATTCAGTTGCGTAGCGCGGTATTCTTAACATGTTTTATAAATTAAATATCATTCACTTAGCTATTTTTCAATAGAAGAATCCACGATGCTTCTTATTTTGTAATCGTTGACTTTGAAATCGATAGTTTGTGACAGCTAATTCCATATACGTTTTACAAACAACCAAATTTTTTCATGGCTCTACTATTATTTTATAACTAATAATGTCCGACTCGTTATTTTCATTTAGTTTTAAAATGTAATCAAGGTTAGAGTGGGAGGTTAAAAATTTAAGACCGCAACGAATTGTTAGCAGTTCCGGCGCAGCTATTTCTATCAAATCAAACTTCCGTTTTTTATTACTCTGCTTGATGCAGACTTCGAAGGAGACTTTCGATCGTTTTTATGTCCTCTGCACATTTCGTATGTTTTATGCCAAAGATGCGATTTTCCAAAGGGTTACTCTACAGGCATAAACTTCTGGTGACGTCTTTTTTTGCTATTTCGTCAATAAAAATTTGATCGTTACACTACAATTTGGCGTTCTGTATATCAAATGTTCATATTTTCTTTCGATACGAAGTGTGCGGTAATTTCTAACTATGAAAAATTTTTGCTCACGCATTCCATAATTTTGTTGAATAATTTTTGGGATTTGTTTGGATCTGAAAGCAGCTGAGGATATACTGAAAGTAATAAAAGCCAGATTATCTTAACTTTTCTTCAATCTCAACTACTGAAGCGGACAGTTTATGAGTTTGGCAAACCCGGAAATTCGATATTGAGGAAGTTTCGACCTTGATTATTGTACCGTGGGAAAGTTGAGGTCTGAAACGAATGTCAAAAGTCAAGTCCATAGCTATCATGTAAGACGAGATTACAGTTATATACGCTTATGAAATTTTTGTATCACGTGATCATGTGAAACCTTGCCAATTCCATCGAGTCATGATACGTATAACAGTTTCTAGCTTTTGGTTGACCGCCAACGAATCATCTTCTGGCCTATTTGAATCTGTTTTTTTTTTCGTCTGTTCAACTACAATCGATAATATTTTACAAATAAATTCTCATTTTTCACGTGACAGAGTCCGTTTTAGTTTAGAACAAAAAATTAATTGCGTAACCTCGCATGCCTTATTATCTATAACACGATGGTGTTGTACTTTGTAATTTTTTTTTTCTCTATAGCATAGCGAATGTGTTAATACTGGTGATTATGCAAACTGTCAAGTAGACAGAGATTGTTGTTATTACGATTAATTTTATCATATGTAATCGCGCGTTTTATGCATAGTGATGATTTTTTCGAAGTTTCGTTACATCGTGATATGGTTTGACGAACGTTTTTTTGTTACTCAAATACAGAATTAGTTATGCAAAAACTCTGTTCTATTCGTTGATAACTAACGAGTATAAGAAAATCGTACCACTTAATTACTAGATATTGAAATAGTAAGGAAATTACGAAATACAAAGTCTTACATAACCGACACTCCCAAGAAACAAACCTTTTTCTAAAACGTTCCACACTGAGGGATGTCCCCACTCTGACTGACTTTATCGATCATCGAATCATTTCATTCGTCAACTTTACCAACAATTATCCCTGTCTTACCACAGTTTCATCCCTTATCGAGCTTGTGTCTAGGGAGTGTCGATAATGTAGAAATTTTCAGCCAGACTTCTCGTTGCCATTCTAATCAGAATAATTATTTTCAACGATAGGCTACGAAATGATATGGGATTGATCTGATCCACGTACAAATGTGTGAAATAATTATACTTATAGAAAGACTCATACCTAGTGCCGTTTATGGTGAATATGGCCTCGATAGAATGCCGGTCCAGAGTACCGCTGAGAAGATACTGTAGAGTAATAAGAGCCAGGACAATGCATGCTAGAATTTTGTAGAGACAGGCTCGGTGCCACGGTCCTACGGCTGAGGCCACAGTCATTGCATACGGGCGACAACATACCTCCTCCCAGGTGTCGCGGGGTTGGCCGTCCCTTCGGTCAGCTTTATTACCGTTTACTGAACCGGGGACGAGTGAATCCCGACCAACGACCACTTTCTCCCTGCATCCAAAATCTCTCTCGCCGTATTTCTCTCCTATTGAGGATAACAGTTTCGCTGTTTTCCTGGAACATAGAAAACAGGACAATGCACTATTATTACATATTCGAACAGGTGAAGGAGTCAAATAGGAAATAAAACAAGGTACCGTGGTTGTGGTAGTTTTTTTTTCTTTTCTTTTTTTTTTTTGGTTATTATCTAATGAGAGATGATCACATTAGTTCCTAAACGCATCTGGATAGATTTTGTGTAAAATAATTGATCAAATGTTCGATAAAATCAACATTTCTTACATCGAATGTACATATGCGATTGACAATATAGATTTGTGCGATAAGGTGAGGTTAATTATTATCTGGATATTATACCCTAGATAATCGAAGAAGTGCGTATTTGATGATGTGATTTTGTATCATCGGTAAGGAGAGCCTGAAGTGTAATTACCGATGAACAATTTATATACAAGAAAAGCTTTTGGTTAGAGTTCAGAATTGTCGGAATTTAAATATTCTTTATTCATGTAATAAATGACGAGACAATTAGTTAGCCCAAGAGTGAAAAATACAAAGGAAAGATACCGGGAAAGAAAGTAACGCGCGTGATGATAAAAGGAACGATACCAGTTTAAGCTATTGTTAAAGTTGATAATTTACTGTTATTCTTCTTCTCGCCTATACATACTATGTATTATAGAGGCAATAAATTCGCTGTTGTGTGCTTAGTGCCTCTATATATATATATAAGTACATGCAATATAGACACACACACACACACACACATACACAGCGGAAGAGAGATATAACTTTTAATTGTAGAAGTTTATATCGAATACTTTTCTCTCCTTCCTCTTATTACACATTGAATTTCATCCCCCCGGACTTCATCGTTGTTTCATTTCGCACCTTTCATTTCCACGCTCGTGAGCTCTGAAGTCCATAACGCACGACACTCGGAATTATTATAGTCAATTTGAAGAAGTGCTAACGGTTTATGCAAATCCTACGGGACACTCTGCAGCTCGTCTCTCGAGTCCCACGAGAGTGAAACTGTTTTTGAATTTATTTAACCGTGGACCTATATGTTCATTTCTTTTGCATAAATGCAAAATCTTTATAATGAGAAACTTCATATGTATATATAATATATATGTACAATATATAAATTTCAATTTCTATTTTTTCACCATTCCCAATTTTCAGTCTCATCGATAAAATTCTACTCAAAAGCTGATTCGTTTTTATACCTGTAACGAATTTAACCATTGAAGAAGCTGTTTAAACAGTGTTAAGATAAGTATGAAGTAGATATAAAATTAGAATTGCTCATAAGCAACTTGATGCTAATAAGCATAATAGTGGCTAATTAAACAGATAGTAGTTGGAAACAATTAGCATCCCACACAAAATATTCCGTTTGATAAAGAGCGATTAATTGGGTACATCAGCACTCAAGAATTCGGTGTCATTACTTGCTGTTCGGTGACATGCCGAGTTCAATTCCACTATTTCTGGGTAAATGACAAGTGTCAATACGAATACGAGATAATCGATAGTGAATGACGCGATGATTATATGGAAATTAAAAAATTACAACGGATCTTTTTGTATTTTTTGGACAATTGAATGAGCGAATAGCGCTCTACGCAATGTTTCATGGATGGACGAAGCTGAATATCACCGGACTTGAGTAGTTACGTTGTTGGTAACCTGCCGCCCACTTACATGCCATTAGGCGTCATTTGCGCCAGTATTATTTGGTGTGAAATTTATACAAACGGGGATGACTCGCATTGCGCGCTCATGTTTTTAGTTTAAATTTAAAGAGAAAAACAGAGCCAACTGAACCGTATAAAATACGTATCTATTAAGGGTGAATTCAATTATAGCCGTAAATAACAGACGAGAAGAATTTATGAATTCACTATCTTTTTAAGCTTTCGTTTATTCAGAAATAAATCATAGTTTCGAAATCGAGACGCTTTAAAAAATCCAAGGAACAAAACGTGCGTTTTGGTTTCAACTTCTGCTTATGTCAGCCATCGATAATGCTTTGCTTGGCTTCTCCCCCTTGGTAAAAGGTTATACGTTTCAGCCAGTAATTTGTTCCAACTGCTGCAATATTCATTACATAAGTGACCTATATATATATATATATATATATATATATATATATATATATATATATATATGTAATAACGTCATATAGCTTCGTTACAAGTTGTCAATTATAGGCATTCAAAGTCGTTATACATATATATAATAATACTTGGGTCATTATTGATTTTTCGATAAAGCTGACCTCGGATTAATAATAAACATATCGATGGTCCGTAATATAATTTACTCAACTGTAGAGAGGTTGATTATAAAAGACGGAAATTTGGCGTGACTATTGTAATCCAAGTAAATCTACGGGCTCTAATGATTTAACAATTATCTTATATAATTATAGACAAGAGTGAACTGTGTTATCACCAGAGTTAGGTCTTTTATAATCAGCCTTTCTCAAGTTAATTGAATTTTATTGAAAGCCATTAGTACAATACGTGAACGTTTTGATCAACGTCAAGAATTAAGTCAGTGTAATTCCAGGATCGTCCGACTAAAATGACAATTTTTACTTACTCAAGAACTTCGATTAAAGTGTAACGTCATACGGATTGAAATTGTGAGAAAGGATTTTTTACAACTTGTTGTTCGATTTTTAAAAAGTTTTACAAATATTTTTGTTACTTTGATGATACCGCATTGTCAATGCACAACACGAGTGTTTCACCCTGGTTACAATTAACTTCTTGTCATTTGGCGATGCTATAAACATAAGTATATCTACATAAAACAATATTTTCTGCACTACTTAACTCAGATCACTTTGTCAAAACTTGTTGCACTTCCATTACAATGGCGCCAGCTATTCTCCCAGTTTCCAATTGTGAGCGTCAGTATTGATTCGATGTTATAATAACTGACCTCTCGTAACATCGTAATAATACCGTTTGTATTTTTATATCTGCAAACGTTCCAACCAACGTGCTCTACTTGTATAAATATTTCCATAACCGATGTCATCAAGTGAGTACATGATCAGTTCGCACTACCCTTAAGTTGGAGAACCAGATCCAAACGACGTTCTCTCCTCTTCTCAATTTACATATAAACGTACCAGGCAAGTGGGGTTCAGGACCTTCAGTCACTAGGGTTACCATTGATTCCAGAGTTGGTACAAAAACTCATCGATTTTCGACGTTTATTTTTCCAATACGACTGGATATCGTAGGAATTGGCGAAGCCATTTGGTTAGAAATTTCGTGGTTGATATTCCTGCACCCGTTGTAGGTACCAATACCCGAAATGGACGCAAGCGCGGAGGTCACGTGCTCATTCCAAACGGACCGTGGCCTCGAAACGTGGACTTCCACCCTTATTCTGTATCAGCAGCCACTTCTTTGCATCGTCCATTATGGATCGCAAAGCCAACCGATCCCTTCGCCATCTATTCCGCATCACCGAACCAGCCAATCGGCTCCCCAAAGACGCCATGAAAGGACCCTCAATAAGGATCACAACGCCTCCCTGCCTGTGTACGGAATATTGCGGGATATTGAATGCTGGGATTTAGATATTTCGCGGTTCATTGCACGCCGAGCCACTCCGTAAGCTTATGCATAAAACGGGCGAGAAAATCTTCGACCCGAGAGGAAGCATTGAGGAACCTGTTCGGATATACGTGACTTGCGGAAATGAGGTTCTCAGATTCAAGCCACATGTTTACTAGACACGCGTTTGAAACATCGACAGGGTGTTTCCCTCACAAAGTGTTTTGGGAGACATTTAAGGTGAAGTGACGGTATTCGATTTTCATCATCTTTCTTACGATCTTCTGCTGTCAGACTTTATAACAGTTCTATACAAGTAAGTCTTGTCAATCATCAAGTTATTCGATACAAAAATATACTATTCAAGGTCTCAATTGCGTCTCTACAACATTTGCATAATCGTGAATGCAATTGCTTGTTCCTCGATTTGTTTCAGTGACAAATGTCGAGTAAAAAATAAGGTCTGCAATGCTGAACAAGTATTGAAGCTGAAGTTGGCAGTCAAAGCTTTTAAACTCTTTGGAATTAGAAAAATGCTGTTCAGTTTGAGCCTCATAATTCTGCGAAAGTATTGTGGCTTTTAGGTATTTCACAAAATTTTGATTTTTGGAATACACTACTTCATACGGATGAACATTAGAACATTTAACTGCTAGCTTCAGCCTCGTGAAGAAGTAATTATAGATCAAGTACCGTTAAATTGGGTTCGTTCGCAAGTGCCTTGCTGAAATTGTTTCTCCTTTGAGTGTGTCCATAAACCGCAACAATCACATTAGATAACTCTATGTCACGATTGTACTTAACAAGATTACTAAATTGCTTTAATAAACTTGCGACACCAAAAGGTTCTCTAGAGACGCGGTTACAGAATATGGAAAATAACATGGCGGAGGGCCGTAAAAGTCGAAGAAACGCAAAAGTGTAAATAGCGGATCAATATAAGGCGCATTTAATAATCGGGCAAGAAGAGCTTTAATCTTACATCAGCAATAATGGGTATTATATGAGAAGCGATCGTCGTAGGCGCGGTTCCTGCGTTAAAGCAAGGTCATATAAATCAATCGATACATAATATATATTAGGGTGTTGCAAAAAAACCAACTATTTTTTTTTTTTTTTGAGTCTCGTGTGACAAAACGTTAGTTTTTGATGTTTTAAGAGCTCACTCCAAAGGACAGCTCAAAAAAAAATATTTTAAGAGGTCACTCCAAATTTTTCAAAATGTAAAAAATCGTCAAAAAATTAAATTAAAAAAATTGTATTTTCGGTATTTTGTTTGATTTTTAATTCATGTCGTGGTGTATTGTTATCGATACTTTCTTACTGAATTAAAGAAAAAAAAATTATGAAATTTGAATATTAAAAGGTCGCTCGAAAAGATCTAAAGAAATGCACCAAAAAAATTGAAAAAAATTATGAGCAACCTTTCAAAATCCAAATTTTTAACTGAAACTTTAGGAAACTTTTTTTTTTTTGTCTATAAAATTATACCGTAACGAGAAAAGAGATTTAAAAAAAATCAATTTTTGACGATTTCTGACATTTTAAAAAATGTGGAGCGACCTCTCAAAATTTTTTTTTTAACTGTCCTTTGAAGTGAGCTCTTAAAACATCAAAAACTAACATTTTGTCACACGAGATTAAAAAAAAAAAAAAAAAAAATGGTCAGTTCTTTTGCGCCACCCTTATATATACCACAGGAGCTTGAAAAATGGAGATTTCCTCCGTCTTCTTCAGGGTCCACGTGTCTCGGAGCCACTTCGGGAACCTAAGAATCCCTCTCAACGCCAACGTGGCGACCCTAACCAAACCGAATTCCCGATTAGCCATTACGAGGTCACAGACGCGAAGATGCCAAGTCAGCTAGAGAAATGTGCCGAGGATTTCGAAGCCTCTCTTGGGTACGGGAGTCACATTTTTCAAGGCGAAGGTCGAACGGCGCCAAAGGTTAGTGGTGGAAGTCACGTCGGTGGTCGATTGCTTCACCGTGCGCAAGGCTTTGGCGTTGCCAAAAGTAGCTAGAAGCTGAGCTTTTTCTTCTCGAGAATTTTACCCCGGTCGTGATATCGTTGCGGAAAAACATCGAAATTCACACATTGGTAACAGTCTGAACAGATGAATTTTACAACGTAGTACATAGGAGTACAAGGATTGGTCTAATACCGTCTCAAACAGTGTACAATAGTTGCAGTAAGAATTCTGTTAGAGAATCGAAATTTTCGTCGTACAACAATAGCAAATCTATCTGTCAGTGTATCCACTGGACTGTATAAAAAAAATTGACTATTTTTTTTTTTTTAATGTTGTACTGAAAATATTATTCAAGATGACGAAAAAAAAAATACCATCAAAATTTCAGATTTTAATATTGATATTTAGAGGTGCCTCATCGCGATTTTCTACTTTCCATTAGAATAATATGGCAAAAATGGTTCTTGCTCCTTGCGATTTTTATAACTAAATAACGACGCGTCGTACAGAAAATTCATAAACATTTTTTTGTAGGAAATTGAACGTTCTACAAAAAAGGTCTCTTGTCATTTTACGATAAATCTACTCCTTCAAAAGTTATTTGAGGTTAAACATCAGCAAAGGACCTCAAATAACTTTTGAAGGAGTAGATTTATCGTAAAATGACAAGAGACCTTTTTTGTAGAACGTTCAATTTCCTACAAAAAAATGTTTATGAATTTTCTGTACGACGCGTCGCTATTTAGTTATAAAAATCGCAAGGAGCAAGAACCATTTTTGCCATATTATTCTAATGGAAAGTAGAAAATCGCGATGAGGCACCTCTAAATATCAATATTAAAATCTGAAATTTTGATGGTATTTTTTTTTCGTCATCTTGAATAATATTTTCAGTACAACATTAAAAAAAAAAAAAAATAATCAAATTTTTTGATACAGTCTAGTATCCACAGAATGAAAATTTTCAGTCGGTACCGCATCACTTGTACCGGAAATATCCTCGTGCAGTTTCAGAGTTGGTCTGCGGCCATAATGTGCGAACATTAAAAGGACGCCGTCAGCATTTCTAACGACATACCTACCAACATGTCTGCATATCCTTGCTGAGACGAGCTCATTATTCGCGATTAGTGCAGGACCATTTCTTCGTTCCGTTAATATTACTGCATACATGTTACACGATGTTCATGGCTGCGGGTTACTGGAGAGCCGAAAAAAGAAGGAGGAAAACGACGACGAAGCGGTAAGGATAAAACTCAACGCGAATTTGCGGTATTTCGTTGAATTAGTAGCAGGATGTAGTGGTCAACGTGGTTACAAAACTGCGATTGAAGCTGCCGCAGACCTTCCAGTTGTACATTGTGTATGTAAAATATAGCACAACATGTCGGGGTATAAATTCAATTTATCAACGGCGATATGTAGAGCAGGCTGAGATGATTTCGTTGACGGTATAACTGAGGTAATCAATGACGGAAGAAGTCCATTTTTACTCTGTGAGAAACGGACTCCGTATCACTCGTCTTTTAATTACAATTTCCTGATTTTTCGTGTTCAAAACATCGACAGACTTTGGTAAAAATAAAAGATTCTTATATTATTTTTAACGCTTCAGTTTGTTTATTATTTTCGAAAGTATAGGTGAAATTGTGAAACTTCAGAATAATTCATTGCTCTATGTCAGAGGCGTTTTTTTTTCTCTTTTTACACATTACGGAACAATTTGCAACCTCGCGAAAACTCGACTTCTACGTTGACCCCAATCGGCGAACCGATTGTTCGTGTTTTGATCGACTAACTGAAACAGGTTAATTAGAACGTCGTCTCGTTGGTCGCTCGGTGAAAACTCGTCGAAAATACGGAAAGCAAAAATGTGTTTCGTGATAAATATAATCGTCATCCATGTTAGGATAATTCATTAGCTTCGAAGAATTCTATGGTCATATGGCACCGAGCAACCATTAACTTGGAAATCAAACGAATGATTCCATTGACTTCGATTGATTTATCTCGATTTCTACATTATCCGAAATCTTCAATAGAATCTGAAAAAATGATCGAAAATCTGAAAAATTAAGACTGGTAGAGATTTTCATGATTTCAGTTATAACTCAATCGATTCCTCGTTGCTTCAAACAATATTTGAGTAATTCAAGTTCCTTTGGTTCGCAATATGATTTCCTTAATCCGCACCAATGGGAAAGCACGGCAAGAATAATTTTAAAGCGTCCTTACACTGTCGACACAATTCCTAACGCTCTATGGGATTCTGTGTATCTGGATGACCGGAGTTGTCATTTCGTCCTTGACGGAACGGGCAGCAAAGACCATTACAATCGACGCCATGCAATCTCGAGCCAGGAAGCCAGGCAGTTGCTGGTGCAATTCCATCGAAGTTGTAAATGGCGAGAAGGGAGGTGTCGCATTGCAGCAAACATCGCGGTTTCGATGTGTTGCTTCAATTCAGCTGCAGATCCCACAGAGAATATCCCCGGCTTTCAGCACACATTGCATTTATAATCATATATATTTCAGGGGTTCGCTGATTTGCTGCTGATAATTTCGCATTCGTCAGCTCACATGAAATGTAATGCAAACGATATTTACAAACAGCATAGTTTATATATGCTCTATGCAATTGCATTGAATTTCGATTGATCAAGCTTGAGCGAAAATTCTGAAAATCGATTCGTGAATAATGAATGAATTTTTCATTGTTATAAAGTGCGAATTTGAGGCTAACTAAACAAGTGATTCACATTTTATTATTATCAAAACTTAGAATAATCGATGATTTGGATTTTCGATCAAGCTTGATTGATCGAAACTTTGAATACAAAAAAAAATTTCCACGCAATGTTTTGGACTCCAAGTGTAGTAGCTGGTTTATTCATAGCGAAGCTCGACGCGTTGAAGAACCATTATTATCATGGTTTCGTCAAGCGATAGCCAAATTAATCACTCACCGTGTTTCGAAATTTATTTTTAGTTCAACAGTTTATTAGTTTAATTTATATACCTAATATCACATGGTTTTAGTATAAAAAATTCGCAGCCATGCAATTATAAAGAAGTTTAACCGTTTCATAGCTTATAACGAGAATTTTTGAACGTATAACATTAGCTGTCATATTTTCAGAGAGCATGATCTCACACCTTTAATTGATAACTAAGAAATCTATCCGAAAACTATGGAAAATTCGTAAAAATACAAGATTAATCGTAACCGATTGCAACGTCGTTTCTACGTACACAGCTGCTGCCCTGTGGGGTCTGATTGTATAACGGACAATAGACACACCCTCCGTCTGTCGTTAGGTTGGGTAATCGGGGGTGTATATATATACATATAGCATGTATACATATGTCACCGCAATCGATAGATAGATGGCCTTTAATCAAGAAGATTAAAACGTAGGTCAACACCGTTGTGACGTTGTCAGAATATTACGTGTTGAAAAAAAAAGAAGGGTGATAAGAAATCTTAGGCGTAGAGTACAAAGTATTAAATTTTCACAAAAACGAGGTCTGCGTATTCGGGAATGGAGACATAAATCAGCGCGTCGGAGTTTGAAGTGAGAAAAATAAAAATATAATGGAAAAAGAGAGAAAAAAAAGAAACTGAAATTAGGATTAAAACGGACGACACAGAAAAACTAGGTTGTTATATTTATCGCATAAATCGTTCAAGTGATTCTCTAGCCATAAATAACAAAGCTCGAATGACCGCGGAGTGCCAAATTACACCGAGTATTGATTTTCGATTATAATAAATAATCTAGACGGAAGTTTAGACGAAAAGCGTGCATGGTAACAGACGATACAGCCGTAGTACACAATGCCTCAAAGGTCAAAGGTATAACGTGTAATACAGCTTTTACAATTGTTCCCCGCAAACTTGACGAACAAACGAAAAGTAAGCTGACTGATTGTGAGTGAGTTTGTATTTTCAGAAATATAACTCGTTGAGGCCTTTAATGAGACCGAAATGAGGCTCTGCAAGTATCAAAAATGGCCACTGCAATGGTATTATATATACCGTAAGTACATATGTAATGTACTATGTAATTTCCACTGCCACGAGTTTTTATGTAATATATATATTAAATTGATTAGTTTTTTTAAACAAATTGACTATTTTGTTTTTTAGAACGATATCCTTTAATTGCGGTGTGAAATCTTGTTTATTTCCAAATTTCACGATTCTAGGTCAACGGTCCCGCACCCTGTAAGTTTTGGTGAATGAGCTTGCGAGTATCGTAATGCGTGACGTAAATTGACGTTTATTTTGGTTGCGTTTACTTTGAAGCTTGAATTTTTTATACCTCCAGGGGACCGTAGACCTTAGAATTGGATAATAATTTCAACTTGATATCTCGACCAGTTCCTGATAGAAAGGGTCTTGAAGGACGGACAACAAAGTGATCCTATATATATATATAGATAATCAGATAATTTCATTTAATCGAATTCTCGAATCCATTGTCAGCTGAATTTGATTGAATCTAATGGATTTATTAGCATCGGCGTACTTGTGATTTGATTTAATTAGAGTGTCAATAGAATTATTACCCTGGTGACTATTTAAACAATGTGAATTTGTTGAAAACAATGAATTTCCATCCGCTCAATTCAATAATGTATAACCGACTAAGCTGATACTTATTAATAAAGAAAAGATATTTAAAAAAATGGCAACACAAATAATTTAAATTATTTAAATAATCATTTAACAGCCATTTATACAGTTATAACCAAAAACACTATTTTACTAAATCGAGTAACAAAAGTATTAATTCAAACGCCTAACGCCGGGGAGAATTCAAGTTAACATTGTTAAACCAATTGCCTATTAGATGACATTGCATATTAAGTCAGTACATAAGGCCTAAGCGTCTACTGTTCGATTTGTATCAACATTAACCACAAGTAGGTACGAACTAATTTAAGACGATGGCTCATAATGTTATTGAATTGTAAAAAGCAGTATTTTCAATTTTCATTCTACCCTCGAAAGCGTATAAATTTTCCATTCACATCGTAAATTTGTACAAGCTCTTGTAAATTTCTTGGTAAGAAAAAAAAAAAGACGTATCTTAAAAGTCAGATGTTGTAAATTGTTTATATCCTGCGTAAAAATAGCATGTATATGCAAAATGTATTGCACAGGTAAATACTTACGTGCAGTTATAAAATGTAGGTCTGTACATTAATTGCAGAATACGATGCAAAAAGCTCTTTTCCTCGTCAGTTTAACCCACGCTATTTCAAGATACATGTAGAGCAGAATTCGGGATACGAAGTCGACCATTTCGGCCACTCGAATTGTTAACTGGATTACCGCATGAGCAAGCCATGATTAAATGAAAACGGGAGAGAGGATTGAGTGGGCCGAGGGTATTCAACGTCGGAACAAACAGACTTTCGCGATATCGGGCAGAGGATCCAATTTCGAAAAGCAGACAATTGCTTTCGCCGACTCACGCGGGTCAATTCGCATCACTGAGGAACCCGAGATCCCGTATTTACGTATCTGGGTCAGCCGACAATGAGTTATAAGCCTGCACAGAGACAATCGCCACGAATATATATATATATATATATATATGTATACCTACCAATTACACAATTGGTTTATATTTCACGAAGAGGCGACGAGAAACCGATTCGCTGGAGCGATTGATTACAATCAAAGCTCACCAAAGTATGCGACAATTATTCAAGCGATTGTTGATAGAGAAAAGAAAAAAAAAATTTTGAAAATATTCAACAGAGATCATTGGTGTCTAAAAATACTGCGAAATATACAACGATACAGCGATATAGAGGTCAAATATATACAGATATATAATATATATGTATTATCCATCCGCGTCAGAGTATGAAAATAATTATTATAATTTCATTAAACACCAGCGATACGGGGGAAAGATCAACCTGCTGGAAGGGAGAATGAAACAGAGGAAGAAAATTGGAAGCGCGCCAAGGTAGAAAAATACCGAAATCAATGGCTATATATATAGGGTACTCATCGTCATGGATACCGTCGTCACCAATTCGCACGATTTTATATTTAATTCTCCATCTGTACATACAAGGAGTTCGTGACATCTGTAAGATAAATTAGTTCACGATGATCTGGTTAAACAAAAAGAAGTTGAAGAGGCTTGCCAAAGATGAATGGTAGGAAAAAATTTCGGTTAGACAAGAAAGAAGAAAAAAGAAGGTTAGACAAAGTTCGATTATACTTGGCACGAGGGTGTTTCGAAAATGTTTGCCCCGATTCTAAGTTGAAACACTTTGAAAGGTTCCAAAAGCTGTGAAGAGTAAGGTACGAAGTTAAATTAAGCTTCCTGGTTCAGACGCGAAGACAGTGGACGGGGCCAATTGATTGGGACTGTTGGTCCTGGGCCTCGACCTCCCGAAAAGTCCTTCGAGGCTATTGAACTCTAAAGGAAACATTCGACCAGCTGGCCTGCAGTTCGGATAGCAATAAATTATAAAAGTAAAAACGGGAAATAACGAATCGTATGCATGTGATGTTGTAAAAAAAGAGAATCATAAGAAAGTCCTGGATTTATGGGGTGTTTTGAACTGAGAAGAAATTGCTTCGTTGACAAGAAAATATAGTGGAAGAAACTGTTCGGTGTAGTTATAGTGAATTTTAATTTTTACAGTTTTAATATTTTTATTTTTTTTCTATCGAACAAGGTTTTAACATCGATTTCTCTTTGCATCAATATCAAATGATCGTATATTGGTTGGAGGAAAATAGAGGACCAGTGAATTTAATCAGGACGAATAGCACGGACTTTCCAATTGAATGCAGATATGGAAAAGTCTTTTTAATTTTTCATTCAATAAGATATTTTTCGATCTTGGTGAAAAGTGAAAATATTTTACAACCGCACGGTAAGCACTGAAGTAAAAGAAATTTCTCTGGGTTATCGGTGCACCGAATTGATTATAACTGTCGAAGAAGCTGAATGAGATATATAACCGTGGTTTGTCCGTCCGTTTCGATCAACGGAAGACGAAAAAACGTCCCTCTCTCCCTTCCCTCGAATAATAGGGATCTTCGCTATCTGATTTCCAGTCATTCAGTCACCATTTTGTGCCGTGGAATCCGTATCGGAGAACGTTGAGCTGCACGAATAGCGAAAAGGGTGTGCACGGTTTCATTTTCCGCGTTTTCTTCGCCCTCCTTTTTCGACAGGAGAATTGAACGAGAACGTAGTGTCACCAAGGATCGAGTCCTGTGTGGTGTGGGTATAAAGAATAACGGATGAATCGATTTTCAGTCATGACGAAGAGACGCCGTTCGAAGGAAGAAGGAAGGAAACCGACGCGAGCTTTTATTGGACTTTTTACTCGACTGCAACAGTCGACAAGTCACGTCACACGAGTGTCGAAAATCGATCATGAGAAACCGCCGGATGCCTGATATAAAGTTCATCGCCAATGACACTGGGACGTGAATAATTCGAGGGATTAAACTTCAAACTATCCTGATAAAACAGGAAACGGACAGAGTTGAAGGATACGTCACGTTATCACTTGACCAAAATATAGGCTAGAATTTTTTGAACGGCGAGGTAATGCTCGAAGTGAAAGATCAACTGGGTAATGTGAAATAATCACTGCAATTATAGGGGCGATTCGGATGAAGGACTGACAAGGAACGTCAGTTTGGTGTCACCCTCCGATTTCGTTGCGACTCATATATGTTGTGGAACATTGAAAACTAAGAGAAAAGTATTTTTTTATCTGCGGAAAAACGGTTTAAAGGGGTAAAAACAACCCCCAAAGATAGGGACTTAACGGGGTGGTTTCTTGACGCGCTTTATGTATTTGAATGAAGCCAACACTGAAATGTTTTTCTAATGAATAGGAAAACTTCGGCGTTAGTTTCGTTCAAATCCATCAAGCGCATCAAGAAATCTCCTCGCTTGGTCCACCCCCATCTTTGGGGGTCGTTTTAACCCCTTTGATAAACCGTTTTTCCGTTTCGGAACGGTTTTTTCTTCCTTTCCTAACTTTGGATTCTGCGTTCATCGTTGCGAAAATCTGCCAGCGTTTAAACCCCGAAAATCTTCTTTTTGACGAAATTTGTTTGAAACAAAAAGCTGGTTGATTGTAATATTGTACATAAATTATTATTGAACGGCCAGAGGCGTTTTATAGTCATGCAACCCTTTGACGAGGGCAAGGTTTTAAATGTCCGTATGAAACAGAGAGCGACGATGAAGTTTAAAATGAAACAAGAGGGTGAAGTTAGCGACGTTATTGCAACAAATAGCGATGCATGTTTATAGAAAATTTCATTATTTCGCAACTTTAGGATTGTTAGTAAAATAGTGAACCGTAATTAAGGAAAACGTTCGGAATGTTCCCTTCCCTTTCCGCTTAATTATACGGTTAATTAATACGGCACCGTAAATTTTGTAAAGCTAACTGGTAGTCGGTACTTGAGTCAGATTCAAAAACCAGACTTGCGATGATTTTCTTAAGTAAATAAAAAACAAAAAAACAAAAACAAGTCGTTTAAACGCAATCATCATTTTGTAAATGGAAAATTATCTTCTTTAGAAACTAAAATAATTCTCACTGTACGCGCAAGTGCATCAATTTTGAGTCAAGTTTCAAACTGTCAATAATTTTTACCGTTTCTAGAATAGACTGAATTCTAAAAGTCGGTCAAAAAATTGCAGACCTTTAATGCCGTGCGATGAGTGCAGAAGAAGAGTTGAAGGAAGAACAAAAAAAAAAACAGTTACACGTACGCAAGATAAACAATTTAAAAACATGATAAATTTCAATAACATGTAATTTTATACGTTTTCACTTAGTATTGATACTTAAATACGTTCCTAAACAAAGAGAAATTTTTCACAGCATAAAATTTCTCGAATTGCAAATATTGCAAAAATGGCAAAAAAAACCACGGACTGGATAAAATAAAAAGAGATCAGGTACGTGTAATTGTAATTCGGACTGTAATTAAAGCGTATATTAAACCTCAAAAGCCGTTACTTATTTGAACAACCAGTCAACTTAATTACAATCACGTTATAGATACCTATGCATTCTAATATTTAGACAATCACGTTCATAAAACTTGGCATTTAGGTAACCTTAAGAATTATAATACGGTATGTGAAAAATTGAGACATTGAAGACATTAGTTGAGAAAAGACTGAGTTGACAAATTTTCTAATGAAATATTCCAATATGCGTGCTAACAAGTTTCTCACAATTCTTGGGGAGGAGAGGGGGGAGGGGGGGGGGGTTAGTTTTTTTTCAATCATTTCAAAATTTGTCAGATGAATGTACAACATTTCAAGATCATTGTGTTAAAATTTCAAATCAAAGCGTTTTTAGTCTCCGTCCTTCCCATACAGTTTACAGCGCATACGCGGCAGGAATGTGAATGTGAAAATGTGAATGAATAGACATCCAAGATGAAAGTTCTCTGTTGTATGGACCTGGTATTGATGATTCTGTGTGAGGCTAAACTCATTTTCGATACTTAGAATCTCCCGTAAATTCCATGTTTAAGAAAAAAAACTTAAAAAAAAACAAAAAAAAAAAACAAATTGGAAACATTAATTAATATATGGCATACCTAGTTTAATTTGAGAAAGTCATGACGTCTGTATACTTGAAATAAAGTTCGGCATAATGATGAAGGAGTCAATTGTTCGACGAGAATAATGGCGTCTAGTACCCCTTTGGAGCAAATTAATGCCGACGAACCTGTGTGTAAATTCAGATTGAGAAATCACGAACTGTTCTTATGCCCCATTTGAATTAACCCGAGTGATTCTATTCCACCCGAATCAATGATCTAGAAAAATCGATAGATCATTGAACTCCTCGGATGTCAAAAACGACTGAGACCTGTTGATCAATTCCACAAGCGAAACGTGAAGAAGGGAATCTGTTGGGAACCCATTTTATTCTTGATTATTATTTTTATCCAAGAGACTTATAAAATTGTAAAATTATAGGATAAGGATTTAAAAAATTCTATTAATCCCAATTACGGTCTTGTGTATTATACGATAAGCGCCTCTTTTTCGCAAATTCATCATTTTCCATAGGCGTCACTGCCCAATGCTTACAGCGGCGTAAAAAATTCTGGCAGGTAAGTCATATATCTATGCCTATTGGACAAACGGTAAGGGATATTTTTTCCACCAAAACAGCTTAACGCTCGTGAAAAATAAAGGGCGGAAAACGAGAGAGCAGATTTGAGACATAAATTTCAAGCCAATTTATCAACTCTATACAGTAACTCGTCTAAAATCCCTGCAGCTATATATAGTACTATGTATACTGTAATGAAAGTATCTCTAAAGATGAAAAATTGTCTACGAAGTTGAAATTGCCTTGTGCGAAAAATGCCAAGCTTATATACAATATAAGACTAGTTGACAAGCTGGTGTATGAATATATAAGTAATAATTAATGTAAATTTTCGATAAAATAGGTATTTATTATAGGCTATATTCTCGCGTTAAATATTCTTTGCTCGACATGTCAACTTTTGTTTTTTACTATCAAACCGATTCAATTCGGTTGACGATTTGCCATATTGCCGTAATTACCAAGGATACGTAGGAATTTCAGCTTTCATTGCTACGTAATAAAATATACGATCGTGTATAATACATGAACAGGCGTAAAAAGTAAAAGTTGAATATTTTTCATTAAATACCTATAAAAACAAAAACTTCGTACTTTTCCCCTCGAATTTACTTTATCGGGAGTAAAAATTTTTGTTACCTCAATTGTTGTTAGCGCAATGAACATAATTTTCATGCCGAAAGTAATTTATTGTCGCTAACAAACTCGGCGTATATATGACATATATTTATTTCTAAAACAGAAAGCGAAAATACCCTGAATAATAACTCGACTGTGTCGCAGAAATAAATAGCTATTCATAAAAAATGAATTCAAAATTATCGCGCAAAATCAAAGGCTTTGAATTATTATAATTTTACTTAATAGTTTATCGATTTAATCCATACCCGGATATGATTAAACGATTTAAAATCACACGCATATTCGTCTAAATCCCAACGATAATGTATATTTACAAATATACAAACACGTCACAGATTTTATTTTATCAGCCAATTTCGAACGGTCGGATTATTTATTTACTACGATAAGCGTCGGCCGAGATTTGAACAGAAGTAATTTTCAGCACAAAGTGGTTAATCGCAGATTGTTCGTGAGAGTGAGTCACGCTCGTTGCGACGTTATCGACTCCATTAATTGAATAAGATGTATAATAACGTCGGCCTTGTTTATATCTTACGTTTTGCCAACGAATTTCGTTCTCCGACAGCAGGCAACAAATTTAAAGCTTAAGTGAAAACAATACAACAACGACTACAAGCAGGACAAATTGTTTTAGTTCGCGTGGTTATATTTCATATTTTCCGTAAATTGATGGACGACAAATTGTACGATATTATTTTGCATCGTGTAATAACGAGAATTTATACGTATCATATTGGAGATTTGCGACACAGTTGTTTTCGTCCTTAGCATATATACGTACAGCTCGAAGATACAGCGAGTGAAATATGACGAAAAAAAATTATGCAAAATATATGCGAAAGTATCCTTAGCCGTAAAATATATACACAAGTTGACAGGTATTTTTTTTTTTTTTTTTAATATTCAGTAATCGTTACCGTGCTTGAAAAAGAAACGTTCCACTCATTATATGCTATATATATCGTCGTTCAACGTCACTCGGATTCGTGAATGAGTCCTTTGAGATTTCGAAGATTAAAGTATCCGCGTGAATGGCGCGGAATGAATGAGAGTAAGTATAAAGAAAGAAAAAGAAAGAAAAAGAAAGAAGAAGATTTTGGCAGTTCAATCTGCACTTTTGTCTCAATGTCCAAACCTCGTCCTCGCTTTCATCCCTCCGGAGCTTTCACCATTTCGAGAGATTTTAATGTAAGAGCTTCAAGAACTTGCTATGCAACTACATTCAAGGGAAGATAATTACTTCGGATACAGAAAAGAAGCGCAATTAAGTAAAACCTTATTGCAAACTGAATGACAATCACTTTCACAGACAAGTTTTTTAGTGGCTGATCCTCGTTAACGCTACGCTAATTTACTACATAATGCAGTAATACGTAATATATGTGAAATACCTGCACGGTGTAAGCGGAAAACGTGAAAACAAGTCTTGACAAATGCACTTTCATTAGCACTAAAACTTTCCAGACTGCAGATTTGCTCGGTGAACAAAAGTCTGTTCGACGTGAATTCTAATATATTCTATACAGGCTTCACAGAGCTAAAGCCAGGCAATTCTAGGAAATACAGGGAAAAGCTTGGTGAAAATAGGGGCTTATTAGGGTTCTAATATTTTTTCACAGCACCGACCAAATAGAGCAAAATTAGACACACGCTTCCGTTATTTTCGTAGTTTCGAAATTTTTTCCACTGCGGGCGATGAATGATTTTGATGAAAAAAATGAAATGAAATATATTTTCAAAAAGGTGAAGAAAATACAGCCGGAATTACGTTTTTTGAATCAAGCATCAACGCGGGAGAAATTATTGATCTGCAACGCTCAACGACTCACTTTGGTGCCCGCGACTCAACGCCGTTTATAGATTAGATACTGCAATTAAATTAAATTTAATTGCCGTTACGTCTGCTCAGCTTGGCGTCCCCTGGAGGGTTACGCCTCCTCCGAGTATAATCGAGAGGAAAACCCGTTTGAGTTTGGATTCGTCCGTATTTAATGTATGCACTGAAGCCAACGTCACTTGCACGTTCATAATTGCTATCGGCGAATCGCGGAATTGCAATTGATGAATAGCAGTTCCACAGGTTTACACATTGAATTCACCCCGCACTAAAAGCGCCCATTATAAGGTACCACGAATTTCGAACCATATGCCACGTGGACATGACCCGGAAGTTTCTTCCTTTTTAAAAATCCACTCTAGTCAACGATTTAATTACAACCACATATAATTGATAGACGATAGTGAAAGCTATTTTAAATGGAAGTTTATCAAGCAGGAAACCACGCAGCGTGTCACGAGATAAGAGACTAAGAGACAACTTGGTCTCTTCTGGGTCTAGGATCGGTACTGGACTGCGGTCAGTTCGAATGGCGAAACGATGGACGCGTGACCTCACACTGTAACCTATTAATAGGCGCCAGGCGCAAATAGCGAAGAGTCAGCCAGCTAATCGTATAAAAAAACTGCTGAGCGTAAAATGGTCATGGTCGAGAAAAACTGATGCGGAATATTCTACCGAACCATGCAGGCACGACGTTCAGGCGAAAAATTGAGCGCTTTTGCAGGAGGTAGAGGGTGAGGATCGGTTGTTTTTTGAGGATGTTTCAAGGATGAGTTTGCGCAAATTTGCAGAACATGATAGTGCTGACGACGCTATAATAATTATAATTGATTCACCACCGCGTGTTGTTATCAAATTTGAATAATTTGATCGCTAAATTCTACTCGGCTCAAATAACACGAAACGTACGATTCAAGTCTAACGTTGAGTTTGTTCTGAAACGTTTCCTGTTATTCTTGGCTATTGAAATATCGCATTGTAGAGGGAATAACGTAATTTTCATGAAATTATTCTCTTCAGAGAATGAAATATCAATTTACACCGTGTTGACTTTAATGGTTTCTGGGTAGAGGAATGAATTTCATTTGAAATTCACATCGTGGATAAATGGAGTACGTTTTCCATGTGAAAAGAAAAGTACTTCAACGTCGACGATACTTTTGTCGAAATTCTTCTGAATTAGAAAAAAGACGTCCGCGTCAATTGAAAAGCTCGTCGAATAACCTGACAAAATTTCTTGAACGCGTGGCATAATTTCCTAAAAAAAATTCGGTAGTCATCCTAACACCGATGTATGACCATCCGTTGACCATGCGCAACAATTTGCAAAGTACGAGATAAATTATTCACAAGAGCATTAGAGTGACACGCTATGTTTAATTCAAGTTCTGATTCTGGTAGGTAAAGTGTTTCATTTTGGATCAAAAAATGACAACAGTTTTTGGGCAATTTACGGCAATATTGATTGGATACTAAAAATTTTCACCTATCGGTCATGTAACTACTAATTTCCTCCTTCTCCTGTACGTTTGTTAACTTTTCACAGACGATCGTTACACTGAAATGGTTTCTAACTCGAACCATTCGAGCTACCAGTGTTTCTATTGACGTGCGTCGATACACCTCCAATAATACCAATTGATCTAGGAATATTAATTCAGCTGGTTGGAATTCTACTTTTGAGGCACCGAACTCCAAAGAGAAAGATAATAATATGCTGTAATTATGTGAACAATGGTTTACATCGTTCAATTGTGTAAATAGAAATGGGATACCGCGTGTTCCCTGAATTATGCTCTTCACAGACCGGGAGATGATAACAGTTTTCGAGCAACAATTAGATACAGTATAGCGATGATAAAGGGATCTCATTACATAATTTGGGAATTGAAAAAGCATGGTCATTGCGCTGGGAGTGGGGCCGTTATCGCAGGATAATTGATTAAAATTGTCCTGTAAATTAGGGGTTCGAAACACTTTATTGCACAACAATTCTTTCATGCTTTTCCGTTTCCTCAATTAGATAATGAGATTCCTGTATGGTCGTTATACTGTATATAGTTATCACCCGAAAACTGTTACCCTCTCCCGATCTATCAGACATCCGGGAGAAGTATAAAGCGCTGGACTGTCCCGATTAGATAAAAGCGGAAAGAGCCCAGAACTGTACGAGTATAATCGACAAACTGATTTCGCAATCTCTCGCCTGCTCGTTAGTTTGTCAAAGCCAAGTTGAAGCTACAAGAAAAAACTTGTCCTCTCTTTTTTTGGCGGAAAATTGAAATAGTTGGAGACCTAAGCGTTGGTAAAAAACAGGGTTTCCAATCAGAAGAAACGTATTTCAACCTCCATAGTGCACTTCTAGCCATTTTCAAAACTTCGATTTTACCATAATTCTCAATTTCTAGGTCAAATAAAAATGCGAAATGTGAAACTTGAATTGCTTGCCCCTCCTGACTTACAAGCCATGGTCCAACAAAGGCAGTCAGTAATCTTCTCGACCATAGGTAATTGCGTATATTCACAGTCAGTAATGGAATCTACTTCGTATGCGTGTTCTGAAAATTTGATGTGCAAATTGCTATTCGCAAGGACTAATTACCCTCTTCTAACAAAATCGATCGTCCCGCCAAGTCTTCGTTCCAGTACCTAAATAAGACATACCTAGACATGTACCCTAGAACCAAGAAGATAAATAAATTTCTCGGAAAAGTAAGGGATGAAACGAGGCGTCTAATATGCATAAATTTGTAGAACGTCCAGCGATACACCCTGTGATTCATACTCGATCGCACATCGTCAGCATTCTCAAGTCTGCACTGCGACGAAGATAAGAGCGTTTATCGTCTCTGGCTTTAACGAAATCATACACCACGTAGGTACATGTATTCGACTGTATGTATATAACAACGTCTGCGGTCACTGGAAATCCGAAGCTTCGAGTAGCTTCGAAGTGCTGACCGAGTGTTCGAAGACTTCCGAATACCCAATTCGGATTTACTCATTGGACATGCGTGCGAAGACCCAATGAGTAATCAATACGCGATCAAGCTTCGCATTAGTGACACCGTAATTCCAAGGTGTTACCAACGCGTTTTCCCAACAACTTCAAAGAGGGATATTACGCACACGCGTAGGTATCTGCCTTATCGATCGGTGTAGAGTGGTGAAAAACTGGAGAAAATTGCGACGATTTAAGCATTAGCTTAACGCAGTGTGACTATTTCTCTCTTCATTTCTATGCAACGGCTCGAACAGGGAATAAACGATGGTGAATGCACCGGTAGCACCTTGTCCGCGAAGAACACGGGTCACGCTTGAAATTTCACGAGCGGTGATAAACTGAGTTTATTCTTTTCTCGAGAGGGGTAAAGAAAGTAACGAGTTTACTGCAAGAGGAAAAAGCGCCAACGCGGTCGTCGTCAGCTGCCCGGAAAATCGCTGATCGTTTCAACATACGTAGAAGCAGGTGCTGCAGCGAATGATGAATCGAATACTATATTCTACTACAGAGTGACCCACTGAGCGAGTAAAACCGGAATGTGACGTGATTTAATCCTAATTCTGTATTCGACACACGCATGCAGATACCAAAGGATCATTCGCGACAAAATATCAACTTCATATTTTATTTTCTCACCAATCCGAAATCGATAAACGAATTGGGCTGAACAAGTTGAAGAATATTGCAACTAAATCCTTACTGATAACGAATACCGTAAATGTCATATTTTTTGGTTTTTATCAGCGGGTTTTTCCAGTGGAACAGCTTATATAATATAGCAAAAAACAGCAGTAATATGAATCGACTGTAGGCTTGCATTACAGCAATTTACTCCCAAACTCAAGATACGTTTAAACAAGACGTAGATAAACGTTTTTCCGTACAGATTTTCTCGTCAAGATGACGGACAAAGATTTCGTCAATGGAAAAGAACGACCGATCCTGTGTAGATATAACACCTCGTTGGCAGTGATAATCGAGATTCACTTCGCTTGCCGTTTTTGCGATTCTCTCCGCGTATTTTTGTACGGGGCGTAATCCCTTCCCCCTTTTCGTTACCCCGTTGTAATCACTTAGTCGACTTTATCTCGGGTAGCCGGAAAACTAGCGGCCTTGAAATAGCCTATTTCATGGCTCGTTTCCCGCTTTTGTGGTCTATTCGACGAGCGGAGAAGGCTCTTCTCCTCATCGGTTGGATGCTGCTTCAATCCAATCTGATGCTCGCTACATGTATAGGCTGCATGGTTGAGAAACAGCCGCATCGTCAACCAGTTCAATCTCTGTTCCACGAACAGGATACTGGCACATCCATTTATGAGCTGGATTTTCACCGTTAAAATGGTGAAAAGAGGGGTTAAAGGTGATCTCAATGTACGCGTTGGCTTTGTTCTGGTTTAAATCTTATGTTGTACTTTTGAATCGTATTTTTTTTTTTTATTTTTTTTTCTCTTCATCACACGGTCAACTATTCCAAAAATATGGAAAGTCAGTATATAATAATATACAGGGTGAGATATTGATATGGGGTTGAAGTTATTAATATTTAGGAAACTTGGTTACTTTGCACTTTTAGGATTGTCTGAAATTGAGTAAACCATAGATAAACAAACATACTCGTAACTTGAAACGCCAATTTGTGGAAAATCGTGTTAAAATTGCACCGCAATGAACTATTCTCTGATGTTTCGTTACGTTATTGACGTCTGTATGGAATTACCGAACATTGAGCCTCACGCGTGCATCGTATGTTTGTTTATTTCTCGTTTAGGTCAACTTTGCACGATGTGTTAGCTTTTGTGAATATGCATGAACGGGGATTTAATTAGTGACAGGATATTCTTGAAGAAACAACAACGCCTCGTTGAATTTGCAAAGACGAATTTTGCGCGTGCGAAACTTTGAATCTCAATTTCTGGAAAGTTAAATAACGTTCCAACGTATGATTTTCAGACTAATTTGCAAACCGCGATTTTCCGAAGGTCTGAAATAACGGGGTATTCAAAAAACTATTATATATGTTCCATTTAGCAAAACTAACGATAAATGTCGGGAAATTCTATGATGGGTTTTACAAAGAGTATAAGATAAATTTCACGTCGACAAAACATTCGGAATAATATTCATATTTTCACATCAAGAATCAAACATCATTTTTGAAAATAACATTCACGTAGATAAATAAAGTGATTTTTTAAATAATTTGTTCTTAAAATCACTATTTGCACTGCAACTTCTATTCTTTCAATCACAAAGCGTGTGAACTTCATAACTTCATGAGTGAAAAAAAAAAAACAAAAAAAAAAAAAAAAACAAACAAGCAAACAAAGTGAGACCTAAGATTATGAACAACTATAACCTATATATCATCAATTTGCAAGGCTAAATACGATTTCACGTAAATTTGTCATAAAAGACTGGCCAAGGCTGCAAACTCCGGATGTTGAATGACTAATTAAGCGTAACAGTGTGGGTAACATGAAGAATTCATCCGGTCCACGCAGACGTAAATCGGATCCATCAGTGGACCATGATATCGGGACAAAAAGTGGGACAACGGGCGTAGTTTTACACTCCGTTGGTCGAGTAGCGAAGCCTGTTGAGGTTAGGACGAGTTCAGCCAAGTCTCGTTTTGCTGTCGCGTTGTTGGATCGTTCGTACCTCACTCAAAGCTTGGGAGACTATCATTACTTGTAATTCTGAGGAGTGAGACGGGCCGAGGAATAGAAAGAGAAAGATGGGGCAAGAGAGAGCGGAGAGAATGAGGATACGGACAACGAAACCAGGCGCAGCTCAACCGCCGCCATGTTTTCAGTACCAATTTCTCTCTCTCTCTCTCTAGGCAGGCGAACCATTCCCGAACTTTGGCTACCTTCCAAAGATTAATGATCCCATTCTGTTTTACCACAATCTTTCGATGAGTTTACTTTTATTTTATCTTCCCGGTCAACTTAAAGGTGACCTTGCATCAAGCGGCTGGTAAAATCTTTATACTAATTTACGCATCGCGCGATAGTGAAGGACAAAGAATTCTCTCGGCCATCTTCGGTGCAAAGCTTCTTATCGATCAAGCTTTACGTCTCGATCACACCAATGGATATAGCGAGGATTATGGTAACCCTTCGAAGCGTGCACGTCATTCCGCCATATTGGATAAAGCAATTTTTAATTAAAAAGTTTCAAACTTCTTTACAAATAAAACAGAGTGAAGATAAACAGCACATGTGTGTGCTGTTCTTCTGGCCGTGTAACTTCACACGCTTGAAAGAGTCGAAAGTCCAAGTCCGAAGTAACTTTTAGTTGAAGTGTAAAGTAAAACTGATATCCTGAACGTTACTAAAGACTGTTTGGATAGCGGATCTACAGGAGCCAGGACTATGTTTGGCAGGATACGTGGTTTTTCGGATAATCTTCTTTGGTAGTTCGAATTAAACAAAATGATGTTAACTTGATTGATTCAAGAACTAGACTTTGAGAATATTGAAGATCCGTAAGACCGCTGAATGGGGTGAAGGTAGCGTTTCTGGTAGAACTATCACTTTTTCGATTACGAGGATTATCCCAACAACGCAACGCTTCGACTATCCGAATAGCTCGAGTATCTAATTGATTTATTTGCATATTTAAACTATCCGACTAATATGAGTAGTTCGGATTCCTACGCGAGGTTCGTGTTAATATAATTGTACTACAATACCTGAAGGTGCTTTGATCCAAATACCAATTTTTGAACAATAAAGTGTGAATAAAGATTGAATGTCAATTTCCTGGATAAAGAATTTTATAAATACAACCACGAATTGTTCATTTACCGTATCTAGTTGTCCCTGAAATAATTTTACTAAAAACAACTGTCACGTAGGTAAATGTCAACGAGTTTTAGTTGCCAGACCTAAACGTCGTTTGGCAATAAATTTCAGTCACGAACTTGGCTCGAGATGCAGTAAGAATTATACGAGCGAATAATTCGGACCTATCTACCTCATAGGATGAAGAGTTGGTGGTGGTGGTTATTAGAAAATGGGAGAGACCCTGACCCGACGAACATCAATTTTTTAGTATATATAACCTAAGCCTAGGGAATAGCCGAAGGCGAGGAGCGTTATACCAGCGAAAAGTAGCTTATGTACGTATATATATATATATAGGTGTTGGTTAGAAAATTACAATTTCCATAACCCGTTCCTTCGGTTGTGTAATTCGCTTCGAAGTGACAAGCCGGTGTCACGCAAGCCGTATTGCGATGATGGAACGCGTGTGGCACAGTCGGCTTTACGCCGATCAGTCGACATGATAAGAACCGCAGACTATTATCCTTGTAATCGTTACACGGGAAATCATTTTCATCGCACTGACGTCCGTCTAAAGTACGGTGCAGTAGTTGACAGTGATTGTATCCTTGTCGGTATAAGTTGAAAAAATAATTAATAATATACATTAACGTTGGACGGTTCGAAGTTCATTCACAAAGGTGTTGAAGAGCTGGTATTCCTATATTATTACTATGTACGTATCCTGCAATACCACAATAGCACGCTATTACGGATACCGTTGACTTATCGGATCGTGCATTTGAGACCTGTTTAAAAATCGATCGAAAAATTACGCGTAAGGCTGGTTTTGCACGTGCAGAAAACAGCTGGACGCAGCAACGGAAAAATGCTTTTATTGGCTGCTTGTTACGCACGTGGTGGGAGAGGGACTTCCGCTGCATGCAGCAAAACCAACTATTGTAGAAAGTAGATTTATTTCTACTTCAAGCAGCAATTTTCATGTACAACAAGTAGAATTTTACTTTGGATTTTTGATGCAGAATCTGAAAACGAAGGAACGGGGAACAGTGTAACTATATAGGAAGTCTGCCAGGACTCCCCTAGCTTTATACTGTAGCTAATTCGATCCATTTCCAAGACGCTGCAACAAAGATGGCGTACAATGTTGTTGTACCTACGTACCTACTCAAAGTTATCGTCTTAAATTATACTTGCAATTCATTACGTGAGAAAATTCCTTCCTTCAGCTTTAAATATTTATCTCTGCTAATTGCATTCCCGGGTAGAAATACTTCGAAAAAGGTATATAACTTACAGTGTCAGTTTGGTTTTATTGGACTATTATTCATGAATCTCAAGAATTCCGTAAATATGCAAAAAAGTATACATCAAGTTTCTAATACCTATAAGCGAGTGGAAGCTGGGAAACTTCATGTTTTTTGTTTAGACATTTTTATTATACCTCACCTGAGTTCTGATAATCTAAAAATCTTTCAAACACGTAACATAATTATCGGATAAAATGTTTATTTCTTCCTTATGGTTTTTCTTGATAGGTATTGAAATTTCGTATCGATGTAATCAAGGCAACTTTAAAAACTATTTCTAACGCCCAAGAGTTACCACGAGAATCGAGAAAATGTCATGAATATATTTTAACATAACGATCAGCGCTGCGGCAGGTATAATTTCAAGGTTGATAATAAAATACCCAACACATCGAATGTACAAAATTCAAAATGTCCAAGGTTTCGAAAACCAGTAATCAACAGATCGATGAAGAACATATTTGCAAAAGACTATATCGTTAATCCTCGACGATTTGTTTGCACTAC
This sequence comes from Diprion similis, assembly GCF_021155765.1. Classification (NCBI taxonomy): domain Eukaryota; kingdom Metazoa; phylum Arthropoda; class Insecta; order Hymenoptera; family Diprionidae; genus Diprion; species Diprion similis. The sequence goes on from NC_060106.1 coordinate 5,213,584, forward strand.
ATGTAACATATTTACTCATCATTAAAAGTCAGCTTGTAGTTAAAAACGAAACAAGTTCAAGGATAATTGCAACCATTAACACGACATTTACCAAGTATTTACTTTTACTGGTTCAAGACATGTGTCTGCCTATTTTTCCTACTCGACTCGCATCAGCGAAGCGGAAATTGTTGCTGAAAAAAAAATTTTAAAAAACAAAAAAAGACCAGCAGACAGAAATAAATTCCACCATGCAGAGCCAACCACAGGAAGGAAGGACCGTACTGGAATAATACACGAGACGTTGAACGCTAACGACAAATCGATATACGAACACCTATACTTGCGCCTTTAACACATACGGCTCATATGAAGCTGATTAGTAGTATCCACCACATGGGGCGGTTGGAATACTAATTAGTTTCCTGTTGATAACCAGTTTCATCGGACTTGAATATATGCACATGGTTTCATAAGGTCCTGATCCGCGTTTCAGTAGCCTAGATATTTGCAGGTCTTCTTATATCGGACGCCAACTTTTCGATGCTTATGCAACGAAAATTATACGTCAATAATATTATTCATCAAACAATAGAGTTCATATACTGATTACTGATCGGAAGACTTATTCAACGGAAGAAAATGTTTGATTTGGTTTAGTTTCAAGTCGATGAAAATTGGCGAATAATGGGTATACAAAGCTTGATCATATATATTATCGTCTTTTTGTCAATAATCGGTATTTGTTAGCCATCATTAATATCATTATTCAACTTTTTGCAGGTGAAATCGCAATGACCTTATTTGATTATTCCGACACTTTGCGTTCAAGTCCAACCGGATTGAGTCGACGAAAAACTTTTGAGCTGTCTAATATCTTTAGATAGCTTCTAAGTCTCAACTTCTGTTTCACAATTTAATCAAGAAACAAAAACAATAAGCATCGCTAGTCAGTTTGCAAGAAAGCTGAAATTTTTGTACGATAAATAAAAATAAGGAAAAAAAATAAATCAATAAATTATGAAAAATTTTGCTCACCTCAATCTGAGAAGTTGAATAAGATTTTGGCAATTGAGAAGTTGAGAACCTGTAACATAAAATCAAGTCTCGGTTAGTTGATTTCTGCGTGGGCCCTGATTGAATGTCACATTGAAAACGAGGACAAATATATTAATTGACGATGTTTGTTACTCCGAATTATTGCAAAATAGTAAGTTTTTTCTTTCTCATATCAAGCATCATTCTTCCCGTTGAACATATTTTTTCTTTCCTTTCTTTACCGACAGCAAAACGGGCGAAGAATATCTCGCAGCATTGTTCTAAAATATATTCAGATTTCCAGGCAGCCAAGCTGGATATAGAACTGAAATAAATTCCAGATAACATCGTAGAAGAATACAAAAGCACACTATGCCTAGGTAGTGTCAAATATCTGAATAACTTGGCTGATCACGACTGAATTTTTTTCAGACCTGCCACTTTGTCTCACACTTTCACACGCGATGCGGCGTTGAAAAAGATCCAAACAGAAGTTAGCGGTAACCAGTTCCTCGACTTTATATCGGCGATAAGATCCCCGCGATCCGATCGTTTATTCACTTATTTAAGAGTAAAGTATCAAATGTGGAAAATACTGATAGTGAGGAAAAAATAAATGTGATATTGTCGGTGAATATTTATATCCGATGATACTGATTGCATAACGTAGATACCTGATAAGCCTGAAAAGGCGTGACAGAATTTTCGTTGGTCTAGTATAAAATGATCAATTTAGCAAGTTGATTATGAAAGAAAAAAGGATCGATGATGAGTTTCAATGTACGTTGGATTTGATTAGAGAAATTTAAGGAGAGAAAATTCTTTGGGCACGGTGACTTGTTATTTGAAAGTAATTTATCTACCTGTCGTTCAATTTTTCAATAGTTAGTTTCAATGTTAACGACTCCACTTAGAGACATTGAGTGATATTAGTTCGTTTCATGGTTTTTGATAACGCGCGATATTATTATAATATCGACGAATACAATACCGTTGCTTGATAATTTTAATAATAGTACGACTGGATACTGGTATTTGTTATTGTCAAGTTATTTTTTTTTTGTTTGGTTACATCATGTAGTAATAAACTGGCTTAATGCAGTATTGTATAAAAGTCTTTCAGCAAACTCGATTACGCAGAGTTTTACTCAACATATATAGTTTCAACCTCCAAATCAACGTTATCTTCTTTAGTCCAATTTAAGAGAAAAATCTGCAGCTTCAGCATCGATCTGTGGCGTATCACATCACTTGAAATCGATTAACTATAAGTTTCAAGTTAAAAAGAACCAGTTTCGTTTTCTTGCCTAACTTTCACGTCTGTCAGGTGTAAATCGTTGCACTTGTGTAAGTAAATAAATTACAATTTGTAGAACGTAAAATACAATAAAATTTTTTTTTTACCAACTTGTTGCAATTTTTCGGTAGTCAACTATTGTAAGGAAAAAAATATTCGGTTACACACTTGATAATCGCCTTATAATCTGCGCCTGGCAAGGTCAACAGTGAGAATTCTTCATTCAGACGAAATCACGTTAATTGTTTAAACATTTCCGCGCCGGTAGCAAACGCCTTTGTTTTTACGTTCTCTTGGATGTACGTAATACTCCCAGGGCACCGCGCCTAACAACGATAATACGTAAATTCCACGCAGCGGTGTATTAGTGAATGAATAATCCATGCGAAACGATTTCTGAGAAGTCAAAGTGGCCATAAAGTTTTCAGAAAACCTTATTGAAGACTGGAATAGTCACAATAACGAAGGAATAAGTGATCGGACCTATTAGGCAGAAGTTTACCGGTTCATCAAAATTGAAATTGAAATGAAAAAAATGTTGGTTTTGAGTTGGAATAACTAAAATTTTCGTCGTTTTTCGACGGTTCTGACTAAGTTACGATTGAAACCTGAAATTTAGCAAATTTCAATAGTAATCTCAGATGTAAAAGGCTAACAACAGAAACCCAACATCATCAACAATTTGATTATTCGATGAAACTTGATGGATTAAAATGTTCCTTACATGTCAAGAAAAAAAAAAAAAAATCCACTGCAACGTTCATTTTTTCACCAAAAACAATAATTTGAAAGACTGTGCAGACGGATGGTCTGCTTGGACTCTTGATCGAAATGAAATGTTTCAATGCCGTGAAATGTTGCGTAACGACGTCATCGTGCTCTGCATGTGAGCGTTGGTGACAATTGCTGGATTCGTTACACAAGTCTGTAGTGTAGGACATTAATGACATGACAAGCAGTAGTAGTACATTGGCTTCCGCCGCACGCCTCGCGTCATGCGGACTTCAAAGTTCAAGGCTCCTGATCCATCGCCTCGACTCTATTAAGTCGAGTGTCGATGGGATTGGAGATTACTGGTTAAGGTTCCTGCTTACTTCGGTAATTCAGGTCGATCATCCAGTGCGCTTTTCTCTTCTCTCGTTAGAAAATTGGTGCAGTTTTTAACCGAGATCCTTAATCAACGTCAAGTGTACCAGACACTGTATTGTAACAATGATACTTGAACCAAGTTGTGGTTGGTTCGACTTATTTCCTGATAGTCTTGCGACGAGACGAACTTCGCAAGCATCCAGGGTTGATTGATAATCGAATCAACTTGCCACGATCTCGTACGTGATTGCAGAGGAAATTTTCATCGGTATACTGCAGGAGGGAATTGATTGTCAGGTAAAGTTGATCTTTGACTGTATCATACCAATTATCCCTGATCAGACAAAGTGCCGTAATTCAAGCTACCCGGCGCGCTTTAATTACGGCGTATTAAACTCCGTCAGTTTTCTCAATCGTCGGTTGGAAGGACACTCGGACAAAACGCTGGTGTCTGGTCTTGTTAACAGTTCAGAATTCAACGTCGAGCAGAGGTCATATTCCTGTCAGAATTTTACTCTTTTTTAGAACAAGTTGATAGAAGTTAATGGCTGAATGGACAACAACTTGCTTTTCTAGTCAATTTTATGGCAAATTCAAATTTCTACAAAAACTCGTTATTTTTGATCCTACATGATTCGTTGTAAGAATGGCGAGGCACACGATGCAGGCATTAACCATATAGTTAGTTCGTTCTAATTTAACAATATAAAATCACAACGATAATATAACCGGAATCGTAACTGGAAATTTGAATCTTGTGCTCTCGACGGTTAATCGATTGGAAGTGGATCGCTTGGAATAAATTCAGAGGAGATTAACCGGTGATTAAAACGGTTGAGCACCGACGATGGATGAAGACAGATATACATAGAGAGAGAGTAACGCAGCAGACGAAGTGGCCACAAGGGTAAAGTCAATTTTCTGAAAACACACCTTTTCAATTTCCGTTAAAAACGACGTCATTTTTCAACCGTTTCGTTATTCAGCCTCAATTCCTTGCGGCTTGATTTTCCAAATTACGTCACGAATTTCCTAGGCCATTTGTAACAAGTCACCGGTTGTTCGGCTCGTCGAGGTTTCTGCAAGTATAATATCCCTACAATTAGGGTAGGAAGTTCAGGAATATTTATCCGTAGTCTATATCTTCCGCTGCCGCATAAACTCAACAACGCAACGAGATCAAGTTGAGCAAGTATTTCTAGTATGTATGGGAGCTACTAATAAGGCAGCAAATTTCCCAAGAAGCTTCTGCCAACTGCCATGGAAACTTTGCCTACGAAATTATTCTCTATACCATGTACGTGTATCTGTGTGTACGGATAGGTGTGCGCTTACGTGTGAAACCATTTCCCCCCCTCTCTTCTGAAAATGTCTAGCCGCACAGTGTGTACGGCATAGATAACGAAACGGCGAAGCGACGGCTGCAAGGGCTCAGAATATACTTGCAGTAAAATTTCGTGACAAAGCTTTTCGGGGGAATTGCATTATAAGCAGATTTATTTATGTAATTCTTGTATAGTTTACGCGTCTGTTTTAAGACCTTACGTACGTCTAGAAAAATTTTTTTTAGTAGACATAACAATAGAAATTAATAAAAAAAAATGATACACATTGTTTAGAGGTATTTAAATTTAATAAAGAAATTTTATTTCACTTTTTTTTACAAAAATTATTATATAAAAAATCACGTCATTCGCAATACTGATAAAAAAAAGTTACTACGCGGTCGGCATCGTATCTTCAGTAAATGTTGATCGATTTGCAAAATTTTAAAAAATTCTTGTGAAATAAAGTTGTAGTTATAGTATGTCGAGCCGCAATTTTAAATTTCGCAAAATTTAGCAATTTATGGCAGTTTAAAAAAAAGTATGCGTTTTACGTCATAAATTTTACACTTTAATTATGTTTATAAAACTTTTAAATCAAAATATTAAAAATCCGGCTCCCACATATTATAACTAAAACTTTAATTTGCAAGAATGTTTTTTTCATTTTGCAGATCGGTCAACATTTACTGGAGATATGATGCTGATCGTGGAGCAACTTTTTATTCTTAGTGTTGTGGTTCGCGTGATTTTTTATACAGTAATTTTGGTAAAAACAGAGTGAAATAAATTTTTTTATAAAGTCAAAATACCAATAAACATTTTGTGTTGTTTATTTTTATTAATTTCTATTTCTATCTATACAAAAAAAATTTCTCTTGTAGCGCATTTTTGGCACTGCTAGACGTATGTAAAACCTTAAATACTAATTAAAGAGAGAATACGAGTATGTGCTGATTACGAGTACGAGGAATTTGTTAATTTTGAAAAAGTTTAACGAAACTTATATCTCGCATCTGTATATAGAAATAATCGAACAAAGGTCAAGGATAAAAATCCACGCGCAGTATTGCAGTGCTTTTTTATTCGTTCTGTGTATTTTTCTTTTTTTTGTTATAATCACAGTTTACACGACTAAAAGATGAATCAAGAGCCCATCGCTGCGTCACGATGCATTTCAAAATCGAATCAATTTATACCCGACCTCATTCTGAGTTCGATTTACTGAATTTAACATTAATTTCTTTGACAATTTGGACGTTAACTTTTGTTAGAATCTTTTCAAGGACTTGATTCGGTTTTCAAATCGTAAATTCGTGCTTGCCTGTACAATAAAGAGTGATTAATAAATATTAATAATGTGTTTCTACTAAGAAAAAATTTATTATAAATAAAATGAAATCAACGAGTGAGTAGATATTCTGAAGATATAAATTACGCTGTTATGTTTTTTTGTGAATTTAACTTGGATAATTATTAACAGAATTTTATCACGAAACTGCGATATAAACGAGAGGCTATTGCCCGCGTAATGGACTGTAACGAACGTTCACTGAATCCATGCTAACGAGTTGTACCTTAAAACTGTCTGCTAAGGTGTTTTGGACGATCCAAGAAGCTCAGACTCTGAATCATTCGAGGACACCTTTATCGACAGGCTTTGCAAAAATTGAAAAAAGCAACATGTATATATATATGCATGTGTTTAAATGCATATATTATACATATAAGCAGTATATTGCATCTAAATTACAATGGTCTCCTTTTTATACGTGAAATGACGTTATTTTTTTAAGTTTTAACTTGAATGAAAAGAAGAAGACGTAGAGAGATTTCACTTTTACAAAACATATTTGAAAATAATTTACGAAATAAAACTGAATTCGTGAAGTTTTGCGAATCAAATTGATGATACACGTATTCAGTCATTACTTAAGTATACACACTTAGATAAATTTGTCTCTTTGCGGGGTAATCGGGATAATTTGACGGGAGGAAACGAAAATTCTTATGCGAGTATTAAGAACTTGTTTTTTTTTACACTATAAAACGTAATTATATTAATACATCGTAGAAAGACATATTATTTCAGATATATATGTATAATATATAAACAATTAATACAAGAATACCAAGACTCAGTTTGTTTTCTTTGACTGTTTTACTATTTTCTAAGTTTCTTTTTAATTTTTTTTTATACCACATCTAAAAACTGTTCGAATGATGGCCATCGATAAAAACTTAAGTGTGATGCCTACAGTTTCGTGTGTAACAGAAACGAGAGAAAGTCTCCCTCGAAAAATTATCGACATTAGTTACAGGAAAAAATTAGGTTGAAATAAAAATCGGATAAGAAAACAGAAGCTATAAAAAACAATAATAAGCGAAGGATGTATGAGGTAATTAGGCAAGGAACTGTCGTTTCTTTCTGTGTAAAAAAAAAAAAAAAAAAAAAAATTATTTAATCCAGCCGCAGGTGCTCGCGACGTAGATAATTAAGTGTTTATAATTCAGGTGTAATTCAGGCACAATATTGCGTTATACAGGGTGTCTCATTTTAATCAATTCACTCAAATATCTCGAAAACGAAAAATGTGAGTGAAAAACGTTTCAAGTATGAGTAATTTTTTATGCAGAATTTGATGCTCTTTCAGATAGTGTTGAAAAAATATATTGTTGCATTAAAAAAAAATCTTATCTTCTCATCTTCTTTCCTCTTTCGAACCTTATAACTTTTGTTTGAACCATTATTCACTCACACTTTTGGTTTTCGAGATATTTGACCGGATTGATTAAAATGAGACACCCTGTATACTCAGAATAGTATTGTGTTATACATAGCTGTGTATTAAAATTCCTCAAATTTTTCATACAACGCAGCGTTGGTAGATATCTAAGATAAAAAAAAATATATATATATATAATACATTTTGAAATTTAAATTAATGGCATTTGTCTTTATTTTTTTACACTCTATGCTTTGGTGTTTTCATTATAATCTCAATGTCGAGGCGAAGAGAATTCTGAAATCTCTTGAAATTTCGCGAAATATAAATACCAGGTAATCAGTAACCTCGGGCGGTTTAGATATTATACAGATAAGCAATATAAATCGAATTCCGCACGTCGATGGAATAACGACGGTGTATTGTCGAGTTATACGCTTACTCAAGAGGCTCCTCTAACTTCCTCGAAATTCTTCGTGGGTATAAAGGGAGTACAAAGTTGTGAGATGAAAATTTCATTTTAAAAAGAAAGTATCCGGCATCTCGTCTTGGCCTACTTTAACGCGAAACGAAACTGGGCGACGATGAAAAGCATATTATCGGTAAGAAGTTCAGGTTACTGAAAAAGCGAAAAGATGTAAAAAAAAAAAAAAAAGAGTTACCGAATTTTACAATTCAGAAGTTGTTTAAGAAGCTGGCTTAAATAAAGTCTCGTGCAACCGATTTCTAACGGCAAAAAGCAATCACGAATTTAACAAACATCAAGTAACGAGAAGAAAAGAAAATGAAATTTAACTTCGCCGGCAGCGTAATTCAGCAATTCATTCTCGTGATTAGGTACTTTTAAAAGATATACCGATGCGCTAAAAGATTACTACAAAATTATATATAATTTTCGACAGCTAACAATAATTCATTAATTTCTATGCAATTGAGAAAATTGCAGAAGAATAAAGTCCGGTCAACTGCATTGCAGCTTGCATTTCAAGTGATAAACTGCACGACGTATGAGAATCGAGTCACATCAGCATTTATTTAGCGGTCTTTGACTATATAAAGTCATTCATAATATATATATTTTGTTATCTGGATTTTATTTCCCCATCTCAATTACTGTCAGCGAAAAATGGGGCTATTAATTGTAGGTAATCGATCAAAAGGCGAATGTTGCGTCGAAATGACGGGTAAGAGGTATATGAAGCGATGACGAGTCAATTCAAGCGTTTGTATTCCCCTCTAATCGCAAATCATTTAGATATAACTCTTAACCTTATATAAATATACGCGCGATTGATGTAAATAAAATTGTTCAACGTCATGTTGAACTGGTAATAAATTTATCATCAATATCCTTCGGAGAGTTGAATTTCTCAAGAATTATTGTAAGTAGTTATAATAATTATACGCGGTTCGGTTTTTTCTTCTATTTTATGTGCGTCAAAAAAATAAATAAATAAATCAAGGCTACACTAGTTGACTACAGTCGACAAATGAACAATTTGCGGTTAATCATCTCCATTATTATGAAGTGTATACAACAGAGATGTGTAATTATCATGTTTCGCATCGCTAGTTATTCCGATTACGTAAACTAATGCAGCTCAATATTCATTTCAACGCTGCAGTTTATACGTAATTATTCATGTCACTCGTCAAATAATAACAACTATTTTCTCAGTGACAAATTGAAGTAATTTAAAAAATAACAAGACCTGTTTTTATTTAATATAATAATAATTAATATACGTTTTAGTTCAGATAAATTAGGCGAACGTATTCATGAAACTTTAATTGGTTTTTCCACTCTTAAGAAATCAAAATTAGAAAATGACTCGGAACCCGTCTTAAGAAAAGTGCTAATTTAATTGCATGGATCATATTTAGATTACCCGCGTCGATTTCCGGTTGGCAAAATTTTCATACTAAAAAAGGTAGCTCATCTTCATTACCAAAAATTATAATACAAACTTTGATATTCTTCAAGTGTTGAATGCATTGCATAATAGAAGATGAAAATTCGTCTTAAATTGTCCACAAAATTTCGTAGAACTTTATGTATACGTGAAATCGATTTAAATTGAGAAGAAATTACCAAATTAAATTGAAAAAAAAAAAAAAAAAAAAAAAAAATGAGTCCACCTCCTTACTTGTCTTATTAAAACCGAAGGTATTTGCTGACTTCCTATGGACAGAATCTAACAGACTTTATGTCTCGAATAGCTCGAGGCAGTCGCAGTGAAAGCGCGACTGCTGCTGCAGGTTATACGTATAGCGACTGTATATAGCTTTCGATTCTCGTTAAGGACCTTGCTTTAAGATTTGATACGAATATTTCTATAAAAAATTCTACAAGAAATATTCGTTAATTTTCATTTTATTACAATCAGATCTAAAATGTCTGCTTTTCTTTTTATCAGTTCATTTTTTATCGTGTGGATTACTTTGATCAAATATTTGTGAATGTTAAAGATGTAAAAGTGTGATAATAAATTTATTCAGAGTGATATGGTTGTCGGTAAAAATAGTTATAAGATTAACCATTGTTCTATATATTCAATTTAAATTTTATACAGAAGAACAAGATGTAAAAAGAAATGACTTGGTAACAGTTTGTATTCTCTCAAGATAAGTGGTCACATCGTAAAAATTACACAATTTTTAAATTCAATTTAAAATCTCGTTCATAAATTTGCAAATAAAATAAAAAATAAATACTATTATATCAGATTTCAAAAGTCAGGTCATAATTCTTTCAAACGAGGAGGAAATTCCAAGAATCCAACACTTGATTATAATCCTTCTGAAAAATTTTAACGTCTGTATAATTTAAGAAGTCAAGAAATTTTATTATCATAAATTTCTTCACCTTGAAAATGCGTTGATATACCTAATAACTTTTTATTTTCCTCTGTAAAAAATAAATTTTCTAAACATCCCGTGAATCAAGAATGAAAGAAAAAAACTTTTTCCACCTTTTTCCGTGTATATATACATATATATAATACACAGCATAACAATTTTCCAAGCAGATACAGTAAAATGCATAAAAACCTCAACCTTCCGACAAACTTGTTTTCATTCCAAAACAAAATGCAACAACGCATTCCATTTTAACACGTGATCTGCATCGCAGTCGTTATCGTATAGGTAATTCCCCTAGAATCAAATTCGAAATTTTGTTTCGAACCGAGAAAACAAGTTATCCGTAAAAGGTTGAGGAATTTGCATTTTACTTTACACGCCCACAAGTCACGCTCCAGTGACTTAATTATTCTTGACAAGTGCAGATAACGCGAAACATGTCGTGTCGCGTACAACACGAGATAAACCATAGAACTTAATACCCTGCAGCATCCTGAAATGAAAGAGAAGGATCGGATGTGTGCCTGCAGGCGACAGTGTCTAACTCCACGGGTCGTGGCGCATCGCGGGGTGAAGCAGGGGATGGATTGCTGCAACCACTCGACAAGGGAGGACCTAATCCCAGACCCTGCATCGTGTGGCTCTTCGATAGACAGACACGAGACTTGTTCGGCAAAGAGAGAGCCGAAGAGAGAAGGCGCGAGAGGAGGGGGGAGGGGGGGGGCCTAGTCAGCAGCACCGACGAATCAATACCAGGTTGCACATGCACAAAAGCCCCCCGCGGACTAATTGTGCATTATAAATATTTATTGGTTCAAAGATATGAAAGTTAGTGATTTTGTGATTATGTTATTGTTGAAGAAATTTTTCAGTTCGTCGAGGTTGGTCAGTTTTGAATAATATTTATCGATGACGAAGTTTCGGTAAAATTACACAAAAGAATAATTTTTCTTTCCCGTTTTCGAAATATTTATATTGACACTAGAAATTAACATTTAGATGTCGTTTCGTTATTCACAAATTACTTTCACAAATCTTGTGAGTTGAATGAATAGTAAGTAAGAAGTGGGCAGATGTAAAACCATACAGAACCATATAGAAAAAAAAAAGGGAAAGTGTATTGATGCACTAAAATTATGCTTAGATTTCTCATACTTTTTACATAATATTTTTTAGAAATAAACCTTTGGTACCGTCATGGGCTCGCCAATAAGTCAATTTACAATCTTATGAAAAAATTTAATATATTTCATTCCAGATTGCAATTCATTCATGAATCACAACATAAAAAAATCAAATCAGCTTTCTAGATGTTCTATTAATGAATTGTAACAACAGAATGATAATGGATTGGTATTACAAAAAGAGCTGATCTAGTTGCTACATTAATTTTGACTTTGAACACCATTTAGAGTATAAAAAAATCTGTAGCTATAGGCCGATATGATCGCTGGCTCAATTTTCCTCAGATAAAACATGCCGATACCACTCTCATAAAAAATTATTATCCGCGTAGACTGATCAATGTTATAAAAAAAAAAGAGAGTCCACTTTTTATACAACACCTTAAAATATGGAATAGCAATAATGAGTGTGAAAAAATTGAAGGTACAATTCCTTACATCGAAGATTTGTTTCTTAGAATGAAAAAAATGTTGAAAAAATGTGAGCATCAAAGTAACGTACAAGATCATCAACTGTTCACAATTTTTATTCACTCCGTTAAAATCGTACATTGTCTAGCTGTGAAAAAATATAGTATATATATATATATATATATATATATATATATATATTTGGCAATCCTCACAACATTTGAAAACAAAGGATCGCGCGGCATAGAAATCAAAAATCAAATTCCAAGATGCAGATATTTGTGCGCTGGTTTCTCATTCATTGACTTTAAGTCACAAATTCGATTTTTACTACTCCTCCGGCTCACTCTACAGAAAATAATTAATTAGTAAAAGCGAAACATGAAAGAGATGATTGACGTAGGTATGAACAATAATCTAATCTATTGTAATCTCTTCGTAATTACTAAAAAGTGCACCTTTCATGTGTTAGCTTCTTATTAATTTGTAAAAATAAGCGATATTACTATACATAGATAATATTAGCGATTAGCATGATGTATATATAACTTAAAAAGTTACGAATCCAATCTAAATATTGTGATTTATAATTTCATTTATTTTTTTCAAAATCCAAATGTTAAATAGTGTTAATCTAAGTATTTTGAAAACGGGAAACAAAAATTGTTTTTTTGTGTAATTTGTTTTCCAGCCTGATAATGGTCGGCGGGCAGCCTGGCCGAAACGTCGTTATCAACAAAATTAGTCAAACGTGACCAACTTCGGTGAACTGAAAATTTCCATATACATATGTATATGCATATATCATATAAGAATGCACGTATCATATAAGAAGATCCTCTACAGAGCGTTGCAGCTGCTGAAAAATTGAATCGTTCGCTCACAATTCAATTGCTTACACAAGTAATGAACGAAATCGTATTTTTTTTCAAAAAAAAAGGACGAATACAACCTATTTATTCCGTGTTACTCTGCGTTAAACACAATCAAAGAATTATTATTATTTTTTTTCAAATGGAAGACCCAACTGATTAAGGTCTATATTTAGTTGTACAGATTTGATCCCTTTTTTAATTGCCATTATCGAAACCGAAGGCAATTTTTATCTAAAGAATTGGAAAATGACGAGTTTTACAAAAGAATTAAGTCTCATAGGATTGGAAAAACCTGTGAGTCAGAATTATTTGAAACGTCTGTTAAACGTTAGAAAATTTTTATTTAGTTAGGCTACGCCTTTCACGATGTGCAAAAAGCTTGACAAATAATAATAAAAATCAAATTGATATTACCTCATAGGGTTTCAGAGGCAAAGGTACACTTGTCGAAAAAATTCACTGAGAGTTCTAAGGTTTTTCGAGTTTTTACATAAAGCAGATGCCTCGTTAAGAAATTATTTTTCCATGCTGCTCGTTGAATTGAAAAAACAATTATAACGTTATTAACAAGCGACCTGAATTTCTGAACGTACATATCTGAGTATATGGAAAACTAATCGCAGGAATAGTCAGTCTGACCGCGATGAAATCCGGTGATAAAAATGCCCACGCACATAAAAAACTTTCATTATAACATTCTAAGAATGTCAGGAAGTTCGTAATCCGCAGTCATTCTTTAAGTTAAAATGATTGAAATTTTAGAATAAAATTAATGAAAAATCTATCAGAGATCCTCGTTCAATTTGTTAATAAAATTATATCAACTTTCCAAAGAATAATTCCTGCACGAGTATACAATAAATGTTTCTTTTTTCTATTTTTCGCATCGATTCATAGGTCATGCAAATCATGAAATTTAAGTCGCGTGCTTTACTGGCACCCGCATCGAGAATATCAGCTGTTTGCATACCGCACTGATATAAACAAGTAATAGATAAGAGAGAAATGAGACAACCTTGGAATCTAGTTTCATGAAAACAACATTCACAGCAGACTGTTAATTATTCGGGAAACGTGAGTGTATAACAATCTACGACGGCACTTCTGCCAAAGAATTTGAATTTCGAACGTCGTCTCATCGCCTTTCACAAGTTAGATATTACCGTCGGTCATAGGTACTGTGTAATACGTATATATATATATATATATGTACCTCCGTACGTTATACGCTATGGTGCTTAGTAATCCTATACTCGGAAACTTTAACTGTCCCAACTTTAAAACTTTATCATAATGATATTGAGATATATCGCTTATGTACCCTTATCAACGTGGCGTAACACGAGTTAGTTCTGAGCTTTGGTGGCGCAAAGTCTGACCTTTTGTATAACCTTCGGGAATAATTCGAACGTCAATGCGAGATTCCTGTTTCAGGTAAGAATCTTGCTCCGAATTGAAAGGAACGATTAAGAAGATACTCGTCTTTTACTTTGTCGTGGATTTAAAGAGAAATAAAAATAATCGATACAGATTTATGGTTGGTTTAAACAAAGAAACTGATCGATTTTTAAACTAGTCTTAATTATATAGAATCGACGTATTAATTTTTGAATAAGAATTCGGATTGTTATGACAATTATTACGTAATATATACGTAGGTATAACGATGTGACAAATTCTGGAAAAATCTGACTTTCGTTTAATTATTTATTCCTGTAGGTTTTTTTTTTTTTTTTTTTTTTTTTTTCAATCTTGTATTTTAGGAACTTGAATCGCTAGTTAACCTTCGAAATAACGATATTCATCGAGACGTTGTCGAAAACGGTAAAACCTGCGACAAAGTTTATATGAAAATCATAAATATCGTGTGATAAAGTAATTTTCCTCATCTCTGTGATTATCTTAATTTCATTTTAAAAAGTTTCACGGGTTTCTCCTGTTTTCATTCGTGTAATAAAACTGACCTGAATCGTCTAAAACGACTAAATTCTTGTAATAGGTAACTTTGCCCAAACTATAAAGCTCCAAAGTGTCCCAAGTGGATGATGAGGTAAAATTGAAGCCAATCCAATATAAGAAAACCTTGAATAAAAAAGAGTCGCGAATCCATTAACACTGAGATTTCCGTCACCAAAGTTTGTCCACATAACGTAACGAAAATAATCCGTAATAGTAAATCGAGGCAAGATTTCTAAGCCACGACACTGACCTTTCGTGTGAAACGCTCGGATTAGTTTACCCTAGAAGGCGATTCGTTGAGTCCATGAGTTTCCACTTCCAACCACTACCTGGACTCCTTTTCTCCAGTGTTTTTGTAACCCATCACGTTCACAATACGTTGCAAAAATTTAGATAGCACGTAACAACGAGGTATAAAGAGGGTTCACGCACGTGACGATTGGAAAACACGGACGTCCGATCGTCGACACAGACCCAAAGGAATGCGAACCACGTCGCTCAGAGGCCAGCGACAGACTGACGAGACTCGAGCCTCTGGCATTCGACGTAATTCGCGTCTAGCAATGGCACGAGAGTCTCCTTCCCCGGCGGTGCTTTCACTCCCGGCTTCACACTGGTCAGCAGACGATTATTCGTTGGATGCATAGTTTGCAGTAGTAATGAATTATCACAGTTTTTTTTTTTTTTTTTTTTTTTTTTACAACTATCACCAGCGGACTCATCTCTGTCATCTCACTCTGTCTTGACTAACTCAATACCTACGTACCTACTTCTTTCTCTCTCTGCTGGTGCTGCGTACTTTATTCCTTTCAACCTGTTTACACAGGGTTCCTGTATCCGTTTGTATATATATATATATATATATTAGACTGTATCAAAAAAATTGACTATTTTTTTTTTTAATGGTATACTGAAAATATTGTTCGAGATGACGAAAAAGAAATACCATAAAAATTTCAGATTTTAATATTGATATTTAGATGTGCTTCATCGCGATTTTCTACTTTCCATAAGAATAATATGGCAAAAATGGTTCTTGCTCCTTGCGATTTTTTTAACTAGATAACGACGCGTCGTACAGAAAATTCATAAACATGTTTTTGTAGGAAATTGAACGTTTTACAAAAAAGGTTTCTTGTCATTTTACGATAAATCTACTCCTTCAAAAGTTATTTGAGGTCCTTTGCTGATGTTTGACCTCAAATAACTTTTGAAGGAGTAGACTTATCGTAAAATGACAAGAGACCTTTTTTGTAGAACGTTCAATTTATATATATATATATCTACACACCTATGTTGTCTCGTATGTTGTACAACTTGACCGTGAAATGGGTACTTCGGTCATCGATTTTTCGTGGTGTTTAAGGACCCTACACGACGACGTCATTGATCTGTTTCGAAAATTCGCAAAGCAATTTGGGTGTAAAATTTCTTTTTCCATTATTCGTAAAGCGAGCTCGTTGAGTATCTAAATTTGAAACACAGAATTCATGATTAGGGATATCTGTTGACAACGTCGTTCTCGTATTTTGCATGTTTCCGCGTATTCACATGAGAAATTGTGAAGATTTCAAAGGAGTTTTAGTGCAATTAGCACGTTATGATAACTGCAGTTTCCGCGATAACTTCGAATCTGTATTTTTCGTGTAATACTTGGAAATACGATATCAGTCAACAGCCACACGTGTGTTACGTGACACTTGGATAGATCCGAATGCTGACACCATTACAGGCGTATCACCTCAGTTCTCAAGACTTTAAGGCAAATTCAAACAAGTCTACCTACATAATATGATGACACACTTGTGTCACAGTGAAAGAACCAATATGTTACACGTTATATCTGAATTTCACAAGGAATTCATTTTTCAGCATTGTAGATTTCTAAAGATCCTAGAGAAATGTACAACTTTGAAGTACCGGCACCGAAATTCACTTCAAGTCACATAAAGTCGCGGTTCGAGGCTCTTTCCTCCAGGCATTTGTAATTCATGAAACCGTATTCAGAATAAACAGACGGCACTTTTGAATGAACTGGTTTTGAGGGTGGTTTTCGAGTGTTCTGCAATTTTTCCCCTCGATGCTTACACTTTGACACTAACCGATTTCCACGGTAAGTCAAGAGCCTGTTTAACCCGCGGAGTAACCTGTACACTGAAAGTGAAATATTCATCCATGCTGCGAGGTTTACTGATTGCCAAGGTCCCGGACGTTACTTCGGCTTGTTTGAACGCGGTTGTAGAAATTTCTAAGGGGGTTGGTTTCAGCACCGCGCGGAATTCGCTTTTGTTGCGAATGACGGGTCAGCTTGAATACGAATGCAAAATGAGCCCTCACCCAGCAGCGCCGGATAAACCCACGGATTCTCGCAGCTTCGAGTCACAACACAGCTCTTTTCACCCCGCAGCTGAAGGGATGCCTACCAATGAAAGGGCTGGAACGGCGGATAAACCCAGAACAGTTATCGCGGACAAGACCGTCAAGTCCAGACTTCCGTTGAATCGAGCAATACGGTCCAAATTTACGACAACCTTTTTATCGTGGTTTTTTCTCACCGCTCATCCCTTTTCATTCCTCCACCTCGAAAGAGGCGACTACGGAGGGGAATGTATGATACTTCGAAATCGGCGAATTATAATAAATGTTTGACGACCGCATGTTGCACTCGGTCTCAGGATTATACGATCTCCGGTATGAGCACCACCACCACCACCACAACCACCATGCACCAGCAGCATCGTCAAATTGAATTCCATAAAATACACGCTTGTCAAACAATTCCGCAGGTACATTGAAATCGAAGAACGAACGCATCACCCTCGAGGGAATAACACCTGCCGACGAGCAATTGAAAGGTATAATTTTCTCAACAATGCACGTACAGCTCGCCATTGTTGCGTGTTATTGGCACACATCGGTGTATAATCATAACAACAACAACAACAACGATAACAAAAAAAATAACAATAACAATAATACGCTTCAGTATTGCATTATGTCTGTGCTTCTTCACACAGAGACCGTATATGGTGCAGCAGCAGCAGCTGCAGATTCACTCCGCGGCGTCGTATTATTCGCTGAATTGCAAAAGGGTTGGAGCGGATTTCTACCTACAGTTATACGTAGGTGTATAGTTATGTGTCATCCGCACATCGAATCGTGTATGTGCATGTAATCGAGGATGCTGTAACACTTGGGTATGAGCCAAAGTTGAAAATCGTCAGAAGTCCGGGACAACACCCGGGAATTCCGTCCGAGGCAACGGTTCACTGAGGCCTTTCCGGTCTCTTCACGTTACACGTCAGATGCAGAAACGATTTGGCTAACGAGTTCTGGGAATACTCAGCAGTATGCCTGAAGTTGTCCTGAGCCTACAGTGGCTACGGTAATATCAGGATCGGACCAACCAAGGTATAGTGGTAATGCGAATATATATATATATACTCGATGGTTGAATGTTCCTGGGTTTTTAACAAGTCAAGAGGTTTGAAATATTACAACCATGGAAGAAATCATGTTTTCATTTCTATTTCAGGATAGTGGAATCGACGTAAAAACCAGAATGTACCAAGAGTTGTATTAAGACACAATGAAGTGGATTTGGATTTGAAGAAACACACAAGAATTTTTTGCACACTGGTTGATGACAAAATTGATAAAAATCGTGGAATTATATATCGAACAAAGTTATGATTAACCCGAAAATTCAATATCAAATGGTGTTAAATTTACATCCAATGGTGTTGGCTTCACACCAGATTATAGTTTGTACAAGTCGAAACAGAATTTCTTTTTTACAGTGCACAATATTTTCTGCTGCACTTGTCTCTTCAAGCAGCACTTGGTCATTCTCGGTCATTAATAACGCCAGTCACGTTGCACGAATATACAGTATACCTATATATGATAATTGATTGTCACGTAAGTGATACTGACATGACCTGATGGAGAGATGATTGTTACGATTAGCTCACGTGCAACACTTTACAAGCCTGAGGAAATTAGACGTAATATTTAATCGTGTTTCAAAAATCGGATTTCTTTCTTTGTGGTTTAAATTTTCCCGCGATGTGACTCGCGGGTTTTTTTCACAGTGAATATGAGATGCGTTCCCAACGTTTGCGTAACGCTGATCAGCACGATGTTAAGCACGTCTCATGCACACGTTATAAGTCTCACTCCTAAATCTTGAGTAGCGTAAGAGAGTCGCTCGTTGAGACGTAACGTTACACCGCGTTTCTCAAAGAAGAAACCCGAATGGCGTTTCGCTTTGGATTATGCATCACAGTGAGGTGGTGTTAGGTTTTAAAAGATATGCCGATGATGCCGGTGATTCTGGCAGAGCACAAAATGGAATCCAGTGTTATGCTAGACTCGATTGTTGTCTTGATCCCACGAAAGATGTCCGTCCATCAACCAACGGATCTAAGACCCCTGAACCTTGGTATTCGCCTACTTTGCATTTAGTCTATGCGGATCTAGTCAGCTACAAGCCTAAAAGAAACCGATGATGTATCTGGGAGGCAAACACAATCCGCACTTTTAAAGAAGGTCGATGTAAAGCATGATAAAGATGAATTCACGTACAGTTCGCCTAAAATTTGTTTGTTCGGTTAACGCAAGTTTGAATTGCTGTTACCGACCTGATCGCAGAAACGATAGCATCATAAGGCAAGTTAGGTTGAATTGGATACTTTTTCGCCACATCTCACCGTGTGTCGAGTGGCAAATGTAACGTATGTATATATATATGCTTTTGTTAGGAGCTAGTCGATAAGATCTGGCTAGTGCCGTGGGTAGCAACAATTAAGTTAGTCTCGTTTCGGACGTCGTCAATAAAGATAAGACTGTAGATTTTTCTTGATTGTTGACACAGACGTAGTTGTGGCGATTCAGTGTCAGATGCCTGGTGTTCATGGGGTCGAATTAAAATCGGTGATACGTTGACTCCACGAACGTATGAACTTTGCATTCTTGATCTGAAGCCATGACGAAGTAATTGTTCATAACGAGCAACGGATGTACTGGAATTGAGGAAAAACCGACGACGTGACGAAATTTTGTTGACTGTACGGAAAAGCATGGTGAGGTTGAATACTGAACGGATACTCCGGCAGTAGTCTCTCGTGTCCAGATAAGCAGCAGCATCGTCTGCAGCGATGCGGTGGTGAAATCTGGAATCGATTGCGATGAGCAAAAAGGCGAAAATAATAGAAAAGTGGAAAATGGCCGTGCATCGTCTGGCTTACTCGAATCTTCACTCAAGTGTCATGCACATCGGTTGATATCGCGCGTGATTTTCTACCTCTACCATCGAATGGGATTTGCAATAAAGGTATAAATTGAAAACGAAAAGTACAGACGGAACAGTTCTTCGGACGAAACGATTTCTTCCGCATCAGAGACCAGAGTAAAATAGTTGCGGAATAGCCGTTTCGTTTCGGTTACATCAAGATCTCTGTTTTTTGTTTTTTTTTTTTGTGCCCTTGTAGCCTGGTATCACTCATCTACTGGAAGTTGGCATAATTTATTTCTGCGAAGAACTCTGAAATACATTCCAGAAGACGATTGCCGGTTCTTTGGAAAACTTCGTCCATTACAATTCTTTGATGTGTTTTTTTTTTTTTTTTTTTAGTTTTGCGATAAAAAATGTTAGTTTTCCTGTGAACTTTGTCAAGCTGCCGCGTATGTTCTGCCTGGCTGGACGTGAAGAAAAGTACTCAGCAGCAAAACGTCGGGTGTAGGTATTACGTACGTGTAGGGTGGTGCAAAAAAACCGACTATTTTTTTTTTTTTTTTTTGTGAGTCTCGTGTGACAAAATGTTAGTTTTTGGTGTTTTGAGAGCCCACTCCAGAGGTCGCTCCACATTTTTTAAAACGTCGTAAATCGTCAAAAATCGATTTTTTTTCTTATGTTTTTTTCTCGCTATGGTATAATTTTATAGACAAAAAAACAATAAGTTTCCGAAAGTTTCGGTTCAAAATTTGAATTTTGAAAGGTCGCTTGTAATTTTTTTTCAATTTTTTGCTGCATTTCTTTAGATTTTTTCGAGCAACCTTTTAATATTCATATTAAAATTTCATAATTTTTTTTTTCTTCTATTTAGTAAGAAAGAATCGATAACAATACACCACGACATGAATTAAAAATCAAACAAAATACTGAAAATATAATTTTTTGACGTTTTCGACATTTTTAAAAATTTGGAGCAACCTCTTAAAATTAATTTTTTAAGCTGTCCTTTGGAGTGGGCTCTTAAAACATCAAAAACTAACATTTTGTCACTCGAGACTCGAAAAAAAAAAAAAAATAGTCGGTTTTTTTGCGCCACCCTAACGTACGAGTAAAGTAGCGAAAGGAGCAGCTGCAGCCACGTGATGGATACTCAACAGCGTAATGAAGAAACGCGCATGATAACATTTCTGTCCAGAAACACCCAGGATCACGTTCAACTTCCGAAGTTAGCCAACTCGTAAATCTCATCTAAACAACGGCGAGATCACCAAAATAACTCGAATTACCACTCTGGTTTGAAACTGTAATTAGTTCCTTGGGTATTTGAGCGAATATCGATATGTACTCCGATAATTAGCGTGAAATAAACTTCCGATAATTAGGTATACACTTAACAAATTTGTCTGCAATTTGGGTCAGTATTTGAGTGATTTTTATTTGAAAATCAGAATGAATGCTAGATTTTTTCACAGTATACTTTCGTTAAAAACTGCTCGGAATTGAGAGATTGAATCTTCACGTATCCAAAGATATAAATTTTTAGTGCAAAAGGGCGACACATCAGCCTCTTCCCAATGTTCTTGATGCTCAGACTTATTGAGTAAGCACTGCAGATAATTTTAACCGTTGACGCGATAATTGAGGTCTGACCGCGGATGCGACGTCATATCGGAAAATGGAAGTGGTGAAATCAAATGTGACACGCGTTTGACTGTAACGTAGAAGCAATCGACACTTGTTTATTACAAATTATAACTACTGTGGTGATATAATGAACGTGAAGTTGAAAAATGGATTATTTTCAGATCTATTTGTAAGAGAAATACTTATTACTTGGTTCCATTATAATCTTTCTGAATGGGGACAAGATTTAGAAGTTAGATAACTATAAATATTAGGGTGGCGCAAAAAAAACCGACTATTTTTTTATTTTTTTGAGTTTCGTGTGACAAAATCTTAGTTTTTGATGTTTTAAGAGCCCACTCCAAAGGACAGCTCAAAAAAAAAATTTTAACAGGTCGCTCCAAATTTTAAAAAATGTCAAAAATCGTCAAAAAATTAAATTAAAAAAATTATATTTTCAGTATTTTGTTTGATTTTTAATTCATGTCGTGGTGTATTGTTATCGATTCTTTCTCACTAAATGAAAGAAAAGAAATTTTAATATGAATATTAAAAGTCGCTCGAAAAGATCTAAAGAAATATACCAAAAAATTGAAAAAAAATTATGAGCGACCTTTCAAAATTCAAATTTTGAACTGAAACTTTCGGAAACCTATTTTTTTTTGTCTATAAAATTATACCGTAACGAGAAAAAAATTTAAAAAAAAAAAATCGATTTTTGACGATTGCTGACATTTAAAAAAATGTGGAGCAAGCTCGTAAAAATTTTTTTTTGAACTGTCCTTTGGAGTGGGCTCTTAAAACATCAAAAACTAACATTTTGTCACACGAGACTTAAAAAAAAATAGTCGGTTTTTTTGCGCCACCCTAATAAGTATGCTATGCACGATGTATCAAAATCTACGAGGAACGTTCTTGTAACCCCAATTTTTTTTAAACTTTGACGATTATATCGCAAATTCTCATTCCGCTATAATATAAAAAAAAAAAAGAAGAGAAATTAAAACATTTTACCCTCACGAGTTAGTATGAGTTTTTTTTCGAGGCGCTGCCGGTTATAATTCGTTGGTAATTAGAAATCCTTGCTTAAAGTGCCGGAGAACTTGTAAATCTGTAACGCAAGAATGATTACGGCAGCTCCTTAGTTAGAATGCGTAAGTAACGGTTCTGTCTTGGTTTTATTTTTCTCATTTTCTTTTTTGTTCTCTCTCCTCTTCCCTTCTAGGGCAATATTCGTACGCATTTAAAAAATCTTCTCAATCTGAAGTTGAGGAAAAAAAAGTTTCATAAGAAAATTCATTCACCGGATAAATAAATGTTATGCATTATATATCAGCTCTATATTATGATCAAACCATCTACAGCGCTTCTCTTCTGTTTGATGTTACAAATTCAAATGCAAAATTAGCAATTACCATTTAATTATTTCTTCATTTAGTTCGGGTGCTTCTGGCGCTTCTTCCGAATTTCTAAATTATTTCAGGCCCAAGGTATAAGTATCTACGAGAATTCTTTACAATCGATTAATCCTATATTCGTATATATATAATAGATCAAATACGCGACCCAAACAATTGTTTCAGGATTATCTTCACGCGGTTTATGGATTCAGAAGATTGCGCGACGTTATCGATTCCGTATATTCACATTTAATCCACGCATTTCAATTCCAGTTTCGTATTCGAAGTCTATATATACCAACCATATCCAAGTAACCACCACAGAGAATAATAGTATTTTGATAAACGGACGTTTTACATACGCAATGTCACGCCATTGGCTTGATTGTGTGATACCCGTGGTTTCAGAAGAAGAAGAATAGAATATAGTTGAATGGTTATCAAAAGTTCCGATTCATTATAACAAACATCTCGTTTTGTGACTATTTTTCAACCTTTCTTAAAATGGTTTCAATTTTTGTCATCGAAGAAACCGCGGATTGGCAACGGTTCTAAAAGAAAATCATAGTCGTAAAAAGAACTTTTCACAGGAGGGAAATTTCCGGCAAGAATGAAGGTGTCGTAACACGTGCGTCAATCGGCGAAACGCGTGAAACACGTAAATTATGCATCCCCTGGATTTGAGGGTTCGCAATACGCGATACCCTCGCGGCAAACCCGGAAATCCCAAGGGTCAAACACGAGGAAATTATATTTCCATGATTAAATTGGCGAGGGAAAGAAGCTTATATACGGATGGATTTCTCACCACGATGATCCAAGTTCAGTTCTGTCGACTGGAGCAAAATCGATCTTCGAAAGTTTATTTAAAAGTTCCTCAGGTTTTAACGGCTTGGGGAAGGCGAATCGAATCACAATCATGGTCCTTTTTCATCCGCAGGACTTTCCTTCCTTGGCAAAACTCAACGCGAGCAAGTGAATTGCAGATGCTTAAAGTTCCTACGGCTGCAAGCTCCGCGCATAAAGCCCGGATCGTGGGTGCGAACTTTTGTCCCTTCCACCCGACGACTTTCTTACGTCGATTCTTCACGGTATTTCAGTCACGCCGGAATTGAATCGATGCTTTGAAATAAAGGTGAAATCATTGCAATGTCTCAGCACGATGGTGAAACTGTTCCGAGATTACTGTATCAGAAAAGTTCAGTTTCTTTTTTGGTTTTTTTCAACAGATATTGAGACGCTGAAGTCACAGTGATTTAGGATATAAGATGCGTTACTACTGGTCACTGGATATAATTTATTGTCACTTTTAGAAAATTCTGTATTTATTAATTTGATTTTTAACCTGTCCAATTCACACTAATATCCAACTTTGGGCAAGTTTCTAACCAGTAAAGTTTTTTGATACTTCGTACAATTCATATATATATATTGTTTAAGAATTTAGAATTCACGTAGACAAAGAATCTCTGTCCCGTTTATTATGTCCCGACAAAAATCAGTACAAGTACCCTACAGATGATATTAAATCTGATAGAATAACGTTGGAAAGAAATCATCGCCGAGTTATCCTCTCAAAAAGACACGTGTGAAAAGAAATATCGATGTAAAAATCGCATCAACTGGGATCGTGATGTGAGGAATCAATCAGGCGAAGTCTGGTACCTTTTACGCACCTCCGTTCCGACTGAAAATATTTGTCTGATTTTGGCTGAGAGATGCACGTGTTACGAGGGCGCAATTTTCCCATCCAATAAACCGGAGAACCGAATGAATTTTTCCGGTCCCTCGGCACCGGGACATCGGCCAACTGGGACTCCCCGAAATGACATAGATGCAAACGCACCGACTTCCTTCTCGACGTCGCCTCTCACGTTTTGGCACAACTTCCCGACCTCGCTAGTCCCATGGGGGTTTTACTGGACCCCGTGACCCAGCTATTCGCAGGGTTACGCAAAGACCTCGAATGACCACTGACCATTGACCGGAAGGTCCGTCCATGGAGAACGTGGACGATCGCGTATGAGCACCTGGTGTATCGTTGGTGCTGAGAGTTCCTGATGCATGACCGACAGCAGCTATTGTTCAATTGGATTGATGTACAGACTGAAATAATATTCTCTGAACACGAGAAAGAGTTGAAGAAAAGTATATTCAATGATATTCCGAACCCTTTACATGTATAATACATCTCGTTGAACGATGAATCGTATTTGCGGAATGACATTCTCGCTTCCGTTTTGAGGATATTAAGGACGGAATATGACGGCATGGCAAGTTGACCTAGCTGGGGGGTATTAGAGGTAGATTCATGAAACTGCAATTAATTTTGAGGATAAATGAGGGTCGGTCATTTCCGCATCCGGTACGAAGGCTAATGACTAACTTCAAATTTGCGTGGTATAAACAAAGAGGGAGGTTCCCCCGTATGTTTCTACACACATGCGCATTATTTCTCCACACATGCAGCCTTCGGCCTATCCTCTGGCAGTCGACCAGCGCATGCTACCCACGCCTTTATCCTTGGCCGAAAACCGGACGCCAGGTTCCGCAAATTCCTAACAGCGACGTGAACACAGGCGCAGATGATTGTAGTAGAGGTAAATAGGACGAGCGTAGGTGCAGGTCTCGGTACAGTAGCGAAGTATAAGCACTTCCTTAATTGAAATTCGAGGTAACAGTCTTGAGACAAAGTTCCTAACTTTGATGGTTATAAAGGACCAGCGTCTCGAGATGTCCCGAGGGACCGAAGGATGCACGTTCAAGATGGCAATTACCAACTTCTGAAGTACGTAATTGCGCAATCTTATTAAGGACTGACACACCACCGTAACTCGTACCACTTTGTTATACTGCAGCGGATGTTTAGGTGCCCATTGCAGACGGAAGTAGTAGGCGGTGAGTCCGCGGTCAATCTGCTCCGGAAGTTCGTGGTAAAATATCCGTCAACTTGATGGCTGTCCGTACGGTAAAATGCTTGCTAATAAATAACAAACCGGAAAAAATGTTACGTCAACCGCTCGATATCACTTCACTTAGGGTATATCGACGGAAACCACGCACCGTTGGGGACAAGGAGTGGAATAGTAATTTGTTACATGAGTAAAAGAAGGAGAGAAAGTGCGTCTAATATTTCCAAAACACTTTTACAAATTGAACGCATTAACGTAGGGTCAAAAATTTCTCGACATTCGAGACGGAGAGAAAAGGTTTTAAAAATCATCCATTGAAATTAGTGTAGCTAAATCATCCAGCAGAATTTGAAAATTGAGAAATAAGTGCAAGTAAAAGTTCCATCATGGGGTAAAAGCATTCGAATTTCCTGTCGTTACGGAAGCTCGGCGAATGAGATACTCGATAATGAGATATTAAACGACCCTGACTGAGACAATCAGCATAACAATCAGGGTTCGCCGTGGGATCAAAGTCCGGAAACTGGAGAATTGCGGATTTCACCCTCGTAAGGTTTGGTGGGCGTAATAACTGTCTATACCGTCCACCTCGGTATGGCAGGGATGTAGGGTGATACCATGATTCTCGATCAAACACCTCGTTAAACCCAATTACCTAGCCAGGTGTCGCTAGACGATGACAATGATCCTAAACAGTGGTGTACCCAAGGCTTAAGGGACTCACCCTTTCTCTATGGGGTCTTCACGGACGTTGTGGAATCGAGTAATTTGCGGCTGCAACGTAAACTCGGTACCTCAATTATCGATTTGGTATTGGCTTCCGTTTATTTCGTTTTCCACTTTCTGCATCTTCGATCCTTTTCAATCCTAAACCTACGCAGTCTACATTGGACGAAGGACGATGGATGGATGAATGAAGTTATGCTATCTTCGTAATGTCTAGCATGGAATAGAAGACTTTAGGTTGTATAAGGTTCAAGTCTAAATGAACTGGAGTTCGAGATGAAGAATCGCAATCTACTTCTTTCTTTCGGTACCATTAACACGCGATGAGAAGTCTCCACGTATCTTTCCACATCAAGTTTTGCAGTTTCATCGAAACGCAAGTCTCATCCCAATCATCTATGCCAGTGTTTCAAAGCCTGCTTTTGATGAGCAGGCTAAGTTCTATACGATTCTAGGACTCCAAAAAGCGTCACATTCTCTCAATTCTCTGTCACTTATTTACGAAAGTAGCTCGCGTGATAGGTAATCATCAGATATCGCAACCTCACGAACGTCGCGATCACGGTATGGAAATTACCAAGTTTTACTGAAAGACAAGGTCACAACTCTGCAGCCATTAAAAGACGGAATAAAAACCTGGACTGAAGTAATCTTTGATAGTGTATTCAACCCACAAGTGTAATAAATCCATAGTACAAAATACAGATATATTCTCAAAATTCCTACCCAGCAGAGAATATTTCATAAATACTCTCTATTCCAAGACCATTGCATTGGCACCTCACCGTTAAATAAAAGTATTTCGTAAGACGAATAAAGTGTACTTTAACTTGAACAAAAATTATTTCCTGAACGATCAAGAATATGGAGAATTTTTTCACGTCAGATAAAGTTTTCTTTCTTCAAAAGTAAAAACGAAAGTGAATCATTTTAATGAATCATAAAATGACGGTCTAAGAAACATGTTTCTGATTGTGAGTATAACTGATATTTGCTCGACCTTTCACGCCCGATGAAACCCGAAGATTTTTTCTGGTTTTCCAAGCGAGTGACTTACGCCCTGAAACTTTAACACTTGACCGGAGCTGAAGTACTATTGGCTTTGCATAAAGCCGGCAGACTGCGCTTGCCAGGATCGATAAAAGGACCGGTTTTGCCTGCGGCGTAGTATCAAGATATCATCCATTCTCGACGGCTGTTACACCAACTAACCACAAATATCTACAATGCATGCAGGCGTAGGTGTGGTCAGGTCCATGATATTCCTTCTCCCGGGTGCTAAAAATATGATTCATCAAAAGTAGACCATCTGCTGTAGCCGGCTGTCAAATTCAGGTGCGCTTTAAAATTACTCGCGATTAAAAAGGATGATTTATAATCCCAGAGACCGAGTAGGTTCAGCTCATGCTGCGAAAGATAGTTACAGAATTTTTACCTAATACCCATTGGCACTGGTATACTTATATCAATGACGTCATAACAGTGCAAATATTTTCGAAATATGTGCCATCGATTTGCGGTTACGGTGTTAATTGGTGCGAGCACGAATTTAGCAACCGAAGGTCGTTTGGCAATGATTACATTTTCGCATTTCGGGTATGAGAGCATTCATGCATTGCAATTAGGGGATCGCGATCCAAAGATATATAAATCGGAATATAAATCAGATAGAAAAAAAACACAAGTAAATAAAATCAGAACAATTTCTAGGGTAAATAATTTAAAATCAAACTTACAAGTCATAGAATAAAGAGCCTTTTCATCTCCGGCAGTTTTTGTACAAACTTTAATAAAATTTGCACAGATTTCGAATGTTGAAGAGAAAAAAAATTTACTCTCGAATTCACTCCGTTGACACAATAAATATTTTCATATACTTATGAAACAATTTGTGCAATTTGTCTTATGAAATACTTTTCCGCTTTAACGTCATCAAAGATTGAATAATATATTTTATAAACTCAACAAATATTTCATCAATTTAAAAACATATTTGCTGTTTGATACAAGTAATAAGAATACGATTTCTACATACAAGTAAAAGTGAAGTTGTTTTTTTTTTTTTTTTTTTTTTTATCACAATCAGTGTACGACGATTTCCGATTTTCAGAAAACCGTATCTCAACATGAAACAGCAATGAAAATATTTACTCAACTGTAGAGGCACGTGTATGCATAGTATTTCAGTAAGACAAATTGTCTTATCGTAGAATGCGCCGTCTTGCTACTCGATAAGCGTCGCTGACGAAGGAAGGCAGGCATTGAGGCATTAACTCAAAGGCGGCGGCTGTCAGACAAACTTGCTTTTCATCATCGGCAGGCATTCTGACTGGCAATTAATGGCGGAATTATACCAGCGCAAAATGTCGTTCACAGGATACGCTGAATCAAGTTAGGGATTCGATCGAAGCCCTGCAGATAACGCTGATTTGTGATCAACCACATTGCCTCTATCGATGGGAAAACATGCCGCGAACGAAATTGCCATTCCCATAGACTCAGTATCGTGACGGAAAAACACTATTTTGGAGAATCCGTGTCGATAAAAAAAAACGATGATCCATTTGTTGCGAAAAACTTCATTCTTTTTCAGTCAAAGTGAAAAGTCATGTCCCCTCAACATTTAGATCTATATAAATAGGTTCCAAACGCATTTTTTCATTTCAAGGTAAATTGTTCAGTCGTATAAACTAATAACCATATTCTAATCCTTTCACAATAGTCAAATAAATAATTTTGATTTTACTAAAATATCTCTTCGCAAAATGTCTTCAATCGATTGAGCGATATAGTTTCTTCTGTACCTAAGTCACGCGTAAAACTCAGTCGAAAATTGTTATACGGAAGTTGATATAAAAAGTGGACGTTACATGATGTGTCAAGGGTTGATGGACACATGGCGACCACCGGCATCGTTTGAACGTTCACGTCATGTTCCGTCTAAGTAACGAAATTTCCCACAGCTGTGAAAACTCGATTACGCGCACAACTTCTGTCCGCTTTGACTTTACTGGGAATAAAACATGTCAGGGATGAATAAAAAATGGCACGTTGCACCCCCGCAGCTGGGGAGCAATGATTAGCGATGCGAGAGATAAACGTTACGACCAACGAGACGTTGCATGGCCTAATTCATATTCAAGGGCTGACGTGCACAGCGTACACCGTATACCAATAACCAGCTATAACTCAGGAATTTTCATCCAACCTTTGAGCGCAATGTTTTATGACTTACTTGTCCACCCAACGTCAGAAAATTTGTGGAACTTGTTCTCGATTCACTTGTGAATAATGAATGAGTGAATTAATGAACAAAGATATTAGTTAGCGGTGAGTTAAACGTTTCTGGGATTTTGGGACGGATTTTTTAAAGCTTGCAGTTCGTTAGTTAGTCAACAATAACAACAAGATTCCGTCGTAAAGTGTAAGAAAAATTCGATCGATTATCTTCGATCTCTTTTGAAGTTTTATACGAAGTTTGCTTTCCAACTTCGTCTACGACTTTTCGTCAAAGTTTCAAACTCCGTAAAAACTTCTACAATCTTCTGCAGCGAAAGTTCGAGATGTTAGTGTCACGCAATTCCACTTATTTTGGAAGTTTTGCAAGCCTGAATTTACAATTAAAAAAAAAAATTTCAGAGCCTACGTACGGAAGTTTAGTTTTTTCAAAGAATTCTTGTTGAAAAATTGCTTATCGAATTATAAAATTAATCATTTCCGTCAACACGCGGGGTCGAGCGCGAGGTGGAAGAGAGAGAGAGAGAGAGAGAGAGAGAGAGAGAGAGAGAGAGAGAGAGAGAGAGAGAGAGAGAGAGAGAGAGAGAGAGAGAGAGAGAGAGAGAGAGAGAGAGAGAGAGAGAGAATCCCAAGCATGATATGACAACTAGAATCAGCGAAAAAATGATATGAGAGCAAGAAAAAAAAACGTACAATCTTTGGAAATTTTCTGGAATGCCGTTTCAGATGCTCACGCGATTCTACGCCTCAGGACTGATCCTCGAAACATTTCATCGTGGATTGTAATTTGTCAGAGGTTTCTGAGAAGGGTTGAAGACAAAGAGGCCTTCAATCGTTGGTAAATCCCATAAGCACGTAGCTGCGCGAGTGATCAAATGGAGTGGCCGATACGCTTAAGCGTGACGAGCATTAATAGCCATGAGTCAAAAGCCTTCAGGCGTGTTCTACGCACAGGTGAATGAATCCGCTTTGATAAGTATTAAAGATGCGCGTTACAGCCGCGAGAAATTGGCAAAGACGCATGTTTAAGGCTTTATCAAAACAAGAATAATTGCCAATTTAGTAAGACTCGACATATCTATGAATAAAAATATCCAATGTCGCGTGACTTCAACATTTCGATTCATCTTGCATAGTTCGAGAAACTATTTTTTATCGCACTGCTGATCGGCTTAAAACTTACGAAATGTTCCATTTTACATATGTGTTAGCCGATAGAATAAGATAAGATTTAAAATCTATTCTCTGTTTTTTTTTTTACATGATCTTCAGAATAAATTTTTGATTTTTTTCTAAACTAAATTTGAAGCAAAAAAATCCGACGCATGTTATTATGAAATTTGTGAACACATTTAAGCTTCACTGACGTTTCTACAGGTTTTTCAAAAGTGTTCCTAGTACTGTATAAAAAGTAATTTGCATTATAATTTTAACCGAACTGCGATTACTGCGCTCTTTGTGGGACGGTCTCTCGTAACAAATTAATATGTATGGTTAAAACGGATGTTGATTAGTCGGAGCTAATCAACCACTTGTAAATGCCCGCCTTCGTTGCAACCGACCAGATGCGGTTGCAGGCCAGCGAGAAAAATGAACGACTTTAAAGTTTAAAAAAAGATTTCAACCGCAACATGATTACGTATAATTACAAAGCAGCAGCCTTTTACAGTGTTTGATATCACATTTTTTCAAACAATGTAACCGTATTCTAAATATCTGAAATTAAACACGAATATTGAATATCTGCATATTATAATAAAGGTACTAATTTTAATCGTAATAATGCAGTTGTTTATCAAAGCCAGGCTGGATTCTGTTTAGTTTCGCAGTATCGCAGCCGTAACATCTGGTAAAAACAACAACAAAAAAAATTCACGCGGTGATACGGTTTCCTGTCGAGAATACGTTAATCTGTGTGACCTTATCGCAAAGTGACCGATGTCTGGAGATAAATTTCTCGAACGCTATGCGTACAAGGTTCAAATAAAAATCTGAAAATCTTCCGCAAAATGTCCTCTTCGTATAGTTCAGTTTTTCGCGTGAGAAGTCTCTCGGGATTTCCACTTATGTAATTCCAAACACGGAAAATACCAGAAACTGCAGCAACTTTTTTTGGCTGTGTCTGAAAATGGGCGAATAGACCGAAGGATTTGTCAGTCTGAGTAGGGAGATATTCCGAGACTTCGAATAAAGGATAATAGTGACGAATTACTTTCCGGCGTTGTGCAGCAGCAGCAGCAGCTTCCCGTAAATCTCTGCTCTTGGAAATACCTGACTCTGTAATATCGCGTTGGATATTGATTGTGAGCGAGGAAGGAATTCGTTTTCCTGCAGCGTATGCAAAAAACGGGATAGACGGCGTAATGAGGATTTAAAAATAAGTTACAGGCAATTAGATTGCAACTGTGTCTGAGCGCGTAGGACGCCTGAGTATTCTGCAGCGTTTTATTGGACAGTTGTTATTGCATTCTTCTCTGACGTGATTGCCGTATTACAGCTGCTAATAATTTCGGCGTAATACTGTAGAAGAACTTTTAATATAATGAAATTTAACTGAAACTAGTTGCGTGAGATTGAATTTTCTAAATTTTATAGTCCTAATTTAAGATTGAAACGCCGTTTATTTGCGGTACGTTACACTGATAAAAAGAAACAACAAAAAAAATTATCTCTAGATTCAAAGGACTGGTAAATAATTTTAAATTTACTTACTTTCATGAGATTTTGCGTTTTCAACTGAGCGCCTTTTTCGGTTAATTCTTTATTATAAGGCAACTACAAAATTACGAATTTTCGTAAGTAAGAAGAATCTCTTCAATACACAGAAAAACTAATTAATTGCAAGAATGTTTATAAAATATTTCATTCTGAATAAAATCGTAAATTCGAGTATTTTACGAATACCTACGCAATCTAAAATCGATTCAGTATTTCAGAAAAAGTTATAGAAATGAATTTATTTCATTAGATAAGCTGGAATCATCTCGATCCAACTAATAGGTTCTCAAATCCAAAGTTAAAAGTGAACATAAAAAAATTTCATAAAAATAAAATTGCATTTAATCAAAGAAATGAAAATTGAAGACATTTTTTTCTCAATGAATCTATTCTTCGATGACATATTTTGTTCAATTGAAAAACAGGCCAATTTTGGAAATCTTTTACTCCACTTGACGCCACGCATTCTTCTCCGCGCTATAATTCTTCAACAGCAAGTAGGAATTTCGTTACAACGAAATGAGACAAAGCGTCGATCAAATATATAGTTTATCGCTACATTTCGGCTGATGTATAGACTCTCTGCGTGACATTGAAGTGAAAATAATGACGGAAAGTTGTGAGCCCGCTAATTAGCTCAGCCGTGTTATTACGCTACGGACAATGACTAGAATAAGATGATCCTGTCAAGTAAACGGCTGAAGCAACGTAATCCCGGCATAATTACCTGTTCAAGGCGTTTGAAGCAATTCCATTTTCGCGTCAGGCGTCGTGAAGTAGGTACTGCGGTGGATTTACTCGTACACTTATTGTTCAGACGTCGTTTATTCAAACAAATTCATAACAGAGTTAGTAATAAAAAACTAAAAAAAAGACGGAGACCGTTTTATTCTGATATACGAGATCCGTTACTAGGGTGTCCAGTTTTATTTGTGAAGACGTAATTCCACGAGAATTCCAGGTTTTCCAGACAAGAATCATTATTTATCCACTTTCTTCTCATGTACACAATAAATGAAAAATACAACAGTCTTTACGAACAAGAATATTCTATATTTGACTAGAGCACAGCTCATTGCGAGGTGAATTTGTTAGAATTCGCTAGCACGTACAATTTTTAAGAAATCAGGACTTCGTTCATGACCATTACCTGAAAATTGAAAGAAATTTTTTTCTTTTTTCTCACCGAATGGCTAAATTTTTATGAATCTAGGATGACAATTAGTATATTCCAGATACGACATAAAATTCCCCGAGTTTACAGGGTTTTTCCGGGGGATATTAAATCCGCCGAGAATTCCCTGATTCCATGATTTCCATGAATACTTGCCACCCTGTTTACGTTCTTCAAGAATCGAACGAACCATGGCCAACAGTTTACACGCAACACACGTACAGCGAATCCCACAAACTAATTCCGCATTTTTCAGGCTTTCGGGCTTTCGTTGAAGGTAAAATTACGTCTGATCTATTCTTGCCATCGTTTCAATTGACGTGATGTAGCGATCGAGGCCCCTGAAGTGCTAGAAATGATCCTAGAGATGCAATAAATTTCCAAACGTGTCAACGACGACCGCCGCGTTGTTTTTTTAATTCAGCGCTTCAATTACTCGTATAAAATACTTTGCAAATATTTTCCCTTTGGCTGAGGGTATGAATTGAAAATTCAAATCTCAAAGGAGTACTTCTTCTACGTTCTTTGTTCGTTCGACGATCGATTGACCTTTGTGAATATAATATTTCGATATAAATATCTGCACGATGGATTAGTTTAGCCTCAACTTTCTCGTCTTCGAATGCGTAAGACTCTTATCTTTAAGGCTTCACTTCACTGGAGAATCAGGTTAATTCCTGACTTGTAAAAATTATCCACATATAATAAATTTGTGCATGATATAAATCGTTAATTTTTTCTTTGCGCCTCAGCTGCTGAAGAATCATAAATCTTCTTAAGTATATATTCAAATACAATAACGCGAGTTCGGTTGAAGCATCCAAGATTGAAGGAAATGAAAAAGTAACCGTCACTCGGTAATCTCGTTTGACACAGCTTTGAAAACAGTTGTAGAATACAACCTGCATTCTGCGGCATGTCTGCAGTTACTCGAGAAAATAAAAAGCTTTGATGCGGCGCAGAATAAGAGTTACGTAAGCCTCCCGACACATGTTTGTGTAAGTAAAAAAATCCTTCCATCGCTCTCGCATCTTATTGTTAGCGCATAGTCGCGGGTCTTGGAATAAGAGAAAGCTGTATTGACAATATATATTACGAGTATAATAATGTTTTTATTCTTGTTACCATGTGCGTATTGTTCAATTTGTACAAGTTGTTATTTGCAGTGTACGAATCATCGTTTACTTTCGATGCGATACAAATATTCAGCACTGTAACAATTTCGTCATTAATTCAACTTTCAGAGTGAAAAAAGTAATCAGGTCCAATCGATAAATTCTAAAAATGAAAAATCTAGTTACCGGCTGAGGAGTGATAAGAATGTAAAAAAAAATTCAGAAAATAGAACGATCGCAATACCGAATTTTCAAGTCGAAAACCATAAAAAAAAAAAAAAAAAATTCGTAACACAGAATAGAAGAAGTAACGATGAATCAGAATATAAGAGAATTTTGCCAACGCTGTTTTGTTTTTTCATAGGCATTCAACTATTTCACATTTTCACTTTCCCACGCTCAGATATCGCGTACTTTAAACAGTTTTTTACAATCCGATATCGTGACCGTGGTATTTTAATCCCCTCCCCCTTTCAAGCGTGATCGTTACTCGCACACGTGTGTAATTCGCTTGGCGAATCAGCGGCGAAGACGACTCTATTCGTATGAGAATTACGGAAGAACGAAGCGCGTCGACGTTCGTTTGTTTATTTATTTTCTTCGGCATATGACGACGGACACTCGATGATCGTGGGAAACAAAAGAAGCCAGCAATCCCTGCTCCTTCCATATTTTCGACTCACCTTGCGAAGCTAGATCCTTCGTTCGTCCTTCGGCTGTTTTTCCTCGGCCTCTCCTTATCACCGCTGCGCCGCCGAGCTCATTGTCAGCAGCACCGTTCGGGTCTTGTCGGGTCTACTTTTGAGGCATCGCCGCGTCGTGACTCACCCACGTGACTGGAAATGACGCAAATTAGACCCGGCACTCTCACTCGCCGGAGATAACCGCACTCGACGTCATTTCGTGGTTTGAACCGTGAAACCAACTGCTGTCAACACACACGGCATCCGAGACGCGCCGCCGCCGCGATGCCAACGGCGAATTTCGGCACTCGAATATGTCAGTGGCTGTGCGCGGCGCTCAATGAAGTCCGTCCGTCCGTCGTCCCTCGCCTTCGAGGCCCTCGAGTCGACGAGAGTCAGAGTCAGCGCCATCTTGAATCAATTTTGCCAGCTCGGATTCGATCGGGAGTTTCCGAGTCGCGTCGGTATTGCAGGCATCTGCCATGCCCTTCGTATCTCGCCGAGCTGCCGGAGTGGAGTAACCCATGCAGTTACAAAAACTATATTTTACAAATTTCTTTTTCTAATAGCAGCGATGATGCTCGTTGGTAGTCTGAATCCAGAATTTCGAACAGATTCTGCAGTGGCTTCGACCGCCGTTTTGAATTTATTGTTCAAGTTGGGAAATATTTATCGTAGATGAAAAATTATTGTATTATCGAAGTTTAGAGATTTAAATTTTTTTTTACAATTTCAGTGACGTGACTATTTTCAGGCAGAAATTTAAAAGGCCGGGTTTTTTGACGAAAACAAATTCCCATGTGAATTCAAGACGGCGACTGAAGCTACTGCGGAATCTCGTCGAAATTCTGAATTCAGACCACCAATCCCAATCTCCCCCCCCCCCCCCTCCCCCCCCCCCGCGCGATTAACAAAAACATAATGGAACCTACAAATTGCAAGTACAAACGTACATTCCGACTGCAGGACTAGAGAGATTAAGGCGTTGAGCTTTGATGACTCCGTTTTTCATCATTTTGAAAGATCACATTGCATGCAAGTTTAATTGCAATCTGTTTTTAAAGTTTTGAAATTTTGAAAATTGCAAGATTCCCTATATTAGAATAGCCAAAAGTGACGTCACGACAGTTTTCTAGTCTTTGATGAAAAGATACGGAATTACAGATAAAGTTGAGTAAGATTATTTATATGTCAATTTCAATGGTAAGGTGCATTCAAACCCCGAAAGAATAATTTCTGATGCGATGCCAGAATATTTTGCCATGAAATAGCAATATATGAAATAATATTTCTGTGAAACATATTCTGTAAAATAATATTTGCTCCATACCTATAAAATTGATTCCAGGACAATGGAACCTCGTCCGCTGTGGATCCCTCAATTTCCTGTCCACAGATATTCGATATTCAAAACCAGTTGCTATAAACAGAAAACATTTGAAATCGTACGTTGAATCGTTATCCAGAATGAATAAAAGCCAATAACAATAATTTTTACGTCGCACTTAAAATTGAAAGAAGGAAGCTGTGTTCCGATTAGTCATAATTAACGGATTATTAATTGCAATTCTCGAAATCGATGCAAACTTTGCCGTAAAATGATGATAGTATTTCACAGTAGGTGTAGAATTGCAATGTGGTTATTCAACGCATGCTTTGAAGTTAGTAGTTCAAATATCCTTAATTAAACAAACTCTAAGACATCACGTGATCTTAAAATCTGCCAATTTGGAAGATTCAAAATCCAAACTTCCCGAATACGGAAAAAAACATTAATAATAAGTTTCAGAAGCTCAGAAATTTTTTACCAGCGGTTACGACCGACAATATTACTAAGTACAAAAACTATCCTAATTGGTTATTCTTGGAGCAAAATACCAACGCCTTTGTACTCCGAGGTGCGAGTCGTGAACTTGTGTTACCTGCGGAGAAGGAAGCACGTGCAAAATAAAGGAAAAAGCAACTCTGAGGAATAACGTACGCGTGTCTCGTACATCGTGTAACGTAATATTGTGGCCCAGTAACTCACCGGTTACTGTAGCTGGGCACAAGTGAAAAATTTTCTTAGCGTAATTTCATTTTCCCTTATCCGGTTTATCTGCACGTTCCGAGACGTGTATTCTGTTCGAATAAATTATGCTAGCATAATTTTTTCTAACTCTCGAGCTGCGTGTATATAGATCTGATGTCTTACTTTTGACCGATGACATCAAACTGGAATTGATTTAGGAGTAACCGATCGTTCAATACTAAAAAAAAGAATTGAAATAATCACTTCAAGATTTTTTGTCACGTGAAATTGGCCAGAAATTATTATACATCAGTAACTTATCTGTCGGTAATTCGGCACCGTTTGAAACTTCTCATTAATTTCCTTGCATGTAATGATTCTCGTTCAAGTTTACACGTGTAATGTGTACCGGAAACTTGAAACTTTGGAAATGAATATTCTTACTTGTATAAGTTAGTTGGAATGATTTTGCTGTGCGAAGATCGTTCTACAAACTAAGTAATCATAGGCAACTATAATGGAGAGTACGTGCCATTTACCTAGCTTAATAACACGTGACATAAATCTTTTGAAATTCAGCCAGCTGTTATTCCGGAACAAAGGGGTTCCCAGCTTCCCAGTGGGAAACTTAAGGGCGTCCATTAGTAAAATCATCCTGACTATGAAGTCAGGACTGGGCTAAATTGAACAAAGTTTCAATTGCACTTTAGCTAGTCGGTTGGCGAAACGATTCCAGCTGGATAAGGGTGCGAAGATCGTACCTCACAGTTTCACTTCTCGGAGGATAGAAATGGTGAAATGAAAATGAGGAAAGTAAGGATGAAAAAGCGACGAATTTATCTAATAGCTGTCTGTTCTTTGAAATTTGATTTCACTTTTCTCTCGCTCTCTCGTAATAAGAACTCATTATAAACATCAAAATATATGCAATAATATATCAGCGATACGAATGTAAAGATTTTTGGAAAATTAAAAAACGAAATAGAAGTATCGTGTTGCAGCCAGTCGAGGATAACTTTGACTTTGGAAGTGACGTGTGATATCGTGTTAGTAATTAGTGTTCGGACAGATCAGTAGAGCATGATTAATTTCACAGTCGCATGACGTACGGTGATAATTTAACTCGATGCATGTAAAAGATTAATCTATTATAATTTCGTCTCCAGGACGTCGAAAATCCTCTACAGGATTTAATAAAACGTCCACTTAATCGGAATCCACGGGTGCAGACACTCGAAAATATTGCTTTGACTCAACGCAACGCCCCACAATACGAATAATCTGATTTTACGTTCTCTCTCCGGGACTGAATGCTCATCGTGAATGAAGAATTCCTCGATTTATGGTACGCCTGATTCATTTTGAGGAATTCCAGGTCGGGCTGACTGACGTTAATCTACTCGGCTCACTCTTCAAACTTACACTCTGATCTAATTCCATCCCCTCTTCAAGCGGCTTTTCAATCAAAGCCCCGTTGGGACCTTTCACTAAAAACTTTCATCGAAGCTCGCGGCGATGAAGATTAGCCTAGTCGAATTGGACCCAAAAGGGACTGACCCGGAAAAAATTGTGAGTAGCGATGTTCCTTTGAAAATCGTTGGGGGTGGGGAGTCACTGGTAGTCTACATTTCGGTTTTCGCGATTAGCACCCCATTGCTTCAGTCGCCATCTTGAATTTACTGCATAACTTGTTTAATTTCAATTTCACACGAAAAAGACTAGACATCAAAGTTATTTAGAATTAAATTTCCTACAATTTTGGTCTCTATCGATTTTTCCCTAAAATCGATATTTTTCGATTGAGACCCGTAAAAAAGGGGTGAATTTTTTCTTTCATCCAGATAAATTTTTTCAATCCAAACCACTTCGGTATTAACCATTTTTCAAGTAATATGAAAAAAAAAGCTATGATCCAATAATACAATTTCACGCCCTCTTTTCAGGCCTTGATCGAAAAATATCGACCCTAAGTAAAAATTAATAAGAACCAAAATTGCAGGGAATTTAATTCCAAACAACGACATGTGAAATTCAAAATAACCGAGTTATTCAGTAAATTCAAAATAGCGGCTGAAGCAATGAGGTGCGAATCTCGAAAACCGAAATATAGACCACCAGTGCCCCCCCCCCCCCCTCCCCCCACCCTCAACGATTTTCGATCCGCACAATAAGATCTGACGCAACTTTAACAGCCGCAAAACAATCTTCGTAAAATAAGGAGGCCTGGCTAACGAACCACAGAGTTGATCCTTGCACGTATTAATGATAAATTCATCACGTCAGATCCTCGACTAAGACTGCGAGACCATTTGCAAGAACTGGCTGGCGCCCGGAGGGCTCACAATTTCCTAACTGTCAAGCCGCACACCTCGAATAAGTCTGTTGAAGCTGAACTCGTTTGTATGTATTAGAATATCTGCTAAGCGGAATAATCTTGCAGAAATCTTGGTTTATTCAGGATGAAAACTCGAGAAACGTGGGGTTGTAAATTGCAGTAATTAAATCAGTCGGTTTTATTGTTAAAATTTGAAAGCTATACGTCTTCTCCGTTTTCTATAAATGGGATGAAAGTATTTGTTGCGATAATAATTTTCTCCTTCTTCTGTCTCTCTCTCTCTCTTTTTCTTGCGATTAGCTTTTCAAATTTTTCAAATTTTACGCGATCAATTTTGAGAGTAATTCTTTGCATATAATTCGCGATGTAAATAGACGTCTGTTGCCTGAACAACAAAGAAAATTTCAAATATTTGCAGGAAATAATTTTTACAAGTCAGAATAATAAAGAGACGTGAGCGAGGAAAACCCCGAGGCTACGTAAAGCCGTATCAATGCGTCAATAAATCATCCCTTATGTATGTACCTACACCTGTTTTACCTCAAATATTGGTTCGTATATGTATAACCTATGTACCACGCTTTATATCAAAGCGAATAAAATATTTTATGCATGCCCAGCTATCTGCCTTATTCGCCAAGTACGTTTCACGCTGGGAATTTAAAAATGAAAATTTTGATTACACCCGCAAAAAATGATATTAAAATAAAAAATTCCGAGGAACAAAGAAAACAAAAGTTGCTCTATTCACTTTACCGAATTCTTTAGCGTTTTTAAATTCTTCGTGTAATCGCGAAGCGTGGAAGATAGTTGAAAACAAAATACAGATGCAGAATGTGTGAAATCGAGATTTATTTCGGAAGCCTTGAGCGAATCCTAACGAGATATAACAAAAAACAGATAAATAAATTTCGAAAGCCATTAAATTACACCGATCGTTACGCTTGCACCCCTGTAAAATTCAACGCTAATGACCTTTCCTCTCGATACTTTAGCTTCGGTTTAAGCACCGTTCGAAACTAAATCACGAAGAAGCTTCCAGTATGGCAAAATGGGAATTCTGCTTTCGGGGATGAATTTCTCTTTTATTACATACGAGAAATGCCCGTCAGACACGGAACTACGGCAAGTAGTAACGGCACAGTTTGTTCGGACGTGGTAGGCTGATCTTCAGCCGCATGTGATCAGCTCCTTTCATTTTTCATCGGAGCGTATCACGCGACCTGAGCACAAAAGTATCCCATTCAATCCGTACAATCTGCGAAAAGACGGTAAATTTTTTCCAAAGTTTTCATGAAAAGGGTCTACGTACTTATTCAAGGGAAAGTAGAAAGGGATGATTTATTTTCGCTGCCACGGATAGTGACGATCGATAAAATTTGATTCGAGCAAAAGATTTTCGAATCAAGTCGCAGTTTTTTTTTGGTTTTTTTTTCTCTTCGAAACAATCCTCAAGAGAACGTAAGCTGGCGATGCAAGAGATGCGAAGACGCAATCTGCAGTGTGCACGCAAAACGTAGCCATGAATGAACGTTTGACAGTTTTCCAGTCCGCAGCTTCTGTGTCAAGTCATTGCAGTTTTTACGGTATTATCTCCCGGGTATTCGCCCCTCGTTTTAGCTCCAGGACTCCGTGTAAGATCGCAGGCGACGCAAAAGCTTTGCATAATGCTAAAGCATGAAAGACCCCTGAGGATTACCAGTTTCAAAAATTCTTATCAAAGATGAAAGGCTGCGTGTGGACATTTCACGGTGAATCGATTCTGGCGCCTTTCGAGCTAATTTGGAAGCTTTGCTGTGCAAACGAGTACAGATCACGAAGTTCAAATATTCTCATAATTTACAGGGAAGCTCGATGGTCGAAAATTCACGCCGTAAGTGTCAGCAGATTTTTTTTTAATGGCTTCAAGTTCGCATACTGGAAATATAAGCCACGAGAAAAATTTCAAAATTGTCTAATTGATCAAACTAAAAAAATAAGTCGATTTAAATATCAGTTTTCACGAAGGCGCTTTGAGTATTTTCATACGATTTCAGAGAACTTGTCTGGAAATCGTAGGGTAACATTTATTTTCTATTCATGCCTAGATTGAAAATATTTATCGATCAAAATGTAAAATTTTTGCTGGAATTAAACTGGTTTGAAAGATTCTTAAAAAATTTTTATATCAACATCACAGTGTTTGATAAATTAGTGATTCATGTGTATGTATATTTGAACTTGACTCAAATTCTGTGTGTAATAACGTTTTGATTCCTACGAAAGCTGAACAAAAATTTTTTTGTTAACTTTCAAGAGGATTCATGGAAAAATGGAGCATTTCAGTGTCTCTTAGTCTCGATCGACTCCTCGAGCAACGGATAGCTGTTTTACCCAATCATTTCTGAAACATGAAAATTCAATTCCTTTCGCAAGGCACCAATGAAATACGCGCAAATAGAAAGGCACGCAAGCAACTAACTCGCTAAATCACGGATGACGATTTCACAACACGCCAGCTGAAAGGCACGAGGCATAATTTGATACTTCGATTAGAAGTTGAGAAGCCAACCAGCACGAAATGGATTCGCCGTTTACCTCAGTGGCCTGACTGGTGAAATTTCAAGCTTCGCAGAGGTGGTAAATGGGCAATTCCACGTCAAATCGGACACGAATTGACCCCGTATTTTAAGAAAACGATAAAAACTTGTTTCGCACAGAACCTAGGCAAAAAGAGAGGCCACATATGTTTTTACTGGTCTGAATTTAAAAATTACAGAATATACTAAATTTTGCTAAAAAGTGATCGTAAAAGTGCTGTGGAATTAAATAATAATATCATCATTTCCATTTGTCGTAGAATGTTGAACAATTTTCTAGAACAATAATTTTCAAATTTAGGGATACGACTTTTGTAAAGAAGAATGAAACGGGAGATATCAATTGTTAAATAAATTACCGATCTGATCACTTTTCTACGAATATTTTTGCGTGAAAAATATTGTTAGAATAAAAAAAATCATCAAGGATGAACGAGCAAATGTCTTTTCTTTTTCGCCCAAAAAGTTCCATGTTCGATTTAAAAAGACCGAGGTTAAAAAATGTCAAAATCCCTCCGATTTGTCGCGGAATTGCCCAAATATAAGGCGTTCGTGTTAAGCCATTCACAGTTCACTCTTATTACCAAAGAACCACACCCCAAGATGTGATTCACCCGCCTGCCTGTAGCCTGTAGAGCCAAAGGCACCAAT
This sequence comes from Diprion similis, assembly GCF_021155765.1. NCBI lineage: Eukaryota > Metazoa > Arthropoda > Insecta > Hymenoptera > Diprionidae > Diprion > Diprion similis. The sequence goes on from NC_060106.1 coordinate 5,256,729, forward strand.
TAATTAGAGATTCGCCGAATCATTGTCCTAATCAACAAATTTATATTCCACTGCGTGCCGCGAGGCTTCCGAAATTGATTACCAGTAAATACACTTCGCTAGTGCCTCTCGAAATTTCGCGAATAAATATAAGAGTTACAAATAGACGTCTCTTTATTGTTGAGAACTTTTTGTACCTGTCTTAATGCGAGATCAGAGTTACTGGAAAAAAACAAATGGCTGAAATCACCCTGGAAAAGTTGATTTCAGTTTGGATTATATAGAAACCTGTTGATTATCCTAAAAGAGATTTTTCTCAACTATTAGGTAATCAAAGCCGGTTGAGCTGTTCAGGAGAGGGAAATTTGACTCTCTGAGAGCTGATAATTAATTAGTCAGTAATCAGATCCGCTGAGACATCGATAAGCATCGCTACTGAAACCCAATACGGAAGCCAGTTGCTTCGATTCATCCTCTTTCGGACGTACACATTAGATTAAAAGTAGACGCGTTGAGTGGGTCTAAGGGAAGCGAGAAATCGGTGGAAAATCTGGGGCAACAAATAAAACGACTCGGGGTAGCCTTTCGAGTGAATTTGAATTCGCCAAGGCCAAGCAATCCAGCGCGGTTTTTCCCGCCCTCGAGCAATGTCGATAAATCTTGGAATAAAAATCTTATTTTTACTCCCTTGCCTGGCGCAAATTGAGGGAGAAATAACGACGCCTAAATCCGTCGAGCGAAGTTGCGATTTTTCGGGTCAAGGATCGAGGCAATTCTACTCTGGCTCTTCTTTCCGGGTTTCCACCACAGTTTCGGATACACCCCTGATCATGGCGATGGTCATCCCTCTTATTTTCTCACCATGAAACGAGAATCGACGTAGCTGATTATATGCTGATACCTTATTGTTCGCTAGACGGAGAGAAAAAATTATTTGAGTTATTCGAGTGATTTTCGTTCAATTCAACCAAATGCTATAGTCAAAAGCGACGAGCGCAATACTTAGTTAGTTTAACAAAATACTTGAGACAACTTAATGTAGGATTGAATCAAGCCTTTGAATGTTCACGCTGACTATCAATTTATTCAGGATATCACGGCGCGAGTTCCTCGCAATAATGTGAATTTTGTGCTAAGAAAATATGTGATTGAATGACTAAAAATTTGAGAGAACGTACCTCAATCGTTTTGTTTTAAAAATATGAAATTGTTGTACCAAAACAAAGTCAACTGGTTTCAATATAAGTCAAGAGTTGAATGTTTGAAACAGATAATGATATTTGTCGTTATAAAAATCTTTTGCATTGACTCAAAATTTCGAGTTAATCAACCCCATAAACATATTCTTTGAATGATATAATTCATAATTTTGTTGACTCCAAACTTTTGCGAGACTTACCCGTTTTTTAAAGTGCAAAATCCGAAAACTTATTGCGGTTTATGTAGAAGTACAAATTGAACTTGAGTCAATAGTAATAGTTTATTCATAGTCAACGTCAATTGCGATGTCTCGAAACTTGAAATTCTCTACCTGTTTCAAAGCATCTGGTGTTCATTTTCCTCGTAAAAAAATTAGTGCAACCGATTCAACCAGTTGTGTCAAACAATTTCCGGTTAGATCGACAAAGTATGGCATTCAATCGATGTAAGTTTTTGTTGGCTAGATTCATTATCTTATTTTATTTGAATTACCCGATCGTTTATTTCAAGACACATGTGACTTGGAGGAATAATAAATAAACTTCAAATGCAATGATATTTAGTTGATTCAATTTTGGAAATACATCAAAAAGTTTCACTCGAATCAAGACTTCACTCGATCGCGAAAGAAAGGCTTTCGTTGAATCAAGGAATTCACTTGACTAAATCATTTTGATAAACGAACTAAATCCAAAATGTGAAATTGAAGCAATCGTATTTGGAACAAGATCTGTTTTGTTATTTAAAGAATTCTTGCCGCTCTGTGTTATTGACAGGCTTGTCAACTATAAGCTTTGGACAAACTTTTTACAGTCAGTGCTTATATTCACCGAGGAAAGAGTGCAAAGTGTTCCGACGCTCTTTTTACACGTGGCTGACTTCACGGTTGACGATAAAAAGGCCGAAGAATTTATAGGAAGTATAAATTACAGGTGATTCAAAGAATTTCTTATGGATATAAGTACTTGCGATTCCGGGTTCGACTCCAAAGATTGCTGTGAAATTTCATCAAAGTTCACTGCCCATTCAGCCGATCATCAAAATAGGATTATTCCTTTCGTTATCGCACTAGATCCAACGTCGATGTCACTCTATTTGCGTTCGATCACTGGAAGCGTGAAAAACTCTGTAAATTTGAAGCTCACTGATTGCTTTATACCATCCGGTCCCCGGAACAGCAATCATTCGGTGCAGGTTCCTCGTTTGTAATCGGCAATCAGTTGTGCCGCTGCTATCTCCGAATATTTACGGTCATTCCGATTATTACGTTATCCTGTTTTATTGCAGAAGCGACTTCATTGGCGTTGAGCTCTTGACCTGCTCCATCACGCCCCCTGAAATCGATGCCACACCAAATTATCCCCTTTCGTAATTCGATGTAATTCTGAAGAGATTTAGCCCCTTCCAAATGGATTTCATCATGAAAGTAATTTTTTCAGTCGGAAGTAGATTGAATTGAAATAAACACCAATTCAACTACTTAGTAGATCGGTAATAAATTATTATTGAATAATAGAAAACAGCGATGATCTTATTTGTAAAGATTCATACAAAATGCAATCTGTATTTGAAAATCCCTGTAAAAATATTAGATTTCTAGACAGATTCTAGAATAGAACAGAAAAGTTTTAAAAAAGGTACTGCAAGTAGGTAACTTAGGAGGTGAGAAATTTTTTCGGCTGTGAATGTAAGTCACTCGGAAATTGAATATTCAATTTTGATGGTAACTTGTCGTTATTCAAATAACTGTTCGACAAACCTTTTTTTGCTTTATTATTGAACCTTTTTTACATCAAATGAATCATTTTTCTTCATTCAATCTTTTTTGAATCATTTTACAGAAAATGGGATAGAATTAAAATGGCATCTGTGAAGAATTGAAATAACGTATATAAATTTCAAAACGTCATTCTCTTCGTGGGATGTTTCTCTACAGACTGAATGAAAATGTTTTTGAAAAAACATAAAAATTAAAAAAATATCGACAAAAATTTGAAAAACATCGAAAACTCGATGAAATTTATTGTAATAACAAAAATAATAAATTAATTTTTATACATAGACGTCGGTTTACTTTGTGCAAAAAGTTGATATATTCTTTTAAAAACAAATCACTGCGGTATCTTCAATGATTCTTGAATTATTCTGGCAAAACTAGTGCAGAATGCTACACAAAAATGTTTTAAAGAGATTGCAGTGACACAATTAAAAAAAAAGAAAAGAAAAAAAGAAACGAAGAAATTTCAAATTTTTCGATGTATAGTCCTCTTAAGCTGGAATCACTAAATCCAATCATTCATCGCGTAGCGTGTTTCTGGCGTTTATTAGATTCGCAGTGTTTCACCCCTCCTGGTCCATAATTTTCTTACCTTCCAATTTATGCCATGGAAATAACAAGCTTGACGAGTCCTCTCTCTAAGTCACAGCACTCCCTTCCATTTCTCAACGTAACTCTACACGTTTTATGTTGAGATGTACATTATCACTGTATACATATACATAATTTAGGGTGGCTCTTAATATTGGTAAAAAAAAAAGAAAAAAAAAAATTCTCTCACCCCTACTATTGACTCGAAATATTAAAAAACAATTCTCAAACGTAAAATCTGCTCTTAATTTCAATAATAACCCTTGCTCCGAAGGCCTTTTCAAGGAGTTAAATCGTAATAAGAAAAGAAATGGCAATGAAAGATTTTTTATATTTTTCTTTTATTTTTAATTTATGTTACTTTTAATATTTAATTATATATAAAAATAGTTTTTAAAAAATGCAAATCTTTTGTTAGGTCAATAAAAATGCCTTAAAAATTTATTGCAATTAATTTAAATAATTCAATATAAAGTAATCGTTTTTAATTAGATAAAATGAGAGATTATTTGATTAGAATTTAAGAAGTAGAAATAAGGAATGTTTTAAGGAAAATTGTTAATGTGAAAAAAGGTGAGACTGGTACAAAAAATTAGCTGGAAATTAATGTAACATCTTCGAATATAATTATTTCTAATATAGTGTTGTGGTTATTTGATCCGATTATTTTTCGATTTTCTCGTATCTATTTCATGTTGAAAAAGTTATTTTGTCAAAATACGGATAGCGGCGTTGATTTTGGCAGGCAAAACTAGGTGAAACTTATTTTTTTTTTCAAATTTTTTACCATCATAAACACTCTTAATCGATTTTAATTTCTTGAAAGGGACTTTGAGGCACGAGTTAATATCAAAATGAAGAGCGGATTTCACGTTTTAAAATGATTTTTCAGTGTTTTGAGTCAATTTAAAAGGTGAGAGAATATTTTTCTTACCAATATTAAAGGCCACCATATAGTAGTCTTATAATAAATTTCATTGCTCGATGGTTGTATTGAGGAAAAATTCATTACATGCTTATATTCTTTCATTTCAATAAGGCTTTTATATCGATTTACTGTTTCATCAACACGAAAATATCGCCATTTAGTTACACGAAAATATAGTTCGAGTGACCATTATTCGAAAGAATTTTAGGACGTACTAAATTAAAAAAAAAATCTTATCCATTTTTTTACACCCAGAAGTGTATTTATCAATAATCGTTAAAAACGAAAATTGTTCTGGACTCTGTAACTAAATACAGCTTGAAATTTCTCTCGATACGTTTGCTGCTACTTTGCAGATATGAAAAAACTAATCTAGCTGCTTTTGACTCGAACTCGCAACGCTATTTCAACCCCTGCGCGTTACGCCCTGTCAACTCTCCCTCCATTTCATAACTCCTGATGAAATTTATGACACACATCTCCGCCTTTCGCCCACGGTTATACACTTTACCTCGGGGTATCTCGCCGCGATCTTATTACGTCTTCCCCAAACTCGATTATCCTTTTCAAAATCAGTATACATGTATTTATAACACATATATATCTCTCTTCCGCTTTGATAAATTATCGACATTTTTGATAAGGTTGAACGGCGACGATAAACCACAAATAATTTAAACTCGATTCTCATTTCACTTCTTATTCTCCACGATTTATCGTTATTCTTTGTCAAACAGGTTAGGGAAGAAAAAAAACATTTAACTATCGCAAATAAACTTTCCGTCTCGATGAAATCTGTTATAATCATTTAACAACCAATGAATATTAATCGTTTTAACAATAAATATTCGTAGAAAAATTTAATTGAAAATGCTTTAATCACGCTACAACGAAACTCGGATAAGTAGCTTCGTTAAACTTTTTTTTTCTCTTCACTTCACCCGTAATTCTCTTTGGATTAATACCACTGAATTGTTTATCCCAAAGGCTGTAATTATCTTATAAAAAATCGTCTTCTCCACACTAAGTATCGCGAAAAAAGTGGTCTTCTTCCTTTTGCGTGAAATTGAAAACGAAAAGGATAAAACGAACATTTTTGCTTGGAAGTCCTTTCCTAATTAATTAATCAACGCCGAATACGATGAGCACTCCACTTCCGTTTATCCCAGGGTGAAATATCCTGTTGGAGGTTCCAATATACATCATGAGATTGGCTTGAGGTTGGTGTAAAAAGATTTTAAGAACCCGAGGGTAGATTTTATTCCTGGACAAAAGGTGCTCTTCGCTCTTTCCTCGCTCAAGTGCCTCGGGCACTTCGGTATCCAGGGCGAGAGGCGATGGCGCCTAGTTACGCAGTGCCAAGGTTTTCAGTCTTCGCTGACGCGGCGCCTCTTTCGACTTCCGGTTCCGCTGCGGCGTCGCTGGGCTGAATAAACGGCAACCCTTGCAGTCACCTGATTCTCAATGATTATCGATTTGTTATAACTCTTAGAAACAAGCCAATTATTCACTAAGTTCCGCACTGCAGCCTTCGAATTTCCACATTTTAATGGCATAATATATCGCAGTTCAATTCAATTCAATTCAATTGAAGTATCGTTAGATAGTCGCGGGTGTTCAAAAAAAAATTTCAAGTCAGAGCTATTGAATTTTCTCATTCGAATAACATAAGATTTTTGGGCATTTTTCTGCTGATTTTTTATCCTTAATTTAGAAAATTTTAATGAAACATTAACGATTATACACACGTGTAATCAAGTCAAGCTGAACTTATTTGATTTAACGGAACATTTCTTTCGCTATATTTGATCGTCATGTTCGATGTATTCAACATATTTTTTTTTTTGTACGTGGATGAAAATTGTACAAAATATCAGATTATGTGATGCAACGAATTGACTGAAATATGAAAGGCATTAATTATTTTTTAACAGATATTTACGCGTTCTATTATCCACGGAATACGAATCTTTGAATTTCCATCTCGCCATTTTTTAAGCATCAAAACTTTGAGAAATATCGTGAATTTCCTGCGAACCAAACTTTTTATTTCTACCGTTCTATTATTAGAATGTACGTATTTCTAATTCTTTACTTTCAAAACACTCATAAAATCATGAAAACTACCATTTTTTGTAATAAAAAATATTTGGCGCGATAGTAACTCTTCTGATTCAATGAAAGGCGTCTGTTGAATCCAATGAAGCGCAAGTCGTCTGCGTTTAAATCATCAATGGCTCGCTAAAATCTACTTTATCGATGGTCGGTATAAAGTCTAAATGTTTTTCAGTCCTTTGGTCGGTACACCGGAAATTCTCAACAAAACCAGCCAACTAAATATGACCAAAGAATTTTCACACAACGTTTTATTTATCTGTTTCAATGAGATTTTTTTCCGAAAATTGAATCACAGAACTTTTTTTGATCGACGACATCTATGGCATTTATGAATTCGGTCAAGTTTGATCGGATTCATGAAGTTAAAACAAAATTGGATTTTTATACCGTCATATGAAGACAATTTCACGTTTGAAATCAGGTTTTCTTTTTCATCATGCATATGTGATAGGGTGCGCCAAAAAAAATTACCATTTTTTTTCGTTAGTTACCGTGAAAATATAGTTCAAGGTAACGAAAAAAAAAGATTCTGTAAAAGTTTGAGCTCTTAATATTAATATATTATTATTATTGCGATGAACGTTTCTCCTTTAAATAACACAGGTAATTTTTTTTTAATTTTATTTCGGAATTTTATTACTCAACGACTGATTAGCGTATCGTAAAGAACAATACATATTTTTGTAAGAAATTGAACGATCTACAAAAAAGGTCTCTTGCGATTTTTTCGTAAGTCTACTGATTCAAAAGTTGATAAAAAATATAAATTTTATACAATAGTTTACGTTAAAAACTTATTTCTTGTTAAATATTCGGAAATTTCGGGAAAATTTCGATGTTTCAGTAAAAAAGTGTTGTTCTTTACGATACGCCAATCCGTTGTTGAGTAATAAAATTCTCAAATAAAAAAAATTCCCGTGTTATTTAAACGGGATATGGAAAATCGCAAATAGTTACCTCTTAATATTAATATTAAGAGCTCAAACTTTTAACAGAATTTTTGTTTCGTCATCTTGAACGATATTTCCATAGTAATCGTAACCCTCATGTGTTTAAAGGTTTTTAACGACTAATCTATTTATATCAAAAAATATACTCACACATTTCATTAAAAATAATAAATATTCATCTAAGTCAGATATGTATACGTGTATTTTTATACCCCATTTATAGATCGCTATTTATATACTAACGTTACATCGCTTATAATTATAAGTAATTATTATATAACTAAAACTGTGATAAAATTGTATATAATCAAGTGTGTGTGAATGTGTATAAATATTATATACACACATATATAATATATCGGCTAAAAACTATGCTTAAACTTATTCAAGAATAACTATACATTTGATATACTTATACTTCTAATATACATATATAAAATTACTGTCAACTACGAGTCACGTCCGACCGATTTACGACAATGATAATTATCTAATAATGAGTATTTTTAATTTTTCTTCACTTTTTGGCATTCATTTTTGATTCATTCGCTACGGTTGGCTCTCGATCCTCTTAACAAAATTATCCTCTTTCTTTTTCAATAACAACCTCATTCCGCCTGTGTGCAGTCTGAGAAACTAACTTCCAATAAAAGTTTTATCAACAATCTTCGGTCTTCCACTAACAAATATTATAATATATAAAACATCACAAAGATTTAACATTAAAAGATGATAAAATTATGCAGATAAACGTATCTACAGCATTTCTCCGGTGGGATACAAGCTATTGGGCCTTGAAATAAACGGATTTTCAACAGCCCAACTCTTCTGATAAAACTAACGGACATCAGTATGGCAACTAGAATTATAATCAAGCAGTTTTTATTCTTGAATCGGAAAATTCAGAATCAGAACTTTACACTGTTATTTTCGACTTAAATTGCAAACAGCAAAAAAATATTTCTTATCTTCGGTATATGTGTTTCTTTGTGATTACGTAAAGCCGATTTGATACTAAAAAAAATCTTCAGTCGTTACAAAGTTGTTTAAATTCTTATGGAACATCGCATCATGTATCATGTTTCGCACAACGATTCAAACCCGTATATTTCATTTTATTAGCTCACCTATTAAATTGAAACCAATCTTCGGTCTGACTAAAATATTGATTCAATAGCAGAGCTGTTATCATTGAATTGTGAAATTTATTAACGAGTGATTGGCTGCGAATTATTAACGTTGAATATTCACCAACGACAATATAAATTATGCATTCCGCAATTAAATTTCCCGATCATCAGCAGCAGAATTTTATGCAACTCCAATTTCTTTTCGACATTTTAATTCCTGCGTCGTTATTAAATTGGGTCCTTGGATATCTGATTTGAATACTAACTTGATGCGAATATTTTTCGCCATAATTATGGAACAAAACGTGGATTCATCGAAGTTAATGACGATGAATCTATGATAGAAAAATATTGAGAAAAGAAGCAAAAAGTATAAGCTTTGATTTTTAGAAAAATCGGGTTGAGTCTCCATCTTATTTATTATTAGCCGAAGCGGCTCATCACTGACTGTCTCAATTCTTTTTTCCTTCCGCATTGAATTCGTATCCCAAGGATAAAATGGCAAGATTTCTATTTAAAATATCTCTACGAATGATTTGGTTAGAATTCAAATACCGTTGCCCAACGGAAAATGGAAGAATAATAACAAAATGGATAGTAGAGATCGAGTTCGGAAAAATTGAAATTACTTCCGACCATTCAGCCACGTGACAAAAGTCTCTACTGCGAACTTTCTGCACTTCTGAATTAGAAAATAATATTCAGAATCAATACATTCCCTTTGCATTTTCTCTACTTCTATATGTATATCCAAGGTTTCAATTGAATATCCGTTTCCTTAGATTATATATCTTCTCCTTGCCAATGTAGATAAAAATATCCGCAAAACATATTCCGCGCTTCTCTATTTTTTATTTCCTTCGCATTGAAACCAAAAATTAGAATTCTCACTAGCAATTTCTTCTCAAATATTTTCCGCTTCTTCACGGGTACACGCCTTCCACTAAACTTCATCCCGTCCAAACAATTTCCGGGTAAAATATATCAAAGTTTGTAAAAATCGCGAATTTTTTGCAGCTGTTGCAAGGTGATTAATTCTAGCCACAGCATCAGAGTCACCCCTGCAATAATTACAATTTCCAAAATTCGTGCTTTCAAAAATTGAGGGTTCAGAAAAACCGCAATCTGTCGGTCCATCCATTCCCTCAATCCGCAGGATCTTCGCAAGGAGGGCAATAACGGAGCGGACTTATCCCTCGGGGTGGTTGGCGCACGTCTCAGGTTCAGAATTTAGGAGGAAAACTTCCTCGGTATACCGCTGGCCGAAAGGTGCTTCCAGAGTCCGGTGATGAGGGGCACATCGCGGAAGTTGTCGGCCCTAGGCTATAAGGGCTACGAGCACATCAGGTCGACCGACCTGGACTCGCCCCAGGCGTTCTGCCCGGCCAAGGGCGAAGGTGAAGGTCTCGGAGTGACGAGGCGCGTCGACGTCGACGTCGACGTGGACGTGGACGTCGCTCTGAGGGTCGACATCGGGATGCTCGTCGGCGAGTTGTTGTTCCGGGTGTTTTTGTTGTCCAGTGCTGTTTCCTCCTCGAAGCAAACCTGCGTTGTACGTAGAAAGAGGGGGGAGGAGGTTGAAATAACGAGGCACTCGTTGAGAGAAGGAACATTTTTTGTATAAATAATTATTATCGCAGAAGAAATATAAATTGTGTTGGTATCAACGGTTTAAACTGTTTATTTGAATTGCAGGACGTTTCGATCAGAGCAAAAGATCGATTGTACACAAGAATTTTTTTTATTACATTTTAAAGAGAACTTAGTGTAAATATAACGACAGTAAATCGCAGTGTTTTTAATTTAAGTAAAGTTTTCCGATTAATATCGTTTTAACCGAATTAAACGATATTGATGAAAAAACTTTGTTAAAATTAAAAACATTGTAATTTACTGTTGTCATAGTAATAGTAAGTTCCCCTTAAAATATAATGAAAAAATGCATGTATGCATCAAATTTTTTCTTGTAGACTATGAAGAAGGTCAACCTTTTGCTTAGACCGAAACGTCACCCGATTTAAATAAAAAAATTTCACCGTCTATACCCACGAATTTTATATTTCTTCTCAATTAATTTTACGGTCAGGAAAAAATTCATATATTAGGATGGTTTTGTTTTCCAATTTTTATTCTATTTCCCTCCATATTGGTTTCAAATAAATAAATAAAAATAACTTCTTCAAAGCACAAATCTCGATCTTAACTTTAACAATTGTTTGCTAAAAAATCTGTTACTGTGAGAAACCATTGATCATTGTTTCCAATATTCAATAAAAATATCGACATCTCCTGTATAGAGCATTCTGTGTCAACTGTACCCAATTAGAATTTGACTTATTTGAGAGTTTGATATCAGTGGACAGTTACACATGAAATGTTCTATTGACGATGCTGATATTTTTTATCAAATAGTAACATTTATTTTGATCAATTTCGTACACGTGATATATTTTCAGCAAATAGCTAGTCTGACGATGTAATAAATGGATACTGAAAGCTGAGGAAAACTGTTTATAATTTATACAGCAAACTTCACAGAGCTTGCGAGAGGGTTTTGGGTTGAGATACAGACCTGTACTTTCGAGAAGATTTCCGTATTTTATCATTTGGAATTATTATTTAAATAACAATTTATATTTTGGTTCCGGTCAAATTCCGAAAAAGTTGAAAATACGAACCATCCTAATAATTATAATTGTACCGAATTTTTTACTTTAAGATAAAATTGGTTGGTTGGCCAACAATTGATACTTTTTAGTAATTTTATTACAGAACAATCGAACCTCGAAATCGAAATCGATCCAATCTGCTGTTTTTTTTTTTTTTAATTTTGAACTGATCTAAAATGAATGATGGATATTTAAACTTTTACTTGTGAATAAAATATTTTCTAGTTTTGCTCAATACACAATTTATGAATAACTCGTAATAAATCAATAAAAAGTGTCCATTTTTAGCCAGCTAACCTTGTCGAAGGTTGAGATAAAGAACAGTTGAATCAGAGAAGTTGAAAATATGTAAAAAATTGTGTTAAAAAAAATGTGTTTCAGTTCAGCTGCTAAAAATTGACGAATGCCGATTTGATGTCTTTCAAGGGTGATGATAAAGGACTTTTTTATTTCTAATTTTTTACCATAGGTTCGAAAAAAGTGTGTATATTTTTAGACTGCAAATGATGTCATTCTATATTTTAAAAGGAAGAACACATACCCACGATTTTTCCTTTGGCTTGGAATCGGACGATAAATCGATCAAGAGATTCTTCTGAGTCTCGTTGATGTTGTTTCGTTTTACATTTTGATTATTCTGTCGGTTATGCATCTCGTTGTTTTTCATCTCGTTGACGATTTTGTCGTGATATTCTGTAAATCGTTTTACAAATGTGTCAAAGAGTGTTTTATAATATTAACATACGTATATATAATCTACCCAGATGCGAAACATATTAAAATTCACAACTTCAAGCGGATACAAAGTGCAGGAATTTTTTTAAAAGACACTTAAAACAATTTGATAATGTATAATGAATAACAATCGGCGATGTAAAATATAAATGTCCTATAATTTGCTAAGTTTTTTCAATAAAATCGCAATCAAATATCACAAGTGCGTGATATAACTTTAACGAATAGAATCTATTGATCGTGATTAAAATGATTATCTGATTTTTTAAATTCTCTTGGAAATTTTTTTATTTTCATAACAAATACGTACGCGTATCTGAATGCATAGAGACGTTTTATAAATACGTATTCAAATATCAATTCATATTCTCTATCGAATTGCATTTTTATTAAACAACATTTGGAATTGAACTTATTGTTAGAAAAAATTCTCGTGCCAAACTTTCACATTCAATGTACAATCGCTTGTCACTTTTACGTGATTTTTGGATAAAAAACAGCGTAAAACATCGATTTCTATTTATTAACGGTTCAATATTTACCAATGCAATTCTCGTCGGTCATCGGAGGGCTCTTATCAGTCGTGTGGTGAATACGAGGATCGACTTGAGTCAGCTGCCAGGCTTGATACGCTGTGTTGAAGGCCTGAGCCACCGTGAGAGTGACAGTCTGAGCCATTTTCCTCTTAGGGCACAGAAAAGCGTGACATTCCATCGTCTCGTTGAGATTTGTCGCAATAAAGGCGAAAACATGATCGTGAGTCGCGTCAGCCGAACAGTAAGAGATCCTGTTAATTAAATTTCCTCATGAGAACCCTTCGTCAGCTTACTTGAAATTTGAAATTATCAAGGACGAAGGTTTTAAAAAATTTCAGGGTTTGTAAGATAGACACAGCTCAGCGGTGCCATTCATCGCGATTCCCGAAAGCATTTATTCCACAAAAGATTTATTATTCGCATCGCAGGAATTTTCCTCAAACCGCAATATACCTAATCCTCTTTATTATAATTAGCCTGATCCGATTATATTCGCTACGAATTATCACTCAGCGTTACATTATATCGTTTATTCTCGTTGTATATTCCATACCACACTGTGCAATTTCTCCCACGTCAAAGAGTTCGCAAAATTCGTTTTGTTTTCAATTTTTCAATGTCAAAAAGGAATTTAAGGGTATAATGAAAGAATGAAAAGAACTCTTTTATTCTTCTCTGTTTAAACATTATTGAATCTAATGGGATTGGGATGAACAATATAAAGAAATTGACGCCATTCTGTTCTCGAATAATTGGCAAAACGTGCACTGTTTGTTAAGACTCGCCTCTTCAGTTTCCGGTACAATTAGTAAACGCTATCCCGAAACTAATTGCAAGTGACTTTACACGCGAGTTTGCGGGGGGTCAGGGGGTGGCAAAAGACGGGGTGCAAAGCTTCGGGAATTTCGGATCGTAGACGGGAATGAAAACGAGTATTCAAAGAGCGAGCCGAATCCTCTGAAGGAGTTATTAATCGGGATTGAGAAATTTAAGTAGCATCATTGACGACGAATAAAAGCAAGGACCTCGAGTGGGCGACTTCCGGTACTCGCTCCGGGGAATTTCGAGATTTATTTAAGTAATTAAACGTCGAGAAACAAATAGGTTAGGTTAGGAAGCTGAATCATAATTCAATGAATGCCTCTTTTTTGAAAATGAATAATTTGACGCCAAGTTAGCGAGAACTAGCCAAGCTTTAATGAAAATTGGAGATGTGGTCTGATGTATTCATCTCCATTTCCGCGAATAATTTCCTTGCACGTAAAAGCGAGTAATAACGTTCGAATTCGCCTGCAGACTTGAATCGATGCATGCAGGGGAATATTCGCTGGACCGAAAAGCAGCGAACAGCGAACCGATCGCGAAAGCATAATGGAACAGCGAATAAAGTTAGCCTTTTAGTTAGCGAGTCGGTTGGCCGCGTATATGCGGGAAAAGTGGACACTCAGCGGCAGTTTTCCTCGGGAAATAAACTTTCATTCGACGTTTTAATTCACCTGTAAATCGAGACCTGGAGCTGATCCTCTTCCGTTGCCACATCGGTCATGCGAATTCCCCGTAGACTAACCGCCAGGGATACCCTCTGCAATTTTTTTCCACTCGCCTTTGCCTGAAGGAAAAAGAAAATATTTCACAGACTTTTTGTTAGTAACTTTTATACATACATATACGAAAACATATTCGTTATTTTTTCCACTACGCTAGATGAAAATAAATAAAGAAATAAGTTCACGAAGTGAACCTTTTTAGAATAGTCAAGACTTAAAGAATGTGAATAAATTTAACGGGACTTCTTTAATTTAAACAGATTTAAAACGTAAATTATAGATTTTTCTAAATTTTGGATTATCTTTAGATCAAGTAGAAGCAATTCACCGTTAGATTCATACGCGCTGTCTTACTTCTTTTACGTAAAAGACACTGTCGACTAAGTGAAAGTGTATAGAAATAGATAGTAAAACAAACAAAAAAAATTACAGTAAGTCCGTGTCGAAATCTTTTGCACTATAATTTCACACCCCAACTTAGGTTGTATGATCGAATGAACGTAAATTTTTAATTATGCCTAATTCTGTACCTTTAAAACGTTGATGGACACGCGAATAGCGGATGTATTAACCAGTTTTGCAGAGAATTATTCAACGGAATGATTAAGGATCGTGAACACAAGCTGGTGCGATTGTATAACCGAAAATTTCGGAGCTGGCATGAATCTGCCGTGTGGTCAGAGTAGGAAGGGTGGTTCTTACTCAGCGTGTTTCGCTCGCATCGAAACCCCGCGGCAAAACCACCCACCAGGATTTCCAACACCCGATGTGTGCTAAGCCTGACGCTTTTTGTGTATCGCCACTGAGGGTGGAACTGCCTGGAGGCATCAGAGGCTCGAAAAATATGCCGGCGTTTTTTTTTTTTTTTTTTTTTTAGCGTGCATGAATGAACTCCAGGCCTTCGATCATTCTAGGGAATTATCATCCCATAAAGAGGAAGCTTCGCTTTCGAATGATCGTGATCAAGGATTTATACTTTCTTGGAATCATTTTCTAAGCGATTCTGAATTGAAAATGATGATTTGAAAATGTTGAATGCGTTAGGTAATGTTTTTTAAACAGTTTTTAGAAGACTTTGAAAATCTGAATTTTTCAAACAATAGACTGGCGAATTTCAATTCGGAGTTGCGAAGCCATGAAGCAGATTGTGAAACGGTTCAGCAAGACCATGCTCAGGGTCTTCATAACTCAAGTTATAATGGACCATTCCTTGAGTAGAAAAGCGAGCAGGTTTCGCCCGGAAATGAGACTATATAAAACCTTTCTCAAAAAAGATGTTACGATATTCTCAATTTTGTTGGAAATTATCGCAGTTCCAGCCACGCCGTTATTCGTTTTAAACTTACTCGAGCTTCCCGTCCTTCAAATCGTCCAAAAATATTACAGATTTAATAAGTTTCCTTAATTTCTCGCTGGCCTTAATTCTCAGGCGGAAAAATCAACCATCCGAATGACTAAAAAGTTGGTAACACTGAAAATTCACGATCAATTCGGTTATTACTTCGTTTATACAAGATGGCTGAATTCTTTTTGATCCGAAATTCGGAATCACGTAGATGGTCCGAGGAATTAATGAGTTTTAGAAAATTTTCTGTGGACATTTTGAGCAGGTTTGGTACTTTGTTGTTTACTTTGAAGCTTCCCAGGAGCTGCGAGAAGTTTTTAGTAAACAAAGGATTTCCGAGCAGCGAAGCTCGAGAGGATTACACGTGGCACGTATACGAAATGAGGAGAGCCTGAAACTTCATTACGAAGCCGTGCTGGACACTTGCGCGTTTCTCATTGAAGAGACTTCCGAGAGAGGGATGATGGTATTGCAGAATACAGCTCGGCCAACTCCGGAGAAAGTACCATACATACACCACCATTTTTGCAGTTCTCAGCGACGAGTTTCGACGAGATAGAAACGCTTCTTCAACCTCTTCGCGTTCTAATTTCAACCGATTCGCGAAACTCCTTAGCATCCAGTTAAGGAACGAGACTATTGGGTGTTAAGCACGCGGATAATGAGTTGGACGAACTTTGAACTCCCTCGTTTGTCCGCTGCACAGTCATCCTTCAGGACATTTGTCTTCGGGACACGCCGGGAATGTTTGATCTGAAACTGCCGTTGCACCGTTCCAACGGACTTCGACAAGGTGGACACTCATCGTTCAGCAGCCAATTAGAGGGTGAGGGTCGAAATTGCAAATTGTCAGAGTTCAGAATGGCCGTTACATCGAATGTCATTGGTTCGAATGGTCAAAGTCCTGAATAGCAAGTCATACCGAAGTGTTAAATTCTTCTTCGAAACTCCAAATGGTCACATACTGGAATGGTAAGAACCCAGAATAGGTGAAAGTGTGTGAATCGTTATTTTAGTAAAAACTGTTTCCCAAATGTGAACGATGAATTCCATTATCATTTCACAGAGCACAATTCCCATCATCGCGTGACTAAGATTAGACATTTATGTTCAAATTCAAGTCGAACCTCGACCGAGTAATCCTGCGATCAGACCTAGACTCTGAACAATTCTATTTCTTAAAGTCTAAGAAGCTGATCCTATTGCGTTCTCAATGGACAGTAGAAATTGGATATCTTAATTGCACTCTGTCGCAATCCTGCTCGTCGGGATTGCTGGAGGACACGGTATCCGAGGTAGGACAAAGGAGTTGAATTTCTACGGGTTAGTGAGACCGTAATACTCGTCCCTGCCTCGTCTCGGCGATTCGCGTTTTACTGACGCTAATGCAGTAGGAACAGACTCTCATTCCTCACATAGAACCAATGTCATCCCTAATAGCCATCGCACTGAATGGTTTCCTACATTTGTTCTTCCACAATGAACCATTCATTATGCTCCGTGCAAACAACATCCTATGAAGTTCTTGATTCAATATAAATTACTGGATTACCGAACGAAGTCATCTTGTACAGATCACTTCAAAAGAAGATGCCTCAAGGAACAGAAAAAAGAGAGAGAAAGCAAAGCGTTGGACGCAGCGTCACTTCTCCACGAAACGAATCGGAACCTCGACCAAACGAGGATCCCCGCGTGTCTCCTGGTGCAAGGATAAAAACTGGTTCAACGGTTAAACTGGAGTCCAAAGCCAATGAAAACGCCGTTTGCACTAGAGTGGAGGACGTACGTCGAGCATTTCGAACGGATGAATGGAGACGAGGGAATTCGAGCGAGACTGTAACAGCGAAAATGTCCTGGCATGGTCGCGCAGACCAAATGGATGAATTTGGTAGCAGTGAAGGATATCGCGGGAATAAGGTGGCACCTTTTGTGGACGTGAATAACAGTCACGTTTATTTGATTCACCCGTTCTTCACACTCCTATCTACGAAGGAGCAGAAAATGTGTGCGGTCCTGAAATATTCATCACTTCCCAGCCTACCTCGACTACGTTTTTGAATAAATTCAAACTCCATGAAGTATCCTAATCGCTTGAACTCGCGGAGAGAAGAAACAACTCCTGACAAATGGTTACCGAATTAGGGTGTTATAGGAGCGGTTGTTTGTCCTGTCTCCGTCTTCTTCATCCCCTGGAACGATCCAATATTTGTCTGGATATTTGTGAGCTATCGTGTCGGATTATACAGATGTCAATAACCTACGAATGGCGCGACTAACCTCCCCTCCTAACTCCAACCCGCACCTACATTTCCGCATTATAATACGCGGATCCTGCGCTCTGGCAAGCTCACACAGGCACGAATTCCACCGGAAGGGGATATTTGCACCCTCGGAATTCAACGCAAAAATGAAGACTTCTCAAGGGACTTGACTGTGGACGTGAAGCTCTTCAAAGGATGAAGGATTCGGATTATGTACATCGAAAATACATTTACATTCGAAATATTTGATATTACTATATTGTGCAGAGTCTTCTATAGTTTTGGGTCCCAAATAGTTCTTGACTATCCGCCAATGAGGATTGAAGGAATTTTCCTTAGGATCTAGTCGATTCATATGAAAATTTTATTCAACATAGTTTAAGTAGTAAGAAAAAATTGTGGCATAATTTTTAGCTGGAATCAAGAATTATTCGGGACTCAAAACTATGGAAGATTCTTCACGAAATAGTAAGAAATGAAATAGTGAAAAACGCAATTTCAAAGTGAACGATATCAATCCGAGCTGAATAAATTTCAAATTTCTCGGTAATATTTTTGGAACAACTTCCGTAAATGTCTTACATACATAATTGTTTTAAACAGAATGCAAAACGCCTGTTTCAATCAAAATTATTAAGAACCAATAAAAAATGTACATTCAAAATGTGTTAACTAATTCCAGACACAGTTCTAAGAAAAGTTTTATCTTTAATTTTTTATATTTCTGTGATACCAAAAAATGCATCACCTCTTCCGAATTTCAAAATGTGAATCTGAATATTTATCATCATGACCGTTAACCCATTTCCAACAATTGCTTGTTTGGGACTATCGATATGATTTTCTTTCCTGCAAATTCAATCGAGTCATAGAACTCCCCTCAAAACAAAAACAAAAAGAAAAAATATTCAGACACGTACCTATATACTCAACAAATTGTTTACCTGCTGAATACTTCTGCTCTAACGATCTAAATAACAAATTAAAAATCATTTTGCCAAAATCCTAAGATCCTCAAAAAAATCGATACTCGTAAAATTGAGGACAAACAAAACAAAAAAAAAAGAAAAAGAAAAAAGAACTAAGCATCTCGAAGCTTTACCTCCGTTTTTCGTGAGAATCCCACCGTCTGTTAAAAGATTTTCTGACGCATCAGCCGCGCCGAAGAGTGTGAGTATAAGACTGTATAAGTGTGCAAAATATTTCACGGTATTTCGTCAGATGCGCATTGAATCGTTACATGCACGGGGTGTATCGAGCAGGTATGGGTATAGGTACCATGGTGATGATGGTTTTGATGGCCTCGGCGGTGGCCTCCTCGCTGGAGGGCGTCTCGACGAGGGTGCTTCCCAGGTATTTCAGAGCAAAGGTGGCCTCCGCCGGATCCTCGGCATCTTCCTGCCCCCCGCCACCCCCGACTCCCCCCTCGACGCACTCGCGGCTGTTGGCGAGAGCCCATTCCTCGCAGAGCTCTGGAACAAGTTGAAAAAAGTATAAGAATCCGACGCGGTGATGTATGTGCGTTGATTATAGGTATGGTTGCATCGCGTCCTGGTTATCTGGGTGCGATCGGGACGTCGAATCGCGTCTGGCAAATCAAAAACTATCTGCTTAAAAATAAGAGGAGAAATTTACAGCTTCTCGTTGAGGAGGTTGCCTGGCTGAAAATCGTTTCTTCTTGTTAATTTTACGACGAGATGATTCACGAAGAGTATATTTAGTTTTGTATCTAATTATTGTAATGGTAAGTTAAGGGGGTCTCGTGGGAAATTAAAAAATAGATGGTGTGTGTACTGGAATTATATAGAAAAATTTAGAGCTTCGGAGATTTATTGAAAGTCTTTTCGATATAGGTGAAAATGTCTACTGAATTTCTTTACCATGGAAAACTATTTTTTAACAAAATTATTTTAGCTGAATTTCAAACTTTTTTAATTGGATTAAATCCTGTTTATTTTTTTATTATTTATTTGAATGCTGCTCGAAGAAAAAGTCAGGTAAGTCAGCTTCTGCTTATTTCAATTGCACGAAAAATATGTTATGACAGTTTTGATGTCACCTATGCAAACATTAAGATGAATTTTTTACTAACAAAAATAGTGACATTCAATTCCCCATAACATTCGCAATTGCCACTTTCGGTAAGAACGAAAAAATATCTCAAAATCGATTCAATTTACTCTACCAAATGTACTTATCACCATTAAAAGTAAAAGTGCAGGATGAACCGTTGACATTGATGTGAGGTGCTAGTTTTTTTCTTCTTCAGAATTTCATTCATCATGGAGAAAATTCCATGACTTCTCCAACTATTGTCAGAATGGTCTGACATCTCCAACTAATTCCTAGTATTATGGTTCCTCTATTATTACTGAAACTAATCAAGCTAACCTTTCTGTTTTAATTTTGACTCCATCTCGTTCAAAGAGGTTAAACCCTGCTTAATCATCACACCAGCTTATACCTATATTGCACACAAGCAACACTGAATCATGAACCACCCCTGCATGTGGCTTTCACTATATGCTTCCTACGTAGGTACGTCGGGATGTTTCATTTTCACGGATGATGTAGACAACGGCGAACTTGCTGCGAGAGATAAATTTAACATCAAACGGAAAGGGATGAGTCAAGAACGCTCGACTCCCTCCCTCTCCAAAGGGTGGCTGCATAGTTTTCGTCTATTTCAGTAAAGCTCGAAACAACGAATGTTCTAACGTTTTATTTTTCATCTCATTTTCACACCGTTTTCGCATCGTTTTACTTTCACTGGAAGCTTCAAGATCCTCTACCGCTACTTACGGTAATTACTTGCTGAGGTGAAAAAAACAGGAGAAACGAGTTGGAGATTAGACCAAAGATTAAATTTCCGAAATGATTTTTTTTAAAGTGACCCACACTTTTCTGTAATTTTAGTCACCAATATTTTATTTACAAAAATTGGGTGTAGTTACGTAACTAATGAGTGTAGAATAAATTTATCAATTAGTACATTCGAATAAGTACTCTGGCTTCTTTCATTGACCTTAATTCAATTTTCAGCAATTTGGGAAAGTTCCATTGATATATATATATATATATATACAGTAACTGGATAGAGGATGACTGGCTCTGTAGAGTGCCGCTTAGAAAGCCTGCGGGGCCATTTAGCAAGCCCAAAATGGCGCCTAATTTGAAGAAATATAATATTATATGAAGTTGCAAACGATATTACGCTGTGCAATGTGTGTAATAAAAAGTTTGAACAGTCTGGTATAATTGAAGGTTGTTGAACATGTTTTTAAATTTCGGTTGATATACATGAAATAAAAAATTAATCAAGTTATGAGGTAAGTGAATGTGTTTTATAATTTTTGTTATCAAGTTTCATTTCGAATTAATTTTTTAAATTCAATGTAATTCACTCAAGTTCATAAATTTTTATTTTTTTTCGATAATTCTCATCAATTCGGGTGAATGATAAGTAAGATGATGAGTACAGAGCGATTGAAATCTCCACGAGTCACGAAAGACCCCAAGTGACACTTGACCTTTTTGTTATTACTTAATTCATCGTATATAATATGTATAAGAATGAAATTTAACTCAGGAATACCTGAAAATGCAGAAACCCTGTTTATTACCACTGTAAAAATGATATGTTTGCATTAATTGTTTTGTCAAATTTTTGTCAAATTAATTAAAAAATTATGAATAGCCCATTTTGAGGGTGAAAAATCGAGCATTTAATTTACTTTTCCCAACTGCGCGTATTTTTTTCTTGAAAATATAATTATTTAACTTCACTTTGCCGTTAACCCCGTTCAATTTCATCAATTTGTTGAAAAATGGGAAGTTTTTTTTTAAGAAAAAGCGAAAAATTTTATTTTCCTCGTATACTTTGTTATTCAAATTTTTCGCAAATAGATAATTCTGTAAACTAAACATTGGATCTTAAACTAGAACCTTCAAAGCAGATGCATACATTTTCTTCAGAATTCTTTAAGCACTTGAAGTAGCCAAAATAAAGGCAAAACGCGAAAGACCCCACGTGACAGGGTAAAAGTTGATTGATAAATCTATTGACACATCAATTCAGCGAGTTATTTCTCCCTTGACATGTGATCAAGAGAATCTGGTAGAGTCTTGCGCCAAGTATGTTAAACAAAATCGCATATTCATAATAACATTCATGAAATTTAATTTCGAATTTCCGCGTTTTTGGGCGTACTTAACGGCGTCGTTTTGTCTCTTGAATTCGGAATCACCGCCGAAGCTGGTGGAAATATCCAATCCCCACCCCCTTCTGGGAAGAAAAAAAAACAAAAAAATCAAGCGCCCAGAATTGTTGTCATTAAGATACCAGCGATGTTAAAATACGTGGAAAATTTCGTCCGCCGTTTAGTTTAAGTAGAAGGCGTAAAACAAGAAGGATAAGTGTACTTGCAGGGGTGTTTGTAGCGCGTTACATTTCTGTTAGTAAAATATTGAAATACTCGTTAGCCGTTGCGCAAAGACCCTGCATTTCACAGTTTTGAGCAATTTATCTTCGTTTACTTGTTTCGCGAGACGATGGATGTAAAAACATGCTTTCGCCTTAACTCGCCCGGATCCCGAACCCCTTTACGATGCTGAAAATTCATGGTTTATGGGGGAAAAAGGTGAAGCGAAGAGAAAGAGAGAGAGAGAGAGAGAGAGAGAGAGAGAGAGAGAGAGAGAGAGAGAGAAAGGAGATAAATGCGAGAAATTCGCGGCCTTTAATTCCGCGGGCAGATTCAATTCTCCTAATGCATCTGTTGTACAGTCAACGTGTTCGATTTTGACTCAGGGCACCGCACGTGTAGTGTTCAATGAATAATTCAATTTCATTGTCTTCCGAAAGCTGGAGAACAGATGGAGCGGCTAATTTAGTTAGACTATGCGATACTGGAGGCGTGAACCGGAAGTAAGAGCAGGGAAGGTGAGCTGACGGAGGGGCCGGGGTGGTGGGGGGGGGGGGGGGGGGGAGAGGGCAGAGGAAGCCCGGAACCAAGACAAGCAGGGAACAACGCGGAGTTGATCAATTTCCCAGATCAGTCTGGAATTAATTTTATCACCGTTGCGAGGCTGCCGCACGTTTTGGTTAATTGCGAGCTGCTCGTGCGAGGTATGTACTCATACAATACGAACTTGCGGCTGATTTCCACGCATGACGGAACTAATAACACCGCGGGACAAACCTGATTAAGAGGATATCGCCGGTTCGCGATTTCATGGCGAGCATGCACGCAGGACTGCGATTAATTCCTTTTTTAACATTGCCAAAGGTACGGCCTCGTTGTTTTCCAGGTATAATTTTCTTGCGATAAGTATGTAGGGGAGGGTGGGGTGAAGTGGTCCCCTGGGGGCAAAGTGGGCACCTTGATATACGTGATATCTCAAAAAACTTGGGGGGCATAGTGGGCACCTTAAAATTTTTGACGTCTCTAAAAATTTGGGGGCAAAGTGGCCCCCCTGAAGTCTTTTAAATACCAAGGGATAAAATTAACCACCTGAAATATTTATTGAATATGAATTATTCACAAATGATAATTACTTTAAACATTTTAGTCTGATTTTAGATATTATTTGTTTAAGGGGTCCATTAAGTACCGCCCTCTCCTATATTATACGCAGTTAGAACAGAGTGTAATAGAATTAATGATCGACAAGTTCTGGTTTGAAAAAAAACAAAACAAAATTACAGACAAGATTTGCGACAAATTTTACACCTGCTGAATTTCCGCACAGGTTATACTTGATTACTTACACACAGACAGAGTTATTGAGTTTCAATTAGGGATGGGAAAAAGAAATAGAAATATTGTCAAAAAATTTCCATGCTGGATGGTGAAAAGAACGGAAAATTCGCCAGGATGGACTGAAATTGTTGCCCGAGAGGTAAAAAGGAAGAACATTCATTGTCCTCGATGCTGTTGTGACAAACTGGATGAGTGGTTTAACATCGCAGGCACGTAACATTTGTGTGACATAAGTACTTCCGCAAATTCTCCTGTAAAAGCAGTTGTCATGCGGTAATAAAAAGTTAAAAAAGATGTGAAAAATATGATAGGGATATTATTAATGAACTTGGACAGTTTGACGCAGGACGGAAGTCAGTGTGCAGGATGGAAATTTACCAACGGAACGTTTTACTCAACTAAATGAATCATACGGTGGTTAAAGCTGCCTTCAAATACTATGATGATAATAATAATTTCATTGAAAATTATGTGCCATCGTCTCCACGATACAGTCGAGAAAAATTTCTAGTTGTGGGACTGCAGTATAAAGTTTATACTATTTTTGTTTCTTAACATAATCGAAAAATATCGTTTTTAATAAAAAAGTTGAAAAGTATATTTTTGTTAGTTGAGTTCTTATTTTCTTTGATCATGGTCATTCGAATTGTATTTTCCTGTAACTATTACGAGAATTTTATGTTTGTCCAGTGATGAATTAATGTTGAAACATCATTTGACTGCAAAAAATGTCGTGAATTAAACGCACGAATTGGCTGGAATGAATGCACTGTTTTAATCTACAAAACTCAGAAACGACGAAAAAAACTAGCAAAGATTATTTAATATTTCGATCAACCGTGAAAATTATTATGTTGACAGAGTATCGATAAACAAAAATTCAATTCTAACTGAGAGGCTGTTTAATCGATAGTCAATATTCAAACATCGTTTTTCCCACTTTTTCAACACGTAACACAAACGCTTTGCCAGCTATTGGCGATTCTATAATTGGTCTTCCTACAGCTTGCGTTTTGTATAAGCTAAAATTTAAGCTTTACAGCATAACTCCATAGAAGGGTTGCATAAATACTGCAAATCGTGTTCCGTGTAATTGCCCAAATTATAATCACACGCTTGGCGAATACAAACGCAAACTAAACTTGGTACAACTTCAAGTGGATATACCATAAACGTAAACGCTCACTGGTTCGATGTCCCCCGGTGTTTTGGTCTGGTTAACGACCTGCAGGGTGAAAGATGAAATTCGAATGAAAGAGGGGTGGAAAAAAACGAGATAATGGCCATAAATTCGCGTTTTAATTGCTGGTGTGTTCTTTGATAACGGGCAAGTCACGCGGCGAGGTAGGGTGAATAAAAAATCAGACTAAATCGACTTCTACTCCGTTTTCAAAGAGCGGATAAAATTTTTTACGTAGATATCGCATGAATACACCGAGAGGAATTCTTTCGTGTACAGATCTGGGCATATTAAACGTGGAATTCAAACTACGACGCTTCTCCCCCTCCTTTCAAAGCTGCCATCATTTTTCTGCTGTCACAACACACGTCTAATAGCTTTATTTGAGCGAATATTAGTAAACTATGAGTTTTAGGGTTAGATTTTTCTCAAGTATTCCAGATCGTTGGAAGAAATAAGTACTTAAGCCAGAAGGGGTGTATACTTAATTAATAGACTTATTCCTCTTTATCTTCTTCGTGCAGATCGAATGATTAGAAAAATCAAGTAATGTGAGAAGGTTTATATTTAACCCTTGTACTCTAGATCGATCCCCTAGACAAAATAGCAAGTATTAATCATGCCACTTCAGCAAACACGTGATTTCCACAAGCTTAAACCAGTTTGCTCAGTGCAAAAATTCTTTGGCAATACTTATATGTATATTAAGGTGGCGCAAAAAACCGACTATTTGTTTTTTTCGAGTCTCTTGTGACAAAATGTTAGTTTTTGATGTTTCAAGAGCCCACTCCAAAGGACAGCTCGAAAAAAAAATTTTTAAGAGGTCGCTCCACATTTTTTAAAACGTCAGAAATCGTCAAAAATCGATTTTTTTTTTTAAATTTCGTTTCTCGTTACGGTATAATTTTGTATATAAAAAAAAAATAAGTTTCCGAAAGTTTCAGTTCAAAATTTGAATTTTGAAGATCGCTCATAATTTTTTTTCAATTTTTTGATGCATTTCTTTGGATCTTTTCGAGCGACCTTTTAATATTCATATTAAAACTTCATTCGTTTTTTTTCTTTAATTTAGTAAGAAAGAATCGATAACAATACACCACGACATGAATTAAAAATCAATCAAAATACTGAATATATATGTTTTTTTAATTTAATTTTTTGACGATTTTTGACATTTTAAAAAATTTGGAGCGACCTCTTAAAATTATTTTTTTGAGCTGTCCTTTGGAGTGGGCTCTTAAAACATCAAAAACTAACAATTTGTCACACGAAACTATAAAAAAAAAAAAAAATAGTCGGTTTTTTTGCGTCACCCTAATGTATATACACACGATATTATCGAATGTACGTTACGCGAGTCTGGAACATCGTCCCGCTCATTCTACTCGGCAATTGAATTGCCTCTCCACTTAAGGGGTGCCTTGATTGCATTGCGCCTACGGCACTGACAGCCTCTTAGCACAGTCAAACTTGAAATATACTTGAGCACGTGTGAGTTTGCCAAGTCCACTCCTCTGTGTGTTTAGGTGCCTCCCTTGATCCGGTTGAGGCCTCCGACGAGCTCAAAGTCGGTCATAATCGCTTTGCCCGTGTTCAATCAACGTCATAAAATATGCATATTTTTTCCCATTACGAATACGTGAGTAAGGATTTTTCCTATGAATTTTCAACCGGAATGAGATGAAATGATTATTTCATTTTTGATACTGTTAATTCCCAAACTTGGTGAATTTTAGTTAACTATTTATTTCGAATGAAAAAAGAAAATTTACGATTAGATTTTTTATCCCTGAACTACTAAACTGTTAAATAAAATAAGAAATAAAGAAAGTTTATGGGTCTTCTCTGTATCCGGTGTGGAAATCGTCGGAAGCTAATTGGAGACCAAACCAATTTACCTTCTACGATCCTACAGGAGCCACACGTTATATCCTCGAATCCCCTTGCCAATTGGTGGGTTGATTTATATAGGCTCGGAGTAGGAAGCTTACTACTCACTTGATATTCGTCTCACTAGTCGTTTGGATTTGAAAAATATGCACCTTTGACACCGAGTATGGAGTTGAATTTTTTAACCCCTTATTTGTTGATCGATAAACTTTTCAAATGAAAAGAAAGAACACGACGCGATCCTTCGTCGTTGTCTTTCGGTTGAGTTTCCCCAATATCACACCCTTCGAAATAAATGTCTCGAGCCCCATTCGCAAATTCAAGACACATAACGTACGAATTTTACCCTCCATGAAACCCTTCATGATTGATGCAACGTTTTGTGCTTGTAACATATGGTTGAAGCGAAAATCTTTGTGGGAAAAGCAAGCATTTCAAGCAGGTGATAACGACCATAGTGAATTGTGTCAAGATAAAGGTAAATCGTTAATTGTTTGTGTAAATAATGTATGGAAATGTTTGGGGCAGGATCGTTTCTACAGAATTCTATTTTGCCACAAAATTCGTTTCTACATATTCATTTTTGGCCTCCGATTATTACAGGTCCGTTTATACAGAGATATTATTTCCAATTGTTCGTTTCTACAGAATTTGGGTCTGGAAGGTCGATTCTACAGAATTCGGGTCTGCAGATCCGTTTCATTTCTACAAGTTTGTTTCTACAAGTGGCGAACAAATGATTTAAATTAAATTAAATGTAATAAAAATGTATGAAATGGACAATTAAATGTATGAGAAACGAATTTCCAGACCTGAATTTTGTAGAAACAGGCTGTAAGTCGCAATTCTGTAGAAACGTTCTCTGTAGAAACAAGCTTCTCCTGTTTACTCTCTAGAATCGAGAATCGAGGAACCTAAAAGATCTCGTTTGTAGAAACGATTTTTCAGGAGAATCTCTGTGGATACAGACCTCAAATAATTCTGTAGAAACGGTGTTGATTCAGAAAATAACGCTTGTCAACAAGAAAAAGTATTATTTATCAGAGAATTCAAATGGAGTTATCAAGTAAAGGTGTAAAAACCGATACCCAAAACCTGTTACATATAGATTAAAAATTTTCTATTCATAACTTCACACTTTCTTGCATATGTAGCTGATCGAGTAATCCGAAATGAGAATAATTTTGGCACCGCACTACCGAAAGCGATAATATAAGCACACGGTGCGTAAATTCGCCTCGTGTGGTGCCAACGCTTGTGTTTTATTGATTACCGGTTGAATTCCTCGCGCATCCCCAGCGGATTCAAATTGTAATCAACGAACGGCGTTCGCTCGAATTTTGACGCATATGGCGCGTCATGCAAATGCCGGAATGAGATATGGAATGTGGCGAAACGAAGGGTGATATTTGAAGGTGAAGAAACGAGGGTTGAAACGGTGCAAGGGCAAAAAGTTCGCGGCAATTGAAGGTATAATACGACTATGTTAGACTTGGATAAATCCAATAGCTTGATTGAAATCTTCTGTAGAAGAGTCATGTGACTTCCGGTGAAGACGAAAATGCAAACGGAGTAAATGTCGCTGCCACCCCTGTACGAAATCGGAATTGTTATTCGTAACTGAAAGACGAGCTTGGAAGTTATTTCTTCCAAGATACATTATGTATATATTATAGTCTTCAATTTGAACCCTACAGACGAATAGAGACGCGAGGATAAACTGCAATTGACCTACTTAAGCATGGCACAATACAATTTCAAGAGAAAGAGAGATAGAGAGAAGGGTTATAATGTTCACGGGGTTAGTCGAACGATAAGGAAGTACATTGTAACCAAGTTTCACAATCAACAACGAGTTCCTTAAGTTATAAGCGGTGTAACACCGTATTCTTCTTGGAAAACATGAAGGGTTAGATAAATAAATGGGGAAACTTCGCGCTCAGTGATATTATAACGGAGAGATCTATGGTAATCCATGGATCAGCGCAAAGTATTCTCAGGACGTCTCAATTGTTGACTTCAACTTTTAAAAGAGTCGATCTGTCTGAATTGTTGACTTCGTATCTCGTTTACGACTATTAAACGAGCCGACCTGTCCGCCAGGTTGAAAATTAGGGGATGAAAAAGGGGAAAAAATAAGACAGCCGCAAGCACACAAACACACACATATTATATGGGTGAAAAAGGAAATGGGAATGAATGAAAGCGGGAGATAAATTTCGCTGTTTTTGTCTCGAGCAATGGGAAGTCAACAGAGTTCAACGGGGAAGGAAATGAGAGGGAAGGAAGTGAACCCGAGGGAAGAAGCAGGATCTAAAAGCTTTGCGGTAATAAAGTACACGTATAAAAGGGACGCGAAGCTCCTGAGCTCCGATCCTGGGATCTTTCAAATATCCAGTTTTATTCCTAGGCACGACGTCTGTGTACGTCTTCCTTTGGAGTTGCAGTTTACCGGCGTCCATCGTAAATGCACAAGGGAAACCACCACTGCAGCTGCTGTTCCTCTGCAGGAAAACTTCGACAATAACTTGGAATATTGCAATTTCTCAGTAGAATAAAAGCCCCGCCTGAAAGTTTCTGCAGGCCATTTCAAATAGTTTTTACTTTCCAACCGACGAAATTGTGAAAAAAGGAACAGTGTTTTGACAGTAGCGGAGAAAATTACTTTGCATTTACTACCCCTTTTGCAAAATGAGGGACTGGCGTAGGTTTTTTACTTTTTGTTGAAGTTATTATAGTTTGCTGTTAAAGTTAGTAGATTGGAGAGGCTGGTTCTCGACACAGCTAAGTGTCGATAAATGTCGGTATTGGAATCTGTATTCAGAACCGGTCTATTCTATCTTCTAAAATTACTGCAGAAATGCTTAGAGTTACTAGATCGACAGCCTGATTTACTACGGAGTATAATTGCAGTTGCAAAAAAGTTTGGTTACAAAAATTGTAGTAACATCAATAAAAAAGCGCGCTAGTCCCCAAACTAGTAAGTGCAACAGTAATTTTTTCCCGCGTGTATGGTAGATGGTACGAATTAAACAATCTCAGTTTTGTACTCGGAAAAAAGAACTGAGAAAAATTTAATCTGTAACTGGAACTAGAAAATTTTAGTAAAATAGGTATCGTTGCAACAACTGTTTGAATACTCTTAAAATTACAAGAAAATAAGAAAATGAGTTTATAGTTATGATTATTTATAAATTCTCTGTTCATTGTCTCAACCTAAAATCAATTTGTTTAGTTGACTGTATTTTTTTAGTTAAGTAAGGCCTCAACATAAATTTATTTTGGCACCAACATCAAATCGCCGCAATAGTAACAAGATAATATAGTAGAATACCAGATTTTCTGGGTTACTACGACAAAACTGAGTTACACTATCCGCCCGGAACTGTATCCTTCGATAATAGTAAAAACTGAAAATAGTCAAGGATAAAAGGATTGTATGGTAATCACGACTAGAAAGTTCTTTCGATGAATATGTAAATTGGAATTCTATAAAGGATATTCGAAAAACGAATCAACCGCAGGTATGAGAACATAGTAACCGAACTCTCGACTAACTGCAAGCTCCCGAAGCTTCTACAGACTCGTTTGAGAATTTTCCCAAAATTTCTGACTCTGTTTCGCTTCCTCCAGACGCCAGCCAAATATTATAACTTTCACCCCGGCATCCCTTGCTCCGATATTTTGCCGACCGTGTCTTTCAGCGACGCAAAAGGGGTTGGGGATGAATTCCGGAACTATTCGTGGTCAGTGAACCAACGTCTGAGCGGAGTGTTGGAGTATAAAAACGTGGGTGTAGGTATCGGGTCGTAACTAATTATACCTGACCCATCGACCTGTGGCTTTGCGAGAATGTTAATTTTGACTTTCGTTACCTCAGCCTCAATCCCCGTAGCGTCTTAAAATTTTCCACAAACTCCTGTAAAGTCTGAAAACACAATAGTTTCTTGTACATAATACGACATGACGGTAACAGCGGGAGGCTTCCTGTCCTCGACAGATATCGAATGGATTCTAAAGCATGCCTGCCGGTTGTGAACGAGACATTTCCTAGTATCAAACTGCCGTAGCTGTCCCGAGTTGTCTGATCTGAAAAATACTGCCTGGGAGGTAAAAATCTTCACCGAGATTGGCTCTCTTTTGTATTTCCGTCTCGTCGCTTCGTTCTCGACGTTTCCTCATTGATGGAGGTAATACAAGATGTGCTCCTTTGCGCTTCAGACACCACGAGTGTTCTCTTCTCCTGAAAAAAAAACACACACAACAAAAAAAGATAAAAAGAGAATTCGAAAGTGGCTCGAGCCTTCGATATCTCAGGACGCGATGTCCGGAGGTCCAAAAGTCGTTTCGCACCTGTATTCAAATGCCGCTTCATCCCCCTTTCCAATCCCGGATTCTTTGTCACAGCTCGATGGCTGGCTACCTACTATTCGAAATAAGCTTTGGTATGGTTCAGAAGGGTGACTGGGTCGAAGGTCGAAGGTCCGTCTGAGAGTGGCACCCGATTCTCGAGCGACATCAATTTTAATTGAAATCGACTCAACCCTGCGAGGAGAAGAGCCTGAAGAGAAAGAAAGAGCCTTTTCACAGCATAGAATCAGATTCTGAAACCCTTAGGTCAGGCTACATATATTCAGACCCAAGAAATTCGCTTCTACGCGGCTGAATTTGTGAGCTCGAAATGCTTTCTTTCGTCAAGTTTTTCATATGAAAGAGCGCTTTGAAAATCTTCTCTTAGGTGCTGGACAATTTTCATGGAAAGCAATAAGTACTCATTCGCGTTCCGAAAATCTTACGACACATTTTATGATTACATTCGTTTTCCTTGGAGCGGAATCCTTTGAAATTCAGACTATAATTGCTCAGGATGAAATTTACCCAGTAACCGGAAAAAGGTTAAAACATATTTACGGACAGATTCGTTTTTGTGATCCGCAAGTACGAATTTTTTTAAGAAAACTGATTGCGTGATACGAAATTCAGTCAAAATTAATGTTTTTATTGTATTGAATATGTGTTCGTGGATTTAGTTTCTTTCCTATATTTTATGATTCAATTGGGATAAGTTCACTTGCAGTAATTCTGAATTTATTCCAAAGCAAAAGTATCAAAATAAATAATTTATACTGAGTTTTGCTTTATGCGATTTTTTTATTACGGTCAAATTCGGTTCAGCCGCGATTGAAACAATTCTTTTTTAATATGTTTTAATCTTTTTTCGTTTACTAAGTACATTATATTTGCAGTTTTATCTTGGGACTCGTGTATATGTACACGACAATACAAAAGCTAATTTTTTAAAATCAAATCTGTTGGCATGATCAAACTTGAACAAGATTTTCGTTGAAGGATACCTCAATGGATCAATTTTGTTTGCTAATATGTGGGTAAAAACTCAAATATATGTGCTTTGAGCTGTTTTAAATCTTTCAATATTCCAGTTAATTCAACCTAATTCATTAAGTTAGAGTCAGAAATATTCATGCTCTCGTATAAAACTTGTAACTAAGTTACTTTGCTTAGTTTAAATTCACAAAAAACAGTTAAATCTTAACACGCCATCGGTTTAGTAGATCTACTCGTGTTTACTAATTTGAAATCTATAAAACCATATTTGTCTCACATATTTGTGAATCAGGATTAATAAATAACGTTATTTTTCAATACTGATTTCGTTCACACACATTGAGAAAGTAATTCGATTCTGGAATACTTATTCTACGATAGCTTTACTTAACTCGATCGCAGTAAGAAAATACATTGAATCTCTCTTAGCTCTCTATTTCCATCACACTAAAAAGTTGTGAAAACACTTTTTCGCTCAGTCTATCCAGTACAATTAATCCTCAAAGCAAATTGTTCGAACTCTCTGCGGCAATGAATTCTATCATAAACAATATTGTCTACTTCAAGTAACCAGGAACTAAAAAACGTAGTACTAAACACGACATTTCTTGGTTACAAAAACTAATTCTCATGTTGAACTAAAAACCGTATTCTTCGGTAATAAAGAAAATGAAACGAGCTAATAACTGTACAGTAACCTGAACTACATATTTCTCTCCACATAGCAAAGGTGTAAACTGTAAACGTTCCTCTGAATCGCCTCAACTGTTAACCAGGCTTAAAACGATTGTCAAAGAATTCCTAATCCACCTTATACAGAGCAAGAAGAAAAGTCGTTAAACCAAGGAAACGGGTTGGAACAAAACCTGCACGCTTGGCATCGCACTGCTAGTTGATTCGCAAAATGATCATTAGACTGGACGCTATGGTAGAGAAGAGCAAGAGACGAGAAGAGAAGAGAAGAGAAACGTCGCAACGCAGGTGGGAAAAGGTACTTCGGTACACGTATAACGTCCCCTATTGTTCTCAAACTCGTCTCTGGGGGTCGGACGTTACATCGGATGCCAGGAAGACCGACGTCGACGGTCGTCGCGTTACTGCAACCTCTGTAATTGAACATCCCCAAATGAAGAGGCAACGAGGGGGTGAAACAGCCTCGGAAAATTGTATGATTTTAGATTTATATGAAAGAAGGATGCAGAGGAGCCTTGTCGTTGCGGCGCGCTGTGCTTGCGGGCAGGTAAGCCCGGAGCTTTTCGCCTTTACCTTTTTTTTTTCTCTAATTTTTTTTCCAACAGATTTATACCGAGGATTTTCGCAAGGTGAACAATGGTTTTATTTCGATTTTAGTTTTCACACTTCCGGTGCGAGCACGAATCCACTCTCATCCTCATACGGTCAGAAATAAAAAAATTTTGTAGGTTGATATGAAAAATTTTTTAATGTATTACTAAGTCTGAGAAAAATCGGAAAATTAGAATTAAACGTCGATACGACAATATTAATGTTGATGTTTAGTTGAATTTTTACAACAGTGCAAGTTACTACCTAAAAACCCGAATTTCGTTGCGAGTTTTACCCATTTTTGGTTGCCTGAATGCGATCTGCAGATTACAATCGCGGGCCAACGGCTGCGAGAGTTTTTCGCGATAAAGAGCCTCCCCAAGTTATCTGCCTGATGCGCAATTTTTAACAACGTGTCGTGCACACTAACGGCAGGGTAAAAAATCGCTTCCATACTTCAGACAGGGAACACCAACTTTCGATGTAACCAGCTATATAGGGCGCAAAGTTTTCCCCTTGTAAAAGGAGAATCGATTAGGGTTGGGTCAGCACTGTGCTTTTATGGGGTGAGAAATAGAAGGAAAAAGAATCGAGGGAAAAGACTGAGAGAAGCTCTGCAGATAAATCATATTGATGCCAATTAAACAAATGTATACCTCTAATTTCTTTGCAGAAAAAATTGCACGTTACTGGATATTTTTCAAATACAGCAAACTAGCTTCTAAGCTTGTTTAGAAAAACAAGAAAAATATCGTAAATCTATTCCCTGTATAAAATATTCGAAATCTCGTCTTAATAACATAAATAATAATCAAACCCAACCTAACCTAACCTAACCTAACCTATAATATATTATTCTAAGCTTCCGTACGTCTTTAAAAAAAAATTATACTTCATTCTTGCGAAAAATTGACCTGAAAATATACTAAAATTATGTCTTCGTTTTATATTTGTATGAAGGAAGAATTGGATAAGGATTTTCTCGAAAGTTTGTCAGAATCGAAGAATATTTTTCATACCATCACACAGATCTTAGTTTTAATATAAGAATCCAGTTTTTTTTCCAAAAGAAAAGACCGAGAATCTTCACGGGAGACTCTTGAGCAACTCCCACGTGGCTCGAAACTTCTATCCCAATGAGCATGTTAAAACTTTGCAAACGGGTTTCACGGATTTGTCTGTTAGTGGTTATACGGGTAGAACTTTTTCTCAATATATTACACGTGAGAAAAGTTGATGATTGTTCGTTGTAACGAAAGGTTGAATTGAAAAAAAAAAAAAAAAAAAAAAAAAACTGTGTAATTTTTTACACGGCAAATTGCTATAGCAACAATCCTGTATTCATCTTGAAAAAAAAAATACTACAAAATCCCCCGATAGTGTCGAATTTTGAATTCGTTACACGGTAAAGTGTTCCAGTTAAAATAAGAGAACAAAAAAAAAAACTACTACTACTAATAGAAGGAAAATTCCAGCTAAGAAAGGCGGGAAACAACCAAAAAAAAAGAAATAAGAGAAAAGTAGATTAAGGGGGCGAAATAGAAGCTGACGTGGGCACGTGATTCGACTCGGAGGAAACAGCGGGGGGTTTTAGCCGTCCGGTCGCTCAAGGAGATTAACTTCAGGCTGAATCGATATAATACGGCATAAAGTCTGCGGGTAAAGATTTTCAGTGCAGCAGCAACGGCCACGGAAACGTCTGATTTGTTATCGAAATCGACGTGTTGATCCGAGGTTGAAACTGGAGCCACGATCACGAGGAATAGTCGGTTAATAATCAAGGGTTGCACCGATCTTAGAGGCTAAACTTCAAGTATTTACGAATTCATAAATTTTTTGCATCAAAACTGATGAAGATTTTTTATCTCTGTCTTACACACTGACAGTGCATGTTTTCGGTTTCTTAGATATGATTTTTTTTTTTAACCATAAGCATATGAATAATTGACAGAGATTTTTTTCGTCTACGATCTATCGAGATGATTATCTACATCGCCAATATTCATTGCATCGACAATCAACGTTCGAAACCGAAATTTCTTGAGAAAATAAAAAAAAAAATAACTTATTTTAACGTATTGTGCAAAATAAATTTTTGCCAATTTTCAAACAATTTTATGCCTTAATGTAGATAATCATGTTACCAATATATCAGCATGAATTTCGAATAAATTGGAAGAAGCGTAATTCAGTTACGACCCTCATGCAACTGTCAACCTCCTGCTATAGTCTATTCTTCTTTCCTTACCACTGCAAACACAATTGTGATTAATAAAGTATATTATTATTATTATTATTATTATTATTACTATTCCATGAAGAGATTACAGGTGGCATAAAAAAAAATTGCGAAATGTACGGAAGTACGTATTTCCAGCAATTGTTTATACATCTATATTTGAAAAATACATTTAAGGAGTTGAAAAGAAGTAGGAAAAGCGTGTTCAAGAAAAATAAAAAAATATGAACCAGATCAGCTGTCAAAAATTTCGTAAAAACCAAATTCGACTTTAGTTTCCCCGCAGGGTGCTCGAACCTCTTAATTATTTCACGAACAGTTCTGCTCTGCTGGTGCAGGGAACGAAATAAGCACGTACGTACGTCGCATCAAGCTGCAGCACTGAATCGGTACTCGTGGAATAAAAGTTTTCTTCAATTTGCAATTCAAAAGATTCGCAAGTTTATTTACTTCTGTTTCTCGGCTGTCCTTCTCTTTCCTCGTCTTCTTCTTCTTCTTCGTATTCTTCTTGTATACTTGAGATCGGAAAAAAACTTCGACGACGACGTCTGCTTCGAATCCCATGAGCCAGACACGTTCGCCTCGCTCTTCGATCGAATTAAGACTCGTCAACATCGTTTGAACCTCCCCCCCCCCCCCTCCCCCCCTCTGACCCTTAATTTAAAACTCCGCGAATTAATCTCGCATAATTTCGTTTCAAACGTTCGCCGCACGTAGCTCTATCCAATTGATCGATCTGATCAAGGATCGTTTCATCAGCCCTGAAATATTACATGTTCGACGAGATATCGTGTCCTTTTTTCGCGGCAGATTGATGTACGTATTTCACATTTCCTTTCCATTCAGCTACGTCAGAGATTTTTGTATCTTGATTCGTCGAAGAGCCGACGCGGAGAATCATTTCTCGAGATAGGGGAACAGATGAGCAATAAACAACGGCCAATCTTCCAGGATCCGAATCAATGAGCCGAATGTGATTCGTACCTGTCACGATGCCAATTTTTCCTGCCTCAATTCAATCAAAGACTGTCGAAGAAAGGAAGAAGAAGCGTGGAAAAAGTATATTTTTTTCATCATTCCAATATTATTTGTCCCCCTTAAATATTCCAAACATCGCATATACTCGAGCATATTGTAAAATGTTTTGAATTAATTTGAAATCAGATACTGTTATTGAACTCATTATAAATCTGGCGAAATTCTAAGATTCATTACCCTAATTCGCGAAACTTAATTGGCACTGGAGACGATATAAATTCTGAAATGTCGGGTGAGAAAGCATTTCAATTGATATAATTATTTCTACTAATTTAATTACTTTAACTTTGAAAGCTGCTTACATGAATTAAATGTCCCAAAGTTTCTATAGCAGTCGCACTTTATACTATGTACATACATTTCTCTATGCATGTTATGTAAATTTTCGTTAAACAAGAGAATAAAGCACCGTAGAATCAATTACTGTTAATGAAGTTGCCTGAAATATGATTCGTGGAAAGTTTTCACTTTGTTCAAAGATCTCGCTAAGCCCACCTGTGCACGGGAATAAAACGCTTTTCACCGAACAAAAATAAGGAAACCGTTTCAATGATGCTGTAATAATAATTATCTGAAATAATCTTTTTTATTTAAAAAAAAAAGTAGGATCAGAACGGTTTTTAAAATTAGACCAGGTGGCAATCACGTCGGACAGTCGTTTCAAAAATGACGAAATATCGTAAAGTGCATCCGCATCCAAAAGGGTGGCGGTCAATATTGCAAATGTCCGATATATCGAAATTTCAAACATTCGAAAGTCCACTAACGAAACTTGAAATGTTCGAAATCTTAATTTTTCAAAGTATTAAATGAAAAATGAAGATTTCAACTTTTGTTGTTCTATTTTCGCATTTTTCAAATTTCGATGTATCGATCATTTACACTATTGACCCTTTCAACTTTTGACCCCCACCCGTCCAAAAAATGTCTGCCGCTCTTTAATTTATCATTTTCTAAGGTCTACGTGCTTTCGTCGATACACCCTCTTCGCGTTGCAATCTTTCCGCCCACCTTCTTCTGCCGCCGTTACTTAATCCCGCAATAATTTTCTTCTTCATCTTTTTTTTTGGGAAGATCTGCAGCAGCCGCGCAACGACCCCGTCACAATTATCCCTGCCTCGTCACTTCGACGTGCCTTACACTCGACCGAACTCACCGGCTCGATGAAGCGATCGACCGAGTTCCCTGGGGTTGCGGAAACAGCTAATGCATCAATGAGCTTTCAGCTCGTGCTTAATTAATGCCAGTTTCTATCTGCAGCTTACATGTATAGACGAGTGAGCCGTTATAGCTGATTCCGGTTCAATTAGTCCCAGCGAAACAGCATATCGTTTTATTTCAAATTTTCGAGGTGAGGCCCTTCAATTCTTTAGAAAAATTTTCCATTCAGTTACGAAATTATACGATTGAAATTGAGCACAGAGTTTGTTTTTTTCTTGTTTTTGTCGTTTCTTCTTACAGAAGCACAAGGAAAGAATATAATCGTATTGAATATGGATGAGTTTCAAAACATCAGTTCTGTTTTGTATTCTTTCTGGCTACAGTTGTGGAGACTTTTTACAAGTCTGGTTAATTACGCACCTTATATTACGTCGGTGTGTCGATTTTGATTAAAAATGAATAATTCATATCTGCGGAGGTACGAGGGGCGTTTTTGGTCTCCAGACTAACTCGTAAGAATTTTTATTTGTTGGCTGCTAACGAAGAATGGAGAACAAATGTGGTAGGGAATAATCGAGTGAGGTTCGATTCTGCAGGAATCAGTTCTACAGACTCGTTTCTACATAAATATTTTGATACAGGAAGAAAATTAAAATTTGCATTAGAAATTATCCTGCCTGATTTATTCTACATGAGAATTGTTCTACAGAATATTTTTCTGCAGAACATTTTTTCATAGAATATGTTTCTGCCGAATCATTAAAAGCATAGATTTAGTTGTCAATTTCGTACATTTTGATTTAATGTAATTGAATTTAATTTGATTTAATTGAAATTAATTGGGATGGATTTATATATATGTTGAATGCGTGGAAACTATTTTGTAGAAAAATCTTCTGTAGAAAACTGTTCTGTAGAAAAATATTCCGTAGAAAAATTTTCATGTAGAATAAATCATGCAGGATAATTTCTGATGCGAATGTCAACTTCCTTCCTGTAGATAAATATTAATGTAGAAACGAGTCTGTAGAAAATTTGCTCTGTAGAACTGATTTCTGTAGAATTGACCCTCTCCCGAATAATCCGCCTAGACATTCAAGGGAAAATTTTCTTCAGGGATAAATTTGAGCTTTTTAATGACAACCACTTTGACCTGAGACTCTCAGGCTTTCGCAATCCTTAAAATCAAGCTTTTGTTCCTCGACCTGTAATCTGGGCACAATTATATCTGAAAAGTATAAAACAGTTCAATGGTAAAATGGGCGTGGCTGGACTAACACGGCGTCCGTCTAGCTCATCAGCTGATCGTTGTAGGTTAAATTATAGGTAGATAGGACGCTGGAAAACCTTACGCCAGCTCTCCAATAATCATTTTATTACATCAAACCGAAATAATGTTAAATGGAGGACGAAAAGTGACTTTATCCAATTGAATACGACTCAATTTCTGCCAACAGATGGCTTCCTCTCATGTTTTGGATCGCATGATGGCACGAGCATTGTTCGTATGACAAACCCGACATTTTATCCTGTTCCCATGGATCAGCCTCGCTTTGTACACGTTAATCATATTGTCGGAGAAAATGATATTTCCGTATTTTCAGCCGCATCAGCTTGTAAAACAGAGAAGGTCGAGGAAAAATGAATATTAAAAAAAAGAAAGGAAAACTCTTCCAAGGGCTGCGGCTGATGTGATCTCGTAACTGGTTTACCTCATTCCCGAATCTAACGTAAGTCACTCAAGTCCCCTGCTCAGAAAAACCTTCCGCTTTACGGAATTTCGTTGAGAAAAGCCTGGATTGCCTGGAGCCCCATTTTGCAATCATATTTTTTATTGTAGGTATCTCTTTGGCATATTTGGGACAAAATAAGGAGAGAAAATATGCACGGCGGTATAAAATAAGTCGAGTCGTTCCACTGCCTCAAAAATTAGGCATTTGTAAGGGTGAAAATTCCATTCGCATGGATTTCCAATAAAATCCCGAAGGTTCCAGCGAAAGAACGAAGTTTGAGGTAATGTTCAATCATTTTGTAGTCCCCGTTTTAACAATATGGAAGTAATAAGTAAGAATAAATCAGTGGAAAGTTTTTTTGAAAACATTTATTATTATATTTTGACCATTTGAAATGTAAATATCAAATTGAGAGACACTTGCAATCAATTTTCCGCGTCGATCAGATACAGTTTTGAAATAATAAATCGTCCAGTGAAGTAGCAATCAGATTAATTGTCATTAAGATAATAATAATGCGATGATTGTTTACAATTTTGAAATACGTTTAAAGCCCTACGAATTCGTTTTAAAATGTTTACACGTCATTAAGTGTATTTGCAGAAGTGAAATAACACAAATTACGCCC
Source organism: Diprion similis (assembly GCF_021155765.1). Classification (NCBI taxonomy): domain Eukaryota; kingdom Metazoa; phylum Arthropoda; class Insecta; order Hymenoptera; family Diprionidae; genus Diprion; species Diprion similis. The sequence goes on from NC_060106.1 coordinate 5,296,753, forward strand.
AAGTTGTTAAAATATTCTCGAAATGCAAGAACGAGGACAGCAACAAATAAAGTTTATCACCAAGTTGGGAAAGAGAAGCACCGCATATTCGCTCGTTCGGCGTTATCATTAGATTCGCGGGGAACGATTTTCACGCCAGCTCGAAACTAATGAAACTAGTAATCCCCAGGGTAAAGCCACCAGCCTGCTGCAGGCGGCAACGATGCTGGTGAGAAATCCCGAGAAATCCCACGTCAAATCCCATTCCCGGTTTTCCGTGCATGTAGGCATCTGCACCGATTCTTATCCACACCTGCGTGGATCACTGTGCGTAAACTGGGTCAAGAAATATGGTTGTAAGTACACGGATACACAAGTGTAAGCATCGTCCACAAGGTGCAACAGCTCTGCAATTTCGTGAAGGATTTTCCTATCCGTCAAATAATATAATGTTTTTAAAAGAATTCAGCGTGTAATTTATTGCATGATTTATTATGTAAATTCGATAAATTATATAACTAATCAGATAATAATTTACAAAATCATGAGTCATCAGATATATTAGATGAAGATTTATTTATTGTAAGATTTTTAATCTAGTATACCTGATGATTTGTGCTTTTGTAATTTATTGCATGACTTATTATATATTTTATCCAATTTATATAATGAATCCTGTAATAAATTACACGCTGAATTCTTTTAAAAACATTATATCATTTGACACATCAAGATTTTTAATAGGGTTGTCCCGTAAATCGGTAAATTATTCGATAAAACGATGTCGGTTTGCGGAATTCATGGCGAGAGGAAAAACATTCCGTTGCCAATAACCCTTCGGAAAAGGAGAAATAAGAATGGAAAAAAAAAAAATTAATTTAAAAGTTTCGAAAAAAACATTATTTCGTATGTACATGCTACTTCCGCGGCTTCAAATTTAAAGTTCTTTTCATCGAAATGGGCGAGGCGAGTCCTCCGCATTGGCCCACAGCCAAATTGCACGAGTATCGAAAAAGTTTTTATCAGGACTGCTATCGCAATGCCTCCTGCATGATTTCGTCTTCTGACCATCGCATTTTCTGCAGGTGTGCCTAAATCAACATTCGATTTTGAGTGAAAATTTGGCAAAGTGTTGTCATTTCATGCGGAAATATGATTACGGATTATTTTGATTAGAGGAATTTTAAGTCACATCGATTTCTGCGTCTTTTTTTAAAAAATTTTTTTTTATTAATTATAAAATTTGCACAAATACCAAAATTCGCAAGAGAAAAAAACTGTTACCTACAGGATTATCTGTTTGCCAGGAAATAAAAGTTGAAATAAGAAATAGAATAACAAAAGAAAATGAAAAATAAGCCGATAATCAAAGAAGAGTTGATAAAACTTTGCAATTGACTGTTCAGTTGGAATTTTGAGCGGATAATTTTTGCTTAATGCATCGCAGGCCTGATTAAACGTATAATTAATATGACAAAATTGAATTGCATAGTTTCTGGGCAGACAGTCCTGAAGACGACGTACACTACAAGCGGTATCGTCGCGTCTCGTCGCCTGCCAGGCGCTTCAGGTATCGCGGGTGTCATCTAATTTGTATTTAAATTGGATTTTGCCTCTCAGCGGGTGACCTGCGGAGACTTTGGCTTACAGCCACCTCCCCTGATGTTCGGATAACGCCACCGCCTACAAGTCACTCACATTCTCAATAACTCTTTGTGCATGGTAACGAGTCGAAGTACAGCAAAGAGGGTCAATTGTGATAAGTTTGAAAGAAAATACTTTTCACACACTCGATGAAAATTTTGTAATTAATAAAATATTGATTGAAAATATTTCAGCGCTAAGGGATGAAAATGAATAATATTAACAGAGCAATATGAGATGTAAAGAGATTGTAATAAATATTCCGTAGATTTTCATGGGTGACGATGAGTAATCAAGGAGCTATTGTGTGTGCAATAAAGCTTTATCTTTCTCTCTCTCTCTTTCTCTCTCGCTTTCTCCAAACATTTGATTCATTACATTCTCCCATCCTCGTATCCTGTCTTTTCTGAAAAAGGAATAAGATAAAAAAGATCGCTGAAAAAGGTCTCATTTCAAACGTGAGATCGCAGTTTGGAGAAGAAGAGAAGAAAATATAGAATTAAAAAAAAGGAAATGAAAGCGATCACTTTGTCGATTTTTGTTTATGAGATGTCTGCGTCTTTCAAAGTCTGGTAGAAATTTGTCGTCAAGAGTTTATTTGTGAAAATTATTAGTATATATACCTTAATTACTTACGCTAAATCGTACTTCATTCAAATTTTACTCCACACACAATGACCCACGGATATATTAATCAATTTTGTATTTGAAAAGCAGAATAAATATTATGTCAATAAGGGTTTTTTAAAATCATCAGAGTACAATCAGAATCTTCAAGTTTGTTATACTCATTATTTGAAAATAAGTGGTGAGCAAGATTGTAACTAGTCAAATGCAAGTTACAAATCACAAGCCTATGATTTGCAATTGAAACTATAATAAAGCTACAAGTTACATTTGTTATTGTCAATTTAAGATACATACAATCACAGTAATTAAATTTGTATTTTGTAATTAGAAAAAATAATATTTGTACAAACGTTGAAATTTAAGATAAGATACAGCTTAATCAATAATAATAAAAAATTGTAATATCTTCGAATAATAATATTAATGACAATTGTAATTATTCCGCGTAAGGATATCAATAGCTTTAAAGAATTACGATTAAACTGAAATTAATGACTAAATAAAAATGTAAATTATATTTTATTCCCACGACTTTAATAAAAAATATATTCAACATTTTTTTCAACAACAAAATACTCACGTATTTCAAACATAGATTCAGCCAAATATGATTTCTCAACTATCAACAGATTTCCATCGATCATTATGTACCGCAACTAAAATTCGATAATAATAACAAAACATTTATTTCACTATATCCAAATATTTCCTTACATCCAAACCTTTGTTAACAGTAAATAAACTCTTTTCTCAGTGTAAGCTGTCGCTTTTATTTGTTTAATTGCCTTAACTAACCGTGACTCCGGCTTATTTTCCGTCAGAACGCCGCAAAATTATTTATGACACGACGTACAGTCGTATTCAAAACACGCTGCTAGCCTGGTCAATGTTATAATCAACTTTTCTCTTCCGCACGTCGAATAGAAATCATTGGGTGTGAATTTGACGCGCGAAACTTTCTTCGCATTCAACAGCTGCAGTTTGTTTATTTCAAATGGTAAATTAAACGAGCTTTCCTTCAGTTCAAAAAATCAGTGAAACCCCAGAGCTCTAGAACGGAGGCAAGTGTTTACTCGAAAATAATCACAAACCTCCGGGTAAACAAGTATTTCAATGATCCTTAGACAATATTGACTCAATTTGAGTGAAACTTTTTTTTAATAAAAAAATTTAACGTTCCAAGGTTAAGTTAATTGAAAGAATTATCTTTTTCACCACTTTCGAAATATTTGATTGAAAATTAAATACCTTGAAAGAAGTTCACAATGAATAAGCTCAGCTTTCGTTTATTTAAAACCCTCGACATTCTATAAAATCAAACTGCAGATAACATTAAACTATTACTAGAATAGATATCGTGTTTAAATAAATCCCGAAACAGTTTGCACACCGATATTCTATTAGAATAACAAATGGATTAAGTATCTATTCGCATGAAACACGAATTCCGATTAATCTAAATTAAAAAAAAAAAAAAATCTTAATAATAATGCTATTATTTAACGATATCACACTTTACTCGATTTATAAAATACGAAATACGAACGACTATCAAAAATACCAGCAATATAATTGCGAAGTGTGGAATGAATTTGGAAATTCTAATTCATTTTATCAATATGGTACACTGATTTGAAATAACCAGGCTCTTGGAGCAAATCAAAATCAAACCTGTACAATGCAGCGGAATAATTATAATCGAACCAAGGATTAGAAACAAATTTGATGAAACGGAGGATCCGAAAGGAATGCGAAATTAATTAAGTTATTCAAATAATTATTCGTCGGTAGTAAATCGATTTAGAAAAATACGTATATATATATATCGGCTCTAAGACCCCGGAGTCTGGCATTTGTTTTTTTCATCCTTTTAGAATCTGCGGGTTCTGATCCCGTGGGGTTAAAGGAAAGTTCTGCCGACTGGCAATATCATCCCCCCCCTCCCCCCCCCCCCCTCCCCCCCCCTCCCCCCCTCCTTCCCTGGCCGTGCATTTCGCGCAATTTATGGAAATCTCTTTTTCGACTGTCGGCCACAATTCCGTGCAGGGCTAGAGTTTTAGCCTCGCGGCGCGTTAAAGTAATCCTCTCTACTCGCGCGGTGATATTGAAATTCCATTCAAAGCCGAAAGTTCAGCCATAATAATACCGTATACTTGCGTTTCTTGTTAAGTTAAGTTCGACAGAAGCCTTCGCCTTTGTCCTCAGATGATTTCGAGAATTCGCACACGCCTCTCGCAGCTTACGACTTACGACATTATTATAATTTTCCTCCTTGAGATTTCTAACGATCTTCGCTTCCGGTGTAACGTTATACGTCTTCTGCGGCGAAGATTGATCACTCGCAATTATTTCTGCAGCCTCAACATCGCTGCCTTATAGTTCCCAGCGCGTCGCGCAAAACACTACGAAACTTGAGGCTCTACTCGTCGGGGGAAAATCAAGCTTACAGGGGGCTTTCAGTTGGGCGACAGGTTAGAGCAATCAATTATCAGAAACCCGGAGAATCGAGTTGCTCGAGCTACGCGTGTAGACAAAATAATTCCGCGTTGTTACAAAAATCAAATAAGATAAAAGAAAAACAAAAAGACACAAATAGGAAACAGCATCGAGGTTAATTTCATTTTGAAACTTTGTAGAGAAAGTGGAGAGAAAAAGAAAAAAAAAAAATCATGGTCCTAAAATATTTTCATTCTTTTCTCCACGACCGAAAGTGAAAATGAGTTTTTTCAACCGTATCGACCGCAGCCACAAAAAAAATGGTCGCTCGTACTTCATGTTCTTACAAATTTTGCGACAATTTAATATTGTGAAATATGTAGTTAAATTTAATAAACAGATGAAATATTACAACCGAGAAAAAGTTGTATTGATGATTATAATCGCATTAAATAGTTACTTGCATCATATTTCCTTGCAATTTGAATAATGTTCTACAATTATCGCACGAAATTTTTTTTAGTAACTACGCCAAATGAAATTCTTTTCAGTTTTTCATTGAAAGGTAAACTTGTAATTCCTTTTCAATAATTGCTGTATAAAAGACTTTACGGGGATATCAGATTGTATAGTTAAACTTCCTGCAATGCTACTTTCGAACATAATCGCACCGATTATAAGCCTGCGACGGTCTGGAATTATGCAAATTTTATGGTCAATAATCAGGGCTTCAACGGAGGCAGAGTCGAGGGGTAATAATGCTCGAATCTTGTCTCGGCACGTAGCCTGCATTACCATAAAGGCGCAAATGCGCTTTATCCACGGTACGCGCTCGTTACGATTAATTTCAGCGAATCAATTCCGCAGCTGTTCTTTTCTTCTTGCTTAATTATGCTGAAATTTTACCTTACTTTTCCACGCAAACATTCTATTTTATATATATTTTCACCTCTTGGGTTCTTTCAGAATCGCTTTATTCACGCGGTGGAAAAATAAAAACTGTCTCAATTCCTCTCTTATCAGCTGGTCCACGATTTTTCAAAAAGCCCGCTCGGTGACACGAGCGAAAAACAATCGACCGTTTCGAGCGCGAAACTCGTTTCGGATAAAACACATCTAGAAGGGTTGAACGACGTTCCATCGCCTCTCATCGTTTTTACTTGGCGTTTTTTCGTTTTTTATGGAAGATCAGTAAAACCGTTAGCGGCTAAATTGTTCACGGAACCCTGCAAAGTACTGCTATCAATTTCTCGGCTGTGCGTGCCATTTCGAGAACCGAAAGCATCATCTTTATGCTCATAGCGACGAAGAAAATTGCCTCACGAATAACCACTTTTCAATAAGAAAATGAAAAAAAAAATCACGCCTAGACCACGCCTGACACACGGATGATAGACTTTTCTATTACGTTCTTCACCCTTATTTTCAGTATAAAGAATCACGACTATTTCGTACAGTAATTAAAATTTTCAAAAAAATTATAGAAAGTTTAATCAAGCAGTTATTCATTCTACCAAGTTATAAGTTCAACGGTTAAAAATATGTGAAATTGTAAATCAAAGGAAAGCATGAATGGATGAAATATTTTTCAAAATGATGAAAAATCAAACGAGATAACTGAAATCGCACGGCAAACATTGGAAATCATGAAAATCGTAGTAATAGTCTTGCGATAAACGTTAAATGGTTTCAATTAATTAACATTTTATTGATTTTTATTCATCTGGTTGTGTGCTTTCAATGGTTTCCATTTTACTAATTGCTTTTTATTGATTTCCACTGATTTCGTGAAATTTTTTGTGATTCTATCCAATTCAAAAGTTACTGAAAATTCCCTAAAACGCAAAAGAAAACATTGAAAATCAGAAATAAGATCGCAGAAAAACAACAGAAATTATTTGATACTCGGGGAAGCAAATGAAAAAAAAAATCATCCGATAAAGAAGAGGTTAATAGAAATCACTCGTCAAAATCAATGTCAATGAAGTGAAATCATTGATTTGACTATCAAAGCAAATGGCGTATCTGGTTGGGAAATAATCCTTTTACAATAACATACGTAAGTAGCCTGAAAACTAATAAAAATTGTTTATAATATTCCGTCGTTTTTTCCCCAACGTTATAAAATTGATCATTTATGCATATTATGGAAGTTTATGTATATTTCACCGTGGCAAGGGAAACAAAAGCCGATTGCATTATTAATTCGAGAGGGGCTGAATTCTGGCAATTTTGACTGAAACATATTTCCGTTCTTCTTCCGGATACACATTTTCACAACAGAATAAATTACGTGAATCATGTCTAGCCTGGCTGTTCCATTAATTATACACTCGCATAATTCGAAGGTGTAGAATTCCACGAAACTGGCTAAAATTAGCACGCTTATGTACACGTTGAAGCAAACGGAAATATGTCGTATACGATAGGCTGAACGTATACAGCGAGAAGTCTCTGATAATCAGTCGAAACCTGACAAGTCTAACAACTTGACGTGAAGCTTGAAATTTCACAGAGAACCGTGGAATAAATAATGAATTTGCATGAGCAAGCTGACAATAAGACAAATGCGACGTGCTGCAGCAGAACACCCGATAGCTGACAAAAGACCGAGAAGCTCTCGAGGGACTGCGATTACATAGGCAAACGCAAATGTCTTCTCCGGGGACTAGATCACCGCAGTTGAAACTTTTTGGATTTCCTGAATCCGAATAAAGTGTCAGAATTGCTCCATCGACCCCAGATTTTGAGTATTTCTCGCTGAAACCTTCCTTCGTCAAATTCGAACATCGCAAGATTTCACGAGACTGAAGTTAGCAACGTTATTTTAATAATTTACGTAACGTTATCATTGTAATGATTCACGATTCGAAGAAATCGTTACTTCACAACTGTAGAAATTTATGAAACGCAATAAATCATAATTAAACAAAACTTGTTAATATTTTGAAAGAAAACTTGAATATTTTAAAGTCACTAGAAACTTGGAAGATAGTAATCCCCCCCCCCCCCCCCCCCCCCTCCCAATCCAATGTTTCGTTGAGTTAACGTTACAAACTTCAGTCTCATAAGATTATTTGATCCACGAATAGAACTGAAAATTTTGATATGATGAAGCAAGTCTAATTCCGGATTCGTATTCAACATGTTCAAAAAACGTGTAGGTATGGCGGTCTGGTTACCCTGAGAAGACACTTTTTATTCTTTGTTCCTGCGTTACAGATGTGGGGGGTAGAAGCTGAAGCTCCTTAAGCTCGTGATAAGCGTGGACCTTTTAATTGAACTCACTCTTGTGCTTGGAGCTGCTTTTCCAAAGACCCCTGAAGAACGACATCCGAGTTGTTTGATGACGATTCCGATTTGAGAGCGACGTGAAGTTTCAAAGTCTTGTTTGCTAGGTTCCCGAAATTCTTGGGTGATTCGTTTTTTTCTAACGCCCCGTTCTTCTATCCAGTGATTTTCGAACCGTCAATGACGCGGGCACGCGCACAGGTGGGGCGTCTGGACGCCTTCGCGGATCTCCACGATGTGGATGAAAGTTTGGACGACGCCTCGGCGTCGGCGCCGTCGTCGTCGGACCCCCACCACGACTTTGCACACACGCAGAGGGTTGCAAAAGGCGTATAAAGACCGCAGGACCGCGTGATAAGAGGAAATGCACGCGCGGCACGCGAGTACCTCTTTCAAATTTGTGCACTTGACTACGTCGGCGTCGTGTGAAGAGGAGACATGGCTCTAGGCGTGCTTTGGTATTTTCGCAATTCCCCAATTAATTGCCAATTTCAACCTACAATGGCTGAACGGAGTTAGTCAATTTTCCATCGACTTGCATCGACTCCAAACGCCGCTTGACAACCGGCTTGTTCGGGAACAATCGGACCCGCCGATTTCCTCTGCCTCTATTGCGTGTGATTATCGCGAACGGTTTACCTTCGCCCCTATAGAGCTCTCGTATATATATGCAATAAATTTTGCCGAGGACACAATTTCGGATATTGCGAATTCCGACCTGATGTATACCGAATGACGGGATGTACGCCATTTCTTGGCTCGTTATCTCGGCCCCTTTGTCAACATTAAGCACCATGTATATGACAGTATTATACATGAATGAAAATAAATTATCATGTATACATATAGATATATCTTTGTTTTTTATCCAATTTTTTTTTTACCAGTCCCTGAGCTATCCTGAAATAATTTTTAACCGGGTCAGGCACGGATTAAAGTTTGATTATTATAGTAGAATAAAATTTGTAGAATAGAAATTATTTATCTATGAGAATATCTATACGGATTTATCTATTTCGAAACGTTACTATCTAGCCGTATAAGACAAACTCTTCCTTGCAAATTACCATCTTTAAGTGTTGCGTGTATTTCATAGAACTTTCGTGAAACACAGTCCCTTCGTCGAACATCTTTCAAAACGAAAAAAAAAAAACAAGAAAGAAAAAAATTTCTATTGTATGCATATTCGGTGGTTTGCAGACGGGTCGGTATCTACATAACTTCGAAGCAAATCTGGTGGCTCATTTCCATGACCCTGTGTTACGAGAAAAACAACCGTCCCTTGGCAAACCTGCTTCGGCTATGCTTGAGGTAAAAAGGTGGACCGTCTGACGTAAGATATTTTGTACATTGCTAGTATTTATTTATAAAAAAAATAGGTTAAGAAAACATTTTCGCAGGTTTGATGTCAAGTCTCGAATAAATTTTTTAATCGCATCAATTTCATTCCGGTACAAATATTTATTGTGCTATTTCGGGTGTTTAAAGTGTACTGAAAAATGGCACCGATAACGTAATGGATTCACGTAGATTGCAAGAAAATTATCTTTATTACGATAAAGAATATTTGAAAATGATGGAAAATACCTGCAGACGATCTGTATCACGGCGTAGAAACATCATCATCACTCCCTCGACCTTATCGCGAAGATGGAGCGATCTCGTCAAGGCTCCTTGAGAGCTGGAGACTTGGGAATACGAATCACGTATAATGGAAACTGTATACCATGACATCTGATGTCAACCACAGCTGTGACGTCGTTGGTGGGTGGAAGGCTTGGGGGATGGTGAGAGAGCGAGGAGACCCGGAGACGAACGCGTAGCTCTTTTCATAACTCGCGAAGGGGCAAGAAGTTAGCCTGGTTTCCACGACGCGGGAGAAAAACATTTAATTTTCACTCCCACCGGGCGGTCATCGATCATCGCTTAGAGCGAGCGGAGTTTCGACAGCGTTGAACTATCGGCGGGAAAAAGGTTTGAAGGTTCAGCGAGCATCTGGCGTCGCTTATAGAACCACAAACTACCAAATTACTCGATTTTCGCGTTCTTGTTCGAGGCGTAAACTTTTCTCGATAAAATTTGAGCCGCAATTTTCCTCGTCAGTATTATAATTAAGTGCGGTTACAATTACGAGAGGAGAGCAAGTTCTTTAGTGAAAAGAGATGAGGTTATTATCTCGAGGATCTGAATTGAATTGAGAAGCGGCAGTAAACTTTGGAAGTGGCTACGATAAGTGAGACTTCGTCCGTTGACTGGTAAGCATCGTCCAATTACCATCCATCAAACTGGGGATTGGAAAATTGGTAAATTCGGAAATTGGCTCGAGAAGTACGTGATTGCTTATAGATTGTGCGATTTAAGAATTTGCCAACGGGATTGGGACGAAAAACAGAGACCGAAGTCATTAGAGATGGTGAAAAATGTCTTCAACTTTGGGGCACATCGGGGATCAGGATTAATTCGCCAGCGCGGTTTCAGGGGCGATAAAGCGAGATGGAGCTCAGGAAAGCAACTGAGAGAGAGTTTAGCGGCTGGGTAAGAGAGAGTCTGAAGATGTGAGATGGACCTGCGGTAAATTGCGGCTCTGAACCGGCCCAGGTCGTTAACTTGCCGCTGACTTCGGTCAGCCAAGCTGTCTGATGCAGTCCGGTCGAGTCCAGCCTCACATGGTCGCATGTGTTACACACTGAAGCAACTGTTTTGTGGCCCCGAGTAGTTTGACTGATGCAATTCGCGACTGGCGTGCATCAGTCAAAACCTCGGTCACTTTCATGTGGTATAAAACGGAGGTACAGACATTGACAAAAGTGCGATCGAGCAGTTTCACAGAGTCTGCATATAGTGACTGGTCGATGGTCATTGACCGTTGGAATGTCTCAATTACAACTTCGTCTACCTATTTCTCAGAGTACCTACTATCAGTTTGCGAAGAATGTGGGTTACATTCTCAGACCTCAGGGCCGAAAGTAAGAGGGTTAAAAGAAAAAAGAATTGAGTTACGTCGTGGTAGTGGCCTAGTGGAAAATATGTCACACATGCTTTCCACGTCTGTGCCGTTTGTTTTCATATTTCTTCATACAGCCAGACGAGTTCTGAAGGGTAGGTAACCGGGACGTGACGGTGGTTCGAATTTTCTCCCGAAACGCTGAATCAAGCCTCTTGATGCACGTTTTTGCGTCAGTCAACAACGTCTCTAATGGTAAGTAATTTCCAAAGGAGGAGAAACCTCGTCTCCAGGTATATTGCTTTCCAAACGCTTGAAGTGCTTTTCGTGCAAATCAGCGTTCATCAGAATTCAATTCTCGCAAAAAATAAGAAGTAACTCGTAATGGGCGTGAATGATTTTCCCTCGAGCCATGGAAAATCGTTCGTGCCACCCTCACCGGGACGCAGGCTTATAACGAGCACGCCAAAATGCACTGTCACTCGACCTGAGAATCGACTCCTTATTTTTTGCAGTAGGACAAAAAGTGGCCGGCGGAAAAATACACTTCGGAACAAGGCTATCTGGTCTGAATTTCAAAGACTACTGACGGCATGCGCTGACACGTGTGACTGACCCTGATACGACGTGCAAGGAACCTGATGCGGTGAGGCTTCGGAGATGAATCTACGCATCGAGATACTCGAACCAGGCCAGACTGCCTGGTCGTCTATGGAGTCAAAAGAAGAAGAAGAAGAAGAAGAAGAAGAAGAAGAAGAAGTGATAGTAGGCGTGGGGGCAACGATGGCTACAGTAGAGATAATGACATCGAACTGAGCCGGCTGCACTGGCTGATGCAAGCTTCGCAAACTGTGGCGTGAATCAGAAAGCGCGCATACAATCCCTCCTCCTCATTATAACTTAGGTATCCACCAAGAGCCGCGATCGAGTTAAGCCATGTGAAACGTTACCCAGCGTCCGTTATAATTGGTCCACAAGTTGAGGTTGATCGTGTCTTGCTGCATCAAGACAGTATCGCTAATCACTTTTTAAAGAGGTATAAACTTGCAGCTCTCATCCACCATCTGTTCCCCCTGACTTTTCTATTTCCTCTTTACTAATGGAGCTTTTTCCTGAGTCGCTCTGCTCGAGGTCTCCTTTGCTCGGAGCTCTATCCATGTATCCCATCTAGCCGAACTTATGTACCTACCTGTGCGGGCTTCGCTCTTACAAATTTAATTTAACTCTTAACTCGGAGTCCTTTTTAGTCCTGACGTAAACGTTGACTGTACATGCACAACGCCAGGTGCCATCTGAGTGGTGTGCAGCATCTGCTGAAACGAATTTTCAGAAATTGGATCCGTGTTAGGTTTCCATGAAACAGAGAACGCTGCTATTATTTTTAACATAGTTTTGCAGACTATTGTAATAGTTTCATAGCGCACTCGTGTATTGTTCTCTATTTCAGGCTAATGAACGGAGCAAAGAAAGTTGTTTGGCAAAAGCCATCACGAGTTTGAGTTTCAAATATTTCAAGTCACGAGTCATCATGCTTCGTCAAGTTCCAAATTTGAACTTCAGTAGCTCATCAGGAAAATTGCGTTTTGCCCAATGTCAACGAGATAAGACTGGACTGAGAAGATTGACAAAGGTAGGAAGCAATATCGGACCATTTTAGGGTCCACCAGACAAGCAGAAATCCATCATCTGCGATTAACCAAGTTTCCGCAGTTCCTCTCTCACGCTTATCGCTGCAGCTACGACAGGACGCGACGAGCTTCTGTTATACACAGTTTCGCCAAGTGGATTTCAACTCCGTTGTCAAACTGTTGACAGATCCCAGATGGTATCCTCAGAGCTCGGCGCACTTGGATTAGAGAATACGAAACTAAGGATGGAAGGTACGTACTACGTAAGGAGACAATGCGGGTTCCCCGAGTGATTTCATCGGTAATTGTCATCGGAAATTTCATTCCAGAGCAGAAATATATCCGCAAATGAAGCTTACTCGGTTCAAAACCTTTATTATATACCCCGCGAAGTCTGAACTTGACCCTGATGTCACATGAAACGGCTGTCGGATGTCGACTGAGAAATACGGGCCACTCGGTCAACCTGACAAGGATCATAAATGGTTTGAGCTCGTGGTCCAAACGTGCGTAGTCGGCTGGTTTGCAGAGTAAACCGGAAGTTAACCCGGTGGGTTATTAAACAAACAGACGATCCTGTTTAACAGCTATACGTTTTACGCTTATTTCTGCACCCATAGTCGTTTCACGTGAAAGTGTGTGTTGTAAAATTATAAACAGCGCAAGCGGTGTTGTTGGTTTTGTCTGTTCACGTCGAGGTCCAATTTTCTCGTTGTTTATTCTGGCTTATTATACCAAATGTGGACAAATATGAGCGGAATGAAATGAAAAAATTACGTCAGGGTTCACTTTCCGGCTGATTTTTGCTTCAAGTTTGACTTTTGAGGATGAATCGGCTAGCGATTTTGAATAGAAAATTAGAAAGGAGAAAGAATCGTTCAAAACATTTACAACAAAGTTGATCGCAGTGGTGATAGAGCAAAGGAATTCAACCACATCTTTACTAAATAATATAAATATATTTGAATAAATTTGTAAAACGAAAGCTGAGATATCAAGAGTTTCAGAAAATATTGTGTAATTAAAAAAATGGAAGTGAGTGAAATTTGTGATATTTTTCATCCCGTCGTCATGTTTTTGGGCTTATTTTCATCAGCGTAAACATTTCCGGGGATCGTTTGAAGAAAATTTTGAAAATAATTATCTGAAAAGTGGGTATAAATATGTTTCTGTAAATACGGTACAACAAATGCTCGTTAATAATTACATTTGCACGTTATAACCGCGATGACGAGTGTCTCGTCAAAATTGTTAAATCAGACACGTAGCTTGCGACAGCGAATAGAGAATAAGATCTTAAAGAGCGCGTGCTAATTGGTAAAACACAAATGAAGAGAAAATGGGATTTAAAAGTTGATAAAACGGCATAGAGACGTGGAGAACTTTTATACGTGAGCTCGTTCAGCGCTAGAAACATCCACCTTCATTGTTCGTAGAAATTTTTTCAGCGTCCTAACTCTGCGCAGCCGTTTTATCAGTACCTAACACGTCTCTCTATAATTCTCTAGGCGCTTAGAGAATCCGAGCCACGCGGGGGATAAAAGGTTAACGATACTTGCTTAGTGGCTTTTATCTTTTCACTAAATCCGGCTTATCAGTCTAGCAGAAAGGCAAGAGAGAGAGAGAGAGAGCAAAACTGGGTAGGCGAATCCTCGACGGAAAGCGGAAGAAGAATAGTATAGTAAGCGCGAAAATACTGGCAAACCGAAAAAAAACGAGTCCCGGAATATCCTACGGGAGAAACTTTTCACTGGAAATTGCACAGTTATACATTTCTACTTCTGTCGGTGTCCCCACGACCCCTTGCGGGCATCATTTTTCCCCCTGTCAAGAGTCTCCCGTTTTTGTTAATAGCTATATCATACAGCTGCTTTATGCTTTTTATGGAAAGATATATATGTGTGTATATATACCTATATGCATGGGACAAACCCGGCCGGAGGTGATGCTGGAAATAATAAGAATTCTTGGCCAGCATTTTCATCGTTCTTGTCATCCGTATTCGGAGTGGAAAATTCGGAAGAAGCATTGAATGCCTTGAAATATTTGGGCTCAATTTTCTCCCCTATTTATTACCTGCTTTTACCCCATCGCCGTTTCACTAAAGTGAAAACGCGGGTGATGCCTGTTATGCTGCAGAAAATAAAAAGAGAATTTCGAATTCGCGGAATCAAATTTACATATTACACTGCAGAGCACACACACACATCATTTTTACACACATATACGAGCCTCTGCAACACTTTGACTGGGGTTTTTAGTCGCTGCGAATGGGAGAGAAAAGTGCAAATGTTGAGTGGTCCATATTTTTCTCGTTCATATTCAATGGTCGTGTTTAAAAATTCGGAGATAATAAATTCACATGTTGGTTCAGTGAAATGAAGATTCGCATCAACTTGTCCCTCATGGAAAAAACTCTCAACTTTTTTCTCATAGGAATTTAGCGTCCTCTATGAGTTAAGGGTATGAATTACACCCAAGTTAAGAGTTTTTTCCGTGAAAAATTACGATTTTTCGGCGTAGAAAATCACAAGTAGGCATGCTTTTATTACCGAAACTTTGTCGTTTGCCTGCCACTTTATTATCTCAAATTTCAATCACGAAACCGACAAGTAACGATTGTAACACCGGTAGTTGAAAACTTCGAGGGACATGACTGTGGACGAATTCAAGATTCAGACCGCAATTATATGAAACTGTGATTACATCTGTGCTTGTAAATCACGACAGCCAAGGGTAGGCATTCAAGGATGAGAGTACCTGCACGTAATCACTGTCTGGAAAATCGCGGTCCAGTAGGTCGAGGACGCTCGACGTCTGACGCATGAATAGCGCGAATTATCAATCGCCCAAACAGTCTTCATCTTCGATTAATCGAAGCTCAATATCGTGCGAGCTTTTTTTTAACATTCATGTTAGGATTTTAAAAATATCAAATGACCAAATTTTGAACAGTGATAGAATATGCTTAGTTGTGAATAGTCTGATCGATACATTTGGAATGATTCATTTCACAGAAGGTAGTTTTTAGTTAGCTGAAATGGAAAATATTCATATTTCTACGCAGTAGTGACGTTTGGTGTATGGAGGTAATTCACTAGCTAAGATTATTCGATCAAATTTATAATTTATTCCATTTTAAGACATTTTTCCTCTCAACGGATGAAGTCTGAAAGCAACAACGACGTGGGTGTATTTCAGATACATCGTTTTACAATTGCGATGCTGACCGTAACAGACATGCGTAGGTAAATGTAACCTGTAGAGTAGAAAAATAAACGAGGAGAGAAAACGGCGAGCGGTATAAAACGATGTTCAGCAGAGCTCCATTTCGAGTGAAATACCGCTTCGCAACCACGCAGAGGCCATTAATCTATCCCGCGAGAATTTCAATTAATTTCATTCCCCCATCCTATGAACGTCTAAAAGTGAACAACCACTAAATTGTTATCCCTTATTCGCCTCGAACTTCAGCAGGACGCAGTCGATATACGTCAGATTTAAACTCCAAGGACAAAGTACAGACACGCGGTTCGAGGACATTAATTCAAGGTTGAAACGGATCTTGAGTCCAGGAATTTCAGGCCTTGATTCTTACGCTTGCACTCTCTGTTAGCTTTTTTGATTGATTGACAAAGTTAAGTTTAAACATAGAAATTTATGTCGAATTGTTTGAAGAGTGTCTAAACATGACATACAAATTGGATATTGTGTATTCCTGGAAGTTATATTCAAAGGATACGTGGATGAAACGTATAAAGTAGCGCTAGACCTGAAAATTAGACGCCATCATTTGCCACCCCAAGTCACCATGTGCAAGTTACATGGATTCCCGAAATCTGCGACTAATTAAAGGGAGACTTATCGCGTTAACAAGCCCTGGTCTTGGCATTATTCGGAATGGCCACGTGCAGAAAATTACTATAGCTTGAATTTGTGTTATATATGTATACGCGTACAGCGACGTATCGAGGGAGATGGAAATTGGTGCCAAATTGCATCAGCAATTGGCTTTCGGACTCTTGGCAATAGAAAGATAAACAGAATTCCCGCGAGCGTGCATGATCGCGATAGAATAGTTTGAAACGTATAACGAAAAACTGGAAGGATATAGAGCAGTGAAAGGACATGGATAAGTTGGCCACTTTGTGTAATAACCACCTTACTCGGGAATGTGTGATTGTTGCGGTTGCAAACACGTGACAGCGTTACGTAAGTTCAATCTTGCGTAGAAAATTGATCGGGAAAGTGTCAACGTTATCTATAATCTTGTTAGAATTCGTTAATCTTCGTTGGGTTCAACAATGAATGTCACGACTTAATATTGCGATACCCAATAAGTTTAGGCGTATGACTTTTGAAACAAAACGGTAAGAAAATTGTACATATATCACGTATTTCAACGGGAGATTGAATACTTTCTTTAAATTAAAAGAAACATTTTTTCTACCGTTGAAAAAATTTCGCACAGTTGAATATTCATATTGAATTTGTTTCGCGGAATGGTTTACATCGTCATTCTACACCGCTTTTGATAATAATTGTTTCGAGGAACTGAACATGATCCAGCCTTCTACGAGTAACTTTGGTTTCTAAAAAAATTAAGTCTACTTTGCAGGAAGTAAAAAACTGTACCGATTCTCGAGATTATGCGTTTATTTCGAGATTCTCTTCAACGAGATGTCCGTACCTGTTCATCGCTTCTTAATGCAATCGATATCTGTTCGCACGTCTTGTCAGGTTTCCAAGACAAATTCGGCGCTCTCCGTCACTCGGAGAAAAATAAGAACGGTAATAATAGGTAGTAATATAGTAATAACCTTCAAGACATTACATTCATCGTGCACGTGTTTGAACTTTGTAATCGTAATGAGTGGACATTCGTTAATACGAATAGGTGGCTTTGTTCTTTCGTACTTTCGCTAGATAGTCGCAAGCATGTGAACGTAAAACTAGAACAAAAATTCTACTCTTGAGTTCAAAGGCATGAATATTTCGCAAATAAAATAGGGATATATAATATCGACGGCTTCAGTTAAGGTCGTACCGTGACATTGAGACAACCATGCAGAAAAAAACATCATCTGTGACGCCTGAAGCTGATCAATGTGGAGCAGTTTTTTTATCAGACTCTCAACTATACGACGAGTCATCGACTTTACCCGAATGTCAGCAAAACACGAGGCGGCTGTGTTGCAATAGCTTGTCAAGGAGGCTGAAGATAATACGACGAGATTTCACAGAACCGAGAACGCCTGGAGGAGAGTACAAGGTATGGTATTACCGCTATTACTTAGCTCCGTTAGAAACTGACAGACGGGGGTTGGCAGGTGGCTATATTGCAGAGAAGAAGCTGTCCGAGCAAAAGTAAGCATGTCGCGGTGTCAAAACCCGTGTGGTAGCATCTGTACATATCTATTTCAAGTTTGTGATAAAACGCAGCTTCGTTTTACCCGATTTTGTCGTTCATTAATCATTCACCACCGTTTGATGAAGGGAAAAATTTTGTTTGTTTGCTATGATCTGGAAAAAAACTTGGATAACTCAAAAACCAGTAACGAGCGTTTGAGAATCTTATGATCGGAAATATTTTCTTATATTGTCTTTTGAGAGATTCCAGCTCTCTGAAATCTGGAATAAAAACCTCAACGAAGATGGATCTTCTCGAATTTTCGACTATTTTTGTAGGCGTACGTTTTTTTTCCGTTAAGGGTAGAAGAGCTTTATTGATCAGTGTTATTTCTTTTTACTTGAGTTATAATCCGATAACAGGTCGTTAAAAGTTGATGTATTTTAGCGATTCATATAGAGTGAACAAAAAGTACGAACATGGTCGCAAGGTAATAAAAAAAAATCCATCGAAACGTAACAGCACGAGGATTTTTAAAAGAAATTTCATATACAGAAGTATTTTGTACTGTATATACGTCAATACTGCTTAAAATGGGTTCAAATTTGGCCTAAGTCTTTACTTTCAAGCATGAAGTAGATACAAAGTTACAAATTAATCTTAACAATCTTTCGCTTCAATCGCAGAAAAAAAGATTTATAAATAAATTTTCTAAAATTCGAGAGCTTATAATATCATTAAAAAAAACGTTATAAATAAAAAAAAGAAGATAATTTTAAAAACTTACTCTTATGCTTGGAGAACCTTCGCAGTTTCTTAAAGAACGGCATCTCCTCTTCAATCAATATTCCCTTGCTTGTCCGAACTCTCCTTTCCGTACTTTCAAGCCAATATCGTTTTGCGCTCTGACAGATATCGAGACGTGCTTCGATTGTGTGTATTCCAACTACTCAGGGTACTCAGACTGACTAGATTGTAAACGACGGAGAGCCGAGATAACGCGACGATCGAGGTTCGGCGACAACTGTGGATCCCCGCATCAGGCGCGATCTCTTTACGTTCGAATACCGCGCTCCCCGTGAAACGCCCGAGTTTCCAACAAATCGTTCTTCCCTTCCCACAACACCTCGGAATGTAGTGCAGACGAAACGCGTTCCTCCTTCCCTATAAGCCAAATACACCGTCGATTTCTCGCCACACACGCTGTCTCTCTCCCGTATCTCTTTGATATCTCCCCTCTCCCGCAATAATTCTCTCTCCTAAGTCCCCCCCCCCCCTCCTCTCCTCCCCCTTCCACCCCTTTTCACAACCGACTTAATTCATATGCATCCGCAAGTCTGAGGCGCTGGCGCCGCCAAGGTTTCGCATATCAAGCGTCTCCAAAGTCCACGTTTCAAAGCGACTTTCTTACCGTCGAGCGTTTCCTTTTTCAACTGTTTCCTTCGCCGTCTAGTCGCGTGTTTTTTCACGTCTCGCCTTGCACCGTATACACTTTCCATTTCCGTTATTATCTCTTCGAAGCTTTTTTTTTTTTTTCTTTACTTTTTTCTCTTGCTTGTTTTGTAGGTACCGACAAGATCCTTGATTCATTTTTTTTCTTTCTTTCTAAGATTCTGGAATTTCGGTTAGAGTGTATAACTTCTGGAGTAATTATTATCGAGGAGATTTTTCGACGAAAGGATTTCAACGAATTTCACACGATTTTAAGCGATTATATATTATTTGTAGTGATTTCATGCGATTACACGTGATTTGAACTGGTTTTAAGCGACTTTAAAGCGACTGCTTTCTCAAGTCGTTCGCGATTTTATGCAATTTCAAAAGATTTCATGAAAATAGCCGTGATTTCGAGTGATTTCAAGCAATTTTAAAACGTGATTGCTTTCTCAAGTGGTTTTGCGACTTCAATAAATTAATACCCCGTCACGGTTACGTAACTAAACTGCACTTACAATTAGAGACAGATCATTCTCATTAAAACTATACATATATATCAATCTCCACTAAACAATCACCCGTTACTTTGCCATAAATGAATTAATTATTGAGCGCCAAATTATCGAAGTTTCTCTGTATCGATTCTAGATCCGCAAAATAAGATTAGAGAAAGTGATTAATATTCCATTAACCCTTTTTTTTTTATACCGTCCTGAGTTTCACTCCCCGATCATCGTACATCGTGCATCGATGACAGGGTGTATAATCACACGCGTTAGCTGGAGGCTGATTGATGTCTCGCACGCACCTTGGGAATCCAGTAAGAGGGAGGGGGTCTCAGTATCACGTGGCGTGTGGGTGTATGTATATTCTTTCATGGGGCGAACGCGTCACGGGCTTCATCCCCTCAGAGACGAGTTATTTTTGTTCTCCATCTTCCTCTGTCTTGTTTTTCTTCTTCGTGCGGTATAAAGAAAATGTTTGGCCCCGCGCAGAGGAGCACAGTTTTTCTCCTCCTTAGAACCGGGCGAAGACATCGATCAATAAATTTCCGATGGACTCGCAGCTCCTTCGAGGGATGAAAGAAAAAAAGAGAAAGTGCAGGACGAAGGATAAAAAAAAAAAAAAAAAAAACACACACACACACACACACACAAAAAACAATGATTAAAAAATTCCTCGCTTCTGTACGTATCCAGCTGGCATACCAAACGTCACGACCACCTTCAACGAGGTAACGGAAAGGTATCCCTCTCCACTTTCCAAGAACTATTATGGGGTTCATTGAGCGCGAGGAGCGCGAGAGGTTGAAATCCTTGTTGTTCAGCAAAGAGCATAATTTCCCGGGAAAACTCAATTAGGCAGCGGAGGGAAACTCGCGGAATATAACCGCGGGCAAGGCTGGCAGGAATCCAGATGACGGTGAAGGCTGGGGCGGAAGTTAACCCTGCGATGCAACCCGCGCACGTTATTACTTCGCCTCGTGGAATATGGTCGGGAAATTTTTCATCCCCTGCCTTTCACCGGGGCGAAGTTAAAGCCGCAACGATTCGCCGCTCATCATTCGTCCTGGGACTTCGTCTGGACGAACTGCAGGTATGAAATTGAAACTCCATGGGTGTCAACCAATTTTAAAAACTTGAGCAGACTCCGCGTGGTATCTGAAGAAGGGAAAGAAAGGAGAACTCGACATCGAGCTACCCCTGCACGGACCGCCGTGCTGGCGAATTTGAAAAACGAAAAACCGGCTGGAAACACCTGCAGAACGACGCGGAAGGACTTCAAGGATCGCAAACTTTCCGTGGCTTCAACCACCCTTCTTCACACCCCAGCTATATATTTCCGTAGTAGGGACATATACCAGGAACCGTTTCCATCGTGGAACGTGAAAAGTTTCGCGAAGAACCTTGTATAGTCGACCAAAACGCCCGGAATGGAGGTTGAACTCTGCGACCCAACATCTACTACAAACTTTAGGGAATTTTGACGGGTACAAAATGGACTGAGGAACCTTTGCCAAAAATATGGTAACTCGTTTGATCACTGCGGAGTGCAAGTGCAATTTCGATTATAATGATCATAAATCTCATGTTGATCACGGAGCTTTTAACATGCCGTATCTCATTTCTCACCGTCATGTTATTGCTAAGATTGAAAATTTTCCAAGTCGAATGGATGCAATGTGCCGTTATACCTAAGCTCGCGTTCAATAATTGTAATCACGTGGAGACAGACGCCGGAAAAGTTGGAGTCAATGGACCATCTCTGATTGGACTTGATTCGATTAAGTCGAACGCGAGGATAAGGCAGAGGCAGCAGGTAGCGCGGATGTGCTCTTCTAGGTAAAATCAGCAAGGACAAGACGCCGCGTGCCAATCAGGTGGAATTACGTTGGGAAAAATGCTACCCGAGGAAGTAAATCCAGGGGATGATTGCCTTCCAGCGGCTGGTCGTTCAGCCGTGTACCTACAGCATCGCTATGTCTGCGTCTTACATGACATTTCAAGATTCGTTTTCCACCCACGTGTAATTCGTTTGCTCGGAATTTTGAATAGACGTGAGTGTTTGTTATATTAAATTTGCGTGACCATCTTGATTGAGGAAATAAAAATGAGTTCGTCTCCTAAAAAAAATTTAATGTTACGATGTTTCCTTAGGTTTGCAGTCTACCAACTTTATGTTGTAAGCAATATAACAAGAATTGTTATTACGCAATTTGGAATGCTTTACAATAATGTTACTTAAGATTAGTTAAATTGTTATGTAAATATTAGGTTATATAACAATGATGCCTCATTTTGAGATTAAGTTTTTTTAGAAAAAATAAGATTAAGAAAATTATCCAAAAATATTATGCATTTTACTAGTGTAAGAATAAAAAATTTGAATCTACATTAACAATAAAGGTTTTTTTTTACAAAGATTATGACGGAATAATTTAATTAAAGTAAATGTTCATTGGTTCACTTGGATTTCGGGACTTTGCGGGAGAAATACTGTCGTCGGATTAGATCGTTTTTATTGCACCCCCTGACGACTCATTTGAGATCTTTAATGTTTCGTTGCCATCTACATGTCAGATTTGGTAATTCTCTGCAACCCCAAAAAACGTTTCAAATCCTTTACTGATAAATTATGCATCATTGCATGGACTTACTGAAACTGGATATACTTCATCCTTCTGAATGCAAAATTTGATGCATCAATCCCCACCTTGGTGTGCAATATGCAACCAGGCCATCTGTTATCCCTGATATCACCTTTACGTGCGGGTAATATAAGTTTACTGTTTAGCAAATTCGGATTTAGTTATTTCTCGTAATTTTTCGACAACAGGGTTAAACGTATTACACTAAAAATTTATGCACGTCGGTTATTTGTTTCAGTGTGAATTGGTCCCCATTGCAATGAAAGTTATCCACAAATTTAGCTGTAATTCACCGTCCAGCAAATTTTCCAGCAATCGACGATCGAAGTTTTAAAGGGGATTTTCTTTTTTTTTCGTTAAATTTATCGCTTCATCCTAATTTTCTGGTAAAGAAACTATATAATGATTAAAAAATTTTTTTTGGAGGATATAGATAAAAGATAAATGAATCCACATGTGAAATTTCGCATTTATCCGTTGTATAGTTTCTTCGGCAGAAAATTATAAAAAAGCTATAGATTTAGTAAAATAAAAAAGAAAATCCCCCCTTAAAATTTGCGGTGAACTAGACGTTCGGAAGTGCAATAATATATCTTGATCGTAAAAAAGAGGAAACGAATTTTTACATTCAATAAAATTGAATAGAAATTCAATTTCTTCCGGATAATATGTAACGTTGAATAACAGAAGTACACCGAAAGACCGATGGATGCGAGACTGACTCTCCCAAGCGTGAAAGAATCGCTCTATAACGATATTTATCGGGTGGAAACAGAAATTACCGCACATATGTTCGAATTCTGTAGCAATAAGAGTACAAAAACGAGGAAACCATTTCGAGTATCAAAATTGCTCGCCCTTATAAAGTTTCGACTGAAACGAGACGTAGGTACGACGTGGCCCTCAGACTGCTGGCCTCGAATTGCTGAGATTCCGCAGATATCAAGCGAGTTTTTCCAATTTCCTTTCTCACAAGCTCTCCGGTTCCTTGATCCTTAGAGCAGGACCCTCGGCCCTTGTATCCCGAAGTTTTTATTTCTCCGTTTCAGTTGACATCACATCAAGCTGCATTGGTATGAATCTTGCAGTTTTTTCTGATTATTGTTAGTGAAATAGACAGACAAAGACAATGTGAGTGAAATAAAACCATGTTAATCAGTGATAGAATTGTTAGTGATTAGGATTGTATTAAATTACGTTGGGCAAGGCTTCCTGCGAGAGAAATCATGAATGTTCTGAACCACGTTTATGGTTATCTCTCCGACGTATATATAAAAATCGAGGGATGATCGACGGATTCGAAATGTAATAACAGATCAGATGTATCTATAGGCATTGGGGACGAGTTCGAAATTGATTTCCGGTCCGCTGGTTTTATTTCTAATAATCTAAATCCCGAAGGATTTCGCATTTTTTCGTATTACACGGGGCACGAAAGTTTTTTATTTGCCTCGTGCATTTACCCTGTATCGTCATTTCTATTCTTGTATCATACTTTGCTTGGTACCAAAAAGAAATGAACTTATCCTCGAAGGATTGTTGGTTTGGAATTATTTGCTCCGTTACATAACCATGGTTTAACATTCAGTTGCGTCTGATCGTTGTTACGCAAAAACTTCGCCTGCAAAGGTCAGGAATATATCATCTGCTGTTTTGCCGTTTTCGTATTATTTTTGGAACGTTGTGTACAACGAAATAATAAATATTTACCATTTCACGTCGACGGATATAATAATATGCGCCAGAGTGTAAATTTTAAATTTATGAATAATTTCTGCGTATTTCCTTCTGATAAAAAAGTCCAAGTCACCTCACACTTGATTATAAACATATTTTTTTAAATATACTCATTAACTTTACACTGATTATTTTCTTGTCAAAAGAAACTGAAATTAAACGTTCATTCAACGAGCGTAAGCAATTCCAAACTCACTTTATAATTAATCTGAATATAATTCCGCCAGAAGATATAATTCGCTAATTAGGTTGCAGCTGATGTTTACTGCGTGAAATTTCTCCTGAGATCTGTGGACGTATAATTTGTTTTATCCGCAATCATTTCTATATTTAGAAATTTATATAGATCATAGAGTGAATCACTTGACGTGAACACAAAGTGATAAATCAATTTAAAGAACGTTATAATTTCAGCGCATAAAATATCCACCTCTTACCCCTTCTAAATCAACTTCAAACAATTCAAAAACAATTGCCTAATTTTTATCACGAATTAGTGCTAATATCTGAGAAAAAATTAGACTGGTTGTTGTTTTTATCTATTATTTGAATTTGATTTGGGGGATAGCCCGGAAAAAATTGTCAACACCATAAATATGGATCACCCTACTAAATAGTATGTTTATTAGATTTAAACTATTATGTGACATTCCGTGCTTCCACATTAACAATTAAAATAATGTTCTCAATTTGCTTAATATTTATTTTACACAGTATTTCCGCACTTGCGATGAACCAAATCCAATGACCCGCGAGCTCTATCGAGGAGTATAAAAAATCTATAATTAAGGCCATCTAATGACGGCGATAAGAAGAAAATCAAACGAGATATAATGCGGCTAGAATCCGGTGTGAACCGGTTGCGCCCGATGATGAGAGGGTAAAAATTTTGAATGACCCAGTCCCAACGTCGCGACGATCTCGCCGTTGCATTGGAGATTACGTTGTGATAAATCAATTATCAGAAACAGAAGTGGGTGTAAAGTCGACTAAAGTCGACCAAATTTTTGCCGAATTTGAAGGCAAAGTCAAGTACGCAAATTTCCAACTATTCAATGAGATACTTAAGAATGATAAAAAATAATCGATTATTCTTCAAACTCCATTAATCGACCAACTCGATTGTTTCTCCTCAGAATCGGTTTTCATTTTTACTCCCACGAACAACGCAATACAATATCAATTTATGTGATTAGAGTATCAATTATTATCATTATCTTATTTACTAAGTAAGTATACCTATTTGGTATAACAAGTGAAAGATAAATGAATATTTTAACCTGAAATTGAAAAATATTTCGAACGAAACTATAAATTATTGAAAAACATTTCGGTTTTTAAGACTACATACTGAAATTTAGGAATTTTGGTTTCATGTGTCAATTTTGGTTTGGTTTCATTAATTTTTACCGAATCGATCGCGTCGTGGTCGATAATTTGGACACGATTAATCAATGCATCATTATTTTCAGCTTATTGTCAGTGGCCATGGCTATCGCTTGTATCTCAGAGATAAAAAGTACAATTTGATTTTGGTCACAGCTGCAAAGCAGAGAGAAAATATTATGGCGCATATTCCTGAGTACGTATGAGGCTTTGAAGAAAATCAGTTTTGACAGTTGACGGCCAAGGCAAAGAAGTAGGTATGGTTACCTAAATCTCATTTTTGCGAGAGCCAGAAGTGCGCCCTGAAATTTAGACGTCACGTTTCTAGCTCCTTTGTGCTTCAAGATACTTTTTCGTCAACATAAAAAAAGTTGTGTGTAGACCAGGGTAAAGCATCGCGGATCTGTCATTCGCAAACTTTCCACAACGCCGTTTCGCATTCGCAAATTGAAGTATATGCCTGATAAATACGTGTGAAAAGACTTTTGCACGCTGCCGTGATTGATTGGTTCACCGCAAGAATTGAAAGGCTGTATACCTACCAGTTTTCAAACAAGATCTTCATCGTTTTGTTATGAAATGTTATTCATGAGTCCGCATGACACAAGAATTCAATATGAAAGAAATTCTATCGTGCGTTCAAAACCACTCTTAGAACTGTAGTACAAATTTAGAAAGTTTTTAAAATTAGATTTTCAACAAATTTGGAACGTTAAGGTGGTTTCTCGCTTTTCAACTGTCAAAAAAGTGTCTTATCTTCGAAAAAACTGAAGTTGAAAGTTCCAATTTTATGTTTACGAAATTTCAGGGTATAGATTTATGGAAAAGTTGAACATTCTAATTTTGAATCTATACATAACCTTACGGTTGAGTCAATTCCAGGGTGTATTAACTGAATAACTTTTCCATTTCCGTCAGAAATGCAACCAATTCATCATAGATCTTCATGATTCTGAATAAGATTAAAAAATTTTAAATGTTAAAGGACAAGTCTTGAAATTACAGTTGAGATTGTGTTACACGAAACTTTATGATAATTGTCAAGAAAATAGGAAAAACTGCGTCGTTCTATCTAGAAATCTAACGATCTAAATGCAGATTCTCTTCTCTTATAAATAAATAATGTAAATGTAAAATCATTAAATTAGGTAAATGTAGACCCTGAAAAAAGCGCTTTGAACTAACGAATCGCCTCAACGAAATTGCGTAGATTTTCTCTTCTGCAAATTTATCGCGTTTGCAAAAAAAAAACAAATTTTTTTCCACGTTGTTGGAGAAATATATTCCGTACATCGTTAAATACTAACAAACAGGTTTGATTTTGTAATGATGAGTAAATATAATAAATTGATTTATACTATAATTACACTGAAAAATTGGTTGCGCTACGTTTTCTTGTAACTATTGACTTTGCTAATTCGACTAGAACTTCGCAGTAACTTCCACAAATGAAATTACTTTTTGCATCAGCGTGATTCAACGATATAAGAGATTAAACTTTTTTCGACGGAAAAGCTTTCGTGACGAGTTCCATGTCGATACCTACGTCCGCAGCCACCTGGTCCAGACGCCTGTGCAGAACCTGGATTACTGCTCGAGAACAAAGTGCAGTAGAGTCGATACGTGCTGGGTGTTTCACCCACCCAACACGCGTTGTGTTTTCGCAATGTTCGCTCACCTTCGAGCGAAACGTGCATACTATACACGAGTGCACGTATCACACGCTAAAGTGAAGGCTTGCAGAATAATATGTCCGATCAAGAGAGCAGAGGAAGAGAAAAGCGAGGCAGAGAGCGGGATTCTCAACGATTGAACACTCGATTGCACCCTGCAGTGTTCAGCGAATTTTGATAAACTAAAAGGTAAGGTTTTGACGCTGGCCACGTCTCGAAGAAGGCGATGGAACCGATGGAAGTGGACAAAAATCCCGGATATCCTATTTATTTGCATTGACTGCTGAATCCCTGGACAATAACGTATAAGTCAAGTCGATGTCTGTAAGCCACGGTATTTAATTTGAAATCTCTCTCGATGACTGAATAACAGTTTACGAGATTAAAGAAATATGAACAAATATTAACGATTTTGTAGCACACAATAAAAGTTTATAATTAGATGATTTGCGTTTCAATTTTCATTCCAATTTTAAACTTCGAAATCAGCCAACTCGTTGCTACGCAGTTTGCAGCAAATTTTTGTAAATGTTAACAACGTCTGAAGTGGTGATTTAAAAAAATTGAAAACGACGCTTTTTCATGTGTCTGAAAAGAATCTGTCAACAATTTTTAGTAAACTAATTACGGTTTTATCGGTGTTGTTTCTATACAAAATTTATTCAAAGATGCAGAGATGATACTCAAAAGGTTTCGTTACCAAAATTCTATTTTCGCTCTTTATTTAATTTACAAGTTATTGTGAACACATACCTATTCAAGATATAAAAATAACATCCGTTGAAAAAATTGTTATTGCATATGTCACTTTGATGCAGAAAATTATATACGAAAGAAATAGGAAATAATTCACAGGCTTGGGAAGTTTTAGGATTCAGTTTGAACTCGAATTTTGTCTTTTCGCGTGGAAATACTTGCCAACAATTTTTTTCCCTCCTCCAGTAGAAAGTTGAAAAGCGATAATTTTCTCCCCGCTCTTATATACAAGCGAATTTATTTATAAATAATATGAATTCGCTCGGTATATCGGACTAAAAATAGTAGTCAAATATTTAAATCCAAGTTTTGCATCTCGCGTAAATATTTCGCGAATAAAATGGGATGTACGCTACCGCAGTGCAGTTTCACGCTGGCAACGCCTGAAAATTCTCGCAGTTTGTTAGCTTGGAGGGATGATTCAGCACCAGAGTAGATAGGCGCATATATATATATATATATATATAACCGCACAAAAACCATTATGGTCTGATATATGTATATATTTAGAGAGAAAAAGGCTTTTGAAATTGCGTTGAATTTGACAAGAGAGATAGTATTGCATGCAAAACAAATTACAAAGTTCTCTGCCGTCTTCTTGAACTATTTTTTAGCTAAGCAAATCGATCTTCCTGATAATCGCAAGTTTGTTTATAAGCGAAAGAATAAAAAAATAATTATTAATTATATATTAATAATTAATCCGACAATAATTTTTTGCATATTAATACGGTATAATTGACCTATCCGATGACAGTTTTTTTTTTCTGGTATTGACGCCAACTTTTTGAATTGACAATGGGTCATTTTAATTGAGCCAAAATTGAAAATTATTAAAAAATCATTCTGAGATACATTTTATGAATGTTCGCGAATGAATTTTGTGTCCTAAATTTTTCAGAATTAATATAAAAATCGTCAATTTTTGTTAGATTTAACTGCGATGAGTAAGAACAGTTAATTAAAATTGTTAGTTAGATATTTTAGTAGTAAACAGCTGAACGTTGATTGCACCGAGGCAAATCCAATCAAAGACTTGTGACGAAAGCGTGAGTATTTAATTCTGCTAGACAGTTTTGAAGTTACTAGTTAAATTATCAACTCAATAATTGAATCACCAAGAGCAGAATTTAAAATTGGATTCCGATAATCTCTTCTGAGCAGCAAAATAATCATAACAATAATAAGAAAAAAGTATATAGATTAGTATAAACCTAAGTGATTTCAGACATTGTAATTTTACCTTCGCTATAAATTTTTTTATTTTATTTCTTTAATAAACAAGTTTGCTAATTATACAACAGTCCATAATTTTTAAGGTCCCGTAATTTGCAAGTCAAAGAATAAAATCAAAACCTCGCGTTTTTCTTTCGAAAGCTCCTAAATTAGTCCGCCAATATTTGCATGTTAGTTTGGGATGCTTACTGGTAGATATTGACTGACATGATTGACCCTTCGTGTAGTCGAATGGCTTACATAACAGATTGCAGAAGTGGACTTCGAACGCGCGTGCTCACAGCCTCACTGTTCACTCATCTCGACCGGACGAATCTCGGGGTAGAAGGTCAAGAAAAGCTTGCATGGTGGTCTCGTACCCGGAAGCTTATTGATAGTCGAATTGTAGCTGCTGTGCGGATATTAACGCTGCTGTGATCCTCAAGGTTTGTACGTAAAACTTGTATAAGTCGAGTGATCGTCAACAGAAGAAGTTAAAGTTCAAGTTCTGTTTCTGATTTTTAAATCGCGATATTGGCAAGGCAGAAATGTGATAAATTTAACTAATTGTGATTATTAATGTTGACAATGAGGTCATGAATGTTTGACATTTTGTCTATTGAAAATAATAAAAAATATTTCAATTGTAAAACAAACTTTATTTATTTTGAAAAATCTTTTGATTTGACAAGTCGCATAAAGGCAATTCAAATTATAGTTTCTCAGACTTTTTACTACTGCAATATTGTTTACTATCAGACGTAAATTATGCACTTAAAAATTACTTCCGTGACGAGAACTGGATAATTTTTTCAGACAGCGAAACATATTTAATCTGAATAAAATATTTTGTCTGATTTGGAAAAATTCCTGTGTAATTGTGCGGACTCAGGATTCAAACTTTTTGTCTGGCTGTACTCGAGTGGAAAAAACGAATATAAATTCCAGATCAAACACACGTATACATAAAGTCTAAATGACCGTCTATTATACGTATATTATCTGTAATTAATGCATTTTACGGATATTATGCGTGATTTAAACGGTGGTTTAGACTATCCGGGAAGCTCGTCCGCCATTTTTCTACATTCTCGAATCGATCAGACGCACTTTTGAAGCATAACTTTATACCTGTCGTTATCATATTTTCAACATCACATCGGCATTCATGCATCAAAGAACGGCTGTTGAACCATAAAACGACGCGATTTAGGTCACGTGACATATTACAGAGCAAAAAACCTGAATATGAGTCAATTTTTAAGAACGATGAAAAGAGAGGGTTGGTGGAATTGATATGATTGTTAGAAAAATTTTGATTTTTACACCAGTAAGATCAATTCCTCTTTCCACTGTATTCATAGCCATTTATTGACTTGTATGAACAAAAATTAACAAAAAGTAACAACTTTTCAGCAGAAAAAATTAGTTCTTGTGACAATGATGCAAATGGAGGTTTAAATATTACACGAAAAGTGTTTGAACATCACAAATAAACAAATTTTATTTGAATTTTCTTTTTTTCTGAAGTCTTTGGTATTCTTTTACTTTTCGTAGAAGAACGATCAAACACTAAAAACCACGTTGCAATCGAGTCAATTCATAAAAATATTCGTTCTATTATAATTTTCACGTAACTGCCTCAATTTACCGAGAATAAATGAACTGCAACAAGTTGCAAGAATCGATTGCTTTTTTTCACAGTCTAGAAAGTGACGTTTTTCACAAAATGCAGATCACAACGCGACTGAATCATAAAATGCGTTCGAAAATCCCGGTGTCAAAATATCAGGATCAGGTATATGTATGACCGTATCGTTTTCGACAAGTAAAACTTTATAGAGTTGAGCTTTTGCTCTCGAGTATATTTCAAGAACATTCACTTTTACGTCTTTGCAGTTACATTCCACATGTATCCAGTTATTATTCAAAATAACGTCAAAAAGTGGTCAAAAGCTTTTTGAAAAATATTACTTTTTGACATTATTTTAAATAATAACAGTAAACATGTGAAACGTAACTGATTGGAACCGAGTGAAAATCACTTGTTTTATGGAGCTTTATCGTAATAGTTCAAGTCTCAAGCAAATCGAAAAAGCTTAGAGTTTCACTGACGTGTCCTCTTAACAGTAAAATTATTTCTCTGATTTTGAGTCACACAACTCACCGTTCGTCGTCTCTGCATCTTGTGTTTCAGCTTTCATCCAACAGATCCTCGTTATAAATCCGGATCGGACTGCACGTGGCTTCGACGTGGCTTTGATTTTGAGCCCATAATCCAGATTCCGGATATCACATGTAATGAGTTGTCCTGGCAACTGCGTAATAAATCGGCACTACTCGGGTCAAGTCCGAGGCACGAGTCAGAACCACATTTTCCCGGGGTTCACGAGGTTATCACCGAGCCTCGTGTCGCACGCGACTTATAATAAATTCACGACGCAATTCGAGACCATAATATTATGGTGATAAGCGACGCCAGGTCGTGGCGCAGCGGTTGAATTTCACAAGGCGCCGATCGACTCCGACGATCTATACGGCAAAACTGATAATTTATCGATCATTTTTTGCTATCTCTCCAACCTCGACCTCTTTGTTTATGTGTCAAACGACGCATCGGTAATACGCAAGCCATCTGAGGGATTTTTTGCCCAAGCTAAGCGTTCTCTTATCGGTATTGGGAAATTAGGGAATCGCTGTACATACGAGTATATGTATACTGTATAGCCAATTCATTCCGATATCGAAATTCTGATGCTTGACGATGCGTACTAGGTATGTACAATAACGTTTCGAAATTAGGAACTTCATCTTTTCGGTATAACCGTATAGTTTATTAAGCCCGTATAATCTCGACGGTACAGAAAAGTACGTCGTAAATTTATACTGTGAACCACTTTATTCATTTTACGACGAAACCGCACCGTCACGGATTTGACGTTGATTGCTTAATCCCATGACTGTCGACGTAATTTAAATATTTAGAATTGGATACGATACATTTACTTTTGTCAGATGAAAAAGTGACTCTATATATATATATATATATATATATATATATATATCCAATCAATGCCTGAAAGTATTCTGAATTTCATTTTTAATATTTTGCAATTTTTGCAATGCGTCATCTGGTGGAAAAAAATCAAACTAATGCAACCAGACTGGCATCTGACCGTTGACAGCGTTTTTTGCCTGTGGATGGTAGGACAGGTATCTCATTGATTACATTTAATTAACTTTGGTGATACGAGTGATTTGGAAGCCTAAGAATCACGATTTGTCTTCATTAAAATGAAAAACTTAGGTTATGTGGTGATAAAATGGCGCCGAGAACCAGGCTCTGACGTCATGAGGACATATTCCAGTATTGAATTCCCGCGATTTTAGGAAAGTCATTCAATACCTAATTTTCAACTTTCTTCAGTTTGCCAATTTCCTCATCCAGTCTGTACATCACTTTTACACATAGATATACAGGGTGGTCCGTTTTAATAGCCCCAGGCGAATATCTCGAAAACTATACAAAAGATACAAGAATAAGTTTGATACAAAACTTAAAGGCTCTTGAGGGCGAAAAATAATGGTGATACGTGTCGACTTGTGGATTTTGCGACTTCCGAAATCCTGCAAGTAACTTCGAATTTTGGATAAAGAACACATATTTTGGATATGAGCAACTGATAGCGAGATTAAAGAATAATTCGAATATGCAACATCAAATTTTTTTTCAATTCATACGCCGTGCCACTTTTGAGATTTTGCAGGTAGCTTTGGATTCTAGATGGGAAACACAAATTTCGGATACGATCCGCTGAAAGTTTTGTATTAAACTTTTTCTTGTATCTCTTGCAGTTTTTAGTTTTCGAGATATTCGCTTGAGACAATTAAAATGGACCACCCTGTATATAACCTACCACTAGATCGCACTCATGAATAAGTAATATTCGACTTCCCTGCATGCTCTACGACTCCCAGCGCCGTAATAGTAAAACGTCTAAGAGTCAATAAATATCGGTAGAACAATAATGCGTATAAGTTTATGTACCCATTAACCGTGTTCTAGGTATACTATACTTAGAGCTACAGGAATTTCATACTTCAGAATCACGATGCCAACAAACTTTACATTTTACTTGTTCAACCGCGTTGAGGAGTCGATATATAGAATCGAAGCAAGTATCAATGCAATATGTATAGTCGATGCCCGTGGCGTAACACAAACACGCAGAAAAATTGGCGAGTCATTTTATTCCGAAACTTGCGGAATATTTTACCCAACGGATTCAATTGGTTATGGTAATGAATCCGAGGATTCGATTGTATTACTCACACCTGGTTTTCCACACGAGTCTGACTGTAATAGCCATTTCTATTATACATCTGCGCTGCTCGGTCTGAAATACATTTGTATATAATATCCGGCGAATTCTACTAGTAAATTAAACGCAATTCGTCGAATACCATTATTTTTCGTATGCATAAATTTGTCTTTAATTTTTACTCACCACGAACAAAAATATTGCATACGTGTATTAATGTATATATATAGGTAGTGAGAATAAAAATTAAGTCAAAATTTGCATCTAAGTGAGCGAATAACCAATTTTTTTATTAAATTATTTATATAAAATTTGGTATATCTGATAAGCTCATATTCAAGTGTAATTTCATTTAGCGGATAATTTTGCGAAAGACAATTTTCTTTTCAATGTGGATACAATAAGCGTACTTCAATAGAACTAATTAGACTGAATATAACGATGAGGTAAAAATTGTGGAAAATAATTGGTCAGATTATTCCGGAGGGTGATTACAAATACAGAGCAAGAAATTACTGTTTTTATGAAATACACTTTACGAAGGGATCGACGAATATCTTGCGTGAAATATTTACAATTCAAATGTATGATGTCCTAACGAAGAACGGAGGCAAAACAAGGACTTTTACAACGTCAAATTTAAATTTACCAACTCGAACCGTGGAACTGGTGATATCTAAACTTCAAAATAAACAAGCGCGTATCCATTACGGTATTAACTCATCTTTCGCGGATGGTACAAATTAGCTAATTCGCCGAGGACGAGTAATCGTGATCTGCAGTAAGTATAAACCATAAAAGGGACTCCAGACGGTGGGACTATTGCTGGTATCTGGAATTGAAACTGAACCCTAAACAGGAATATAGCTTGGTTATAGATCTTATTACATTAGATCTTAATTGGCGGTTCGTTAATTAGAGTTCTGACATTTTCGTTGGTGCGGTTTGCAGGTAACGAGCTATTAGCGTACCGTTACTTGATCCAGCAGAAATTTCGTTGTTATTAACCGACTAAAATTGAATAATTTCCTTTGATTAACCGCACAATTCTGATACCTCGTCTGTAGACTTATTGAGGGCTAAAATTTAACTGTTTATAGTACCTCGTTAAGGGTCTCGGTGATTCATTCGGGGATATTCAAGGGTCAAAGAAGAATTTAAATATTCCCGTATACGTAGATGCATTGAGGATTGTTACAATTCCGTACAGACTTGGATAAAAAATGGCGAGAAAAATGCAGTAGACGTTGTTGAAAAATAAAAAATTGATTTGAAATTTCGTGTGCCTTTATACCAGCTGGGATTCACCAACTTTTGGTCAGCTTTTAATGATCGAAATTTTTATTTGTCCGCAATTTGGATATGATGTTGTTCACGCTACATGTAAGATATGAGAATCCTCCAAGATTTAGATGTAAATATCCTTGGAATATTTGCACCAATGTCCTTATGATCTCATATTCATGCCTGGGTAAGCCCTTTGAAATATACTCGAAAATGTATAATTTATGGCACAAAGAAACAAAAACCAGTTTATTTTATGGGCCTTTACATCTACGGACTCAAAATGTTTTAAAAATCTGTCATTTTTGGCACTTACCTAGCTAAGGATTCTAAGAGGAAAGTTCAATTCGATAAAACGATAAAATAGATCTAAGGTCTTGAAAATTGGGGGATTTGCATATCTTACTGTGCAGTGCGTCGTTATATCCAAATTGCAGCTAAATCAAAATTCTCAACCTTAAAAAAAAAAAAAAAAAAATTACCGAAAGTCGGTGGATTATTCCATTTTCTGTTCTTGCTATTTCTATCTTCCATAATTTTAACCCGGTATTATCCATAATTAATCATTGATCTATAGCTGGCTTCTCAATTAATTCGCTTACCATATATAGTGCTTGCCTGATTTGCTGTATTATTAGGATAAAATAATAGTGGATAATTGACGATATCACAGAAAGTTGTACGATAATGTTTATTGTTAGATGATAAATAAGGTCGTCGGGGTGAAAGATCAGCTGTTCACGTTCATAGGAATAGTACCGTTGCACGTATCCACTTACTATACCCCTATAATTCACTCTGTTCTCTTCAGTCTCATCAAGGGATGATCCACAGATCATAATCATAGTTTAAAATAATAATCTTTAATTACATTTAAGTATACACATAAATACTGATAATTTCAGCCGTGAATCACGACAATTATACTAAAATACCTACGATACTTACTATATATCTTTAAGAGGACTGCACGATTCACACTTTCTACTATTAGTTTTGCACTGAATTATTCACAAAGACTTATAGTTAAAAAAATTAAATTTCACGATCGATTTATATGTTTATTTTATTTTATTTCTTTCATTATTTAATTTCTCATTTGGCTCTGAACAGTTTTGCTACATATCTAATTAATAATGTAAGAATATAATCAAGAAATATAATAAAATAAAATAATTATAATAATATTAATAATAATAGGATTAATACTTACAGTTAATCGTGGGTGTATTACTTGTATCGTTAACGACTTTACGGGTGCAAATTTAACGAACCCGAAAATAGTTTACAGTTTTGAATTAGCAGTGGCTCCGAACAATCAATTTTGTAGCTTTTACTACAGTTTTAATAACTGGTTATTATTTAACGCTACTTTTAGTCCGTGATTGTTCGATACTGAGTAACATAAACGAGCAAATCGTTAAATGAATTTCCAAATATGACGAAGATTGAAATTTCAATTAGTAATAATCTTTAAATTTGTACATTTTTCAATAGGAATCTTTCATAAAGTTAAAAGATAAAGCCATTAAAAAATTTGTTACCAAAAATATACAATCAAGTCTGTAAGTCATAGTTATAAACATAATTAAGGTACCTTTCTCGTAAGAGAGAGAGAAAAAGATAGAAAGAAAAAAAAAAACACACACATGCGTCTAATGAAGCCGACGTTTATGGGATTAAGAATTTTTTTATTTATCAGTTTCTTCGTTGACGTGTTCTATACATGCGATGTATCAATTATCCCGCGTCACATGTATACATACGGTAATTGACAACGATTTAAAAAGTTGGTTGGAAAATTCATATACCTGCACAAGTAAAATTGAATGCTCGTCTTCGTATACACGTAGCAAAATATGTATGTAAACGTTGATTCAACCAGATTTACACAGCACATACATTAATAGAACCAATATTATCAAACTGCATCCACATTATTATTATTATTATTATTATTATTATTATTTTTATTATTATTATCATACAAATAATATGTAATGTAACGCTACTTGTCATTACCTGACGTTTAGTTAATTTGACCATACAATAATCAGAGTATATTTCCGTATTCAACTTTAGCACTTCTTATAAAATTTCTGATTTAAATACTGTGTTGTAGTTCGTAGAATAACTAGCTATGTAATAATTATATTACTCATTTATATCTAGCCATCTTACAATTAAAGCTAGCGAACCTATCGTGTGTTTACGTGAACCTAATACGTGCATATAATGCACGTATGTCCATATCTATATGTGTGTGTATATATATATATACACACACACACACACACATATCAGGTATACATATGTGGACAGTAAATAAAAGCGTTCCCTACATATAATACGTACTAATATTATTCACGTCAATCAGAATAATGATAATGAATGCTTACACGTTTTTTATGGTGTGTTCAAAAACCGAAAAATTCTACTGCACTTTTCACGTCGTACATCAAGTGTACTATTCATTTATTTATATAATACGTGAAATTTTTTTCCCAAAGCGATCTCAGTTCCAGACGCGCTAGCCTTACGTGCAGATTTGCTTGCCGATTTGTCAATATAAATTTATGTCATAGGTCTACATGTATAGTATTGATTAGAATTCGAGTTAGTAGGTTCCGAATATATTCATATGTAACTACATCAGTCGTAGAGAATATAAAATATGTGGAATGTAGAGCTGATTTTGATATATGTCAAAATTTGAAATGGAAAAAAAATGGTTTTTTCGTTTTATTTCTATTTTGATTTTTAAACTGATTTTGTTGACGTATGAAAAATAGAAATAAACAAGAAGTTGTGATATTGACAGTGAACAATTTTCCACGGTACTTTGGTAGAATTAGAAACGATTTGTGCGCCAGAAACTCGATTTTAAGTTTATAACTTCCGTTTAGAAGTGAAACCACTTTTATGACCCGATGATTCCAAACCAAATTCAACTCTATTTGACGTCTTTTAACTGTTTTCAGATATTCAGTCGTTCGTTTTAATTGGAAAAGAAAAGAAAAAAAAAAGTATTTCCTGGCACAGCATCCAATACTATACGTTAAAATATATAATATTATGCATAGTCTAAATCATTATTACGTAAGTATAGATTTATTTATATATATTTATATATTTATGTATATGTCGTATGTATAAAGTGAATATATATATAGATAGATCTATTTTATCGCAATGTCGTCGTACTCCATCCACCAACATCGATGCAAAATAAATCACAATCATTTTTTGTTTCTATTTTTAAAATTGGCCGCTATATTATCGTGACAATATAACATTTTAATACACACGGGTTGTTTTTTGCCTTCATTAATTTTTTTTTTATTTTTATGTCTTGCTACCCTAGAAAATAATCATTTTCTTGCGCATTTTTTGTTTTCATTATAATTACAACCTACGCCTTACACATAATGGAGTATTTTGGTTTTCGATTTTTGTATAAGAAACACTTTATCATCATATTTGTCATACGGTTACGTTCAACTTTGTAATTTTTTCACAACTGATGATACACTCACAGTACGCTATAGTTTCAAATATTATTTCCAATGTACCACTTATTACATTCATTATGAATAAACTGTTATTCTTTTTTCTTTATTCAAATAGTTCTGGAATGTCGTAAACATGAAGAATTCAGTAATCAATGTCCTTGTATGCGTCGATTGAACGGAATTCCACAGGCTCGACTTTAAAAAGGATATCAGCTTCAGGATATTTCTGGTATGATTGAAGATATACCTAATTTCTTTTTTCGGATTTATGGATTGTGGATATTAAGGACATTGAATATGCTACAAGGTCCGACAAAGCGCACGAATGAATTTGCAAGTTATTATTAACATCTAAGACACAAATCACGCAATTTGAAGTAACCGTACATTACAATCAAAGTGATTTTCATTACTACATTTATTTCTTACCTATTACATTTAAAATCTATCAATTTTTCGCCCCATTTAATAATCTATATGCTTGTATACAAAGAAAAAAGAAAGGTAACGAAAAAAACAGGAAAACAAACTCAAAAAACTATTTTGCATTTAGGTTGGCTTGGCTTATAAGTAATTCATACTGTTCCAATAATTTTAATTACATTAAGCATTCACCTATTATATTATTATAGCATATATAAACAATTCAACTTTAAAGTAAGGTTCATGATCTACGCATATTATTATACATAGTTTACTGCGGAATGTGCCATAGAGGCCTTTTCGTTTATCCAAAAAACAGCATCAATCCACTTCTATTCATCATTTAACCATTAAATGTGCGTAAGTATGAAAACTCACTGTTTATAATATCGTCTAACGTCGATTAACCGATGTTGAAATAAATACCAATTGCAGGAGTTCCAAGAGTTTAATATTTGTTTTAATAATAAAAACGCTCATTGAAGTGCTTAACTAAGGTAACAAGAGGTCAGGTATAACAAAGTAGAGCTGTGTTCAAAGATTTTTTGTTGAAAAGTTATCGATCAGTGCAATGAAACATTATGTAGGATTCTGAAGTCGCTAGTAACTTCTACGAAACTAGCAGAGTATTTTGTTTTGTTAATCAAATTATCAACTCAATTATAATGCAAGTATTAGGACATGGAAGAAATTTTTTTTCAGAACAACGTTTGTGATTTTTACAAGCTTACTTTTGGGATATAGGATACAGGCATTAGCATGTAAATACAAGGTGAGTAGATTCGTATCCGTTTGGCTGCATATTATGATTTTTGCTCAAAATTCCGTGTAATACGAACGATATTCGAATTTCCGCTGTTTCCTCAATATCGCGCTTCATTATCAACACGTTTAAGAGAAACCAATTACAAATCAAAAAATTATTATGATTGAATTTGAAAAATACGGATCCCTTTAATCACATATAATCAAGAGTTTATATGTTGATTTACTGTTTGTTACGAATTCTATTGATTTGCCAAAGTATAATTTAGTTATTGATTACAATGTTTAGCTCTTCGAAAATTTACCGACCATCAGATGGGGATTTGAATATCATCATGCAGTTAGCAAGAAACGCTTTATTGACTCTCTACCGAACGTTTTGAATTTTGCTTTCACGTAATGGAATATTTCCGATCAACGAGCTACCGCATCTCAAGCGAAGAAAGGACATAATTGCAAACCACCTTGAGATCCTTAAAATTTCTTTATTTTTATCCTCTCACAATCTAAGTTTTATCATTGAAATTCATATACCATCGCCGTATATAGTATAATACGAGGAGAGATGTATAAATTTCGTGTATTTCCATTACACTGATTACATTGTAATTGTACAGATAACCGGCCACTCGCACTTACTTGCATATTTTATTACGTAACTCCTACATCAGCTGTTGTTGGGTTTTTTTTCTTGTTATTTTTTATATCCCCATTTTTCTTTTTAATTCTTGTCAACAATCGTGTATTTCGACTTAAACAGAGAGTTTGTCAGAAGAATTCACCTGAGACAATTGGCTACCTAAGAGGCAGTTGCAGTTGGCGGCAAACTATGGGGTCACGCCAAACTCGTCTCCTGTTCTCCCCAACCTTCGCTGTCGCATTCGCTTTCCGACGCAGAATCGCTGTCGCTAAATTCTACTGCAACTCGACGCGCCAGTATCGATGCTACGTCGTGGAGCGCATTCACGCGTTCCACTTCCTTCTGTTCGATCTTTTCCACCTTTCGTAACTTTATACCTGTAATGAAATTGCTTTTACTTTCAAGAACGAAAACGAAAGAAGAAAACAAACCACAACAAATGTGGTAGACACATTTAGTAGAAGTAATCTACGCACCGTCTCTGATCGCTTTCAGTAAATCGTTTCTTGGATCAACCAGAGGAATGTTCGGGTTGACAGGCTTTCGTTGTGGTCCATCGATCATGGTTTTAGGCGGCGTCAATTTTGGCGGATTGTTGGCAATCATTTTAGCGATGTCACCGTTCGTCATGGGCATCGGCAGTAAAAGTCCATTGGATTCTGGAAGTGGAGGAGGCGGCGGTGGTGGAGGTGGAATATTGCAAGGAGGCGATACTGTTCTTGGCGGAGTTGGATCAGGGGTTGGTGGCGGTGGTGGTAGGTCTTGTGGCATAGCATCACAGGTGTCGTCGGAGCCAAGTTGATTGGTGTGATTTGGCGGCGTAGGAGTTGAGTGATGACTTGGCAATGGACTGTTCGAGCGGCTGCCGTTCCGATTCAGTAAATGCGACGGTATAGATCCTGCAGTAAGACATATTTCATCAGTGTTCGAGAAGAATGCAAACAAGTGAAGAGAGAAGTTTCTCAAAACTCTGAATTGAATTTACAAACAGTATTAGTTAAAAAAAAAATAAGATTGTGTCACAGAGTATAAACCCTCAAAGAATACTGTAATTGAATCCGAAGAAAATCGGCTTGGCCGTTTTTTGAAACACTGCGAGCACCGGAAACATGTTACCGAGCCAATTGGTGATGTCACTGTCAATAAAAATGCTTCCTCATTAATCGATACGAATAAAAAACAATGTTAATAGAGTTCGATTGAAATACTATTGAATAAAACAAACGAATTGAATGATTAGTTGCGGAGATATAAATTTCCAAAACTTGCCAACTTTTGCAGTTGTCAACTCGTACATTACCTTTTGAAAACCTAGAATCATTACAATCGAAATTTGTTTACCATTCATTGATGGCGGTGACATAGTTTCACCAGGTGGTGGAGGTGGCGGAGGTAAAGTATCCCTTCCAGTGCTCATGGATCTTCCTCTAGTTGGGGTATTATTCGCCGATACAACAGTCGGGGTAGAATTACTAGACGAGTTACTAGGCGGAGCTGGCGGAGGTTGCGAAGGCCTGGACCGGCCACTTCTGCTGGGGGTACTTTGACCCCCGGGGCTCTGGTATGTTTCACTGCCATGCTGGCTCTGGCCAGGTGCGTAGTGCGAACCGTAGAGATTCTCATCGTAGCCCTGAGCCGCGTAATTTGCTGCCCTAATAACAATATGCGAAACTTTATCTGTTTTTCTATAATAATATCATATGAAAACAAGAAAAAAAGAAACGAAAATAGTTCAACACACTTACCTGTAATGATCAGAAGTCGGAGGACTGTACATATTTTGCTCTTCGGTCGGATAGCTTCGTCTCAATTCTATGCTGTTTGGTCTTGGAGGCCGCTGCTCCGTCATGACCATTCCGAGTGATGCTTCGTCAGGTATTTTGTGAGTCGATCGATACTGGATATTTTGGGAGGGCATTATATACTCCCCATGGCCGACGGCTAACTGTCGTTGTCTCTCCCTCGTATTGTGAGGCTGCCTCACACGCTTTTTATGCCTGCCGCCTCCGCTGCCACTTCCTTCGTTCCGAGGCCTATGCGGCTGTGACAGCATAAAAGTATTGGTACAGATATTGAATTAGGCACTCAATCGATGGGTGCTTGTGGAAGCAGACGAAATGCTTAAATTGATATGTTTTTCAAACAATCAGTTCAGAGATATAGAAACACCAAGTATCAAATTGTGGTTTATTGTGAATAGTAGATATTTTTCGTCAGTAGCGTTGAGAAAACTTTTAATTTATGATTATTGTATTCCACTTGGTATTATACTAACTGTAATTCTGCATTGATTGTTTTGAATTTGGAACTAGCTTATAGGAAATGAGAGTGTGAAGTTAAAGTATGGAAGCTAAATCATCTTCTATTCTAATAGTTCATTTTTATTTCCCAAGAAATTATATTTGGTACAGAGATGTAACTGAATGAGGTCGAGATGATCCTACTAGCATGTGAATCATTGGCTTTGAGCATTTATAAAAATCAACTTGTTTTGAATCTTTGGAAACTACTTTATTCCAATTTTGGTTTGTCCAATTAACATTGATGAGTAACATTATCAATTCAATAAATATTTTCAATAAAGATATTTCGACACAAAATTTCTAAAATGAATGCTTCGCTGCGTGAATATGTGATGAAAATTAGATTCAGTAACAAGCAAAGGCAAAGTGTTTGTTTTTCAATAAAGTGCAATATATTATAATCACAAACACAGAGAATTGATGTTTTGCGTGAATTCAGTAGAAAAGTAAATTTATCCATGCTTAATATCAATTGATCATAAACAAGTCTGGATAGTTTTGATAAAGAGCATATATTGTAATACTGTATAAAAGCATGTTTAATTTCGAAAGACAGATATTTAAAAATATGGATTTATATTCTATCCCTAGCAGAACTACATAGGTCATTTAGAAGCGAGCAGCTAGCGCAACACCTATGAGCACATACTTGAATTGTTTAAGTAAAACCACGTAAAAGTGAGAGAGGCTGATTAAGAATGAGTATGTGATTGATAATTAATAATCTGAATACGAATTGAACAAGGGATATAAAACTACAAAGATCCAAACCATTGACTTGCCTCTCTGAACGGTTCGGCATATTCAGACTCGGTCTATAACCAAGGGGATTTAATGGTTTCAGTATTTCATAGAAATATTTTGGTTATTTAATTGTTATTGATTACACATTTTTCAGCTTGTAAATCGATTATATTAATAGATCACTAGTGCTTTAAATAATTCTAAGGTAAATAAAAGTCAAGTGTAATGAAATTGAATTGAATTTCAACAATAATTACTCATTTCTTTATAATTGAGCGATTTATCCAATAAAGTAGCGCTGAAAAAGATACCATAATCAAAATTCTACGTCGTTCATTACAATTTCAGTACAGAAGCAGCAACGCGAACTTCTAATGAAAGAAATCTGCTTTATATTTATCTATTCGTTCAACTTTTTTGATTCTCATGAATAGTGAGTTATTTGGCAAAAAATTGAAAACGACAAGTCTGATCAAATATTTAGACTACTTCAGCTTCTCCACTGTCGATGAAGAAGTATTGTATTGATTTTCAATTTATTTTTATTTATTCCAAAATGAAAACTTGTATAAATTGTGCCTGTAGTTGATAAAATATAAATTTGCTACATTATTATCGAAATTACTTTAAGTATCAATTTCCTCACCTTTTTCCCTCGATCATGCAGCATTTTTTCAGTATCTTTAAGTATCTCCTGTCTCCATAGTACAAAGAAGTAGTTTGGGTCCGTGTAGAACTTCAAACCATCTTTGCCATCCTCTCTGAAAATTCACAGTAAAAAGTAACGTTAGACCAAATTTCAGACGAGTGATCAATTATCAGAGAATAAAAAGCCAGTCATTATCCAATTCTACCGAGTCGTCATACCTGTAAATATTTAGTTTATCAAGTGGAGGCGGTTTGTCACACTGCTGATAAGTTTCCGTCATCACAGTTGGCATGGTGTCTCTCGAAACAACTTGCTGATCAAACACCACAGAACTCTTGAAAGCTTTTCTCATGTGGATATCTTGTAACGAAACTGTAACAATATTGAACAAAGTCGTTAACAGTTTTCGACGAGATAAAAACTGCCTAAAAGCGACTGAACAGAAAAATTGATTATACGAATGATTAATATGAAAATCGTAAAAAACTACG
This sequence comes from Diprion similis, assembly GCF_021155765.1. Classification (NCBI taxonomy): domain Eukaryota; kingdom Metazoa; phylum Arthropoda; class Insecta; order Hymenoptera; family Diprionidae; genus Diprion; species Diprion similis. The sequence continues at coordinate 5,341,140 of NC_060106.1, forward strand.
ATCAGTCATGCACTGAGTACAAACAGGTTTCTGCATAAATGTTTCCTTGATTTCACATACACAGTCAGTTCTGAATCCAGTTTCCTATACCGACACAGTTACCGACACTTAGCCAAGACGCAAACCTTTTTCTGAATAATTCAAGGGTTGCCCACTTTGATTGACTTTATCGTATGATCGATAACGTCGGACAACTGAATAATCCAATAATCGATAAAGTCAATCAGAGTGTGAATATCCCCAAACTTCGAATGTTCTAGAGAAGGGTTTAAGTCTTGGATAAGTTTCGGTAACTGTTTTGGTACAAACATCTGTATCGAGAGCCAGCTTTGTGTACCTTCTCACGATTTTCCCAACATTTCCTTTAAATATTTTCCAGCGAGAAGTCTAAGTAATTTAGCGGGAACAAACCTTCCTCCACATTGCTGTCTAGCTGAGTGACCTTGACAGCGAGCCTGTCAATTCGAGCTTGGAGAGAATTCGCTCGGTCAAAGAGTCCATGAGCCTCCCTGGCCAGTTCCCCAAAGAGATCTTCGGCGTGTTTCGAAAGGCTTGACAACTGTCGCACAGTATTTGCCAGGGTGCCATTTGTCGCTGCTTCTAGCTCGGATGGCAGAGGAAAATCGTCCGGAATTGTACCACGTGCAACGTGCACTGGCTCTACCAAACGCTTTGGTAGTGGCATCACGAAGGCCTTGGCCAAGCCTCCCAATCAGCCTTCAAGGTCGACTCACCGATCTCTGGAAACCTGAAAATCAAGAATACGATGCAATTATACTCGCCGTCAGTGGAATTGAATGGTAATTTAACCATGAGTGGTGCAATTCTGATTCGGTTCATTACGCGAACTGCAGTGAAGTGGAATTCGAGCACTTATCTCGAATCCCAAGATTTTTCAAGTAAACCATTTGTTTCGCATTTGATACGCCAGAGAAGTTGGCACGACCGTTTCTAATTTCAAATAAATAGATAATTCAGCTGAATTGAGCCAATTCGTGCCATCGATTCCATATCCAGATGTTGAAAACTGGATCGTCAATTAAAAAAAAAGAATCCAAATAAATTGGCACTCTGTATTTGAATTTTTTTCAATCAATATTGGTTGTGAAATTGACAGCACAATCCAGTACGTACAGATTTCTAAATTTTTTAAATTAGAAATGATAATGGATACCGATTTTTAATCCACCAATTGGCATCATAATTGTCTGTACATACATGCATTGTAATTACAGACGCAAACAAATCCGTTTAACAACGAGATTGAAGAGGCCAAAGAAACGCGAAGGACTTGGAGCAATTACTGTCTTAAAAATTGGAAGCTTTCCGTTTGCAGAAATAACGCGTTTAATCTAACGAAGTATCTGTCGGAATTGATTCTTAGATTTTTCGAGAATCAATGCGGTTTTTTTATGCATTAGAATAATTCAGTGTTGATTTTAACCAATATCTGACTAGTCAGAGACTGGTAACACTTTGCAACGCTAAAAAATTTACCAATATTTCGAATAGTTACTCGCATTAGGTATACATAGTGAACAAAAAAAAAAAAGAAAAAAACGCAAATTCATACTCATACATCATATAATGCGGTGTAACACAATCATTACTGTTGGGAACGAAAGTAAAGGAAAATACTGAACCTCGTCCCTGAGTGAGATTGTTGTAAAAAAAATCCATAAATTCGAAGAATTTCAAGGGTTTATGGTATACGAATTGGTTTTGAAAAATAGTAACAAGACAAGATTTCAGTCTCACATTGTTCCGTTTGATAAATACGTAATAAAACCACGATATCCATCAACATTATTATATATGGTAGCGCGTTAGTCATTTCACACTGCCGACTACAAATAATATGTAAAACATTTGCGCAAACATCACGGATATTATATCACGTCACATATCGCGCACAAAGGGTTAGTGTGTGATTAATTATGTCGTACAAACGGAGACACAATCTTTCAACGGGAAATGAATAGCGGATGTGCCTTGTATATTAGAGTTATTCGAGTGTGAATATAAAATCGAGAATATAATACCATAAAAAAGGATATACATATATATATATATATATCATTGAATCGAAATTTATCTGATAAAAAATTGTGTTCAATTTTCGAAGATGATTTGATTTGGACCAGAATTTGTGTTTAGTTTACTGTCGCAAACTTTTATTTATTGTTTACGGTGTAAAGAATTATTATCGTATTATATTATAATTCATCGATATCCAAGATTTTTCGGTCTGCACAAAATGTGAGATTACCAAATCGATTCATCTTTAACTTTCATTACATCCATTATTAATATTAATATTATATCACGTGTCTGATGGTAGAGCTATAGGCAGTGCTTAGAAAACTCAAGTTATATGCACAAGATACTTAAGTCGAATAAATTGCTTACTGAAAAAAATAAATAAATAAATAAATAAATAACTGCTCTTCCAGCTAATCTCTATACGGCGAACTGCACTGCTGTCAGGCGTTTGACATGACATGACGCAGCAAGTAGGGCAGAACACTTAGGCTGTCCGATCGAGGGAAAGAGTCAAGGGGTCGTTAAACGAACTGCTGCAGCGCGTAATATGTGGTAACAAACTCGTGTTCACGTATAAATGCGTTCAACGTTCGACGTACGGAAATTGCTGATTATTCGTAGAGACGTAACAGATAAGAAGAACGACGTATCAGGACTTGTCGAAACTGTTGAACATAGATATGACCACCATTCACACAAGGAAGTCATGGGTTTGGAACCGGTTGGAAACGAGATGCTAAATAAAGTATTAAAAATTGTTATAACTGTATAATTAGAGTAAACGCAAAAAAATTATTTCAAATCATTGATATTCTACTTATTTTTATCCCATCATACTCGTCTTACGTGCACTTTCATTGATTTTCAATTCACCGAACGATTGCCATTGATTTCACAATGACCTCCGAGCGTTCTGAATAATTTCTATTGATCCATCGTGATTTTATGATATGATTATAGAAATCACTGAAAGTGATCGAAGAAAATCTGCAAATCGATAAGGTAAAGATAAAAAAAAAAAAAAAAAACGCTATAAATGGCAGAAAATCAGTATATATAAATAAATTGGAACGATTCATTTGATTGCCAAGTGAATGACCCCTCGTATTTACGCGCACGAATGTGATCGGAAGTGACGTCACGGATTGGGTACAAGATAGCAAGAAGCGGGTTGACGTTCCCCTCGGTCTCCGGAAGTTCCATACCGGTAATTTGCGGAAATTTCATTATATTCTCACCCGAAACGGAGTGCGTGGATCGACGTACTAATTAATTAATCAAGGATCGAAACTCGAACCGATTCAATTACAAGCTGGGGAGGATAAGCGTGAGCCTGGGTCTATAATAAAATAGACTTATGTGCAAACAAAGGGTGTGTTTCACAAATTTATCGTGATGAGCTGTTTGCACGCGTCACTAGAACATATCGCTTCCGATCCCCACGAGAATTTCGGCAAGTTTTTTCCTCATCTATTTAGCTTCGCGATCAAATTTATAACTAGTTATATGTATATTATGAATTAATAGTACTGAATCAATTGTTTTCGCGACGCGTTATTAGTATGTAAGTAATTGTAAAAAAGATGAGTATTGTGTGTGTATGTGTGAGGTTTTTACTCCGATTAGAGTTTGATTTTTATGATCTTATTTCGTTGTATGGGGCGGGGGGAGGGGGTGGGGTGTTACTTTATTTTTCTTACGTTCAAATATCCTAATATCTTGTTTTCAATAATTATGATTAGAAGTAACGAGTATCGACAAAGGTTTGAACTTGCTCCTGACTAACTTCAACTCATTCGTCATCATCTATTGATATTTAAATAGTTTTACTCTACGTAACTGAAAAATAAATGATAATTTTCTATAATATATATATATATTAATCTTATATTTTATAATATTATTATTATTTATATATTCGCGTTTTTCAACTTAAATTCAATGCATCAATTTTCAAAACGATTCATCGCCAAACCGATAGAAAGATATTAAAGTAATAAAAATTGTTAAACTATTTCCTTAATATACACTGAATACGTAAGTATAATAACTCTTGCGCAGTTAGTTATCTTATTTCCAGAGCTATTTCTGCCACACACTGCGGCAATTCTACATATATGAAAATAAAAAAAACAAACAAATAAATAAATACACAAAATGCAGCAAGATATGCACTCTCGCTAGTTGTAAGAGTATTAAGGAGTAGGTAAAAAGGCGGATGGAAAATCGCCAGCACAACTCAACTCGTAGCAGCGGTAGCCAGCGGCAGCTGCTGTCGCAGTCAGCCTAGCTCGTAGATTACATATCACAGTAGTACGTACCTATATATGTATGTATGTATGTATGTATACATATATATGCGTGTGACCCGTGTGTGTGTGTGTGTAATCGCACGCGAACGGGAAGCAAGCAGGCGTGAGTCACGCGAGCAAACCCCCCATGACAACCCCTTGCACTCACCTTATACTGACAATCAGCATATGAACGTAGGTATAGTATGTAGGTACATATATATTATACTCACTATCGCCGACTTGTTATCTCGGGCTCGTAGTGTGTGTGTGTGCGTATGTGTGAATATCATTTAGTGCAGGCTTAACAGTTCACTATACCTAACAGTTATATATACATGTATATGTATAATTGTATATATACATATGGTATAATGTATAGTAAGTATTACGCACGCCGGTTCACTCGTTCATTCACAGACTGCGATTTGATGCGATAATGAAAATGAAAGTGAAGTTAGTAACGTTAGTGTAATGAAAGGATGGGGGCTAAATAATTTGTTTAGCAATTTTACATTGACTTGGAATTAGGACGTCAAGTTTCCAAAATATGAGTATGTTGTACTTTGTTACGGTTCACCACTTTTCACATTCTTTAAATGAAATGAAGATTTTTTTAAAACGTGACTTATTGAAATAACGTTACTAACTTCAGCCACGTTAATGAAATTTTAGATCGAACTGCATCGTTTGATGATGAGAAAGTATTGATCGAAGGGTATTTTTTTATTCTTTTTCCTTTTTTGTTTATACACAGCGTGGGATCATGTGATCGATTTCAGAGTTTTTATCGGAATCCGTATCATTTTTTCGCGAATGTTTTAATCAATTTGTAGTTTTTCGTAAAACTTTACAACATCAAAACGATCACAACAGAGAAAATGTCAAAACGAATCGTTGTTTTACGAAAGAATGAGACAGACTTCTGTGAAACCTCTTAAACGGGTCAGATTACACGATTCTGAAAACACTTTACAATTAATAATCTATCGAATGGTACGCCGAAAGAAATTTTCTTTTTCTTTCCTCACTCAAAGAAATGTCAATTAATTCAACAAAGATTGATTATAAAAATAATAAATAGTACGGTTTATAGATTGAAACCTGAAAATTTACTTTAAATAATCAAGAAAACAATTTTTTTCGCTTTATTTAGTAAATTAAACAATATTTAGTATTTTTCTCTAAATTCCTGCCTTTCTTCAAAATATATTATTACATTAGAGATGTTTGAATTATTTCCTATATATTTCGATAACTTACATGATACAGAGTATAAAAACTAAATAATAATCTTACTCAAATTTCTTTTAAATATTTCTTATGTAGAACAACCGTTTCGACTATTCACGACGGTGAGAGAGATGTCCAAGAATAAAATCATGACCTTATTTCGGTCCGTAACAGTTGTTCGGTACATAATTGATACACAGGTAGGTAGGTATAAAATAGCAGCGCTCTCTTTTATGGTTTGCGGCTTGCCTGATGTGGCGGTAACGTAATACTAATAAGTCAGAACGGTGTTCGAAGGTATAAGGTCACAACTACGCCACACTTACTAATATGCGAAGCTGCGTGTAATAACCTTATTACGAGACACCAGATACAGCAATTCGATTAGATACAGTAGAACCTCGGTTATTCGGATCCTCAATTATGCGAACCGTGAATTGTTTTATTTTATACTGAATTGTCAACAGACGACTACATAAATCCAAAGACAAAGTAATGAGATAATCGTTTGGTGTTTGAAAGAGGTTGTTGTATTTAGATGTTCAATACGGTCTGTTTTTTCGATTTGAATTCGGATAATCGAGCTTCTACTTTATCGACAGAGGTTGTACACGTATGCATAAGCGAGAAGGGGATTGATTAGTTCACGGTTCATCGAGAATCTTTGCATATCTTTGCAAACGAACAAACACACACATCGAAATTCGTGACGTTATGTGTTTCACGAATATATCCTGACTGTACCTACTTGTAATACCTACATCGAGTTTGTAAAGCCTGCACGTACAATTCGTAGACTTTAAAGAGTTGCCAGCGTTATAGGGTTCATATTGCACGGATTGTTAAGGATGAAGTCAGTCACGTTACTGTAACAATGCATGTTTAGGTGAAATCGTGACTTCACACCTTCAAGATCGTCTAAAATTTGGTAAACCATGATAAAACAAATTATACTAATATTTTTAAAAGCCAGCTTCTTGAAAGCCACTCAGATATTGCAGATTAATAATGTTCTCGGTTTTCGCTGATGTTTCATTGCTTTAACGTTACTATATATGACTTCAGTCTCGTACGGATCGCACTACAGTGCTGCGGTAATTTCTAGTGCCACAATATATTGACTACACGCCACGTGGGTATAATAGAAACTATAATAGACAAGACGAGGTAACAAGTTAAGTTATGTCATGTATGTATGTATTCGTTCTCGCTGCAGATACGGGCTTCGTTCATCGCGTGGTCCAATAAGTAACGGCCTACAAATGTCGTTAGACCTGAATTAGGTAACGCAGCTAAATTTGCTTTGCAAAATATTGTAATAAGTAAGCTTGTCGCCGGATATTAAGTTCATATTGTAATTAGTTAGCGAGTTTGAAGAAAATTTATCGCTGCGACGTGGATAACGCGACTATGATACGATTTAAACTAACAATAGATGAGAATGAAGTTACAGTAACGTTACTGTAACGATGCGGGATTAGGAAAAACCACTAATTTGCACCTTTGTGACTGTATCTAGAAATATAGTAAACCGTTAAAAATAAAATATGTACGCTGATTTTGAAAAGCTGACTTCCTTAAAAATTATGAAAAAATTTTATAGTAATAATTTTTGCTCTCGATGTGTAGTTGCGGTAACTTTAATTACTTCAGCCTTGTAACAACAACGTAACAACAATTCCAATATCATTTCGATGTGCCAAAAGATTGACTTGAAAATTTTTGTTTTCAAGAATTTTTAACTTGTTTTATAAACGCGCCAAACGCCACGATGCTTGCGTAACGAAAATCGCATTTTACACATTTTTCTTCTCTAGAGTGAAAAATCTGATTCATAATATGAAAAATGATTAGGTTTATGGTTACTAAAACTAGGACAGCGTTACCGCCGATGTTCTAAAGATAAAAAAAGAAAAAAATTCAAATGACCAGACAAGCACGAAAAATTCTTTCATTTTCCAAATTTTCGAAACGATCATTTCATCACTTAGGAAAGTAGAAAAAATGCAGTAAAATACAAGTAAACTTTATACTCAGTCGGTTCTCGGACATTATTTACTCTGAAGAAGCTAGACGAGATTTCGGTAAATTTGTTAATTTTCATCTTTCTTTTTTTCATTTTAATTTTCATTCTAAAAATAAAACAAAAGTCTAATCTGAAATACAAATCACGAATTATAATATTACGTGATTCTCCAGAAGACTAAGGTTGCAATTTTTTGTTTTTTTTTAACATCAATCAATTTCACCCTGAAAATTCTTCCCTACCATTCAACCGAACAAAAAGTTATAAATAAATGAATTCCTTCCTCCGCAGCCACGCAGCATCGACCAAGGTGTGTTATATAATATACGCCCATGCTTCGACCATCGCTCTGCCTGCAGTTATACACCCGCCAACGCGATGTGCAAGTAATGAAAAGCCTGCGGCACATGTTCGCCATATGGTGGACACGAGACACAAAGTACTCGTTCCACCGTGCAGCCTGTAATCGCAGCTTTGGCAAGTCATAGCGAATGATACGGTCAACAACTTTTGCCCCGCGTTCATAAAGCATTTTATAAGTGCAAGGTCGAGGGCAACGAGTTTTCACTTTATCTTTCCTTAAGTAATTTTTATCGTAACCAGTAAATTCGTCTGTTATGAAATAGTTTACGGCTTCAGGGGCAGATTTTTCATTTTCATGGAGCATAGAAATCACTGATTACGATTCAAAGGTCAGATTAAAGAAATTCAAAATGGCGGATCCAATATGGCGGCCATTTTTGACCTAATCAGACTTTTTTTTTCGTTCAATTTACAGAAGAATAAACATTACGAATTTTTTGAGATCGCCCATTTTTTTTTGCACATTGATGGTTTAATAACTACTTATTGCGAACTTCTTGATTCAAAACACTCAATAATCTGGTGTTGCATATATAAACGCGGTATGATTAGATAAAACTTTATGGGGTTTTATGGTAAGATAGGTAGATGGGGTCTGTGATTTAGTCTCGCACTGAAGTTCACTTGACACGTTTTATTTTTAACGAGCGATGATTCGAATGCAGCTGGAATGTATGACGAGGATGTGAATAATTAACGTTAAGCGTTATGTCACTTCAAAGTTCAACGGTTCGATCGTTCATTTTATTCTTCTTCCTCGTATGTATTTTTTCATTGAAAGTCATGGCGTGGACAGGAAGCTCTAAATTCAATTCAGCCGGAGGTCAAGGGACATCATCGGAGCAATTAAGTCGTCTGGTCTTGCTGGATCGAGTGGATTTTCTTGTACCTTGTTCAGCACATAACATCCACTAGCACTTTGTCAGTTTCAACATTACGTTCGCACGTGTAAAGTCAGGTTAGTTCTATTCGGCTAGATAAATTTTATTTTCTAATTGTACAGGGTGAACAAGAATTTTTTTTGTAAAAAACATTCCACGACTTATCCAGGTTTTCCCTGAAATTTCCCCAGTTCTAGTAATTTACTAATCATAAAGCTTAATTCGTTCAGCTTATTAAGAATTGAAGGAAATATAACGTAGAAGAAAGTTAATTTGAGCCAATTTGTTTCCTCGACGAAAAGAAATCATTTCTGACTCGATTTCTGATTATCAAATAATAGAAAACTGATATTTTCCGTTATTTCCATTACCAAATTGAAAATCCCCTGAAATTTCTGTTTTTCGGGTGTGTGGCCAACCTGATTGTACGATCGGAAATTACCATTGTTAGTCGTGAGTGTATAATTGTTAACTGAAGTATGTAACTGAAGATATTAATGGATTTGCAATTATACTAATATTTTGCAAATATTTTATCTGGCAGTGCAAATATTCAAATACTTATGACCGACTAGACACTGAAGTGAGTGTCTTGTGGGAACTGTTGAAAGATCTCTTGAATCCACTTCCTAGCTGTTTTGTTTGTGCAAATCCAGGAGGCGCACTGCAGCATGCCGGCATAAAACGCTGGAGTTGCAATTTTGTTTGCGTGGCTCTCGAGCTTGCGGAACGTCAATAATTGATTTGTCCTCTTTTCGTCGTGAGCCGAGGTGTTCAGCCTCTGAGCGGATCACGTGACAGTCGTCGTGCCAAGCTTGTTCCTAGTATGATGGAATACTTTGACCGAGTGGAAAAAGTGCACGAATACAAGGTACGAAGGACTGGAATGAACGAAGAGGAGAACTGCGGTCAAGATAATGGCTCGGCTATGGAGATAGTACGCTTGGCAGTGTTGAGAAAGGCGTTCCAATGCTGTTCACCATCCATTTTTATCACGTTGACGTTAGTAACGTTATCGTAAGGATAAAAGTCGAGGAAATCGGTTATTATTCAATTTTAGTATTGTTTTATATACCATATCCATATTTAAAGAACATTTTTTTTTTCTTCACATTCTTTGCGAATAGAGGAAAATAGTCATTTTTTCTGACGTCAGTAACTTCAATTTTTTTCATTTTTTACATGGTATAAGAGAATGCAACCTTTAAGGTCATATTGGACGTATATTCCCTAGCAAAAACTAGTCTCGGTGAGAATATTGAAGACTTCGCGATGAGATAAGAATCTAAAACAAAATCAAACATGACTGAATCGATAAAATGATTCGTTTCGAATAATAATAATGTCACAAAGTTGTTAGAAAATTGTTTAAGCAAAAATTTGTTCAAAAAATCTTGAGTGAAATTCGTTTTGTTTCATACAGAATGAATTCATCGATTTTTCTGAATACCTATGAGTTTTTCATCGGGTTCTGAAAAGTTGCAAAAAATTAATATTAATTTTGTACAAAAATTACCAGATATTACTGAGATTTTTGTAATGTTTCACACAGTAGTTCTGTAACATTACAAACTTCAAGTGGTATCAAAAAAATTTCACTGATAATGGTGTACAATAATGAGCCTCTCCTGGTATTTTTCTTGCACTTGGATAATTGTTGGAAACTAATATCTACGTATAATAGGTTTAAAACCATTTGCGTAAATTTCACCACGCAGTAACGGATTGTGAAATTGTCTGGGAATTAGAACGTGAATAATAAATATCGAAGCTAGCTTCTTGCTCGGTGTTCATATTGTATGTATATGCATTACATTGTAGAACCTTTAGCGCGCAAGTTTTCACATTCACGAACCATTATTATTCATAATTATCTGCTGCATCCGCGATGAATATTCTAACCTCCTTCCAATTGAGAAACCACTTCGGAAGTCGTGATAAAATGACATCTCAACTCCTGTTTCACGGGTTTCCGTTCAATATGATGAAACACATGGTTGTATTTTGTATTTATAAATATTCAAAAACCTGCTTCAAAATTCAATTTGTTGAAAGAAAAGTTAATAAATAATCTCACGGTATAAAATATGGGATCATTGAAAATACCTTCGAATCGACGACTATGTATTTAGTTTGATTTTTTTTCAACAAAATTTAATTATATCGGAATTGGCGATTCGACGCATTTAACGATACTCAATGACTCGCGCGATAAGAAGACGCGTCACCGATTAATTACACGAGTTGAAAAGAAATTTTTGAACAAGACGTTCGCATCGACAAGGTCCGTCCATTTTTTTTCTTTTTTTTACATACATCGCAGTAAACTCCAACGAATTATTAGATTACTTTACAGTTTTGAATTAGAAAGGACTAAATTGGTTACAATTCGTCAGAGCTTTTATTTTTCAAATTCTGTGGTAGTTTCCAAAATTGGACGACAATTCCGTAATAAATTCTGAATTTCCATAACGTTTAAAAGCTTATTCAAAGGTCAGGGTAATTGTACCGAGAATAGTCGAGTGAAAGGGAGTTTCAAGTACATTACAATTCCATACGAGGCGTAAATGCTGAAGGTATGCTGTACCGACGTACAAATTATTCAATCTGGCGAACTACAGCTGAGTACAAACGACGCTCAAGCCACTCCGAATCGCGGCGAAGTAATTATTATACACCTCGACGTATAGGCACAAAGGATACTAACACGTCAATAACGTTATATCACAGAGTGTATCAGAGGCTGTAGTGCCAATTACCATCAAGTCGATTGCTCAAACGAACGGAATGTACATACGTCGAATGAATTGTGAACGGCGAAGCTAAGAGTGGAAAAGAAATATCAGATTCTGCAATGAGCAAAACTGTAATTTCTTACAGTTACCAGAAAATTTTCTGTATGAAATGGATGTTGCTGTAACAACGGCGAACGACGAAAATGTAGTATATGTGACTATTTGGCGTGATTATAATTATTAATATCATATTTTAATGGTTATAACAACGTTGAATTTGGTTTTTTTTTTAGTTTCTTTCGGCCAAACAAGGCCTTAATAAAAATTTATTGTTGCACTAACATATTAAAATTATCGCTATAGTCAGAAAAAAAATTATATGTACAGTAGAAGTGGCGGCCATAATCAAAGAGAATAGAATTTTGAGAACTTCGAGCTTATTCGATTCAATTCGTTTCTTTTATTTTTTTGGATTTCAAAATTTATACATTAAGGTATATTCGGCAATTTTTTCATCAAAACTAATCCACTCGTGGCTTTGTTACAGAGGCCGGCGTAAAACAAGTTCCGTATTGACGCGGTTTGCGGTGTCTAGGATTTTGAACAGTCGGTTGATATAACATAAAAAATTTCAACGAGATCTTGAAATATAATATATTCAGCCGTTCGCTGCGTACGGTTTTTTTTTTTTTTAACGTAACGGTGAACGTCTCGACTTTGACATTCGTTTTCCAGCCTCAATTTAACACCTTTTTTAGACGATAAAAGAATAAAAAAATGAATTATAAAAAAGCTATATGCCGCGAACGAGACAAAGTGGAGAAAAACTTTGTGCTCACTTTGGTAAAAATTGGTCGAGATAATCGAGTTTAAAGTTCGGCGAGTCGGTCGCAACTTCTGCAATTTTTCGGATTTCATCAAGCAATTTATAGATATTAGTAATATCTTTTACGACGGATAAAATTTCCCATAGTTGAGTTACAAGAAAAAAAAAACGATGAAAAAGAAGATAAAAAAAAAAGAGTTGAGACTCCAGATTATTTGGATCGCTGCAGGAGAGGAAATCGTTTCTCAAGGATTGCTTGAAGCACTTGATCCGTCGACGACAGGCTCCATCGATGCTTCCGTACATTTCATCTACATTATATGTGAATACACTATACAATATACCTATAATACTTGCAGGCGGATCTACAGCTGTGTATGAAAACGAAGAGCCTGCAAGTAAACGCAGCGTCATCGGCATCTGTCGACGTCATTCGCAAATTATGTATGTGTTGTATGAGAAGTATGATCGTCGGGCTGGGATTTGAAACAGAAGTTGACTGAGCGAGTGTAATAGCAGAAGGCAAGGGATGACAAAGATCGATGCACCGGAGCGGGGTTGAAATTCCGAATTTTTTCGTGGCGAAACTTAATGAAGAAATCAAACTTTGACGATACATTCAAGTTCGAAAGGTCAGAAACTCGACGCTCGAAGTTAGAAAAGCTCGGAATTTCTGAAGAACATAATGAAGAGGAAAAAAATTAAAAATTTGAAACATCGAAATTTTGAATGATCGAAGCTTTTTAGTTTTGTTAATTTCTGGATTGGCGAAATTTCACCACTTTGATCCTTCTTCGATTTGGATTGTCGAGATCTGTGCGTTCGGAATCCTGGTAATTTTGATTTTCGGTTTCTCTAATTTTTTACACCGACTCGTTGAGTATAAGCTATACGCTGTGTGAGTGTATTTTACTTTTCGGAACTTTACTCCATCGTAATTGGAATTCTCGGAATCGTGCATTTCGGAATTTTGAGTCGTCGCGTTTTCAACTATTCGAAACTCTGTCGTTTCATAAAGATTTGATTTTTTTAATACAAGTTTCACGCTAAATAATCCGGAATTAGGCGCTTTCAGAACTTTTCAAATTCCTGACTTGATTGAACCCCGCCCCGATTCACTTGTTATGTAAAATGTGAAATTCTATCTATTTAAATCACTTCCGTTCAAAAATATAAATGCAAACTTGAGGTTTGTTCAATTGTTGTTTACAATAAATATTTAAAAAAGTAGATCATTTTTGTTTTTCAATCGGGAACATCGTTCTGGTTTCTATAAAATCAAACTTTATGAAAAAAAGACTATCTTGACAGAAAGATTTGACATTTGAAATTTGACACACAGATAACCCAGACTCAAAATTCGTGTTAACCGTTGTTATTAGCCTGGCTGTAGCAGCCTCTGCATTTTCGGCAAAGTGATTCAATTTTGCTTCCCCTCAGGCATCCGCTGGATTCTAACTTCCGTCGACCTCCGTCCTTGACTTCCGCGACCGCGTTGGTACTTCGTCTTCCGGTTGAGCCAATGTTACCTACAAAGAGGTGGAGGCGGCAGTGCCGGGTGCTAACCACTTCGTCTGAAGTAGATGGAAGTGGTTGTTGAAGTGTAGCTACTGATGTAGTTTCTCAAGTGGTGCCGAGAAGTGCGACAATTTTTTGCAAATTATTGGTTATTCTTAGAATTTCATTATTTTCAATTTCCCAAGTAAAGTTGAAGAGGAGGAATAAAAAATTCTTGATGATCGCAATGCGACTGCAGAAAGTCACGGGAAAAAGGCGTCGCGACGGTAAGCGTTGCAGAATCAGAGGTCGTGAGTCAAGTGGAGGGGAGGTTCAGGTGGTGGAAAAAGTAGCCGGAAAAGTGCACGCCTGCAGCTATGAAACGCGAGACGATCTGCGGGTTCAGAGACGGCATTACACGTCCTGCTGATTCCGAAACCTCGCATGACTTTTGTGCCATTGTCCTGTAACTCGATAACAAAACGAATTTGCGCTTTTTTTTCGAGTTTACGAAGTGGGGCTCATTTTGTGAAAAAACTAGTCAAGCAGGCGCAAGTAGTTGGAAATTTTTCACTTTAATGGGTATAGCTGGAGAAAGATTTTCATGAATCTTTGAATTAACTGCGATGTTTGCTTAATTTAACATACGATTCATGCACGTCGATAAAATACGTTGATTAGTTTTACTTATACATTATATATATATTAGCATGTATGACCGACACATTTTTCATTTGGATGAATTTTTTTTACGAGTTCTATATAGAAAAAAATAGACACGTATTTCAGGATTTTTTTTTCCTTCAGATATTTTGGAAAACAGAAGGGATCGAAAATTTGAGAATCTGGTGACTTTTGACTTGTAGACTCATTCTCGAAAATTCAAGAATAAATATCAATAAAAAAGATAGTTTCATTGAAAATTATTAATAAATTCATCATTTTTGTAAGCACTAAAAATGTTTAAATCGATTTTTAAGAATTGCCGCCACCTCGTAGCGAGTTCTTAGTACAACCAGCGTATTATACGGCAGATTTCCTATCAAAAACGCATTTTTAATTGATGGAGAAATTGTTAATACTATCGGAAAAAAATGATTTTATCTTGCCGCGTATCGTTTTTCTCTGTAATATAAATGATAATTCTGTATTTTTGATTAAATATTATTATTTATTACCAAATAAGACCTTATAAAAACTTGAACGAAAAAATATCATTGTAGCGAATAAAAACTTAATTTATTATTGTTAATAATATTATTATTTTAATATATATATTCATGTATATATTTATTGAGAGTAAATGTAAATATTGTACGACGTAATGCAGAACGAGGTACTTATCAACTCATAATAATGTATTGAAACGTTAACAAATTAATTTTTTATTTGCTACAATAATATTTCTTATTTATTTAATTTTTCGTTCAAGTTTTCATGAAGTCTCATTTGCTGATAAATAATATTATTCAATTAAAAATATGAAATTATCATTTTTATTACAGAGAAAAACGATACGAGGCAAGATAAATTAATTTTCTTCGAATAGTAATAATAATTTCTCCATGAATTAAAAGTGGGTTTTTGATAGAAAATTTATCGTAGAATACGATGGTTATACTGAAAACTCGCTACAAGGTGGGGAAAATTGTTAAAAATCGATTTAAACGTTTTAATTGCTTATAACAATATGAACAGAATGTGTAGATAATTTTCAATGAAACTATTTTTTTTTTATCAAATTTCATTCTTTCAGCTTTGAAATGGAAAAAGAAGAACCATCTAGCTCGAACAGAACCCGAGTTATAAATTTTTGAAAATGATTCGACAAGTCGAAAATCATCACAGATTCTCAAGTTATCTATTTCCTCTGTTTTCCAAAGTGTGTGAAGAAAAAAAAAATCCTAAAATACTTATCTCTTTCTTTGTTTTTTAAAATCTCTTTGCAAAAAAAAATTCAGTCAAATAAAAAATGTGCATTTATATTATAACAATTTTGTTTTCATTTCTGACCCTGGGGGTAAAAAGTTACAGGAGTGTTAAAAACGATCAGCCCTCCGTATCCAAAAATATGGATCACGACCACTCCGCATGAAGAATTTTTCGTAGGAACAAAAATCGCGATTGCATTGTCAGACTGTAATAACTTAAAACAAGTTGTTGAAACTTAGCTTCCATTTGAGTAACCACGAGACATATTGCCGTATAATTCAATAAGCGCGAATATTCAAATATTCTCCACGCGTGAATCTCAACATGCTGAGCTGTGTTAAGATCGCCTGAGAGCACTAGTGAAACTGCATTAGCTTCGCTAGATACCGGAGTATAGTCTGAAGGTGTAGGGATGATGAGAATGATTATACTCCTCGATTTACAAAAGAAAATAAATAAAGAAATGGTCGTATAAATCATACAAACAAAAATAAATAAATATGGTCTAATATCGGCGCCAATTACCAGGAAAATTATTGATAAAGATTATAAAAGTGAATATAAATGGTAAATTACAATCGTTAATTACACGATAAGTAAGTTTATTAGTAGATCTGTTAATTTGCATTCGCGAGAGAAGCGCTAGGCAAAAGAATACGTTAGAAGTCTCGAAAGAGGATAGAAAAATTGTCCAGTGAAATTAAGTGTTCGGTGAAAGATTTTAAATGTGAGAACAAACCAGGTGAGAAGGCTCAGTTGATTATTGGACTCGGCGGAGCAGCGTTTCCAAAGGAGCACGCGGAATTATTATAATTAACAAGGACACAACTGGAAGGATTCGGCCGATATCGTTCCGGTATCGTATTTCTAGTGGATAATTTAAGTGAATATAGGGAATATATATATATACATATACATTGTAATGCTTGATGGGTTTCGGGCGTTGCAATAACCGGATAACGACGTCTTATTGTTAGGGGGGCTTAAAATGTGACTGATGAAGAAATGATCTTTGTTTCCTATTTCAACGTAAGTCGACTTTAGACTGGATCCCATTTTAAACAAACAGAAGCATTTCCAACGTCATCAAATTTCAGTACTATGGCAATTTAAAGAGAAGCATCTAACGCCGGAAATCGCCGGTTTGGCAGTCAAATTGGAAGGCTACAACCTCTTCGGACATGACGGAGTTGGTAAAGCAGGAGGCGGCGTCGATGTCTACGTCAATACACATTATGGAGTTAAAACTCTTTGCACGTGAATGCCTGGATGATATTATCAGAACAAACCAGAATTTTCAATTCTTCAGATATATAATAATGGTGTCAGCTGAGTTTCATTCTCTATAATTTATCGAATCCCGGAAGTCATCTATCGACCCTGTTCCGTCGACAGCCTATTCGAGTTTCTGTCCTCTCAAAATGACGTCATTACTACCAGCAATTTTAATTATGACATGTCTGTCTTAAATGGACGTTTCGTACACCTTGAAAACCATATTGAGTCGAGATCACTTTTTGGGATCACTGACCACCGAACCACGAGATCACTGAACCACTGACTCGGATTTCCAATCTGCGGTTCTACCTTTCCGTATTTTTGGAAACAAACTCTGCTGGTACCTATTCCGGAAGTGAGATCGCCCCTCGCTCCTCTGGTACAGAACGGATAGCCAGCATCTTAGAACGCGTTAAAACCCTCGAGAGAATCATCCAGAAACAATTAACGCGACACTTGGAATGAACGGACTTCCTCGATCCGACGCAGTTCGTTCATATCGACTGGTTATAGTACTGAAACAGCACTCCTGGGGGTACTTGATGATGTGAGATGGGAAATCGCCAAACGAAATTGTATTTTCAATATTGTTCGACAAAATTCCACGTGATCCTTTACCCACAAACTACGCAACACACGGTGTTCTGGCAAGACGATGAAGTAATTCTTCAGCTACCCACGTGATCTTCTGTAGACGGTGGTTTATCGGAGTGGAAATATTACGAATTAGATCGGATCGCCTGCCGATGGTCCTCAAGGTTCTGTCCTCAGCTCCATACTTTTTCTGATCTTCATCGATCCTTTGCTGAATTAGAAGACCGACATTTTTCCTTTGAAATTCAATGTTTTTTCCAGTCATAATTTACGCACATATAAATACTCATTCGTGGAGTTTCCGAGTAACCTGCTGGATGCAAAACGAGACAAGCCAGCTCTCTATAACGTTAATGTTGATTCGTGGCTTCTAAACAAATAATTTATGCTGTCATTGTTCGAATTTATTTATATTACTTTATAACTTTGCACTTGTAATTACATTCAACAATAAGCTCCGAATATACGAAGCGAAATCGAAGAGGGCCAAGGAACGTCGGTAGCAACCAAAGACGTGCGATGCGGATGGGCACCGAGTCTCAGTAGAACTCAAGCCTTCACCGAGGACACCCAAAGAGTGACCCACGTGCCAGAGAAAAAGACGAAAAAAAAGAAAAAGAGAGAGAGGAGAACGGAGGAACGATATTTCGACATTTCTAAGGTCAGCCACCGTGTTCTCTCACAATATTCCACCCTTCTTGGACCATAACTGCTATCTCACCTCCGATCGTCGGAAGAACTCACCAAGGAATCAATTTTTTTGTTAATTACCATACAATATAAAAGAAGTATCTGGCGAAAACATGTAGTATGGAGTTCAATATTTCCACACTTTGCTGACGTTCTCCAAAAGTATTCCTTGGCCTTAATAAGTCCCAAAACTTGAAACTTCCGTATTCACTCGTCTCGGGATATTCAATAACGTCATGCAAACAAGTTCAGGATATTTTGACCCGGCTACTTCAGAAGCCTTCAAGTATCGTCTTCGCAAACACTTAATACAATTAGAAAATGTACTTTTTTAGACAACAAGGAGCTCAAAATGAATATGATGAATATTAATCTAATGCAAATACCTACATCTTCAAGTCAAGTCGTAGTTCACATTTAGGTTTTACAATAATTTATGTATACATATATATATACCATATCTTATGTACGAGAAGCTGATATTGACACGTGTGTTTCGAATTCTTTGAAATATCTGAATTTCATATATCAACTTGAATAAGGCATCTGGTTCATGAGTTGAATTGACACGCTCTTTTGCTTGATATTAGATCCAAGTGTGCTGGCGTTGAAGTAGAAGGTGAGATGGCGATCATGTCGTGCTGCCTAAAAAAGGATCTCATCCTGCTCTTATTCGTGGGAATTTCCTTCTCTTCGAGCTTTCATTTGTCGGGGAAAAATAACCAACCTGGAGTAACAATTCCTCAAGGAATCCTGCAAGGAAAAATACTGACGACGACGCCCAGTAATCGAAGTATTTCAGCTTTCCTGGGAATTCCTTATGCACAGCCACCGACTGGAAAACTCCGGTTTGTGGAATATGTGAAATTTAATAAGTGTATATGTATCCATTGGTGTGGACATACAGATGCTGATATCGTAACATCAATGGCCGAGCCCAAGATCATTGTACACATATTAACAGTGATTCTTCAACAGCTAATTTTCTCCCTGGTCAATTACGTTGGCAACGGAGGCTGCCGTAATTATTTTTCACACGTGTACATCAAAATTCGTTTGAGGAACATCGCACCTCAGAATTTGATGAAAAAATAAAATATCTCTGAAGTCGGTCCAACGACATCACATCTCAAGTTGTCATTTTGTTTACAAGATTTTCTGAGACTGCGACGCTGGTGGATACATATTATTTCTTAATAACAGTGATAGTTAACTTAAAAAATATGATCTGGATCGAGTTATAAGCCAAAAATTGTTATATATTTCAAGCAGATTCCAATAAATTCTTGATGCGTCTGTTTACATCGTAGATTTGCAAATCCAGTCGCAGCTGGAGGCTGGAACGGGATTCGAGACGCTAGTTTCGATTCGAATCAATGCCCTCAAGTTTCATTTTCAAGCGGCGAAATATTTGGTGACGAGGACTGTTTGTATCTGAATGTATACAAGCCCAAGGTGATTATAAATTGGCAATAATGTAACTCACTCCTTTAGACGATCAAAATATCATATAAATAATGTCGACGCATGAGGTAAGTCAGTTTACTGATGTGATTGTGCATTCAGCTTCCCAAAAACCCAACCTCGCGATTACTTCCGGTGATGGTGTTCGTTCATGGTGGAGCATTCTCCGTTGGAAGCGATATTTCATCGGTTTATGGCCCGGAATACCTCCTCGAGAAAGATGTGGTTCTCGTAACCTTGAACCATCGTCTAGGCGCATTAGGATATTTGAGCACAGGTGACGCGGTGGCTTCCGGAAATTGGGGCTTGAAGGACCAGGTTCTCGCCCTGAAATGGGTTCAGACTAATATCAAGTACTTTGGCGGCGATCCCGATCAAGTGACGCTGTTTGGAGAAAGTTCGGGCGCGGTTTCAGTTCATCTTCTGACAATGACGGATATCACGATTGGTAAGAACAAATTCATTTGAAATTCAGATACGAAAGGTTCTCATGGTGACGTTTTGTTGTCTTCTAACGATTCTTCAACAAAATTATAACGAGACAAGTACCATATCCTTCGTAGTAAATTGTGGCTAACATTTTTTGAGGCGTAATACATGAGCAGCTCATGGATGTTGAACCACCTATTTTCTGCTTCTGCAGGGCTCTTCCACAGATACATAACGGAAAGTGGATCCGCCCTTGCGACATGGGCTTATAGACCAAGCGGCCCCTACGCTGGCCGAGCATTTGACCTTGGAAAATATGTTGGCTGTTCCAATAAATCAACGGATTCACTGATTGAATGCTTGCGGACAGTCGATATTGTGGACATTTTAGGTTCTTCCTCGAAATTCAATATTTGGAAATCATATCCGGCAATCGTGTGGGGCCCGACTGATGAGCCAAATATTGATGGTGCCATTCTCACCGATAGTCCCCAAGATTTAATTCGCGATGGTCGGATCCAAGATTTGCCACGGATTACAGGTGTTTGCCACGATGAAGGATTAGTTGATAGTATAGGTCAGTACACATAACTACCAATGAATCATGCGATTTAATAACTGTTCCCGAAAACTTTCAATACCTGAATTTAACCACGAACGTATAAATTATTGGAGCTTGATTGAACTTATCCAAGTGAATTGATTTAATTGAGAAAGACTGTTTGTGCGAGTCTTTACGAATGATCAATTACCTACTTCCGAAGTCCTGTGCCGATTGTCAAGTCTCGTGCAACTTGCGTCTGAGAACTTCACGTGACGCCCAGAACTTGGGGTTTTTTGGCCTGCCATTTGGCAATGAAGCGAAAAATTGTTGCAAATATGAAAGACACACTTCAAGATGTTGCTGCTTTCATATCCATTTAGGAGTTGATTATACAGTCGGCTTCGTTTTTCAACCTATTATCAACTTTTTTTTCATATTTCTACCAGCTTTTTATCAAAATAAGTCAATGGTTGACGACTTTTTGGCAAACTTCGACCTCGCTTTACCTGTTCTATTGAATTGGCTATATTCACCGAATTCGGGAGCCGCTTGGGTGGAACCTGTCAAGTCATATTATTTCAATGATTTTGAAGCCGACAAAAAAGTGGTGGGTAGTACGGATGTTTCAATTGCAACAAAGTTTTGAACAGTAACAAATTATTATTTTGTTATTTGACAGATACTCGCAAACCTAACAGTCGTTATAGGTGACGTTCTATTCATGTATCCGGTTCACGACGCACTTCGACAGCAGTTTGCAACGACTAAGAGCCCACAATATTTTTACCACTTAAATTATCGTGGCCTATTGAGCTCGTCGTACTTGTTTACTGGCTCTACGGCAAACTACGGCGTGGCGCACGGTGATGACCTGGTTTATCTGTTCCCAAATACGGCAGCATTTTCTAGTCTCAACGAAACTCGAAGCAAGAATGATTATAAAATGGTGAACATTATGACAGAATTATGGACGTCTTTCGCTATCGAGGGGTAAGTTGGTTCGACGATGAAATTTGGCGATGGATTTGTTACTAGAAACCATTTGAAACGTCAACTCAAAAACATATTTCCAGGAAACCCACGACTTCGGCTTTCGGCTGCGACACGAAGTGGGAACCGTTTTCAATCACGAAGGACAACGACCTTAGCATCGGAAATAAATCCGATCTTGCACTCACCGTCGAATATTCTTATTTTAAAAAACGTCTGCAGTTTTGGGATGACTTGAAAGCTAATGTGCCGTTATAATCAGGACGCTGCGTCCCTGAGATCCCGCACTTAATCATAAAGATTTGGAGAATATACGTCTAGTACTTTGCTTCACGTTCCTCAAGGGATGTGAATCACTTCAGCGCAGTTCATGCTGAAAAACGTGAAGACCAACGTTATGAATGAACATAAACCTGTGGTACAACTTTGTTTGGCCTTAAAAAAGAAGAACAAGTTCATTTGACCTTTTCTTCTTCTTAGCTCGATAATTTTTGCCGTCCATCATTATCAATAATTATCGTGAAAATATAGGCATGAAGAAATATCCTATTTGTAATCGTCTTTAATCCTCTGCAATTATCTTCATTAATTTGCTCTTTTTCATCTCAAAACGAGGAGACGGAATGTTAAAAATTTAGAATAAAATTGTAGAAAAAAGGACTAGGGTAAATGACAGAGTACCTCAAACCTGCCGAAACGATTCGAACTGTGTGAAAAGAAAACTGAAGAAGTACGAAAGAGAACTGTCTAAATAAAAAAAGTAGTCAGAGTTGAACTTCGCTTGGCGGTATACAATATTCAAGTTCTAATTATATTATCAGAACAAACCAGAATTTTCAATTCTTAAAATATATAATAATGGTGTAAGATGAGTTTTATTTTCTATAATGTTTCGAATCCCGGAAGTCATCTATCGACCCTGTTCCTTCGACAGCCTATTCGAGTTTCTGTTCTTTTACAATGACGTCATCGTTACAAACAATTTTAACTATGACATGTCCGTCTTAAGTGGATGTTTCGTACACCTTGAAAACCATATTGAGTCGAGATCACTTTCTGGGATCACTAACCACCGAACCACGAGATCACTGAATCATTGACTCGAATTTCCGATCTGCAGTTCTACCTTTCCGTATTTTTAGAAACAAACGCTGCTGGTACCTATTCCGGAAGTGAGATCGCCCCTCGCTCCTCTGATACCCGATGGATAGCCAGACTCTTTGAACGCGTTAAAACCCTCGAGAGAGAATGATCAAGAAACAATTAACGCGACACTTGGAATGAACGGACTTCCTCGATCCGACGCAGTTCGTCATATCGACTGGTTATACTACTGGAACAGCACTTCTGGGGGTACTTGATGATGTGAGATGGGAAATCGCCAATCGAAAAATTGTATTTTCAATATCATTCGACAAAATTCCACGTGATCCTTTACCCACAAACTACGCAACACACGGTGTTCTGGCAACACGATAAAGTAATTCTTCAGCTACCCACGTGATCTTCATCGATCCTTTGCTGAATTAGAAGGCTGACATTTTTCCTTCGAAATTCAATATTTTTTTGAGTTATAATTTATGCATATAAATATTCATTCGTGGATTTTCCGAATAACCTGCTGGCTGAAAAACGAGCCCAGCCAGCTTTCTATAAGGTTCATGTTAATTCGTGGCTTCTAAACATATAATTTATGCTGGCATCGTTCGAATTTATTTGTATTACTTTATGACTTGGCACTTGTTTTGCATTCCAAATCTACGGAGCGAAATCGAAGAGGGCCAAGCAAAGTCGGTAGCAACCAAAGACGTGCGATGCGGATGGTCACCGAGCCCCAGTAGACCTCAAGCCTTCACCGAGAACACCCAAAGAGTGACCCACGCGCCAGAGGAAAAGACGAAGAGAGAGAGAGAGAAACGAGAAAGGAGGAACGATATTTCGACATTTCTGAGGTCAGCCACCGTGTTCCCCTACAATACATATTAACCCTTCTTGGACCATAATTGCTATCTTACCTCCATTCGTCAACCACACACATGTCTCTAGTTTGAAGTAAAATTAAGAACCCACGAGGGCATCAACTTTTTCGTTGATCACGCAAGCATACAAGATAAAAAAAAAAGTATCAGGTCCGGCAGAATAAACCTTCATACTCATATGGTTTGGACATAAATCGGAATCCAGTGTTAGAATTTCCTCATCACCCCCAGATTTTGAGTCAACCAAAAACACATCCAGATGAGCTATCAGACGCCATGACAGACTTTGACGTTCTCGTGATAAAGGTATCAGATAACTTGTAATAAGCTGTGGCCATCTGCCTCTGAAATCTCACGAAATACCGTTTCATAAAATATCGTTTCTATGGATATCTTCATATCTGTATAAAACTGAATAATTTGATACCTAATTTCAAAAATTAATAAATCTGATAACTCGTTTCCCAAAGTCTGATCAATCGGTGCCTTTGCCGGCCTTGATAAACCAGGTTGTATTCGGAAAGCAGAAAAAAAATTCTAGGCTTTCCACGAATTTCCAATTCGAACAAAAGTTGGCCTTGAAATAGCCTTGAAGGTCATCGTTGAATTCCTCGTTGCTAAGTAGTACAAAAATAACCTTGACCTTTGTGAAAATACTTACTTAAGGAAATATTCAGTCATCCCGTTACTTTTGTGATACCCTGTATAACAAGAGTGTGTTACGCGTTTTTCCGCGGAGCACGAAATTGAGGTTAGAGTTGCGTAATGTCAGTTTTGTTAGCTGTATTTGTCGCGACAGCGCATGAACGCAGTACTAAAAAGACGACTTCTAAGTCTTACGGGTGAAAAGTAGTCGCAGACTTACTCAGGTTCACTTCTACATTAAATAGAGAACTGCCAGTCAAGAGCACAGTTGGAAACGTGTATCAGTCACTCGCAGTTCTTAAAAGGTACAGACGAGCTACATGAAAAGGCAGGCGAAAGCATGTAGTATTGAGTTCAATATTTCCACACTTTGCTGACGTTCGCCAAGTATTCCATGGCCTTAATGAGTCCCAGAACTTGAAACTTTCGTATTCATTCGTCTCGGCATATTCATTCTTTACTATCTTTCAATAACGAAATGCAAACAAGTTCAGGATAATTTGACCCGGCTACTTTAGAAGCCTTCAAGCATCATCTACGCAAACACTTGATGCAATTAGAAATTGTACTTTTTTAGACAACAAGGAGCTCAAAATGAATTTGATGAATATTAATCTAATGCAAATACCTACATCTTCAACTCAAGTCGTACTTCACATTTAGGTTTTACAATAATTTATAAGTATATACCATATTTTATGTACAAGAAGCTGATATTGACACGTGTGTTTCGTATTCTTTGAAATATCTGAATTTGATGTATCAAGCTGAATAAGGCATCTGATTCATGAGTTTTCATGACGCTCTTTTGCTTTATATTAGATCTAAGTGTGCTGGCGTTGAAGTAGAAGGTGAGATGGCGATCATGTCGTGCTGCCTAAAAAAGGATCTCATCTTGCTTTTATTCGCGACAATTTCCTTCTCTTCGAGCTGTCATTTGTCGGGGAAAAATAACCAACCTGAAGTAACAATTTGTCAAGGAATCCTGCGAGGAAAAATACTGACGACGACGCCCAGTAATCGAAGTATTTCAGCTTTCCTGGGAATTCCTTATGCACAGCCACCGACTGGGAAACTCCGGTTTGTGGAATATGTGAAATTTAATGAGTGTGTATATGTATCCATTGGTGTGGACATACAGATGCTGATATCGTAACATCAATGGCCGAGCAGAACATAATTGTACGCATATGGACAGTGATTCTTAGACAGCTGATTTTCTCTCTTGTTGATTAAGTTGGAAATGGAGGCTGCTCGTAGCGCCACCGCCAGCCAGCTGCAAACTCTTCTGAATTTTGTATTCTTGGGTTCTGATATGTTTACGGAGATTGAGTCTGTGGCCAGTAATGGCGCTTCGGGCAGCCTCCGTTTCCAACGTAATTGATTAAGGAGAAAATTAGCTGTTTCATAATTATTCTTCACACGTGTACATCAAAATTTGTTTAAGGAACATCGCACCTCAGAATTTGATTAAAAAATAAAATATCTCTGAAGTCGGTTCAACGACATCACATCTCAAGTTCTCATTTTGTTTACAAAATTTTCTGAGACTGCGATGCTGATGGGTACATGTTATTGTTTAATAACAGTGATGGTTGACTTAAAAAATATGATTTAGATCGAGTTATAAGCCAAAAATTGTTATTTTTTTCAAGCAGATTCCAATAAATTCTTAATGCGTCTGTTGACATCGTAGATTCGCAAATCCAGTCGCAGCTGGAGGCTGGAACGGGATTCGAAACGCCAGTTTCGATTCGAATCAATGCCCTCAAGTTTCACTTACAAGCGGCGAAATATCTGGTGACGAGGACTGTTTGTATCTAAATGTATACAAGCCCAAGGTGATTAAAAATTGGCAATAATGTAACGCACTCCTTCAGATGATCAAATTATCATATAAATTACTGAGGTGATTGTGCATTCAGCGTCCCAAAAATTCAACCTCGCGACTACTTCCGGTAATGGTGTTCATTGATGGTGGAGAATTCTCCGTTGGAAGCGATATTTCATCGATGTATGGCCCGGAATACCTCCTCGAGAAAGATGTGATTCTCGTAACCTTGAACCATCGTCTAGGCGCATTAGGATATTTGAGCACAGGTGACGCGGTGGCTTCCGGAAATTGGGGCTTGAAGGACCAGGTTCTCGCCCTGAAATGGGTTCAGACTAATATCAAGTACTTTGGCGGCGATCCCGATCAAGTGACGCTGTTTGGAGAAAGTTCGGGCGCGGTTTCAGTTCATCTTCTGACAATGACGGATATCACGATTGGGAAGAACAAATTCATTTGAAATTCAAATACGAAAGGTTCTTATGGTGAGGTTTTGTTGTCTTCTAACGATTCTTCAACAAAATTATAACGAGACAAGTACCATATCCTTCGTAGTAAATTGTGGCTAACATTTTTTGAGGCGTAATACATGAGCAGCTCATGGATGTTGAACCACCTATTTTCTGCTTCTGCAGGGCTCTTCCACAGATACATAACGGAAAGTGGATCCGCCCTTGCGACATGGGCTTATAGACCAAGCGGCCCCTACGCTGGCCGAGCATTTGACCTCGGCAAATATGTTGGCTGTTCCAATAAATCAACGGATTCACTGATTGAATGCTTGCGGACAGTCGATATTGTGGACATTTTAGGTTCTTCCTCGAAATTCAATATTTGGGAATTCTACCCGTTGATCGTGTGGGGCCCGACTGATGAGCCAAATATTGATGGTGCCATTCTCACCGATAGTCCCCAAAATTTAATTCGCGATGGTCGGATCCAAGATTTGCCACGGATTACAGGTGTTTGCCACGATGAAGGATTAATTCAGACTATAGGTCAGTACACATAACTACCAATGAATCATGCGATTTGTTAACTGTTCTCGAAAACTTTCAATACCTGAATTCAACCACGAACGGATAAATTATTAGAGCTTAATTGAACTTATCCAAGTGAATTGATTTAATTAAGAAAAACTGTTTGTGCGAGAGTTCACAAATGATTAATTATCCACTTCTGAAGTCCCGTGCCGATTGTCAAGTCTCGTGCAACTTGCGTCTGAGAACTTCACGTGACGTGCAGAACTTGGGGTTTTGTTGTCTGCCATTTGGCAATGAAACGAAAAATTGTTGCAAATATGAAAGACACACTTCAAGATGTTGCTGCTTTCATATCCATTTAGGAGTTGATTATACAGTCGGCTTCGTTTTCCAACCTATTATCAACCTTTTTTTATATTTCTATCAGCTTTTTATCAAAATAAGTCAATGGTTGACGACTTTTTGGCAAACTTCGACCTCGCTTTACCTGTTCTATTGAACTGGCTATATTTACCGAATTCGGGAGCCGCTTGGGTGGAACCTGTCAAGTCATATTACTTAAATGATTTGGAAGCCGACAGAGAATTGGTGGGTAGCACGGATATTCCAATTGCAACAAAGTTTTGAACAGTAACAAATTATTATTTTGTTATTTGACAGATACTCGCAAACCTAACAGTCGTTATGGGTGATTTTCTATTCATGTATCCGGTTCACGACGCACTTCGACAGCAGTTTGCAACGACTAAGAGTCCACAATATTTTTACCACTTCGATTATCGTGGCGTATTAAGCTTTTTATACACGTATAGTGGCTCTACGGCAAACTACGGCGTGGCGCACGGTGATGACCTGGTTTATCTGTTCCCAATTACGGCAGGATTTTCTAGTCTTAATGAAACTCGAAGCAAGAATGATTATAAAATGGTGAACATTATGACAGAATTATGGACGTCTTTCGCTATCGAGGGGTAAGTTGGTTCGGCGATGAAATTTGGTGATGGATTTGTTACTAGAAACCATTTGAAACGTCAACTCAAAAACATATTTCCAGGAAACCCACGACTTCGGCTTTCGGCTGCGACACGAAGTGGGAACCGTTTTCAATTACGAAGGACAACGACCTCCGCATCGGAAATAAATCCGATCTTGCACTCACCGGTGAATATTCTTATTTTAAAAAACGTCTGCAGTTTTGGGATGACTTGAAAGCTAATGTGCCGTTATAATCAGGATGCTGCGTTTCTGCGGTCCCGCACTTAATCATAAAGATTTATAGAATACACGTCTAATACTCTGCTCTCGAGTAAAAAGTTAGTTTGAGCCAATTCGTTTCCTCGACAAAAAAATCATTTCCGATTATCAAATGATAGAAAACTGATATTTTCAGTTATTTCCATTACCAAATTGAAAATCTCCTGACTTTTCCGGATTTTCCAGGTGTGTGACCAACCTGATTGTACGATCGGAAATGATCATTGTTAATCGTGAGTGTGTAATTGTTAACTAAAGTATGTAACTGCAGATATTAATGGATTTGAAATTATATAATATTTTGCAAATATTTTATCTGGCAGTGCAAATATTCAAATACTTATGACCGACTAGACACTGAAGTGAGTGTCTTGTGGGAACTGTTGAAAGATCTCTTGAATCCACTTCCTAGCTGTTTTGTTTGTGCAAATCCAGGAGGCGCACTGCAGCATGCCGGCATAAAACGCTGGAGTTGCAATTTTGTTTGCGTGGCTCTCGAGCTTGCGGAACGTCAATAATTGATTTGTCCTCTTTTCGTCGTGAGCCGAGGTGTTCAGCCTCTGAGCGGATCACGTGACAGTCGTCGTGCCAAGCTTGTTCCTAGTATGATGAAATACTTTGACCGAGTGGAAAAAGTGCACGAATACAAGGTACGAAGGATTGGAATGAACGAAGAGGAGAACTGCGGTCAAGATAATGGCTCGGTTATGGAGATAGTATGCTTGGCAGTGTTGAGAAAGGCGTTCCAATGCTGTTCACCATCCATTTTTATCACGTTGACGTTAGTAACGTTATCGTAAGGATAAAAGCCGAGGAAATCGGTTATTATTCAATTTTAGTATTGTTTTATATACCATATCCATATTTGAAGAAAATTTTTTTTTCTTCACATTCTTTGCGAATAGAGGAAAATAGTCATTTTTTCTGACGTCAGTAACATCACCTTTTTTTATTTTTTACATGGTATAAGAGAATGCAACCTTTGAGGTCATATTGGACGTATATTCCCAAGCAAAAACTAGTCTCGGTGAGAATATTGAAGACTTCGCGATGAGATAAGAATCTAAAACAAAATCAAACATGACTGAATCGATAAAATGATTCGTTTTGAATAATAATAATGTCACCAATTGTTAAGAAATCATTCAAACAAAAATTTGTTCCAAAAATGTCGAGTGAAATTTGTTTTATTAGTTCATACAGAATGAATTCATTGATTTTTTTGAACACCTATGAGTTTTTTGCCAATTTTCGGCGCTTTGAAGATGAATTTTTAAATCATGTCGATTACACTTCGTTCAAAGCTGAATTTCAGTATTGAGGCATCACTTCAAATAATTATTATTCGTGTAGCGTAAGTACTTTGTATTAATTGGTCACGTTTGATTCACAGAAATGAATCGTTAAATAGAACAAGAACATAATTCATCGATTATTCCAGTTGTCTAGGTATTTTTAAAAGAAATATTTTCCTTTTTGCCTAGAATTGCAAAATTGAGAAAAAGAAAAATGGTGTCTACAGATTATCGCATATATCTGCAGATGTCAACATTCCTGGATTTCGACTATTCGGCTACATAAATTTCAGGACATTTTGAAAAATTATCAAAAAAAACCGTTCAAGATTTGAAGAGATAGTAATGATGCACCAAAACCCTAAAAGGTTTTCTACGAATTTCATCGGGTATTCAAAAGTTGCAAAAAATTAATATTAATTTCGTACAAAAATTACCAGATATTACTGAGATTTTTGTAATGTTTCACACAATAGTTCTGTAACATTACAAACTTCAAGTGGTATTAAAAGAATTTCACTGATAATGGTGTACAATAATGAGCCTCTCCTGGTATTTTTCTTGCACTTGGATAATAGCTGGAAACTAATATCTACGTATAATAGGTTTAAAATCATTTGCGTAAATTTTACCACGCAGTAACGGATTGTGAAATTGTCTGGGAATTAGAACGTGAATAATAAATATCGAAGCTAGCTTCTTGCTCGGTGTTCATATTGTATGTATATGCATTACATTGTAGAACCTTTAGCGCGCAAGTTTTCACATTCACGAACCATTATTATTCATAATTATCTGCTGCATCCGCGATGAATATTCTAACCTCCTTCCAATTGAGAAACCACTTCGGAAGTCGTGATAAAATGACATCTCAACTCCTGTTTCACGGGTTTCCGTTCAATATGATGAAACACATGGTTGTATTTTGTATTTATAAATATTCAAAAACCTGCTTCAAAATTCAATTTGTTGAAAGAAAAGTTAATAAATAATCTCACGGTATAAAATATGGGATCATTGAAAATACCTTCGAATCGACGACTATGTATTTAGTTTGATTTTTTTTCAACAAAATTTAATTATATCGGAATTGGCGATTCGACGCATTTAACGATACTCAATGACTCGCGCGATAAGAAGACGCGTCACCGATTAATTACACGAGTTGAAAAGAAATTTTTGAACAAGACGTTCGCATCGACAAGGTCCGTCCATTTTTTTTCTTTCTTTTACATACATCGCAGTAAACTCCAACGAATTATTAGATTACTTTACAGTTTTGAATTAGAAAGGACTAAATTGGTTACAATTCGTCAGAGCTTTTATTTTTCAAATTCTGTGGTAGTTTCCAAAATTGGACGACAATTCCACAATAAATTCTGAATTTCCATAACGTTTAGAAGCTTATTCAAAGATCAGGGTAATTGTACCGAGAATAGTCGAGTGAAAGGGAGTTTCAAGTACATTACAATTCCATACGAGGCGTAAATGCTGAAGGTATGCTGTACCGACGTACAAATTATTCAATCTGGCGAACTACAGCTGAGTACAAACGACGCTCAAGCCACTCCGAATCGCGGCGAAGTAATTATTATACACCTCGACGTATAGGCACAAAGGATACTAACACGTCAATAACGTTATATCACAGAGTGTATCAGTGACTGTAGTGCCAATTACCATCAAGTCGATTGCTCAAACGAACGGAATGTACATACGTCGAATGAATTGTGAACGGCGAAGCTAAGAGTGGAAAAGAAATATCAGATTCTACACTGAGTAAAACCGTCATTTCTTACAGTTACCAGAAAATTTTCTGTATGAAATGGATGTCGCTGTAACAACGGTTTCCATATCGTTGGAATTAGGTAAAGACGAAGATGTAGTAAATGTGACTATTTGGCGTGATTATAATTATCAATATCATAGTTTTCTAGTTTCTGTCAGCCAATTAACAAGGCCTTAACAAAAATCAATTGTTGCACTAAAATATTCAAATTATCGCAAGAGTCAGAAAAAAATTATATGTACAGTAGAAGTGGCGGCCATAATCATAGAAAATAGAATTTTGAGAACTTTTATTCAAAAAACTGTTTATTCGCTTCAATCCGTTTTTTTTTTTTTTGTATTTTAAAGTACATACATTAAGGTATATTCAGCAATTTTTTCATCAAAATTTATCTACTCGTGGCTTTGTTACAGCGGCCGACGTAAAACATGTTCCGTATTGATGCGGTTTGCGGTGTCTAGGATTTTGGACAGTCGGTTGATGTAAATAAAAAATTCCAACGAGATCTTGAAATATAATACATTGAGCCGTTCGCTGCGTGCGGTTTTGTTAATTGCGGTTTGTTTAATTGTTGTTTACAATAAATATTTCAATCGGGAACATCGTTCTGGTTTCTATAAAATCAAACTTTATGAAAAAAAGACTATCTTGACAGAAAGATTTGACATTTGAAATTTGACACACAGATAACCCAGACTCAAAATTCGTGTTAACCGTTGTTATTAGCCTGGCTGTAGCAGCCTCTGCATTTTCGGCAAAGTGATTCAATTTTGCTTCCCCTCAGGCATCCGCTGGATTCTAACTTCCGTCGACCTCCGTCCTTGACTTCCGCGACCGCGTTGGTACTTCGTCTTCCGGTTGAGCCAATGTTACCTACAAAGAGGTGGAGGCGGCAGTGCCGGGTGCTAACCACTTCGTCTGAAGTAGATGGAAGTGGTTGTTGAAGTGTAGCTACTGATGTAGTTTCTCAAGTGGTGCCGAGAAGTGCGACAATTTTTTGCAAATTATTGGTTATTCTTAGAATTTCATTATTTTCAATTTCCCAAGTAAAGTTGAAGAGGAGGAATAAAAAATTCTTGATGATCGCAATGCGACTGCAGAAAGTCACGGGAAAAAGGCGTCGCGACGGTAAGCGTTGCAGAATCAGAGGTCGTGAGTCAAGTGGAGGGGAGGTTCAGGTGGTGGAAAAAGTAGCCGGAAAAGTGCACGCCTGCAGCTATGAAACGCGAGACGATCTGCGGGTTCAGAGACGGCATTACACGTCCTGCTGATTCCGAAACCTCGCATGACTTTTGTGCCATTGTCCTGTAACTCGATAACAAAACGAATTTGCGCTTTTTTTTCGAGTTTACGAAGTGGGGCTCATTTTGTGAAAAAACTAGTCAAGCAGGCGCAAGTAGTTGGAAATTTTTCACTTTAATGGGTATAACTGGAGAAAGATTTTCATGAATCTTTGAATTAACTGCGATGTTTGCTCAATTCAACATACGATTCATGCACGTCGATAAAATACGTTGATTAGTTTTACTTATACATTATATATATATATATATTAGCATGTATGACCGACACATTTTTCAATTAGATGAATTTTTTTTACGAGTTCTATATAGAAAAAAATAGACACGTATTTCAGGATTTTTTTTTCCTTCAGATATTTTGGAAAACAGAAGGGATCGAAAATTTGAGAATCTGGTGATTTTTGACTTGTAGACTCATTCTCAAAACTTCAAGAATAAATATCAATGAAAAAGATAGTTTCATTGAAAATTATTAATAAATTCATCATTTTTGTAAGCACTAAAAATGTTTAAATCGATTTTTAAGAATTGCCGCCACCTCGTAGCGAGTTCTTAGTACAACCAGCGTATTATACGGCAGATTTCCTATCAAAAACGCATTTTTTATTGATGGAGAAATTGTTAATACTATCGGAAAAAAATGATTTTATCTTGCCGCGTATCGTTTTTCTCTGTAATATTAATGATAATTCTGTATTTTTGATTAAATATTATTATTTATTACCAAATAAGACGTTATAAAAACTTGAACGAAAAAATATCATTGTAGCGAATAAAAACTTAATTTATTATTGTTAATAATATTATTATTTTAATATATATATTCATGTATACATTTATTGAGAGTAAATGTAAATATTGTACGACGTAATGCAGAACGAGGTACTTATCAACTCATAATAATGTATTGAAACGTTAACAAATTAATTTTTTATTTGCTACAATAATATTTCTTATTTATTTAATTTTTCGTTCAAGTTTTCATGAAGTCTTATTTGCTGATAAATAATATTATTCAATTAATAATATGAAATTATCATTTTTATTACAGAGAAAAACGATACGAGGCAAGATAAATTAATTTTCTTCGAATAGTAATAATAATTTCTCCATGAATTAAAAGTGGGTTTTTGATAGAAAATTTATCGTAGAATACGATGGTTATACTGAAAACTCGCTACAAGGTGGGGAAAATTGTTAAAAATCGATTTAAACATTTTAATTGCTTATAACAATATGAACAGAATGTGTAGATAATTTTCAATGAAACTGTTGTTTTTTATCAAATTTCATTCTTTCAGCTTTGAAATGGAAAAAGAAGAACCATCTAGCTCAAACAGAATCCGAGTTATGAATTTTTGAAAATGATTCTACAAGTCGAAAATCATCACAGATTCTCAAGTTATCTATTTCCTCTGTTTTCCAAAGTATGTGAAGAAAAAAAAAATCCTAAAATACTTATCTCTTTCTTTGTTTTTCAAAATCTCTTTGCAAAAAAAAATTCAGTCAAATAAAAAATGTACATTTATATTATAACAATTTTGTTTTCATTTCTGACCCTGGGGGTAAAAAGTTACAGGAGTGTTAAAAACGATCAGCCCTCCGTATCCAAAAATATGGATCACGACCACTTCGCA
The DNA here is from genome assembly GCF_021155765.1 of Diprion similis. NCBI lineage: Eukaryota > Metazoa > Arthropoda > Insecta > Hymenoptera > Diprionidae > Diprion > Diprion similis. The sequence continues at coordinate 5,375,670 of NC_060106.1, forward strand.
TGAAGAATTTTTCGTAGGAACAAAAATCGCGATTGCATTGTCAGACTGTAATAACTTAAAACAAGTTGTTGAAACTTAGCTTCCATTTGAGTAACCACGAGACATATTGCCGTATAATTCAATAAGCGCGAATATTCAAATATTCTCCACGCGTGAATCTCAACATGCTGAGCTGTGTTAAGATCGCCTGAGAGCACTAGTGAAACTGCATCAGCTTCGCTAGATACCGGAGTATAGTCTGAAGGTGTAGGAATGATGAGAATGATTATACTCCTCGATTTACAAAAGAAAATAAATAAAGAAATGGTCGTATAAATCATGTAAACAAAAATAAATAAATATGGTCTAATATCGGCGCCAATTACCAGGAAAATTATTGATAAAGATTATAAAAGTGAATATAAATGGTAAATTACAATCGTTAATTAAACGATAAGTAAGTTTATTAGTAGATCTGTTAATTTGCATTCGCGAGAGAAGCGCTAGGCAAAAGAATACGTTAGAAGTCTCGAAAGAGGATAAAAAAATTGTCCAGTGAAATTAAGTGTTCGGTGAAAGATTTTAAATGTGAGACCAAACCAGCTGAGAAGGCGTTTCCAAAGGAGAACGCGGAATTATTATATTTAGCAGGGAGACGACTGAAAGGATTCGGCCGATATCGTTCCGGTTATCGTATTTCTAGTGGATAATTTCAGTGAATATAAGGAATATATATATATATATACATATACATTGTAATGCTTGATGCGTTTCGAGCGTTACAATAACCGGATAACGGCGTCTTAGGGGGGCCTCAAAATGTGACTGGTAAGGAAATGATCTTTGTTTCCTGTTTCAACGTAAGTCGACTTTAGACTGGATCCCATTTTAAACAAACAGAAGCATTTCCAACGTCATCAAATTTCAGTACTATGGCAATTTAAAGAGAAGCATCTAACGCCGGAAATCGCCGGTTTGGCAGTCAAATTGGAAGGCTACAACCTCTTCAGACATGACGGGGTTGGTAAAGCAAGAGGCGGCGTCGATGTCTGCGTAAATACACATTATGGAGTTGAAACTCTTTGCACATGAATGCCTGGATGATATTATCAGAACAAACCAGAATTTTCAATTCTTCAAATATATAATAATGGTGTCAGCTGAGTTTTATTCTCTATAATTTATCGAATCCCGGAAGTCATCTATCGACCCTGTTCCTTCGACAGCCTATTCGAGTTTCTGTCCTCTCACAATGACGTCATTACTACCAGCAATTTTAATTATTACATGCCTGTCTTAAATGGAAGTTTCGTACACCTTGAAAACCATATTGAGTCGTGATCACTTTTTGGGATCACTGACCACCGAACTACGAGATCACTGAACCACTGACTCGGATTTCCAATCTGCGGTTCTACCTTTCCGTATTTTTGGAAACAAACTCTGCTGGTACCTATTCCGGAAGTGAGATCGCCCCTCGCTCCTCTGATACAGAACGGATAGCCAGCATCTTAGAACGCGATAAAACCCCCGAGAGAATCATCAAGAAACAATTAACGCGACACTTGGAATGAACGGACTTCCTCGATTCAACGCAGTTCGTTTATATCGACTGGTTATAGTACTGAAACAGCACTCCTGGGGGTACTAGATGATGTGAGATGGGAAATCGCCAATCGAAAAATTGTATTTTCAATATCATTCGACAAAACTCCACGTGATCCTTTCCCCACAAACTACGCAACACACGGTGTTCTGGCAACACGATAAAGTATAGTTCTTCAGCTACCCACGTGATCTTCTGTAGACGGTGGTTGATCGGAGTGGAAATACTTCGAATTAAATTGAATCGCCTGCCGATGGTCCTCAAGGTTCTGTCCTCAGCTCCATACTTTTTCTGATCTTTATCGATCCTTTGCTGAATTAGAAGACCGACATTTTGCCTTTGAAATTCAATGTTTTTTCCAGTTATAATTTATGCATATATAAGTACTCATTCGTGGAGTTTCCGAGTAACCTGCTGGATGCAAAACGAGACAAGCCAGCTCTCTATAACGTTAATGTTGATTCGTGGCTTCTAAACACATAATTTATGTTGGCATTGTTCGAATTTATTTATATTACTTTATAACTTTGCACTTGTAATTACATTCAACAATAAGCTCCGAATATACGAAGCGAAATCGAAGAGGGCCAAGGAACGTCGCTGGCAACCAAAGACGTGCGATGCGGATGGGCGACGAGCCTCAGTAGAACTCAAGCCTTCACCGAGAACACCCAAAGAGTGACCCACGCGCCAGAGAAAAAGACGAATAGAGAGAGAGAAAGAGAGAGAGAGGAGAACGGAGGAACAATATTTCGACATTTGTAAGGTCAGCTACCGTGTTCCCCCACAATATTAACCCTTCTTGGACCATAACTGCTATCTCACCTCCAATCGTCAAGCACACACATCTCTCTAGTTTGAGGTCAAATTAGGAACCCACGAGGGAATTAACTCTTTTGTTGATTACGCAACCATACAAGATAAAAAAAGTATCTGGCCCGGCAGAATAAACCAACATTCTTATATGGTTTGGACATAAATCGGAATCCAGTGTTAGAATTGCCTCATCACCCCCAAATTTTAAGTGAACCAAAAATACATCCAGACAAGCTACCAGACGTCATGACAGACTTTGACGTTCTCGTGATCAAAGTATCAGATGATTTGCAATAAGCTGTGGCCATTTGCCGCTAAGATCGCACGAAATATCGATTCACAAAATATTATTTTCATGGATATCTTCACATCCGTATAAAACTGAATAATTTGATACGTGATTTCAAAAATGAATAAATCTGATAAGTTATTTCCCAAAGTCTGATCAATCGGTGCCTTTGCCGGCCTTGATAAACCAGGTTGTATTCGAAAAGCAGAAAAAAAATTCTAGGCTTTCCACGAATTTCCAATTCAAACAAAAGTTGAAGGTCATCGTTAAATTTCTCGTAGCAAATTAGTACAAAAATAACCTTGACCTTTGTGAGAATACTTACTCAGGGAAATATTCAGTCATCCCATTACTTTTGTGATACCCTGTATAACAAGAGTGTGTTACGCGTTTTTCCGCGGTGCACGAAATTGAGGTTAGAGTTGCGTAATGTCAGTTTTGTTCGCTGTATTTGTCGCTACAGCGCATGAACGCAGTACTAAAAAGACGACTTCTAAGTCCTAGGGGTGAAAAGTAGTCGCAGACTTACTCAGGTTCACTTCTACATTAAATAGAGAACTGCCAGTCAAGAGCACAGTTGGAAACGTGTATCAGTCACTCGCAGTTCTTAAAAGGTACAGACGAGCTACATGAAAAGGCAGGCGAAAGCATGTAGTATGGAGTTCAATATTTCCACACTTTGCTGACGTTCGCCAAAAGTATTCCATGGCTTTAATGAGTCCCAAAACTTGAAACTTCCGTATTCACTCGTCTCGGGATATTCAATAACGTCATGCAAACAAGTTCAGGATACTTTGACCCGGCTACTTCAGAAGCCTTCAAGTATCGTCTTCGCAAACACTTGATACAATTAGAAAATGTACTTTTTTAGACAACGAGGAGTTCAAAATGAATATGATGCATATTAATCTAATGCAAATACCTACATCTTCAACTCAAGTCGTAGTTCACATTTAGGTTTTACAATAATTTATGTATACATATATATATATACCATATTTTATGTACAAGAAGCTGATATTGACATATGTGTTTCGAATTCTTTGAAATATCTGAATTTGATGTATCAAGCTGAATAAGGCATCTGGTTCATGAGTTGAATTGATACGCTCTTTTGCTTGATATTAGATCCAAGTGTGCTGGCGTTGAAGTAGAAGGTGAGATGGCGATCATGTCGTGCTGCCTAAAAAAGGATCTCATCCTGCTCTTATTCGTGGCAATTTCCTTCTCTTCGAGCTTTCATTTGTCGGGGAAAAATAACCAACCTGGAGTAACAATTCCTCAAGGAATCCTGCAAGGAAAAATACTGACGACGACGCCCAGTAATCGAAGTATTTCAGCTTTCCTGGGAATTCCTTATGCACAGCCACCGACTGGAAAACTCCGGTTTGTGGAATATGTGAAATTTAATGAGTGTGTATATGTATCCATTGGTGTGGACATACAGATGCTGATATCGTAACATCAATGGCTGAGCAGAAGATCATTGTACACATATTGACAGTGATTCTTAAACAGCTAATTTTCTCCCTGGTCAATTACGTTGGCAACGGAGGCTGCCGTAATTATTTTTCACATGTGTACATCAAAATTCGTTTGAGGAACATCGCACCTCAGAATTTGATGAAAAAATAAAATATCTCTGAAGTCGGGCCAACGACATCACATCTCGAGTTGTGATTTTGTTTACAAGATTTTCTGAGACTGCGACGCTGGTGGATACATATTATTTCTTAATAACAGTGATAGTTAACTCAAAAAATATGATCTGGATCGAGTTATAAGCCAAAAATTGTTATATATTTCAAGCAGATTCCAATAAATTCTTGATGCGTCTGTTTACATCGTAGATTTGCAAATCCAGTCGCAGCTGGAGGCTGGAACGGGATTCGAGACGCTAGTTTCGATTCGAATCAATGCCCTCAAGTTTCATTTTCAAGCGGCGAAATATTTGGTGACGAGGACTGTTTGTATCTGAATGTATACACGCCCGAGGTGATTATAAATTGGTAATAATGTAACTCACTCCTTCAGACGATCAAAATATCATATAAATAATGTCGACGCATGAGGTAAGTCAGTTTACTGATGTGATTGTGCATTCAGCTTCCCGAAAATTCAACCTCACGACTACTTCCGGTGATGGTGTTCATTTATGGTGGAGGATTCTTCATGGGAAGCGATATTTCATCGGTTTATGGCCCGGAATACCTCCTCGAGAAAGATGTGATTCTCGTAACCTTCAACCATCGTCCAGGCGCATTAGGATATTTGAGCACAGGTGACGCGGTGGCTTCCGGAAATTGGGGCTTGAAGGACCAGGTTCTCGCCCTGAAATGGGTTCAGACTAATGTCAAGTACTTTGGCGGCGATCCCGATCAAGTGACGCTGTTTGGAGACAGTTCGGGCGCGGTTTCAGTTCATCTTCTGACAATGACGGATATCACGATTGGTAAGAACAAATTCATTTGAAATTCAAATACGAAAGGTTCTTATGGTGAGGTTTTGTTGTCTTCTAACGATTCTTCAACAAAATTATAACGAGACAAGTACCATATCCTTCGTAGTAAATTGTGGCTAACATTTTTTGAGGCGTAATACATGAGCAGCTCATGGATGTTGAACCACCTATTTTCTGCTTCTGCAGGGCTCTTCCACAGATACATAACGGAAAGTGGATCCGCCCTTGCGACATGGGCTTATAGACCAAGCGGCCCCTACGCTGGCCGAGCATTTGACCTTGGAAAATATGTTGGCTGTTCCAATAAATCAACGGATTCACTGATTGAATGCTTGCGGACAGTCGATATTGTGGACATTTTAGGTTCTTCCTCGAAATTCAATATTTGGGAATTCTACCCGTTGATCGTGTGGGGCCCGACTGATGAGCCAAATATTGATGGTGCCATTCTCACCGATAGTCCCCAAAATTTAATTCGCGATGGTCGGATTCAAGATTTGCCACGGATTGCAGGTGTTTGCCACGATGAAGGATTAGTTGAGAGTATAGGTAAGTATACATAAATACCAATGAATCATGCGATTTATTAAATGTTCTCGAAAACTTCTAATACCTGAATTCAACCACGAACGGATAAATTATTGCAGCTTGATTGAACTTATCCAAGTGAATTGATTTAATTAAGAAAAACTGTTTGTGTGAGCGTTCACAAATGATTAATTATCCACTTCTGAAGTCCCGTGCCGATTGTCAAGTCTCGTGCAACTTGCGTCTGAGAACTTCACGTGACGTGCAGAACTTGGGGTTTTTTTGCCTGCCATTTGGCAATGAAGGGAAAAATTGTTGCAAATATGAAAGACACACTTCAAGATGTTGCAGCTTTCATATCCACTTAGGAGTTGATTATACAGTCACCTTCGTTTTTCAATCTATTATCAAACTTGTTTTTATATTTCTATCAGCTTTTTATCAAAATAAGTCAATGGTTGACGACTTTTTGGCAAACTTCGACCTCGCTTTACCTGTTCTATTGAATTGGTTATATTTACCGAATTCGGGAGCCGCTTGGGTGGAACCTGTCAAGTCACATTATTTCAATGATTTTGAAGCCGACAGAAAAGTGGTGGGTAGCACGAATATTTCAATTGCAACAAAGTTTTGAACAGTAACAAATTATCATTCTGTTATTTGACAGTTACTCGCAAACCTAACAGTCGTTCTGGGCGACTTCATATTCATATATCCGGTTTACGACGCACTTCGACAGCAGTTTGCAACGACTCAGAGTCCACAATATTTTTACCACTTCGATTATCGTGGCGTATTAAGCTTTTCGTACGCGTATAGTGGCACTACAGCAGACTACGGCGTGGTGCACGGTGATGACCTGCTATACCTATTCCCAAGTACGACAGATTTTCCTAATCTCAACGAAACTCGAAGCAAGAATGATTATAAAATGGTGAACATTATGACAGAATTATGGACGTCTTTCGCTATCGAGGGGTAAGTTGGTTCGACGATGAAATTTGGCGATGGATTTGTTACTAGAAACCATTTGAAACGTCAACTCAAAAACATATTTCCAGGAAACCCACGACTTCGGCTTTCGGCTGCGACACGAAGTGGGAACCGTTTTCAATCACGAAGGACAACGACCTTAGCATCGGAAATAAATCCGATCTTGCACTCACCGTTGAATATTCTTATTTTAAAAAACGTCTGCAGTTTTGGGATGACTTGAAAGCTAATGTGCCGTTATAATCAGGACGCTGCGTCCCTGAGATCCCGCACTTAATCGTAAAGATTTGGAGAATATACGTCTAGTACTTTGCTTCACGTTCCTCAAGGGATGTGAATCACTTCAGCGCAGTTCATGCTGAAAAACGTGAAGACCAATGTTATGAATGAACATAAACCTGTGGTACAACTTTGTTTGGCCTTAAAAAAGAAGAACAAGTTCATTTGACCTTTTCTTCTTCTTAGCTCGATAATTTTTGCCGTCCATCATTATCAATAATTATCGTGAAAATATAGGCATGAAGAAATATCCTATTTGTAATCGTTTTTAATCCCCTGTATTTATTCTCATTAATGTGCTAGTATTACAACCGCCCCGAGTATGAGATCGATGAATACATTTTTTCAGATTTCTTAACTTGCTTCCAGATGCTTTTTGTAATGCTGATAATTTCACTATAGCGTTATTATACATCAGTTGTCAGATAATGACGGTTCAATTGAAGCATATTACCAACTAATTACGCTTATTGTTAGTTGAAATTGTAGTTCTAAGCGGTGATTTTCCAGAAAATTCACACACATAGAGTCCATTTGAAAATGATTGGAGGTGATTCTCTAAACTTTGAAACGTGGAGATCTAATGAAAAGTCAACTTTTCATTTCCCTGGTGATCACAATATCTTTCGTTTTTATTTAAAAACGGGGAAACGGGATGTCAAAAATTGAAAATAAAATTGTAGAAAAAAACCTGCCGAAACGATTCGAACGGTGTGAAAAGAAAAATGAATAAATACAAAAGAGATCTGTCTAAATAGAAAAATTAGTCAGAGTTGAACTTCGCTTAGCTGTAAGTATACAATATTCAAGTTCAATTACACGCACGACGCATATATATCGCATGACGATCATGACATCATCGCATATTGCAAAAGTACAAAAAACAATAATCCTCCCGAGAATCCTCCCCCGTTTCAGAATTGCACGCATGTCACGAACGAAGGAAGTAGGAAATGCATCCGAGCTCCTCGAGAGGGCGGCGGTATTACAGTCTCATAGTGCAGGTCGGGCAACGGAACGGAAGAGAAAGAATAGCGAGGATTACGCGAGTACCGAGAGAGGAGAGGAGAGGAGAGGAGAGGAGAGAGAAGCAGTCGTGGTGTCTACTGCGTGTGCAATATTGATCAAGCCGAAGGCGCGGGCGAGGCGCAGCTGAACGTGAGTCACTTGCGAGTTGAACGGGCCCCACCCAGGCACACGTTGCTACCGGCGCGGGCGTCCCGACGAAGAGGGTTGAAATTGGGAATGGTTCAAATTTCAAGTTTATATGGGGGTAAATAATTCCATGTGACCTGAATCTATTGTATGGTTTTATTTTTATTTTTATTTTTATCCCCATTGGAGCTATAAATAATGATAATTACTTAGTTCCGTTCCGAAGATATATATATTAGAAATATTCGCATTCGATTAGCATAGAACTTTTGGAAATTTGTGATTGAATTTTTTTTCTCCATTAAGTATCAGGAGTTTTGGGGCGGGGTTGAAATTCCGAAAGCGCCAAAACCGAAGTTTTTTGTGGCGAAAGTTGAGGTAAAGAAATCTGCAAACTTTGACGAAACATCACAGTTTCCAATGGTACAAAACCCGATGGTCAAGCTTCCGAAAATGAGAAAATTAAAAAATTTGAAACATCGAAATTTTGAATGATCGAAGATTTCTAGTTTTGTAAATTTCTACTTTGATCTTTCTTTCTCTCGGATTTTCGATAAATCGACGTCCGAAATTATGGTCATTCCGATTTTTTTCACCCACTCGTCGAGTAAACTACGCTGCGTGATTATATTTTAATTCTAAAAATTTTACTCCATCGGAAATTTATTTTCCGGAACTTTGCTTTACTGTAACTAGAATTTTTGTACTCCTGTATTTCGGAACTTTGATCCATCGGGTATGCAACCATTCAAAACCTTGTTGTTTCTTAAAAGTTTGATTTATTTATTTCAAATTTCGCCCCAAATAATCCAGAATTAGGCTCTATCGAAACTTTTCAAACTTAGAACTTAAACCCCGCGTCGTTTTCTGTATCTACAAAAAAACTTTGCCGGCTAGGATCGACTCTTGAACCTAACCAACTCCTCGTCAGCTTAAATAACAAGCGCAAGCGTTGGACTAAAATTGACGGTAAATCGTCGTTCGTCAGCTTCCCTTCCCTGCTGTTATATCCGGCATCCGTCACGCACGGCGGCATACAAAGTATATATGTATATATATATATATATATATATATATATATATATATATATATAACTACACAGGCACTGCATCTGTACTTTATATATCCAGGTTTAAACATTCAAGGTACACACACGTATCAGAGCAGAGCACGTGTTTCTCCGCATGCTGCAGCAGCAAACCTGCAGCCCTGCAGCAGAGCACGAGCTGTTGGATACATTAGAAGCACTGTGATGACACGTATAAACGAGTTACAGGCGTTCGACTACAGTATCTATCCGCCCTGCAGGAATTAATTTGATGAGCAGGCCAGCCGTTTCCTCTCCGCGCGAGTTTGATGCCTATTTTTCTACCTAGTTTTTCTAACAGCGATCGAAATTTATTCTCACTCGAATAGTTTCACCGTGAAACGATTCGAGACGATGAAGTAGAATCGATTGACGCAAATTCGATTGTGCAGGATAAGTAAAAAATGATGAATGTAATTGTTAATTCCAGGTAATTTATCGTTGCTAAATTGAGGCAGTTAATATAAATTTTCTTTAAAAAAATAGGATTATTGTTGGAGATAAAAAAGATTTATTTGATCCAGTAACTCATTTAAATGCATCGCGGTTATCGCCGCCATGTTTGTGACATCGATTCTCGATATACAAACTTGCCCACACTTGAAATTCTTTCAATTTTCTAACTTTCTTTCAGCACTTTGGTTTTTTTAAACCAAATTTTCACCTGGTTACCAGAAATTCGTCTGACAAATCTAGATGCGTAGTATTTATGTATCACTAACCAGATGATTATTGTAATTGAACAAAAAAAGATCTCTCAAATTATTTTTATACTTGCAAAGCCTTGATAGAAATCATTCTGTTTTTACCGTTGCTGAAGGTCCGTATAAAACTGGATTTTGGATTGCGAGGATTTACTGTGAATTGAAAAAAAAAAAAAAAAAAAAAGCCTATGTGAATTTTTTTTTTTTTTTCTACGACTACAATAAGCGCTAAAAATTTGAAGGTAATAAATTAATCAACGTATTTTTCGTCAAGGGTTAAAAGGCCTAGAGAGTGTAAGAAATCAGAATTACCAGGATTCCGAACGTAAAAATATCGAAAATCCAAAAACAAAGAAGGCTCAAAGTGATGAAAGAAATTGCACCAATCATTCAATTCACAGAACTGAAAATCTTCGATCATCCAGAATTTCGATATTTCAGATTTTTAAATTTTCTCATTTTTGCACTCTCAGAATCTCAATCTTTCGGAATTTTTCCTTCTCGAAACATTAAGCATCAGATTTCGAACAATTCGAAACTTTGATGTTTCGTCAAAGTTTGATTTCCTTACTCCAAGTTTCACCACCGAAAAATTCGGCACTTAGTGCTTTCAGAAACTTTTCAGATTCGAAATTTCGACTCCACCCTGACCTGTCACTAATCACACTTAAAATGTTTCAAAGTTCAACTTAAAAGTTGAACTGATACTACATGAAATGAGATTGCGAGAAAAATGCGACGATACCAGAGACGACGGGATAAAAGGTGGAAGTGAGCGGGGAAAGGAGGGGGGGGGCTTATGAAATAAGCCCCGGGCAAGACGATCTATTTACATGCTCAGTAAGTAAACGTAAGTAAGTGAGTAAGTACAGGAGGGTAATAAGAATAAAGCTGCAGGAGAGAGCATCTCTATCTACTCTACTCTCGTATATCGCGTTCACGGTTTAGTTCGTCACGGTCTACGCGGAGGCGTCGCACTCTTCTCTTCCACCTCCTCCTCTTGCTCCTCTTCCTACTTCTTCTTCTTCTTCTTCTTCATCTACGTAGAATCAGGTAGTATACACGTAGATTACGATACAGCGAAGCATCGTCGAGTTTGCGTATACGGTTACACAATCTCCGTGTGTATGACTTTTTATTGTGTGAGTTTTTATTTTATTACATATATATATACTGTGTATCTTATGTGCACCTATACACGCGTCGACAGGTCGTTGATTCTACGGTCTTGTTTCATGCTTCATGCTTCATGCTTCACTTATATGCGTACCGTTTCCTCATTCAAGTATGTAGGAACTACAGCTCGGGGGTAGCGAAGCTTTTCGTTGCAAAGAGAGAAAACGAAAGGATAAAAAATTAACAACTTACTATCGTAAGGGACGTGGGTATACCTATGTATATACACTTGATGAAAAAATTATCGGGACCTCCTCCCATTTTTAGTAAATAAAAAAAAAAAAAAAAAAGGTCCAACTTTCAAACGCTGTCAGTTTGCGTGAATTGCAATTAGAATATTGAAACAAAAAAGGATTTTAAAACTTAAAATCCTGGATTTAAGCTCGACTTTTCAGATTCTGTTTATAAATACGCACTTTTTCACGAGTGATTCTATCTTCAAGTCTCTCATGTCAAATTTGAAAAGTGAACCTTCGACTTCGTGCGTCGATACGCGATGAATAATTTCTAATTTTTTTTTCTTATATTTTCAAACTCAGTATTTTGTAACCGGAAGTTTTCCCTTGACAATACTTTTTTTTTAAGATATCTAACTTTGACGAAACATTAAAGTTCCGAATGGTCCGAAACCCGACGCTCAAAGTTCCGACAAGTCAAAGTTCCGTGAGTATATTTTAATTTGTGGAATTTTACTCCAGCGAAATTTTATTTTTCGGTATTTTATTCTATCGGAACTTGAACTTTTCGGAACTTTGCTCTATCGTAATTTCCGAAATCTTGTATTACCGAACTTTCAGCCATCGGATTTTCGATCATTCAAAACTTTTTTGTTACGTAAGAGTTTGATCTCTTTAAGTTCAAGTTTCGCCACCAAATAATTCGGAGTTGGTTGCTTTCCGAACTCTGCAAATTCGGAACTTCAACCCCGTCCTTAATTAACGATAACTTCACCGCGACAGAATGTAAAAAATAGGGTGCTAAAAGTGTATTATAAATATAATATCAAGTTATATATAGAATGACACGAGCTGACTAAAAACTTTATTATTTTATAAGAATTTTATTTGAACGAGTTCACTATAATTTTCTTTTTTGTTTTCCCTTTTTTACTGAACAAATTTACAGCAGAGTATTTTTATTATACATCAACAATAAAAGTGATACTCGGGTGCGAAATTGCGCGCGTTTGTGTTTGTGTGTCATAAAAAAGAAGGGAAAATGGTTCTCAGTTCTTCCTCTTCCAACCGTCTAGCTTATTACTGCGAGTGAACGAGTTCAACGAGTTTTTGTGTACATAACTTTGTACATAACGAGAAACTCTAGCGCGCACATCGCACAAGGAGAACGAAGTCGTAGCCTCCGGTGTGTAACTAGATCACCTGCGGCCGTTTGACATTAAGGAAATTGAAAAACATTGAGAAAAAGAAAAATCGTGAATCAAGTAGACAGGCGAATAAAACAGCAGTTATATACACATCAGCGATAGAGAAATTTGAAAGCTGATTTTTTGGAAAAAAAACTTGTCCAGGACTTACAATTATAATCGTAATATTATTTTGAAATATATCTTTTAACTTATTTCACGTTTAGGCGTGCTATTATTTTAGAGATCGAAAAGACAATATTTAAACAAGCCTTACATAATTTCGATCATCAGCGCATTTTTAAATCCGTGATTTAGCAGCATTTTTAAATGCTGAATTGAAATTCGCAACTTCGAATAAAGTTAAAATATACTGAGAATTTTATATATAACGCTTTTTACCGTAAAGCAGCAAACTAGCGTAATCAAATTGACAGTAAAAAGGATTTTCGAACTGTCAAAATCAACTTCACTAATGTAATTCGATGAATTTTATAGAGTAAAACGTGATTTAAGCAGCTTGAAACAAGTAACTGTTTGAACTTGTTCAATCTAAAGAAACTGAAATATTTCATCTGAATTAAAATTATTGAACAGACATTTTTTTTCGTCGGATATACTATATTTCGTTGGCAGCGTGAAATAAAATAATTTCTTTGGAAAAAAATCATTAACATTAAATTGAATAAGAAGAAATTTGTTGTTCCGAACTATTCATGTTGATAAATCGGCATATAATGTTCCTTGCAAAATATGCACAAATAATTTTAACACTCTACAAAATATCGTGTTCAGATTCATTTATTCGGATAAAATCATTTTTTCGTAAAACGAAAGACAGTTTCGTTCGTTCGTCAAAAGGAATATTTTTTTTTTTTTTGTCCAACAGACGGAGATTTTCGAATTTTACAAGTAATTTTGAATCGTCGCAATTTTACGTAGGTATATAGGTACGTAAGAAAAAAAATAATATCTGAAACCCGTTTAGCAATTTCCTCTGCAGCTTTATGCCGCATCGTGTCGATCAGTTGGCACGTGACAACTGGGTCGATTAGGTTGTGCAGAATCGAGGCTGGCCACCTTGACCTTTGCCAAGAAGAGCGATACGTGCCGACGAGGTCACGGCGTGCAATTAATTTTAATCGTAAGGTCAAAAGGCCGAACGTATTTTTCAAATCGAAATTACGATGCGAAAAGAAGAGGCGAAAATCGCGTCACAGTTCGAAACGATTGCGATTCAACTATTAATTTGAGGGTGAATTTAAATCGCTGCTTTGCCAAGAGAGAGAGAGAGAAAAAAACATATATAGTTCTGGGAATTTTTTAATTTCTATGTAGGATGTTCGAATATCGGCTTTAAATATATAAAAAAAATAAAATAAATCTCTAATTTTTTCAGACTTTTATTTCAAGTTCTGAGTCTCCTTTTGGGAACCTTTTTTTGTACTTAATTCTTGATCACTAGATTAGAATTCTCCTGACTAAGGACTGAGAATAAGAATCTGAAAAAATTACAGAGGAATTTTTTTTATATTCCGAACCGATTTAAGACCATCCAAAATAATCTTCCATTTAACAACCACCCTAGCATGCATGTTTCAGCATGTAATTGAATTAATTTATGTCTGTCTATTGCAGTTTGAAACGGCAGTTGAAGTCGTTGGTATCTAGTAAAGTGCAGAAACTTTACAGGCTGGTTGAAGTTAGTAACGTTATCGTAACGAAACATTGGGAAAAAAATGACAAATATATTCTTAAATTTACAATAATCTAATGATTTTTAAGGAACTAAGATTTCTAAATATTGTTTTATTACGGTTTACTGAATTTCCAAAAATTTCATAATCGCAGAATGACGGTTTTTTCTCGGCATGATGAATCGTTACGATAACGTTACTAACTTCAATATAATAAAACTTTTACGGTTGTGTATTATTCACATTTTTCAATAACAATTTTTGAATTCTTATTTACATAGGTTAATGTGTCAGTTCAAGACGATCGTCTTTATTGCATTATATACCCACGCAAACGTCCTACACTGTAATTACATTTTATTGAAGAGGAATGCCGAATCTTTAAGGACTGCTGTTCCTTACACGATGCATGTAACATGCAATGCGAAGTGTTGTTCAGTGAGGACATTTACCTCGACGTTTACGTTACAGTAAAGAAAGCTTTTTTAAGGACATTTTTTTAATCTACATATAGTATATAATTTTCCTTTTTTATCTTTATTCGTGAATTGACTTGTTTACTCTTTTAACCCTTTAATTTATAGTAGTAAGTATTTTTACCCCCTATTTTGCATTAATTTTTGTATATTTCGAGAACTTTTCAAGATATTTCTTTACGCTTTTTTTGCCATTTCTGAGGGTAAACTAATAGATTTTCAATACTTGAGAGTATAATCATTCCGATATAATGTAAGTTATTATTTCTACAAACAAATTGATTGAAAAAATCGTGAAAATTGAAGGAGCAATTCATTTCCGAGAAAGTTATCCCTCCACGTATATACATATATATACAGGTTTTACATAAATTATGAGTTTTTGGGGTCGCTGATTACGAATCTAAAATTGGATTTCAAAAAACAGGATAACGGATTTAACATGGCGGATGAAAATTTCAAATTTAATCAAAACTGGTCAAAAAACTTTATTCAGTGGTTTTCGGGGTCGTTGATTACGAATTAAAAATTAAATATATATATATATATACATACGTGACACTTTAATTTGTTTTTGGTAAAATTTATGCGATTCAAACTTAAGTTTATTCGAGATTAATTCGATAAACCGAACGAAAATAATAACACATGGGGTAGATAAGTAACGAGGTAACGTGTCACGAGGAGATTCGGTGTTTGAAGAAGATAATTAAATGATCACGCGAGGAGGCTTTCGTGTCACACCTCATTGCTGATTAGCAATTAAGACTTGGCCGGGTTGCCGCGAATAATGAACACGTAGTGTCACGCTAACCCCTTGTAAACGATAAATTATTTATACCTAACGCCGTAAAGTTTTTCATAAATAATTATACGTCCCGCGAGAAAAAGTAAATAAGAAAAAGAATCTTTTTCAATTTGTCACGATAATCACTTCGAGATTATTAAACACTTTTTATATCACTACGAAAGTGTTTTAAACACAATGCGGATGCGTCGTGACGTCAATGCAAACCATCCGTCGGAAATTTGTTAGTAAAATTTTTAACAACATACCAAAAAAGTGAATCTTGTTGGTGGTTTTAAAAAATATATATACTAACGCTTATTAAGTGTTCAAATAATCGACACTGTGGAAAAGTTTTTACGATCTGTGACTGTACATGACTGTAGTCTAGTATATATATAATGTAGATAACGAATCATTTTATCAAATGAAAACATATTTACCATAAAGACATCCGCTACTATATATACATATATGGAGCTCATAAAAAGTTGATACAGATAATACCGTTGATCCAAATATGCCGATAGTAGAATGAAAATGAATGACAAACAGTTTTTTGTATTTTCAAAAAGTTGAATTTAAAATTGATACAAAATTCTATATATTCCAAATATATATATATATAAAATTAATCAATAGTTTAAATTTTTTGAAAATTGAAAAATCTGGAACTGATCGCGTACGAATAATTGAAAAAATGATAATAACTAACAATACTGTTACATAGTATAATAAAAAAATTTTGTAAATAAATGAACGCTCTTATTTTGGAGATACGATAAGTATAGCTGAGTTTTTTTTACAGGAATAGAAGCTTATCGTCAATGGATACGTGTACAATATGTAAACCGCACGTGGGTACGACGAAAATATCTATCTTTAGTCAATAACACTCGAGACTAATCGCCTAATTATCCAAACGCATGTTCAAAAACTCTCCTACCTGTTTACGTCTGTCTAAAGAGTCAAAAGTGTGTTTGTATCTTGAGTCTGCAGTGTGTTATTAATTGTATAATAATTATATAGACACGTGTCTGTAACGTATGAAAATGACAAATTGGTGTATAAAGAATTGGCCAAACAACTTTTTTCATCAATCATTTAACACCATACAGCCATACTTGGAGAATATTTAGGAAATTTGTCGTGGTAAAAAATCAATCGTTTACAATCTGAAGTAAGTTTAAAGTTTACTTTGCAAAAGACAAAAAAAAAGGGGGAGGGGAAAAGAAAATATGAGCAGGGCTGATTGAATTTCAGACAATCCTGAAGTTGTTGAATAATGACGATGTTTTTAACTTCACGAACAACGATTATTCCGTCAGGAACGAAGCTTAACGTATCCAGGAAATTTGGCCGGATGGATTTGGGGAGGTACATATAATCCGGGATTAACCACCAGGCAGTGATGAACCTGGGAGTCAATTTCGACTCCCTCGCAATCGGTTCGTTCAAGGTGAATGCGCAGACGCCGAATAGCCAACGACGAATACCTGGATGTACAGGAGAAAATTGGACCATCTTAATGAATATAAAATCAGGGTTCGTACGTTTTTTGGAATCTCAAAAATTCCCAGATCTGTCCAGATATTCAAACCCAAAAAAATCGGAGTTTCTCATTGATTTTCACACGAAGCTGAAACTAGCAGCCAGAGTCAGCAACCAAACAGCACTTTTAAGATAGTTTAATTGTTAACTTGATACTAAAACGAAATTAGAAACTAAATAATAAAAATAAAAATGAAACAAAAGAAAGTGTTGATAAGAAACAAGTAATATTAAATTTTATTTCAAGCAACATAGCACTCGCAGTTTCATTTATAATGATCTGTAAAAACGTGTCAAGGACATGTTTTAAGGAAATCAAATCCTAGTAATACATATAAATTTTCCGGTTTTCCTGTTTTTTTCTCTCTACCATCAACGAAGTCTAAATTTAAACGAACCGAAGAGAGACTCAGAGTGGAATACAAGATCTCATCGTCGCTCTGGGCGAGTTTCTTATCAGTTCTGTTGGCGCTCTTTATCCTTTGGTTTTCACTCTCGCTTTTACACGGCGTATGAATGTACACACGCCTGCATATTTTATTGTGTGACGACCGAGCGGAGATAAGTGACGATGCGCTTTTTGCCGAGTGTAGGTATTACGCACCTCCGTTATTATTCACCATTCAGGTATAGCAGGTAAGTAGCGGTGCGTGTGGTGAATAAGCGGATGCGGTGTATAATCGTACGGAATAATCAAATACCTGCGCCAGTTGTCGCAGCACGTGTGTAGCGTGTATTCAGGTGTAAATGCCGAGATTCTTGATGCGGGAATTTGAAATTAATTATACTGTGCGTAACTGAAAGCCGGGAATCAATTGTCCGAGCTTTTGAAACGCGGTGAGAGAATCGTATCAAGACAAACAAGAACAGCGCTTGTAAATTCATTTCATAGGATGGATGTAATAAAAGTGGATTATGTAACGCGGCGGCGATATTTGTCGAGTCGCAAGCTGAGTCCACCCGACAAGTTACACACGTTTTGTCACGAGTTACGCCGTGCAGTTAAGTATAGCCGGCAAAAGAAAGGCGACCGTCGGGTCGTTCGTTATTTACCTCGGCATTTTACTCTGTGCCATGGAATCTTTTTCCGGGTTTATAAAACATGTGAAAATCGAGAAATCGAACGACGATTCGCGGAGTAATAAGATTAAGATTACACGCGAGTGTTTTTTGTTCTGCTTCTTGAGCAACGAACAAGAGACACTCGATTAAACGTCTGTTCGAAATTAGATCTCTCGCTAGTTCCGGTTGATAAACCAAGATACATACTAATAGCTGATATGTGGCGATTTCCGTTTTGACAAAACGTTACCGTTTCCATCTTCTATTCTCTGATCTATTGGCGGCAATTTTTTTAAGCGGGCTTCTCGTCGTTCGGAGTTAAATTAGGTTTTTCGATACAAAAGAAAACCACCCCCCGCATAGCCGGCACCCCAACTGCCATGTGCCGCCCTCGACCTTTTCCCGTGACAAGGTTCAGCGCCACGGCCATTGGCGGGGCGTAAAATTGATCGGTTTAATTACAACGGCGCGTAACTTTGATGGGAGATTCAAAGAGGCAAGAAGCGACCCTTGGAGCGTGCTGTCAAACAAGAATCACACATGATACTGTGCGATACTCCGAACGACCCATCCCAGCTCGAAACTACGGCCAACATAAGATTTCAGACGGTGGCAAGATGTCAGGCATTTAGCGTCGCTCTTTCGTCTATATCACTCACCATATCTGCTCCGCGTTTTCCCAGGTATCCAAACATTTCACCGACACTCGAAACACCGACTAATTAACGTCCGATACACCCAATGTGTCACTTTATCGTCCGCAATAACTATCCGCAAACACAGAAAATGGCGTTACTCACTTGCCAGTGACACGGCCGACTCGATTCTGCTACTCAAGCGCCGCTCGTCGCCACGGCCAAGTGGTCATATTGCGAACTACTTGCAGCTCGATCACGGACTCACGTATCGAGAGATGCGCGTTTGTCGTCGTTTCGACGTTCGTCTGTTTCGGCTAATCGAGTGGCTGATTGGCTCGCTCCAACGGAAACTTGATCGCGATTGGCGGAGGCGACATCGGAAAGAAATTACTCTTGGAATCAGTCACGGTGTTTATGATTGAAAAGAAGCTACACCATTAGCAAATCGGGTCGCCATGAGGGGGGCGTTGATAATTTCTGGATTCATTGGTTCATTTTTAAATCCGATGATTGCGATGATTTTGGAAGAGAATCTTGAATATTTGGTTGCTTATTTTTTAAACTTGTGACAACGTTGCAGTAGAAGCATTCAGAATTAATTCAACGCCTCATGTCTGGGCTGGACAAGTATGTTAAGTCAATACCGATATTACCGACCTGTTAAGCGTGAGCGAATCGATTAGTCCGCGACAATCGAGGTCCTGATCGAGTTCGATAGTCTATTGTCAGTGAAACGAAGTCGGTTAAATTTCTATCGCATCGTAAAGTGACGTTTGTTAGTTTCCAGAAAATAATTGACAAGTTAACATTTTCATTGTAATTTGTGACGGCACAATTAACACATCATGGCTGACGATGCGGAACAGGTAACGCATTTTATTTTCATTGAGATAATTCAATCCCTAACCTCAACTAACCTGAAATTTTGGCGCTCTTTAATACAGGTTCCTGCCATCAACGTTAAGGAGCCATTAGATCTGATCAGACTCAGCTTGGACGAACGAATTTACGTCAAGATGAGAAACGAGAGGGAACTCAGAGGCAGATTACACGTAATTCTATTTCAGGATTCTTATTTTGTCTAATTACTACTCCCTCGATGCATACCGAGCGCTTATTAGAAGTGCGATTCGCTAACACTGGTTAATAGATAACAGCGGCACTTGAATTAGGCAAGCAGAATAATAGTTGTTATTTGCAGTATTAATATTCTTTTGAGGTTACAACGAGTTAATAACATAAACTTAGTAACAATCGTTAATTCTAAGAACCATCGGTTCTCATAAAGAAATACAGGACGGTTCAGTACACTGGGACTGCCAGGTACTCACAGATTACTTGCAAAAAAGTACGACTCAAATTATTCTTGACAACTTTTTTTAAAACAACAGTTTTCGAGCTAGAACCGTTTGAAGTTCACCAATCAGGACGCAGATGGGAGACCATCTACACGCCGCACTAGACTCAGCTACGCTAGCCTCACGCGCGTAACCCTCTGGTGGTCTTCCATCAGTGCCTTTGAGTCTTATTTTTTTGCAAGAAATCCGCGAGCGCCTGATGGTCCCAGCATACTGAACCACCCTGTATAAATCAGATAAGTTAGATTTTTGTGATCCACATTGTATTTCTTCACAGCGTAAGATAGATGCTAGAAAGCTTTGCAATACAAGATAGTCAGGCATGCTCCCAATTTTAAAGATTTCAAAAGAACTATAATGGCTCACATTTTGCCACAATTACCTTACCTATGATCTCGTTAACTGAGAATTTATTCATTGAATAAATGGTGGTTAATAATTTTTTATTTCAGGCCTATGATCAACATTTAAATATGGTTCTGGGTGAGGCAGAGGAAACTGTAACAACCGTTGAGATAGACGAAGAAACTTACGAGGAAGTTTACAGAACAACTAAAAGAAACATTCCAATGTTGTTTGTTCGAGGAGATGGTGTTATTCTGGTGTCTCCGCCAAGTATGAGGGCGCCAATCTAATCCCTACCGACGTAACTAACTCTACAATAATTTAAAAACAAATAATCACTGGATAAGCTTATGCTCCTATTATAGGCAATAATTGATGCAAATAAATTCAATTTTGTGTATAAAAAACGTGAAGAATAGAAAAAAAACTTAGGCAGTATAGCCTTCTTTCGAAATAGATATTGGAAATTTGCTGTCTTATGTTGAAGCTCAGCTGATTATCAGTCAAAGTTCCAATGTACTTCGGTACAATTTTATGAAGCAATGAAATTGGTTTAGAAAATTAGCGACATCGGTCACTTAATATTTCTTGACTCTTCATTCAACACGAATACCAAATTACTCATGATCGTTTGAAAGAAAAAACATATTAGTTTACATTATACAAAATTGGAGTAAATAATTCATGAGGCAAAATGCTTTTAGATTAGAAATCTTACATACAGATTGAATGAATTCGTTGTTGCCTGTCGTGATATTTGATTTTAATATTGTTAGGCATAATTTACAAGCTCGACGGTACATTCTTCAATGAAATCCCACAAACTATAAGCAGATTATTATATTGCAGCAGTTCGTCGACATGGGTTCAACAGACTTGATAAAAACTTCTGGTATATCAGCCTACACTTTGTTGTTTCGACTCTTTGGCACGCCAGAGCCTAAGAGATGTGATTTATTACTGATTGATGATTCCTGTGGGTTTATTACTTGCGCGGTCAAATCAGAAATTCTCTGATCTTTAAGCTTCATTAAACTTTCGAGATGCGAGACTTTATGGTTCAGAGTATTTATCGCTTCGTTCTTCTCCTGTAGCTCCATTTTCAGTTTTGTAAAAACCTGACGAGGAACTGTCTTGTTCGCAACCTCGTCTGGATTAAGCAAAGATCTCACCGTCTCTATATAAGAAATTGTAAAATTAGATATTTCTCCAAATCGATTGTCTATTCTTTTCAAAATCTAAACAAACATCACCTCAAGTGTATGAATTTTAATTACACAAATACGATGATTCAAAAAATAAAAAATTTGAATGTGTAATCATATTTTTATCAGATCATGCGATTTGGTTCAATCCGCGGTTTGATGATTGGACTAAGTTTCGATTTTGCAAGGCCTGGCAAGTTATGCTTGTGATATTCCAGTCTGTTCTACCTCCCAGTCTATCAGCATCTCCGTTCTTACCACCTCTGCCGTTTTCTTCGTAATCAAAATACAGAGAATCCCTTTCGGCGTTGCAATCCTTCAGTATCTTCGCTCTTAAATTGCTCAAAACCCTCTCGATTGCACCTTGCTGAGAGTTGGCCAATTGACCGATGACTTCCTTGCTCAGTTTCATATCAAGTTTCGATAAAACCTTTCGGTTCAACGTTGCCCAGTTATCAATTTTCTTCGCAATGCTATTGCCGGCGATGTAATTGTGAACGTCAACGTAGCGAGGATAATACTTCTTCAGCAATTCGGCCATCAAAACTAAACATACATCGTAAAATCTTGTAATCATTTTTCACAAAATATTCTGCGTACAAAATTAAAGACTGTCTTACTTTTGGAGTTTCGATAGATAACAAATAATTTACAAAAACATCATCAAACGTTCACGTGTGAATGCAATATAGCTTTGCATGTTCCACTATTAATATACACACCAGCGTCTGAGAAGTCTCGTGCTATGATTTTCTTTGGTCTGGAGAACTGAATCTGGTCTATCCAAGCGTAGATTTCTTCCACAGCCTCTCCTTCTACGATGTTGCCACCGTCGCTTATAGAATTTGTTGTAGACATGATTTTTTCCTCTCATTCAACGCTTCGATGCCCCTGCAATCTGAATTTGGTTGAAACCGTTCCTACAGTAGACGTCAGCATCACACAAGTGTATAAATTTTTTTGCTCAATTTAATCGTTAAATATATGTGTTTTTTTTATGTTTTTCTCTTTCCTTCTACATTGCAGTCAGAAATTTATGGTAGTGACAGCTGATTGTTTTCACGTACACAAAGGAGAAAGAGAAAACAATAAAACCACGAATTATGACTAATTTCATACCACGGTGTATTCTAGGAGCTGAAACTATGCGAAAAGCATATTCAGGGTATCCAGAATTCATGACTTCTTGAAAAAGTCATGGAACTACCCTGTAATTTTACTTGCACCCTGGAAATTCTTATAACTATGATTTTTTTTTTTTTAATGAGTTGATCCTTTTGAGTTTCTTCTCTTTTATCTATTCTCTGGTTTTACATTTATTTATAAAAATTTTAAGATGCGCAATTTTTTCTGCTAAATTCAGTTTGTTTCGAAGTGATTTGAGCCGCTTACAGGCTCAATATTTTCTGGATACACAACGTAATCGTTGTTAGTTGGAAAGTAAAACTAGCATCGAAAAAAAATATTCTCAATGCTGAGAAAAATATTACAAACGAAATTTAAACCGATCCATTTAAAAAATACATAGAAAATTTCAAGTTTCACAATTTTTACCGAAGTACAACGAGAAACTTATCCGATTTTGATTCGTAATAAAAAATTGGCTCGACCAGTTTCTAATCCTCGAATTCTATGCGTTGATGTCACTCTCCTTATTATTGGTAATGAAGACTAAGCGACGGGATCACGTTGCCGAGGATAAAGTCGCGGTTATCCCTAGAATGGAATTTCGAAATCCGCTGACAATGCGCGAGTGTAAATTTTCGCAGCCTCCCATGCATGAGGGATGAAAATTGTAATGCATTGTTCGCCACGCTAAATCCCACCGTACAATATTAATATTAACTATCGGAATTAGTTAGGCCTTCGTCGGCTCCTCGTGGAGCCTTAGTGCTGTACTCATTTGACTTGTAATATACGGAGGTGGTCATTTGCAAAGGTGAGGAAGCGGCGAGGGAACGGCTAACCGTAAGGGTAACGAATGGGACTGGTAACACCCTGGTTCGTCTTTACGCTAGTCGCTTAATTTTAGCGGAGAAGGAGAGCCGAGAACCGGCGACTTGGTTTTCATGGTTATTATGCAGACTGAGGTGGGTTCGTTTAATTAGTGAAACTTGAGGGGGGTGGAGGGGGGGGGGTGGAGACTGTCGGCGTTGTATCTTTTTACCCGGAGAGTCCTTTTCCTCGGATACACGCAGAGCTCACCCTGTTAATGCTCGGATTTCATGGACCGCCGTAATAACTGTTACTCATTCAACTTATGACCCTGTGGCATAATACGAGGCGGTAGGAAATGAGAAATACGACACGAGAGACTTTGTGAGTGGGAAAAAGCTGCTCGACAAAAGTAAATACCCAAAATGGTTATCCCGTTTTTGCATTTCGAGTGATAAACCTTCTCCGTATAGACGCGATATCAAGGCTTTGAATTCAGGTTTTACCATCTTGAAATGGTGTGAGGTGGTCTACCATCAAATCTCAGATTAAGTACGAGAGTTGAGAGTTCCGGTTTCATCACGAAGACGATAGTTGTTACCTGTCTGAATTGCGGAACCGGAAACGGTAATTCCGAAGAGTGTTCAGGTGATAAATATCCAAGGAGAGACATGGTATTATGATGAGGTCCATAAAACAAGGGGTGACAAAATAATTCGCGAGCTCAGTTATGCTCGTCCATCCATCCGTCCATCCGTCCGTTCATTCGTCCTGCCGTTGGAAGTTTCGGGGTTCTAAATCAAGTGTGAAAATAGCAATTGCCCCGGACCATGGCGCAAGGTCTTAATTACAACGTCTCAAGTAACGAGGGTAGGCACGCCTGGCGACGTAATATATGGAAGGGCCTAACCGGTTGAGTATTCCGCGTGTACAGGGGGAGGAGGGGGGCGATGTTGTTGTCCTGTGAGCGTTGTTTCCTTCACCGTTTATGTAAGCCCCCCTGCCACTGGGTATTAATGTGATCTTGTATGACGTGATTAAACTCCCACTCCATCGTAATTTCCATCCTCATTCCACGGGGAACCTTCTGACTTGACCATTTCCCACTAGGCATTCCACCTTCCCAGCAAGTGGCATCCTTAGTTTTCCGAGAGGAGAAAAGGGTTCGAATTGATGATTCGATTCGACTAACTATTTTTTGTAAGGAACAAATTTCTTTTATAAATTTTATGAAATGGTTTGGTACATCTGTTGAAGTCCTTTGAAATCCAATGAAAGGATCTGAAATCTTGTGAAATCTCTAAGATCATGTGACGGTTTTGGGATTCATTGAAACCTGTCAAATCATGTGAATTTTTTTTTTAATCGTCGGAGCTCGAAACTAGATATACACACAAACCTTGGTCCTGACCTTTGTGATCCAAAACGTACCGCCTTAATCAGCCCTGTGAGAGAAATCAAGAGCTTCCGGATTAACGTCGGATTTAATGAAAAAGCTTGGTGCTTGTAATGCTTAAAGACCTTTACCGAAGTCCTTGGAGATGCAACAGAACCGTCACTTGAGCAGCTGGGTAGCGAGAAAAGCGACGAAAACTGTTTGTAAGCGTGTTAAACATTATAACGGAGAGGAATGACAGGCGGGAAAGTTACTGCGAAGAAAATAGAGCATAGTCCTTGGAAAAGTCCTTGTTTCCAGGGAGGGGAAAATGGGGCGATACGCGTGTAAATCCGAGAGATAACGATTATACGTCTACGCCACTCACTTTGAAAGGTCTGCAATTTTTCACGAATCGATTCTATAAGGTGGTCTACACAGTATGGAGCGGGATTTGGGTCTTCCATCCTTCTTTCTTCTCTAATACATTTTCATAGATGAGACTCAGGCTTGCAAAACAACCCCAAAGCCCAAGTTCCGAACTTCCAACGACTGATTAAGATTGCTTCTTGTTTGCTTATACTTTTTCCTGCACCGTATTTTCATTTCCTTACTGCCTAAACCCTGTATCGGAAGTTAAAATTTATGGACAGAGTTTTTCGCATGTCTCGGAAGCTGTATTCCACCATCGACCAGGTTCCTAGCCTTATTTTTTTACTTTATTTTTTCCTTTCTCCCTTGAGACCTAAATTAAAAAATGTGAAAATTATTACAGCCCAGCTGCAACGTCACCAGTTGTAGGAATATTTTTTCTTCACTTATTTCGAGTTTTGAAAAACAGCCTGCGGTAATACAGACTTTAAACTAATGCACAGCTCGACCAAAAAATCAGGTCAACTTCGGTTTTCAAACCATCCTACATTCGCTGATTGAGCTGCAGTGTAATTTGGTAAACCTCACCAATCGAGTTTCTACATATATACTGCACTTTAACCAATTTGTCCGACTGAAAGGGGCATCGGGACTTGGCCTGAAAACGCCTTTTGGTAATTTGCTCGATAGGGAGGCTCGTTTGTTCTACTTGTTCGAACTGTAGGCTATGAAACTGCAGGTTTTTTTTCCAAACAATTATTTACTACCAAGCGCAGGTTGCCTCAGTCGCACCATTCATTGGTCTGTAAAGTCAGACTTCGATGTAGATCGTGAAAAAGCCAACAGTTATCCTGATTAATAGTCCTGTCAAAATAGGTCTGAATTTAAAATATTCGGTTCGTGGCTACATTTTGGTTTTTAGGGGTTTTCGACCCTCGGGAACTCGAGTCTGAAGTCATTTTTGAGCTGCATAGCGGGGGTTTAGAGAAAACAGCCAAATTTGACGTTTTTTTAATTTTCCTCAAAAACTGCTGTCGATAGATGAAAAATGACTTGATCATCGTGTAGAGCGGAAAATTGTACATCTGATTATGTCCTCATATGTTGGAAATGGAATCGGATTAACAAATTAAGAAAAAAAAAAAAAAAAAATCTTTCACCAAAATTCCCCAAATCCTTCAATAAGTAGAATTTCTTTTTTCTTAATTTTTTAATCCGATTCCATTTCCGACTCACGAGGACATGAATCGACGTAGAATTTTCCGCTTTACGAGATGGTCACGTCACTTTTTATATATAACAAGCAGATTTTGAGGAAAATGCAAAAAACGTCAAATTTGGCTGCTCTCTCGAATCTCCGGCTACGCAGCTGAAAAACGACTTCAAACTTCAGTTCCTGAGGGTCAAAAACCCGTATAAACCAAAATGCATGCACGAGCCGAATATTTCAAATTCAAACCTATTTTGACTGGACTATGAATCGCGGTTTTATTCGCCAGATTCTGCATCGCGAATCTCCTCCAGGCGTTCTGCCTGTTTTGGGAATTCGAAGGGAGGAACTGTCATAAATTTAAGGGTAAACGTTCAGCAGACGTTCGCCTAATTGAGGTTATTAATTTGGCACAAAGGTCCGTTGCGTTGGCGTCAGTTCCCCGCGGAATTCTCCGCACGCGGTGCAATCTTGTAATGTATTTACGAGGCTGGCTTGCGGTAGCGGTTTTCGCATCTTGGTATATTTGGGTGTAATATTCTCATCCAGAGGAAGGTACGGGTAAAATTTTCACAATATCTTGACAAAAGATTGCTTCGTGAATGCTTTATGTCGAGTTAGGTAAACCCGGGTCGCCTGCAACCAGCATCGCCGATATCTTCCACCCCCTCAACTCCACCCTCATTCAACCTCGGTATTTCAACCGTCCGATTATCTCCGCGAATTTACCCCACAAACAGAGACCGACACTATATTGGATTTTGAATCGCTGCACCCGACACATTCCGAAATGCATTTCCGGTCCGTTGGTTGCAAGGCACCGAGTTTCGCATAGATTTTTCTAAACTAGTTTACCCCCGAGTTTCTCGAAATAGGATTTTTCATCAATTCGAGGAACTTGGACTAGCAATTTTTACTGATTAGAGAATCTTTGTTCAACAATTTATCGGACAATTTTCGAACAACTTTTTTGCGCGCATAGTTTATGGTTCCATAAAAAAAAAAAAAAAACAGGTGCATGGAACAGAGATGAAGGCTCAAGAAGCGGAAGAATCTCTCATCCAGACGTTACAACGACGTCCGTGTCATACGTCACACAATATTTTGAATAATTACTGAGAGCGTGGCTTATATAAAATTCAGGACGAACGCGGCTAAGCAAATCTTGTCGAGTGTCTCACATTCTCGTCTCTGCATGACTAAGCTGAACCATTTCGTAAATGCGATACCATGTGGCAGCTTCTATTTTTCAAAGCTACGTTTCCGTTTCCTTTTATTCGTGATATTTACGTCATTGTTTTTACAGGAAGGGAAACTCAGGTAAGAAAATTTTTGAATATAATTTACGACGTTGAAAAAGGAATCTTTGCCACATTGTATACCTTATACATCGCGTGCCAAATGCCAAAAGTGCGTATAAAAGTAATATTCAAGTTTTGCAAAATGGATAAAAGCAAAGGAAAATATTAAAAGATTTAGAGAAAAAAAATTTTTCTTGGATCAGTCGTTAAATAGTCAAAAATTTGTTTCATTCTAATTTGGCTACATTTGTAATTAAAAAAAAAAAAAAATAAAAAAAAAATCCTTTTTCAGGCTTCGAATATGTTTACAAAGCGATTGGCAAAACAAAAATTATACGCACTTTTGGCATTTGGCACGCGACAAATTGTGTAACGAATTGGAACAAAATTCGAACGTTTTTTCTCTCTGTTTGTTGCGACCGAATTCACTCAGTTACACATGTGCGTGAGATTTTTTTTTGTCATTATTGAAGAAGTCGCCTGTTTTATCGTCGTCGCATTAATTTCCGCTAATCAGAAATGCGTGTCGAACACACGGTGAATAGCGAATTAGTTGGGTTCCCGGAGTGCTGGGCGAACTGAACCACCGATGGTCGCAGCCAACGTCGCCTCTCTCTCTCTTTCTCTCTCGGCCTCTCATTCACGCCCTCGATAAAAGCGATAAAATCCAATTACTTTTATTAAACCCCTTCAAATCCCATCCCGCTACTCCACAGTGAATTTCTATTTTATGGAGACCCGAATCGAATCTCGTTCACGCTTGCCTACCTCTTTATCGATTCGAAACGATCCGGGTTACGAGGAGGACATTCGTAGAGACTGGTCTAATCTATCTTTCTTCGTCTTCTTGTTATCCTTAGATATGCATTATAGTTGCATTATGCCGGTATTTTACATCGCTTTTTAAACTATGTGAATAAATTAACACGACAGAAATTTCATGATCCAGGTACAGAATTATAGATAACGTCATTTGATCTTGGAGCCAAAGCTCCCTCAGAATCATCATCGATAAATATGTTACAAAGTATATCTACATTCACATTTCGATAATTGGAAACCGTAAATTCACCGACGTTGAGAATTCATGTATCAGATATTTTCATACCATGTAGAATCCGAATTCTAATTTGAATTAAGAAATCTTATACATCGAATAATGAAATATTCAATAATCAATCAATATTGAGGAAAAGTTGACGACATTAGATATCAAATTCGCAAAACTTGGCATTTTGAGGACGCTATAATTTTTTTACATGTTTTTTAAACATGTGATTATTCATTCCATGGAGAATAATATTATTGGGAAAATTGTGTGAAAGGAAATTTTTTTACCACCTTTAAAATTAATTCAATTGTATATCGCACAAACTAGCTATAGAACTGTTATAGCTAGGTAGACGCAATTTTTGATCGAAATGATTCATATTTATCCTGAAATAATATTTTCTCCTCAGAAAGCGCGAACTTTAAAATATTCATCGACCTTAGTCGGAGGATGTTCATAGAATATTCTACCGTATTCCCATAGCATCTGACTGTATGAAATCACACTGAGAGTTAATGTATCTCAGCATGATTTTTTAAATTTGTTTCATGAATATAACGATGTTTGATGATTTTCAATGAAAATATTCCCAAAATATCAATAATATAATCGAGTGGCTGTATAAACTTTATTTATAATGAAAAATTTTATTTGTTCGTAAAAAATTAATTTTCATCGACCGAAAAGAATAAATTGCTCTCGAAATAAATCTGAGAAAGCTTCATGGAAAAAGAGATGAAAAAGAACCTTTACAAAAGAAAATGACAAAGAAAATAAGAAAAAAATTACAGGGTTCATGGCGAGAAAAACGTTGTACGTATAGTTATCAATACGGTGAAATTAAACACCACAAACCCGGTAATTTATCTTGAAAAAAGAAAAAAGAAATGAAGTTTCCTAAATCAGAACTCAAAAGCATAAGAACATAAGATGATAATTTATACATTTTTCATAGATTAATAATTAGACAAGTACGTTAATATATTAGAATAAAAATCTCATCCGGATCCTGAATCCGATCGATATTCAAAAACCGGTTTGATCACGTGTGACCTAACATTTCTACCCACAACAGGCTCAACAATTCGTACCCATAAGGGTTCGAAATAAAGTCAACCGAAGCAGGTACGCACATTGAAATCCGGACGTGAACTTTGCTAGATTACACCTATCCATATCAGTGCATACCTAAGCATTACGTTCCAGCGAGCTCCTTCGGGAATTGTAAATTTTTTGACAGCTACTTCGCGGGGAAAGAGGGTGGTTTGGCTCGTTTGGATCGTGCGGCGGTGCAGCAGCCACGGGGTGGCACGAGGGGACCGAAGTGCAGGTGGAAAGGTGGATGGTTTCACCCTCGGCACCCCCGTGCAGGTTTGCCATGGTGGCTACTCGATGAAATATTCAACGAGCCCGAGGCAGGCCGTCATTGCTTTCTGGGGGTTGCGCCGGGGCGTTATATGTATAGGTATACTCTATATATATATATAGATTATATATATATATATATATTTGGGCGAATGTAGACACAGGGTGAGCAGCCCGCCAGACGAATACATTATTTTTCTCCATTTTCCACCATTACAATTTTGAGCCGGTGCCCCGTCTGCGTTACAAGCCGAGAGAAGCGCCGCGCCGGTGTAATATAAACATCGAGAATGTTGTTTGTTCGGAGTTTATGCGCAAGTTTTTCTGCAGACTCGCGATACGAGCCGAGCGCGAAGTTTCGATTCGCCGTCTGCCGGCTGGCTGGCTGCCGTTCGCTACGAATTTTGCAAGGAAGCGAGGAAAATGTGGGGATAACAACGGGCCGCGGGAAATGGCTGAAATACTGCTTCGGGAATCAACGAAATCGCTAACTCCAACGAAACAGGCGAATTCGTACGTGCCTTGCGAATCTAGACGGGGATAAAAGCGCGAAATGAACAGCCGATCACGTCTGCAGCTACCGGTTTATATATTCTTATCATTTCTCGTTTTATACTATACTTTTATTAAGACTAGATACGAATTTTTGTTTAAAAATTCCCGCTTTACAAACAAGAGGATTTAATCTCGCGGAAAGATGCGATTTTTAAGAATTCAAAATTACGTCTAGCTTTTCGAAATTTTAATAGACAAAATTTAATCTGTTTAATTTCATGTCTCGTACCGTCAAATCGGGGTACAAATTCCTGATTTGCCTACAATTAGGGGTACTTACGAGCGCATCGCGGAAGTAACTATATAAAGTGTTTCAACCTATATATACCTGAAAACTTTTGAGTCCATGAAATTTTGTAGAGTGCCTTCAAGTTCCCGCAAGTCTCGTCAAGCTTTATGGAAAGATGAAGCTTTACGAAATTTTGTCGAACCCTAAGCTCTTCCACTTTCTACCAACGAATCGAAACTTGATAAGCACGGATTATAATTTAATCTGAGTAAAATCATTGCAATATGAAATTTATGATGCAATAATACCGTCAATCAGAAAACTTTACTCACCCGAAGTGGCAATCATAATATTATAATGATGATAATTTTTCGAAAGATCCGTTTTCTCGATTCCGCGTGAAGTTTTAACTTTGTTTTACGACTTTGAACGAGAAAAAAAAAAATACCTGATCAGTTTTTTTCACGTTCTGCTTGATTTCAAAATGATGAATTTGATCTCGCGATGATCACATCATTCGGATAAGCATACCTGTAATCAACTACTCGTACCGTTTTAACCGTTTTCGCTGTTTTTTTTTTCACGTACTCCCGCTTCTTTCCCTTCGAGATAATTTTAATGAGGCTACAAAGCGTATTGCTGAGAGTGCGACGTGGATGAAGAGAAAAGGAGCAGGAGGAGGGTGGGAATGGGTGTTAGGAATATTGTATTGCAGGGGCTGGACTCGCTGCAATGAAGCGAATAAAAGTCTAACGACAAAGACTCGAATTAAAATAACAATCGCCGAGTTTCCGAGAGTGCTTCGCTGTAAGGATGAAAGTGAAGAATTTTATAATAAGGACGTGAAGTAGGAGACTTGATAGGAGCTTCGGGATTTTCAGATAAATTTTACTTCTTGACTGAATTGATTTCCCGGGACACTTCTCTCTTCCTGCAGGGACGTTTCAAAATTGCCCTTCGCTCGATGCCATGCCCTGCAATTTTTAGACAATGTAATGCCGGAGGCGATCACGCATCGATGGATAAGTTCACCTTCATGCATGAACATGGATTCTCTGCCTTCTCCAATCAGTGCGAGTCTGTATACAATCCTGCTTTTGTTAGAAATAATTTATGCAAATGCTCGGATTTTTAGGTCTCAAATTGGTGCTCGTTTAAAATGGATTTTAGAAATTGTTTATAAAATGAATTTATCCTAACTTCTTTTCATCGATAAAACTTTAACAAAGTTTTGTTTAAAGTACAATACTGTTAGATACTTCAAAAGATTTTCAAAAGTCTCCCTATGATAGAGGGTTGCTATTTGGATTGCAATCGGATATTGAAAAATCGTTATTTTTTAATAAGCGTTTGTTTATACAGTAGCTACTTATCAGATTACAATTTCCGTGAGAGCTTTTGTTTTTCGTGCCACTGCATTGAATGGAATTTCAATAAGTCTTTCCAACAAAAATTGAAATACAAGGAAATTTCGGAACTACTTTCTTTCCAACGCTTATTAGCTCTTTTCGAAAATATTTCTAAAGAACGTATTTAATATAGCTTATGCTTGTAATTATATTGACGATAGAAATTTGTTCCGAATCGACGAATTACGCTTTTTAATATTCATTCCAGCTTTCAAAAAGTACAAAAAGCATATCGAAGCAAGAATATTGTTTCCACCGTTCTAAAACACAGCAGCTCACATCGTAGTTGGCGTGAGCTTGCGAAACGAAACGATGCTAAAACTGCTGAGCCAAGTCCCCTACATAACGTGGTGAAGTTTTACTGACAGAAAATATTCGTTGCAAGGTTATAAAACGTGTAAATACAACCACCTAACTCGAGTATGAATTAATTGCGATGCCATAAAATGTAAGCATAAATTATGTTACTTCAGAGAAGTTCGGAGTTGCGATGCAACTGCAATGCAAGCTGCTGATTCACATTTCTGTACGTTTGAAACAATCTCTCACACTGAGATAAATTTCATTTCTTAAACTTGTAACTTGAAAATTTTCGTCAAATGTGTCATTTAGTTTGGTAATGCTCGTTAATAGTATACATTTTTTGGTTTACTGCGATTTTTCCGATCCAATGAGGCTTCAGCATGAATTTGTTATACCATCAACATCACGTTATCTCAACATTTGCAAGAAAATATACGAGTGATAACCGTGTAAAGAAATCTTCATACGTTGTATGCAGCACTAAATTTTTTAGCTGTAGTAAAAACTGACAGTTAATGAAGTTAAGGGATCAAACCCAACTGACGAGCAAAAAAAAGGGTTTTTTCAAACTTCATAAGTTTTAACAGTAAATGTTGATACAGGCTTTGTTAGGCTTAATTAATACACTCTCGAATGACATAAAAAAAAAAAATTCCTATTGATTTTAATCACTTTTTATACACGAAAATCATAGTTGAAAATCAGTCTCGGAAATCGTTAACCTGAAACCAAAAAAGCGAACGGTTTTAGATTCAGCGTGTTAATGGCCTTGGAATGAATCATACGATTTTTGATATTCGCAAAATTAACAAAAAGGCGGCCTTTTCAGGAACAAGTTGAAAAATACCGCTTTTTGCCGTTTTTTGCGCAAAAAAATATAGTTAAAATCAAAATTTCAAAAAACGTATGATTCATTCCAAGACCATTGACATCCTGAACCTAAAACCGTTCGATCTTTTGCTTTCAGGATAACCATCTCTGAGAAATCATCAACACCGTAGACCTACCTTTTTTCAAACTGATTTTCGTGTATAAAAAGTGATTAAAATCAATAAAAAACTTCTTTTTAAATACAATTCAAGAGTGTATTTATTAAGCACTATTTATAACTAAAACTTATCAAAAAAAATTCTTGCAAAAACCCTTTTTTTTGCTTTTCAGTTGGGTGGACCCCTTAAGGACGGGTCAGTAACCGAAACTAGAAATGTCTCTCGATGGGGGTGAAATCTGCACCGGATATAAAGTCCGGCGGCCGGTTGGTAATCCTTCGGCAACGAGCTCGGAAGGCCTGGACACACGTGACGCGAGAGAGGCCTAAGCTCTTTCGAGGGAGCGCGTTTTTGAGTGTAAGTCCTGCGGATTAAAAGTTGGACCATATTTCAGCAGGCGCAGACTACGCGTCGTATCTACCGAGAGCTTACTTCAATTTCTGAACTTTATACCTCCGAAGTTCCTCCGCTGCTTTCGTTCCCCTTCCATCATCGTTTCCGATGTTGGTTCCGGCCGTTTTATACGCGTATTTCGCATGAACATCGCGCGATGCAATCTTTTTCTCCCATGAATTGCTCGATATTTCGGTTTCTTTGATTTTTTTTATTTTTTTTATTCTCCTTTTTTCAATTCATTTTGGAAACTCTACAACGACTGAACTTCATTTCATAGAATCTTGGGAATAGTAATAACTTTTATCCTCAATTTTTAACACGGGACAGGTGATTTTACTAAAATTTTAGAACAAAGGGTTTTACAAAACACTAAACTTTCTTTCTAAAATTTAACTATTTGGAGATGATTTGCGCGGTGAATAATTGTGCGAGTTAGATTTGTGGTCGAAAATAATTTTCATGGTGTTCGATAACTCGTTGTAAGGGATTGGAAATGTTCATGATCGTTTCTGATCCATCAATTATATCGAAATATTGATAGTGTGACGTATAATTTTTCGATTGGCGCAATACCTTTAGAGCTTTCAAATAATTGAGCAGTACACGGAACGGTTTCTACAAACATCGCTCTTACTGGATGATGAATTGGTATTTCTTATCAATAACACCCTAGTGCCAGGGTGAATTTTTGAAGTATCAAAGTATAGTTTTTTCCCCACCTAGGTTGAATCTCTGATAACGCTACGGAATGATTGATGAACGTGCGAATCTAAAATATTCATGAAATGTCAATATGACCTCGGTATTCGCGTGTTTCTACACAACCTGTTGTAGGTATGATGTGGGTATTAAAATCGACATTGTGAGGCTGGGTAATAGCGGTTCAAATTGCGCAACTACAATATGTGTATGCATATACATTAGGGTGATTCAAAATAAAAGAATAAAATTTTTTTTCGAGGAAACAGGCTTAATAATTTCGTTTAGGTATAAAAGTAAGCCTGTAAAAATTTGAGCTCTTAATATTAATATTAAGATGCTTCGCATCGCACTTTTCCATTTTCCATAAGAATAACACGGGAAAGATGGTTTTTGCTCCTTCTACTTTATATAACTAGCTAACGACACGTTGTGCAGAAAATTCACGGACACATTTCTGTAGGGAATTGAACGCTCTACAAAAACGTCTGGTGTCATTTTTTGACAAATCGACTCTTTCAAAAGTTATAAGGATCAATTTTTATTCATGAGAATAACACGGGAAAAATGGTTTTTCCTCCTTCCGATTTTGATAACTAACTAGCGCGTTGTGCAGAAAATTCACGGATATATTTTTGTAGAGAATTGAACGCTCTACAAAAAACGTCTCTTGTCATTTTTTGATAAATCTGTTCTTTCAAAAGTTATAGGGGATCAATATTTGACACTGAATAACTTTGGAAAGAGTAGATTTACCCAAAAATGATAAGAGATCTTTTTTTGTAGAGCGCGGTACAATTCTCTAAAAAAATATGTCTGTAAATTATCAAGTTCTAAAAATTAAAAGGAGCAAAAACCATTTTTCCCGTGTCATTCTCATGGAAAATAGAAAAGTGCGATGCGGAGCACCTTAATATTAATAATAAGAGCTCAAATTTTTACAGGCTTACTTTTATACCCAAACGAAACTTTTAAGCCTGTTCCCACCAAAACAAAATTTAGTTTTTTCTGAAATTTTGAATCACCTTAATATACTATACATACATAAATGCAATGTACTTACTGTAGGAAATCGTTCTTTGTGAAATTCATTGACGGAATACCGATGTACTTTATCTGTTCAAAGCGCGATAAGAATACACATACGACGTACGCTATGTGAAAAGAGATTTCGATGGGGGTAGAGAAATTTTTAAATTTCCATGGGATGAGGAAACATTGAATATGGAATGGCGAAGGGATGCGCAGACGCGTGCCTACCTACCCCTATTATTACCATTTCGGCGTCATTGCGCATCGACTTATCATACACGGGGAGTTAGGCGAGTCGGGAGAGAGAGCATCATTTACCACTTTATGCGCATTTAAATTCCACGGTGAGAATTTACGCGAGCTTCAAGCCCTCCTCGAGAAAGGGGCTGCGTTTTTTTCCGCCCCCGCCATTCGGCCGAGACTCGCGAGGGTCCTGTCGCGGATTTTAAATATATATTCAATTCCGGACTTTCTAAACTTCGGAGCCCTTGGGCGCCCTCGACGTCGCATCGGTCAACGAGCGAGGGGTGAAGTGAAAAATATTATACAACCCATCGCGTCCCGCGTCCGTTATATTTGAGATGCCAAAAAATGCCGTCGACCATCAAAAACAAATTCAAACTCGCCCCCACGGTGACTTTTTTCAAAAAATTTCTTGCCCGTAAATTTTCCGACTATTTAATTATGACGAGAGGGAGGAAAGTAAGGAAGGCTTTAATAAAATCTCTCATTAAACCGCCAGCTAGAAAATTCATCACCCAGTTTACCAAGCTTCATGGAGTTTATGACTCAAGCAAGGATCGCTTGCTGCTGACTTGGTTTGAAGTTTAGTTAGTGGAAAATTATCCACCAACAAATTCACTCGCACGCATGTGTTCATACGTAAATGACTTTAAAAGTATTCACTTAACCTGGTTATAGTATCTCGCTCAATTAACTTTGTTCAGTCAGGGTCTGCGTGTTTTTGCTCAAAACTACGGGAAAAGAGGTACCCACCAAGGTTTTTGGTTAAAAATAACCACATTTTTTACTATAAATGTAACTGATTTTATTCTGCACAGAGTGATTTTCACAGAATTTGTAAATTCTGTATTCTACGAACTATGTTTTACCAAAGAACCTGATGTATCCCTCTTCTCCTGCAGTTTTGAGTAAAATATGACGGAATAATCAACCTCGAATTAGTACCAGTGACGTTAAGGATGTTCATCAACCGTGAAACAGTCGGTTCAAAAGAAGTCTTCAATTTAAATACGTCTCAGACGATGTCACGAACCAAGAAGTAAAAATTTTTTATTCGATAAAATCAATTGAATATTTTCTACAATCTGTCTGCTACAAAATCACTAAAACAGATTTTTTCTTTCATTAGTCATTCCATACCGCTATTTTTTGTATCACAGTCAATATCAATGCAACAATGTAAAATCAAATATTTCTCGATAAAAATCTAGCGGAGTAACGTTTAATGGATGGAACTACGGATGAGAATCTCCATATTTTGGGCCAGAGAAACACTGCCTGAAGTTTTAGCAGAACATGTGAAGATTCTCTTCGTCAGTTGTACAAAAATCTCGTTATAAAATCAACGAAGAACTTTGATTTTTGACCAATTAGTCTCCTTAAACTAACTCCGAATGAAACTTTTCAACGAATCCTACTCTCGGAGTCAAACAGACGACAGTTTGTTGTAATTATAAATTATTCTCCATCATTTCGCCGCTCAACTCGTGATGAGCTTCGATGCTTGATTTACTGTACCACGAAGTCACCCCTTGACAGGAATCAAGGGTAGCTCCTGTTAATCCCCCAATTTAGTCCGGCACTAACATTCATGTTTGCGATCAGATTTCATCCTGGACTCACCCCCTGGCATGGAAGTGAATAATTAACGTTAAACCATCGAAAGGAAAAACGTTATTTGTGAGTGAGTGAAGTTTCCATTCTTCATTCGTCCTCACTTTCGTAAGTTACGCGTTAAAGCTCTCTCCAGCAAACACGCTCGCGTCTAAATCAAGTCCCAGGTTGACAGTTTGCTACGAAAAGATGTCCTCGCAGTACCACCGTGTGCTTTTCTGAATACTGAAAGCCTGGAATCGCGACAGGTATTCGTCAATCGGTCTGTTCACGTACCATTCGAAACGTCCGCTTGTCATAAGTCGCGCATCACTCGATTGAGCAATTTTAAAGCGACGTGATATTTTGGCAGAAATTTTATCAAACACTTCAAATACTGATTTAAGTAATTATTCAAGACTCACTTTTTTAAACGAGTAATTATTTTAGTCAGTACTCGTTGTAAAATATAAGTCAATCGAAGAATGTATTTCTATATTCATCGCGATTTTATCAAGCTAAACGTGGTTCGATTTTCCATGCATTAGCTGATGATTCAGTGAGAAAGCACATGTCATCTATCAGAAATCCTTTGATGATAGAGGGATTAGAATGGAGCGAGTAATAGTAGGTTTCGTTATCGTCTGGAACTATCCTGATGCGTTTCGACTTATCTTCTTATCAGAGAAATAAAAAACCTCGATCCGAAAACGGACTCGAGATTTAAAGCTTTTACTCCTTGAAACAGAGAAGCTACTCGACAAGTATGTACATCACCGAGCTCATTTGCGGTATTCAATCAGGCTGTGAATTAGCATCTATCGTTGCTGGTACTTCATTAGCATTTCAATGTTCATAGGACTCGTCGATGAAACAGGAGCTTTCGATTGGTAACGTTGCAGCTTACGGGCTACGAGATAAATCGTGACGGTGATGCAGTGAGGGCTATAAGCCACCGAAGGTACGTTAAGGGGGAGCCCAGAAGCTTGTCGATGACATGGACTCTTCAGTGAAAACGTGAGGCTTTTTGACTGCAACGATTTAGACTTTGCCACTGAGTTTTCGCAGCGTTTTTCTGTTTGCTCACCGCGTTTCTGTTCCTTTATTTTCTTTCCCCTCGCGTTTAACGCTCTAGTTGAGGCACCTCCTGCATAAGGAATGGGGTGGGATTGAAATTCCGAATTTCAGAAGTTGCGAAAACGTCAAATTCCGAATTTTTTGGCAGTGGAAATGAAAGTAAAGAAATGAAACTTTGATGAAACATTAAAGTTTCGAATTTGACGTTCTAAATTCCGAAAGGGTATAACTCCAATCAAGGTTCCAAAAGTGCGAAAATGAGAAAATTAATAAATCTGAATCATCGAAATTGCAAATGACCGAAGATTTTCAGTTCGTGAAATTTCGCGACTTTGACCTTGTTTTGTTTTGGATTTTTGATATCTTTACTTTCGGAATGCTGGTCATTCTGATCTTTGACATCCATTTATTGAGCAAGCTATGATGTGCGAGTATATTTCAACTTTCTGAATTCTACTCTATCGAAATTTTATGTTTCGGAACTTTGCTCTATCGTAACTTGAATTTTCGGAATCTTGCATTTCGGAACTTTGAGCCGTCGGGTTTCTGACCAGTCGAAACTTTGTTACTTCGTAAGAGTTTGATTTCTTTACTTCACGCCTTCGGAACTTTTCAAATTCGGAACTTCAACCCCGTCCCTCAGGAATAAAAGGGTCCATCGAAGTATAAGCGATACTCGTCTGATGAATTCTAAGCATTTCTGATGATCCGCGTTGCTAACTTAAAAACCCCTGATTTAAATGATCAATTATACTGTTGAAATTAATGTCTAAAACTCAATGAACCCCTTCTCTTTAAGGACAATGTTTTGTTACAAAAAAGTACACTTAGCCGAATAACAATAACAGACCATAAAGAATTGATCCGATCAAATGTCGCGTAGACACTCAAATATCACTCTACATTTCAGTCAGCGCGTGCCTTTGATGTATTATTTATCAAAAAGTATAAAAATTCTGCTTGCGATTACTCCTCTGGTTATATCAAGTCCCTTTTAATGTCACGAAGAAGGATGAAGTGTAGATTCTCTTCACGCGGAGAGCCTTTTGAAAAACAAAAAAACCATATCTTTCAATCTGCCTTGAGAAAACCGTCGTGATAAAGGATAAGCGTAAACTTTTTTCCGAGTATTTAACACTCGGAATGTGCAGCTTCAAAGCCGATTGTTCAGATCAGTCCAGATATTTGCATGGGAATGGACCCGCGGGAAAGCACATGTAGACACAACGAGCTAGCATTCGCTATTTTATGTATACAGTTGGGTGCCATAACCGATTCAGTGATATTCATGTGTCCCGCTGTTATTTAACAACCTGCTCTCTCCAATAATCGTTTGCGAATTAGATCAGTGGATTCGATAAAATAATTTCCTATGGAAATTAGAACCGGGAATGTTCCCACAATTATATTTTCATTTGTTCATAATTCGAGCGAAAAGCGTTGTCTGCAGTAATTGGAGACGCACAGGGTGCTGTTCTCGGGGTCGAGGATGGAACAAAGCCGGTGGTCTCAGTCTGAGGGAGACTCGTTGTGTCGGAAGACTATAACGGGATATCCTGTGGGACTTGAGCTCGAAAATGGCCTCCATCCGTTTCCGCGAACTCCCGGAAGCGCGCATTCCCATCTCGTTGAGAAGTCATTATAAGGTCTCTGTCGAGATCCGGACTTCCTAGCGATATCCTCCATGACGTAGACTTCGACTCGTCTTTCGATAACTGAAAAACTTCTCTGCCTCCGCACGCCATTTACGCTATTCGCTTTGATCCAGCAGAGTCATAATGAAAAGAAAAGAGGCCAGACCACCGAGCGTGGCATACCCTCGGGGAAATTCACTTGGCATTCTTTCCTCCCCCCTTCTAGGTAGGCACAGCAACGATGCAGAGTTTAAAACAGTTTGTTTCACATGCCTTCAAGGGCCCTTCTCCTCGTTTTCACCTCAATCAGGCGAGCGTGCCTTATACTCTAACCGCTCGGCACGAAACCACGAATCTTTTGCCCGAGGCCACAATGCGGCAGAGCCTCCAAAGCACCGGGGACTCGGCACTTCCGTCAACTTAGCCCTTCCGTTTTCAGGCGTACCGAACTTCCACCTTTTAACCGGGGCATCGTTAAATCAGAAGCATCAGGAACTCTCAATTGGATTGAGGTGCTCGACAAATTATTAAATCAAAGCAGACCGGGACAAAAAAAAGTCAAGCATGGATAAATGTGATGTGATAACCGAGTTTAATTCTTCAAGGTATCGAAGCTTCTGAGCTTTACTCAATCATGTTTCAACGACCTGCATTCAAGCTCGAGGCGTGAGGTACGTGGGACCTCGTTATCAAGAAATTCTCTTCAGTTTCCCAAAACTTGATTCATTCTAAGGTGTATTATGTATCAACCTTCTTAATTAGTAAAAGTTTCTGTGATGAGATGAAGGCTGTCACCTAACACGTGATCTAAGCTTGGAAGAGAATAATTCAATATCCGGTAATCAGTTCTTGTTCGAAGTTAACTCTTTGAAAATTGATGTCAAGCTTAGATTGTCAAAGATTAAAGCACGTCGAATTTTTAGAGACATTCTTTCAATAACGATTGTAAACATTTTGGTAGCCACAGACGTTTTTAAAAAACTTACTTTTTAAGTGAACTTATTCAGTCACATCTGAAGAATTCTCTTCATGATATATAGAAACGATTGAATACTGCTAATTGCTTGATTGAGAAGGACAAGAAGCCAAATTCTACCCAGGAAGATTAGGATCTTTCTCTTATTTTATCGTTTCCTAATGAATCGATGTAATTGAGAAGTGGTTTGCCGGAAGCAATCGAAATCAAATACTTCGTCTTTAAATTTCGAGCGTCATCAACACCAGTAACAGTGATGATAACTTGCTATGTTCTTTAAACTGCGAGAACTCAAAGGTAGTTTTCATTCACAAGGAACGTTCTTGAGGGTTTTTTTTTTTAATTTTGTAATATGTAGTACACAGGAAAACTTGAGCTGCGTATTTTTACGTGCCAATTCAGTAGCTTAAGGGTCAGAAGTGACCCCAAAAGTTTATTCTCAAAAATTGATTTTTGTCAAGATTTCCCAATAATGACGTAAATTCTTACTCACAAAATCAATTCGACGTTATCCACTATCGATAGAAGATAATATGCGCAATGTTTCTTACCCTCAAGGGGTAGCATCCCTGATTTTTTCAGGCAAATTTTAGGGGTGGCTTTTACCCCTGAAACGGATGAATGAGCAATGTTTTTTTATGCACTTATACAAAGTATACGAGAATGAAAAAAAATCCACCAACTACACCTCGAGTACTTATCAGTTTATCAGTTTCATCGAGTTTCATCCTCCGCGCAATAAATCGGGAATAATTAGCGATCGCAAGCAGCGATTAGAACTGGGCCGAAATTCACCTTTCCAACATTGCTGATGAAGTGGATCGATGGAGAGACACGAGGATGGAGCATGAATCATTATCCAGAGCGACAGGAGCAGCGTCTCGACGCTCGGCGTCGATCCGACGGCAACAACCGGTTGAACCGGTGAATCCGTCGGCCGCCTGTCTGCGCGACGCCAGGCGTCTTCTCGGGAGGCGTCTGTCGACGCACACCAGGACGTATAACGCAACGCTATTTATTGATCCGCACGCACAATTCAGCCCCAGCCGCTGAGCTACAGTGGCGCTCAGCGTCCAAAATTCGCTAAGCGAGTCCCGATGACAACCGATCTGCAATTATCAACGACGGCCACGACTTTTTTCCCGATGCCGGTGTATGTACACCGAGGAAGGTAGCTTGGGGTGAAGTTTGCCAACGGCCAAGCGAGTAGCTTGTAAAAATTCGTGTAGCTTAATGAGGCCATAACTTACAATTTATTCAAATGTATGCTAACTGATATTATAGGGCGTTCTCTATTCAAATTGCTGCAAAATCATATTAGCCAAAATTTACATGAAAAAATCTTTAATTTCCTCCCCAGTCTCTCTCTCTCTCTCTTTCTCTTTGCTCTCACTTTTTATTACTACGAACGTCAGTAGCCGTTTGAAATTACGAGGCAACTGGCTAACTCGAAACGTCTGTGCAGGTTTGAGTAAAAAAACTTTTTTTCCCCATAATATTGTGCGCATACTTTTTATTTACCCTTCTTACTCTACCACCCTCTACTCCGTAAAATTCTTTCCCACCTTATGGCACGTCTTTCCCTTTCCCACGCACACCTGATCTTACATTTATCGATCCTTCGACACATTCCGGCAATTAAAATATCGAGCGATTCTACTGACGCGGTTTTTTGTTACAAAATTTGGGACTAAAAGCAACTCGCATTCAGAGAGAAAACATCCAAATAGTTCAAGATTGAATACCACTGGGCAAACACGTCACAGGTACCAAGGGATCAAAGTTCGACGAAACGAAGTTAAGTCTTGGGTTACTTTGGTCCACCCCCGCAGCCGTAATTGGAGCACGCGAGTTGCACAAAGGATCCAACCATTGAAACTTGGAGCGTTACCGAGGAGGCATAGCTGGATTTTCAAAAGAATTTTCCCCTCAACTTATCGCAAGACGGACAATTTTGAAAAGCAAAATCTTAATAAAAAATACTGGACAAGTGCGAGTAGAACTCGCGTCCTGAGGGTCCCATGCAAACTTGATTATTTTTTTTCTATATGACATGACTACAAATTATCAATTTTCGGACTTTTTCCTTTACTTTTGCTGCGAGACCTTGCTTCCCTCAAAATTTCATGATTCTAGAACAACGGGAAGT
Source organism: Diprion similis (assembly GCF_021155765.1). Lineage (NCBI taxonomy): Eukaryota > Metazoa > Arthropoda > Insecta > Hymenoptera > Diprionidae > Diprion > Diprion similis. The sequence continues at coordinate 5,419,119 of NC_060106.1, forward strand.
ACCCTATCGGCAGGTTTTAGCGAGTGAGTTTGCAAGTATCAAAATATACGATATAAATGGCCGTATCTTTTGATTGCGTTGACTTGGAAGCTTGAATTTTTTACATTTTCAAGAGACTGGTTAATCTCTGTATTTGATATTAATTTCAACTTGAAAGCTCTACTCGTTCCTGAGAAAATGGGTTGTGACAGACGGACAGATGGACAACGAAGTGATCCTCTAGGGGTTCCGTTTTTCCTTTCGAGGTACGAAACCCTGAAAACATGGAATTTATTTCAAAAGCACTCTTCATCGTGCGAAAATCCCTCTCCCTCTCTCTCTCTCTCGGTGTTAAATTTCGCGACACGTCTCTTCACCTCTCCCCTCCGCAGGCGTTCGGAGTAACAATTTCACCTCAAGCAGGGCACAGCCTCAGTCAGAATTGCGAGTCTCTTTTGTGCCCGAGGAAATCCCGTTCCGTTTACAACGGCTATGTGAAAGTGCCTCTTGTCGGTGGTTACAAAAGGGTTGAATTTCGGAGCGCGGAAAGCTGCGGCTTCGTCTAATGATCGGAACACGATAAGATAGCCAGATGCGAATGACGTCGTTGGACCGTCCAACCTGAACAGAACTGCTCGTCCTCCCAATGGTTGGTGACCCTGGAGGTGGAAATGATCCGCGTTTTCTCACCTCAGGAAATTCTGGATTTTCCCGGCACCGTTCGCTTCCAACATCCAATATTTACCCCGCGTGCTCGTCGTCATCGGTCAACTGTCATCGAAGCTTGCGTCTCGCCCACCTCTTCACCCCTTATCATCAAGCCCACGTGTTTCACCGGCTTATAAACAAACCGAAGGTGTTTCTCTCGGTGATCCGCCATTACCCCACGTCAATATTTGTCCGCTGTTCAACTCATGCCTGCAAATTCCGCCGAGGTATAACCGGCTTATACATTACCTGAGCCAGGAATTAGGACACATGAAGCTCTCCAGAGATTCTTGGTAACGAGAATGATATATTTAGACCCAGTTTTCACGCGTTCAATTTCTTCATAAACGGGCTTTTAAAGAATATTTTTGGTGAACGGAAATTGAGACACGAACGAGAAGAAGCACCACGTCTTAGAAACACGATGACTCTGTGAAAGATTAAAATGCGTATCCAAAACGGCAATTTGTTCGACTGTTGGCTCGACAAACTCGACAATGGAGACCTGAGTTTGGAGTCCATTTTTTCCGGGGGTTTAAGCGTTCGATTTTTTTACTTGAAACTGCTGTCTTCAGACTGTCGAGGGATCGCTTATACGAGGCTATCATAGCTGGGAACGGCATCTCGAACGCTTGCGTCAACTTTGCATATGACAATAATCCTCGTGCAGCCTGCACCAACGAAGCAATTTCAACTGCATTTTGAGGTATAATTTCTAAGGTTCTGTATACATCCACTTGTGATGTTTCCCTTGGAGACAAACTAGAATTACTGTCTTCAACTTGGACTGGGATAGCCGATATTATTCAGTCGATCTTGTCAAGTTATGTAGAAGATTTAAATCCAGATCTATAAACGCAATATGAATAAAATTTCGATCTATGTATTGTGACAAATTGTTTCTCTGATAATAATTTATGAATCTTTCAAACAAGCTTTAAATTATGATTGTTCGCGTAGATTTTAAGGCGCCATAGAGAATCGTGAGTTTAGATTCATCAACGTTCTAACATCGAGACAATTTTTTCATCCAAAGTTTCTATAAAATTATAAAGTTCATCCTGCAATTTCTCATCGTTGCTAAAATTTCTAAGTATTGTAACTGCCAAATGCTTTTCCCGTAGTCAGTGAAAGACTAAAGACGCTGGAATTGTGTTCTTGGGTTGTTCTTGAGGTCCGTTTTCAATTGTATAAAATTCAAAGGAACCCCTCGGTATTCGGTGAAACTTATAATCTCTTTGATATCGTAGATTCAAGTGCATGGTCAACGCTGTTGCCTGAGAACCTCGAGTATAGCCACGGGCATTCATAGTTACGGAATCCGGGTTGAGTAGTACTTCAGGGTCTCAAATCTGGCCGCAGAATTGGCCATCTTGTTCGATTTACGAAGGACGACTGACAATTCAAAGGAAGTAGAAGAGAAGCGACAAACGCAAGACCGGAGCTTCTGTCCTTTCGTCATAAAAATTCGGCCACCCACTCACCCTAAGATATCTTCTCCCTTATCTTCGAAGGTTCTTTTACTGTACACTATCCGCCAACGTATTGTCAAGTACCGATTTCTTTGTCGGGGGTTTTATTTATGCACGTTCACCGGGAACACGAGATACGCGTGTTTTCACTCCAGGTTCAGAGAGTCACCCTTCGACCTGTCGATGACCCGCGATATTTTTACGGACACTGCCAGGTCGTATTCGACGAGTGAATAGAATAATATGTCGAGTTAGCGTTAAAGGTTGCAGGCATTGTACGGGCTTATGTCTGTTTTACTGATCGTCAATCGGAATATTATTCCATAATCGTTTCATGGTTGGCGATATTGCCTTTGAAATGGTTCAACCACAGATAAGAGTGCTCGGTGATTTAGCTTTTGAACTTTCCAAACGTTACTGTGAATGACACGTGTAGAATAAGTACTTTGTTTTAATACTTGAAGAGCATGCCTTCGTTCTATACGTTTCAGCAACCGAATTGATGCTTCGGTTCCCTGAATCAATTGGAATCAATTTTGTAGTCAGCCTGTATTGGGGAGCTTTTGATCAGTGACCATTGCAGAATATCATACAGAAAGAGAGAGAGAGTGCGGATATATCCTGATCAAATAATCCGGAATAAACTCATTTGCGTTTGATCAATATTACGGCCGGTTTGCAGTTCGCGTTAGTAATTGCGGCGATGACCACTCGAATTGCGTATTGCAACTTTCGGAAAGGCTAATGGAGCAAAAATGTGGCAGATTTAGTAATGAGTGGTGTCCTGTTATCCATTCGTCTGTAAAATGTTCGCCTTTATCCAACCGTAGAGACTTTGAAAAAGTTTGTACTGTACTTGAGATAACTGGTTAAAATATTTTATAACTTTTTAATGACCCGCCTTCGGTTGAAGACGGATTGAAATCTCGTTTACTTTTGGAGTGAAGATGTATATCAACAGTGCAAAACCATCGTACCGAGCAATCTCGAGTTTACAAATCCTCATTCAGTCAACTTGTATGGATTTGAATAGACTGCTCATCGAGTCAGTGACGTTCGTGTTTCTTTTCTTCTCTGCCAAACTTTGAACCACGTTTTCAGTGATCTCTGAACTCATGAATTTTAAGTTCAAGATTTTTTAATGTTTGGCTTCTACTGCTTGGTGTAAGAAATTCTGATGGCTATCAATCGTCGTATTTTTAAAATAGAGAAAATCAAACAGATCGTATTTATTCAGTGATAAGTAATTCAAACTATTATTTGTAAATAGGATTGTTTAGGTTAACGAAATTATCAGTCATATATCAATCAAATATTTCTTCACGTGACAAATCAAACAAACTTTGGGTCTTATCGAGTGAAAACAGTTCCAAAGTTGAACGTTCCCTTAAAAAATTATTCCAATCATTAAAATTAACGTGAAATGAAAGAGATGAACAAGGATATGAACATGTTGTGAGTGAATTGCTATTGTTATGTTATATGATCTTCCCAAATCTTGAGCAAGTTTTTTGTCTTTTTCTCTGTCATTACATGGAACAGCAGCAATAGCCGGTTATTTTTACTCGTACAATCTCATTATAGTCTGGTAAAAAATGGTTGTTGGATGTGGCTTTATTTTTCGCACCACGAGACACAACAGCCGTGAAAATTATGAGGCTGGGCGAACGTTGCATCGAAACATTACGTGAGAGCTTAGCGGCGAGCGAAATGTTCGCCCTCTTTGCGAAATTTTTGCGAAGATTATAAAACGTGATATAAAAGGGATCCTAAGATTCTTTTGGGACGATGTTATCGGCGGTTTATTCAAGGTTCGAGGCATCGTTCTAAAACAGAAAGGTTCGCTTCACAAAATAAGGTAAAATAATTTTTCAAGCAACTTTGAAAATAGCTTACAAGGAGAGAGTATCGAACCTTCAAATCATAGGTACTACTGATAATTTTAAGGTTATGTCTTCGATCTAAGGTCTGATACTCTCCCTGTAAGTCTACACCGATTTATGAAACGAAAATTTCGATTTACGTGGGATCTCGTGCAAGGCGGTGCAAATCGTGTAGATACGGAAAAACGTGTCGTGACTGAAATAATTTTTCTACCGATACGGATCAAAACATGATACCCATCATGGAATCACAACTTGTCAGCAGCGTTTCGTGTCGGCGTTAGAAAATTGGGGGCGTAATTGAAGTTCCCAAAACGCGTTTGGTGGAAAAACTTGAAATGAAAAGATGAAACTTTTACGAAACGACGTAGATTCGAAATGCAAGATTTCGACAAATAATCTTCCGACAAAGCAAAATTGCGAAATATGAAGAATTTTGCACTTTCGGAATTTTGAGCGTCGAGTTTTAGACTTTTTTACATCAAGTTTCGTCATTAAAAAATTCGGAATTTCAACTCCGCCCTAAAAATTGTTTAAAAAAAGTTTAAAAAACCGCAATGCAATTCCGGATAACGGAACGAGGCGATTTGTTTTCCAAGGTATTGAATTGCGGAAAGTCCGGGAGCACGAGAGCCGAGTGATTTTCTTGGAGAGAGGAGAAGAGCCGTCGTCGGCGATAGTCGATCGAGCGCGTATTTTCGCGAACGCGTGAATTCTCTCAGGTTCCTAGCGAGTGAGTGACGTGCGTGGGCCGCGTGCGTGTCGCTCGGTATCCTTCGAGGATTCCCCAAGGATTATCCGTCTCTTTCCCGTCCGCCATTGCCCACACGCAATATACTGGCATGTCACGTCGCTTTGTTCCGGGCGTTTATTCCCGCTTATCGGGAAACCACGAGAAGTCCGAATCTAGCTGGACCTCGTCCTCAGCCTCCTTCACTTCGGCCTAAAAAGTCTGCAGCTATAACTGCAGTGAGATTTTGTCCGAGTGTTTATTGCACGTGAGAATTTTCGACAGTTCTGATTAGTTTCTCGTTTCCACCTCCTCGAACAGCTGCGACGCCTTGGAGTCCTTCAAGGATCGCCACTTCATCAAGTTCCTCTGCAAATTACGTGATATACTTGTCTTGAACCGCGGTCTTAATTACTCGAGTGATACTGATCGATACTCGTTTTCATCTCTGTTCAATCTTCTCTGCCTAGACTTTCTGTGTTTTATCGTCTAAATAGAATTTCCAAGCTGACGGAGAATCGAAATCGTAATTTTAGTATGAATTAGGAACTCGGTATGGAACGAGTTAGAAATTAGTTTGACCTTGAAAACAGTGAGGTGAAAAAAAAGTCGAGAAAATCAGTTATCTGATAAGGATCGCTTTGAGTAAACTGCGACTCTAAGAAGATACTGTAAAAAATTGTATTACGACCAAAAATGCTGATCGATATCGATGAGTGTAATAACTTCCGATATTTTACGAGAGCAGAGTGAGTGGGAATTTAAAAATCGAATTGTATGTTCATAGTTAATGGAGTCGCAGAGGAAACGATACTTGCTTAAGAAATAAACGAGCTTTTACAAAAACCCTCGAACACTGAATTGCCGTTGTCACGGTTATGGCGGAACCTATTTAGTCGATACATCTAAATGGCAGATTCTGGAAATGCGGATTTGGCCAGAGGATCCTATACAGATCCTTTTACCTCGAGATAGCGCCATAAAATATCCAATTCAGTTTGATCTTCCATAACTAATATATGTATACACAAATTATTCTCGTAAAGCAAACAATTTTTTTTATCCTCAAATACTTTTGTTCTTGATATGTAACATCGAAGTCAGCTTTTTTCTTTTTGTTTTCTGTTAATTACATACACGGATAAATTAAAAAAGCGAAAAATATCGGCCGAGGATTTCCTTGAAGAAAGCAAAACGCAGAGTCGCAAAGAGGCTTCTGTTTAATCACGGGACAATCAAGAGTCCCGAGTGATCTTCCAGAGCCAAGGATCCGCAGTTTGAATTGGACGATCGGACAGTAAAGATAGTCGAAGCGGAAGGAGTGAAGGTGGGGCGAAGTTGAGATGATATCTTTTATTGCCTTCGCGAATGTTTTATTTCCTTGTTTGCCTCGGAAACAGCCGATGCGGATTGTTGCTTCAAGTTATATCTGCTTGTTCTCCGGAGAATAAGATAAACACACCCCCGGCATTTTCGTTGTAATAATACTCCGTCCTAGGAGATCTTTGTATTCTCAATGATCTATAGGTGCCTATTTACGGGGATCTAGAACGCGTCGATCTTCTAATTAGCGTTGTAATTGTTCGCCGTTTACACGCCCGGAGAAACACGCGATACATCCGAATCCACCGACTCGCTTCACTCCCGTCTGCTATCGAACAATTTGTAACGATCCTTTCTGTTTGATAGGAAAAATTTACGGCTATCTCTCGAAACGCCCCAGCTCTGAAAGTTACGTCCAACTCACTCGCCGCTAAACGGATATATCGGGTCTCGCGAAATCGCATGCGGGTTGCCAAATTTCGTAGGTACTTTAGGCTTTTCCCTTCGATAAATGTCCTTTAATTGTTCGAATCACATTTTTTACACAAATTTATCTCACTTTTTTTTTTGTATTTTGGAAATTAATGATTTTCTTTCGTTTATTTCACGCCAGATGAAGATCGAATCTTCAGCTTTCGAGAATTTGCTGAAAATTCTTTAGCGGCAGAAAATAATTACTGAAAATTATCAAAAATAAAGCAATTCAGGGAATTTTTGGTCACTATTTTGAAATCGATTTTTGTACCACTGAAACGATTCTTGCGAAATTATAAAAAATGTATTTTACCGTATTAGAGTCGGACTCCAAACGACTTTATTCGATCTACCATTTTTCGTTTAGAACATTTCTAGTCCGGTTTCATAATGAAGTTGATAAAAAAAAGTCGATTGTGCGAAAAAAATGGACAAAAATCGTTGCATAATGGAATCCGTCTAGAAATATTGTAATCAAAAAATAGAAGTTTTGAATTTTTGTTCGATAGTTTCAGACCGTTTAAACAATGTTTTAGCTGATAAAAAAAATCAAAATTGGTAAAAAAACAGAATCAGCTTATCATGGGCTTGGTATTGAAATGTTTGGAATAAAAAATACAGATTTCGAAAAGTTTGTAAATTTCAAAAAAGTTCCTTTTTAAAATCACTCTAGACACTTATAAATAATAAAGCAGTTGAATAAAAAATGTAAAATAATTCAGGGTATTGTTTCAAAGTTGGGACAATTGCAGAAAAAATTTTGAACAGAATAAAAAACAGTGAAGGTTAGACGTTGGTTGAGTTCGCATGGAATTCCCCATATTTACGTACGTATTTGGGCGTAAGAGGCAACGTCAGCAGAAGAAGATTGGCTAGAAATTGTGCGCAAGATTGGTATACCTTCGAAACTGGTATGATGGGATAGGAAGCGAATACACGTGCGATTGGGCAGTTGGCCGTTGGCCGTTGGCCGTTGGCTCTGGATAAAAAGAGTCCTAGCCGCAAGGCAGCAGAATCACGCGTTGTCGGCGAAAATTGGTCTCAATTCCGAAATTCGGGCCCCGGAGACACCTGAGTGCACTCAGAGCGCTGGCATCTCCATTTTTCCCTCTTAACTTTATTTTTCTCGATTTTATTTCGACGCCCTTTTTTACCCGGCGCCATTTCATTCGTTCCTCTTCGCTAGGTTCAGACTTTTCGAATTTTCATTCCCGTACGCGACGAGGTAATGCGGCGTTGGAAACAAATTCAAGCGATTCGTATACACCGTAAAAAAAAGAGAAGAAAAGAAAAAAAAAAAAAAAATTGCCGGTACTCGCTTGACACCCAATCTCATTCATCGGGTCTATTTATCACGCTGCTGCTTCGACGTCTCGCTTTATGTAAAGACTCGAAACTGATTCGAGTTTAGTCGATGTTCTGAACTGTAAGTTGAGTGATTTTCCGACTTGTGTTGGAAAATGAAAATCACAACTAATTGAAAGGGCTGATTAGTCGATTAATCGAAGTAAAGATGAATTGAAATGAACGATCGATTGATTAAGGGGGAATGAGGATTTGAGATACCAAAAAAAGCATATTTTTGTGATTTTTTTTACAGAGTACTTTATTCATTAATATTTTTAAACTTATTGTACATTATTAAGCATTATTCTAGAAATATTCTGCTACATTTTCATAAAGAAATATTGCAAACTCAGCCAGTGGTAGTGGTGAGAACCAAGTCACCTCAAAAAAAAGTTCAAATACGGTAGTCACGATAACTCATGTTTGCTTCATCTGAAATTAAAAAACCAAAGCGATTTCTTGGAGTACATAACTTTATCTTGAATTTGAACGAAAGTGTTTAGGAACCTAACAGTCATATTGTTTCCTTACTGTAACTAAACGAATAAATTCTAATCGTACGGATTTACGCTATCAAACTCACTCCTACATACAATGAATGAATAATCACCTAAAAGTATAGTTCGGCAAGAGAGGAGACAATTTGTCAGTCGGTACTTCTACATCGGTGACGTCACCGAGCGATTGCTGAGCGCTCGATGATCCGACCAACCGCTTCTTATAAAAGCGCCGCCGCTGAACGAGACGCACTTCTCGTTTGACAAGCGCCGAGTCTACTTCAGCTTCGCAAATCAGACGAATCCACATTGGTTTGATAACAGGTTGACAACGAGAACCTTCCCTTATTCACACTGCACCTGGTTCGTGCGTATTCACTAACGCACCTAGTTCGTGCACACTATTTCAAGACATCTAGTTCGTGCAACTTTCATGAGAGCATTTAATTCATGCATTCTACTTGATTGCACCTAATTCGTGCAATCTGATCCGCAGCGCCTAGTTCGCGCTATTTTCTCTAAACGACTTGATCGTTTACCATTATTGAACGCATTTTCTGCATACCTTACTTAATTCTGAATACGACATCTACTCACTTATGAGAATATACAACTTGTGAATACATTTTCGGACCAACCTCTTCAATCAACAACGAATAATACTGTTTCTTTACTTTTCAGATAGTTCCAACGTACAAGGCAATTCAGTTGTGAAACCTCGATTATTTTAACCTTTCTATTTTAATTATTATAATTTTTTCTGAAATGCATTTCCTTTTTCAAAGGCCAAGTCTTGTCCTTGGACGGTTCATCCGAGCCTCTCTTTAAATTTAAACAGAAGGAATTAACAAGATATTAATTTTTGAATTGTTGGTGAAGGTGCAATCAAAAAACTCTGATTTAAACTTTGATTTGCTCTTTTTGTTTAATTAAAAAATGAGTTGTAATTTAGAAAAAAAAAATCCTTCGTTCAGGAACTAGTATTTAGTATGTAAATGAAGTGTACAAAGTTTAGGCGAAATCGATCCGAAGGTTTTCGAGAAATTTTGACTTCCGCATGGAAACTGTTGAGCAATTCCTTGTCATTCTGAATTTGAACTATTTGTAAAATAATTTTCCCACGTCATTCATACTGTTCAGTACAGCTCCTTGAACTTCACACGCCATTTTGAATTTTGCAATGAAATTATATTTCATGAAAACTGTATTAAGGGGTTACATACAGGTGAAATTTTCGAGAAACCAATTTCTTCGTTATTTTATTTTCGTAATGTACATACATTTAAATAAACACACAGAAAATTCGATGTAAGTTGAAAAAAAATATTCATCCTAACTGTAAAGTGCTTGTGAAACTTTGAACGCATGTTTCCCAAAACTGTGTTTTTTAAAGTCGGCGAGCAAGATTTCTCGGAAATGGCTCTATCGATTAGTCTTCAAATTTTAACACAAGCCTTTTAAAAATATTTTATAGCAATTAATCAAAGGTTTTTACTCACCGATAAACATTTTCCATTTTATAAACAATTTAAGACCTAAATTTTGATCAAAAATCGATTTCTTTTTTTGAGAAGCTGCTGTCTTGTCGCGTTAATTATTATTTTGCTTATTCCCTCGATCAATTACAAGATCATACATTAAATTAACGAAATTTAATAGCTTTTTCATTTTATATTATTCAGTCCAGATATATCGTTCTCACCGCAAGACAAATAAAAAATGTTGAAGTACAGTTAAAAGTTCCCATAATATGTGAACAAATTTTTACTTAAATCAATTAAAAGACCTTCTCGAGAAAAATTCTTGAAAAATCAATTCTCTTGGCATTTCTGCGGAGTTTTTCTGCAAGGTGTGAATAACTAACTGCTTGGCCACCTTGGTTTCCAAAAGAGGCTGAATTTCGGTTAACCCTAGCTTTGCGTTACAGCCCCGTTTGCGTTTTTTCATCTCCCCTTTTTTTCGAATCTGTAAGACTGATGCGTCTCCCGTTCGTCGACGTTGTTTTTTTTTTATCGAAAGGCTCGCGGCTAACGTCTGGCCACAGGGGTTATTTTTATTTAGGGCTTCTCTCGGCCGCCGATTTGTCAGTGCCGCAACATTAAGTGCGCGTTAGGGGCGGCTTTGGGACGTCGGAGGATCCAGCGGACGCCTTGGCTAATCTCGAGCGACCAACAGTCGCCCATCCGATAAAGCGAGCCTTTGTTTTTCCCGAAAACAATTAGTAGCCTAGCGCAGAGGTTGTCTAATTTTGTCGTCATTTTTCTCTGAGGTGAAATCGTGGAATAATTGCTGCAAGTCCTTATCTAGAACAGCGTTAAGAAATCTTTGAAGATTTGTATAAATTTATTAAAAACAAGGAATGAAATTAATCACATCAACTTTTTATTAAATATGAATTATTTGGAAATCATAATTACTCAAAACACTTTATTCTGATTGTATGAATTATTTTCTTAAGGGGCCCACTTTATTTCACAAATGTTATAACATCGCAGTGAAATTGATAGAATCACAGTTTTGTCAAGATAGAATTGAGAAAATCGAAAGGGAAATCGTTGTTAAGTCGATTTGAAAATTGTATTCGTACCCGCTTTCAATCTTTTTTTTTTTTTAGACTAGAACTACAGCGTAAATTGAAAAATTTTAAACATGAATACTCTAGCAATGGTATACTAGGTATTACAGCTCAATACACTTTACACGATTTTATACTTTACTGCATGTACAGCCTACATGTAGAGTAGAGTTTAGGTCACCCGGAAACGCGAGCTTTTAATTGCCATCCCGTCAATCCAACCGAGGTTGAGCATTTTACAAACGTCCCTAGTCGTTGCCAAGCGTAAAAATTTATTCGAGTGTCAAATCAATTTCGTCCCGTCCACAACTAGACGGGTTTTAATCCCCATTTCGGTCAAATTCGTGTCGCATCATTCGGCTCTATATTCCACCGAGTTTATAGGAACATGGAATGGTCATTAATTTAGCAACGTCGTTCCTGCGTGCAGAAATGCAACGACAGATTATTCCATTCAAAGAGCTCTCCTCGTCATTTGACTAGAAACAAAAAAGCCGAATTCTCAATTCTCAAAAAGTTTATTGGTGGATAAATATCATGAACTAACGAAAAAAGTAAAATAATCTTTATCTATCAATTTTTAATTATCGCGGAAGTAACTAATGAAAAGAAATGATATTTTATTCTTTATAAACGTGATTTATTCACGACCGACGGAAATTCACTTGTCATAAATAAACTCTTGAACGTTTTCATATTGAAACATATCTCTTTCCTCAGCGAGCAGTGCAGTAATGCGTTTCTTTGCGAAGTCAGATCTGGTTCCGTGCAACCGTAGTGTTATTGCCCCATCCGTTACCGTCCCCCGCAAAACGGACGCAGACCGCAGCGGAATTACCGATTTGTCAATTAGCCTCTCTCTAATTTATTTATTACCCTCGCAGAGCTATTTTTACCGAGTTATCTTTCGACTAGTGTGCAAGACGGAATCATGCCCTGTAGAAGAGCTTCGTACCTGCTGCTGCCTCTAAGCTCCAGTCTCAGCTGGCTCTTCGTCGTAAACCGGGTTGCTGCAGACGCCTTAATTCTGATATAGGACCGCAATATAGTCCAGCTTACCTCGTCGAGCACGACCTTGGATAAATAATTAATCCGTATTCCAATTAAACCTTCTCTTCCTCGCCATTAATACAATTTTTTCACCGACTATCTTACACGCCACGATTTTTTTTTTTTTTTTTTTCACTTTTTTACCGCCTTAATTCGTCTTCGTGTCAAACATACATGAGAAAATTCAATTTAATTAGATTTACTAACAACGGAAGTAAATTATTTAACGTAAAAGTGTATTTAATATCTGCTGAAGAATTATAACAATTGAAAGAATAAAAATAAAAAATTAGCCTGCGCGGTCACATTACGCATGATTTATTGTTGAGGTTATAATTTGCAAGAGTGAAAAAAAAATGGTCGACGAACTTTTTGACCTTTCGTATAAATTTTCCCCGTCCAACGAACCTCCGCAAGTATTTCTAAAAGTCTGCGAGACGCAGGCCGTAGCCGCAGAAGCATTCGAGCGGGAAATATTTCGCAAGGAGGCGAATTTCTTGGCTGATTTTTCAAAGAGCCAACGAAAGCTTCTCGTTGGCAGCGGAAACGCTTCCAGCCTCCGGGATCCCTCGAGTTTTCGCGTGTTGTTTTCTCCTTTTTCGTAAGCTTTTTTTTCTGTTTCATCCGCTCCTGCAGCTTCCTCCCAGACTCTCGATGTCGCCGTTGTCTTTATCGACGCACTCAGAAGCAATCTTTATATTGCATCCTGTCGAGCCTCACCCCACGTGGGAAGGTTCTATCAAAGGAGCGATATTACGCAATCTATACGGAGGCAGCGCCGGAAGGATTATCTTCGGTCTTTGTAATCTCAGCATCCCTCGAGCGTTTCCCATTTTTCATCGATCCGTAAATCTCACGTCGACCGATCGCGATTTGGACAAAAATTTATACCTCAACCTCGAAGCCGCAGGATCTCTGCACCTACGAATCAAACAATTCCAAAAAACTCAGCCTCGAATTCCCTCCTCGAGCGTGGCAAAAATTGGCAAAATATTATCGTTGCGAAAACTGATTATGATTAGCCCTTGGCGAGACAGATTAGCTGGAACAATAAGAGCGTCTTGACGCGCGGAAATTGAGGGAAGCTGCTCTTTGTGGTTCAGCTTTTCACAGCAGCCAAGAAGGTTTAATACCTGAAGGTTGGTCGAGGAACCACTCGTTCTTGGACGTATTCGCAGCCCAGCTGTACGAGTAAAGTCATTTGTCTTGTCTCGCTGGCCTCGCGAGACTCGCTGTGATGGACGACCCGCGTTTACCGGGTACTTTCGTAAAGGCGAACTAAAAACTATCAGCGAGTTGGCGAGCGGCCTTTTCTTCTTGTCCGATTACAGTTCAGTGAAATGGTAATGAAATTTGATCTTTCGAAAAAGTAAACATTCGTCGAATCTTCTCGATGACTTTTTTCAGTGACCCAGTAGCTCGATAACTACAAATTATCGCTTTAGCTGGATGGATAAACTTTAAAGCTCGTTTTACTTATTCTCATTTCAACGACAGGCTGGAATTTCCTGAAGCTTTTATCTCGGATCTCGAATCCAATTTCATCAGCTAGTTAAGTGGCTGAAAAGAATGGCCGATAATTTGTGAAATCGTGAAAATTTTGTTGCTAGATTCATTAGTGCAAATTGCTTTACCATCGTCGCCACGTTATCGCTATTTCTTCATGGTCGGGATGCATATATGACAAATGTGTCACTGTTTGAAATTCTCGGTTCAATTTGCAGATTGTGAAATTAGTCTGTCATCTTTGAATTACGATTAGTAACTCTTGAATAGATCGTAATCAACCCCTTCAACAAACCATTCTCAGAAATTAATCGAGACTTTTGTTCTGTCCTGTACTTGGAAGAGGTTCAACCCTCATGTAAAAATTGCATGAAAATCCATTGCTGTACTCCGGTGTCCTGCAGGTGTTACACCAGAATTGTGCACAACAAATTAAAAGCAACCCTTCCTTCCTTCTTCCTCTCGGCTTTTTCCGTTCTTGTAGGAGGTTGAATTTGCCACGTCAAGTCACGATTTCCCCCGAAGCAAGGCAGAGGATCCGAGACGAAGGTGCTGGACGACCGGAGTGCTCGCATCACCCAAGGCAACTTTTCTTTCGCTTTTTCTTCCTGGTTACTTTTGTTCTATTGAAATTCAACCGAATTTCTTGTGCGCTTTCACCCCACGCAGCCGTAATGCCATGCGATATCTAAAGGAGAAACCGTCGTCGTTATTTTTCTGTTGCTTGTAATTCCATTTTTGGTAATATTGGACAAGCATAAGTTGAGGCTTCCAATCTCTGTCAACTTAACGGTAGTGACGTTACTTTCACGAAGGTACCAAATAAATAAATCATATCACAGCAAAGCGTAAAGTTTTTCATCCATGCATGCATCACTCGTCATGTCTCCGTTTCCTCGAAATGGTAAGCTAAAAATTTTAAATTAGTAACTGAACTACGTCGTCCATTTAACTGACGGCGTCAAAATTGAAATAAAGAAGGATGGCTTCCTTTTTCAAAATCAATCTTCATCTAACCGTGCAGCTGTCTAGTGGCACGTTGTCTTTTCTAGTCTTCTTGTCCATTGTTTCAAATTGGTCTACTTTTATTTACTATTTATTTATTACTTTCAATTAAATTTTGTCAAATAGTTAAACATAATTATATCTGAATCTCAACTTGTTTGTTCTTTGTTTCTTTCTTGTGTATATTGTGGTAAACCCCGCAGTTTATCTTATTCTAACCTGTTGGTTCATTTTTATAATTCACTCCGAGATTCACGAAAGCGATACCAATCTCGTAATTTACGATAAAATTAGACCCAAACAAAAGAATGCTGTAAAGAACAATCCAGACTGGCAACACTGTTTTAAAAATACCTTTGGCGACTATTCAAATCCCGCTATCAACCATATATTTCATTGTGTCCATACCTGTACGTAACTATGCAGCGAAAGGTTCGTAACAAAACATACCAAGAGTTGTAAGTATGAGACAAACGTTTCACAAAGCATATTGGCGCAAAATTCATTACCTATAGTCAACAATTTATTATAACACGTGAAATCCTTTAACTGGAAGGAATTTGGACCGTGATCGTAAACCGCGACGACTTACCAACAGACCGTAAGACGCGTGTAGTTACGAGTAGGTATCTCGTCGAGCGACTGCAGCAACCCCTTTGAGAGGGAGGAAAATTGTTTTCGCCCGAGTGAACGAGGGATTAAGATTTTTATTCCCAAGGGGATATATAATCCGGGTGTACCTACACCCGGCCGACCGGTGATGGGCATCCATAGTCGGCCCTCCGGAGCCCCGGGGACGTTTTTGGCGTCTTAGTATTCCAAGGATGATTCTCCTCTCGTCAGCAAGGAAAGAGAGCTGCTGGCGAGGGAATGACCGCCGGCTCGCTTTTATCACTCGGAAAAATTCCCGGTACTCCCCCACCTGCCAACTCATCTTAGGGTAGGAACCCCCGCATCCCCCCAACGCCCGACAGACAACAACTCACGGTGGAGATAAAATGCCGAGCTCCCCCAGATCCTCGAGGCTCGTCGTAGCGGGAACGGCCTTGGAATGTTCGCTTTGTATTTATGACGGTTATCTTCGTTAGTTATGATTTTCGGAAGTATTATCTTCCCGCCTGCCGAGGTCGCTTCGTGCAGCCTCGAATTTCCCCCTATCAGTAATCAATAACGCGAATTTACCCGCGAACCTAGCTCAACCACCTCTTCTTCGAGCATCTCGGTAAGGACAACCAAATCGGTCACGTTAAGGCACGTCGGTCAAACAACGTCAGTGTCAATATATAGAGCTTTAGAGGTTGGTCAAAGCTCATCCGCACGAGTAACGAGTAAATATTTGTAGAGGAATCGCAACGGAGTTCGATTGAATAAACGTATCGACTTGCCAAATAATTAGAATTTTAAAAAGTGAAAATCACGGCCACGTATTTGATGCGATAACTCGAAAATGAGTTAAAAAAATTATGTGTGTTACTATATACGTAGTAAAGTAAAAGCACATTGTCTAGGTATTGTAGGAACGTGGCTTCGTTGATGTTGTCGGCAAAGCATTTTCACGCTTCCGGCTTTCCCGAGTCTTCGTTGTCGCTCGACATTCTGGCATGCGTGAGGAATATCTTTGCATAAATTCGTTAAACTCGTCGGTCCTACCTCGTCACGATACGAAGGATATCCTCCAGGCAAAGAGCCTTGAGAAGTGTCGCTTTGAGTATCACGGTGTGGAAGTAAAGCGTCTCCGAGTGGAAATGCAGAGCTTCGAGTGTATCCGCGAGTCCTTTTGTTTCTTCCCCGTCTCGGTTCCCTTTCGGAATGCACACCTACTACTGGCACCATCGATCCTCGGACTGAGCTGAAAGCCCGCGACAACCACGTCCGAATAATACTTTTCCATTTTCTTTCTTATATATATAGACACTCCTTTGGGTGCTCGTTAAGTATCTTTGTCTGGCGCATCAGCCACCACAATTCAGGATAATATACTTTTTCTCATTGTTATAAGTAGGTCACACGGTTCGGTGCTCGTCGTCGCGCGACGATTTGCCAACTTGAAAACCCGCGGGTAGAATGGGCATCAAACGGCGGAAAAGGTGCGGATGAAATATCCGAATCGGCCGAAGGAACGATAACGATAGATTACACCAGTCAAGAGGTAAAAGCTCGAGTCATCTCGGGCAGCTCTCTTTTCCTTTTCGGATACTTTGTAGGCTTGATTTCCATTTCCGAGATTCAGACTGCGGCGCGGATCTCTACGGAAATCACATTTCGTTTGCCGTAGAAAGACCTCGTGGAATTGCTTATTAGATCCGGAAACTAAAACGAATCCGAACATCGGTATATAGAGCAGATGTATCCTCCTTCTCGATACATCTTATATTTACGTGCCTGTGCCAACCGAACGAAATACGAATGAAGAGATTGATGGATACTTTATTTATATTCCTGGACAGCGTCCTTCGCCGATAATTGATGAACGAATGTTGTTTCGCAGCGATGGAACGATGGTCTAATGGTTCAAACGACAACCGGTTCCTGGAGAAATGTAGCAAGGTTGAATAGACAGAAAGCACAATGATTGAAGTGCCTGTAGAACTCTACTAAGAACAAATTGACAGATCGACAATAAACAGACACAGTCTGTGAGATGAATATTGCACACAATTGTCACTTGAACCATCCGGCAGTCCAACGAGAAGACGAACGACTATAATGAGCCAGTGAAAGTCCTGTCAACACTGGGTTACAATTTTCGTTGTTAAGGTATCCAATTAGAAGCCAATTAATGAGACCTTGAGCAATGATTGAGGAGGATTACCGTTCATTGGGTTAACCGTCTTCATCCTAAAGAAACGCGATCGAGGTATAAAGGAGATCTCGATCCTGGCGAGATATCGACACTGTGTGGTCTGAAGGCAATCTCGAAGATGGGGCGTCGGGTTCCAACACGGATCTAAATCCCAGATCCGTCAATATCAACAGTCTGCAGTCGTACATCAAGACAGAACATTCAGTGGTTGGAATAAACTCCGTCAGTCAGTCTGTGTATTCGCTAGTTTCCAGACCGGCGTCGAGAGCGGCGGGGTCAAAGGTGAAAATAGAGGCAAAGGCGGAGTGCTTCGACCTTTCGTGAAAGTCATTTTGCTCCGCACGAAGGAGTAGAACCGACAATGCCGGCCGAGAGGCTCGAGGTTCGTTCGAGTCCTGATCCGGGTGTCCATTGTGCTCATGTCCGGACCAGTTCAGCCAGAGATAACACCGCTGGTGTCCCCTGGTAGCCTGAGTCGGCAATCGTTGATATAAAAACCCTCATCGCTCCCCTTTTCTGAACCGAACAAGTGAAGTATTTTCGCGACGGAACTAAATCGAAACGACGCGATATCCTTGGACAGACTTACTGCAGGCTTCTGGATTCCAGACTTTTACCTACTGGGTCACTTCTCGATTGATCGATGTCTTTAATACGGTTTGTGAACGATGGGGCTGGACGATATGAGGATACAAACCTTGTGTTGTGGGGGAGATATAAGTCCTTAGAAGTGTGTGGACTACTAGTGGTATGGTGAAGATAGAACTTGATTATTCCATCTTGAGGTGCGTCACTTGATGTGAAACAAGTTAAACAAACCAATTGATCCAAATACGGTGTACCAAAAGCCAATGACTTAAAGGTTAGCTAATCTGTCATGAAAAATAGAGTCGTACGTGTAACCGTAATCAGCATCGAATCAAAAGTGATAAAAAGAGACCGCAGATTCGCTGATGATTCGAAGCTTGCCTTGAATGCCAGCTTCAGTCTCGGTCGAGATTTGAAACGACGAGTCGTTTGTGAATGCGATAACAAAAGGGCTCAACATTTATCCCAAGTGATCTTGAAGTGAGGAAGAGAACGTAAAATAACGATTCCAAGGAACGTTTATTTTCTTCACTCCGTGGCGTTCCTCGACTTTAAAGCGTCTGCCTACAACTTTTACCGATGTTTGCACTTACAACTCCTTTCCACTGCTCCAGAGAATACCAGTTTTCAAGTTGTAATCCGCAACTCTGGCTTCATATCACACAAATATAAACTTTTGGAATTTTGCAGAAAATCAGTCATCGCGAATCACCATATCCAAGCCTTAAAAAATCTATGTGAATTAGATCAATCACTCTTTTACCGAGGACTCTCTATAAATCGTTTGACGAAACACCGCCGTCCATATTCAATTGTCTTTCGTTTTGTCAAGTAAAATAAATTGCCTTAAAGTTACGCTGGCCAAGATGCTCTCAAGTCGCATGTCGCTCCACTTTTCCAACAGGTGTCCGGCTAGTTTAGTCTTGAAACTACACGGTGCTCACGTCTACGCAATCATCGCTAGTACAAACACATTTGAAATCTTTACGACACGCGGGGCTTGGATGTTTTGCAGACACTTCAAACGGCCGTGCAGTAATTAGTGACTTTTTAACTAGCCGGCACTTCGTCAGTGATGATGACTACATCATTGGATGATATTTTGAAACGCCTAGAAGTTGTAAAGCCAACTTGAAGAGTGAAGAGTTATTTATGATAATGATAAAAAGATTTTGAAAACCGTCAGGTCAATTCTCTCAGGATAATTGGAGGATCTTATGCTTCTAGATCCAACAACATCTACTTGCTCAATTAACTTAAATGGTGTCTTGTGGAATTCAATTACACAGATGTAGCCGATGCACACTCCGATAAGGATTGAGTCTGTCCGATAGCCGATTATCGAACTACAGAACTGCTGGGGTCCATTTGAAGTTTGAATATACGAGAAGAAAATTACGGAGCACTGATTACTGCAAATTTGAACGCGTGTGAGTAGAGCTTTGACCATACTGATTTCGCCACTACCAAGTTACTGGAACACAATCGACACGATCGATTGTTGTTTGCTCTCTGTTCGACATGTTTGATTGCAGGCAAATTGTACGCGGCACGTTTGGAGAATGAGTCATAGGCGAGAATGATATTTTGGTTTTTTGGTAAATTTTTGGTTCCCCGAATGGTGGAAAACATAAACTGGTGGTGATGAAAAAAGGAATTACTTAGAAGTTCAGAAAGCGATAAATATTCAATATGTTTTACAAACGTTATCTTCTCTTGCTCACTATATAGAAAACGTTAAAATCTAATTTTCGTTCGTTGCTCTCTCAAGTAAAACAGACTCATGTTAGAACAATATTATGAAAAATTTTTGCCTCAAACAAATTAGAGAATAGAAAAAATATCGAGTGATCCAATACTTGAAAAATATAACTTTCAGGAAATATTTGGAAAGGATAAAAAGATCGTCATGCCGCAGGAACTTGACGAAAGTTATTATTTTTTATCAGTGGAGAAAGCATTAGGTGAGTCATAGGTCAATTTTCTTTTAGAGGCACTTTTGGCACGCTTATCCGTCTAGACTCGTTTCAGAGCCGGAGGCTCCGTAGCTTCGCAGATAATAAGCTAACCCATATCCTCTGTCTCTTCGAAGTGAATTGGGAAGCTGATTTCCCTCCTTCCATGTCAGTTCTCTGCAGCTTGGTTTCAAGCTGCATTGCATTTAACCAAAACACCGGATCTTCCATTCGATAAGTTGAACGACGCTACAAGCACAGCGACAACAGAATTTAAACGTTCTCCGATTCTCTCCGTCCAAGGGATGAAATTATTTCTCAACAAAAATGAGAAAATTTTACAGTCTGGTCCGTTGTTGGATGGGTTCACCGGGTGGCGCCGCTCTTCGTACCAACCGCTACCTGCGCTGTATGTGTGCATGTTTTTTGCAGAAATATAGTCACCCACACACGGACCGACGCGGGAAAACAAGGGCAGACGAATCATAGTGGCAGGAAAATTGCAAACAAAGTCCTGAAAAACGAGAACAATTATGTGCCGTTGGCAACCTCGGTACATCCATTAACAAACGTACCATGCAGTCCTGGACACCAAGCTGTAGAGTTCCTGTACCAGTTGCTGCACTCTCATATAGATTCGCTAAAGAGAATACTGCACACGTTCCATCTCCATTCTTCCCTCCCTCGGTCGAAATTCGCAATGATGCACATGTCGGGGCACAGGAACGAAATTCTTCAATTATAGAGGATAAAAAGTATTCAATTATTCGCGTCGAAATTGCGAGGCCTGCGGACCTCTTCCGAGGGTGAATTCGTTCGTTATATCAACTCACGGGTCAAATATTAATTATTTTAGTACTGACAGGTTTTAACATTCATACAGAACTAGGATGTAGTCAAAATCAATCTGTAACTTGGCCTCTTTTTCCGTGATTTTTTCTTGGATATAAACTGATGTCAATGATTTGAATTATGACTTATTATCTAAGGCAGATTTCTTAAAAATTGATTTTAACTTGGAAGCCGGATAAGTGAGCTGTTTTCATTTTTGTTGGTATTCAGTTGGTATTCCTTCTACTAAATTATACCCACGCGAAAAACGTGGAATATATTTGGGATAATTTAGAATCATCAACGATGTTCGACTATCCGGAAAATTGTACTTCGAAAATCCTGTGCTCGACACCTTGGCTTGTGAGTTTTTACCAACAGGATGTAATTCATATGTGGTTGGAGGAAGAATACGAGCATATTTCCTGGATGTTTTGTAAAAACGATAAAAATTTTTCAAACAAGTTTAAGTAAACCAATATTTCAACTTTCAGCGAAGCGTAACTTAAGAAAACTCGCAATCCTTCTCGCCCCAATCTTGTTAAGAAAACAAAAACGAGGTAGGAAAAAAGAAAAGACGCGATTCTTTTCACGCTCCAAGATCAGCGAATCACGAAGATTTTTCTCAAAAGCCAGGCAGCGAAGCTGTGAAAATTGCGAGTGGATGTAGTCGTTCGTTCGGCGGTGTAACAGCATACACGCTGCGTTGCCGGGGGCGAAGGTAAACCTTTGATAGGGTCGTGAGTCATCCTCCCGCATGGCTCTCTTCCTCCAATCGAGAAGCCCATAGAAACGTTAAGACAATGTCCCGCCGTGGTTTTTAGTTGGATTATTAATCAAGGAGGGCGAACCGTATCCGGAGACTACCGTAGAGTGCGTATAGCAAAGGGGTGACGCTAAGGGGTAGCGGGGGAGTGAAAGGACCCCCTGAATCTGCGAAAGGGTTGCACAGATCCTAACGCAGCCTTTCGTTGTTCTCTGCCAGTACTTCTGGATCCTTTTTTCACCATAGGCATAGGGTTCCGGTGTTTTCTTATTGTTAGTCATGTGTATGACCGTTTCATGGGGACGTGTGAGTGAATCTTGAACCTTTTTCGATTAAAATTCAATGTTGAGCTTCAATATAGTTTCGAGAAAACAAGTATCGTCTTTTTGAATTGAAGAGAGTAGAGTTCGTAATGTTAATATAGCGATTTATTTGTAGGAGAAATCAGTATCTCGAAAATGTAGGATCGTCTCAAATCGACTAATCCATTTTTTACATGCAAAGTTTATTCAGATTTTGGAAATTAAATTCCTTTAAAGTCGTTCCTAACTTTTAAAACGATGATTTTACTTTCGATATTTCGTTACATTAACGTTATTAACTTCAATCCGGTTTGAATTGAGTGCATTCGGTATGGTTCCAAAAATTAGTGCCCTTCTAAAAACTCCTTGCGTCAAACGTGATTATCTCATTTCCACTCAGATAATAAACCATCAAATAATTGTCCTTATTTGAACAAAAAAAAAAAAAAAAACTGAAATAAAGAAAAGTATAATAAATGTGTTAAAGCTTATAACATGTGAGATCAAATTTTTCTTGATCTCCAGAGTTTTCTCAAATTTAAAATTTGATGCCAATGCTTTTAAAATGGCTATAAAATTATTTCAAATCTTTGTAAGGAAAACTAGAGTGCTGCTTAGAACTTTTTTAAATTCTCGTCAATTCTGACGTCATTTGAATATGCAATAACCAGAAACGTACCGAGTTCACAACAGACTCACTTTCCTCAAGCTCTTTAGATCATAAATCAGTCATTAAAAACTCTACCGAATACAATCAATCCAAACATAGACCTACAGAAAAACATTCGTTTCATAAAACTCTGATAGTATAGCTAAAATTCCACGGCCATGGATAATATTTGAAGCTTCAGGGAAGCTCTCTATAAGAATCTCACAGTGTTTCACTTAAGGGTCTTGAATAAATTCCGATCCGTTTTTCGCGCGAGGCAAACCAAGCTGAGAGAGGATTTTCGGGGTGTCAGAATTACTGCGCAGTGTTGCGTCACCCGTAGCAAATTGGTTAACGAATGGTTCACCCGGCTCTTGGCCAAAATCCGTATATCTGAGAGAGCCGCGGCGATGCTGCAGTGTTTCGCGTATCTCATTATGGATCCAATTTTGACGAGGCGTTTAGTATAATGCGATAACACAATCGGGCTAATGTATTTGCCAGCATCCGCTATTCCTCGCACACGTCGTGAACGGAGGCGTGTGAAGCGTGTATCAGAGGTTCAGCTTGCGGACCGAGCTTATAGCGAACCCTCGGTATAACGACATCGTTTTACGGTACGAAGGGCGCCGCTATTCGTCCCCTACAAAATTCCATATCGTAACTGGAATCTGGGACTTATCGCTTTTGGGGATGAGGCAGGGTGGATGTGGATATGGGTGCATATTTACCTTATAGATTCGAGCTGTTTGACTTGTTATTTGTAAAACAGGTACCTACCTATGTCTGTGCGTAGGTGGCGAATAAATTTTAATTACGACCTGACGTTGGGAGCGTATTACAAAGTTCAAACGATCTCTTTGTGTACACATCCCGGCTTCAATTTAGCCTCTAATGTGGGCATATACTCGTGTAATGTACTCAGCCGGTCTAAAGCTTTTCACCTCTTCCTGCAAAACCGCCGCATGGATAATATTACGAAGGGTGGAAAGCTCGTGCGATGATTTTTTAACGGAGAAAAAACCGGATTATACGCTGTTCGAGTCAGTCTTGAGCTGATATTTTTACCGAATTTTCACAGTGTTTGAGAGCGTCGATGTTGACCGTTTTCCAACGAGGTTTGCGACATGGAAGCGTTCGGCACGTGATGTTTATCGAAAATATATACGTATATATAGCTGCAGAAACCTATTCGTGGTTATCGAAAATCTATAAAGTTATAAAGTGCTTTACGGCTTGTGTATAATGTATGTACTTTTGCTGTAGCTTCTCTTTCCTACCTGGATAAACGAATTGCTGGATGTTTTACGCGAGAAGAACTTCCCATGTAATATGATTGTGTCTGCAATTCAGTCTTGCATGAAATTAAACCGCTTCGCTCAATCTGTCGAATGTCAAGATTCCTTCAGAATTTATTCTGAAACTTTCATAGAAAAAATACTGGAGAAAATGAAAACCTTGAGATATTTAAATACTAAATACAATGTTAAAAAAAACGTGCTAAAGCTTTTGCAAAAATTTTGAATACTTCAGTACACAAAAAAACTTTTATTCACACCCAAACCTGACTAAATCGCATGTACATTGTATCAGCCATTACTGCTATCTACAGTAAACTGCAGATCGATATAATTCAAAGTTTCGTTTAAAAATCTATAAAACAGATCAAAGATTTCGAAAAAATGTCTAAGTAATCTCACGATTCTCATTCTAGCTGCATGGTTCTTGGAAGAACCGCGTCTAACCATAATTAATCGGAAAAGATGTCAGCGATTTTCTTCACAAAGTAAAATTACAAGAAACCGGATCCATAAGGTAACGCGATACGAGCGAGGACCGAAGTCATCATCGAGCGCGTATAAAAATCCACTTGCACTTTTGACGCCCATCGATGCGGAGGGGGTTCAGGAGGGGGGATGGGATCCGTGACACTCTTCATCCTGCAACGGCACTGCGAAGCCGAACACCCGTTGAGGCGAGAAGTGGAGAGGCGATCATAATTCCCTCCACCGAAGGGGGCTGACGAGATTCTCCCGCGCCACTCGTTCTCGGTGCACGTAGGCAAAAGGAGACCGGAAGTACGTGTCAGCCGCGATGCGTCGTCTCGCTTGGGTCTGCAGCCTTACACGCACGCATCGCGACAGGTGCACCGGGATCACGGCTCTGTCTGAACCACCATCACCACCATCACCACGATCACCACCATAACCACCGTCACAACCATAACCACGCGTTCAGCCAAGTCCCCATTGTCTGCACAGACTGGCGACGCCACTTGCTCTCCTAATTGCGTCGTTCGACCGAATATCGCTCGGGTTCATGCGAGGGAAGTTGGGTCGCATCCTCATTTGTTCCCCGTTACCCGAATCGCACCCTCGCTACTTGATGGGCTCCAAAAACCGTTCACCTCTCTCCAGAAAAAAAGCAGGGACGAGATTTTTCACCATCATTATTTCTTTTTCTTTTACAAAAAAAATTGTGTATTGTCGAAATTTTAGAGGAATTTATCAAGTGCCAGAGATGGAAAATGTGAAGTGAAATTATCATGCAAGCTCTTGAGACTTTTGGTTGATCGAGTGATAGTTGCCTAAACTTGTGAAAAATTGATCACTTTTAACATTATTAATTTATATTTGTGTTATTAATTACAAATGATATTTTACCGTCAGTTGAAGTTACACGGAATTATTAGATTCGTAGCAAATTTAGGGGAATATCAAATAAAAAATCGTGTAATGAATGGACCAGTTCTGGCCTGTGTAAAACTTTTCAAGCTTCAACTACTTTCGATATTAAATTGATCGGAACAATTTTTTTGACCCTATAATTTAATATAGTTGCTTAAAGCACGCCCATAATCTCGTCAGCATGATGACACATATATAGACGACACAAAGCGCTTCCGAATATTCCTTAACGTATCTGTAATCTAATTCCAAGTACAATTGGCAGCAATTTATCAGACTTGATACAAAGTTCAAAGGTTGAGCAAGATCGATGGAGAGGCTTTGAAAGTGGAGGGGATCACATGGATTTAAAGAACAGGGTGTCCAGCGATTCCACGAAAGCTCTGGAGCTTTAGAAATACCTTGAAATCGATGAACCTTCGAAGTAGCAAGAAAGTATTCGGTAATCTCATTGGGAACCCGACCAGAATTCGTTAGATTTCCCTTGCCTATTTGGACTCTTTGAAAATAGTTCAAATTACGTTTCCCAGAGCTGCATCACCGCAGCTTTTGATTTTTTTAAATTTATTTCTTCTTTTTGTTTTCTAAAGGGAATTGAACAATTCAACTGGACGACGCATAGAAGTTTGGCGTGAAAAGTTTTTTCAGGTCAGTCATCAACTGGTTTCCTGTTAAATCGAGGAAATGCATGATCCAAAATTCATGGTCTTTCCAAAGTGTGAATACCGAGCTCGAGAAGCGATCATATTCTCCGTTCACACATCATATCAAGAAACGTTTTATGGGGCTGTTAAATTTTTAACCACAATCACGTGATACCTCAGGTATATCCACCAAGTCTAAGGTATCGGAACAGAAACAAAAAGAATAGAAAAAAAAGTTGCAGTATTTGATTGAAACGTGGGATGCCAGTGGTAAGAGCAATAAAAATGTCTTCCTAGAAGAGCCGTAACTCTATACAGCGATAAACCTCTGGTATCGTTCACGTATCGTTACCAACCTTCAGCTACCTACACCGCCATCGTTGTCACGATTTAGAGTTATCAGCAATTAATTCTCGACTGGCGGCACTCGAGTGTTCAAAATGCCACGATTGCTGATCGACGCCTCATCGCATAGTTCAGTGTCGCACCCAAAGCGCGTCTATCCTCTGGCGGTGACGACACGTGAATTACCATAGCTCCAAGAGTCTGAGCATCGCATTCAAAGCGACGTCGTGTCGCGTCGTCTAACCCTGTTTATACCGCGGTCACTTCGTATCTTGGAAATCGAGACTTGAGACGGCAATTAACATCTGCGATAATTAATACCAATCCGGCCGAAACAGACCCTCGTTTGTACTCGAGGTTCGAGGTTTTTGAACTCGTTATATATTTTGAGATGCACGTGGAGGAAACTCGTTCCTGATTTAGGGGTTCCATATCTGGACGATACAACTGGGGTGATACACTGGAATTTTTATAACTTCCTACTCTCGGGGCTGTTAAGAGTATGTGATAATCAGTCTTTACCGATCACGTTAAACGTTCCTTATTTTAAATATTATAGTAATACAACTTTTCCCTCATTTTTAAGAGTCTGAATGAAGGTAGAAGAGTTTCCGAAGTCTTTACCGACCGAGTAAAGAGTCACATATTTGATTATCACCGTTTGAGTTTTGACCATTACCGACTGAGTTGAAATAAGTGACATTTCACTCAGTCGGTAAAACACTGATCATTATGGCATCCTCTTAAGGGGACTTGACAGTGCTCAATATTTTACCATTGTGTCGAATTGATCCAGAGTTCAATAACCGATATTTTTCGGCCGTTATGTGTGATAACAAAATAGAATAAAAAATAGTTTGACGTATTAGGCGACTCTGATAGAAGAATGAGTCCGTCCTTACTCGTCGGCGATGAAATCGACATGCGTCAGATGTCCGGATTGCGTGACGAGCGTAATAGTCACAATTGAAGGAAGCGGGTTTAGAGTGCCGTTCGGTATACAAACTAACGCGTTGCTGAGGTAGGAAATGTACGTGCAGCATTCGTCATTGTGCAACGTAAGAAACTCTCTGTAAATAAATGCTTTATACTCATTAGGTTCGATTGAATGAATAAATACCGACAGCATAGGCGATCCTTGACTCTCAGAATTAAGTATGCATTTTCTCTTAGAATTCGAGACCATTGTTTGCACTCTGTAGGCCAGCTGCTACACTCGAGGTGTTGATTCAGGTTTCAATACTTGGACTGGGATTTGGAATCAGTTATTCAGAGGGCCTGGAATACGGATTTGTGGAAATTATTGGAAAATATAAGTGTGTAAGTTCTTGCTCTAAAAAAGTTGGTGGTTGAAATTGTGTCCTGGATTTGCGTTTTATACTCCCTGTTTTCAGTCCGAAATAAAATTGAACCCATCAAAAGTAGAATGCTTGAAACGACGGAAATAAGAAAGCCGATTTTTTCAACAGAGTAAATTAAATTACGTTCGCAACTCGTTTCCTTGCGTCGCAAAGCCCGTTTCCTTTGTTATTTTACTCAGTCAAAACTTCCTTTCGCCGTTTCAAATTCGCTGGGGTAAGCATTTCCATAGAGTCTATGGGTGGCCTGGCGATTTCCTTTTCGCTGATACCGTCTCCCCTCGTATACAACGGCTAACGACGTCGCGACGCCCCGGATTTCATAATTTAACCTCCAAGTTTGTCAAGATCGTATAGTTCTCGTGATTTCGAAACGTTGAGTAGGTGTGTCATTGGTCCGATTGCACAGTGTTCCAATTTCCTGGTGATTAAGCGCGGCAATTTCTCGTGACAAATTCAATGGTGTATTTGCCTCAGTTCACAAGTGCTTTGAACTCTGATCGTCAACGTTTCAAAAATTATCATTTTGAGGTTCGTAAACAATTCTTCTACCGTTTAAGTGAGGGAAAAGGTATTACTGATCCTATTATCCTATCATAGGTTGAAGAAAAATATTCGTTGATTCTGAATTCTTGAATTCTATTTAATTACAAAAAAAAATTTATTCTACGAGAAGAAATTTGTGATTACTTGTCGAAAGCATATTGTGGCAAATATTTTCTAATTATTGATTAGATTTTCATAAATTTTATAAAATTATTTGATACAGTGGATTCTATAATGGCATTTCTTCGGTACGGTTGTAACATAAAATAATTTCACGAAGTCGGAAAAACTTCGTTTAGTTTCAATTGAAATTATCCATTAATCCTAATCCTAATCTTAATCCAAATTAAACTGGATTAGGTATTGTCAATAATCAAGGAATCGCGTTTACAGGCAGCTCGAGGAATATATTTTCTAATTCTATCAGACCACCACCACCACCACCTCCTCAATATTTAACCGCTAAAAAACTTTCCCTTGTCGAAAGGCTTAAATCCGACTCCGATTTTCATTTCAGTTCGTAAAATTATACCCAAGCTTGGATTGAGACAAAAAATATTCCCCGTTAAAAAATCGTCACCTCGCATCATCCCTGGTGAAAAAAGAAATTCTCGTAGACGTCTTTCGCTCCCGGCTTTGCTAATTCCCATCGAAAGCCGGGTGCAGTGGTCCGATTCCCTCGCACATTCCCAAGGCTGGGGGATGCGAGCATAACGCAAGCGCGGGTTTCTCCGTTTCCACCGCGCACATGGCCCGGATCCCCCAGGATGCGAGGAACGCGACTGATCCACGAGCACGTCTCGGCCGCTCTTCGTGGGGGCGAACGGATATTCGGTCGTCCGGAGGCCTCCGACGTCAGTACGCCCCGCGCCGTCGTAGGAAGCGTTCCTCGGGACTTCGTCGTAGATTAGTAGAGAGAATTCTCCGCGCCGTTTTAGTAGCCGCGTATCTCAGTGGCCGGAAAGCGCCGCTTGACCGTAGGAAACGATCGGAGAACGGATCTGGGCCTCGAGCTTTCACCCGTTTGAATCATCGTCGTTTCCGGCGAGCACATAAGCGCGGCAATTTTTCTTCCGGATGCCCGAAAGCTCTCTGCAGCTAGCTGTAATCGAACCAGCGGCTGACGTTTGTTCTTTTTCGCACAGCTGAACAGCAATTTGAACTTCTGTTATCCGGTCTGATGTTGTTACATCTTCGAGGGAAGTTTCGAGGGAAAAATAAGTGCCGACAGATCAGAGAACTCAAGGAGAGCTGATTGCTAGCTGGGAAACTGTTCAATAATATACCCGATTCCCAAGAACGAGAAATGTGGTTCTTAGATTCTTCAAGATGAATCGACACTAACGGAAGTCCGCGACTTCGATATATGATTCGCAAAACAGAACTATCCGGCTGAACCAGAAGCTTGAAATATTTTGTTCTTCTCAGCTGAGGGGTCAACTAATTTCAATCGATTTCATATCGAAAAATATGGCATCCGGTGGAATTGAATCTTTGTCATCGAAGAGGAACTGAGATAATTTTCGCGTTAAATACAAAACCGGGTGAGATCGATACGAGTTTTGTGAATAACTGGAACGAGGGTTGAACTAAGGAAATAATCATCGGGGGATAGCAAGGTGCGAGGAACCGATAGTAACAGTTCCAAGTTCATTTAGTAAATCCGGGGCTACCTAATTCCCTGTCTCCTTCAAACCCGGCTTCTCTTTTTGCCTGTTTGTTTGAACGCGGGAACCGTGTAAACATACAAAAAACGGCTAATGGACTTCTGAAACAAATTCACCAGCCCTTCTTAAGACGTATATATACGTACAGTAGCGATGCTTGGACAGTTTTGAACCTAGCTTTAAAATAAAAAGGAGGAAAACGAATACACGGTGTGCCTGATAAACGGATTCTAAGAAAACACGACATCTGCCCGGAAGCTCGAGAGACTTGGAGAGAATCTAAACGTAAGCACGTTTTAGACTAATTGACTCGCTCGTTAACCGCTCATTTTATTCAGTATCACGAATCACACCCGCCATGAATTTTGGACGCTGTATTTCCGTTCATTTCTTTGAAATATAACATCGTGTGTTAAATTCGCCTGTATTTATGCAATTCGGGACGCATTTTACCGATCGTCATTTCTCTGATGTTCTACGATTCGTCGAAGAGTGAAGAGTCGGCCAATCGTAAAAGACGAGACAAATGCCGATCGGTGGAAATGTACTCACGGTTGCCAAAATGCAGGCGCATTATGTAGTAAACTTACAGGAATTAAACCGGTGTATGGAAAATCGCTTAGTCGAAAGCACAAGCGGCGGATTGTATCCGTGCAATGAGCACGACGATCGGAATCGCATGCATGTATCCTAATACCGATATACAAATATAAGATGGTAGATAAACGAGCGCCTGAATAATTTACAAGGCCATTTTCCCCATCCGAATTCGGTGAGTTGTTATTTCACATTGCTGATTTCCATTTCCATTAAAATTTCATGAACCTCGTGGTTCGTCGTTTCGTGCTTTTATATTCCTGCAGAGCCTGCGGATACGGAGCAGATACTCAGATCCTTCTGGTCGCGTTCGGCGGTTTGAAAAACCGTATAGTATATAATACAGCGAACAAAATGAATGAATAAATAAATAAATGACGGTGTAAAAATGTTCAAATAAAAATAGGAAAACAAACATTAACACGCGCGGATGAACGCACGCGGTGACACGTGGCCCTTTGCGATGAGATATGTTGCTTACGAAGGTATTAGTATCAGGGACCTCGAGTTACTTCCACGCCGGATCTCTTCTTCTCGGTAATTTCTCGTTACAGATTTGACCCGCGGCGCAAGTATAATAAACCGTGTAATTAAATTCAAGATCTTCGTTGAATTTTTTTTTCTGTTCTTCTTTTTTTTTTTTTATTTTGTGAGCTCGTCTCGTGTCTTTATTTCGTTTCTGTTCCACCTGACGAAGAAACTTCGCGAGCGAGTCTGTGGTTCTTATTCGTTTAGGGATTTTTTTCTCTCCTTACAGTTTTTTTTTTTTTCCAAAACTTTTCCTCACGCACACAGAATCTGAGAATTGTATCTATTACATACACACACACACACACACACACACGCAAGCGGTCGATGGTTATTTTCTCTTCTTTTCCAGCTTCTCTTCTCTCTTATCTCTCTGACAGTTGGCAGGGTAGTTTGGGATTTCGGGGTGAAAATTGAGGCCGTTTTTTCCCCGCTATAATACCGAGAGCCCAGCGAATTCGTGGACGAGTTTGACACTTTGGTCTGTCTTATGGGATACCGGCTTCACTTTAGCATCGCGTGTGTTTGTTATCTTTAAGTCAATTTTCTCTGACTTCCTACCTTCCTTCCTTCCTTCCTTCCTACCCGCCCGCTTTCGCTTCGATTCCTGCAGCTCGTCTTCCAATTCCATCCTATAAATTCTGCCTTACGATAAAATCAATCAAACCTTTGAGTGATTTCTCCTGGGTAATGGCTCCTCCTCGATATCACCCAGCTTCCGCATCTCTCTTCGCGCCCATCAACTTTACTTTGTAGGCTCTTGACGTTTTCCACTCTTCACCGGCTATAACACCAGACGATCGTATATCACATCCCCCAATTCTTTCCCAGAATTCGCAGAGGCATTTGTATTTTCGAGATATGGTGATAAATTTGTACCGTTAATCGTGAATGCTTCAAACGATGATTTACTAATTGGAAAAGATCCAGCGCGTTTTTATGTCAACTGAATATTTTCGTCAAACTGGTTCGAAGTCTTGCTATTATTTCATTTATTAATAAATCATACTGATCAGAAGCTGAAGTTTAGAAAATTGTTTTCATACAGTAAAAATTAAAAATCTAATACATGTTTTCCGCAGATTTCGATGTATCGATACTCTCCACTGCAAATTAATACTTTGAAACCCTTTGTTCGTTTAAATCATTTGATACTGCATTGGTGGGAAATAGAAAGAAATAAGAGTGAATCCCTTGCTTCAAATTTACCTCCGCGGTTGTTTGAATATTTTTAAGTCATCACAGGGTCTCGTTTCAATTCCTGGCACGTCAGAGCTGAGCGCGTGAAGAAGGGTGCGTAAAAAGCTGGCGTCCCTCAGGGCAGCGTATATACGAAGTGGGAAGTCGAAGGTTCGATCCCACCGTCGGAAGATCTTATATGTATCTATATAATGTGTGCGCGAAGAAGCGGGATTTCAGGACGCAAAAACTCGAGGTGCAAACTCCCGGGGATATCTTGATCTCTGTCTCTCTCTTCCTCTCTCTTTTTGCATAGAAAAAAGAAGAGAGAGATATAGAGGGAGAAAACCAGCTTTGTTTGCTTCATTTGTGTTTTCAGCGAATTCACCCGCAGGCTTTTCTTTCCCGAGACTGCAATGCAGATCTGCCACGTTTTCTGGCTCTAATATGCATTTCGCGAATCAGCATATCTATTCGTAGCTCTCACCGACCACTTGACTATTGCAAAATTCTTTATTCTGAAAATAATAACTTTTTTTTTTTATTCTCCGGTTCGTCAATCGAAGTTGTGTCAATAAAAAAAAGAAAATTCATTTCATTGAGATTGTTAACTTCAGTGCAGGTAATGTTTTTTTATTCCTAAGCATTTATCTATAGATATGTCTGACATATCATTTTTCTTGTTTGAGTGAAAATGCTTCTGCCGGAGTCGTAAAAGTCAGTTTACCAATTCGATAAAAATTCATTCACATTGTAAATTATGTCAGAGTAATATACAAATCAGAGTCAATTATAAATTTAGCGATAACTACCCAATCCAACCTTTCAAAAAAAAAAAAAAAACTGGACGAATATTGCACCAAAATTTTTGCCAAAGGTTTGCCAGCTTAAAATTTCACCATCTAATTAATAAAACGGATATTCATTTATAAACTTTTCCAATCAAATTCAACGAACTGACGAACTTTTGCGGTATCGTCGAAGCCCATCAATTTTCATATCCCGAAATAAAAATTATTCATCCTTACGCGTGCTTTTCGGTTGCGAGATTCCAGTCAAGTTTATCGCTGGAATTGCCGCGTATATACTCGATCCACATGTGGTAGATACAGCGACGTAGATGCACGTTAACGTCACACGTCCATACGCCTCCATAGTCGATAGTAATTCTTACTCGTGAGGGTCGGAGAGATTAGACTGGACACCAGTTGCTATCGCCGTGGGCGTCCGCGTGTTATCCATTTCACGGTGCAAATTGCAGAGTAGATTTCGCCTCACCCATAGGTGAACAAGACAAGTATCTTGATAAAAAAAAAAAAAAATAAAAAAAAAAAAAAATAAGGTACCAAGCTCCTAGGGTGAAATATGAAGTTGATTCTGGAGAGCCCAGTCGGTGACGACGGTTCGAGGGCAACGTGGGCTAAATTAGTTGCGAATACGCACAAGACGATGAAAAGTTGCTAAAAGGATTAAAAAATTAAAACGAAGCAAGAGGTTTGAAAAAGAAAGTAAAAAACGTAGAGGGAACAACAAAAAACACCAAGACTCGGCGAAAGTCGAGAAAGAAGTTTACTAATTTAGGACTTTCTCGAAGGGCCGCTATGAATTGCCTCGGAGAAACTCTCCGAAACCCTGCAGCTATAACTTTTCTCAACGACCAATGGGGAATCGGCCTCCGAGGCTTTTAATGCATCGGCACTTTTTTTTCCTTAGCTCCGGTCACGGTGATACCATTATATTCAGAAAATTTTTCTCGCCCACCCAGAAGTCTTTAAATATTGGTTAGGTGCTTTCCACGCCAATGATCGTTGACCCTTTGAAGCTTAAAATTGCTGGAATTCTTCGCGTTTTCTTTGTCATTCTGAATTTTTCTTTGCAAAAGTTTATAATTATAAAGGACTTTCGTTGCCATTTCTGTTTCATACTTTTTCTTAGGGTACGAAAGCGTTTTGGGAACACCACAGTGTGTCGTGGATATATATGCGCTCTGTTGATTCGACGAAAATGCAGATCCTCGCGGGAACGATCAGGCTAATTAATTGCGCGTAGGCTCAAACAGTTAGGGGTAAGTTTCGCATTCAAAGTGTGTCGCCGGAAAGATCTTAAGCTGTGTCTAGAATACGAATAGCGGCGCGTTTCACGTATTGTAAAAATCAATTTCATGATTCGTTTTTCCAGTAATTATGTAATGCGGCGAAGTTGATTACACCGAGTGTGAGAATCTAAATACGTTAGCTTTCGGAAAAGCACATGAAGTCAGTTATGCAACTTTACTCTTCTATTCTTTTTCATCCGATTTTAAAATCGCGCTCCTTCGATCATGTTGCACAGTTTTAAGAAAAAGTTCGTGCGGTGATGAAGAAAAATAAAATGAACTTATTCTTGAATCGTAGCCATGTGAATTTTCTTTTTTTATGCCTTATAACTTTGCGTTTTAAAAGATCTTGAACAACAGTTTGATCGACAATACCACCTAAACCAATAACAAAAATTCACTTTGATATAAACTTTTGATCTCAAGATTCAGTTAATACTTTTGGCGATAGGAAATCTTTTTCTCACGATATTTCTGCACAATTTTTAGACTAAATAATATTGACTGTAGAGATTGCAAGAAACAAACCACAATTATCACGATCTCAGGTTATTTTGAACACGCGAAGTTGTTATTAATGATCAGACTGTAAATAAAGTCCAGTTTTATATCGCATGAGAAAGAAACGTCTGGACTATTGAATGAGCTTGGCTTTTAGACAATACGTAAACGAATGTTTCGAAGTCGGAGAACACCAACTTTTTTCACACGATAAATTTAAAATTTTAAAAATTTACGAACGTAGAGAAGAAAAGAATCGCAGATTAAAATGCATAAATAAAATAATATCAAAGTAAGACATAGTTTTCGGGATAAAACCTTATCGGAAAATTGCAACAATAGAAACCTTGCGTGACAATTTGTATAGCCGTGGATCTCGAGTTCAGCCAGATCAAAGATTGATTCTGTAAACATAGTTTCCTAACTAATGCAAGAAAGCTTAGAAAGCGTTCTAACATCGAAACTCGGGAACATATAAATCAGACATTTGGAGCCCAGAATATCGCGGATCCCATGATCCGGAAAAATATATATAGGAGGTGATCAAGTCTGCGGAGTTTCAAATTCACTGAGGGAGTTGGGAAAATTGAAAGAGAAAAGAGAGAAAAGCGCAGAGATGTTCGGTAAGATGAGAAGGAGGCGAGCTAGTGAAATAAATAATGATAAGAAGCCGTGCAGTCGGTATTTCCGGCTCACTTTTCTTCCGGACTCTTCCACTGCACCGGCGGTCTCATCTCCTCGGAAAACACGATAGAGGCGTCTCGTTTCCTCCTCCTAGGTCAGGTCCGGGGAAAACCTCGTTAATTTCCACCATCGGGACGACGCGCGGGTTAAAATTGCCGCGTCGCACGTCGTGTCGGAAAAGACGGCGCAGGAATCCATTAAAATTCTGAAAGCTCTCCGATTCTGGGGTATTTTACTAGCGTAAAATAACAGCTCGGTTAATAGGCGACCCCCTCGAGTCTCCCCTTCTTAAACGCCTGCACGGGACGAGAGAGTCCTCCTGGGTGTTTTTGAGTGCGGGCTACGCCACCCTCTTCGTCGTCCTCCTCCGGGTTCCGTTCCCCCAACCGCTTCTTTCGCATTTCAACTTTCCACCTTGCCGCCCAATCCTGATAATAAGGACGAACAAGAAGAAGAAAAATGTCGAAGGAAAAGGCTGGAGAAACGCAAGCTTTGAAACGTGAAGAATTCCGCTTCTTGCGCTTTACAGATTTTTATGCGACTGAAAACTTCACGCATCGCGAAATTTGCACCGCAATTTTTTATTGCTCTGCAAAATTTCTTCTAGTTTCAATTCTCAATGTGTTGAAATTGTTTATACAATAGTTGAAAGTTACGTTTCGATTGAAACATCGAATTAGCATACATATCACGTCTAATTTGGACCGTTTCTAAATTTAATCTGCACCTCGTACACTCGTAGTGATTATGGTCGGATTTTTTTTTCTCAAAAAAGTTGTATTGCATCATTATATTTTGCACATTTCCTCTTAATTTAGTGCTTGATATTGAATCAGGTTTACGATCCGGTTAAAAACGTATCGAAACGTGAAAATATTGGAAAACAAAGGTTCAATAATAAATAATGTTTAAGTTGTAATAACTCTCATCAGAAAACCATCCTCTTATTAGTACAGAAAAAATTGAAAATTGAAAATTCTGATCAACATAGTTTAGAGATTAATTATCTCAGACGGCTGAAATTATCGAGCACATTTTTTTAGAGTAAAATTTGCAAAGTTTGTTTAATTTCAACAAATAGTTAGGCTCGTTTTATTCGTAAATAAATTCTGCAAAAATCACTTGGCATGAAGTTTTAATATAACACGAATATATTTTGAAATAAAACCGTAGTTATTTATTAACTGCAACCTGTAACGATCTTACGTCATTCACTTTATTAGTCAATTCAAGAGCTGAAAATTTAACTTTTGGTCGGTGTTAGATTGATCATTTTCAAACAGACTTATCACTACTACCTTCAGTCTGGTAACAAAGTAAGTTATATTCAAAGTAATATTGAATATGCAATAAATTTTTCAATTTATTTAATGAATACAGCATATTACGGTATCTAAAAAATTATTAACGATTAAGATGATATTTTATTTTTCCATACTGACAACTCACTTCAAATCAGAACTTCGCTTTTCCTATTTTATGATGATTGGCATGTTTTTCACTTGACTGTACATTTGATAAATTCTAAACTTTCTTCAATCCCCAAAGGTAACAACGATCCCCTTTTTTCAATTCCAGGCGAAGTTGCGAAATCCTCGGAAACGCCCAAAATGGCAACTTTCCCTCGGCGCATTTTCGGCCCCTTCGACTGAGGCCGCCTCGGGCCCCAGGACGAGACACACGGGACTCGGGGCTGCTGTCCCTTTGGGGGTGGGGCGAAGGACGGGGCCCCTCGGGTCAGGGGCGACTCAGGGCCCGTGGGATGGTCTCGGGGTGGTGCCCCTGCGTGCCGCTTGGGCGTCGGCAGCTACCGCCCCCGCAGAATCCGAACATCAACGGAAACGGGGGTCCATTCACCGTCAGTGCCGCGACGGATCACTCAGAAATGGTGCAGATGTTTTACTACGAGAACCGGGGAAAATGCTGCAAGAAACTCCTGCGGTACAACGGATATCCAAACAAGGTAACCTCAAAATAGCGAAGTACGCCATCTGGTGGCAAAAAAATGCGTTCTCATATTTAACGATAGAAGGCGTTGTTCAACGTATGCTTCACTCTGTATTAACTCATTCTTCTTAAACAGAAGTCGAATCACTCGTGTAAGAAGTTTTCTGTCTAGTTGTGTCCGCGTATTTCGGCTAAACTGATCAGCTGTTGAACCGGTGCGACGCCATATTTCTCTAGTCATGCCCTACTTTGGATACCAATAATTAGCTATCGCCTTCGATCCTGCATTTGTAGGTTATAAAAGGCTTTTAAATCCAGAGAAACTTACCTCTTAACTGCGAGATAACGATTCTAATTATACAACTTTCCAAACTACTACGAATTTTACAACTCTTCAATAATCGTTTCGTGTATCCTAAATTATAGAAGAATTGCTCGACTGATTTCGACGACGTTTTAGTGATACGTCGAGTACTCGGTAGAAATTTCTCACGAAACTTTTGAAACTTTTACCACTTCCGATAATGGATATTCTGGATTTCGAACGAATGGCCAAATCGATTTGAATACAATTTCATTCTCAGATACGCGATCATTTTTTTGAACATCTTTCGACATTTGGTTACAAAAAGGTTACTTTTAAGTTCTAACTATGAAAATCTATCGCTTGATTATAACATTCGTTTTAATTAATCAATCAAATATGGCATCATTTAAGACAATTTATTTGTAGTTGGATCGAGTAATCTAATTTTATTGATTCATCATTTGCTTTTTCTCGGTGTACCAATTTCGATTTCTTGTTGCGATAAAAACATATTTATCCCAAACTTACTTCTGAATATAGCCTGTCGTTTATTTCTTAGATTTCTTTCGTACAACATTTCCAATGAAATTCTATTTTCATTTTTCAAAACACGAATCTACCGTCACCAAAAAATCTTTTGCCAAGATTTATTTGAGATTTGAAGAAACTAATTGATCTGCAAATTAACCGCTGATAATTATTTATTCCCCTCATCGTGTATTAAAAATACACAAAATACTGTGAGAAAAGGTGCCAATTGGTGAGAATAAAATCGTTTTTCAGTTACCATTAACATATTTTTTCACACGATTTCAAATTTAGCTTCCCTCATGCCGAATTCTTACTCAATAATCATATTAAACAAAAATCCTTTCACCGGGCGTCTTTCCTCTAAAACGTAGTTGAAGCTTCTGATGATCTTCATAAAATATTCCATCTCCGAATAGCGTTTACCGATTTGTTCAACGCTAGCGAGGCAGGCGGCATTTCTCGGTGGCAGTATATCGACAATATTGTGCGGTGGAGTTAGAAATATATTGGAAATATCGACGGAGGTTTTCCTTGGGTCACCTCGGGAGCAATAACTCGATAAATTCCGCTCTGAACAACTGCAGAAATTGCAGAAATTGCATCGAGTTACGAGGAAAGTAAGTCTTGAGCCTCTTGGCGCTTGGCAGAATGTCAGGAGCCAGCTGCTGTCGCATTGTTACCTTCCAATCATGCCACGCCGGTTCCGTCCAACGCTTTCGATCAATCGGGGAACCAATTTATCCCTTAGAAAAATATCTCGATCACTCGGTATAATTACTTGCAGAAAAGTAGAAACTAGCAAAATTACGAAAAAATATCTGATCAATATCGATGTGGAATCATATTTGCTGTAAAAAAAATTCTCATTTTCAGATCAATTTTAACATACTGAGGCTTATTTTGTTCGTAAATAAATTTGGTTTCTTGCAGTTGGTCACATAACCGTGTTTAGAGACATTGTATAAAAAATACTTCCAATAATCCAATGAAAAACGGAGAATTCGTTAAAAACGAAAATGAGCCCGAGTACATTAAAATCGGTCAATCGACGCAATTTTCTCACTCAATAAATTAATAAAAATTGAGCTATCGTAGATGAAATTTATGGGTTTTAATTTTTCTCTGTATTAAGGATGCCTTCAGTCGCAACTGTACGTTTGGTAATTCCTTGAGATGCAATGATACAGCGTAGTTTTGCTGACGAAAGCGAAATCCGGAGTGTTATTTTCACCCGCGCTTGGCAATATTTTACTGATTTGAATAATTACGGCATTCGCTTTCCGCCCTCGTTCCTCTCAACTTGCAGAGTCGCTTTCTCGCCAGGGACAAATCTGCGACTCGTCAAGCGCAACGAGATACCCCGAATTATCCCAAATGCCACGTGAAAACTTTGCAAGTTACTTACCTGCTCTCGCTCTGTTTTTCTTTCTTTCTTTCTCTCTCTCTTTCTCTGCAGGCCACGAACTCGATGGGGATTTTCTTGCCTGCCTTAGTTACAACTTATTTACTTGCTAGACTCAGAGACGTGACTTTCATTCATTCATGCAGCTGAGAATTGAACTTTTTCGCGAGGAGAAATTTACTCGAAAATCAAACGAATGATTCCCATGCGTTAAAATTGATTTCGAGTGATTTCTATAATTTCTATGATACTCATGGCTTCAATAATTTTCGAGAACTTGGGCCGATTTTACTGTTTTACGGACTCCATGGAATCACGATAATCAACCTGCAACGTTGGGAAATCATTGGGAATCACTGATAGGATAGAAATGAATAGAATGTCGATGGATTGAAACCATTTACCTTATACCGCAAGACTATTTTACAATGATTTTCATGACTTATTTCAGCGATATCATGCGGTTTTCAGTGATTCGCAATCGTTTTCAATAATTTCAGTTATCTCGATAGATTTCTCGTTATAGCAAAGACCATTTCAATGATTTAAAAAAGTTGGTCGTCCAAAATCAATACTGTTTATTAATTTTTTTTAACGACATGTAATCGTACATTGAGTATTTATCGAATCATTATATTCCTAACCTGCGAACATCTCTTTAAAAGTAGAGTAGAAAATAATAAAATTATAATCAGAAACTTGGAAATAGTTGCTTCCTTTCAAATGGCTTGAAAACGGCTAAAAATCAAGCAGATTCGTTCGATTTCTCCCTATATCGACTGATGTTATTCAAACGACTACTTTCTAAAAAGTCACTGAAGCAAAGTTTGTAACCTTGTAAAATTAAACATTCAACGAACTGAACAAAATGAGCCATCATAAAATGAAATCAAACAAACATCCCAGATTTGAATCCATTCTGACGTGGTTTGAAATGAAATATTGATGTCTGAGCTCTTTTTTTTATAATTTGCACAACGAATATACATTCAATGTACGAAAATCTCGTAATAAAATTGATAAAACGTATCAATTTTTGTCCAACCAATTCTTTGAAATTTTCCTGGTCGACTATTCGATTTCCAATCGTGAAACTTATGACTTCCTTGGGAAACTTGCACTCCTTTTGCGCGTCTAAATTTCGCAACATCGGCAAAACAAATAAAAGCATCGAAAAATATTTCTTTTTCATGATTTTTGTTCTTTGTCTGTAACTCGCGCTTTTCAATAATTAATCCGAGCCCTGAATTCAACTCTTCTACTGTCTCGGGTGAAAACCTCGAGTCGACTCGTCGAAAGACGAGCCGACTGGTGCTTTGAATATGGAATTTTGTTGGCCGTCGGAGATCCGAGAATCCCGCTGCAGTCTCCTTCGTATTAGTTTTATTCCGCACTCCGAAGTCGTCTCTCTTCCTTTTTCCAGCACGATTCAACGCATTCTTCAAGTTTATTTTAACCTCCCCTTCTATTCCTCCTTCTTCTCGGTGTATTTGGGATCCCTTTATTGCTTCCCGAAGCTACGGGGAACGCGATTCCTTCTCACTTCTTCAAATAACTTTCGAAGACCTGTCTGGAAAGTACCCAGAATCACGTCTGCACTCGGTTCTTTAGTGGCTGATGCATCGCGTGTGCCGCAAATGTTGCACAACTTGACGAGCTCCCCGCAATAAACTTTCAATGATCGCTGTCGAGATGCGAGGAAATTAGTTAGAAGCTCTTCGATCTTAACCCTTCATTAAATCCTTATTACTATTATTATCATAGGCGAAATAATTAACTAGAGAAGATAATTCTCAGTAACTAAAATTAATCTCCCTTCCACCAGCTTAATTAATTCAACCGAATGATACTTTCTTTGATATAGACTTTTCGAATTTCTGCGATCGTATAAATTTAATTATAGAATCTGCTTATTATACCAAACGAATACACGGTTAAGTGATTATATTCAAATGATACGTTTTTCTTGTACCCAATCAAATATTAAGTACATTTATACTTTAT
This sequence comes from Diprion similis, assembly GCF_021155765.1. NCBI lineage: Eukaryota > Metazoa > Arthropoda > Insecta > Hymenoptera > Diprionidae > Diprion > Diprion similis. Next base: position 5,460,584 of record NC_060106.1, read on the forward strand.
TTTATGGGTTCTCATGGAAGTTCATATAATTCGCTGGAATCAAATTCTTATAACAATTCCAAGAATATTCAGTCGATTATTTCATCAAAATATTCGATTAATTCAAACCACAGCGAATCAATTCATTAGATTCAAGTGACGAATGTCATTTGCAAATTGCATCGGAATAAACTAAAAGGTGACGCAGTTCGTTAGGTAAATCAAGTAAATGTAATTACTCGCTATTTAAATGCAGCGAATTTTCTTCCTCAGCGTGGGAGAAAATTGATGCAGGAAATCAATGAATTGATTCGATATCCAAATAGCCGTTATATGCCGAGGGTAAACGGGGCGAATCGACAGCCCAGCCCCACTTCCGAACTGGGGCAATGTCTCGAGTTTCTAAACTTTTGCACGCTTTCGAAATTCCTTATTGAAAATAACCGTTCAACCGTATCCTCAATCAGCTCTGGGATTTTTTCTACCCCCAAAACAATTGTCTCTACACTTTTTCCAAATTGTGAATCGTGTAAATTGATTAGCAGAATCGTAGATAATCCAAACAAGGGTAGCGCAGTAAAGGGAGCGAAAAAATATTGGCCGAAGTTTTTGCAACAAGATTTGACCCTGGGTTGATATTTTCCATACGATTTTTCGTGTCTTATTCAATTTCTCTTTTTCTTAGTCTTCCGGGTTTTTTCTCTATCTTTTTTTCTGTTTTACTTCTTATTCTTCTTCTTCTTGTTCTTCTTTCTTGGTAAATACCTCGACTGAAAACTGAAACGCGCGCGCTCTGAGGAGCATTTTAAAAACTTATACTTATGGGCTTTACGTCGTTAGACTTTGAAAAGTTTCTCCTTTTACCCTCCCTCCACCCCTAATTCGCATCCTCAGCCCAAGATGCGCACGTCTAACTTCCAGCATCCGCTGTTAACTACTACCATCAAATATCTGGAAAGAGATGACGCGCAGATCGATGCGACTCATCTCAACTAAGAAGAAGCAGCAGCCGAATGGTTTACTCTCAAAAACACCAGTTAAATTGATCTCAATTTTTCAAATGAAATTATGGACACTTTACTTGCACGGAGAAGGGATAATAAACTTATCATTTTTGGATAACCGACCATTCAGTGAAATAAACGTTTGATAAAACACGTTAAGAAATCGACATCCTGTTCACTTTATACGAGAACAATTAACTTTGTTGAGGGTTTTTGCAGTACCCGTGAATCCACCCTCAAAAATTGAACGAAATTAGATTTTTCCCCGTATTCCTTTTGTCACATTATTCACTTTGATGAATTTTTCTCACCCGGTGAAATATAGCGGAAGAACGGAATTGTACTTTTTCTCTTGAATACGTAATTAGTTGCCAAAGTTTTTTTTCATGTTCCTGTTTTTTTTTTACATTTGTCCTTCTTGTATCAAAGTTTGTACCGTATTAAACGAATATTTCAGTTAATTTGATTGCAACGATGTATTCATGCCGTTTATATTGACTCGGAACTTACTTCAAGTTTCCCGCTTGAAATATTGCTTAGCGTTTTTCGAGACATAAATATTGTCAGATGATACTCATTTCGCCGAACACATGTTCAGAATTCTTAATATTCGGTTGTAGAAAAAAAAAACTATTTCAAATCGAGCCGTATTTGATAAAAATCGTCATTAATATAAAAGCAAAGTGAGATTTCTAAACATCAGTCAAGCAAAAGATATATATGATTACGAACTGATTTTCAAGCCGGCAACGAGATTATGAGCCTAAAATATAATTCAAGGGATAAATAAATCGCGAAATTTTATTCCGCACAGAAAATTCACATGTATAAAAATTTAAGGCACTCAGTCAGTCGACTCGGTGAAATATAATTACGTTCACCGAACCGTGAAATTGAATCACCATGAATCAAGAGATCACGTTACATTTTGACTCGATCCGCGAAGATCTTTTCAGTCCCGAAACAAGCTTTGACAAAAGTCCCACCAACCCAGGGGCGTAACTAGCCATTTAGGGGCCCTGCGGTAAGGACACAAATCGGGCCCCTTGGGTGAATAATGAAACATATTTTTTGGGGCCCCTCCTTCCGTGCTTTATAAATTTCTTCCAAATAAAACTGTAATTGCTGGGCAACTGTCAAGTTGTTAGATTGGATAATAGTAATGAACTATCACCAAACCTTGCAAAACGCATCTCAAAATACAGTACAAAAACATCATGATTACGAATCCGAATGAAATATTGCGACTTCATTTTTTACCCCGTTACCCCCGGGGCCTCGGGCCATTGTCCCGATTCCCTAGTTCCCACCCACTCCCGGAGGAGTGGAAAATTGTGTAGAATCCATTGTTTAGAACATAATGCGTGCGTAAGAACTATTCGGGTCTTTGAAAGCTGCGTATAACCCTGGTGGGCATGCGTAATGCTGAAAAATGAGTAACACGACTCGAGCCGAAGAAAGAGGCGGTTTTAATCCATCACTGAGGTATAATGTTTAGTGATTAACGAGCGGTGCCACCAACTTAACACCGTGACACGTGTTTTGTCGGTTGACACTGGCGCCACCGAGTCCCAAGGCATTGTGCCCAGGTCCCGCCGCCTGTGGAGCTACTGTGATTAATCGTAACCTGAACCCGTCCACGTGTAACGATGGATGTGTGGATGCGTATTCCCATACCTGGCCCTAATCCACCGGGCGTAGTCTCGCCCTTACGTGAAATCCATCGAAATTCGTCGAGGGAGTTATTTTTGAGGTTGCCTGTACCTGGTATAATTTATTGTACGGTGGCAAAGGACCGCTTACGTGCAACGACTCAATTTTTTAATACCTTTAATTTGTAGGTACTCGAGTATGAGACGATCAGATGCGAAGACAGATGAAAATCTAATTTCCGGAAATTTGTTGGGCTGAAGTTAGGAACGTCGTTGCGACGATTGATTTTTCTTAAAAGTCGGTATTCCGTGATTTTGGGAATGTTTTAAATGCAGTAAACCATAATTAACGAAAAATGTATTGATATTTTGGGAAATGTAACTACTTGAAACTCGCTATATGTATAATTTCTAAGTAGTAAACTTTACCGAGAATGATTTATTGCGGTTATGTTACGAAGTTCAGTCTCATGGAAATTTGCATTGAAAACAATAGAGAAAAAAATCATTCAATCCGATGGTTCTTGTCATTAGTGAATAATTTTTTTCGTTCCTCTTGAAATGGTTTTTCGAAATCATAGTCTTTTGTGCGGTTATTCAGATTCAATAGATTATACATTCTCAGATTATTTCCAAGTATCTTTGAAGAGATGGGATTCAAATTCCACCCTGGAATTTTCAAGATTTTTCAAGAATTTAGTCGTTATTGCGTTTTAGTTTCACCTTTAAAAGCTTTGCTTTATAATCACTACATTCTTTAACCTCTCTCCTCTGATAATCAAATATGAATAAATATGTATAATATATTATATTGTGTAATATTCAAAAACTTGAAAATTAATTTCTCATACTGAAAAATCTGTGTGGTTTTGTACTTCGTGAACCTAAATTTATTCCGTGTTTAACCAATAGTAATATTTAATTAAGACTACGAATGATCCTTGATTGAGATTACATTTTCGATAACTTATTCGGAATTTTATGTCTACATCGTTGATGACAATTTTTCAGCAGGTATACAATAAATCGACAATTCTCTTCCCAAAGTTTATTTTTCCATGAACTCGACGGGCCGTCACCGAATTTTCATTAACACCGACTATATATATATATATCCTATAGTCTGAAAATATGTAATTTCGCTGCATCCTGCAGGAAGACCGCATATGCGATGTGAGCTCGACGGAATCCAGCGAGGTATCTTCTCCGCGTGCGTAGGGATGGGGTATATCATTATTCACGAGTGAATGAATCCGGTTCCAAGGTTTTAAATCCAGACCCAAGAGGCGGCGGGTTAAGCAACGGGGAAAGTAATTAGTTTTTAACAAGCAGAATACCCCAGTCTCATTAACGTCCCGTGCGTACGGCGGCAGGCCGGTGCACCGGACGAGCGGAAAGAAGAAAAAAGAAAAGGTGCGGAAGAAACGAAAGGAAGAATGAGCGCCGGAAGGCAAAATTGGAATTACTGCAATTTAAGGACGTGGCTCCCGAAGGAATTGATTCTTTCTCATAATTTTTTTACCAGGTAATCGTAGGTTGAGTATTTATCAAATTATTGTATCCGTAAGCTGCAAAAATGTCTTTCGAAAGTAATAGAATTGATAGAATTCACTTTGCGATCAGTCATTTTATTCCCAGGACTATTTTTACAAAGTTGTTGAAACAGATTTTCTTGCTCCTCAGTAATCAATCCAATATTGCAATGGGAATAGTCTTTTGAACAAAACGAACCACCGTAGAATAAAATCGAATGAATAATCTCCTAAGCTTTTAACTAATCTAAATCAATTTAAAGTAAAACATCGATAATCAAAGCTTAATTTGCTTAAAACTGCGGTATTTTTTTCCATTTTTGCACTCCAAGAAAGCGATCTTCGCAGCTCATAGGAACATAAGAACTCTATGAATACTCAATGTACGACAATTTTTTAATAAAACCAACAAAAAGTATCGGTTCTTGGCCATCCGACCTTCTCATTAAGCCTCGTTTCCAACCGGACTGCCCAACCAAAGACCAAACACTGCGATATGCGAGGCAGAACCGGAGAGGATCCCATTCCGTTTCCATGGTGACCGACCCGAACAACACCCTCCACTCACACCCGTCAAGGGGGTTGTTCTGCGCTCTGCAGGGGTGGACAGGAGCCGCGGCTAAGCATTGCTTTCCGATTATACCGATATAATAGTTATCCCTACTCGATTCCGGACTCCTCCATGTTGCCAGGGGTCGCGGCTGACGCAGGAACGCATTTCAATTTCCGCAGGACAACGCCTTTTCACCCTTTCACGCGATCTCTGCGCGAGTTTACGAGTCGAACTATTTTTAAACCAGAGACCAACGGGTCAGAGTTGATATGAACGGGTAATTAAATGAGTTGATTATTTTTATGATTTGATAAAGACAGTGTACAAGTAGCTGTGAACAATTTGTTTATCTGAATACTTGAGTAGCTTGGTTTCATTATTTCCCAATGTCATACGAAGCTTGATGATTTATCCGCTGTGACTTTGGCAAGCAAAATAATGGATTCGATTGTGAATGCATTGCGAAAATCACAGAGAATGATACTGAAGAAATTCTTTCTACAGAGAACAGTCAATCGTATCATTATTGATCCATGCGTCGAGTGTCTTTTACCAATTTTGATTGCACTTAACACGTACTTTCAAACAGTTAACCATCCATTGATTCACTTTTTGTCTGCTTTATTCTGTCATCTTGTGTTGTGCATATCACGATGTCGTAGTTTAATCAAGATTTCACTATTTCATTGCGTACACCGTAAGAGGATCGAACAGTGCGCAGTGTGAAAAGAGATCATTTCGGCACTTCTTGTTGCTTTCAACAGCTATCCTCGCTGACTCTCAATATGGAGAAGGTCGGATCGTTAAGTCAGTTTCCTCGAGCATTCGGTCTACGGACCGTAATCGATAGTTGGATAATTAATTTATGCTAAAGAATTCCTAAAATTTCTTTGATCATTCCTCACTTCGTAGGCTCGGTCCCGTCTCTTGTGCCCGTTTTTCTAGAATCCAAGGCCTGATGGAGGCGTGTAAAAACTCTGGAGTAGATTCTGTAATCCAGTAATTTGTTAAACGACCCCTTTATGCTATCACTTGAGTCTAATCTCACTCCAAATTCAACCGGATAGATGAAGAAATCACATCAAGCAACCTAACTGGTGAAGTTTAGTTAATCTAAACGAGCATGTGATTCCACTTTTAGAGAATATTCTTTTCTCAATAAGACATGCACCTTTGGATCAGTTTGGCCATGCTGTTAGGAATGCACAGTTCAGACCGTTACCTAACGGTGTCGGCAGGTTTAGTCGGTGCCACTTGTTCCTAACGAGCCTCTTTGTCTGAGCCCCTTGCGAAACCTTTTGTAGCCAGGACCTTATCGCCCCTGACCTAGGCCTCTAACCCCTTTTCCACTTTACCCGGGATGATGACGAAGCGCCGTTCCGCACCGCTTCTGTAAACCTTGTTATTGTTTACCCTGTAAGGCAGCTTATAGCTGGTTACGTCTGCATCCCACTGTACTCAACACCTCGTGTGTAACGCGTATATTGATTGCCACAACCACCCAATGCTCTGGCCATTGAGTTTGTTTTTCGGAACCACTTTGCGGCCTTCGATCTATACGAGGGTATAATGTTGTGAAAACATAATCATTTATAACGGTTTACCGACCCGTCAATCGGCTTCCAAATCGTTTGATCCTATTTTTCTCTAGCTTCTTAGGACGTGTTATTGCATATTCGTACCAGTTATAACCATATTCATCACATGCAATCTGAACTTATGGCCACAGATGGTATACCTGGAGGTACTTTGGTCTACGTAAATGATAGACCAATTTTCAACCACCAAAGTGTGCCGAGTACTGAAAACTTGTTTTACATTTCAGTAAAGCGTCAAACTGATGAACACATAATTCTATAAAGCTGTCCGCAGTTGGTACAGTAACCACAAATGGAACAAACATTCAATAACTTCAGTGGCTCGGGTTTTGGGCTGGGCAACAGATGGAATCTGAGAATGGACAATGAGCCGGGGTCCGCTAGCCGCTAGAATTCCGTGACGCTAGAAACCGATATGGCATCCCTGATTGGCTCTGTTTGAATAACTTCCCAGCGAACTGAAATACCTACCTCATTCACCCTCCAGAGGTGTATGCTTGCCCAAACAAAGTGGGCGACCAGCCGGGGAGGGGGGGAGGAGTCCTGTGAAAATATGGCTCGATGAATATCGGTCATCTTGCCCGGTTCCACGAATCTCCGCTGTACGAGCCCTGAACCGAAAATGGAATAACAAGATCGCAGCACCGTCAGCAAGGGTTCAAGCAACGCCGGAAATTGCGGAGTCTTTGGGCTCGCGGTGTTGGTCACGTTGTGAAAACGTCCTGTTCACCAAATTAGGAGTTGCCTGCGATGAATTTTGATCGAAGACATTGGGCGTGGAACAGTGCTTGCTTCAAGATTCATCGGGAAGGAATTAGTTGGATTTTTTTTTTTTTAACCTTTTATTTATTTATCCTCGTGGATTTTTTTACCAGAGAAATTCATCGTCGTGTCGTGAGATAATTTGAAATATTTCATCGGCGATAAATTCTTTGAAAGAAAACTTGTCGAGGTATTCAAATAATTAAGCACTATTAATTCCAGCTTGTCGTTGTTCCTTCACAATTCGCGGCAAGATTTTCTCTATAATCTCTGCGAATAATTTGAAATAATTTGAAATAATTTGAAATAATTTGCATGTCTAACGATCCGTGGGAGTTTCAGGGAGAGACGACTACGGTGCGATTTAATAAGTCGTTAAATCGGTAGTCAAGAAGGCACTGGGGCAAATTCAGATTAACGACTGCTACCTTGTTTCGCTGTTTAATTGTTTGTTGCGAAGCTTTTTGCAAATTAATGGACGAGTCGTGGATTAATTAGTCCTCGGCTTTATACGATAAAATTACCCTGGGACTACGGATTGATCGTCGTGTACTGAAAGCCACCCATTCATCACCATCGCCCACTAGTTCCTGTACCTGATATATATAGGTATATATGTGTATGTATATCACATATGTATATGTGTAAACTAAGGTTATTATCAATTACGTCATGCAAAAGAAACCTGCACGAAATTTTTAAATCGACACGTGCAGCCTTCTTTGGAATTCGAGAGGAGCATTGCTAATCGTCATTTGAAACAACATCTGATTAGACACGTGTCGTCTTGTAATTGAGTTAAAATCAGAATTACACATCTGCACCCTGCTCGTCCCTCGGCAAATGTTTAGCAATGGCTTAACGAGCCTTAACTATGGCGTGGCTTATTTGATCGATCGATATAATTGGAAAGACACACATCTCGGGGTTCGCGTTCAAGTGTTTATCCTCATTCAATGAGGTTTGAGGTACGCCTTTAACGATCATGTGCACATCTGTGTCCCGGTTGATCAAAGTTACCCCCAAAGTCCTGGATTCATTCTGGCTTGTAGCTATATATATATATATATACGTCTCTCGTGAATCCTTATCTAATTTACAGGCCATTGTTTTTGCATCGAGGCTTGAACCTGGTTAAATTTTTGCCCCTCGATTCGATAATGGAAGTAATTCGTCCGATGTAAATGAATCCTCAAGGGATGGGGGATGGGGTGTCAGAGTAGAGCAGAGCAGCGTGCGAACAGTCAATTTTTCACCAGGCGAGTAGGAAATGTCGCGGAACGCGGTAATGCGCGGAGCGCAAAGGGATTGATTGAAATCAATGCCCAGATGCGAGGCGTGATTGAAGTGGCTCTGCGAAGCGTAGGAGCTGAGATTCGCAGCATGCTGGTTAAAAATTGCAAACGATATGATAAAATCGGGAATAAAAGAAGAGAAAACAAAAATAAAATTAGACAGATCACCTTTAAGAATGAAGAAAGTTTTTTCTCGAAAGATTCGATCGAGACCTCGAGGTGCGCGAGATATTTTCTAGTCGATTGACCCAAGAAACAAAAAAAAAAAATCGAAATCAAAGTCGATAAGGCATAAGGGAAACGAGAGAATTGCATGCCCGGTGTAAAGTCGAACGGCGTGTCAGGACGCGGGAAGCCGGAGGAAGTTCTATATATTCAAGGAGTGACACAGGTCGGCGCCACTTTTATGCTACTACAATATCCCGCGTCATTGGTTTCCCCTTGACAAACGACAGGCGCAATGTCCTACACCGTTTGCTGGAATATCCACTTCTGCAAACTTTGGCAAATCGATACACTTGCAGCCTCACACATTCGCCCGCGTTACACGCTCTCCGACTTTGTATATATATATGTATTTATTATATATACATATGTGCAGCTATACATATATATTCAAGTTGCGGAGAACGATGCAGAGAAATCCGGTGACCGGATGTAATTCTGACAACTGCTGCTGCTGCTGCTGCTGCTGCTGCAAGGATGATAGTGCCAGGATAATTTGTCAATTCGATTATATTAACAAACTTTGCAAACTTCGTCGATTACGTTGCAGGATTAAGGAAAATATCTACTGATTATTCTAAGTCATTTGATCGAATGATCCTCGAACCATTTTAACCAATCTTGATTGTCATTTCTTTCGGAGCTCGTACGGTACCATCATATACAGTATAGGACGTACATAGTAGCAATAAATAAAAATGGACAACAGATTTAGTAACAGACACACATCCGCGTTCCGGCTCGAGTTAATAAGTCGAGGCACGTAGTTCTGTATCCCATTCCACGTCACGTCAGTTTGAACAATACCCAGGAAATTGACCTCCGCTACCAAAAACATAGAAGAACTCTGCGTTCTGAGCAGAAGTTTCTCTTTGCACATCGAGTATGTGCGACTCAAGTCACGAGAGATGATATGTTGACAATTGGCATGTGGCTAACGAAGATTGTGCAACCATTGAAAGTGCCAATTCCCACTTCACAAAGCCAGCAAAGCTTCGGAGACTTAAAAGTCTCACTGACATCACCACCTGCGATGACTCAGGTGAAGCCAGAAATCTAATCCCGGCGTGGTGTAAAATTTCTGACCCAGAAACCGGGCTGATCCGCATATGTACCAGAGTGGTTTAAGTTACAGGAGTCGAGAATCACTGCAAATGCTCCTCGCCTCTGTCAGGTACACGCGTTACACCATTCTGTTTCATTTTATTCTGCTTAGCCGACACATTTATACTCCGAGCTCTTCACTCTCTGCTGGCTTCTGTTTGTAAACTAATTCCGCTCGCACTTGGTCCAGTTTCTATCGCACTGCAGTACCTGATTCCGACGTACGTACATACATACATACTGGTAACACCGCGAGAGTTGTTTAGGGATAGATGAGGGTGACGCGATGGCCTTACACTAGTTGAAACAATCTTCTTTATACATTACAGTGGTTGAATGTTGCGTTAAATTTTCTAGTGGTGCTATGTCTGTTCTATACTGTAATCGATTTCTAACTAACTCTCTAGGAGTTCTTTAATAAGTCTCTGAGTGAGGGTTGCAAATTTTATAAGGGTGAAAATTGTTCAAGGAGGGAATCCAAGTCGAGGGTGTTGGATTTCTGATGTTCGGTTCAATGTGTTTTAACAATGAACGGTAATTAGTGTCGGAGAGTCACCTACGAACCGTACTAAAGAAGTTTGGAAAAACTGAATTTACGACCAGCCATGTGGTTGCCAAATGTTTGATGCGACAGTGAGAAAGTTGAGGAGACAATGGTTATGACGGGTTAGTTGAGGTTTATAGGCTCTCTTGTTACAGATGTTGAATTAACGTTATTTTCACTATACCATTGTCCAAATTAATCTTATGAATCTACCTACGTCTTAGTTGAAGTAAGCGCTAAACGTGATATTGCATGTAACATTGAAATATTAATTCTACTATGAGACTTCAACTCCCTGTTAAGGTGGTTTGGGACCAAATATGAGTTGCCATCATCAATCTCCATAGGCGTAGAACAGCACGTGTGAATATGACTCCAGGGTATACAATTGCGCCCTCTTCCAACTAAAAATATTTTTTAGCCTCCACGTGGCTCTTAGGGGATGTTTTCACCGTGCAACTCCCAGGGGTTGAAGTGGGGTATCGTTTTCTCGAAACATCAACGAAACGGATACTTTAAACTGGATTTCCATGCCGTGAACACGCACCGCTATATACCCTTTTGCGTTTCTCTCGTCCCGAGAGAGAACCCCTCGAGTCAATTCACCCTCGCATTTCCCTCGACAAGTGAGAGCCTCTCCCCCCGATGATGTACCTATACGATTTAGAGAGAAGCAGGTAATGGGGTGGCCAAATTTGCCAGAATAAGCGACTAGATTCCGGCTCAGCCAAGCGCACCATTGCTTTATCACATTAGCCTTCCTGCTCACGCTTTTCAGTGGTCTCCTCTTCCCCGCCCATGACCAACGCTGCCCGGGACCATCTCGTTTGGTAATACTCATTTCCGGCGGCTCAATGGCGCCTGACTGTATCGTTCAATTCAAGTTTGAATAATCCGACGCGATGGAATTTTGCACAATCTTCCAGACCTCATGTTTGTCAGCTCGATGATGGGTCTTGTCCTTCGAAAGGATTATCGCTGGCATCGCTTGGTGTGAAGTAGAAATTGATCGTTATAATCGCACGATTAACAACATGTAGATTAACGCAGAAACGTTACCGTCACATCTCGTTTAACGCATCGCGTCGTTGGATATCCTGGACGACGTCGGTGGTCCTGGGCTGTTGAACCCAGAAGTCGAGGCTAGACGCGGCTTATTTGCACCAAATTTAATCCGGATTATTGTAATAGGCTTGCAACGTGTGGAAACAGTTTTGACCGGGTTGGACTTGGGATTATAATATTTATGTAAAAGCTGTTCGATATTCGATTACATAGTCAACAAACCCTGAAGGCTTTTGCGGAAACAACGCGTGTGCAATGTAATATCGAAAACTAATGGCACCTTGAAACTTAAAAACAATATACAAAGAGCGTCACATTTTAGTTTCCCTAAATTGAGAAGCCATCTTCGTTTGTTGAAAAACTCTGCTTTCGTAGAGCTTCATTTCTGACCGTGGAAGACTCGAGGAACCGTTATAAGTACCGTTCGAGTACCGAAGAAGCACTAAATGAGCAGTTTCTAGCCGAAAGGACTGCTAATGGTAAAATTAGTAAAGCAAACGTGCCGTTTCGAGTCCCAATTAAATACGCCAGTAATGTAACACGCCACCCTTGTACCTTCGCCTTTCTGCCATGTCGCAATGCACTCCCTCTCGAGGATCACGGAGTTTGCGGCTAACTTTGCTGCAGTCGGGGTTTGCACTGCACTTTGTTACATAGTTATACGGCAGACTGGCACGTTTCTAACTTGCTCAATTACAGCGCTAAATCAACGTTACGCCGCTTTCCCCAATCGCTGCAACGCGAAATGAAACTGCGAATTATCATCGCGTTGTCTCCACCAGGATCCCACGTCCAATTCGGAGGGATAATTAATTCGGTAATTATTGCCGTTGAATCGGAGTGACATTTCGCAGGGTCGGGTAATATTTAATATCTGAATACCAGAGGCCGGATTTCACGTTCAGTCTTCGTGCGGTTCGTCAGCTTGACGTGCTGACGAGAGCAGGACGTGACATGCACCCGTTGCTGCTAACAATTTCCGGAATGTTTATGAGAATTAATATCATTTCCAGAGCGTGCAATTGGGAGAATCTGCCGATCAACGCTTAACGCGTATAAAGTGGCTCTGCAGCTCAACTTCAGCGCTCTGTTCAACGGACGAAAAGCTCGCCAGCTGCTGCGAGATCCGAGTCCAGCAGCAAGGCTGTACCGATCATCCGGCTTATAGCTCTCGCTCAATCAGCTCCAATAATCTCTGCAATCTAGCTTTTCGTCCGGGCGATACAAGAGGGCATGGATTGTTTGTTCCTGTTATTTTATCCCCTTCTTTTCCGTCATCCCATTCGCGAAACCTCGCCGAAACTCCCATCTGGAATATTTCTGGTCGAGCAATTGACGCGATCATTTTATCCTCGAGAAAAATGGATAACCAACTAAAAAACGGTGTGGAGTAAATTTATTTGAGGATAAGATTAGAAGCCAATCTACGTCGTGTCGCCGTACATGTCACGGTTATGGGAGACAGAATTCTGGATTTCAAAGTGACGACGAGTTTCCAAGTTTTCTTTGTTTGCTGGTGTGGCACGTGGGACGTTTGCAATATTCATAATTAGAATGAAGAACAGCGCGTGCCTCTTTCGCAGAGGACTGAGGGAGGCTGCCAGGTATTTCCCTAATTATTTTCAGCCAGTGCTTCGTGTTTCTCATTTAAACAGGGAGGCACGGGAGGAGCTTTCATTTCCCTTGGACGAGTTCTCCCTTTTCTTCTCTTTATATTCTATCACGCGTTTGCTTTTTTCTCTTTCTTTCTTTATTTCTTTATTTTTACTCTTGCTTTTCTTTTCTCAGTTTCGAGCATCGTAAGAGGATTACAAATTCAACGATATTGCTAAAACTTTCCGAGTGCCGTTGCTGCTGCTGCATTGGCACAGCGCTTTATGCACGTTTATAAAGCTCAACTACTCTGAACACTCTTGTTGTTCCTAATTATTTATTCCACTGTCCCGATCCTGCTGTATATCCTTCTCTGCACATCCTTCCACTTTGCAATTTTTCCTCTCGAATAATTTATCTCCTTTGGATTCTTTCGTCGGACACCATAAATTAAACCCTTTCTTTACAATCTTATAAATTTGAGATGATACGTAAATGCGGGTGAAAAATATTTAAAACGATTCAAAGTGTTGAGCATGCTGGAAAGACCTGCATCGTCGCGCCTTTTGCGAATGGTGAAAGAACTCGTTGTACCGGACAAAAGCACCAGAGATAAGCCGGATGACCCTTCTGAGCTCCAACAAATGTGAAATTATGCGAATAATTTGCATTCCCGGTGCTTTGGACGGGAGATTGGAAACTTCATCGGCCGGTAGGATCAAAGTGATGCGAATTTCCGGGTGGAATTTGGTCCGAAATTAATAGACTGAGCTCGGTGCAGCGCAGCCAACGGGGTGCATGAATATTCGCACTCGTTAAATTGCATCGAGGAGTAGCTGCACGTTAATTCCCTGTACAAACAAAGTTACGGTGCATTTAGAGGGAAATTGATTGCCGCGATGTCGTGTAAAAGTTTCTATTTCTGTTCCGAGTATCGGGGAGGTCCTCGAGCCTCTTTGGGTCTCCTTCAGGCTTGCCAACTCCGGTTTTCTTCCCTCCGAGATCCGAGCCTTCAGTCTCCTGACCCTGCACGAAAATAAATCTCGTAAAGCGAACGAACTCAGCAGATTGAGCCGTAGAAGGGGGAGGAGGACGGGGTTTGAGGGAGCCTCGAGTCGGTTCTCAATATTCTTGTTTACGCGGTAGATCCGAGATTTTGGCTCAGGATCTCAGCGGTCTTTGCCGAGGCGGTCCGCTGACGCCGGCGCGGATGCTGGGAGTTGATAAAATCTCCAGACGACCCTTTGGTCTCGATCTAAATCTTGATATCGCGCTCACCCTCCCTCTTCCCTCTCCCCTCTCATCATTCCGCTTTTCATTCTGATGCTTCTCTCCAGAGTCGCGGGGGTCGGGAAAGCGGAGAAGAGCGGTAAATTGTCTTGAGGATTTCACTTCCATGCGAAACGACGCGAGTTAAGAAGTTTCAATCGGTTCGACATCCCGCGATGTGTGTATTATACCTACACACACACACACACACTCATACGTACACCATAATTCTTGTGATTATTTCCGAAAGTGCATCGGTTACGGTGCACTGCTCAGATGAGCGAGGCAGCAGACCGTCGTGATGAAAAAACTAGACACTGCAGCTTCCCACGACTAATGGCTTTATGGCTTAACAACTCATGCGGTGTGCTTCTCTAAATTGAAAACCCACACACCCCTGAAACACTGCTGCTTTTACGTGCTGCAATGGCTGCCTGTTTCATGTGAATCACATGCTTGATCCGCTTTCATGCATTTTGGATAATGTTTTCATTAACGGATCGGAAAGAAATCCCCCTCTGAGTTGGCTTTATTCTTTTTTCCGGTTTAGTTATCCGCTTCCGGTTATTTTCTTGGATTACCAAACGGATCAATAATAATCTGCTTTTCTTGGATGTTTTATATATTGTATAGAGATTGATTTGAATTAGATCAATTTGTAGATCTGATGAGGGCTCTGGTCAGAGTCGAATCGTCATTTGTTGCTAACAAACTATGACAACTTATTTTAACGACGGACCTACAAAATCAACCACTTCGTTAACAAATATGGATACTTCAATATTCGTTTATCCCAAAATTATGAGCTCGATGAGTTCAGAGAATATTCAGTAAGGAACCCAATCGATCAAAACCGAATTCATTTATGCACGATGCTGCAGATTACATAAAATATTTCATATAAATTGATAAACATCTTTTTATGGGGATAGAAAAACAAGGTAATAGCGTTTTTCAATTATCATTTCATACTTTATTGCAATTTTAATTAATCAATATAATCACTTATTGTGACGTTTTTTCGAGCAGTATGGTTTTCAAGTGATATACACCGTCGTTAAAATTGTTTATTATATCCAGAAAATCGATAACCAACTTATTGCAGTATAATAAATCATGATGTATTTTAATCAAACTAGGATAACAGTGGAGAAAATAATGTCAATCAAGTGTCATCTGCACGAGATAAAACATTCGTTCGTAAAGCGAAAAATCCTCGACAGTCGAAGACGTGAATCACATTGAGTTTTAAATAAGGTAGAAGGTATCTGTTCGCTTCAGGGATTTCTAAAAGCCCTGAAGAGTCTGTCAAGAATATCAATATTTCCGTCAGATAGTTTCGCACTGCCGGGAAACCAGACCACAGCTAGAGCCCAGAAGGCAAACGTTGACGGTTGCTCTTCGCCCTGACACTCTTGCGCAATGATCTATCCTTGATCTCTCCTCCCGTTGCAGTCAGCATCCCGCTCTCCTTATAGCTTCATTTTATTTCAAGGATGTGCCAGGTTGTTAAGGTACGTCTAGTGTGTAGGTAACCCGAGTAAAAATTCCCCGGGGAATCTTCCCTCTATCGCAATTCTCTCAATTCTATCCCCGCAGGGTGGAAAAATATTATACCCTCCGATTACTCAACCCTTTTTCTCCCCCTCTTCTTGCCGACATATCGCCCGATGCTTTTTGCCACAGCTTTCACGTCCCGTCACCTTTTTAGTCCCCGATGGCCACCGCCTTACACTTGAACTCATTTCTCAACTCTCCGTCGCGTCGCCCTCAGACGCCGCAAGATATCCGCGAAGGGAAACCACGATGTCACGTGATACAGCGCGGTACTTCCAACTTCCGGGACTGACATTAACTGACTCCGCTAACTGGCGTGAGCTTCGAAACTTGGCTTCTCTGACAAACGTATACCCAAACGTTTGTGCAGAATGTTCAGTGACGTGCGGCTTCAGGCTTTTGCAATGACACGAATTCTGCATACCTTGCAAAGTTGCACAATTCCGTTTGTCACGTGAAACTGACAATCACTGTGAGAAACCTTGGCTTTGGTTCCTCTACACTCAACGAGCCACTCTCTTCTCCCCCCCAAAGCTGAACCGAATCTATTACCACCCCTGGCTGATAGAATACCGGTCAATTCTTGTTCCAGGTCCTGTTATTCCCAGAGGAGGGCTGGGCGAGGAGTGCGAGCAGTTCCTACTGGACCCTGACGCCGTTCTGGTGGAGCAGAAGCCGTTGCAAGGTGGTCGAAGTGGCTGGAACGAGGAGGTAATAGACTTTCGAGTCAATTTTTCACCCCCGAATCGATGATTGGCGGGACGATAACTCTGACTCCGGTTTTTCCCCGATAATATAAGTTGGAAAACTTTCTCTTATACATATTTTTCGAGCTATTTTCTTTCCCTTTTCTTCCTTACTTGCGAATCGAAGAAGGGCGCGTGGCGCTCCTCAACAATTTCGCGATTTCAATATCTGTCTGCACGGCCCAACGCTATCGACGCGTGGGGGATGAACGATCGGTACTCCCTTTATACTCCTCCTCACCCTCCTGCTTTCAGACACGATAGAAATGCTCTGGCACAATACGTCGTGGGTTACCATCTAGAAGGCTCATATACAATGTTTATGGGCACTTCACCCTCAATATTCGGGTCATAAATTACGTCCAATTCGACACAAGGATCGCGACTCAATTCTAAATCCGAGACCAAGGATATACGGAGTTTCTACTTGCGAGGGAATTAATGCAAGGCGAGAGGCACAATATCGCTAATTATTTATACATAGAGTTCTGATCGTTCCTGCAAAACCCCTCACCTCGATTATTCATCGAGCAAAATCCCGCCACGCGATCTTCAATTCCGGGCACGCAGTGCCAATTCAAAGACGCGAGGTTCCCTTGACTGTTTCGATGCTACGTGCTCTCCTCATTATATCTGCCCAGCTATGGAATCGCACCGTACCTTCCATCTCCCTGTTTCTTCGGCTTGGGTTGTACCAGTACATCGTGTAATTCTCACGGAACCGTCGCTTCCAATGGCATCGTCGTTGGCTCCCTCCGATTCCCTTTGTCCTCTTTCCTCTGATGTCTTCATCGCCTCACCCTCCGAACTTCCGTCTTTCCATTACCTTTAATATCCACTCGATCAATGAAAACCAGTATAGATCATTTTTCTTTGCCATCGTTTGTTCCTTCCTCTCGAAAGTATCTTTCATATCTTGATTTTAACCTCTATTTGGGAGGATACTGTATAGGGTGGACCCGGATATTGCGTGTCGACACCATCGTTCCACAGTAAATGAAAGTGTGGGAGGTACAGGTGTACAGAGTTTATTTTCACATGTGAAAGAAAAATGGTTTTGACGTATTCTGGGAAGTCTGAAATTCAGAAGGGCCGAGAACTTTGTTGATTATAGAATTTTGCTTCATCGGAAGTATTGCAAATTGATTATTTTACTTTGTTTTTGTGATATTAGATTCTGCTCATTGCAATAACTGAGTGCCCTTTGTAATGGAAATCTTGAGAAAACAAAAAAAAAACTTGCGCAAACATACCGACTCGTATATTGATCCTTTTCCTTAACACGACTCGTCTATATATAAGACACCTGAGTGTTGGAAAACTGGAGCAGTAGAAAGTTAGTGAGGTTCTTCTTGGCACAGGATTCGATGCAAAAGAAGGAAACAGTTCACTTTTGACATGGTAATTTTTGATCGTGAATTTTGGCTGGCTGCCGTTCGACGGTATAAGGACATTGAAATTCCTACAGTACCGAGATAAATTCTTCGTCCTTGGCGGTCTGGTTGGTCTAAATATCATCCGGACGGTTTCATCTCCATCCGCGTTTCTCCCGGGAGATGAGGATCGAGTTAATTCACTCACCACGTAGCTGCAGAGCTAGAACTGCAGCTCTCGGAAACTAGAACTGGAGATGCTCGCCCCATTGCCTTGTCGTAATCTCCTTCTGTTCCTCCATGTCATATCCACGTTTCACGACTTTGCAGGAACCAGCAGTCTGCACTTCGGTCTGCTACAAAACCGATGTAGAATCTATCCTCGCTGCGTTGATAACATAGTTCTTTTTTATTTTATTTATAAAAAATGCTGGGATGTAACGTACGTTCTAAACGACCCTTTCGAACAGAGTTCTTCTTTTTTGTGATTGATTGACCGTAACAACTAAAGACTTATAGAAATTAATTGCCAAGTTTTCATAAATCTCATGTAATTTTTGAAATATAGAAACGATTCTAGAACTGTTGCTGAGCGCATAAGAGGCGAACCGTAGATTTGCAGGTGGGTACAGAGTTGTTTATGGACTTGGTAGGTACATACATGTCGGAGTTACCCTCCGGAGGGTGGTTTGCCTGGCGCCAGACACCACGGCTTATTTGATGTCGACGGTTTCCCGCTACCTCTTCACCAAGGGATTCGAATAAAAGCCTCGGGTCCTGGGACCCGGGGTTCAAGTCGGCCGCAGATGCCATGAATTGCTCAGAAATATCCACGATAGTTCGACGCTGGTTAGCCGTTGCCAGCTTTCGCTGTACTACACTTCTTGACCGCAGCTTTACAACCAACTCATACCCGCCAAGGGACAACGATATTTTTGATGTTTCACACCGGCGAAATAACTCCTCATGTTTTTCATCGTCGAGGAAAAGGTTAGAATAACATGGGGTCGTATAGCACTTCTTTTTTACGGATTATATTGTGCTGTCCTATCGCAGAGGTCCATCACCATGATAGGGATCCATGGTTTCCAGTAGGTTTTGTGGCAATGTAACATTTGATGTTATCTGATTCGTGAGTTTCGGTGTGCAGAGTTGAGGCCGTTGGATAGAATCAAAGCCAACCCCACAGGTGTTGAATGGAGGATTTTAAATAATTTCCTTGCCTCTGAGAGTACCTTCGGTACATAAATTATACTTATACGTATAAGCTACGTGATGTGTATGGAATACATTCTGGAAAGAGTAAAAATACTCGCGAGATGGGAGCTTAATTTTAACGACGCAGGGTATAACAACATCGGTACTTCGAAATTCTGTGAAAGGAAGTACGGTGAAAGCAGGCTGCAGGATAGAGCCATTATATCCGCTCGCTTTACGAGCTTGATGAATACTTTGTTCGGCATAAAATCATCCGGTATAGCAATAAATGGAGTAAATAGCTTGTATAAACGAAAAAACGAACGAATTTACGTTTTCCAAAACTTTTTCCACCCGGAGTTTTCCGAGCGCTCGAGATTCGGAATTTTGCAAGCTCAAAGAACCGTGCAGCTCGCTTTCATTCAAACATTCCAACTTAATCCACGCCATTACTCAAAACCTAATGCTATACAACATACTTTGAAAATGAAGCTCCAAGTTTTACCTCCTGGCTGTGACTCCTGATGCGCGTCGAAGGATTTTTGAAACGAGGGTCATACGTTCAATACCTTTGTTTCATTTCGTTTGCGTCCAACAGCCTAGCTAGTAAGTATAGGTTGGAATTTGGATAAAAGTCGAGCACTTGATCCGCGTACTTCACGGAGTCCCCTATCGTTTACACTTTTAACAATCTCCATTGATCTCGAGGGTGGCTGCTTTCCGCTCTCTTTGCTCTTGCCCTTCGAAGTCAGAGTCTGATCCACCGCGTTTGGTCCTTGGTGCTTAGCCTAAATCCACAGGCTCTTTGAACCGGCGTTTAGTTACAGAAGTAGGCAGTCCTTTACGGTGAGACTCGTCAATTTCAAACCGAAAATATCCGCGGAAAAAGACGGCAGGAAATGCGCATCGTGAGCTTTCAGCGGGATCTTCTCGCTCGGTAAGATCGTCAGCTCTGAGCTCGCTCCACGATTTCGTTCGGCGTGATCCCGGTAATCTCTCCAGGTTTTCGGGTCCCCGGTTTCATCACGTAACTTTTCGAGTTTCGGATCAAACAGCTGGAAATATCCCGAGTCGATTAGATGCCAGATAATCCACGAAGTTCCCAGTCAAACTTTGACGCGAATTTTCGTCACCGGGGTTCCAATTTCCAACATCTTTCCTAACTCCCGTCTATGTCTGCTTTATCCCTCTGGTAGAGAGACTTTGGCTAACGATTTATCTAGCATACCGTGCGCTAGATTTCACCAGCATGAGACCCTCGAGGCTGCGACACGTGGAGGGTATGTGAAGTGCAAACAAGTACGTCTCTCGGTATCAGCTCGTCTTCGCAGACAGATTGGGAACACAAACGGGCTTATCAAGTTGGCTAAAGTTGTTCGGTGACAAGGAGAAGCTCGGATATTGCGATGATTTTCCTTTCTCCTTCGTCTTCATATCACCGTCATTTCGGGAAAGAAACACAGTGCGAAAAGCACAAGGTGAATCTGGTAGATGAGCTTTCAATGAAGTTGAGCACCGCGATGAAATACTTGTCTTGACTTGACTAGTGACGTTTCGAAAGTAGCTATCTAACTAATCTTGCGAGGTATTTGTTTAAATGAATGGCATTTCAACGTCTCTCGAAAGGCAAAGGAACCCGCTTGAATCCAGGATGAGATTTGTTGAACGATTTACGGATGCTGTTATCTCCGTTTGAATAATAAAACTTTTCCCTCGGTTAGTTAGTTAGTTACTTACTTACTTACTTTCTTAGTCAGTTAGAATGAAATTTTTGCGACAGTATTCTTTCCTCCCTTCGTTCAACTCGTCAACTCTTGCAATGGCTGTGCGATCTTATAATGAAGTTCTAGACCAGGAGGGGGATGAAATCAGTCGGACGTTTTGACGTTAAGAAAGAATCTTTTAAACTCGGTATGAAGATAATTTCCGGAAGATTTTCTTTTTCTGCTTGGCATTATATTATATCCCGGTAATCACTTTTCCTCCCTGCCTCAACTTCTACGGTAAACTACCCCTGCCCGTCCTCCCCTTTCACGGCTCTCCGTAATTTCTGTTCCAGATACAGCACTCAGGCAAAAATGGTCGACACTGGAACTGGGACGCTCTACATCATCGGATCCTTCAAGAGAATGACGACAGATCCAGATTTCAAGGTAGATTCCCCGTCACTATAATGCCGAGTCATTCCATGGCAAGCGGAGAGTCTTTTGTGTAGAATTTAACTCGATGCGATCGATTTGATCTCAGTTTTTGAAATGCGCGTCTTTTTTCTCGTACAGGAGTTATTTATTTATTTATTTCTTTTTTTTCAAAAGTCACGACCCTTTGAAAAAACGTGACGTGACGTGACCCATAAATCTTGACCTTTTAAAAATTGTCAGATAAACCATTAGGTCGATTCTCGTTATTCAAAACGGGGTAAAAAATCAAGTAAACGATTCTAATTTTCAAACATGCGTGAAAAAAAGTGTACATACGAAAAATGTATGAGCACATATGTTCGTTTTGCGTAAATAATGTGATTCTCACGTACGTGTGTTTGATAAATGAGAAATACATTCTACCTACATGGCATGCATACTTCATGCATGATTGAACGAACGTGACTACATATTCGCACGTATATCGAAACTATATTGAAAATATATTTACTGCCAATCAAATCTTCGACATCAATCCAATTCCTTGCCATTTCCGAGCAGCTGTACCTAACGTCCAACGTCTCGTCGAGCGACTTCAACATGGGGTACAGCATGACCGGGACCCTGGAGAGGGGCTGCAAGAAAACGAACTCCTTCCAGATGACGCACTTCGCTGTGATCCGTCGACGGGACTACGAGAAGGCCTACGAGGAGCCGAACCACCCCACCTAGTGTCCGGAGACACCCACATCGTCGGAGTGTGGGGACTACGAGCGATATACGTAAGAATTATAAGGTGTGCCCCGACGAGTTGTGACACTCGAGTATCAAGAAGACGCGAATCATGATCCAAGTAATGCATGTGTAGCCGGCTATAGGCGTGAGTTTATTACACGATAGCTGAAGAATTTCTGCCGAGAAAATCCCTAGTCAAGGAATAAAATATATGTATACCCTGAGAACGTGGGTGTTGATCAACGAATTATATCCTGCACTATGATTTGCTTGAGTGCTTGGCGTTTTTCGGCTGCTGTTGAAAACGTTGATATAATATGTATACGGTATCTATTACGCGTGTAGTTGACATTATCGAATAGAACGGTGACACGGACGAATTTTTTAGCAGATATTATACTCGATGAAACCAAATGAAAACTTTAATCAAAAGTGTAGAGCAGACTTTGAAAGATAATCAAAAAGCGTTTAAGAGAATTTTATAACTCGATCACTCGTTGACCAAAGGGAACTTACGTTCGGCTGCAACCTCTTCATTCATCGACTACGATGAAAGAGATTTCTTTGACTCTCGTTTAATTGATGTCGTTTTAATTTTTTTTTTTTTTTTTTTTTTTCTACTTTCAACCGTCAAGCGCGCGTCGTAAATCGTAAGTTACGACGATACCTACCGTCTGTGGAAACTTCACGAGTATTTCGTATACATATATATGTATACATAGGTATATACATTAAAATCGTAGGGGCACCCCGACGAAACAGTAAACGTCCAGATATTTTAAGATTTAGGTTAAACTTTTACTGTCGCCTGGTTAAATGCGAGAAAGAAAGAAAGAAAGAAAGAAAGAAAGAAAGAGAAAAAGTAAAAGAATCGATTGAAACGTGATAATGTAAATGAGGGATTAGCGATCAACCGAAGCGATCCGATATATATATATATATATATATATACATATGTAACTTTACCAAAGTATTAACGAGTAAGTTTAGTCCCATCGCGAATGCCTGCAGCGTTGAGTGAATGCAAGGGCCCGAATTCCTTTCGAGTGCTTGAGTTAAGTCGTAGAATATAAGGGCTGAGGATGATAAGTAATACTCTTAATTATACGGTAAGATATTGAAAACTAATAACGAATTCTTCAATTTAAACTTTTGACTATATTGTATGTTTTCTTAGCTGCAGACGTTTCGTTTTTCAATGCTTAATTGGTCAGTTAATCAAACTGCTGTATGAAATTATATATAACACCGAAAAATCGCGAGTAAAATTTAAATTACAATGATACATATATATGTATGTCTATTATATACTCGACACGTAAGTATAATACATATTTATAAATAGTACATTAATATGGGGGATAAAAATTTTGTGCTCCTTTTTTTCGATAAAAAAAAAAAAAAAAAAAAAAAAATTTTTTTTTGTTTTTTTTTCTAGTCTTTTTCAAAGTAAAAATAATCTCGTCCGTTACTATAATTATACACTAATATAAACGATGCTGACAGTTCTACGTGATAGTTATTTTTGCTAACAGACAACGCTTTCATTATGATATATTATATATATATATATATATATATATATATATATATATATATGTGTAACATATACGTTATGTACCGTAATTGCTCGTATCTGAATCAAAATGCGAACTTATATGCTCAATGGTCAGTATAATTATCTATTGCCAAAGAATACTAAGAGAATAATAGTAATACAGTTGACCGATGAAAAGGTTGGTCCTTGGTTTAGAACTTCACTGTAGTTTGTACAGCGTAGAATTCTACGACGATGATCATTGTGAAAATCTACTTGTCGTGTAGTATGCGTTTCATTCCTTGCTCAGCAAATATGCATGGTATTGTTATAAACATAATCCAGGCCAAAGAAAACCAAAGAAAAATCGGAGAGCTGAAAGAAACGCACGAATTAAAGAAATCGGTATGATACTGCGTACATGGACGAATTTTGACGAATTGGAAAAATCGCGATTTGGCTATGTTGGTAGTGTTTTTTGAAAAATTGAACGGATTTATAAAAAACGAATCACGAGTTTACATAGAGTGAATCAATAGTTATAGAAAAAAAGTTTTCGTCGAAGTAATAATATTTTTTATAAATATTGAGGATAATTGCGTTTCCTTTGAATAAATTCAACAAAAAATAATATATGTAACATCTTACTACAACTGTTTTCGTAAAACCAACATCAATGATTAATGATCAATAAACAAATGCGATTTTTCGAAATTATAAACCTGCATATCCATCATTGCAGGTCGGTGCGGTTAGTCAGAAAAATTGGCCTTTTACAAGCGGTAAATAAACTAACAATGTGCTGCTTAATCCGTGTTTTTGCTTCATGTTTTCCTCCTCTAATGAAAGCTTTGGATTTGGATGAGTCCACGTCCAGCTGTTGAATACGCGTTTACTCCCAGCAGAGAGAAAAATTTTTCATTCCATTTCCTGCGGCTTGAGTGTCTGCGAAAATAAGGACTTGATAAAAAAAAATGCCAGAACAAGAAACATGCAAAACTAGTTCGTATATATCATCGGTGCAGATGCTGATTCGTTCGCTATTCTCACGACGGACTTCGATGAAGGTGTGAGAAAGTTCGGCTATTCCGTGTTCAAAAAGTGTTTTAGAAGAAAACGGAAGTCTGGTTTACTCCTCCAGCATTTTATATTCTTCCACGTCCGCGCATGTCGTAGAGAAAAGTTTTTCTGACGTCGACGATGTAGCTTCAAGCCGTTAATGGTCTCTATTTCGATATTCTATAACCGTGTGTAGCTGTGTATTATAATAATAAAAGTATTTTTATCAATTAAAATTTATCCGATTAATTAGCGCGGTACAGGGTTTCGCTGGATGTCGTTTTCAAACGGCGTTCTTCTTAGCTGCAGAAAGAGCAGACGCGTTTGGTCCATGAAATGATAATCGCGATGTCGCAGCCGGGTTGTTCGTTGCGTCTAAATAAACGTATCGTCGCCAAAATCCCTGTCTAATAAATGGGGAAAAGTGACGTTGGCATGCTTGTAAATAATTGTAAAAAAGAATGAAATTTAACTAATCGATAATGACTCTTCAATTTTCTCATCGATGTTAGATGCAGGAGGAATACATGTATACCAGGGTGTTTCTGAAAAAAAATTATTTACCATTTTCCACCGTGTCACCCACCAAAAAGTTTGCTTAGGCTGAAAAAAAGATTCTGGAAAAAAATGAGCGCTCTATGTTATGTGGAATCTCATTTGATTTTTCACTTGATTCACAATTTTTTTGAAATTCCGAAGGAATGCTTTGTAGCACTTCAATTATTATTTCTTTCCTGATATTTATATTCAAACCAAAGATCACGATCCATAATACGACAATATATCATCCGGAAATCTTATTCTCCCAAATTAAAAGTTCATATTAAATTATAACTATTTTATGAAATTGAACTAATAATTGAAAAGTCGTTAAATACGCTTCTCAAATATCGACTAGAGACTTGGTATTACAATTGTGTGACGTAAATTGATATTTAAAAAAAGTGACAAATCAACTGACTTCCATCTTCCACACAACGACGAAAGCTCAACTTTTTACAGAACCTTTCTTTTAACCTGAAAAAATTTTTTAGGGGGTGGAAAATGGCAAATTATTTTTTCAGAAACACCCTAATATACATATAACGACTATACCTACCACCTCGTTTGTAAACTGCATTTTTATTACATGTATGCACACTTATAATCAATTTATAGTTACGTTCTCACTTACTTATCTTACTTAGGTATATTACTATTATAAAACTCACTAATTAGACTAAGTAAACTGTCCTAGTCAACACGAGTCGTAGAATAGACTTACGATTAGTATACCCGCCGGATGTCTGGTTAATTAGTTTATCCATTCTGGTTTGGGTTCGTATAGCGTTTAGAGCTGTAGTTTCTACGTCTATCCAACGCCAGGTCTTTCGAGCACGGAAGCATTTCGAAATTTCTACGCTTCACCCATTACAACGGATTTCCACTTGCAGTAATTTTGTTTTATAGAACCCATAACGTATATCCCGGGGTCTGATATTTTTGGAGAACTTGCGTGTCTCGGCAAAAATTTTTCCACACTCAACGCAATTCGATTCTAAAACCATTCACAAATTGAAAATAATATTCTACGTAAACATATTTGTTTTTATTTTATTTTTTTTGGTGACGAATCAAGTTTATGCAACTTAAAAAGTTTCCAAACTCACTTACAACACAACCTTAATTTCTACACGATCTATAGATTTCTTTGAGATATTTTACTCCGGAATTCTCTCGCTAATTTTTTCTAATTTTCTCTTACGATTAGACATCTTTTGTATACCAATAAGAAAATTTCTAGTCGCTGTTTACCACGACTAATACATCGTTGTACGATAACTGTGTATTGAACGAGGTTTACTATAAAACTACTGTGCGTAGTGTAGCCCCCTAGAATGATCTATAAGTGAAGTTCACGTCCGATATCACGGTCCCTCCTAACTATGTAGTAGTAGCCTAGACCCAAAAATGCACGCTTAATTTTTTTTCACTTTCATATAATAGTCGCATTATTATTGAATTTTTTTTTCTCTCTCTTTTCTTTTGTAGAAAATGTGAATCGATCTTTTTTTTAATAGCTGCATACGGGTCTGTTAGTTCTTCATATTGTATCACGCGTCGCTTCTGTACTTTTCGTTCTCTGTCCAAATTTCCGAACAAATACTTAGTGGTTGAAGTAGAGAGAAAGTAGTAATTGGATAAAGAAGAAACGTCCGAGTTATATGTATAGGAGATTCCCTACGCTGCATCCATTGAAGTCTATACTGGATGCTGCTCTCTGACAATAGATAGACTAAAACCTCCATAGAATTCGGAGTTCAGAAAAGTTGGAATAGTTATTCGACGAGATATCCTGCAGGACTAAATTCTCGGTCAAAAGAGAAAAAAAAAGTGTACCAACGTAATTTGAAAATAGTTCGATTCCGTTCGCGCTGATCATAGATTTAATAGACAATATTAAATTTTTTGCTTGAATTATCGCGCGGTTTTATTCTCGCACTTAATAATTGTTGTATCAGATTTTTGACAGGAAAATTTTTGACAAGTTAGAAGCGACGCTGTATATTATAATTATTATCTTCGAGGTAAATTCTGTAGAGTATTGTTAGTCCGTAGAATCCATAGTGAGCTGAACCAGTTAATTTCGTCTCTCTGGATTACATAGCTATATGCAATTACCTATGTGAATGTAACACGTTGAATGGTCGATGTGCAGATACTGCAATAAGTATTTCAACTTGGGTAATGAATTGCGTTGGAACTTGAGTATTTTGTTTACTTCTTACGCAATTTCAAATAAAATGTTTAACCGGAAATTTTTATACAACCATGAAATCGATTCGGTGTAAATGCAGTATTTGTACGACGTTTCAACGTTCACTTTAGCTGTTCACCGCCGGAACAATGCGCAGTTGTTGCTCGATTTTCTTTACTATCAAACAATTAAACGTGAAAAAAGGAGAAAGAAGAAATGCAAACTAATGAAATCGTGGTGTTGAAATTCGCGAAGTGAGAAGAGAAAGGAAACAAAATTTAGCAATCGGATAATTATTGATGAGATGTTTTTTTTGTTTTTTTTTTTGTTTTTTTTGTTTTGCAATCTTTAACTGCAGCTGCGTGTTATTGTCGGCTGTCGGCTAAAGTGTAATCAATGTGGTAGTTATTTAGTGTGTAGATATCATCGAACTCAAAATATACTTACGCCTAATATTAACGATATTATTATACTGGTCTTAAAATACGAATTAAAGATTCGTATTCAAAGCAATGGCTGTGATCCCATATACTAATCATATTTAAAAAGAATTGGAAAAAAAAAAGAAGAAAAAAAACGGTTCAATTGTATCCGACATTGTACGTACGTAGGTTATCGCATTATATTATATTATATTATATTATATATATATATACATTCATAATAATATATATATATAAATATATTGTAGTAAGAAATTGATATTTTCAAGACGGTTAAGCGTTTATAATTAATTTTCAAATTCACCATATGAATATATATATTATAATACGTAAATACATTCATTGTACGGTTAGCTGAAGTGCAATGTATTCGATGCTACAAACGAGACGCTCAATTAATAATCAGTGTATTATATTTACTCTTTATTGTTATTCTCGATTCAATAAATTTATGGTTCTTAACACTAATATCTCAATTGCCCGTAGAAAGTGAAAAAAAAAACAACCAAGTTATTTATTTGAAATCAGTTAATAAGCTTGAGAAAACATCTCAATTCAGAGATTGTCGTAAAATGTAATAATACCTGATTAATTTATTGAATTCAGCTGTAATCAAGGGTTATAAACTATTTATGTTGTTTTCTGCAAATGCAGGAGAAACACCGACATGTTGCACAAATTGCGCAGATATTGATTGATACGTAATTACTTACATACCCCTCTAACTATCGATATTAATAATTTATTACACACACGCGGGGTGGTTAAAATCAAATCCTCATGAAAAAGTTTACTGCATATAAAGTGATTTTTTTCCCAGCTGCCCTCACGTATGCTTGTAAAGTATCCGTTTCGTCGAAATATAGTTTTACGCACGACCAATAAGGTCCCGATGCGTTTCGTCGAATTTCATACTTTTCATTGACTTCTCTGTACATATAATTACCGAAATTAATACGCTGAATGACGAATGAAATGATTATAAGACGGTTACGAATGCAGGCAGTACGCGATGTATTGAATGGATGATGTATTGATCATAATACGTTTACATTGTATTCTCACCACAGTCCTGTCTAAGTCAATTCATTTTGTATCTATACCTAATCAATGTATCTATTGTCATAATTTATGCCAAATAAATGTTACATTTACGCAACTTCCGGCCCTTCGTCCGTAATTGTTAGCCTCTCACCCTCGACCCTTCAACGTCAACGTCGAGCTGTACTTACAGAAAAGGTACGTAGTTCCTGAAACCAACACTCTAAACCACGATTCGAAGTCAATTCAAAGGCAGTTTAACCACGAAAATAACAAAATCATTGCGCTTCAAGTGAACAATTCAGAGTTCTCGTAGGTTTGGAAAATTCATCCAAAATTTACTATCTCAAGTTTTCCAACACAACCGACGACGAAGTATTTAGACACATATTACTGGCAGTGATTTCATGAAAAGTGTGGTCACGTGACGTGGCGGTCACCACCTGCTGCTACCACCATTTACATGCAAGTACAAATTATGCTCGAGGAGACCACCCTGTGGTTGGAATCAGAACCGTGCATGAACTATAGGTATGGTGGTGTGATCCATGGACCTGGGAAAGTTCCTTTCCAAGCTAAACTTCACATCCTGACACCAAATCGTGAGCATCTCGCTTCTGGAGCGTAGGTATGAAGTGAGTCTGTATTCCGTTTGAACAATTCCGTTGTGTGAATTCATTGCTCCGATTACCACTTGACAAAAGCATGGCATCACGAATGTAATTAAATTTTCGATCAGTGATGTTAGTAGTTGCGATCTAGTGAAAGCGTTTTTGTAATTGAGAAAGGATTCAGTGCTGCGGATTAACTTATCTTATTCTATATCTGTGAAGATTGTTGTGCTTTGTAGTAAGCTCAGTGGGGCGGAACGTCTTGTCAACAAACCAGCAGATCGAGTAGTCGTATCGTGCTAATACTATTTACGATAGTGTTAGTCCGTTTCAAAACACAATGGAGGTCGGATTACCGGTTATACTGAAAACAAGTGCTGAGAGCGTCAGTCGATCGGTGATCGCCGCGCGATGAACACTGATCTGGATCTATCGGACGTTTGAACGGTTACAGATCTGCAGGAATTAGTAGTGAAACAAGTTCGGACAAGTGTTTATATTTTGTGAAACTTGTGGGATGGAAATTGCGGGGAAAATTAATGGGAAAAACTGACAATGAAATTAAAAGATTGGTGATTATAATTCTATTTTGGAAAGTTGTATTGTTGTGTAAGTTCTGCCATGTCTCATGGAGGATGGCATTTGCTCGTTCTACACCGGCGCAATGCAGAATGCAGCTTGTGGCTTTAAATCACAAAGAAACTCGTCACTATTCACCGGAAAGGAAAAAAAGGAGTTCAAGGTAAAGTTGAATTTTTATATGTGTTTCACGGACTTTAAAGTTCGTCGAGAAGCTTGAGATAGAACGACAGGTAATGAGAGAAAATTATTGCATCGTACTGCGGCGATGTTTGTTAATTATTACCAGTAATTATTTCAATTTTGTTGTCCTTCAGTTTGGAAACTTGAGAATTTCTATCGAGATTTTCAATAAGCTGGAGAACCGAGCGTGAAAATTAAAGTTGAATAGAATGCGCGGATTTTCCGAGTATGCAAGCTGCGAGATTCTATTTATGATTGAAAGACGAATAAGAGTAAAAAATTGAACTGAATTAAAAACCGGTAATTTTGAATTTACGTGAGAATAAAATAAATTTCGTTTATAATCGTTGCTCTAAGACTATGAATTTTTCTAATGACATCTAATCTTGTGGCAATTATTATTGTAATGTTTTTTATACGTTAGTATGTAAAAAATGTTAGGGAATTTTTCAAACGACTTTAAGCCCCTTTCGTAGATTCACGTAAATGTGGATATCTATTTTCAATATTTTTAAATCGCCCGAGCTTGTATCCCAGCATCCTTAGTTTGTCATTTTTATACCCCAGCTGTAGATAATGTCTTTATCAATATCGGCGAATACGCCGTTCCTCTATCATGATTTGTTATTACTGTTATAAAAATGAATTTCATTTACTCAAATTTGAGATATCCTCGGACCGCGAGTTTCGGTAATTTCTCTAAAATATCAAGCCATCGTCATTTAGATTTTTTTGGATTGATTCGACATTGTCACGATACAGATTTGAGAAATAGAAAGGAGTTCGTGGACGAAATTCATTTTGTAGAAAATTTTAATGATGCGACGTTTCGGTAGGTCTGCTTTTTTTAGTCTCGTGTGAAAAAATGTTAGTTTTTGATGTTTTAAGAGCCCACTCCAAAGGACAACTCGAAAAGAAAATTTTAAGAGGTCACTCCAAATTTTTTAAACTGTCAAAATCGTCAAAAAATTAAATTAAAAAAATTCTATTTTCAGTATTTTGTTTGATTTTTAATTCATGTCGTGGTGTATTGTTATCGGTTTTTTTTTACTGAATAAAAGAAAAAAAATTTATGAAATTTTAATATGAATATTAAAAGGTCGCTTGAAAAAATCTAAAGTAATGCACTGACAAATGAAAAAAAATCATGAGTGAACTTTCAAAATTCAAATTTTGAACTGAAACTTTCGGAAACTTATTTTCTTTTGGTCTATCAAATTATACCATAACGAGAAAAAAAATTAAAAATAAAAAATCGATTTTTGACGATTTCTGACGTTTTAAAAAATGTGGAGCGACCTTTTAAAAAAATTTTTTTGAACTATATTTTGGAGTGGGCTCTTGAAACACCAAAAACTAACATTTTCTCACACGAGACTCAAAAAAAAAAAATCGGTTTTTTTGCGACACCCTAATATATATGTTTTATCTATAACGTCAACTATATCAGAAAGGTTCACCCACATTTTTTACTCTCTACAGTCGTACATATGTAAACCCCGTTTACGGCGTGAAGAGGAAAGCTTGAACCTTGCTGAGAAGTAATAATCACGTTACGTTCGCTATCCAGAGCTTTTGTTATTCCTGATAATTAGCGTAAGTGTACCGCAATTGACGACGAGTGGGTCGATGTGAAACGACCGGCGTGCAGTTATGAGTGACTCTTGCATAGCATGGCACTCGAGATTGTCACGACTTTGAAGTATTTCAGTAAAATTACCTCTTGCGTAAAAGTATTATGGATATGTACGCACGTAAGGGTGGCCGTTAAAAAAAATGTTTATGCTCCAAGTTGAAAAATCTTAAGTAAAGCTTGAAAAAAGATGATCCTCAAAGTTTCAATGCATTATTTCACCGTTAAGGAGTGCCGGCAGATTTGGAAAAAAATGTTGCTTTTTAAAATAAGATTTCGTATTTTTTTGAAACCCTGATCTTTTTTAACTGTGTGACGATTAAAGAAAAAATCAAACGGTAGACAAATAACTTTTTACTCAAACTCTTTATGATGGAATAACCGACACGGTGCGTCCAAAAAAAGTATATCCTGGAAATTAGTCTATAAAGAATTTTACAAAGTCGTAGAATAAATAATTAACAAATCAAAATAGTAACAAAACATATATCACGACTGCACTGCACTGCACACATGAAACATTGAAAATGTTTGATTAATAAGTATTTTTAATCCTAGATTTATTTGTTTACCATTTGACTTGTTTCTATTATTCCTTTTTTTCTTCTTTTGAATCGTTGTAAAATTCAAAAAGATCAAAGTCTGAAAAAAATCACATAATATTTTATAAGCAGGGGAAAGGATAGAAAAAGAAAAAATACAAAATAAAAAAACTTGCCGGCATTCCTTAATAGTGAAACTTTCAGGAACTTCATTTTTCACGGTTAACTGAAAGAATTTTCAACTCGGAGCATAAACATTTTTTTTAACGGCCATCCTAACGCACGTTGTATATTATATGTATACGTCGATAATGTTACGCCGCGGTACTTACTTAGCGGTGCGTAAAGGAGGCTGCTGCGTTACGCGGGGTTAAAAATACGCCAAATCAGTGATTCAATGTGCAATACCTGAAACATAAATCTGAAAGCATTTACATAACCGCCGTGCGGTAAATTCGACCCAGCCGCTTTGCATACAAAGGCCTTCTCGCCCCTTCTTCCTAGCCACGCCACCCCTCACGCTCACCCCCCCCCTCCCCCTTGCCCCTCTCATTTCTCTTCACCCCTGCAATGTTCGCTACTATTTTCAACCCCCGACCCCGACCCCTGATTCGAATCCTCGACCTTATATACCGCCGGAAACTTCACCGTGTCACGTGGAACATCCCTTATTATCCATCTGCAGCCACGGATTGCCAATCAAAGATGTAGATATACTACGAGGGAAAAATTAGCCCAGCATATATTCTTGGATATTATAAATTTTTAAGTAGACGGTATTTCGTTTTATAACTTATTACAGCAGCCAACTATATATACTTGGCATTATCGTGATAAGTTTTTTTTATCGTCTGCGCGCTGTAATGGACGAGGTTCGTAGTTAATGATGTTATTGCATAAAAGCTATGAGTAAAATAATCGTGTTTGTTAATTTTTTTAACTAAGAATTTCAAACGATAAATTGCTGTTATGATTAGTTTTAGATTGTTGAAAAGTCATTGGTTTTTCAGTAGCCAATCCGTATCCTTGGTCGAAAATGGTCTATTATAAATCGTTCATTTTTTATAAATGAATTTTCTACAAATCGTGTGAATTATATTTTGACTGCTTATAGTAGATTACGAAAATTTGGTGCGCAGAATCATTATAGATTTCCGAATGATGAATGATGAACGACTTGTTACGAAACACTTTAAATTTGTTGTGATATGGTTTTCAAAACAAAAAAATGTATATAAAAATAAAGTGATCTCTTCATGGTGATTGAACGAACTAAACTTTTTTCATTAAAATTTAATATTTTTTTTTAATTGCGCCTCGTGCTAAAGTAAAATATTTTTTCTCATTAAAGATGAAGATTGAGCTTTAGTCCCACTATATCATCTTTAAATTGTTTACGTATCTGTTGCATCTATGATTTTATCGAACTGGAAGCTTGATACATCGATACTGTTATCATACTTTTGTGAATGCACGAAGATTCGGAATTGAGAATGGATTTTTTTATATTTTAATCAATATTCTGGAGTCACGATAAATTGGAGTATGTTGAGAAACTTATAATTTGACGACGTGGATAAAAAATACAATAAAAAGCGTCTAGTGTTAATTATTAAAATTAAACACGGTCAAATACATTGAAACGCTACTACATTCAGTTCGTTAAAATTATAATCACTAACCGCTGCTCTTGAAACTCCAGGTTCAGTCAAGTGTAGAAAAATCTGATGATCACATTTACTCATTATCCCAAATATGGTTTTGATCCTATTTAATTCAAAGTTATTATATCTAGTTTTTTAAGTTTTTCAACACACAGTATTTATTGTTCGAGTTAAATACAATTTTATTCTAAAAAAAAAAACTGGAAGACTTCTTACCTCACCTATACATACACTGTTAGAAATGCGGTGTTAAACGTAACACCGAAAATATTCTATAGAAGTCCACACCACTTTGGTGTTGATTTTAAAACCACTTGGTGTCAAAAATCGAACGATTTACACAAATAATATTTAATTTTACGCTAATCGGTGTGGAATTTTATTGACACCGTGAATTTTATAACAGTGTAATAATCAATAAATGACCAGCTCGTTAAGTAATTGCCACAAATTTCCTCGTATTTTCTTCTCATTCGACGTCGAATAAAACGTCTCTGCAAGATTTCCGGAGAGCGATTTAAGCAGCCAGGGTGCGTCAGGCGTATGCAGAGAATAAAGGTAAATCCCGATCTTAGTAGGCGCGAAAATCCCTCCTGCAGGTGATAAACTCGGGCACATTTGCAGCTTTATTTTCCCTCTGTTTTACTTTTTCCAGCTTTTCTCTTTCCTCGTGATAGGCAACTAAGAAGATCAAGGGCGTAAACGGGGGTAGATTTTCCGAAAGATATTTCCCGAGGCGGCAAAATTGCGGACGTGGTAGAGCTAACGTCTTCGTTCCTCGAAATTACCGTCACGATTTAACCGCCCGGCCGTGTAGGCCGTATATTTTTCCTCGTTGATTTTCATTCGGAAATGAGGGCGGAAAGGAAACAAGGCAAGACCGTGGCAGAGGCACATCCTTATCGTTTGCACTGATCGCGTATATTTCCAAGCATTACGCACGTACGTATGCCTGTGCGTTTAAGAAACATGCTCCTAGACGCGATTCATCATTCGGCGTAATTTTGGCAAAAAAAAAAAAAATTGATACACGACTACAGATTGGCCGTTAAATTTCCTGTGCAAAAGCAGCTACCTTCTCTGATAATATCGTCGTTAGCTCCTTAATGGGATCTCGACGAAATGTTGCAGCGGTTTCAGCCAACCGTGAATCACACTCACGAGTGCTGAAAAGGTACACATCGTCCGGAGTAGATAACCTCGAGAGTAAGAGAGAGAGAGAGAGAGAGAGAGAGAGAGAGAAAGTCTCTTTGAAAATTAAGTACTCGACGGGCTGAACGTCGCCTTCAGTGTGCCCATGGTGTAGGTATACATCTATAACTCGGAGGACTCTCATCCTTTAAACCGTTGCCCTTAATGATCGACGGTTCATTTTTAATTGCACTTGGCCTGTTATTAAAAACGAGCTTTTTAAGCACCCGGTGAGCAGAGGCGCCAAAGCTTCTCGACTATAATAATTCGGATGAATTAGTTTGCTGTTAGTTGATTAATCGTTATTCCCGCAGAGAGAGAAAGAGAGAGTGAAAGGGCGGAGAATTAGGTTGTACAAGTTGCACAACGAAACCAAAATCGTTTCAATTTATATCGGGATAATCGTTGAGGACTCGGTAAACGTAGGTTACGTGTATCGTACCAATAATAACCAACGAATGGAACACGATATTTGTGGCATTGAAATTAGACGAATGAATGGAATGGAATATGTACAATTAGTTATTAAAATTGCGATGCTCGCAGCAGGGGATGACAGCTCAATTACTCTACAAGACGTATAATCTATATACGTGTAGTAGTAGACCCCTGGAGTGCCAACAATAGCTGCATACATCGGATGAATTATGACGGCAGTTGCGTGTCACGCGCAGTGTTTACTTACAGTAGATATGTATAATCTCATGTTGTAAACAATCGCGTGATAACTACTCCCGATCTTTTACGAATTCGGAAATTATCCCTAGGGATTATAACAGAGGCGATGAAAGCACCTTGCAATTTTCACCGCAATTATATAGAAATTAGATAGAGAATGTTCATTATTCCTATTCTGTCAACGTAATTACATCCTTCAGCATAATCAAGGGGACGAAATTATCTTTTCGCTTGAAAATTTATACAACGCGTATCAATTTCGGCGAGCTTTGGTTATTTAGGTAACGAATTTGCAGAATATAATACACTGGACATTGTTCTCTGACTGTCTCTACAGCTTTCATGGGATTTCATCAAAGCCTCGTTTTACTGTAGGGTAATCGCCTGTTGTGCGATTGAATTACTTGCGAAAATATCTGTGGTTAGCATTTCCCAACGGCAGGTGTACTGAATTTCAGCTAAACTTCTGGCCAAACAAAACATTGTCAGCTTTGTATCAATCGTGCGATCGTTAATGTGGTTAATTCCAATAGAAATCCATTAGTTATGGAATCAAGATAAAAGTATTGTGAAACCAGTTTACGGTGAGAATTAAATCCTACGTCAGCTATCCCATGAGAATTTTTTTTTCTTTCTGATATCCTCTTTCTCACATTTCGATAGAATATTTTTTTACCGTCCGTAAGGGTGAAAAGGGGAGAAGGTACAGGAAGAAAGATGTGCGGAAGGAGCCTGTCAAAAAAGCAGGGGGACCTTGAATATTCCAAGTATAAGATTGCGCTTATCATTTTACACGGAATATTTTCTTGGGCGTAAGAAAATGTATGCACAGATTTGTATGTAGGTACACGGGTGCGGTGAAAATTTAAAAATGAAAATCAACGGCCCTCCTTTCTTGATATTTTTTCTTAGTTCATATCGCGTTTCGTTTTCCTTGTATTCGGTGGAAACGTTGACTTGGACCAACCGTAATTGCCGGAATTGGTTTTTTTTCAAGTTATGATTTTAATAAGCATTGTACAAAAAATGGACAAAAACGGGAGGATTCATTTGGCGTTCAGCAAGAAAATGTTTTAATGAACTAAACTGATAAAGGAAAAGTCCAAAATTATGACGATATATTTGAAACCCACGTATTTTGTCTGGAAAAAATCAGGTTACTATATTAATTTCAGAGCAGTTACAATATTGATGAATTTTTATTTTCGGAAGGCAAGAATATACAGTTCTTCCCAACAAAATGTTCTTGAGTCTATTATAATCGTAAACGAATCCTGTACAAATCACAACGGATGAATTATTATCACAAAAGAAATTTGACAAAAATTTCGTATTCCACTGACGACTACGAATCGATTGAATTTGTTAAGTAACAAAATTCACATTCTTATCAGAATGTCCGTTAGGCTCAGGGAGTTAATTGTGGAAGCTGTTTGAATAGTCTCGAAGGCTTTGTGATCCTCGTCTACTGCAGCGGTGTGCTAAAGTTTCGGCAAAGCATTGTCTGAATTCTGATTAATATGCAACTCGATGTCGCGAGTCAGAGGGTGGATGAGGGTGGGCAAAGATATAAATACACGCTTGTACAAAGGTTCAGCGACAGCGCTATATACACACGTACAGAGCAGCCTGATTCGAACACCGTCGTATCGCGTCTTCCTGGATAAGAGACGAGATAATTAGCATGCAAGCTTCGTTCGCCTTGTATCGTGGCTCGAAATGATTGAATTTCAATAGTAACTAATTTAATCACCTGGCTTGTAGATAAGGCAAAGGATTGGCTGTTTCCTCTTCAGGATTCCGGGCACACTGCTCAGTTCCCTTACTTCCTTCTTGCTCCTCGGCCTCCAAGATCTTCGGTCCAGTCGAGGCCACTGTTGCAACCCCCAGACCTCATATTCCTTTACCGCAATCTTGTAGTCACTTTACACCCTGCATCTTCTTCTTATCTTCACTGAGCCAGGAGGTTCATCTCTAAACTGCACCTAGCGAGTCTCCTACATTCTCTGAACTCGTCACTCGCATCCGAGCTTTCACACGAAGCACTTCTAATTGTCTTTCTCCATTCCAATCCAAGCCCTTCTTCCAACCTGACTCCTTCACACTTCTTCAGCACTCAATCAACTATGCAATTTGAATCATCAGCTTCCTGCAAAACCGATCTCTTCATCACTTCCTGCATTGGAAGTAGTGAACTGTAAGTACATAGTCGACGTGTGTGAACCCTGAAACAGCCAAATGACACCTTGGCTGAGCGTAGAGCAGGTTTTGGTAGTCGCTCGTCGAAGTCTACGAAAAATAAGAATAAGAATACATTTTAGGTGGCGCCAACTTTTCATGTGTGGGTATCGAAAGCCCAGCGGGTGACGAAGACGGTCTCACGTACCGCCGCCTCCTCGAGTCGCTCTCCATTACGACGTCCTGTTTATTTGCAGGAAAGTGGTGAGCCCCCGGGGCGTGTACGACGCCGGGCTTCGAAAGCTCCGAGCTTTCTTTCCCGCACCTGATACAGTAAGCTTAAAGGCTCAACGACGTTCGGCGGTCCGAGTCATCGGTTATATATACGCACACAGACGCAGCTTGTACTCGATCGGGAAAGCCACTTTGACGAGGTTGAAGTCCTCCGTTGGTCCCAGGAGGAGAGATTCCGCGGGAGGGTCCGTCGCCGCAGACGTTGATTCGGGAGCGTAAGCCGCAGGAATAACATCAAAGCCCGACCAAAGGTAAAGCAATAAAATAAAATTAGAATAATTCAGACCGCGGTGCAAATTGATTCCCTTTGTAAGGACGCCGGACGGCCTGCCGTCCTACGTAAAAGCTGCCTTCAACCGGTGAGAGAAGCACGAAGCAGCCAAGAAGCCAAGAAGCCAAGAGGCCGAGAGGACTTCCCGACTCTCTAATCAATGCTTGTGTTATACATATTTCCAACCATTTTATTCGTCTTGACTACTTCGTACCGATTTCATTCAACTTCTAACTGCAGCACGCAGCTTCGAGGATTTCAGGTCCTGCTGAAAAGCTGCAAGCACCTTCAACGCAATCATTTCTTCTGGTATCGTGGATCGGATTGAAACCATGCCGGGAACATGTGTAACGTTGAAATCGACGTTGAGAATGGATCAAGGACAGGTAGACAGAACAGAAAATCAATTGCAAGTACACCGGTGTGAATTGAAAGCTTCACTACAAGCCTGCTTCATCTAGATATGATTTATGAAATTGTGACTATGAAATAACGTTGAAACTGAGTGAACTCGATATTATGGGGTTGAAGTTAGTTACGTTACTACAAGGAGGTATGTTTAGGAAAAATCGTTCACCTTGAGAATCGTCTAAAATTTAGCGTAAATCACAATTGAAAAAAAAATGCTCATATCTTGAAAATCCAACTCCATGAAAGTCGTTCTAAAAGTGCGCAACGATTATGTTTACCCTGAAGTCTCATTACGTTCAGCATTCGCAAAGAAAAGAAAGTATATTCGACATTTATATGTAATCGACTTTACTCCGAAGTGACTTACCTTTAACTGTTCATCCGATACATTTGCTGGAGCGTGTGAAGATAGTCGCAGAAATGCTTTTCCTGAAAGAACAAGCCGCACTCTGATTCCATGTCTTATTGTATACACTTGGTCTCATATATACTGGAATCGATCTGTTTCATTATTTCACCAAAACTGAACAAGTACTGCATTGATATCGAAGTTGGTTTATCTTTGGTCTACTCTGTGTTCTTAGGAGAATCTTTTTTACTATAAAAAGTCAGTGTCTGATGTCAACCAGGCATCTTCTATGGGCAGAGCAGTGTCTCAGAAATGAGTTTTTTAAAACATACTGAAAGGGGAAAAAGTTTCGCGATGGTTGTCTCGAGAGGGTCGTGCGATGTTGGCTTAACGACAGGTTCTTCGTCGCAAAGTAAATGATTGTGAGAAACGACGAGGGGTTGTTAAGAATTAAATCGTCCTCGTGACTGGCGGGAAAATTAAATATTATTAAAATCCATAAGGATTGGCCTGTTTGGCACAAAAGACTCTTTTAAACGCGAGTCTAAAAGACCTGCTAACTGTGTGGTTACGGGGACTTTTGACGATGAACTCAATCTTCACGTGGAGAAATCTGCAAGAGCCGAGTCATGGCCGGGACGAGAAAGTTAGAGCTGGACGATTCTAATAACCGAAATGAAACCCTCCTCAGCTGATAAGAGGAGAGA
Source organism: Diprion similis (assembly GCF_021155765.1). NCBI lineage: Eukaryota > Metazoa > Arthropoda > Insecta > Hymenoptera > Diprionidae > Diprion > Diprion similis. The sequence goes on from NC_060106.1 coordinate 5,500,616, forward strand.
ATTTCTCGCAACAACGTAATGTGACAGTAGGATATACACCTAACAGGTAGGTCAGCTATAACCGGTGAGCACACGAGGGTAGAAACATCCTTGAACTCTCAAACTGTCGGCAAACTGCAGTTATACCATTGTTACCACCAAGACGTAGCACATTGTTTAAGTAACTTTGCTAACGATCTTCCGGCTAACTGGCTTGTTTTTGTTACCTGCCGTATAGAACTTTGAGATAAGCAAAGGACCGCCGCTGCTGCGCCGTGCCTATTATTACCGGCGTTTAAAGTTCGAGGAATACTTCCAAGAGAAATAAATGCTCCCCCTTGCTTTGTCCCAATTGGCTGACACCTGATGTTTTCTCTACTTTCATTCGAGATAGAAGACAGAGAAAAGATGCTAGCCGGGAGTTGCAACGACTTGAGACTCGCGGGGGTAGAAAACTCCGCGTTTTGGGGTTGAACACGAGGCCCGGGAGGCTGACTCCGCATCTGTGACAGCTGTATCGTTCTCACGCTGGCTGCAAATGTCGCCCATCCCCATTAAATTATTCAGAGTATTCTGAACTCTGTTGGACGGTGGGTTGGTGGGTGTATACGGCATCCAGATACGCCCCTAACCACTCGACAACCGCATCTGCACCCTCCAGGTACGTTACACCTTCCGCACAGGTGTGTATGCACGTCCCCTGCAGTAATGGCATCGAAACAGCCGACGCGCTATTTACATTTGCAAGGATTAAGTGTAGCACCACTGCATCTATTAGTCGAGACGTGTCCACTCGGCGATTAGGTTACCGGCGACTAATTGTGAGGGATGAATCTTCCGCACGTAGTCACGGTATCGTTATTCGATCATTTGACGTTGTTTCGACAGGATATTCCGAACGCTTTCAGATAATCCTTACCTTCGTTCTCAGCGAATGCTTATGTTCTTTTTTTTTTGGGCTGTCAGCTGATCCAGATTACGCGAATTCAACATTCGGTAACGAAAAAGGTTATTAATTAGATACCACTTACTGGATTGAACTCGCCATATTTATTTGATAATTTTTTTTCTCTTTTTCAAAACGAGATGTATGATTTTAGTTTCATTAATCATCTGAGCAAGAATCGTTTGAACAACAAATTTAAAGAATTCAATTTCGGGTGGATGGGGACGAACTGTTATGGAAATACAGATATTCTTTTTTTTAAACTAATTAGTCTGACACAGATGTATACAACGCATCAGATCCAATTACCAGGTGATATATAGTACGAGAAACCAATTTTGCTCAATTTTCCAGCACACAATATATAGCAACGCAATTAGCTCGGTTGAATATAGTGAGTATCATAAATGTCGCGAGATTCGTTATTAAAACGATTTAAAAAATTGTGTTACGCTACTTGGGGCAGACTAATTTCCTCAATTTGAGAAGATTCAAATAACTTTCGGAAAAACGTATAAGAGCCATTTTCTCTAGCACTTACCATTTAATTTCTAATTTTTTAGAAGGAATAATTCATTCTGAACTGTCCGCGCGTAATGCTTTTAAAATTTTCTTTATAAGTTTCTCAGAAACTAAAACTTAAAGGTAAAAATTAAGGCAACGTATTTTTATTTCTGGGTCATTAAAACAAGGTACGACTTCGCATTATACGTATTCTCAAAACTTAGAAGTGATGTCACTGTAAGTTCGATATTCTCAAATTCTGCAAACTCACCATAATCACCCTGAATAACTCCACCAATCTCCCACAGTGTAACAAACCCTCAAAAAAACAAAAAAAAAAAAAGATGCGAGAATCCAATTTTCACTAGGTGCCTCAAAAAGTTTATCTCTTTCACACTGTCTGGTTTCAGGCTACAGAAACCGCATCGTAATTTGAGGTGGACAGGAGCCTTAGCAGAGCAGGAATGCCCGAGTAAAACTGGTAAAACTGGTAAAACTGACATGACGTCCCGACGGAACACTGACGGGACTTAACCCGGAATTTCCAGAACCCTTGGGAGACAGTTTTGTCGTATAAAATTCAATTACTCCGGTATTATACTCGCTGTGGTAGCGTTGGCGTCTTTTTTCTTGGCGTCCGTCGCGTGCTCATCTTCAATCTACGATGCAGCCTGCGCACTGACAATGAAAGATAATGAAACATGGTGAATGCATGGGGTCGCGTTTCTACCTCAACCTACAACATGGTTTGGCTTACCCAAAACATGAAAGTTTTCACCATTATTTATGTGGTTAGGATGACATTTTTTATGGAGTTCGTTGTGACCTCAAATGTTTCTACCTCAACCTCCAACATGGTTTGGCTTGCCCAAAATATGGAAGTTTTTATCATTATTTGCGTGGTTAGAATGACATTTTTTATGGTTCACTGTGCCCTCCAGTGAAATTTGCGGACCATTTCACCACATGTTTCTTTCAATGCAGTATAAGCCACATTTCCGGCGGAAATTGAGGCTACGTTACATCACATCGCTCCAGTTCCTCACCCACAAGATGACACTCTGTCGGACCAGACGCAGGTGCTCCGGCATTCTGGAGGGTGACCACTGCGGTGGTTCCATCCGCTAATATACATGCATTCGGAACTGTGTACCTATGTGAACATTGAAATACAGCTGACCCGAGTGCCTTGGCCAGCCGGCTTTACCCTGAATAGTGTATCGACGTCTAATGGACGGCCGCTGCAGGGCTGGATTCTGTTTATTCAAATTACATCGCGTGCAAACTTCCCTCTGAATGGAAGGCTGCTGTTCGGATCCTTGTCCTCCTTTGCGCCCCCGGCGCGGCGTCTGCCTGCAGGAAAACTTTTCACCGTCTTTTCGGAGCCGTTTTCTTGCATCCAGTTCCGTTAGGGAGCGTGAAACCTGCGAGGAAAGCCGCGATTTGACACTGCACGAAATTCGTTGCGAATATACGTGAAACCGTGGATATATACAACTACGTTGAGAAGAGTATGGAAAAAGTTATTTTCCCTTTCAGTTGGTACAGCTGCTTTGTCGAATTCTGAACACGAATCGTTCCGCAATGCCAGATCCGAGAGTGAATCGAATGTGACACGTGCAAGACGTATTTTTTCCTTTTTCCGAATATTGCTCCACTAGTGAGTCAAGCAAGGTTGATCGTCTGACGATTTTATGGATCAAGTGACCCATAACGTTTGTACATAACATTGAAAATTTAACGCGACGAGAGGTGTAAGAAATACACCATGGATTTCAATCACGTATTACGTTCTCGAATCAGTATCGTTCCGTATTCACAAACGGTTTGATAATTTGCAGTTATACTTAATCATCAAGAACGACCAGACGGATTGATTATCCACATTTTTTAAATCTCTCTCACCTCAACGTGTACGATAGTGCAAAAAATTATTGAAATGTGAATGCTTGTTATGTCCACAGTTAAACAATTGTTGTGCTATCGATGTTTATACACTTTGCTGTATAATTTCATCAAACCTGCGATACGAGTTTCAAATATATTTAAACTTTTCTCCGCACATATTTGAATTAACGATAAAAACAAACAACCGTGATTATTTTTCAGGATGTCATAACGATATATCTGTGTATAGTACTTTGTTGAAATTTGCTTAATCCGAGATCCATGAAAGACAAACATACGTGGTGTTACAGCATTGTCACGGAGTTTTGAGAAACGCAAAATTACCAAAAGTTATAATGACGCTTCATTCATTCATTTGCTTATGCTTTATACTAATATTGGAGGGGTAGCTTATTGTTAGTGAATAGAAGTCGCAGGGGGTCGCTCAATAAGTCGCGGTAACTGTACACCATAGAATGGAAGCATGATTTTTTTTTAAAAACAAGGACCATGGATCTAAAAGTTTTGACAAATTTATACGTGAGGATTACTCTTTGAACACCATATATCGCATTTTTTAGCAAAACGGCACTTAGTGTACACCGTTCATCCATTTTGACTTCGGAAGCCACATTTATTTTCGGAAGACACGCCATTTTCGCTTAAGTGTCGAGAACGATTTTTAGCTTTTTATTTTCGGTTTAAGTTATAGCTGGAAATAGCAACATATTTTTTTTTATTTTTCCTTGAGTCTTAGCACATGTATGATATATCCTAAATCAAATTTTTTCAATCACGAATTTCCACATTCAAGCGTAAATAGCATGTTTTTTTAAGAGAACAGCTGCTCCTTGTAAAGTCAAATAAAACTAACGCAACGGTGTACCTTCAACCTTACAACAACCAACTGGTTTTGCCGAAAAATCAACATTATGTGTGTGGACGTATGTGGGTTTTAATCTTTGACCAGCAATGATGGACTAGGAATTTTTCATAACCGTCAAAATTTATAATACACTATAAATGTATATTAGGCTAGTCCGTTAAAAAGGTTGTTTTTGAATTTTTATGATCCCAGAGGCTTAAACGCTATTAAAAATATTTAAAAAAATATGCACTCTTTATCAACTCAAAGTTAGTCCGGTTTGTGATCGAAATATTTTATGGAAACAAGATTGAAAAACCCTTTTTTTGCTCTTTGAAATTTCATAAGTCGTTGACGAATATATACCGATAATAATGTAAAATACAATGTAATATATTTTATGATACGGTTGTTTATTTCGTAGCTGTACTTGACAGAATAATACTTTTATATAAATTAAACTTGGAACGTTGATTAATATACGAAAGCTGTCATTCCGGAATTTTATGCATCGGAGCTTTTTTGTAGAGCGTTCAGTTCTTTACGAAAATACGTATTTTCCATTATTTTCGATCTATTTGTCGACTCATAAAATTTCAAAGAGCAAAAAAAATTTTCTTATGTTGTTTCCATAAGATGGTTTAAGCGGACTAGATCCGAGTTCATGTATAGAGCTCAAATTTTCATGAAATTATTTTTAATCAATTTGAAAGCATTTAAGCCCCTGGGAGTGTAAAAATTACAAAAGTAACCCTATTAAAGACGACCCTGATACAGGGAAGGGTGGGGCACCCCTAAGCCGTCTATTACTTTTTGTGGCTTTTTACCATCAAATTAATTTATTTTTCTTCTACTTTCAATAAATTCACCGAAATTTTACCAAATATCTAAATAGACATTTTTTTTCTGGTGCACGATAGCCCCCCTCTAAAAAATGGTAAAAAAAATTTTATTTTCCCCAGGATATGGTCAATTGGCCTGAAATAGTCTTAAGTGGATGAATGCTCTAAATTTACACCGATGAAAAAATATATTTACATATTACAACATGAAAAACATCAATATTTGCATTCTATAATATAAAAAAATAATCATGACTAGTAGTTTTCTGTACAAACCATCAATACGAGAATCAATCATACATATCATTCGGACATAGTTCACTGTTCCTGATTCGCTACCGGGATGAATTCGCTCTGTTAATTGACAGTTCGTCGTATAACCGGAAACACATTCAGCTACTATATGGTGTTAGTTCTTCGTATAATCGGATTCGACGGTCACGCCATGGGGATTAGCCGCTTCTGAGCGTTGGGCGATGTGCAGGGCTCGTGATGGATGAACTCTTGCAAGCCTGTGCGGCCCGTGTTTCTGTTGCTGGCACGTACCGAAACTTTGCTAGTGAAAAAATGATCGATCGACACACGGATCGATCCATCCTTCAAACTCCATCCAGGGAATCAATTTCACCGCCGGCAGGTATTATTTTCATATCCGTTGAATGACCGAGTGCAGAGTTACCGGCAGTAAGCATGCCACCTTACTACAGAGTCGAATATGCAAGGAAGTACCTTTTTGCGTCTCAGATTTTCGTCCCTAACTTTTACTCTTTTAATTCCGGGCACTTTCGGTCTGGCGGAATCAAATACGAGGGCTGGTAGAAGAAATTGCGAAGCCTCAGCGAGGTTCGCTCATTCGTGGGTAATTAATCGCGGACCGATTTCATTTAGTGAGATGCATTGAGGCGTCGTGATTCGATGGGGCTTTTCGCTAGGGGGTAGAAAGCGCGCAACGAGCCTCGATAAAAGTTTCCGTATTTGCTCGATGGATATTGCATCCGTACCAGAACGCCGATATTATTTTATCCGCTTCTCGACAAAGTAAACTTTATTCTATCAACTACTATACGCGGCTATTCGCACTATATACCTACGAGGCGAACTAGTCCCAGCTGAGTTTCTTCGCCGATCAACAACCCCACGAACGTATATGGGGAAAATTTCAGAGAAACTGTCTCGATCATGCTAGACTTGAGGATTCACGTAGTCGCGAATCACATGGAAGCAGGATGCGGTGCACAGACGCGATCTTCAGAAGCTAGACTACTCGACTAGACTACTCTTCGTGCTCGTATTTACGGAATAATCAACCTGGGTACGCGATAACTTGAAGGAAGAGAATTACGATAAAGCCAAACGTCTTTTAGACTTTCGCTTCGATGGGTAAATTCAAACTTAGGGGAAAATCTAACGGGTGAATAAGCAGCGAAAACCCCTTCGTGATTCATGCTATCCTAAATTGTGCTTCACTTTGACAGTAAATCGGACATTGTGAGCATCGAATTTGTCGATTTTTTTAAATATAGTAAAAGAAAGATCTTTATTTGATTTGATTTAACAGAAAAATGATCGCCAGAACAAAAATTCTGAAATAATAAATAGATTAAGAAAGAAAAAAAAAAATTTCTAATCAAGTTGACAAAAAATTTCAATAGCGGTCTTAATCGTTGATTGCTTTTGGAACAGTTGAATACATTTCAGAAGATGCAATTCTCGAGTAAGATGTCACGTGTTTACAATACTTCCTCCCCCAACAGTTTTCTTTCTCCCTTACTTTTCTTTCTTGACTAAACGAGGATTGCCATTTCCGTTTAATCTAAATTTACGGTTTTGTTTATCGTACGGTTTAGTCATTGTAAAGAAAACTGAAAATGATAATAAATCTTCCATATCCCGTGCATACACATTATTCTGATTACTCAATTACGAGTTGGTGAAGTCCCGAAGTACCAGTTTCAGAAATTAACCAGCCAACATGCGATGGCTCACCCTCGCCTCGATTCTACACCGCAGTTGAAACACCCCCGCCCTGTTGCGTCACGTTACAAGGCAGGAAAAAAACGAATTCAATTTCATTAGGTTGATAAAAAAGCGTACCACAGGTTACAATTCATTCTTATCACTATAATACATAATATTTTACTTATAATTATCATGTCGTAGCGTGGTTCCGAGTAAATTGACTATGCTAGTCATGTTACTCAAATAAATAGGTACATTATTAACGTCGTGAATAATAGGGTGACAAGATAAATAAACTACGATAAAGAAATAACAGTTGTTAAAAAAAAAAAAAAAAAAAAGAATTAGTAAGTTTGCGAACAGATTTTCGGAAATATTTATTCCTAAATGTATTAGAATCTTGTGCAAAATCGATTCGGCCTGTTTTCAGTAAAGTAACACATTTTTTTACTTGTAGGTTTTAGGAAAGGTTGATGAGAAGGAGATTTTAAGGTCACTTATTCCAGCGTTGAGCGAGTATATATATATATACATATATAATTTGTGGGTATTCTAATACAGGTGTATACGTATATATAACATTTCTCATTTTACCGGCATCGCCATTTCCAACTTCAAACAGAATCCATCGTATTATTCTTTCTCGGAGCTTTATATACGCCTTCTTTTCAAAACACGACAGACCAATTCCAGTGAAAATATAAACCGCACGTCAAGTTTGTGTAAATATCAAGAGCACAAGGGGCCGTGAAGGGTGTTTAGGGAGAAGAAAATCTTAGTTTTATATTCGTGAGAGGAGAGTTAGTTAGGTAATGAAACACTGCAGAAACGAGATTAGTACCTTGGTCTCGGAATGTGGTGGTTAATCATTTACTAACGATCCTAAACTCATCCCGTATTCTGTATTGAAACAAGGTACCTAGTCGTCGGTGGCAACGGATGTAAATCTCAACTGGTTAGGCAACTCTGTTAAGCACATGTACCAGGCAGCTATCCGTTAGTAGCTAGGATTGGTTTCATGATCCACACCGAACGCTGTGTCAGCTGTTAATTAAAACTCAATGATGTATTGGCGAAGGATTTTTTTGTCACGCCGTACCGTTTAAAAGGAACTTTGGCTTCATTAGATAAAAAAAAAAAAACTTTACAAATCGTCTCTGTTAGGTTCGTTTCCTGATTTTAATGATAGAAAGTATTGATTACGTGGTGGAAATCGTCTGCGTCTTGTTAAATGGGTCGTTTTCTCGTACATACTTGACAAGAAAAAAATGAAAAAAAAAATTTTTTTCACGTATGCGGCACCTCACTCAGACTTAACTTGAAAAGTACCGCAAATTCATTCTCAAACATAAGATCAATCACCGTTTTCTTCGTCGATAGTTACACACAAAGTACAAGTTTCAAGTTCTACGGTGTTTCGTATTAGAGAGTTACACGATTAGAGTGACTTGCCAACTGAATAAAAAGTTAAGTATAATACTGTATGGGCGTGCAATTATTGACCCTAGAAGAAAAGGCCCTTTCAAAATTTGCAACAAAGAAAAACAACAGAGAGAGAGAGAGTTACAAAATACTTTTAGCCCGCGTGGTTAGATAGCTTTATTGTTGTTACGTCCGATTGAATGTATGAAATTAAAAAACGAAGCAAGAATAATGAGGCAGAAATTAAGGAAATTACACTGTTGCGATCTTTAAAAAATTAGGTATCCAAGAAATTTTTCATACCGTTACCATCATTTAATACACACGATTTATTCGATTTTATTTGCGTCGAAGAAACTTGATTTGACCTGCCACCAATCCTCACCATGTCCGATTTTGCTTGAACTTTAATATAGTATTTCAGTGGTAGAAAAAGTAACTCGTGAATTATTTCAGATATTTTTGACCGCTGGTTAGAAAGTTATCTTATTTTCGCTTTAATTTATATCCCAACATTCGTCAGTCAAGCGAAAAAATCTTTAACACACAAATTCTTCGCGATGACGTCAAATGGAAGGAAATATTTTTAACCTTTTTTTTTATTGGCCACTTGATGCTTTTTTTGACAAAGACAGACTGAAATCGCGATTTTCATGGTGTTGATCACCTTCAATTTTCATCAAAGTTTCACCATAAATTCTTTGTGTGAAGTACGAAACTTTTCAGATCATACCAAAGATGCAAAGATCTTCGGTTGGCATGGAATGTCCCAGGTATAAACTTGAAGACGTTATTTATTATTTTACTTTGTTTGATTTCAAAAAAATTTGATTAAAATTGAAATAAAAATTCGATAATCAATGACACTATCATTTGGAAAGTCAATCGAGAAATAAAATGACATCCGAAAAAAGTATTTCCTAGTTTTACAGAGATAATTGCGAAAAAACGCTTCGAGTCGAGCGAAGATGAAAAATTTCATTTGAACCAAAAGAACACGTGGATTTAAATAATTATTCTCAGTGTATAAATTATTGCTCGAAAAGGATATCTCAATTCTCTCCATTTGTCGAATTCACTGAACATCAATTTTGTACTTAAACGAGTTGTGCAATGTGATGTAATTGGTATTCAATTTACTGTGGTACATTTGTCCCAGATTCAACACCACTTTTACTCATCCATGATAAATTTAACGCGTCAAGTTCTTGGCGGTTTATTCACATCCTCGAGTGCAATATTTTCTCTGTCGTAAAGTCTTCAAATGAGCCAAACCAATTTTCCTTTGGACTTGAATGACTTGAAAGGATAAAAGTGGATGCTATGGTATTTAACACATTCATCCAGAGTGGAATGCTCAGTGTTCCATTTGAAAAATTTCCATTTCCTAGCCTCATTACAACTTATTTATAACTTCAAATGATCTTTGTTACTTCGTACGACCCCAAGAACCCTCAAGTACCAAGTTTCGGCGAGAATAATCGAAATTTTATAATTTTTTCGATTTAACATCCACCATTTTGGATTCAGTAATTATCAGATTCGTGATTCAGCAAGCTCAAAAACTCCCGAGTAATAAAACTCAGGTCAAAATATTGAATTGAAAAAAAAATAAAAACGACTCGACGATGCACTTTCAGCAGCATTGCAGAATGCAGTTGTGTCAGCCTGAAAGCACTTGGTTAAACGCAATTCACGAATGTGGCGAACGACGAGATCGTGAATAACGATGTGGATTTTGCGCGATGGTGAAGGGCCAACCCTTGACAATTATTGGAATCGAGGTGCCGAGTCGCGCGAGATTGAAACTACGGCAAAGTTAATCGACGCTTTCGAAGGGGTCGCGTTGAGATCCTAACTTCTTGAGGATCGGGTGAATGCAGGCGTCGCTCTGAGGTGTGTGCCTATCGTCTTATACATCTCGTCACGACGACGCTACCGCGACAGAACTTTCAGTTTACAACTTATTTGCCCGCCTCGCTCAAGACATAAACCATAGTTATGCCCCAATTTAAACTTTCAACGAGGTACCATAAACAAGATTACGGTTAAGGAATCGAGTTTTCCACCGCATCGGTTCTTGCTTCTGCCACTTCTCGAGTATCGCGCCGTTTAGAAGAGTGGAAAAAATAAATAGTAATGAAATAAAATAAAGCCCGATATGACACTGCTTTCAAAGTCTGAAGGACTTGCAACAAAGTCGACAGATTTTTCAGCCTGTGTTTCTAGTGTTTTAATTCACTGCAGGCTAATAGAAAAACAACCCTTTTGATGTACAGATGAGCGTAGTTTGAAAGAAGTTTTGAGTTTTAGAATCCTTACTCAAGGGACTAGAAAATTGTAAAAGTTTTATAAATGTAGTTTTTGGAAGTTTTTTCATAGTTTTGTATTTTTTTGTAATACTTTTAATTTCACAATATAATCACACCAGAATTTATCTTCTATTTTAAACTTGACAAAATCAGTATGATTAATAGATCAGTATTAAATAATCAATATCCTGGAAATGGCGAGGAAGTGATCTCGATAAAATTGAATCAAATGCAATCCGTATTATAATATGAATGTAAACGTCTAAGAACACGTGCGAAGTTCAGCAATGAATGAGAAGCTTCTATGCATGTAAGAAACGGAGAGTCAAATTTGATGTGTTTCCAAATACGATTTCTAAAAAATTCACCCAACTTTTTTCAATTGGTTAACATCAAAAGCTAGCAATTAAATATCACTTTTTATTCCGCTACCATCTTCATTAAAGACCATAACGAGTTGCTTAAGCTTTCTTAAGGGAAACGACCGTTACTCCAGCCTTTGATCAAACGATACTGAATACGAAACGTTATCCCCAAGTACAATCTTCGTTTTCAGTTCTCACAGCACTTCGTTTCTGCCCCCGTAGTTCTAGTTAGAATGCCTGGAGTTTTGTAAGCACTTCACAAAGCCCTCGTTATCAGGTAATTCCCACCGGATGTCGAGATGTGATGTGATAGACTGTCAGGATCGTTCTACTTGCGTAGTAGCGATACAAAGTAGCTACTGAAAAAGCAGGAGAATCGCGAGAAGGGAAATCTCACTCCTCACCTTCACGGGTTATGACAATTTCATTTTTTAAACTTGCGTAACCTTACGCGCCCCTTTGAGGAGGGTCTCGTCCTTGTTCTCCATTCGCTCGTGGTTGCCACGCGTCCTCAGCAGAGGCAATCGCTGCTCCTCCGGGTTGAACGGAACACTTCAACCTGAGCTCGAAATTCCAGAGAGTCTGTCGAAGCTGGCAAGCCACGTAAAAGGCTGAGGCTTCAATCAGATTCTCCTTACCCATCGCGGTCCCTTTTCCTTTTTCACCCAATCGTTTCCTTCACCCACGCTGTCAACGGGAGCAAGGATTCGAGAACTGGGTTGAGGCACTCGGCGCGACCTGGTCGATTCTTTTCCAATCTTGGATTAAGTTTTCACCAAGAATTTCAATTTCACGCCTGTTTCTCCTCGTCGGTAGTAATTTCATTTATCTTTCTCTCTCTCTCATTCAGTCCTCCGTTGCACTTCTTCGATATCAGTTGTGCACTTGTGGTCAGTTGGCGACACTCGACAATAACTAAACGATATGATCTATGCAAGGAGATTATATAATCGAGAATACTCAGAAAACGGTACGCTCAGACATATTTCAATTGTCGAATATTAAAAAGTCCTTCACTATTTTCTTTTCTTACCAAAAACCTAAAAATATAGTTTCGCACTTCTCGGTAAAAAATGAAAATTAGTTTTGTTACTACAAACATAAAATCTGGCATGTATGCGTTAATATTTTTTATGATTATGGTCACTCGCACTATATTTTGAAGGCAGGACTCTGCTTTATTCTACTCAACAATAGAAATAGATTCAATGAACATTGCTCAAGTTAATCTTTACACTTTTCTTCAGAGTAAAACATACATATTCGATTCTGTTGACCTATTTATCATTTAAGCTCGTGATAATTCTTTATTGGCAGAAAGCGAGTGTCCGAACTAGTATATACACAAGACTCTTCTACCTAGAATTGTTAGAAAAAGTTTGTACTTGCGGTGTGTGCAGGACAATCGGAGGATCAGGAAGGCGTTCGGAACAAATTGCTCCCCGGTATAAGGGCGTAGAGAAGTCGAGAGCCGAGAGCAGTTGCATCAGACCGCTATCGGTGACCCCGTCGCTCTTTACATAGCAATTATCGTAACTCTCTTTATCTGTTCCGGGAAAAGCCTCCGGGGGGTAAATCTTGAACCTCGAGCCAGAGAGGAAGGAGGACTCTTCGGTAGTCCTGGATGCACCGTTCCCATGAGAGACGCGTTCGCACCAACGAAGAAACTACCCTGAGGCTGCTACACCGCGTGAGACACGCCCCCGCGCCCCTCAATGCCACCAGAAAGGGAAGGATCCCCCTCTTCGTCTTGTTCAAAGTTCTCTTCGAATTTATTTCACCACCGTTCTATGCCCTCGCTTTGTCTTCCTCGTCCTAGCTTCTTCAATCGCCCAACGTCTTCGTTCGTTATACCCTCGAGCCATCGTTATAATATCAGCTTTGGTGCAACGGATGATGTGAACTGGCTCGTTTCATGGATTTCGCATGGGTGGTACTAGTATACTAGTTCCACGGTTCAATCACAGTGTACAAAAAAAAAAAAAAAATATACACTTGCTGCATTTATCTTTAAAAATGTGGGCTTGAAGTTGACTGGTGTAGACTTCTATAGAACAATTTTTGTGGTCGATTCGTAAGTTTAGCAACGGATAGTATCAAATGGTCATTAGATATTGTCAGATTGACATCAGATAATGACTAACTGATATTGGATACTGTTGAAGTGGTATCAAGTATTGTCGAATTGACGTCCAATAGTGTCAGATTGACATCAGATAGTGTCGTTTTGGTATCTGGTATTGTGAGATTGACATCAGATATTGTCGAATTGATATCCAATAGTGTCAGGTTGACTTCGGATAGTTTCGAATTGATGATGTTGAATTATACTGTTAGATTCACATCAGATGGTGTCGAATTAATATCTGGTACTGTGGGATTAACATCAAATATTGTCGAATTGACATGCAATAGTATAAAATTGATATCGAATGGTGTCAAATTGACATCAGATAGTGTTGAATTGACTACAAATTATGCAGTCCAGTGAAGTGTATGCAGAAATTTTTCTTTCCATGTTTGTTGATAAAAAATTCTAAAGTTAAAAATACGCACGTTGTTGATCTGAAATTAATCACAAAAATCCGTTTCAACTCCACCCTGTAATCAGAGCAATGATAACTTCTGATGATTATCCCAGTGCCTGGGATAATCACATAAAACACAGTGATAATAAAATATTGACCAGGGCGCCTCGGCACTTCGCTAGTTGAGTCTGAAGTAATGGATATATGGTAGACCGCAGGTGGAATATGGCTGCCAAATCACTGCTATATTAACTATTGAGACGGGGAGTGGGTGGATTCGTTTTTTTCTTGCCAGGGTCAGCATCTCCAGAGGCCATGATGCGAATCGAGATATCCCAAATATGGCCGGCGATCGGGAGAGCGCGTTGTTACCGCATCGGGAGGAAACTCCGGTTCTTTTGCCAATACGAAAGAAGATATACTCAAGGTGATGGAGCGCGTAGCGTCGCATGGAATTGGCATTGAATAATGCATGATGTCATCGACCGGGTTACTCGGACCAACTTGAGATGCTCCCCGTGGCCCAACGCTCTATGCTCCAAAACGCCTCCGCGAAACTCTTTTCCTTATACCATTTCTGCCCTTATCACCGGTGCAGGAACGGTCCCTCGAAACGGTGAGATCAGTGTCGCGGGAGAAAAGTTTGTTGACTCAGCTAAACGAGATTCGAGGAACCATTCTGCACTTTAAATTCCTCCGCAGTATATGTATTCACTCCATTTTAAATCCCCATGCACAGTTCTTTTCTTACGGTGACTCGGGTTCTCACTCTGTTTTACTGAAGTAACGTACTGCAGGATTGGAATATTTTTTAAACCTATTGACGTGTGTGAATTGTGTCAAAATCAGGTTTGTTTTGTATTTGCACAGAGATAACCTTTGGGGGATTATTTCATTACACACGTTTCAACCCCCCGATGATTTGATGGTTATGTTTTTTGATTTTTTGAATTTTAAGGGGACAAACTGCTTTATTCAATTCTTGTTCCGAACGAATTACGATTTCAATTTAATCAGCCCACACCGAGACTTGTTCTCCTGTATTTGTGTTCTGTGTTTCGGGGGACCGATCCCAAAGCACAATAAATATCAATTATCGAAGGTGGATAGGTAAAGTGTGATTTGTTGCAACGGTTGAATTTTTCTCCCTCCATTACCGCGTATATAGGATATAATAGATTTACGTAACTGCTACTCCCTTTTTGTTTCTTATTTTCAAAATTATAAGCGATAGCAGATGATATAATACTTGATCTCACGAAGTGCTTCGTAGACAGCAAAGCATGCTAGATATCGACAAAAAAAGTTTTAAAAAAACGGGAAAATCTCTATCTTTTTTTCAACCCCTCCTTATACCGGTAATCGTATTTTCTGAAATGGTTAATTCTGTCCTATAATGTACGGTCTGTTGAACGACTTCAAGCTCGAGTGTTATCTGGACCTTCCATAGCGTCCGCGCTAAAACCGTAGTCCGAAACATAAGTCGCTAAGCCAGAGGGTACTTTACGACTTGATATTCAGTAAGTGGCTGCTTGAAAGGTAAGCCGATCATGCCTAGTCGGATTTCTCGCAATGGAAGTTAGATTGTCAGGGAAAAAAATATCACCCAGTATCCTACGTGGAGAAAAAAAAAACGTCTACTACCGACTCTTGCCTTTTGACGAACAGTAAATTCAAAATTTTCGCGAATAACGGTCTCCCCACAAATTGCATTTTTCAGCATTTTAAACAAGAATTCTGAACCATGAGATTAGTAAATTCTTTCTATCATTCTCTTTCTATTATCTACTGTAATTAACTATCACTGAAGTAAATTTCATTACTGGTCTGAGACACAAGCGAAATGAAAAGAGAATAACAAAAAGACTTAAAAAAAAAACAAAAAAAAACTGAAATGTGAAGAAGCAGAGAGTGGGTTGATGGCCGGAAGCCCTCAGTTTCGATGAAGAAAGAAAGAGAGAAAGAAAGAGGTTCCTTTTTGAGGGCTGCATGTTCATGGCGAGGGGGAGAAAGCGGGGTCGCGGTGGGAATTGAAAAGGTGATACATAGCGTCAAGTGTTGTCGTGCTTTCGCTGAAATGTCAGCATTACCGAAGAACCCGTGAGAAAATATTGATGTCGACGTATTTCCCGGGGCATAAATCCGTTTAGGGTTCCGCTTTACGCGCTACGTTTCACCCTTCGCCCTTCGCCCTCACGCGTCGTTCAGATAATAAAGATTGAGGCACCACGCGTACGTGGATGCTGTCATAATACACACTAAGGATAATTTTATCGAGTACCAATGTCCTATTCTAGCCACCGACGTCTTAGTTGGTTCAAGAAAATTGATACCTTTTTGCAAATTTCTTCACCAAAATTATCTCTGTTTCTAAATTTCTCTTCGCTGCTCTTTCATCGCTTTATTCGTTCTGTACTTTAGATCGAGCAGCTAGTATGCATGTATGTACATTCTCACTTTGGTGAGGGTGTGTTAGTGTTCAGGATCCCTATTTGTCAGAAGCTTCTGGCGCTATAGCGCTGATAGTTTTTGGCTCATTTAACGCGGTTGGTAAATGCCAGGCAGAGGATCGTTCATCACCGGAATCCTCCCTTCTGGTAACCCAACCGGCATATAGAAGACCGCAAGACAAACGACACTCTCGCCTCAAGATTACCTTGTTTGTATCATTTTCCCTAAAAGCGCGAGTGAAAAGATTGGTCACCGCGTTCCGCGATGCTTCAGAACTGTACAAACCTTCGTTTTCCACTTTTTTTCTTACTTTCTTTCTTTCTTTCTTTCTTTCTTTCTTTCTTCCTTTCATTCGTTTCACGGTGTGTCTCGGCTCTTGACGGGCAGTTAATGTGTTCCGCTCTCTCAGCCTGCAGACTGACTTTCACGGATGAAGAAACAAAAACGAGGTAACAGACGGAAAAGCGGTCGCTGAATACAAGACACGGGGTGAAATAGAATGAGGGACGGAAGTAGGAAGATAGAAAAAATCAATCATACGTCACGGATCCCACGCGAGAAATCCACTTCAGGTTATCTTGACAGTCCGTCTAATTTCCGACTTCGTGTATTATAGCTTCCCACTACCAATCAGAGTTAAAATCGCAGTTGGGGTATCAGAAGACCCTTTTGTCTTATTAGCTGAGAGTAATCAATTAAGAATTTATGGGACGTACGATCAAGTGAAAAAAGTTTCTCGTACAAAAACGTGATAAAACAAAGATTTTTCGAGTCTTGATTAAACCGATATAGTAATATATTATATATGTATATGTACATAACCAAAAGCATTCGCCTGTCAAAAAGTTGGATAGGCTGTGCCCGCAGGTGTTTGTTGTAACCCGTTTAGGGGCTGATCCTCCCCAACTCGCGAGACTGCCACGGAACTTTTTATTTATTTTTCCTGAACAAGATATCCTCCCTCCCCAACCCCCGAAGGTGTTCTTTGTCGAGCCACGAGGCAGTCGACCGGCAAATCTGCGAGGCCAATTTCTCGAATGATTTTTCAAAGAAGCCACGGCTGGGTGGCTGGATGGATGAATGAATGGATAGATGGATGGATGGATCGTTAGTTTTCTTGTCTGACGTTGTCTTCATCCCTTCACCCCGCGGCTGTCTTCCCGCAATACGCGAGCCCTCCGCAAGTCGAACGTACGTTAAGGGTCGCAAGGATGCTCCTGCAGGACGAATCAAAGGGAAGGCGAACGCCGCGCTTCGCTCGAACCGATATTTCATATCGGCGGATCGGCGAAAGACTGCGGTCTTTTCTTTGGCACAATGCCTTTCCTCCCGATAGCGAGGATGTACGTGAATTCCGTATACACACTCAGCCGGCTATCCTGAGAATTTTCCTCTTTTTATTCCAAGGCTTTTCCCGTAGGTATATACCTTCTTTTCACTATGATCTTAACGACGAAAGTTGATGGGACGAGATATGCTTCCATAGGATTAGCCGAGCCAAATTGATCGCTTCGCGCGAATTACCGCCGCGAAAAAAGGCTGGAGAAAAAGAGGATTTAAGATCGCTTGGTATACGCCAATTTTTAATTCGTTTACTTTAACAGCGTTCGGTTGGTTGATTCGAAACTTGAGAATTATGAAGATAAATTAATAATTTTCTATAATCATCTTATAATACGAAAACATAAAATTCGTTTCCCAAAGCTCAGGTCATTATTAAAATCACCTATGAATTTCAACGAGTCTGTACAACGTCATATATATATTCGTATGTATAACGTCCATTACAAAGTGGCTTAAAATATGATCACTTCGTACTTTAACTGGAAAATCGAATTAAATTTGAGGAGGATCGAAATGTTGAAATCTTTGATTCTACGCTGAAATGCACGGTGTCTAGTTATATTTGTAATATTAGGATACGTGATATCGGATTTCCATCGGCGTCTTCAGAGCGATAAAAAGGAATAAAGCGGAGAACCCATTTCACCGTTGAAAAATTTCTACGACCTGACGCCCCAGTTTTTGGAGACGTGCACGATGGTCGTTGTCGACGTCAGTTACATCCGCATCCTCGCGTCTCTGCCTCCTCCATTTAATATCCATCATCTTATCCAGACACAGAGGTGTATCCTGCAGGCTGAGGCATCAATATTCCTCATCGTCAAGCCCGATGGATCCGGAAGGCGGGAGTCAGCCGGCGGCGAGGGCGGCGGCGCAGTCGATACCAAAGTTTTCAACTTTTATCATTCCTCGATCCTTTCCGCTGAGTCTGATGCACCAGCCGATCTGTTTGCCCAAAGTGTATTGTCTCGTAAAAAATGGGAGATGAACAAAGCAGGCAGGCGGGTATAAGAGCGATATCGAAAAGCGATCGCGAGGCATAGAAGCTGGCTTTGATCAAGAAAGTAAAGTGCGTGGGGGGGAAAGTTTTGAGGGAAAGTTTTTGTTTATATGTTTTGCCGCCTCTCCCTTGACGGGAAATTATCAATTTTCTTATTTATAGGAAATTCGGTGCAAGCCGGCTCGGGGCAAAAAGTACGCAGGCAAATTTACGGTGGGATCATGAAAATGGTTGGTGCTTCGCGGGGAGGAAATTCTCCCAGCCTTTTCCATCCAGACAATTCCATTTGAGGCAATTCAGTCCCCGATGGTTCGCTCTTCTACTATATACGAGACAGGATCTGTTTCACGTGCCAATAATACCTAACCTGACCTAAATTGAACCCAGGGTGAATATGGGCGCTCTGCTCAAGCACTTCAGACGATTCTCAAATTTCATTTAACTTTTAAAGTGAAATGAAAAAAAAAAATTTTACAATTCTTCGCTCTTTTTATCAGCCACAATACGCGGGAGCGGTTTCAACTCTATTACACTCACGATAACGGATTGCGCGATACTTTTTCACTTGTCTGTTTATGAAAATTGAAAGCTTTATATAAACTCAGAATTTTTATCCGATTGGTGAAGCGAAACTTAACTACGTATTCAGCAATGAATCGTTTGTTCCTTCTGATTTTATCATTATTTTATCATTTCTTCTGTACGTGCTTGATGTGACGATTTTTGACGAATACTTACCTCTCAATCGAATTATAAGTCGCCGTTAAATTAATTATTTACTTACCTCTCGCTCTATCTCAACCTAGGCCTATTATTACGTCGTTACCAACTATTAACAACCGAGAAACATAAAGGAGCGTGCTGATGCGCTGTTGGTGGGCATGAAATAATCATCGAGAATATACTGGCAAATTCATTAACTCGGGTAATTGACAAATTGGTAATTCTATCTAGTCCATAACCCACCCGCGTCACTTCCGAAATGCTAACAAACGGCCCAGGAGCGTTCGCCTCGGGGGGTTGTGTTCCACAAGCCTACAGAGTTTAACCAAATTGCTCAATTGGTTTCAATCGTAACTTTCTTACTCGGTAAAAAAAGGTGTAGAGTATCGGGTAATATGATTGATATGCATTTTTCTTTGAACGATATCATTTTTTAGCCCTGATAATGAAATTAGAATGAATGAGAAAAATCGAAGCGAGCAGTTTTGAGGAGAGGAAAATCAAGGACTTGTCAGGTGCGTAGTTTATTGACTCGATTGAATCAAAAAAGTAGTAAATTTGAGGTCTTAAATGTATAGCTGAACTGATTAATTCAGGCGAATTAATTCTGTTGGAAACATCTCACTTCAACGTAAGAGGAATCGAAAACTCGATAATTTGAATGTATTGATAGTTTGATTTTATTATACTGATCGTAAAAAATATTTCATTTATTATGGTTACAGGAAAATTACAGTAAAACATATATTTCGTTACGACAACAATTCGAATATCATTGAAATTACAAGAAAATTTGGTACGATTAGGTATTTAGTGTGATTACAGTTTTCAAAACTACATTTTCTGATTACCGTAACAATAAATCTGTTTGCTTGGTTTTCCACACTTCTTAGTTATCTAAGTCCTTAACGACAATTTATTTTTGCACTAACATCAAGCAACAGTTGAAAGAAAATGTAGTACGAGCAAGCGTGATTAAAAATAATAGTATATGTATCACATTTTTTGGTTACAGCTTTAGAACTCATTTTCATATTGTACCCAGAACTGTTTTTTTCGGTTATAGGACCCACAATTATGCATTTTTTTCAGTTTGCTGTTGGAAATTAATTGTAGAATTAGAGCTTGTTTGGTTATGCATGAATTCTTCGCAAATGAGAAATAAATTCATCACCGCATAAATCTGGATCGAATAAAATCGTTCAATCGACAATTCGCATCCTCTCAAAATCTGCAAGTCAGTTATTCGTCATTTCAACCACTCAAACGTGGCTGCAAATCCTCTAATCGAGCAGGAAAAATGAAATGAAGCTGCTTCTCGAAGCAGAGTTGGATAATTTTTATCTAAAATCTGGCTCTGGCGAGGTGTGAACGAAGCGTTGCAATCCGCAGCTTAATTTGCAAGCACAGGGACACAGCAGTAAATAGGGTTATCTTTGTGTCATTAGCTTTTAGTGCAGAGGTAGGGTTGCTCGGGCGAATTTGCATACGTTGACAAGCCCCCCACTACGTTGTAAATTTACGTGTATAATGTACGTGGGAGACGTGTACGTTTAAGAAGGCAACAGTGCTGCGTAGGCGTCTGCATCACGAGCAAATATGCGCGACGAGAGTTTGTCTCGACGCTGATTAGAGACGGCGTCTGGATGTCAGATCGATTCCTTGATTGGGGATGCAGAAATCAGATAGAACGATGTTTAACCTTTGGTTGACTTTTTTTTCTATCAGCTTTTTTGGCGATGATCGTTAATGCGAAGCAGCGTAAAACGCAGACGTAATTCCGCCTTTTAATAACCGGGAATGGCAAAATGGCTGGAAAGGAGAACCGCAGAACTCTTTCATTGCGGCTATCCCGTCGTGAAACCTGAGCCAACGATCCTTTCATTAGTACCAGAATCCTCATTGGTGTGCAAACAATGTCCCAAGGTCCCAATTCAAGGGAAAAACGGAGGTCGAAATCGGTGGAAATGTCAATTTCCCGGGCAATTATCTATTCTCCTTGGGGACGCGGGGCGATATGACGATTCTGAACGACGAAAGAAAAGGTGCAATATACAGCTGTATAATATCGGTGCGGATTACTCGGCTCTCGGTGTCTGGAATGCGAGTCACGATTCCGACTCTTTTATTTACCCCTCTAAGTCTGGGGTCGTTCATACCCTGTTTTCGGGTTAGAGGAAGTCCGACCCGTTCGAGAAACAAGCAGGTAGGTATTAATTGGAGTAACCGCTAATGACCTCTTCCTTGGAAATACTAAATCACAATTCTGCTGACGGAAATGGCTTTGGGTCGCTTACCGTAGTCGAAGGCTAATTCGAATTTGGCAACAGATTCGAGCTTTAATTAGACGGTACCTTTATCTCTCCTTGAACAGGCGCGTGCCCCGATCCCATGATCAACTTTCTTTGAGGGGAAATAGAACTCTGCATATGTAAGAGACTCTGTCATCCAACCGCAAACACTTATCTTTTTCCTTTACAAAGCGGGATGGAAATCTTGACTATGTTTCGTAAGTTCTTAATCGAATGAACACCGTGAAACTCGACGTCTAGACTCGACAAAAAGCAACACGAGTATGGAAATCTGTCATGCGGTAGGATCAAAGACGCTAGCATTTTCAAACACCGTTGTATTACACTTTCACCTCAAACTCTGGAACTCTGATTGTTAGTTATTAGTCTGAGGTGAAAGATGAAAATTAATACATCGAAAGACCTTGTAACTCCAAATTGATACAAATTCAGGCTTGAGATGTATGTATGTAATTGATGTTGAATTGGAATAAGAACGTTTTTGAAATGACACTCGGTAAATCTTGATTGGCGAAAATAGGTGAAAGACAATTCAGAGCTTATCGATTTTATCAATCTGCACAGCCCTGTATTCATCCATCAAAATATCAATAACACAATTTTCCTTGAATCCGGTTTGATCGCTCTGAATTAAAATCTGAACACAGTTGACAATTGACGTATATTTATCCCCAAACTTTTGTTCGAAAGTCACGTCAATCCATTTCAAAGGGACTAAGTTTGACAACATAATGACTCGTTTCATCCTGTTAAAAAAGAAATTTCAATAAATTCCTGTTCATTTTTCTTCATCAATTTAAAAATTCGTATGGTAATAACTGAGGTGCAATTTCGTAAACGCGTTGGACACGTTCGTTTATTAAGCACAATACCGAGTGAAATACACGGGCTAATATGCCCAACGTATCGTCAGAACAACGGACCACTCGTTGGCACTGCGAATGAGTCTAACAAAACGTTGAGCCCAGCCGGCTTTGCATTGTGCCCATCTCATCCTATCCGGCTATCCAGGAGCCAATTTTGTTGCTAAACTACATGCCTAGAGCAGTCAGACGGAGAGAACATAGGATGGAATACCCCGGATTATACCAAAGTTAGTGCAGTTTTCCGAAGTTGAGAAATCTATGAAATAACTCGCTTCCAAACCACATCATGGTCGGGTATTATTATTCCAAATCAAGTCTGCGGGTAATTATAAGAAAGCACCCCACGGGTTATGGGGTGATATCGTTGAAACGAACAGCAAGTATAATTGAAGGGATCGAATAACTATGCTGCGGGGCTCGATCTCGATCACCGGCTTCGCCTGCATATATCCATGCAAATGAAGGGCGGCAGATGGTGACGTCACCGTGGCGCATTCGTTAACTCGGCGTCATCCACCGCCAGCTTCCGTCATCCCTCATTCGCCATTGGCTCGTTTCACCCTAACTGAACTTCAGGCTTGATATTCTCATGCTCGTTGGGTCTTCGAAGTCGTTCGGTGGACACCGGGTGTCCGGGTTCACCATTGATTGATGGAGTTGCGGACGGGGTTGACACCGGACCCACAACGGTACCATTATATCTTATTAACTCAACCCCAACTTGGAAGCAATTAAAGTCCAGTCTACAAGCGGCTCAGTCGGTAACGTGTTCGTAAACAGACCTCTTCGTTGCACTCCAAATCAATCGAGGGTTGGCATGAAGCTCAGCTTCAATAGCAGCGTTGATAATGCATTGATGGTGATTATAGTAATGGTTATAGAAAGTTGGTGATGGATGAACAATTTTATAGAGGATAACATTTGCGAACAAACCAATCAAACTCAGCAACCATTTCTAACGTATTAAGTGAAAGTGATCGTGCATTGCTCATTTTCTGATTCGTTTTTTATATGTACATTCATATAAATGCTTGACTTTTCTCCAACAGTTATATGTGACACTATCAAACAGTTTCATCGTAATGGCGAAAACTTGGAATCCTGATGGCTAGTGGAGTAACGATGTTTCGCAGAAGCCGTTGACCCCTTCTTATAGCAGAGCTCGAGGAGTCCTGAATCACGAAGTCCAGAAACTAGTCACTGCTTCCTAAGGTCCCTCGAGACGCTGGATAGATGTTTAATTACCAGGAACTGACATAGAGTAGCCTTTACCTCAGTGGGTGTACGTACCTCACACAGCTAACGATCATATCAACTATGTAGAGTAATGTAGGTACTGGCTGTTCTTAGAACTTGCGAACGGACTGACCGTCATCGAGCAGTAAAATGTCTCTCAAACAGTAGGTCAGATACATTCGTGATTGGAAAATGGGCTGAGTTGAACACAAATTGGTTTGGTTCACCCATGTAGAAATGTAGCCAAGACCCTCTTCAGCAGCTCGACAGCTAGCCAAAATTTAATCGGGACTTGGCCTAGCGAACTAGACAGGACTCGGCAGAGTATGTGTCTCTCACCTTTTCTCAAGCATACCTCATCAACCTTATTAAAACGATACCGATATACCTTTTAAGGTGTCGTTTGAAATGAAATATCCTTTTAAAAAGAACACGTGGCATTGATTCCAATGACATCGCTTTGCTGAAGCCACGTTTCCATAGATTCGACTGATCAATTGATGTCGTCAACACTCGATATCTACTGATAATCCATTTGACAGATGTTTCAATCTGAAGATATTCCGAATTTCCAATGCTTAATAACAGTTCGATTTGGATTACGAATGTCTACTTACGTTTCACTGACTCGCAGCCCTTGAAACGCCAATTTCGCAAGGTTGAGGCCTGACGTAACATATAACATATTCGAAACGCTGAATGTAGCATTCTGCAAACATTAATTGGAGTTTGTTTAGGACTGAAACATGTCTATCGAGTGTACATTTACGCTCTACGTTATGAGGAATATCGGACTAACGAGTGGAGTTAGTTTATCAAATATTTCGGATACTAGGGCATGAATTTGATGAGGGTACTATCCTGTAATCGCAATAAGCCGTTTCGCTCCTAATGATATATCAATTGAAATTGTTGAATCTGCAATCACTGTATTCATGTGGGTGTATGTATAGGGTTATCAGAATTCAAAATTTGTCCTTTCAACTTTTAATTGATTGTTGCTTTGAATAGGTTCGTAATTTGGAGGATGATGACGAGGACCGTGATTAAATATTGATCGAAATATCTTTAATGTAGGGTTGCGAAACTGAGGAAAATATTCATGCGTCATTCTCATGCGGCGCGGTTGGGGTAACACAGAGTGATAATCACGAGAACATTGCCTTTAACTTTGTCGCGAAAGTCTGAGAATTCAGCGCAAATCGAGTGCTTCGACTACACGTTGTACTGTACAGACCCAAAGGGTCTTTTGTCTTTTAAAGCAAACAGCAGGAAAAACAATAGCCGACATTTTTCGGAACAAAAGTATCCACCGTTTCCTTACAGGAATTCAAACCACGGTCTGGACAGACGGACGCGATCGGTTTCGCATCAAAGGCTTGTTTGTACAGGCGTGTTTCGTTGAGAATATAAAGAAAAATTCTCGTCCTGGGTAATGCAGCGTCGGTAATGCTGTTTGCCAGAACGTAGAGGAAGAAGAGACTCGAAGAAGTTTGAATAGAGCCCGCATTCCGCATCGAATACGCTCGGCTGGAAAACTCATTAGGGAGTTGGTTTGACTAAGGGTCGGGGGTTTCAGGCACTCAGCTGGTTACTGGCAACTGCCTCCTGCATTCAGGGCGGTGACCCATGGTAAGCAGAAGCCAGTCTCGACCCGGCTACAAGGCGTTCGAATTGGCTTCAGGACAGAGGACGTCAAGTTCCAAGTCCTCAAGTAGCCTAGCGTTTGTTGGAGAAAAGACTTCAAGGTCTCCGGGGACCAAAATGCAGGAACTAGTCTTTGCTCTTTCGTTAGTGAGAACAGTGATGTGCTTTTCGTGGAAGGTGAGCAGAGACGTGGGTGAATGCACTGAATTAGGAAAGGTAATCGCTTACCCGTTGCACCCTTTATAACGGCAAAAGCCCAGCCTTGGCCAACGCGTAAACTTTGACCTGATCTTTTGAAGCGGACATTTGATCCCTGCAGTAGCTTTCATCAGCCGGGTTAACCTGATTACATCAAAGTGAAGGCAGTACGAGCTTTGAAAAAAGTAACCTCGGGAAAAACTGCTCGGATATTCAGGATCCATTGAAACTTGGGTAAAACTCGAGTAATCCGGATTTTCTATTGGTAAAATTTAATGTAAGTATCTCTAGGGATTGATTCCCCGGATTTGGGAATCGGAAATGGTACTTCGGTTTAATGAACATCCATCAAACTTGGATATTACGACTTTCACGATGGACCGTACATTCGTATTCATTATTTATACTGGAAACGAAGTTTTGAAATGCTACTTAGGCTGCCATAGATACTCAAGTTCTTAAACACGTTATCAGACTTTTGTAGCTGATTTTAAGAGAGGAATCTAACAGATTTGCGGACTAGTTATTAAAGATCGTGAGTAAATTCAGGCGTAATTATACTTACAATTTGTTTATTTAATATTATCGGTTTTCTCTTACACTAGAATTAAAATACAATGTCAATCTATAATACATATTTAAGTGTGAATATATCGCTGATTGTGAGTGTAGAATCAGAAATTTCAGTAACTGAATTTAACTGAAATCGTAAGTAACGCAAGCTCTTAGGCCCCTCTTGAAACGTACTTTAAAGAGAATAATGAATATTTGCAAAAAGATTCAAGCCAATTTAGAAACTCTCAATATTTGTTCAACCTTAAAACAGCTTTCGTTGACCTTATTAAACCAATTGAATGATCCTTATGTAAATCCTTACTAATACAAAGAGCTGGCTAATGTTGTATGAAAAGTGACCACACAAATCGGTACCCTGATCCTGATCTTATCAATTATTTCAAGTCTTGATTAAAGAATAAGTAACATGCTACAAAGCGTTGGCTAAAAAGCCCATTTTACTACGAAGCCAAGGTACGAAGATAGACACCTTTGAAAATACTTCCGGAAATCCATCTGAACAGGCACCTGTACTAAACGAATCGATTCCAATCTGAGTCCTGCGTCCGTCAAGTTCGACCACAGTAAGAGCACCGCCGCTGTCACCCTGCGAATATAAAAGAAAAGAATGTTGTACATTTTTCGTGAACTGAACCATTTTTGGCAAAAAGTTTGCGAAATTTTCTTAAGGGGTTATATATTATAATTTATTGTAGAAAAATTTCAAATTCAATATTATTAATTTTTTTTCATATGATTTTTGGTACGTCTTAAGGAGTGTGTGTAAAAATTTTCACACGTTATTCTTCTTTGCATTGACTGATGTGCGATCGGCTGATATATGTATGTACGATTCTACAAATATGGTTGGTATAAAATAAAAAAATTAAAACAAATATCCTCGTTAACCATATGGTATTAGATATGGCGTGATGAAGGTTTTTTTCGTTTTTTGTCTTAGGTTACGAGAAAAAATTATTGAACTTTTTTTGTCATTATGGAATTAATAATGCGTATTATTATTAATACATATGTTGCACAAAATACGTACTGACAAAATCGTCCGTCACGTTATAGTTAATACCAAGTAGTTGATGAGGACATTTTTATTTCATACCAACCATAGATACTTACGGAATCGTGTATACCGATCGATCACCCATTAAAATTTTAATATTTTTTGAGAAATATTTTTACACACACTCCTTAAGGTGCACCTAAAACACATGTAAAAATTAATAATATCGCATTTATAGCTTGTACGTTGCGTATTAATTTAAACGTAATAAATATATAAACGTTTACATAAAAAACATGTCCCTTGTGGATTAATGTTCGCAAAGACGTACTTCAATTAGTACATAGCTTGTCTGAAATAAATTGGTAAAAAATAGTTTGTTTACACGCTGGTTACAGTAGTACAACCCCTTAAAGTTAATTAAATAATGTTACTGCTTAAAAAAAAATGATTGTAAATTATTCACAATTGTAAAATTGCAACACCGTTTTCAAAGTTCTCTGTTTAAAAATGAAACCAATACGCGTCGTATTTAAAAAAAAAGGGAATTGAGGAAAGATCGATTTTTTGGGAGTCTTGCCGATTCACTCATGACTGTAATTTCATTCACTGATGATATCTAAGCCTCTTTGAGGCCAAAATTATCATATATTATTATTATTTTCGTCGAATATACTGAACTTCGAGTTTCTTTAGAATTTTAGACGTTTTTTATTCTTACTGATCAGGACTTGTCTCAAAATGGTTAAAATGGCAGCTTTACAATAATTCAGGAATGAAAAATGGAACAAATGCATAATGGCAGAAATGATTTCACTCCAAAATCGGTCAACAAAATACGAATAAACAAATTCGCATGAATTCGAATGTTTTCCACTCCACAAGTTTCTTCTACTTAAGGTTCGCGGAGTATGTGGAAAACATTATCCAACAATTTCTCTCGAAAAACGGCTTTAATATCGCAAAACAAGTGATAACTAGAGCTGCATCAGAGACAGCCGAAAACTGAAACTTTTTCGTTTTGCGTTGTATCGATTTACGAAAAATTGGTCCACCAAAACTGTTCCTTTTGCAAGATTTAAAAAATAATTTCAACAATTTTTTTTGCGCAGTATTATGATTATAAAAAATGTAATAAATTTCAAAAAATATTTTTCAAAATGTAATCCAGTTCACAGAGAATACCCCACATTGAATTCCGTTCGGCGCACCCCTTGTATGCTAAAATAAATACCAGAGAGATTTTTTCGCCGCTTCGTTGATGAAGAGAAAGGAAAAAAAACGACAACTTTCAATTCCACTTTCCGCGATAAAACATTCCTGTGAAACATTTGACGAAATGCAATAAAACGTTTTTACGAGGGGAATTTACGTTATTGTCTACCGATGCGTCTTCCTTAGTTTGGAAGAAATTCCCTTGGCACCTTGAGTAAAACTCAGGACGAGTGTTTGCTTTGAACTCTTATTATAAAAGCGGTAAAAAGGTACCAAGTCACACTACAATTGCCTCACCCGACACGGCGACTGATCCTTCGTCGTGTTTGCGCAAAGTTGAATGTTTCCGATGGCGTTGGGTACGGAGAACATCGTCGCACAATACTCGTTCGAAATTAACCGGAGATCTAATTTCTGAAGTACAGTCGAGAGTTCTGGAGCGTCTGTAATGACACCGGCGTAATTAGCGTGTTAATTTACATCGTCATTGGGCCGGCTAATTTCTTACCATCTCGATCCAAACCCCATCCGGTAAGGGTCGCTGTTTGAAGGTTCAGCTTATTGTCCTTCCAGTGAGGGGCCGATGCTAGCCGAATTGTTCTTACCCAAGCTGTAATCAAAATTCAATCAAAACAGTGAATAGTTGAATACGGGCAGCGGCGAGCAACTGCCACGTTCAGTCAAGTAACAGGGGTTGAAAAATTGGCAAGCGTGGAGAGAACAGCCGATTCCAAGACGTGCATAAAATCTGTATTTATTAAAAAATGATGGCAAAATAAAAAACCGTTTCAGTCATGGAGACGATAATATTTTCTCCGATGATTTGTTTCACACTCTTGCAATTCTTCTCTTCCACCCCCGCCGATTTTTCTCGTCTACTCAAGGGGAGCAGAACGCTAATGTGATGGGCTTGCGAGATAATGGCTTTAAAAGCATAAACGCCATGCGTACGTGTTGGGAAAAAGGGAATACTCAGACGCAGCAGAGCGATGTCGTTCTTGTAACTCTTTGGGACAAAATCCTCGTGGATGATCACCGTTGTCGTGTTTCTAGATTGCCGCGTCGTCTCAGAACATTCGAACAACTCGTGAGCCCCCATGATGACGTGAAAATTGCTGAACCTGCGCCAGTGAAGAAACAGTTCGTATTGTAAAAAATTGCGATGTTAACATTCATCAAAATTCATCGTTATGAACTACTCAATTTTTGGGATCGATTCAACAGCAGCTGATAGTGTTGCATTGGCATCATGAGATTTTAGACTGACAGCAAATTATAGTGTATAGATATCCACACCGCATTTTTACCCATTTATCAATCTGATCCTGGTGGATCTATTAGTATTCAGAGGATGAGGGTGAATAAAAAATCAACCTTTGTAAATGCTGTAACGTATCTTTGGTTCATATTTCTCACTATGAAACTATTGACTTGACATCATGAGACAAGTGATTTCTTTGTTCTCTTCTCGTTTATAACCTCCTGATGAGTGACATCTCGAAATTCTAATGAGGCTTAAAGAAATGTGAAAAAATGTACCTTCTAGAGAATTCACTGTTCTTCATAACAGCTAATTCTCGTTACCAAATACGTAACATAAGCGCCTTTGGAGTCGAGATCCGGTTTCCAGGGCGGCTAATTGGCGTAATGAGGATTAGGTGAGTATTGATTGGAGTAATCCAATTAGCTCACCGATAGACGCAGTGGGCAGCGGTCAAGACGTAGAAAGGTGACACCAAGGATCCACCGCAGAAGAAAATGCCTTCCGCCCAAATGGCTGCAACCCAAGGAAACTCTCCTGGAGCTGCATCGTGGCCTCCTAGGATACGCTGATGGGGTAAGGCTTCGAACTCGTTGATCTACGATAAAAGTTTTATGCGACGTCAGATATTGTGCAAAGTTTTCTAAGCCGAGTTCGGAGCCAAAGATTGTCCGAGCTTTTGCATAACGCGAACTGCATTCGTGAAGTGTAAAATTTGGGTGTGGGTCCAAAAGTGAAATTGCTACCGAGTAAAAGGTTTCAATGTCCAATTTTCAAAGATGCATAAAGCAGTTTTGTGGAATCTCAAAATGCAGGTAGTTCAATTATAGAATAGTCGAATAATTTACAAATAGGTAAAGTATTGAAAGCCAAAAAATGATGACAATTCTATGTCATTCATTTTAACAATTTTGTATTTTAGCTTTCTATACTTTGACCGTTTTTTATTTTTTCGTCCAATACATCGACTTTCAGGATTTCGAAATACCATACAACAGATTATTCATCTTTGAAAATTGGGTTTTTTCTTACCATTCTACTCTGTTCCTCTCTGCATGTCAACATGTCATGCAGAGAGGAAGAATATACCAGAAGGAGAAACCATCCCACGTAAATTGTTCAGTGACAAAAAGTAACAATGAGAGTCGAAATCGTGGGAACAAAAGTTCAAAAATACAAGAATAACAGCACGCGAATAGGTGCAGAATGCCATGCGTATAGACAAAACGGGTATGACGAATCATTGTTCTCCGTTCTGAAGCTGAAGCAGTGATTTCAAAAACTGAACTTTCATTTTTTCTATCGCACTGCATTTGCCCAATCGCTATAGGAAACCCTACAGACGGGGTTTTATTACCGAGAACAAGAGAGCGGAAAACGCAGCCAACAGCCACCGCATTATTAAGACTGAAAAGCTACTTTCACTGAAAGCTTTTATACTTATACGGCTGTGATTATCTAAAATATGCCGACTCCCCGTCTTTTAGGTTTTCGAGTTGGTTAAACTGCTTGTAACCGCTCACCTCCTTCCAAGGTACACGTGCGAAATATAGGACAATTAAGATTGCAACTGCTTATCAATTCAAATAAATTTGAGTGTCAAAGATAGGGAAAGACAGAGAAAACAAGAAACACGAAACGTTATAAACGGCGTGTAGTTGGCTATCCGCGATTAAGATGGTATATATTTATATCCATTATTGTAAATAGCGTGTAGTGGACGACGGATAAGGAGACGCAGGTATAATGGAACCTTAGAATGAAATTTTTACCCTTCTTTCGCGTCCCCAACTCAAACCCAACGCGTGTCGAAAACAAACGGAATTGCGAGAAAGAGTTTGAAAATTTTCTCCCTTCAGAGAGGGTGAATTTTTGTCTTCAACTCAGCTTCTACGAAAGAAGTATACGAGGTGCTTACGAGTTTTCCATCGTCTGTCTTTGGCAGTTTTCTTTCAGAGAACGTGCATTGGAGATGGACGAAGAAAACGGAATTACATCAGACTTTCAAACTCTAGTTTTAATTGCGCAACGAGAGTGAAGTTTCAACTTGTATAAAATTATCGTAATGGATTCTTAAATCAAAGAACATGATAACGCATAAGGATTAAAAATTTTCACCTGCTTTTGTACACAATTGCTAAAATGTGGACAGCGATTTACCGGTAAAAAAATAATTACGGACGTTAACTTGGACGACAGACCTAACCAGCTTGGGCTGTTCCCTTTACATCTAGAGAGGATGTTTAACTTGTTCACAACTTACCTGATAATCGCGTTAACCGGTCATTGTATCGGTGCGCGAAGAGTTAACTATATTCAGACATTTTATGGTTTCCTGATAATAGTCGACCGGTTTATTTTTTTTCGCGTTCATTATAACGAAATAATAGCATAAACTGAATACCTCCGATTTATTTATTTATTTATTTATTTTTCTATCGCTCCAATTGCCGTAAGATCAATTTAATTGACGTTGCACGTTACGTGCGGAGAACAAATTTTATCTTTTCTAAACCTCCATACTTCAATGATTGGTAGACACAGCGTTTAAATAGGCGCTTGAAATAATAATTTATTAGCTACAAGCATTTATTATTATAACAACCTGCATAAATGATGCGAACAAGTTTTAGCCGTGAACCTTTTATACAGCAGAGAGAGAGAGAAAAAATCGTTGAAGCAAAGTGCCAATTGGAATGGCACAGGCGTAACTTCGAGTTTCTAATTACGCGATGCCCTCCGTACATCAATACAGCCAATAGAATCACGAGTGGTTGAACCGTTCATCAAATACCATTCTCAAGAGTGGCGATGGATCCAAGTGTGTCAAATGATTCGAGTAAATTCCAACGTCGTTTGCTTAGTAACGAACTTTTTCTTGTTCCATTTCAAATTCGACACTCCAGGTTTCCGTAGCACAAACTGTTCTCCACGACCCCTTCACTGCACTTCGTGATGTATCAGCAATCACTTTATATCAAAATGTAGACGTTGAACAATTCGACGAAGTCCAACACGTATCGCAAACTGTTAAATTTATCTTCGGTCATTAAAGTCAGAACTGGTGAAATCAATTTCCTACACACCACGTCACGCGTTCGCAGTAATTAATGGGGTTCAGGAACGGACAGTAAATTGCAATCAGACCCGTGTAGCCGTAAATGAAAGAGAGTATTCCCGGAATTGGATATAGCATGACGTGCGATGCAGTATAACTGTGAAAATATTTCGCACGGACACCTGTGCGCTGCGAATTCCATATCATTTCTTGTCAGGCAATATGTCAACCAATATGTTAACAATCCGGTACACAAGTGATTATGATGGGTTATTCGGAGACCAAAAGATGGTTAAAAATTGTAACAGTTTCATTGCGTCATCGAAATTATAAAAGTGTGGCATATTTTTCGTTTTGGCATAGAAGAAGAACTCTTTTGTGTTCATATGTCATCTGATATGTCAGAATCATGAGCTGGACAATCGGGGAATATCGTCATTAATCCAGTCCTACAAGTCAGATAGTTACTGTAGAACTGAATATTTTCTCCTGATGGAATACTTGTATAAGGAAGTAGTCCTGGAGATTCGATACTTCAAGTCAAATTTGATCCAATCGACAAGCCGTCACTGCATTGACTTAGAAATTTTTAGGATACTTCTTCTTATTGTTTTGAATACTTTGGTATGAGTTAAGTTTACAACCAAATGCCGATATCACTGGGAAGTAAAAAACCGTCTAAGACCCATCGAAAAATTTGTTTTGACTTGCAATCCGAACAATAAATGGATCATAGCGTAAATCACACGTGATATGACATTAAAAAAATCGCTTTAACTGCATTCCAACAGAACTTGTGTACAACAAGTATTGTAAAGTGTGTGACACAAGTGTTCCCACAATTTTTAATATGTAAGTACATCTACATACCTATACTTGTTGCTCAAAGATGGCGCTTTGAGTACGCTTCAGACACAATAGTTGGTACTATAACGCACGAGTTGAGCGCAGCGATTTCGCACGCGCTAAAAAATCGTAGTCGAAGATCGGTTCTTAAGGTTGCAGGAGTAGTTGAAGTGAAGTGAAACTGTCGAGAGTTTACGGATGTAACGTTTCTTTACAGTATAAATAAGATCTGCAAGGTCTTGAGATGGCTCTGATCGTTGACCAGACTCGTTATCACGTGGTATCGACTGCCGAACGCGGTAAGTGAAATTCGAATCATATCTCTACCAAAACTGTTCTTTCTTTCAAATATCAATTCATCGGGTAATTGGCATTCATCCTCCTTCACAAATGGACTAAATCATTGATCTACATTGATAGAATAGTCGCATGACTCTGCATTGATATCGGAGTCGTCAAAGCGGCGGCAAAAGCCTATGAATTCCAACCTTTCAAGCTTATATATTACGTACCCGCCTCGTTCAATTTCCTCTTACGAAACGATTGCACAATTTTTAGTGGTCATAAGGCGTTTTATGTTCGCGCAGAGATTGCGCTTTGAGTTGAGCACGAAATATAATTTTCCACGTTGTATATCGTATTGTTCATCACATTGACATTGTAGTTCTAGGTCGAATCACTACGCCATGACTTTCACCGAGTGATTTTTCGAACTAGCATGTATCACTATGTAGTCATCACGAGTTAAGGTATATCACTGACGTTTTCCATGTTCCGCAAACTCATCGGGTACCAAAGTTTTTAATCAAAGTCCAATTTTTTGCTGGCTCAATGACGCTGCAGCCACGTGACTTCCGGAACACAAATGACCGCAATTAAAGTTTACAAACACACGCCAATCGTCGATTATATACTGCATTGTATAGTCACGTAGTCAGTTGATTGACGAGCCGTTCTCTCCGGCGGTTCTTAGTCGAGTTCTTGTAGCGGCTCTTTGACATTGAAAATATCAAGATCAAGTCTCGCCGAAATTAAGAACGACTGGGAAATGTGTCTTGATTCAAGGACTACCACTACATGAATCAACAATCTTTTCTTTCTTTGTCCCGGTATCAAAATTGTTGCCTAAAATTCAGTCAAACTTTCAGTCTAACGCATTTGCGTATGGTAGGGATCTGTCTGAACAAAGAGAAACTTTACTTTTAGGTTCTTCTATGTCTTTTGAGATAAGGATTGTATGATACGTTTACTAACTCAAATATTTGCAGCCGTTATTCGAGGGGACAGCATATTATTAGCGGCACAAAACTACACGATATAAATTTCACAGAAGGCCTGCATTGACTTCGATTTGTTTTAAACCTGGTTTTGGCCACAATATACAACGCCATGAACTTGTAATGATAATAAAACAAAGTGTTTAGGCGCAGACCAGGTGTGTATAATCATTTTAGGAAGCCTGAAGTCCGTAGGTTGCAGTGGAATCGAGTCCGAAGGGAAAATGCAATCTCAGTGGATTTGGTTTCCACCTTCAATTCCTCATTCCCGTCGTTCATCCAGACTGCGCATGATAAGCAAACTGCGAGAATGCGCTTTAGTCGGCATGTAATTGAACAATCTCTCGACTTTCCAATTAACGCGCACGTCAAGTGCAATCGGCATGAATCTGCGTGAATCTGAGGCTTCGTTTTGCGAATAGGTTTATTTGTATATGGTAAAATTATCGAACGCCCGGGCTTCAGAAAGACCTTCAATTAATCCTAATAATAAACGAACAGACATAACTAACTCGTGACCGCCGCCAGCGCTACACTTTTCATGTAAGTGTTAGATACTTGATGCTCCTTGGCGTAATGTCCGCGTGATCTTTGATGGGCACTTGAGTGTGGCTCTAACTATGTTATGAGAGGCGATCTAATGAAAGTCTGATACCTATATTCGCGGTAACACGGGAGCGACTTTCACGCGTTACCGATTCGGTTAAATGGTTTTGAAAATCCTTAAATTTTGGTAGAAAATTGCAGAAAATTGATTCAACCACTCAAAATGATTGGACTGATCAATCCCTCCACAAGAATGTTGTTCAGAATAAATTTGGTTACAATTCACGTTTTGTCTCGTTCAAATTAAATGAAAAACAAAATTATCAAGCAATTCGCGATGGTATGAGATTTATTCTAAAATAATGAAAAGTCCTGACGGTCGGTACAAGTTTCAACGGTTTCGATCATTGAAGATTTCACATATACCAACGGAGATCTTCGAATTAGTTACCGACCGAATCGACCAATTCGATGTTTCTGCAAAACAGCTCCCAATTTCAAAATAAATCTTAAACATTTATCACTCACTAGTCTAGTCGATATCGAAACCTACTCGATCATCAAAATTCAAAACAAACATACAAATTATATCTGGGCAAAGGGAAAAATTTACCCACTTATTCAGCTGCTGGCACTGCAGCTAGTTTGGAAGGAAAATAAATTACGAATTCTCTGATGAATTTTAATCATGTAATATGAATGAAATGGGCATCCTTAAAGAAATTCAAACGTGGGTGAACTCATCTATAAAGTGGCACCATCTTTCGTGGATTCCAAGTCACATCAGTCATATCCATACCTTCTACGAATACACGCATGCATATCAGTGACAACATATTAAGCTTCTTTATATTTACGTTTGATGACTATCAGCTAATCCAACGGCTACTATAGTCGCAGCAATTCTAAGTACGAAAATTTCAACACGTGCAAAAGCGTCTCTGTATGGTGGATATGGTGGTAATTCGTAGAGCCTTTTCTCTCGAGTCTATATTTGCAAGCTGCCAAATTATCTGCCGAGACATGCTCCTTGATAAGGACTGTAAAGAAATTAGAAAAAAACTAGACGCCGTGGTCGAAGCAATAAAAAACCTTTATCATACATATATTAGCTAACGACGCTGGCTTTATCCTAACTTTTATCAATATACTTAGTTCTAATTATATACTCATAGATATGTTATAATTCGTCGATTCTAATCGGTTGAATTCCCGAGGCATCATGCAGACAATCCAACACGGCCAGCAAGTCAGAGAACTTTTCGAAAAAATGTACGGACTAAAAAAACGCAAACAAAATTTAATCCGAGTGGAATAAAGAAAAACGATCAACGTGAATTGTTTACACGTGCTTATTATAATATCGTGGCAGTTTTTTTTTCAATTTTGTAATGTTTTCAACACAATTATACTTCCACAATCCAGTTTTACTAGCAAGCTTGTTGAATGAAGTAAGGTGGATTGGTGCGAATTTTTGATTAAACCAAAAAACAGCAAGAACTGATCATGATCGAAAATTTGAAGTTGACCTTTGGTGGTGGATGATGTACAAATCAGAAATACGTTGATAGTATGTTTCTTCAATAATGGATGGTAAGGTTGTACAATTTTCAACATAGATCTAGTTGAAGGTAACCATAGAGATGCCACGGTCGGTATTTTGGTTGAGTCTCACCACGTATCGATGTTTGTACAAAGCAGCTACAGTCATGATGACGTACAGATATCAAAGCAGTTAATTATGAGCAAGATTAATACTCAGAGAGTGCTTCAGACAGCCGACAGACGATTGCCACATCCTCCTATTGACGGAACACACAAATTTCAAAATATTTGCTTAAATGCGCTCAACTAAATACGGGGTATTAGAACTGATAAAGGTTTGATAAGCATATTGTTCCAAATCGTAGCCTGATGAGCTCAGTGGTTGACGACGAGACAAGGACAAGCAGAATTGGAGGAAAGCGATAAATCTATTCATTAAAGCAATCGACGACCGACTAGGAAAATTATTATCAAGGCATGGCAAAGAGCGTAAAATATTTCCGGCTGGTTTAACTTGTTATCGGTAATCCGTTTTCGAGGAACTCTTAAATTGCTTTGGCCAATAATAAAACAGGTTTATTAAGGGCTGTATCGAGTCTGCAGGTGATTTTATTACCATTCAGAAAATCATGTAATACATTTAAAGAATTTAATTATAGCATATATGTTGATATCAAGAGATAACGTGATTATATAGACTGTTTTAATTTTCATTGGCGGGAGATAAGGGCGACTGTAATAAGCCTTTGCTCTTGAACTCGGTGACTAGGAACTAGCCTAATATGGCTAAAACTGAAAATAATGCTGATTGAAAATTGCACAAACTATTACAGCTAACAATCGGCTAGAAAATGAAGAATGAAGTCTGATTGTGAGTGCAATTATACGCACGTGGAAACAGCAGCTAGAGGCTTATCTGCAAATCTAGGGGCTGTAAATCTTAATATGAAGGTCTCGCTTATTGTTGGCCTCGCACTTGTCACACCCAAGTCACCTAGCGAAACTGTCAACTGGTAAACTAAACTGTAGTAAGATGGAGACCCAAGTACTTGCTCGAACAGTACGTTGTTGGTTGTGTAGCTGTGCGCAGGGTAAATGTCGATTGCTTCTCGAGCCATAAAGCTGCGTTAAGACATTCCCAACTAATACCCTACTAGTGAAAAGTGCAAAGTAGAAAAGTTGGAGAAATCGAGTGTCGTAGTCTGATTCTGTGACGTGTTGCTGGTCAAGTAATGTGCATGTGGATAATACAAGAGTAAAGCAGAGCAGTCTCGAAAATTTTACTAAAAATGGTTCAATCGATTGCATTCACTTAGGGTATGATTAGCACTATTAAAGTTGATTTGGAAAAGATTTTTCACCGTACGTAAGAACTGAGATGGAAGACAGCGGAGTGCCAGGAATATCAGTGTCTATAGATTCGCTATTCAAGTTTTAGTTGGCTACGAAACTGGGCCAAACTCGTGGAGATCTTGAGTTATAGCCGGTCTAATTTATCCTTGGCATTTAATGCGAGATTTCAAACTCCGGGGTAATTGATGATCGCCTATGAAAACTCATCATCGGACAGGTATTCGCGTCGTTTAGATAAAATTACAGGGAATATGTAGTATGAGGGTGTGTTAAAAGAAATCGAAATTTTTTTTTTCTTCACTCTACGCTCAGAATATCACAGAAAATGACCAAAGGAACATCCTGTCCAAAGCGGAGCCCATCATTTTAATTTTCAGAGGTCCTCCATCAAACCTAAAATTTTCCTATTGAAATAACACAGAAATAGGATTTTTCAACATTGTTTCCTCCTGCAAGCTATGAAGAAATTTTTGTCTCATAGAATCAGTAAACGGACCGTATTGTTCATTAAATTTTACACCAGAAATGTCATTGAGCCAAATTTCTATCATCAAAATTGCTCTTTCTACAGAGTCGTAAAGTTTTAATTGCGGAAAATTTTGAGTTTTTGGTATTTTTCAACTAAACTGTTGAAGACGGAACAAAAAGCTAAGTAGCAATTTTGTAGTCCATCTGACGCTCTACAAAAAAGTTATGCACAAAATTTTCATATTATCAATTTTTACAAAGTTACAGATCCGCTTTTTTTTTTTTTTTTTTTTTAATTACTATGATTATTTAAAACCATCATCTTTTGTAATATTTTGAGCGAAGATGGATAAAAAAATAAATATCTTATCTGAAGAAATTTATCTCTAGAATGCATTACGCCATATATATTTTTCCATTTATTACCAACGATAAGCGACTCTCGTGTCTCTTTTCTATTTTTTGACATTTCTTAGGATTTTTTTTTTGTTTTATACCTGCGAATGCGCGGTACCTGTATTTATTTCATATCCAGACCTTATTTGTTTTTAAAACAAGAGACAGTCACTGATATTCTTAAATAAATACTAAATTACAGCTATATTTTCGAAATGGCAAAGCGATTAATTTTATCTCTGATAGTGAGATTATACATTTTTACACTCAAGCAAAGGTATTAAAAGAAAGACAGTGCTCAACTGTGTGACCCACTGCAGATTACACAAGTCAACAAAATAATTTTTTTTTTTTTTCAGTTTATATTTAAATGAATAAATTTTAATTCTATACATGGAATAATAACCAAAGTCTTCATTTATTACTTATAAAGTATGCTTTTGTATTTTTTACATTGATGAATATACACCAGTCAACACGAATTTTCAATTCTGTCAAGAAAGTTAAAAAAAAAAATAGTTTTATTAGATAAAATTTAGTCTAACAATAAGTTACGCACACAAAATATTTATCACATGATATGGATCAAATGAATTTGAGAATATCACGGGGTCAATGGATTGACCAGGTCAAATTTAGCCAAAAATGATGTAGCAGAAATTTCGTGAACCATGCGTCCGAAAAATTTGACAATATTAGTCGAGCCTTAGATTTTTAGGACCATTATCCAACAGACTATACGTGTCAAGATAGTGAAAAATTTTTCAATCAACGTGTGTTAAATCGGATATGGAAGTTAATAGCGACAGCGAATCTGTGCCTCGAGTACCTGGTGAGAAGTATATGGGCTTAGATGAATGACAAAATTACCTTCGTATATCCAGATAAAG
The DNA here is from genome assembly GCF_021155765.1 of Diprion similis. Lineage (NCBI taxonomy): Eukaryota > Metazoa > Arthropoda > Insecta > Hymenoptera > Diprionidae > Diprion > Diprion similis. The sequence continues at coordinate 5,540,430 of NC_060106.1, forward strand.
CATTCAAAATTATATATATACGAAATCCGCAGAAAACGAGAGCGCGGAAGCTGCGGTAGACTTTGAAACTGCGGTATCGGCAACTGGTGAGTGTTTTAATCTTCATTATTCCCGTTAGCACGAATTTGATCTCTGACACGTAATTTCGGTCCGCTAAGTTCCTCAATTTTTTTCGTTTTTGTTTTTTAAATATCCAATGCTCTCAAGTAGGGAAGGGTGGGGCAGAGTGGATCCCTTAAAAAAATAGTCCCGAAAATCAGAATAAAATGTTTAGTTTTCACATGAACAATTATGTTAAATTATTAACTAGCTTTCTCGAGAAAAAGTAATTACAAATTCAAGTTCAGAAAATTATTTCACTTTAACGAGTTTAGAGTAAAGCGCAACTTCAAACGTTTCGCGTTAAGAGCTGTGCAATTACTCGAGTAAATGATTTCCGAATAATTCATATTTAATAAAAAGTTGAGGTAGTTAATTTTACCCCTTGTTATTTAAAAAATTTCAGCCCGCCCATTTTCCCCCCAAATTTTTTGAGGCATGAAAAATTTTAAGGTGCCCACTTTGCGCCCCACTCTCCTCGTCTGTCACATAGTCGTATATTTATGCCGACATGAAAATATTCAGGATATGGACTGTTCAACGTGCTTCTCCTGATGGCATCGATTCCGGCAGGGTGGACAACGGTCTTCGACACTTCGACCACCGCATTTATCATGCCATCGGCAGAGTGTGAGCTTGACCTAAGCCTGTTTCGAAAGGGGCTATTGGCCGCCAGTACTTACGCAGGTGGGCAGAATTGGCTAATCCAAATAATGGAAGACCGAAAACACACCATTTTGTGGAAAAAATTTTTCCTCCCGGCGGTGTTGCAATTTGCCTTTATGTCCTTTTCACAATGAGAATAGCATTAACGTTTCCGTTTAGCCAGATGAAGTCCGTTCTCTTCATCCGCATTGCTTTGAATAGACATAAGTATAGAGAAAGAGAGACTACCTTCCATGAAAAGTGAATCAAGAACGAAAAAAAAAAAGAAAGAACAATCTCTGGCGTGGAGTGTTTTTATTCTTAAATTTAACGTGCTTACGAGCACTGGCGAGAGACGCCCGATCTGAGCAAAGAACAGGATTTCCCTCTTTCAGGAATGATATGCATCGCTGTTGTGTGGGGCTTTATAGCGGATCATATAGGAAGAAAGTACCTTTTGCTCTTCGGCCTGATATCAGACGCGATATGCAACGTCTTCGGCAGTGCCGCACAGAGTTACTACGTTTACTTGTCGTTCAAATTCGCCAGTGGAATAATGTGAGTAAAAATCAACAACTTGTTTCAGGTGTAATGCTTCTCGCTACCAAATTAACCAGAGCGAACGTGTACGGAATTGCAAAATTGGTACATATAGCAGAACTCGACGTACCGATACAAAAGCACTCGCACTAACTCAGCCAAAATACTCTGTGACAAATGGCAGATCCCAACCCTTGCGAAGGCTGCATGGTTGCCCGGGCAACGGATATTCGGATACAGTCTAAGGACCCTGGGCACCCGAGGAAACCACAGACAGCAGACGACGATGTCTCGTCTCTGCTTCGCTAAGCTGACTTCCTCTGCTTTCAGCGTTGGCGGTCCTTATGCTATCCTGATGACGTACATCGCTGAATTTCATGGCGAATGTCATCGGAGCAGAGTTCTTATGTGGACGGGATCCCTGTTCGCCCTGGGAAACGTCGCGGTTCCAGGTACTTGTTATTTGTACAATATTTTTAGGGTGATTCAAAAGTTGGGGAATAAACCGTTTGAAGAATCTGAAAGAGTCGTTGTTGCACCAATTGTAGTAGAAAGTAATCTCAGTGAATTCGAATAACAAAAATTAACTGACAATAAAACGTTACCGATTTTACAAAAGGTTTTATAATTGAAACGATAGAAATGAAGTAACTCTCGTGTTTTAAAAATTTTTTCTCGTTAGATTCTTCTAATACTCTTGAGCACATTTTGCTCTTTGATCAGATCATTCCACAAATTGTCTGAGAAAGCTTCTCAAAATGAAAGTCTTAGGTACGGAAATATGAATATCTGCTGCACGGTATTCAGAAAAATCTATGTTCATTCAATCTGGAGACAACTGTACATAAATTTTTTTTCGAGCGGTTTCAGGATCTCTTTGTACTAATCATGATTCAAAGCAAGTCTAAGAACATTGGAATCAGATGATGAAAAATACCAGAGTCTGATCATTTCGAACTTTCTAATCATAACCTTTTCACGAATAGTTAGTATCGTACGACTTACTTATGCTATTCAAGTTTGCACGTGATTCGTTCTATTACATAAAATACATGTTGTTTCATTCGTGTTCGTTATGATTGTTGCAAATTACGTTACTGAAGGTTATTTCAAAAAAAAAAATTTTTCACCTTCAAACCTTTGATTCATCTGTGAACACCAAGAGGCTTTCCACTTTCCACAATAAATCGCGAATTTGACATACAATCGAATGTCATTTCTGCAGCATTGTCCAGAGCCGTGTTACCCCAAACATGGTCCTTTTCGCTCTTCAACAATTCGCTGATATTTGACTCGTGGAGAATATTTTTGTTGATCTGCGCACTGCCGCCGTTTCTGGGATTCGTGACGATGTGGAGCTTTCCGGAGAGTCCAAAATTCCTCATGACGAAGGGGAAATCGGAGGAGGCTCTCAAAGTATTTCGAAGAATGTATTCGATGAACACTGGAAAGCCGGAGGACGCTTATCCGGTAAACTAAATCACACTCACTCTGCCCAGCCAATTCGTTGTAATTAATACATCGAACTAGAGTCACGGATCAAACATTGTTTCTGTAAATATATATACGTATAAACGCGTGTGTATTTACATTCGACGAAATGTAAACATTATAAACTCTACCTGTTGACGTGTTAACAATTGCTGATACAACTCTATCTCTTTAACTCGAAATTAACAGCCTGCAGCCCGTTCGATACAGCTGATAAAGCAATTACGCATCAATGGGCATGAAAATTTGCACGTTTCGACGACTTGACGCATCCCAAAATAGCTGCAAGCTCGTTTACACCACCTGTTTTCACGCCACAGGTGAAAGTTTTGCGAATAGAGACCGTCGGCAAGCCTCAAACGCCGTTAGAACCAGTGGACAGATCATCTCGTGATGGATTGCGGAGAAGTTTTTGTCCCACGAAATTCCTCCTCCCAACACCGTATCTCTTCCCTCTGTTTATCATCAATGTGATTATTTTCGCCAGCATGACTGGGTGAGTAAAAGATATCCGTCTTTCTGTAGGTTTCAACTAATCATCAATTTTCTAATGAGCTGCTTTGATCAATTTTTTTTTTTTGGAGATTAAAAACTTGAGAATACCATTCGTGACGTTTCGAAAATAGCGCCAAGAATGGGTAACCAAATCCTTTAGCGACGTAACTACAAAGTTATTGAGAACGTAAAGTGATGATCGAATTGCGCTCCATTTTTTTTTTTTGCTTTACTCTTGATTGCAATACGATTGCTGTGAAATAAGTTATCCTTTTATCAGAACAAACTTGTGAAGCTTTATTCGTATCAAATTCGGTATCACGACGAAGTCTACTCTTTAGGGCCACCGATGATGCCTTTCTATTAACCTTATATCACGGTGGCACGTGGTTAGCAAGCACCCTTAAGTTAATGGTTACAGCCAGGGTGAAACGGTTCGTAATTGGTTTAACTTCTTGACTTTCGGATGCGTCGAGAAACGGTTTTTGCGAAGTAATGAACATAATCGACAGCAATGCAACAGCAGACATGAATCGTCGATACGGTTTAAAGATCGACTTTGAATCCCACGGATATTTATGTCATGCAGAAGGTGCATGTAGACTATGGAGTACGCTAAATTATGGCGGTTTCCTGCCTTGAAGGAAGTAATTAAATTTCTGCTCATAGGATGCAGGTAATGAAATCGTGGCTGCCCCAGCTAATCGTTATTCTAAACAACTTTGACCCCGAGGAGTCGGAAGACTCTCCCATCGTGCCGACAATATGTGAAAAACTTAACGTTCAAGCCATCGAGACTTTTGGTACTCAGGCGGCTCTTGCTCTTGGCAATACAACCGTGACTTGTATTTCGGTGAGTCTTTCTTATTTTCAGTCTTGTTGAGTCTTCGTGCTGTTCGGTTTTTCTCTTTTCAGATGATTGTTTCAACCGCAGTTTATACTAATGCTACTATCATTGCCGCCTCCGCAGTTACAAGCTCCTTCTTAGTTGGGATCATCGTCAACAAGGTCGGAAAGAAAAGCATTTTGTGTAAGACTTTTCAGGTGTTTTGGTTGCGAGACAGTTTCTTGTCATTTTTTTGATTTTAATATTATTGGCATTATTATTATTTATTTATTTAGAGAATAGGTGGAGTCTATTTTTGTATTCTTCGTAGGAAATTTAAATCGAGCTTTCAGTTATTGGTAATGACGTCTACGATCAACGATCTGCTCTTTTTCTTCTATGCTAATCTTTAACGATGATATCGATTTAAGAGTAACTTCAAGTAGTTCAACATATATGAAATATTGTGGCATGATTCTCTTTATATGTGAAAAACAATCGGTATTATAGTTTGCCATTCCATTACCGAGGTGCATCTATTTATACTCGATAATGGGTCACGGATAGATACCTACTTAAATCGAAGAAGCGATGAAATCAAGGTTCAAAAAAGTAGACTATACAGAAAAAGATTGAATTCGATCTCGTTGAAAGAATCTGCTTAAAAGGTTTTTTTCACAAATCCAGTATTCGTTGCGTATGCAAATGACGTCTCGACAAATGGCCTGGCATAAATTTTTGAACCGTTGACTTTCTCCCCGTTTTCATTTTTCCGACGTATTCATATTCGAGGCAGAACACTTGTTGAAGGCACATCATGAAACTGTTCGCAGTGGTCTCTCTGGTATCTGGAGGATTGTGCTATCTGGGCTTGAACTTCTCACCATCGACGACAATATTCCTCATACTATGTTCGGCGATTATCGCACTTACGGGGATATCGACGAACGCGATAACCTCGATGATAATCGAAGTTGTCCCCACGACTCTGAGGTAGGTTTCAAACGGTCGGATAAATCCGCGAGCAATTGATAATCCGGCTGCTGGTTTTCACCCAAAACTACTCTTTCTCCCTACCATGTTATCATCTCTTCTGCAGAGCTACAGCTGTAAGCGTCACCCTGATGACGGGCAGATTTGGAGCGTTGACGGGAAATTTATTGTTTCCGATACTTCTAAATGTATCCTGCGACGCTCCCTTCTACTACATCGGTGGATTTCTCATGTGTGAGTAACAAGAACTGCACATGTAGTGCAGTGTTATATACTCGCCAAAGCACTTGCACCGAGCGCAGTCAGAGTGCACCAAGAACTTTAGTGCATTCACGCGGAATGCGACACTTTAAGCTTTCCGGTTTACAGTGTTTACTCCGCACCAAGTGGGTCACCAAGAGATCGTTGTTTTTTTTATACCGGCAGACTTGGAACTCGCTTAAGGGTGGCAACGCTTCGAGTCAACGTTGGTAGTCGGAATAATGTTTCGGATTAGGTCACATTGTTACACTATATTTTTAAAAACATTATGTTTGTATTTATTTTTAACCCTAGAACGATATCGTTATTTTTTTGTTCCTTTTCGTGTAACGGAGGGTGAAGAAACGCCCCAATATTGTAAATTCCATTTCTCTGTTTTATAGTATCTCATTTTCTTCGTTTTTTAATAAAAAATCACGTGGGCCGAAACAACTTTTTTCACTTTTAGATAATGAAATTGAATTATGGTCGGTATCTCGAATCGAAAACGTAAGTTGTTCTCTTGCGGCGAGAAATTTGAATTCGCGTCGGGTGGTTTTTCACACTATTCTACACCATTTATTCCCGACTTCTACTTTACGCTCTTGGTGTGCCGTATAGTTTCATACCCAATAAAATTCATTTTCCTCTGTTATTACTTTACTGTAATTTCACAGAATTAGTAGCTTTTGTCCACATATCACAGCTTGCACTGTTTCTGAATTAAACTCGTTGTGTCCAGTAAATTATTTATTTCTTTTTTTTTTTCTCGTTTGCATCCCTGAAAGATGTTGAGGAAGGCTCACCGAGGCACAAGATAAAAGATCTTCTTACTAGGTGGCAAATGTGTTTTTTGTAATGGGACAACCGACCATAGAAAAATTATTGTTATTACCGATTAATCATTAAGGTTAATATATGTATGTGTTTCAGTGTGCTTCGTGCTCGCGACATTCCTGTCAAAATATTCAGGAAAACTATCATAGCAGCAGAGTGCTGACGACTGAGAATATTCGAGAGGGATTAGAACAATCTAGGAAAGTAACAAATTGTAAATAGAGACAGTATTAGTGATATTAACTGCATAATTGCACGTATACACAATTAGTGCAGTGGATAAAATGGTTTGTACGTAAAGACAAGCTATTGTTACGACTGAAACTAAATATTGCGTAGCTATAATAGTTTACGCCGTGGTGATAATAACTGCAAGGAAATTTTTAACAACGTGTCAAAAATGTGAATTTAAATATAAAATAATTGTTATCCAAACATCGATTGACGTAGTGCGGTTGTAGATGAATTTTCGTAACGTGGGTGAACACATGCAGGTATTTTCACATCATCCAATAATATTTTCGTGTCTCCATTTATTTTCACAATTGTACCATCAGCGTGAACCACAAAATAACTAAACGAAAAATAGCCGTAACAAGAGAAGGGTGATGCGCAAATACGTAGGTGTAATCGATTGTCAATACGTGTATTCCATTTGTTTATCATATGTGAGTGAATACAATTCATCTCTGGTTTATGGGGGAATAGATCAGCGATGGAAGTAAACGAAATAAAAGTTATAAAACTGTTTATTGGCGTGATATTCACTGAAAAGACTATCATTAATTATTATCAGCCACTGGACGTGCGTCTGTGATTTATACGGAGAGAAAGTTCTACAAGTGTGATTAATACTTTAATTTTTCACCGTAACTGAAAAATAAAACTCTCTAGGTACGAAGTGAAAACAAGTTTTTTAGCAGTGACCGAATAATTCAAAATATATTGTACTTTTTAAAAAAATTACCTCATGATTTTATTATCTTTCCGGTAAAATAAGGGACTTTATGAAATTATTGAAATTCTCTAAGAAGTTGCTGCAAAAATACCTAATTAACAGACGAATTTATCTCAAATAAAAGTTGTAGTTACAAAAATTGTACTAAGTCTACTAAGTAGTAATTTTTTTTCGTACTAGTACTATAATTTCTTCTTATAATCGCGATAATACGATGTTGGGGAAAGAATGAATTGATGTCGAGGCGTTGTTAAACTGATAAAAAAAAAAAAAAAAATTAAACAAACAGATTGAATGTTGCAATGACCAGAAAATGTCGTATTGAAAATGATAATTACACCAAATCGTTACTTGTACTTTATTCTCTTGCAGGACCAACAATATCTGAATTGTGATTGCAACGATATCCATTTCAACTAGGATTTTCTAGTAACCATAAAAACTGAAATTTTTCTCAGTGCACAATTGACTAGAATTGCATGGCTTGTGTAGAATTTGAATTCAGAAAGCATTCTGGCGATGCCGTTTGGGTTCCGAAACTGAAATCCGGTGATAATCTTATGGAAAATAGAGAGAGAGAGAGCGGAAGAAATTGACTACAGATCCAGAAGGCAATCGAAGGGTGGATTTGCGATTTTGTGACCGATAATATGCGACGTGTGGTCGGGAGTCTTATTTCGTATGCAAAGCGCGCAGTTTGCGTACATTTGGTAAACGGGTGAGAGCCATTACTGCTCTTTGCTTTGGTGGGAAAACGGCGCGAAAACAACAATGGAATCTTGGTCGGCAGTATTTTTCAAAGCTGAGAAGCAAAGCTGCTTGCACGTTAGGCATTCCCTGCTTTAAAAGTGCGGAAGAATGTGCCAAGAAATCGAAATACACTCAGCTGCGTAATAAAGCGCTCGTTTATTCTCTCCTCAACGGTTATTTATTTTTGTGCAAATAATTTTTCACCCCATTTCACAAACGAGGAATCAACAGTACGTTGATTAATTATTTTCTCCCAATTTTCGGAACGCTGAACGTGAAATTTCCAAAATTATACGTTAGGTTAATTCTGATTATACCAAACCACTCGAAAAAAACTCTCCTTTTATTTCCTTGCACCAAAAAGCTAGTATTTTCCTGTTAAGAATCAGCGAGCAAAGTTTACTGCAAATAATCGATGAGCAGCCCAAAACTTTGGGCTAACAGTGAGAGTATTTGGCCGTGAAAAGAAATATTTATAGTGAATTGCCATAAGCTTAAGGGAGGAAACCAGTTTAGGAGGCAAGAATTTTGGTGTTTTTCGTGAATTTTTTTAACAGAGAAGGAATAATTAGAATTTGTTTAAACTTGCAGGATATTTTATTCATGTTTTGGAATACACTTTGTAATTTTTTCAAGTCATTTTCGCCTAAAATAGTGGAGTTAGAAGCTACTGTCCATGGACAATCGCCATCCGAGTTTTTTTCTGGTGGGCATTCCTGAAGTCACAATTTTTATCTTTAATCTTTACAATTTTTTTTTTCGTTAACAATATATTTCCTAAGAATATGAACCTAATTGTGATCAAAAAAGTTGAAAATTGCATGTTTTTGAGGTGTTTGAACATAACGTCATGTTTTTATACCATGTTTTTTCACCTTTTTTGCATAAAAAAAAATATTTTTAATAATAATATTATCCCCAAGTTAGGTTAGATATAGCATGCGATTCGTTGAAAGGCTTTTCGGAAAACCTTTTCTTTGATAATATAATCCAACAGTCTTTTCAACAAAATTATTTCCCAATTAAGAAAACACTTTTTATTCTATTCCTTAGACGAAATGAAAAACTTTTCCTTTTTAATTCGACTTTTTCAACACTTTTCCGATCTCGTCGATTTTATTTTTCTATTTTCTGATGCTTCCAAGTTTTTCCCGATGATTTCAATTTACCCGAATCTTTATCTCGATCACATCAATCATTCATAGATCTTTTCGATGAGCCCCTGAATTCTTGATACCTCACAGATTTCCACGCGCGATTTTTGCACCGTTCCGAGGTTTTCACAGGATTTCCGGAGTTTCCCTAACTCTTGTCCTTCGGTGGATTCAGTTCTCGACTTTGGCATACCTACACGAGTACATACATACGTGTAGGGGAGGATGGGGCAAAGTGGGCACCTTAAAATTTTTGATATCTCAAAAAATTTGGGGGTAAAGTGGGCTCCCTGAAATTTTTCAAATAACAAGGGAAAAAATTAACCATCTCAACTTTTTATTAAATATGAATTATTCGGAAATCATTTACTCAAGTAATTGCACAGCTCATAACGCGAAACGTTTGAAGTTGTGCTTTACTCTGAACTCCTCAATGTCAAATAATTTTCTGAACTTGAATTTATGATTAATTTTCCTCGAGAAAGCTAGATAATAATTTAACATAATTGTTCATATGAAAACTAAAAATTTTATTCTGATTTTAGGCTTCACTTCCTTAAGGGGCCCACTTTGCCTCACCACCCTCCCCTATGTCTCTCCGCAGCGGTAATCTGGAATGGCATTCAACCTATGCATAACTAGCGATTGTAGCACGCGGCAGGGTTCCAAGTCGAGTGGTAAGTGAACGGTAGCTCCATAAGCTAAGCATTATGCCCGGTTGTTTACGGTTCCTGTTAATTACGCCGTGACATAGACCGCAAGTTCTCCAAGAGCGCTACCCGGATAAGAGCCACGGTGGAAAGAGGCTCGCTGTTGTTGCACACATGTGAATGCGTGGCTTAGAATCTCGCAAATTCTATATATACACACCGAAATATTAAGTTTCACCCCGCAGGTGATTCTCGGCAGCCCGATTCTGTTGTCAATTTAATTGCCTCCAGATTGTGTGTGAAGGTATCCATTGGTCAAACACACACGTACTCGTAAATACGAACGTACATACAACGAAATGGATATTGCTCAGAGAGTCAATGGGGTCCGGAGGGTCGTTCTGATTTAAATGAGAAATGCTTCGCTGTGAAAACCATGAATTCCAATGCCTTCTTGAATATAAAGTTGAGGTCAACGCGAGGGTGCTGAATTCTTGATTCTGCTATTCCTCGGGACTACTTTCGAGCCCTGAACACCTCCTGAGATGGGAAATAGTTATGTAATATTTTTCATGGTTAACAATAGTAAATATCCGCTGTGGAAACTGATCTGTGGCAGAGATAATAATGAAAAAAATGGAGTGCTTATATGGACCGTAATTATTTACATTGAACTGTATTATATAATTAGTCAGTTAATTACAAAGTGGCAAATTTTTCGTACGGAAAGTCTGCGGAAATTGAAAATTCTGAAAGCTTCGAAATTGGCTCGGAATTATATCTGCAGGAGCCTGGAATTTGGTTTCAACATTCAATTTGCATTTATTTTATAATTACTTTGAGTCCACGCGGTGTTTCGGATTCTTATGAATAATAACAAGATGTGCTTTCCTTATTTTTTTCTTTTTTTTTCGTTTCAATTTCGGGAGCATTTCTTCGCAACGACTTCAATCAGTTTCAAAGTCTATTTAAAGCTGTTCGAAAGATTCAAATAAAAGGAATACAATATTGTGTGAGAAAATTTTTATTCAAACTCCATAAGTAAAGATCAACAGTGCGAAAGGTTGAAAAACTTATTTATGCAATTTGATGATCAGTGCTCTCGATATTACAAGTTCAATACGTGAGACTTTCATGAATATGTTAAGTGTTTAAAAAACGATTTGTCGAATTGATGCCGCATTACACAAATCAATCGTATTATCAGCGAAAATTTTTCTGCTGGGAATAAAACAGACGAGAAGTGGAAAACATGAGATGATATTAAATTGCGGAGCAAATGTCTCATCTGGAACGGGAGGCTTCGTGCCGACAGAAGACCGTCTGGTTTATCGGAAGAACGTGACGTTCGTGCACCCTTCCACGCTCGTTATATTACCGCCCCTGCCCCTATAAAATATTACAACGCGCGGCATTCTGGCTAAGCCGTTATTGCCAGCTCACCATTCTACCTTACCGATTGACCCCAATAGTCGCATCATTTTATGAACGCTAAAGCGTAAGAATACCGGATTACCGGTAATCAATTCGCCAAACGATGCACATAATAATCTTAATTTCGAGACGACGTTGACGTTAGCAAGAAGCCAACAATACAGTTTTGCTTGCTTATTAAGTTATTATTACGTTAACCAGATATTATCGATCTATTGCTGTTCTTAGAATATAATCTACCACTTCATTCGGCCCAGAATTTGTACATGGAAATATCTTAAATAATAATAATGTAAGGAGTGTGTAAAATGGATTTATTGTTGTGGATTTGTTACCAACAGTCGGTAACTCTTGCACTTGCTAACCCAGGAATGGTAAGTCAGGACTTGAAAATCCAATGGGAAAGAAACGTAACCTACCATACGATCTATTGATACCATTAAACGGTTTAAACATGTCACCAGAAACATCGACAGGAAAATATCTTTCAGTACCGACTATTCTGCAGCCGAAGAGTGCTGCCCCTGAATCAAGGATCGTATCCATTAACGGACTAAAGAATTACGTTGGTAAAGCAATATCTTGTACACTACAAATTTTATTTGCAATATTAGGAATGCTAAATTCATTTCAAAATTCCTAATAAGTTTAGATTGCAATACGTATAATGTATATACTAGGTTTATTTAGACTTCTTACTTATTTATCGTTACAAATAATAACGTATACTAAGTTTTCGTCTAATTTGAAATTTAGATAACGATTAGAATGACTCGACCGTTTGGAAAAAAATCATTCCAGTAAATACTTGAAAGCTTATTTTACTTAAATGCGACAAGTTAAACATAGATCAAATTTTGTATTACTAACACTGACTGTGACTGTAGATCTTTGAAGTTTTATTTCGTTTACGAAAGCGGCAGGAATAATGCAAAAAAGAGAGAAATTTGAATACAGCGTTGATTATCTTTGCTCTGAACTTCTCTTGCAAGGTAAAGTGACTAAAGTCAATTTATTTATTATTATATTTTTATTAGCAATGCTGTTTGCAGTAAATATACAGAAAAACGAATCAAAGAATTTCGTTTTATCGACAAGAAATAATTCATTTCTTAGAAGAATAAACGGAATTGCTTTATCATGAATTCTTGATAGTTGAAATGAATCGATTCGTTCCAGTTTTTCAAAACAATCGACACTGCCATTATCGAATACTTGACGCGCACAGCATGGCAATCCTACAATATTGCATCACTCCTCGAACAGCAAGTACAACAACCCAATCACTTAGCTCGATTTTGTAGCGTTGTGCAAAATTAGGCCACAGTTGAAAAAACAACGAAGACCGAGAGTTAATTAAACGCGAATAGGCGGGTCCAAGTGGAACTAATTGTAATTAAACAGAACATACGTCGGTGCTCTTTGTGCACACGTCGGACACACCTTGAGATACGCAAATGTGCGAGCACGCTATTAAAAAGTATTATTTTTCCATTGAAATTATGAATGAAAAAAATTATTCGCAAAAATTATTAGGCGAAATCGTCGTACTTAATTATCACTTACGTGAATGAAATGCCACCGTGAAAATACTGAAGATACTTTACCCGATAATTGTAGTGCGTATGCGTGCAGATCGCACCGTAAAACGTGCGAATTTCACCTACAATTTGAGGAATACGCAAATTGGACACAACCCAGTAATTTCTTTTTTTTTTAGCTACTATATTTTTTTTCCGTGTAAACGTAGCACAGCATAATGTGATTCGTTGAATATGATGTAAAGGAGTGGTGCTGATATCAGGCGTATCACTTTCTCATCAAGCTTAATTAATTCTAACCGTACACGAAATTGCGAGCTCGTCAACGTACCGTCAGGGTGCAGAAAAAAATTAACGAATGTTATTAATTTTCAAGGTAAAGAAAGCTGCAAAACTTTTATTTCGCCAGATTCTATTCACGGTTGGAGATACGTCGCGTAATTCAAATTTCCATCTCCATAAGTAAGGTATAAAATCCTCTCTTGGCCGGTGAATACAAAACTACGGCCCTGACTGACGTTCTGTTTAGACAGCTCTTAAGAAGCATATAAACCAGCTAGAATAAATGAGCTATTGTTGATCATCTGGGCCACAGCTGACTATCGACTGCTACTAATTTACATGATAAATGTTCAAGGGGTACATAATTACGTGGGTGTGTAGCTGGTATAACGCCTCTGGACCAGGTACTCAAATTTGACTATTCGATTTTACCGGAATAAAATTATACCTGAACAAAATTGTCTATAATTAATTCAGGGATACCAAATCTTAACCATCTAACAAGTTTTTATAATGACACTTGCCGTATATAATTTTTATGGTTTATTGAATCAAATGTTTCAAATTATTGATATTCATATGGAATGGATCGAATGGATCGAATCTAACAACAAAAAAAATCGAATTCAAATGCAATATCAATAATTTAAAACGTTTGATTCAGTAAACCATAAAAATTTTATACAACAAGTAAGCTAAAGTTCGATATCTCAAGAAATATGAATCTGAACATATAGGTATAATGGACATTTTTTGTAGGAAATTGAATTTCCAACAAAATTTTTTTATAAATTTCTTCGGTAAAGTTGAACATTTCGGACATAACAGCGAAAAAATGAGAATTTTGGGTAAGAATCAACTTTAGTAACCCATACCATCTCACCATTGTAAGCTGAAATTACGACGTTATGGCCACTTTTAAAGATCGTTCAATTCTGCTTATATCGCGACCAAGAACAACGTGACAGCATAAAACGCCGCTGAGTTATAGAGTTTTGAAAAAAAAAATGTTTTCGTGACGACGGTAGTTTGAATAAATCAAGAGATTTTGTCTGGGTTGGTCATTAAATTAATATTTATTCCAAAGTTTTGACCGGGCTCGGCCGGCCATCTTTTAGATTACCAAAAATCAAAATAAAAAATAGAAAAATAACTGAAAAAGTTGTATAACTATTCCGTATGTTCCAAGGAATTGACACCATCTTGCAATCAATTCTCATTAGCATACAATCGAACTGTAAGTATTTGGATCGATTCTTCGACTAATTTCAAACCGAAAATTTGTAAGTAATATCGTTATAATCAATTCCAAATTTTGACGTTGCTCCGGAAATTTTTGTGATTCACGTTACTGTACTTTGTGTTATAATTAGTTTCCTAACTAGTCCATAATTGTTAACCTTGAATTCGACAGTTAGTGAAAAATGTAGCTTTCCAACAATTTTTTCACTCTGTCTCTCTAGTATAATTTAAAGTCTAACAAACGGAACATTTATTGTGAGTTCTGTTCAATATTACCTATATATTATGGTTAGTTTATACAACATTGAGCTATTTTTTCTATTGTTTAATTATTTTTAGCCCGTAGTTTGCCAGCCGGGCCGAATCGAAGCGTTGAAATAAATAGTAATTTAATGACCAGCTCCGGCAAAATCGCTTCATTTATATAAATAAACAGATATGTATGTATAAAAAGAGTTTTTTACGTATAATTTTTTAACCGAAATCACTGCAGGTTTCTTAAAGTATTCCCGACTTACAGGTGAGAACAAAGTTGTCGGTTCATTAATTACGAAAATTACATATTGCAGGAATATCGCATAGACGGTTCTCCGGGTTTTGATTATATTGTGAAAGAAGCCCGCTTCACATAAACTTCAATTCACGGATAATGAAGCAGCATACTCAGACGTCTCTAATTGGCGGGTACATGCCGTGAATATTTCGCGATGTGAATATAAAACAAACGCACGTGAAGCGTTGAAACCCTAGACCGGAAGTGAAATGCAGTAGGTTATATACAATATACATATACATATGTGTAAATAATATGTGCTTATACATATACATGTTAAATATACATATACACATATATATGTGTAGGTACAGGGTAATACGGCAGATGGGCATTCCTTCGTTATGAAATCGTAGGGCCCTTATATTATATACACCTAGGAAGCGTTGCACGAAACGTCGGAGGCGCTTTAATTTGCACTAAAACATTCCTCGGTGGTCCAGGACGCCAGCCGAGACTGCAGTTTACGCTTTGAGATAAGTCATCGCAGGTCAAAGTTCGTTGACCCCGGAGAAATGGCATAACAATACGAATAAGGCTAAAGTGACGTCAGGTTTCATGGAGAAGTTTTGAATCGTCATATGTGTGTGCGTGTGTGATTCCGAATGGTTTTCTGGTCACTCCGCAAACTCTACATTTTATATGGATAATAATTGAAGATTAGAATTTTAAAACTGCTCTAAGTAGCATTTTATTTTTCTTCGAAATAATTTTATTTCTTTCTTTCAAGTTATTTTTGAATAAGTGTTTTTTTTATTAATTTTTTTTTTTTTTTTTAGATTAGGATTTCATGACTTTTGTTCTCTTAACCTTAGATTCAGACGATGAGGAATAGTTGATAGAAACACCATACTAGATATCGAAATGGCGAATTGGACCAAGGTTGTGAAAAAATTCTTTGGACAAACATTTTGTCGACTTGAAATGAAAATCGGTTTTGGACTACGTTAAGTTTTTTGAAAGTAGCTGTAATGGTCCCCCTAAGTTATCGGAAGACAAAACTTATTGTAAATATTTCTATACATATACTCCAAATTCAAGAAAAGAAAATTCAGCAAATTATAAAAACAAAGTCGATGAATATATTACATTAATTGCTTCACAGCTCATTGTAATCATTTAATTTAACGCCTTTGTTCATCTGATCTTGTAAAATGCTCCCTCGATACAGCCGATAACACATCGGAATATGACTTAGAGCAGTTTATGTCTATTTAACAGTGTCTGAAAATTGATGAATTATTCATGTAGGTCCGACGCTTCGTAATAGCGGGCGCGATTCGGACGGCAGGACCAACCGACGATGTTATAATTGCCAAATTTACATATTTATTTGGCAGATACCACTTTGAGGTTCCTTACCACGTGAATAAACGTGCACTCTGCCCTAGGGGAGACCCCATCATCCCTGCCTGACGTTCGCCATCAAGTGCATTCTCTTAGAACGTGCGAGATCATCTCGTCACGGCGCTCTAACGATATTTTGTCACAGTAGAAAAGGTAATCAAATCTAGCGGAAATGTGATGTGAAATAGAGTGTTTCGTTACGAGAATTAAAAATTTTTTTTTTTTTTTATTTTACTTTTACCTGAGAAGCTTGTTATATATTAAATAGTAAAGAAAATATCCTCGCGGAAGGATAAGTTTTGAATCCAATTTTTGAAGGTTGCTCTAAAAAATTACGTTCATTTAACGTGAGAAAAATTTCTCACAATCAGCCGCATTTAATGATACTTTTTTTTGCTCATACGAAAAGTTGGAATTCCGACAGAGAACGATCGTTTAGAATAAATTGCGGGATTCGAAAGATAACTTGGCTCCGATTTTGTCATAATTATGAATTCGACTATCCAATGCAGATTCTTGCGATGATTAATGGCGTTTTTTAAATAAAGTGAACATCATTTTTACACCGTAAAGCCACGAGCAGTATGCTTTTGACGCAACATTTTTAGCCATGTTTACCGATTGGATCGGCGCGGCGTGCGATATTGGCTAAGCTCTGCAAGCGGGTTTCCGAATGAGTCGTCGACCAATCAACGCTTCTTCATCCCATCTACGCAAATTCGATAATCTCGGTCGGATTATTACTCGATTAACATTAACACGCACGTTGCGTGTTTGTCGACAGCTTAGAGTGGCTATCGTGCAGACACAATCGAAGTACATTATCAGCAGCGAGATTTCTCAACTCGGCGGAGATTCGACAGTCTTATAAAAACCAAATTCTGACACGACCATCCATTGTTGAAATCGCTAGAGTGTATATACAGAAGGATTTAAATTTTGCAGAAGCGCAAAATTTTATCTAGGAAATTTTTGACCGTCGTGAAATTTTTCAAAGTCGGTTTTACGATAGTCTGATCCGAGTTTTTAAAAGCGATACCGGATCACGTGTTCAATAAAGAGGAATTGACACTTACGGCTTTACTGCAAAATTCAAAATCGCTCGCGCATTTTAACCCGAGGCAAAAAGCTTTTTCTCCCGCGAATATTCAACGATATATATATATATATATATATATATACATATATCTACCTGTGCGCTATTCCTAAAACGAAATCCAAGCAGGACAAGCATGTGCAAAATACATAGAACAATTTATGTGTGTAGAAATCACGGATGTTGGCGTAATCCTTTGAGCCCGCATCCATCATGCGTCAATTTCGGAGGCCACGGACTGTCTGGCTCTATTCGCTTGACGCCAACTCGGCTTATCGTCCATTATAATCGATCCAATCCTGCAGCGGCAAGAACACTTGACGTGCCTCAAACACGCGCGAATTTGTAACTCTCCTTATAACGGCTCAGTCATTTCCGCAAATGGTCCATTCGACGCCGTTATATCGTGAATTCCGATCGATCGCAGTTCAGACTTCAACCATAAGCAGAAGACTACGGGTCTAAAAATGGGTCTTGAATTTCACATTCGCTTGCGATACCTAATTAGTTGAGAGAAAAAATGAAGAAATCCTGATTTTGGTGGTAAATGAATATTGAATCGTTTCGGTAACCTCTTTACCACAAGTTTCAATCTGTAATTTTATTATGAGAATAAAATGCGATCCAATCTTGCTCTCTTTGTCGTCTTGTCAGGATTTTATACTCTGGTCTACCTCGTAAAATCAAGGAGAAAACAGCCCTGACAATACCTGAGCCCCGTTAGTTTTCCCGGCAGTAAACACGTTCAAAGAAAAGAAAAAAAAGAAAAAAAAAGAAACGAAGGAAAACGAAGAAGATGGTAAAACAAATAAGAAAGTAAGAAAGCACGCGTCTGATCGAAGATCTTCGATGTTTGATCCCAGCAGTGGATCGGAAAACATACTCCAGCAATTTCTTATAACCACTCTATTTAACAAGATGAAATAACAATGATGGAGTGAGAAAAAATCACGTGTAATACCTGAATACAACAAGCGATAAATTCTTTTTCGAATTTATATTCGATTACGACGCTTTAGAGTGGTTAAAAATCTGCTCAGCTCATTTTCTTGAGCAAAAATTTGCCGCCGAATGGGAGAAAAATAGTCTTTGAAACAACATGATCCGTCGTATAGTGAAATCGAAAGAAAATTATTAGATTTTCAACTATTTGAAAGCGGTTTCAACCGGAACATCGACATCTAAGATTTTTTTTGCAATTTCAGTATTTTGTATTTCTGTACCTAAATTTCAAAATACCTCCGTAGGTTACGAATCGATATCAAGTACACATTTTTGGCCACGATAGCCTATTTGCTATCCTACAATTGAATTCAAAAAATCTTTCACGATTCCACGACACGCGAGTATCCTCGTTACGTAGGCAAGGATTTACTTTGAAAAGACTGGTTATTAGTGCCACAGTTTTACGAGAGACATCGCCGACACCTAATCCCACACAATGGCCGAACCCGCGGGCGAAATTTCGAAGCAGCCGCAGAGAGAAGCCCTCGACTGTAGTAAACGGGCAGAATGTCTGTAAAAGTGAAGTGCAGATACGTTGGTAGTCCGAAAAAGTTGTTGAAAACAAGCAGCTTTCGACTGGCCATAAGCCAGACCTCGAACTTCCCCTTCTCACACTGCGGGTTTCAAGTTCATAGAGAGAAAAAAAAAAGAATAACATCCAATTCGAATTTTGAACTACAAATTCAGATTTGGGATTAACGGTTTCAAAGCCCTCGGATATTATACCATGTTACCTGAAAATATATGACAATTTCTTTGCAGCGAAGCTTTTTTATTCTGAATCACTATAATAGATCCATCGTTAAAAATTTTGGAAGTCTGACGTTGGATGCGTTATCGGTGATTCGTAGAACTTTCATCTACCAATTTCTACCAAAATCGGAATATTTTTAGATTTTTTTCCAACATATTGGACGCCATTTTGGATATTGCAATCTGACTTCAGATTCGTGATTAGAGAGCTAAAAAATCTTACGGTAATTTTTGTTATTTAAGTGATTGAAGAACTGCTAAACCTATCAAAGCCTAAATCTAATCAGTTTTAATCAGTTCTTGGAAAACGCAGATCGATTGAGACCAGGTCATTAAAATCCGATAACTAGCTCTCGAAAATTAAACTTCAAAACGTTGAGATTTGGTGAAAACTCAACTTTTCATTTTCCGATTGATAGCAATAACTTCCGTTTTTCTCTGAAAGCAGAGAAAAGAGAGGTTAAAAAAACGAACAGCCGAGCCAAAACATCGCAGAAGAACCAAAACGTAGGTAATTCTTAGAATTCACTCAACTCCTGCATCTCGCGAATTATTCTCCTCGAAGGAAGAAACTCCTTCATTTAGGGATGACTTGGAACCGCGTATAACAGCAGCCGGATTCGTGGTGGGGGTTGCTCTGAGTCACTGGCATTTCCCTGGCGAGACAATTCGGCAGCCCAGCCGGACTTTTCCATCGTCGAATCTTCGACACGAGGCGTGTATCCCGCAGGAAATCCTTAAGGGAGTTTTATAACCCTCCGGAAATACGTTCGCTTGTGGAATCAGTCGATAGGAAATACAAGTCGAGCCAATTACTCGAGAAGTTTTCTTCGATTAAGGATTAAACATTTTTTACGTATTGTAAAAATATTATGAATCCAAAAATGCATTCACGATCAAATTTCGGTGGTGAATTTCACGAAGTTTAGAAGTCCTAGCGTTTTCCGAAGTTCTGAAGTTTGAATTCCTGACCAACTTACCTCCGGATTTGTAATTTAACTTGCTGGAAAATTGATTGTGTTTCGTGAAAGCTCGATGAAAGAAAACGCCTATCAATACAGAGGAATTGCAATTTGGTATTCCAACAGTAGCAGCAGATCTTATAATCCACTATTCTACAAGCGCAGAGCTTAATCCTAGCACGAGTGCACCTTTAACCCAAGGCTTTTCGCGGATATGACTCATCCTCTGGTACAGGATTCATTCCAGCTACGTGTCACATCCTTGAAGAAGAGCGTCGCCGAGACAGCAGTGTGAACGGGACTGGATTTGGCGATGATGAATGTCGCAATCATGGAAGTAAATACATTGCCATAATTCTTTTTCTCGACAAAAATTGTCTCTTCGCACACTGTATACGAAATCGGTGATATTTTTTCTTATTTCTAAGCTTGTATGGATATAATTTACCAAAGTTTTGAATTCTTATCGAATATATTTCTTAGATAAAGAAATAAGTCATAATTATCAAAGCTATGGAGCAAGGATTAAGGGGATACCTGGTCGATTTCGACAATGGCGCATATATCTCCAAATATCGAGGTCCACGTATCTCAAACTCAAAAGTGGCATGAATTTTACGATTTTACTATTGCGATGTCGTAGAACCTGTGCCATTTTGTTACTTCTGCGTCAAATGAAAATTTCGTGGAAAATGTATCGAAGTGTTTTTGTTCATAATGGATGTCAAGCCAGTTTTCACGTTTGAGATTCGTGGACTTTGATGTTTGGAGATGTTACATCAACGTTGAAATCGCCCAGAGAACTCCTTCAAGAAAGATAAGGTACGACGTAAAAAAAGTTCTGCAAAGTTTAAAGGATACCAAAAACACATTTCAACTCAATTACCGATAGATCCCTGCCAACCGTCTGATTTGAACGTCATTCTCATGGGTAAAAACGACATAATAATTCACCGAAAAAGTGATGCGGTGCAGTGCCTAATGGCGTTTCGTTTTTAATAGAGGATCGGCAAGAGGAAAATACATCCGCATAAAAATGGCACGTCATTCTGGTGATTGCACTGCAATGCCTGGTCTATACTCCCGGTCTAAAAATAAGTTTTTTTCTATTATTCCCGGCTCGTTACTTCCGGCATTACTTTTTAGGGCA
The DNA here is from genome assembly GCF_021155765.1 of Diprion similis. Classification (NCBI taxonomy): domain Eukaryota; kingdom Metazoa; phylum Arthropoda; class Insecta; order Hymenoptera; family Diprionidae; genus Diprion; species Diprion similis. Next base: position 5,561,473 of record NC_060106.1, read on the forward strand.
ACGGGTAATCAGCGGCTTCTCGTGCAGCGCGTATCCTGTAGAGCGGGAAATCGATTTGGTGTATAATTAAAGAATAGTTTGTTCAGCAGCCACTAAAAGCTCGCGAAGCTTTTGGAGATGCTACATAAACGCGGAACTGCAAGCACTGGAATTTTTGTGAAAGAAAATAGTTCATTTTCGAGAAGGACTCTCGCGTATATTCTACTGATTAATTGATCTTAGCGGAGACGAAGGACCCTATGCCATATAATCGCAATATGGACCCTTGGTGAAACCATTAATACTGCAATCTTTTGTATCCATTGTGTTCAGTGCTGAGTGATATTTTCCGGTAACAAACTTATAACGATGAGCCATAGCAATCGCTGTCGTAGGAATTACTTCACACCCATATCTAAACACCATTGTTGCAAAACAATTATCCTGCGGGATGACTGCTCGTGTTAAGAGGTTACATGGTTTTTGACAGGTGAAACAAAAACAGATTTCTTCTAAATTTTTTTTTCATGCAATAAAATAATTATGTTATTCAAGCATTAAGCATATAAGAGAACAATATTTGAACAATATTCTATGAAATATTCATATCATATAAATATGAAATCAAAAAAACAAATATTTTCTGTTTATAAGCGAGTATGGATTTTTTCTCTTTGGTTACAACTTATAAAACAAGGTAAACACATGGTGTATATTTTATCAAAAATTGTACTTCCTTGCGTACAGCTCTGCGAAAAATTCATATTTCAATTTTTCTAAAATCCTTCTCGAACAAGTTGAAGCTGATATGTAAGAGCTCAGAGGTAAGAGTTCAAGATCGTGTAACTCAACCGGGTTCCTGGCTGCTTGAATAATTTATTACAAATACAAATATTTTCAACATGCTTATCGTTTATTTCTCGCTAAAAATTCAAAAGTTTATTTTATTTATAGATTATAAATTGAGAAATTCCAGTCCAATTATACCAGAATTCTTTCTCTTACCCTCAGCATTATAATCGATACACGGCTTGAGTTTGTATCTGGCTTCACTAGACTGCAAAGAATAAGAAACGTCAGTACAAGCAGTACGATAACCAACAAATATATTTCCGTATTTTTATTACCTATATGTATCAATAAGTTATACCGATCATTCATCGACTGCATAATGGCCGTTCGATCAAATCGGTGCCTTTCAGCAGACGCTGCTTGCTTTCTTTACCCCCGTGCAGTTGCAGGGGTTTACAAAGAAGTTTTTTCCCCACCCTCGCAGGGTGGAATCGAAGTAGACCTTTTTGCGCATAATGGGGATGGAAGCCAGTCGCAAACTTGACCCGCCCAACCCTCAAATGTATTTCTTTCACGGTTAACAGACGGTGCTTTCGTGTCTTCTCTCCGTTTGCTGCAGTCGTTATCGAATCAGACTTCGATATAGTGATAATTATGCGGCATGCAGAAGGAACCCCAGGTTGTCTACCCTCTTTCAGCACGTTTCATCCCCAATCAGGATCCAGGGTTTACCGAGCAACGGTCCACGCCGTGAAAAATGAATTTATTCATGTTATAGTTCTATATATAAGGTCTCAAAATTCATTATTTATTGTAGGATCAACATCGAAGTATACCAATAAGTACCAGAAAATATGGTGAGAGTAATCATACTCACCATAATAAAAAAAACAAAAATAAGACCTGTTTGATTTTCCGGATTTAGATACAAAACTCATTTTCATTTTATGTCCAGAACCATATTTTTCGTTGATGCTGTAAAACGAAAATATAGCCAAGGACTAACAAGGGCTGCACAGTAGCCGCAACTAGAAATTCATCTTAGGGTATGAGAGCGCTGACGTTAATTGTTATGTCCAGAAATCTAACCATATTGTAAGGGTAGAAAACGAATTCGTTGCTATATATAGCTGAGCAGGGATTACGGTTAGTTGGTCAATCGGTCATTAAGGGTGTATTCTGGTCTAGAGGCCTAAATCTTGGGAATTTTTCTAAGTGAGATAAAAAAAGAAATAAAAAAAAATTTCAACATCAATTATTTTACAAGAACTCTATTGATATCTCAAGAATACAAAAAACAATTAAAAATACTAAAAGTTACAGGGTGGTAAAGTGGGGGCTACAAAAAATGGCGCGTCCTGGTCGACATGTTTATGACATTGTAGTGTTTCGAAACAAAAAATCCAAAGAAATTCTTTATTAGTGAAGACATCTTAATAGTTCGAAGAACAGAAAGAGAGAAAAAAAAATTCTCAAAATGCCGACGAATCGAAAAAAATTTGTCTGTGCCCCTGTTTTTTGACCTTTCCGTTCCGATTTTTTTTTAAATAGTAACAATTTTTTTTTTGTTTTATCTGTGCCTCCAACCATTGAGGGATATACAAAGAACATTTCAAGTAAATCAGTCCGTCAGAACTTAGATATCATGTCAACCGTATCGAAAAAAGTAGTTTCGAGAAAAACGCGTCAAAAGATTCGTTTCGGTTGGACCAGTTTACTTGGCGCGTCACAAAAATAACTATAACTCCAAAAATAATTTGAATTTTCAAAAATCCTGCACAGAGGCTTATTCTTAAAGGTCTAAACTTTAAAAATATGGAGGAAAAGAATCGATTTTTTCAAATTTCTAGATCAGAATACCTTTGGCACGCTTGGCGCCAGCAATATATAAAATTTCTATAATACCATTTTCCTCGTATTTTTAATTTACCCGCGAATTTAAGTGTGATTACGAACTCTGTTGAGAATCTTAAATATAAAACATAACATGTCGGAAAGCTCCTCAATTTAATGGAATTAATTTCGACGGAAAAGAATTCTTTTCTGTACATCCAAATATAATATTTAACATTAAAAAATAGTTCACAAGTATTCGTTAATGAATGTTTTGTGTAAACTGATGAATGAACGTAACCATCGAAATGCCGATCTGAAAGGTATATGATTTATATTTCATTTCTTCTCTAAAATTCTTTAGTAAATCAGTATAAGTTTATCACAATATGAAGCTAAAAAATTAACTTCAATTTTTTTTTATACCTCAAAAATCAATACCCGGTTTTTTTCCCCCTGAGATAACTGCTGCACAAATTTTCACCACTACTGCAGACCGATGCAGATCGAGTTTGCAGGCGATCGGAACCGAGCAGCGTCATTAATTCGAGTCTCTGCCGGAAGTCGTCGCGTGCCGTTCGCCATTATGCATTATAAACATACATACATACATATATGTATAATATATATATTCTCGGTATCGTAACACGGGAAATTCTAGTGGCCCACCGGCCATTACTGTGGCACAAAAATTCACACAGTCTAGAGGGGAGATTAGAAGTTGTCACGTATTATTGCTGCAGGACTAGCAATTCGAGATACGAAACTGCATAAAAGCGTAAAGCGCGATAGTTATAGCTACTAATTTCCGCGTTTCGTCGCATCACTCATTCCGTATCGTGTCGGCTGAAGGTGCAACCTGCATCCGGTTCTTGAGCAGGCACTTCTAGATATGTTTTGTACTATTTACTATAGCGAGGAAGCACGAGACGAATTGCGAGCAGTAATATAATTTAAGGGAATTTTAGCCAAGTTGCAATACTGGAGGTTAATTGTACGGATTTCTGATCTCCTACCGATGTTTTGACTCTTGGGAAATTTATCCGACCTACGATTTTTACTACAAAGAGATTCATGGCAAGAAAGAAATGAGATTTAAAAACAAAATCATGAAACAGAGATTCGAAAGATGAAACTAAAGTCAATCGAGATTAATTAATTTAAGAAGTAGAAACTTTTACTCGTTAATTGTTTAATAAATTTTTATGAATTAGCTTACTTTGCTTATAAATTATATATTCTTTTATCAAATTACCGCCGGTTACAATTTTTTTTATCATTACAAAATGTGTAAAGATATTAAAAATGTATCAGTCGCGATTCAGGTAAAAGAATCGACTCACGACTGAGATTATCCCTGATCATCTATAAATATTGGAGAAATTATTTTGGTACCGAAAATAACGATCTAATAATTATATCACTCCAATATTATCAACAATTCATAAAACTTTGTCGATTAAAATTATCAGTTATCACATTTTGTTCCATGTATAGAACAGGTTCTGGTGGTTCCTTCCACATATCGTTTTACTCGAATAATTTTAGATTCAACAGTTTTTCAGTCTTTACATTCACATTTTTGAATAACTAGAAATGGTGGACCTACCCCGTGTAATCGGAAAATGGGACTAAGTCGTTAAGCGTGTGAAACGAGAAACGGAAACCGGAAAATCCGTCGACAATGGTACAATGAGAGAACCATGGGACCAATTAGAGGGGCTCATGGCGTGCGTGAGATTGCCTAAGCCGTTTAGAAATTGTATTTCCTCGACTGATCTCAATATTGCGAATCGAACATAAGGCGAGACTTCTTAATTGGGAGAAAAATCTGTGACGTGTTCTGTAAGAACTGTCCGCCAGTAGAATTCGGGCAATATCATATCATCAGCGACTAATTTAGACATATGGCACGAAATTAAGGTCTCCTTATACACAAAGCGTTCCATAAGATTAATCGCGTTTCTAATTTATCACCACTCTCGCACACACGCATACCCCATACATGTCCTATATTTATAGTCACTATCCCTCCGCTCTCTCTGTGCAGCGACTCTCGCCGCTTTACTGTTGACGAAAAGAAGTTTACGATTTAGATTTTAGAGGAACGAAAGACGCGCCCGCACGCCTCATCGGCCCCATTAAATCTCGCGGCGTTGCTTCTGATCAGGTTTGTCATCTTGATATCGTCCAACAGCGTACGAATCACACCCTTGAGGCTCGTCCAACCGTTCGCATTTTTACGCTGACCAAGTTAGGCCAAAGGATGTAGAGTGGCAAACAACCCTCTGACAATGCGACAATGAATCTGCAGAACTTGTTCAAATCCAGTGTCATTCAGAAGAGCTTCAATTAGTCGCGTATATAACGTCTTTGACGACAATTAATTCAAAGTTGATTGTTTAGAGGCTGTTGGAACTGTTGGAACTTGAGGATTTGTTCAGTTTTGTATTCGCCTCTGAACGCAAACGTCAGCCTTGGTGAAATTTGTCAACTGATTGGATTGAAGAACATATTGTTTCCGCATCACCGACGGAAAACAATTAGCAATGAAACAATCGCTTCGTTTCGGTTACATCCAAACATTGACCATCGTACTCTGATCTGAAAAAAATGTCCACTCGTCCTGCGTGGAGTAAACGTGAAGGAGGGTCTTTTTGTCAACGGGTAAGGTAAACGAGCCGAATGACCAATAAATTTAATGAATCAATTACGAAGATTGTCCGAGTCCCGCACGAGAGAGTAGGCCAATCGATAAATAATCGCTCAATGAAGTCGCGCTGATCGCTTCTTCGGCATTGAAAGTGGTGGTCGAATTGGACAACGGAAGTTAAAGGACACCGAGAGCTTTTTCGCAGCATTGTTTGAGGGGATTAATTACACAGGTGAACAGGAAGAAATAAAAAATATTGAGTTTATGCTTAGATAAATAAATTTTGATAATATACATCGAATAATAATCAAAATCCTGATAGCTAGGTATAACCAAAAACTTGAAGACTTGTTTACAAACGTAAAAAAGACGAAAGTAATCTTTATAAATAATAAATGGATATTTTGTTTATTATTCGATGTATAGAATCAGAATTTATTTATGTAAATATAAAGTAAAAAAAACTGATTAATTATTGTTTTTTAATAAAATTGATTTAAATGCGGTACTGAAGATTGTTTAATTGTTATTTATAATAAATGTTTGAGAAATTGGGTACGAAATATCGTTCTGCTTTCAACAAAAGCAAATATCATCTAATAAAACTATTTTCTTTTTTTATTAGTATTACGTGAAAGAAATGAAAATATGACATCTAGAAGCCAGACTTAAAAAGACTCGCCAATAGCGCATGCATCGTATGTCCAAACTCAGCGACGACGCGGGCTAATAAATTCAGTTGTCAGACGCACCTTTCCTGCTAACAGAGTGTAAAAAGGTGTTATAATGTCGTCGAATTGCGCAGCGCATTATCATGCGCATTTAACCTGCGTGCAATTTTTATATCAAGAGCAATGACTGCCGCGGCATCGCGTTTATTGTATATACATTACATATATATATATATATATATATATATATATATATATATATACATATAATGCTGGTTGCAAATGTGTATGCAAACACTTGAATAGAACTGTTTAAATACATTTTAATGATATGCAATTACAACAAGCCTCGTCATTAACGCCGTAATTGACGTCATAACGCGTGTTTTTAAAAACCTGTTCACGTTTGATTTCTGCGCTATAGGCTCTTCGATCCTTTTCCTAAAATTAGTGAATTGCTCTCGACGCAATTGAATGAACAGAGAATTTCAATATTCTCTAATCTCAAGCGCTGTGACTGTAAGATTATTCTTGCCGTTAGCCAGTTTCGTGTGAATCGGTGTAACACGATGGTCGGTGGATGCTGTGAACGATCGCAGCTGATGTGAGATATAAAATCGCAAGTGGATAAAAGCTCGGCCGGGCGTCTTGATCTTGCGCCAACTTTTTATTACCATGTCAAATATACTTTACGACTATTTTATTCGTGACTTGAGCTGAATTTTCACCTGAAAAACGCTACATTTTATTCCGAGTAGATATATCTTGATCTGAGTAATCTAATGGTTGCCGTTTCAACAACCTTTCAAATATTTTTTAACTCGAACAAAATAACGCGGTACTTTAAATAATACTATTTATCACATCATTATAATTCTCAATAACACATTTTCACTGGTTATTCCAACCTTAAATCTCTAATTTCAGCCTCAGCATCAAATTATTGTTGCACCAACATTAAATTATCTGAATAGTTACAAAAATTAAAAAAAAAAAATAGCGCGAGTGAATAGGATCAAAAAGAACATATACCTAGTTAGAATAAAGATTTATATTTTTCGGTTATGGTAAACAATGGCAATGGCTTGGAAGTGCGTGGTGACTATGATTAGAAATTTTTTCATCCTCTATACCAGAGATTTGGTGCCTTGGGTGTTACACCCCTGCAAGAGTGACACGACAATATGGAATAATGTCAGGGGCGATGCCACCTTTGAAATTTTTCGTTACTGAAGCGTGCAACGCGTGTCGCAAGAGGGGTGCGTGATGCGTGCACGCCGCGCAGAACCCTGCACGTAAAAATAACGGGGGTGCGTGAACCGTGGGTAGGGATGTAAATCATAGTTAGAATGCGGCATGCAAGTCCTTCGGGGTTTAAGCCCTCCGTGCTTCGACTAGGACCTCCGCTTCCTTCTCAAGATTGCAGTTACTCCTGCAGCGGCAAGAACTGCATTTTTCCGAATTTTCCCGATCAAACGAGACTTTGGAATCGAAGAGAGGCAACTTTTAGCAATGAAATTTAAGTACCGTGATTTGAGGGAATTTTTATTACACGTGAATCAGTATTTTTATAATTAATTTCATACATTATAATCGTATGTTGGATATTAACGACATTTATCTACTTGCCAGCTGAGAGAATTTTCTTTAAATCTCCCGCAAAAAATCTTAAAATTGTAAGCAATTGCTTAGATATGAATTATTCATTTCGAAGTGTTTTAACATTGAAAAAAAAATCATCAGATTCGAGCGATTTCATTATATATTGGCTCATTTTGTTCAGTCAACTATTTTCCGCAACTTCATCGGGGCACAATTTTTTGGTAATGTTAATTGTTACGGTAAAATTGTAGAAAATAGTTGGCTCAAAAAAATAAGCCAAGGTAAAGTGAATCGATCGACACTGCTGTATTTTTCTCAATTTTAAAACACTTGAAATGAAAAATTCATATCTAAGCTGTTGCTTATAATTTTAAGATTTTTTTCGAGAGATTTAAAGGTAATTCTCTTAGCTCACGAATAGATAAATTAATTAGAAAAGTAAAAAGATTCAAGCCTTTTTTCAGACATTATTTCTGAATTCATGAATAACGATAACTAAAAAAATAATTTCAGAGAAATTCTTTGAAAAAAAAAATTATAACACTTTTCCACCGAAAAAATAAGCTAATCAAATTTGAATAGCGAGTAAAAAAGCGTTTCAAATTTGTGTTTTCAAAATCTGTTTCCTGCGTGCTGTAATAAATATCTTTCGGATTGGAGGACGAGTTTTTTTTTATTTTATTTTAGATGAGTCGCTTACTCGGAATCATGTTCACCGTTCAATGGTGAACCGAGTGCAACACTGCACGTTATTGTTAATAACTTTTAGATTACTGAAGCTGAATGACTTTGTCTCAAATGTGAACAAAGTTGACGAATAGAAGATTTAAGTTGAAAAACAAATCAAGTGTCTATCGTTATTCATGACTTCAGAAATAATGTTTAAAAAAAGCCTGTTTCACGACTCTCAAGGGTACCAAATCCCCTTAAGACCATCGAAAGCATATAAGAGAATCGTCGATAAAGATGGTTGGTAAAAAATCTACACCTTTGATTCACAAAAACTTTGCATCTGTAAGCTACGAAAATGCATCTTGAAGCATAAAAAAAGTATAAAACACGAAAATTATTTTTAAAAATTTCAAATTTCAATCGAAAAGTTCGAATGTTGATGTTCTTGTAGATCAGTTCGAAAGTGATAATTTAACAGTTACTCATTGTACGACTATATCGTAAGGACATGTTGAAAAGTATCGGTCTTTGGGCAATCTTCTTTAGTTCAAGACTCCGGGAGTAAATCATAAGTGACGGCGCGGCTCGTGTCGGCTTTTGGATCAGGGTGAGAGAAGCGGACTTGAGCCCTGTCCAAAGCCCGACGTCTTAAATCATACGTGCTTGCCGGTAAGCCAACCCTTCCGCACTGCTGAGAAAATGAAAGAAAGAAAAAATATCGCTACGCGAGAGATCTAAATACGTCTTCGGGGCTCGACGCGCTTCTCTGGCAGCCCGCAACCCTTTGCCCATGGACGTGTCCCATCATCCATGGTGTTGGTTTTGGCGGGACTCTTATTCTGGTCGATATTTTAATTCAATTAGAATAAAGGGCGCCGGTATTGACTGAAAACCAATACCTCGAGGCGTTGGGGAACGAACTCGACTGCAGCTGGGAACCCGATCACACGACACCTTATCCTTCACCTACACACTTCAGAATTCTTTTTCTCGTCGGTTTTTACTTCGTGTTTTGCCACGGAGATAGGAAAACAGATATAACAGATGAAAAGTAACGTCGAACAGGTGTATTGCATATTTGATTGGCCAATGGTTGCATCCAACCATTGTCTGAAAACCATCCAGGGTCGGAATTTCGATGTCCTGTAATCTGTACTGATTGTAAAATGTGAAGATCCTGCAAATTTCAGATCTGTAACTCTTAGCGATAAAGAGAAACACGTTGACCGATTTTTTTACATTGAACAAATGATTTTTTTGAAACGATAATTTTACTGTAACCTATATACGTCGCGGGGTGAATGAGATCCAAGGTGTTTTCGATCTAGAAAAGTATAAATCTTCCGACTATCATACGAACCATTTTAAAATAAATTTTCAGAAAGTATAAAAAAGCCACGTTTGTTTTTTTATGTTCGTCAGCTTCTATCTCAAATTTGTAATTCTTATATGAAGGCTCGCAGTTTTTCCGTAAAGAACTCATATTTTTCAAAAGAGGTTGGAAATGAGATCAGGTGAATAATAAAATTTTCTCTGTCTCAATGAATTGTCTTTATTTCATTTAACTAATTGTGGTATGAACTAAACTTAATGCTTCTATTATCTTAATGTGTTGAATATTTTCTAAACCTAAACTAAGAATTATATGTCTCAAACTCGCAGGAGCTGTGCATAAAAGTACAGAAAAACTGAAATTTCTTATATCATTTCTTAATAGTAAAGTGCACAGTGGCGATCAACAGTCTGAGATAATCCCTCGGAATTAATCGTCGTCTTCTCGTCCCGCGACATCGACGCAAATCTAGGGATTAACCCAATTTCGAGGGGTGGTACATCAGACTTTTGACTGACACTGTGTCTACAAAGGAAAAATTAACGGCAACCCATTCTTTTCAAGTTTCTCGGTCATATTTCAAGTGAAATGGTGTCTTTTTTAATAGTTAGTTAACTTCTAAAACTTTTTTTTACGAAGGCTAGTGTTTGGTAATAATTTTCCTTACGAACGTAATATCGTATTTTGTATGGTAAAAATATCTAGTTATAAACACAATGATTGTGTAAAAGATTAAATAATTGCAGCGCTTTTCAATTCAATGGAATCTGTACAGAAATATAGAACCGAGTTTCATGAAAATATTTTTTATCCAATTCTAATTTTATTCGTAGAAATTGAAAGCCACGAATGATTGATATATCAACAGTGCATCTATCCACTTAGTTTAAAAAAGCGAACTTTTATACTTCTGCGTTGAAAAAACCCAGCACGTTCGTAAAAATGCTAATTATTAATTAATTAGTCATGTGTAAGTGATCCTTAAGCCATTGCGTGAAAACGATGTCACGAGTATTTACATACTATTATAATTTTGTTTTCTTTGTCGTTTCTTTACCGCTCCAATTTCTCACAGAATTCAACCACCTAATATAGAAATGTTAATGAGAGGGTCGACCGCTCGGTGGATCCGTCCCTTATTATGTTTAATATACGCAAAAAGAATATAATATTTATACAGTATACAATACGCCCACTTTTACGCGAATATTAATGACGTGTGTATTAAGGGAAATTTATTAATTTCTTAAGGACGATTTGAGCCATTTTTACCCCCCCCCCTTCCACTCCTACTTCTTACGTAAGATTTGACCTATAGTTTTCCTTTATAAGCTTCAAAGTATGCAAAAATGAACACATTTAAGATTTTAAATACTGGTTATGAAAGAAATTTTTTTACAATAATAATGTATAAATAAAATTGTATGTTAAGAATTAAAAAATAGATCTCACAGTTTATCGAACGTTGAAATAGAAATTTTTTGTTGTTTTTGAAAAACTGCCCTTTAATTTTCTCTCCAATTTTTGTTTCCCGAGACATTGCTGCACTGACATTTTTATCTCAATGGAAAATGTCTATTACGCACATTCAAACTAGTAAAATAATACGTAAAAATTAATATTACCCCCTCCCCCCCCCCCCCTCTTCCCCCCGGCCTCTTGGGACCCTTACGTAATTAACGAATGGCCCCTAATAACTTGGTGAAAAGGGGTAAAAATTAGACGAATTTTTTTAAGTCAATTAGCGCCTTTTCGTCTTGCAAACATGCATCGCAGCGCGGGGCAGAAAGAAAAGCAGCACCAACCCCTGGTTGAAATGTATTTCGGCGCATGCGCATGAGCGGCGGGCGAAAAGTTGGTGATAACGCGAGGCGTCGCGACGCAACGTCGTCGGTTTAGTATCGGCCGTCACGCCGCTGCGTCACGACGCTCACGGAGCAACCCTCGCGCGCTTTTCTAACCACCGTTTGACAGGCCACGCGGCTGGATTATCTTGTCGGAAGCGGAAGTCGAGTTTTGGGAAGCGCGTAAGTTTGGACTGGAATCGTGAAACTTGTTTGAAAAAGGAAAGAGGAAACAGTGAACTTCAGTGTCTTGTGCTGCGGATTTTTAAGCGAGCTTGCAAGCTTTGAAATGGTCACGGCATCGCGGATGCAGATTTGCCACGTCGCGTCGATGGCATCGGAAGTTGACATTTTTTGCGAATAAACCGACCGATTAACTGCAGTGAGATAAGAAAGAAGAAGAAGAAGAAGAAGCGGTTTTTCGAGAACGATGAAAATTGACTGAAGAAAGCCTGGCGTTGCTGAAAATTCACACGGCATAGCGATGGACACTAGAACTGTCAGATTGCTGCTTTTGCTGACTACGTGCGCCGCAGGTAAGACGGTGTTTCCGTTCTTTTCTTTCTTCGTTTTACCTTTGCCTTCTATCTTTTTGTTTCCTCTAATTATTGAGACCGCAGGGTAATTAGAGCCGGAAACTATCAGCGCTCTTGTACTACCTGCCTTCGAAGAAAACACTCGATCCTCGAATATTCGTGAACTATAATTGAATCCCGCGACGCAGATTTGAAAATAGACCAAACTACTGTGTATAAATATATACGTTGTTCGACTTGTGCAGAGGCAAAGCTCGTTGCCTTAGAATCAAGGATACTCAGACGGTTTCTACTGGCTAAAAGTCAGTCCCAATGGACAATCCGTCGTTTGTTGGCAGCCGTGACCTTCGAAGAGACTATTCGCCACCGGTTATTTCCGATTTAAAATTTTTCTTTTTCCGCAGTACGTACTCTCTTGACTTGGTCGATCCATCAGACGAGCTTTTGACGTGTTTGAAACATCGAGACACGTTTGAAACGGTAAACAAACTGCGGTGCCAACAGACCTGGAACGGTACCCGGTGTCCAGGAATTATTTACATCCATACCTCTTTATGTCACGTTCAACTACCGTGCGAGCCGGATCATCAGAGCATCGAAAACACCTGTGGCATTAATGACAGGTGTGCGTTAACAATTTAACGCCCATCTTTGAATGCAGCAGCACTAGTTTACCACGGAGCGCATACTAGGGTTGTTTGAGAAGTAACCAACGCAACGGTTAACCTGCATCCTACAGTCAAGCAACTAAGCAAGCCGATGGTTTGGCTGTAATAAATTCAATCACAAGCCGGCTCAGCTCTTTGCCGGTATCGTGGATAGGAATGAAAGCTAGCATACTATGTAGGTGGTTTGATCCTAATCCCAGCAACCCGAGGAATGCAGCTTTAACGCTTAACGAGTGTCTCTCGTGCGCGTGATTTGTTCGGAAATATTCGTTGCACGAGGCTTGTTTCCTATGTTTTCTGTAATGGATGACCCTCTTTCTTCCGGAAATACCTCCGCGTTTACTTTGACCTTTTTTTTACCTCATATCCACGATAAAATCTTGTTCCTGTCGATACATGTCAGTTCATCACGTTTCAAGAGTCCCTTCTAATGTGCAGCATTATACCCTGCCATAAATTCTTACTAGGGCTATTCAGCGTACATACTTATGCCATTCCACGCGCCAAATACATAAATTGCATTCGATCAGCTGGCCCAACCATTGTATGCTAAGTCGAACAATTGACACAGGTGTTATATGTATACGATGACATTTGAGCTAAGAATTACAGTCTTATTGTTGGTAACTGAAAATTATCAGCTTTTGTTTTCGGGTAATTCAGCGTATAACGATTATTAGCCGAAAAGTAGAATAAATTGAGGGCATTTATCAAATGGAAATCATTGTCACGGCTTTCTGGATTTCTCAAGTTTATAGTAATGAGGGAAATGCGATATGTTGTTATTCTGGTTGATACAGGTTCAAGTCGGTGAAGGGGTTGAAGTTCCTAATTTGAAAGGTTTCGAAAGAATTCCGATTTTTTTTATGGCAAAAATTAATGTAAAGAAATCAAACTTTAACGACATGTCTAAGTTTGGAAAGTTCCGAAACCCGACGCTCAAAGTTACGAAAGTGCAAAGTTCTGAAAATGCGAAAATTTAAAAACCTGAAACATTGAATTTCCAAATGATCGAAGATTTTCAGTTCAGTGAAACTACACCACTTTCATCTTTCTCTATTTTGGATTCTCTATTAAGCCGTCGGATTTCCGACCATTCGAAACTTTGTTCTTTCCAGAATCGAGTTTTACAACAATCAAGACCACATTGAATGTTTTTTTGCCGTCCGGCTATTAACACTGTTGTAATTGATACTGGAGAATGACGTTCAGCGTCCATTAACACGATTTCAAACTAACGATCACAAGTATAAGTCGCGACCCAGATTTGATCCATCCTGTCTTGTACCGCACAGTGTATTCTGTCAGCCAACAAATCACGATACATATATACATATAATATATACCTATACATAGTTATAAACACTGCAGAATGAACGAAAGGGAGGAATGATCCGGATGATTCAACCGGCGCGCGCATAAAATTTTCATTACAATATACGCGAGGAATTAAACAGCGAACATCTGCTCTTGGTTGTGCAGAATCACCTTCTCCCGTCGTCGGTCCCGAGTCCTAATCCTTGGAATAAACACGGCACGGCACAATTTCCGCCTAACGAGATCTCATCTGCCCTCCGCTTCTCGCGTTAGCCAATTACAGTTTAACTATAACAGTGGTCATATTCTTATTCGATGATAGCACAATGGTCTTGACTCTCACCTACCTATAAGGGGTATTAACTTTTCTTGTGCCCCAAACGGAAGCTGCGAAGGTTTGGGCGGCTATCCCGACAATAAATAAAGGTCGTCGCCACTCGGAATAGTTACACAAGAAACGTGATGGGGTCGAGACGTTGGTGGATTGTGTTGTCAATTCTGAATGGCGGTGTGTACTCTGGGAGTAGAACAGGGATAGACCCTCCCTAATTTCAAGTCTTCCGAGCAATTTGTTGGAACAGCGATGCGACAGGAAATTTTTTTTACCGTGGCTGTTCGTTAGGCACCATTCAGTCTCACAATCAGTCGAGTCGATTGTGGATAAACTCGCTTTTTGAGGTACTAGGTACTCTGTGAAATATGCGTCAGTGTTACCAGCTGCGAATTTTTTCGATTCGTCGATGTATACTCGTGCGAATCGAATTAGCAGTATCAAGCCAACGATACTGTGCGAAATACTGATGTCTATCCGGCCAAGCGAACGCTCATTTTCGATCTATTTACTGCGCAATAGTGACACACGGGTATGGCCGATAATAGAGCTCGTATTTTCCCAAGCCAGGGACTCGATTGACTAACTTGATTGCGTAGGTGCTTGGGTTGCTGCTCATCTGGTGCCATATCGAAACTTACACATGGGAAACCATGCGCGTCGAGTCTGCGAAAAATAAAAAATAAAGCGTGATTGCGAAGCCCTGGAAGACGGGGAACACTTAGAATTTTTATTAAGGATATCCCGAGGCTCGATTCAATATTGACTCGATATTGCAAATATCATCTGGCGTGAAATTTTTATGTTTGTTTTAAGAAACGTGTAACTTTAGGATTTTTATTTTGCGTCTTATTTGTTGAGGAAGTTTTTGCACGTCTACACACACTGAGGCGAGTAAAGTGGGCGAAGAATTGTAGAGAGTTCGCATCGCTGACGGACTCCGTTATTTTGTGAATTTTGCGCTTATCGTCGTGATGCGATAATTTTTTATCTCTGGCATACATTGTGTGCATACGCTTACCTACCTATATGTATATCTTCCCTGAAATTTAAACCGCACGTTATGTTTGATGCTGATATTTGCTGATCTCGTACCAGCCATACGGACAAATGTGTTCTTGTCTGCTAAGCTCTGAATTTTACACACTTAGACGTACTTTGAATTGCTTCTTTTTGGCGTGCACGTGACGACGCTTCTTGTTCGAGGCAAAGTTTTCCCGCCAAAAATATCAACAAATGCTCGTCACTCTTTATATCGGTATAATCTCAACTCTCGGTTCAGCTGCGATCTTTCGCGTGAGATATGCAATCAGAGTATCAAATGGGGTGGGGGTGGTTTTGGCGGTGACTGAAATTTATTGACCTTTATCGTCGTAGGCTTCGATCAGCTTCAGCGGTATAAATACCGTATTGGTTTTTCGAAAATGGCAACCAAGGTAATGTGAGTTATAGGTACCCATACATGTTACTAGAATGGAATGTATCCTATCGCGACAAGTAAATTGGACTGCGGATGTTGAGAAATTATGGTAACGAGTCTCCAATTTATTGCGAATATGCACGAATGATTGTCAACTTTTCTCATTTCTCCGCCGATTTTAATGTCACTCTTGCGGTTCTTTGAGTTGCAAAAGTCCAGAAGCTGAACTTTTAAGCCGTGTATTGTATGTATAATACCGGCGATTCAGAGTTGGTGGTTTGATACAATTTGAACGAAAATACTCGGAACGATTTCTATGCGTATCCTTTCATCCCTCTGAAATTAGATGCCCGGTTTACCAAACACGAAATCCGGCGAAATCCTGGATTGAGAGTTACGACCCAAGATAAATGAAATGGTTGATTTCAATTAAATACATGATCACAGGCTTGACAGCGCCGTTTTGTAATAGCTATAACCATAGAGACTGGTGAAAATCATGGAAAATTTTTCAAAACAAACTTGGTGCGATAGACGGATTTTGTAACACGAGAGAAACGAATTTATTTATAATTTTGTGAAATCCTTTGAAAGTTTTTGTAATTATAAATTCAATCGTTTTTTACGAGAAGCTCTGAGAAAGTTTAAAATTTTGGGTAAACTTTGTGAGAAAAATCGGTTTAGTCGATGCTTCTTGACTTCGACAAGCGAGGCGGAATCTATAAGTCCGTTAAAACGCCTCTGAAATTCATGTACACAAGCTTCATCATAAGCGTAATTGTCTACCTGATCTGAGATGATGGATGGAACCCTTAAACTAATTTATCGAGTATAAACATTGCTGATTCTTGGGCTGTATTTAACTTTCTTGTGGCAGGACTCAGTGACTTGATACAAGCCAAACATTCATAAGTCAAGAAAATCATGCCCATATATATATATATAGGACATATAGGAGATATATATATATAGATTTAGGACGAGACGATTCTGAAAATTGTAATTCTATGAATGTATGAGGCGAGAAAAAAAAACAGACTTGGAAGTGCCAGCGGCACAAACTTACCATATATAGAGTACTTTGTTCCGGAAATTGATTTTTCCTCGATAAAATTGGAATTTTTCGGCTGAAATGAGTATGGAAATAGATTCCATGTATCTGTATGATCGCTTAGAAAAAAGTTTCCGATTAATCTTTCAAATTCAATCTGAAAAACAAAGAACTCTGTTATCATTGGTACAGTATCTAAAGCCTATAAAGCCCGAGGGTTTGAAAATAAAAACCTCAAAAATGACACTAAAATTTAACTCTGCATATCGAGATGAATACTCAGTTCTCATCTTTTTGCATGATGTACTGCTTTGACGGTGTTTCAATGCGAGTTCGTGATACTTGCATTATACACACTGCGGAGCTTTACCCTAAGTGTGTTTGGCCTCTCGTGCCGTATATCTACGTCAAGCAAGTGCCTCAGATTTTCGAGGGTGAGACGTACGCGATGCGGGGTACTTAACACCGAGGGGTTATTCAAGTACGTTTTTCAGTCTATCATCGTCGGCTACCTCGTGGCAATATGTTACAGGCGGTCTATTATGAGGACCTTGTAAGAAATGGAAACTAGCACTGCAGAGAAATGTAAACAGCCTGACTTTTCATAGTCCTTAACTCTTGTCTATCGTGTGGCAGCATCGAAGTCAGCTGACAGTCGGACGAGTTTTGAATGATCGTGTTGATGAGAAATTTTTTTAATGGTAATGCAGTTTCAAATATATTCGGTTCACCGTAGTACAAGAGAATCGGAAAGTTAATTGAAACCAATTGTACTTATGTGCAGTTAAAAATCGTCAGAAGTGTTCGCTTTTGTCAAGTAGTCTGCACTACGATAAGGATTAGTTACTCCATTTTTGATTCAGTTTTACAAATAAAAAACTCGATTTTCGTGGTGTTCTATTCACGTTACCGATCAGGGCAAGAAAGCAATCGACCCAGAATGAGGCTAGAGACTTACGATTGGACTGCCAATAGCTGTATATTCGTAAACTCAAAATTGCAGAGTATCGGTGAATTGTTGCTAAATCGTAAGCAGAAATCGGCTTTGTTCGGTTGAAAAAATCTTAACGCAAAGCTGCTTGATATGTGAGTGTATTATTCAAACTCATGTCGTTGGAGCTTGATCAGTCGAAACTTCAGGTAACTACATGACAAGACCGAGCTCATTGAGTGGTCGGATAAGTGTATCCACGTTAATTACAGCAATCTTCAAACCGATCGATAACAATTCCAGGTATACGCCTCGGTGCTGCATGTCTCCTTGAAGCGGAGACTTGAACGCTGGAAACGAGACTCTCTGATGTGACTGCACGTCACGTAGTCGATGCAGAAGATCGGCTTCATGAATTCGCACTCTTAGGCTGGTTGACTTCGTTTAGATTGCATTGAGAGAGGCGTAATTTTATCTTTCGTTTCTGTGCAGTAGAACTTTGCGTCGAGACCCTCACCTCCTCGGTAACAAGCGTGCAGCCCTGATTGGACTGGTAATCCTCATTAGGGCTGCTTCGTCTTGACTTCATTTCATGACTGCAGTTTCCTTATCGGTTCCCCTGCCGCTCGGCAAACCTAAGCCAAGTCTAAGGACAGTGATTGACGTGTATCTCGGATCTTGAAGTCTTCATCCGCTTCGAGTCAGCCGACGAATATAGCCACGAATCGAGTAGCCGGTATCGATCTTTCCATAACGTGGTCGTATGTTGGGAACCGATAAGAGGGCGTCTTTTCTTAACCTTCGCCGCGTGATGTCGGCCTCTTGGTTCCCGTTCTCGATTAACCCGTGATGAGTCTATTGGCTCGAATCGTTATTGCGTATTCCTAACACGAGGCCAACGCCGATTATAGTTCTTTTTATTATCCTCGAGGGATATCCGGATGATATTTTGTATACTGGTTACTAGTAAGTTCTAGGCGTTTAGCTTGGTTTTAGGGATCAAAGATCGTTTCTACGTTTAGTAAAGAAAAAACAACACGTGTCATTCCATCGTGATCAGAATGTCTGGATTCTACCTGAATTTATTAAGCTTTTTCTAAATTTTGCGAGAGAATTTAGTACTCGAAATCCGAGAGGTTAGTGGATTCTAGTTATCCAAACCACAATGATACATTAGAAAATGTGACATTTTTGTAGGTTCTAAGCTACTAATCACTCTTCTAAATCAATCCTCTTGATGACTGTTTTGGAACCGAGATCTTGTCCACGGTGGAAATGGTTACGTCGGATCCACCATGGACGGTATAATCAGGATTTAACCCAAGCCAAAGTCATGAACCAGACCAAGTCTGGTAGAGTCAAGTCTCGCGTGAGACCAGACGAGGATATTGCGTTTCCTATTTTAGTGTTATAGTCGCCAGGGAAGGTGTGCAAACAGAAGGCGTTAATTAAAGCTCCGCGTGACGTAGTACCGTCTTATATGTGTGTGGTACGTTTGCTGTCCGGTTTCTGCACCTCGCGAACGTCAATCGCCAATTCTTAACCGTTAACCCGATGGATATATTCATTCAGAACCGCCTGACGGACGTCTGTCGATTCTTAATTCGGGTCTTTGGAGCTTTTCCGGTTGCCGGAAGTTTGGGTTTAAGATTATACGTATTGAAATCCAATTCAAGTGGCCTGCGGAGAGTGAAGTAATTAGATTCATAGAGTCAATTTTATAGTCCCACTGCAGTGGCCCAATTTCCATCAAGATTGCACAATACTTGTTGAGTTTAAATTATCCTTTGTTTAAAATCGAACCTTGCATGTGTTCATTTCTATTCCGTGTGCCTAGCACATAATTTTTTTTTATTTTCGTTTCAACAGTATTTTCAGAACGCGGTAGAGCGGTACCGTTACTAATTGCTTGTCAGAGCTTCTGTGAGGTACGATAGGTAATCTGGCACCACCGTCTCTGCTGCCGCTGCTTTTGCTGCTGCGTATAACGTGTTGGCTACGGAATGTATAGATATGCGGTATACTATAACGTTTTTTCCCGAAAACAACAGAACATCACTCTGTATAAATACCTGACAAGCAGATAAGCGACTTCGTGTGTATTAGCGTGCGTCTGTGTGCGTGAGGCACGCACGCACGTACCTAGTTCGATGATCGGATCGAGAACGGTGCTCGACACTAACACGTGTACATGCCTTTTGGCAGCCTGAACTGTCCGTGAAAATCAACTCACAGTTTTAGCAACTTTTCACCGAGTGACGACAAGTGCGTAATATTTGCTCAAAAATTTTCTCAGCAGGATCGCAACGACGTCATAGAATTAAGAATTGTTATACATGTGATTTCACATTGTTGCATCCTTAATTTCCCGCAGCCAATGATCAACAATCCAAAACTATAAAAGAAAATCATGTCCACATTGATAGAGACGAGTTTTTGTGATCGGTTCTGAAATTTGGCATCAGATAGTGGATTGAATTGACATCAAATTGCAGCTAGTGAAAGTCCTCAGCAAATTATTTTCCTCAGAGTTTTGTTCTCTCCTGCACATCAGGAAACTGACACACTATTCACATCCCTTGCTGCATGATATTCTTCTTCTACGAGGGGAAACTCTTGGACACCGTCCATCAAAGCACACGTAATGACGTGGTCACGACAGCTGAGTCTAGGCCTAGGTCAGACGCGTCGAGGGGAGGGGGGGAGAAAAAACCTCACTTTCGACAATATTGACTCATCAGCGAGATCAGTCTCTATGCATTTACCTATTCACGAGCCCCCCTGCCATCCTCGTTCACAACTCAACCTCGACGGCCATTTCATGGTCGGTTGGCTGGTGAGGGGCGATCGGAGGAGGTGCAAGGTCGAATGATATCTGGAGATAACCTATCGTCAATAGAGACATTGATTTAGGATGTCCGGACTGTTATACCAAAGTGTCTCGGATCATCGGTGAATGTATCATGGGTATGAACATTAACCGATGGCATAGGTACATCTAATTTGTTATTCCATGAAATTTACACCCGACCCACAAACGATACAACTTTACAAAAGTAGACGAGATTGATTTGATTATGAGGAAACTTGTTAAAAATTAACGAGTAGAAAATGATTCATCAAAGAGGTTAATTTCATAACTTTTTTTATAGATCCCTGCACTGTAATTTCCAACCTTGACTCTCTTCGTCGTCAGAACTGCTTAGTGAATCTCATAAAGAACTTGAACAAGGGCCTCAATTATCGTTGTATATCTGAATTACCAAAGTAAGAGTTCAGCGATGGTCGAAATTGGTCTTATATGGTCTCGTTGCTTGCAAATTACTATGTAATTTGTCTTTACCCCGCCGCTTTAAGATCACGGTCTCTATGTGACAACTTCAACTCTGTGTAACTCATCAAGTGTGCAAAGAATACGTGGAATCGATATCGCGAAAAGATTTGATTACAATAATTGTCGTATCGTCCATAGATGTGCAGGACTCGGGGAAACTTCGGCAACATTTAATATCCGTAATGCGTGCCATTTGAAAAATGGGAAAAAATGAGAAGGGATGAGTAAATGAACTGTAAGCCAAATTAAACTCCGCAACTCTGCAAAGGCTTCATCTACGATACTCGTTGCCTTGACTAAGTCGTATAGCGAATGGGCATATATTGATCAGGGGGTGGATGAACTTGGTTCAAGGCCCGAAATTATCTCCGGCTTAAAAGACCGGAGGTAGTTTGAACTGAAAATGATTATTTGGTTCGACGTGACACGTGCCAAGATCTGACTTTTATGCGTTCCGCTGAGTAATTATCGTACTCGTAAAATGACAATTAATAATCTTGCGTGACTCGTGTGCACTGCAACGCATCGGGCTTGGAATTAGTGGAATGCATAAAAAATCCGAAATAATAAATATCAGCCCTGGGGAAGTACGGAAGAGATAATAATCTTGTCTGTTTTTATTTTGGTTTACTTTCATTTTTTTCGTCCAGGCAATCTCCATATCGGCAATTTGCTGCAGCGTACCCGAAGCCTCGCGTAACGAGCCTCACTGCCTATGTATAAGCGACCAATTAACTGTGTTATTTATAGTATCTAGACGCTTTACAGTACATGTTAGACGTCAAGAAGCAAATGTCTCGTATTTATATATTTATATCTCGAACCGAAGCGCAACACTTTAAATCATGCCGAACGAAACGATCGCATATACCTTATACCTGAGTATAAATAGAGCTGCTTGATAGACTTCATGGGCCCATCGTCTGACTATCGAGCAAAACGTTGCCATACTCACTATACTATTCGTTGTTTTCAAAATTCGACGGTCATCTAACGATCTTGAATCTTATCGCTCCCTAACAGTATCCGGTCAAAATCATCCACAGACCTATCAAGCAATCTTTTATAATTACTGTAGGTGGATGGTGCTCGATGGTACGATGGATAGACGTATTTGACGTATCGCAGAGCGGCGTGCCCCTGCCAATTATGCTGAAAGTAATGGCCGTCTGCAATTTTCGAATAGTCAAGACGCCGTCTTGTTTCTCCTGCAACGGTTCGTCTTCGATCGTCAAAACCCCCGCATACAAATCTCACTCCAGTCGAGCTTGAAATTCTTTCGCCGAGGGTGCAGAGCCTGGCTCGTCAGCCGAGTAAAAATTGACTCAGAGATGAAAAAAGATACTCTGCCCGCGGCTCGAATGGAACAATTGATAGCACTGGTTCCTGAAGAGCCAGTAATGACAAATTACTCGTCTTGAAAATACTCATTTCAATAACGATGAGGCTAAAGACTCTAAAGACTGCTGGTCAATTATTCGATTAATAAAATGGTATCACACTGCGGGAGAGTGATGGGATTGCTGGTAGAAAATTTGCATGAGATTGATAATCTGTTTGAAAATCTTCAAACGCGTTTAAATGGAAGTCTGAATGTAAGAAGCCAACCCTTTGATCCATCCAGGATCGAAGTTTAGCGAGAACTGTTTGAGGACGTCTCGAAGTCCCCCTGATCAACATCCCTTGGCACCTATATAGTTTAAACAAACTTTTGTTGTAAGTAAGAAGACGATATGACGGCAGGATACCCGATGATTTGAAGTCAGGGGCCTCATCCTGCAGGCCGCTGCACTGCAAGCAGGATCGTCGACACGGAGCATCGGGCGAACCCCTGTTATCGATCCTTGAGGGACATTAGCATTACACGGCATAAAACGCATCCTGGCGTAGGACAGGTCGAATTTCAAGGTACACAACAATAGCTTATAGGTGTGTAATATTATACAGAGTTTTATACCTGCGGCGTTGGCCATTCTAGCTGCAGACGACGGGGATTCTCTCGCGTTTGGTTCGTCCTTAAGCATGCAGGTCTCGTGTCGACCGATCGCGGAAAGACGCTTTGTCACGATGTTTGAAAATTCTCACTTACTATGATTGAATTCAAATCCTACAACCAGCTTCCGTTCAACTGCAAAACATTTCTCTGGCTATTACAATGTATGAAAAATTGCTTTTTCAATTTTCAGTTGCTGAATAAATGAACTCTCTGATGAAACACCGGTATCAGAAGTTTACCTACAATGTCTCAAAACTTGTCAAACTTTTCTCTTTTCTTTACTATCGCCAGGCACTGAACGCCTAAAGATACACGGTACGTACAGTCAAGGCAAAAATATAGTTGAAACTAGTTTTCAGAGGTGATAAAATAATGACGTAAAAGGCTCATTTTAGATAAATAATCTAGTTACATGTCACTAAGAAAGTCCCCGTGACACAAGGGATAATTTTAAATAGCGATGACCTCATTAAGTTAACAACTTCAGAGAAATAACATTATTCTGTAATTTTTCAGAAAAAATTCCGAAACTGTTTATCCGATTCTGATAAATTATGACTCGTATTTAATTTCGGAATAAATTCTCAGTAGGTCATCTACGTCAAATTTTCGGTAGTGATAATGTAATTATTGTTTAACCACGAGTTTATCATCTAAATTATAACGATTGAAGGTACATATCGAATTTTCTTTTTTCACACACCGATGAGTTCAAGAAAAATTGGCTGAAAAGATTTCCATTTACAAATTCGAAAGATCTATATGGATTGTTTGGTAAAAAACAAAAATAGTTGAATTGAAAAATTTATTTGATATCGAAGTAACATTGTGTTTAAAATTGGAATTTAGTATTTGAAATTTTTCCTTTACCGTATCACAGACTTATCGAATTTCATTCAACTTTATAAGTTTAAGCTTCATGTTTTAAGTTCTTGCCGTATCATATTTTTGTTTTGAGATATTTTTAACTTCACTGTACATCCTGAATTTTTTTACGTCGAGTAAAAAAATTCTAAATACATTTTTCATCAACTGATATTTTCAATAATTGCATGGAGACGAGTGTAATTTCGCTTCACCAATTCCATCAAAGTTCATAGAAATGAAACTCCTCTTACCTGCTCTTCACCAATATAGAACAGGCATAAAGCGTGCACACAAATAAATTTCACGGACGACTTTGCACGGTGACTTCCAAACGTCCATCGTTTTCTTCACCTCTTATGCACGAACTTCCCGCAGTGCACGCTGCCAGGAACGAATGCAGGGCTATACGAAGGTGTATTAGACCCTCCGTGATGTGTCTAATGCGCACCAAGACAGATGCGTGTTACCGTTAAGGTATCGATTCGGTGGGCCTTCTGTTTGCTGTCTCTAGTCGCAGTCGGAGGCAACTTATTGCCTAGAAGCATGCAAGTCTGTGGCCTTAACCCCAACGTGGAAGTTCATCGTCATCGCCGCGAATACCTTATACATGCTCGATTCCTGGGCTTCTATTAAACGCAGCTATCGATCTGTAAAAATCACGGTGCAACGCACCACCGGGTTCAAAGTGTCCATAAAACTGGAAATGTTCACCTAAAGTAGACTTCAATTCGCGTTTATAAAATTAATAATTCTGAAATTCTACAAATTTTGGATTATAATCATTTGCCAGAGCACGTGAGTTGAGTTAAATTATTTACTTGTGTCAATTGGCGTGTTTGTTGTCAAACAAAGATTACATGCACTTGGCTTTAGACTTAGTTTTATGATAGTTTATGTGTCTATTTGAACTTTACGATAAGAACCAACAACACTCAATATCTTTGTACAACATGAATTCTGTTATATAAAAACAAGTGCACAAATTTAACTTTTTCAAACTAACTTCACAAATTGTTTAGTCTCAAGTCACTGAATTATTTCAGTAAAACGTCAACGCAAATGAATTTTAATAGAACTTTCTAAAGTGGCTTAACTTCTCGAAACCTAACATATATACTAACATTAAAAAAAAAAATCTGATGACAGTGAAATGATTTACGTTAAAGAAATTCGGAAAGTCAAATTCACTTGGCGTTTTTCAAGGAGGATAATTTTGTAAAAAACTTTCGAAGCCGTCGAGGAAATTTTTAGAGTAGAATAACTCGGTTACAAGTCCTCGGATCAACCCTCAAAACTAATCCTCGTTCCATCATCCCTTGAATTTATGGACGAAAAAAGATTAATCCTAATTCCATGGGATGATCTCCTCAAGCTTTTTACTGCCTCTCCTAAATAGTAACGTAAAATTTTGGAGTTTCAATACTTCAACGTCTTCAAAATTTCTCTTTTTCACAATTTTTCGTTCCGCTATTTATTCATCTAATACTGATTCTTTTCGCTTTCATTGCACGTGCTGGAAAATGAACGTCTAGTAGTTACTTTATTCATTACGTTCCCTAAAGTGCAGCGGATATCTAATAATAATAATAATAATAATAATAATAATGGGTAAATTTCGTGTAGTAGATGGTGATAAGAGTCGAAACAAGAGCAACGAGAATATTTAATGAAGCCAAGACAGTTTTGTGGTCGGGAGAGAGAAGTTCAAGGTTTGAGTGCTTTCGAGTGAATTTTCTGGCATGTTTTCCCGCACATGCAGAGTAGCTATTTCAGCGAATGGCAAGGTTAACGTACAGCCAGATTAAGAGATATATATTACATATAAATGATATTTTATCCTCGGAGGTGTAGTTTTTTCTTTCGTGGAAACGACCAGGGAAACGTTTACACTGAAGATTTATTCAACGCCGGGTATAATAAAACTGGAATTACATATAATTTAGTGATTCTGTATCTGATCTTGAAAAACTTTATATAATTTTCATGAAATATTTTTTAACCTTATTCTTATTCACAAAGATATACCGAATCATCAATGGATTTTCTAATTCTGTCTGTTTAACTGTAATATGTGGTTTTTTGGGTGAAATTTTCTTTTTCTACTGGACAAAAATTTGATCTTGAATTTTTTTTTCTTTCCTCATTTTCCAGAAGACTTTTTTGAAAAATATTTAGTCATTCGAGGAACAACCATTACGTTATAACAACTAGTGAAGGAAATATATTTTGAAAAATTCATATTCAATTTGAACATATTTTTGCTATATTTAAGGAACAGACGTGTGTGACTTGAAAATTCTCGATGTATAACAATTATGGAATATTTCGTATTTCCCTTGTTAATATCAAAAGACATACTAATGTCTTTTCCGGAATCTGGCACAATCTACAACGCGTTTGACTGTGATACATTAACCCATCCGTCATACTGTCAATATCGATTAAACTGAACACCAACGCAAAGTAAACCCCGAGAAAAGTTTATCCCTCATTTGCGTTCGTTTGAATTCAGTAAAAAAAAAATGTTCTTGGACTTAAATAAACAATTATTCTATTTTTTTTTTTAAACTGGTTTGATAAAAAAGAACCAGTACTTGGACAAGAAAATGTTTATTTGAATTAGGAGACCGTTTTCTATGGAGTATTTAAACATGCATCTACTTCGAATAAGCATCTTGTGTTCGAGGATACAAATGTTGTTTAGCACGCAGAAATTACATCTCAATAACCTCAGAGCTATTTCTTTATTGCAACGAGAGTGTTGCAAGGTTAAAAGGGGTGACAAAAGGGTGGTTGAAAATCTTTTCCAGAGTCCAACCCTGTCATATATTCCTTAATATTATTATTAAAGGACGCTACGAATTTGCGGTGAATTATAATTTGTTCCTTATTATATAATTATGTTTGTCAAAGAATATTCAAGTTTGAAAATCGCTTAAAATTATCAAGTAGAAATATGATCAAATCTTGTATACAAAAAAACTTCGTATTCACTTTTAGTTTTTTTTTTTCATTTAACGAAGCAATTTATGAGAGTAATTTGTGCCGTGACATAGAGGTACGTGGGTGTCGGCAATGCGTTATAAAAACGATATGATCAGTAATAACAGCGTCGTTTACCCAGGGAATTTAATTCGAAATTCAAAGCTGCTGCACAGGTTAAACCGAAGTAAATCTTGTTCGTGATCGACGTGTCCGAACGCAAGTGTGAATAAACGAGTCGAGCCTTAATTAGCGCGGTAAAAAAGGATAGTGATAAAAAAAATAATAAAAAAATAAAAAAAAAAACAGGTACATGCGTGTACGGAAAAATAAATATAATACACAATGTAACATATCATATGCATCAGGCTAATATGATGATACGTTGGAACGAGGAAGTGATCTGGCATAGCTATTTAATTAGCGCAGACCTCTTACTATCATCGTGAACAAATACTGTATACGTGCATGCATTCGTTGGCTGCATAATGTTGTATGGTTTAGTATTTAGGTTACAGGGTGCGGCCGAGGCCCATGGGGTTTCCATAACAAACCCGCAACCGCCTTTCCTCTATAAAACTGGATTATGTCCGCGGTAGAAAGTCAACGAGTACAAGCATGCGACGAAAAAGTGTACGGTCCTGACGTG
Source organism: Diprion similis (assembly GCF_021155765.1). Classification (NCBI taxonomy): domain Eukaryota; kingdom Metazoa; phylum Arthropoda; class Insecta; order Hymenoptera; family Diprionidae; genus Diprion; species Diprion similis. Next base: position 5,588,934 of record NC_060106.1, read on the forward strand.
ACACATGGTCTTGGGAAAATTTTGGCGGGAAAATTATGCCAAACGTTCATTGGACACCGGAAATTGGATTGGGACAAAGGTGTTGCGGTTAATTCGGCTCGGATATAATATTAATGCTTCTTTAGCTCTAGAACGTGACGGTTTTAATCTGTTTTGGGGTTGTTTGGTAGGTAAATACATGGATTACTAGCCAGAAACCGCTCGAGGCGATGTTGTATTTTCCTGTTTCACCCCGAAATTACCGTCATTATTGCTCACCAAATTGCTTCATGACGTAAATGTGAGTCAACTGTTCACGTGCACAGGATAATTGCGAAAGTTTGAGATTTTTCGTTGAATTGAGAAGAAATCATTTTCGTAGAAGTGTTTCTTATACTGACGATCAGCAATTGCCAATTGCCAACTTCACAAGCATTGCTTAATTTATGTTCATTGCTTCATTAATCAATAACGTCACATGCAGTGCTTTTGTTCAGTTAAAGTTTTAAAAACCATTGATAATTTTAAATAACTGAAACAGGTACTAAGAATATTGTCGGTATTATTGGAAAAATTCCGTAATCGATCGCCTCTGAGAAGAATCATAAGAACTCGCAATAACTATTTTACTGATACAATGTGTGTCTGATTTTTTCTAAGATGTTTCTAAGATGGATCGCAAAAATTTAAAACGAATGAAAACGATAGAAGCGTTGAAACAAAAATCATTAGTAGCACTAATGCCCATTAAAACCTCGCAGTTACTGATTTTTTTGATTATTATTACTCTTGCAACAAAATATATACCGAAGACACAAGTTTTTCTCATGTTATTTCCATAAGAAACTTTGATCACGAAGCGGATTATCCCAGAGTTGAGGTAGAAGTCTGAAAAAATGAAGCAATTGTTTTCGAATTACTTGAAGTTGACTTGGGCGGTGGGAGGGCAAAAATTCATCAACACTCCAAATGAGGACCACACTAATGAGCACGGTACCCTTCGTTAAGGTTTCAAATTGCGAAAAAACTATTTTTCCTAAACATGCATCGTTACGCTAACGTTACTAACTACAACCTCATCGCTCGAGGCGTTGAGCTTGCAAAGTTTGTGCAAATTTACCTTAATTATAGTTTACCGAATTCCGAAGAATCCTTAGGCTGCAAATTAACCATTTTTCCTAAAGATGACAAACAGTTCCTTCAACCTTGCGAACTTCAACCTCACAAGGACTATTACCATCATTTTGAGTGTTTCAATTCTCCTGAATGTAGATTGCAAGCCCGGATATATTAGCAACGAAACATGGAATTAGGAACCTTACTTTTATTAAACTAAGCTACATAATATCGTTTAGGCCAAACTACAAGCAGTCTCTCGAACAAACACTGCTGCGTCGAAGTTGACGATACATAATAGGTTCGTGATGTTGTATTGTGGATACAAATGTGATATCCACGAGCGACGATACCGTGTAGTCGTCGTACTTGTTGGATACTACGACTAGACTGTTAGCGAGACTGCCACACTGTGGGCCAGACAATAATCCGCCTTGTGTCGTTGACAAAGCCGTTCGACACGTGTAGTTCCATAATGGAAGTTAATTTGATCTCCGTCTTCTACTGTACCGCTGATCCTTTCCCTTCGAAGCGCCGTAAACCAGCTCCTCATCCTCCCCCTCTTCCAGTCCCATCGTCTTTGTGCTCGATCTTTTTTACTCCCATTTTTCCATCCCCTCAATTCTACCTTGTTATTCTAGCAAACGGGTGCTCGCCCTCTGGCTTCAAGGTGTGTTTGCAGTAAGTCGCCGATGGTTTTCTCCCCCTTATAATCGGCACTGAATTCTCGGACGGAAAGACTCGAGAGTGTCAGCTAAGTATGAGGTGCTCTCGTAAAAGACCGGTACTGCAATTCTTTCAGATGACTTCTCCTCAAGCAGGAGACGTTAGAAAACGTTGATGATGGTCCCAATGGTCGTTGGGAAAAGTAAGGAAGCTATCAAGAGGACTTTTCGATTTTCGATTTTATTTATGACAACGCATTCCCAACGAGTTTCTTCGCGAAAGATGAACCGAGTGCGACACCTTTGTTGACTTGGCAAATTTTTAACCATCAATCGCGAAACCGTATGGATCGACGTACAGGTAGAACAACATGGAAACGCTGTTTTACTGTACCTAACTTCCGACGAAGCCAACCATCCATGCCGCATACATAAGGCATATTTGTCAACAGGACGCCACTTTATACTGTAATCGTATCCCTATCTATACACTCTCTCCGAGGAACGTTACGGTGGAAACGGTAATGGACATTTTTTTAATTCAAATATTTACCACCACCCGGTACCGCCTATTAGTAGCAAAATAGGATTGTCCCTTTCATGGTAAACCGGTTGTTTACGCGATCATCGCGCCCAGCCGTCGTACCTTCCTTTCATTGTATCGGGTATGATATGCAAGTCTTTCGCCAACGTTAAGAGGGAAAGGAATTCTCACTATTCGTAAAAGATCTAAACCATCTGCAAAAGGAGCCGCGAATCTTGCCATTTCTTTCTCATTCGTTGCTTAAATTTTTTTTTTCATTTCACAAGTAAGGTTGCACTGTATTAAAAAATAATTCGTAAATATTTATTTATGAGTTTTTGGTAGTAGAAACAACGTTTCGATGAAAACAGACATTTCCAAATTTTTTAAAATTGTCTGTTTTCTTTAAGCCTCGTGAAATGGTGAAACACAGCTGGATGGTACAGCGTCAACTATTAAGCACGTTGAGTATTTTTTCTAGTCCAGCTTAACGCGCACCTTGGAGACTAGTAATGGAGATGAACCGCAAAACACGCAGTAAAATCCATATATCTCTTGAGAAGCGACGCAGAGGTTGACCGAAATTTATTTGATGGCGAATGGGTTTGTTCAGGGGCCTTTGTGCAGGGTTTAGTATAAGTTAATAAGACGTGGGCGGATTGAATTCACTTGAGCTCGAAGGGTTCTGGGAAGAAGTGGGTCGTGTTTGCCGAGGTCTTGATTAAGGCTAACCACGCCTGTATTACACCGCCAAAAACAGTCTGATGGACAGTAGATCGACTCATAAGCGGCTGTTATCGAATCACGCCATATAAGATTGACGAGATGATTTTTCTCCAAGATAAAGAAAAACTTTTCTTCCTTTCAATCTTTCCGATCCTAGGCAACGAATGAAATATTACTCAGCGGAAGAACTTCAGAGACGTATTATAGGTGACATAAATTACTATCACACTTTGTGAGCGCGTGTCACTAATTACTTTTCAATGCCACCTACGCCTTTCTCGCCACAAGATAGAGCGACGGTAATTTAGAGTCACTCAGTTTCGTCGGGGCGAGTACCATAAAAACCGTACTTTCAACGTTTTAAGTGGTGAAAACCACCGAAACGATATAAAAAGAACTTGAGTTACACCTACTTTAGACGTTAGACGTTAGAGGCTATGACTTTGGGTTCACAACTTTTATCTCCAACGTTCGAACCCATTCCGCTGCCCCTTTTTTTTCACCATCTATCTATATTCTCCCCTCATCACGGAACTCTCGACGTTACCGCAAACCGTTATCGTAACTCCAACAATTTCTTTACACCATTTTTCCACCCGCAACGTTTCCTGCCACACGTTACACTTCCGACCAGATCAAAGTCTCCGGGGTAAGTACTCGGGATGTGTGAAATGCAGTTTGCGGGTTCATCGCACTCCGTGTTTGACAGTACTTACACTTTATGCCTACCAATTCCTGCGAAGATTGGATCAATATCATGGCACATACTTGCACGTTGTACCTCCGCCTGGTCAAACCATGCACCTCAAGGAAAAGTATCGTCGTAATGAGTTCACTTTGACAAATGAGTAAAATAACTGAGATTTGATTAGAGAATAATTACTTTTGAAGCAGTTAATCTATGATGATGATTGATACCAATCGATAGAAGCTTGTATTCTGAAGAACGATGAATACCGAAAACTTCGCGAGGTTCGTTGACCAAAAGTCGATGCGTTTCGTCAATTTTTTATGATGTGATATCGTACATGGAGTACATGAAATCGTAATAAAATCAATAAAAAAGTAGATCAACCTAGAAAAAAGAGTCGCCAAGTACGTGGTCCTCTGTGATACCAAGATGGTCAACATGTCAAGCAATTATTTTGAATCATGCAAACTTCAGCGAATAGACGGGGTTGAGGATGTCAAAGTCTCGTCTTTATCAGGGGTCGTTAGCTATTCAGTGGAGTTCTCGCGAGTACAAGGAAATCAAATTTCTCGAAGGAAACATCGGCTACAAAGGCGGGATCGTGATGCTTGCTAGGCGAAGGATGAGAAAGCGTTATACTGCCAGGTATAATCTTTGAAGAGTACGAATTATTCCTTTTGCTGCGTCCTGTACATGACACGATTTGCGCAACCCAGTCCGTTATAGAGTTTCTTTTATCACTCACCTGTCACGATGAGCCAATTAAAAACAAGTGAAAACAAAGGTCTTACCTTCCGGTTGATGGAACAGTTTAAATAATATCCGCAGAGTCGGATCTGCATGACCGCATATAACGCGTTTAAAGGTATATAAGGACATGTGCGCCAAAATGGTAGATTTGGTGGTAGAACGACACATAAATTTTTTCCTCATCGCATTCGGAAAAAGCACTCAAAACCAAATATTTACATTAAAATTGGTGAAAAAAATAAATAAAGGTAAGAGGCCTTGTGATGTTAATGTTTTCTCGACCCTATCTTCAGAATTATGTGCAGGATTTGCGAGATCGAAGATCATATTATTAAAAGTAAAAAATTGTTTGACGTTTTGGCCCCGAGTGGGGAGGGACCCACGTCAGAAATGTTATAATATTTATTTAATACAACAGTCATCATCGTGATTACAAACATTTACAATTTTTTATATTCATTTACAAATACATCAATCTACTAATAATTTAAAAATACCTTTACGTTAAAAGGTCATATGTTTAATGGATACACCCTTTCAGCAACAAAGTATATTTTCATTTATAACATTTATAAATGGTATTATATCGAATCCGCCAATTTTTCTTTTCGCAAATGCTTTAAAAATCTTTAAAACGTAATGTTTCGTCGATTTTAGCAAGATTTGAAGTTTGTTATTGAAAGAAAAAAAAATACATCAAACGTAAGGGTGTAATATCGTATGTCGGGCACATGCGATTTTACATTATTAGTGAAGGTGATTACTTTTCATAAAATTCGTGATGAACGGGCATAACCGAGATATCTACAGACTTACGATCTTTTACCGCTAATAAATCCGTTTTTCAATTTCGATAGTTTTTTAATGTATCCTCATGTATTCGCCTGAATCCAAATGAGAAAAAATACGCTTTTTTACCTTTACACATAGTAAAAGGTAGTAAAATTGCGCACATGTCCTTATACCATTAGATAGAGGATATCTAAAAAAACAGTGAATTTTTTTTAACTGGAAAAAAGTCGAGGTGACCTGTATTCTCGCGTTGGTTTTATTCGACACTCGAGACGCTTATCAAACTCGGAAAAATGAGAGGAATAAGAGGAACTTGAGGAAGAAATAGAGCCGAAGGAAATAAGAGAAAAGAGAGCAGAAAGCTCCGTCGATCCTCTCGAATCGTTTCGAAGCTGGGCGTTACTCGAGTCGCGGGTACGAAACACACCCCTCCCCCCTAAAAATAAGCGTCGATGAAAAAAACGGTGCACGGGGCTATTTCGGGGCGGCATGGAAAGTCCTTTCGTAATTTACAAGCTGCGACTGCGTGCAGGTGTAGGTACCAAGTTTCGAACTTATACCCTACGGCCCCAAAGTTATGACTTACCAGCGCCTTTAGGTTATACACGCCACGAGCTGCTCGACTGACGTAGCCACCGATATCCGTGTGCATCTCTACATGTTATGTGCGCAATGCGCTCCCACCCCAAATAGCAGACATTTTTAGGCCAGTGGTAAATTCGAGGGCGTTTAAGGTTACACGCTGAGACGATGAATTATGCAATCGTTGCTGCAAGCTCACGGAGTTGAGGAAATTACACTTAAAAGAGAGAAGAAAATAAAAATAGAATATTCGTGGAGAAAAATTGTCTTGCGCAATTTTCAAAGTCAAGGAAATTGATATTTTACTTGGGAATTTGAGTAAGCTGGAATAGTCGGAGGTATTTGTTTCACCCTGAATAATTCTAGGAGAGTCAGATAATCTGGTCGAATTTTTAAAAATAAAACTGAAATTTGTCACTTCGTGTTCGGAATGTTGATGTTTTAGCGATATGCTTATAGTAGGATCGGTACTTGTCTATGCGTAATTCGATTTTAAACAGAAAATTTGCATGCAAGTGAAATGAAAGAACTTGAAATTAAATAAATTGTAATTTAAACGATTGATGAAATTTATTCGCTCATCGTTCAATTTTGAGAGACGAATAAAGAATCTCGAAGATGACAATCTTGGATATAAAACACCTGGATAAGTCAAGGTATACTGCAAAAAAAAAAAAAAAAATTAGTGGCAAAGCTACATTGAACCGTTTATTGACAATCAGCTCTTGATATTCTTTGAAGTATTTTGTCAACCTGATTGAGTTTACACGTTTATTGACAATCAGCTCTTGATATTCTTTAAAGTATTTTGTCAACCTGATTGAGTTTACACGTAATGCTTTTTCTTTTTGCAACACGAGTTCTGATTTTCGTGACGACTGGAAGGTAAAGAACTTCAAGAAACGGCGTACTTAAGGAAATACTTTGTCATCGATGACTCAAATACACTAAATCTTTTTTTTTTTTTTTAATTGCAACCAAAGAAAATAAAAAATGATTTTCAGATGTCAGGGAAGAAAAGAACTTTTGAAAAATTTCGAGAATTCAAAATAATGCTCAGTAATGTTTAAAGAAGTGATTATTGACTTTTTAAAACACATTTTAAAAAACAAAATTTTTTTATAAAACTTTAAAGGTACCCTCCTACCCTATTTTACCCGCCCCTTCTCTGATATAACGTATTATTGCCTTCATCAGAAGAAAATCTCATTAAGCAGATATTGTGTATTTTTTAATCAACCTAATTTACTCCAACTTGACTCCACGAATAAGGATTTCCATATTATGCTAATTATTGGTCTGCAATAATTATGTATCTATCAATTTTCATCATGGAATGAATTTGTTTTTCCACACGGTTTCCGGTCCCAACTGATAAAAGTAGAAAAAGACAGAAGTCTGATAACCTTTGACATTTTTCGAGTCGACATCCCGAATAGAATGCGCAGCTGACCCTGAACCAACATTCTCATACCGGGTTTAATTATAAGAGGATGATAATTAGCTAAGCCGGAGATTAATTCGCCGCTTTTCCTAATTGACAAAAGAACACCCACACGTGGCTCGTGGCACGCGTTTAATCCTCAAACAGCATAATTCGAATTCTTGGCAAATATCGCGGCACCATGATTATTTGCCTTTAATTTATTTATAACACCGAAATTTTCACTCTTAGCTTTCTGGACTTGGATAAATTTCGGTCTTCCCGAAATTCTTTTCGACTTGAATCGACCATCGGTAGTCCGACAATGAGTCGCGACAGCAATCCGAGGCCTCGGGGTCTAAGGACGAGGGGCCTTCGGGTCTTTGGACTCCTTTACGACTGTTATACGGCTGCTGTATCGAATTCACTGGCTCCGTTTTCGGGAATCGTACCTCGAACTGCATCCATGGAATAATAGGGTTTCCAGGTATACATCGACGCTCCGGAGTCTCTTGTACTCGTAACGCGACACCCCCTTCTATTTCACCCGATCGCCGATTTCACCTTTGTTTTATTCTCACTTCCTTGAACCAGGATTATTTTTTTTTTCTTTTTTTTTTCTACTTTCCGAAATTTTTATCCCTAATTGCAGTATTCAAATTTATTATTTAACAAACCGTCGAATCAATATTGTTATTTCAAGAGGGTGTGATAATCGTTTTATTTATTTAGCAGAATATTTCTAGAAAGAATCTGCTGAAATCAATATGTGTCTTCGAGTTTGACATAATTTGCTTTTTTAACAGATATTATTTTACATTATATTATTGGAAAACAAACGGAAAAACATATGAACAAAATTTTTACTCAGAATGATTATTTTTGGTGATGTGAAATATCTTCGCCTGAAACTGCGGTAACTTAGAGAAAAAATTTTAACTAGACGTGTAGGCAAGATTGAAAAGTTTTTCATGAATTTTGACGCGAGGTGGACTTTAAATGGGTGAAATACGAAGGCATGGAAGATATCTTGAACTTCGATCTTCGTGGTCCCTCTTCGTCAAGTCTCTGCTACTTGGTTTTTTTTATCGTTTCTGCATGTCTGTTTAATGCTGAAAGAAAAACGATGATGGTGATTAAGAAGTTACATACAGTCAGAAGGCCCGAAAAATCTATTTTTCAAGAATTTTTCTTGAGAAGACCTTTTAATTTATTTAAGTAAAAATTTGGACACATGTATAGTAACTTTCAACTGTATTTTAACATTTTTTATTTGTAAAAATAATTATTTTGAACGCTATCAAATGAAAGAACCAAAAATATTTCGTTAATATAACGTATTAACTTGTAATTGATCGAAGGAATAAGCAAAATGATAATTTTTGACAAAATGGCGGCTTCTCAAGAATAAAAATATCGATTTTTAACAAAAATTTAGGCCTTAAATTGTGTATAAAATGGAAAATATTTATCGGTGAGTAGACACCTTTGATTAATTACTAAAAAATATACTTGAAAAGCTTTGGTTAAAATTTGAGACTGATCGGTTTGAGTCGTTTCCAAGAAATCTTACTCACCGATTTTAAAAACACAGTTCCGAGAATAACGCGTTTAAAATTTCAAAAGCACTTTTCATGTAGGGAAAAATTTCTTTTTTTCAACTTACATCGAGTTTTCAACAGTTGCCGGATTGACAAGAAATTTTCTGTGTATGTACTTAAATATATGTACATTACGATAATAAAATAAAGAAGAAATCGATATTTTGACAATTTTAACTCTATATAATCTCTTAATTAGAAAGGAGGAAATAATTTTATATTGTGACTTGTCAACGTCGACGGTTAACGACTTTATTACCGTGTAGTCTGAAAATAGATATTTCTCTCAAATTTTAAATAAACTGCTGAGACAGTCATTCGTCACCATTAATCCTCGAATGCCAATAATTATTTTATCCTGAATAAGCGGAACGAAAAAAACTGAACAGCTGTCAATGGAAGCGAGATCGGGTGTCGGTTAACGTATTTCAACCGCATAATGTTCCGTTAATAAAAATTTTCCAGTAGTTTCTTACGAAGCGAAAATGTATTCGCCTCTGCTTTTCAGTTTCCTGATTTTCTTAATCCGCTTCTTTGATGATACATCCCGCGACTCGTTACTGCAGCTGCGGAAGGCGTAAAGCTAAGACAAAGCTAATTATAGTTATCAATACGCACTACAAATCAGAAACTCCTCGATCGCTCTACGCAGACTTTCAATTTTCCATTTTTATTCCCAAGCGTACAATTTCTTAGTAAGTAAGAGACGCGAGCTACGATGGGTTTAAAATATCACGTAGTTATTTATCGATCTGTAAGTTGCTGCCGGCACTCTTATTCTAAAAGCTTTAATGCTGTATCGCTAAGGATTCGAACTGTTTTGACATAAATATCACCATTCATTTCTAGACCATTTAGTTTAGGTACAATCAATATTACCGAAGCTTGAATTCCTCTTATAATAACAAATAATTATGATTCAAATGCGCATACAGACTAAAGGCACCGGAATTGATGAGGCTAATTGCCAGAGGTTTGTATAACACGTTAATTTTGACAGGTAAAAAATTATCGACTCATTACATTTAGATGACATTTATTAATGACCTAAAGATTTGTTGATTTTTTTTATTTCAATTCTGAAGACACGTCCTGAGGTAATTGATGAATTGCGATTCTGCGGAGTTCATTTCGTATCGATTTTGTATTTTAATTCAATTGAAATATCTTTCATGAAGAAAAATCTACTTACTGCTTTACAGAGAATTAAAAAATTGCTACAGCCGTTATAAATTTGCATTCTCTAATCGAGTTGGCGAGACAATTTCCGGTGTAATAATAATTCCATCTTATTATCTCAATACAACCCATCGAATTAATAACTTTTACGGAAATAAATTTTTTTTCTTATTTCGCCTCATCAATGTACAAAGGCGGATTCCAAATTGAAATTGCAAAGAGAATACAAAATATGGAATTAGAGTTGGAGATAGAATGAATTGCAAAAGATAATTACCTTTATAAAATTCTTGTTAAGTTATCTTTTACAAAAATCCCCGGCAAGTTTCATTTTACCTATAACTTAACTCTGCAGTTAGTTTCTTACAACCAGCTAGAAATTTTTGTATTTTGAAATTAGCGCTTTCTATTTGAATCGATAAATTTTTCAAATCACAAGCCTCAAACTATTTCCCCTTACTATACATCAAGTGATTTGATAACATCAGCACCCTGAGGAATGTCGATCGATTTAGGGTTGCTTTTTCGCCATGAGACACCATCAACGCGATACCGACGTCCAACCTGAAAGAGCCCGAAGACAAGAAACGCTCCGGGTGAGCAAAGGGCGGGAAACACAGTGAAAAGAGGAACCTTCGAACGGCAGTCAACTTTATTTTTCCTAGATATTTGGTAAGTGCGCGTGTAGTAGAGCAGCCACGAAAATACCCCGCTCTGACAATATCGTGTTACAGTGCGCCTAGCGCGTGTATAACAAACAGGACCGAGGGCCGGCCACACATATATTACCATAGGGCGTATAAATAGGCCCTTACAGCCCTCGGAATACCAATTCCTTGGAGACCCTCCTCCGCTTCTTCCCACCGTCGGCATCATCGTCGACGGGCACTTGCAGCTCCCCCGTGTAACCGCCCCTGCCTTGCTGACGATGAGAGAGAAAGAGAGAGAGAGAGAGAGAGAGAGAGAGAGAGGGTGAGGGTGGAAGGTGGAAGGGAGGGCGATAAGTCGCCTCGAGCTTACGGCCTAATCCTTTGGTTTTATTATCACGCGCAACGTCCTAAGATCTTTCCTATGTCCTACGGTACGCGTAGCCTCTTCAACGTACGGATTTACTTGTCGGGGTTGATACGACTTTTTTTCAACTATTTATTTGCCCTTTTTTTCACACTACGATTACACGCTCCCTTCCTTATTTTCAGATACAACGAACAGTTTTTCCCGCCGAAGAATCCGATGCATAAGGAAATACAGTTACAAGGAAGACGCGGTCGATGCGATTTTATTTTCAGCTTTTTTTTTTTAGATAGATTAGGAAAATTATTAGTTCTGGTTTTCTATAAACGAATTGTTAGTTGTTAAAGATTTTTTTCACGTGATTAAACCGTTTTTATGTTGTATGAAAAGCTAAGGCCACTTAATTCAATGAAGAATATCATAAATTTTGAACAGTTGGAAATGCAATCGTTATTCAAAGAAAATTGAATGACTAGAGTATTCTTTGAAATAATGAGGGAATAATTGAGAAACTGAGATCATTAGAAATATTAGCGGATATGTAACTTGAAATCATGTAATGGACTGAAGAAGTCGCAGGGCAAGCGTTGGGAATCGCCGAAATTAAACATTGCAAATTATGGATCACGTGAACATTCAATGAAAATGAGAAATAAAAAAAAAATCACATGATAAGATAGAAATCAATAGAAATCGTTTTAAACGAATATCGATCAATTGAAATCGTTCTTCGGTTCTCCAAGTAAATGACGATTTGGACGATCCTTCTTACGATTTCTGGCGAAACTCAGATCCCGATAATCGAGATCAGACTATCAATCATTGCTAACTGACGATATATTCATGTTCACATATAACTAAAAATAACTTCACCCCAAGGCCTTAATTCTTGTTCATTTGATAGATTTTTTACTTTATAATTCGTGGCGAAAATGTCAAGACTTTTGGAAAACAATTACTCACAACGTAACATGACTCTGCGTGTTTTCCCATTTCTCGAAGTTGACTCAGACTTGTCTCTCAAGTTTTCGAACTGATTCTTCTGACCGCTTAGACAAATCGATGAGTAGAATAGGCCGCGTTGGGTCAGCCATGCTTGAATGGTCCGCTCTGACCGCTGTTGGCACCACTCGATTATCGTAGCGGGATCCTTGGATGCTGGCTGTTGGTAACTTTGTATTTAACACGGTTTTTAACGGCGTATTGCAAGTACTTCATACCCTGAACTTGACCTAACTTATTTGTAAGATCCAAAAACCTGCAACGCGGCCGGATTTTGAAGTGTCGTAAAATTTTGAAAAATTTTTATGCACTTTCGAAGGGACTTATACACGAATATTCATTGTCGTAGATCCGAAAAAGAAAGAAAAATCATCAGGATTATGAGAAATGCAAATTATTGATGAATGCAAATGAAAATATTTTATCAAAGCGTGTATTTTATGTATGGTTTTTTCAAGTATATGTCCTACGAAAAATCCTTGACATCTGTAAGGATGTGGCTATATTATTTTTTCCCGTGAAAAAATAATAAATTCTTGCCATTCGCATGAAAATTTTTTTATAGAGATCTTCAAGGTCTCTGTTACGAAATTCTCGTCTTCGTATTGCCCGTTTCCTCGAAGCACGTCGTTCAGTTCGTCGCTTTATATTCTCGGGATTTATATCCAAAAAATTTTTTCAGCATTCCGGCTTCTGCTATAAGGAGCGTATAGCCTTATTTGTTTTTTCCGAAACGACTTTCTGTTATCTGCGCGTTAGGATTATGATTTACGTTGAAATTAGCCAAGTTTTAAATTCACAGTATTTTTTTCAAATTTTTCCTTTTTATTCCCGCATTAGACAGCATCGCTTTGGATACTTGTAGAAAATAATCATGAGATTCTATAAATCATATATAAATTCTTTTCCTAATCTGTTTAATTTTTACTCAAATTGCTTCAGATGTTAGTTATCAAAATTCAAAATAGTTAAACCAAATCTCAAAAAAAGAAAACTTGGTTACAGTGAATCGGGTAAAACTTTTATCTCAATTTTTTTTTTCTGAACTTGGTGATGAGAAATACACTTCTGTTAAACGATTAAAAAAGTTCGCGGATCTACACGCGCTGAAGGTGCGAAAATCAGTGCAATTAATTACAGCATCGCGGAGGAAAATCGAAGTGCTTAAAACCAGCGCATCGGCTCACCGCGGGTGGATTCAAAATAAAATTATACTAAGTAAGTACAGAGTAAGTATAAGGAAGATAAAACAGTCCAAATGGGATAATAAAACGGGTTCTAAAGCAAGCCTGTTGAAATCGATGAGTTCCGTCCCCGACATCCTCGCTTCAGGATCGAGGCGAGTTTTTCCAGCATTCTCGGATCAGACGGCGGCTCTTCAGAGCCCCAATAAACTAGGCTTGGGATAAGGGTTGAGAGGAAGAGAAGATCATCGAGCACTCTCGGAAACGAAAGTCACGGAACTTTGCTAAACGGTCGAAATCGCTTTTCAGGGGGTTGGTTGGCCTATGATCTATACTCTTTTATCACGGAATAGCCGTTCACCGATCATTTATCAGATTATTATAATCGGAGGATAAGAAGGTCTCTTCACAATTGCAACAATAACAAAAAAGAAAAAGAAATACCTGAATTGTGAAGAGAAGCTTACTCTGAGAGCTTGTATTCATTATCTCGATGGATTATTTTATTCAGAAGATTATTTTCTACAAATTCATTGAAAATCTTTTGTTTTTTATTTTTTTTTTCTTTTGGTACATTGGTATCGTTATTAATATTTACATCTCACATTACACCGATATTATTAATTGCTACGAACAAATTGCAGTATTGCAAAGAGAATGTTTCATCAGTTTTGCAAAGTTTATAGTAAAATCTAACGAACCTACTAGATTTTCAACGATACCTAAGCCATTTAAATTATTATATATTCATGCACTTATTTAGACAAGATCTTCGCATGATAGTATAATAATAATAATAAGTTGTTAAATACTCAAAGTACATACGATTATTTCATGCCTTAACCAATAAAAAGTTTAAATATTTACCCAACCTATATACGTTATGAAAAAATGGTGAAGCTTATTTCCGACGAGAACTTGAACCAAAAGACGAAGCCAAGGTTCTGACTAAAAGCACGATCACGTGAAATGGCACTTGCGAAAAACAAAGAAAAAAAAAAAGGAAAAGGAATGTCTTTGGTCGACACGCGAATACGCATTCAGGTGGTGCAATTCGCGATCCAGATTACACAGAGCACTCGCCTTTTGGACAGCCACACACGACACTTGAACTTTACCTTGCAGGAAATCCGCCTGTGTGTGCGTCTGTCGATGTGTGTTTACTACCCCTAAGAGCCACCCTCGCCCTCGCTTTAACGCTCCTCTCGCGTGACCCACGCTTCGACCTCGCGAATCCCGCGTCACCGGCGACTCGGAAACGTTCACGAATTACGTATATTATACTTATTTATTCCTACGTCACAGTTTTACACGTGTAAGATTGTACAACGCACGATATTTACGTATATGTATATTAGGTTGGTTTTTATTTTGATCGTGGAGGAATTTCTTTGCGCTCACCCCTCGAAAAGAATCAACGTATCTCTCTATCTCTATCTAATAAAAAGATATTGATCGTCTGAAGTTAGCGGTTTTAAAATCGAAAAATTAAGACGCATGAAGTTAGCGCTTCATTGCTGTGTATATTTATAGCGATATTTAATACGTCAATGAACAAATTGGCTGCAACTCCGAATTTGTCTGATAAGTTTAACATGTTCCAGCGAGCAGTCAAATTTTCATATGAAAAAATGGATGCATTTGAAATTTTTATTAAGAAAACTGTTAATCACTTTATCAGAACAAAAAATTCTTGTTGCTATTATTTGAAAAATGTAATAATGCTCTAGAAGATAGATTTTTTGAAAAATTTTCGTTAATCTAATATTTATCACGTTATCAGCTGTCTTCATTTTTTACAAAAAATCGATCATTTTGGTCGGAACAAGTAAAAACAGTCAGTTTTAACGAATCTAGTTTATTCGTCACGCTATGAATTTGAATTTCTATCAATTAGTTTAATTCTAAGACTGATTTTTTTGGCACTAATTACAGTTTTCAAATTCATAAATCGTATAAAAGTTTATCATTGGTGAACTGACGTGATCACGTATAATGTTTTATTGTTTTGGCATTAAGTGAGAAGAAGATGACTAAAAATTTGACTTCTGAAAATTTCTTAAGAATATCAATTTACGACTAAACTAAACTATCCTTAATAGAAACCTAAGAAACTATCGTTAATTAAAAACGGAAAATTTTCACATAAAAAAGTTATTCACAAGTTGTTAATAATATGCGAAGATTTTTTCCTTCCAGTTTAAGACATTTTTGCATTTTTCCCTACATCAACGGGAAATGTTTTATTAATGGACAGAAACATTTCATCGTTGGTTTCATTCAAATCCATCAAGAGTAGACTTGAAAACTAACTTATCACAAACAATTAATTGACTCTAACTAAGTTAAGGAGAAAAATTATTCACAATAATATCATTTAGCCTTTTATTTTTTCCCCAAAATATAAACAACAACTGTACACCATTTAAATTGATTCAAACAATCGTTTCTAATAAATTTACTTTTTCTCCTCTAAGTACACTTAATTAATTAGATATAATAATTCAGTATTTAGTTTAAGATATTGATTTATTCATTCATTTTCTCATCGAGAATACAGGTTTTGCATTTTTTTTACTCACTTTTCTTATTCCTCACATGAGCAATTACAAGAATTATTTTCGCACGATAAATTATCGCCATTTTGTTGTATCCCGTGGGGTCGGACGATATTTCCTTACATCTTATTCTCTACTCGAGATATTACGTTTCTCTCGAGTCTATTTCTTACCGTTTTGTTTTTGTTTTTTTAATCTCCGAATAATTTCTCGAGTCGAAACATCGCAGCGGTTTTGAATTTCGCAATCTCCAAGACTATAAAGGCTTGGCTGATTTCGCGACAACCAGACGCCCACGCCTAAATGCCACAGTCAAAGTGCTAAGGCCATTGCTGGTATAACGCGTATGGCTCTTAATCAAGATCGCACGTGAATTTTTAATTTGGTAATAGACGCCCCCGCACTGCCGTGCAAGGTATGAGCGAGCCCCTTGGGGTTCAATCGCGTTTCACGAAACCCAAAAATCCCGCTATTGCCGAAATTAACCCTGCATCATGCATTGAGAAGCATTTCATTTGTTACGTTTAAAAGATAATTCTAGTAAAATGTGCATATTTACAATAACGGTTTAAATATTATTGACATTACAAGAAAACGTAGTAAAAGCAATCATTGCGATTATAATTTACATTACTTTTTCACATTTTCTGATTATCAGCAAGTTAAATCTGTTTCTTTAGCTAACTTCACTTTTTCCGCTTTTCACCAACATCAAATCAAGATTTTCTGCCCAAAATGACTAAACTGATTTTCATTTTTTGCCTGCAAAATTACATTTTTTTCGTTTTCGCTTAATGATTTTAATAAATAAAACTAAAAATTTATTTCCGTAAACGTCTCGCATTTATTTTACACGTTTTTTTCCCCAATGTGAAAACATACGATGTCGTCCAAGGGAGCAGAGGATCGGTAAAAAGGAACGGCGGGATACCTTGACTTATTGTAAATGAAGAGAGAGAAAGAAAAAATTAACGTTCCATATAATAGCGGATGTTTTCACCCTGCACGAGAATGGCGTCACGCAACTGTGCTGATTAAAATTAACTGCCTTGTAAATATCGATTAAACGTTCACCTTGACACGTGTTAGTTTGTTTCGTCTATATGAATACGTACAGCCATGTTATATGCAGGCTGTAAATGTTGCGCCAACATCTGAACTCATTTCCGGCTTCTGCTGTCCAGCAAAGGTTCTACCAGCCGCCTTTAATTCCTTAACTTGTTCCGGCACTGCAAAAAAATTTTCCGTACCTGTGTAGTAAAATATATTTTACTGGACTAGCGTGCAACCCTTAATACCTGTTTGAGTAACTATCGTTTCTTCGATCCTCAAAAGTAATTACAGCTTTTTTGAGATCTAAATATAATTTCGGTTCTAAAGATTTCTAATTATATTGTAAAAAAAATTTTGTCCATACAAATAATATTGGGACATTTTAAAAAGCATAATTAACTTTATTCTTTGTTATACTTGAACGATTTCAACAAAATTATGTAATTCAAAGTATCAGGCTAGTGGCTTCCGTGATTTTTTTTTCAACATATTAACGGATTATTGAGCTATACCTACATGTTTCCAAATGGACAATGCTAGAAAGGACAAAAATTATTTCACGCGAAGTCAATCAATGTTTCGTCATCGATTAGTTTCGAAAATACACTTAATGTAGAAAAAATATGATGCATTCTGCCTAATGGATGAATAAATCATGGAATTCATTCATACCGCGTTTCTCGTAATAAAAATTTCTACAAATCAATCAACCTGGCGAAATAAACATGGATTCCATTGTATCATAAATCTACAAAAATTATCGGTATTTAACACAAAATTGGCAAAACTTATTCTTGAAGGTTAAAAAAAAAAAAAACACGGATTAATAATCACGATTGGTGAAGAAAAATCTGGACAAATTTAACTTTCTTTTTCAGATAATTGGAGTGATTATGAAGAGAAAAAAATAGTAGCCAGAAACCAGGCGCAGTAGAGTTACCGTAGAAAATGCTCAATATCTCTGTGTGTTTTTCTTAGCTAGTCGTAACTCTTTATCGCCACTCTTCAAAACTGTGAAAATACGTGCGTGATTCGCACAAAATCTTTCCATCCACAATACGTGGTTATTTCCTAACGTCAATATTTTGTCAGTAAAACATTTTTCGCACACTGAAAAATCTCCGCAACAGATTACCGTATTTTAGAAAATGTTTTTCATTCATGATATCTTTACCCGATTTAATTACCAAATTTTCCGATAAGTTATACTTTGAGAAAGAATTTGTCTGCTAAATTTTGGCTAAGGTAAAAGAAAACAGTAAAGAAATTGTGGAAGAACCTTTATCAAGCTCACTTAACAACGGATTAGCGATATTGAAAACTGATGAACCTTTTCACGCCCCTAAATGGACCAACGAACAAAGCTGCTCATCCCTTCATCCTCGAAAGCAACGACAACGTGGGCGTTATTCACTTTGCTAGGATCGATTAAGTCGCTTAAATACATACGAACACATGTGTGTGTGTGCGTGTGTGTTTTTGTATAATGTACGGCAATTTATCTCCCGCGACGAATAAAACGAGTTTGTTAAGAGCGCAAAAATGAAATAATTTTAGATTTTGGATAGCAGTTTTTGTATTGCGGTGAAATTCGAGATCCTCGTTTTTGAATCGGTAGGAAGTTGCGATCCATTTAAGTAAGGCGATGAAAATAAATGCTCAAAATATATCCGGTCGCTTTTGACTCATCTGACAGTTCTATAAAACTCCAAATTTATGACCCTCATCTCTCGAGTGTTTCAAATATTTTATACTGCTCAAGATATATGTGATATACTTTACGGTCAGATGATAAATATATTTGATATGTCACAGGTGTCTGTCCACAGCGATAAAATACAACTGCCAATACGTATATCGCCTACGTGAAGTATCAAACTTTCTCACAAATTGTAGTAAAATTGAAAAGAAAAAAAGAAAACTGATTCGTAAATTTATTGAAATTTGAGTTTGTTTCGTTAGAATCAAGTTCACACCGATGTTATAAATATACTCGAGTTAATTCACTTATCAGGTTTGATTTCAACCAATATTTTGTTTCACAGACTGAATAACCAAAAGTGAAGAAGTTCTTGAATGAATTTTTACTTCTGTTAGTGAAATCAATTGCTAAACGACATCCTGTTTCCCTTAAATAATTACAAAATTCTATTTAATGTTTGATTATGCTGACCATTGAGTAACCTTTCATCATTTCATCCGTCAAAAGTTTCCCGTTAAAAGAGTGAAAACGAAAAAACGAAGATTCGTTGTTTGAGTGGTAAAAAAACCGTTTCCTCAGTGTGCATCCGGTACCGACACGTTTAGAAAAACGCAGGTTTCATCATCTCGTTTGATTGAAATTCCGGAAGTTCCATTTGCTCCGATTATTTTAGGATATCCGATATATACATGTGCCTGTACATTACACACGTGAATAACGCGGCGCACTTTTTTCTACAAAGAAAAATTTCAATCACAAAATTTTCACTCGATGCTGTATAAAAATTAAGAAGCATCCGGTTTCTTTAAGATGTGCGATTATCGTTTACGCATAATGTATGTACCATTAAATGGAGCCATTTTGTAAAGGTCACAGCATCTCAGGGGATTTTTTTCACGGCACGACGGCTTATTTTGAGACAATTTAATAACACCTGTAAGATGTCGTGGAGAAGAAAATAAATGCGAATTATTATAAGAATTATTACAAAGAAGATTTATAAACTAATAAACTAAATTTAATTAGAAGTATTTCTCCTTAATATAGAAAATTATTCAAGTCCCGCAAGTCTTTACTAAAAATAATAAATTAATAATCAGATTATAATCGGTACTTTCACAGGTTACAATTACAACAATATCAGTTCTAGTGAAGCATAAAAATTAAACCAAAAATGCGATATTACTTCGTACTTCGATTAGAACTGAGCTTTCATTGACGATTTGAATTTCATCTCTTGTCATAAAAATCGAGTCAATCAATTTTAGGTTGCCTCTGTAAATCTTGTACTCAATATCATCAGTTTTACCTAAAATATTTTCCTACTTTTCTGTTCCAGTGTCAGCTTTGTACTTTCCTCAGTCAGATCTATCCCTGAGGTTACCTTACCTAGCCAAAGGCGGGGGTAAATTGATCGGAAATGTCAGCCTAGTCACGGTCAGGGCACTTAGGAATGACTCTGTCGCTTCCACGGATCTAAAGTACTTTATCGCCTCGTCGTCCCACGAATCACTGACCTTAAATCCTTCCACCGGAGACCTGAAATTATCGATCACGAATAATAGAGGTAAGTATACCGTTACTTTATGTACCTTATACCCCAATTTTCAGCTAATTAACGTCAATGTCAAGACGTTGGATCACCGGTGATCATTAGTATCAAGCGTTCATCAATTACCTTGTAGGTATAGTTTGCTTTGAGATGGTTGTTTAATTTTCAGCTAGACGAGTATTAAGGAGGTTCAGCCCTGATGAAATATGTTTACTCGAGGATAAAGATGCCTTACAATTAGTCAGTAAAATCAATTTGCTCGATGGCTTTGGTATTGAGTAACTCAATCGATTGTACTGAGATACGAATTTTAGAATGATGACTGATCGGTTTATTCGATAAATCAATCAATGGAATTGTTGTTCTTCCGAAAGTTCATTTAGACAAACGATCTTTTATCCAAAAAAGTATTTTCAGAACAGTCTGCATTCCGAATGAACAAAGCACAGAATGTGAATACACAGAAAACTTAAAGTTGCGAAATTAAAAATTAAGAGCGGCTGATACTTCGAACAACTGAAAAAAAAAAAAATTATTTTTTGAAAATCAAAGTTCAGAACGAGCAGAATTTCTTTATTTGATTATGTATCAACAAGTAGCAATATTGAATTATAAAAGAAACAATCTGCTACACTGACTTTTTGGAAAAAAGTCTTCTGAATAAAATGCACCATCGTAAAGTGAATTCGAAAAAATTTTTTACTGCATTTGACATTTAGAAGCGATTTCAAACGAAGCATCGGTATCGTTCTAAGCTTTCGTTCACAATTGCAGTATTTAGTATTTCACTTTTTTTGTTGTTTTTTTTTCGATCCTTAAACAAATATATCTACTCACGTATATAATAATTTTCTAAATACTGAATCTAATACTATTAACGTCATAAAACTAACGAATAATATTGACTTTTGGCTAATAAACCTTCTCAACTAAATGATTCATTTTATCATTCGCATCATTAATGCCTCGAGTTCCGAACTTGCACGATACTTCAACCGTGCACAGAATCAACTTGTATCTCATTTTCGCCTAATTTTCATATCCATTGACATCCATCTTCTCTTTTAAATTTCAGACTTTCCAAAGATCGTAATCGTGCAGGCAACGGCACGTGGAAGATCAGACGCTGAACTGGAAATTAAACTTCAGAGCATTTCCTCGGAGGGAAAAAAATTGAATTGTACTCCCTACGTGAAGGTAAGACTTAAGAAAAAAAAATATTCGTTAAGTACGGTCAGGAGAATTGGACCTCGATTCAATCGCGATTAGCCGAGTCAATTACAGTCGAGTTTTAATTGTAGATACAATCCGGGACAAAAATTCTTTGCATCGCTTTTCTTGGGGGATATTTTTATGACTCAAGAGTCACGTTTATTATACATGTTTTATCCGTGTGTGCAACAACACCGGTGTATTGACTTGGCATTAGGCTTCGACACCGAGTTTTATGACATCTCGTCTGGAGTTTATGAGTTTTAAAACTCGTCGACGTTTCTGCGTAGCTATATGAGATAAAATAAAATTGTATGTTTATAGAAACGTGTATACCTACCTATACCCGACAATTTTAAAGGGTAGGATGACTGCTTTATACCCAGCAGCTGGTGCGGGTAAATTGTATTTCTGTCGAAGTACGAAGTGGGTAGAACGGTCACCGAGTAGTCGCACTTTCCATTCCTTTCATGACTTCTCATAAGCGCCTTGATCCTTTTCCATCGCTGCATACCGCCCAGAATAATTGATCTATTAGTTGCTAAATATTTCTCGGCGATTCAACTTGCAGGACATGTGCTTTTGGAACACTTCGAAGTACCGAATATACGAAAACAAACCTGCCACCATGCTTGGCCGACTTGGACCAGATGTTTATGCCACGATATGTCCAGACTTTCATGTAACGCGTTACGAGTTGCTAAACGGTAAGTGCAGGCAAACCCTTCAGCCCTTGAAGAAACTAAAATGAATTTTACTATTCATTTACTCAAGAACACATTAAACCTTAATTCTGATTCATCTTTTTCGATGATTCGTTAGAAACAATTGTATTCACAATATTACTTATCAAAGCTAATTTCATTGAATATCATAAAATATCTTTGGCATTGCGACAAATTTCCCTCGTTCACTCCGATTCCAGTTTCAATTTATCCGGAACGTTTTCAGCTTGTGTCACAAAGGTTATCTAATACGTCACGAGAATAGAAATAACCGCAGCTATTAGAGAACGAAGGATTTTCGCTCTCCAGCCGTTATTATACCTACGTATGAGCGCTAGAATGCAATTTCAATATTTGTATACGTGCCTGAATGCACATAATTGTTATTATTTACGCACGTTTTCCTATGTCCCTTGTTTTCAACCGTGCTATTCAAATAAAACGAGACCGTGATGAACTGAACTGTGCATAGTTAATTTGATTCTTACATTTTCACGATTTTTTTTCACGGCAAGGTAATAATATATGTATATATATATTTTTTTTTTTTTTGGTCGTAAATAATACGTATGTTATAAATGTTTGGCAATAATTATCGATATACTTATGCAAATTTTCTTTTCTTTTGAATCCCACTAATGTGTTTCAAAATTAGTTTTCATACTCGTAGACAATTCATCCTGTCAAGAAGAAGTTAAATAAATTCTCAACTGTCATCAGATTGAGTATCAATAAAAATATAGCCAGTACCTGGTTTCAGATTATAAAATGATACTTGTTTAACCCTAAAATATTACATATTCATTCGATGTTTAGTATTGTTTCAAAAATTGTAAGAAAACTGCATCATCAGTTACTTTAAAATATCTTCCAACGATTTAAGAAAAGTTTACCTTAAATGTAGTGTTTCTTTGTGTAATAGAAGGTTCAATCGTCAATTTCGTATCATGATAAGGAAATATTTTTCAACGACTCCATTCTTCATTTATTATTAAAAAAATGGAACCTAACCTAAAATCGTCTGAAATATTCTTGAACAAACGATTATTTAATTTCTTTACCATTGTTTAGAAAATACATTATTTTTCAATTCAATAATTCAGTTCTTTAAAAAATTTGGTTTTAATTACGGTTCCTTTGTCGTACCTTACATGTAATAAAAAAAAAGAATAATCAAACTCCGAAACAAAACATAAATTTTTCATCTTATCCTCAACAGTTTCAGCCCAGAAAAAATATTTCCAAAAAATTGTTCGCAGGCACGAAATATTTTCGTATAATAAACAACAGCCTTCACGCTGAAGCTGCTCTCGACCGAGACACGTTACCGAAGCCAACTGGCCCTGGTCCTGGACCCCATATGGACCTTTTGGTAAGCTGCGTTGTTTGGGACGAGAAGACGGGCAACCAGCATGTCTCGAACGCGACACTGAGCATCGACATCCTCGACGAGGACGACAATCCTCCCGTTCCCCAATTTCCTAGCTTTAAAGAGATTCGACTCAAGGACTTCGTCGCGGTAAGTCAATGAGGACGAAGTTAGCAACGTGACTTTAACGATGCATGTTTAGGAAAAATTTAGTAAAACATGATCTTATTCTGGAAAGCCAATTCCTTGAAAGTCATTACAAATTTGACCAACAACGATTTTCTTCCTGATGTATCGTTGCGTTAACGTTACTAAACTTAGCCTCACGTAAGTCAGAACTGCGGTTTGCACTGTAACAGGATTCCACTGCAGGAGTCAAAGAGTATCAGGATTGCGTATTGTGTAAATGATTAAAGCGTTGTTCAGACCTCGGGATGAGTGTGACTGACTATAAACTGTCGAGAATTGAAAATGGCGGGATAAAAAATGCAAGAGAAGAAGGAGGAGGAGTGAAGCGATGCTCCGAACCAGAGGGAATGGGAGTAAAACGAGCGAGAGAAAGTTGGGAGGAGAGAAGGAGAGAGAAAGGCTGCGTAAGAGCCTCCGGCACATCCTGATTAAACCCCGACTCCTGCAGTTGGTTCCAAAGCTCGCTTTCCTTCGGGTTGAAAGTGACAGTCGTCGGATGAGATTTCGGGGAGGATTTTCTCGGGGTAAAGGGTGGGAATTCTCTTCGCTTCGTCACGAGACTGTACAGAGTTCGTTGCCCGGAAACAGGGGGACAGGCTTGACGAGAACGACTTGATCATCCAAGATGCGGATACCATGACCGTGAATCAGTACAGCGTTCGGATACTGGGAGACGTCGATAACGCCCTCAAAATCGACTACGAACCCTATCTCGTTGACCATCACACCAACCCTGCTTCCATGGCCATCTACACCAGTGAGTTTCATCACTTTGAGACTTTACTCGACTGGGAGTCAAAGAGTTTAGTGCCTGCGTAATAAGAGGCTCGCTATATTCATTTTTGAAGGACTTGTAAATTTGATAAAAAAAAAATTATGCCAAAATATACACTGTAAAAAATTGTGGTATTGAAATTGACGAAAATCAACTAGATTGGACCATTATAGAATAATTATTATGGTCGATTTGAAAATTCCACATTTATTTATAGTAGTGTTGGATTTATAAAAAATTACAGTCAATTTTTTTATAAACAGGGTAGAATGATCGTCAGAATAAATAAGAATTTTGAAAGTCAACCGATTTTTCGTATTCCTTACTCCGGTCAGAAACGTATTTTTATTCATAATTCTGATGATACTGTATAGTGACTTTTTATACACCTTTTATCGTTCTACATTTTGAAATTCTATCAAACAGAGTTTCGAGATCTTTAAAATCCGATAACGTGACGCTTCAGTTATGTGGCCATTCAACTTTTTGACACTCACTCTCTTTTCTCGTCGCTGTTCAAATTTTTATACTCAGAATTTCTTTTTGTTCTCCAGGGTTGTACGCGAATACAACATTGCTGCCCAGGTCACCGTACAAGGTTGTCCTGCAGATGACCGACGAGAGCTTGCTACGGGGACGCGGCGATAAATCGGTAATTACGATGTTTCATCTTTATTGTTTTCGCGGTGTAGACAATTTTTTTTTTTTTTTTTTTTTTTTGCTGCTCCAATCTGGTCCGCAGCTTTTTGTCTCAATTGTGCTTTTTGTACCCTACCGGGGTTTTTATGGGTCGTTATTCAGTGGTGTATATAGGTGAATTATAAACGTGGGCGAAAAAAATGACACCTACGGGGGCAATTAATAACCGGCAAAAATCAATGCCCTACCCACATGTTCATGCGGTAACTCATGGGAGAAACTCACGGTGTGGCTACTAATTGTGTTATTAAACGGAACGTTTAGAACTTTTGTTAAATTAAAGGGACGGGGTTCAAATTTCGAATTTGAAAAGTTCTGGAATCGCTGAAATCACAAATTTTTGGTGAAGAAACTTGAAGTAAAGAAATCAATCTTTGACGAACCACCAAGGTTTTGAATGGTTCGAAACCCGACGTTAAAAGTTCCGAAAAGAAAAAATGCTGAAACGGCATAACTTCGACAAATCAAATTTCCGAAAGTGTGAAAATGAGAAAATTTGAAAATCTGAAGCATTGAAATTCCGAA
Organism: Diprion similis; assembly: GCF_021155765.1. NCBI lineage: Eukaryota > Metazoa > Arthropoda > Insecta > Hymenoptera > Diprionidae > Diprion > Diprion similis. Next base: position 5,614,520 of record NC_060106.1, read on the forward strand.
TAATCGAAGATTTTCATTTCTTTGAATTTCTTGCTTGGCTGAATTTCACCACTTTGATCTTTCTTTGTTTTGGATTTCCGTAGTTTTTACGTTCGGAATCCTAGTAATTCTGATTTCCGGGTTTTCTGATTTTGTAAGTGTATTCTAATTTTCGGAATTTACTCTATCGAAATTTTACTCTCCGGAATTAAATTGTATCAGAACTTTTCAAAATACGAACTTCAACCCCGCCCCGAATTAAACACCTAATGAATGTCCCTCTAATCATTGCAAAGCTCAAATTGCTTGCCGCAACCTTTGATACTAATCGATACAATATCGTAATGTTGCTAACTAGGTTTAATTAAACCAATTAATTCAAGACTTCGTTCACTTGAAAACTGCCAAAATCTCAACACTTTTACTCTCTCATTGTAGATTGTACTTTTATTCTGCAATATTTTAGGACATTCATTGTTATTGTGTTCTAAAAAAAACTAAGACCCGACCTGCCGTGCATAATTGAACTGGATTCTCACAGGCTGTTTAATTATTATAAATTAAACAGAGCTTGAAATGTTCATTTGAAATAATTAAGAAAATCTGATACAGAATCTGAGAGTGTATGAAATATTTCGCACTTAACTTGACCAAGCATTTTTTTATGTTTTGCATAAAAAATTTATCGAAGAACTTGTCGCGTTAGTTAACCGAATTTATAACACACTTTCCCACCAAACTTTTCCCATAAATTTTCATATATTATACAAAATGTACAGTAAAGGTGAATATTTTACATACGAAAATTCCAAGTCCGCCTTTACAATCTTTCGCAAACATGGTTCAAGTTATCGCTGACATATTACAGACTTCTAAAGGTCTGAGTCAAGAAATAATGCCAGTGATTTTTTTCCTAGGCGGTACAACTGCTTCGGTGGTAGTCGAAGGGCGCATCCGGAGGGTTGGTGCCTCCTGGTATTTTCACTCCGCAATCATATCTAGTCACGAACCGATGTACAAAATATTATTTGTAGTTTTTTCACGAGCAGCGTGTAGCTGACAGGTATTAATGACATTTTAAGCCCCCCAAACCTCTCGATTGGCTGCGAGCCACGGCTGCTGGACATTGGCCTGACCGTGACGTATTTCGTAGACGTTTCCCAACCTGATCAACAGTTTAAATTGAACTTGAGAAAATGGACTTTCGATTAATTTGAGGCTAGTGCAAGGTGAAAAGAATCAGAATGTAGCGAGCGTAGCGAGGTATAGATACAATCGATTTTCAATTCAATAGTGTCAATTAGAGACTAATATTTGTATTGATGAAATTTTTCCAGATGTTCGACGATTGTCGCTCATCGAAGTAGCAAATTCAAGCGTTCGAGTAAATTTTTAAGACACTGATTGTGATAAAAAATTCGTTTGTTATAGTTACAAAAAAACTTTTCAAAACCTGATTTCGCGTTGTATTCAGAATCATATTTTTGGTGATGTTAAAAAATCGGAATAGTTAAGAGCTACATAGTAAACACAACTATAAAAACTACCCTAGCCATAAATACTGCAGACACTAGTTGGTTTAGTCATGTATACATAAGTACAATATAAATGGTGTTGCCTGCAGATAAGATTCTCCGGATTGCCACGATAGAGTAATAAAAAGATTCAGTGACCTTAACCTTTGTCTCCTCGCTCATACACATGGCTCGGAGGAATATAATTTATAAGCGAAGAACCAAGAGCGTCCAATTTTTGCGAACTCCGCGTATCGCGGTGGGATCAGGGGATCCTTTATTGGCTGTGAAAGCCAAAGCCACGCTCGCCAAATCCAACCCGCGATTCCGATTTGATCTTTTCTTGAAAATAAATCTCGCTTCGAGGGTCTGCTTTTTTGATTTCTTTTCTCCGTTTGTGATTAGGTTTGTGGTAAAACTTGTTTCAGACTTAAACTTCATCGGTCCAATATTTTTCCGTACGGAAAAAATAAACCCCGCGATCTATTAATAGACGACCGATCCTTTTTTCACCCTGCCAAGTGCTAGCACTTCGGTTTTTCTCAATTAGAGTAGAGTGCTACCATTTTATGATACTGCTCATATCGAATCTGCAACTCGAATGCAAATATTCGAGACGATTGAACTAAATTCTGACTAACGTCCGAGTAATTTGATTCGATGAAAAAATGTTGTAAACTGAAGAGAATTAATGTTGCAATCACAGGAAAATTTTGTATTAACAAATATAATTACGCTAAATAGTAACTTGTACCTCGTGTGCTTGGAAGTCCAACAATATTCAAACCGATCTTTTTTGGATGACGTGAAATTTGTTTCATAATCAATATACTCAGGATTTGATTTCATCAAATTACTTTATCATGGGGTTGTGAAAGAATCTTTTACAAATTCCCCGTACTTCAACCTATCACTTTTTGTATCCCAGGTGAACATCACGCTGTCGTTTTACGGTTCCATACGACAAGTTTCATCAGCAACGACATCTGTTCCCCTGCAGCATCCGATATCATACCCTAAAACCATACGAGTAGCCCGTGGAGCCTCGCAATATTCTCGCATTGCGGCACCCTCAGTTTCACCAAACGCGGCGGTGGTTTTCACCCTGCGAAATACGAGGACCTTCAACATTACCAGAAGCGGCGGCATCGTCTACGTGGCCGACTCGACGGAATTGAAATCGGCACCGTCATCGATAACGTAAGTAATTAGTCGATTAACTATTTTGAGTAGGTAGCAAAGGAATCGATCACTTTTATGTGCTGCGCTCAGGATTATTATATTAATTCATCGCTTTCTGCAATAGTTGAAAAGCTGGCTATTTTTTAATAGCTACTATCCCATAATAAGTTATCAACGAGGATTTGACAAGTTGCGTGAAGTTGTGCACAGCTGTGTATCGAATTCCATAACAATTTTTTAAAGATTTTGGAATGACATTTTTTTTTTATCGTAAGTTACTAGCGTTTTAAAAATTGTAAATTTTTGTCTGAAAAATAATTAAAAATAGGCCGTTTAGTTGTCTTTAAAGTTTTCAAAGATCCTCTAGAGTCTCGTGACGGATATTTTTTGGATTTCGAAATCCAAACACAACCACGGCGATATTGCAGCCCCACCTAAATGACCGATATTTCAGACTGAAAATCGAGTGGCTTAACCGAAACGGCACAGTATCAACAACCTCGCTAACAGTTCACCTGGTCAACGGATCAGCCTGTAATCGCACATCGATGGGATTACATTCCTGCGCCAATGCCGAGACGGAGGAAATTTGCGGAAGCAGCTGCGGCGTGGGCAGCGGAACGTTAACGTGAGATAAAACTTGTGAAATTTTCACTAATAATGTTGTGCAAATAAGGCTGAACAGCCTGATCCCTTGTATTTGCACAACCAAAAATCATTCTCTCCCGCGAATACCCTGATCGATACCAGTCACTGTGTCATCGTCAGGAATGGCAACTTCACCCCCGAATGCATCTGGCGAAAGAATGACGCGAGTGCCGCCTCTATGGTCATGACTTCGCGGTACGAAACTTGTTCTCCGTCCTTTTCACACTGCCCAGACAAAACTTGCGACGCCCTTGAAGAACTCAACCCACGAATTTGCCCCCAGGACTGCGTCATCGAATGTGAGTTTTCTCAGATTTGAATACAGTTGTATACGTGGAGACAAATTTTTGTGTTCCGATTAGTGTAACGTTCACAAATTAGTCTCATCTAATCTAACATCATGCATGGAAAAGGTAGTCATGGTTATAAGATGAAAATTTGACTTGTAGGTGTTATCAGAAAATCTAGTATACGTTACTATTTTTTATTTTGTTTGTTTGTTTTATAATTACAATTACTCGCATAATACTATATTTTCTTGTACAACTGTTGTGACAATTTGATGTTGGCTAAACAAACAGACTTAACGTCATGCAATAACTAGAAAATATAGTATCAATAACTGTAATCATACCAAATAGTTACTTGTACCACATTTCCTTTTAACTCTACGTCAAACTGTTATTGTAACAATTATATTTATCTAGTAACAGCAAGAAATGAAATTCTTCTCAGTACGGAGAACCATAAATCTTTTTTTTTCGAGCTGTATCTCTTTTACAGCCGACGTCCACTTTGCTCACATTAACAAGGAAGGGAGAGGAATCGACGTTGGATTGGGTATGTGCTCGTGCACTGACACGTTGCAATGCACTTGCGGTCCCAGGACACCTCAGAAGAAGGAAAATGGCCCGCATGGAGGTCCTGGATCCAACGGCAAGTCGAAGAAGGATGGTAAAAGCCTGACCGGTGTTGCAGGACCGGAAAAAAGTAGGTTCAAAAAGCAACTGTTTCTTTCTCAAAAGACACAGCGTGTATTGAAAAATCGCGAGGAATTTCGATTTCGTGAATATTCAGCACACATATACATAAAAGTCGGAGAAAAAGAGGAAACTATTTTGAGTGTTGAGAGAATGGCCTGCGTCTTATCAGTTATCACCATCATCGTTAGCGTGTGATGGAGAATCGATATTTATAACAGCAATTAACGTTGTAACATAGGCCGAGTCAAAGGTCGACTAATCCTAACTCCAAGCAAGGACAAAGTCGTTTGGGATCGCAGTAGGTTCTTGTTTCCAACGTTATGATCGTTAATCTCAACGAGATCGAGACCAGATTACATCGCCATGATCCTTACCTTGGTTATAGGAAACCTTAACTAACCGTTCTTGGTAGTTCGTTTTTATGAAGGATTAAAGAGTCGTCGGTACCGAATTCGATATTTTGATACCATTATCTTGCAAAAGAGTTGAATTCCACTCATGTAGACGAATTCTGGCTTTCAAATTCTCAATCTGAAAATTTCTAACTCTAGTATTTTGGTGTTTCAGTAGTTCCTGCCAGCTCCTGTGGACCCACATGTCTTGTCGGCGTAATCGGCGCGAGCCTCTTTGTTCTTATCGTCGTCGCCGGAATTTTCATCACCTGGAGATACCGGTGAGAATTAAAATTTCCTTGTTTTATCTGTATATGCGTGTTCAGTGTTCGTTGAATAACATTATCCAATTAATCAGAGTAAATGAGTAAACTGTCTGAAATATAGTTCATTTCAAATCATCAGCGCAAAAAACTTCTGAAAAATATTTACCTGCCACTATATGACGCTCAAAATTCATTATTTTTCCGAGCCATGGGATTACTTCATTTTCAAATTTGTTCGAATGTGCTCGTACCTAAGTTTGATTGAGGTCATCTCCCCGGTATATTGGCAAATCGAATTTTCTACGAGCAATAAGTTTTTTTTTCGTCTAGTTAACACGATTGGATCAGATATTCCCGGCTCGCGTGATATCAGGCTCGGACTTTTGTTGGGGTTCAAATATCAGAGTGCAATTGTATTGCGTCAGAGACCTGGAAGTAAACTCATTTCCTCTTTCATTTCGTACCCTATCAGACCGAACAACCGTTTTTCTGTTATTCACGTCACAGAAATCGTCGATTTTAACGCGTTCTAAAGCACGATAAAATAGTTTTGCGAAAAACAAGTAGCGAGGAAGATTCCATCGTTCCTCGCGACGCCATCGAATGCATGGCAGATGCAATAAATTGAAGATGAAAGACTGTACAAAGTCCATAAGCAGACGCCGAGACCCCTGCATCACGTCACTGCAACAAGCTAAACTGCATCAGTCGCACTAAACTTGTTTGCATTTTTTGTATGCACAGCGGTTGCACCAGACGTTGCAGCCGGCTGGTGAAAGATGCATCGCACAGTCGAGTCAGCCGGCGGTGTAGCAAACCGGCGAAAAAGTGATAAGTTAATCTCATTATTTGATCAGAAACGTGAAACTCTGTACCTCAGTCGAGAAAACAGCTTAAAACTTTCCTTCTCGACGAGGAATCCACGTTATATATGACGCAGAGCTGAATCGTGACTCGATTTCCTATCCTCTTGTACATGACGTAAGAATTCGGTTGATCCTCGGGTTTCGCGAAAGCTTTCGAAAAGTTTACATGATAGGATTGACTAACGGTTGGGATCTGGTCAATCCATTTTCCCGGAGGAACTAGATGGGCTGGAAATTGACGTTTACAGTGCGCTTAGGTTAGCGAATCGGACCTTATAGGTAATCCACCACACTGCACGCACTCCCGTAGTATATACGTAGTCATTTCACTCATTTCACCCTCGGCTACGAACCCCAGGCAGGAAGATCCTTATCGTCGACACTTTGGGATATCGATCAGACGCCGCAAGGCGTGTGACCAGGGGTCGAATACTGAGTAGTTATGGTGGACGCTGCTGATGAGAAGCGTACCTCAAAGCTACGACTAACTACTTGAAAAAAGCTCAGTACTCCCACCGCGCAAAGCAATATCAACCCACTCGCCTGAAAGATTACAAAACTTTCTAGCTCTCGAGTTATTCTCTCTTTATGCTCTGGGAGGAGGCCAATCTTTTCGCTTATAGGTACTTATATCTAGTTTGTACCGCGTAACAGTCTATTATATTTTAGTTATGTATAAGAAAATCTTCCGATATCTATTTAGAATCCGCGAACTTTTCAATCTTCATTCGATTCCTGATTTATTCTCAAATTCGCCAATGCAACGTACAAATCCTTTGTTTCTTAGCAATCAATTCATCAATCTGTAAAACGTATTGTGCAAAATGGACATGTTCGAGTATTTTAACAGTCAGCAAAATGTTTTTTAATCTACTCGAAATACTATGAAATTTTCCAAATTTTGAAAGTCTTTTCGTTCCTAAGATGTTGAAAACTGGTTTATGAATGGTTAACTTTAGGTAAGGATTTAAAATTATTGGACAAAATGATTTCCGTCGAAAATGAAATATTTCTAAAATCAGGCTTTCGGAAGTTTCAAAATTGCGAATAAGTTCTCGTTCACTGGGCATTTTATCAATTTATCTTTCACAGAATGGCAGTCAAAGGATCGCGCCGAGAGTGCAAACATGACGCCGATGGCGGTGTTGGCGGTCTTAGCATTCTACCCTCCGATTACATCGACCGCGGTGATGGTCTTCTCATCGGCCTGGACTCTCTAGCCACAGCCAATCGAACACTGCTTTTGCCAAAATCTTGTCCGGTAAGTTATTAATTTTTCTTATTTCACAAGTAATGAGTTCATTCCTTAAATTTTGCGAGAATCAGTCTGCAAAGAATTCTTTCAAGCTCAGATTTTCGCGGATTTCCATCTCGCGTACTTAGAATTTGAACGAAACCGCAGACTGACGATGACTAAAAATAATCGCCGGATGGCCTGCATACGGGATTTTCTCACCACTTACAGTGCACAGAAATCCTTCTTGTTCAGAGAGCGGAGAAGTCAGTTTAAATCTCCGGGATTTACGTCGCCCCTTCTATTCGCATAGCTGAATTCTGCAGGCTGCATGACCCTACCCTTAATGCTGCGAAGAGTATAATCCACGTTAAATAACGCTAGTGCGTAAGCCAAAGGCTGCTTCTCAACTTTTTTGCAATTACATCGTCTGACGAAGGCTTTCGCTTATCTATATGCATATACCAACACACCTCGCAATTTAATTTTAAATTTCGAGCAGAAGTTCATCGTGGTTTGTTAGATGCATGGCCTGGGCCCAGCCTCTTAAGTTTGTTTTTGAGACTGGTACTTATTAGTTCTGCAGTAAAGTTTCCAAGTGCTATTCGCCGGATCGAGCAATCAAGTTTCCTGGGCGGTTCATTTACTTCAGCGTCCACGCGTCCCTTCATCGCGTGATTGATCGTCGCTATACTCGAACGTTGTTCACCCTTGTACCTACAGTTACGACAGTGTACGTGTAAGGTGAAGTGCTAGGTATAGTACCGAGGAGATGGAAGAAGATATTTATGGATTTTATTGAGTCCTATAAATCAGGAACCTGTATCGTCTGGATTAAGTTAGATAAACTCCCTATCCCTGGGAAATCGATCCATTAGTAGATATCTATTCGTGCAGTACCCTAAGCGAATTCCCATTGCGAAAGTGAAAAAGAGAAACGTTTCATCAACGCTAATAGCCTGGGCAAAAACGGCGATTAGCAGCGTAACCTTTTGCATAAGCTGGCGGTTCATCGTGGCGAAGGATACACGAAAGTTCTTTCTCTTTAACAATTCTTTTCGAAAACCTTTTCGGTGAATGAAATTAAGGGACAATGTATTTGAATGCTAAGGTTGCGAATCTATAACAAATCTGTGAGTATGTATCAATCAATTTCAAATCTTCGTGAAAGGTTTTTTACTTTTTTTTTTCTAATTTTATTTTTCTACCACATTTTAAAGCAAATTAAATTTTTTTCTACTTAATCGATACTAGAACATTTTGGTATATCAAGGACACTTGATTACGCCATACCAGTACTGGAATACAAACTGTAGCAATTTTCAAGAGGATCGGAGTCAACAATGACCTTTAAAAATGCTCAGTTCCAAAGTTTGTTCACCTCCGACCTTCCAACTGAAATTAAATTTCCACTGTCAATATGTATGGAAATTGCGCACGTGTGTTTACGCGGAAGGGTAAACAAATAAGTCGGAAAGCGAGCAATGTGTTTCGTCCAGTAGACAAACACTGCTTTTGCGTTGTTCCATAATGAAAGGTTCAAAAATAGGATAAAAAACGAGATAAATATTTTTTCCCGAAGATGAAATAGCCATTTCTAACAAAATTAAAAAAAATCTAACAAAAACCGAATCCAATTTATTCAGCCGGATCCCAAGTGGGAATTTCCACGAGGCCAGCTGACCATCGAACAGGTTCTTGGCGAAGGCGAATTTGGTCGCGTCCTTCGAGCTCGAGCCATTGACATCGGCGGTTGGCCTGGACCGACGACTGTTGCCGTTAAGACACTGAAGGAAGGAGCATGTGCTTCGGAACTAGCTGATTTACTATCCGAGTATCAACTACTGAAGGAAGCACAGCATCCAAACGTCATCAGACTCCTCGGAGCTTGCACTTCTCCCGGGGGACCGGTCTACTTGATCATCGAATTCGCCGAATTCGGATCTCTCAGGTTTGCAATTCCTTTCTCCCTGTCAACTCGTCGCTCGCTTCTACGAGCTTCGAAGTTGCAGACATACTTTGAGATACCATATCAGGAATCCTTTTGGCAGATACGTGAATTTTCGTAGAATCATTACTAGAACGGTACGCGATGGTGCGGAGGAAAATTTTTTCATTTCTAAGAATCTGAGAGAAATGATTCCACTCTAGTTTACTGAATATACTCGTATTCTCCGAATGCTTGATTGGCACCTACTATGTCCGCTGTACTGTCCATAAGAATGAACTGAAGGTGTTCCATTGTATCGTTAGAATATTTAAAATGAAAAGAACTACTGCCTTACGTAAAAATGGTAAGTATAGGTATAGCGAAAGTAACGTCGATGTATGTGCGCACATACCTATATCCACGATATATATTAAAGTAGTCCAACGAATTCCATTCGAATGGCACAATGCTTTTCCGCTGGTCGAGTGGACAATAGTTCTTTTCCGCTTATTATTAAATTTTTCATCTCTTCCCCAAGCTATACCTATATACGTATATCCACGCTCATTGTGGTGGGGAGTTGAATTCACCCTGGTTGGCTGCTGACCCCAACAAGTCGACATTATAGTATTGAATTCCTCTTCTCTTTGTCAACCTCGCATTCTCTCTCCGTCTTCCCCACTTTCTTCCCACCCTTTTTTTCGTCGTATAATATGGTCGTTTTCTTCGTATTTCCCCTGCACAGAAATTATCTGAGACGAAGTCGGCACTTGGAGTCAGAGGGCAGAGCGCCCTGCTCTACGTCCCTGCTTTCGGCATCCCCTGCTGTAACTCGAGAAGACATCTCGACTGTTGACTCAATGTGTAACTACGGCGTCACGCCACGTGATATTCTGTCATTCGCATGGCAGATCAGCAAAGGCATGGCTTACCTCACCGATATCAAGGTAATTTGACCGACTGAAAAGCACATGAGGATAAAGTGAGCATCGCTGAAATTGATTCGGCAAAATCAAATGAATTGGAATCCTGTAGCTGCATTTCAGACTGTCATATTCAATTAGTAGTTTCTAGCATCTTCTATGTTAAAAACGAAAACTGTTCTCTGACGCGATCTCTTTCAAATCCCATGTTATTTAGCCACATCCATATGTATCTTTGTTGAAAAATATTAATACCGAATCATTGCCTACGTTTAGCTAGTACATCGGGATCTGGCAGCTCGAAACGTTCTTCTTGCAACCGGAAAGGTTTGCAAGATCTCGGATTTCGGGCTAACGCGAGATGTCTACGAGGATGACGCTTACCTTAAGCGAAGCAAGGGTCGAGGTGAGAAGAAGTGGAAATTAGACTCGGATAATGTCGCGCATTATGCAAATCCTCATCGACTAACCGAGAAACTTCTTTGTCTTCCGGATTACAGTTCCCGTTAAGTGGATGGCGCCTGAGTCACTCGCCGATCACGTGTACACCAGTAAATCGGACGTTTGGAGCTTCGGAGTACTTCTTTGGGAACTCGTGACTCTCGGGGCGTCGCCTTACCCCGGGGTGGATGTCCATAATCTCTACAACCTGCTGAAGGCCGGTTACCGCATGGAGAAGCCAGCCAACTGCTCTCACCAGTTGTGAGTAATACAGAATATGACACGTCTGTAAACTGTACGTCTGACGTATTCTCCGTCTCTTTATCCTGACACTTTACCACTCTCTTTACGCCCTGCAGGTACAAGCTGATGGTGTCTTGTTGGCACGAAGAAGCGGGTATGCGGCCTTCGTTCAAGGAGTTGACGTGCCACTGGGAGCGCATGCTAGAGGATGGCGTCGACTACTTGGACCTAAACCCAAGGACAGTTCACAACAGGGCCTACTTCACGTCCCTTCACGCATTGGACAGTCCAACAAGTGAGTTTCGGTGAAAGGATCCGCGAAGAATGGTTGTCAGTGTCTGCTCTTGTGTTTCAGGTTCCGGAACCGACAAACTGGGCTATGGCAACGTGAACAACGAAGTGATGCGGACGGATGTTAACTACTTGACGAAAACACCCGCCGAGGAGATGACCAAGTGCGATAAGGTCGACAAGCTTCAAGCTTTGTGGCAACAGCCCATCGCCTCGTTTCCGGAAGAGCCGATCAAGCCGCCGTACGTAAACGACATCTCCAACAGGCCGATGGCCCAGAACCATTACGAGAGTCCCATTAAACTGCGGAACGCAAGCGTAGCCAGTAGCACGGACAACACCCTTAAAACACCCCCGAATGAACGGCCCCAATCTTACATCGATATGGACGGAAAGAAGGCGAAGGAGGGACAAGAGGACCTTCTGCTCTTCAACAGCGTGGAAAAGAGCATTGAAAAAATTGAAAATGGAATAGTTTTAAACGGGTTGAATGGACTGAATGGGCTACAGAATGGTCGCGCCATGTAGAACATGTTGTGGACAGATTTCAACTGGCTGTTACTATGTGATGGCGGATTTATACATTTGAATGATGTACATAGAGGATCACAACTGTGATTGATGTAACACGATTATATGAGGATTATTTAAATACTTGTGAGATCGAAATATAATAGGGGGATTGCAAACGGGTGACAAAATTTCCGTGAATTTATTGGACCAAAGAAACGCGGTCAGGGTAATCATTTCCATCGCCGTGGGTGGTTCGATAATTGAAATTGAAAAAACGAATTCATGTACATCCTACGACGATTGCCCTGGTATATTACATGCATATTATATACGAGTTTATACTATTATTTAACATACCAAAAGATAGATATACCAAATAATTTCGTATTTCAGCCTATGATGTATTTTTATCTATAATAGAATACTGTTACACGTACTTCAAAGTGTCACGGAGTTGTTACAGTGCTGAATTTGCAGTACTGTGTCATCGCGGTGGGAGATATGTTATGTATAGTGTCTGTCGCGGTACAGACTAACCGCTGTTATAGCGTTTTAAAAGTGATTTATATGTTAGTTTTATATGTTTGCGTTATGGGTCAACATAGTTGCGGATATATAATGCAACTTTGCCTACGATTGTTTGTCTACAATAATTATTCCGATAATTAAGAGTGATTAAATCGAGCTGTTTCGTGTTTAGATTGCGTTTTGTGAGGTTGACCGGTTTTTATTTTCATATTTTATTTCTTTTATTACACTGATTATATCTAACAATAAGTAGGTACTGCGTGAGGTTATGTTGAATAGAAAAAACTTCATAATTCAACGATTTACTTACATCTTTATAATTATTATTTATGTACATACAAATATATCTACGATACTATATATATATATATACATATATTTATATAGATATACCGTGTACAACACCAAAGAAAATCGTACAACATTTCAGTTCAATGGTACAAAATTATGTTCTAAGTTTTCTTTTAAAGTTTAGATCTAGATAAGAAAAAGGGGAAAGGGCCCGATTCACCGGCAGTCCACTTTGCACGAGGAGAAATATTCCACTCGACGTTATTCCACACAGCATTAATTTACAGGACATTATTCACCTCAGGTACTTCTACTAAGACGTCCTTGGAGAGAACGTCGTGTCGAACAACACCAGCATCAAACAAATAAAACCTGAGAGGAATAATTTCTTGTCGAATAATGCTGTGGGAGATAAAATCATGTGCAAAGTGATCTGAGGCAAATCGAAATGAGGCGAAAAAGTATCCTGTTGAAAAAAAATATTATTCTATTGAGTTGAGCCATTTTTAGTAACACCGATTAGTCATTCAATAATGACAGATCTTTTTCTCCTTCCTTGATGGCATCTCCCATTAAAATATGTTTTGCTGAAAATCTTGTTTTCGTATTCAATATTGTTATAATTGTTATTACAATCATCGATGGTTTTTACTATTCTGGTTTTCACAATCATCAACGATTCTCATGAACTTATTTACGGTTTGCAATCTTCATATCTGATTTAAGAAATTAAAGACTGCGTTTCCGTACCTTATTATGTATATTGCGATAATGTCATAACGTTTGTATTTATGTATAAAATCGAACATTCCATTAGTCTGCCTAATTATATTTATATATACTATTATACTATAAATTTACGTGTTATACGATGCAGTTTTCAAGAACTATAAATATTAAATACATATGCATTATATGAATAATATAATTAAATACGCAGAGCATTGTTTACTACGTCGTTTTCAAGGGAAAAAATTAATCTGTCACACTATAGCTAGTAAGGTGCCCATTATTCTTTGCTTGTAATTACTATGTAATGAAATAAAATTACACACTTATAATATATACCTGCCGACAATCCACCATGCAGTTATAAATATCTGGTGATCACTTTAGAAGTGACCAAATAGCGGATTAAAGCCTAACCCAACGACCATAGTTTCAAAGAATTTAGAAATCCGAGCACCACTGAATCATCACTTCGGTCATGAATGGTGTGAATTCAAAATTTGGTATATTGAATGCTTTCTTTGCAGTTCTTGGAGACCAATTGGTCGGTTGAATTGTTTCTAACACAATGAAATTTTGCATCTAAAAATGGTAGAAAAGTACGGATAACGACTTGCATTTTCAAGGACGATTTTTGGCAAGTTAAATGATGCTAGAATGAATTTCACGACCCTTTGTCGACTTGATTTTGCGAATAAATTAATTGTATGAGGTCGCTAAGGGCAGCGGATCAAGAGTGATTCGTCGCGAGACGAAAAATTTCTTAGCACTTTCGCCTTCACTATTTTCAGAGCCGTTTTCCCAATCCTGACGGCTCAATTTGTTCCTAAAGGTAGGTGAGATCTATAAGAAAACGATTTTTAGCTAAAGAAAAGAAAGGCTTGACCCATTGGATTTTTGGTGGAAATTTCGACGATGATGATTCTGGATACTGCTGGAATTGATTTGTGGATGACAAAATTCAGGTTGTTTTGTGAGAGTTGTCGATTGTGCGCAGTCCCGGAACGGTTCGATTGACGCATGAAAAGGGAACTCCAGAAAATTAAACACATCTTCTTCTCATTTTTCTGCGGATCGTCTTTCCTACGGAATTTATCTGCTGTTGGTCCTACCCTGCTGTTGTTGCTGTGTTTTCTGAGCTCCTTTGGGTCCGATAAGTCCGGAAACGGTGATACATATCGATTCGAAGACAAAGAATTTCTGAACAAAAAAAAGTAAGGCTAACCCCGTTGGATTTTTGGCAAATATTTTGACGAATTTGAAAATGCTGCGAACGACTCTTGCAAACAATATTCTGACGTAATTTTGGGAGATAAATCGATTCATCGCAGTCCCAATACGCTGCAATCAACGCATAGAAAGTTAGGGCCGAAAAACAAAACGGTACTGTTACGTGCTCAGCCCTTCTTCACACTTACTACTCATTCTTCCTCCCTCTTTTCTATAAACCTATGCGTTTCACCAGACTATACCATCTTCCATACAGCCTGTCCTCACCTGACTATCTCCTCTCGTTCCCAGAACCCTGACCAAGCACCCAGCTTTCTGCACTGGTTTTGGGTGCGTTCTGCTACTCGGGCACTTCTGATCCACCATCCAAACAGAACACTTCACTCCGAATCAGAACGCTCTTGATGAAGATAAACGTATACAGAATCGTTATCCCTCATTATTCACCGTACCGGTTACTGCAGAGCGCAAAGGGGGAGACGGATCAAACCAACATATTCCTACCGCTCGGGAATAAACGGCTCTCGAGTCGTTACAGTTCGTTTTCTCATTTTTCTGCAGCATTTCCTTCCGATGTGAATCTTTCGCTATTGGTCCAACCATATTTGTGCTGTGTTTTCTGTGTTCCTGGGGGTCCAATTGGTCTAGGTGAGATCATACAAATGATTCCGAAACGAAAGATTTTCAGCCAGTAAATATAGTGAGGCTCACCCCTTTGGATTTTTGGCGGAAATTTCGGCGATTTTGAAAGTGCTGCAATCAGTTTTTTGGGGCGCTATTCTGACATAATTTTGCGAGAGAAATCGATTGAGCGCAGTCCCAATACGGTGCGAGCAAAGCCTGAAAAGTAACAACCGAAAAACTGGAGATTTTATCGTCATTTCTCTGCCGTTGGTCCTACGCTATTTTTCATGTGTTTTCTGAGTTCCTGGTGGTTCAATTACTCTAGAAAGGGTCATACTAATCGGTTCCGGGGCAGAAAATTTTCGGCTTCGAAAATCACGAAAAAACTAAACTAAAACCCTTTGGGTTTTTGGCGAAAATTTCGACGATTCTGGAAAGTGCTGCAATTAATTCTTTAAAGCACTATTCCGAAGTAATTTTGCGACAGAAATCGATTGAGCGCAGTCCGAAGACACTGCGAACGATGAATCAAAACTTACGGCCGAAAAACGAGTTACTTCGTATTCTTATTCTTCTGCCGTTCGTCTTCGCTACGTAATTTTTCTGCTGTTGGTCATACCCTGCCATTGCTGTATGTTTTGGGTTTCAGGGGTATCGATTCTTCTGAAAAGGCTCGTACATACTGATTACGAGACAGAAGATTCTTCAGTCAGAGAAAAGAAAGGCTTAACCCCTTTGGATTTTTGGTGAATATTTCGAGGAATCCAAGAGATGCTGCAACCAATTCTCTGATGCACTATTCCGACGATTTTTGCGGAGAAATCGATTGCCTTCAGTTTTCACTGGCAGCGAACAACGGATTGGAAATAGCCGCAGCAAAACACGGAATTCGCAACAGGTTGTCAAAAAGATGCCTCAGGAAAATAACAACCACTACAAAATAGGTTCTGTTTATTGTAGGTTTCAGTTTGCTTGGTACGTCCTTATCCCAATACAAGCGTTCAGATGGGAGTGTTTAGTATGACATAAGATTACCGAATGTTGTAGAATCAGATAGAGAAAATGTAAACATATATAATTTATTATTGCATAACAATGCTGACGACGACAATACAATTTAAGAGTAGAATACGCTAAGCTGAATGTAGAGAGTAGTATATGGAATGGTTATCATTGTGGTTCCTGAGTTTATATTAGAAAACTGCAGTGCGCACAGGTGCACTGCAGCTCCATATGATATAATATGCATATCACTGTATTCTTTTATGTAACCTGAATTGAAATAAATGAAAAAATGAACTTCTGTGTGTTTTCTTCATATTTCCATAACTGTCGGTCCGATGTTTTCTTTGATGTCTGTTTCTGGTTGGTCAACGTCGAATTCTTCCAGAGGGGATCTTACAAATCAGTTCTGAGGCGAAACTATTGTTACTTGAAATATTGATAATACTTCGACTTAGAATTAAACAAATCGGAGAAATTTCAGTGAAAAATTACTCCTGGTATCAGGAGAGCAGCTGAGCCGAGGAGGTCGACCAAAAACAGAGACTGCTTGATTGAATGCTTATGATGGCGATGCTGTAAGTCTCGATGCATGCCTGCTTGATTGAGAGAGCCCGCGATCTCTTGCTTATATAATACTTTGTCTAAGAATCGATCAAATCGAAGAAATTTCCGCGAAAAATTACTCCTGGTATCAGGAGAACATCTCAGCCAAGGAGGTCGACCAAAAACAGAGACTGCTTGATTGAATGCTTATGATGTCGATGCTGTGAGTCTCGATGCATGCCTGCTAGCTTAAGAGAGCCCGCGATCTCTTGCTTATATAATACTTTGTCTAAGAATCGATCAAATCGGAGAAATTTCCGCGGAAAATTACTCCTGGTATCAGGAGAACATCTCAGCCAAGGAGGTCGACCAAAAACAGAGACTGCTTGATTGAATGCTTATGATGTCGATGCTGTGAGTCTCGATGCATGCCTGCTAGCTTAAGAGAGCCCGCGATCTCTTGCTTATATAATACTTTGACTAAGAATCGATCAAATCGGAGAAATTTCAGCGAAAAATTACTCCTGGTATCAGGAGAACATCTCAGCCGAGGAGGTCGACCAAAAACAGAGACTGCTTGATTGGATGCTTATGATGTCGATGCTGTGAGTCTCGATGCATGCCTGCTAGCTTAAGAGAGCCCGCGATCTCTTGCTGATATAATACTTTGACTAAGAATCGATCGAATCGGAGAAATTTCGGCGAAAAATTACTCCTGGTATCAGGAGAACATCTCAGACGAGGAGGTCGACCAAAAACAGAGACTGCTTGATTGAATGCCTATGATGTCGATGCTGTGAGTCTCGATGCATGCCTGCTAGCTTAAGAGAGCCCGCGATCTCTTGCTTATATAATACTTTGACCAAGAATCGATCAAATCGGAGAAATTTCGGCGAAAAATTACTCCTGGTATCAGGAGAACATCTCAGCCGAGGAGGTCGACCAAAAACAGAGACTGCTTGATTGAATGCTGATGATGTCGATGCTGTGAGTCTCGATGCATGCCTGCTAGCTTGAGAGAGCCCGCGATCTCTTGCTTATATAATACTTTGACTAAGAATCGATCAAATCGAAGAAATTTCGGCGAAAAATTACTCCTGGTATCAGGAGAACATCTCAGCCGAGGAGGTCGACCAAAAACAGAGACTGCTTGATTGAATGCTTATGATGTCGATGCTGTGAGTCTCGATGCATGCCTGCTAGCTTAAGAGAGCCCGCGATCTCTTGCTTATATAATACTTTGACTAAGAATCGATCAAATCGGAGAAATTTCAGCGAAAAATTACTCCTGGTATCAGGAGAACATCTCAGCCGAGGAGGTCGACCAAAAACAGAGACTGCTTGATTGAATGCTTATGATGTCGATGCTGTGAGTCTCGATGCATGCCTGCTAGCTTAAGAGAGCCCGCGATCTCTTGCTGATATAATACTTTGACTAAGAATCGATCGAATCGGAGAAATTTCGGCGAAAAATTACTCCTGGTATCAGGAGAACATCTCAGACGAGGAGGTCGACCAAAAACAGTGACTGCTTGATTGAATGCCTATGATGTCGATGCTGTGAGTCTCGATGCATGCCTGCTAGCTTAAGAGAGCCCGCGATCTCTTGCTTATATAATACTTTGACCAAGAATCGATCAAATCGGAGAAATTTCGGCGAAAAATTACTCCTGGTATCAGGAGAACATCTCAGCCGAGGAGGTCGACCAAAAACAGAGACTGCTTGATTGAATGCTTATGATGTCGATGCTGTGAGTCTCGATGCATGCCTGCTAGCTTGAGAGAGCCCGCGATCTCTTGCTTATATAATACTTTGACTAAGAATCGATCAAATCGAAGAAATTTCGGCGAAAAATTACTCCTGGTATCAGGAGAACATCTCAGCCGAGGAGGTCGACCAAAAACAGAGACTGCTTGATTGAATGCTTATGATGTCGATGCTGTGAGTCTCGATGCATGCCTGCTAGCTTAAGAGAGCCCGCGATCTCTTGCTTATATAATACTTTGACTAAGAATCGATCAAATCGGAGAAATTTCGGCGAAAAATTACTCCTGGTATCAGGAGAACATCTCAGACGAGGAGGTCGACCAAAAACAGAGACTGCTTGATTGAATGCTTATGATGTCGATGCTGTGAGTCTCGATGCATGCCTGCTAGCTGAAGAGAGCCCGCGATCTCTTGCTTATATAATACTTTGACTAAGAAACGATCAAATCGAAGAAATTTTGGCGAAAAATTACTCCTGGTATCAGGAGAACATCTTAGCCGAGGAGGTCGACCAAAAACAGAGACTGCTTGATTGAATGCTTATGATGTCGATGCTGTGAGTCTCGATGCATGCCTGCTAGCTTAAGAGAGCCCGCGATCTTTTGCTTATATAATACTTTGACTAAGAATCGATCAAATCGGAGAAATTTCAGCGAAAAATTACTCCTGGTATCAGGAGAGCAGCTGAGGCGAGGAGGTCGACCAAAAACAGAGACTGCTTAATTGAATGCTTATGATGTCGATGCTGTGAGTCTTGATGCATGCCTGCTAGCTTAAGAGAGCCCGCGATCTCTTGCTTATATAATACTTTGACTAAGAATCGATCAAATCGGAGAAATTTCGGCGAAAAATTACTCCTGGTATCAGGAGAACATCTCGGACGAGGAGGTCGACCAAAAACAGAGACTGCTTGATTGAATGCTTATGATGTCGATGCTGTGAGTCTCGATGCATGCCTGCTAGCTTAAGAGAGCCCGCGATCTCTTGCTTATATAATACTTTGACTAAGAATCGATCAAATCGGAGAAATTTCGGCGAAAAATTACTCCTGGTATCAGGAGAACATCTCAGCCGAGGAGGTCGACCAAAAACAGAGACTGCTTGATTGAATGCTTATGATGTCGATGCTGTGAGTCTCGATGCATGCCTGCTAGCTGAAGAGAGCCCGCGATCTCTTGCTTATATAATACTTTGACTAAGAAACGATCAAATCGAAGAAATTTCGGCAAAAAATTACTCCTGGTATCAGGAGAACATCTCAGCCGAGGAGGTCGACCAAAAACAGAGACTGCTTGATTGAATGCTTATGATGTCGATGCTGTGAGTCTCGATGCATGCCTGCTAGCTTAAGAGGGCCCGCGATCTTTTGCTTATATAATACTTTGACTAAGAATCGATCAAATCGGAGAAATTTCAGCGAAAAATTACTCCTGGTATCAGGAGAGCAGCTGAGGCGAGGAGGTCGACCAAAAACAGAGACTGCTTGATTGAATGCTTATGATGTCAATGCTGTGAGTCTTGATGCATGCCTGCTAGCTTAAGAGAGCCCGCGATCTCTTGCTTATATAATACTTTGACCAAGAATCGATCAAATCGGAGAAATTTCGGCGAAAAATTACTCCTGGTATCAGGAGAACATCTTAGCCGAGGAGGTCGACCAAAAACAGAGACTGCTTGATTGAATGCTTATGATGTCGATGCTGTGAGTCTCGATGCATGCCTGCTAGCTTAAGAGAGCCCGCGATCTTTTGCTTATATAATACTTTGACTAAGAATCGATCAAATCGGAGAAATTTCAGCGAAAAATTACTCCTGGTATCAGGAGAGCAGCTGAGGCGAGGAGGTCGACCAAAAACAGAGACTGCTTAATTGAATGCTTATGATGTCGATGCTGTGAGTCTTGATGCATGCCTGCTAGCTTAAGAGAGCCCGCGATCTCTTGCTTATATAATACTTTGACTAAGAATCGATCAAATCGGAGAAATTTCGGCGAAAAAATACTCCTGGTATCAGGAGAACATCTCGGACGAGGAGGTCGACCAAAAACAGAGACTGCTTGATTGAATGCTTATGATGTCGATGCTGTGAGTCTCGATGCATGCCTGCTAGCTTAAGAGAGCCCGCGATCTCTTGCTTATATAATACTTTGACTAAGAATCGATCAAATCGGAGAAATTTCGGCGAAAAATTACTCCTGGTATCAGGAGAACATCTCAGCCGAGGAGGTCGACCAAAAACAGAGACTGCTTGATTGAATGCTTATGATGTCGATGCTGTGAGTCTCGATGCATGCCTGCTAGCTGAAGAGAGCCCGCGATCTCTTGCTTATATAATACTTTGACTAAGAAACGATCAAATCGAAGAAATTTCGGCAAAAAATTACTCCTGGTATCAGGAGAACATCTCAGCCGAGGAGGTCGACCAAAAACAGAGACTGCTTGATTGAATGCTTATGATGTCGATGCTGTGAGTCTCGATGCATGCCTGCTAGCTTAAGAGGGCCCGCGATCTTTTGCTTATATAATACTTTGACTAAGAATCGATCAAATCGGAGAAATTTCAGCGAAAAATTACTCCTGGTATCAGGAGAGCAGCTGAGGCGAGGAGGTCGACCAAAAACAGAGACTGCTTGATTGAATGCTTATGATGTCAATGCTGTGAGTCTTGATGCATGCCTGCTAGCTTAAGAGAGCCCGCGATCTCTTGCTTATATAATACTTTGACCAAGAATCGATCAAATCGGAGAAATTTCGGCGAAAAATTACTCCTGGTATCAGGGGAACATCTCAGACGAGGAGGTCGACCAAAAACAGAGACTGCTTGATTGAATGCTTATGATGTCGATGCTGTGAGTCTCGATGCATGCCTGCTAGCTTGAGAGAGCCCGCGATCTCTTGCTTATATAATACTTTGACTAAGAATCGATCAAATCGGAGAAATTTCGGCGAAAACTTACTCCTGGTATCAGGAGAACATCTCAGCCGAGGAGGTCGACCAAAAACAGAGACTGCTTGATTGAATGCTTATGATGTCGATGCTGTGAGTCTCGATGCATGCCTGCTAGCTTAAGAGAGCCCGCGATCTCTTGCTTATATAATACTTTGACTAAGAATCGATCAAATCGGAGAAATTTCGGCGAAAAATTACTCCTGGTATCAGGAGAACATCTCAGCCGAGGAGGTCGACCAAAAACAGAGACTGCTTGATTGAATGCTTATGATGTCGATGCTGTGAGTCTCGATGCATGCCTGCTAGCTGAAGAGAGCCCGCGATCTCTTGCTTATATAATACTTTGACTAAGAAACGATCATATCGAAGAAATTTCGGCGAAAAATTACTCCTGGTATCAGGAGAACATCTCAGCCGAGGAGGTCGACCAAAAACAGACTAGTTGATTGAATGCTTATGATGTCGATGCTGTGAGTCTCGATGCATGCCTGCTAGCTTAAGAGAGCCCGCGATCTCTTGCTTATATAATACTTTGAATAAGAATCGATCAAATCAGAGAAATTTCGGCGAAAAATTACTCCTGGTATCAGGAGAACATCTCAGCCGAGAAGGTCGACCAAAAACAGAGACTAGTTGATTGAATGCTTATGATGTCGATGCTGTGAGTCTCGATGCATGCCTGCTAGCTTAAGAGAGCCCGCGATCTCTTGCTTATATAATACTTTGACTAAGGATCGATCAAATCGGAGAAATTTCGGCGAAAAATTACTCCTGGTATCAGGAGAACATCTCAGCCGAGGAGGTCGACCAAAAACAGAAACTGCTTGATTAAATGCTTATGATGTCGATGCTGTGAGTCTCGATGCATGCCTGCTAGCTCAAGAAAGCCCGCGATCTTTTGCTTATATAATACTTTAACTAAGAATCGATCAAATCGGAGAAATTTTAGCGAAAAATTACTCCTGGTATCAGGAGAACATCTCAGCCGAGGAGGTCGACCAAAAACAGAGACTGCTTGATTGAATGCTTATGATGTCGATGCTGTGAGTCTCGATGCATGCCTGCTAGCTTAAGAGAGCCCGCGATCTCTTGCTTATATAATACGTTGACTAAGAATCGATCAAATCGGAGAAATTTCGGCGAAAAATTACTCCTGGTATCAGGAGAACATCTCAGACGAGGAGGTCGACCAAAAACAGAGACTGCTTGATTGAATGCTTATGATGTCGATGCTGTGAGTCTCGATGCATGCCTGCTAGCTTAAGAGAGCCCGCGAGCTCTTGCTTATATAATACTTTGACTGAGAATCGATCAAATCGGAGAAATTTCGGCGAAAAATTACTCCTGGTATCAGGAGAACATCTCAGACGAGGAGGTCGACCAAAAACAGAGACTGCTTGATTGAATGCTTATGATGTCGATGCTGCGAGACTCGATGCATGCCTGCTCGCTTAGGAGGGCATCTTATCGCTCGTTTACATGCTACTTTTGTAAATATTTTGCTGAAAATTACTCCTGGTATCAGGAGAACATCTCAGACGAGGAGGTCGACCAAAAACAGAGACTGCTTGATTGAATGCTTATGATGTCGATGCTGTGAGTCTCGATGCATGCCTGCTAGCTTGAGAGAGCCCGCGATCTCTTGCTTATATAATACTTTGACTAAGAATCGATCAAATCGGAGAAATTTCGGCGAAAACTTACTCCTGGTATCAGGAGAACATCTCAGCCGAGGAGGTCGACCAAAAACAGAGACTAGTTGATTGAATGCTTATGATGTCGATGCTGTGAGTCTCGATGCATGCCTGCTAGCTTAAGAGAGCCCGCGATCTCTTGCTTATATAATACTTTGACTAAGAATCGATCAAATCGGAGAAATTTCGGCGAAAAATTACTCCTGGTATCAGGAGAACATCTCAGCCGAGGAGGTCGACCAAAAACAGAGACTAGTTGATTGAATGCTTATGATGTCGATGCTGTGAGTCTCGATGCATGCCTGCTAGCTTAAGAGAGCCCGCGATCTCTTGCTTATATAATACTTTGACTAAGAATCGATCAAATCGGAGAAATTTCGGCGAAAAATTACTCCTGGTATCAGGAGAACATCTCAGCCGAGGAGGTCGACCAAAAACAGAAACTGCTTGATCAAATGCTTATGATGTCGATGCTGTGAGTCTCGATGCATGCCTGCTAGCTCAAGAAAGCCCGCGATCTTTTGCTTATATAATACTTTAACTAAGAATCGATCAAATCGGAGAAATTTTAGCGAAAAATTACTCCTGGTATCAGGAGAACATCACAGCCGAGGGGGTCGACCAAAAACAGAGACTGCTTGATTGAATGCTTATGATGTCGATGCTGTGAGTCTCGATGCATGCCTGCTAGCTTAAGAGAGCCCGCGATCTCTTGCTTATATAATACGTTGACTAAGAATCGATCAAATCGGAAAAATTTCGGCGAAAAATTACTCCTGGTATCAGGAGAACATCTCAGACGAGGAGGTCGACCAAAAACAGAGACTGCTTGATTGAATGCTTATGATGTCGATGCTGTGAGTCTCGATGCATGCCTGCTAGCTTAAGAGAGCCCGCGAGCTCTTGCTTATATAATACTTTGACTGAGAATCGATCAAATCGGAGAAATTTCGGCGAAAAATTACTCCTGGTATCAGGAGAACATCTCAGACGAGGAGGTCGACCAAAAACAGAGACTGCTTGATTGAATGCTTATGATGTCGATGCTGCGAGACTCGATGCATGCCTGCTCGCTTAGGAGGGCATCTTATCGCTCGTTTACATGCTACTTTTGTAAATATTTTGCTGAAAATTACTCCTGGTATCAGGAGAGCAGCTGAGCCGAGGAGGTCGACCAAAAACAGATACTGCATGATTAAATGCTTATGATGTCGATGCTGTGAGTCTCGATGCATGCCTGCTAGCTTGAGAGAGTCCGCGATCTCTTGCTTATATAATACTTTGACTAAGAATCGATCAAATCGGAGAAATTTCGGCGAAAAATTACTTCTGGTATCAGGAGAACATCTCAGCCGAGGAGGTCGACCAAAAACAGAGACTGCTTGATTGAATGCTTATGATGTCGATGCTGTGAGTCTCGATGCATGCCTGCTAGCTTAAGAGAGCCCGCGATCTTTTGCTTATATAATACTTTGACTAAGAATCGATCAAATCGGAGAAATTTCAGCGAATAATTACTCCTGGTATCAGGAGAGCAGCTGAGGCGAGGAGGTCGACCAGAAACAGAGACTGCTTGATTGAATGCTTATGATGTCGATGCTGTGAGTCTTGATGCATGCCTGCTAGCTTAAGAGAGCCCGCGATCTCTTGCTTATATAATACTTTGACTAAGAATCGATCAAATCGGAGAAATTTCGGCGAAAAATTACTCCTGGTATCAGGAGAACATCTCAGACGAAGAGGTCGATCAAAAACAGAGACTGCTTGATTGAATGCTTATGATGTCGATGCTGTGAGTCTCGATGCATGCCTGCTAGCTTAAGAGAGCCCGCGATCTCTTGCTTATATAATACTTGTACTAAGAATCGATCAAATCGAAGAAATTTCGGCGAAAAATTACTCCTGGTATCAGGAGAACATCTCAGCCGAGGAGGTCGACCAAAAACAGAGACTGCTTGATTGAATGCTTATGATGTCGATGCTGTGAGTCTCGTTGCATGCCTGCTAGCTGAAGAGAGCCCGCGATCTCTTGCTTATATAATACTTTGACTAAGAAACGATCAAATCGAAGAAATTTCGGCGAAAAATTACTCCTGGTATCAGGAGAACATCTCAGCCGAGGAGGTCGACCAAAAACAGAGACTGCTTGATTGAATGCTTATGATGTCGATGCTGTGAGTCTCGATGCATGCCTGCTAGCTTAAGAGAGCCCGCGATCTTTTGCTTATATAATACTTTGACTAAGAATCGATCAAATCGGAGAAATTTCGGCGAAAAATTACTCCTGGTATCAGGAGAGCAGCTGAGGCGAGGAGGTCGACCAAAAACAGAGACTGCTTGAATGAATGCTTATGATGTCGATGCTGTGAGTCTCGATGCATGCCTGCTAGCTTAAGAGAGCCCGCGATCTCTTGCTTATATAATACTTTGACTAAGAATCGATCAAATCGGAGAAATTTCATCGAAAAATTACTCCTGGTATCAGGAGAACATCTCAGCCGAGCAGGTCGACCAAAAACAGAGACTGCTTGATTGAATGCTTATGATGTCGATGCTGTGAGTCTCGATGCATGCCTGCTAGCTTGAGAGAGCCCGCGATCTCTTGCTTATATAATACTTTGACTAAGAATCGATCAAATCGGAGAAATTTCGGCGAAAACTTACTCCTGGTATCAGGAGAACATCTCAGCCGAGGAGGTCGACCAAAAACAGAGACTGCTTGATTGAATGCTTATGATGTCGATGCTGTGAGTCTCGATGCATGCCTGCTAGCTTAAGAGAGCCCGCGATCTCTTGCTTATATAATACTTTGACTAAGAATCGATCAAATCGGAGAAATTTCGGCGAAAAATTACTCCTGGTATCAGGAGAACATCTCAGCCGAGGAGGTCGACCAAAAACAGAGACTGCTTGATTGAATGCTTATGATGTCGTTGCTGTGAGTCTCGATGCATGCCTGCTAGCTGAAGAGAGCCCGCGATCTCTTGCTTATATAATACTTTGACTAAGAAACGATCATATCGAAGAAATTTCGGCGAAAAATTACTCCTGGTATCAGGAGAACATCTCAGCCGAGGAGGTCGACCAAAAACAGAGACTAGTTGATTGAATGCTTATGATGTCGATGCTGTGAGTCTCGATGCATGCCTGCTAGCTTAAGAGAGCCCGCGATCTCTTGCTTATATAATACTTTGACTAAGAATCGATCAAATCGGAGAAATTTCGGCGAAAAATTACTCCTGGTATCAGGAGAACATCTCAGCCGAGGAGGTCGACCAAAAACAGAGACTAGTTGATTGAATGCTTATGATGTCGATGCTGTGAGTCTCGATGCATGCCTGCTAGCTTAAGAGAGCCCGCGATCTCTTGCTTATATAATACTTTGACTAAGAATCGATCAAATCGGAGAAATTTCGGCGAAAAATTACTCCTGGTATCAGGAGAACATCTCAGCCGAGGAGGTCGACCAAAAACAGAAACTGCTTGATCAAATGCTTATGATGTCGATGCTGTGAGTCTCGATGCATGCCTGCTAGCTCAAGAAAGCCCGCGATCTTTTGCTTATATAATACTTTAACTAAGAATCGATCAAATCGGAGAAATTTTAGCGAAAAATTACTCCTGGTATCAGGAGAACATCTCAGCCGAGGGGGTCGACCAAAAACAGAGACTGCTTGATTGAATGCTTATGATGTCGATGCTGTGAGTCTCGATGCATGCCTGCTAGCTTAAGAGAGCCCGCGATCTCTTGCTTATATAATACGTTGACTAAGAATCGATCAAATCGGAGAAATTTCGGCGAAAAATTACTCCTGGTATCAGGAGAACATCTCAGACGAGGAGGTCGACCAAAAACAGAGACTGCTTGATTGAATGCTTATGATGTCGATGCTGTGAGTCTCGATGCATGCCTGCTAGCTTAAGAGAGCCCGCGAGCTCTTGCTTATATAATACTTTGACTGAGAATCGATCAAATCGGAGAAATTTCGGCGAAAAATTACTCCTGGTATCAGGAGAACATCTCAGACGAGGAGGTCGACCAAAAACAGAGACTGCTTGATTGAATGCTTATGATGTCGATGCTGCGAGACTCGATGCATGCCTGCTCGCTTAGGAGGGCATCTTATCGCTCGTTTACATGCTACTTTTGTAAATATTTTGCTGAAAATTACTCCTGGTATCAGGAGAGCAGCTGAGCCGAGGAGGTCGACCAAAAACAGATACTGCATGATTAAATGCTTATGATGTCGATGCTGTGAGTCTCGATGCATGCCTGCTAGCTTGAGAGAGTCCGCGATCTCTTGCTTATATAATACTTTGACTAAGAATCGATCAAATCGGAGAAATTTCGGCGAAAAATTACTTCTGGTATCAGGAGAACATCTCAGCCGAGGAGGTCGACCAAAAACAGAGACTGCTTGATTGAATGCTTATGATGTCGATGCTGTGAGTCTCGATGCATGCCTGCTAGCTTAAGAGAGCCCGCGATCTTTTGCTTATATAATACTTTGACTAAGAATCGATCAAATCGGAGAAATTTCAGCGAATAATTACTCCTGGTATCAGGAGAGCAGCTGAGGCGAGGAGGTCGACCAGAAACAGAGACTGCTTGATTGAATGCTTATGATGTCGATGCTGTGAGTCTTGATGCATGCCTGCTAGCTTAAGAGAGCCCGCGATCTCTTGCTTATATAATACTTTGACTAAGAATCGATCAAATCGGAGAAATTTCGGCGAAAAATTACTCCTGGTATCAGGAGAACATCTCAGACGAAGAGGTCGATCAAAAACAGAGACTGCTTGATTGAATGCTTATGATGTCGATGCTGTGAGTCTCGATGCATGCCTGCTAGCTTAAGAGAGCCCGCGATCTCTTGCTTATGTAATACTTGGACTAAGAATCGATCAAATCGAAGAAATTTCGGCGAAAAATTACTCCTGGTATCAGGAGAACATCTCAGCCGAGGAGGTCGACCAAAAACAGAGACTGCTTGATTGAATGCTTATGATGTCGATGCTGTGAGTCTCGTTGCATGCCTGCTAGCTGAAGAGAGCCCGCGATCTCTTGCTTATATAATACTTTGACTAAGAAACGATCAAATCGAAGAAATTTCGGCGAAAAATTACTCCTGGTATCAGGAGAACATCTCAGCCGAGGAGGTCGACCAAAAACAGAGACTGCTTGATTGAATGCTTATGATGTCGATGCTGTGAGTCTCGATGCATGCCTGCTAGCTTAAGAGAGCCCGCGATCTTTTGCTTATATAATACTTTGACTAAGAATCGATCAAATCGGAGAAATTTCGGCGAAAAATTACTCCTGGTATCAGGAGAGCAGCTGAGGCGAGGAGGTCGACCAAAAACAGAGACTGCTTGAATGAATGCTTATGATGTCGATGCTGTGAGTCTCGATGCATGCCTGCTAGCTTAAGAGAGCCCGCGATCTCTTGCTTATATAATACTTTGACTAAGAATCGATCAAATCGGAGAAATTTCATCGAAAAATTACTCCTGGTATCAGGAGAACATCTCAGCCGAGGAGGTCGACCAAAAACAGAGACTGCTTGATTGAATGCTTATGATGTCGATGCTGTGAGTCTCGTTGCATGCCTGCTAGCTGAAGAGAGCCCGCGATCTCTTGCTTATATAATACTTTGACTAAGAAACGATCAAATCGAAGAAATTTCGGCGAAAAATTACTCCTGGTATCAGGAGAACATCTCAGCCGAGGAGGTCGACCAAAAACAGAGACTGCTTGATTGAATGCTTATGATGTCGATGCTGTGAGTCTCGATGCATGCCTGCTAGCTTAAGAGAGCCCGCGATCTTTTGCTTATATAATACTTTGACTAAGAATCGATCAGATCGGAGAAATTTCAGCGAAAAATTACTCCTGGTATCAGGAGAGCAGCTGAGGCGAGGAGGTCGACCAAAAACAGAGACTGCTTGAATGAATGCTTATGATGTCGATGCTGTGAGTCTCGATGCATGCCTGCTAGCTTAAGAGAGCCCGCGATCTCTTGCTTATATAATACTTTGACTAAGAATCGATCAAATCGGAGAAATTTCGGCGAAAAATTACTCCTGGTATCAGGAGAACATCTCAGACGAGGAGGTCGACCAAAAACAGAGACTGCTTAATTGAATGCTTGTGATGTCGATGCTGTGAGCCTCGATGCATGCCTGGTAGCTCAAGAGAGCCCGCGATCTTTTGCTTATATAATACTTTAACTCAGAATCGATTAAATCGGAGAAATTTTAGCGAAAAATTACTCCTGGTATCAGGAGAACATCTCAGCCGAGAAGGTCGACCAAAAACAGAGACTGCGTTATTGAATGCCTATGATGTCGATGCTGTGAGTCTCAATGCATGCCTGCTAGCTTAAGAGAGCCCGCGATCTCTTGCTTATATAATACTTTGACCAAGAATCGATCAAATCGGAGAAATTTCGGCGAAAAATTACTCCTGGTATCAGGAGAACATCTCAGACGAGGAGGTCGACCAAAAACAGAGACTGCTTGATTGAATGCTTATGATGTCGATGCTGTGAGTCTCGATGCATGCCTGCTAGCTTGAGAGAGCCCGCGATCACTTGCTTATATAATAATTTGACTAAGAATCGATCAAATCGGAGAAATTTCGGCGAAAAATCACTCCTGGTATCAGGAGAACATCTCAGCCGAGGAGGTCGACCAAAAACAGAAACTGCTTGATTGAATGCTTATGATGTCGATGCTGTGAGTCTCGATGCATGCCTGCTAGCTTAAGAGAGCCCGCGATCTCTTGCTTATATAATACTTTGACTAAGAATCGATCATATCGGAGAAATTTCGGCGAAAAATTACTCCTGGTATCAGGAGAACATCTCAGACGAGGAGGTCGGCCAAAAACAGAGACTGCTTGATTGGATGCTTATGATGTCGATGCTGTGAGTCTCGATGCATGCCTGCTAGCTTGAGAGAGCCCGCGATCTCTTGCTTATATAATACTTTGACTAAGAATCGATCAAATCGGAGAAATTTCCGCGAAAAATTACTCCTGGTATCAGGAGAACATCTCAGCCGAGGAGGTCGACCAAAAACAGAGACTGCTTGATTGAATGCTTATGATGTGGATGCTGTGAGTCTCGATGCATGCCTGCTAGCTTAAGAGAGCCCGCGATCTCTTGCTTATATAATACTTTGACTAAGAATCGATCAAATCGGAGAAATTTCGGCGAAAAATTACTCCTGGTATCCGGAGAACATCTCAGACGAGGAGGTCGACCAAAAACAGAGACTGCTCGATTGAATGCTTATGATGTTGATGCTGTGAGTCTCGATGCATGCCTGCTAGCCGAAGAGAGCCCGCGATCTCTTGCTTATATAATACTTTGACTAAGAATCGATCAAATCGGAGAAATTTCAGCGAAAAATTACTCCTGGTATCAGGAGAACATCTTAGCCGAGGAGGTCGACCAAAAACAGAGACTGCTTGATTGAATGTTTATGATGTCGATGCTGTGAGTCTCGATGCATGCCTGCTAGCTTAAGAGAGCCCGCGATCTTTTGCTCATATAATACTTTGACTAAGAATCGATCAAATCGGAGAAATTTCAGCGAAAAATTACTCCTGGTATCAGGAGAGCAGCTGAGGCGAGGAGGTCGACCAAAAACAGAGACTGCTTGATTGAATGCTTATGATGTCGATGCTGTGAGTCTCGATGCATGCCTGCTAGCTTGAGAGAGCCCGCGAACTCTTGCTTATATAATACTTTGACTAAGAATCGATCAAATCGGAGAAATTTCCGCGAAAAATTACTCCTGGTATCAGGAGAACATCTCAGACGAGGAGGTCGACCAAAAACAGAGACTGCTTGATTGAATGCTTATGATGTCGATGCTGCGAGACTCGATGCATGCCTGCTCGCTTAGGAGGGCATCTTATCGCTCGTTTACATGCTACTTTTGTAAATATTTTGCTGAAAATTACTCCTGGTATCAGGAGAACATCTCAGACGAGGAGGTCGACCAAAAACAGAGACTGCTTGATTGAATGCTTATGATGTCGATGCTGTGAGTCTCGATGCATGCCTGCTAGCTTGAGAGAGCCCGCGATCTCTTGCTTATATAATACTTTGACTAAGAATCGATCAAATCGGAGAAATTTCGGCGAAAACTTACTCCTGGTATCAGGAGAACATCTCAGCCGAGGAGGTCGACCAAAAACAGAGACTGCTTGATTGAATGCTTATGATGTCGATGCTGTGAGTCTCGATGCATGCCTGCTAGCTTAAGAGAGCCCGCGATCTCTTGCTTATATAATACTTTGACTAAGAATCGATCAAATCGGAGAAATTTCGGCGAAAAATTACTCCTGGTATCAGGAGAACATCTCAGCCGAGGAGGTCGACCAAAAACAGAGACTGCTTGATTGAATGCTTATGATGTCGTTGCTGTGAGTCTCGATGCATGCCTGCTAGCTGAAGAGAGCCCGCGATCTCTTGCTTATATAATACTTTGACTAAGAAACGATCATATCGAAGAAATTTCGGCGAAAAATTACTCCTGGTATCAGGAGAACATCTCAGCCGAGGAGGTCGACCAAAAACAGAGACTAGTTGATTGAATGCTTATGATGTCGATGCTGTGAGTCTCGATGCATGCCTGCTAGCTTAAGAGAGCCCGCGATCTCTTGCTTATATAATACTTTGACTAAGAATCGATCAAATCGGAGAAATTTCGGCGAAAAATTACTCCTGGTATCAGGAGAACATCTCAGCCGAGGAGGTCGACCAAAAACAGAGACTAGTTGATTGAATGCTTATGATGTCGATGCTGTGAGTCTCGATGCATGCCTGCTAGCTTAAGAGAGCCCGCGATCTCTTGCTTATATAATACTTTGACTAAGAATCGATCAAATCGCAGAAATTTCGGCGAAAAATTACTCCTGGTATCAGGAGAACATCTCAGCCGAGGAGGTCGACCAAAAACAGAAACTGCTTGATCAAATGCTTATGATGTCGATGCTGTGAGTCTCGATGCATGCCTGCTAGCTCAAGAAAGCCCGCGATCTTTTGCTAATATAATACTTTAACTAAGAATCGATCAAATCGGAGAAATTTTAGCGAAAAATTACTCCTGGTATCAGGAGAACATCTCAGCCGAGGGGGTCGACCAAAAACAGAGACTGCTTGATTGAATGCTTATGATGTCGATGCTGTGAGTCTCGATGCATGCCTGCTAGCTTAAGAGAGCCCGCGATCTCTTGCTTATATAATACGTTGACTTAGAATCGATCAAATCGGAGAAATTTCGGCGAAAAATTACTCCTGGTATCAGGAGAACATCTCAGACGAGGAGGTCGACCAAAAACAGAGACTGCTTGATTGAATGCTTATGATGTCGATGCTGTGAGTCTCGATGCATGCCTGCTAGCTTAAGAGAGCCCGCGAGCTCTTGCTTATATAATACTTTGACTGAGAATCGATCAAATCGGAGAAATTTCGGCGAAAAATTACTCCTGGTATCAGGAGAACATCTCAGACGAGGAGGTCGACCAAAAACAGAGACTGCTTGATTGAATGCTTATGATGTCGATGCTGCGAGACTCGATGCATGCCTGCTCGCTTAGGAGGGCATCTTATCGCTCGTTTACATGCTACTTTTGTAAATATTTTGCTGAAAATTACTCCTGGTATCAGGAGAGCAGCTGAGCCGAGGAGGTCGACCAAAAACAGATACTGCATGATTAAATGCTTATGATGTCGATGCTGTGAGTCTCGATGCATGCCTGCTAGCTTGAGAGAGTCCGCGATCTCTTGCTTATATAATACTTTGACTAAGAATCGATCAAATCGGAGAAATTTCGGCGAAAAATTACTTCTGGTATCAGGAGAACATTTCAGCCGAGGAGGTCGACCAAAAACAGAGACTGCTTGATTGAATGCTTATGATGTCGATGCTGTGAGTCTCGATGCATGCCTGCTAGCTTAAGAGAGCCCGCGATCTTTTGCTTATATAATACTCTGACTAAGAATCGATCAAATCGGAGAAATTTCAGCGAATAATTACTCCTGGTATCAGGAGAGCAGCTGAGGCGAGGAGGTCGACCAAAAACAGAGACTGCTTGATTGAATGCTTATGATGTCGATGCTGTGAGTCTTGATGCATGCCTGCTAGCTCAAGAGAGCCCGCGATCTCTTGCTTATATAATACTTTGACTAAGAATCGATCAAATCGGAGAAATTTCGGCGAAAAATTACTCCTGGTATCAGGAGAACATCTCAGACGAAGAGGTCGATCAAAAACAGAGACTGCTTGATTGAATGCTTATGATGTCGATGCTGTGAGTCTCGATGCATGCCTGCTAGCTTAAGAGAGCCCGCGATCTCTTGCTTATATAATACTTTGACTAAGAATCGATCAAATCGGAGAAATTTCGGCGAAAAATTACTCCTGGTATCAGGAGAACATCTCAGACGAGGAGGTCGACCAAAAACAGAGAC
Organism: Diprion similis; assembly: GCF_021155765.1. Lineage (NCBI taxonomy): Eukaryota > Metazoa > Arthropoda > Insecta > Hymenoptera > Diprionidae > Diprion > Diprion similis. Next base: position 5,647,773 of record NC_060106.1, read on the forward strand.
TGCTTGATTGAATGCTTATGATGTCGATGCTGCGAGACTCGATGCATGCCTGCTCGCTTAGGAGGGCATCTTATCGCTCGTTTACATGCTACTTTTGTAAATATTTTGCTAAAAATTACTCCTGGTATCAGGAGAGCAGCTGAGCCGAGGAGGTCGACCAAAAACAGATACTGCTTGATTGAATGCTTATGATGTCGATGCTGTGAGTCTCGATGCATGCCTGCTAGCTTGAGAGAGCCCGCGATCTCTTGCTTATATAATACTTTGACTAAGAATCGATCAAATCGGAGAAATTTCGGCGAAAAATTACTCCTGGTATCAGGAGAACATCTCAGCCGAGGAGGTCGACCAAAAACAGAGACTGCTTGATTGAATGCTTATGATGTCGATGCTGTGAGTCTCGATGCATGCCTGCTAGCTTAAGAGAGCCCGCGATCTTTTGCTTATATAATACTTTGACTAAGAATCGATCAAATCGGAGAAATTTCAGCGAAAAATTACTCCTGGTATCAGGAGAGCAGCTGAGGCGAGGAGGTCGACCAAAAACAGAGACTGCTTGATTGAATGCTTATGATGTCGATGCTGTGAGTCTTGATGCATGCCTGCTAGCTTAAGAGAGCCCGCGATCTCTTGCTTATATAATACTTTGACTGAGAATCGATCAAATCGGAGAAATTTCGGCGAAAAATTACTCCTGGTATCAGGAGAACATCTCAGACGAAGAGGTCGACCAAAAACAGAGACTGCTTGATTGAATGCTTATGATGTCGATGCTGTGAGTCTCGATGCATGCCTGCTAGCTTAAGAGAGCCCGCGATCTTTTGCTTATATAATACTTTGACTAAGAATCGATCAAATCGGAGAAATTTCATCGAAAAATTACTCCTGGTATCAGGAGAACATCTCAGCCGAGGAGGTCGACCAAAAACAGAGACTGCTTGATTGAATGCTTATGATGTCGATGCTGTGAGTCTCGTTGCATGCCTGCTAGCTGAAGAGAGCCCGCGATCTCTTGCTTATATAATACTTTGACTAAGAAACGATCAAATCGAAGAAATTTCGGCGAAAAATTACTCCTGGTATCAGGAGAACATCTCAGCCGAGGAGGTCGACCAAAAACAGAGACTGCTTGATTGAATGTTTATGATGTCGATGCTGTGAGTCTCGATGCATGCCTGCTAGCTTAAGAGAGCCCGCGATCTTTTGCTTATATAATACTTTGACTAAGAATCGATCAGATCGGAGAAATTTCAGCGAAAAATTACTCCTGGTATCAGGAGAGCAGCTGAGGCGAGGAGGTCGACCAAAAACAGAGACTGCTTGAATGAATGCTTATGATGTCGATGCTGTGAGTCTCGATGCATGCCTGCTAGCTTAAGAGAGCCCGCGATCTCTTGCTTATATAATACTTTGACTAAGAATCGATCAAATCGGAGAAATTTCGGCGAAGAATTACTCCTGGTATCAGGAGAACATCTCAGACGAGGAGGTCGACCAAAAACAGAGACTGCTTAATTGAATGCTTGTGATGTCGATGCTGTGAGCCTCGATGCATGCCTGGTAGCTCAAGAGAGCCCGCGATCTTTTGCTTATATAATACTTTAACTCAGAATCGATTAAATCGGAGAAATTTTAGCGAAAAATTACTCCTGGTATCAGGAGAACATCTCAGCCGAGGAGGTCGACCAAAAACAGAGACTGCGTTATTGAATGCCTATGATGTCGATGCTGTGAGTCTCAATGCATGCCTGCTAGCTTAAGAGAGCCCGCGATCTCTTGCTTATATAATACTTTGACCAAGAATCGATCAAATCGGAGAAACTTCCGCGAAAAATTACTCCTGGTATCAGGAGAGCAGCTAAGGCCAAGAGGTCGACCAAAAACAGAGACTGCTTGATTGAATGCTTATGATGTCGATGCTGTGAGTCTTGATGCATGCCTGCTAGCTTAAGAGAGCCCGCGATCTCTTGCTTATATAATACTTTGACCAAGAATCGATCAAATCGGAGAAATTTCGGCGAAAAATTACTCCTGGTATCAGGAGAACATCTCAGACGAGGAGGTCGACCAAAAACAGAGACTGCTTGATTGAATGCTTATGATGTCGATGCTGTGAGTCTCGATGCATGCCTGCTAGCTTGAGAGAGCCCGCGATCTCTTGCTTATATAATACTTTGACTAAGAATCGATCAAATCGAAGAAATTTCCGCGAAAAATTACTCCTGGTATCAGGAGAACATCTCAGCCGAGGAGGTCGACCAAAAACAGAGACTGCTTGATTGAATGCTTATGATGTCGATGCTGTGAGTCTCGATGCATGCCTGCTAGCTTGAGAGAGCCCGCGATCACTTGCTTATATAATAATTTGACTAAGAATCGATCAAATCGGAGAAATTTCGGCGAAAAATTACTCCTGGTATCAGGAGAACATCTCAGCCGAGGAGGTCGACCAAAAACAGAAACTGCTTGATTGAATGCTTATGATGTCGATGCTGTGAGTCTCGATGCATGCCTGCTAGCTTGAGAGAGCCCGCGATCTCTTGCTTATATAATACTTTGACTAAGAATCGATCAAATCGGAGAAATTTCCGCGAAAAATTACTCCTGGTATCAGGAGAACATCTCAGCCGAGGAGGTCGACCAAAAACAGAGACTGCTTGATTGAATGCTTATGATGTCGTTGCTGTGAGTCTCGATGCATGCCTGCTAGCTGAAGAGAGCCCGCGATCTCTTGCTTATATAATACTTTGACTATGAAACGATCATATCGAAGAAATTTCGGCGAAAAATTACTCCTGGTATCAGGAGAACATCTCAGCCGAGGAGGTCGACCAAAAACAGAGACTAGTTGATTGAATGCTTATGATGTCGATGCTGTGAGTCTCGATGCATGCCTGCTAGCTTAAGAGAGCCCGCGATCTCTTGCTTATATAATACTTTGACTAAGAATCGATCAAATCGGAGATATTTCGGCGAAAAATTACTCCTGGTATCAGGAGAACATCTCAGCCGAGGAGGTCGACCAAAAACAGAGACTAGTTGATTGAATGCTTATGATGTCGATGCTGTGAGTCTCGATGCATGCCTGCTAGCTTAAGAGAGCCCGCGATCTCTTGCTTATATAATACTTTGACTAAGAATCGATCAAATCGGAGAAATTTCGGCGAAAAATTACTCCTGGTATCAGGAGAACATCTCAGCCGAGGAGGTCGACCAAAAACAGAAACTGCTTGATCAAATGCTTATGATGTCGATGCTGTGAGTCTCGATGCATGCCTGCTAGCTCAAGAAAGCCCGCGATCTTTTGCTTATATAATACTTTAACTAAGAATCGATCAAATCGGAGAAATTTTAGCGAAAAATTACTCCTGGTATCAGGAGAACATCTCAGCCGAGGGGGTCGACCAAAAACAGAGACTGCTTGATTGAATGCTTATGATGTCGATGCTGTGAGTCTCGATGCATGCCTGCTAGCTTAAGAGAGCCCGCGATCTCTTGCTTATATAATACGTTGACTAAGAATCGATCAAATCGGAGAAATTTCGGCGAAAAATTACTCCTGGTATCAGGAGAACATCTCAGACGAGGAGGTCGACCAAAAACAGAGACTGCTTGATTGAATGCTTATGATGTCGATGCTGTGAGTCTCGATGCATGCCTGCTAGCTTAAGAGAGCCCGCGAGCTCTTGCTTATATAATACTTTGACTGAGAATCGATCAAATCGGAGAAATTTCGGCGAAAAATTACTCCTGGTATCAGGAGAACATCTCAGACGAGGAGGTCGACCAAAAACAGAGACTGCTTGATTGAATGCTTATGATGTCGATGCTGCGAGACTCGATGCATGCCTGCTCGCTTAGGAGGGCATCTTATCGCTCGTTTACATGCTACTTTTGTAAATATTTTGCTGAAAATTACTCCTGGTATCAGGAGAGCAGCTGAGCCGAGGAGGTCGACCAAAAACAGATACTGCATGATTAAATGCTTATGATGTCGATGCTGTGAGTCTCGATGCATGCCTGCTAGCTTGAGAGAGCCCGCGATCACTTGCTTATATAATAATTTGACTAAGAATCGATCAAATCGGAGAAATTTCGGCGAAAAATTACTCCTGGTATCAGGAGAACATCTCAGCCGAGGAGGTCGACCAAAAACAGAAACTGCTTGATTGAATGCTTATGATGTCGATGCTGTGAGTCTCGATGCATGCCTGCTAGCTTGAGAGAGCCCGCGATCTCTTGCTTATATAATACTTTGACTAAGAATCGATCAAATCGGAGAAATTTCCGCGAAAAATTACTCCTGGTATCAGGAGAACATCTCAGCCGAGGAGGTCGACCAAAAACAGAGACTGCTTGAATGAATGCTTATGATGTCGATGCTGTGAGTCTCGATGCATGCCTGCTAGCTTAAGAGAGCCCGCGATCTCTTGCTTATATAATACTTTGACTAAGAATCGATCAAATCGGAGAAATTTCGGCGAAGAATTACTCCTGGTATCAGGAGAACATCTCAGACGAGGAGGTCGACCAAAAACAGAGACTGCTTAATTGAATGCTTGTGATGTCGATGCTGTGAGCCTCGATGCATGCCTGGTAGCTCAAGAGAGCCCGCGATCTTTTGCTTATATAATACTTTAACTCAGAATCGATTAAATCGGAGAAATTTTAGCGAAAAATTACTCCTGGTATCAGGAGAACATCTCAGCCGAGGAGGTCGACCAAAAACAGAGACTGCGTTATTGAATGCCTATGATGTCGATGCTGTGAGTCTCAATGCATGCCTGCTAGCTTAAGAGAGCCCGCGATCTCTTGCTTATATAATACTTTGACCAAGAATCGATCAAATCGGAGAAACTTCCGCGAAAAATTACTCCTGGTATCAGGAGAGCAGCTAAGGCCAAGAGGTCGACCAAAAACAGAGACTGCTTGATTGAATGCTTATGATGTCGATGCTGTGAGTCTTGATGCATGCCTGCTAGCTTAAGAGAGCCCGCGATCTCTTGCTTATATAATACTTTGACCAAGAATCGATCAAATCGGAGAAATTTCGGCGAAAAATTACTCCTGGTATCAGGAGAACATCTCAGACGAGGAGGTCGACCAAAAACAGAGACTGCTTGATTGAATGCTTATGATGTCGATGCTGTGAGTCTCGATGCATGCCTGCTAGCTTGAGAGAGCCCGCGATCTCTTGCTTATATAATACTTTGACTAAGAATCGATCAAATCGAAGAAATTTCCGCGAAAAATCACTCCTGGTATCAGGAGAACATCTCAGCCGAGGAGGTCGACCAAAAACAGAGACTGCTTGATTGAATGCTTATGATGTCGATGCTGTGAGTCTCGATGCATGCCTGCTAGCTTGAGAGAGCCCGCGATCACTTGCTTATATAATAATTTGACTAAGAATCGATCAAATCGGAGAAATTTCGGCGAAAAATTACTCCTGGTATCAGGAGAACATCTCAGCCGAGGAGGTCGACCAAAAACAGAAACTGCTTGATTGAATGCTTATGATGTCGATGCTGTGAGTCTCGATGCATGCCTGCTAGCTTGAGAGAGCCCGCGATCTCTTGCTTATATAATACTTTGACTAAGAATCGATCAAATCGGAGAAATTTCCGCGAAAAATTACTCCTGGTATCAGGAGAACATCTCAGCCGAGGAGGTCGACCAAAAACAGAGACTGCTTGATTGAATGCTTATGATGTCGTTGCTGTGAGTCTCGATGCATGCCTGCTAGCTGAAGAGAGCCCGCGATCTCTTGCTTATATAATACTTTGACTATGAAACGATCATATCGAAGAAATTTCGGCGAAAAATTACTCCTGGTATCAGGAGAACATCTCAGCCGAGGAGGTCGACCAAAAACAGAGACTAGTTGATTGAATGCTTATGATGTCGATGCTGTGAGTCTCGATGCATGCCTGCTAGCTTAAGAGAGCCCGCGATCTCTTGCTTATATAATACTTTGACTAAGAATCGATCAAATCGGAGATATTTCGGCGAAAAATTACTCCTGGTATCAGGAGAACATCTCAGCCGAGGAGGTCGACCAAAAACAGAGACTAGTTGATTGAATGCTTATGATGTCGATGCTGTGAGTCTCGATGCATGCCTGCTAGCTTAAGAGAGCCCGCGATCTCTTGCTTATATAATACTTTGACTAAGAATCGATCAAATCGGAGAAATTTCGGCGAAAAATTACTCCTGGTATCAGGAGAACATCTCAGCCGAGGAGGTCGACCAAAAACAGAAACTGCTTGATCAAATGCTTATGATGTCGATGCTGTGAGTCTCGATGCATGCCTGCTAGCTCAAGAAAGCCCGCGATCTTTTGCTTATATAATACTTTAACTAAGAATCGATCAAATCGGAGAAATTTTAGCGAAAAATTACTCCTGGTATCAGGAGAACATCTCAGCCGAGGGGGTCGACCAAAAACAGAGACTGCTTGATTGAATGCTTATGATGTCGATGCTGTGAGTCTCGATGCATGCCTGCTAGCTTAAGAGAGCCCGCGATCTCTTGCTTATATAATACGTTGACTAAGAATCGATCAAATCGGAGAAATTTCGGCGAAAAATTACTCCTGGTATCAGGAGAACATCTCAGACGAGGAGGTCGACCAAAAACAGAGACTGCTTGATTGAATGCTTATGATGTCGATGCTGTGAGTCTCGATGCATGCCTGCTAGCTTAAGAGAGCCCGCGAGCTCTTGCTTATATAATACTTTGACTGAGAATCGATCAAATCGGAGAAATTTCGGCGAAAAATTACTCCTGGTATCAGGAGAACATCTCAGACGAGGAGGTCGACCAAAAACAGAGACTGCTTGATTGAATGCTTATGATGTCGATGCTGCGAGACTCGATGCATGCCTGCTCGCTTAGGAGGGCATCTTATCGCTCGTTTACATGCTACTTTTGTAAATATTTTGCTGAAAATTACTCCTGGTATCAGGAGAGCAGCTGAGCCGAGGAGGTCGACCAAAAACAGATACTGCATGATTAAATGCTTATGATGTCGATGCTGTGAGTCTCGATGCATGCCTGCTAGCTTGAGAGAGCCCGCGATCACTTGCTTATATAATAATTTGACTAAGAATCGATCAAATCGGAGAAATTTCGGCGAAAAATTACTCCTGGTATCAGGAGAACATCTCAGCCGAGGAGGTCGACCAAAAACAGAAACTGCTTGATTGAATGCTTATGATGTCGATGCTGTGAGTCTCGATGCATGCCTGCTAGCTTGAGAGAGCCCGCGATCTCTTGCTTATATAATACTTTGACTAAGAATCGATCAAATCGGAGAAATTTCCGCGAAAAATTACTCCTGGTATCAGGAGAACATCTCAGCCGAGGAGGTCGACCAAAAACAGAGACTGCTTGATTGAATGCTTATGATGTCGTTGCTGTGAGTCTCGATGCATGCCTGCTAGCTGAAGAGAGCCCGCGATCTCTTGCTTATATAATACTTTGACTATGAAACGATCATATCGAAGAAATTTCGGCGAAAAATTACTCCTGGTATCAGGAGAACATCTCAGCCGAGGAGGTCGACCAAAAACAGAGACTAGTTGATTGAATGCTTATGATGTCGATGCTGTGAGTCTCGATGCATGCCTGCTAGCTTAAGAGAGCCCGCGATCTCTTGCTTATATAATACTTTGACTAAGAATCGATCAAATCGGAGATATTTCGGCGAAAAATTACTCCTGGTATCAGGAGAACATCTCAGCCGAGGAGGTCGACCAAAAACAGAGACTAGTTGATTGAATGCTTATGATGTCGATGCTGTGAGTCTCGATGCATGCCTGCTAGCTTAAGAGAGCCCGCGATCTCTTGCTTATATAATACTTTGACTAAGAATCGATCAAATCGGAGAAATTTCGGCGAAAAATTACTCCTGGTATCAGGAGAACATCTCAGCCGAGGAGGTCGACCAAAAACAGAAACTGCTTGATCAAATGCTTATGATGTCGATGCTGTGAGTCTCGATGCATGCCTGCTAGCTCAAGAAAGCCCGCGATCTTTTGCTTATATAATACTTTAACTAAGAATCGATCAAATCGGAGAAATTTTAGCGAAAAATTACTCCTGGTATCAGGAGAACATCTCAGCCGAGGGGGTCGACCAAAAACAGAGACTGCTTGATTGAATGCTTATGATGTCGATGCTGTGAGTCTCGATGCATGCCTGCTAGCTTAAGAGAGCCCGCGATCTCTTGCTTATATAATACGTTGACTAAGAATCGATCAAATCGGAGAAATTTCGGCGAAAAATTACTCCTGGTATCAGGAGAACATCTCAGACGAGGAGGTCGACCAAAAACAGAGACTGCTTGATTGAATGCTTATGATGTCGATGCTGTGAGTCTCGATGCATGCCTGCTAGCTTAAGAGAGCCCGCGAGCTCTTGCTTATATAATACTTTGACTGAGAATCGATCAAATCGGAGAAATTTCGGCGAAAAATTACTCCTGGTATCAGGAGAACATCTCAGACGAGGAGGTCGACCAAAAACAGAGACTGCTTGATTGAATGCTTATGATGTCGATGCTGCGAGACTCGATGCATGCCTGCTCGCTTAGGAGGGCATCTTATCGCTCGTTTACATGCTACTTTTGTAAATATTTTGCTGAAAATTACTCCTGGTATCAGGAGAGCAGCTGAGCCGAGGAGGTCGACCAAAAACAGATACTGCATGATTAAATGCTTATGATGTCGATGCTGTGAGTCTCGATGCATGCCTGCTAGCTTGAGAGAGTCCGCGATCTCTTGCTTATATAATACTTTGACTAAGAATCGATCAAATCGGAGAAATTTCGGCGAAAAATTACTTCTGGTATCAGGAGAACATCTCAGCCGAGGAGGTCGACCAAAAACAGAGACTGCTTGATTGAATGCTTATGATGTCGATGCTGTGAGTCTCGATGCATGCCTGCTAGCTTAAGAGAGCCCGCGATCTTTTGCTTATATAATACTCTGACTAAGAATCGATCAAATCGGAGAAATTTCAGCGAATAATTACTCCTGGTATCAGGAGAGCAGCTGAGGCGAGGAGGTCGACCAAAAACAGAGACTGCTTGATTGAATGCTTATGATGTCGATGCTGTGAGTCTTGATGCATGCCTGCTAGCTCAAGAGAGCCCGCGATCTCTTGCTTATATAATACTTTGACTAAGAATCGATCAAATCGGAGAAATTTCGGCGAAAAATTACTCCTGGTATCAGGAGAACATCTCAGACGAAGAGGTCGATCAAAAACAGAGACTGCTTGATTGAACGCTTATGATGTCGATGCTGTGAGTCTCGATGCATGCCTGCTAGCTTAAGAGAGCCCGCGATCTCTTGCTTATATAATACTTTGACTAAGAATCGATCAAATCGAAGAAATTTCGGCGAAAAATTACTCCTGGTATCAGGAGAACATCTCAGCCGAGGAGGTCGACCAAAAACAGAGACTGCTTGATTGAATGCTTATGATGTCGATGCTGTGAGTCTCGTTGCATGCCTGCTAGCTGAAGAGAGCCCGCGATCTCTTGCTTATATAATACTTTGACTAAGAAACGATCAAATCGAAGAAATTCCGGCGAAAAATTACTCCTGGTATCAGGAGAACATCTCAGCCGAGGAGGTCGACCAAAAACAGAGACTGCTTGATTGAATGCTTATGATGTCGATGCTGTGAGTCTCGATGCATGCCTGCTAGCTTAAGAGAGCCCGCGATCTTTTGCTTATATAATACTTTGACTAAGAATCGATCAAATCGGAGAAATTTCGGCGAAAAATTACTCCTGGTATCAGGAGAGCAGCTGAGGCGAGGAGGTCGACCAAAAACAGAGACTGCTTGAATGAATGCTTATGATGTCGATGCTGTGAGTCTCGATGCATGCCTGCTAGCTTAAGAGAGCCCGCGATCTCTTGCTTATATAATACTTTGACTAAGAATCGATCAAATCGGAGAAATTTCGGCGAAAAATTACTCCTGGTATCAGGAGAACATCTCAGACGAGGAGGTCGACCAAAAACAGAGACTGCTTGATTGAATGCTTATGATGTCGATGCTGCGAGACTCGATGCATGCCTGCTCGCTTAGGAGGGCATCTTATCGCTCGTTTACATGCTACTTTTGTAAATATTTTGCTAAAAATTACTCCTGGTATCAGGAGAGCAGCTGAGCCGAGGAGGTCGACCAAAAACAGATACTGCTTGATTGAATGCTTATGATGTCGATGCTGTGAGTCTCGATGCATGCCTGCTAGCTTGAGAGAGCCCGCGATCTCTTGCTTATATAATACTTTGACTAAGAATCGATCAAATCGGAGAAATTTCGGCGAAAAATTACTCCTGGTATCAGGAGAACATCTCAGCCGAGGAGGTCGACCAAAAACAGAGACTGCTTGATTGAATGCTTATGATGTCGATGCTGTGAGTCTCGATGCATGCCTGCTAGCTTAAGAGAGCCCGCGATCTTTTGCTTATATAATACTTTGACTAAGAATCGATCAAATCGGAGAAATTTCAGCGAAAAATTACTCCTGGTATCAGGAGAGCAGCTGAGGCGAGGAGGTCGACCAAAAACAGAGACTGCTTGATTGAATGCTTATGATGTCGATGCTGTGAGTCTTGATGCATGCCTGCTAGCTTAAGAGAGCCCGCGATCTCTTGCTTATATAATACTTTGACTAAGAATCGATCAAATCGGAGAAATTTCGGCGAAAAATTACTCCTGGTATCAGGAGAACATCTCAGACGAAGAGGTCGACCAAAAACAGAGACTGCTTGATTGAATGCTTATGATGTCGATGCTGTGAGTCTCGATGCATGCCTGCTAGCTTAAGAGAGCCCGCGATCTTTTGCTTATTTAATACTTTGACTAAGAATCGATCAAATCGGAGAAATTTCATCGAAAAATTACTCCTGGTATCAGGAGAACATCTCAGCCGAGGAGGTCGACCAAAAACAGAGACTGCTTGATTGAATGCTTATGATGTCGATGCTGTGAGTCTCGTTGCATGCCTGCTAGCTGAAGAGAGCCCGCGATCTCTTGCTTATATAATACTTTGACTAAGAAACGATCAAATCGAAGAAATTTCGGCGAAAAATTACTCCTGGTATCAGGAGAACATCTCAGCCGAGGAGGTCGACCAAAAACAGAGACTGCTTGATTGAATGCTTATGATGTCGATGCTGTGAGTCTCGATGCATGCCTGCTAGCTTAAGAGAGCCCGCGATCTTTTGCTTATATAATACTTTGACTAAGAATCGATCAGATCGGAGAAATTTCAGCGAAAAATTACTCCTGGTATCAGGAGAGCAGCTGAGGCAAGGAGGTCGACCAAAAACAGAGACTGCTTGAATGAATGCTTATGATGTCGATGCTGTGAGTCTCGATGCATGCCTGCTAGCTTAAGAGAGCCCGCGATCTCTTGCTTATATAATACTTTGACTAAGAATCGATCAAATCGGAGAAATTTCGGCGAAAAATTACTCCTGGTATCAGGAGAACATCTCAGACGAGGAGGTCGACCAAAAACAGAGACTGCTTAATTGAATGCTTGTGATGTCGATGCTGTGAGCCTCGATGCATGCCTGGTAGCTCAAGAGAGCCCGCGATCTTTTGCTTATATAATACTTTAACTCAGAATCGATTAAATCGGAGAAATTTTAGCGAAAAATTACTCCTGGTATCAGGAGAACATCTCAGCCGAGGAGGTCGACCAAAAACAGAGACTGCGTTATTGAATGCCTATGATGTCGATGCTGTGAGTCTCAATGCATGCCTGCTAGCTTAAGAGAGCCCGCGATCTCTTGCTTATATAATACTTTGACCAAGAATCGATCAAATCGGAGAAACTTCCGCGAAAAATTACTCCTGGTATCAGGAGAGCAGCTAAGGCCAAGAGGTCGACCAAAAACAGAGACTGCTTGATTGAATGCTTATGATGTCGATGCTGTGAGTCTTGATGCATGCCTGCTAGCTTAAGAGAGCCCGCGATCTCTTGCTTATATAATACTTTGACCAAGAATCGATCAAATCGGAGAAATTTCGGCGAAAAATTACTCCTGGTATCAGGAGAACATCTCAGACGAGGAGGTCGACCAAAAACAGAGACTGCTTGATTGAATGCTTATGATGTCGATGCTGTGAGTCTCGATGCATGCCTGCTAGCTTGAGAGAGCCCGCGATCTCTTGCTTATATAATACTTTGACTAAGAATCGATCAAATCGAAGAAATTTCCGCGAAAAATTACTCCTGGTATCAGGAGAACATCTCAGCCGAGGAGGTCGACCAAAAACAGAGACTGCTTGATTGAATGCTTATGATGTCGATGCTGTGAGTCTCGATGCATGCCTGCTAGCTTGAGAGAGCCCGCGATCACTTGCTTATATAATAATTTGACTAAGAATCGATCAAATCGGAGAAATTTCGGCGAAAAATTACTCCTGGTATCAGGAGAACATCTCAGCCGAGGAGGTCGACCAAAAACAGAAACTGCTTGATTGAATGCTTATGATGTCGATGCTGTGAGTCTCGATGCATGCCTGCTAGCTTGAGAGAGCCCGCGATCTCTTGCTTATATAATACTTTGACTAAGAATCGATCAAATCGGAGAAATTTCCGCGAAAAATTACTCCTGGTATCAGGAGAACATCTCAGCCGAGGAGGTCGACCAAAAACAGAGACTGCTTGATTGAATGCTTATGATGTGGATGCTGTGAGTCTCGATGCATGCCTGCTAGCTTAAGAGAGCCCGCGATCTCTTGCTTATATAATACTTTGACTAAGAATCGATCAAATCGGAGAAATTTCGGCGAAAAATTACTCCTGGTATCCGGAGAACATCTCAGACGAGGAGGTCGACCAAAAACAGAGACTGCTCGATTGAATGCTTATGATGTCGATGCTGTGAGTCTCGATGCATGCCTGCTAGCCGAAGAGAGCCCGCGATCTCTTGCTTATATAATACTTTGACTAAGAATTGATCAAATCGGAGAAATTTGAGCGAAAAATTACTCCTGGTATCAGGAGAACATCTTAGCCGAGGAGGTCGACCAAAAACAGAGACTGCTTGATTGAATGCTTATGATGTCGATGCTGTGAGTCTCGATGCATGCCTGCTAGCTTAAGAGAGCCCGCGATCTTTTGCTCATATAATACTTTGACTAAGAATCGATCAAATCGGAGAAATTTCAGCGAAAAATTACTCCTGGTATCAGGAGAGCAGCTGAGGCGAGGAGGTCGACCAAAAACAGAGACTGCTTGATTGAATGCTTATGATGTCGATGCTGTGAGTCTCGATGCATGCCTGCTAGCTTGAGAGAGCCCGCGATCTCTTGCTTATATAATACTTTGACTAAGAATCGATCAAATCGGAGAAATTTCCGCGAAAAATTACTCCTGGTATCAGGAGAACATCTCAGCCGAGGAGGTCGACCAAAAACAGAGACTGCTTGATTGAATGCTTATGATGTGGATGCTGTGAGTCTTGATGCATGCCTGCTAGCTTAAGAGAGCCCGCGATCTCTTGCTTATATAATACTTTGACTAAGAATCGATCAAATCGGAGAAATTTCGGCGAGAAATTACTCCTGGTATCCGGAGAACATCTCAGACGAGGAGGTCGACCAAAAACAGAGACTGCTTGATTGAATGCTTATGATGTCGATGCTGTGAGTCTCGATGCATGCCTGCTAGCTGAAGAGAGCCCGCGATCTCTTGCTTATATAATACTTTGACTAAGAAACGATCAAATCGAAGAAATTTTGGCGAAAAATTACTCCTGGTATCAGGAGAACATCTTAGCCGAGGAGGTCGACCAAAAACAGAGACTGCTTGATTGAATGCTTATGATGTCGATGCTGTGAGTCTCGATGCATGCCTGCTAGCTTAAGAGAGCCCGCGATCTTTTGCTCATATAATACTTTGACTAAGAATCGATCAAATCGGAGAAATTTCAGCGAAAAATCACTCCTGGTATCAGGAGAGCAGCTGAGGCGAGGAGGTCGACCAAAAACAGAGACTGCTTGATTGAATGCTCATGATGTCGATGCTGTGAGTCTCGATGCATGCCTGCTAGCTTGAGAGAGCCCGCGATCTCTTGCTTATATAATACTTTGACTAAGAATCGATCAAATCGGAGAAATTTCCGCGAAAAATTACTTCTGGTATCAGGAGAACATCTCAGCCGAGGAGGTCGACCAAAAACAGAAACTGCTTCATTGAATGCTTATGATGTGGATGCTGTGAGTCTTGATGCATGCCTGCTAGCTTAAGAGAGCCCGCGATCTCTTGCTTATATAATACTTTGACTAAGAATCCATCAAATCGGAGAAATTTCGGCGAGAAATTACTCCTGGTATCCGGAGAACATCTCAGACGAGGAGGTCGACCAAAAACAGAGACTGCTTGATTGAATGCTTATGATGTCGATGCTGTGAGTCTCGATGCATGCCTGCTAGCTGAAGAGAGCCCGCGATCTCTTGCTTATATAATACTTTGACTAAGAAACGATCAAATCGAAGAAATTTTGGCGAAAAATTACTCCTGGTATCAGGAGAACATCTTAGCCGAGGAGGTCGACCAAAAACAGAGACTGCTTGATTGAATGCTTATGATGTCGATGCTGTGAGTCTCGATGCATGCCTGCTAGCTTAAGAGAGCCCGCGATCTTTTGCTCATATAATACTTTGACTAAGAATCGATCAAATCGGAGAAATTTCAGCGAAAAATTACTCCTGGTATCAGGAGAGCAGCTGAGGCGAGGAGGTCGACCAAAAACAGAGACTGCTTGATTGAATGCTTATGATGTCGATGCTGTGAGTCTGGATGCATGCCTGCTAGCTTAAGAGAGCCCGCGATCTCTTGCTTATATGATACTTTGACTAAGAATCGAACAAATCGGAGAAATTTCGGCGAAAAATTACTCCTGGTATCAGGGGAACATCTCAGACGAGGAGGTCGACCAAAAACAGAGACTGCTTGATTGAATGCTTATGATGTCGATGCTGTGAGTCTCGATGCATGCCTGCTAGCTTAAGAGAGCCCGCGATCTCTTGCTTATATAATACTTTGACTAAGAATCGATCAAATCGGAGAAATTTCGGCGAAAAATTACTCCTGGTATCAGGAGAACATCTCAGCCGAGGAGGTCGACCAAAAACAGAGACTGCTTGATTGAATGCTTATGATGTCGATGCTGTGAGTCTCGATGCATGCCTGCTAGCTGAAGAGAGCCCGCGATCTCTTGCTTATATAATACTTTGACTAAGAAACGATCAAATCGAAGAAATTTCGGCGAAAAATTACTCCTGGTATCAGGAGAACATCTCAGACGAGGAGGTCGACCAAAAACAGAGACTGCTTGATTGAATGCTTATGATGTCGATGCTGTGAGTCTCGATGCATGCCTGCTAGCTTAAGAGAGCCCGCGATCATTTGCTTATATAATACTTTGACCAAGAATCGATCAAATCGGAGAAATTTCAGCGAAAAATTACTCCTGGTATCAGGAGAGCAGCTGAGGCGAGGAGGTCGACCAAAAACAGAGACTGCTTGATTGAATGCTTATGATGTCGATGCTGTGAGTCTCGATGCATGCCTGCTAGCTTGAGAGAGCCCGCGATCTCTTGCTTCTATAATACTTTGACTAAGAATCGATCAAATCGGAGAAATTTCGGCGAAAAATTACTCCTGGTATCAGGAGAGCAGCTGAGGCGAGGAGGTCGACCAAAAACAGAGACTGCTTGAATGAATGCTTATGATGTCGATGCTGTGAGTCTCGATGCATGCCTGCTAGCTTAAGAGAGCCCGCGATCTCTTGCTTATATAATACTTTGACTAAGAATCGATCAAATCGGAGAAATTTCGGCGAAAAATTACTCCTGGTATCAGGAGAACATCTCAGACGAGGAGGTCGACCAAAAACAGAGACTGCTTGATTGAATGCTTATGATGTCGATGCTGCGAGACTCGATGCATGCCTGCTCGCTTAGGAGGGCATCTTATCGCTCGTTTACATGCTACTTTTGTAAATATTTTGCTAAAAATTACTCCTGGTATCAGGAGAGCAGCTGAGCCGAGGAGGTCGACCAAAAACAGATACTGCTTGATTGAATGCTTATGATGTCGATGCTGTGAGTCTCGATGCATGCCTGCTAGCTTGAGAGAGCCCGCGATCTCTTGCTTATATAATACTTTGACTAAGAATCGATCAAATCGGAGAAATTTCGGCGAAAAATTACTCCTGGTATCAGGAGAACATCTCAGCCGAGGAGGTCGACCAAAAACAGAGACTGCTTGATTGAATGCTTATGATGTCGATGCTGTGAGTCTCGATGCATGCCTGCTAGCTTAAGAGAGCCCGCGATCTTTTGCTTATATAATACTTTGACTAAGAATCGATCAAATCGGAGAAATTTCAGCGAAAAATTACTCCTGGTATCAGGAGAGCAGCTGAGGCGAGGAGGTCGACCAAAAACAGAGACTGCTTGATTGAATGCTTATGATGTCGATGCTGTGAGTCTTGATGCATGCCTGCTAGCTTAAGAGAGCCCGCGATCTCTTGCTTATATAATACTTTGACTAAGAATCGATCAAATCGGAGAAATTTCGGCGAAAAATTACTCCTGGTATCAGGAGAACATCTCAGACGAAGAGGTCGACCAAAAACAGAGACTGCTTGATTGAATGCTTATGATGTCGATGCTGTGAGTCTCGATGCATGCCTGCTAGCTTAAGAGAGCCCGCGATCTTTTGCTTATTTAATACTTTGACTAAGAATTGATCAAATCGGAGAAATTTCATCGAAAAATTACTCCTGGTATCAGGAGAACATCTCAGCCGAGGAGGTCGACCAAAAACAGAGACTGCTTGATTGAATGCTTATGATGTCGATGCTGTGAGTCTCGTTGCATGCCTGCTAGCTGAAGAGAGCCCGCGATCTCTTGCTTATATAATACTTTGACTAAGAAACGATCAAATCGAAGAAATTTCGGCGAAAAATTACTCCTGGTATCAGGAGAACATCTCAGCCGAGGAGGTCGACCAAAAACAGAGACTGCTTGATTGAATGCTTATGATGTCGATGCTGTGAGTCTCGATGCATGCCTGCTAGCTTAAGAGAGCCCGCGATCTTTTGCTTATATAATACTTTGACTAAGAATCGATCAGATCGGAGAAATTTCAGCGAAAAATTACTCCTGGTATCAGGAGAGCAGCTGAGGCAAGGAGGTCGACCAAAAACAGAGACTGCTTGAATGAATGCTTATGGTGTCGATGCTGTGAGTCTCGATGCATGCCTGCTAGCTTAAGAGAGCCCGCGATCTCTTGCTTATATAATACTTTGACTAAGAATCGATCAAATCGGAGAAATTTCGGCGAAAAATTACTCCTGGTATCAGGAGAACATCTCAGACGAGGAGGTCGACCAAAAACAGAGACTGCTTAATTGAATGCTTGTGATGTCGATGCTGTGAGCCTCGATGCATGCCTGGTAGCTCAAGAGAGCCCGCGATCTTTTGCTTATATAATACTTTAACTCAGAATCGATTAAATCGGAGAAATTTTAGCGAAAAATTACTCCTGGTATCAGGAGAACATCTCAGCCGAGGAGGTCGATCAAAAACAGAGACTGCGTTATTGAATGCCTATGATGTCGATGCTGTGAGTCTCAATGCATGCCTGCTAGCTTAAGAGAGCCCGCGATCTCTTGCTTATATAATACTTTGACCAAGAATCGATCAAATCGGAGAAACTTCCGCGAAAAATTACTCCTGGTATCAGGAGAGCAGCTAAGGCCAAGAGGTCGACCAAAAACAGAGACTGCTTGATTGAATGCTTATGATGTCGATGCTGTGAGTCTTGATGCATGCCTGCTAGCTTAAGAGAGCCCGCGATCTCTTGCTTATATAATACTTTGACCAAGAATCGATCAAATCGGAGAAATTTCGGCGAAAAATTACTCCTGGTATCAGGAGAACATCTCAGACGAGGAGGTCGACCAAAAACAGAGACTGCTTGATTGAATGCTTATGATGTCGATGCTGTGAGTCTCGATGCATGCCTGCTAGCTTGAGAGAGCCCGCGATCTCTTGCTTATATAATACTTTGACTAAGAATCGATCAAATCGAAGAAATTTCCGCGAAAAATTACTCCTGGTATCAGGAGAACATCTCAGCCGAGGAGGTCGACCAAAAACAGAGACTGCTTGATTGAATGCTTATGATGTCGATGCTGTGAGTCTCGATGCATGCCTGCTAGCTTGAGAGAGCCCGCGATCACTTGCTTATATAATAATTTGACTAAGAATCGATCAAATCGGAGAAATTTCGGCGAAAAATTACTCCTGGTATCAGGAGAACATCTCAGCCGAGGAGGTCGACCAAAAACAGAAACTGCTTGATTGAATGCTTATGATGTCGATGCTGTGAGTCTCGATGCATGCCTGCTAGCTTGAGAGAGCCCGCGATCTCTTGCTTATATAATACTTTGACTAAGAATCGATCAAATCGGAGAAATTTCCGCGAAAAATTACTCCTGGTATCAGGAGAACATCTCAGCCGAGGAGGTCGACCAAAAACAGAGACTGCTTGATTGAATGCTTATGATGTGGATGCTGTGAGTCTCGATGCATGCCTGCTAGCTTAAGAGAGCCCGCGATCTCTTGCTTATATAATACTTTGACTAAGAATCGATCAAATCGGAGAAATTTCGGCGAAAAATTACTCCTGGTATCCGGAGAACATCTCAGACGAGGAGGTCGACCAAAAACAGAGACTGCTCGATTGAATGCTTATGATGTCGATGCTGTGAGTCTCGATGCATGCCTGCTAGCCGAAGAGAGCCCGCGATCTCTTGCTTATATAATACTTTGACTAAGAATTGATCAAATCGGAGAAATTTCAGCGAAAAATTACTCCTGGTATCAGGAGAACATCTTAGCCGAGGAGGTCGACCAAAAACAGAGACTGCTTGATTGAATGCTTATGATGTCGATGCTGTGAGTCTCGATGCATGCCTGCTAGCTTAAGAGAGCCCGCGATCTTTTGCTCATATAATACTTTGACTAAGAATCGATCAAATCGGAGAAATTTCAGCGAAAAATTACTCCTGGTATCAGGAGAGCAGCTGAGGCGAGGAGGTCGACCAAAAACAGAGACTGCTTGATTGAATGCTTATGATGTCGATGCTGTGAGTCTCGATGCATGCCTGCTAGCTTGAGAGAGCCCGCGATCTCTTGCTTATATAATACTTTGACTAAGAATCGATCAAATCGGAGAAATTTCCGCGAAAAATTACTCCTGGTATCAGGAGAACATCTCAGCCGAGGAGGTCGACCAAAAACAGAGACTGCTTGATTGAATGCTTATGATGTGGATGCTGTGAGTCTTGATGCATGCCTGCTAGCTTAAGAGAGCCCGCGATCTCTTGCTTATATAATACTTTGACTAAGAATCGATCAAATCGGAGAAATTTCGGCGAGAAATTACTCCTGGTATCCGGAGAACATCTCAGACGAGGAGGTCGACCAAAAACAGAGACTGCTTGATTGAATGCTTATGATGTCGATGCTGTGAGTCTCGATGCATGCCTGCTAGCTGAAGAGAGCCCGCGATCTCTTGCTTATATAATACTTTGACTAAGAAACGATCAAATCGAAGAAATTTTGGCGAAAAATTACTCCTGGTATCAGGAGAACATCTTAGCCGAGGAGGTCGACCAAAAACAGAGACTGCTTGATTGAATGCTTATGATGTCGATGCTGTGAGTCTCGATGCATGCCTGCTAGCTTAAGAGAGCCCGCGATCTTTTGCTCATATAATACTTTGACTAAGAATCGATCAAATCGGAGAAATTTCAGCGAAAAATCACTCCTGGTATCAGGAGAGCAGCTGAGGCGAGGAGGTCGACCAAAAACAGAGACTGCTTGATTGAATGCTCATGATGTCGATGCTGTGAGTCTCGATGCATGCCTGCTAGCTTGAGAGAGCCCGCGATCTCTTGCTTATATAATACTTTGACTAAGAATCGATCAAATCGGAGAAATTTCCGCGAAAAATTACTTCTGGTATCAGGAGAACATCTCAGCCGAGGAGGTCGACCAAAAACAGAAACTGCTTCATTGAATGCTTATGATGTGGATGCTGTGAGTCTTGATGCATGCCTGCTAGCTTAAGAGAGCCCGCGATCTCTTGCTTATATAATACTTTGACTAAGAATCCATCAAATCGGAGAAATTTCGGCGAGAAATTACTCCTGGTATCCGGAGAACATCTCAGACGAGGAGGTCGACCAAAAACAGAGACTGCTTGATTGAATGCTTATGATGTCGATGCTGTGAGTCTCGATGCATGCCTGCTAGCTGAAGAGAGCCCGCGATCTCTTGCTTATATAATACTTTGACTAAGAAACGATCAAATCGAAGAAATTTTGGCGAAAAATTACTCCTGGTATCAGGAGAACATCTTAGCCGAGGAGGTCGACCAAAAACAGAGACTGCTTGATTGAATGCTTATGATGTCGATGCTGTGAGTCTCGATGCATGCCTGCTAGCTTAAGAGAGCCCGCGATCTTTTGCTCATATAATACTTTGACTAAGAATCGATCAAATCGGAGAAATTTCAGCGAAAAATTACTCCTGGTATCAGGAGAGCAGCTGAGGCGAGGAGGTCGACCAAAAACAGAGACTGCTTGATTGAATGCTTATGATGTCGATGCTGTGAGTCTTGATGCATGCCTGCTAGCTTAAGAGAGCCCGCGATCTCTTGCTTATATGATACTTTGACTAAGAATCGAACAAATCGGAGAAATTTCGGCGAAAAATTACTCCTGGTATCAGGGGAACATCTCAGACGAGGAGGTCGACCAAAAACAGAGACTGCTTGATTGAATGCTTATGATGTCGATGCTGTGAGTCTCGATGCATGCCTGCTAGCTTAAGAGAGCCCGCGATCTCTTGCTTATATAATACTTTGACTAAGAATCGATCAAATCGGAGAAATTTCGGCGAAAAATTACTCCTGGTATCAGGAGAACATCTCAGCCGAGGAGGTCGACCAAAAACAGAGACTGCTTGATTGAATGCTTATGATGTCGATGCTGTGAGTCTCGATGCATGCCTGCTAGCTGAAGAGAGCCCGCGATCTCTTGCTTATATAATACTTTGACTAAGAAACGATCAAATCGAAGAAATTTCGGCGAAAAATTACTCCTGGTATCAGGAGAACATCTCAGACGAGGAGGTCGACCAAAAACAGAGACTGCTTGATTGAATGCTTATGATGTCGATGCTGTGAGTCTCGATGCATGCCTGCTAGCTTAAGAGAGCCCGCGATCATTTGCTTATATAATACTTTGACCAAGAATCGATCAAATCGGAGAAATTTCAGCGAAAAATTACTCCTGGTATCAGGAGAGCAGCTGAGGCGAGGAGGTCGACCAAAAACAGAGACTGCTTGATTGAATGCTTATGATGTCGATGCTGTGAGTCTCGATGCATGCCTGCTAGCTTGAGAGAGCCCGCGATCTCTTGCTTCTATAATACTTTGACTAAGAATCGATCAAATCGAAGAAATTTCCGCGAAAAATTACTCCTGGTATCAGGAGAACATCTCAGCCGAGGAGGTCGACCAAAAACAGAGACTGCTTGATTGAATGCTTATGATGTCGATGCTGTGAGTCTCGATGCATGCCTGCTAGCTTGAGAGAGCCCGCGATCTCTTGCTTATATAATACTTTGACTAAGAATCGATCAAATCGGAGAAATTTCAGCGAAAAATTACTCCTGGTATCAGGAGAGCAGCTGAGGCGAGGAGGTCGACCAAAAACAGAGCCTGCTTGATTGAATGCTTATGATGTCGATGCTGTGAGTCTCGATGCATGCCTGCTAGCTCAAGAGAGCCCGCGATCTCTTGCTTATATAATACTTTGACTAAGAATCGATCAAATCGGAGAAATTTCGGCGAAAAATTACTCCTGGTATCAGGAGAACATCTCAGCCGAGGAGGTCGACCAAAAACAGAGACTGCTTGATTGAATGCTTATGATGTCGATGCTGTGAGTCTCGATGCATGCCTGCTAGCTGAAGAGAGCCCGCGATCTCTTGCTTATATAATACTTTGACTAAGAAACGATCAAATCGAAGAAATTTCGGCGAAAAATTACTCCTGGTATCAGGAGAACATCTCAGACGAGGAGGTCGACCAAAAACAGAGACTGCTTGATTGAATGCTTATGATGTCGATGCTGTGAGTCTCGATGCATGCCTGCTAGCTTAAGAGAGCCCGCGATCTTTTGCTTATATAATACTTTGACTAAGAATCGATCAAATCGGAGAAATTTCAGCGAAAAATTACTCCTGGTATCAGGAGAGCAGCTGAGGCGAGGAGGTCGACCAAAAACAGAGACTGCTTGATTGAATGCTTATGATGTCGATGCTGTGAGTCTCGATGCATGCCTGCTAGCTTAAGAGAGCCCGCGATCTCTTGCTTATATAATACTTTGACTAAGAATCGATCAAATCGGAGAAATTTCGGCGAAAAATTACTCCTGGTATCAGGAGAACATCTCAGACGAGGAGGTCGACCAAAAACAGAGACTGCTTGATTGAATGCTTATGATGTCGATGCTGTGAGTCTCGATGCATGCCTGCTAGCTCAAGAGAGCCCGCGATCTTTTGCTTATATAATACTTTAACTAAGAATCGATCAAATCGGAGAAATTTTAGCGAAAAATTACTCCTGGTATCAGGAGAACATCTCAGCCGAGGAGGTCGACAAAAACAGAGACTGCTTTATTGAATGCCTATGATGTCGATGCTGTGAGTCTCGATGCATGCCTGCTAGCTTAAGAGAGCCCGCGATCTCTTGCTTATATAATACTTTGACTAAGAATCGATCAAATCGGAGAAATTTTGGCGAAAAATTACTCCTGGTATCAGGAGAACATCTCAGACGAGGAGGTTGACCAAAAACAGAGACTGCTTGATTGAATGCTTATGATGTCGATGCTGTGAGTCTCGATGCATGCCTGCTAGCTGAAAAGAGCCCGCGATCTCTTGCTTATATAATACTTTGACTAAGAATCGATCAAATCGGAGAAATTTCAGCGAAAAATTACTCCTGGTATCAGGAGAGCAGCTGAGGCGAGGAGGTCGACCAAAAACAGAGCCTGCTTGATTGAATGCTTATGATGTCGATGCTGTGAGTCTCGATGCACGCCTGCTAGCTCAAGAGAGCCCGCGATCTCTTGCTTATATAATACTTTGACTAAGAATCGATCAAATCGGAGAAATTTCGGCGAAAAATTACTCCTGGTATCAGGAGAACATCTCAGCCGAGGAGGTCGACCAAAAACAGAGACTGCTTGATTGAATGCTTATGATGTCGATGCTGTGAGTCTCGATGCATGCCTGCTAGCTGAAGAGAGCCCGCGATCTCTTGCTTATATAATACTTTGACTAAGAAACGATCAAATCGAAGAAATTTCGGCGAAAAATTACTCCTGGTATGAGGAGAACATCTCAGACGAGGAGGTCGACCAAAAACAGAGACTGCTTGATTGAATGCTTATGATGTCGATGCTGTGAGTCTCGATGCATGCCTGCTAGCTTAAGAGAGCCCGCGATCTTTTGCTCATATAATACTTTGACTAAGAATCGATCAAATCGGAGAAATTTCAGCGAAAAATTACTCCTGGTATCAGGAGAGCAGCTGAGGCGAGGAGGTCGACCAAAAACAGAGACTGCTTGATTGAATGCTTATGATGTCGATGCTGTGAGTCTCGATGCATGCCTGCTAGCTTAAGAGAGCCCGCGATCTCTTGCTTATATAATACTTTGACTAAGAATCGATCAAATCGGAGAAATTTCGGCGAAAAATTACTCCTGGTATCAGGAGAACATCTCAGACGAGGAGGTCGACCAAAAACAGAGACTGCTTGATTGAATGCTTATGATGTCGATGCTGTGAGTCTCGATGCATGCCTGCTAGCTCAAGAGAGCCCGCGATCTTTTGCTTATATAATACTTTAACTAAGAATCGATCAAATCGGAGAAATTTTAGCGAAAAATTACTCCTGGTATCAGGAGAACATCTCAGCCGAGGAGGTCGACCAAAAACAGAGACTGCTTTATTGAATGCCTATGATGTCGATGCTATGAGTCTCGATGCATGCCTGCTAGCTTAAGAGAGCCCGCGATCTCTTGCTTATATAATACTTTGACTAAGAATCGATCAAATCGGAGAAATTTCGGCGAAAAATTACTCCTGGTATCAGGAGAACATCTCAGACGAGGAGGTCGACCAAAAACAGAGACTGCTTGATTGAATGCTTATGATGTCGATGCTGTGAGTCTCGATGCATGCCTGCTAGCTGAAGAGAGCCCGCGATCTCTTGCTTATATAATACTTCGACTAAGAAACGATCAAATCGAAGAAATTTCGGCGAAAAATTACTCCTGGTATCAGGAGAACATCTCAGACGAGGAGGTCGACCAAAAACAGAGACTGCCTGATTGAATGCTTATGATGTCGATGCTGTGAGTCTCGATGCATGCCTGCTAGCTTAAGAGAGCCCGCGATCTTTTGCTTATATAATACTTTGACTAAGAATCGATCAAATCGGAGAAATTTCAGCGAAAAATCACTCCTGGTATCAGGAGAGCAGCTGAGGCGAGGAGGTCGACCAAAAACAGAGACTGCTTGATTGAATGCTTATGATGTCGATGCTGTGAGTCTCGATGCATGCCTGCTAGCTTAAGAGAGCCCGCGATCTCTTGCTTATATAATACTTTGACTAAGAATCGATCAAATCGGAGAAATTTCGGCGAAAAATTACTCCTGGTATCAGGAGAACATCTCAGACGAGGAGGTCGACCAAAAACAGAGACTGCTTGATTGAATGCTTATGATGTCGATGCTGTGAGTCTCGATGCATGCCTGCTAGCTCAAGAGAGCCCGCGATCTTTTGCTTATATAATACTTTAACTAAGAATCGATCAAATCGGAGAAATTTTAGCGAAAAATTACTCCTGGTATCAGGAGAACATCTCAGCCGAGGAGGTCGACCAAAAACAGAGACTGCTTTATTGAATGCCTATGATGTCGATGCTGTGAGTCTCGATGCATGCCTGCTAGCTTAAGAGAGCCCGCGATCTCTTGCTTATATAATACTTTGACTAAGAATCGATCAAATCGGAGAAATTTCGGCGAAAAATTACTCCTGGTATCAGGAGAACATCTCAGCCGAGGAGGTCGACCAAAAACAGAGACTGCTTGATTGAATGCTTATGATGTCGATGCTGTGAGTCTCGATGCATGCCTGCTAGCTGAAGAGAGCCCGCGATCTCTTGCTTATATAATACTTTGACTAAGAAACGATCAAATCGAAGAAATTTCGGCGAAAAATTTCTCCTGGTATCAGGAGAGCAGCTGAGGCGAGGAGGTCGACCAAAAACAGAGCCTGCTTGATTGAATGCTTATGATGTCGATGCTGTGAGTCTCGATGCATGCCTGCTTGCTCAAGAGGGCTTGTGATAGCTTGCTGACGAGTAACGAAATAAAAGAGATGGTCGAAAACTATAAACTTGGGGCCAACTTTACGGAAAGAGGGGAAGGTTAACCACAAACACATAGGTTTAACTATTCATTTTCACTTTATTTGATGTGTTCTTATCAATCGTAGTACAAGTGTTTCGGTATCGGTGTACAGTTCTTTAACAAGTTGTCAGATGTTAATCAAATGGACAACAAGAAGTAATGCAACAGAATGGATTAGCATTTGGTGAAAAATATAACTAATGTATCATTATAGGAAAAAGCGCAATACACATAAGCTCAGGCCGAGTATGAAATGTGTTAGATGAGACAGTTTTCATTATCGTTCGTAAATAAAATGCCAGCTTCGGCCTGCCCACGAGTGCAATGGCTCTCTACAAAAAACAATATACACACAATGTTGTATTTCTACTATTCATGGTAACTTGTATCAGAATAAATCAATGAATGAATTGATTCTTACATTTCTTTGTCGTATTTTCTCAGCTGTTGGTTCTACTATCTTTGGAATCCCTTCTTTGCTATGCTCGGGGTTCAATTGGTCTGGAATATGTCATTTGAATACATTTAAAAGCGAAAAGTTTTTCCTTCCAAAAGGAAAGCAAAGCAAGGCAGATGCTCCGTATTTTTTCTGAAAATTTTGCCAAGTTTCAAATATGCTAAAAAATATTCTTTGATGCATTTTCCTGAAAGTGCAGTTAGCGTAGAAAGGGTCATACAAATTGATTCCGAGACAAAAGATTTCTGACCCAAAAAAAAGTAAGGCTCATCCGTTCGGTTTTTTCGTAAAAAGTTTTACGACGTTTAAAAATGCTGCACTCAATTCTGTTATGCACTATCCCGACGTAATTTCGCGACAGGAATCGATTGGGCGCAATCCCAATACTGCCAGCTACAGCTGAATGGTAACAGCCGAAAAACGGAGAATTTCAACCGTCATTTCTCTGCTGTTCCTCCTACGCTTCTTTCATGTGTTTTCTGAGTTCCTGCGGGTCCAATTACTCTAGAGATGGTCATACCAATCGATTCCGAGACGAGAAATTTTCGGCTCCGAAAATGACCAAAAAAGTAAGGCTAACCCCTTTGGATTTTTGGCGAAAATTTCGAAGACTTTGAAAAGTGCTGAATTCAATTCTTTAAGGCACTATTCCTACTCAATTTTGCGAGCGAAATCGATTGGGCGCAGGCTGAATACGCTGCGATCAATAGATCGAAAGTTACAGCCGAAAAACAAAACCTTTGTTTCGTGGTTTTTCTGCTCCTCATTCTTCAGTCATCATTTCTCTGCCGATGTTCCTACGCACTTTTTGCTGAGCTTTCTGAGTTTCTGGGTATCCAATCAGTCTAGAAAAGGTCATAGAAATCGTTTCCGAGACAAAAGATTGTCCACTAAAATAAAAAGTAAGGCCAACCTCCCCGGATTCTCTGCGAAAATTTCGATGAATATAAAAAATGCTGCTAATCACTTTTGCATGCACTATTCCTACGTGATTTCCCTAGACGAATCGATTGATTGTAGTCCAAATAAGCTGCGATCATCGCATGAAAAGTTACAATCGAAAAACTGAAGATTCTAATCATTATTTTTCTGCTGTTGCCCCTACGCACCGTCTGATGTTTTTTGTGCGTTTATAATTAGTCTAGAAAGAATCGTACAAATCGATTTCAAGACGACAGATTCATCTTTCCAAAAGACAGCAAGTTCAACCCTCTCGGATTCCTACGGAACATTCTGACAATTATGAAAAGTGCTGGGATCGATTCTTTGATGACGTAACTTTTAGAGGAAAATCAATTTTTCAACTGATAACTATATATCTTTAATTCAATTGATAACATATAATTCCAACAAAGTTTGTATCACAAACTCATGGGTACAACTTATTGAAATAATTCAATGTACATATGTATAATATATCTTAAAGTCATTAACTTTCATAATACTCATGAAAATGCTTATCATTAAGAAATAATACTTCAATACAATATCAATTTCTCTTTAAGGGTAAAAAGAAGGTGACTAGGAGGCATTCGTTTAAGCACTGATCACAGGAAATTATTTACTATCCGCACATTATGCACATGTTATTTAGTCCTGGTCTCTTCGAAAATGCGCCGTTCTTGTATGTGAAGCAGACTCAAAAAATTGCCATTCCAACGCCGGTGAAACGGTTTTCCCAAGTGGAGTCGGACAAAAAATATTTTCACATTACTGCGTTTCGTGAACTTGAATAATTGTTCTCATGTAAGATGCAGTTCATTAGAATCATCATTTACTCCTAGAAGATCCAAAGAACTCAGAATTGTTGCATGATCTCGTTTTCCAAAATCACTGCTTTTTCCGTTCATGAAAATAGTATTTTCATAGCCATCTATTGTCGTTGAATCAACCTCGATCGTTCGACCATTGTTTTCCGACAGATATCCTAAAATAGATGAGAGTATCATGATTACAGAAACTTTGACCTACAAAATTAAGTGAGATGATCATAAATCTGCGAAAATAGAAATATAAGTTGAGAATATAAGACAAAATATAACTGACTAGGAATATTTTCAAGCAATATTGGTGTCATAGGTGTCTGGTTGAGAATGCTACTCGTAGCCGAATTGATACTGTTTATAAAATCTCCGGCGTCATGGTCCGTAAATATTTTAGAATAATCCGCATTATGGATTTCATCGACGAGTTTGTCTAAATCTCTAGGCATCTTGAATCGTTTGAACGAAGCTGCTTCAAGAGGTATGTCGGTCTGTTGACAGTATGGAAGTTCAATAGAGAAATATCTTCTGTTGTTCTGATGATAATCTTCCTCTATCAATCTGCGAGCGTGGTCAAATAGGAACCTATATATTGTTCTAGTAACTCTCACAGAATCATCACGTGGCGGGGACTGTGCCACAATAACACAGTTAGACATGTGAAGTGCTTCGTCGCACCATTGAGTTGGACTCTGAAACAAACAAAAATTCCTCCTCAGTAAAGCTTGATGATATAATGAACATACCCGATATTCCAAGCCTGTCACGTAAAACGTGTTTCACATATGATTTATTATATTGTATGTAACTGGAATTTGAAGCTCAAAAGATCAAAACATATCACCAGATGTGTTCAGCTACTGAAATTTAATTGTGAGATGAGAAACTCTTCTTAAAGGCTGTTTTTTTACCATTCACTACAGAATATTACTGATAAATGTAAAAATTAAATTGAATATTATGATGGTTATACAGACATTAAGGCCATCCTTCGTGGCATCCAGCACATCTAGCATAGCATCGATATCACAGGATATGAGGTATTCTGCCAGTTTAATCATAACATCAATGTGGCTATTGTGTGTTCCATCATATATCAATAGACAACGCGGTTTTCTTGAACGTATGCCGGGTAATTCTGTGTGGGCAATAAATTTAATCATTTTATTAAATGATTAATAATTGTTAGTTATTAGATAAATAATCACATGTGAATGCATCTAATGAAATAGTATTGCCAGGGGACCATGTGCAAATTGCAAAACAAAGGTACATCGATTCACCAAGGTATTAAGTTAACATACTCTTGTTTCGGTAGTAGAAGTAAGCCCATCGCAAAACAAAGCACATCCCAACTGCTAAAAAGACAGTGGTAGTCACTATGTATATCACCGTGTCGAGAGAACTTTCTGTGAGATGAAAATTATTTTCCTTAATACGTTGATACATACTATATTCAATTTTTGAAAACTAGTAATAATAATTTTTAATCCAAAGACAGCATAGAATTGATGAATAACAATCATAGTTAGACATCAATAATTCCCAACTGGAATAACTTACTCATAACAAAACGAGCGCTTTGTGTCCATTCTCGTTCTGTTCGATTATGTTGGTAGACTGGTGTTACTTTGAAGTAGTACTTAGAATTTTCCTGTGGAAATGAGCTTTGTTCCCAACTTAATTTTTCTCCAACACGTTTAGGCTTTTCAAATTCACAATTATCATTCGAAAATTTACAAAATGATACGTCATACATGGACACATTGAACACCAGAGGCAGTGGTTTTACATATAAAACGACTTTGTCTGAGAGGCTCACATCGACGTATGTGAATATATCATCATATCGTGGAGTTTCACCAATATCTGAAAACCAATGATTCTGGTATGAAAAATTGTGAATTGTTTTAACCTGTGCAAAAAGTGTATTGAATTTTTTATCAGTGACAAAATTGCAAAACATCTCACCATACGCACGTCGCCGAGGTGCTTTGAAGGCATACTTCTTTAAATAAGTAGTACCATCTATGTCCAGTAAAAGTTGCAGGATTGCATCGAAACCGTGATGCACTTCAGAATACCAAGATAAGGTTTTTGATGAAGTATCATTACACAGATCAATAACCTGGCATATCCTGTCATTCGTTGGAGGCTTCTTGCTGATATACCACAATCCTATGTGTAGTTCTGCAAGTAAAAAACAAATCTAAAATGAAATTCTAGATAGACAAAATTTCGTTGCTTTCTGTAGAAACACTCACTGTGAAATGTGATATTATTCATCGTCAAATTCAGTACAGTCTTTGTTTTCCCAATAAAAATATCCAAGTCAAATATATCGCCATAGCTGGTAGAAGACAAACCACCCCACATGCTTGAGGGAAAATCGGGACAGACTGAAATAGGTGAAAATCAAAAGACTATAGATGAAATTTCAGGCCCAATATATCAGTGCGAACTTGCTGACTTACAGTCATTGAATAAACACGTTGTTTTCTTACAATCCCTCACCTTTTCCTCCCGTAAAAAACTCTGAAAAGTAAAGTGTTCATTAAATATTTTATACACGAAAGGTGTGGCATGAAAAATCAAAGGAAAAAAGTAAGGACCATACCGTTTCAAATTTATCCCAATTGCAGCCGTTAATATAGCATACCAGTCCCGAAGTATAATTGCCGTTGGAATTTTTTAATAGTGAAAGAAGGAATAAAGAAAAAAGTATTTTACTCATTTTTCATAATAATGAGGATTACTATGTTCGACGTTGCAACACAAGTGGTATTTGGTATGTAAAATGTACTGAAACTGTAACATTGAATAATATTTAGCCTTATCTCTAACCAATACAAACTTTGTCCTTGCGGTGAGTTAACCAGACTGACGTATTATACATAATACGGAAAAACAGGTTGTCTGAAAGGCATAAACGGCAGCAGGTTGGCAGCAGGCAGGAAAAAATATTCAATTAGCCATTCCTTTGCTTAACGATCTATCATTACTATACATTGATCTTCTGTACTCTGTAGTTCTGTACCAAGAACCCACGTTCCACACCAGATTCGATTCGTATTTTACTAAACCGTGCGAAACGCGGGAAATCTGTAGAGATATAAGGATAAGGTGGGGGAACCGAATGGGAAAAATCATGGATACGATTATCAACGCTCGTTGCTCGTATGCATGATTTATTACTTTATACTTACATTACATACAAGCGGAAATATCTGATTATTAAAAAGAGAGAAGACATCGAAATCGATCTTTTTCTCTCCTTAATCACGCATGCGCAATACTCTTAGAGCATATAGCAATAAAGTATAGACAAAGTATAGATACTTTCGTTTTCAAATATCGATATTTTGTATCGATACTTTCCGTAACGATATTTCAAGATATCGATACACGGAGGCGAATACTAGTACTCGATACATTGGAAGAATGGTATTTAGAATAAAATAGCTTTCGACTATATATTGATCTGTAATCCAAAATTGCCTTCAATTAGGTTCCTCAATGTACCTATAACGGGACATGGTCTATAAGGGCTATTCCTTGGTATGGGTAAAAGAAAAAAAAATGTACCTATAAATATACATACTACAAAGTATACAAAGTTTATAAATGATATGAAAAATATTGTACTCTACTTATTAGAAAAAAAAAAGAAAAAAAAAAAAAAATACAAAGCATACAAATGATGTGACGAATATTGTATCTCAATTATTATGAAAAAAATGCAAAGTGTATGAATAATCCTGAAAATTTTGTACACTCATTATTTAAGATAATTAAAAGCGTATCAACATAATAATATTATTATGTGTGTAACGGTTTGGGAAAAACTGATATTATACATCAATATTGATGGTATCGATGCAACTCTAAGTGAAATATTGGACATATCCATACTACAGACTCCGATACGTATCGAATTAAACAGAGAAAGATGGATATCCGCTTTGTTAAGACGTTGTTTTTAAAAAACTTATTAAATGACATTTCCAAGTGCCAATTAAACAAAATTATTTATTCGGTGAAAAAAATGTAGCTTGATTATTCAATTGGAATTTCCTACGTCGTCTACTTGAGCAACTTTTTACAGCGCAAACTCTAACCACATTAATCCATATATGGATGTGGAGATAAAATAAATAAATACCTCCATCTCCATACAACGTCTTGTGGCAAGTTATCAGATTATATTTTCATTTTACTACGTCAGCAGTAATTGTCTATGCATTTAAGGCACTCGTATCAACTAATCTAGTCATTACAACTACTTCTAAATTTTGCTACCTCCCTCTGATATACTTCACTCATCTATAACAGTCGAGTTCACATTGAACCCTTATTGCTTATCACACCATTTTGGTGACTTATTGAAAACTATTATCTGCTTTTTGGCGGACACTTTTCCAGCTGAAACCCCACATGAAATACTTCTCCTTACCTCTACCCTCCGTAAGCGGAACTGCTTAGGCTAGACCCTCATTTGCCTTTAATTAGAGCTCCCTATGGATGCATTACGGAAATAACTCGCTATACCAAGTCATCGTAAGCATCAAACTGCGGATACTAACTGATTAGTTTCAATTGTAATTTCATGAAATTTTTACAGATTTGAAATGATAATTCAAATTAAATGATAACGTAATTCAAATTCTTGGCAAACATTCATGGCATTGTTTGAAGCAACTGCTTTTCTTGGCACAGGGTATCTTAAAGAATATGGGTCCAAAGTGGGTCTAAAGAATTTCTGGTTATTCGATCTACATATTTGTTTCACTTAGAATATGTATGAAGTATTAAACCACACTAAATGAACCATCAAGAACAATATATGAATGTGTTTATGACAATCCCAAAAACGCATAAGTATCGGATTGAAAATTTGTAGACACAGCAAACACAATTTAACAATTGAGTACAAAGACAACAGTCATGTTCGATCATATAGAACTCAAGAAAGTTTCCTTCATCGAATTCTGAGTAAGAAAGCACCCGTTTTTTCCTGAACACACATCTAGCCTCGTTTACTGTTTGAGGAAAATCTTACTACATACAGGATTCATAATTCCAGTGAGAGAGCTTGGTTCTGTTTTAGAATTTTCATTAAAAACATACCCGTACAAATTGTTAATATTAGTCATTACGATACACATCTATCGAACTTCATAAAACGAGTAAAAAATATTGATTCAGTACAAAATGTTGCTTACAATTTTTATACAATGTTAAATCGTTGTTTCTCTTTGTACACTTCAGACTCTTATTCAGACTCGTCACTGACCCCAAGTAACTCTAACTCACCAATATCAGTTGCATAAAACCGTTTCGTATCATCGTTTTTGCATGTCATGAAAATAGCACACTCATCAACATTGCGTGCCTTTGGATAGATATCGTTCTGATCACAGTTTTCCAATGAACATCCTGTAATACAAGGAAATTTTTAGATGCAGATGACCTAAATTCCAAAACTGATCAGGGTTAAAAATTATCAAATTTAAGTTCCTAAATGAAAAATGCAAGTTGAGAATGAAGAAAGAAAGTTCAACTCACTAGAAATATTCTCGGAGGATATTGGTTTCTTGTCAAGTGTTGGATTGGGTACTGGGATACTATCTTTCGCCATATTTAAGCTTTTCAAAAAATCTCCTTTGTCTCTGGGACATAGTTTCGAATAAGTTGCATTATGAATTTCATCAACCAGATCGTCCAAATCTTTGGGCATCTTGAATCGTTTATAGGAATATGCTTCAAGATGTATGCTGTCGGGTTTACAATAGGGAAACTCAATAACAAAGTATCTTTTTTCCTTCCGATGGTAGTCCTCCTCTATTAATCTCTGTGCATGCTGATTTAGGTTTCTATATATTGATCGAGTCACTGTAACAGAATTATCACGTGGCGGAGATTTGGCCACAATAACAGTACTCGCCATTTTAAATGCACTGGTACACCAGAGACTGGGATTCTGAAAAAGTAATAATAAATGCAGTTTTATTGAACTAATGTGCACAACAATCCTATATTTTATGGAATAATTATAACCTATCAAATTTTGGTAATATTCTCTCAATAAGTTCTACTCAATTCTAAGTTGAAGGTTAAGAAGGTCAAAGAATACCTAGAGTTATGTCCAATGTTATTGAATATGAATGAATGGATCGAATTTGATTTAAAAAGCGGTCTAAAAACACACAAGGCTATATTAACCTATAGAGAACGGGGATTTGGGATTCTTGGTCTCCTTCATAAAATGCATAAAAAAAAGTATCTAATATTTTGAAATTATAATAGGTAGTGTCGATGATGCGCCGTCCCCGTATCAGCGTGTTCCCGTCCTCTAAAGTTTAAATATAGTATATTTCTCACCTTGTGCGAGAGGTTTTACAAATAAAATCTAGGTTTGCACTCAATATTCAGAGACAATTTTACATACTTTGAGAGGATCCTTTGGAGCATCTAATACATCAATCATAGCATTGATATCACAAGATCGTAAGTACTCAGCCAGCTTCGTCATAACATTAATGTGGATATCATGTGTTGCATCATATGTCAGTAGGCAATACGGTTTTCTTGCACGTAGTAGGGGCAATTCTGTTGGGTGATAAACTTCAGCATTAAATTACAAAAAAAAAAAAATAAATAAAAAATAAATAATCAGACCGTGTTTCCATTAAAAAATAAATTCTACAATAATTCAAATAATCAACGGAGAAATTTCGGCAAATCAATCTTACGATGGTGTTTTATCCAGTAGACATAAATCTGGCGCAGAGCAAAGAACATCACAATCGGTATGCAACCAACACCAACGATCATGATAATTAACTTTGTAGGAGAAGGTCCTATAAAATCAGAAAGATAACCTTTATAATTATTAAAGCTTTGGGACTGAAAACTGCCACTTACAACAGAGCAAAGAAAAAAGAATTCACAATCCATGCCATGACTCAGAAACAACAAAACTTACTCTTCATAAATGCTGCGCTGGATGCAGCTGTACATTCAGGGCTGCACTTTGAGGAGATTGGTTTCACTCTAAAGAAGTAATTTATATTCTCCTTAGTAAGTGGTTGCCATTCCCAGATCCCTGTTTTGTTCGAACTACAATCTGCGACAGGCTTACAATTACCATCAACAACGAATTCGCAAAATTCTACTTTGTACTCGGTAACATTGCATTCTGCAGGAAGAGGTTGTAAGTGTAAACGTACTTTGTCCCATTCAGTTATATCGACATATGTAAATAAACTTCGATCGTGTATCGCCTGACACTGTTCTGAAAAATAATTGTGTTTAGAAATGAAATCTTTGGTCAACGGTATATGTTCAAAAGATCTCACCATTGGGCTGTGATTTAGGCATTTTTATTCGGTACTGTTTGAGGTAATTAGTACTGCCTAATTCCACCAAGATTTGTAAGGTCGCATCATACAAGCAATCCTCGTCTGTTACTGGGAATAACCAGGATAATTGTTTTGGCAAGTTCTTAGCAGCTAGGTGACTCAAGTCGATGGCCTGGTAAATCTTTTTATCCTTCGTATACTGAAACAGTATTTCCATTTCTACAAGCAAACAAACAGAAGTGACAAAAAATTCTCTATCGCATTAATAAAAAAAAAAACAAATAAAATACATCGATTGGCTAAAATTAAATTACTTTGTTTTATTAAACTCACTGTTGAAGTGAATGTTGGTCACAGTCAAATTAAGTATCGTCGCATGATAGTATGTTTCAGGCCAGTCAATTACTCTCAATTCAAACTGTTCGGTGTCAACCTCAGAGCGATCCAAATTATCTAAGTTAAACGCAGAAAGATCTGGGCATTCTGGAAACGAAAATTAAATCTCTGAAGTCAAAAAGGCATGTGAATCTCTCTGTAAAATCTTGTAAACTTACCATCATTGAGAAGACATGATTTCCCATTTTTACACATCGTCTTGTTCCCTCGTGCTGAATGGTAAAAATTTGCCTAAATAAAAAAAAAAGATAAGATATAAAAGCTAGAGAATCAAAAAAGTTGACATTTTTTCAGTATTCTCACCTTGTCGGGATTGATGTCCTCATCGCAATGGCTTATGTAGCACTCAGACCTTGACTCAGAGCATGAACTATTGGAAATTGTAGACACGAAGAAAAAGAGTAACATAAACAGAACTTTTTCACGCATTTTTAACGATAATGACTGTAACACGCCTCGGATAATACATACAACGTGTATCTACGTCGAACAATGAAACTAATATCCCCACCGATACCAATAATCGCAATGACTAACCCGTGTGGCTTTCAAACAGCAAACAGCGAATGCGAAACGGAAAAAATGTGTTCGGAGAACACATCGTATCGCGTCGCACGAATACTCTTTATCTAAGATTGAGCTAATCGCTTCTGGCATAAGATATTTTTTAACACGACGTTTCCCACAGTACTGGAAAATAGACCAATCTGTGCTTTTTTTTCTCTTTGATTTAAGTATATCGGTGGCGTCCTCTGGGAATAAAATCACCAATCAAAGGGACAACCATTAGTTGGTCTGTCGATCGTTAATACCGCAGACTGTTGAAACTACAATGCGATTACTGACTGTAGATTACCATTGAAAAAATAGTCCACTTAGCTAGTTAGATTTTTGAATTTGAAAAATTAATCGGTTCAGAATCATTATATTCTAAAAGGAAGAAACTCGTTCCTTCAGAATAAAATTCGCAGAATTTTTACTCATATGATGTTCATGTGATGTTAAAGTCTTGTTCTGAAAAGTTCTGGGAATACCGTTTAGAACGGAAAATGCAGATCCACAGTTGCAGTACCTTCACGTAAATTGGACGTTATCAAAAAATTATCAAAGCTGGATAAGTGATATGACATGTGCGCCTGCAGAGCAGGCAACTTGGCAGACACAAAAGCATCGCGTGTCACTGTGCGCCCGAATTCAGTGTCATTCGTGAAAACATAGAAGACCTATCGAAGATTAAGGGACCATTTTCTACACTGGTTTCTTCATTGCAAATGACCGTTTATGATATCCCATAAAAAGTCCATCTAAGCTCGATCGTGTACGTTTTGTTTTTGTTGAAGAAGATAGGTAGGAATTTGCTGGCAACGTCGTTGCTCCCTGACGAGCCCAACACGCATACGCACCGCTAATATTCGAGCATGTGTATCGAACCGCGATCCCAAGGAGCCACACGGGACCCACCCGGGTGACGACGGTTGCACCTGTCTGGCCGCCTGCCTGCAGTCCAAACGGCGCCAGACTGCCCCTCCTCTCATTCCAACACCCTACACAACTAATTCCAATCTATCTTAAGACGACAATAGAATCGTTTCCAAATTCAATCTCCGATGGGGTGCAGAAGCTGTCTGACTAAACGAGAACCGTAGGTAATTAACCTTCCAATGTAGATTGCAGACAAGCGTAGCTACGTAATAAACCGTTATGCTTTAATACGAACGTAGATATTTGTTATATTTAGAACGGGAAATAATCGATCCTTAGATTGAATTAAGAAAATTGCTAGTAGTTTATGGAAGAAAGTTCTATTTATTAGGAAAGTTGAGGCTTGACTGGGGACCTTTAATCATTCGTCCTTTAACACTATTAACAGCTCAACCCATCAAAGTATTTCCTCAAACAAATTTTGGTGTACTGAAAACTTTTGAAATGAAAATAAGAAATATTGAAGCTATATATGTAATCAACTTCTTTACACTTAATCTCCGCTTGAAGATTTCGTAGTTGAGATGAAAACGGAAAAATGATTTCTCCGTAGATTCTACAACCCCACGACCCGCACGGGGTAACCTTGTATAAATTACGTTGTAGGTACATACATGACGTTTGCTTACCAACCTGAATTACCGGATGCGATCAAGAGCCGGTGAATCGGGCATAGCATTCCCACGGGGTTGTCGGACGCGCTGCTTACCGTACGCCGTAATTTCACTCGTGTTTCAATCGAAATCGATTAAAACGACCGTCATTAATGAAAAACTCTTCCAGAAACCGGGATCCTTAAGGCAATACCGGTCAAAGTCTCATATTGTGTATAATTACTCGTGATCAAACTTTGAAACGGATCGTTTCAAACAAGTACTGAAGACACCGTAAACGCAAGGGTCCTTGGGGTCCTCATTGTTGATCAGGATGAGGCGGAGTTATGGTTAGATTTGGGGTCCCTTCGGAGACTAGGAAAGCTGGACGGAAGGCTAGCTGTTCGCTCAATTACTTGTGGTCCACGAAAATTAATCGATACCGTCCATCGCTTCGCGCCTGATGTTCTCACCCTTCTCCCATCGCCCTTGTCTTTGGATGCCGAAGTTCTTTACCCTCCTTGAGGCTGCCATCGGCTTGGGATAATTAAAATAACGAGTTCACTTTATAGTGCGTTTCGTATTCTAGACCTGCTTGATGGGATAGACGCCTTGGTATCGGCCATTTTGGGTTACTGGTCTTCCGCCTTGGAAACATCCGAGACTTTGAGGCTAGTAAATGACCAGTTTCAATCTGGAACATTTCTCGAGTTGGCTCGTCTACGTTTAAACAATTATTTTAGATAGGCTTGACTTCACACCAAACATTTTCCACTGTGGAATATTTCATATTGGTGAAAAACCACAACTCGCATCATACCCGAGATTGGATTCTCGCAGTTAAACATACTCACACTTTAATTCATGTTGGACAACTAATTTGATTTCACAGGTGATAACTACCTTTCCTCTACAAATGGCAAACTCTATTTCAAACTATAGTTACTTTTTAATCCGTTCTAGGTGGCATGAGAGCACGGAGAGATTTTTATTTGGAAACCAGTGATCGGTCCAGGGTCAGCTCAGAAGCTTAATTAACTTCGGTCACAGATTAACCCCCTCAGACCTTTACCGGAAACCCGTGTGGATGTTGTGACTACAGGTTGTTACTAACGTCATTGTCTGAAACCGAATACTAACAAAACGTCATCACAGAAACCTTTAGCTTGCACTAATTTATGATTGCAAATATTTTTTCTTCCTTGAAACTTTTTTTTACGAGCCTCAAATTACTGTACCGAAGAAAATAAGTTGTTAAAATTGTGAACAGCATTTTGTCCAGCGAGATTAATACTTTTCTAAGCTGCGGATAACTTTTGAAAAAAATCGAGAATAAAAACGAGACCCTTTCATCCAGCAGTATATTATAAAGTTCGTAAAACATTATAACAGACTTCTTGGAATCCATTCCATAAACTGAGACAAAAATGCATGTGCCCAGGAACCACAAATCCAAGGTGGCGCCAAGGTTTTGCAAGAATCGACGGATCAGAAAATGTGTAGTCTATGCTTGTTTTGTTTCTATATTCGATCCACCCCCTTGACATTATTTGACGATGAAATAAAAAATATGTAGCTACTAAGTACCCGCACCTACTAACTGGACATGCATGCATATTATGGGCAAGTATCGTCGTTCAGATATATCTGTTACGTTGGGTTACGTTCGCCTGATCTGAAGAAGGTGTGTAAGCCTGGTTACCTGCTCGTACTTGTGTCTGTGCCAATGAATTATACAGCGAGTGACCATATATGGGTCGCGAGCGTTGTGAA
The DNA here is from genome assembly GCF_021155765.1 of Diprion similis. Taxonomy (NCBI): domain Eukaryota; kingdom Metazoa; phylum Arthropoda; class Insecta; order Hymenoptera; family Diprionidae; genus Diprion; species Diprion similis. Next base: position 5,687,207 of record NC_060106.1, read on the forward strand.
CTCCGGTCCCGAGGACAACGCGCCACACGAAAGGGAGCGCGAGACACGGATTCTATCCGTGGTTGCAGAATGCATACACGGTGTGTCCGTGTGGGAAAGAAGCTGTGCCATAGCGAACAGAGGTAAGATTAATTTGCACCATCGCCGTACAGATCAATTTCTGCGATTTGTCGATCCACCAATGTCGAGGTGCTGATAGAGAGCAGCCTTGACCCTTCCCAAAAAACTTTCATCTGTGACTAGAGTGACTCATTCGAATGTGACTCATAGATCGTCAGCTTGCCGCAGCCGACTCTCCGAGTACGTGACCATCGAGATACCATCTCCTAATGTTCTTGCGCATCGATGAGATTCGGTGATTTTTACCCATGTGCAAGGAATGGTTTGTCAGTGACGATATTTTTCTGGTTCAAATGCATTGATTTGAAACTTCACAATCCTTCGCCGGAGAAATTTATTTCAAGATCAACGATAAGACGGGCGAAGATGCAAAAAGGACGAGACGATCGTTTTTTATGCTCACCGAGTCGCTCGCAAGGACCCAAAACTCTCGAGCACGGAGTACAACGCCGAAGCGGAGGACGATGCGACCGGGAGATCGCATATATATTATACGCGAAGCTGGCGCCGCTATGTCGGATCCTATATATACACAGTGTGTCTCGCGCGCATTCGTTCGACGGCAAAGAGACGCCGGGGCACCCGGGGTATGCTGGATTACTGGCACTTGACATATCCGTGATGTCCGTCGTTTCGCCGCTCTTGCCCGGTGCCAGAAGCCAAAACAGTGGGAAATTTTTCACCCTTACAGCAAATAGAAGCTTGGTTCAAAATTTTGGTCTTACTGAAAGAACTGTGAAATTACTGAAAGGGGTGTGTTGAAGTTTTTGGAAATAGTCTACATGAAGTTCATGATTCTCTCCTTAGATGCAGGCCAGAGGTAATTTGAGACAACCAATCGTTGCTTATAAGGAGACATTTGAAGGTTAAAGGGTCTCATTCTTTTTTAACTGAAATTCGATCAATTTACACCTGATCATTTATTTCAATGGAAAGAGATAATACATCTACTGCACCAGGAATACTTGAAAACGGTTTCGAAACCGGCGAGCAGAAAAATGCGTGATATTGTTTGGAGTTTTATAAACCTAGATTTTCCATAATGCGTATTATAAATGGAAATTGAGTATTCACGATCAATAATACAGCTAAGCCGAGTATTTAAACTCTTTCGGGTTATTGTAACATTTTTCGTTTCCTATTTTTTACCTAGAGTATAAGAAAATGCCGGGCGCTTCTACCGTTGAACATTAAAGCTTGTTTATTTTCGGCACAACCAAGCCTCCCGTTAGGTACCGATTCTGGTACAACAATGGCGAAGAGACCCAGTGAAATAATTACAGGCAGATGCCAATGTCGCGTTACGGTCCATTACCGGCTTACGATTAACGCCTGGTTTGACGCTGTGCTTCTCTATAGCTGGTGTGAAATACCTGATCCATTGAATCTCTCGACTAGGCTCAACGTCGGGTGATGCCACGTCGACGGATGTCAAATATGAAGAGCCGTCCATGATCACGGTTGACGTTCAATGTTTGTGAATTCCTCTGAAACCCAATCATTACATGCAATTATGAAATCATTTACAACCAGGTAATTTATAACCACGGCTTAAACCTACACAGACGTTTGTTAGGTTTTATTTGGGATTTTGTAGTACGTTATATTTTATAATAAAGGTTCGGCGAGTACAATTCATACAATGAGATTGAATTTATCAAAGCAGACAGCTCAGAAACGGAATAATCAAAGGAAAGTGATATAATGTGCTAGATTTCTTATTTTGGTGTGATTTTTTACGTCAATATAATGTTATTACATACAAAGTATTAATTGGCAATGTGAGAGAAGTCACTCAATAAGTTTTCTTACAGAGATATTATAAGCTTAAAATTGTATAAACACATCATGTGTAAAACAAGGAACAAATGAGGAAGAAATAAGCAATATCGCAATGGAATATAAGTATACAACAAAAAGGTGGCTTACAGCCTCAGACGCTATTCTTGGCGAATTATCAATTTATAATTTGAATAATAATTGATGAAAAACAGTGGGAGTATTAAATTGTAGTGTATAAATGACTCGTTAACTCACATTAAAGTAAACAGCTCTTCGAGAACTCGCACCGAAAATGATGGCATAAACATCCATTAGATTGGATTGCAGGTGATACGAGAATCGATAGTCGAGACAAGATTCTTGTTCAATTGCACAATATGGAGAAGCCTAGCAAGGTATAGAAATCCGAGGCAAAAGTCCAATCAGAATGAAACGAAGCGGAGCAAGCGATGCCAGCGAAGCGGATACCAACAGAATAAGTGTTTAAGCACAATGCTAAGAGTACAGAGAATGTCTGATATAATTAACTTACCCCTTGCGGGGGAGATGAAATGCGCAACATTAATTATTTACGATGCGTGAATTCAAATGACATATAATTAACGAGTCTACATATGTTGGTCCGGCTCTTGGCCAGTTTCGCTTGAATCTAATTGAGAAGCGACGAGAATACGGTGACCACCAGTGGATAGCGCAAAGAAAAGAGGGGACTTTGGTATATAGATCATCTATCAGTGATTTAAGGTATACCTCGATCCTTTACACATTCTTAACACGTGCGTACGTTTCATATGTGGTGTCCATATCACCTTGTTTCGGAAGGAGCTTGCCTGGTTAACGATTAGTGGCAAGAGGCTATTTTTTCTTCCCTCAAAGTCCTTCGAAAGCTTCTTTGCTCCGTTTAAACGTGGTTTACACGATTTCATATTCGACACTGAAAGTGCTCGTTGATGGTTGTTTGCTTTGCTATTTCGTCTGCGCACCTTATCCTGCTCTCTCATATTTGTAAATAGTCTTATTCTTACTTATAACTAGTCTTAAGTTCTTTTTGTACCCAAGTATAATTTTGTCCGACATTGTCATGGATAAGAATAAATCCCGTTCTATTATATTCTATTCTATTCTTTGAAAAATATCCTTTTTCAATTCCCAAGGACTAACTGGTAGAGTCTGGCTTTCAATGGCCGTACATCCGATGGAAATATGGTAGAATAAATGACTCCCCCTGTTTAAACTAAAATCATCTAATGCTTGAATTGATTTTGGGTCATTGTGTCAATGACTAAGGTTCAAACGTTTTCCATTTGTCTTGAAATCCTTTACATTACGCATGAACTATCATGACGCACATCAACCTCGTAATATTTGAAACGTAATTTCTTAGACAAAGTGACATATCAAATGGAAAATCAACAAGCCCCTGACACGTGTTCGTAACTTTAATTTTTGTAAGCAGTACAAGAAAACATCTATCGGAAGTTTTACGAGATACTTCTCGATTCTTCATATTATTGGATTTTGGTCATTGCAACACGGAAATACTCCTGCAAGCGATCGGTAGATATTTAATTTCAAAAAAGGTCAAGGAACTTGACATCTCATGGGGCTTGTTTTGACTTCTCACTCATTTTTGAAAGCAGGTACGAAATTACATTGTCAACACCTCGGTTAACGCCGGATCCGTCAATTACTTGCAATACAATAGCATAAGAGCAAGAAACGTTGCGGTCTGCCTTGCAAAAAGCAAAATGCTACACCGTAGCTGGAGCATCGCGGATCCGAGCTAACTCGAACGAGTGGGCAAAAACGGAGCAACAAGAGAAAGACAGACAAGTGCGGCGCCTGACGGGAATGGCGGAATGGTTATAGCAGTAGTCGGCACGACACACGATTACGTGATTGCGATCCCAGCCACTGCCATGTCTGCTTTAGTCTATCCATTACTGAATCTGTGCAATCCGAATCGGAATCGCAACAGATCGGGATATCAAGTGAAGACAAGAGAATGGCAAAAGGTTTTTGGAGTGGCGTCTGGCTCCTTCATTTCCAAATAGGATTTATCTAAAAGCCTAACTCCAACATCCAGAGAAGTGACAACTTGTTTGAAAAAAATATTGATCGCCCGAGAAGTGTGATGTCTGGGGGTAATGTGATGAGCTTAAGGGGCAGGAAAGGAAACCGTATATACGGAGAATCAGAAACTACGTATACGGCTGGGCGAAGTTTGTTTCAACCCACTGTTTGCTAGCTCCCACCTTTTGTAAGCACGTGTGATTGTGCTTTGATCCTGAAAACGTGATACAGGGTACAAAAGCTGACACTTAGCACGAAGTGGCTCACCTCGGAAATGTAAAGTCCAATAAGTCTGGTGGAAAAGTGGTGGTGAAGAATGATGATGATGATATCATGAAGAGGACTCTCGGTGTCTTCCGGAACTGTATGAGGGTGCTGTAAGAAGAGATGAGAACAATTGAGTTGAAAAGCAGCCACCTGTTCAGTAATTCAAACACACGTCCAGCAGCTACCATCAGAACTGAATGAGAGCGCTATCAAAGGACTTCCGTAAATATACCAACACCAGTAACTTGACTCGGAAGCTTTCACGCTCGACGTTGTCTGACGCTGATCTTGAAGTCATGTGAATCCTCCCGAATAGCGAGTCCCGTAAATTACAGACGTCAGATGAGTTCGGAGAAGACGTTAAAGGGGCCAACTGTTCTCCGCTGATTGTTGGCGTATGGCCCGATTGTGCAGATCGTGAGAAAGTGTCTAACCCAGTCCCCCAGACACAACCTATTTGCGGAAATGGACCGCAGAGACGTTGCGGCCTGCTGCTGCATTCGGATTCGTTTCATTGCAAGGGGCGTCGGCGAAACAATGGCTAATTACTACGCTGGGCGCCTGCGGCAAGGTTTACCAAGCCGTAAAACACTCTCAGATGCCAGTTGCTCGCGGGTGGCGGCTGCTAGTTCTGCGGTCTTTTGGACCCTACGAAACCGAAGCCAAGATTTTAGTCGCCGCCAACCGACCCTGATCAAAGCTTTTTCTTTCTTCAAGTTTTTTTTTTCCGGCCTACCACTGATATTTCACCAGATAGGAGAAGCCGGGAAGAAACAAACCTCACGTTGCTTTTACCACGGATCTGACACGGGATTTTTTGAGTGATGGCTCTCATCTCTGTTTCAGATAGCAAACGGACTGCGTCTGTTTGTAATGACATTCGATGTCGCGAGTTATTCACATTCGATAAAAAAAATTGATAATTGATATTCATGGGGTTATTTTTCAAGCAGTTCAATTTTGATGAGTTGACCCGACTGATTGCACGATCAAACCTATCAAAGCGTACGCATGACACTCCATTCGTCTAGAACCAACAATTACAAATCACCTGCGATTAATCAACGATTGACCACTTCTTCTCCCTGCAGTAAATTTATTCTCCACAAATAGCATAACCCATTTCACCCTTGATAATTAGCAGCCCATTAAGTGCTAATTAGTCGACCCAACTTGCCTAGTCACTACTCAAACCAGCGAAGGATCAGGAATGCACGTGGCGCGCTACAAGCTACCCGTTCAAAAGGTCATCGCGGCACAGATCGAGCCCCCTATTTACCGGTACTTTTAAGCGAGGGTGGAGCCGAGTAGTACCCAACTTCGCACCATCACGCTGCGCCGGTAAGACACGACTCAGAGAACCATGGCGTGTACGTGTATGGGAGACGGATGGGATGGTCCATGGGGTGCTCATGCGGGTAGGAAGCGGGTGGCTGTGAGTCGGGCTGTCGGTCAGCTGGCGCCACCAGCCTCCCCCGGCGTCTCGCGCCTCTTGTCTACCTCTGGCTGCACTCCCGCCTCATTAATCTTGCTTTATGGTCGCCGCTACACCTAAGCCCGTCGCCTCCCTCGTCGCCAGGCCTGGACCAACAGCGTCGAGTGGAGAACGCGCGTTGCTCGTATAGTCCAGACGAGAGGTATACACTAGACAATGGCGCGATAAACCGATTTCTCTCCGGTCCTTCAGGTCAGTGGAAATATCCTTATACCCAGGCCAGGGCGCCCTGCTGCGAAGCCACGCACGTATAACAGCACCGTGCATTATAGCCACAGTCACTTTGGAGACCATGCAATTCCCGGTACAGGTCTTCTGTAATGATAATTACCCGCGCTGATTGTAAGTCTTTGGAGATCGGTTTCGAGAGATCGATTGTTCCAGCTTTCTTGCTTCAAGACCTGCGGGTCGACGTGCCTCGGAACATGAGTTGGCTGTGTCCGCTATCGCATGGTTCATCCGGTGAGATAGGGGGCGTCCCAAAGTACGACGCAAGTCCTCTTCTGTGCCATCCTAATGAGAGGCATAAATTATATACTGTGCACCTTGAATATTCTGACACGAAAATACTGATTTTAGAAAGCTAGTGATCAATAGTTGGCTATTGGCATTGAATTCATGAATTAAATGCAGAAGTTTTTGTGCATGTTGTTTTTTGGAATATATTTTAGAGACGAACGAGCTTTACTTCTAGTGGCACAAGCACCAACCAATATGACTGTTCTACATTCTAATGAACGGATGTTAGGACCGCCAATTGTTAATATAGATCACACAGAGAGCGTAATGTTCTACTAAATGAAATTTAATGGAACCCTCAAAATTACCATGACATAGAACAGCCCCGTCCTAGGGGTGGGGCTGTGGCAATTAAATATTTGATGTTAAAAGCCTCTTTACGTAAGTTGAAGCATGGCTATTCTCTTCCATATGATTTCGTTTTGAAATGACGTTAGACAGGTCTACGTAAGTGTGTCTGACTGAGCAGTATAAAGTGGGGATCAGAAGGACCTTCACTTCTCTTCAATGGTGTTTTATCGCAGTGGGTGATGCGAATAACGATTCTTATTTCACGTGAATTGAATTACGTCGCCAACAAGCAGAGTCGCTGTGGCCCAAATATTTCTGCGGAATAGTAAACGGTAACGAGCTGTAACCAAGAGAGGACCATGTTGGCCACGGAACGCCTAATTAAATGAACAACAGGCTCGCCAAGTGTCGTAAAACCTACCAGTTCCATGGAGATTAAAAATGAAATTGACCGAGCCAGTCGAATAATAAAAAGTTTAATTAAAAATAGGACAATATCACCGATTAAGCGGTTCTCTCTTGGTTATGCCCACAGGCGTGATCACGTTTATCCCGAGATGATGTCGGCCCTCGATTCAGCTTTCCCCACGGCACCGTCGCAGTCCAGCCCGGAATGACTGCCACCAAGTGAATGACCAATTGCTCGCTGTTTACGCGGCCGTCTCACGCTAATATAGCTGCAGCTGGGCGTTCGTTCAGCAATCGCTGGATTAGCAAACTCCAGCAATTGGTCTGCTCGGCATTTTGTTAGCGCCAATTCCCAACCTCCTGTAATCCGCCATTTTAGATCTTTTTTAGTGTTCGACTCACCGCGACGTCTTCTCTTAACGTAATAGGCGATCATTTCAAACAATCCACTTTGCTCGCAAGATCGATAAACACTCTCCGTCGTCCGTGGCCAACACTTCATTAGTCCAGCTAATACAGGTAATGCAGGTCAATATACGTGTGCTGTCACGACATGTGTACGAGTATTAATTTTCCTGTTTGTCTCTTCAAACCCAGTTATATAAAAGAGAAGTGTTTGTAAGTTGTGACACTTCGGAGGTCAAGTATTGCCTGCGATTACGATCTGCTTTGACGTCAGTCCGTCTTCAGCCTGTTTGGCTAAGCAGTGACAAATTGATCCTTCTCCTGAAAGGCTGAAGTAAGCTTGTTGAGTTGCCACTGTCAGGCCAGGTAAAAGTGAAAGGTCAGCCCGAGAATGAATAACTTGAGCAATACATCTCTGGAGTTTGCTATGCACATGACGCGCATATGTAAACCGACCGCATGGAACTCACGGTCGCAAGCTGCTTCTGTAAATTGTGAGATTAAGTCAAAGTGGAAAATAAGGGGCAGTTTACACGGTTCGCAGTGCTTGCTTGACAAATTAGACCAAACTGTGTTCCTAATTTTTTTGCCGAGACCTTACGCGCAGTTTCAGCAATGCCCAAGAAAGTTGATCTGACGGGAGGAAAGACTAGATTCGAGATTGGTGGCTAAATCACGACTAATTGAGCGCCTGGAACCTGGCTGCAATAACTTGTCGACTGTCCCTCTGATCCATCAGTGAGTCCATAGTCCTTTGAAGGACGAAGAACCGGAGTAAATCATCACATGCACAGAGTTCAGTGGTTCCGGGCTAACCACAGGACCGCCATTAACAATAATCGTAAACGAAGACATCAGTGGCTATTCAGGGCAGTCTTTGTGCTCCAATTACCCATCCCCGAATCGGTCGTGTCAATGACTTGGTCTCGCGAAGGTCCCCTCCATCTCGCGCACCCTAGGACATATACGATGTGCGGTGCGAGGTTGAAAGATTCATCAGCTTCCACTATTCAACCCGCCTCCCCTTCAGCCGCAGCATCTCCAACCCGGACCAGCAGCCGACCCCTTTATGTCTTTCCGGCTCGGTGAATACCGGGCAAAAGGATCCACTGACGCGAATGTGCTTTTTATGCACCGGTTGTCATGCTGACGTCACGGGCTGCAAACGAGCTATCAGAAATCGCGAGTCGCGATATTTGACCGTTTCAACGACGGAAGGAAGAAAGCGGATGGGCGCCTGGCAGGGGATAAATCGAAAGCCAACGAAACGTGGCGTGTGACTGCCGATTGTTTTTTCTCTGCCGGGAAATGTTCGAGGTCCGAGCAAATGGGAAATATCCGGTTTAAGCTTTGAGTTTCACTCGTTTCCCTATCTTTCTCGCTGCCCAGCTAAGCAAGAAATGGGAAACGGCCTCGGTCTATGGAGGGACCCGCGATAAAAGCAAACGCCCCAGAGCCTTTCCGCCGTTCCCGGTTGTGCATAACAATCGGACAGAATAGCTTTCGCGAATTGCTGAGCAACGCTGGGCTCCTGGCCCGCGAACTTATTCATAGCTACCCGCAATCCCTTCAGGGGGCATCAAATATGTCGTCCGTCGCTGGCGAATAAGAGAAGCGAGCGAAATATACAAGCAAGTGCGGAAACGTGGTAAAACGCGCGAACTTCGGTGAAGGACACCTGAGTCTCGGTTAGTCGGTTGACGTCGTCGTCAGGAATTCGACCCTCTTTCCGATAAACGCGTAAAACGTCGAGGTAACGCCTTCAGCTATGTGTTCGAACCAAACAGCTGCGACATCGTTCTGAACAGTTCAAGCAATTTATTAATTCCTTACGATCAATGTACGATTGCCACAATTCTTGTCATGGTTAAACTCAATGTTAAAACATGTATAATCTCGCAGATTTTACTTGATTCTTTTTCACCGTTCGCTGAATTTCTGCTCTTCCACATTATTTCTCATCGCAAATTTACCGATGACGAGAAAAAAGAGGAACGCACTGTTTGCTCGAAAGGTCGACCACGGCAGGCGAATAATCCGTCTTTCTCGCATTGAGGTGACCCCGCGGGAATCAATGGGGACGGAAAAGCGAGTGCAGGAACCGAAACGGCGGATGAGATGGCCGGGCTGATGGGTTGTCTGCGGAATCTTATGGGGCGTCCCATCAGTCCACGGAATGTTTTATGGCTCGGAAAGGGCAATGGCTGGATGGTGGGTGGCGGTTGCTATAGGAGGGTGGATTAAGTGACTGAGCACATTCGTGGCCACCCTCAAAGAGCAGCGTTCACCCGGAAATGGCTGCAGTGCCGGAACCGGATTCAAAGGGTCCCCAGAGGGTGGGCAGAAGCCGCGGACTCGGGAGCATTCAATCGGACGACGCGACACAACGTTATGCCGTTTTCACACAGGTCGCGAATTATCAGTAGTACGAAGTACTGCCTGAGCTTGATAACGTACGATTCGTTGAATTGAAAGCAGACTTCAAACGCTGGATTACTTTTTCTTTTGGATGCGTCTGACCGCTGAGAAGCAGTCGCAGATATCAAGATTTTCGTAATACTGTGTGAAAGAAGCTTAATGCAGGACTGCCTTCCTGTACGGCCTAGAACGCGGAAAAGACGAAAAAAAAAAAGAAATAAACCATCACGACACAATAGATGAACGGCGCGCACTTTATGATCTTGTATACGAGATGACTGACGCATCGGAAAATTACTGATTTCTGACTCATTCAGCAATAAATTTTATTTAAATACCGTCGACAAGACTGCGTGTAGTTATCCTTGCGATCGACTTGACGCATCGCGTATTTCACATAAACTTCAAGGGTGAGAAGGTGATTGGCGCGCATTATTAAGATTTATCATTTAGCTTCGTAACCCCGGGGTAACTTGAAAAATAAACAAATAACGCGCAGAAAAACACTCGAGGTACTGCTGCAAAATTTAGTACATGGTTAAATGAAATGAATAAAGTTTACCATCGATAGTTTGCTGTAGAAATACATAACAAGATGTGAAGACCGTCTGGCAGCGCCATGTTTTCGCGCTTCTAAAATCTCAAATAATGTTGATCCGTGCATGAGATTCTCTCACGCAGCCCGATTTCCGTTAGCTGATTCGTGTGGATGTACTGTGCAATTAGATGGATCCTTCTTTGGATCAAAGATCTTCCAAAAAGGCAAGGCAAAAAAAAAAAAAGCAGAACCTGAGCCAGCCCGTTTTCGGGGAAAAAATATACCCCACTGTTCTCGCCGTGAAATCAGGCCCGAGGCTGTGAATGGCACAAAAGCGTTGGCGTCTTACTTTCTGAGGTTAAAGGTCGCCAAGACGGAGCACAGGGCTCAGACCAATCCCGTTGGGAGGTGGGCTTGCCGTATGACGAAGAAACTGATGTTAATTTTCGGAAAAAGTCTCGACCCCGAGGCGGCCGACGCAAAGCGTTCTAATTAGTTTAGGCGCATTTAATATCATGTAGTTTGTTCGTTTTTGTCTTTATTTAACGGTTTAAAAATCGCACGTATGTTTTTTACTATTTTACGTTACTTTAAAATAATAAAAATAATCATATCAAAAAACATCTCGTCATTTCTGTTTTTTATCACTGCAGAATGAAATTTATATATAAATATGTTCCGGATTAAATAAGTCTATTTTACCGGCAAATGGAACCTACTTTCGTCCACGACTTTTATCGATTTTAAATATCTTCGATCCCTATTCATCAATCTCATTCAAGATGGTACGATTCGCAAAATTGAGATTCCAAGGCGTCGAGTGTACATGTAGTTATAGGTAAAATGTAACCTATTACCAGGACTTACTGAAGCGTCTCTCCGCTCTGGTCCGACTTGATCCTCGGTTAATGGCGGGCGTGGGTGAGAGGAGGCAGATTATTTGCATGTGAATTGCGACTGTATCATCCGGCGATTAACACGTCCCGTCCGCGCACTGAGGTGGAACAAAATGATTGGACTCATGATCGTTTGCTGAACGACTCAAGGAAAAAGAGAGCGTGAATTATTATGCCACGATAGCACGAGGGACGTTGTTTTTGATCAAATGAAAGGTCGGCACAAGGAGATTCGTTACACCGGGTGTCGAGGCGGCATGCTTTATACTCACGTGACACAAGCCGGTGGCTCAGTGCCAATTAATTAGACAAACATATGTCAACTAATTTAACCGACCGACGAATTTTTCTGACTAGACAAGTTACCCGGGTACCAACTTACCAGATACACTCCCGGCTTAATTTGACCAAAAACTGCTATCGGTCTTTTCGTTATTACACTAATCATCGTAACTTTTCTCGACGCGTGGCATGACGCTCGCTTATTGTCGTCGTAACCCGAATGAGCGACTACCAGATTCTTCCAAATCTCCTTCATCCAGTGCCTCCGAGGTAACCGTTTCGGCTTTATGGCCTGAACCACGCGGTTCGAGGCAACCGGGAATTTGTTTCTTCTAATGAGGAGTTAAGCAAGGCGGCAACCCCGTCGTGATATATGTTGTGTCATGGCGCTAGGCCTCCTCAGAGTGGACTGCAGGACCGCGTAACGAAGCTGGTCGAGTTTCATTAAACTCAACTCTTCACTCCCCTGATGAGGTATGACATGATCACCATGATCATGTAGGTCCTCTTTTTCTTGACCATATGTTTGTGTTCCTATGCTACGTGCCAATATCGCCCCACAAACTCTTCGTCGCAGGGTCGTATCCGTTGTTCAGTCGCCCCATGGGTTGCCCTGGAAGTTAATTCGCTGTCGTCGAAAGGATTTGCAACACATTACTGCACAATAATCCCCTTCCAGATGGTGGCTGAAAATAATTCATGGCCAAGTCTTCGGCGAGGCACTCAACTGGCTTTCCTACGTAATCTATGGTTGAACCACTGGGCTGTGGGCGGAAATACATCAACGCTATCGCAATATCGCCATTATTGCTCAGATCGTTTTCACGCTTATATCGTTCGGTGGGAAAAATTTTGCGGAAAATTCGTGGGAGGGAAAAATCGTGGTGTAAAATGATCGGTGAAATACATCAGTTCATGCGATAAAATCGTTAATACACTTACCATTTAAAGACACACATCGTAAATGAAGTAGAAACCGGAAGATGTTTTATGGATTGTATGGAGTTTTTTAACCTTCCAACGCCAAGCCACCTCGCGACTTATCTATTTTTCATAGAACAAAATAACCTTATCAGAATTGACCGTGATTGAAAAGTGGCAAGGATAAGAGGTTAAATCGAATGACAGTGATCACTGAGAAGAAACAAATCTGACAGTGATCACTGAGAAGAAACCTGACCACTAATGAAGCTGACTAATTTATCAAAAGCCACGTTAACCGCGATACACAAAATGCTTGAAGAAAAAAGCGAATAAAAGCTAATTTTCCTTGATGAAAGTCTGGACGATCGCTTGATGGTGGTAAAATATTTTCTTTTTTTCTATCCTATACCTTCAATTTCCGATGCGTTCCACTAATTTTCGTTAACTCAGCTATGCAATCAGATGGTCGCTTCCCGAAAGAATGTGCGATACACGTTGTAGGCGGTTGTGCCAGGCGGACAGTTAATCGTGTTTCTCGCTTCTCGTTTCTTCTCTTCCAATTTAATGTATTTTATTACTTTCTTCATTTTTTATCTGACCCACTCAACACTTTCTAATACACCGCCACTTATACTTTATCCGTAGAGTTTAATCAGGCGTGCAGTTGAAGCAAATAGACCGAACGGTTGTGTCGGTTCGATCGATGTCGGACACTCCCATCTCCAGCATCGTCAAACGATCCTAATGAGTTGGGGAGTTAACCACGCGCAATTAGCCAAGCCGTGAAATCTCGCCTCCGAAAGCACCACTCTCCTAAACGGACATACATCAATACACGTCAATCGTTCACGAATAAAACTAATTTTCAGTTTGGTAATCACCCCGGGATATTAACCCGATGCCATTTGCTAATTGCGACGATTTGTGAGAACAGATTCCGCCTCGCCAAACGCAGCAGGAAGAGGTCACCAAAACTTACCGCAATAACCTTCCTTTGGTATTGCATCAACATGCATCTCAAGAGCTTTATACAGAAACCTTGTTCCACACTTCCGATATAAAATATATTGCGCTTTCAAAGTGGGCAAAGGTTCACAAATTCCATGTGGATTAGAAAACGAATCAACGATCAACTTGTGATGCGAACTGAAAGAAAAAGGCTACTGCGATCAAATATATATGGTTGTAAAAGCTCTGTCTAGCTTTGTGAACGATTTCCTAACTTTACGTCACCGCAACATACCGTTTTAATTTTCCCTCTTTAAATTGAGAGAGAAAGAGGATCGAGGCTGAGACGTAAAGCCAATTCAAGCCAATCTCAAGTTTGTACGCGTTTAGAAAAGGATGCTCGATGGCCATGGGAATCGGTGTGTGTGCGCATCTTATAGGGAATCTCACATCTTAACATCTCTGAAACTTACGACCTCTCGAACACCCGCCTAGAGACCCCCGTCTAATAAGGAAGAACGGAGTCGGTCCAGTCCGGCTTGGACTTGGTGGAAGCGTATCTCGATCAGACGCCACCGCGGCCCCAAGACTCCTGCAGCATAGCCATAGCCATAGCCACAGCCAGAGCCGCAGCCACGCAGTCGCTTCACAAAAGCGTTCAGAACCCCGGCGCCAGCCGCGCCAACCGACAGTAAACAACTACCGCGAGTGGAGACGGAATAAAAGACCTAGACAATCGCCTTGATTTACAAGGCGAATGTTCCACCGGACGGAGGATCGTACCGGCCAGCATTTTTCCGTCGAATATATTCCGGAGAAGGCGAGTGAGCATCTATAACGCGGCTGTTTCCGGTCTTGGTCACTCAAATACGACCGATCAATTTATTGATAACCGCCCTCGGAGGCTGGCGCATGAATTTGTTATCTCACCACCATGCGCTTAATTTCAAGTTCATCTGGTATCGATGGTAACTTCTGGATGGAATTATACTGCATTATACTGATTATGTTAATAACTAATTCACAGTCTGTGGGTACAGGTACGGTGTATCATTTTGAGTCGAGAATTTCGAGTTTGACTTACAAAACGTTTATAAATGTTATATAATCGCTGTTAACAGTCGTCCACTACAATAATAGATCGGTATGTTTGAAATGATCATCTTTTTCCATCACGAAGAATTCTTCTGCTACAGAATCTCTGGATGAAATAATCAAGTACATCGTCTTGTATACTTATTGATACTCTTTGAGAGGGAAATGTTCAAGTGATATAATTCTTCCTACTGAAACGTAATCGATTTAGAATCACTTATAGACTCGATAAGTCTCGAAGTATGAAAAATGCGGGGTACGAGTTTGCGAACAGGTGAAGTTTCGCGATTACGAATATAATCGGCGGTCCATGAAGCGCGTTTCATCCTTTCATTTTTGTTTCTTTTTAAACCACAGCTAATTATTATGCGTGGCAGCCAACAGCCAAAAATTAAGGATCGCTTGACTGTAGCTGATGCTTGTGGCAGGAGCACCTGCGTTTTAGCGCAGGTGTCTTAAGTTTTAGCTCCGTTGCAGCAGCGGAACCACTTAAACCTAAGAGGCATACAGCGCAATCATACGTCGTTCGCTCGCTCGCGTGTCTCTGCAAAGGCGTATCTTTTCAAACGACTATCATTGTTGGCTCAAAGATCGTCGCGTGCCCGTGAAATACCCACGCGATTCGCTCCTGTCGCGTGTCTGCAACGATTCCACCAGCAGCAAATCCGATCTTATATTACGATAACAGAAAACAAACGCGCAATTTTCCGCCCCTTAAGACGTGGCACGTCCACTTCACCGAACGGTCAGTCGACAGTCAATTATCCAGACTAACAATACACGGAAGTCCAAAGATGGATCATACACGTTACTGTAATTAACGAACTGCTTATGCGATATCTCAGGACGCGTTAGAGAAAGTCTCACATGTTTCGGATTATCAAAAGTTATAGTGTTTATCACGTTTTATTTACTTGACAAAACGTTGAACTTGGTTCATTGGTAGATAATATTATACTCCATAATCCATAGTATTTGGAGCATTTCAAATTGGCCTCTGTTCTGTAAATAGAATGAACGTCCTTCGTATATAATCAATGCAATTTGGCAAAGAATTCAGGATGAAGAAGAAAAAGATCCACCATTTCTTATACTATATACTGGCATCCTGTTTAAATGTCGCATGATTATATAGTTAGTAAAATTTATGATCACAAAAATGTCATCGAAGGAACAAACACAGTAAAGACACCAAGTAGGTATCAGGTCATCTTGGGTTTGAATGAGCCTTCGACACCGATGCTTATAGACTATCAAAACGTAGTAAAAACTTCAGTATCCGAGCCATCGAAGCCATAAATCGAGGTTACAGATCCACGGATCACAGCTATATCTACGCCAGCATAAAATACATCGACGAGAATATTGCCAGGTGAGCGTGATAATTTTTACTCCGAGTATCCGCTGGTAAAAGCCACTTGATGCAACGAGTGTCGTCATTTGCGAAAGTGACAGGTCGATCGAGGCGGTGTCGGAGAGGCTATCATTCCTCGGTTCGGATGATGTATGTACCGGCAAATGGATCCGCCCACTTTAATTAACGCCGGTTTTCGACGGCGGAACGTTCGGACTGTATATATAGGTGTTGCATACGTGACCCGAAAATGATCGTTGGAGCGTGAGGATAAATCGTATTTCTCTGGATCTCGGCGAATTTTCGTATCACCCGTTATACCGGATCGCTGGTCTGCTCTTTTAGTTAGAAGTCCGATACGTGGGGGCGAGTAGCACGCTGGTCAGCCGGGGCCCTGAAACCGGTAGCTGATCCTGCACAGTAGCCGTCCTGCACACACACGTTGGTTCGATACATGAAGGGCTGCAGGCGGCTACCTCGATCCTATACCAAAGCCGAAGCCTCGGAGCGAACGTTCAACTTTTTTCATCGAGTCCCCCCGGGTGCTTAACTCTTCGTGTCGAGTCTAGGCAGGTACTTGATAGCCAGAAGATAACGCGCCGACGAGTCTTTTCATCTCCACCGTCTTCGGCGTTCTAGGCGTCTTCGGCTTCCTCTTCGGCTGTAATTACGGCTCGATTTCTTCCCCGGCAACGCTGACCAACGGCTTCTAGCTACTAATTAAGGAAAACAAACTCTCGATGGGTTTTTCGTCGCTGCAACGGATTAGCGGAAATCTTGTCTTGAAAGGAGCGTCGTCGTGTCGTCGTCGGTGCCATGTGCGCAGCCTCCCTGAGTGATGATGGAAATGTCGAGAAACGCGCTACGTGCCGGTGATCACTTTTCATCTACGTCGTGCCGGTGAAAAGTAACGAGCCTCCCGAATGTAATTCTTCTAGCATCTTGCTGGTGTAGCGTTGAAAACCGGTAGCGCCAAGACGCGCAACGAGGACGATCATCGCGTCGAATCTGGAGATGTGGGCGATCGGGAAGCGATCGGTCGGCCCTGGTGGGCAGTCCGTAATTACTCGAGGTATAAATGAGGACTCTTCGGTATACCGCAAATTAACTTGAATCGGGCGCGAGTAAACACGGAAAGATGAAAGAGAGGCTGATGGAACAAGATTAAAAATTGATGTACGCAAGGGGAAATATTTTCATCTAACTCCCCGCACCGCAGCTGGACATTTTATTATAACCTGGGGATTTGTTATTAAAATGCCAACGACAACGTGAAATGTGCGGCTCTTCTTCTTTAGTTCTGCAATTCTAATACGGTAGATTTAGTCTCGGATTGAATTGAAACTAGACACTGATGAAAAGCTCAATTAGCCCCTAATTGCTTAGCGGAATATCCGAGCGAAGTACCCATAATGGCCTGCGATCGTTACTCTCGTCTGCAATTGAAGTCGATATTTTTCACCACAATAAACTATCGCTATCAAGTTCCTTACAGAGAACTTCGGATATTGCCAATCAGGCGCAACTTCCATGTTGAGTGCAGGCTATCGTTCACCGAGAATAGAAAAGGCGTCTGCGATAAATGGATGTTGAATTTTAATCTACTTACTAAGTTATTTTATTTTCAACGTTCCCCGCAAGCAACGTCCGCCGCAAAGCCTTGACGGTAACTGATTTTCTGATCATTACGTCGGACTTCTGACGATTTGTCTTCAGGTTCAAAGTTCAACGCCGAAGTCCGCGGACGAAGAGAAAACGGCGAGACAAATTCTCTATCGTTAGGGTTGCTGCATAGAAGTGATTTTAATTTGTACTGACAATCGTTGCCTCTAGCCGCAATCAACGGTAATTAGGTACTAATAAATGGTACGGTCGCGTTGAGGTCGAGCAACGAGGGTAAGCTGACGGAGAATCCGTTGCGTTATATGAATAATTGGCGCGTGTCAAGCTGTCACCGCTTCCAGCCGAGTTGGTTATCAGATATTGCGATCAGATTAAGCGTGATTCATTCCATTCGATTAATTTTACTGAGAGAATTTTAATCTTCGTACCTTAACTTGTTGTAATTAGCTACGTTGAATTCTAATTAACTGTTGGATTATTTACGAGGTGTTCGACTAATGAAACACGCCTACCTCTTTAACTCGTAGAAGTGTCCATGTTGCGCACATACGTAGATGTACATATAATGTAACACAGTGTTTGATCCTATCTCTAGAGAAAATAGTATCTGAGTTACGATATCCGCGTGTATAACTGCTGGCCTTTTAATTATTATTTTTTTATTTTCAGTATGTCTTGTGAACCCGGAGTTACCGGTTGCCTAATTCGGATGCATACTTCTCACAGCAAACAACTCGGCACCGCCTAATGGCCAAACGATTAATGCTCCTCAACGGTTGAATCCGTTTCAGAATTACTTTCAAATATCATTTGCCTCCTCCCTTTCTAAGGCAATCAATCATGTGT
Source organism: Diprion similis (assembly GCF_021155765.1). Lineage (NCBI taxonomy): Eukaryota > Metazoa > Arthropoda > Insecta > Hymenoptera > Diprionidae > Diprion > Diprion similis. The sequence goes on from NC_060106.1 coordinate 5,705,491, forward strand.
AAGCAGATATACCTTCTCGCGATTTCGTCGAGGAGTAAGAACGTCCGAATACATTAAAAATTACACTGCCAACGTGAGTTATCGTATAAATTTCCACAAATTCCGCACATAAAGCAGCAACGTTGAGGCAAAAACTCACCCACGGTATAATCTCGAATTCTTCAGTTCTCTAGTCGGCCTGACGTGTCCCTCGGGAATCGATGGGATTGGGTTCTTCAGGTTTAGGAAGGGTCGAACGAACCGCGGCCCTCGGCATCAATATGCACCGAATGGTCAGTAGCTCCATATCAAATATGTTCCTCGGATTTCCACCTTCTTCTTCTCTGTTTAACACTCCTTGGAATTCCAACACACGGATAGGAAACTGCTGAACTTTCAGCGACACGCATATAGATTGATCCCCTTGGAAACGCTGTAACAGAAATATTAAATCAACGAAAGAAATAAAAATCTCGAATTTTCAAGCCTCAGACTCACTTCAATAAGTAATTCGACGGTTACTGACGTCTCCGATTTCTCGGTGTAACACGCGTTGGAATCTGTTCAAACTGTAACGAATATCGCAGTTAGTTAGCTATCCATTATTTCACGGATTTGGGATTGGAGTAACGGCGTCACGTACAGATACTGGTTTTGTTCGTGCTAATCTGGAATCGTGCTAAAGATGAACATGAAACGTCTGCATTATTTTCAGGATTGTTAACTGTACTTAGAAAAGCGGAGAATGTTACTAAAAGTGAGAAAGCTCACGCCTCGCCAACTTGTAACTGCATTTCGTGCCACAATAACAAGTATCATGCCTGCTAATGATCTACGATTACATATATTCGATTCTTAAAGTTTATTAGAAACTGGACTTTGATAGTTTTAAACTATATGCATGCGGGTGTGATTCGAGTTTTTCAGACTCAATTATTCTGCTTCGTAATACTCTGATCCTCAAAGATCACCCGTAAAACTGTTTATAAGTTTTGCATATCCGGTTTTTTGTTTTTTCGTCGACGGAACATCATTTTTGCAACGAACCATGGACTGGATTAACTTGAACTCTTTCTCAGAGTGCGATAAACAAAATACCAAAGTGAATTTGTCATCTAAAGCTTTAGTCTGTTCCAAAAATCTTCTATCCGTAATGGATATGGTATATCCAATATCCTGTATCGCTTGAATCTCGAAAAACAGAGGCCCTAACACTGTACCGTAGGAAAAAATTTCTGTGTGTACAGAAGTCTGAAATTCTGCAGTTACTGGTTCAAGTAACTTTCCAAAATCATAACTCTTGAGACGGAGATTTGCGTTGGCCTGATGAAAATCGGCGCTAAAATCGACGGAATCGCGTCCCGGAATTAAATGGCTGGAGTGAACCTAAAGCTGGCGACATCGCTTTGAAGAGGGTTTGTAGGAAGGAGCGGATCTGGTGGTTTGACGCGACCGGCTGATGGCGACTACTTGCAATTGCTGGCAACTGCTGGCGCCGCGGGGACCGACTGTCGGAGAGCAAAACCTCCAGGACACGTACGACGACGACAACAACGTGGCGTCTTACGTCTCGGCACGATCTTCGCCGAGACCACCGCTCCTGTTCCACACGAGGGACAGAAAAACCTGGCACGTCTCTCCTCTCGTGGCGAGCGAGAAAATGCATTTTGTTTACAAACGAGGATTTGACTAGAGATCGGAATCTCCGCTACGAAATACCGGCTTCAGCCTCTGCAAAAAAACTGGACGAAATGATCACGAACCGCATCACTGTTACGTGTTTCGATAATTATTTTTCTCGCTCATGGAAAAAAGTCAGTCCCGTCAGCTCCGCTTGTCTTTAGTGAGGATTCATCACTCATAACCGAATCGGTTGGCAGTTTTATGTCCATAGATCAATGATCCCGGTAAACATATCGGCGGCAGGGTGGAGCGAGTTGATATGCTCTTAGGATGGCAACAGACGCACCGTGGAAGGTAGAGTTTTTGACCGATTCGTCTTTCTGAAATTAAGTATCGTATGATCATATTTTTAAAAAGATGCTTTTCGGTAATTCTGCGAATCGATTAATAATCGCGTTTACTGAACCCGTTTGAGATACAATTTTTTCAGGCAAATCGGCTTCGGCAATAGTTCTATGATTGTTAGTATTGGAAATTTGACATGTATACAAAGAATTGTTGTACAAAAAACCTATTATTCTCGAAAATTAGTAACTCTTCGTCTTCAAATTTTCACCCAATTTCGTACGAAACAAAACCTCTTCAAACACTGGTGAATAAAGGAAGTCTATTTCGTAATCTACATATTGTGGCAAGCGGCTTAATTTCCGACCGTATAATTCTAGATGATTCCCACTGAATCTTAAGGGTCTCTAAGACACTTTGCGGTCTATCAACAAGCTTTCAACAACCGCTTTCACTTCGAGCTTTGATTCGACTATTCTGAGACATAAGAGGCTTGACGTCACAGAGCCTCATTCTTACTGTAAGAAGATTCCTAATATATTCTAACCTCGAGGCCATCCCTTCTCGTTGTGTTCTCACACGATTCACGACATTCAAATGCACTCAATAACTCGATGAAAAATTATTTGAACAAAAGTTTCTGGATCAAAACTCGATCGTTCACAAGCTCCAGCAACCATCAAGAAGTCATTACATTATGGTCTGGAATTTTTTTTTGTTTTTGTTTTTGTTTTTTTGGCACCATCGATGACCGTCGAAATTAGGGTCGTTAATTTGCCGATCCACACGCAGGCTGAAGGCTTTGAGTGTGGCTACCCAATTGCCACTTACCACCGAGGTACATACAGAGTAGCTTGGATGAACGCGAGTTGCACCATCACCTGCTGGTACTCGTTTCTCGTCTCGCTACCGACCCGAGGCAAAGCGATCGTTCAAACCGGGCACATCGCCTCCTCAGAGAGCCCTTGCATATTTATCATGCACGGCCTCGTTCGCGGCACGCAAAAATTTCATGATCGAAGCCTTACTTGTTCAGGCCGAACAGAGTCTCGACACGATTGAAGATTCAGCCAGCCGTTTATAACGCTTTTTCGATCGAACAGTGCGGAATAATTCACGGTATCCGTGAGATGAAAAAAGTTTGAAAATCAGTTAGGCAATACCAGATGTAAGGCCTGACGACTCTTAAAGCGATGCCTCGACTTCTCATCATGTATAATCGATTGAGAGCAACGTGAATGCGTCGCCGCTACCCTTAAACGATCGACAATTGGAACGCCCAGCTTGAATAGCTACATGTATCCTAAATTCTCGCCTCTGAACGTTGTTCTCCGGTTATCTCGACATTGATATTCAGAGCACGATTCCGTTCCGTATGGAGCAGCGACGAGAAGATGAAGCGGAAAAAGTCGACGTCACCAAAACCTGGGGGCACTTACGTCAGGTGCGTATATTGGCTATGGAGTTTATTGTCTGGACGAGTGTACATGCGATCCTTGGGTATAAAGAAGAGATGCGTTTTTGAGGTGGTTGAAAATGGCAGGAAGAGTCCACCTTCCGAAGTGAGTAAAGGCGCGTGCACGGTATATGGTCAGCCGCTGGGCGTTCTAAAATGCCGAGTTTTTATCCGATTGCAGGACGATTCTTGGTAGGCGATGATCAAATGTAATAATAATCGATTTCGGTATGTATCGAGAACGAAGAATTGATCACGGCGACACGGGACAACTCGCGGTTATTCAGCCGGTGACGTCAACCCTCAATTAACAACCTCGCGTCTAAATCGGTAAGATTGATACTGACAGCAATTACTCGATTTCCCATGATCTTTTCCGCCGATCATGTTATTCGTATTATAAACTACCGCGGTAGACTCAATCAATCTAACGATCCTGCTTCTGCTGTGGACGAAGCAAGTTTTTCCAGTTTCTAAACCATTTTTCTATGCCTCGATACTGCGCACTGACTCGCCGCAGCTGGACATTAATAATAGATTAAACCGTTGCCGATCGCGAATAACGCCGGTCTCACAATCCCGCTGGACTTTCTCATATCCCATCTCATAGGACTTGCACGACTCCCTTGTCTCTCCTGGTAATCTTGCGTCAGTTTTGAGCAATTATTGAATACACATGCGCGCGTTTATGATATACGGAAAAGAGAAAACCGTTACATTCGAGCTCTCTGCCTCAAACCGATCAAAAATTTTACTCCACGTTTCACGAGTGTTTGAAATTTAGAGATGACAATTGGTACACAGTCTGATACTTTTCACTTATAATGATAAGTTTATACTATTCTACCTAAGCAACCAGTAAATCGGCAAGTAATTTCTGGCCAAAATCAATTAAAATTTTCTTGGTAACATAGAATCACGGTTTAACTCCTCTTCTTTTCTACAGGTCGTGAATCGGTCGAGGCTAATTGTCGGGTAGACAGGTAGCGCGATTCCTGAGCTCGGTCCTACTCGCAGAGAGAGCTTTGCTCCCGACTACGGAGTGAAATGGTCTTCACTAATTGGAAGCGTTATTCAGAGAGCAGAAGCCACGAACTCGGGGATACTTGGAGAGACATTTCGAGACAGCTGCATCGTGGCCCGACGTCCACAGACACAGAGACGCTTAACGAGAACAGCCATAGGTGTACGTTTTATTCGCCGGCATATACGCCAACACCTGATGCTTAATTCTTGTCGCCTTAATACCGTTTAACTCGGGTGCTGCCTTTCGATCTGCGCTTCCGCCTGCCAACTCGTCTGACCCCGAAACTCGAGACAGTCTTGCCGAAACACGATGGATCATACGTCTGACTGTGCATGAATCAACTCTTTCGTCCGTGTCTCCGCTCCTCGGATCATATCCTACTCAGCACGTGTGCAGCTCGTCCTCCGGGGGATGTACGCTTCTCGAACAGGAGGAAATCTTGGTTAAGATATCCTCGAGCATGGCACATGGTCAACGCGCAATGCGTAGGAAGAAGAGATTGATTATTATTCCTTCAAGCATCTGGAGAACATTGTCTGCTTTTTTCATTCGGGTAGCCCCCAGGATGCTTCCGACTTTTTTCGACGCGCATCTATTTTCTTCAAGGATTGCAATCAGATTCCACATCAGTGCACTTTCATTTCTGAGCACATTTATTCGCAAAGCGTGATAAAACTGGTCAGATTTACGTTATTTTTTTTTTTTTTGATAGCCACATTTTTTCATGGTTTAACCGATAGTGAGACGGTCCAATGAACTTTGATTCGGCCCGAAATACGTTGGACTTTAGATTCGTATAGCAATTGGAATCGATTGTTCCATTTGGTACTGCATTCTTGGCATAGCGGAAAAATCTTTGTACCGATTAACAAAGTATTAAAATTCTTAATAGACATATTTCCGAATGACCTGAGAGAAAATTAAACCCTCAAAGTAGGTACGTGGTGGTAGAAGATCAGACCATGTCGAAATACATGTCCAACTTTTTGGTACTCAGGTGATTTTCCGTTCCTGCATCAAGTCCGCGTCCCTCGACTCCTACGATTTTCAGGAAATGATAAATTCCTGTGTTCGTCGCGCCTACGCGAAGTGAAGGACATTCTTGAAGTGTTAGTATAGCTAGATGTGTGCGGTGGGACCTCGAATAATTCTTTTTCAGTTCTCTGAGGGGTTTGTTGACCCGTTGACAATCCGTACAAGCACTTAGGAGAAAATTATTCCACACCATGCAGGCGATCCCGACTGAGGGAGAAGAATATATTTTATGGAAAAACAAATATTCACCGCATGGGAAAATATGAAAATATCTGATTTGTCGAAACTGGTTTAAGTCGTCGTGATATATAATAAATTGCGGACGATTTACGTATACGTGTAAGAACAGACGTTTCATAAAATATTTGGCAACGTTTAGAGAAGATTATATATTTTTCCCGGGTGATAAAGCCTCGCATTTTTCTCTATCTAACATCTTACGGTCTGTCTCATCAGGTTGCGAAAGTGGTTGACAAGTTCTTCGATCACTATTTTTGTCCGGTGTACGAGATCACGAGGTATTTAGCTAATCGCCAGTTTACACAACATTGAAAGCCGCCGCGTATAACGAATGGTTCGCGGCTAAGTCGAACAGCTGTAGAAAACAATCGCGGGAACGAAGAGAAAAGGAGCAAATAAATATAAATAAATATAGAGAATTATACCGTGGTACGACTAAATTCTTAGGGACTAAATCTGTCGTCAAATGAAATGAGTAACCAGAAGAGATGAAGAAGAAGAAGACGAAGCATGAAAATAAAAAATAAAAAAAATAAAAAGAAAACCAACGACACCTACAAAACTTCTTGGCATCGTCAACGTTTCTTTTCAGCTTACGACCCACGGATAAATTCCCCTTTGAAATTCAGGATCAAATTGACCGTATCAATTTTCATCCCGGGGCAAAAAATTCTCGATAAAAACTCTTTCTCTGAATTGTCACCAACTATCAGGTTTTGCTGCCAATTGACAGAGGTTTTGTGTGCAATACGTACTGCACGCACACACCGTATTGTACCCAAGTACTGTGATACACCTCGCAATATGTTGAGATGCAGTAGCTAACGTAGTTTACATCAAAATTGATATTAGCAGGATATCTGACCTGGATAATTTTGCATTAATTTACAGAAAATTGTTCGGTGTGTATGATCGTTCCATAATTTCTACCGGCATTTTATACCTCGTATCAGAATTACAAATAGTATGCTTTTATCAGTCGGCAGACTCGTTTTGTTTATAATTTAATCTATAGCGCAGCGTGTTAGCAATCCTAATTAAAATATATTATCTTGGTAAATCTTGGATCCAGAGTGGTTCGACGGTATGTTGTATGATTGAGGATGCAATAAAACGACGATTAATTCGTTGGTTAAATTCAGGACATCGGTTGACTCGAAATTCCTTCGAGCGGATTGAGGGTAAAAAAAAATTAGGGAGAAAATTAGTCGAGTAGCGGATTTATAGCGTTATAATAAGTGGAGTTGGTAACATAGAATCGACTTTATAAGCGAGGTGGAAGATATAAATCTACATGCCTGTCGCGTGCATCGCAATTATATATCGGTTTTTGAATCAAATTGAAGCATAATTAGGATGATAATAATAATACGAATCGAAAGAAGGTGAAAAAAAAAAAAAAAAAAATTATCGGAGAGATTGGCTTGGAGAAGAATTTTAATTTGGCGGCGAGTCGAGCGGGTATCTTGAACGTCGGGCAAGTTGGCAACTCCAGATCTGATAAGCGAACGCATAGTATAAAGTATAACACAGTGAGAGTTGCGCGTGGTTCTTCGGAGAAAAAAAATATGTAAAATAAAACGAAGAGGGAGAAAGAAAAAGGGGAAGAGGGGAAGCGCGAAAGTGTGGGTAGCATTGCAGGTAAAAGCAACGTCATCAATTTATGCGAGTACGATGCAGTGAGTTTCAAAGAGGTTAGTTGCAGGCCAAAAATCGATAACTTATATTAATTTCGATATTAATGTTAATTCATTATGCGGCACTGAAACACTTAGTTTTCACACACAAGCCATGGGACAAAACACATGTTACAAGAACTGAGGCGAGAACAAGTATAAGCAGTGCGACGGCGAGAACATACAAAGTACAGATATAGCAACAGTTAAATTTTACTGCGAGGTACTTGTACATTAAATATTCATCTGGTTATTATATCTGTAAGCTAGGAAGATGTGTTTGAAAATACTAATACTTGAACTATAAACTAAAGCTTAAATGGATCGATTATACTTTACCTCGAATCGCTTTAAAATAGTTGAAAATCTAGTTATAGATTTCATTCAGAATGGTGTTTTGTACAAAGCCACCGAAACAGATTTTCCTTTTTCTTCAATAGTCGATTCAATCAATATCAGTGAAAACGGTCTTCTAAATAAAATTAGCTATCGTAGATTGAAATCGAACGATTATACGAAATTTTAACCATTTCAAAGCAGTTTGAAACAAATCATGGATATCTTAGCTTTTCTTGATGATTCCAGTATTTCGTATTTCTGAATTTAAAAAAAGGGGTCAAAAGAGATTAACCGAAAAAATGAAAAATCTCCGATTATCGCGTACCTAATAAAACGAATAAAAAGTAACGAGTTTCGGCCAGAAACCGCAACCTCCGTCGCAGACGGAACGGAGCCCGGTTATCCTTTAGGAACATCTGCGCAAGTTTGTCATTCCGGCCGCGAGTCCTCGACGCATCTGTCTAATTGAGGCATTACGTATATATAACGTAGGTATATACGTATACCTTTGCAGATACGCACACGTCTATACATCTGGATCGGTTATTCGCGCGACGCGATCGTAACGGAAATCGGCTCGTGAATGCGGTTCAATTGCGTCCAGCTCTGCGATTATACGTGAAATCGGGCAGGACCAAAGGGCAGCTGTTCATTAAACTGTCCTTTCGTTATTGCGGCCGAAAAGCAGCGACGGCTTGTCAGAGCGCATCGAGATCGGTTCGGCGTGCCGGATCTCTCGAGTAGTCGAGGGCGATGCAGTTATCCGTGGGATTCTCTGCGGTTCGTTACCGCACCTGCCTGCATCGAGGATAACACCTCGAGATCGAAGAAGAAGAAGAAGAAGAAGAAAAATTGTTATTTTCTAGGCAATTTGCCTCACGCTTACAGCTGCTCGCGTCCCGATCGTCGGAGACTAATAACTAAATTTACGGCATTCTGGGACGAATTTTTTAAACTATGGATGCCGATCGCCACGGCCGGATATGCGGTTTAATATATCCCCCAAAAAGTACCTTAGACCAAAAACGTGTTCTCGACGTTTATGAAAAAGGATTGAAATCGCATACCACCCCCAAGTCCGTGTCTGTTAATTTGCAATAACAGGATAATTGAGAACAAAATAACTCATACGTGGCATAAAAAATGAATGTAGACCAAGTTATCAAATTCTTTGCGAAATAAAAATCAGATTTTTATTTTATTTCCAGAAAATGTTTCGTGTTTTCGCGAATATGGAATACACGTGATTGGATTAAAGGTCAGTTAATTTAGTTCGGAATTAAATTTAGCTGTTGCTATATTTATGGGCCAATTACATAGATTCTAATCTCGATATCTGGTTAAGTAATCGTGATGAAAAAAAGGAAGAAGGAAATGGAATTCTACAAGCGTCTACGTGTATCGGGGCTGTTACTCCTTGACCCGATCGCACGCACCAAGAGCCCCGAGCTGTTTGCCATCTTCGAATTCCCATTCCCACGTTCAACCAGCTAATTTACCCACAACAGCTACCGGCTCTACGCCGAGCGACGTATCGGCGATGGTATTCCACGCTATTATTGACTGACAGCTGTTTGCTAAAAGGTTAAATATCGCCTACAATCGCCTGCAATTTGTCTACATCTCACCGCCACGCCACACCAATTTTTTCTTTTATTAGTATCGTTTCGTTTTTTTTTCTCTTCTTCATTTAACTGGTAAAAAAATCTTCGGCAATTACAGTCACTTCCGATGGTTCTTGTCACGGGTATTCGGACAGTGAATTATAAGAAGTTTTCGTCAGTCTCGGACGCCTTTCGATTTTTATCTTAATTCTTCGGCTTATCGATATTTTTATTTTTTTTTTCTGGCGAGACCGCGGCGTCTAGAAATTTTCGTAATTCGATGGGGATAAAAAATTAATTCGTCTCGGTGTCATTATCACCTTAAATATTTAGAGTTAGATGTAAAATAAAAAAAAATCGAAAGCGATTTAAAATTACCTCGAGGCTATTTCGAGCTTCGTGTAATTTGATAAAAATCTTGTTAGAATTCTTCGTCCGGGTGGAAGAGTAATTGTGAAAAATCTATAACTGTTGAAGTAAATTACTTGTTTTATAGGTTCCAGATGTTGTATGAATTTTTTTCGTTGTTTATCCGTAACTTTCAGCAGAGTTTAAAAATTTCTCTTCATTACTGTATACACTTGGAAAGAATTTTCTAAAAGTTTTGATAAACATCAATCACTTTTCATCGGACGTAGAATTAGCTTGTCTTTCATTTACAAAAACAAACTGCTCTTGAAATTAATGTGAAATTTGACCGATCCGTTGATACAATTAGCGATAGATTTACCATCCGATCAATAAAATTCACCGAATATATGAAATCCAAAGGTGTAGGTATACCATAATTCACGATTGAAAATATCGCAGGAAAAGAATTTCTAAATGTGAAACCATTCAAACGTATCTCTGTGCCTATGATCTAATCGTATTTTCGTACCAGGAGATATATTTTCGCGCCACGTGATTTTCAAAACGTTTCAATTAGTCAGTGACTGCGTGTGAACTTTCAATTAGAACGTGGACGATGATGGCTATTAGCACGACCAGCGTCACTATTATAAACGTTATTCAAAAACAGGCACGAATGCCTTAACGATCCCACATACAATCTAAAATTTAATATTACGTACCTATAGCACATATCCCGATGGTTAGCGGACTGGTGCAAATTTGCAAATCGGCAAACGACGCAGTCTCTGCAATCGGTACATAGACGGCTGTGTACAACTATTAGAGGCTTTTTAGACGTTAAGAGGACTATAGAGGTTCGAGATTTTGAAACTTTGCGTGACTTTGATCGTTTATAACAATGGTACAAACGAATATAAATATATATATATTATAAACTCAACCGAACGGGTAATACAATCCGGAGTTACTTTGTCTGGATCTCTTTAATGGACTCCTATCTGTCGATGCCACCTAAAATGTAATCCCTAGAAAATATTGTCACGATTTTATGATGAAAAATGTCCCGATTCCTTCTTAATTTTACGTTTTTCGATAGCAATTTTAAAAATTTTTTTTTATCTAAATTTCGTTTTTTCAGGAAGGATCGATAGAGGGGGTCCAATAAAGAGATTCCGGATGAGTCGGTTATATTGATTTATACCATTGTTACGAAGAATAAAATTCGCGCAAAGTTTCAAAGTTTCGAACCTCAACAGTCCCCTTAATACCTTCGTCCTAGTGCAGGTTTCTCGTTGATGCAAAAACCTTTAGAGTCCCTGGATCTGGAATGAATACGAAAACGCTGCGGAGTGAGTCGATTCCTGATCTATATAAGGACCGAAAACCATCGATATGCATATGAACGTGTCGCGTTCGCGGAGCAAGGTAATCAGCGCTAACAATAAGTCAAGGTGTCGCGATGCCGCGCGTTCTTGGCTGTCACTCTTACGGAAGGCCGAAGCTTGTACCGGAAAAATATAATTAGATATAGTTTGAGTGACAATGAGCGTAATTGCGTTGTCGGTGGATTCCTTGACGGAAAGAAGAGAGTAATATGCAAAAGATATCCGATACCCGAGACGAGTAAAAATAGAAAAATTTCTGGAAAATTAAGAAAAAAAGTAGTAAAACCGTCGAGGTGTGAGATAACGTGAAGTCAATTTTTTTATTTTTCTATTTTAAATAGATAAAATATTTCCGCGGTTCTTGCATCGTAAAAGTCGTCGAAGCGTGATTTCGTAGTTTCGTGATTTCAAGAACCATCGGATCTTTGCACTGATCTAAATTAAAAATGGAAAAAAATAACACGTTCTAGGTATACATAAATTTGAAGTCTGACTTTAATACGCGTAACTTCGATATAGAAACCGCGCTACTATATAACGATGGAAGATTTACACGGACAGTTCTTGTTCATTCACGCACCGTAAAATTCTCCTCTCGATGTATGTACGTATGTATGTACATGTAACGCTTACAGATACGTGAAGTTAACAAAATGGCGATGAAAAGGAAAACCTTGATAAAAAAATCTTCGTCGAGCAGTAAAACAGAAATTTTTCATGGTCGCTAATTAGTTTTTCTGATCATTCTCGTACGTTACAACGTGTTATCGGTTCCAGCTGGTTTCTAGTTCAAGTCTGAAGTTAAGCTATGCCAATTTGTCTGCCAGATAACAAAGTGTACACAACACTAGTAATATCCAGTTTCTTCCTATTTTCAGAGAACTCTGGAAATATTTATCGCTGGTATTACAAATAAGTAAATTAACCGCGTAGAGAATCACTTTGCAAAATTTTATACTCGATACTTTCACTGATTGTGACATCAGTTTAAAAATTGAGATATGATTTCACGTGATTACAGATTATCGTAGGTACGAGTACATTTATAATTACTCAGCTGGTATTTCCGAGTATAAATTGCAATCTCTGTTTTGTATGAAAAATTTCATACAACAGTTCTGAACGATATTATTTGGACGATACGATTGATCTTAGATTGTGTAAAATATTCTACGTGATTCAGCAGTGAAATAAGACGAAAAAAAGAAAAAGAAAAAAAAAAAACTAACCAATAATTGTGCAACCGACTGTAAGCGTTGACTAAATGTTAAGTACAACCTCTATATATGAGAGAATGGTACTATTTTGCAGCGGCTGCATTAGCTTATCGTAATTTAAAACTTGAGTCCAAGGCTCGTGAGAATTTCTGTCTTGGCGTGACATTCCAAACTCGAATAACCTACCCCGAGGCAACGGGTAAAGAAATCGATATGCGAGAACCCGGTGAGAGCAACAGGTGAATCCTGGCTTTTATAACTGGTTCGCAGATTGGTCCAAAATTGTGTTTACGCAACGCGTAGTTCGTCCCGCGATTCCATGGCGAGCCAATTAGGCGCGAAGCGAATTTTTTCAGAGCCTTGAACGACAGAAAAAAGGAGAAAAAAAAATAAAAAGAGACATCGAGATCTACGTCCTACACGTTTAGGCTGTGCAAACAAGCCGCGAGTCCAAGGCGTCCAATTTACCAAACACACCTGAATGTACACGTGAGTATAATCTGCAATTAGCGAGGCCACTCAAAGTTTAAAAAGAGCTTCGCTAGGTCTGCACGCCAATTGGCGTGGAAGAAGAGAGAGCAGCAGAGTGGCTTGCGAGGAAATTTGATGGAGCGTTTTGATTTTATATTTTCAGTATATTTTGACAAAAAAGAGAAAAGTTGAAGCAGATACTATGTGTTCAGTATAATGTATATATACAGAGTGAATTCCTAACAACTGCATAGTCTGTCGCCTGCTAAAATTTAATGCGCATGCGCTACAATCCGACGCAAGCTGTTTGGGACCAACCTCAAAAATGTTAACACTTTTCAATTATGCACAAGTGCCAGTAACAACGGTCAAAATTTTTGAGGTTGGAGATAGTTGGTTTCAAACAGCCACCGTCGGGTTATAGCGCGTGTGGGCATTAAATTTTAGCAACCGACAGACCATTCAGTCGTTAGGAATTCACTATGATAAAAATATTGAAATTCAATTGCAGGTAACTTTTGAAATTACAGTTTTTAATGGAAATGAAAAAATTGAGCATAATTACTTTGAAATCCTCTCAACACTTTCTGCATATATGAAAGCCGGAACTCTTTACCAATGAAAATATGGCGCTGTGACATATGATGGCTATAAGAATGTATTTCTTTAGCCGTGCCATGTTTGATTTCAAAATACCTCCGTTGTTTTTTTTCTCAGTGTATCAGTTTTACGTACAAAATCTGATTCCGTAGGCTTTCACTGGTTTGTCCGTACTTTCGTATTCACAAATTGACCCAATGCACCCCCCCCCCCCCCCCGCCCTCACCTTGATTCCAGATTGCGTATCAAGGTCATGCATTATTCTGCAGCATAGTGCATTTCTCATTCATCGAAAAAACGAAAAACGACCCATTTTTTATTTATAAAAGTTCCTACACCTAATTCTTCGTTTTTTTCCGCCTTAATTTGTTCCGCTGCTTACAATAAATTCGATCAAATGAATTTCGGAGTCCGACTAGTTACGCCACTGTGTTAGGACCCGAGATGAAAGAATTTCCGAATTGGAACTTAAGGCATGCGATGCTGCGCACGCATCGGTTTTCGAGCGTGTGACCGAATAGCCGATTGGTATGATCGAACGGTAGGTTGATTGCTCGGAGTATTATTATAGTTGGGATCGGGATAGATTGTGTACGTGAAGTGAAACAACGCGTTGGCAATTTAATTATTGAATTGATTTGTAATTGAATTTTTTTTTTCTTCGTTTTCTTTTTTACTTCGCTTTTTTCTAGTTTTAGTTTCTCATTTGAAAATCGAACGGACTGTTCTGCTTATAATGTAAAAAGGTACATACCGGACATGCAGCGGGAAGCGAATTTACCGCCGCGAGCAAATATACATATACATAATATTATCTAGATATATTTCTATATATATATATTCAATATATAATAGTAATTTTCTTGTCGTATTCTTATTTTATATATACCTACATATAATAATCGCGTAATTGTAACTATGTCATTAATATTACAGCTATATATATATATATATATATTTATATATATAGATCGTTAATCAATAAAGGCTATTATGGCGATTCATGTATCATTTATATGTACATATTTATAGATTTTTAATGACGCGCTGTATTATACTATATCAATAATATATATACGTATGCTAATTATTATTATTATTATTATTATTATTATTATTTTAACATTATCATCATTATTAATATTATTACATGTACAAATCGTCAAAATTCTTCTCTTATTTACATCTGCGCCACAGTTTTGTACTCAGCGTTCAGTCGTTGACTAATTTTGGAAGCATTATATTATATACGTTTATAGATTAATTATTGTTTTCATCGTTGTACCCTTGACGAGCGGTTTAACTCCGATAGATAAAATGAAAACTCGAAACACAGTTACACGAGAATCATGCATGAATTATCCAATATTTCAAATATCTTTATTCAATTAATTATAAGTTAAGCTCGAGAAAGCAAAAAAAAATTAAAAAACGCCACTGTATGAGAAACGATTTTACTTGTTTAATTTTGTCTTATGTATATTGCATTAGTAAAAATTTGCAACTCCAGCAAAAGCCTTGCTGGCCCTTGGCCTCGTAAAAATTTCATTTTATTTCTCACGCCTTTGAATGTATAGTGTAGCAAATCTTTTTTTTTTTTTTTTTTTTTTTATCGCGATACCGTTCCGATACTTTTAAATATCCTCGGAAGTATTAAATAAGAATAGGTCAATCAGAATCACTTGTTGAAGCAGCTACACGTTCACTTAATTATTTTCCGTCATATAAACACCCTGAGTGCAATATTTCCTGTCAATATCAGACGTACGCCAACCGTGTGAGGGACCCTAAGTGCTCATATCATATTTTCAAAAACATATAATCTCGACAAGAGACCTGTGACGCGTGAAAAACGGAATACTAAGTACAAGTACATACGTAGTTATATGTACAAACACACAGAATGATCGGTACCGTAATCATACTCCTTAAAAACTTTATTGTCATAAATGTGTCTGGCAAGTCCTTACGTCTATTATACCCTATCGAACTTACAACCTAATCATCTTGGCGAGCACAGCATTGAGCATCATTGAGTAGAAAGATCAGGTATACAGACAACGTACAACGAGCAGCACGAAATTAGTGAAAAGAGAGAGAAGAAACCAGGCGATGTAAGATCGTCCATCCCCCTCCCCCCAGCGTAGTCTACTCATCTTTTTTCTTCCGCAACTTCCCCTCCGTCTGAATGGTGCGCGAAACAAGATCTACGCATGCGCCGAGGGCAGGACTGGTAGCGCCATCGCCCTCCGGAGTGTTCGCGATCTTGCTAAGTGTCATGATGTAGCTGCAGGCGATCCTGAGAACGGAAAGCTTGGACAATTTCTGGTTATGCGAATATGCGGGAATGGCGCGTCTGAGGGTGTCGAAGGCGGCGCTGATGGTGTGAACCCTGGTCCGCTCTCTGGCGTTCGCTTCTATCCTGCGTTCCCGGGTCATGTTCTTGTAGTTCCGCTGCTGGCCGCTCTGCGATCTGGCCTGACCGTCGTTCGGGTGTTGAAGAACGTGTTCCAGGGGGAATCCGACCCTCTCGAAGCTCCCGCTGACCCCAGGATGCTCCGGAACACGTGGCGTCTCACCGCGCAGGACCAGCGCCAGAGGTTCGTCCTGCAGCCGAGGATGCGGAAGGACCGCGGGTACCGGAGGCGGCGGGGGTGGTTCGAACCTCTGGAGGGCCTCGTGCCTGCGGAGGTGACCGAGGGGCGGTGATGAGGCGGAGGGACTGCCTTCCCGGAGCCTGAGAAGGACCTCCTCCTGGAACCGAGCCTCGTGCCTTCTCCGGGTCTCTTCGTCGGTCGGTGGCGGCCTTTCCGCGACGGTCTGCGGCTTCGGATCCCCGCTTTTCCCCGTAGTCGTGCTCCAGGGTCGGAAGGGCGACGGCGACGAGCACGCTGCTGGCCTCGACTCCTCGTCGCCGACCGAGGCGACCTCCTGGATCTGCTCGACCTGCTCGAAACGCCGCTTCTTCAACGGCGCTGTACAAGGTTCCTGGATCTTCCTCGGCTCCGCGAGCTTGCGCTTGTTCCTAAGCGATATCGGTGTCACCTGAACCTCGACGCTGTCCTCAGAGGCACTCGGCGAGTGCAGACCTGACATGTCATCCTCGTCACCTCCGCTGCAGAAACCAGCGTCCCTCTCCGATGCGGACATCACGCCAGCTGGAACAGAGAAATTAAAATGTGTGGTTAAGTTTTTGTCAGACATAGTCTATTGGTGGAATTCAACTTTTGGATTAATCGTTATCACTGAAAGCAAGAGATGCAGCTGAGAGACGACTGTGCGGCACAATTTGTAAATTCAAAATAACAAAAAAAAATGTTTCAATTTAAAATTGATATTAGAGTGCAAGTAACATTGCACGCTAGCGCAAAGCCTGATACAATATTAGCACACCGCATTATTAAATGCCTCGAATAGAAAGTGTTGAAAAATCGTTAACTCTGACATCTGGCAGACAGACTGTGTACATACACAAACACAGCGTGCATAAATGAATCATGCAAGCCAGCAGCTCGTTTGAGCCTCAAGTACGATGCATTTATCGTCAAAGACCGAGTTTATACGATCTCACGTCCACACGAGCGTGCAAACGCAGTATGGATGCTGCAGATGGACCTCTCGCCGACTCGTAGCTTTTTTTTTTTTTTAATTTTTATTATTACGTTTGTACATCGGCGCTGGCACACGCGATTCCGCTACAGTACCATTCCCGAGTAAATGTTAAAGGTTCCGAGCCTGGCAAGTTGGGATTTCACACAGCTCGTCATTATACTAACAATAAGTTTGAATACATAAAAGCAAAAAGTTACGACAAAGGAGATTACTGATCATACATACATGCATGTACATCGACGACAAGAATTGGGTAACCGAGAATTCAAACGATACATCAGATGAAATGTGTTTGAAAAGAATAATCAGGTCATGTGTAGCATAGATCGTAAAATGCAATGTAGTATTCCATAGACTATAAATTAACGTGACACTATCTGATACCGAACTTCGAAATTGACCATAAAAATTGTATTACGATAGTCCATACTGTTAAAAATTTCATCAAATTTTAACACCGCAATTTTGTAAATTTGTAAGTATAAACATAAGAATCGAAGTAGAATAAAGTTGAAAATCTTGGCGCTACTACTTCAGTGAAATCGGTTCGTATAATGTAATTCGGTTATATCCTAGTGGCTCAACCCCATGACTGGTTTGTAGTAATTCGATGTCTACGTCTGTACCACGCATCCATGGATAATTCTGGTAAAATTCTGAAACCGCGGCTGAGAAAACAAGCCGGTCTGTTCGATATCGAGGGAGTGAGATACGTGACACGTGCGCGAGAGGAGGCACGCATCTATGTTTAGTACCACGCGCGGTTCTCGGCTCGCGGTGCGTTCCTGACGACGTCGGCGGCTTCACCGGCGTACTCGCGTGGGCGGAATCACTTTGGACGAGATGTTTTCCTCGGCGAGGCGCGAGTGCGTCATCCATCCGGACGGGTTCCGAACCATCTGGCGCTCGCAGCATCCCGCCATCCAGAATGCCAGCAGCGCCGATTATAATATCCCGGTGAACCGTGCCGCCGCCGCCGCCGTCGCCACGATGTGTATATTTTATACTCACACAACCCACAGGGTGTAAACTTCAACTTAAAAGTGTAACTGTATTCAGATCGCTTGTCTACAATGAGCTATTGTAAAGAGGCAGGCAGATGCAGAGCGTTTGTTTTTTTCTTTATTTGTTATCGATAATGTCGATAACTGTTCGAGCAACTTTCATGAAATTTTCAACACAAGCATATCTGCTATTTCTAACGGGTTATAGATGGTATAAACCAAATTTATCCTGTCAATAAGGCGAGAAAAACAAGATGTTGCTAATTTTCAATGGCAATGCGACTATCGCCGTTTACTTTGAGATTCTCCGTCAGGTGGCGGAAGCTTAAAAGTCCTTCCCGTGACCGAATTAAAATGCAGAAATCCGAAGATATCAACCTCTGGCAGTTACGTGGTCTAATTAATTTGCTATTTTAGTAATGGGGATTCGTAATTCCGACCTTCTTGTCGAAATATCGTGAGAAAAGCAAGAATCGAGAATGCTGATTAGAATCTCATTTACGGTGAGGTTATATCGACCTCTCGATAAGTTTCCGCCCTTGCAACTGTGTGCGAAAAATTGCGATTGCGTAACTCGTGTTTTTTTACTTCAATAGCGATTGTTCAGAAGCAAATCTTCTCATTGTCCGTAAAAGAGACCCAAACGCGGCCTAATATCGAGCGGACTAATAACGAAAGAGGGCTTTAAAAGACACAGGAAACAAGAAAAAATTCCCGAAAAAAATTCTTCATAATCTGGATGCTGCTGTCGTCGATACCTCCGACTCAGACAACGATTTATCGGAGCCGAGGGGGACAAACGTCGGCGACGTCGCCTATATGGCCAGCACGTCCCGAGGTTCAGGTTTCTTGATTACAGATTGGCGACGGTCTCTATCCACCGCCACATGGTGCTGGCGCCAACGACAGCCTGCTTCGCTTCTCTTATTGCCTTACCTGGATATGCCTATAAGCGAGTCGGACTTCCAGGAGCGCGGACATGCACAAACCGCTTGGACGCGACGCCGGCGTCGATCTGACCAACGACGTCGCCACTCCGACGCTCCGACAACCCAACAACCCCGTAGATGGTGCGATAATCGCTACCTGCGCCACCCTGAACGGACCAGGAATTTACGGGCAAATAAGAATGCTTCTGTCATTTGATTTGGTTTCTCTGATTCAGTGTAATTAAACGCATTCAAAATCACGATTAAATTACAATGAATAATCCGTAAGTGATGCGATCGTTTTGTTATTTCTGGAGTATTTTATCGGTAAAGAATGCCAATAATTAGTGTCGAAGATCGCACGACCCATAATTCAACCCATCACCCAACGAGTACACAGGCAGTAAGAGTTTGGTTCAGGAACTTTTCTGCGTAAAGCAATGCGATGACCAGACTACCGCAGAGAAGAAGAGACATTGACCAAAGACACTAAACGACGTAACACTAGACGCGTATAAACACCAATCTCTGCCACGTACAACGATAAATATCGTACAACATTTACATCAGCTAGATTAAAAACGAGCAAACATGCAGTATAATTTTAATGACCCTTGGATAGAATGATTTTATCGTTCCGGCGACAAGCCCTCCGTCTATATCTTCGCTTCGCCTCGTATCATCGCGCATAAAACACGGAATATTCTCCATCATATGCACATCGTCGTAATCCAGAGTAGCAAGATTTCATTTATATCCAGAGTATCCTGGCAGCTGAGAAAGATCAGAAGTAGGTATACAATATTCTTCAGAGCTATGAATTTCAGGAAGAAACTATCGTTGTATGATTAGTCCTCAAAATCCTCAAAAATTGTTTTGACCGTCAACGTATCAACATATATATGATTTCAGTTGCCATAAATTCTTGACCAGACAGCAAGGAATGAATTTAAAATTTTTTTTAAAAAACCGTTCGCATTAACATAAATTTTATTGAACCGCTTTGAGTATGTATCGGGCACACGAAAAGTTGTCTGAACAAATAAGTCACTGAACGAAAGAAAGAAGGTAAAAACATGACAAAACAAAGCTCTGAAGCGACTTTAGATAAAAATCACATCATACGATGATACAGATGATCTTTCGAAAGTTATTTATTATAAGCAACGAAACTTTCTTCACATGTATATCCAATTTTTCATATTTTTTACACGTCCAAGTGAGATTCTGTTAATAAAACTCATGTCAATCAAGTTCGTGTAGTAAAACATGGGTATACATATAAGCCAAGTCCCGTCGCTCCCACGAGCTTTAACAGCAAGTTACTGCAAAAAGACGTTTCCCGCACATCTCGTTAAGGTACCGCTTCATCGGTGAACCTGAGAAGTTACATGATCAGGTAGATCGAGTATATAAGTAATAATAATAATAGTAATAAAATAAAATAAATAAATAAATAAAAAACAACTTCAGTATCTGAGTTACAAGAGCACGTATAGAAGGCAAATACACGGTCGTCGTTGGAGCGGCAGGAATCGAATCTATTCGTAATATCCGCTATAATACTGCACATTTAGATTAAATTACGCTCTGCATGTATCTCAACCTGCATATGCTGTGTGCGTACGTTTATGTACAAGATGCGTGCGAGTAGGGCGTCAGTGTTGCGTCTAGCTTCAGGCGCCATTCCCATTATCAACTTAACGTCATTGCGTTTCTTGACCACGGGTCGGGTTATCGACTTTGTAACTTGCGGCGCGACGGTTCCGTTTGCGGAAAAAAAAACTATCGACACGATTCGATTCATCGTTTTTTTTTTTTTTTTTTTTCTTTTCATATTCTTTTTCCATACTTGGGTGTATACGTATATGGTTTTCTTGTTGCAAGTCTACAAGAGCTTTTCAAACTCATTTCTCAAGCTCTGTTACAGAGTGCGGTGTGAAGAATGACGAGACATTGTGTACGATTTCTCTTTTTCTTCGTCAGTTTTAATTTGAGCGAGTAATATTTACTGAAAATATATGTCGACGCCGACAAGTTTGAAAAAAAAAAATCATCACTTTCTTAAGATTATTATATATATATGTATATGCGAAACTTTCAATTATATTACTATTGTTATTTTTTCTTTTTGAATTTGTGGAATATCGTATGGAATAACTGTTTTGATCGTTTCCGAGTAGGTGTAATAATGTATAAACAAATTTAAGATTAAGATATTTTACTAAGAACCAATCAAGTTAGCTATAGAAATATATTCTCGGTTTTCCATATAAATTTCGAGTGAGCATAACAAACGCCTCAAACACCAAGGAGGCGTTAGTCGGAATATAAAATTGCATACACATATATATGCAGACAAAAAAAATGGGTGACGTATTTATAAGATATATGTATAACTGTATATACCTATATGTATACCCATAATATATTGAAAAGCCTAAAATAATTCTGTAACAGAGATCACCAAAAAAGTAACGAGCTATACCTTGATTCGTAAAAAAATAATTAGCAATGCGAAACGAATTCTAACTTGCAAGAATTTACGTCAATAATAATTTCTCATGCGGGTGATTAAATCCGTCGTATTAAAAGACATATATATGTATAATATATTCAAGCGAAAACGGTATAATATAATGCCTTAAAATCCGTCTATCAAACCCCAAGACACGTAATATAATCGTCACGAGAACGTCTTAATTATACAAATTCTCTCGATTAAATATAATGCAATATATATAACTGTAATCGAGGATTTTCAATTTAAGGGCATAAATCCGCAGACAGGACTGCAATTTTACCCAAAGTCAGATCAGTCTTTTGCACAAGTGTTTCGATCTTCCTTACAAATATCGTAAAATATCTCCAAAACTATTGATCACGTTGCTACGAAAATCACAGCCTAAAATCTGATCGTACGTTGTATCTATCCATAGGAAAAAAAGTAGTCAAAACCGGTACACTAGTTCCGGATTTATAAGCGAACATACGTAAAAAAGACTTCGAGTTTTACACACTGGTAGATAAAAGAACGTCGCGCTGCTTATCGCGGTGCTTTTGAGAGGAGCTTGCGGCAGCAGCTGGCTTCTCTCGTGCGTTACACACACGAAAGTAAAGTGTGTATACATGCATATAATAGACACGAACAGAAGATATTATAGAAAGTGTCCCGAGTTTTCGGTGATAAAATAGACGAACGATGTGACATATTCGGGGACGGCGACAGGCCGGATATCCCAGATTTTCCCGCATGGTGACACCTGGTCTTCCGGTCTTCTCGCCTTGTCAGCGGTGATGGTTTTCACCCGCTTTCACCGATAGTGGTTATCGCGTTTTGGTGTTGCGGGTTGCGCGAAGCCCGTATCGCGCATCTGTTCATCACGATCTCTGTTCGACGCATGCATCGCTTGGGCCGACGTGATTCGGTGAAATTTATTATCGCCCTCGATTCGACGCACAGGCGAGAAGAGGGGAAACCGAAGGACTGATAAGGCTATCTGCTGCAGGGTGGCCGACACACAACCCGAGAGCAAGTTTTCTGAAGGTTACGGAAGCGCACCTTAAAAACCTGCTAATCGCTGACCGCTCGTTCTATTTTCAAAAGTCTAAGATTAAAGAGCGCGCGAAAAATCTCGGGATGAAAACTTGAATTGTAAAAAACAGGATCAACTTTTCAAGAACTTTTCAAATGATGTCGGAAAGTAATAAAGAGTCATAGAGACGAAGCTCTGGAGCGCGGAAAGAAATTAATTCCATTATAAATCCTGATCGCAAAATCTTGACGACGAAATTAACGGGTAGCGAGTACATATATATATATATATATATATATTCCAAACTCAATGCATGCATAATGCATGTATTCTTAATCATCGACCGTAGAATGTTTATTATATACCTATAAAGTTTGATAACGATTATATAAATGTTACGACCAATAACTCACTGAAATCTATTTAAAAGTTCAATCCACGAGTCTGATGCGAAACCTTCCAGTTTATTTAAACGAAGTATTTGAGACAAGGCAATACATGTATCTCGAAACATAAATTCAAAGAATTAAATCTCTGTATATTTAATTGACGTTTTCAGCTTCTGTAAATTATAGACTACACATGTGATGTAAATTCGTTATACCGACGTGAAATTTCAACAGTTTATAATCATTGGTATAGAAAATTCAACAATAATATAATGCGAGCCAATCTTTTATAAGACAAAATTTCGCAAGTCCAATATAAGGTGGCTCCAAAGACTGCAGAACATGATTTACATATTAGACAAAAGTATAATTGTTAACATAAAATTCATATTCTTCCTCTTACTTTTCACTTTTCACTTATATTATATACACTAGGTACTATCTATCCGTTTAGCTTTGCAATAAATAAAGCGAAAAGAAAGGATGATAATTATACCAAAATTTATCTATTCACCCACACACGCGCTGAATACTTGAGGTTGAAGTTCGCAAAAGCGTGTGAAATCGAGGTGAACTCAACCCACATACCGAAGCTGTTAATAAATATGAAGAAATTATTGTGTAGGTAGTTTCAAAAGGATATAAATAATTTAAAAAGATGTATATATGTATAAAAAAATATACACAAGTGTGTAAACGCTGGCTACTACAGCTCGAGATCTCTTCAAATGATCCACGTCCAAGTGCATATATGCATATTGTATAATACACTTGAGGCACCGTATGTATAAGCATGTGTATCCTCCCATCCCTGAGAGAATAATAATAAATAATTAATGCAAGACTCGTCGTAATAGAAGCACGTGTCGTCTTGCAGGTAGGTAGGTACCGCAGGTTTATAAACTCGACGTCGGCATCGGCGTCGGCGTCGCGTCGCGTCGTAAACGTAACGGCTTCCCGCCGCGTGCCGCCGCCTCTCTACGGTTGGCTAGTGTCTTCCTAATTAATCGAACGAATGATTTTAATTAACCGTGACCGTAGAATTTCTTCTCGCTGAGTAGCTAGATATTTTTTCAACGCATAAAGAAAGAGGCTGCACTGCCGCAGGCCGCTGAACCAAAAGATAAAATGACAGAAAATAACTCAAATATTATAGAATCCTAAGAAGCATGGAAATCAAAAAATTTAGAACTATGTGTTGGTCTTAAATGCCACATAAATATCTTCATCTCTCTTTTTCTGTTTCTTTTTCTTTCTCTTATCTCTTGCGCAATAACGCAACTATGCAGCCATAAGTGCAACGGATCGTTTACGGAATTTGAAACAGGTAAGTATGTATAGGCAAATGAACCTGACTCACATAGTCACCTCGCCTTTGAGAGTGATGAGAATTAAACGAAATAATATTAGAATATTACATAAGAAAATAAAAAAATGAGTAGAATTAAGTGGTAACTAGTGATATCACGATAAGGAAATACATGTAGCGTAATATGATGATGATAATGATGATGATGATGTTGATGATGTACGGCGGTATCGCGTTCGAAAAACATGAATTTATACAAGCGTATATCTTAAACGGCGCCGATAACCGCAGCGACTCTTCAAAGCAAGGAAGAGGAGCCAGTTTGTCGACGCGATACGTCTGCACTTCATAAATCTCTGGCCCGTTAATTTGATTTCCTTCTTTTCATCATTTTATTCTGTGTTGTATTTTTTACTTATATTTCTCTCTTTTTTTCCAAGCAAAATTTTTGCTTTCACATATTATTATATACTTTTTTTTTCTGGCGCCAAGTCAAGCCTCGCGATATTCAATGCGGAAAGGCGACGACGACGACAAACAATTTCTCCTCCTACTTATTCTCGACACGCGTAGGATGATGCTGCTGCTGCTGATGCTGATGCTGCAGTCTACGATTAATGGACCTAAATCTTAATCGCTTGTATTTCAAACTTGACTGTCTAATCGAAATCAGAGTTTAACCCAAAGTAAATCAAGAATTTAATCACGGTAGTTCAATTTTCAAGTTGAAATTATAGATATTTTACTCAAAGTGTATAGTTATAAGCTTCAACTTTGAAAACGAAGTCATATTGTTAGTCAGGGTGGCACAAGTGACTCGAGGGAGTTCACAAAACATGCAATTCAAAGTGACCCGAAGTTTGAGTTGAACCGCCTGAAAAATTTCGGTAGCTTAAAGTTAAGGTCAAAGTGGCGTCAAATTTGAGAATTTTAACTAATTTTATTTACAATTTTGAAACCTCTCCAATTATCCATCGATTAATTATTATTTCTATAACGTTTCTTAACAATATAATGTATATGTATATAATAAAACTCTCACGATTATAATTTTCAATCAATCAGAAAAAAATACTTCGCACAAAATCCTAATTAATACTTTGCAAAACGTTGGTAGGTACACTTGGACGCGATAATTTTCAATAAAACGGAAGAAAGTAAAGGAGACCAAACGGCTTTAGGCTGGCAATAAGCCAGCCCTCGAACTTCCCGTTTGCACACTGCAGGGTTCCAATTTCACAGAAAAAATAAAGTATGTTAAATAGAAGTGTGACCATTTTTTTTTTTATTTTCAACCACTATAATGGATCCACCAATAAAAATTTTGATAGTCCAACCTTGGATTTGTTATCAGTGATGCAAAAAACCTCCACCTACTAATTTCTACCAAAATCCGAATACTTTTGGATTTTTTTTCCGTCAAAATGGATTCGCCATGATAAACGTCCCAAAAAATCTGCCGGGGCCAATTTTCGTTTGAATCCATTCATTCATTTATTCTTAAGATATCATGATATTTATTTTATTTTTTGAAACTTTATTTAAGTAATTGAAAAAGTACAGAAGCGATCAAACCCAAAATCAAATCAGTTCCAAGTTTGAAAAAGCGACATCGATTGAGACAAAAATCATTGAAATCTGGTAACTCGTTCTCGATCAAATAGGATCACTGGATTGATCACATAGGTAGGTACATACATAAAAACGTCAATTCGAAAATGTTCCGATTCAGTGATTCTCTAAATCTCGAAACGTCGATATCTCGTGAAAACTCAACTTTTCATTTTCGGGGTGATTACAATAACTACCTTTTTCTCTAAAAACATATAGAAACGGGAAGTTAAAAAAGTTCTATCCGTGCCGCAACGACGCGTGAGAACCGCTGACTAGACGTTGTACGCGATGGATGCTGGCGTCACGGAAGCGGAGGATGAGGAGGATGAGGAGGATGAGGAGGATGAGAAGGTGGAGGTGGAGGAGGAGGAGAATAAGGAGGAGGAGGACGAGGAGGGCGATGCCGCCGTCGCCGAGCCGCGGAGGGAATTGGAGGGGGTCGCGGATGGCGCTAGCCAGATGGTCGAGCCGAGACAAGAGTTGTACCGTATATGCGAACGAGAGGCGAGAGAGAAAGAGAGGGCGAGGGAGAGGGAGAGAGAGAGAGAAGCAGAAGGCGACGGTCACCAGCTGTGGCACCGCGAGTCGCGGCATCGCGGCGTCGCTCCGCGGGGTCAGGAATTGCCACCCAACTGCACTTTCAGCCTCATCGTCGGTCTGCCCTACATCATCTTCTAGACGACGGGGTGAATTCGTGGAAAACTGGCTTTTCTGTGACGATGAACAATTCCGCAAAAATGAAGGAAGAAATAAAAAAAAAATCATACTTGTAGCACCGTTAATATTCAACGATAAATACGTTTTTGAATATTAATTTTAGTAAAGATGGAGGAAAAAAATCATAGATGCATAGAGAAAAAGTTGTACTCGTAGATCGTTATTTGTATTCCATTTACGTAAAGCCGAGCATCGATTGCGCCGAAAAGTAATAACGTGACTTACAATATTCAAACTTGTTCCGCATTGCATGAGGTTTTTTATTTTTTTCTATTGGAGGAGTTTTCAATTGGTACTGATATTGTAAGCATGTATTTTTTGAAAATAATTGTTATTCCGGATTTTTTAGGAAAGTACGAAATTACTGAAATTCGGTAACCGGTGATAAGGCAAAAGTAAAAAAAAATTTCAAATTCTTAAAATTCATCTCAAAACATACCTCAAAGTCATTGTCAGGTTAAAAATGCATGTTTTTTCCTTTGATCTATCATTATTTTAACGTTACCAAGTTAAGTCAAATTTTTTTTTTTTTTTCCGTCAAAGTCAGGGAAAATTGAGATACGTAAATTCAAAAACAACAATTCTAAAATCTCATATCTAATAATTACTTCGAACGAATCTCTTCGAGCTTCCAAGGATACAAAATAAAATATTTACGAAAGCTTTCGTTTTTACATTTTTTATCAAATTTTTCCCGCATGGCAAAAAAGAAAATTTTAATGCATAGTTTTGTAAAAACCGGAAGATATAATTAGTCATACACACACACACACACACACACACACACACACACACACACACACACACACACACACACACACACACACACACACACACATTGAAAAATAAACTTGAGTAATCCCACGATTCTCTTGCCGAATGTTTATTATATACCTGTTTTATCATTAATCGTTATCGTTATTTTGCACTCACGTAATCGGAAGTCATATCGCGAAAAAATTACAATCCGGGATAATCGCACTGAAAGAGTCTCAACCAAATATGCTGATTGCGGACGATAAACTCGCCATTGGCTCTCCCTGCAAACCGCTTATATTTTTTATCGCCGTTTAGAGATAAGATCATGAACGTAGCCCCAAGATTAGATCATTTCAGACTTCATTCATTGGTCAGCGCGCAAGAAAACAGCGATGATCTTCTCCACCTTCTCGTCGCTCACTCATCACTTGACGGAATTTCGGTCTAGCTCTCGGAACGATATCAACAACACGTCAGACGTACAATTGCTGGGAATTCCAAGCTGTCGCATCGTATCGCTATTTGTCGCAGGTATTCACAGCTGAGAATATACGTCACTGTTTTAAGATTGCTTCGCAACCACCCAGCGATTAACAATAAATTATATGCCTTTAACTAGAATTTGCGCAATCGTATAAAATTGACACGAATAAAAATCGATTGTGTGCTGTAAAAAAAAAAAAAAAAAAATCCTTAAACTTAAACTATAACTTAATTAACTCACAGAGAGAAGGAAAAATTCTCTAGAGTAAAACTTTTTTTCATCTACAGTACGATAAATATTTTTCACCCAAAGAAGACGAACAACGAAATTGATGAGTTGCACTGCATTTTCAACTTTACCTTCATACTGACGTTCAGGAAAAATTCAATTTGCCAAGTAAATACAAGTGTGCGATACGACATTAATCAACCTCACGTTTCATCGTAACGAGACAGTTACCGACAAAACTGAACGCATGAATGAAAATTCCATGAACGTATGTACATATAATAAATTTTCCTTGTGTTATTACATTCTTAATCCACATCGACGTAAGTATAAATGTTCAGTCTTCAGAAGAAGAGCAGGAAAATTGAACGATGATATCTATCGAGGAAACGATCGCAAATCAAAAGATATTTCGCGTCTACATACACGCATACACACATGCAATATGCAATACGCACACGCATCTGCGAATAATTGCAGAGCAATACACGATGTGTGTATGCTAATTATAAGTCGATGCACAAATTGCTTGCAATGTATGTGTGTGTGTGTGTGTGTGTGTATAC
Organism: Diprion similis; assembly: GCF_021155765.1. Lineage (NCBI taxonomy): Eukaryota > Metazoa > Arthropoda > Insecta > Hymenoptera > Diprionidae > Diprion > Diprion similis. Next base: position 5,733,989 of record NC_060106.1, read on the forward strand.
GGATTATACATGTCCATAACCGTAAAGTGAATAAAGAAAAACGGCCAGTGGCAGTACCGTTTAAAACAACAGGTGTTTCACGGCTGATCGTCGCGTTCGCACATATGCATATGAGGACAGAATACATAATTTCGATAACGGTGGTGCGCAGAGCGACGTATATGCCTGACTTTCTCACCTCAAACGCGCATTAATTACCATATTATATGCCCTACATGTATTGTAACGAGTTGATAATTAATGCCGATTACATATTATGTGTTTTTCGCAGACATGCATCAACGCGCTCAGGAAACGGATGCGGTTTCAAGTCAACCTGTTCCTTATCCCCGTCCCATCCTGCGTATGAGCTGCATGCTCACTGGCTTTTCACTCTGACCCACGAACCTGGCCAGGATCTGATAGAGGGAGGAAGGCAGGTGCTTCACGCAACGCCCCAAAGACCTGAGGGAATTCGGAGGAGGAAACTAACGTTCGAAAGTGAAATAGAAAAGCTGTAATTGTTATTCTGACAAGTTGAATAAATATCTGTTTAGTTGATAAAATGTTTGTTTAATTGTCTGAAACAAAAAGTTTCTCCAAATTGAACGTGAAGCTGAAGCTAGCAGCCAGAGTTCTAGCAACCAAATTTGTTGAACTTTTTGGAAATAGAAAAGTGTAGTTCAGTTTTATCCTCGTAATTCTATAAGAGTATTAGGGGTTCAAGACATTTCACAAAATTTAAATTTTTGGACTTTACTACTTTATTCTAATGAACATTAGAACGTTTGGCTGGTAACTTCAATTTCGTAATTGATCGAATTCTATTTGTTGAGAAAAAAAAATTAATGATCTTCAAGCATTCGTTTTTTTTTTTTTCATCGGGAATTGCGGGCAAACCATTTTTCTCTGTCTTACTTTCTTTCTCGCTCGGATTTTCCCGCGATCGATTTATTATCGCTAATTCAGCGAATTTCTGTTGCGCATCGCAAACTTATTGCGAAAATTAATGTGTATATTGGGTAACACACGTAAGGCCACACATGCCGCTGTGCACGCGTCGAATTGAAAACAACCAGCGGAATCCGGAGACTTATAAAGCTTACGGAGATTGACGATTTGCATCGCATCGCGATTCGAGGACAGCTGCAGGTGTTGCTGTCTTCCCCTCTTGTCACGCGATGGAATACTCGATTAATTTGTCGCCAGACTGTGACGGGCCGACGACACGTCTCGTAGAACGTCGTCGACGATTCTCTGCTTTCCTCTCTTTCTCTCCTTCGTGATAACTATATTTAGACAGAACGGTACTCGACGGTCTTCAGCGTGAGCAAATGCCACGGTTTGCAGCCATGTGACATTATCAGGGAACCTAGTGGTCTGCTATTTGGTCAGACCAGTGACGAACTTCTCTAATCGAATTCGGGCAAAGTCGAAAATTTGCGTGGGAAAACCCTCGCGGAATTTATGACAACGAAGAATTTTTAGGAGGATTTTGGTACTTCACGATTGCCTCAAGTTCAATAAACCGAACCTCATAAATTAGGCAAATCATACCCACCACGCAGATTTTACGGGTCTCGCAATCTCAAAGTCAAGTTTTTGTTCAACGTTGAACTTCGACCTTGTCGGAATTTGGGAGGGAAAACTTTGCTCAAGTTTTTTCAGCTATCCCAACCTTTTCAAATTCGGGTAATGTTTGATATTCTCATATTTTACACTCGCTCGGTTTTACAGTATTCAATGCAAATGCAACTTATTATTCGAGATAAAGTTTCTTACATTTTCTGAAAGGGATCTTCTTTTGTTGCCGTACATACTTTGCGAAACTTTTTACCGGACATTCAGATCTGTATTTCAACGATCTAGACTAAAGTGCTATAACAAGTACCTTTTATTCCTCTCTACTTTCTCATCATCACATGCAGTCTATACTTATCTACACTTTAGTTTGCGAAAATGTGAAAATTATACTCGCGTCCATGAGAATCCGTTGTTTAAAACTTATTCGTTCAAGTTGTAAAAACTTTCCGTATACGATCTATCGTTCCCATTGGAGTTTCGTTCAGTTTACAATGCAAGTTTCATGTCCCCGAACTGCTTCGAAATTCCCATTCTCGATTTCACTGTTACAGATTTCATCCCGCCTCTACATGCAACTATTTTTTATTCAACTACTCGGACATTTAAATCCGCCGGTTCAAATCCTCTGGCGACTAATAAACCGACAAGTTGGTTCACCCTATACATGCAAATTTTTCAACAGCTAATCAAAACGACTCATTGTCCTGGCGAATTGGGTTACAGCTCGAAACGTTTTTTAACGACTGCAGTACAGAGTAAACGCGGCGAAATAATTGACGGTAGAATAATTGCAACGTCAACTTCCCTCTTTGTCTTCTCGCGAAACTTTGAACTCTGACCACATGTTATACAAACAATTACACGAATTGCATGAAGAACAAATAGCAGCACGTCGTGTCTCCTTAAAGCACTTTTTTACTGTTGTATTTTTTTTAAAATTTTTTTTTCCCTCTCTTTCTCTCTCTCTCTGTCTCGATGACTCATCGACTCATGCCATGCTCATGACGTTACAATGTGCATGGATATGCCTCCACGTCTCGACAACGTCTTGAAATTGTAATCGTATGAATATGTTAACGGCAGGGGGGGACTCAAACGCGTGCCTCGATCACTCGTTTTGCATTATGAGGTGTAGAATGTACCGCGAATTATGTCTGAATGCATGGCGCGTATAATGCATGTGAATTTTTGATGTGCCTCTATGTGTCAATTATTTGCAAGACCAGTTAATATCCTCGGAAATTATACAGTCATCGCAAAATTTCAAAAGATCGTCGTTGAATGCAGAGGCGGCTAGCTTGTTATGATGTACGAGTTTCTTTTTTTTTCTTCTTAAACTAATCGAAAACCGGAATGCTAAATAGGTTTTCGAATTCTCGAACTTTAGATTTATCGGGAACAGCGTGACTTATAACGAATTAGCTGTATAAAATGTATACATATATACCTAATATATTTGTCACGTAATACTTCGAATGAAAATAACTGTTTCAGTCAGAAAAAAAAAACAAACAGTAAAAGATAAAGAATTTATTGTAAAATTAAAACGACAAATGTTGGAGAAAAAAAATTCTATAAAATTTTTAACTTAATAATTACGTTATATATATTCAACAATTTCGCAAACTCTCTTAACACCGAAGGGTTTTAAGAATAAACACAAGTTGCACAAGATATTCAGGCGCATACGTATAATATAATATAATAGTCATTTAAAACCGTACAACCTATATAAATAAATCTACATAAATATACATATATATATATATATATGTATATATATGTATTTTCGCGCGGCGTTTCGACCAAAGCAAAGGCGATATGGGATGGGTAAACAGGAAACATAAAATTCATTTAAACCGTGACTCAGGTGTCGCAAGATACTACCGTACACGGCTTTCCCGCATCCACAAGCCATACATAATCGCATCTTTATCGATTCTTGATCAGTAGGTACGTACCTATGCGTACAGCGATACATACTTGTATACAAATAAGTATATGTATATATATATATATATAAATATATAGGTATCAAAAACGTACTCACACTTTGACATTCATATGTAAATTATTGTACGTGCGCAAATATGTCTCCCCGAAGGATTATTATGGTATCGAAAATGAAGGAGTAAAAAAATGTAGTAAAAATGTGAGCTGACTCTTCGAGCATCCGCGAATTTTCACCTGATTTCCATTTTCGTGGGGCATCGAATTGCTAGACGCGTAAAATAGACTTTTCGTTATTTCTCTAATTCGAAACGTATGCTTAAAATTTCGAACGTTCATTAGAAAGACGTTTTGAGCAGCCGATGTGGTACAAGCTTTTTTTTCTTCTTTTTTTTTTAGAAATAACTTTCGCACATCAGACTTCAACCATGTCGGATATCTGACGGGTCGATGGATCAGATTCATGATCGAAAACTCGACTTTACACTTATTTTGTATTCTAATAATTATTAAGGATCATACGTTAACGCAATATTTAGCCACAAGTTTACCATTTCGATCAACCTTGATCAAATTGCAAAATACTAACGTTTTCCACTATTTTGCGTATATACAAAAACCTTGACAACTTTTTTGTCTCGCCCCCCCCCCCCCCCCCCCCCCCCCCTTGCAATAAAAAACTAAGTTTACACCTAGCTCTAAAATCCCTGTAACGTCTCTGATCTCGACGGGATAATTATCCTCGCTATTTCTCCCACGGGTAGAAATACGTGTCTGTCCAGGTTTCGATACGTGAGAGATGAACTCTCAAGATTGATCCCAGGAGCATGCAGCAGAAGCAAAAGCAGAAGCGTAATAGCTGCGTGGGTTTCGATGACGCTCAAACAAGCACGCGATGCATCATCACCCCTTCAGACAAGACTGAGAAGTCGACGAAATGGTTATATTTGCGATTCGCATCATCTCATTTAGCACGAAGACATGGCCAAAGATCCGCGGAAATCACCGTTTAGTAGCTATTACACGAATTTATATTTTCTACTGAAACGACCTCTCGTCTGCTGGAACTGTCTGTTTAATGAAAGATTCAGCTCCCATGGATATCCCAGTAGGTGCAACGTAACTTCGAAAGCCAGTTATTGCAGTGTTTCGATTTATTTCAGTAAATAAGAAATTTTGTTTCAGCTAGTGTCAGGTATATTCAGAAGGTCTGATTGTCAGGTTTGGAATTTTTTCCTATGAATTACAACAATATACTTTTGTGCGAAATATGTGCAGCAATCTTTCACGATTGACTTTTGTCAATGAAAATGATACGTCCATTTCTGGTTACTTTACGCGATTCGGTATCTTACTTAATGTCACTAATTGTAAGAAAGCTACAAAAACGACAAACGTTTATATCAGAAAAAATAATAAGTACATAATTTCTGAAACGTAATTTTTTACAAAAGCAATGAAAAATCGAAGACAATCATTTCTCAAGAATCACCTGATACAACTAAACATCGAAAGAATTTGTCACCGTTTCTAGTCATCGTTCGACAATTCGTAATTGCATGCCTGCAAGTTTGCCGAACAGCTGACGGCGTAAGAAAAGTAAAAAAAAAAAAAACAAGAAATTGAAATTCCTCGACGGTACGATAATAACAACTTGAGGAGCGTCGTAAGACCTCGCAAGTGTATTTTTCGTTTCCGGTACCTCGTGCGGATGAGCTAATTGTCAGCAAGAGCGTGATAGGGAAGAAGAGTCGCGAGGCGAAGGGGGACCCGAGAGATAATCGCGAGTCGTCGAATAAACAGAATGACGACAAAACAAACAATGCAGCAGGCATTAACTAACCGACGACGCCTCGTGACTTTGCGACTGCTATTTTCACCTATCTTTGCGCGCGCGTTATGCGTTTGTAATAAGTCGTGGAAGAGTAGTTAGCCGTCTATCTATCTATAGTATAGTTAAGAGGCTGAAGTTAGTAACGTTAGTGTAACGAAAGATTGGAGGGAAAAATGACTATTTTGCAATTTTACAGTGACGTTTAAGTAGCCAAGTTTTGAAAATGTAAATCCCCGTTTAGCCTCATTTTAATTCACTGCATTTCAGAGATTCCTAATATTGCGAAATGACGGTTTTTCCGAAACGTGAATCACTACGAGAACGTTACCAACTTCAGTGTTATTTGTAGTTGGGATAGGTGGACACGCGTTACGTGTATTTGCAACTATGTTCAGGGGACTAATTACGCCTTGACACATTTTTAACAATAAGCCTCTCTCTCACTCCCTCCCTCCCTCCCAGTTTGCAAAAACTATTTCCAAGGAATCATTACCGCGATTGCAGCAGACGACTTCTAGAAATCAACCGCGTTAATTCGCGTCTTCTCTTGAATGCAAATAAACTTTTATCCTTGTAGGAATTTTGAAGCCATTGGTAGGGCACGCATTCGCCGAATTATTGACCAGAACGATCAAGTAATTTGGCGCCAAATTGGAAAGTTTACCGATACAGACAAATTTTACTTTTCACTTTTATTTGCGATATTCCCGGTCACCTTGATTTGGAAAAGAAATTTTGCGGAGGCAGAGGAGTTTTGTCGAAATATAAAACTGTCGTTTCAGACACCAAGAAATGTTTTTATCGTGTATAATAACGTGGAATGTAATCATTTAATTCTTGAAATGTCCGTAACTGAAGGCTGTCAAAAAGATGGAAAAGTGCATGCAATACAACCTGTGCTTGGATGATCGTAATGATTGATGGATTGTTCGATTGTGTGATCGACCGTTAACGAGTTTGAAAAATTATGAAACTTGCCGAGTTATCGGCCACTCCAGATGACGACGAGATTATATTTAAGCAGAACGCAGTTATATATAAACTTGGGGCATGCACCCAAGGACAAAGAATACTTGCAAACGTCGATGAAAAACAAAATTCATTCATGATAATATATTTACCTTTCATAAAGTCGGAGAGCTGACAGGTAGACTCCACCACGTGGCCGTTCATCCTGACATCGGCATCCACAAACTTTTTTTTGTTTTTTATGTTGGCAATATTCACGTTGCAAAGTACTCGACGTCAACGTGAAGTTCGGTGTATTATCTATCCCTCCTGCTATACTTTTTTATTTATATAATTTTTTTTTTGTTTGGTTTTGTTCACGAACACAGTTTGATTTATAATCCAATGGGAACGTCGCACAACGAGTTTGTCACACTTGGGCCGCAGCAATTGTTCGAAGTCTTCGAAAAAGATCCGAGTCTCGATCGAAGTTGTTCGATAACAGAAACGACGAAAAAAAGGCAAATTCACCGTACACGCAAGGGTGCTCCGACGGTAAAAGCTATCCGTCCATAAAACAGAAAAACCGCCCGAAGGCTGTTGTAACGAAACAGCTGACAAGCGTAAAAAATCGTGCGGATAAACGCGTGAATATCCTCACGGATAACGATAAATTCCTCCCCTAATATCGGCGGCCGGTTCAGAACTCCGGGCGCGATGTGCGTCGGCGTGCGTGCGGCAACAGACTGAACTCTTGACGGTCGTCGAAGCGGGTTTGCCCAGCCGTCCGACGGTCGACCGAAGACTCGAGGAGTCGGGTAGGTAGCGGCGACCGTGCGCTGCGCTGCGTTGCGCTGCGCTGCGTTACGTTGCGCCTGGCGTCGCGTCGTCGAGAGCGAGAGCGAGAGCGCTGCACCCCCACATTTCTACGTTGTGTGTCCCGCGTCGAACGAGGGCTGACGCGATAGGGTGCGAGAGGAGGGTCCCAAAGGGGGGGATGAGCGTTCTAGCCTAGCCGAGATGGTGCGCTTGTGTGATGCTCATCTATGTAGCGGGAGTCGCGGTCGCCTCCCCCCCCCGTGCTCTTGCGCTCTCTCTCTCTTTTTCTTTCTCGCATTGCCTGCACGCATTGTCGGGGGCCCCAGGGGGACGGAGGGGGGCGACGGCGCGGCGCCAGGCCGAGAGTTAACTTCGCCGCGGGCCGACCCAAGTCGGCACTTGGTGACTGCCCACCCACACCTTTGCGTCCACTGTCCGAGAAAAAGAGAGGGATAGAGATGGATAGAGAGAGAGAGAAAGAGGTATCGTGGATGGGTGACGGGTCCAACGGCGCGACGCGCCGATCCGATCCTTGGAAGCTGATGCCTGGTGTGGATGTGTGTGCGGATGGAATCTCGTCCCGGGATCTGCCGTGCAGAGTCTGGCCGACTTATACCACTTTACTTGCTTATTCGCCAGTCGAGAGAGATGGAATGAGAGAGCGAGAGAGATGGAGAGACCCTTGACCCCGAACCTCTATGCTCACATATCCGTGCTGGATAAGACGTGTCACGCAATTCGACGGGGGTATGAGGGTATGAGGATTTTTTCTTTGGATTTTCTGTAGATGCAGGAAATTTCGGTGTATACATATATGCAGGGTCTTACTGATATTTTAGAATACTATTTCTTCCAACACATGCTTGAAAAGTTATAAATTTTCAAAGCTTGTGGAGCCTGCGTAAAGTGCGGTAAACGATGCAGGCGCATGCGCACTGTGAGATAACTTAATTTTACGCACGGTCTTAACGCACCCAGTCAGGGACGTCATTGGGCTGACAGTTGTACCTGAAGTTTGCGCGTTTAGATCAGATTTCATGAAGTCAGGCTTGTGTCTGTGGGCCTCTTGATTGCCCTGGATCTACTTCTTGTGAATCATCACGTTACATTCTTTTGCTTCTCAAATAAAACTTTCCTTCACACGTATTGGAAAGGAATAGCATGTGTCACATTTGCCGATGGCTTTTAATGAAACGCGTTTTGTCGGTTATAAAAAAAAAAGAATGTAGAAACGAAAATTATTTCAAATTTAACTTTAAATCAGCAAAATAAACATTAGATGTTATTTCATCTCTTCGAACTTACGAACGTGCAAATTACATCAGTGCTAAATACTCTTCAACTTATTGACAGTTGGGACTATTTTTTTTAAATTTGTAAAATGAAACTTTCCAGGACGACATGCGTTTTTCTAATAATTTAGAAATTCTATTTCGTTCGTGAGACTATTTGTTAATTTAAATAAGTACCGTTTTCGAATTTATTGAGATAATCACGACTACTTCACCTTATTCGCAATTTTATTGTTTCTCGTTAATCACTTTTTATTTACCAAATTGGCACAAAGTAACACAGTTTCATCTGGTTGCATTTAATTAGCACAGTAGTCACGAGATAAGATTGAGCGTCGGTGATGGTTGTGCGAAATAAAAACCCACAAGAGCGCAATTAACGCCGATTTCAATGTCGTAAATTACATTAACTTTCCTTCGAAGTTGACAGATACGAAGAGCCAACCCGCTTACTAAACGGAACGGCTTGGCGTGGCTGAAAAAGAGAAAAAGGAAGAAGGACAAGACGTATAAGTCACGAGGTGGTCTAACCGGAAGCTGAAATTATTACTTGACAAGTGACACACCCGCCCAACTATGGCAATTGGTGTCACCCTGCAGTTGGCAGTCGGATCCAACGCTACCAGATCCCCGATACATTTGTGACCCACGTTTGAAATGATTGCTGTAAATAATCATTGGCGTAAGTAGCATGTGTAGTAAATTGTTAACCGCAATAATGCGACGTCGAAGAAAGGCTGCTACAATAACACACACAAGAGCTTATCGATTACGCAAATAAAACCAAAATGTAAACCCGTGACATTTGATAAAACAAATGTATGCTAATTGATTTGAATTAAACCATTTCCTGGCAATCTCATTAATTACATTTTTTTTATCTATTCGCCTTCTTTTCCTCTTCCTCTACTTTTTTTTCGACATAGTATTCCCACCACTATAGGGAAAGAATATAGTCCATGAGGTATGTCTCGCAGATGAGCTAAGGCCTGTAATCGTGATTGGTAGTAAATAATAGCCGATGGTCATAACTGTGGTCTGGGTAAAGCCAAAAATGCTGCCTGCAACGCATGTCACACTTTCATGACCTGGGAAATTCAGCAACAGCATGTGACTGCTTGTATAACCGCATGGGTTTGCACATGGTGTTCACGGTTTTAATAGCGAATATGAAAAAGCTTCTGTACCTGGTCTTGCATGACGGTTTTGGGATTTCCTGTTTGGTGCATGGTTGGCATGGCATACAGATGTGGGCTCAATGGGCGATTCGCCCTCGTGTATACTGTTCCAGACTTTTGCTCGGAGTGAAAACAATGCAGAGGGTCCCTTATTGCCCGAACGAAGTGCAATTTCGTTTACAATCTTGTACTCTCGGTCGAAATGCGGCAGCCATGTGTCGGTCCTCAAGTTTCTCTGGATGCTTTGCTTCGGTTCAACACGCGCCGAAAATATCCGGAGGTTTGCACATGCTTTAGCTGTGGGAAACGTAGCGTAAGATAACCGTCAAAGTTCATCGCTGTGCCAACAAGTCATGCGTGGAAGAGTAAACTAATTTATCATTTGCGTCAACAAGAATACCAAGCGAATGCTGACTGAATAAAACGATCTTTATTACTCCATCAGTTGATACAAAGTGATAGACCCGGCTACTATATAGTCGAGTAGTCAAGCATATATATGTATACGTTGACGGAGAGTAATGGATGAGAAATTGGAGACGAGCTGCGGACTTGCTCCTCGCTGCTTGGCACCGGCTTATAAATTCGTTGTGAGAATGTTCGAGTATCGATTGGCAAGAAATCGATGAAATATCGATAGAAAGAAACGAGCAATTTAGCGAAATGTCAGGACGCTAAGCAATAGTAAAGGATTTTTTCTTCGAAATAGGTAATAATCTGCCTAAGAGAATGTGGTGAAATCATTTCAAAACTGTTAATATTACGGGTATCCGTTATTGTAGGTAATAAGCTCACAATCAGAAGCTGTTACTATAATTATCATGCTATGTATATTTTTTTATGGAAATCATTAACACACGCGTGTTACGACTCTTTAATAACTTAATAGAGAATGAAAGTCAACGTAGTTGGCTACTTGAACCATTCGCAATGTGGATACGAAATCTCGTGATTTTCACGTTGTTATGGGGTATATTACAGTTACATAAAGTCACGAGAGATTATTCATATACATATCAAGCGTGAGAACATGTAAGCAAGTAAATTTCTAGTACAGAACCATGAGTAAATCCAAATTCAATTACCTATCGTTGGTCTCGTTGTAATAAGAGTTTCAAGTTCTGGGATTTCCGGATGCCTGTTTATCAGAAATTCCCAAGTGTCAGCGATTGCGATTAGAGAAATGAAAACACCGGGTCGATTTGATAAGAACCGTCGAATTTCAAGTGCTGGAAGTTGGTCGGGTAGAGATGCGCGATTGCCCCCCACCCAGCGGCTTATTAATAGTCGAATATACGCAGTTGTCGATAAACTTTTATCGAATACTCGTACGATGTTAAATTACCATAAAAATGATCGTTAATGATCGCGCAATCAGCGATTATGGCTATGAGCTACCGCGCTTCAACCGTGACTACATAACTAAGCGCGCGCAGGAAACTGACGCAACACGATTACAAGTTAAACGTAGCTTCTTCCCCGGTCAAAGAGCCGAGTAATTTCCACTTGAACCTCGGTTGTAATTGCTAGACGTGTTCGAGTTGCATCGAACCTCAACAGGCATGAGACTCCGTTCGTCGTCACACCAATTTCAACTGCACACCCATCCTCGTTCACACAACAAGCATATATAAGAACGAACTGTTTTCAATCTGCGGTAAAACACTAGCTACCGCATCGTCCGCATCCGTTCGAGATGTATACCCGGGAATCAGGAAACCGGCTAACCATAGACGGATCACAACAATCAGCCGAGCAACGGCCAACAGCTGAGAAAGTTAATTGAAACACGTTTGACAATGGGAAACGTAGATTGATTCCAAGGAACTTGAACGCGCTTTGTTACTCCCACGTGCACCTTCGGAAATCAAGGAATCTGGAACGTAGGGTGAAATGATTTAGAGCCGAAGAGACTGCTGGGCAAGAGCCCCACATAGCATCACTTCTCCTTTGACACTACAATTGTCACTTAATTTACTCTTCCTCTGCTAGGAATCCTGATTCTTCCACAGGATAGTCATCACAAAAATTCTCACTTCCTGTCCTTAACGAAACCCTAGGATTTTCTAAGGGGCTTAAATTCTTAAGGTTTCGAAACAACTACTGTTATACACAACTGGGCGTCGTAGAATACAATTCTTCGATTCAACGCTTACCAGTAATTAGTATAGTCTTTGGATTACAACCAATCCGAATACTTGGCACCTCCTATTCACACAGGCATCCGTGGTGGTCCTTTCCTGGCCGTGATTACCTCAACTCGCCACTACGGGCACAATTATGACTTGAAATTGATTAAGATCACCTGAAATCGTTTGTCAAAAATTCTGTGGGCCGTTCAATGTGCCAGATGCAGAGCAGATCCAGTGATCCGGAGATGGGTGTCCACTTATTAATCTCAAGCTTGGACATTCTCGCTCGTAAAGGATCGAACCTTCCACCCTTTGCCCCATCTCACCGTCTCCGTTGGCCTCTGTTTATTGTTATGATTCGACGAGGCCAAGACGCGTCGGTGAAGACCGTGTGGTGGAAGGAGAAGCGCTGCAGTGGAGGATGCTGTGAGAACGATCGACAACCTCTTGTCGGTCCAACTCGTGCCAGGAATGCCACACCTGCACGGTGGCTTTAAAATGAATCCGTTCCAGAGAAACACGAGGTCTTCTGGTCTCTAGGCGGGTCCGTTCGAACGAGGACCATGTGGTCCTGGGGAAAAAAGGGGGAACCGTGGACCCGGTAAACAACAGGTAGCTAAGCGGCCTCGTCAGCAGCGCGGAGCTACCCCTTCAGATTAAGATTAGAGTAATTGAGAGATCGAGATAGGGTGCGGGGCTTCGTTAGCCGTTGGACCTCGTTTGCGGGATCCTGGAAGCTGGGTCCGAGGACATAGAGCTATTCGGGTTCGTTACCGACCTTATCTTTCACCAGACCTCGCTCTCACTCCGCACCGCCAGTGTCCTCGTATGAATATCGCGTGGGCTGTTTGTTACGTAAATTAACCACCTACAAGCAGAATTCCCTCGGGCCCTGGTGCAACAGGCTTTCATTATTTTCGAAGGGATTTTCGCCGATTATTGTCAATCGACTCATGGCCACTCCGGAGTCTCCTTGCGGAACATATGCTACTTTTCGATTACGCTGTCGTTTCCATATCGCTGATTATGCCTGCCTAAATATAGGCTTCAAGTAACGTTGGAGGTAGGTTTCCGATTCGTTTCTTCTCGACGCACCTGCGGAGACGTTGTGACTTTTATATTTGTTGATATAGGTGTGGGTGTCAAGTAGTTATGTCAATTCGCGGAATGTATTTACGCCGAATATGTACCAAACAGTGTATTGCCAATGCTGTGAATTCGCACCTAGCCAATCTGGCTTCACAAGTATGTTTAAAGCCCTAAAATACTTGTATTAAGAGTAAAACAGGTGCTTGATGTTTGAACAGTTGAAATGATATTTATCCCTCCAAGCGCAAATCTCTATTTTTATCAACTTTTCACGTGTTTCCTTGTTTTTCATTTCAGGCCTATTTTTCACTCATCCATTCGACAAATATGATCCAACTTCTAAAATTAAATATGTCAAAAAATTCCACATCTATTTCCTCACGTGTCGTTAATACGAAATAAGAAATACAGCTGGAAGCGTTCATAATAGGTAAATGTGCTTCTATCTCATTACTCAGTAAAAATTTAGTCTTGATGATTTTCTATAGTCATAGTTTCCCAAGGAAAATATCGATCAAACGTATTGCGGAATTGTCGAAGCTGTAGATTTAAATAAAAATGTGTAACTTTTTTGGAATCCATCTTTGAATCTAATCCATCAAACGCGCTATATTTAATGTGAAAAAATAAAAATATCGCTCATAGTCAGACTGAGAATTGAAACTTGTTCTTTTCCGTGTTCCTTCGTGGTACCTCAGTCATTCGCGTTTGATTTATTAGCCACGGGATAAGTTCGTGATCTAAAATAGGTTGGAAAAAATAGCCTGTCAGTGGATGTTCCAGGTGATTTAGGAGTGGTTAATATTCCTCCGGGCGATACGCGTGCGCAATACTTTGGTTTTGAGTTCACCCACGCTGCGGGGGTATGTAGCCTTCAATTTGTCATCGCCATGCCACATAGGTATAATTAAAGATAAGCCATCAAACTGGAAAAGAAATACCGTAGAGGTAATTGTCATTGATACAGTTATACATCGTCCATTATTATTTTACCCAATCCTTCTACAAGTCACAAAATGATTTCATATCTATCGCCTATTTCCTAACAATCCATTAAAACTGTTTGAAAATCTGGAAACGGCATAAACTTTTCCATTGCTAGAGTGAATTTTCCGGGATTATACAATGTTGGATGTATCTTTCTTGGAAAATGGAAAGTTTGCGATTCTGTAGCCTCGAGGACGACTTTACACTGAAATTGAAAAGGCCTTTTCGGAAGCTTCACTTCGTTCCAGTCCAACTGGATCGCAGATAAGAGTTGAACCTGGTTTTACTGATCTTTGTGATAAACTTGGTGGAGCAGAAACATCAAGGAGACAGTCGTCTCGTCCTCTTGACCGTGGAGACTAATTGCAAGTAGGTAGTTCGGCGGGTCGGTGGGTAGATACGTAAATGCGGGAACAGCGGTGGAGGTCTTCACTGGAAGATAATGAAGATTCGTTCGCTCTGACCAAAGTACACGAGTGCCGGGCACTTGAATTTCCGCCACACTCAAAAGCGGTTATAGTGCACGCTATACCCACCTTCTTCGCGACAAGAGGACAAGTCTAGAGTCTAGACTAAAACTCAGCCGCATACCTACTAGAAAGAGGTTCCACGTTTAAGTGGAGACCACCTTCAAGCTCATCTATTGCATATATAACACTCCAAGCACTTGCCACAGCAAACGTATAAGCGTCTGATACTTGAAGTAGATGAAGAAGACGGGGAAGAAAAAATTGCGATGCCTGCAGTTTAAAAACCGCATGCTGTTCTTTGAAACCCTATGAGGATATTTTTTTGGAAAAGATAAACCACGAGCCACGGTACTCTGGTGCCATAAAACCAGACTTGCATTTCCACGCAGGCCATTAGAGTGAAGTGAAAAAATCATTTTCCTTCAAGTCCTATCGCTATTATCTTTCGAAAGTTGCCAAACGCAAAGATTTTAATTCAAGAATACGTCAACTCCACCGCGACATACATGTTCGTGTACAAATTGATGCCAAGACAACGGAAGTGATTTCATCTTCTCTCGGTTCCATCCAGAAACTCACAGCATGCTTTATTTGTTTACGATAGGGTGCAGCTTGTGCTCGGAGGAAAAGTTTCGTGGAGAATAAGAAAAAAGGCAAGAAACACGCGCAGGGGAAAAAAATGCTGAGCTTTTGGTCGCGTGCTGTACGAATTGCGCGCACTTAGAAGCACGCGTGTAACCAACGTGCGCACACGCTGACGCGTGTGACTATTAACGTAAATCACGTCCCGCGTGTGCTACTTGCAGTTACTAGCTATCGTACCGAGTCTCGCCACAGAGGGACCAGCTGTCAGCTGACTTCCGTTTCCTACGCCCGTATGCGTGTTATACACCCAGTATTATTAGAACGATGGTAGGTAAGATATTTGTGCGCCTTCGAGCGACCGAAAGAAACTTTGGAAAGAGGCTGAGTCAGGCTGAGTCTCTTCTTTCCTCCGCTGTAGGCTACTCACTGCTGAAATCATCAGACGAAGCTAAGGGTCGGAGTTTTCACCCGCTGTCTGTCAGGAGGAAAAAAGAGGAACATTGTAAGAAATTTGAAGAAGCGACAGAGAGACTTTCGAATCATGTGGCTTGCGGCCTGTTTGGAGTACACGTGGAAGAAGTGGAAGAGTGGTCTTACAGAAGTAAATTATTTCTTTGAAAACTTAAAGCAGAAGAACAACCACCAACGTGAGACAAAAAATTCTACACTATTTCTGCACTTAACAGAATTGGTCACATTCGCAGTTATTTCATTCTTTTTTTTTTTAGTTCGGTAAAAAAATTCCAGCTGTCTTCGTCCAAGTTATATTATTTGGAGTGATAAAAAAAATCGTTTACCTCTTCTGCATAATTTCAATCTTGAGAGTGAGACACTCTCACCTTCCGTATCTTTGTTTTTTGGGCACATTTGTCGTGAAATCAGCCCTGCGAACAGTAATATATTCTATTCTCGACTTTCATGGCGAGTTAGGGGGTTTGGTGCGTGTGGTGATTGCCGGGAATTCGAGCGGCGTCTGATAGCCACCAATTACTGCTGTCAAATTTGGCAAACGGTATTTCGGTATCTACTTTACACGGGAGTCGGCACCCCGATCGTAACTCAAACACGGTGCCCGTAGCAATTGCGTGTTATTGCGTTCCCTGCGGGCGGGGGAGGATAATATCGTTATTATATCCGTGCATCAAACATTCGTTACGTCGGCCTGAGTATTAATTACAATTTCGGTAAGGCTATGAGGCACAAAACCGACAGCCAGGAAACGCCCACAGGCGTAGAGGAGGTAGAACATACATACATATGTACCTACATATATCTATGGTGTTTAATTCGATCGGAGATATCATCGCGGTTGTAACTACCTACTGCACTTAATGCCCTGTTAGATATAAGCAGCCGTCAAGTTGTCGATGTCAAACGGACATCCATCCGATCAGTGATGGAAGATAACAACACTTCTGAACTTCATATACAATTCATTGAATTTATGCTTCCGTTTATAAAAATAATCAAAATACTTGATTTGAATTGACCAATATTGCGTGATCTGCCAAATCGAAAGAATCGATTTTTGATATCGTTACTATTTATCGATTCCTTAAAAACTGTAATAATTCTTCATGAAGTTCTTATTATAACAACAATATGGCGTTTGGGATAGGTTGGGATAAAACATTCACAAGAATTCGTGAAAATCAAGCAATTATTCAATTCAATTAGGTTTTTTTTTTTTAAATACATTTATATAGTTAAAAAAATATTATCAGAATTAATTAATAGGAAACATTTCTATTGATAATATAACGTCAATTCGTTTGATCGATGACATGTTTTGCATTGCCCATCGGTATCTCAATAACTGGTCAAACGATTTATTTCAAATTCGGAGACGTCGTTCTTAGATACAGTTTAACTTTTTTGCTAAAAACAATTTGTTGAATAATATACTTTTATATCTAGTAAATAAAAAAGTCGTAAAGTTTTTACAAAAAATCGAATCTTGAACGGTCGCAATATTATTGAAGAAATTCTCTAAAAATTCGGATTCTGGCAAAAGGGATATATTATCCGAGAAATGTTGTCCCAAATTTGAATATAAATGAATTGCTAGAGACATCGTGATCACCGCGAAACATGTCACCGAGTAAGATCAATGACGTCATTATCTATACCGATGCTTCCTATCGATTAATTTGACTAAAGGAGATATGTAAATGAAGCTCGATCGTGATCGATTTTTAATAAAACAAACCCCAACCGAATTGAACGATCAGTTGTCGAGATATGAATTCCCAAAATTGACCTAATTCTTAAGGCCTTTACTAATTGTAAGTTTACGTGCAGTGTCTCAGTCCAACTCTGTACGATTAATCGATTAATTGAGTTCCTCGATCAATTGATTTTACAATTAATCAATCAAGCTGCCGATCAATCGACTAATCGCACAGCACTAGTACCAAGGTAGGTACCATAAAAGTAAAATTACTCGAGCGACAAAGCTGGTCGGAATTTCTCATCTATTAGGTAGGTGAATTACTGGTATCCAGCATTCCGTCGCGATAAAGAATGCCTTATATACCTTGGATCGGCAGAAAAGGGTAGATACGATGCTCCGTATGCACCCGGAGTAACGAGGCGAGCTGCAGACATGGCGTCGCGTCGGTGCCGCGTGGGTGCAAGTACGACGACGTCGGCGTCGCCGCATTTATACACATGCGACGTACCGACGCCAGAGCAAGGGAGAGAAGTTCTTCGACGCGCCAGCTGAAACAATATGCCGAGGCGGGAGCTGAGCGCGAGAACCGCGAGGCGACGGGGATGACTGTCAGGGCCTCCTTCTGCCACTCGGGGAATCGCTCCGGCGGTGGGTTGGGTTTTTACCAACTCCGGGTGGCCGGCGATGGGGTTTTTCAGACTTGAAAGGGATCCCTGTTCCTCGATAGGGCCAAAAGTCTCGGCCCGACGTTGCAGGGGAGTTGCAGGGGGGAGGGATGGAGACCCACTTTCAAGAGTAGCTTCAAGATTACCCTGCAAGCCGGGACCAGCCAGGATTTACCCGTCATCTTTGGACGCCAGACGATTCGGCAGCGCGTCCTTGAATTACAAAGCTCGATCCTTGAGGTCTTAAGGAGGTAGACCACCCCTGGAGATCGGAACAGCATTTCACTTTCCAGGCTTTTTTTTGCGCCCAGTTTCGGTCTGATTATGCAAAACGAATTTCTATCTATTATCGTACGTCATGTGTTAACATGGATTCAGTAACGCTGTTAAGTCTGACCTCCGACTTGCAAATATGGTCTAGTACTTCGAACCGATAAGCAGAATGTCTTTAAGCAATTTTTTTCTTCCCAACTCCAACACTGTGGGGACGTTTCGTTTTAGAAAGTCTTGGTGCGAATTGTACACCAAATTTAGTGCCGTCCAATCTGAAGTCTGTGTCATGTGGTTCGATATCCCTCCCAAAACTATTTGGTGATAAAGTTTACACGTCAGGTGTTGAGACCTTCAATAGACAAAAACGAAGGTGTTTAGTGCTGAAGCAAAAATGCCTGGTTAAACATTAGTGATAATTACATAGCGGTGTCTCTTTTTGTAGATTAGAGAAATCTAATCTAATGTGATACACTTCCATCGGTATAACTCTGCAGATACGGTGCAGGGACTTTATGCGTTCCAATGTATACCTACATGCTGAGATTTGTATTGCATGTTAACAGTTGAGCGTAATCCAGTGCAATCTGAAAGTTGGAGGAGTTGTAACTGGATTACAAAAATCGAGAAAAAGTTTGATCAGACTTACTGCAAGCCGCGCTATTTAAGTAGTCGAAATTAAACCATGAAACAACAGTCGACGAAAATATAAACGCGGAATAGCTAGAAACACTTGATAAATATTTGACCGTTA
This sequence comes from Diprion similis, assembly GCF_021155765.1. Taxonomy (NCBI): domain Eukaryota; kingdom Metazoa; phylum Arthropoda; class Insecta; order Hymenoptera; family Diprionidae; genus Diprion; species Diprion similis. Next base: position 5,752,698 of record NC_060106.1, read on the forward strand.
CGCACAAAGTTAAGAACACTTAACGTTTCGTGAATTTTCTTTATCACGTATATATTAGTTAACGATAGGCGTGGAAATATTCATAGACACAGGCTTCTGTCGACCATCTGATAACTAATGTCTAACCAAATTATACATCCCCATGGTAATACCGTGCTGACAAAATATTTGTATATTTATCAAAGAATTGGTATAAGTCTATTTGTCAGCACGGATATGATAGTGGTGGCTTGGAATCTTCCACCACGTGAAATCAACTAGTCATGGCATACTTCTAACGGGCTATATAGACCCAGTGCATATATGCATTATAAAAACAACGTCTATTGTGTATTTATAGATTTTTACACCGAAATGGGTGCATCAGCACACCAGAAGTCCGTTTCACAGATAGAACTTCTTTAAATTTCCCTTCTCACGGTTAAGCATTATCAAAATAAAAAAAAAAAAAAAGCGTACGACTTTTTTCATTCAAATTCAAACAATTTTCCCGTAAATCGTAACTTTTTTTTCCTGCTCGGATAAACGTAGTTGAAACAGGGCCAAGTTAAGCATCCCTTGCTCTCTTTAACCGTTCGGAAGTTGTTATTGTGAAGAAGTTCTAATGCGAGTAGAAAGGTGGTGGCTAATATTTGGTTGGAAAACAAGAAGGAACGATGTATACGGTGTTTCCATTCTGTATCTATTAGACATCTATACCTGGGTAGCAGGCAGTAGAAGCGGTGTTCAAAACCTTTGCCAGACTCTCGTCACAGGACAATAGATTGAGCTCCTGCTTCGGCTTTTTGGGCTTTTCCGAGAGTCATTTAGCATGTCGTTAACGTCGAACTAACGGCACCGAGACTTAGGTCGAGGAATTTGAGTAGATGAACCGAACGAGAACATCTGCCACAGGATCCGGATCCGCGTGATTCCTCGGCAGCTTGCAAAAATTTACCTTGAACGTGAAGTGCTGTAAGCAAAAATGAAAGAAAAAAAAATAACGCTCGCAGCGTTCTTCACCTACATATGTTGGGCAGCAGTGAACCAGCACATGCGGCTGTGAATTTCAGTTCGAAAAACCGCCGGGTTTTACGGTCAGCTTTGCACCCCGGGGCGTCTGGCGATCGGCTCTAGTCAAATACGCATTGTTGAGTGTAGACAGCGTGTTGGCCATCTGGACAAAACAAGCGGAACACATATAGATATACGTACACGCGCTACGGCATTTCCTGCTAATTGGAAAATTTTCAAACTATAATAGGAACAAACATATAGCTGCCATGCCTGTAATACACTTAGGCTCGTTATAACAGCTGCGAGAGATTACACCCTAAACATGCTCTGCCATCACGATGACACGCTGCATCGATTACGTATTTTTTTCCATTACTGAACAGGATCCGATCCTTATCGCGAGAAATATTTAGGGAACTCTGTAAACGTGCCGCATCGGTTGACCATCATTCTTAAGAGAACGTAAAGTTGGTACGCCAGAATTTAGTTTACTTCGAACCAATTAGAGATATTTTTGACACTGAAGACGGTTCAGTCCTGTATAACCGGTACTTTTATCTTACTCACAGAAATCCGCCAGTTCAAATGCTACACGAGTCATCGTTATCATGTTGATCAAACAACGCGGGACAAATACAGTGCACGCTTTCAATAAGGCCGCTTCCCGCTTCCATACTCGTTTGCTGTCTCCCATTTCCCAACTCACGTTATTATTTCAAGCACAACTCTTAATAAGGCCGCGTAGCAAATGAAGCGTTTTGCACGCTCGATAAACGTTTGCGGCTTTAGTTTTACTTGCCATTACAGTCTTGCAGTAAATTGTAATAACACTTCCCAAGTTCAGTATAGTAAAATGTACTAGATATACATTCTCTTAATGATTTCATTCTTTTTCTAGACTAACGTCTAATCAATTGGCCAATCCACGCGTCATGCCAGACGTCAGACCGCTGACGGAATCAGTGACCACTGACTTTGGTGAAAAACAAATGAATATTTTGATTGAATTTTTCTTCGACTTGAAGAAGAGCCCATACACATACGTGTATGATATAGTTGGGCCAGTAATATGCACTTGTATAAGCACTTGTGCCCTTGGTAACACTGAACACATGGTTAGTCCGAGGAATGGTTTAAACAAAAAAGCCAACTCATAAGCACTGCGTTATGTAAGGGGAGAAATGGTTTTCTACCGCTTAATCTTGAGTGGAGACAACCCGGCCTCGACCAGCCTGCAGTCATCCAGCCTCCCCGCTCACCCCGGGACCATCCATGGAGCCACGGTTTTTCATCCTGCAAAAACTACGCGCCACGTGCAATCCACCGACTCCGACGATACTCTGTTTCGGAGATGGTGTATTAATTACACTCTCGGTTGACTGCCTGTGTTGCATACTAAAATCGTCGTGAGTAAATGATTTTCTAAAAAATAATCCCAATTCTCGAAAAGGCAGAAAACTTTTTCATTGATTTGGGTGTATTTTATTTTTATCTGAACTTTAAACGGATGTGAAGTGTTCCATTAGGAATTTAAAAAAAATTGAAATTCGATTAAGAACTCAATAACGTATAATAAGTAATAAATCTGTAGTAATATTTTCTTAATAACTCATAACTAATAGAACTTGATACAACCTCGTCCGAAGTTTCGAAGAATTATGGAACGAACCTATTGAGCAAAAAATACGCATTCACAATGAGATTATTCGAATGGCGTTGATTCCTCGTTAAAATATAAAACACCGTTGGATTGCGGTATAGAGTTTTAGTAAGGTAAATACAGCAAGAATTTTCTCGCACACTTACACTTGGAATTGCTCGTCTCACGATCACTTCGGCTGCGGTACGCGGAGACGTAACCCCGGCAGGGAGGCGATCTACGAGTTCCTGGATGTTCTATATTTAAGGCTATATAACCAAGAGAGCATTCACCCCGCGGGTGGGGAAGTCAATGAGACACGTGGAGCGCCCCCGGCACACGTGGAAGCACACCCGGTCCCTTGCACCACCTCCGAGAGAGGGAGGCTAGAATAGATTCGAGGGTGGCTTCCACGCCCGGTAATTAGATCTAGCCGACGTATTTTTTCAGAGGAAATACTGGGGTCGCCTTAACGCCCCCTTAGTACCGCTGGCGAAGGTTTGTTGATCGTTCAACCTTTGGCTGTAGGGATGCGACAGGTGAATTTATACTCCCTCACTTGTCTCGAAGGGTCAAATGAGAAGCATTCTTTCCGGAAGTTCACTGCTTCTCATTCGAACCCAGCGATATCGAGATTCCTTAAGATGATGATGTTTCTGAACCAAGAGTATAAATTTTCCTCTGTGATTTGAACAGTCGTTCGATTTATACCTCAGGGCTGATTATTCTTGAGGTCAGATGTACTCTTGGTGTGAAACGTTGAAACTCATTTGAATTTACATAAAATCATTTGAAGTCTTCGGGATTTTTTATTTCACGTAAGTCTGTTTGAATAATCATTGTAAATATATAGTGTGGATTCCTTCGTTTCGACGAAGTTATGTGAAATTCTGGAGTCTAGGAGTCTTAAAGTCAGGTAGACTTAAGCCTGGATAAGTATGAATTCTTGCAGAGTTTGAGACATTCTCCGCCGCCCGACTAGATTTTGCCCGTCAGCTATTTCCCAGATATTTTCGCATTACCTGGGATAAGCCTAAAAGCAGGAAACCTTAAACCCTCCAAAACTTTTTTGGGTCGCTGTACGCTCAGTTACGGGCTGGTCGATCCTTGAACCGATATATATCTCTTTTCGCGCAAGTATCCACTCTCTGACCTTATCAGGAGGCTCATCATGATTTTTGCAATGCACTTCTGTCAAATTCTCCGTACAATGTAAAATAAAAAAAAATAAGTAGAGCAAATCCCAACTTTTTTTTACAAACAACATACAGCGTAGGAACTAAACGTCAAGAGTCCTTCAAGGAACAGGCAAGGTCCTTTGCAGAACCCAGTTGTAGTTATCTCGGAACAAAAATTGTAAGTTTATGTGTGCATTCTACAAGAACAGAAAAGGGAAGGGAAAAAATAAGGGGCTGCAGGAACGTCAGGATTACACTGCAGTGTCTGCTAAGCATATGTGACGATAGGGGTGCGTTAAGGGTATTAGAGAAACGCGCAGGCATGGCCATTGGAAAAGTTAGTGCGTGTCGGCCAGATGTCCTCAACAGGGTGAACCGAGTCCCACAGGCACCGGCTGCGGTGCCCTTCAACCCCCGAAGCGCAGTGTGTCGTCCAAAGAGCAGATAGTAGAGACCCCGAAACTGTTGTCAGGCGAGCCTTGTTCTGGCACGCGGCGAAAAGGGCCACGAGACAAAGGGCCAGCAGCGCAAAACAAGAGGACCGGATGTTTTTTTAGGGATTCATAGATCCTCTGTGAGATTATCTTCAATCTACTGTAACATCAGAAATTTGCATCCACGATAAAAAGGAAAAAGATATATACATACATGTAGGTATAAACTGATCCACCAACATTCGATCTGGCTCTGACCAAGATCGATCAAAGATTGTGTATAAAACTGCCAAAAAAAAAATGGCACTAAGAACTCTTCTTTTCGGCCACTAAAATAGAAAATCTTGAACGACACGTAAGGATGACAAGGACTTGTAGGCTGCGTCGGACGTACAAATAACCATTCCGTTGTTTCAGAAAATGGTCTACGAGGAAAACGTGCCAGGGGTGAAAAGTAATGGAAAAGCTTTCACGCAACCCGAAGGTGAATCGCGTGGTTGTTGGGGTTTCAGTCAGTGGTAGCGCCTTTCTTTTTTTTATTATTTTTTTTTTTTTATTTTGAGGTCCCCTATACGATTCCATAGCCATGCAGTTCACTGTTTGATCCCGATCCTCTCCTCGGTTGACCAATTTGAGATTACCCCAGAGTCTCTGACGTCGCGAGGTCCCAGCGGGAAAGTCTTTTCCGGGGGTGGTGGGTATAGACCTTTCAATCCTGCAAGGACTCACGCCCCTTTCTTGTCCTGCGGCCGAAAGGGGATATCGTCAGCACGGCCGCGTCCCCTCACGGGGATAATAAGTCTGATTGCGTCAGCTGTCTTCGTCGTTCTCGAACGATATAATAGCTGCACACTGCGCCAGACGTCGCGACGCTGCCTGTGAGTGAGTGTTCTCCCGCTTTCGAGCCTCTGCGTGCTTCAGGCATGTGCAGGGACTTGACGCGTACTAATCCACCGAGAGGGTCGAGGACGCGACGCAGATGGCCTCACCGACGCCAATCAGCTAATCCTCGCTGCGCCTGACGCCTCCGCTCTTTGCGTTGAATGAAAAAAAAAATAAATAAAAAAAAACGAAACGAAAACGAGGAGAATGAAAAATACAATACCAGTGACAAAAAGATTTGTGGAATTGATGAAAAAATAAAAAAACATTTTCAACTCCAGCACAAATCTCGGGATTAAGTGTGAATTAGTGTGTATAGGTGGGTAAATACGGGATATTTCGTTCATTGATAGCTGTCAAAATTGTGCAAGTCACTGTAGGCTGTATCTGCCAGTAAAAACTCCAATCCCGAAGCCCGTAATTCAATTACATTCAGTGCACCGTAATCGCGTTAGGTTTTTTGTGTCATTTTCTCTCCTTCTCTTTTAGTCGTTCTATACTTCGTTAGATCACTTCTTATTCGATTTATTTTTCATTAAAAAAACCGGTACTGATTTTCAAATCGTACGGAATTTTAATTGTTTTTCTTTTTCGTTGTTTCTTACGACACAAATTAAACTGGATTTTCTATTTTCAACCTGGCAATTTGAATGCCAGATTTGGAATCGGCAAGCCCGAAATTCTAATGGCAAAATCCAGTGATATTCGTTTTCTATTTTAGTATGTTGTCACCGACCCCTGAGGAGGAGTCACGTGCAGATCTTAAGCGTTAAAAATGGGGACAATTTCTCACGGTTTTGGGAGAGAGAATGAATCACCACTCAAGGACGTCATGCTTTAGATATACAGTAATTTATCGGACGTTAGAGCTTGATTTTTATGTGTCATACGGGCACATATTTCTTTTTAGGTGTGTGCAGAGTCACGCGTGCGAATAAAGCAGGCTCGTAACATTTTGGACACATCTCAAAAAATTATTCTTTTCAGGTAAGTGAAATTTTTAGTACAATTCTAGATTTCATTGCGTGATAACTTTGAAAATATTTACAAATTTATAATTTATAAAGATCAGGGTAAAAGATGTGCGATACCTAATAAATAGACTGATTTTCCTCTACATAAGTTGTGTATGAAACATGACTGAAACAAACACAAAAACTGGACATACAATATTTGACGACATTGAGACGAAGAAGAAGAAGAAAAAAATTCCGGGACGACGGAAAATGAAGGCAATTTTGAACGCTTGAAAAAAATCTGCCTCTTCCGCCTATACAAGGGGGAAAAGATCTGCGCACCTTTTCTGCGCCACACCTGCTGGATATTTCGCAATTAGGGGAAACTTCTAGCGTGGTGCAATTTGTCCGGTCGGACACCTGCGTCCCTGCAGGGTCGGTGCGGCTGCTGTATAAATGACACCGACATTAATACCGACAGTCCTACAGCATTCGGCAAATTGTTGGATATAATTCATCAAGAGGGTAGATTAGACTGGATTAAACGCGGCACTTTCATCGTGACAAGCCTGCGATATTTGCCTGCAAATATAACACGAGACCATTTATACACACGTAGAAAATTTCTTGTTATAGTTTGACCAGCTGTTAACTGTATTAATTTTTTACCAGATTCGAAAAATAAAGTAAGTGGTATAAAATGAAAATGTGTTTTCTAGGTACAACCCGAGAATCTAGTGTCTATTACTACTATTTTATTTTTTATTATGATTCTCATTCGCACTATATTACTTTGTAACTATTGCGATAATTTTAATATTGGTACAAGAATAAATTGATATTCATATGGTATTTAAGCGAAAAAAGTAGCTTACTAAAAAGTAAATTTTACTTTGCTGTGGACAGAAAATAGAATTTTCGAATTACACGTCTAAATTACACAACATGACAAATTTAACATAATTTATTTCAATAAATACATAAATTGACACATACACCGTTTCTACAAATGGCGCTTCTACAGCATCGTTTCTCATACATTTGATTGTCAATTTCGTACGTTTTAATTTAATTTAATTTAAATTACTTGGCCACCACCTGTACAAATGAACTTGAAGGAACGCCATTTGTAGAATAACGTGTATTGAAATTTATTATGTTAACATTGTGTGTTGATTTTGCTAATGTTATCATTTACGTGTGAAATTTAGACGTGATACAAATTTTCCAGTATCTGTGAAAAAAAAAAAAAAAAAAAAAAAGAAATTAGTCTCAGGCCATTTCCACATCACCCGTAATTCAGGAAAGCTATGGAAATCGGTGCAAGGTAGCGCGAGGTGCGGGATTTCTAATCGGAATTTTAGTGCGCTGAGTGATAATTTACGAGGAGCGTCATCTGATAGCTTAAACGACGCTTTTACAAACGACGCCCCGCATCTCGCCCCTCGCCTCCCCGTCAAGCGAAAGGGTTGAGCACATCCGTCTCAATTAACTCACTCCGGTTACACACCTGGCTGAACCTCCCACCCGGGCAGGAATCCGGAAAGACAGGACAATTAATATCGTGTTCAGCGAAAAGGTCACACTCGCTGCGACAGAGCGCCGTGATACCGTGACCAGATATTTAAAGAGGTTCAGAAGCCGTGAAATAGATTTGCTCTTATAATTCACTCGGTTCGAAAGAAAAAATTAATAAAAGTACGGCAGATGTTTCCAACCAAGAAGTTAGAAGAAGACATTTTTTAGTGGAGAAAAAAGTAATTCGACTAGCAGGCTGAAGAGAAAAATCGACTGTTTAAAAACGATGATAAAATTGTCGAGAAAATGGTAGGAGAAATTTGATATAAACTTATTTTTATTAGAGCTAAGCAACGAGAATGTTTCAAGAGAATTTTGGCATCATCTTCGCTCAAGTTGTGAAACCTCCTTAAGACCTGCCGCTGTGCAGACGGAAATAACAAGCCGAGCGGAACGCCACGTTTCGTTACAGATATTTGTCTTAATTTTGACACGCCTCTGAGTTTTTTCCTCCTAACGTTTCAGCAGACAATCAGCGTATATTTGCTACTGAATTTACAAACACTGAACAGCTTTGAGATCACTCGAGAAACACAAAATCACGTCATTTATTACGTGAAAAATGCAACAGCTGTCACAGCTGTTCGAACCCAACTAGCTTCTTCTCTGACTTCCGTTTTTCTGCCGTAACACGTACCGGGACCCTCGTCACGTGGTGATTATTTTTCTTTGAATTCCATGTTTCTATTCACCGTTCACTTTGTTTTAGGATAACTGTTTCCGAGTTCTGACCTCTTTTCTTTAAAATGAAAACACAATGGGTATCTTACTACTCAAGACGAATAAGAAACAAGAATGTTTGTGATCGTATATAATAAGTCTCACAAGAAATTTGTTTTTTTGAATTAATATAATAAGGGAATCGAAAATATTTACACGAATAATCTTTTTCATTTCAACATGTAGAGCTGCGTTAATTTCTCTCTAAAATAATTTTTATCTCTTGATATTATCATTCACGTGTATCTGTAATCTATGAAGCTGATGAACTGAATCAGGCTTCAGAAGTTCTGAAATTTTGACAACGTTATAAATTTTCTTCTCCCATGAAATACAGAGAAATAAAAGTCGATAGCATTATTCACACGTGGTGATGGTATCAAGCTCGTGTATAAAAAACCGCGGTTACATTTGTAACGTAGAAGCCGCGGAGATAATCCATTAGCCGTATCGGCGGACGGTTCCAATACAATATGTTATCGTATATTTTATAATCTCTAAATATTTGACAGGCAAACCAGGCGGCGTATGTCCCATCTGCGACAATGTCCGCCTCAATTATTAAAGCGCCATATGCCTACGGGCCAGGGGTTAAAGGGGGTGCACAGGGGGTGGAGGACCACGTGGCGCGAAATATTCAACCCTGAGTTAGTCAGTAACACGATGACGCGCTGAGACGAGGCTGCCAAATTCCAGCTACACCGAAAGTCCAAGCTTGGTGGTTGGTTGGCCAAAAATCGATGAATTTGATTAAAGGGTCATACTGCCTTGAAATTTGTTATTTTGCCTTTTTTGTTAGCTTAAATGCGTTCTTAATTATAAAAAACGATACCCAGGAGTCTGTGTGTGAGGATACATTTTTTAAATGGTCGAAATCGATTTTACGAGAGGATTCACGATGCCGATTCACAGGGAATTTGAGAGCAAGTTTCGAATGCTGGCGTTTAAACCGATTTTTTCGTGAAATAAAAACTTTTTCCTTCAAATTGACAGGATTTTTGTAAAAATTGATATTTGTGAAAAATCCTGCGTACTTTACTAGATTTTGACATCTTCGTTTAAAATCATTTTCGTTTTTTGGTCTAGATTGAAAATTGCTACCTGCAAGTGGACCCAACCGATATTAATTTTAAAACACAGTTTACGAATCGCGGCTATTTATCTGCTCACCGAAGAGCCAGATGGTTAGTAATGAGGGATGCAGGCAAACAGTGTGAATCGCCGGCTTTATCGATCCCGTGTTCAGTTACTCAGCTGCGGACGAAAGACTCTTGATCAAACTCGAAGGGTGGACGGACGTTAAAAAGTTTCCGAGATGCATTCAATTATTATATATGCATCGGATTCTTTATCGGGTCTCATTTCTTTGCGCGCCTTTCATTCCGCCGCTGTCTGTGCGGATTTCTTGGGCAGGAAACGCGGTTGCAGAAAGTATAAAAGACTTTATTACAACGGGGGATGGAAGAGTGGGCCGTCCGTAATTGTCTGAATCGTTTTTACCGCCACGCCCGCACCGGTTTGGAAGTAAAATGTGCTGCAGGAGCAATGAGAATGCTTGCGGTAACTCAGCCTGTCCTGGCGCCAGGCCAGATTGCTCTTGAAATATATTCAGGGATCGCTACGTCGGTATATGTAGGTGTACGTGTACGTACGTATATATTTACACCGAAAAACCTTCATTTAAATATTTTATTCGAAAACGTGTTTGCTCTATGTATCTAGTCGAAGAAAGAATCTCGCGGAAAACCGCTCCATCGGAAATGTCGAGTAGGTTGCAACTGTTAAGAGAAACAAACTTCTCTCGAGTGTTCGCAAAAGTAAAAAGAAAAAACAAAGAAAATTGAATTTCAAATTATTATTTTTTTTTTCCTTGCATTATATACGAATATTATATTATACAAATTTTACACCGGTGAGATATTAAAAATTGGCAAAAAATTTGAACCCACTGCATAATATACAATTTCAAAATACAAAATCCGGAAAAATGAACCCATTACATAAATTATGTCTTAACTATCGTTCGGTAACGTACAGTTACATTAAACAGTTGATAAATTCTCGAACAGCGAACAGCAATCAATTTGTAAACTACTATTTCTAAGTTACTCAGTTTTGCATAACTTTTGGATGCAATATACGGGTTGAGGTTATAAATTTTATTGCATTTCTTCTCTTACCGTGGTGTAAACAATTCGAAATAGCAGATCGTCGAAGCGAAACCGAGTAGAAAAAAAAACCATACAACCAATTACAGCAGACAGGACGTGCAACTCGGCTCGACTCGCTGTCCTGCCATCCTTGTTATTAATTTGGGAGACGTGGCATCGTTCGTACCAGCTGAACGTCGAAGTGACATGGAAATTACAACGCAACGCGACGCGTATCGGACCCTCCGAAATAACAGGCAAGAGGGAATGTGGGTGACGGTAAAGTGGCGCAGGGGGCGAGGGTGGTTCTGCCTAAATCAAAAGCTGATATCGACTACACCCGCACCGTACGCAACGCATGTGCCATTCCTCCCCAGCCCAACCTGAAGCCCCGATGGTACTCACCCTGATAACACAACGCCGCCATTAGTGCACCCCCTCCTCCACCCTCTCGCCAGTGTCACGAGACACGTGCTGTTTCAATTACCGCGTACCCACCCCTCCACCCCCAACCCGCCCGCAGACAGTTGGTCGCCGGGGTTGGACTCTCGATGAAAAAATCCCTGCGTGGAGGAAAATAAATGATCGGATATAAGCTGTTCAATTGTTCATCCAGCCACGCTTAGAACACTGGAGAGTGGAAGAGAATCCATTCGTTCAAGGAGGAAAATTCTAGTCGATAGAATATTGATGGGATGATGATTTAAGTACTGTTTAAATTGGGAGAAAATTTGGTACGAGCAACCGTCTAGTGTCATTATTATAGTTAAAAGTATTACATTTCTTACGGGTTATTGCAATTTCTTAAATCTGTTAGTTTAGTTAATTTTTTTCGATTGACCAAGGAGTCAACGTCGACTTGTTGTTGTTCCAAAAACATCAAATTATTCCAATAGTTGGAAGAAAATTTCGTACGAGTGACACTTACTAGATTTTCTGGTCACATGTTGCACGGATTTTCATTTTTTAGCCAGACTTGTAATTTCGGTTTTGGTACACAATGAAAATTATTGTACTTAAGGACTGTGTAACAACCAAGTTTATCAATTCCTCTCGATGTAAAAAGTTCTACGTCAGATCAACGGTGGGTGATATGAAAAAAATTTTATAAAATAAGAAGAATTATAGTTGTTTTCACTTTCAGTTACGATGTTTCTTAGGGTCTACTTTTTGCGACGATTCTGTAGGTGTAAAGAAAATATTTTCACACGACCAAAACACTTCGACGCGGCTCGAGAGGATTTGGCAAGTCCACAAAAAGTTGTTGTTGGTTTGGGAGAATTATGTTTAAAAAAATAGCTACACGCAATTTGGTAGACAATTTCAATTTTCTACAACTAATATTTTCATTTCAATTTATAAATCAATTTTATTCGATATTTGACTTTGCTGCTTATTTTATTGCTAACTAAATTTGATTGTTCAAACTGAATTTATCCGCTAATGAATCTCTGTTACATTAATTTAAAAAGCCAAATCTGTGCGCATACCGTGAGCCGAAAAATTCAAAGCCTACATAATTTGAAAAAGGGACTTTTTTGACGTTACCTAAATACGATGATCAAATATAGGAAAGAAAATTTTGTTTCAATTCAAGAAATAAGTGATCAAAACAACAGTTTGTACTGTGAAGCGAAACTCTATTCATACGATTAGCCACACGTTTCTTTCGCCACATTTGATCTGCAAATTTGTTTTTCAAATCGATGAATTCTTGTTTGTGAGTATAGGAGGAGAAACTAACATACAAAGCATGATCATTTCAAACTTCTCTAAACATTCTATCTATGTACATAGTATTAGTAAATATTATTCGGTAAGTTGTTAATTCACGTAGAATGCAGATTCAATACAGTTGCTGTTTCACCAGGCTATTCTCGGTGAAATAAGACGCAAAATTTCGTTCCAGAGATCAAAATATCGTCGAGACGTAGAAGGTTCTTTAGCAAAAATATAAACATGAAAATATCTGGCTCTCCTCACTCCTGAAAATAAGCAACGCTGCATCAACCGCAGGATCGTTGAATCAGGTTCCCAAGTGGCCTGACTTTTTTCAGACCTCGCAGCAGCCTCGCGGGATAATTTCAAAGCCGTGACCCGACGGCGTCAGATAATATTATTCGTAGTAGCTACTCTCAGTGGGTTCCCAAGGAATATGATCCTCCGGTGGACCGGCGCCAGATTACAGGTAGCATCGTCAGTCCCGGCTGCGCATCAAGGCTCCCATCCGCAAGAAGGATGCCACGTGTTACAGTAACGAGTGATCCCGATCCTGATCCTTCTCACGCGATACCGTTGACAACTTGCAGGAGTCGGAGCAGAGAGCGAAAACGGATGAGTGACAGAGACGGAATTTCCAAGAGGTAATTTGAGCACGGTGCAGTAAGACGGAAACGCGATACGTGATAAACGGTATCTAAATAGCGTCCACCACAAGTGAATAACGGGTATCCGGATGACAGAGCTCGTTGCAAGTTTGATGGGTTATAATTCTCCAAGAATTTAATCAGGTCGGATAATTTCAGTGACCAATTGTTACCTAATCGATAAATTAGCTAAGACTAACCTTCAACATTTTAATATCCAGTTTTTGAAATTGAAATCAAATAGTTTTTCAAAGTTGGTTGTATGTGCTTGACGATGAAAACGATCCTTTCCGACCCAGAGTCACTATAGCTTACAATATTGCTGCATTTTCTTTCGAATCCCTAACAACTAATTCATATACCCTGGATTTGTTCTAAAATGGAATGTAACCGAAAAAAGAGAGCAAAACTGGTGGGATGTATCGAGTTTCCAATTACAAGACCAGTTCCTTGCGTCATAAATTTTCTCGACTGCTATAAAGTATAAAATTGCTGCAACGAGTGAAACGAATGTAGCCAGAATAAACTTAGATGACATAGACGGTGGCCGTAAACCGTGGCGAGAATTTCCATTCAGAATTCGATGCAGCGCTTTTCTCGATGCTTTTTCTGCGAATGTCATTTTTTCCGTTACTTCTACTTCCGCGAAGATAAATATTTGCTCACGTGAAGTGTCCTTCGAACTATTCGGGCATTCTCCACGTGGGACTGGGTCCCATATCCACGAGAGTCTGTATATGTATACTGGGGTGGTTCAGGAAAAAAAATGTACGATTTTCCACCATGGCATCCCCTAAGGAGTGAGTTTAGGTTAAAAAAAAGATTCCATCAAAAATAAGCGTTCTACGTTATGTGGAAGATCGCGCTCACTTGATTTTTCTTTTTCTTTTTTAATATTTGAAGAAACACGTTGCAACCATCCAATTATTATTTAATTCCTGACATTTATTATCAACACAAAGATCACGATCCATAACACAACGATATATAATATCAACCGGGAATCTTATACTCCTAAATTAAAAGTTCATATTAAATTATATTATTACTATTTTATGGGATTGAATTAATAATAAAAAAAACTCGTCAGATACACTCCACAAAAATAAACTGTAGACTTAATATTACAAGTGTTGTTCTCCTTTTTGACATAAATTGATATTATGACCGATGTAAGTAATAAAAAAAAAAATTTTGAAGTGAAAAATCAATTGAGCTTGATCTTCCGCGTAACGTAAAACGCTTATCTTTCGACAGAATCTTAATATATACATAATATGTCGGACCGTTTAAGTCGGTGGATTTCTTCCCACAGCTACCCTCTCGGCTTGCTTTACCCCAGACCTTGCGGAGGGAAGTTTGGCCGCAATATTTCAACCACGTGGCGCCAGCCCACCCTGCAGAGATGTCTTTACAGGGGTCGAACTGCAGTTCCTGTTTGTTGCCAAATTCTGAAAACCTTCAACACGTGCTTTGGGAGCCGCACATGGCGTCCAGCATCCTTGCAGTGTGTGTCGAATGGGTGTTTCCTCTAAGCGGCCACCCGGATCCCGACGTTTCACCGGTGATTCAAGCCTCCTTGCCAGCGCAGGCATCCGTCGTCGAGAGTGTCGGATTACCAAAGGCAGAACCCGGCCTGCACGGTCGTCGGGAAAATTGCGAGCCAATTAACTCACCGACGACCGGCAGATACGCGTCGTTCTCCAGCTTCGGTCACGCCCGGTAGTTAACGCCGAGAAATTAACGCTGTCCAAGACACGTCGAATTTCCAGTGAACGTTATGAGCCTTCGTAATAAACTCACTCCACCACGTGTGTGCCTGTCTGTTGAAATGTTCGACCAAACCTGCTGTCATGATTCCGTTGCCGAAGTCGCACCGCTGCATCATTGGTTAACTCGTTTTTTCATGTTTTTTCCTTTCTCTTTTTTCACGCTCGGAAATAACGTTTCGGCAGCAATTAATATTTCGACTTGCTACTTGAGGGGAATTTTGAAGAACGTCAACACCCGTCATCATTCATCGAAGGGTCGTGTACTCGTACGGAGCGATAACTCCGGTAGAATGTGCTGATAGACATTAATGGACCCTATGAATTCTGTACACCGTCAAAAAATTTCTGAAGGGAAAAGTACTCGAGGTTTACCTGCTCGATTGTCTTCATTTTGTAACGCGTTGTAGAACCCAAGTATTTTTTCACGTTATAATTAAAGGTCTACTCCCAAAAGTCAATTATACAAGATTTCTCGATAATAGCGTCAAATTTTTTAACAAAACCAATTAGGCGTTATTCGTTATAAAAAGTCGACAATATATGCGGTGGTTTAATCCTACCCTTAGACCTTCTGGATCATTTTTATCCTTTAAGGTGCCAAACCAGTACGTACAAAAAAGCGTGTCCAACATTATTTCACCTTCAATAACATATTACAAAATAAAAAAAAGTCAGTGAGGTAGAAAGTGTCGTTATAATTTACACTGCTAAAAGCGATGCACCACCACAGTCTACATATGCTTTTGGTAGTACCGATTGTACGTAAAAAGAAGAAAGTTCTCGACCACTTCGCTGAGTATCATACAACGAATTTCTCTGGAGGAAACCCGCTGCGCAACACCCTAAGTTATTCGGAACAGGATACGTATTAGCTCAAGGTGGCGGATGCTTTGGAATTAGGTATAGACGTGGGTTCCCCTCATACCCGAGTGTCCATAATCCTCCCGACCATACACAGGGATTTGTACAGGTAGCGTGGCGCGAAGCAATTCGTTGATAGAAATACGGTCTTAATTGTTACGTCGAGAGAAACGCGCAGGTGCCCGAAACCACTTGCTGGTTCCATTCGCACCGTATATATACGTGGCGTGGGTATAACATGGACACAACCATGCAGGAACAGCTGAACGGATCGCATCCCTTTGTCCGGCCTTTAATGCCTAATATAAATTCTAGATTTGTACATAGATTGTTAACTCCGGTAGTTTGGAGGAAACGTATTTTTCTCATTCCGCGATGTTTCCACCCCGTGACGTAGCTCTAAAGAAATAAGGAAGAGACCTGCCGCATTCGACACCTGACGTCGTCTCTCTCCGCTCCGAACACCATAAAGAAGTCCGACTATTTTTATCAGGGAAGTGTGAAGCTGGAACAACTTTCTTTCTCAAGTGTCGCATCACTAATTGGAGGGTATCTTCTTCTATACTCGTCTCACATTTTTATTCAACTTTATTATTCCATTCGTCGAGGAATTGACTGTCTCCGCTACACCTGTTTCAGAATGTCAGTTACCGCTCGACTATAATCAAAGAGCAGGAAATTCTAACATCTTAACTTTTTTCTGAGTACATAAATTAACCCGTCACATGAATGGAATTTTGACTCGTCCAAATCTGTTTTTTATTAAATTAAACGACAAGTGATCATTTTCATTTGTCAAATTAAACGTAAACAAATATTCTTGCGGCAAAGTTTCAAATTCATTTCGCTAATAATTTGAAAAAGTATTTTTTATCCACTCATAAATCGAACAAACTTTACTTTTGAAATCTATGCCCAATAATATTTCTGAACAACTTCAATTCTTAGGTCTAGAAACAGACTTCGTTGAATCTAACCCAGCAATTTCGTTTTCATATAACTAATACAGCGAAGAAAAAAAGTGAAACGAGTAAATAAATAATTGTAACTTGCATGCTTGAATTTGATGAAAAACGATTAAAATAATAATCTGCGTGCAGCTTATTATACATCTGTAGAAACTAGAATTTGAAGCAGACGAGTCATCGCTGCTTTTTTTCGGCCTCTGATTTCGCTAATCATTCGCGGCTTTACAAGTCTTGGATCGAGGGCTCCAAGAACCGAGCACTCAGCGTGGGAAGATGTGAAATTTCGCGCAAGATTTTTGGAGCCTTACCGTTGACTCGTGTAAGCGTAAATGTTTTACCAGGTATCCGTATAGCCGTGGGCACTGCCTGGGCGTTGCGCCGGTATTATTCGAGGGGCAGAATGATCGCGCTGATGAGACGTAACTACGGTAGACAAGTGTTTTTTCTTTCAATTTTTTATTCTTTCACTTGTTTATTTTCATTTTTTATAAAAAATTTCTAACCATTCTCAGTGGCCGGTGGCTCGCAAGTGGTCCATTATCACATAACGCGAGGCGTGGGAGCCGACCCTGGTGTACCTCTTCGACTCCGCAGACACAAATTACTACAATAAACTTTTTAATGCTAGCCTTCTTCTCTGCTCAGGCAGCAGCACGCACGCGCCGAACTCGACGGGATTCTAAAACCACTTCAAAGTCTGACTTGTACGGAACTTTGGCCCAAAAATATTATACCCACGTCTTTTCTTTTGTACGGTCTGAATCTAAGAGCAATCAGATCAGACCGTAAACCTTATCATTTTTCGCCCTCTGGTAACGTCAATCTTTTGGATATTTGTTCACGTGATTCGTTAAATATTAGGAGTCTAATCAATTTTTAAATAGAATCGATAATCAATGTTGGAACACGGTGAATTCCGTTCCAATGCGATTATAAATTTGATGTAAAACTCTTTTGTGTCTAGGTGCACGACCTTTTCTTTCAAGAGTCATAGTTTTCACTATACTCGCGGTGGTTTCGAAAAACGCAAATCAACTTCAAACCCCTGACAAAATCATGGATTGAAAATTTCGAAAATGACGAAAACTCGGAATAGCTCAGCAGCAAGCCCGAAGGAATACGGCATTTTCCAAACCGTCCTGACGAAGAATCGTCGGGTCGTTGACGCCGAGGCGGTGATACTAAGGCTCTCGTCGTCGTCGGTCAGAGACGGAGGATTCTCTCCTCCGGGTGAGGAGACTGGGGCTGGGGGTCGTGGGCGGCGTGGGAAAGGCACACGCCGATGCTGCAAGGAGGTTGTTTCCAAAGTGTCGTGTTTGCCGTTGCACTCCTCCCGGTCAAGTGCTCGTATAGGTGGTGTACCTTGACGACGCGTCAAGTAAAATCCTTGACTGAAAGTAGCGGCGTATAGTTGAAACTGCGACGAGGAGGAGGTGGAGGAGAGATGAGCCTCGACCTCGGGCAGCGGATGATGGTTGGGTAAATACAAGGATATTTTAATGATTACAGGAGGAGCCGGAGGAGGTACAACGAGCCATTAAGACCGCTGCAATGGGCGGCGTTCCCAGGATAACGATTTCACCCGGGAGCCTCGAGGCGACGACGGACGCGCGGTTCTTAAGATATTGAGCCAACAGCTGAAAACGGCGTTGAGGATGCCTAATACGATGACGATTCTTCGCGCGGTTAGCGAGCGAGAGGTGTAAAAGGAAACAATACCAACGCCGTTGGTTATTCGACCAATTAAACCCGCCGTGTGAATTCCCCAAAGACATATTTGGGATGCGGCTCGGAGGGATCCTTCCGGTCCTGATGCGCACGGGAGTTTCGACGACGCGACGCGACGCCTCGGGACGTTTCCTTATCGAATCGAGTGTCAGCGCGATCTTGGCTAATGAGGTTGGCAGCCGAGAGCAAAAGGACGAGACACCGAGTCTCACCTGCCTTCGCGTGCATTCGTCCCGTCTGCGTCTCTGAGGCTTCAGGTGCTGCCTCCGGGAACTTGAACCTGTCACAAAACTGCGGCTCCCGGTGCATGCGCTCCGCCTGCAGCGCGTGGCTGCATAATTTTGGCAAAATTATTCCAGGACAGGTTTTCACCAACGTTTATATACCCGGCCGCCGAGTCTTTCCCAGGCGAAGAAGGACGCCTGCCTCCGTCCTTTCGGACCGCTCCATTCTAGTCATCACGCGACTCTCCGTGCCCCTTAATTGATGCGCAAGGATTACCTGTTCACGGAATTCGGAAGGATATTTCGACCGCTTTGGTATCGAGGCCTCGCCACCGTGGGAGAAAACCCTCTCGCTCTATTCCGGAGCTATGCGTGCAGTCCTGTTACGATAATCAACGGTTCTTTCGGGGTTAGTGACATTTGTAAGCTGCACTTATCGGGAATCCCGCGATTTCCTCTATAGCTGTGAGAAAACCTGAAGGTTTTTTGCTGAACGAGTCGGGAACGAGTTCTATCTCGTTCACTTGTCACATTTTTAAAGATTCTATCATACGAGATACACGGTGATGAAATTAGTGCAGTTGATTTATGGAGGAAACGATAACACAGGCCTGCGAAATATAAATTTTTATTTTTCTTTAAACTAACGACACTTTTTTCTAAAGGTATTTAACTATGTTGAATTAAAATATAGCGCTACTTTTTTTACAGCACATTGAGATTTATTTTTGAAGAATTCTGATGAAAAAACAAAATATAATGAATATTGAACTGAATATTTAGTTAAAAAATGAGCAGCATTATTTCTGATATCTTTTTCTACTTTTTTCAAAACTTTCGTTTAATTTTTTTCACTTGTACTTACGTAGCTCTAAATATTATGCTTAAAATCGCCGTAAACAACAACTACTGAGGGTAGAAGAATATTTAAATATCAACACTGCCATTAGTGCATATAATTAACACGGAAATTGGAAGTTAACTGTTGTAGTCCTTAGGAAACAGAAAAAAATTATCAGAAAATTCACGTGATAGAATTATTCAAATATTTTTTCATATATTCGTACCTAATATCTTCCGAAATTACTACTCAGTTTTTTCAGGATAAAACCATCGCAGGCCTGTGTAATTAAACGAATCTCTTAATTACACTTTCTTTCCATACATCTAGAATTTCTGATGTGTTATTTTATTGCATCGTTTTAACGAACATTGGAAATCCATACAATCTATAATGTCTTAAAAATGGAATACTTGATTCAAAATTTAAAAGCAGCCTTCAGACAATTCTACAATTTTATAATTCCGACATTTTATTACATCCACTGAAAGTTCGGTACTTTCCCGAGTGAATGTTGTAAAACTTATTCGAACGCTTGGCAAATGTATAATTTGAAAAACAGATTGTCTCAAAAAGACCATAATTTAACTACTTCGAAGTTCGGAGATTCAAGAAATTTGACATTTGAACTTTTACAATTGAAGGGTCTAAGGATTCGAACATTTCTAGTGATTCAAATTTCTTCTTAGCATAAGAATCCACATAACAGATCGACTAAAGAAAATCAACCGCATCAGATAGTTTCTAATGCAAAAGATCAAAGCTTGTAATTATTCCAACCGAATGAACCCTTATTTACAGGACTGCAACTCGATCAGAAAATAATCTAGCATAAAAATCGAACTGACTGATTCCATCCCACCCTTTTTCCATTTTTCAAATATCGTACATTGGAAAGAGGTTTTCAATTCCGTCCTCGAGCACCCGCAGGGCAGAAATTCTAGCTGAGATGACCATCCCGTTGGGGTTAGACGACAGCCGTGTGGATGCCTCAAGCTGGTATGAGGGCTAAATTCTTAATCCCGAAGAATAATAAAACTAAAAAAAAAAAAAAAAAAAAAAAAACGAAACATATAAATAAATAAAAATCAACGCGCGTCAAAAGCCGAGCATAAAAAAAAACAGGGAGAGCCTCCTGATCCCCGAATGAGACCCGCGGGGTGAAAAAATCGGCCTTGGCGGCATTTACCTGATCCCCTTGTGCAGCCGGGTCGGTGTGCAACGGTGTGAGAGGCTGTCCGCTGCGAGTCCTGGCGCCTTCGTCCTGATCCGGCCGCTGGCGCACCTGTGTCCTCGTCCCTTCCGTCCGCCTCTACGCATCCCGTTGCACTCGTATTCCCTCAGGTATTCTATTCTCCTCGAGCACACCCACCACGTCTATCCACCGACCATTCCTTAGGCCGAAGGACTCGAAGGACCCGAAGGACTCGTCTGGGTGTCTGGGTGTCTGGATGTCTGGAAGATATCTATCGGCAATTCGTGTTACTTAACACCAGGTCCCGCGAACTCGGGATGCTGCAAACATCGCCTTCGTCTTCGAAATCCTGCGCAGCTGTGGAGAGCTTTTCGAAAAAGGCTGTTTACGCTGCGCTCCCGGCAACCCCTGACTACGCCCCTAATTATATCGTCGAGACTGATCACCGGGTAATAAGAGAACGTTTTCATTTTTTGTGATGCCCGTCCCTGTATCCTTAGATTTTTTAGAAGATCCTATCACTTTGCTGCTGATGTCTAATCCGACAGTTATTATTTATCAATCTTTCTTTGTTTCCCGTGGGTTTCTGTTGATGGTCCAGGTATTCTAATAAATTGAAAACTTAAGGGAGGGATAAAGTATGAGTTTCGAAGGAAAATGAATCTTCGATATAAAATACTATTGAACGAACGTAATGCTGTCTGAAAAAGTTCGATTAAAATTATATTAGGGTTCTAAAAAAATTCAGTGACCAGCTTTTCGAATAAGAAATTAAATTTGTGATTTCAAGATTTTTAGCAAGCTTATTTTCCGACGAATCAATTTCGTAACTGCTTGAAAAATAAAGGTGGTATTTTAAAAATTTCACAACTTCAATAGAAAAGTTTCGAATTCGTTCAAACTTTCAGCGTGTCATTATAATACTCATTCCATTCGATGTAACATGGAACCTTCCAGCTTAACATAATCCTGGTCTCTTAGGGTTTAAAAATAGTTGCATTTTTGTACTTCAACGGCTTACGACTGAATTCATTTCAAATTGAGGGATTTTCACGATTTTTTTTAAATTAAAACAAAAATGTTACGAAATTTCTTAACGTACAATTACAATGGTTACAAAAATTTGTCCGAACTCTCGAAACGCTTTGTCGAAAAAAATCACTTTATTTTCAATCGAGCTGGCAGAAACTCATACTCGTGTTCACATAAACAGAACAATTGAAAAAATCCCGAGAATCACACATCAGATTAAATCGCTTGGAAATTAATTACACCGAAAACTTGATTCCAGTTAATATACCAGGATAAAACTTAGTAAAAAAAAAATGCAAACAATGTAGATCCGACAGCTGACCTTTCCCTTTCCCTTTCCCTTTCCGTGTACAAAGTGTAAATTGAAGAGACATCGCAGAAAAATGGCTTACAGTCTGACGGAAAATTCCAAGGAGAAACAGGGGGTGCAAAAGCGGGTTGAAAATACGTGCCTGGGTAACGTCTGCGTTAATTATGGTGCAGAAAGCGCTGAAAGGTTATTGTGACCTCTATTCATGCACTGGGGGAAAACTCGGCAGCAGGAATTTTACCACCGGGTGTAGAAAACGAACCGTGGAGGAGGAGGAGGAAGGGGGAACGGAAAGTCCCGATCCTCCTGGCGGCGCACAAAGCTCGACTCTCTGGCTGTCAATGCCAGACTTTTATTCCCCGATTATTCCCCCATACCAAGCTGCAAACCCAAGACACCCACGCCAATTGGGAAATACGTGCCGAGGTCACGATCCTCCCGCTTAGCTCATCTTCGTCAGGTGTGTCGGCTTACCGGTTTCACGGGCACGTAAAATCGTGAGCAGGTCTCTCGCACCCTGGGAAATACCAAGCGTATAAGAGCCGCGGAATTTCCACCGAACATCGAGAGCAGCCGGTCGTTCGTGCTAATCTTTATCGTTACCTGTTACCTCACGTTTCTACCAGCCGGTTTGACAATGAATGAATCAGCGTACTTCTTCGGTATTTGACCCAGTGACCTTTTCTTCTTAGATCGTTATACGGCACACGATGCGAGACACCTGCCTACTGTGGAAATGGAGGAATTTTCCGAATTTCATTGGGATATTTTGTATGATATGATTATGCGTCACTGGATATAACCTTGGTTCGGTTATTTTTGATCTCGCTTCACTGTGCCAGACTCTTCCAGTTCTTGCCAAGAGGTTATCATTTGCTAATTGATTGTAATCACTGGTTGGGTTGAATCAGGATTAAGAAATTCGAATAGTTATTTTCCGATTATGTAAGCGGATGTGGTCAGTGTTCAATTATCGTTTTATCTACGAAATTCACGCGAATAATCTCCGTTATTAGATGTGAAATAAATTTCAACTCGGTATCAATAAAACTGCGTTTACTTTTTCGCGGTCCCATAAAATTTGCACGAAATGATTGAGAGAATTATTGAGAATATTTGTCATCTTACCTAAATTCAGCCTAAGAGGCTTCAGATGATACAAATTGAGCCTGTAAGCTAATTGTTATAAATGATGACAACGCGAAGTGATCCCAGAAAAAAATGGGATCATTAGGACCACACGATCAAGTTCTTCTATTTAGTTTTCTAAAAATGATATATGCCCGTGGAAACTCTTCTAAATGTCGAGACGATGGGTCGTTTATAAGGGTACACTCCACTTTTTTTTTCAACAGGTGGATTTCTGGATGCCCCTCAGAGTGTCTGGGTTACACAAAAACTCTAATTGCCTGAAGTGAAAAAAGAACTTGAAATTAACATTTCTAGCGACAGAGACTACACGGCCTGTGTATACCTACCTACCCTCGTTTTCCTCTCGGACTTTTTTCTATCCTGGAGTAGGTATACCGCATTTCACTTCACGCGTAGAATCCCGTAATCGGAAACGATCATTCGACTCGGAATGAGGGTAAGAACTAAAAGCATAAATAATACTCTAACACGAACATCCCCCATTTGATGAATTTCTTAGTAGATACTTATTACTGACTCAAATAGATAGCTGCGTGAATGTAATGAGTAGATGAAAGGGTAAAATAGATATCAAACGGGAAAGTTTATCCACGAAAAATCTGAACCCACTTTCATCGTTATGATTAAAGAGGCAAAAAAATTCAGAGATACATACATATACAAATATATAAATGCCTTTCTAATGATCTAATAGTCATCATAGATAAAAGATGCATGAAGCTTTCATGTGTTAAATGAAGAGTAAGTAAGTTTACTGCGCCAACCATCATTATTTTAGAAACAGTCTTGTCTCCGATTTTAAACTGTACAAAACACACATTTTGTCATGAAAGAATTTCTCCAAACATTTAATTTCGCTGCCTGATAAATCGCTAAATAAACTTCGAAACTTAATTATTTATTCTGTAACGCCTAGTCCGTAACAATACATTATTTATGATGATTTACCAGCGGCACAAAGTCTTTCGTGTCAGCACCTCACGTGTTGGGAATATCCCGTCAGACTCTACCAGGTGAAATAGAATTTTCTCAAACAAGATAATCTGTTCCACGACTATTCAGAATTCAAAAGCCACAAACTTATGCTGCGTGTACTGAAATCTTAGACGGAATCGAGACAAAAATTCAAACTTTTTGCGTGACTAACGGTATGGCGTTAATTCTAAATATAAATTTTCACTCAAGTTTCTTCTCCAAACTAAACCCATATGACGTCATGTACCGTTTGCTATCATACACCAAAGAACAAATCCAAGTGTATTGACTTGTTTGAGACTAAATTACACGGTATAACTGCCGTAGTGATTTCAAAAGTTGGACCTTCATTTTGCACTCGGTATTTCTGTATTTCTCATAGCTTCATGCATACAAAACCCAATCATTTCTCACTATAATAATAAAAAAATCCGGCATTACAAAGAATAAAGATTTTAAAAATCAATTCTCGAAATTCTTCGACGAAGTCTTCCATCATTTATTCCTATACGATATGAAATTTCGGGGTATTCAATACGCGGGTATTTATTAGCTTGGATAATGTCTATCGACTCGAATCGATGCCGAGTAAAAAGTTTCTAGGAATATCAAAGCAAGGAAAAAATTGAGCCATTTTCGGTTCGACTGGACCGCTGCAGCGATACCTGACCTGCAGGTATATCGTACCTTGTACCTCTTTATCTGATGGTGGTTTATACCAGATCGCTCTGGGCCGGGCGAATAACTCCGTAACGACTAAAGCGAGCAATCCTCCCGGCGGAATGGCATCCTGACGGCACAGGTGCGGTTACACAGACTCCTCCGGAGTCTGGGGTCGGACCAGTCGCTGGACCCGTTGGACCGTCGAGAAACACCTGCCGCTGCATCACTCATTGCCTCTCGAGTCGTTCCACGCCGACGGCGATGCTCCGTCGGCCGATGTGGCAAGCCACCCATTAACATACGCAATCCCTCCCTAGTCATTAAATGAATATTTAAGGCATCCTCGAGTTTCAAGGTCCGACTCCTCGTCTGCTGAAGAATCGCAAATACCTAACGTTCGTGGCCGGTGCAGTGTGTGAAAAAAATCGCACGTCATCGTGATTCCAACGTATACGCGATCGCACTGTTTCCAGTTACCGAACAATATTATTCTCTGTACGATTCGTGACTATTCGTCATCGTGCAACTGTCGAGAAGAATACGACGTTGAGGTCACAGAGAGATTGCTTGGGTCTACACAGAGTACGGTTTACACTTTGTCCACATCTGGCGCCTCCGACTACAAAAAGACTCCATGAATTTGAAGAATCGGTAATTTTTCAATCGTCACGATTTGCTCGGATATAACAACTATTTAAATGTTCACGCTGTTGTTTATCGCTAGGAAATCGGCTTACAGAGAATTTGAATATCGTGTAACGTCTACAGTCGAATGAACAAAAAATAGTGAATGTATTAAATTTCCATTATCACCTCCCCTTCAATCGGTACTAATTTCAAACAATCAAATAGTTTCTTCATTGTAATGCTACGACGCAGTCACGAGGTGATCAGCGAAGATGAAAGCAACAAATTGAAGGCTAACAGTTTCATCATCTAAAATTTTCTCAACACCTGCTTGGCGAGTTTGATTTTCGGGTTCTGTGAGCGTCTAAAAAGTGCCCCATTTTCGACGTTGGCGCATGCGCATAAATGAAAAGCTACGTTTTATGCACTAGGGCTTTCTTTGGCGCATGTGCATTTTTGAATAACTCAATTGCGTCACGGAGCGTAAGTTACGTAATTCCAATTTCAAATACTGTCAGTTGCACCTCCGTTATAAAAAATTTTCCTTCGCAGCTGTTGGAGGAAATAGCATGAGTACTATTTTTATAACAGCTTTATAACACGTGCGTAGAAGCGATACCTGACTCGTGTGATTAGTGCGCTTACCCTTACAGCGCACATTGCAAATTTCAGACTTATCGGAAATCGCGCACTTTCCGCATTTGTAACACAATACGGTATGTCCAGTTCATCGCGGTTAAATCTATCTTCTGAATTCGTGCGTCACCATGCATCAACATAGAAAACACCTGTCTCAACAAAACGTCGCATAATATTCTACGCATAACGCAGGTAATAAAAGTCACTTCATTTACTGCCGTGTCACGATTAATATTATCACTCGTTCTGGGACATGATTTAACAAGACCAAGCATATTCCTGGCCACTCTCCAATTCGGTATAGCCAGATGAATTACGCGCGCGTGGGTCGCACAGGATAGCCTAAACTCATAGGACTATATAACAATGCATGAATCGCAATGTAATTGAGTGTCCGATGCTTTTGGCCGAGCACAAGTTAATGCAAAAACGAATTATTCGCTTGAGGATCTTGGATTCAACGTTTTCGAGGACCAAGTTGATGGAGGTGTTGAGAAAGCGAACGCTGCTCTCCGGCTAGGCAGTTATTGGCCAACAGGTGCCACCGCGCCGTGGTGTGCCTATCCTCCAGTGGACGTAAAACTTTTACAACCTGCACCAAAGCGAGTATCGATTTCAAGGCTTTGTGCTAGCAAACAATCCCGCGCTACGGGACTCAAAGGTATCATCTTGTCCCCGAGGTAGATTTACGAACGGCACAGTTCCCGGTTTTTCAGGTTTCACCTTGGTCCGGACCTCGGTTCAAGGTTTTCTATGTACCTAGGACCAAAGAGGCTATTATGCGCCGCGACGCCTCCGGGAAGACCAACACCGAGCACAATCGAATACGACGAGTCACTCGGAACCCAGCCGATTCAATGGGTCTCGTGCATTTATTATTATAATTTATCCCGTGTGCCACACAGCTGTCAAAAGTTACTCTGTATCAATCATGATCTTATCCAATGTTAAACCCGTCTGATATTCACGATTTCAACATCTACTTGCTACTAGATACGATTTCATTGACTCTGGGTGACAGTATCTGCATCACGAAAAATGGAATTAATTTGACAGTCGATGGATTGGTTCAAGCGCACGACCTCGAAAAGCCAATTTCAAATGATTTCCAATTAGTTTCATCGTGAGTTATTTATTCATCTCTCGTAAATGTTGCTTGATTTTATACCCAGTTGAAACACGATGATTCTACAACTATTTGGGCGCGCAGTTATATCTCGAGTCTGACCGTCACTTCCGCTACGATAAGTTTGCCAAGATTAGATGTTTGGCCATCTCACCCGGAATCACCCTGATTCAATTTCCAAGACAACGGATTGAAAAGGGATGAAAATTACCTGGTCAGAAGGTTTGCGTGAGTGCGGGGTGGATGTCGAAAAAGGTGGCTAACTGCGCATTCCGCAACAGGTGCATTCGACGGTCAGAGGTATCGATTTCAAAGCTTTGTGCCGGCAGGCAGTCACAAAGTGGGCGCCCTAGGATCTCATCGCGTAATATCGCTTTGTCTGGGAGGGAAATTTACGAATGAAGCAGGTTTAAGGTTGGGACTATTTACCCGAGGCTGATTTATGCGTCGGGGCTTGACGGTCCACCTGCCTCCTAAGGTTTTACGGGGCCTCACGGGGGTCTCGGTGTGCCCAGGGACTTTACGGGACCCAGCCTCGCGGTATTCAGAAAACCGAATAGAACCGTGGTCGGTAGTACGCGATGCCCAGCAGTATCTACCCTGCGCAGAAAATCCGTGCCTCCGCCTCCCTCAACTGTGACGTCGTTGTAAACAATGCGCCCTTAATAAGCCGAGAGAATGCACCCACCCTTGTCTCCCTACGTCACTCCTTAAGGCCCTTTCAGGCCCTTTCAAGCCCCTTCACTAGTCACCCTCTCAGCTCGAAGACCCATCTCTCCACTTTCGTCCTAGGTATACCTTTTGCTCGGTATACCTTGGATCCTCATTGCTGCGAAACATTGATTTCAGTTCATCTCAGTGACAATAAACTTACAGTTTTATATTAAATGAGCAATTCTTTGCGTAACAGTGAAATCAAATTGTCGGACAAAGCAGGTTCGTCCATTTCAACGTATTGATCTATAAAAAGGATAGTACGTTTGATGACTTTTTACCCTCGAATGCCAAAGATATGGTCTGGTAACACTTTAAATAAAAAGTGCTTCTAACCATCCATTCACGTAAGTGACACCATGCGTTCAAAAGTAGAGAACGTTTTCTTGCACTTATAACAGGATACTTATACTGCAGTTCGAGAAAATCATAACTTGCCTGACTCGGTCTCTTTCTTGAAAAGCCCGTCAACTTCAGCATCGTACGCTTTGATAGCCACTTCAGGGGTTGAGTACAGAGGAAAATCTTGAAAGTCGAATGGGCGAATAACAATGGAAAGAATGAGGCCATTCAAGGTGATTCAGGGATCGATGTAGAATTCTTCCATATCGATAACGCCCACCTTGGGGAATAAATTTTCAATAAAACCACCTCCCCATTGTTCGACAAGTACTACACACACTTTGATTTCTTTTACACGGGCATTAGCGTTGACGTATTTGAATGCGCCTAGAATAGTCCGGTTTTTAAGCTAAACCTATATGCCTACGGAGATTTGTGTGCAGATTTTTTATCCTCTTAGTTCATATATTTGTACATATATGCATATGATGGCATGAAGAAATAGGTATATATTTGTACGTTGCTGACTATACATAGTCTACAAAATCATTCGTACTCTTCGTCGAGGGTACAAAGACTACTTAAACGTCTTAATTAGGAATCATGTATCAATCGTAGCATTGCCTTAAATCTTTCGAGAAGTTTCGAGAGATTTTATCCCGTTTTTTGTACCCCAGCTTGCGAACCAAAGATAATTGAAAAATTGAAATTGAAATTGAGCCACGCAGATCAGCCTGCATTTTTTCCTCATTTACAAAGCATCGTGAGCAGTAAGTAACAGGGGTTTCAAGTAGGACTCCAAATTCGTATATCTGGTGAGCGTTGAAAATACCGAGTAAAACGTAAATTTCACCGACGAGTCATCCGGCTTCCTGGTCTGTCGTTTCGTTACCGTCTATTCTCTTAAATTTCCTTTTCATCTCTTTTTGTTCCGTCAAACTTTCGGTATGCAGGAGCCGTCGAGCGAACTGGGTATCTGAGAAGCCTTGTTCAGGTGTCTTGGACGGCGTCATTAGGACAGTCCCGACTCGGGGACCACGAACCGAAGTGCCTTTAAAGTGCGGTAAAGGTGCACAGGTGTCTGGGGCCGGAAAATGGGCCTGGAGGGCAGGGCCGCGGGCCCCGAAGACCCAGGTGGTGGACCATTGTCCGGGGTGTCACCGATACTCCAAATATACCTCGGTCGGTATTGTACGTTGAAACCGATACGACCTTTTTCCAGGAAGGGAGTATACCTCCAGCCACCTAATTGCCTCCTTCGACTCGCAGCGCATTCATTCGCTAGGTGAAGGGGCGACCCGATGCTCAACGAGGATTATGGGGGATTTACGGGGCGTGTTGGTTCGTTGGAACCCAGAGGATATCGTCGGTCCCTCGGCGCGAACCATGTGATATGAGATATCACGCGAGGAACGAAGAACAGAAGGAATGGAGAAGAAATAAAGTAAAAATGCGACACATGAGGAGCTGTCGCATGTATGCTTCGGTATCAGAACGTCGTCGGGGACGTGGGCCGAGGAGGAATCCGATATCCCTGAACGTAGACCAGGCGCCCGGCGCAGCGGCAGTCTCTCCCATTCGCCCACAGGACTTATGGTGGATAAAATTGAACCCGGTCTCAGGCTCCAGCTGGAGGTCAACCAGCTTACAAAGTGCCGACGGTGAGCGATCACAAATCATAACTATATGAGAATTCCCTGCATGTTGGTTCGTGCTTACCCTGCACCAGCGTGTTCTGGGCTCACTCTTCCAGCGAAGAAACTGGGGGCGGTATACTTTCAAGTCCCTGGTACCTTACAGCGTTTCGTCACCCAACCGCACTCCAGGAGTCCCCGTATCAGATTCATGCTGTCTTGGGAGTGGTGAGCATGCGCTGCGCGCTCTGGATACTGTTCGTTTTTACGAGGGGCACGATGAGAAACTGGAATTTTTAGAGCAACGATAAAATATCAGTGGGTTTAATTAAAATCCCGGCCTCGTGAAGCCTATTTTTGATGATGGATGATCGGCAATATGATGAGTGTGCTGTTGTAACGATGAAAAAGCGATCACCTTCCACTGAAATTACTAATTTTTTCGAAAGTTCCTGGATAGGATTTCTTGAAACACAGGGAAAATAGTTAACACTATTTGGAAAAGTTAAGATTTTGAGTCCTTGACCAAAATCTCACGCCTCAAAACTAATCCTGTTCTGGTGTCTCTTCTGAATAGATGAAGATCCTGATAATTGAGGCCCAACCAGCAATCAACTTCGAACCGTTCGAAAACCGAGTTATTTCGCGAAAGACCAGTGGTTTGTTCATTTCTACATAACTATCATCAACTGACGGTGATCAATCAACTGAACGAGGTTCAGAATACCTGAATATTTGGCACGCTAACCGTGTATTATTACAATCCCGGGTTTATACCCTGAAAACGTAAGGAAGTACATAAGTGAAGAGGAGGAGTCATTTCCCGTTACCCAAATAACACAGTGAAGTATACAAGAATAGGTACGATGTATTATGTAGTTTTGAAAAGTGCTATTTTTTCTCAAATCTCGCGACACGTACGACGTGAACTATTTCGCAAACTACTCCTCATTCCTTGCAACGTTAGAGATCCGTGCCAAGTTCCTAGCAGACATCGTCGTGGAATGGCGCACTCGCAGGTGAGTCACTCCGAGACTCTTCGCGACTGCCGCTGTTATACGTCAATCACGGAACCACTTTCCGGATGCCATTGTGTCTGTAATTTGAGCGTGAAAATGTCACTCGACAAAGAGAAAACAGGATGTTCGTATATCCCTGTTCTTTTCACGAGAAGCTCTGTTTCATACAGATATTCCAATAATAATCATGATCGTGTGATAGAAAACTGATTTGTAAGTATCCATAAAAAGTGGAATTTTAGTGCGTGCGACACTGTGTGCTGCACTCTTCCTCGTCACCGAAGAGATGTCAGTTGGCTTTCGGTTCGAACTGGAATTTTTTATATACCTACAGACAGTGGAAAATATAGAAAGTATGACAATTTGCGCATATAATAGAGCGAGTATTTTCTTAACCTGCATCTTTCTAACTGCCCCTAATTCGTGGCCTAGATTTGCCTCCCGTTTAAAGAGAACTAGAGAAAATGATTCCTCCTTTTGACAACGAAGCTCGCCAATTACTGTGTAACCACAGTCACGTACCATCTACATTTCCTGAAATAAACAGTTGGACATCCTTATGACATCCTCTTCCTCGCAATTCGCGTTAAAGCCAATGAATTTTCCGCGACACTTGTGTTCCACGGAAAAGCAGTTGCCGGCAGTTCTCCACATCTGGCAGAGAGGAACGTTTGACGAACTCATTGGTTACGTGCGAGTGTATTTATAAACTGGTTGTAACTACAAGTTTTCCTTCATACCAACGAAGAACCGCATCTGCGGTCAGCACCAACGGCAGCTCAGGCTATTAAGTTGCTCTTACTACAGTGGCACTTGACTTCACTTGGCACGAGAGACGGTCTTTTGTTTGACTGCTGCAGTTAGCGGCTTCAGAAAATGATCGAGTATCTTCTGCTGCAGGCTGCGAAAACAAAAGACGTTTTCGCAACTTGGCTAAGCTTCGACGAGACCAAATCCTATCGTCACACTGGTGACGACACAACATCCAAAGCTCAACATGGAGTAACCATTGAAGTATCGATCGGTGACAAGTCCTTTCCACAGAACAAAGAAATCTTCAACGATGTGGAAACAGTTACCGATATCCGTTCACCAATAAGACATTGAGATCCTTTAGACCGTACCACCAGCGTTAATTAGATCACGATGCAGCGTGCACCGCGCAAGCTTTTCGTAAACAAGGTCATAACTTCTACGTACTGTACAGTTCAGGACGGTCAAGTATTGCCGCAGCTTGCGTCTGTACAGAAATACAATATGCGTTTCCAATGCCTCGGCTGATACCACAGCCGTGTGTCGTGACCGCACGAACGATACCTACGTAAAGATTTCAGACCTCGCGACATCTGGCGCCACCCACGCATGCACGCGGCTCACCCCTTTTTTCACCTCCATAGCAATTCCTCTCGACCTACAATTCCTTCGCGCCATTGCCTTGTAGCCTTTTTGCCAACCAGTCCTGAATCTCGTTTTTCGTTCCGGCCTTTTCAAGAATCTTGGAAACCGTGGCTCCACCGTATTTTGCGATTGTTTAACGATAGCATTGGGCGTGTAAAATATGTTGCAAAAAATCTTGATTGGTTTCAGGAAAGCTGAATGATTGCCGTAAAACGTCCACGACCAAGTTGAGATTTTGCAGGGGAACTGAGCCAACTTTAGGGCACCCATGACTCGCTATTAATAGTCTTTCTTCATCACACCTCGCAGTCATGTAGAGCGGCGATAGCCCCATTAGCATATCATTATTACGGCTCACCTCACTAAGTTTTTTGTAATACTGCAGTTTTTTGTAGAATCGTTAGCGAATCAGAGTGTGAAAAACAGTGTAACCCTAGAGAAACCTTCATTTCTCAATTATTTCTATTATAATCGTCAGCTCAATGATTACTTAAACAAAATTTTACGAGTGTGTAAGAGAAGCTGGGAGAATCATAGTTGTGACTTATTTCGCTAGAATAGAACAGCTGATGAAAAATATCGTTTTCCAAACCGCTCAGAGATTCCGGGCACAGTTAAATCCTTTCAACTTTTACACGTCGCTGCAGGTTTAAGAAACACCGATATATTTCTTCACCTCGAAGATTACCGTATGCGTCACATGATATTTTCACATATCATTAGCTCCAGTTCCCGCGAGGTTGAATAATAGGTATTGCGAAATGATTTCAAATAATCAAGATCGAATAGCAATAAGCGAGAGGTGAACTTCTCGAGATCCAAAGCAAGATATATCACAGACACACACAATTCGAGACAAGAAAGTACATTAGGCCAGCCTAAAACGGTGTACGTTGTCACTATCCATAGAGTTCCAACAAGTCAATCTATTTTCAATCGTGTCTCCTTCGGGTATTTCTAATATGACAGTAGTTATTTCGGAGGCAGCCTTGTTCCACAATTTGTTCAAGTCAACAGACTCCTACACCGCAAACTCGGGGTGAAGGGAGGGGGACGTGAAAACGGACCTCGGAGGTTACGCGAAGAGTTCAAACCGAGTCATGAAAAGAGACGGACTCACTGCAAGCAGGAGCAGGAAAAAGTTGTGATCAAAAAAAGATCCACCTCATCCGAACCGCGTGACGACCGCAGTAGTCCTGGACCAATAAGTAGCTCAACCGATTTCTTTCGACGTCTACGTAAACGCTACAAGCCACGTGAGACATTAGTTGACACAGGAGACGCGAGGCCAGGGGCATTCGTCCTCAATTCAAACACATTCCTCGTGTTCCAAAGTCATGCTCCGAAAAAGTGACGAAAAAAATCTCGTCTCATGTAAACTTCTCTCTCTCTCTCTCTCTCTCTCCCTCTCTTTCCCGCTCTCTGTCTTTCACCTTGAGCTACCAGTTTGTTAGTCTTGATCTTAAGTACCACTTCGCAGATACGTATGTATGTGTGTATATACCTATACATATATAATTGAGAATAAAATCAAGATCACTGCACGGAATCTGCATCCTATCGCGTTCAGTCTCTCCGCTGAAGAATTAATTACACCAATCTTTGTTACGCGATATGCATATGTGTTTGTAGATGTATACCGCACGGCTGCAGGGATCGGAATTCGCCGTTCCCAACGTCGTGAATTATGTGAGCTAAACTTATATTGTCATTTTTCAAGGGCTTCGCGGTGATATTTTTCACTCGTCGCTTTCGAAGACGTCAGTAAGTCAACAAATGTTTCTATTTTTTATTTTTTCCTGCTTTCAAGGCAAATTAGCATTTCCCACACGGCAGCGGTAAGTTTCTCATTTTTTATCTTCTTTGATTTTTCTCCAGTTTCGAAGAATTATCAACTTGTCACGATTTTCTTAAAAGGACAATGACTTCAATGCACAACTCCAGCTCGCATATCAACTCCACAATAATAACTATTCGTAAAAATGATTGAAAATTGCTCATAAAATATGATTCGCACTACGGCGAATGAAGGAATCATTAAATTTAACAAATTTCGCAAAATTTCTACGCTTTGTCTTCAGTGATATACTCTACTTCATGTGTATACTTGATATATTTTTGGTACAAGCGGCGAGCTCTAATGCCGTTCGAATACCTCGCTAGGTAGAACTCTCGCCGCCTCCTCTTCCCCACGTGTGGTATATAGGTATACATCGAAACGTGGTCCATTTCTATTCCACCCGCGGGGCACCTGCACGTATTTGTCTCGGGGCAAAGGGAGGGGCCAGGGATGAGACGGCAAGAGAAGGGAAGGGAAGGGAAGGGAAGGGAAATCGGGGCGGGGGAGGGGGAGGGGGGCGTTGGAACGTCGGGATGGCGCGCGTCTACAAAACAAGGACGCATCGCACCGACGCCTTGGCGCCGACGTCCAGCTGGCATCCCCGTCACCTCGCGACGCCCCAGGGCCGCGCCGCGCAGCGCCGCGACGCTGTTTACTCGCTAAATCATTTTGTTGCTCACCGTTGCAGAAATACTTGACACTTTTACTAGCCGTACGTCACATAGCCCGGTATTCGCCATATACAATCGTCTCGGGACGGATTCGGTTAATTTGAATTTACCGCCGGCGCGAAAAATTCGACCTGCGTTAAAAGAGAATGTACGATATAGGTAGCAAAGACACTAAAAAATTAACCCTAACTCATCGTCGGATTTGAATTTCTGTCACTAGTTGTTAGCCAGGATTAAGCTGGTTCTGCGAAAAATTACTTTCTTCTCGAGGATTTGTTTTGGGGGTGTTTCACTGAAACGATTGAGGTGTCAATATCATTCGAAATCATTTCATCATATCCGCTATCACACTGTTATCAGTAATACATTAAAATAACATTCTGCATTAGTGATCATCAAAGTGAGAAATTACGTAATCAAAGTAAAATTTATTTGTCAATTAATCTCTCGTAATCACTCTATAAAATGTAAGTAGTCACGAAGTACGTAATCATGGTGTCAATTTTTGCTCCGGTGAAACACCTCCTTATCTATGTAGCATACGTTGATTTAGCGTTATAAAGTAGACTAGCGAAATTTTAAACAGAATGTTACCTGAGCTAAGAAATATTTTTCGAAAACAGGGATCATTTTTTACTGACAACAAATTGCGAATGATCGTTTCAACTCTTACACAGAAGCATTGGGTACGAATGTACTGCATAATTCAAATCCGTTCCCGGCGATATAATTTTCAAAGAGTAGGATACATGATTAATAGTAGTTACGAGTCTTTACGATACAAAATTTTGATATTGTAGTAACTCTTTCGTTAAAAACTTGATAATAATAGGCAACTTATTCAACAATTTTTCTAAAATACTCTGTTCTCTAACAGACTGGTTTACATACCAATTCATTCTTGAATATTAATAGTAAATCATCACACATGTCATTATGATCCCAAACAAAGCGTTATTCATGATTTTCAAGTGACGTTATTTTCACTAATTACTAGTTTTCAATCCCGATAATTTATTTTAAAAAACTGGTGTATATAATATACACTGAAAGAATTAAGTACCTAGTATAGATAACTATATTTTAACTGTATAGAAACTTTACTGAGATTTCGTAATAACCATCCTCCATAAATTGGTCAATTGTAATGTATTAAGTCGGTGCCTGTGTAATTATACATGCCAAGCACACAAAATCTCCAGTAGAAAATAGTTAATTCACCTAGGTATGTACACTGCT
Organism: Diprion similis; assembly: GCF_021155765.1. Lineage (NCBI taxonomy): Eukaryota > Metazoa > Arthropoda > Insecta > Hymenoptera > Diprionidae > Diprion > Diprion similis. The sequence goes on from NC_060106.1 coordinate 5,788,567, forward strand.
GAAATCATTTACACGAATAGTCAAATCTACGTGAATATTCAGGTGTTTTTACTACATTTGAATAGTGAGATTCCCGAGATCACTTTTCTCGGTGTTAAATACTCGGAATCAGACGTTTCAGAATTTCGACTAGATTCTGAAGACGGTATGTGATAAAAAAAAAAATAATTGTTGAAGATACAGTAGCATTATAATTTAAAAGCATTGTTCAGTTCTATGAGAATAGCGATACCAACTTTTAAACAAGTTGTTAATGTAATACGACATAAATTCAATAAATCTTCGTGGAGAAAACGAGCACCTACCAATAAGTCTAGAAAGAGTAAAATACAGAAAACGGATCAATAACATATGGAAGATAGGTATGTGGGAAAGAAAAGTTTTCACACGTCGCTATTCTTTTTGATTATAGTCAGTGTACTGTATTGTGTTGTAAGTACTGCAATAATTTTATGTTAATCTTCTTGTCTTAACTAAAAAAAAATGTAATCAACTAAACAAACAGTTTATTCACTGTTGCAATAACCAAAAAAATGTAGTATCGACAACCGTAGTCACACTAAAACGTTACACTTACACCCTATTTACTTGTAATTCCAACAATATTCAAATATGCCAATTTCACCAGAATTTCCAACAGACTATAAAACGTGAAACTTTCCTCAGCGTTCACTTCGGATCCTCGCATTCAAGGATGGCTGGGAAGCAATATTCCGTACTACAATTATACGATACATAATATAATAATCTAACATAAAAGTCGTTACCCAACGTAATTACCGCTTACTAAAAATCTCCGGGCTTTCACGCGATCCTTTTGAGTCTTGTGCCAGCGAAATCGCCACAATTTCTCGCGTCATTGTCACAACGATGAAATGCATTCATTCCCGTGTCTGTGTTCCGCATGTGCAGTACAATACTCTGCACGGTACTAGACCAGCCTATATTTACGTCCAGACGCGTACCGGATTGAGAGGCTCTGGCACAACTTTCCCGGACTATTAAAACCAGACGATCTCCGAATATACACCACAGCTGGCTGTGTCTGCGGTCACGAGGCCCCGGATATAGCACATTCGTCAAATCGTTTGTACCCGCGGCCCAAACATCTTGGCCGAGAGTCTGCCACCGGGGTCATCGCAATCGCCATGGTTCTGTTTTCGTATTTCAGGATACGCCGAGAAATTCTCTGTTGTAGTCACGCTACGATTTGATATCAGTTTTGTCTGCTATCACCTTCATCCTATGAGATTTTACTTTCAACGAGGTAGAAAATATCTCAGGATTTTCTGATTTATGTATTAAAATACAGACAAATATACTTTTCAAATCTACTGCCTGAAAGTTACATTCACTGCCAGAATTATTGTACCATTTTGATTATAATTCCATACGATTTCGTAAGGAGTTTTAACTTAATTCAAGTCTGTACAAAATAATTTGTGTCTCAAAACCAGGTCCTTTCATATTTGTAGAAAATCCTAATTCTAGTATAGTACGAGAATGCAAAGACACCAATAATTGTTATAGACTGAGTTGGAGTTCTAAGAAAATATAGAATTAGTTCTTGAACTTGGAAATATGATGCTTATTAAAAGAACACGAAGAATCACTGAGTCGGTATTAGGAGAAATCATACGCTTTCATGAAACGTAAGCAAACGTTGCAGAGAAATTTATTCGAAGAAATTCCCGATCGAAAGCTACTTCAAATGAAAGCTGATGAGACTTTTACAATCAATTATCCACAATTGACGCTATCAGGAACTCTCTTTGACTCGTCATGCCAGCCGCATCGTTATAGTAACCAAACAAATTGAGAATAGCTGTAGGTAGCTGTCGAGTTTAGAATTTATTACAACATTCAGATCCTGCTGTCAGTAATTTTGTAACATTAGCTTAGCAATTAATATGGTATGAATGCTTAAGCAATAAAACTGCATGCAAAACTTCCCTGAAGTATTTTATTAATGCTTCTATGAAGATATATTTTCATACTCAGTTAACCGGAATTCCTACTGCATTTTTCTAAGTATTCCGCGCAAAAATCTATCAACTTAATAAGGCAATTAAAATTCAATCAACCCGAATATTTTCTTTCTCAATACAGTGAAAACAGATGAAAAAAACAGTCAATAAATATTCTGGTGATGAAAATGACAGTAAATGAGTTTGAATATTTCATTTTGAAACTGGCGAAAACAGATAAAAATTGGCAGTAAATCTGTTGAAAGTGATAAATTCACCGTTAAAAATCAGTTGCGGTCAAACGAGTATTCCATCGAATTTAAGAATGTAAGTGCAGTTAGCGTGAAACTGCAACTGGAACAACATAAACGGAAGGACCAACGATAATCTAGGACGTTATATTTAACGTGATGTTTCAGAATAATATATCTAAATACCAGTGTCTGTTAAGCACATATTTCTGGATCAAGCCAGTTTTATTTTCGTAAAAGAATTTATATTTAGAGACACGTGGCTTGATACAGATGCATAGCCAGGGCATATTTCCTATACACATCGGTATAAATAAATATTCAGTCTCCTGCAGCATCTGAATTCGCCCGAGATTATACACGTTAAAAACCGAAAACTTCTCGTCTTCTTGACGCAGATCTTCTTGTTCAATGAGACGGTTAATGATCGCGAGAATCGGATGGTGAAACACAGTGAATAGAAGGTAACCCTCGGGTTAAGGAGACGTCGTACACCTTGAAGCGGCGTGTCAAGCTGTAGGTTGAACATCGGAAGGGGCGGGGGGGGGGGGGGGGGAGGAGGAGGGGGAGCGATAACTGTTCATTGAAAGCTAAACTCCACTGATTAGTAATTCATTACGCCTAGGCTCGTAGTTACTTCCTGTCGTGCCTGCCACATTAGCATAGAAGTCATCGCTGGCTCAGCTTTACGCGTGTACCTACCAATAGGGCATGTCCGTATAAGCGACACGTTTTGAATCGAGTCGTTAGAAACGTAAAGGCGTTGATATTGGCCTCGAAATACAAGGTCCAAATCTGATCTAACACCGTGTATTGACTTATTACTGTAAGAATTCCTTTTTCAGAACATTAACGAATCGTAAAGACTTAATAGGCGTCATTTCGAGTTGAACAAGTCATGGTAAACGAAAAATTGCAGGAAAAATTTCAGAATCATGTTATATCATCGACGGTATTTATAAGGATGACTCGAGCCCTTCGGGTTCTGAAGAAGAATCATTATTATTCATCCCATGGGCCAGGCGCCAAGGAAGGAACTACATCTCCGGCAACAACGAAACCAGCTTGAAGGGAATCCCACTGTCCGTACGTTATACTGCGATACCTGCACCTTCGAAACTCTGGCGCCGTCCGGTTGTTCCGAGTGTCGTCGTGACGTTTTAGATGCGGAAGTGAACGTATGATCACGGAGAATTCGTTATCAACAATTACAACCTGAGTCACGGGGCAACAAAGAGGCACAATGCAGAAATGCCTTTCAAAGTTTAAAATCAAAAACCAGTGTCATACGAAGAGCTAAAAAAAACCTCTTCACTATAAAAAAAAGTTTCTGGATAGTCTATGCTGATAGAATAATTTTTTTTTATCTAACGTTCTGAAACTCTATGTACTTATGAAACATTGACAAGGTTCGAATGGTTTCGACCCATATTTTCATATCGATTAATCGCCATTTTATGATCGACGGAGACTCTCCTCTTCAAACTGGAGGTCTTCGAGTGAACTTATATGGTACGCGATTCTTTTTCTCGAGCCATTGAGTATCATCCCAGATTTGTCAATCAGCAAAAAAAAAAAAAAAAAAAACAGCTACCGGAACATTCTATACGTAAAAATAAATCTACATTGAATGAATTGTAACTACAACGTTTCGAGATCAAACATTCTACGCTTTTCGTATCAAGTGATTAATCCGACAGCTCGTAATCATCGCCCGGCATATCTCAACCGGAAAGCCTATCCATTCGCACTACGACTGGTCCAGTTATCTCGAGGACCGTTGCATGCCGTCGATAAAAAGTGAGTAAATCTCCGTCAACCGGGACAACCGGGTCTACAGATCGGAGCCTGAGACCGTTGTGGTGGTGAAAAATTCTGCAATCTTGACCGTTGTTTACGGCACGATAGTGGGTCGACGACTCTTGCGATATTATATCTCGCCCATCGAGCCCAGGTGAGTGCGAGTAACTGAGTGACGTCATCATCGGGGCGACACGGTAAACCGGTCAAATAGTCGCGACGCGATCTGCAGGGAAGGGGATAAGTCGGCGAAAATCGCGGCCCCTCGTCTCTGCAAGATCGACTATTTGTGGAGCGGAGCGGAGTGGATCCGCATTGTGCAGCCGCATGTGAGCGCCGTGCCAGGCGACCGTCTCTCAACTCACTGTGTCGAGCTGCCCGACTCTGGACTGGCGTGTATCATGGCGCCAGCCATGGAATGCAGCCAGTCCGGAGGTTCGCGCCAAACCCGGTCGCCAGTGCTACCGTGCGACGTAGAACACCTTTGCGTTCCTAAAGGCAAGGTTTGCCGAACGCTTACAATGCAGGGGCGCCAACCGTTCCCGCCTTTTTCTTCACCATTTTCATTCGACGTGCAATTAACGTTGTACAGTCTCTGTTTATTTTCTAGGGCTGCCCGATTTGTCGATAAGTAGGTATAGGAAGAACGAGTAATTGAAAGGTGAGTGATTGAACTATTGATCGGAAAAACGGTTTGTTGAAAGGATTGATTAATTGATTGTTTGAAGAAAAGAGAATTTCGAGGGTCATGAATGTTACAAGATCTTGCATCTTATTCGCTTACTCATACCATGGACTTAGGAAATGCGCACGTGTACATACAGAATGACTTGTGTAAGCTGCGTCCTTACTGATCATTAGCGGGATTTACTTTGGTTTAGGTACAGAGTGGCGTTGTCCGCGAGTTGTAGCTGACGTCGTTCGTTACGCGGCAGTAGCACAAGGCCGGACCGTGAAAAATAAAATATATAAATGATTATAGCGCGAGAGTAAATATACAGGAAAAATTTGACGTAAGATGTATAGTATACAACACATGCATAGACGTGTGAATAGTTCCAAAACTCAAGGTAGATTAAATTTTCTGAAAGAAAAAGTATATAAAGATCGTGAAAGAGCAGTGTATTTCACCCAAGCAAGACTTGCCAGCTGTCATCGTGAGAAGTTCATGGATATTTTAAACTCCAGTATCTTCTTCAGGTCTCTAGTTCAAGAAAACGTTGGACTGTTTTTTTTTTTTTTTTTATCAAATACTAAACCGTGAAGAATTTCAAGAAAAATAAAACCTGAAGAAGAGAAATACGCGATTCGGAAAAACGTGGGTGTCGCAGAATTATTCTTTACTCTTCACAAAAACTTTAGCGCTCCTCCAAGTCGAGAAACGATTTCTTATTTTAATACCCGCTGTAGGCATATAGATGTGTGTTATACCGGCCACGTATATACCCGTAGAATTAACGCAATTATTCCGCATTCCTCCTATACTGCAGTTTCTCCGTTTCAATATATACCTACCGACCCATATAAGTACAGCCAATGATTTGTGCAAGAAATTCCATATGATGCTAACATAACGTCGCGACGTATAGTTTATATTTAATAGAACTCTCGTCATCGAAGTGGAACTCGCTATTCTGTCTTATCGTACGATCTCTAACTCCATGGTTCGGTCCAACGAATAGGTGCCTTTGTTATACTGCAGCGATCGCTGATCTCAAAGCTCTGTGATCTTTTGAACCCGCGGCTGCGGGAAACCTGACTCTTTGAATCAAAGAGTAATTTCTTGCAGTTGGCGGTGTCAGTCCGAATAAACCGACTCACAAATCTGCAATATTTATCATAAGTGCGAAACTGCTTTTGTCAGATTCAGTGCATTATTAATTCTTTTCAAGTATGATTCAATCAATAGTCATTAAATAAACTGATCAGTAGGTATAAATGACTGTAGTATATACAAAACTGTTAACAATAGGGTGGTTTATTTTAAACTTACATTTTTTTTAACCCTCTGTGAAAAATTCAGAAAAAAATACAAGCTCAAAATGAACCATCCTATATAGGTATAGTAAGCCTATGCCTAGTGAATTTTTAGCACCGATTGTGAGCAGTAAGTGTAAATCAGATAAAGTGTGTTGGTAGTAAAGGCTTGAATGCTTCGTATGTAGAGAGTGCTCGAAACACGTCCGAATGACAGGGCAATTTGTTTCCAATTAATAAAAAGTTTGATTGACTACATGGACATGTCTAACGAATGGTTCATTGCGCCGATTAAGGTTTCCTTCGAGTGTGTTGATCACATTTTGAGAAACAGTTACACGATCAAGAGCTGAGAATCAGAGACTCATGAAACGTGGCGTTTTAATCACTACTTACTTTAACTTATACAGACGGCCCTTAATTCTCGCTAGATGGAATTAATTGAACAATTTAGAACGTTATGGGATATAGATCTATTCGATAAGTTAAGCCGGTCGAACCGGTGGACCTGGGATCCGTGCTTGACCAGACTCGTGAAGTCGAGTCAAAGCAGGCATACAAGTTACGTTGTTGGTTTGCCTCTGTCTGGGTTAACGAACCACGAATCAAGTGAACCCAGGGTTACGCTTACAGAGGCGATGGAAGTCAAGTCGATAAATTAAACACGCTGTACACAATACCTAATTTCCATTGCGTAATGGCGACTATCAAATTGGGGGCTTTAATTATCTATACTATCCATTGGCGAAGGTGAACCCAGGTAAGGTACACACCTACTTACTTATCTCGTTAGTCTTTCTTTTATGCGTAGCGCCCACTCGTGTTCAACGATTACTGGTAAACGGTCTGCCTGATCATCTGCTCGCACATGGCTCGAAGAACAACATCGAAGCAGCTTTTATAATGCGACGAGCCCACAGCAAGTGGAGAACCTCACGGTACCTACGTATGACTCGATATGGCTTCCAGCGATCTCTTCGGGGCGGTCGGCTGGTCACCGTGAGGTCGGGACTCTGGCGCCAGTACAGAACTATGTCGTGATTCATATGCGCTACCCACCGCGGCAGAAACGTAACGTCATTATATTATACTTTAATGCAATGCTCAATGGCTAGAAGCAGCGCCGTTGCCAGGCGAGAGACTTACCTAATTAAATTCAGTCACGTTCTTAAGAAAGTTACGACGTGTGGTTTGTTGAGTCCCTCGAACCTGCCAATAATGGCCAACTGTACATGATGGATCTATGATATTGTATTACATACAGTACCTAAGCACGCGACGACGTGTCGTGAGTAAATGTGAAGTGAAATTTTGAAGATTTGTCAACAAATGTTATCGACGCTTTGAAGTAACTCCTTTGATGCCAAGGCGTCGAATTCATATCCCCCCCCCCCCCTCGCTAGTCTTGTCATAGCATCTTACCGTTAAGTAAAAAGTAACAATTGTCATCGTTAGAACTCTAGGAGAAATGCAATCGAATCATTCAATTCGAGAAAAGCGTAAAACGCAATGAGTCGTCATTCGATGTCTCTGAATCCCAAAATCCGTCTTGTAAGTTACAGCCAATTGATTGATCCCATAGTTTCAGGTATTCTACCATGATAATTGTATGGAATTCATTTTCCTGACAGGTATTACACAGTCCTTCGAAAAGTTTATACCCATGATGAGTCTCGCGCCGAAACAACAATCCAGTAATTAATTCTATACACAATATGTGAAGTACAAAGTATTACATTTGTGAAAGCGTAGAGCGGCATGTGTCTGGTAGGATTGCTTTCAATTCTGATTTAATTATTTAAGAGTTATGTTCTATGCAGTAACGATTCCCAGGTTAACCTTAGGAATTAGTCGACATAGATTTTTATAGTTGAATAAATATCAGCAGGTTGTATTTACTAGTACATACGACCTTTTTAATTGAACTGTTACTCAATTCCAACGTTTCTAACCATATTTCATGTTTTAAGCCTAGATACGATTGAAAAAATATACGTTCTTCTGTTTTGTTCAATAGCTAAAGGTCGTAAGATTGCGCTTAAGACCCTAAGTCATTGGACACGCAATATTGTAGAAATATGTATATCCATTAAAACTGTTGTTCGAAATATGTATGTTAATTTGCCACTTTCCTCGAACGAGAATAACTAGCAATTTTCTAGTAATGTACATTAAAGTAGACTCCATGTCCACATAGAATGTCGAGACTTGAATACTTTTAAAAAACGATGCTGACGCCAGCAGCCAGAATTAACAGCTAAACGTTCTAATATTCATTCGAATAAGGTAGTGAATATCGAAAATCAAAATTTTTTTAAACACCTCAAACCCTAACAAAACCTTCTGTTATAGAATTACAAGTATAAAACTGATCTGCATTTTTCTGTTTCCAAAAAATTTGACACCTTGGGCCACTAATCCTGGCTGCCGACTTGAACTTAATTTTTGAAAAATGATCGCTCGCTGCATCTTCACGCATTAGGTATAGGTATGTATGTATACATATGGCAGGTAGCTACGAAGGAAGAATGAAGGAACATCTGTCCGTTATCGGCGACAGTGGTCTATAGTGAAGCCAAATTGCACCAGAGAGATAACTTTCTACAGTTTAGTGGGGGCTCATTAGGTGATCTTGTAACCATGCAGCGTGCACACACCTTGATGTCGACGATAAAAGCGACTTAATCGCGCCGGCCTGTCCCGTTCTAACAAGCGCAGTTCCCGCACCGGCTGCATGCATGCAATGCAGTCTTGGTTACTCGGGGAAGGAATAAATCAAAGATTTCCTTCGAGAAACAATTACGTTCCCGCGGCGCTGCGACCGACCGGCCAGCTCGGCATGGCGCAGGTGATATCCGCGAGCTATTTAGTTTAGGCTCCAATCGGGAATATTCCGCTCACAAACCGGCAACACAAGTTAACGGGGTCAGGTGCGTATAACTAATACACGCCATCCCATTCCATCCCATCCAATCCCATGAATTCATGTATATACAAACATTTACACCCGGAATATACAGATGAGTTGTATATACATATAACGGTGCAGCCGGTTTCGTGGCTCAAGACCAGCTGGGGTTGCAGTGCATCCTTTCCGTCCCTTCCTTGTTAGGTACTAGAAAAATCTAACTTTGCACGCTAGATTTTTTTTCTCATTTTTTCTTCTTAATCGCATACCCAGAAAAAATTATAGATGTCTGAGGGGATATCCACGTTTTGTGGTTAGGATAAGCGTTTTTATAATGTCTTACATTCCGATGTTGCATTAGGTGCATAATGACCATCAAATGTGACTACCCTTTTTTCCCAGTTCAAAATCAGTGCATTTTTCTTTTAATCGGTGTCATAAATTCGTCACATTTTTTCCGACTTGATTCATTTCACCGAAATTTGTGATTCTTTAACATTCTTCCAAAATGGTATAATTTTTCCCGTATTTTTCCAAAGTTCTTAGCAATTCTCTATCAAAATGTAAGATTTGTTCTATCGAGAATATATGCATTTCTTTTACACTTTTATTTTTCAAGTGTTCCACTGAAAAACTTTCTTTTTTCGTGAATGCTAGTTAATTTCCGTACAACATACATTTCGTTTGTTCAATATCAGTTGCTGCATTTTTCTTTCATATAACGTCAGAATCTTGTGACCAAATTCAAAATCCATTGAACGGAAATACCTATTTCATCATTGATAACAAGACTAAATCTCTTCTATTATAATTTAATTGCAATACGGTTTAAGTATGAAGTTAGCTTCGTTTTCACCAACAAAAAACTGTCTAGCGGAAGAAATGATGGTATAATAAGTGTAGTATTAACGATTGTGACACAGTTTCCAGTTCTAATTCACGCTAACTACCCTTAGCGAGGTGTTGAATAACAATTTTTTAACCGCGGTTATTTGTTTCCGATGTTCAAGACGACCTTCCGAAACGGTGATCCAACTTGCATGCCAATTCGCACTATAAGGAATTATGGGGAAAAATAAAACTGATCATCAAATTTAAGTCACTTTATCCCTTGACTTGGTTTTATCACTTTCGTCAATTTTTCATCGATCATTACTTATAAATTGACCATTGTGTTAAGCATCTGATTTTAATTTTCACATCGCGTATTATAACCAGAAATCCAAAAGCGATCATCCAATTCGAAGCAGTCGAATCGTTTGCGCATTACTAATACTTTTTACAAATATTCAACGATTTTTCAAGGTAAAAAATTTTACTTTCAATTTCTGACGAATCCATATTCCATCCACATCCATCAGGATGCGAGAAAAAAAATTTCAAATAAAAATAAAGAAAAATTCGTTCCACGAACGATTCAAACTTCAACGACACTGAACAAGTGTCTTCTCTACTTCTCTCTTTCTTTCTTACCGTGGGTATTCAGATGCTAAACACGAGAAGCGGAAGAAGGAGTATATAGAAAAGTGCGCATTCGTTCACTGGGCTGAAAAGCCTCGACGTCTAAATTCGGTTCGTAGGGTACCAGATGTCAGCGACTGATGCACCAAACGTTATTAAATATGTATGCGAGCCTGCGTGTCTTGGTCTAAATGCATATACAACACACCAGTGGTAAACTCCATACGGTGGCCATGTGGTTCGTTTATTGGGCTTTGTATTGTCACTTGGCTGTTCCCGAAGCTATAGCAATATGCAGGAGCCTTTGGGTTTTCACCGGGAAAGCGTTCTTGTATGGCCTGCATGTTACGCACTCAAAACTTTCGGGCATTACGTCCGAAGGTTTTTCCAAAATTTCGTTTCCTCAAGTAACACGTGTTGTCCGTCAACTCACGTCGGACGCTACGTTTTTTTCTCTCTCTATTATGTTCCTCTCTTTTTCTGACACGCCAAGGAGTCCATCCGTAACATCTGTCACGTTTTTCTAGCATGCCTCCAATATGTCTCAGCTAACTAACTCGACGAGTGAATTTCAAACATGTGGAATATTCGTCAAGAATGTTCACGATGCTTGATGCAATTAACAAACAATATTCCGAAATTATCTCGACGATTAGACGATTAGACGACTTCCACTCTATAATAGTCAAATTATAAAAACGGACTCACAATTCACAGGATTTACAAGAAACTACCGATCATTCGTCTAACACAGCACAAAATAAGCCCAATGATACATTTTTTTCAACTATATTCTACCGTTTTTCCTTCAATTTTCCGCCCTCGTAAAATAATGTATAACTTAAACTGACTTAAACAAGTCAAAAGTTTATCTGTTCATTCAATACATGCAGTTTCAATAGAACGTTCTAACTGGAATAAGCCTCGTTTTTTTATCGTTGGACAAGTCGGTTCAGTAGTTTGTTATTCATGCAGTGGTTGAAAACGTGTTTTTCATTATACAGGCAACAATATAATAGTAATTGAAGCCTGTAGTAACAAGAATGATATATTCCTCTCAGCGATACTGTGAAAAGTTGTTATAAGTGCATGATACATGGCATAATAATTGCACTCACCAACATCGGACGAAAGACATCGTTGCGGCTGTAAGCAGCTGAAGCGTTGACGCCTTCGAAGCACAGATCACAAAACCATCAGCAACAACACGAATGTATTATGAAACTTTCACGGTGTTAAAACGAGCGAAAATAATAATAACAATATAATTTTTACGCACATTGATGTATAATTATACCAAAAATATGCGACGATATAGCGTAGCTCGTTTAATTATAATTTAACTTTATGGAAAGTATTGGGATCCGTAATATGTACGCTGAAAACGAAGTAAAAAAAACAAAAAAACAAAAATAGGACACGCAGGCCTGCAAGGTGAAATCGCACGTTTGAGTGCAGTGAATAATTATTACTCGACTGCAGCCGTGAAGTACAGTTCATTAATTCGTCAATAAGTTTGGCCTAGGGGCGCTGTCTCAATTCGCAATGATTAACATCTCTATCTCGAAATCTACGTCGAAGGGGCGGACGAGAAAGGCGTCAGGTGCGACTCGGAAGAGGCCTGAATGGACTGGAAGGAGTCGTTCGAGGGAATTGGAGCGACGGAAAGTCCCGGTCGCAGCACGCGCCGGAACCGGAAGCTGGGTAAGCACGCGAGCAGCGTGCACACCGCGTGTCTCGCGTTAAAACTATATCTGATATACCTAACAGCGTGCAGGAAATTAGGGTACAAGTATTATATTTTACTCGAAGGGTGACCCACTCCCCTCACACGACAGTATACATATAATGCATGTAGGTATACCTAACTAACTGTATAACTTTTATTACACGCACGTATGGGCTGCTCGGAAAACGGAAGCATCGGACGTCACGTAACAGGCATCAAATCGATCCCACGAGTTATGAAATTTTATAATTACTTTATAATTACATGTTTTGGATTAAGTTTTTTTTAGCAATTTTTGTCGATTTTTTTTTCTTTCCAACTCTGCAGCGAACGGAAAACTTCAATCTCGAATTCATTACGTTTTCGGATAAAATTATACCGATTTTTTTAATGCTTTGTCGCATGTCACAAGCACTTCACAGTATTTAGATACTACTTAACTCACTAAAAATTTATAAACCATATTTAATAACTAACCGTTGATAATTCACGAGACCAAATGTATGGTGTGAAAATAATTAGCTTATACACTCGCGAGAAACACACGATGTGTTGTTCACAATGGTCTCGTTAAGACTGACACATTGTGATGTTTTGAATCTGGATTTAGCGAGCTGGACTTTGAACTTGGTAGCTCAACGTGTTGCTATTCCGCTGTATTTACGTATTTGGGTGCCGGTGTAGCGACCTTTCTACGCACCAATATTAGCCAGACGATTAAAACTACAAGCGCGATATCTTGACGTGAGTAGAATAATGCAATTACTTTCAAGCTGATATAAATACTCATCTGCAACCGGTTTTTGAACTGGCACAAAATGAGAACAACTAATTGTTGGAACACGGAACGCTATAAAAAAAATTGATACCGATCTTAAGAGCCAGAAAGTCAGCGACAAGTTAATGTTAATGTTAATGTTAATGCATGCGAAGGACGCGCATCGCGTTCATCTGATATTTGAACGACTGCGAACTTCGATCTGGAATCGGACAAATCGAAGTAAGTACGTAATGAGGCACCTCCGCGGTACTTTCTCCTGTTACACCGTGGCGGCGGGTACTACCTATATACTTACTCGATAATGATAAGCACCAGTAAAGAGGCAGGAAAATTGGGCCGTCTGGTTCCGGGGCTGATGTAGACTGACTTGATCAATGGCCTTCCGAAATAAACACCTGTACGTTTAATCATCGGTTATTTGTAGCTATTATTAGGTGTTAGCGCCGCCATCACCGCCATCCGCCATATCACCCGTCTACCTCATTACGTTTCAACGTACAGGGTACCTTGTATCTATACCTAGGTGTGTAGGCGCATGTCTACATCGATTGATCATGCATGTACGGATGTACCTGCCTCTTTCTATAATGCATCGCCGACGCCTCGCGTACCTCCATGTCTATCGTATATTACAATGTTCCTTTCACATACATGTGTTGTTACTGTATGCAGTAGGGTGGCGCAAAAAAACCGACTATTTTTTTTTAGTTTGAGTCTCGTGTGACAAAATGTTAGTTTTTGATGTTTTAAGAGCCCACTCCAAAGGACAGTTCAAAAAAAATTTTTTAAGAGGTCGTTCCACATTTTTTAAAACGTCAGAAATCGTCAAAAATCGATGTTTTTTGTTTGTTTAATTTTTTTGCTTGTTACGGTATAATTTTATAGACAAAAAAAAAATAAGTTTCCGAAAGTTTCAGTTCAAAATTTGAATTTTGAAAGGTCGCTCATAATTTTTTTTCAATTTTTTGGTGCATTTCTTCAGATCTTTTCGAGCGACCTCTTAATATTCATATTAAGATTTCATAAATTTTTTTTCTTTAATTTAGTAAGAAAGAATCGACAACAATACACCACGACATGAATTAAAAATCAAACAAAATACTGAAAATATAATTTTTTCAATTTAATTTTTTGACGATTTTTAACATTTAAAAAAATTTGGAGTGACCTCTTAAAATTTTTTTTTTTTCGATTTGTCCTTTGGAATGGGCTCTTAAATCATCAAAAACTAACATTTTGTCACACGAGACTCAAAAAAAAAAAGTTATTGGCTGTTTTAATTCTTCATTTTTTTATAGGCGTACTTGATGACTTGAAAATCGGCTGATAAACTTATGCACGGTTTTATGATATAAAAGTTACAACTGATCTCAAATAAACGCAGACTCTGCAGGTGAAAACTAGAGCAAAACTGAGCAGCTGATTCTCCGGATGAGGTTCTGTGTTCCCGACTTCTTATATCGCAGAGCGTCAATCATTCAGCGACTGCATCTGGTGATTGTTGCTATCTAACTCGGGTTTAGTGATGCATCAATGAAGAAACTAAAACTAAACGGTTCTGACTTGATTTTTGAACGATTATAGTTACAGATGAAAGATGCCAGTTTTTACTTTATTACAAGCTTTGAAATTCGATAAACGGTATATACTAATATTCTTTGGATTAGTTTTTATTTCGAAATGACGATCATCAGAAATTTTCATACGATAACTGCAAAACCGTCAGATTGGTGATTTACAAATTGAAGACGTGTTGAAATTCGATAAAATCACGAAAAACCTTTTAAAAAAAACACCGTGAGAATATTAAAGTCTTTGACTGAAAACTACGGGTACGTCAAACCTTGATAGGCCGGTTTATATTTTCCTCTTAATGACGTGAAAAGTGCAGGCTCATCGAGAACTCTATTACCTACTGAAGACGCAATACCTTGAAAAATTATGGACCGTTTCTCAAATTTCAGAATTTGTACATCTTTCAGCAGTATAATTTTTGATAATTTGCGATTCTTTCCATATACATAGCAGCTAGATACAAATTTAACTTGAAAATCAATCATGAAAGGATGACCACCGCCCTTGAAAATTATCTGTTATCAACTCACAGATTAACTTGTTTAAAAAATTGTACATTTTCGACGATCAACGTCAAGCTCACCTCAAATAGCACGTCAATTTGAAACCAACAGTTTACATGCTGCGTAAAGATTGTTTCCAACAGGTGTATATCTCCGATGCACGAACAGGCGCGTGTGTTACGATATGCATATAAAACGCAGGCAGTGAAGAATATCATTGTGCGTTACCGACACGGTTCCCGAGTCGCGGGTACAGGTGTTACTTTTCATTTCCGAAGCCCAGGTATCGCTTACACGGCCGACTCGAGCCGCTGTCAAGGTGCACTGAGCGCGCGTTCCAGCAGCACTAACTCGCTTGATTCGAGAAGACCGGAAATCGCTACAGAAGTTCGAGGATCCGAGGTATCCGGGTTTGGCGCTACCCGAATGTTCCCGAATGTAGGCACAGTCTGGAAAAAAGGTGGTAAAAAATAGGAAAAGGAAACTCGAAGTTCTTCCCAAAAATAAACACCTCCGACGTGAAAGAATAACGTTTCGGCTTTGAAGGCGTAACGTTTGACGGAATCCTCGGTGTGTGAAGCATACTAAGGGCAACAGACTCCTCGTTATCACTTATCGTTAATCTTTATTAGGCAATTTTAGTGGGGCACGAAGACAAGCTACGTCGCCGTTTAAAACTAATAAATTTTAGTAACCCTGATGCGTGGTGCAGTAATATATGTACATATAAGATAGCCGAAGTTAGTCGGAGAGCGCGGAGAATTTTACTGTAAGACAAAAAGGCAAAAAGGGCGAAGGTAAATGAAAATGAAGAATATCGTAAACATCTGTCCATCGAAATGTCTAACGATATTTTCCTATCGCGTAAACATGCCCGCTCGTATGCCTTATTAACACAGACCGAATCGCCGTGTCTATTTGACGGAAAAATGACTAATTGAGTTACAAATGATCAGGTTTGTTTGAACAGCGCTTATTATAGACACGCCGGCGTAGAACCCTCCGTACGTCAATCTATTTCGTCTCGAGAATTTCTCACTTGAGACCCACTAACGGGCCTTGATCGTCTTGTTTTGAAGGGCGGTAGCCAGATTCCAAGGCCGATAAAAACGAGGTGAAGACACTCGAGGCTCGAAGGGGTTAAGTTGATCTATGCGGCCCTAATCCCGGAGCTGGTGTCGAGCATAAGTGTTCGAGATCGAACGTTCGAGATAAATCTAAATCGCTTCTATCACCCTTTGCGACTGCGCTCGTAAATTCATACACGTCACGCTCACTGTTGGCGAATTTTCTTTTTTACCAATCTATTATTGGTCATAGTTAAAGGCATACCGGATGTGGGTCAGATGTCACCGATGATGTGGGCGACCCGTATTCGGTAAGCGCGCAAGCACAAGTGCAGGGGGAGGAAACGTGCGGTGCAAAGTAGCCACGTTATTATATACGCGGTCGGAACCGAAGAAGTCAGGTTCGGTGAAATGGTGTGTGGGCCGCAGGTGAGGACCTCCACCTGGCGCGCGGCTCCGCCAACTGTCTAATTAATAACAATCATATCGCAAGCCCAGTGAATATAACCGTCGAGGATGGACTGTCTTCCTGCGCAAAGAGAAAGAGAAGAAGGCGAGACGTGAAACGGAATGTGACTTTTACTCAAAAGTATCCTCAGACGATCCGCATACGTCTTTGCACGTCCGGGTACCCATATAAGTACCAGTGTACCATTAATGCGTAATAACGTTGCAGATGTCTTGGATTAGATTGCTATCTGTGATATTATGGCACATGAAGAGACTCGGTAACCCGGCCGAAACGCAGGTCCTCGCATGTCGCTGTCGAGGCAAATTGCCCCTCTCCTTTTGCATAATTTTCGCCTTTGTTAATGGGTTTCTTTTTCGCCCTCTCAATACGCCTTTATCACCTCCGGCTATAAATCTTCTATCGTGTCTCAATAGAATGTAGATAGATTGAATGTGTGTGCCGTCGATTTAATGGATTCCGCATGGCAATAAGAATCCGATTTTTATACGCAAGCAAAATTATTAATCATTTATTTCTTCATTATGCAATATACCGATGCATCCGTCAAGCAAAATTTAATTTAAATTCCGGCATTGGACTGAGACCAAATTTATGTATGAGTTTAATGGAATAAGTAAGAGAACTTCCGTGATGTTTACAATACCGAATGAAATATCGAAGAGGAAAAATTAGAACGATTTCTACAAATCACTTCATGTCGAGTGGCAATAATTTCTGTGTAATTTTGTATAGATTTGCGCAATGAACGCAGTGGAATATCGCCTTTGAAGAGTGATCGTTCAGTAACTGATCAAATTTCATTTGATTCTAAAAGCACCAGCTATATACATATACGATAGTGATATATGCCTACCTATTACAATTTGACAAGTTTCAGCTTCGTGTTTGTATTCAGACAGATAATCAGAAAGTTAAGAAAAACCCATGACGATATTCGCCATGTCGCCATTAAGTACATACTATTTTAACGAGAAATTGTATGGCTAATAATAGTTTTTGTAGTGCTGACCTCCGATCGCAGCCTGGCAAATGCCTCAGGCTCATTGTCAGTCGGTGACTAGAATAAAATTTCTATCCAGGAGCAGTTAGACCCTGGTGGGCGGAGATCAAAGATGATCCTCTAATGCCCCGAGAGCGTGGGACCGCATAGGACCCAACCAACCGCATGCGGCCGCTTCGATCCTGTGCACTCGCACGCTTCGATAATGGGCCACCTCTACAACGATCTACTACCGATCGGATCATCATGCAGCTCGGGTTCCGTAACCAGCTGGTTGCATGTGACGCAGAGTTCAACCGTTCTCCTCAAGCCCTGCCTGACTCATATATTCCAGAGCAAACTGAACCACCTTTCATTTTACCACCGAGCGACGGTACCGCTGCATTCTGTTATGCATTTATACTACCGGTTACCGCCTTTGAGCATGTGAACCGAGGAGTCGCTTACCGACTAGCGATACTTATGGCGCAGCTACCGGTGCTACCGATGGCTTGCATGCTGCTGCATACGTCGGATGTCAGGAATAAGGCACAATATGACTCTAGAATTTTACATTCCTGATAATCAGTTTTGGTTACAGATTTCTTTTTCTTACATTACCTGAGGAAATTGATATTAAGAACGAACAAGACATCCTGTATTACGGGCAAATGGAACTTCCCCAACACCTTTTGGTTACTCTTTGGCATTCCGTGGTCGCGGGTATTAGAATGACACTAGTCGAGATGGAGATTGACAACAATGGTACTATTGTGACACTCAAAGCTGTGACTTGAGCGTCTGCTGGCAGTGCTGTTGATAGTAGGATTTTTCTATTTCTAGTATCCACACTACCCGTTCAGTAAATAAATATTTTCTTGTGCACATTTTCGGTGGTTTTATTTCAGAACCACTGGTTTTATTCTCAGTCATGCGATGGAATGTCAGCCAACTGCGATGCAGTATTTACATCTCCAACACAGCAGTTGACAAACAGCTTTAACCACATATTTTATGGTAAACGAATTTCGAAATATCTTGAATCGCTGTCTCTATATAGTGTAGCATGAATACTCATTACACTCTTTCGTACACCATATGCGTGAGCCACTGTGCGATATCATAATGATAATTCCGTTTTTGCCAGTTGCTGCTGCTACTACAAGGATAAGAAACGTGCAAGAAGATTGAAAATCACCATACAACTTGTTCCTAATTCATTCTATAAAGGGTCAATTATCAAGAATGGTTGAAAATTCAAAGAAGCCAGACCGTCCATACCATAATGTAGCTATTCGATTCTTCTCGTGCGGTGACTGCGTACCCGGAGGAAACACGACGAGGATCGAGACTTGCGTGACGCCGGCGTGTGCCCGCGGGGGCGGCTTCGTCGATTCGAGCGGAGAAGATCGCGTGCGTCGAAAGTTCAGCGGGGCAGGTGGAGCTATGCGGACGAGGATCAACCTGGACGTTACCTGGTTGGAAGTGCCGGGTTGCGGCGAAGCGCGGCTTAAACGTGGGCGGACTCGGGGTAGCCTCGGGTGTTTCTCACCCGCATACCTGCAGTACGTGCCGGCGACTTGGTCCGCCTCTGCGTCGCCCTCGAACCAGCCGTCGTGACTGGTTGGCTGTTTGGTACTCGAGACTGCACGTGTATGTGTCGAGAGTCCAGAGTCGAGACTACACTTGATTTGAAGAAAAATTATGCCTCGTACGCAGTATGCAATTTGTACTTTACGCGGTAACTTGTATGCAGTACGCAGGGAAGGATTTAGCGGAAAACAAAGCTTTTATACTGCGGCAGAAGCCTTGTCAGAGGTTTTACTTCGATATAATGACCTCGATAATGATCATAGACACGCGCAGTGCTTCCAATCTACTACCGCACCCGCACACACGGTCACGTGAAACAACCCGTAAGTAAGACAAGGTGATTTGTGTCATGTTCTTTTATTGTTAATCAACATTATATATATATATATGACTCGAGTCTGTCGAGGATACTTGGACGTTGTTGCAGCGGCAATTATAATTAGGGGAATCGGTTGTGTTGCCGGGAATAGACTAATCGTAGGAGGAACGCAATCGATTAGTTGTTTCAGAAGTGAACTGTTCGTGACTATAGTAGTTTGCAGATTCTTACAGAAAATTATTTTTGCCTATATGGAATTTAAAGTAGTGAAATGTTTAAGTATGAAGAGCTACGGTATAGAAACCTTTTGCTCTCTGATTCCTGGTCAATCGAACTTCAACGATTAAAACAATCTGTTCAATAGAGGATTGACCACCTGATGGTATCGATAACAATGTAATTATTGTGGGTATATAATAACTGAACTGTCACGCCTGTTATATAGACAGCGCAATGCAATTTTATGTAAAAAATGTTAACTGTGTTGTGTTTTATTGTCAGGTAAAGTCATACCACTCTGTCTCATAATTAACATCCTACAAGGAATGATTAAAGCTGCAGTAAAATTATACGACCTCTGGACACTTGATACGTGTTAAACCTTTCAAGTTCGTTTTTTTCAAAAAAAATATTGTCTCCACCCAATGACTCGGTTTATCAAAACAAGTCATTAGCAATCCTAACGATCTAGTTCTCTAATGAAGAATAACAACACAACGAATTTATTATGGAATGTGCTACTTTGGACTATTCTGACAAATCAATATTTCACTATGACAATAGACATGCGTGGGAGTAGATTAAAGTAACATTTATACGAAGTTACTATATGAGAGTCAATTTACACGTTAACGGAGCTATAATCGTAGCATCGTTTGAGTAGGTGCGGCAAACCAAATCGGGAGCGGCAGATAGTGCTTGAATAATCGTTCTCTATCTCCTGTTCGAAAATAAAATATATCGCGCGACATTCTGCCGTTTCCTTTTCGGATTGATTGTCAGACTGATCTCCATTAAGCACGGTCTTAATCATACCAATGTTGCGGTCAAAGCACCCCGTATATATATAATGACCTACGTCGACGTGATGCTCGATCAAAATTCAAATACAGAACATGTACAGCGTAATACATATGAATTTTAACAATTGAGATTGAATTACCCCGCCCGAAGCTTCTTTCTTGGAATACACCGCCGATTGATTGTCGATTCTTGCAATGTTGATTTCCCGTCCCTCCAATTTGGCGAGGAATAATTTACAGACACATAAATTCGTCTGCAGGATTTATTCCACCTTCTTACACCTCTTAACGCAGCAATCGATATGAGCGCACGATGCTTCAAGAGGTATAAGGTACCCAATTCGGTTAGCCTCTCTCCAATTAGCAGTGAATGAGGAGCGAAGTTTGGCTTCACAGGCGATTCATGGAACCCCCGACTAACTTTCTGACTTCAAGTCGGGATCCACAGAGCGTGCGAAAGCGCATCTCTGACTGCTGAGCATCTTCTGCCATATATGCTAATTCGCAGCTGCAAATTTCATGTCAACGACGGGGCTGAGGCGAATGAAGAACTCGCTTTTATGGGTACGGGACTAGTTATCGAAGGGTCAATTAGTAAGTATCAATTCCGAAACTTTAGATTTAGGAGTATCGAAGATCCAATCAGGCATGTCATCAAAACTTCGAATGATCAAAACCCCGAGTGGTCTAAATTCCGAAGTCAAAATCTTGAAAGCTCAAAACTCCGCTTAGCTCAAAGTTTCGACTGTAACTCCGAACGTTAAATTTTTCTACATATGCGGTAAACACTTCACGGCATATGTGGAAGTCAGCACCGTTCAAAATTTTTGACCAATCGGGGTTTTGATCGTTCGGAAATTCAATCATTTGGAATTTCGAGATTCCATTTAACGATCAGTGTGAATTTTAACAATTCAGAATTTCGATCTACACCCATTTTTCCAACAGAAAAATCACGACATGATCTCGGCAGTCTTTTCTTCCCACATTCCTGTCAAATTACCCGCCGACGTCCTCACCGCAGCCGCTGCCGCCTGCCGCACCACGTGGTTGCGGGGCCGTCGAAGAGGAGGAAGACCAGCCCGTTCGCTTCGTGGGCCTGAGGGGGTTCCCATGAGTCGCGGGGGTGGGGTCGAGGTATTTCGTAGCCCTCGGGCTTAACCACCTCCGCGCCTCTCTGCCTTAGCCATCATCCTAGCCTCTTAAAAATCTGGCATGCGTGCAGCTACGCTGCACTCCAACTCTGCCTTATTATGAAGGCCCTTAATGGGCGAGCTGACTGTCTTTGTTACTCCGGAGGCCGTACCTCAGGATTATTTCTCTACTGGATTGCAAATCTCTTGAGAATATCTGATTTATAATTTTGTGATTAAAAAGCTGATCTTATATCTCGCTTGTATTATAAACTAGGTTCTCTTCTCTGCACTTGCGGGCAAACTGCACGATCCTTCAATTAATCGTGCCACTTTGTTCGCCATTCGGTCCCGTACGTTCCGGTACTGTTTTCCGGTGACAGGTGTCGTTTCTTTGTTTCTCATCAATTAGTCATCTCGGTAAATTACCCTCTCACGCAACGCCTAAAGAATTTTAAACTACGGACATGGAATAATTATCGGCCGGTCTGCATTTGGAGAAATATAAGAAAAAGAAACGCCCAATATATACTGATTATAGCAGTGACTTCGCGCCTGCTAGGCATTTCATCGTCACGTCAACGCTTGCTGCACGCTACTTAGCTTTCTGTGCTTCCCGTCCTCTTTAGAAAGCGAATTATTCAGAACGCGAAACTGTTTGGGATAAACCACGTTAATGATGTCATACCGCTTCCGAGTTTGATGGTATTTTCCTTTCGTTTGTCTGCATTTCCCGGCCAACAGTTCGCGTGAATTTGAAAACGTACCAGAACCGATGACGTGAACAGTTATACACACCCGGGGACTTTTTCGCTCGAAAATAATTCCACCTAACTGTGATTGAGCGTCGTTCTATCCACAACACGAATCATAAACGACAGAATGAAATATTTCCAAGAACTTCTTCCTGACAACTTGTCCTTCATTCATGAATACTGATAAATTCAGGACGTTCTGTCGGCCGCATTCTCGGCAATTCATGGACTCTGCAGGTTATATATACGTTGTTCCTAGTATCACGCTAATTACCAACAGCGTTAACTGATAAGCCAACGATCCGAGTAATGCTCCTCGCACTGTGTCTCGGTTCGTAATAATACAGGAAGTCACGTGCATTACTGGAATGATGAAAAAATGGGAATTCACAGTGAGCAGAACACGTATTCGTTCCACGTTTATACGTGACGACGTAGCTGTAGTCAGACCATAAATGAACACCGTATTACTCCACGAAGCCAGCTATCTAAAATCCGTCTCATCACAAACAATATTTCGCTTCTCTCTCGCCCGGCGGTTGATAAGAAAAGAATTTCTCGATGCTGAACGAACATGTCATATGAGTAGTTCAAAAAACAGAGGTCGGTCGTTGGGAGTCAACCGAGTTGTCAAAAGGTCATTTCCTACCGTGAAGACTAACCTGCGTCTAACACGTGGTAAATCTTGCAATCAGGATTTCAGAAGGCGAGCTGCGAGGCGACTTCCTAGATTCGTGGCCTCCGCGTCCTGTGCCGATCGAGAGGATAGGGGGGCAGGATTCCGGGCAGGCATGCAGGCGATAATTTAGGCAAGGCGCGCATCTTAGCGAGGCCAATCAGCCATCGGGACGAGCACCCTAGAAAGATAGCTGGGATTATCATGCACGTGCATGTTGACAAAAGAAGTTTAGCTTGTAAAGCTGATTAAACCTTACTTAATCACAACCGATCAGGACGGTATAAACCTCGCCGGGGTCTCCGGCGTCTCGCCGCAGCTCCACGGCCTCATGGGCTCCTGGTTGTATGGCGGCTGAGCGGGCGGTCCTGCGCGGCAAAATAACAACAAGTAGGCTCCTCGCTCTGCGTGGTCTCCGGCTACCTTCGACATAGCAACTGAATTCAATGCTGCAATCCATGGATTCCTAAGATTCTACGGTTATACCTAACACCACTCGGAACAAATCTCTGCCTAACGTTCCTAGCGAATAGATATAGTGTTATCATCGGAGTTCAACTTTTTCAGACGTACAGTATGATGTGAACGAGGACGACGGCGGCGCCGTTCCGCAGGGAAAAATGGCTACGGACTCGGCGGCGGCGGGGCGTCGAGGCCACTGAGAAGGCCTTCGGGGGGGCGAGAAATAATCTTGCCGCCTCCTCCTCCTCCTCCTCCTCCTCCTCCTCCTGCCAACTTTTGAATCAATCCACACACCACCTCGCTTGCAATCACGGCTACGAACGTTTTCGAAACGGTGTTATACATACACCTATAGGTATGCGGTTTCGCACAAACGCTATAATGCGTACGTACGTAGGTGTGCTGTGTTTTTTTTTTAAATTTTTTATCTTTACCTGCAAACCAGCTGACTAATTGATTTCAGCATAACATACGTTATTTATAGCAATCGGACTATCAAGTTCCACGGCACTTATCGATCAATTAGAATTAAGTGTAACTCGTGAGGTTTTGCGATACCTATAACAAAAAGAAGACGTTGACATCCGTTACAACATTTTACCAAGTTTCGCACGTCTTTCCATAAAATAATTTTTTTTTCTCTTCAATTACCCATTTTTCAATTACATACCGTACGATCTACGTATGCTCAGACTTTCAATCTTTTCTATCATCCTGTTTTTCATGCGAGTAATTTATCTAAGCACACCAAATCGCGCATCCGTGGATGCATCGTGATATCTTCTTCCCTGCCAGTCTCGGCGTGTAATCGATACCCTGTTTGTGTACGGAGTGGGAATTCTCCTCGCGGTGACGTCTCGGCGCTCTTAGCTCCTCGATCGGTTTGGACTCCTGATGAGAGCGTAGAGCGCCGCAGCGCCACGCGTCACGGCGAGCAGCATCGCAACGCAGGGCGCCAGTACGCCGTCCACCGCGACGCACTCCGCCGTTCCACGACCGACGTCCACCATCTGCGCCGTTCCCCCACCCCCAATAACAGATTGTACAAATCCGCTCAAAAAAAGCTCGTCCATTTATCGTCCAGCACCGCCACAGGGCTGCGACGTCGACTGTCCAGCTGCGTCATCGCAAGTTGGGTCGGGGGGGGGGGGGGGGGGGGGGGGGGATTCTACTAAAAGGAAGCCTGCGCCATCCCGTGGGATCTTGTAGAACGAAGAGTTCCATTTACCGACTCAGATTGATACTGTCCAGTTGTTGCTACAGTTCGCGTCTCGTTAGACACTGAAGCTGTTGGTCAATTGGATGTCAATTCTGGTCGGTAAGTCAAAAGTGTCCCATAAGTGTTCGGGTTCTACTGAAGTTCTGAACCATTAGAAAGATCGATACCTAGGCTTCGGAAACTGCATTCGGTGTGCATTGAGTGCAACCAGTCGAGCCGTTGTTGATCAAGTCTACGATAAAGTAATGATAAAGCGATATTTGATGATAACTTGAATGTGAATGCTCATTTATTATCTGGAAGCTTACACCTAAGTTCAATGTCGCTGATAAGGATGGTCCACCGTTTCCATACCCTTGAATTGGCATGTTGATATTGGAGTCCCACCTAATGATTCACAACGCATGATTCAACCGATTGTAGAGCATTAATTTTTGGCATATCCTCTCGAAGTTTATCACGACAAATTTTTACGTACAGATTAATCGTTTGGGATCACTCTTTTATTGGAAAACTATTACCACCTGCGATTGTAAATGGACTTTATGGTTGACGGAAATAATTGGAGATGAGTTATTAGAACATGCAGACGTTGCTCGTGATACATATAAAGATGCTCATAGTTTGCTATAAATTGCAAAATATCGATGTAAAAAAACTTAAATCTTTATTTACATATTTCGATAAAATACAATTTACAAAATGGTAATGTGCTCACGTATATACCTCTTGTCTGATGCAACGTTGATATCTTCTTAAACCTTGCGATCTGTTCAATTCAAATTTCATAGTTATACCTACTTGAAAGTTTAGAACTTCGAAGAAATACCGAGCTCCACAATAAATGTCTGTGAACATTCAAAGTTTAAGGATTTTCCAAGTGCTTATAATAATGGCAGATTATTCTTCGGGACATACTTAAAAGCCCCAACTGATAAATTAATTTCAAAAGGGCTGTTGGACAAAACGTTAAATCTGTTCCATATTGTCTTATATCCTCTGCAGATTCCTCAATAATTTTCAAGCGATAATTTTCTAGCTCATCTCGTTTTCCATATAGTTATTACCGGCAGAGCAACAGTTTCCTACCCGAGAGATGCACAGCTCTTGAAAAATTCATCGTAATTATGACTTTCAATTTCTGTATAGCGCCAAAAGCACGCTAATATGATTGATACGGTTTTGTTACTTTGAAGATATAATCAGAAGATTGTTGCTCACTGCCATCGATGTATAAATACAATTGCATCCTTTACCGCATTCTGCCCATATTAGAGTCTGTTAATCATTTACGACAGTGAAGATACCTCGACGTTGATATCTTCATGTAGGTACCTTGAAGATTGCGTTCAAAAGTTTTAATTTCATTGAATCGATTGGCCCAGCCTTATTGTTAGAATTTAACGTCCATCAAGCTCTTCGTCATTTTCGTGCTCGCACAAAACTATCACTGAATAATTTTTGTCGTACTTTTCCTGTTGAGCTTCGAGTATCACATAGACTAATGAAATACTGTGATTTCCACATTGTTAAAGCCAAACCAGCAATGAACCGGAAGGAAAGATTTACATCCAATACAGCTTTACGTGCCTAGACATTTGAGTTGTGGACCTGTCACCCCCTGCTCATACTTCAGTCTTGCCTTTCAGAGGAATTGCCTCTTCGGGTGATTTGACGTTCTCCAAAGCCCGCTCCTTTTCCGGGATACTTCTATCGCTCCTTGGACTATTCCAAGACTGGAGTTTCCCGGATCCGAAGAACGTAAAGGTCAGACCACCCGACACATAGGTTGCAGCAAGAATCCAAAACACTATCCTCCACTGCGGGAAGGTCTGGTTGTTGAGAGTCAACGAGCCAACCATTTCGGCGCTCAAGAAGCCTCCTAAGGAACTAAGAGTATTCGCCAACCCAAAAATCGTCCCAGAAAAATTTGGGGCAATGTCTAAGCCATTTCCTAAGTATCCAGCAGTCACTCCGCCGTTAATCGTCAGGGCGACTGTAAATATCGCCACAGAAGTAATCTGGTCACATCCCATAAAAGCTTGCACGATCATCAGCAGTCCAGGAGTCATTACCGCTGTAATGAAATGTGAATATAAGTGACAATTGACTCCCGAGTGACCTTACAATATGGGTAATGACAGACAAAAGAGTGAATGCTTGTTGTTCCCACTTGTTCCACTAATTAATGTTACGAGGAACCGAGAGTGCTTATAAATATTAGTTTTACTTTGACAGCGAAACGTTGAATGAAATTCGCATTTTGTTAATGTATGAAACGATGAAATGACGGTTCTGTTAACTACCATGATCTCTTATTGTGAATGTTGAGTGAATAGAATATAATTCATGCCAGACCTCTTCTCCAATTGACCTTCCCAACTGACATCGTTCATTTATTCCCAAGAATTCGTCATTACTCACCGAAGGCAGTAAAGCTTTTTCGAATCGCTGTAACTGAGAGCTTATTAGTTCGTCTCAGATAATCGGCCACAGATGAAGTCAACACGGCGAAACAATACTTCCCTAGGTAAGGTAAGGACGAAAGTAGACCATTCTAAGGAGAATGAAAAAAAAATTTTGGAATCTCAAAGAAAATTGACTTGTGCAATATTCTTGCGGGAAGCGGAAAATAGTAAAAATATCTATACCTTTTTAATTTCGAAGCCCAGAATGTATTTCATATAAGTTGGTAGCTGATTCACCACCGTGAAGTAACCGAAAACACTGCATCCGTGGGTGATGATGATTGCCCAAACAGGGACAGACGTCAACATCGCCTTCCACGGTACAGCCGAGTGCTGTAAGCCAAAAATTGTACAGATCATTGGCATTGGATGTGAGAAAGTAACAATCGCATCAAGTGCTTACGCTTGATCGAATATGCACTTTCGTCTGATGAATACAAATGGTTTTAAAAGCACGCACCTTCGAAGTAGAAGACGTCCCGATGGACTCTTCGATAAACCTGCGTTCCTCGGCTGAGATGCGAGGATGTTCAGCTGGAGAATCATAGACAACAACGAACCAGGCGATGCTCCATATTAAGCTGATTCCACCGGTCACGTAGAAGACCGATTCCCACCCAATCGAAGCAATCAGGAACCCACATATCGGCATCGTGATTGCCGCGCCAAGAGAAGATGCTGGAAAATGGTCCAAGACGTGCAGGCATGTTTCTGTTACGATTTCCACAATTCAGAGTGAGCGTTCAGGAGTTTCGCACCCTTATAGCCAGTCCCCGAATGATTTACGCCCGGTCAAATATTCTTCACCTGCATCCGTAAACTGGCCATTGTAGGGGAGAGTAGGGTATATGAGACCTGTATCGGGTAGGTTGAATCACCTTCTCGTTATACTTTGAGACACAATTCGTCACACCTTGTGTGATGGTGAAAAAGTTGATGTGTAGCTATGGTTAGAATTTTCACTTATAACGGTGAAGGTAAGTCAGTTCAGTTTATGCAAGAATTTCAAAGTATTTTCACATAGCTTGACAATTGATCAAACTAGCAATTCGTAAATTTGTAATAAAACTGGCCCCCCTCCCCTACTCTCACCAGGAAAACACTATCGTTATTCATGTAAAAAAGCTCGCCGCAAATCACCTACCGAATGCACACCTTGAATTGTCTCAAACAACCATCGAAAATATCTCTGAAATCTCACCCATCATATTCGCAATGAATTTGCTCCGTTCCATTGGAGGAATCCATCGTGCAGTCATGGGATGAATGGCGGGCCAAGTGGCTCCCTGAAATGAATAAAGCCGTGTAAGCATCGTGTTACCCTCTCTCGACTAACTTATTGCTGAATTTATTTCGAGATAAGACTTACCAGCATAAAGCCAAGAATCACTCTGAGAGCCGCAACCGCAGGATAGCCGAGTGTCGCTGCCAACGGTGTGAGAAGAGTGATAGCGCTTGCGGTCAGCATGCTGTACCCAAACACCCTTTTGGCACCAACGATCTCCGCAAGCCGACCACCGGGTAACTCGGTGCAAATGTACCCCCAGAAGAAGCTACCCAAGATCTTGTTTACCTCGTACTCGTTCCATGAGTACCTGGTTTGTTCGATGGCATCCTGCAACATTAGCATGCCGAAATTCAAGTATATGGAAGAGAAATGCCAAATATTATAATCAAGTAGAAGAAAAGTTGCCTTTACATTTTTTGCCGGTAAGTCCCCCTGTTCAATTAGACTCATATTAGCTGTGAAATTTTTATGGGAATCAACCAGTCCAGCACATCCTGGATCCGTGATGGTTTTGTTGGAATGTTCAGAGCTGTTGCTGGGTAATACCATAGCCACGATAGCTATCGTTAAATTGACACGTAACATGTAGTTCAACATGAATCCAAGAATCACCATGATATTCAGAATCTGACGACACGAGAAACGATCTGAAAAATTAATTTTCGTGATTAAGATTGAGCGAGGAGGGTCAAAAAACAGATTTTTTTACTATCAGGGTTTGCATAAAGTCAATTTTTGTTGGCAACAATTTAAGTGGCTATTACATAGTTGAAAATAAATTGCTGAGAATCATACGATACTTGTGGTGAGGACAAACCCAATAATCGTCAAAACATAATTTTTATCTGTTTATTACCTGTTTAGCAGTTAATACTGATAATACGTGGTTAAAAAAAAAATTGTTATCCATACCAATGAAGCAATAAGTTAATTTTTTTCCTCTGATCACAAATTTTGCTACCGCAAATTATATGCAGAATCCAATAATTAGCATGCAACGTATTTCTGCGTAGGTACATAGGTACCTGCAAAACTGGCGGGAGCTAATATCGCGCAAATTTCTGTAATAGATAACGATTCTATTACGTAATTGTCGTAACTTTTCTTCGAGAATTATTATGTCGGTCGAAAGGTTTGCATGTGCCATTCGACGATCGTGAGCACCTACGTGTGTCGGTAGGTACGTCAATTTGGCAAAAGCCCCAGAAACAAGCCACATCTGGTATGGCGACTGGTAAACATATTTACGTAACTTCACCGGCATTTAGACCAGAAAAACCTATTCTTTGAGGTGACAAACCGACCATGGATAAGGGGAATCGAGTTTCGCGAGCCGATTTGTTCTCTTATGGTCAAGTGTAACAAGACTGCGTCCACACTATAGACCAGGACAGAACCAGCTGGCAAACGGTGACCCATTGTCGATGGAATACCGGCAAAAAGTGAGCACCTGTCGGTGCCAATTTTCAAATTCGTAGAACAAGTAGTTGCGGACAAGAGCCGACCGACTCCCGAGCAAATTTTTAATGCCTTAAAAGACATGAAGGGTGATCGAAAGGGATAAGATTCCGAGTAATTAGATTATAATATTAGCTAGAACTCTCCTGGAAAAACAGCGACTTTACGCCTCTAACCGTTTTTTAGTTCTCTTGATTGCACTAGCCTGAATGAGTTTTTCTGGAGTCAAAGAGACAGTATCGTCCCTGAAATAAAGGGCCGGGTGCTCAACGTCAGAAATGTCTGGGTATAAGACGTCGTGACGCCCGTAAATACCGACTTAGTCTAGCTTGCACAAGTATTTATAAACAGCCTTAGCCTTGCCCCGGTGCTTCCTGCTATGTTGAAGTCAAAGGAGAATTGGTTCGCTCAACAAGTTACAATTCTTTTACACTGCAGCGGTATATACCAACGGACTACTCACTGATTAGCATTTCAGATGTCTGGAAATGTGTTAATTGGATGCGATTTGAATTGTTAAGAAATATTATTCACGAACGCAAATTTAAGATATTTTGCCAGTGCTAAAAATTTACAATTTAAAAAAAAAAAACAAAAAAATGTATTCGAAGATATAATTCAATCAAATAATTAATTACTTGAAATAGCAATATTTCGTCAATTAATAATTTTGCACGACAGAGCATGTGTATATAATAAACCGTTATTTTTTAGCAACGGATTCTTGCGTAATAATCGCCACTTGACACTCAAATAACACTTGAGGGGTCGTCCCGGAGACTAATCACTTTATTAAGCGCATTTGACAAACTTTAAGTATGCGTGATGTTGAAAGTATTTATGCATTTCAAAGACTCAAAGAGTACAGCTGGAATCGCAGACCTAAAATCGCTCTTTCGCGTCCATGAAATCGCCTAAATAACATAAACGGTTTAAGAGATAGAAAAAGTTCATTGCCATTCACGATATTCAAACATTTTAGGAACATCTGTAAGCAACAATTACACGTGTAATTTGGATAATCTCGCTGTCATTTAGTCGGTTTCATATAGCAAAGTAGGTGATCTGAGAGCACGTGGCGGTATTTCCAGGCCTTGATTAACTCACGTCAGTGATAGATTGAGGTGGTTACGTATATTATTGAACGAGCAACGATAATGCCAAAATGATGGGTGTGATTTCTCGTAATGGCCGGTACAGTGCAATTTAAGTAATTGCACGTTTCCTCTGTAATTCGCGCAACAAATAAATCATCAAGTAGGTACGCAAACGTTTTAGCACCGGCCAATTGCTACGAAATATTAAAGGCAAACAGATGATTCAAGGCCACATGAAACATGGCTAAGCAAAAACGCCTCTTGAATTGAAACTGTACCCTGCAAGTAACGGACGTAATTGTCACCCACCGGCGAATGATTTACCTAGAGGCAATTCGTTTCGTTAATTAATTAATATGATCGATCAATGTTCAACGATTGAGATAGTAAAGTGGGATTAAAATTTACTCCGCATATTAGAGACCGTACTCTTTTACACTGCTATGGAAATGTATGAATCAATAATTTGAAAAAATCAAATCAGCGCGTGAGGATTTTGAAAGAAACCCAAAGTTCACACACAATTAAGGCAGAAAATACATGAATGATTCATTAAATCATTTTTGTAAACAGTATAAAATTGACAGAGTAGAAATTATTCGGGCAAATGAAATGCAAATATCCAAGGTTACAAACGAGTACTTATACCATCAGAAGTAATGAAACTTATATGATTTAAGGTTACATTGACGCTTTGTGCGATTAGAGTTATATTGCATAATGAGCGCCTAAGGCCACGCCAAATTTTAGCAACTCTTGCGAATCTGTTTGACAAAGTAACGTTAAAAGATGCGGTGAGGTAGCGTCAAAGCAACCAGCCAGCATCCGGGATTAAAGACCGTAATCAAGTGGAAAAAAACTCATCTATTGAAAGCGAGAAGGTAACACTGAAAAAAGAGAGTTACATAACTAGGTATTCAAAAGAAAAAGAAACAACAATAGGCTTTAGATGATCAAACGGAGCGACGCCATGAAACAGTGATTGTTTCGTGAGTTAACCAAGCATGAAGCTGTTCGATAGGTACTCTGGATTTCTTGCTCCGCATCTGTCTGGAATACCCTATTATATTAAGTAGTCAAGTGATATAATTTCGATCATCAAAAAGTACGCGAGATCCTCTCTTTTTAGTACCAAAAAATGACCCCCAAAAAGAGAAATTAACAAACTACAGTCAATTATACCAGACCTTGGACTGTCATTAGCTGTTCTCGTGACTGATGCAATGTGATCCATTAGTCAAGATTTTCGTGGCAATACTCAATGCTTTTCGAAAATTTTATTACATGTGCCAGTAATATTGCAGAGTCGTAAGTCAAAGTCTCGTTCAGTGCTTCAGAGAATTTTACGTTCCATTGGGTCGATCGTTTGCCATCTGTCGCGATATACGATTAGTAACCATGGAACGAGCGAGGGGTGCACCGAGGCCGTGGATACCTACGTCAAATTTCATCATTCAGGAGGTATACATAGACTAAACGCATGGATACTTGAGCCAATTGCAGGCACCGATTACATACGCCATTAGCTCGGATTTATTACAGCGCAATTCGTTACTCCAGCTTCTCAAATTTAATTGAACTTGAATTTCTTTATGTGCATTTTTTTGCTGATGTGAATGTATGTGAGTCTGTTTTTCAGTTTAGTAAGTCTTTGCCTATGTCACATCAGCAATGTTTTTTTTTTTTTTTTTTGGAATACTGCCACAAAATTGCTTCAAACCTTGCGGCACAAATTTGTATTCCATACACAAACTTTCAAGTGAAATCGATTCACGATTTTTCGAATGAATTTCATGCTTCATATGCGTCTGTTTCAACAGCAATAAAATCATTTCAAAAGATTTTGTGCCTTTACGATGTGAATTCAGTTCACTGGATCCTGAGAGAAAATTTCCAAGAAAACGTGCGTCCCAATTTTACAATAACTGCTATTGATCTGTGGCTCATCAATATGTAAGTAGTATGTTATTAAACCAGCTAACACCAGTTCGCATATTCATAATGTCAATATGTTAAACTGTCCAACAATAGCCAGCATTCTTTGACACTGCTTGAACAAAAAAATCGCGATGACGGGTGCAGATGAAAATGTAGAACGATCAGACGACACGAGGCTCACAATGTTGAATTTTGAAAAACGAGAAAACCTGGTTTGTAGAATTTTAAAATGTAGAAAGTCGAAATATACTCGGTCGAGTAAGTACAGGGCTGAAAATATAAAATCATCAAAATCTTGACTTTTACATGTTCGGTTTGCTATATTCATATTCATTCTGTTGATTATGTATTTTGGAAAGATTCCTCACACTTGCCCCTTCTACGTATTGCTTTTTTTGTAGTTCGACTGTCTACACTTTGAAAATCTATGAAATAAATGTTTGAAAATCTCATATTACGACTTATATTTTTTGATCTTCCAACATTTTCAGCCCCACCTGGCGATGACTGAAACAGACTTGGTACAGTCGTTAAGGGAAATTTTATGCTACCCACAACACCGGGTAGCATTGAAAGCCACCAAGCCTTCCACTAAATTTTGTTTTTACGGTCAGTATTAAGTTGGTTACATTATCGCGCTATATTTCTTGGCATCCGCTATTTACATGGATTAGTGGCTAAAAATACTGAAGGTGTAAATTTGTATCCGCGAATACTCTACATGCTATCATGGCTTATGCTTGAGAGACGTTTAAAGGCAGGATAATATATTCTTGAAAATTTGAAATTTTCGTTGTTAACGATCAAAAGCATTACACAATTATTCGTAATAAACGACTAAATATTTTGATGTTTTGAAGATTTTTGCAATGCAAAAAGTTGAAATTGTCCTCCTAACAAATGAATTATCATTCTTGTTACGTTTCGTATTGAAAATAAGTCAACATATTCAATTTTGATTCCATCATCGATTCGCTACACGCTATCTGGCATTAAAGCGCTATATCATATGTTGTCAAAATGGTTTTAGTTGGAATCCCATCTTTTCTCATTGAATGAAAGTTTTTGAAAAACGTTGTCAAGCGACCAATATTCACCCTCGCCATTTTTTATTAGGTACATTAAAACTTTTTTAGGTGATATTAACAACTAAGATGTACAACTTAAAGAAAAAAATTGTTACATGGACCAATCGAGTTAAAATATTTACTAAAATCTTAATAGCAATTTGCATGACTATATTGAATCATCGATTTTCAATTTTCACCGATTTCGAAAAACTGTGTAGGTATGGAATAACCCAATCGGAACTATTTCTCTCTATTACTCCTCTAATCCGAAAGTTGAAACACCAATGAATTTTGCATTCGCACAATTTAATATCAAAACATAATTGTTGCAATCTTATCCCAACGTCACTCTGATCTGAGAGTACAAATTATTTTACAATGAGAGTATTAAAAGCATCTCACAAGATTGAAAAATCTTACCTGCAATGCTGCGATTCGATGCCATATTAAAACTCGCTCTTAATAACTTAATATTACTTTAAAAAATCCGAAAAACAAATTAGAAACTAACAAAAAAGAAAAGTAATAATTGTTTAAATGCAAAACGGAGAAGCACCAAGAATGCCCAGAATACAATTTGATTTTCAACTGTCAGCGGAACTGTTTTTCGACACTCTCAGCCACGCTTTCGCGTTTGCGAAACTGGCTTACTGGGTGTCAACAATAGACTCTGCAAACAGCAACCACTAGGCGCAAATTGTTATTTATAATAAAAGCGCTGGCCCGTCGAAGGTGCCCCACGACGATGGGCACGCGGCGATGCACTTGAAATTCTTGCGTGGGTGGCAATGCGCACCAAGAAAACTACGAGTAAGTAAAAAGTCAACGTACTGGCAGCGGTGCTGACCAGCACTGTCGGGCGATTGCAATCGACTGAATACTTAACGCGGCGTCGACAGCGTGGTGCAACCAATCGGTCGTTCGACTCGAGGGGGACGGCGACGACGTCATCCAATTTCCGTAGGAAAAATAAGAAAAAAATAAATAAATAAACGCCGGGTACAAAAATAAACAATAATTGAACCGTCATAGCGTGCCAAGTTCGCGGAGGTGTGGCATACTCGTAAAAAAAAAGTAACGGTCTCACACACACACACACACACACACACACACCCGATTTGCAATAACAATTTAGCCTTGTGCTAAACGATTTATTACGTATCTCGTATATGTATATCCTAAAGAATCCAAATTTGGATGCATACTTCGCAATGAACCTTCCGGTATAATACATCAATGAAGTTGAAATATTATCAGATTTCGATGAAATCTTAGAGTAGACTTCAAAAGCTTTAAAGTTACTTCAACGAGGTGGATTTCCGAACTGTAATACGCGTGGATAAGTTTATCCTTCAGTGATCACTGAATAGATATTCGAAATAACAAAGACAAGTTATTTGCATTTTTTACCAGTCAATTTTAACATTGCGATTTTCTTGTTCCTAGGAGCTAAACCCCGAGTAATTAGGTTATACGTGTACTATATTTTTCGAAATTCATGAGCTGATATTCATGACTTACTTAAAACAGGGGATAAATCTTTGACGTAACTGTGAATTTTCATTTTTCTACCTACCCACAAAACTGTTCGTAAATTGCTATATGAAACTACCATAATGTATTAGGGAACACATCGCAATACTGAAACGAATGAAAATTGGCGAGAATCCAACACGCGATTAGACACCGAGGTGCACATGTTATGTGCAATATTGGCTGGTGCAAACATGATAAGTAGCATCAACTTGGACTGACAACCGCTGCTGTTACGTCACTTAACGTGACATAGTTTGACAAATTTTCCTCATTGATAGTGTATTGTCATGCACGAAATAAGTGTATGGTAATGGCGTCTCATGGATACACACATACAATAGATAAACGAGTGCTCAACTGACGAATAAGATCTCAAATAATACTTTGTCTATTTCAACTTAGTCTCTATACTTTTTCAGCGGAAGCATTTAGCTTTTTCCAGGAGGGCATTCACTTTCAGTTGAGTCAATTTCAAGCTTACGTATCATTGTCAAATGTAAACGTGAATGTGAAACATTGCATACTACGTTGTACGAGATAAGACATTGTCTTCATTTTGAAAAATGCTTCCATAAAAATTAGTTTAGTGCAGATAGTCGATATTTTGCGGCTCAAGATATTACAGAAATGCGAAATATAAAGTGAATTTCAAAAACGGTGACTTTCAACGCCAGAATTTTAGTTTTCAAGTCTATCAGTAATTGTGTCATTTATTTCCACCAATTTTTAGTTAAGGGTAAAAAGAAGAAATAATGAATACCTATGAATAAAAAATTCTTTATATTACGAGTAATTGAAAAAATCAAGCGTATGCACCAAATACAGTAGGTACATAGCAAATTATACCTCGAGGGTTCCTTGAGAATTAACGATGCGAGGGACGTTTCACCGGCAAATAGGCAACTGAAGGTACATTTGACTTACTTACTGGCTATGAAATGGAACTTCGGTTGCCCAATTGCCGATGAAGAATTGTTCGCATCGTTATCTTTCAAGAAAGCCTCCAGGTAGAATTTACTGTGACAATAACAACCAGAGAAAAATAAATTACTTTTATAATATAAGGAATGGCCTCTGAGTTATCTAATTTTCATTCAATTCATTTCGTTCTATGATAAATATACAAAGCTCACAAGAAATTGAATTCGAAATTCGGCGTCAAAACCGTTTCTACAGAGTTCTTTTCTACAGAGTTCGTTTCTACACAAGATATTATCTAGAAAGTTTGATTCTACAGAATCATTTTAGGTCTGTATCTACGGAGATCCTTCTAAAAAATCGTTTCTGCAGACGAAATCTTGTAGATTGTTCGATTCTACAGAATAAAGGAGAAAAGCCCGTTTCTACAGAAAACTTTTCTACCGAATTGCGACATGCAGTTCGTTTCTACAGAATTTAGATTTGGAAGTTCGATTCTACAGAATTCGGTCGTGGAAGTTCGTTTCTCATACATTTAATTGTAAATTTCGTACATTTCGTTTTAATTTAGTTTAATCTAATTTAATTCAATTTAAATTATTTGACCGCCACTTGTAGAAATGAAACGGACTTGCAGACCTGAATTCTGTAGAAACGATATCTGTAGAAACGAATTCTGTAGAAACAATCCTGCCTCGGCAATTCTGTACAAACGAACTCTGTAGAAACGAACTTTGTAGAAAATATCTCCTGTAGAAACGAACTCTGCAGAAATGATATCTGTAAAAACGGTTTCTGTAGAAACGATCCTGCCCCGTGTAAACTGCTGTTTAATTTTCACTCCTCCAAAATAATACCTACCCAACTATTTACTAGTTTAAGTTTTCTTCTAAGTACAGTGCTAAATTCTATCCAAATCCGAAAATGGGTCCGAAATCTCCGGTACCAAATCTTCTAGATAATTTCAAAGTATTTTCTGCGATCTCCCAGTTTCCGCAGCTCTGTTCCACTAATTTTGGAAGACGACAGTCCGACAACACTGAGTGAAAACGGTACCCAAGGAGATGGAATGAGGGAGGATTGAAAGGAAGTATTTACTTTGCATCAAGTATGTACCTACAACTATTTCTCAGATGGGGTCAGAGGTACTGGTGCATGGACCATTTGACCACGAGGAAGATGAGAGCGTCTAAGAAGCATCGTGGGATGATGTAAGCGTGTTGAGCCTGAGTGGCGTCAGGACTGCCCTTAGCAGTACTTTTGCCCTTGGTAAAGTGACGTGGGAACCTTTATCTTCGCGTCTTGTGCCACGCTCCATGGTGTCAATAAACGACTGAGCCCACTCGCTTTGGGTACGCTAACACAACCTGCATAACATACGATGAACGAAAGCTCTGTTGAGCTTGGAACGGATGCATGGCCATCGAGCTCGCGCCAGTTAGCGTGTGTGATGTATAATGTAAGTTGCTGATAATATATGCTCAGAACGGACGTGATCACTCAGGGACCGGCGCTTGGCTTCGTCTAACAGGTCGCCAGCTCGTGGGGGCTCGCCTTTTGCGTCACTCTACACAGCGTAGATCGTCGCTGTGGTATTAAGAACTGTACCGAAGCGTCAACTATTATCGCACAAGCGTAGGCAGTACTCATTATTTAAGATAGGCAAAGGCTCTTAATTCAAAGCTGCTTAACGGAACCGGAATCGGTCAATTTTTACTAATGAGGAAAATAGGCAGAGATTGAATTCATTTTCCGAAGACCATAAATCTTCATGTCCATAGCAAAATAATCAGGTATTTCACCGAAAAGTAAACGATTTAGTCCCCCAGTCATCATCACAATATACCGACTAGATTTCTTTTACTTTGAATGCGAATCATCAATAAAATTGGCTCGCAAAATGATTGGGTAAAAGTTCGTTGCAGCGTAATGACGTGTGGTGGTCAGTAAACTACGACAATTTCTTCGAAAAACAACAACATATTACGAAAATTTAGCAAATATGACTGAAATATTTGATTCTCGAAAGAAAACACGTTCCACTGATAAGCAATGACAGACTTGTGTAATACAGAGACGTTGCAATCGGTATCACTAGGAATGCGCAGCTTGAATCACTTGTTTAATAAAAATATTTTCACTCTTATCGGCAAAGTTGTAATCGCAGTAATGCTAATAACGAGTCCAGTTTAGAATTCGTACTAACGCGACCTTGCCTCGAACTGAATTCAAAACAGAAACAATTTGCTTGAGTTGATACACGTGCAGGAAACCGAGCTGGCAAGTTGTTCCTAATAATAACGTCACTAAGACAGTAACTGAAGAGTAATTATTCCATAACTCGAGGCTAATTGCTACTGATATTGTTACAAGAACTTAGCAGAATGAGGTCACGGATGTAACGTAGTTGCCTGGATTTTACTCCTTTAGTATTCTCCACGATATGCTGCGTTGGCTTCATCTTACTTCACTTAGAACCATCTGATTACAGTAATGGAAACGTAGTCAGTCTTCATTTTTCAACATAATGCTACAAAAATAAAACTGCCACTAAAAGAAAATTATGTCTGCTGTTTGTAAAAATAATAGTAAAAGCATTTTTTCCAAGTAAAGTCCAATCCAGACGCATTCTGAGTATTAGTATCTCAAATGTTTAAGCATATAGGACTTCCTTGTGCCCAAAACTTGGAATTGACAGATTATCGTTGGGTAATCTAGACCTTGAACCAAATATACTTGTGCTCGATCCGTGAGTTGCAAATATGACGAGATGTGTGTCGAAGAACATTCCCTTCTCTCCCATCCTCGCATTTTTGCTCTATTATAATTTTCAAATAGTAAGTTGTGCAACTAGTCCACATAAATAAGAATTATTGACACGAGCAATTTTGGTCGCGACGTCTGAGGCTACATTCAGGTCAACGTGACCGTCGCCAACGTCACGATGCAGCGATGAGGTGCCGAGCATTGATCTACGGAAATTTAAAGAACAGCGTGTGATTACAGATGAAGATAAGTGAAAAAGTTCCACTGCGTAGTAGTACATTGATTTTATTCAATTCTATGTACAGGCTATACGTATATATTGAGCGTGTCTTTAAAGTCCCTTGCAACAGAGCGCGGAAAATGCATCTTATGCGCGTGCGTATTTCAATTCGGCTCTTTGAAGTATACATTGCATAGACCATTTGTAAAATTGTCATCAAACATATTAATGGTGAAATAGCCTCGTTTGTTCGGGCTTCGCGAAATGTGACTTGGTCCGACAATCGGCCAGTTCCCTTTTATAAGTATATACGTAGATTAGTTAAATGCAAATTTGAAATGTTTATCTTCTTCTGTCGTCCAATTTATTCATCTCACGAGAAAAGAAAAAGTGTATATTTATCAAAAAAGCTTTACTAGCTACTATAAGCTCATTATAGGTACATCGGCTTACAAAATCCTATAAGAAATACTCAGTTATTCATCATGCTTACAAACGAATGAACGAATTACAGATTTTCACTGTCGTCGACGGGGCAGCTGGCGAGGTTCAATATTGTATATAGATATTAGAAAATCACCGCAGGTGTACCGTCATCGTCTAGATAACGTTCGATGAGGATATCAAGTTGTTTGACAACCGTGACAAATTACACGAAGGTGGGAATTGCCTAGACTGGGTATTACAAAAACAATGAACCGAATTTTCAAATAGCCACAAAACGTTGTTTCCCCGGAAATTTGTGTAGAAAAATAATAGAGCTTAGGTACCATCGTAGAATAAGAAATATACATCTTTATAATTATTGCACACTGCAGACCTTACGGTCATCAAATACATTAATGTGTTACTTATCCCTCAAGTTCAGAGAGGTGCAATTATAAGTACGTACGTCGATTTTCCCGAGCTGTGAAAAAAACTCGAAGCAAACTGACGCCAAATGTAACATCCATCTGCAGGTATTCGAACGCTCTGAGGTACCAAACATCGCAAACATCATCGAAGTGAATTTTCAAAAAGAAAATTGTTTGGAAAAGTTCGTATACCTAGACGTCCGTACGAAATTGAAGCATCCAAATTCGTCGACTTGCTGCACGACAATATCGACAGCCACATTGTGAGAAAGGAGTCGTGCGAAGTCAACGGAGGGAAAATCTACTCTAAAATGTTCAGCTTGCTGTTTGTCTTTCTCAGCTGGGCTCGCCATGGAATTATTGGTCCATCATCCACCTCGTTGGTCGAGTTGCGTCTCATCTCCACCTCAACCTTTTCCTCCTTCTCTTTTTCTTCCTTTGGTTTGACCTCCTTCGCTCCTGCTTCCTTTAGTTTTTCT
Organism: Diprion similis; assembly: GCF_021155765.1. NCBI lineage: Eukaryota > Metazoa > Arthropoda > Insecta > Hymenoptera > Diprionidae > Diprion > Diprion similis. The sequence continues at coordinate 5,829,308 of NC_060106.1, forward strand.
CCGTTCAATGTCGTTTCTGGTGGCGCTGTTACTTCGACTTTTGGTGCTACGATCGGAGCGATCGGAGTCACGTGATTGACCCTGAAATTCCATTTTTTAAATCTAATTGAAAGTTTAAACGAGGTACTTCCAGACTTTTATGGAAAAAAATTCGTGGTGCTCAAACACCAAAGGAAAAACTATTTCAACCGGGAACACAAGCAATTTTTTGTAGTAAATCGTAACATCGCGTACGATAATAACGAGTCACGCTTCGATGAAAGCCTGCAGTTCAACTCACTTCTTTTCGTCAGCATGATCCTTTTTCGCTAGGAGTTGTCTCTTCCAAGCTGGAATCGCCTTCAGTCTCTTCTCCTCATTTTCTCTCGCGATTTGCTCCTCCAGTTCCTTTTTCGCCCGTTCAGCAGCCTTTCTCGCCAACATCTGTCGTTTCCATATGGGAATCACATTTCCCGCGCTGTCTTTTTCCGGTATCTACAAAAAAAAGAGTTATGCGTGGTAAATTGAGCATCAATTTTGATTTTCTTAATTTTCGCAAGTATTAGTCTTTTCCTAGTTTACCTGATCGACGAATTTCGAGGCGTTGTACGTCTTCGTAATTTCCGACATAAGATTCTGCTCTTGGGATTTCTCCACCTGGGCTCGTTCCACTTTCAGCTTCTTAATGCCAGAAATATCCTTGGACATTTTCAGTTCAGCAATGAGGTCGATTTTTTGTACATAAAATGGTTCCGAAACTGTACATAAAAGCAAAGACACATATATGATATATCAGATTAATTTGTTTTCACCCGTTGCTTCACAGAACAAACAATTCATCACAATTGACTCTCTGACGCAGTTGAAGGTCACGCTGAAGACGCAATGAAATTTAGTGATTGTGATGATGAATATCAATCAACATATTTTTCTCTAAAAATATCTAACTCTTCTTCTTCTTCTTTGAATAATGTAATTCAGGAATGCAAAAATAAATCTATTATTTTGTTGCCCTTTAACGTTACTGGCTGTTTCACTCGGACATTGCGAAGGTAGAAAGCTAGGTAACGTATCGAAGAAGCAAATCCATTATCGTAACGGTTGTTAAAATTGCAGCTCAAGTATTTCAATCTTAGTAAGAATCTTTGCCTCGTGAACTCGTGTGATCTTAACTTGTAGATTCATAACTTACCATTTCTAATTCAAACTAATAACGCCCAACATGGAAGTTCAAAATTATGTCCATATGAGTTAAAGAATGCTGGGAATATAGTCAAAGGTTATCTACGGAGCAAACGACTCACAGGATTATTTCTAAATAATATTAAAATTTATTCTTTGCTTATCGTTTCGCGTGATTTTATAATTTCTGCAATGATTTATAGACTGTTCAAATCTCAGACATCGTGTTGACGTATCTACAATGTTTTTGCATTCTGACGTCACTACTGATGACAGGAATGTCCAATAATCTGAACAACCAACGTAATTTATTTTCAACAAACAAAGTTACGCTCTCAACAAATTTATTCAAGCTAAGTTAGAGAATATCAAATCGAATGTACAATGCAATTGTGCGAGTATTTCAATTTGTATTGCCAATCGTCTTCTATATGAAATCTCTCAAACTTCAACTTATGTCAGTCAATAAGCCAGTACTAAGCGTTCGAATAACTCGCAGCATCGAAATGGTAAAAGACATCAATTTATCAAATTAATTCTTCACGAATCACTTAACTCCTATATGATGATTTCCTCTTCAACGTACCGAATAGAAATCCACGTGCATTTAATAACGCGCAAGTAGTCTCCACTCCGTTAATATGACCCAAATTTATATTACCAAAGACGGTAATTCTCCTCAAGAGCGTGTGTTAATATACTATCCATAATCTAACGCCTTTCACATTAAAGTGTCATCTTAGAATCTAAAGCAAGAACTTGCCCATCGTTTCGAAAACAAATGAAACTATTTTGGTCTTCCTAAGCCTCTAAATCAAACACCCACGCTAGTCGTAAACAATAAGAACATCCACTTACCGTTAGTCATCGACACACTTCTCGGTGGTGGTGCTGAGAACGTCTTTGTCGCGTGTATCTTCGTGTTAGTTCTGCGCAGCTGGACGCTGGTCAAGTCCTGGATACTAATTGTTGCCAGTGGCTGATGAGGCCTAACTGTTTCCGTTTCCGGAGCGGCTTGACTCTGCGTCTCCCGATTCTTCTGCAGCGGCGGTAGTGGCGGCGGTGGAGGTCCAGGTTGAAGGAGGTGTGGTTCAGGCGCAGGTTCGCTCGGCTCTTCTTCCTGCCTGCTCTGAATGTCCAGGTTGTCAACGGATCTGCGCGTCAAAATCAAGAGTTAGTAGGATAAACGTGAAACCGAATTTCGTCGACTTTCAAAAATTGTACAGATCTCAACAAGAATATTTTCCAAGTAACAGTAAAATGAAGATTGATCGAGTCCAATGTTTGCGAAAGGCTATGAAAGAGTTTCTATATTCACTGTCTTTATTATCATCGGTCTCAACTACGATCGTACAAGACGTACACATCGCTAATGAAATATCAGTACTACATCAAGTGTATCCATCATTCAAATATGAAACCTAGCCATTTTTTCCGCCGTCATGATCGTCAAGTCTTATGGGTCTCAAGTGTGTCGTAGAGCCTGTAGAGTTGTGAAAGAGGACCGAGCCACTTATGCGCTTGGACGCTTTCTTGTTGCTTACGTGGTTACAGCAGCTAAAGACACACATTCTTACTCTAAACGATCTTTCACCTTATCGATTCCAGTTCACCTGTGATACCCAATGGCGAATTTTTTTTCAACACTTTTCTATATTCCTCATGGAAATAAGGACTGAGTGGTACAAGATTTATTCTTTAGAAAACCTGGCCATTGCTGTCTGATATTACCACCAAAGTGACGGTAATCCAAATCATAGGTTTTTCAATTAATCATGAATACAGTTTAGTAAACAATTCAATGAACAAACTTTATCTCTTTGTCGACTTATTAAACCAAACTCTCAGCCAAACATTGAGTAGATCATGTCAATTTCACGTTTGATTACATTTTTACAATCAATTCCGACCACTGACCGAGATATCTAAGTTAGATAAAAGTGGATGAATCATGAGGTGTCCTGAAGAAATAGTGACGACATAATACTTGAATAGCAATTGTCTCACCTGGCTTTGGACAATGTGTTTTTCCCTGATGATTTACAGATGCTTTTAAGGTACTCGGACGGCTTGAGCAGAGTATTGGAGTCAGCCGCGTTGATAAACTTGGGTGGAATGAACGGGAGCACCATGTGTTTGCTAATCAGGTGATTCACCTGCTGCGGTTTGATTTCCTCAACGATCTCCACTTGCGAACTGGCCGGCGCGTCGACTTCCGCCTCCTTCGAAGACACGCCGTTCTTGATGGTCGCTGTGCCGCGACAAGGGGCGCACAGAGTTGGCAGGGGGAATATCGGGATGGTATGGGGTGGGGAGCAAGGGGGGAAGGGGAGAAAGAACGAGTAAACGCTCATTATTATAAGTGGTTGGTTAGTGGCACCAAGCCAGAGCGGTAGGTACCCAGTGTGTATAAGTGAAATCGAGGTAAGTGTATTATATGCCCGTTGCCTACCATGGTCTAGTAAAGATCGCATCCGTAACGACTAGTTGGAGTCTAATTAACGGCTGGCAAAACCCTAAATTGCTAAATTGTTAAATTACTAAATAACTAAATAGCAATTATGCGATTTGGTCGGAGAAGGGTGACGATGCCCGACAAATCACGGCACCGACGCGATGGCTTGATCTGTATCCCCGATTCGACTCAGCTAATTTTTAGGCGGTCATAACGTCACCGGGATAAAAATTATTCGTCTACTTTCGAATACATTTTTAAGCCTCTCGCGAAAGCTTCGATAACGGATGTGATCTTGTAAGCTTGAATATTCATATCTGCCGCAAGAAAAAAATTCATGTACAGTAGTAATCAACTCACTACTTGTTACTTTCACAAGGATATGCTTCGACCGACTAAGAAATTTCGAAAAGGACATCTTTTATCGTCGCAACGCACCTAACAACGGACATATAAAAATACTGATCATTGGCACAAAAGAAAAATTGGCCTAACGCAATGGGAGATTAATTTCACGATAAATATTCACACCGTTGTTGAAGCTTAGCGATTATAATGTAGGGACTCTTCCGTTATCTAATCAATGTCAAGTCAAACTAAAGGCCTGTGAACCCCGCACGGTACCTACGCATTGATTACGCCTGTATGCATGAACGTTTTTCGATTACACGTATACATTCTCGCGGCTAACCAATCTCGAATGAGTAATATTACTGATAAAAACACAAGCTCGTGTTAAATCAGTGTGACGATCATCTCCGATCATGCGTAAGCCCACATTGTAATATCAATGGTAAGTACTAGACGGACAAGTAGTACACGACTGACGTTCAACAAAATACTCACTTGAGGTAATTCCGGAATCATTTTTGCTCTCCTGGCCGATCTCCGTTTCGTCCGGCCTGTCTTCCTTGTCGACTACTTCAAGGACCTTTGAATTGACTATGATTATTTCTTCCGGATCAAGCGGAGGTGGCGGAGGCGGAGGAGGTGGTTTGACAAAACTGAAACGAAGTAATTATCTGCGTTAGAGACATCGTGCAGTTGGTTTACATTTGTAAATTGAGTGTGCAGAAATATAAATGCGCTTTCAGCAAAAGATAAATGATAAGTCACCGATTAGTCGGCACACACCGGCATGATCCATCATTCATGAGTGATCTCATTAATTGATGCGTCATGCAACCCAATTCGTTGAATTCTTAAGACAACGTGTTTTCGTTATTGCAATTTGATCTTCAAATTCTATCGTGTACTACGTTTTTCATCATGAGACATAAAAAAAATAGTGTCAAATCTCGTCAAATTATTCAATGTATAAGCAATTAGTAGCAGTGATCAAGACGACGGAAGATTACGCTGACTTGACCTTTACACGTTCAAACTTTCGATCTCATAATATTTTTCTACCAGTCAATAAAATACTCTCACGACTTTACGCAGTCTCTGAACCAAGCAACGGTTATCGACGCTGTTGATTGCTGTTGTGATTCATCCATGATAGTAAGTTCCTCAAAGCTTATTCACCTATAATTATTGTCAATATGAAAATCGCATGCATTTCCAAGCTGTCGCCAAACTAAAATACTGTCACAAATTTGAAATGCTTCTATACCATCACACTGAAAGAGGCTATATCCAGTCTTCTGATTCTTCGACTGATCGTCTATAGATTATTACACTCTATTCAATGTATACGTTGACGTTTGAAATTTGTACCTTTGCGTCACTATAGTTACAGAACAATCGTTGAGTGGGTTTTAAGTTGCGTAATGACTGGTCATCGAGTGCGATAAATAATTGATCACAGCTATCCATAGAGTCGTCCAACTTACTAGTTCATTCGATTTCAAATACTCTGTACTAGATAGTTATTGCATCAAATACCAATAGACACTTCATTACCTGGATCCATTCGTGATGATTTTTGGTTCCTTCTCAGTTTCGCTTATCGAGCTCTGCACCGAAGTTTTTCTCTCTGAAAATCCATAGGCAAGCATACTTTATTCCACAGTTTTGGCAGTTGAGTGCATTTGAGACATACGTTGTTATAACTTTGACTGTTAAAATCTCTCTCTCTCTCTCAAAAAAAAGATGTCATTTCCTTAAAAAAAATTTATCCAATTCATGAATATACATTTAGTACCTAAAACATTTTCGGATAGTTTCGGCTTGTCGATTCTTTCACTACTGCTGTTCCTCGATAAAGAGGGCGTCGAGATGGGTGACGAAAATCCCTGGAGCTCGCTACTCATGTTCGACGACTCGCTGACGCTGCTGGACCTGCTGTAGCGCCTGTCTGTCTTGCGGGAATTACTGAAGCACAACGTAGATAAAAATTGTTAGCTAATGCAAAAATTCAACCGTGACACTGAGGTTCACGTGAAAGAGAGTTTAAAGAAAAACGCATTAGTTATATCACTTGCGCGAACTTAATCCTATATTAACGATGACGGATAAATGAACTCTCCGTTGCACTATCTTTCATTTCATTTCACATTTCATATACGCCTGAATTATTGCAAAAGGAATATTACCAGAAAAGTTTGCTACACCGTTTTAAATTCCAACCGGAACTACAAGGACCCATCTTGTGTTCAGTATTATTATCATCGCACATTACAACAGCTTGTTAATCCAAGCACAGAAACTTTGTCACAAAGTTGTGTTAGGATGTGAGGTCCATTATCAATATCCTCGAACACATGACAGCGGCAGTAACGTCGGCATTGCCGCGTTTCAGCCGGTGTTCAGTTTCAAATTGTCTTTAAACTGTACAATGACGCGCGATAAAAGAGAGACCTGAAAGCGAAAACGATCGCGCGAATTGAACGTTATCTAAAAGTCGACTGATCTCAGGATAGACAACGGAGTTTTATAACCTCTCGTGTAGGAAGGGGGTATACACTGATTACCCACCTGCTGTCAGAAACGTTATCGGAAATTTTTTTGTGGGACGACGTGACGCTATCGGTTTCTGCCTGGCGCAAACAAATTTGTTCGTAAGCGTGTTCGGTGTCCTTGATCACGTTGGACCTTATCGGTACGCCATTAGTGATCGGTTTGTAGTTATTGTTGTGGACATTGTTGTTGTTGTTGATGATATTGTTGTTGATAACGTTGTTCGCGTGGATGTCCACTTTGACTGTTGAAGAAAGCAAACACGAATTATAAAACAAATTAGTTATTATAGTACACACTTGTGTACAACAGCTTCATAGCCCCGATAAGTACCTCATCATGAAACCTACGTCTCTCGTATGCACACACTTTCACCAATGTGATTACGCTGTTTTTCTTTCCGTTTTTCCGGATGTTATAAATGGTGGTTTAAATTCATATGATCTGTATCTACATCCTGTCTGCGATCGCGCAGAGCAGGATATGAAAGAAGAGTAGGAATCTGTCAGCCCTGTCGATGGCTGTCCGAAGTTGGTCAATGCATGTTCGACCTGGTCTCACTTCGAGAAACTCAAAGTTTATTGATAGATTCTGCAGGTGACGGTTTGACATGGTAAATAATAGTTCCAGTAAAATCGCTCACGTGCTCGTTCAAAATGAGAAAATATTTTTTTACTGCATGGGCATTGAAAAGTTCACTTTTTGTCGCAGTTTTCGTTCCGTAAAGTGACGCTTTATACGGCAGCGAACAAAGTTGCGGAATAAAGTCTTTATTCCGCAGTTTTGATGCGCAGTTCGAAGTGCGCATCCCAAATTGCTGAATAAAGTAGCTTCGTCGAACAGATCGCAACAAAACCTCACTCTTCGTTTTGCTTTTTAATGCCCATACCGTAAAAAATATTGAATGTGGCATGCCCGTAAACCGTTTTTTGGCTCGGATAATTTCAGTACTCGCTTCCGGCTCGCCTTCAGCTCGTTCTGAGATCTTTATCCTTACCAAAAAACAGGCGGTTTACGGGCATGCCACATAAATAGCTAATTTCGGTTGATTAGATATCGTCAATTGCCTGGCGATTCTCTTAAATTTTCCACCCGTTCTTTGTTTCCCGAAAGTTTTTACTGAATCTATTTATTCGACAAGCTGAAGTCGTCCATCTGAGGAATGATCTTCTAGTAACTATAGAAATCATTGTATTTGCCGTCGTCACACCGATTCGACTAAATAAAAGACCAAAGCATGATGAAGAGTAAATCTTTCTCACATCACGCGCTTTCAAACTGTGAAATTGACTTTTTCCCATACCGCGACAAATAGATGTTTCGACGGACTAAATAGTACATCCATAACTCCAATCAACTCGAAATTCTATGTACACTTTCGCAGCTAAACAAGCATTGGAAACATAATCTGATCGGTTTGAACAGCCGACGAAATTTCTCCCGCATTACGTACGAATTTGTCCTGCGTTATAGACACGTGTAGAAAATCATTCAGGTTTAAAAAACGATCCACCATGGCTCCAACATGGATGAACTATTATTATATGACCTATTACACAACGTCCATATGAATTCCACCACTCCCCTAAGCGGTTCCATCTGATTTAGCACAAACACGCGCAGCATCGCGTTAGTCAAAGTTGATCCGACGATTGCGTGTTCGGCGATTTAATTGGCCGTGGTGAACGCCTCCGTAGCGACACATCCAACATCCCCGAGGCTCATCTGCTATAATCTAGGAGAAAATGTGGGCATCGAGAGGGCCGTCGTGCTAGATCGAGGTCACCTTGGGCGGAGCAGACACCGACACTCGGAATATCTGGGACGTGCCACTTACCTGTTAACGTCTCATCTTTCCTCTCGACGCCCTCCCGAGTCCCGGATTCGCCGAATAGAGGCGTTATTCGCGTGTACACCAGGTCGTTCGGACTGTGAAGGTAAAAGGACTCGGTGTCCTTCGGTTTTGGCGGTGTGTCCGCTATGAATGCGGTCATTGGATTTATGTAGATGCCATCCCGCGGTCTCGCGCTTGGCGGGTGAAGGTAAAATGGTTCTTGAAACATTTCGCATCCGCGTAGAGAGCACTGGAATTAAAAAAAAAAACACGATTCATTAACGTACAGTAGAATTATCAGTGAGGTAGATTTATCTGACGATATATAACAATGTTGATGATAACGTGATAAGATGATGATCGTGCCGTCCTTTAAACTTTTCGAAAGATGTCGTGAACTCGAGAAAGTTTCGTTCAAAATTCATCAAACGTGTTGCATAATTTGGTGAAAAGGTGGAAAAAATTCGTCTAGTTTCGCGTGAATGAAACAAGGAAAAAAAAAAATATGCCGCTGATGTCGAATTTTTAATCGATAAATTCTACTTATTGTCAATTTTGGAAAGTTAAAATCTTGCAGTAGACGGTCTAAAATGCTAAATTGTATCTTATATATTGACAAATTTGTATCACGACTGAGGCTTATTTTGATTATTTTCTAAAAATCACATGTTATCAGAAATCTATTTTCATCTACTTGTCTACAGGATTCTCTAATTTGTAAACCAGTTTGGCATTTCAAAAATCATACAATCATAACAACTCCTTGAACTCCTTACAATAACTAAACTTTTCCGATTAAGATTCTCGGACTGTCAATTTCTTCAGTATGAAGAAGATCATTTTTCAATAAGATTTAACTTGGTCCTCAACTTTAATCGCACGATTAAAACGATACTCTCGGTAGTTTTTCGAGGGAACCATATTTGTGCATGACATGAACTTAGACAAGTTCAAGCATAAAAGTACACATTATAGGAAATTGACATTACCAAGTGATTCCAGATGATATCAGGCAAATGCTTTACGCGATTTCAAATTTCTGCAGACAACGTTTCGAACGACTTATCGCGACTCTACCCGACACAAAAATTCACCATGAAGTCCTCAAATGAATTCAGACTACCTCTCAGCAGGACGTGTAATCAACTTCAAAAGTGTTCTAAATCTCGTAAACATACTCGATATGTTTAATTTCGTTTACGCAAGCTAGCATTAGGTACAATTATATTTATTCACGTATATGTATAATATACTTATATGCCACCTGTAGCACGGAAGGAAAAAGGGCATGGCAAACAACAATCGCCCAGTGTCACCTGTGATTCTAGTTTTTATTCGAAACCGTGAGAAACGTTTTTTGTTTGTCCAAGTGTTTGTTTTTATTACCTCAGAATTAGTCGGCTATGTTAACAAAGTGAACAACCGAGGCCGAAAACTAGTTGGTCGAGTTGCAACAGCTCGATGCTGCACACGTAATGCAAAACCAAACTAATTATGACTAGTGGAATGAACATGACAGTTTTGAAAAAAGAAAAGCAAAAGGTGAAGAAGAAAATGAAAAACAGCGATACAACGAAAAGTCAAATCAAGTTATACCTTGTCAATGGAACTTGTCGCGCAGCTGCAGGTTGTCCCGTCGCTTAGATCTTCGGAAAAATCAGATCCTATAAGCTGATGCTGCGCCATTGTCTTGGCCCCAGCATCAGAACGATATCTGGTCACTAATTTCCTGTTGAAAAAAATCGATTTACGATTTGGCACGTAACACGTAATACATCGTATTTCTCAAGTCATCGCAGCGTATCTGCGCGAGATTGCGAAATGTTATTTTTCGCGTTACAAGCAAAATCGAAGCATACACAATGTTGAATACAATTTGAGACGCTCGGATAATTGTAAAAATTGGACACAGCCATGCAGGTGCTCGACGACTCGCTGCAGGGACATCTGATCAACAAAACATCGATGGTGAAATACGGATAAAAAATCATTGCCCGATGTTGAAATATCTCATTGAAACCGCTGCCCAGTCACGTACATCTATATACAGCCGTTTTGTTCCGTTGTTTAAGTCTTGTTTTATTTATTTATTTATTCCCTCTGTGTACCTATACAATCCGTGACGTGTGCGGATTCGGGCTTCCGTCTGCGTCCGTTTGCCGTGTGGAATTAGGCGGAAATGTATGCGGCGATAAATTAGTAATTATTAATACAATAGCGAGAATAGGCGTGATAGGAGATCACCGTAGCGCATTTTCATTGCCCTCGACTTTCTCAAATTTTCTCTGCGACTTGAATCACGTTGGTTAGCATCGCCTCTATAACGTCAAATAATAAGAACTTTCGCGAATTTTTATTCCAGCGACAACGATGCTCCATTCATGTATGTTACGCACCTGAAATATTTGCGTGGCATAATATACTCCTAATGTTAAAACTTTCCAAAATTAGAGTTGAAAAAGTTTTTTCATGCCTATACAAAAAGAAACGATGCTATCCACTAGGTGTTAGCATTAAGGAACGAGGAACGAGTGACGCAACCTTTTACTATTATACCTAAATGCAATTCTAAAAAGTAATTGTGCAGAGCAAGGCACGTGGAACGATAGGGGGAAACTGTAGCTACAGGTACGTTCACAATGGCGGCAAAATCGCTAATAATTCCATCAGTCTAAATCTTCGTTCGCCTGTGTCTCTTGCGCTCTACTAAACACACATGTATATATTTATACACGCTAAATACGGAGATCATGCATTATACACTCGGTGAATATTACTAATTTACATAACTCGTCGGATTTTATTCACCGCCACGGAGCAAATAAACAAATGAACCTTTCTCTGCTTGGGTACAAGACCGGAGCAATTTCGGACGATGCCTGTAATGTAACGAGGATAACCCGTATAATGTACATACACGCGTGTGTAAATCACGGTCATAAGCCTCGGCTCACTACATTTGCATGGAACTTACGTAGGCAACGAGATGTGAACGGCTGATAAGAACTGTAAGTTTTTAACAGCGTAATTGAGCGAGCGATCGATTTTCGGTAACTGCAGTAGGATTAATTGACCGGTTATAATATATCATACAAGGCTTATAACCACGCATCAACGTATGAAGAAATATCTGCGTGTACGAAATGCGGTCGTGTAACTTATTTCAGCTCTACCATCTGAATTAATTCAGAACACAGATCTGCGGATGAACTGTAACCTATTAGCGAATCAAGGATGCGTTTCAGTTCGGGTAAAATTATTCCAAATCTACACGCTAATCTATTCAGTCCAGAAGCTGAAAGGTTCGCAATTAAAAACTATCGAACCATTGGATATATGTATACTGGTGTATTATACACTGTAATTTCTGTTCTGGAAAGATCTCTTCGCGTAGCCTACGGCAATATTCTATAAGAAAGACTCCGAGGTGTTAAGGATGAATAACAAGGTAGGAGAAGTAAAAAAATTGATTGAAATGTCGCGAGCAATGTCATTCACGCCAATGATAATGAACACGAATTATACGACTTCCTTACTACATGCTATAAAAGTGGATCTGAGCAAATTGGAATAGCACAAGCTGAGAATTCTGAGATTTGAGAAAAGGTTATGCAATTAGAGATGTTTCAAATCAGTAAACTCTTGTATTTTTACCCAATTCCAATGATTTTTAACTTATTTTGCTCACGATGTATAAAAGTTTCGAGAGATCACCTGACAAATACAATTGTAACAATAATTTTGTGTAAATATGGTTCAATAATCTCAGAAACATTAAAGCCGACCAAGAAATACCAGAGTTTGATCATTTTGAAGATTTGAATTATAAAATCTTATTTTCAAATAGTTTATATCTTAGCTGGCCTTGTTAGAATTCGCTTACATTAATTTGAATTACAGATTGTGGATTTTTCTTCGTTCACCTTCACTATTACTGGCGGAAATAACATTCCTGGAGATTTTTAATAGGTTTCTCATGTTTTTCTAACTCTTGATCCAAACGGTTACGCAGATTCACCTTCGAGCTTATCAGGTATACCGAAATGAAACTCATGCTTTCAGACAGTTTGAAAATGCAGTTTAGATCGCTCGTCAGACGTTGCGGCGATTAAGACGTCGAATTAGATAAAGATTAAACGCTTTCCCGCATTTAAACAATTATCTGCAACATTCTAAGTTCCTATCCCCCGGAGGTTCAACTTTCTATAGTGGCAAAGGAAGCAATTAGGAAGCGGAGTGGATTCGGTACCAACGACTCGCCAATTCACAATATTTCTCAACTGCACGATTATTCAGATTGCAACACCAGTTCCGGTATAATCAAACTTTAGTATCATACCTATATACGTACGATTAATTGATCAATCACTAAGAAGACTTACACTGCGTTCCTAAAACCGTGTTTGAAAATATTCACTCACGTATAAGACGCGTGCTTATAGTATAGCTGTCGGTGAAACTTGGCGTCTGCAATGCTCTTAATTACATCTACTTTTTACTCACTGAACATGAACACCGCTAGCTCGACACAAACGGAAGACCATAACAGAAATAAGTGTATAACTTATTAGAATAAATGACAAGAACTGCTACATCGTAACAGAAAATAGGTCACTCTTGTTTGAAATACGGAATATTATCGTCGTACATAAGTAAATACGATCATGCAATACATCCAAGCTTTAACGTCTCGGCTATATTGAAAATTGCAATATTAGAAAATTGCTGTATAATCGTTGACTATACTGTAGTTTTAAATAGCACGATGGCCACGCTTTCCGGACACCCCGTAACCGCGTCGCACCTAGAATTATACATACCATTACACGCATTGGAACAGAGGAAAGCACTACGAAGCTTTCGGATTTAAAGTACAGAGAACAGTGTCGATGAATGAGATTTTCGCTTCGGATTTCAACAGTCAATTTATCGGCAGTATTGTCACCGGATGGTTTGTGTCAGAATACACGTCGGTATAGCAATGGGAACCGGAAGTAATGAAATAACAAAAGAGAAAGAGAAGAGAGGAGCGAGGTAGGCAGGTAAAAGTAAAAGGTAGATAATAAATTTTACTGCATCAATCGCAAGTCTTGCGGTTAATTATAAATTAGAAACAAAAAACGTCATTCCGATTCTTGTCGTAAACAGTTTCTCATCTGTAAAGCTACACAAGTGTGTGTAAAATAATAAATTCTTCTGCACATTCACTCGAAACTACACGCAGGTTTTCATGTATCAGTCTGGCGAGTCTCGCACGATTGCGGTCAATCGATTTTACGACTTTTTTCACATCTTCCTTTTTCTTTATACTTGTCCCAAAGAGATTGACACTAAAAATCAACTTTCACGCGAAGAGGATGCATCGGGAGAAGATAGCGATCTTCGCGTCATATCTCTGCAGCCATATCACGAGTCGTCTTTTCAAGTATTTATTAAACCTGGCCTCATCCAGACCGACAAAGTCACGGATCGCAATTCGTTTTCATCTAACGACTGGCTTACAGTTATCCGTGTTCTCTTCAGTCGGCCAAACTTTGCCCTAAATACATCGATTTACTGTATATATTTACATAGTGGCTTAACGCTATAAACACGTACACATGCACCATATAACCATAGTCGCAAAATCGGTCCCTGCAGAAAGAAAAAAAAAAAAACTAAACTCAAGTAAATGCACAAGTAATTCATACCTTTCTCCGCTGTCCCTTTGTCAGCGTAAACCCGGTTCTCTCTTCACACGCGAGGAGAGAAACGATTGTCACCAGTATTAGTTTGTTACTTCCTTTTTTTTTCCTGTTGCACACTTTCCAGCACGATTTAAACCCTAGGTAAACAAAGTCCCTCGGACTTAGTAACCGCTGCAACGCACAACACAGAACGACTCACACAGTTGGTGCTTTTCACCATCAGGCCCAACTACAATGTTAACTATGATTCCGATTTCTTCAGCGGTTCGGCTTCCGGCATTGAACGGGCCGCTGATTAATTAGTATTAATAACACCGTTTGTCCATTCGTCCGTCAGTCCGCGAATCTTGAAGAGTCGCGAAGAGCGTGATCGGCGGGCAACGAACCCTCGGCAACCGACATCCAGGTGCAGAAAGCGACAGACCGGGACTCCGGCCCAACACCTGCCTCCACCAACTGTTGCCCGAGCTTCGGTCCGAGTTCTGTGCCAACATCTCCCACCACGTCCGCCTCCGCTGTGTCGGCATTCCCATCACCATCGGCACTGGGTCCACGAACTGTGTCGACAACCTGCCTCAATTTTATGCATCTTCGACGCACAGATCGGTAAGCCATAAGTGTTACACCATTTCGCAGGGGCTTTATCGAGCTGTTTTTCGTTTTCTTGTACCATTTTTGGTAACTTATAGTGTCTTACGTTCTATGAGGTCGTCGACGAGTTGGATATTTCTTCCATTTCTCATGCGTAAATATTGTCGAGAAAGCATTTCGAGCAAAAATATGCCGATACTGATGCTTCGAGGTCTGATTCTGAAGTCCGTGGTTTGGAACTTGGAATCTGGATAAATCATAGGCCGCCGATTGAAGGAAGGAACACCTTACAGATCTCAGACTACTTGTTGCGTTTTCAGTAGATGTAAATCAAAGTATAACTACCTCAAAGTAAAGGAAGTGCTATGGGATTAAAGAACTTTATCACGACATGTTGAATCAGATATGGAGAATTCATTGTCCAAATGAAATGATCGCGGCTGGATTTCATTGAACTTTTAAAGTCGAGGAAACGCGGGTTACATCATATTCACCTCGATGTAATGAGCAGTGGCCACCGGAGTTAATATATGAAAGTGTGTCGAGTATTCCACATAATTCCTCCGTTTTCGTAAAACGTTTCAGATTGGAGCTATTGTCGAAGAGAGAATCGTGATGTTCACATAATCATTATAACTCATGTGTAATAAGTTGCAGTCCTCATACTGAAGATGTTGGTAACCATCAGGTTGTATCTGACTACACGTAACTGGTCAAAGATTAAATTTCTGTCGTCTTTTACGATCTTTCGGAACCATCGTTGTACGTACAGTGAAACTCATGGTGTACAAAAATTGCAGGCATAAAAGTCTTGCTGAAACCTGATCACCTCATAACTCATCGACTGCTGGGGAATCGAATTGAGGTGATTCCAGAGGCCGTTTTGCTTTTTTACATTGTTACGGTGGTCAAGCATGCAGAACCGCATGCCGATAAGTGCCAACATGCCATTTTGACACGCTAAATTGGTTCAATTCGCTAGACTGTTTGAAGTATAGGGTACAATAGATAGAGGATCGAAGTAGTCGCTGTAGCTCCGGTAAAATCGATGCTAATTTTGAATGCAAATGTTGACAACGAATCCGTCGATGCTTGTGCCTGCTTACAAGGTAAATAAAACTAACTGCATACTTGTTATTATCTGAGACCGTAAGAAAGTAGAACTTTTCTCCACGGATACTTCCGTGAGCCTTGGAACGGCGTTAAACTAACGGAATTTAATGTGCCAGTGAGCTCCCGCACCTTTGAGTGTCGTCTTCGAGCACTTTAGTGTGAAACGGGAGTTTGGAACTAATCGTGTTTACGTTGTTTGGGTTTTCTGTTTCTCTTTTTGCGCTATTAACCACAGTATCCAAGAATCTAACTCGCAAATAGTGAGTCACCGAAGTTAAACGACTACGTATATACGACGTACATGATAAAGTCTCTTCGGTAGTTTTTTGGTTCGAAGGACGCTGAGTCGTACGTGGTCTTGGTATCCCGTAAATATCTACCGGTAAGTAATGATCTCTCAGCAATTGTTACGGTACATGAAAGCAATCAATCCGATTGATAAATCTTTTAATGCTTGAGCAAAGTAGAGATGTAACTGTAAGCGTATGTACCGATGGACTGTAAGCCAGAGAGCCGCAACGATTATTTTGCAACTACAAAGTGCCCGAAATATTAGACGATCGACGGCAGTTCATCAGTCAGCTCTTCCAGAAGAAATCAAAATTTAACATCCATCGTAAATTGACGAGTCGACCTAGAAGCTCAGCGTCGTGAGAAGCTGTTTGAAGAATCAATAAACCAGAGCATAGGATCAGACCAAGAGGTTTCATCGACTTTCATTTTTCCCAGATTGTACCGGGATGAAAAATAAATTCTAATCAACACCGTAGAAAACCGTGCTAGAGATGATTTGAAATGGTATAAATTGCCCAGATGGTGGAACGATGCCTATACTCAAAGAAACGTGAACACGAACCAGCTGTTAATCACGTCTTGAGAGCTCACCTACCACCATATCCGCAGCTTCTACCTTGTTACACATTTTTTTCCCATTTCTACGTTTTCAATCTCATGCCTCGTTGAGTTACTTGCAGCTACATATATAGATATATATATATATATACTGTATCGGGGTCAAATGCAAGGGCAAGTCGAAAGCACCCTCGAGTCCCTTCTTCCAGTAATTATTTTCACTAAATTTACGTTCATTTCGTATTACAGATACACCATGTATAAGCTGTGCACCATAATTCGCTTGTGTACGACAAAAAAACTTGTTCATCCATCGCAGTGTACCTTATGCAAAGGAAAGTCCGTTTATGCATGCCGTGGTTAAAGAAGCGTTTCAACTTTACAGGCCCTCGCATACGTACATTATAATATCTAGGTAGCGTATTGTTTCCATGCGAATTACAATGGAACGATAATTTAGCGAATTTCTCATTGATTTCGAAAACCGCCGTCCCCTGCAGTAGGGGGAAAAAATATTACAGATGTTGCTGTGCCTTAATTGGTTAGATCCATCGTCCAATATATTACTATTTATAATGAATAAGTATCTGAATCCTTTTTCACTACTAATTCAAACTCATGAAATAGTTATAATTTAATATGAACCTTTAATTTAGGAGAATAAGATTCCCGATTGATATGTTGTTGCTTTATGGATTGTGATCTTTGGGTTGAATATAGATTCCAGAATAGAAATAATAATTGAAGTTCTACAGCGTGTTTCCTCATAGATTTAAATAATTTTAAAAAACTTATCTTTGGACAGAATCTTTTCTTAAACCTAAAACAAACTTTTTGGTGGTGCCACGGAGGAAAATGATTTTAATTAAGTAATAATAATTATTATAATTAATAATATAATGTACTAATTAATTGTTTCTTAATATTTTTTTTTTAAATATACCCTGACATATACCGTGCATAAACCTGTTACTGTGCTTGCTTTCCAAATGGTGAACGTTGTTTTCTGTAGAAGAAGACAACACTTGTGATGCATAATCTCAAATACAGAATTAACGTATGGTTTCCTTCAACACGAACCAATTTTCATCTATTTATTTTACGCATGAAGATTGCATTGGATGTTGACTGTTTTTTCCACGATATAAAACGCATTTTCCAATCTACCACAGTTGCTGACTCGTAAAACTCACGAAATAAAACTTGAAGCAATTCGATTACTTTCTATAAATTTCCAGGCTTTCTATCCTATATAATAATACTGTTATTATTCTTAACAGATGGCGTAACAAAGAATAATATTGTTTGTTCATCAATTTAAAGAGAATCATTCATCATTTCCCCTAAATTTTATACTTCAAAAACCTTTTTGAATATGTACAGTACAAATGCGCTATCCCTATTCCTAAATTACAGATACAAACGCATGACTGTGCAATATAACAAGACTATTTCTTATCGTCACTAACTTTTTCATCCGTGTTGTTACCGTCAGGCAATCAAGCGAAGATCCCCAGCATAAAATGCAAAACTACCAGGAAGCTCCCGTTTAGCAAACGACTGAAGCAATTACCTAACGCCATGCTTAAGCCATTTTTTATCATGAAGTGGCGGATGCCGATCGCCAAGAATCAAGCGCCAAGTAATCGCGCCACCGGGTGATAAAAAGCGTGTGAAAAAGGAAAAGAAAAGATTCTCGCTTTCCTCTCGTTGACCTTGACCGACCGGGATTCAAGCGGAGGAAGGAAGTCGCTTTGTTGTGCGATCGGCGTTACTCTGCCGATTTGAATTTGGCTCCAGGCCATCAAAGAACGAAAGTTTTTACGCCGTCCTGGAATCCACCAGAGGTAGGGTCACGCCTGGGTCGCCAATGAATCGAGCATAGACTCTCCTGACCGGCGAACGGTAGAAAATATCTTCTTTCTTATCTGAAGCACCGGTTTACGCGTACTAAAATACTGCCAGGAATAGAATTGCCGCACGGTAAAGAGATGCCGATTACACGCTGTTTGGTACCCGTCGTCCGATCGAGTCTGAACGCCTCTCCTCCGCCTCCGGAGAACTCGTATCTTTTTCCCCTGGCTCGGATAACTGTAAAACCCTTCTCTTCACCGTGTCGTAGGTATGCCTCTTGCACTGCTGCTTCTCTTTCTTCCTTCGGAGGCTCAGTTTTATTCTTATTGAAAAACAAGAATATCCCAAGTAATTATGAACCGATTAGCTTAACGATGAAATTTCAGAAAAAAGAGAATAAATAAAAATTTTGCTGAGTTGACATACGTGATTGGAATCGGTTTAATTGAATTGGTTTATTTGAATCAGCTGATAAGTGCTTGATGTATGGTGCAGAAATCAGCCGACATTAATTGAGTAATTATAATATGCAGGTATATATATGATACAAGCGGGATCAGCTGATCAATTGACGTACTTTGCAGATTTCAGATTCAGATTTCTCCGTGTCTAATTTCTGTCACGTTATACTGTCGCACTTCTTTTTCTGTTTATGGTTGGAAGGCATGATGGTGAAAATAGTTCAAAAGAGAGCGAAACTGAAGACGTTTATCTGCTAGATACATGACTACATTTTTCTGTGGAATATGTACCGTTTATCGTCGAAGTTATTAAGCGTTGTGTAAAACATAACTATCTATGTTACATAAATAATGCCGAAATTACGAAAATAAATAATTTACTTATGCTTTTTACTACCAAACGCAACCATTCTTTTACCCATTAAATCCATTCAGTTCTGTCAAAAATAATAAAAAAAATTTGTTTCTAAGAAACTGTTTTTGGGCACGGAATATCGGCCAATCCTTATTTACACGTCTGTACATAGAATTTGTTGAGATGAAAAACTTGAAGCGAAAAAATTCAAGAATGAGACAAAGAAAAATTGAATAATGTTATGAAATATTCCCCAATCTTCGTACTGCATTGTGTATTATGCATACCTGTTTACGTATATCTGCAGGTAATCGTCACAGCAAAATATCAGATTACCACCAAGAACGGTTTTAAATCGATTTAAAATGCCTATACAAGTTAATAGATAGTAAGAGTGCGAAATCTAAGCCGTCGCGTCGCTTTTACTCATTGAACGGGTGATCCGTGTATGATGTAAGAGTAAAGCAGGACGGAGGATCCAAGTCTGCGTTACGTAACTTGACTTCTTGATTATAATCTAATGACTATATTCTAGCAATTTATTGTGGATGAACGCATGCTTATTGAAAGGGAATTGATCACGTGGATCTTTCTTGGATGACAACATGAAGTATAAGTTCAAATCAAATAATGTTCGCACTGAACAAACAATTATAATTGTTCTAAGGTGCAACGGATGGAATTAACAAAGAAATACGATAATGTAACAGAGTAAAAACGTTGCGCAAGCTGCTACAGTAACATTCTGATAAGTGAAGGAACTCCAAACGTCTCGTTGAGTTTTTACTATAAAATACTGCTATTCGGTGTTTTTCTTTTTCTTAAAAACGCAATAATATTACTCAGATTTTCCATTGCCTTTCAAAATCACATTTTTCTTAAACAAACGGAAAAGTGTAGATAAAACATATCGTTCGTTTTCCACAATATAGTCAAGCAACGTGAGAATCGCAAAAAAAAAATTAGTCAAAACAACGTTGGCCAATTCTTGGACTGCAGTGTCCGATGAGTATTTGAATATTCTTTAACTATAAGAATTTAGTTGATATATTCGTAATCGGTGAAAAAATTGCCGTATCTAGTGGTTGTTCAGGCACTTGTTTTGCCACTTCCAAACTATAAACGTCATTACAAAAAAGCGTCCTAGAAAAGTATGTCTTTTTGTAATAGCTAAAGTAAGGACGTGTCAAACGCGTGCCTGATTTATCGAAACGACAGACCATCAAGGATACGCAAACACGAGAGGAAAAAAGTTTTTAGACAGATTAGAATATCTGATACGAAAGGAAGAGCATCTTTTTTAACTCAATGTTTGTGAGGCCTAATTAACTGCATACTTAATTCTTGTCATGAGCATAATTCTTAGTCCTTACGAAAGGTGACATTTGATTGTTCGGAACAAGTTAGCAGACGTGTTGAGGATAATAACATGGAACTCTGCATTGTACAAACTGTGATATCTCATGTGTGTAAATTTTTTTGATTTAAATATGTTTGGAATTACACATGAAATTTAGTCTCAAAATTTTCACCCAGTATCACTACTAATACAAGTTAATTAGCCACAAATTCCTTGTACTTTGATATCCTATTTTGTGAATTTTAAAACTTATCCTCAGGTATTTTGCTTCTTGACCTTCCTTGATCTTTCCTGATCGTCTGGATCCACCGAGATATAAAACCCACTGAGGCATCAGGTATCCCGAATTTTCCAATGTATCGTTATTGTTGCCGATTTTTCATTACCATATGTCGTACTTTTTCACGGAATTTTACGCCTTCGATAAAATAATTTCAATATGCGTAACTTCTGTAATATCACAATATTACAGAAGTTATAAATTAGCTGAACAATTCTCTTGACTCCGCCATATCGTAGGTTATCTCGAAAAGTGACTCGTGCGATCAGTTATCTTTCTCTGAATGATGATTTACTCTGCGTTATGTTGCTATTACCTACGTCATTGTTTAACTCTATCCGAAGTAAGTGAATGTAATAATAGTCGGTGAACAAGAGGTAAACTCTTTTTGAGCAGTTCTGTACTTACTATGAAATTTTCTACAAGTCTGTTACTACAAATTGCACGCACTTGTCGCTTGCACGACTAGATTCTTCTATAATGTAGGTGCTGAAGCTTTAACAAACTTGCCGTAGTTGTTTACAAGAGAGTATCATTATCAAATATGATAATGTGATCAGGGGCTCGTCAGTCGAGAAGAGCGACTTGTGTACATTTTACTTGTACAATATCAGGAACTTGTGGCGTGCAAAACCTGTCGAGATGGTCGCGCCTTCATAAACGGGGTATCCGATTGGCTGGAAAGCTGAGTCGTAAAAACGATTTGCATAAATTTTATCTTGTTGACACCGTCTTAAGGTCAAACGACGTTTATAAAATGACGAGGAGCATAGAATCGCTTATTCAGTTGAAAACTGCGCGATCGCGATGAAGGACGAACTTAAGGTATGTATCTAGTTTTATCTAACGCTACGCGTGACACTCACACTTAAGAAGCATCAGAATCAGGTTGAAATTCTTTAATTTCATTCTTGCCAGTACCTCACCGGTTTTGGCTCCGAATTTTCCACCGAGGACGAACGCTGTCCAAACTCGTTGCCAGTTGGCCAAAACAATCCACAAAAGTGCCCTTATGGCCTTTACGCCGAACAACTATCTGGCACTGCTTTTACTGGTGATTATAATATCAGGTCTCAAGCTTACGAGTCTCTTCCCCTCGAACTTACTTGACAAAGATTTTCATTTTCGAAGCACCGAGATTAGAGAATAAAAGAAGCTGGCTGTACCGCATCAGGCCATCTGTACTTCATAAACCGTTTGTTCCTGCAAATGAAGCCACACATCTAACACACAACTGGGATGAAATTCCACCAAACCCAAACCAGGTTTGTTCATAATAAAAATGAATCTTATTGAAAGCAGCTGTTAGACAGTACGATCGTCGACTTCCTTACTACTTTTTCGTAAGACAAGGATCTCGACGCAAAAACA
Organism: Diprion similis; assembly: GCF_021155765.1. Lineage (NCBI taxonomy): Eukaryota > Metazoa > Arthropoda > Insecta > Hymenoptera > Diprionidae > Diprion > Diprion similis. The sequence continues at coordinate 5,851,583 of NC_060106.1, forward strand.
ATCCAAGAACTGATTTGACTAGTGACGAAGAGTCGGTCGCTCGGAAAAAAGTGACACAGTGATTGCAAACTACACGGACTACATGAAATTTTTTATGTTTACAAAGGATTTCCTTCTTCTTCTAAGTGTTAAAATTTAACTATATATGACTGGAGAAAAATTATATGACTATTTCGGTTATAAAAAAAGCAATCATCTGTAATCATCAGTAATTTTGTATTTGCTTTCTGACAAACAACGAATAAGAACATCTTGCTGGAACAATTTCAAAATTTCATGTAACTAAGGCCAAAGTTTTAAGGATTTTATGATTATTGTAATCACAATAACTACGATATTATTGCAAATCATTACATGAATAAAAAATGATTGTTAGATTGCAGACGTTTTCATGATTACAACGCGATTACAATCATTACAACATTACTACAATATAAGGGGCGACATAATGACTGCTGTGCGGCCGACTCGACGGGTATTGAGTGCAAAATTTGTACTCGAATATGAAGTCCCTTACTTGGCAAATAACGATATGCATAAATAAATAGTAACTGTAACCTAAATACCGTTTGGACGATATCATCTCGCCATATTGAAAAATTATATTGATGTACCGAAACAACGTTGTGTAAAGTACTGATCGGCAGCAATGAATTTCGGCCACACGCAGATGCGGTGGAAACCCTTTGACGTACCGACTCGACAAGACCCTGCAGTTGACTTCGTTCAAGGTCTTCACACAGTCTGCGGTGCCGGAGACGCTCGGGTTCGTTCTGGTATCGCCATCCACGTTTATCTTTGCAACGCGTCGATGCGTGACAAAGCGCTCTACAACGCTGATGGCGACTTCTTGATCGGTGGGTAGGATATAAATAGTAAATACACTTTGTTAATAAATTGGCATACTGATCGAGTAAATAATTTATAATTGATCCGTACTCACGATTGATCATTCCGCTCGTTCGAGTACGCTTCCATTATGCGAAGCAGGCTCTAGATAGTCAGGGTACTGTACCGTTGATCTCAGATAATTGCGAGTGATTGACATGGCTTTCGAAAAATATTCCAGTGCCCCAACTCGGCGCTTTGCAAATCACAACCGAATTCGGCAAGATGAGGGTGGAGCCGAACGAGATCTGTGTCATACAGCAGGGCATGCGTTTTTCGATTACTGTGCTGGGCCCATCGCGAGGCTACATCCTCGAGGTCTTCGACAATCACTTTCAGCTACCGAACCTCGGACCGATTGGTAAGTTGCACCTCCGTCAAGGGGCAAAGGCTTCTGAACATTCAAAGGTGTAACGAATGGCACCCTTTTCCTCTGATCGATGAAGGTGCGAACGGACTTGCCAACCCTCGTGACTTCATGACGCCAGTGGCATGGTTCGAAGAGCGCGAAGCACCCTTCACGATAATCTGCAAGTATCAGGGTAAACTGTTCGCCGCATCTCAGGGTCACAGTCCCTTCGACGTTGTGGCCTGGCACGGAAATTACGTACCCTATAAGTACGATCTGGATCGGTTCATGGTCGTGAACTCTGTGTCCTTCGATCACTGTGTCAGTATTTAAACTGTTGGCGTTTATAATGTTGAACGATCTTATGCTCGCATTGCATTGTAATTTCGCTCCTTGCAGGATCCGTCGATTTTCACTGTCCTGACGTGCCCGTCCAACAAGCCTGGTACCGCCGTTGCAGACTTTGTGATATTTCCACCAAGATGGTCGGTTCAAGAACACACGTTCAGACCTCCGTATTACCATCGTAAGTTCCCGCACATTTACTTAACGAACTGCAATCAGATTAAAACTACATTTCTCTTAGTTGCACTTTGATCTCGTTCAACCCACAACCCTCGTCGACAAATACTATAAATTAGTTTTACCTTCCGTAACATCAGCAGCTTTTGTATATGGTCATTACAAATATGGAGGACCTGCACTCCAAGAGTGCTACGTGCTTCAACTTGACGATTTGTTGTTCATTTCTACAGGAAATTGTATGAGCGAGTTCATGGGCTTGATAAAGGGTCGTTACGAAGCCAAGGAAGAAGGATTTCAAGCCGGAGGTGCTTCTCTGCATTCGATGATGACGCCACACGGACCGGATGCCACGTGCTTCGAAGGTGCATCAAACGCAGAATTACGAGCTGAACGAATCGCTGATGGTACCCAAGCATTCATGTTCGAATCCTCCTTTAGTCTTGCTGTAACAAAATGGGGTGAACATACTTGTCAGCGTCTTGACGCCGAATACTACCGCTGTTGGCAAGGTCTGAAGAAGAATTTCAATCTTCAGGCTCTTGGGGAAAATTTACCGGGTGGAAATTAGTTTCAGACATCACGCAAAACTCTGTTATATAATAAGCACATTGGTGTGCATCGGAATATTATATACTAACAATAAATGTGTTTTTGACTGTGTTCGCATGTGTTGTGTTTTTGATGTTTATTCCTCCCACCAAGGTTTGTATCAATTTTGCATTGCAGGAAATTTAAAAATAGGCTCGTTATTTTATCTATAAATAATGAATATGAAAATTCTTAATATTAAGGAATACTGCCAAAACACTGTTCGCTTTACAGCGCGTCTTATGTATACTCTACATTTACTTGTTATATACAGAACTACAGTTAACGAAAAAAAGCTTCTTCGCCATCATTGCTGTAAAAAATATTGCCCGCATAAACAAGAATAAATTCAGTTAATTGACTGAAAAACAGCAAATAAAAAAATTAATCCAAAGTATTTAACAAATTAGACAATAAATGGTACCAGTTGTGAAACCATGGATTTCCCTTTCGTGTCCACTAGCTGACCAATCGTTATTGTCGGAATTCATCCCAGTTATCGCAGTTATCTCGCAGCTGCAGTAGTTTGGCAAACCTTCAGCACTGGCGCTACTGAATGGACCAATCAGAAGCGCCATCCTCGAGAATTGCAGTGAAAACAACATTCGCTAATGTAGTAACAAATTGACGCATAAGATGGCGTATTGTTCAAACTGCATAAAATAGAGTAGAGTTGGCTATCTATTGTACTGTTTTACCAGCGGTGTAAATCCACGAGGCTAGCCTGAAAGTAGTGTGAAACTGTAAAACACACAGCTGCATATGTGCTCATATGTGTATTGCATGCTGCATTCAGTCTCAGTCGTGTGATAAAAGGCTAGGAAAATAGTATGGTAATAAACCAATATGGGAAGTGGAGACACGGCAACTGTAATAAATAAAATATCGAGTGACAGTAGTAATGAAATTATCGAAGAGTACGGTCCGAATCTAAGAGTCTTACCAACAAATAACCAGGTCAAAGAATTGCAAACTATATTACGTGACAAGTAAGTAGAGATCGCAATAATCCTTCGACGACAAGTCAATGCGACGGCATTGCTGAAACACGACAAGCACATGGCATCGACGGTGTTTCAATGTCTTTTTACAATTTTCTTCGTTGCAGGAACACAACGAGAAGCGATTTTAAATTCTACGCAGACCGTTTGGTGAGAATATTAACGTTACGTTAACAATTTTTTTTTCTTTTTTTTTCTTTTTTTTTTTTTTTTTTTGCGTACCTACTTGCCGACCCCGGTTCGTTAACCGTTGCGTCAATCCCACGGTGACGTGCGAATATGCACACAACCGTGAATTAAACTGACAAATATGCGCAATAGTATCGTAGAATCTACTAAAAAATATGTTGCTTGAAAGAATCTTCTGTATTTTATTTACAACATGGACGTTTTGTGCGTGCAAATCACGAGCGAAATCATGACCGACGAAAAGCTAAAATGTATCTACATATATATTTTATATATTTATATATATATATATATATATATATATATATATGCATTAGACTGGTTCAAAAAAATCGACTATTTTTATTTTTCAAAATCCCCTCTGAAATAGATTCAGGGAGGTGAGAAAAGATGCCTGTAAAAAGCGGAACTCTTAATATTATTGTTTAAAGGTCGTGCATCGCGAATTTCTGTTTTCCATAAGAATAACACAGGATAAAAATCGACTATTTTTATTTTTCAAAATCCCCTCTGAAATAGATTCAGGGAGGTGAGAAAAGATGCCTGTAAAAAGCGGAACTCTTAATATTATTGTTTAAAGGTCGTGCATCGCGAATTTCTGTTTTCCATAAGAATAACACAGGCAAAATGGTTTTTGTAGGAAATTGAACGCTATACAAAAGAAATCTCTTATCGATTTACAATAAATCTACTCTTTCAAAAGTTATACGAGGTCAAAAATCAACAAAGGATTCTTATGGAAAATAGAAATTTGCGATGTGCGACCTGTAAATAATAATATTTAAGAGTTCCGGTTTTTACAGGTATCTTTTCTCACCTCTCTGAATCTATTTCAGAGGAGATTTTGAAAGAAAATAATATTCGATTTTTTTGACCAGCCTAATATGTATATATATATTTATTTTACTTACAGATCAGACTTGTGATAGAAGAAAGTCTCAATCAATTACCATTTTCAAAATGCTCAGTGACAACTCCGACAGGTGCCAAGTACAAGGGACTCAAATATCAAAAAGGCAATTGCGGTGTGTCTATAGTTAGGAGTGGCGAAGCTATGGAACAGGTAATTATTCATCGTCTGTTTCACAGGGCTGGTTGCTACAAATTATTATTAATATTATTATTATTTAATCCCACACTATTTGCTCCGATCACCTGTTTTGTTGCAATTATACCATGTATTCTGAAGCTGCATTCAAGTTATCAATATGATATTTGTATTCTATTTTTCAATTTAAGTAATGACCCTGTGCTATTAATTTTACGGATCTAATATCATTTTCGTACAAATGAATGTCGAAATTTTACATGCAGCTTCAAATGACTAACTAGAAAAAAATATCGTCAATTTTACCATTCTTAATCTATAATGTAGGTTCTTCTTATTTTTATAAGAAAAAAGCTTTACTACCAGCCCTAGATTTATCCTCCATAGATAAATCGATCGATCTACATACATGTGAGCGGTTTGCCAATATTTTGAGTTATTTCAGGGTCTCAGGGACTGTTGCCGTAGTATAAGAATTGGTAAAATATTGGTCGAAAGTGATGTTGACACTCATGAGGCCAAAGTTGTCTATGCTAAATTTCCAGACGATATAGCTGAAAGAAAGGTTCTTTTAATGTATCCGATAATGAGTAAGTATACAATATAGATACAGAAGAATTGTATGTAAATTGCCATTCGCTAAAAGCAATTAGCCATTTACTAAAAGCAATGTGTGGCACAAAAGTACAGAGTGAGAAATGCATACATATTTTGGTCAGAGTTGGCAACTTTGATGCGAAACTATTAAGATACGATTAGTTCAATTAATAAAGACAAAATAAATGCCAGCTTGGAATACTATATTCATATTCAACGACCATACTCTTATGGAATGTGTGATATAATGTTATATATAGTACACTTTTTCTCTAAATTTTCATAAAATCAACTTCATCATTGTCATAACTACATCTTGGTATTCGCAATATGGAAAATTATGAAAATACCCTCACTACTTTTATGAATTGGAAACATTTATATTTTTTCTGGCTCGTCTAATTTAGCATCAGACCGACTTGATTCATTCTAATTAATGGCAACCCTGACCTTTTTCTGTTGCAAGAATTAATCGTGAAAGTTGAATAAGCAACAGATATGCATTTATATGATCACCAAACTGTAATTTTTCATCCTTATTGAGCACAGTATGTAAATGCATTGTTGGCACTGTGAATAAACTGTTGTGATACAATTTAAATTATGTATCCATCTGTGAAACCCAATCAGATAATTCTTCACTATTGTTTAACGTTAAGTTGAAATTATACATTTAATTGACAACTCATAGACATTATTTTCTTTTCTCTAATTCAAGGTACCGGAAATACTGTGATAAAAGCGATAGCTGTATTAAAAGAACATAACGTGTTGGAGGAAAACATCATCCTCTCTAATTTATTCTGTACACCGTTTGCTGCCAAAACTCTAGTCACTGCCTTCCCTAAGGTATGTAATTTACGTCAATTATAGGCACAGGTAAGACCTTTTATTTCACTGGTAGTTTAATAGTCTAACAATAAGTAGCAAATGAAATACTATTGTTTCTTGTGTTATTCACTGTCGCATCTTGTATCGGTAGCCATATAGATATTCTTGTCTAATTACATGCTAGTTTCTGTTCAGAAATTTCGTTCAATATTTACTAACAGCAAGCTTGAATATTTGTGAACATCTCAGATTTGTTTTTGAACAAGTCATACGTAATACCTAATTCTTTTCTGTTTTTAAAAAAATTTTCTTTGCAAAAATACTATCCAGAATCTATTTACTTGAATTTTTGTCTTTCTGGTCTTGTTTTTACTCAAGACCATAAAATTTTCATTCAATTATGATTCCATCGATCATTGAAACTATGATTAGACGTCTGATTCATTCAGACACATACAAATTTGTAATAATATTGTCTTTTGGAATGAGGGGACTTGACTGAAATTGGATTGCACTTTGCAGATGAAGATCTTGTCCTCGGAAATTCACCACGTCGCGCCGAATCACTTTGGGCAAAAGTACTTTGGTACGGATTGAACTGATTAAAACTATCCTACAGTGAACGTAGTTCTTAAGTTTGGAAAAAAAAAGAAAAAAATGAGAAAAGAAAAACAAAAAATTAAAAAACATGCAAAGACTAGACTTAATAATAGACAAAATGAACTACTGGTGGCTAGAATGATAACTGACTGGTACGAAATTTAGCTTCAATAATCGATACAGTGCTACCTCAAAAGAGTTTGCTGAATTAAAATTTTTTACTGCTTTACTGAGATCAATCTAAAACTGATTGAATCCGATCAATTATTTGAACAGCTTATTTTGTCACATATTTGCCCTGGTAGTTTCATTTCCGTCGAGAAAGATAGAACAGTATATATTTTGCACTATTTTTTGTCAGTGGTTATGATCATGTGATAGATATTAAATATCTAAGATCATGGTACCTTATCAGGACCATCATTGATTAATTATTATCCCGCTTACGGTCGTTAGGTGCTCGAATTTTTTACAATCTATTATGATCACTTGTATAAAGTAAGAGAAGAGTATCTCGTTTAGTATTAAAGAATGAGATTTCCATGTATAAGTGGGGATAACGCAAGACATTGCTACGCTATTTCCTCGGTTATTTTATTTCGTGATAAGTTTCACAAAAATTTTTACTTTTTGTTAACTTGAGTTCGTCAAGAGTCGAGAATTCGAGTCAATAGACGGCTCTACTAAAGCAAACATTCGTTCTTGAGTATCACATAAATATTATAATTTCACCAAATGTTGGTAGCTATACACAGCAATTTTATGTGATTGAAAAATAAGAGTACGTTCTTGAATTATGCCTCAATAATTTTTTTTTTTTTTTTTAATGGGCGTATCACATTGTAAACCAATGCAAAGATAAATCTATTACAATAGCATGAAGTTGGAACAATTTCACGTAATATTTGAGCTGGTACAGTTGCACAAATTTTGAAATATAATTTGAACAACTGCATTCTCTAAAAATTTTCCAACATCACAAACTTTTGTTATTCGAAACGAAAGTAGTAAAACAAAAAAAATTTCCAAAGTTGAGATACTTTAAATCACGAAATGTCTCAAATTTTCGAGATGGTCTCTAGCGAGTTACCCTCCAATACCCTACAAAATAACCTCATTTTTTTTATTTTTAATATAAATGCACAGGTTGTCTACAATGTAAATACTTTGAATTTTTCAATTTAAAGAAGAAATTTTGCTAAATTTTTATTTTACAAATATTTATACGATATATGTATTGCCTTATCCTCCTGTTATGGAAAACCTTATGTCATTCGACTTAATAATTTTTTAATGTTTAATATTTATTAGCTACGGTTATAATTTTGCTTTACTTTTATTGTTTATGTACCCAAAAAATATTTGCATAATCTCTTATAGAGAGAATAAAAATTTGTCAGGATTAATTTATTAAAAGATAAGAGAAATTTAGAATATTGCTTTTGAAGAAGGTTTAGTTTTCTTTTAAGCGTTAAAGTACTTTCAGTATAATACCCATTGATACTGTCACATCGAATCAGTTTCTCTTCACACACGTGATACATTGCTTATCATATGCATAATTTCCTAATAGATTATCCACCTAAATAGGTACCTTCAAACGTAACTTAGTAAATTACATATCCACTTTGTTTGCAGAATTATTTTTTTCCCTTTACATAGATTAAGTAAAAACTTTGATTACTTTGTAGCTATTCACTATTGATTATTATATGAAAAGTACACATACTTAAGAACTTGTCGATCGATACTAAATGTCTGCAATCTCATAAAAACGTAAATTGTATTATTAATATTGAATTAATATTGATATTTATGAAAATTTTCGAAAAAAAAAATAACCAAAAAAACTATGAAAGCGACATATCTAATTTATGAAAACTACTTCAAAGACTCTTTTGACTGATTACCGCATTTAATTCGATTTTCTTTTAATTTCTTCTAATCTCCTATTTTTTTCAGAGCTGGCATTATTTATTATACGTCTTGTTCAAATATTAAGTATTTTCATCATCTTTGCCACCAACTTTTTCTAAATTTATTAAATGTACAAACGAGTTTTAAATATGACCCCCAAGTGAAAATCAGGGAAAAATGTCGATTTTTAGTTCACATAGTACGTCTTAGTCTTTTCATAGCCCTCGTTACCCCTCTTGTTGGATGCTGCAAGTTCTGTAGTATTGTTTACAATAACTGATTCTTTCCAGTATAGCTAGCTCTGATGAACGTATTTTTTTTATTTTTAATGATAAAACACGCGCAATGCATAATATTTGTATCACTTTTACCCATACTTATGATGTGTTAGCGTATTGCATATGTCTCTAAGGATTAAGGATATTTTTATTTATTCAAAATGTATTTCGTACTAAGCCTGTCCGTACTTATTCAATAATCATCTATACTTTGTTAAGATGATTTAAAATGATGCAAATGTACAATGACTTTTGCGTGATTATACTACGCATTATTCTTCAAACTACCGATAACATTGATAAGACTTTTTACACGTCTAATCATTTTTGCACAGAAATTATCGGACACGTCCAATTCTTTTAGCTATTACTACACTTTTACAAATTATAGATAAAGCCACTTCGACAAATATGATAATCAGTATCGCTAAATTGATAACAATGAAAAATCATGATTCGAAGTTTATTGCACACACACTTCCAAGTAATTCTTTGATTTCCATTCAATTCTTTGTCTCCACAAAATTAAAATATCAAATTGTATAAATCGGTAAAAGGATTGTACATTTGCATTACGTGTCACTTGAAAAGTCTAATTTCATTCAATGAGCTGAAAGGGAAAATATTGAAACACCTGAGGCATGTAAACGTGCACACTTGTAGAAAATACAAGAAAAATATGAAAGAAACAAACTTATTGTGACTGCCTTCTAATAAATACAAAGAATTTGAAAAGATCTTATTTTATTTATGATTTTTTATTCAAATTAGCGTATTTTCATATGCATTAGCATTCATTTCCCGTTACGTATGTACCCATAAATTCGGCTATAATATACATTAGTTAATTGAAGATTCGCCTAGTCATCAGTCAGTTTAATAATTGCCATTCTAGTATTTGCTATGTAACGAAATGTATATGGTGAAAATCGTTTCGACAATTGTTTCTTGTAGTAAGTCAGTATCATTGAGGCGGTAGTAGAGAAACTCATATTCAGTCAGTGGCCATCCCGATTTTGATTATGCCATTTCAAGTCTTTAAGTAATTTTGAAAGTAGTACAATGTGTTGGGTATAATCCTGAATGGAAAAACACCGCCTAATATATATTTATTGATTATCCAAGATATCGTACTACAAAATCCAGATTTTAACATTTTCCCTCGAGATATCTCAGCATGTAGACTCGTATCTTAAATTCACTGTCCAGTCGATATTTATACATTACATATAGGAAATATGCAACACTCTGGAAGAAAAAAATACTTATGTAAAAAATTTTTTAAAACCAAAATAAGGTCATGGATTTTTTTTAGTATTTTCACACGTTAAACTTTAAGATGTCATGCCAAGACCGTAAAAATTGTCCAAAATCTTGATGCAGGAAAGAAACGTTCAAAATTGTTGTTTTCAGGCTGTTCATACCATGGTGTGACGGGCCCTCCTAATGCACCAATGAAAAATGTTTGAGGAATCGATTTGAAACATCTAATATTTCCCTGAGAAATTAAGAAAAAAAAATATGGGGATAGGTCATTATCGGATATCATTCCGAGTTGGTCACAATACAATGTTGATATAACATTAAAGATATACATATAGCCTTAATGGATTGCATATATATATACCTATATATATATATATATACATCATTTCTGAATACGTTCTTAGCATATAGATATATTTAATGTAATGGCGAATAAATTCAATGTATCAGTTATTTACCAAGTGTACAAAATATGAATAACAAGCATTTGTGATTTACAAATCAAGATACCGTATTATTCCAAATATAAGTCAACCCATAGTTTCAGTATACATTTCAGACCTTTTTTGGTACTGAACATAAGTCGACTTTTATGACAAAATTGATATGACAAAAGTATGTCTACATACAAACTTAAAAACTGCAATTTTTTTAAGTAGATACATTCATCAATGGAACTTAGATAGATGAAAACATCACAGCATTAATTCCATTGGTCTAATTTTGTGATTGAACTGTTCATAAAATAGAATTCCAGTCTGTAAGGCAAATTTCGTTAAAGTCCCGAATACAAGTCGAGGACGATTTGGACAATTTGGGGGTCATGTCTGCAAACAAAAACTTCGACTTATATTTGGAACAATACGGCAAACATTTTATGAGCTATCAATATAGTATATATGTATTATTTTTCTTACATGATATATTTTGATAGTATCAACATGTAGTTTATACATACCTATAGTATTATTATAGATCGTAGACCAAATGTATTTACATCATTTTCTACTAAGCAATCAATTCGCATAAGTATAGTAACATCAGATTGACTCAATCGAACAATCGGTACAGTATGGGGTCTTAACTGCTTGAGGTAAATGTACACGTCGACGTAATTTTAGCACCAAAACTGTATAAACGTTTACTCTAAATGAAAAAGTACCAAAAATTTTTCTTAATTTTACAAAAACTTGAATAAAACACAAAATAAATGTATAAATTAATTTAAAAATTCATGTGATGAAAAATTGTATGTTTTATTAAATTTTTTTTGGGATCAAACACCACTCGACTTTGAACGAAATATTTGAATACTAAATAAATAACATGTTATGTTAATTTTTACTCTTTTTAAATCATACATGAAATAGAAAGTGGCCTTCAAATTGTTCCAAGTAAATAAACTCTGAGCAACGCATAGGCCAATCTCGTGAAATTCTTAATCGTGTGTGTAATGAATATATCAATGACACCATCAACTAAATACATGCTGATTGCGTATCGAATATATTTTGTACAAATTGATGTTTATGTATATATTATAATGTCCTATGAAATATGAAGGATCTAATGTTTAAAAAGAAAATTTCAAACTTGGAAGCCATGGACTGAAATTTTTAGCGTTTCATAAAATTTTGATATTGCACAAGCGGAAAAAAGTACAAACGTTAATAAGCTCTGCAGTTACAATGATTTTAGAGTCACATGGAAGTGAAAAGAAAGGGGGAAAAAACCATAATAAAAAATTGGCAACTACCTAATTTGCAAGTATATGAAACACCATAATTTATGTAATCCAATGAACGAAATGTCTTGACGCGCAAGTCACGTGAAGAACACATATTTGTAACTGTGAAATAGGCCTTAAAAAATTTTGAATGAATGACAAAATATTCTAAGTAAAAGATTACTACATTAAATTACTAGGCGACTTTTATAGATAATTATAAAACTATTGTACTACCTCGATGTTTTTATAAAGAAGAAATGTGTAGTCAGTGGTCTAGTGAGATGAAAATTTACACAAAGTTCTATTATGAAATATGAAAATATGCCAAAGCTTAGCGAGTTGTATACAAGGTGACGCGCAGTACAAAATGTTTGTACTAGTAATAATACCAGGAAGTGAGTTGTCTTTCTTCGTATCATTATCAATACTATTGTTTATGGGTACAATGAATCATTTTTTCTGCTGAGTTACATGATTATTCAACCTGGAAATATGCAAAATATCAAGTTAAAGCTAATCGATGTAACGGAAACTTTCCAATTGAAAGAATTTTAGTAACCTTATGCTAAGTTCAGTTTGATTCTGTTTTTGCAATATTCAAAACATCGGATAAAATTTTAGAATTTTTTTTTAGACGTATCAACTCGTGAATAATAACACAATAATAAAGATATACATGTAGATAACGACTCCGAGCAACAACTTGTAACAATATATACCCAGCCCATTGTTGAGAAAATAACTGTAAACATTGACTTGAATACAGGTTGTAGTGAGTAATATTTACTGTTACGCAAATTGGAGAAAAATTTAAACCTGTCACTAACTCCGAAAGAATTTTCTTAGTTTAAGAAAAATGTACCAAAAGATTACAAAGCTTATATCAAAATAAGCCATGCAAATAAATGTGAATACTAAAATTCTTTATTTGTTTTTTCTCTTATATCTTGTAAAATCCTCGTATCCTTACCTAATTAATATGAACAATGAATACGTATTTCTCAATTTATATCACTGTTGAATATATTATCAAGGGGTCTGAAGATTTCAAGCATAATTCATTGTGAAACACAATTCATATTATGACTGTTAAAGTTTATCAATATCATGGATGAAATTTTATGATGCATAATTTTGAAGTAATCCTAATTGTTTTGATACGTTTTGAATCGAAAAAGAAAATCGTTAATGCCCATACAGTATGAAAATGACTTATTTCTCTCATTTAAACCCCTTTCTTTCATAAAGCGATGCACACAACTTGGCAGTAAATTCCTTTGGCCTTACCTGCATAATAAGCATCTTGCTATAAAGAGCCATTAATAAGAGTAAACGAAATTCAAAAAGTCGTTTTCGATATATTATTTGCTTCACATAAACGTGTGACTTATATCTATTCTTCCTTTGCTTGGTCGTCAGATTTCTCTTCATTTTTATCAGCACCATCGTCAGGTAATTCAGTGTTATCATCTTGTGTGTCTTTTACCTCATCTTTGGGTGCTTCCAATGATTCGTTCGCTTCGGCAGTCTCGTTTTTTACCACCTTCGGTTCACTCGTTTGAGTCTCTTCAATCGTCGAAGATCTCCTTTCAGCAGCACTAGAAAATTCCGAAGAAATTAATAACGTAACGACAATCATAATGTTTATGTTTTTATTAAGTTGAATAAAAAACCAAATAAAGTTTGAAAAACAGCCAAATGTAGGAACTAGTTTAAAAAATCAAATCTCTTTCAAACTTTGATTAATAGTACACCTTTATATCTGTCGAAATACCTGTAAACAAACTCTTCTCAGAGGTGGTAATTAAAATTAGACATTGTGGATTAACAAGTTCAATTTTCTTTTGTCATTCTTACCTTTCTGGTTCAGTCGTTGATGCAGGTTTTTCGATGGACGGCTACAACAATGCATTAAAACAAAATGTATATAACTTTTATTGAAATAAGTGGACATCAGAATCTTCAAAATATTTGCAAATTTGCTAATTCTATGAGGCAAAGAATACATTATGATAGGAGTATAACTAAATGTATAAAAATTCTGTATATACCTCTCGGCTAGATGTATTTCCATTTTGTTGAGTTTCTTTAGGCGGAGATTTACTTCCAAGAGTTATTTCTGCAGTGCTAATTGCAGGTGTCACTTTTAGGAACTTCTCTAATTCGTCAATTTCATTGGCCAAATCAAAGTCTTCATAATCCTAGGAAAACAAAAAAGGGCCATAACAAAATTTGAGTAAAATCAGCGAAAATAATATGAAAAAAAAAAAAAAAAAAAAAACTACTCCAGTTGATATGATGCTTGAAAAAGCAATCTTGCATATACCATAAGTTGTTTAATAAGAAAATGATTTATTTACTCCACAATATTCTTCGTCGTTGAATAATTGCGGTGGTAGTGGATATTTGCTATCTTTTGGGTTACTTTTACTCTGCATGAACTCCTTCTCCGCCTCTTTTCCTGGCTCTGTGATATCCGTTACTTCATATGGAACATTTTTACTCTCCAGAATCATAAGTACCCGCTGCTGTCGTTTTTTTACCTATAAAAATGGAATATACTCATTGCTCTGATTGCATTAAGTAGTTGTCGAACCATTATTCACATGTTTACTTAATAGTTGCTACATTCCGTGTCCATTAGATAAGTTGAAATAATAGATGCAACTTCTTTCTTTTCAACATGTGCAACATTTACTGAAATTCATTAGTAATTTTGTAGCGCACACATAAGGATTGTACGGTTACTTTTCCACAACTAAGGGACAAAATTCGTGCATAATGAAAAATAAAAAAGAAATTGTCACCGTAATTGAGTCATTTCTTAAACAGGAATCTGATATCATTGGTTAAAAAGATTGTGAAATGAAAATGAAACGTTGAAAATGGGTAATGTTTCGTTATAAGATTAAAAATTGCCGAATATAATTATTGGCAATGCCATTTTAAGAAGCTGACAATCGGTATGTGTTGACTAATAAATTAATTCCATTGTGTAACGCAGGTAGCAAGCATAGCGGGAGATGTGGTAAACCGGCTCTACGAATTCATACAATCATATAGATAGTTTTTGGTCCTCGTCGACAATTGGTGCATAATATGATGAGTAATTTGATATATTATCGACAAGTATATATATGGAATAATGAAATGTCATAGAGCTGCGGTAATCGCGATAGATTGGCACTGCCCAAGGTCTAGCTGCCTTTTGTGTACTCCGTTATAATTCCGGTACTTACTTCCTTATTTCCACTAATCCCTGATATGTAAACTTTCACAACCATTGTCGCTTATTGTTTCACTTTCAATAAATCACTAATAAATACTGTCAACTAAATATCAAAGATAATTCCTCCTAAATAGTTCGTATAAATAAGTCCGCGAGAGAATTTCAGACAACTGCTGGCTATGGTCTGACGGTGAGAACCGCTCATTCGTTCCCTTGATTGCTCAGCGCTCGCTGCTTTCCCTGCCTGCCTGCCTGAATACTACGTCACAATATGCATGAAGAACCAAACCACTCAGTGCTACCCAGATAAGACGTCGAATGAAATATTTTTCCAATATCAAAATACGGGCATAATGTAAGAAGATATAAGGGAGTGACGGCGTTGACTCGGTAATCGGAGTTCCTGCGCAGTCTATGTGCGCAGCTATCTCTAAGAACCAATCGCGTTCCCGAACCATATGAAGACCACTTTGTATTTTCGTGGAACACTCATCTCATACAATAATCATAGAAATGCGGGAAATTACTCGATTTCTGTGAGTATATTAGTCACGAGGTAACGTTTTTTTTTTCTTAAACCATCTGAAGAAATGCACTAAACCAACTATCACGAGTCTAAAATTAGAGATTGTCTAGAAATTAAGAATCTGACAACGAATTTTTGGCAGCCCAAATTATAATGCCAAACAGATTAGAAGTTTGACCATCTGACTAATTCTTATAGTCGATGTTTTAATACTGTCATACTAGATTCACAATCAGTCTCGAGCACACCACGGTCTCGAGAGTTGAGACGAGGGGAAACGGATCGGGCTTCGCGTGGCGAGGATGTTGGGGTTCACTTTATGGAATCGTCTTCTAAAATCTGGGCTAAATGACAGAGAACTTTGGATAAAAACTGTCAAATTTTCGTCCTGTGCCGCGAGACCTGTCCTTTTGTACAGAGGTTCGACACACAGGTATCACCTTCGTGGATCGCCTATTACAGTAATCGGACTAAGGGTAATATTTATAGGACTCCAGCTGATTTTAAAGCTATTAATTTTTAATTACACTGAATGAATTGACAACTTTCACATAAGTTTTACATACAGTAAACTCACTTTACCTGCCTCGCTTCTGTGTAAATTTATATTCTTTGAATTTCAAAGTGAAATAAGAAATGTTTCTGAACGTGTAAATGTTTTATCAATTAAAAACTAAGGATTCTATACCTAATGACTTTTGCGCTGAGTCAATATGGAAATCTGTTTACTACGGTGTCAATAAAAAAAAATTGAAATGGAATGACGACATTTTCAAAATACAGTAAATGCAGCTAAATGTGTTACTAACCTTCCCACGAGTTTTTGGAGTAACAGATGAGTCTTTCACTAGCTAAGAAGAGAATTTTTATTTCAACAATAATAAAATCCTTTTCACGTACTCAATTGTCATGATTAACATATCTTTAAGGTAATGTATATTGCTAATGAATTTTCAATTAGCATTGGCATGATACTTTGGTCGCATAATTACATAACCAGCAGTATGTGAGCGTTACAATTGACATGTAGAAATAGTAGTCAATCCGTTGAAACATAATTTTCATTAATGTTTTGATTTGCGGGTAAGATGATTGAAAAATGATGTAACTAAATGACATTTATATGGAAAACATCATGATTCTTCGTCTGATAAATGTTTTCTAATATACATCATTATCTCAAGATTTTTCGTAACAATCTGTCGCAGTTTTATGATTGTAGTTTGTGGCGGTAATTCAACAAATATTAATATATCAATATATGAATTTTTGATTCATACATAGAATTTATAACAAGCATTAAGTTTGTCGTTTGAGTAATAATTTATTTTCCAATTGCTAAAGTACCTGAATTTCTCTTTATATTTTGTTTTATTAACTTCACAAACTTCAACCTCAGAATGTTGACAGTTTTTTTTATATACGTCAAATTGTTTTATTCCTTCTGCAGATATAAATAACCACCTCAATAAATGGGTATGGGTCGTACGTTGAGAAGTCGTCGTGCAAAAAGGAAATATTCTTCGTTTCAATCAGAACTCCAAGATGCTATTGTACTTGATCGCTTGTTAGTCTGGATGCGGTCCAAGAACTGGTCCTCAACCTGTAGTTTAACTTGTTATTACTTCCCTGAAACAGGGCGGGGTTTAAAAGCACTGAAAAAAATCAAACAGAATGAGATAATAGTAGAAATACCTAAACATTTATTGATTACAACAAATACTATTTCTCAGAGCCCTATTCAGCATATACTATCCAATCCAAAAGTATCTGATGCTCAAAGTGTTTTGGCTGCATTTTTGGTCTATGAAAAACATCTAGCGGATGAATCTGAGTGGAAACCGTACTTAGATTCCCTTCCCAAAACATTCACTAATCCATATTTTTGTACCATGCGAGAGAAAAAACAATTGCCCAACTTTATACTTGAAACGCTGAATCTACAATCAGCTCAAATTAAGAGTACATATTTAGCTCTAATCGCTGCCCTTAAAGATGTTCGTACTCAATGCAATGGCAATGGTTCATTTTCTGAAAACATGGAAAAGTGTCGGCACTGTTATATGAGTTATGAAAATATTTTTACTTTTTGTAAGTATCAGTGGGCATATTTCGTTGTAAATACACGAGCAGTTTACATAGATCTTGGAAAAGCAGATAGCAGATTTAGGAATAATAATTTGGCGTTGGCACCTTTTTTGGATTTATTTAATCACAGTTTTGATGCTTCCGTTAATACTGGTCTCATGAAGAATCAAAACCAAGCAGAGTGTTATCAAATTACAACATTGAAGTCCTTTGATCATGATTCTCAAGTGTTCATAAATTATGGTTCTCATGATAATACAAAACTATATGTTGAATACGGATTTTTCATACTTGATAATCCACTGGATGAAATAATTTTTAACATATCAGATATTAATAGCTGTATTACTTTGTCCGAAGTTCAGTACAACTTTTTAATAACTTGTGGATTTGATAAAAAAATGGGTTTTAATTCAACTGGACTTAATTATAATGGAAAAATGGCACTGTTTATTGCAGTCACTAAATTTAGGCGGAAAGATTGGCTGATGAAAATATATGGAGATGATCTGCATGACGATGAATTAACGGAAATTTATTTGGTTGGGAGAAAAATATTAGAACGGAAAAAAAAAGGTCTTGTAAATCACCTTAGCGATATGAAAAAATTCCAGAAAACAAGTTCTAGCTTCAAAATTGCTCTAGGACTTGTAGAAGCTCAGATTCGCGTATTAGAATATTCATTTCAAAAGTTGTGTATAAATTAAGTTGCTTGTAAAATAATTTTCGTTAGGTAATGTTTTTATGCTTTTGTATAATATAAATATTCGTATAAAATATTCATACACGGATCTACTTTTATATATGTATTATTATTTTTGTGCCTGTACATATAATGTAGAAGAAAATAAGTATTTGAAGAATAAAATGAATTATAACTAAGAAGGGCTTGTTCAATTTTGAGCTAATGAAGCCATTTCTATCAAGAATTTGTGCAAAGGTTGGCAAAAATTCGTAGCTGCTCTACTAATTCAGCCTAATCTTAAAGCTTTCCACATTGAACCTAAGTTCGTGATACTATCCAAATAGTCGCAATCCGTACACATCACTTTTGAACATAATCCAGTGCAATTTTATCCGCAGCATTTTTATTTTGTACAGAAAAAAAAACAAATTAGAAATCTGAAGAGTTGAGTGCAAATTGGCATAGGTATTCATTCGTTTTTATTAATTTCAGTACTGTAGTGGCAATGTCATCGACCGAGCGCAAAAGAAGAAAAATGTACCACAATCAAAACCTGTGGTCACACCGGTTAAAATTCTATCGGTAGTAACCGGTGTAACTGGTGGTAAACCGGGTCAACAAAAGCGAAACTGTTTTCACCCTGGAGCGTCGAGTATGAGTCGAGATGCGATCAGCTTTGGGGATCGACCTCCAGTCACGAGCAAAGACATGATTAAAGGAATGCTCAGTTATATTTGGCCAAAGGTATACGAACCTCTTGAACCTCTATACCAATGAAACGTTTATATCAAATATCCATCAATCTACTATGATAAGTGTCAATTAATTATTGCTGAAGGCAATATTTAAACAACAGCAAATTAGTAATTACTGATAACTAACTATTTGTTTTTGCACTCTGTAGCAATTGGTTTTGTATTTAGGATGATCCAGCAATCAAGCAAAGGGTTCAATTAGCACTGGGTCTACTAGTTGGCGCAAAAGTTTTGAATGTTACCGTACCATTCATATTCAAATATGCTATTGACACATTGAATACTCAAATGGTAGCGGTTGGTGGCGCACCTTTACTGAGCATGGGAACAGCTCCCGAAACGGTGGCTACCGTAGGAACGTCTCTACTCATCGGCTGTAAAGATCCCTCAAATAGAACATGATTAAGAAAACGAAATTTAATCCAGCTTTGAAACTGTATCTTTTCTCCGTTTGATTAAATATTTTCATACAGATGGAATAGCGCGTGCCGGTGCAGCTGGAATAAATGAATTGCGAAATGCGGTATTTGCCAAGGTAGCGCAGCACTCGATACGTAAAATAGCTAAGAACGTATTTCTCCACTTGCATAACATGGATCTGGCGTTTCATTTGGGCAGACAAACTGGTGCCCTTTCCAAGGTAACGTGATAATTTTAGTCTCAGGCTCGTAAGTTATAGCCGGATTTAAAAGATCTGAATTAACTCTTGTACAAATGTTACTAATGTATGAAATGTAGACAATAGACCGAGGCAGTCGAGGTATAAATTTCGTGCTTACTGCCATGGTGTTCAACGTTGTCCCAACGATATTTGAACTTGCATTAGTGAGTACCATTCTGGGCGTTAAATGCGGGCCCGAGTTTGCTGCCGTCGCTCTGGGGTGCGTAGGAATTTATACAGCTTACACCCTGAGTGTAACGCAATGGAGGACAAAGTTTCGCGTGTATATGAATCAAGCTGAAAACGAAGCTGGTAACAAAGCGATTGACTCCCTTATCAATTATGAAACAGTAAAAGTGAGTTCATGAAAATCATATACTTATAATGTTACTAGGAAATAATTTCACTCTTAATACTTAGTCGCATGGTTTGACAAATTGTGCAGAATTCATGATCTGGAGTTGAAACTTTTGTTTTGTATCTGAAAATTGCAGGTATTTTTTTCTGGTAGAACTTGTTCTATATTGTGAAATTATGAATTTTTCAGTATTTTAATAACGAACAGTACGAAGCCGACAGATACAACCAATCATTAAAGAAATACGAAGCAGCCTCTTTAAAAACTAGTACCAGTTTAGCAATGCTAAATTTTGGACAGCATGCCATATTTAGTGGTGCCTTGAGCTTGATAATGGTCTTAACCGCTAAGAACATAGTCAATGGTAAGCATTTTCATACTGTTATAGATAAACATCAGACTATTGTTGGAAAAGATACTCTGTACATTTATGATGAACAGCTTACAATTGATTTAACTCAGTACAATCTATATTTACTCTGTTCTATATGTTTTTATAGGAACAATGACTGTTGGTGATTTAGTGATGGTCAATGCATTACTATTTCAATTATCAGTTCCACTAGGATTTCTTGGGTCGGTATATCGAGAAGTCAGACAGGCACTTATAGATATGCAAACCATGTTCACGTTAATGATGATGGACAGTTCAATCAAGGTATAAAAAGATTGTTAAATAACTCATCAATTATAATACATATTCTGAATTACAATCAAAAAACCTACAGGTGCAGACTTACTATTTGAATTTAATTTTAACAGAATAAGGAAAACACCATACCTTTTCACGTTACACCAAGTACTTCCGAAATCACTTTTAAAAATGTGAAGTTCCAATACATTGAAGGAAAACCAATCTTTGAAGACCTGAACTTCACTATTCCAAGTGGTAAAAAAGTTGCTATAGTTGGTGGCTCAGGTTCAGGGTAAGATTGCCATTTGTTTGTACAAAATCTTGATTTCAATATGATAAGTAGTAATTTTACAGATGATTCCATCTTAACGTTTTCGCTCATCATCGTAATTCTCTTGATCTTATGACGTTGCACTACAATGACGGACTCCTTTTTTATCTAGAAAGTCATCTATTGTCAGATTACTCTATCGGTTCTTTGAACCACAGGAAGGTGACATATATATAAATGGCCAAAATATTCGCGATGTCAATATGGATGATCTTAGAAAATCGATAGCCATTGTACCTCAGGTAAAATATAAAAAATGCTAGAAGATTACCAAACAACTTGTAATTCAACGGAAATTACCATAAGAAGAAGTTTGATCCCAAGTAAACTGAAACAATTTACAAACGTTATCAAACGTATCAGATATAACCAGTCATTTTTAATGTTTTTTAGGATTCTGTGCTATTTCACGATACAATATTTTACAATTTACATTATGGAAATCTCAGTAGCACCGAAGAAGACGTACATAAGGCGACAGAAATGGCAAATTTGCATGCGTCTATTTTGAAATGGCCTAAAGGCTATCAGACTCAAGTTGGAGAACGTGGATTAAAATTAAGTGGAGGTGAAAAACAAAGAGTGGCGATAGCTAGGGCAATATTGAAAAACAGTCCGATCTTGGTATTCGACGAAGCTACGTCTTCCCTAGACTCAATAACAGAACATGTAAGCATTTGAATTCATATCATTAGTTTTATATATAGTAGGTATGTATCTTTGTTATATTCTTTGAAAAAAAAAAATTGCGATAGCAGTTAATTTTTAGGTATTTCTTATGTTTCCTCATGTTTTCCGTAGAATATTTTGGAGGCTTTAAGACGTGCAACAATTGGACGTACATCAATAGTGATTGCCCATCGTTTGTCAACTGTTATGGATGCCGATGAGATTTTAGTCCTGGATGGTGGAAAATTAGTGGAGCAAGGAACACATGGCGAATTAATTTCCAAACCAAATTCTTTGTACAATAGGCTTTGGGAAGCTCAGCACATGGGCATGACTCAAAAAAAAGTTGATGCTAATAGTTAAACTCACTGAGTGCATGAGTTAAGTATTACAGTCGTAATCTGCATTTTAAAAACTGTTCTGGCAATATTACAGCTTTTGCCTAGTCGGCTCATTTGCAAACTTTGCAGCTATAAAATCTGCACTTTTCCGTTTTTGCTTACCAATGAAAATTGTTGATGCTCACCATCAGAAAAATTATTAACTATCTTTTTTTAATAACATCGATTCAATACTGTAGATTTTTTACAAGCTCTGTACTCAGATTGATATGGAAATAAGGTTTTATCAGCGTTACGACTGA
Source organism: Diprion similis (assembly GCF_021155765.1). Classification (NCBI taxonomy): domain Eukaryota; kingdom Metazoa; phylum Arthropoda; class Insecta; order Hymenoptera; family Diprionidae; genus Diprion; species Diprion similis. The sequence goes on from NC_060106.1 coordinate 5,873,968, forward strand.
CCTTAGTCTGGCCCTAGGACTGAGACAATACAGTTATCCTATGAGAGTATTGTAAATATTTTCTCCCTACGTTGTTGCACTCTAGTGAATATACATATAGATAGTTGATAAGAATGTAAATAGAGTTGTACAGAAATCCAAGGTATACATCACTTTGAAAAGAATTGGACTATATCATACTACCAGATGTTCTGGAATGATATTGGCAATTCAATAATTCAGACGTAAATTATTTATCAATGTAGAAATATATTTTTTACAAAATAGATGGCTATCAATTGACGAATCCTTCGAATATACCATCAATCACTGTAATACTTTAACACCTCACACTACTTTTTCATAATATAATTAATAATAAGAATCTGCAATACACAAACCAAAACTTTCCGTTTATCTTTTACACGCACTTCTCCATTGAACTTCATAATTACATGGGTAATTATTTCTCCAAATTTTAATATTGTTATGTTATTGTTGTGCTACAGTATAAATTATATAGCTATTAAGATTTGATTCTGTGTTATGTACCATAAAATTCGAAGTAATACCAAATAAAAAAACTTGTTATATCATTTTTGTTCAAAGTATTTTACCAAAAGATCAAATAAAAACTCAATATGTAGCTATGCTAAGTAAACTGATTCAGTCTCTTGTAGAATAATTCTCTGAACGACTATTCAAAAAGAATCTTTTATTATCCATTACTCTTGGTAATCTATTGTATTATCAGGTAATAATTTTTCAGCTTAATTTTCAGAAAGTACGAATAGTTTATAGAGAAAAACACGTTGTGAAAATCAATTATTGGTCAATATATAATGCATGTGGCGTGTTGCCGTGGTAACTATTTAAAAACAATCATGGATGCCAATCAGCCAGCAATGTATTTCTGTCAATTGCATGTAATCCAAAAAATATAATGTCCGGAAATATGCTTGCAATGTAGAAATCTAATAACCATTTCTAGTAGTGCTTGTTGCAAAATGCAAACCGAAGTGCCGGCACTACCTGTAGTATGCTCAGATGGGTGTAAGCAGCTTACTAGGTAAACATGTAGCCATTACATGTAATTTTTATTTTATAGTTATTAATTTCTTACAGCATATCTCAATTATTGTTTACTACACTTATACTTTCTGATAAATCCACACATTTTACTTTTTCTTATTTATTTCTCCATACTTCACTGCTAAATGTTATTTGGCTTCCCCAATGTGGTGTTACTCATATGTAGTGATTCGATACATGCTCATAATGTAATGTGATCTAATAAATATTCGACTGCGGACATCAAAAATGGTCGTTATACATCGCAATCCAAGTTTGTTTATCTGCTGACAGTGTATCATGAGAATTGAAATTTTTTAGGAAAATTGCCGACGATCCAAGCATTACAGCAGCTTCAATAAAAAGTCAATCGGCATGCAAAAGTGCCGCTATTCTTTTAGCCAAACGAAAGCAGTTACATCCTTTACTCGGTTCGTATGCGTGAAAAAATATGTATTGTTAGCCATGAAGATTAAAAAAAAAAATAGAAAAGAGCAAAGTCGAAGAACTGTAGGAACAATTTTATAAAATCAAGGTTTTTCAGAGAGCTTGTTTGCGCACTTGTCACAACAATAAATCAATTTTCATGGACGCATAAAATAAAATAAGACAACAGTTATTCTTGTCAGTTTTCACATGGAGCATTCGCATACAAATTACTTCATAGGAGCTTTCCAATTCTTTTCTTACAAATACTGTTTTATTTTCATTACTGTTACCATTGTTTGTATTTGTATTCCTCATCAACCGAATCACATTGTAAGTAATTCTCCATAAAATTTGATAAACGACAGCATATTATCTACGCCACTGCTACAGACTTCAAAAAATATAAAATCGCAAATGTAAGATGTTCACAGGTATTTCCATTGCACTTTCAAACTGGTAGTTCACAAATTCCAGTAAACATACTTGATAATGTGCACTACATTATGAAACATATGTCAACAGGCGGTCCTTATTACAAAAACAGTGCACGGGTATATACCCTCACTGAGCCTACAAAATCTCTGGCGAGGAATCCTGTAGGGCAAAGGGTGCTCTCAGCAAAAATGTTGCGTGTGAAACAACTGCAAAATCAATTAACCGATGCACATTACCACTTGAACGTAAGTCAAACGGTTCTTTTTCGCCATTAATTCCATGTAATATGGGTAAAAAGCATGGGCTAAGTTTAAACGTAATTGTATAATATTCATTTTGTAGGAATTAGCCAATGAAAACAGGCTCTTGAAAGCACTGCAGAAACGACAAGACTCGGCACTACGACGTTACGAAGGAACCAACGCTGAGTTACCACGTATCATTAATTCACACCACGAGGAGCTTAGGGTTCTTCAAACTAAGTATAAGAAACTTAAAGCCCAACATAAAGATACTTGTGATTTGTTAAAGGAGAAAGAAAACGAGCTGCATAATCTACAGGTATTTGTTTGAATAGAACAGAAACAACTTGCATAGACATATTATCAATCCCTGATCAACCTCATCATTTATACAGGCACAAAATAAGCATCTCTTGCAGTTGAGCAAGGATCGCAGTCTCGGTGAAAGAGAAAAACTGCAAGGCCAAGTCTCAGATTTGAATCATAGAATCAAACGACAGAACGAAACCATTCAGGTATTTAAGATCTTCAAATTTTATCTAGTTTTTATGCTCATGATTATTATATTTAGAATGTAAACTTGTAACGACCGAAAATGATAAGGTCATAATCGACAAAATTCTTTTTATGATATTTAGATGTTTAAGATCTTGGTCCAATTAGATTTCATTTAGTTGATTATCAATTGAATATTCTTCCCCCAACAGATGTTGCACAGGAAATTGGCACTTGAGAGTAAAAGTTTGAAACATCAATTAAATTCTGAAATAGCTAAAAATAAAATAGCACAAAGGCATTTGAATAAAACGATGGAGAAACTGAAATGCTTAGAAGAATTATTGGATAACAGAGAAAAAAAGCTATATTATAGTGGCCAGTTGCCGGTCTTCAACAAACGTAGAAATATGACTAGTCAATCGCTTACGAATTTAGCAGCCGATGGAAGGTAGGATTTAATAAAACTAGCAGACTAGTAATTGTGAAGAACAAAAAATATGTTGATATTATTCCTTCAAATATATGTGATTTTCCGCATGAAATAATAGCGTTTACCAATTTTGAAGAGAATGATGAAATCTGTAGAAACTTTTTACTCACATGTTACTTTGAAATCACATGGTACTTATTCTGTGATACGAGTATTTGTAATGGACTATTTATTACAGCAATGCCACAGAAATTAGAAAGACTGTCATGAGAAACAGAAATATTCAAGACCATGAAATATCAGATAAAACTTTGGTAAGATCCAACATTTTCAACTTTGCTTTTTTCAAGTAATGGCAGATATTTGTATACTATACAAAATTGAGTAAAATATTTACATTTGCAGTCAACTCTGGAAGAGTGCGAACCAGATGTGAATCCAAAAATAAGTGAAACTATCACCAATTTGACAGTGGATGCTTCATCAGTAGCCCCTAAAACAGAGACAATGGCTAGCTTGGATCAAGTCCGCAAATTCAGACTACAAAGGTCTCCTTTAACTCAGAAATTGAGTGCTCGAGATAGATTGAGGGAAAGATTAAATGAAGCTGAATTTGAGGAAAGAGAAGATACCGAAAATTCTCTTGATCCTGAACGTTTCCAGAATTTATACGCCAACTCAAACACAAATCAGCAAGATATCAGTGTGTATGAATCAGAATTATTGAATATTGAACAGGGTCTGGCGAACCAAAACGAAGGAAGTGCGTACAAATTACCGCGAGAACTCAGAAAAGAATTTGGCTATTCGACTAACGAAAGTGAAACTGAAGACGAAACTATTCACCATACAGAGAAAAAGCAACCAAATGAAGTCGATCCGACTATAGCTTCGAAAGAATTGCACGCAAGGTATGTGTTATTATAGATATATTTCCTCATAATGGTTTCAATTTCAATCTTCATATCCTGAGTAGCTTCAAGTATCGATGGCTTTTCCAGATTGGTCAAAAAAATGTCACCTAATATCGATAGTAAAACATTGGCTCAAGAAAAGGAGAATAGAAAAGCATTTACGGAAGAAGAATTGGAAAGGTTCGTTAATGAGAAGCTTAAGTTTAAACGAGAATCCATTGTGCAAGAATTGTCAAAGAAAAGTTTCAGCAAAGCTGAGTGCAAAGCTGAAATGAGGCAACTCCGGGCAGCCGCTGGCATATCTGAAAGTGATTCTGAGACTGACAGTGGATCTGAATCAAATAAAGAACAAGACAAATACGGTTTCGTTCTCAAGAATGCACCTGAAGATTCTGAAAGGGAAAATATTCATCATCTGAGCGAGGAGTTTTTTAAATTTGATGTTCATAATCAATCTGATTCAGGTTCAGAAGCAGAAAAACCGGCAAAACACACCAAGTCTAGGGTACCCAAGAGTTTGGACGTAAAACGTAGGTTTTCCAAAAGCCCAATTCTTTCAACTAATACGAACGAAGATGTGTGTTCAAAGTCACCGGACAATACATATGAAGGTGGGAAGCAACGTTTAATGGATATAACCAAGTCTTGGAGTGAATTACAGGAAAAGATTATGAGGGAGCGTGAAACATCCGAAAAGCAAATTCTGGCTTTAGAGACTGAATTGGAAGATGGTGTGATATTAGAACGAAAAGGTGTACAAAGAAAGGACGATGATGAGATAAAAAAATTGTTAAATAATAAAAAGCTTTCTTTACCTCTGAGCAGCAGAGATAATTTGAAAGAAAATGTTGAACAGAAATTACATGAAATTGATAACAAAGAAGGTAAAAAGTTCGCACAACCACGAAGAAACTCGATTTCTCTGGGAAGTATGAACCTAGGAATAGAGGCGCATGGAACTGCAGCAAGTAAAGATTGCAGGTCAGCCAATAAATTTGAAACTCAGGAATCACAATCAAGTGAATGTAAGTTAGATGAAAAAACTCATGAAAAAGATAAAACTACAATGGAAAGGGATCTGCTTGCATCATACCCAAGTGCTGGAAGTAAGTTTACATCAAACATTGAAAACGATTTGAGTGATATAGATGCCACACAAGCTGCACTTCAGAGTATGGTATTAGAAACCAAGAAAGAAATAAACGAAAGTCTAAAATTGAAGTCAAAGCCGAACGGTATAATGAAAATGGATAATTTGAAGAAGATGTCTAATCATACGGAGCAAGAAATAGATCTCCCTAAAAAAGGTAAAGCCTTGGATAAAACCTTACAGAAAAAAACTCCTGCATACAGGGAAGAAATGTCTGCAGAGGCAAAAATGATAAGTTATAATAAAGAAAAGTTACTAGCTGCGATGAAAGCTATCGATAATAATGAAAATGTAGAGTTTCTAGATTTGCAAAAGTCCCAACGTGGTAACGGAAGCAGCAGATCGCAAATAACCGAAAACCTCTATCGTGGCGTACCAACTCATACCAAGAAAAAAGATGATCTCATAAAAGAATTATTCGGGGATGGCAAAGGTGACACGAAATCTCGAAATGGATGTACAAAGATGCACTAAGCGAAATTATAACTGTGCAGTGGTTTGTACACGTAGGAATTGAATTGCTGGTTGCATAAAGGTTGTAGGAGCAATATAATACATGAGTATTTGGAGATGAACATGTGCTGACTGACACAAGATTGAATGCAGCTATGACGAGAGATGCAATCATTAAATTGGGACGGTATACCTTTGAAGATTCAAAATATACGAGTTATAGAAAACGAAGACAATCCATGTTGTCAAGTCTTGTGGGGTCTATGAATATTATATTAATATTCAATCCAATAGGATACTTGAATATTTATTAATTTTTGAGCTAAACTATATGTTAAAAAAATTATATTTGTACAAAATGTATGTTTTCTATCAGTGTACAAAGTGTAATGTCAAATATCATATATTATTACTATAATTCAACTCGTGGAGAAGAATTAAAGCGATTTCTGATACGAATTTATCTTCTTGTTGTCCGTAAAATACATGATATGATAATGTATATAAATATATGTATGCAGTATCAAGAGACTGAGTAATCTCGCGCCAAATACGTTTAAAAAAAAAAATAAAATAAAAAAGTCACGTGCAAGCCTACGCAGTTTCTCTACTGTGAAGAGAAGCCTACCACCTATCTGAAATATACAATTTTTTGTACGTTTAATCTCGTCGAAATCGCCAGTTCGACCAAGTATTTTCGACGTCTTCTTCAGACCACAGATACAGATACAGATAGGTACAGTAGAACCTTGATTATCCGAACGATGACTTAGTTTAGCTAAATGATCCGAAAGTTGGAAAAGAAAAAAAACGAAAGGAACATTGTTGCTCACTGCGGTATTGCTAGAACCCCGCTCGACGGTGAATTTTGAGTGCTAGCTAATTAAAAATTGACGATTTTATAGAAAAAATATGAAAAAAGCATACAACATTTTTCAGACGGTTAAAATATATATTTAAACGTCAATATAAATATATAAATTGAATATATATTTGCTGTTTCTATGTGAAAAAGTTTTATTTATGAACCCATCTCCAAAAAAACTACGTTTCGATTATCCAAACTAGTCTCGGTCCCTCAAGGTTCTACTGTACATATGTTTCATCAGGGAGCGGTGAAACCAAGGACAATAATTGCGACTCATAGATGATATTGAACAGTTAAGGTATGTTTCATTACCTTCCTGCACTCGGTAGTCCGAAGAAACACTAGCTCTTAGTTTGACGTACTTTACTGCAAACACACTCACAAGCACTTTGCACCTTGGGCTATTCCTTGACTCTATGAAAACACAAGCACATTGTTAGGTCAAACATGTTAGGTACAGAAATATGCAACCGTAGTTGCAACTTGTCATCTCACTATTGAAATTGTAACGCTCCGTTGCCTATCTATAGGCACCGAAGTGGCTTGTGTCCAAGTTTAGGTCCGGTAGAACTTTTGTATCATTTTTCTTCAACTTTCTTAATTTTATACGTATACAATTTCACGCAGCAATATAGCGGCACGTACCGTACAACCGTATCGCGAAAATCTCCAAAGTTATACAATTGATATTCAATTTATTTGTTTCTTGTTTCTGTGTCTGTTTAATTTATTACCGAAAATTCTCCACCCAAACTGACGGATACATAATAAATATAAATATAAATAAAGCTATATAAAGCTGTGTTATTTATATAGCGCCATTATTTATACAACCAAATTAATATAAAATTGTACTTGGAGAAAGGTTTTTGCACCACAGATGCTTCTTGGGAGGATATAGACACAGATAATTTCATAAATCTCAAGATAGTGTAATAAAAATATAAATTTCTTTATTATAGTAAACAAGTCGATTAGTTCATTTGTGCTATAAAATATCGCGATTTTGATCTCTATAATACCTCTGTACAATGCATGCGTTTGTTCCACTACCATGTATTAATAATAATAGTAATAATAAAAATATGTCTTGATAAAAACGCGATGTAGTTGCACAAGTCAATTACATTTAATGATGCAATAGTAATACTCACGAAGATTTTTTAGTATTTTATACTGAATCTTGATCATGACCACTCTGTAGTGGAGATATTTGATATCTAATACTATTCAAACTTAACAATGGACGGATTGGAAGAACTGATTTCTGGGCTAATTATGTCTCAAGTCTCACTGTACGTTTGATATAATTCTCGTCAAAAATCTCCCATTGCTACAATGATATTTGATAATGCTGTTCTTGCATCACTTTCTTCAAATACAGCTAATACTTCCATAGCACGCTGCGAGTGCTCCTTTTGTAACTGTTTTGTCAGTTCAACACCAGGTCCTGACACAATAATATCATGTACCTGTAATTCAGTTCAACAACATTAAACATCAAACCACAGTAAAAAATTAAGAGGAAATTAACTAGGTAGAACGTATTTTATTATATACCTTGGTGTAGTCCACGTTCTGAACAGATTCCAGTCCTTTGTCAATTTCAGTTAAAATAGCGGGATCATGTTCGATATGAAACATGACTGGTGCAGAGCACAAACTGAATGGTACAGTTTGATCTTTACCAGTGAATGGACCCAAGTCTAAACAAGCCTGAAATATTTTATGAAGAAACATATAAATATTGTTTTAGCAAGGTAACGTAAAACTCTGCAGTAAAGAATACTTTAAAGGTCGGGAGGCTGAAAAATTCATCGACTAAAAAGCGCAAGTAGAAATTGCTTGATTTATTACAGACAACTGTTTCGTATGCAACAATAATTGAATGAAATATATTGTAAAAACCTTTGCTTGTTATTATGAATTCAATAACATTACCTGCCAGGCAAGAGCCAAATGTTTTCCAAAATTATAGCCTTGCTCCTGTATTTCATCGCTATGACCAGCCAGCTTCAAGGTTCCCTGACAAGACTTTCCGAGCAAAGCACCAGCACTTAGAACATTCCTAAATGTCCATTCGGTAACTGCATATCCGGTACGGTCTGCAGGTGGTATAGATGGTAACGGATTATTCTGATTATCTCTTCGCCCAACGAATTCACCTTCTGCTAAGTCACGAACTGCGCTTGACATCAGTTCAACAAGCTATAAGATCAAAGAATATTATTAACAACGAAATGTTATCCCTAGGCTAATAGGGCTAGTATCAAGACTGATATTCTCCGATGGATAATTACAACCGACATCAATTTCATATGCAATTTCAAAACTCACAGTTTTCAACTTTAAATGTTGAATCAGCTCAAATGTTCAAGAACCTGTTAAGCACATTGCTAAAATCTGTTATATTCCGTGATGTTATTCAGTGATTCTAAACCGTTGATCTTTTATTTCTTACTTTTAGGTAACTATGTGCTTTTGTAAATTATTTTACAGAGACAGGCAGTTAGTGACCTAACCATTGTATAACAGTATGTCTGTGGTTTCAAGTAAACAAGTAAATAAATAAATTGGCAAGATGTCGGTCATTCACGAATATGATTTTTGAACAAGCGATTAGCACTGAAGTACACACCGTACACTTACATCTTGATTTCTAAGCGAAGCTAACTCTGCGCAGCTGTTACCCAGGAGATAATCACCACTTAAGAGGGCAATTTTGTTACCGAACGTCATATCGTTCATTTCAGATGCCTCTGGATAAACTCCAGGTTGGATATTTACCAAACCCTTATGAACAAGATGACTCGTCCGTATCATTTCCGTAACCTCAGCTAGTGCTCTCTGACTGTAACGCAACATTACCGATTATATTGTGAATCTAAATTAAATGTTGATAGATTGAATATTTTTATGCCTCTGATTTCTTACCTGTGTAAGACTCCGGCAGCTTTGTCCTCCTCCATATCATCGACACTCAAATGGCCAGCTGCTTTTGAAATTAAAAGTACAATGAGGCCCCATGCCTGCATATTATTGCGGCCATTATATATGAGACTCCTGCAAAATTTTATAGAAATTTTTATAATTTAGCTAGATGAAAAATTTTAAATAATATAAATAACTAATTATTTATTTTTATAACTAACTATTATGATAAAAATAACGTATTGAATGTGAGAGAGATAGATATAATTTGAGTCAATACGTTTTTGTAAAATGGAAACATTTTGGAAAGTTGGCATATTTATTACAATATATAAGCATATCTTTTTAATAATTGTTGAAAACGTTTAAATAGTTCGAGATAAAAATGCAAGGAGCACTCAATTTATGTTCAAAAAAGATTGGAACTAGCAATTAAACAAAAATGACCTGCTCTTGGATAGGACAAGTGATTCTGCCTTTCTAATTACAAACCAATTTTACAGGAAATTCCTATGACTGAATTTTCATTAATTGCAGTGTTTCTACAATTGGTAGCAATTTCACATTGTGTTGCTTGCGTTATCAACTTTACGAAGTAAATTGTAATGAATTTGTTTAGACGTATGTGAATGCTCCGTACTTACTTGGCTGTTTTTAGAAGAGGATGATTAGATCCGACCAACTTTCTTAAATGAAGAGCAACATTGGCAATTTCGTCGCTCAGAAGCCATCTCAAGCTCAAAAATGATGTCGGATATCCGACTATTTTTTCAGCCTCAGATACAGCTCTATTCCAATCAGGTTTTGGATTAGTCGCAGTTTTGACAGCGAATCTATTTTCCTTAGTTTCATGAAACTGTCTTCCTTGGGTACCGATCACCTTGTATTTATTATATAATATCGACGATATTGCGTTACTTCTTCTCAACAAATTTGCGGCGGTATTATTTACAGACATTTTAGTGAAAATAAATTTCCTGTAAACACCAAGGGTAGCAAGAAAATTTCACTCCAGTGTCGGTCGACCGTAGGCTTATTGACTACTAGTTACTTCTACACTAATGCCTCATCAAAAAAAACTTTCTCTTCTGTCCTGATTTCCAATTGTTGACTTCTAAACTGAATTCCATCTGTATTGGACACAAGTTCACGTATTCATCAGTAGTTATTTCCTATTCGTACCCCTTGCTCGTTACTTCACATTATATTTCATCGAAAAACACGAATTTCGTTTCATAATATTCACAACAAAAACTGATGCTCGTCTCATATTATAAACATACTATTACATACCACCGCTCCAAGTGTCGATGCGAGCGGAGATCACGGCAGCACCCGGACACAACCAACTAATTGTGAAAGGAATGTCCGAATGTATCACTATGTATACCCCGTTCGCGGAGAAAGTCGCTTCGAATGCCTACACGAACATGTGACGTCATATTACCAACGAGATGGGAGAAGTTGATTTGTTATTTATACACAACGTTATTGCACGCGGTGAGCGATGGTAACATCAGTTTCTGTTGCCTCAACGTACCGACCGCTCGCCGTCTTGAGCACTTGAGTTTCGCGTACAGGGTAGGCGCAGAAGGCGCCGCTTGACGGTGAATTTATCTCGTCCATTTTCGATTACGAAAAGCCTCATAGGTAAGTTCTATGCTCATAGGGCTGTATAGCATTGGAATGTGCTATAGAAAATTGCTGATCAACGAAATATTTCACCGCAAAAAAGATATCCTGCCATACCACCTGAGGTGAGATATTTCTCTGATCAGCAATTTTACACATCTCAATTCGATTTCAGCAGCATTTATCAAGGCTTTATTGACAATTCCGGTAATCATAGCACACATCGCTTCAGATGTTTGTAAAAAAAAGTCTCATCGGAAATACAAAAGATTTGATTAGCTGGAACAGACAAAAAATTTGATTAGCTGGAACAGACAAAAAATTTGATTAGCTGGAACAGACAAAGATTTGATTAGCTAAAAGTGACAAAAAGTTTCATTAACTGAAACAGTGGAAAAGGATGGTTAAGTAAAACAGTTAAAAACATTGATTAGCTAAAACAAACAAAAGGTTTGGTTAGCTGAAACAGACAAACGGTTTGATTAGCTGAAACAGACGAAAAATTTGATTAGCTGGAACAAACAGAAAATTTGATTAGCTGAAACAGACAAAATATTTGATTAGCTGGAACAGACAAAGATTTGATTAGCTAAGAGCGACAAAGAGTATGTTTAACTGAAACAGGCAAAAGGTTTCATTACCTGAAACAGTGAAAAAGCATGATTAAGTAAAACGGTTAAAAAGTTTGATTAGCTGAAACAAACAAAAGGTTTGGTTAGCTGAAACAGACGAAAGGTTTGATTAGCTGAAACGGACAAAAGGTTTGACTAGCTGAAACAGACAAAAGGTTTGATTAGCTGAAACAGACAAAAGGTTTGATTAGCTGAAACAGACAAAAGGTACGATTAGCTGAAACAGACAAAAGGTTTGATTAGCTGAAACAGACAAAAGGTTTGATTAGCTGAAACAGACAAAAGGTTTGATTAGCTGAAACAGACAAGAGGTTTGGTTAGCTGAAACAGACAAGATTTCATTAGCTCAAATAGATGAAAGGTTTGATTAGCTGAAACAGACGAAAGGTTTCATTAGCTGAAATAGATGAAAGGTAAATACTTACGAAAAGATTCTTCACCATCACTATACACTCCGCGATTTCCATCCCCGGGGATTGACCGCCGGCTTGCAAATGCCACGCGTTCTCTCAGAACCAAAAAGTATCAAGTCAACGCGCAAAAGGCACGGTGAATTTGAACTTGAAAACTCAGTTGTTCGTAACGAGATTGATTGAACAGCCGAAAGTTTACTTTTTCACATACTGTTTATGAAATCGTCAAGCTAAAGGATCGATCGATTGATTCGCATTATCAAGGTGGCGACAATTTCGCTCAAATATAATTCCTTCACTATATATTTTCTGACTCTTCCCGTCAAAACAATCAGAATTGACCGATATTTTACCACGAAACTTAAATTAGGTAATGTTGGGCAGTTTTTACGACCAAAGGCTCTAGAATTTATGCACTTTGAATAAGTAAGTTTGGATCTGAAAAACACATTGTATTGCCTTCGTTTCACACGAAGAATTAGAAATTGAACGACCCCATTTTTGAAAGTTAACTCAACTGAATTTAAGAAGCATAGCTGAAGTTTGAAAACGATTCTTTGAAAACAGCAAGTTTTTCTTCTCTATGCCCAATCATATCTCCCTGACGTTTTCCTGACTTTTCCCGATGAAGTGAATTCCCGGTTTTCCCGGTCCGACGCCACCCTGACTCGATCACTGGATCACTCGATCTCTCGACCACTCGACCACTGGGTCACTGGATCACTCGGATACGGGGTTACTATCACTGGATCACACGATCTCTGCGCCACTGGGACCCTCGATACGTTCGATCCCTCGATCAGTCCGCAAGGGAACGTCAGTAATTTCCGGCCCACATCAATAATCTTCATTGTTTTTCTACTAGTTATCCGTGTATCGTATAATAGTATTAAACGCCTTCCAACGCACCCCCACGACGGGGGGGTTACAGGAGGGTTACAATTCCAGCAAAATAAATTACAAAAAAATGTACAGTCGCTCACGCGAAACTTATTGTACGCATTGATTGAAACATAAAAAGCCTAGAAAGTATCGTCTGCCGCCTAAATTCCACGACAAAACTCGTCTTCCACCCACGTATGTAAGTACGTGCGACAAAATATTTAAAAAGCTCATACCTGCAAGGATGAAATTGATTGCAATGCTTTATTTTATAGTAAGAAACTCAAGAATAATAGTCAACCACCTAAACTATACATCGAAAGTACTCTTCCAAGTCCATGAAGCTGCTCCAGGCACGCAGCTACGATGCTGCGTCTTTACGAGCTGCCTGAAAGACGATCGTTGCTGTTCTACATGTTGACCGACTGTCATGAAGTTTTTTTTTGTTTTACATTTTTTCAGTGAATCAATTTGAACTTTGGCGGATAGTTATACTAGATCCCCTACCATGAAAATCGAGAGTTAGATATATTAATGAAATTCTATAAAAAGCTTCAAATTAAAACAACAATGCTTTAGTATGACATTGATCTTCAATATCAGAATTATTGATTTCACCACCGTCTTCTTCGTCTGATTGATCTTGGTCTTGTTCTGTACTTGTTTTTTTACTTGTAAATATGTGAATATAATAATTTGTTAATGCCTAGATAATTTTTATATAACTTTTAAAATTTTTTCTACTTTATTTACAATACCTAGACTTTCTGCTGAATTAATTGTTATGTCATCGATGGATTTAATTGTACAAGTTTATTATCTGATTCATCCCAACCATAGTCAGTAGGATAAAATTCCTTCGGTTACGGGAGACAAGCATGCGTCCAAAGATTTTGTAAATTTTCATTTAAACAAAATTTTCTCCCGCTGCCTGTGGTTGGGAAAAGTCAGATAATAAATTTGTTTCTCAATTTAATCCATCGATGACATAGTAATCAACTCAGAAAAAAATCTAGGTATTATAAATAAAACATACAAAATTATATACATAATATTACATAAATAATTATTTAATCATTACTACATTTTTATATTTATATATTTACAGATGAAGAAATAAATACAGAACAAGACAAAGGGGACAATGCTGGAATCAATAATTCTGATATTGAAGATTTAAATGTAATAATGGATGAATGTTCATAGAATTACCTTTGTCAAACAAGATGAGCACACGTTATACAGCATGCACATTTTAAATATAGAATTCTTTAAAGTGAAAATCAATAAGTATTTTTTTTTTACCTCAACTCACGACTATTCAATAAAAGAATAGAGTGAAATATTGGGAAAAGACGCTGTAATATCACCTCGGCTTTCAGATTTCCGCATATTAGTCTGGATTTTCTCGGAATTAATCCTCAACGTCATTGTAAAAGATTGTTTTTCTTATCGTAAATCATTTTATCGAATTTCATCGATATATTTGAGTCTCGATTTTAACGGTAGAAGATTTAGTACGACTATCCACCAAAGTATAAATTAATATACTGAACAAATATGCAACATAGAAAAAAAAAAAAAAAAAAAAAAAAAACTTCAATGTAGTCATTCAACTATTTCGAACAACAGTGATCGTCTTTCAGGCAGGACTTGACGATGCAGCTTCATAGGCTTCGAAGACGACCTTCGTTGAACCTTAGGGCGGTTCAAATAGGGCGTTATTTAAGATTTCGCTCTTCACTAAGGAATAGTTCGAGTAGAAGGGCTGGGCTGAGGAAAATTAGGTGTGCAAATGAAAAATTCCATTAGTATCGTCAGATCAAATGTCGAAGAATAATTGACACGTATTATTTCTTTTTTTGATTTAACGTTCCGTAACAAAGATATAGCAGTTTGAAATTGACACGTGACGTCACAATGTTACTAGATATAGATATACTACAATGTAATAAGTGTACAACATTATGACGTCACGCGGAATTCTACTAGCTGTATCTTTGTTAATAAGCATTGAATTGAAAAAAGAAAAATTACGTGTCAATCATTTTTCGACATTCTATCCGACGATAAGAATGGAATTTTTCGAAATTTTTTATTTGTACACCTAATTTCTTACTACCGCCTCAACGACATTGAAATTTCGAAAAAACGCTATCTTAGGGAATTTCAAAATTGAGATATCCTTGGATCCTTCAGCGGCTATGTTCAATTTGTATGACGAAACAAAAGTTATCGTAAGACCTGGCATGCATGTGATTTTTTATAGTGCCGAAAAATCGGCGTCGAAGTTCATTGCAATGTTTAAAAGTTAAAAATATTCTTCATCTAAGAATTTCAGGATAGATGTTTCAGTACTCAAAAAAATCGGACGCCTCTCAGGACTCGTAAAAACTTCTGTTTCGTCACACAAAACATATCCACCGAAGGATTCAAGGAATATCTCAATTTTGAAGTTCACGAAAATGGGCTTTTTTCGAAATTCCATCGTCGTTGAGACGGAAGTGAAAAAAAATTTACATCCCAGCTATTGAGCGTTGTCTATTTTTTAGTAAAATAGTGCAAGAATCTCGGGGAAGACCGAAAACCAAAAGAAAGAACCTTTCTCGAACCACCCTGTGAAATGTATTCTGTAGATGGAAGACTATTATTTTTGTGTTTCTCACTATAAGAAATAGCATTCTAATCAATTTTATCCCCGCAGGCATGATTTAAAAAAAAAAAAAAATTTCGCGCTTACTTATGTCGGCAGAAATAGAGTTCGTCGTGGAATTTGGGCAGAAGACGGTATTTTCTAGGCTTCTTATATTTCAATCAATCCCTTCGATAAGTTTCGCGTATGCGGCTATACATTATTTGGTCAATTTCCTACTGTAAATTGTAACCCTCCTGCAACCCCCCGTCGTGGGGGTGCGTTTTTAAGGCGCGTATATTACTGTTTTGCGATACACGGATAACTAGTACAAAAAAATGAAGCCTACGGAAATGGTGTAATGAAATACGTCGTTACCTCCCGGACTAAATCACTCGACCCATCGACCTCTCGAACTCTCGGTCACATGATCCCTGGATCACTCGATCTCCCGATCACTGGATCACTCGAGCACTCGGTCACTCGATCACTGGACCACTCAATCACTCGATCAAGCGCAGGATGGCGTCAATTTTACTCAAAGAAAATTCCCTGACTCTTCCCGTCAAAAACTACAGAATTCCCTGATGTTTCCCCACAAATATTAGGCAATGTTGGGCAGTTTTTATGACCAAAAGTTCCAGAAGTTGTGCAACTTGAATATATAAATTTGAATCTAAAAAACACATAGTATTGCTTCGTTTCACAAGAATAATTAAAAATCGAACGCGATACCATTTCCGAGAGTTAGCTCAACTGAATTTACGAAGCATAGCTAAAGATTGAAAAAGATTTGTAAAAACTGTCCGTATTACTTTAGGATCCATAATAATTCCCCGACTTTTCCCGATAAACGAAACTCCCCGACAATCCGCGGTTTTCCCGGTCTATCGCCACCCTGATTACGAATCGTCGCGCAAATGACGCGTCTGATTCCCGTGATTAATCTACGCGCAAAAAGGCGCGGCCGATTAATCCGTCTAAAAAAATCTTAAATGTCTAGGACTTGTCGCAAAATTCTGTAGAAAACCAATTCGCATCTGCGTCTTTTCGAATCCGACACATTGCGATGCGAATTGTTGTTCCGAGATGCGAGTCAAGTCCGGGAGGGAGGTTGGAGGACATGCATTATTGTGTGGCGTGACGGTCGGCGGTCCTCTTCGACGCGAAGTCTTCGAGCTCAGCATCTCTCCCCATCTAGCGTACCACGGAACGCGATAGATGGTCCAGAGATGCGTTTTGCCCAGTCAGACGATCACAGAGATCAATTGAGTGAAGTAATTACAGATAATGACTACATAATTGAATTCAATGAGGATTGAAAAATGGTAGCAAAGTGACAAGAAATGGGAAATTGAACCTCGTTAAGATTTGAAAGTTTACCAGTAAATAGTTCGGCAACTTTTATATTCGGTCTTTCGCGTATTTCTGGATGAAAATCACTGTGATCATTTGACGCTGTGGATTACAAAAATTAATAACATCGCGGTGCATCGCGACCTTCCTACCCTCGCCTGATTCCCAACGGAACCACCCAACGGAAATGATTAAAAGAAATTCACACGCACATCCACATCAAACCCCGCGACGGATCCCACAACGACCACCTACCTACCCGATTACCTATATTCGCTCTAAACGATTCTCCATTTTTTCCAACACACATCATTCATCCTCATTTACGCCGTGGTCACCGTGACTTACTTTTTCATTACCTGTGGGGAGCAAAACGTTTTTGTACCATAGTCAGCAAGAGTATTATTTTAGACATTGCTGGCGGACTATCGGTACATCAACCTTTTGTAAAATGGATTAAAAACATCCTGTATGCTTATCAGCATTTTTCTAAGCGAGCTAAGTCTATGGTTGTTCTATAGTTGCTGGGCATTAAAAAATTCAAATTCAAGATTCAAGATATATCATGCAAGCTGATTACATTACGTTATGCCAGACTTTGAAACGTTATCAATTAAACAATCGTTGGAATATGTTTAAACCTCAGGTTTATCCACCAATTAAACGACATCATTGTAATTATATAATCTGTAACTAAACACAATCTGTTTTCGCGAATGTTGAGTAAGTGATGGTAACCTGTCGCGATGCTCATTCCACTTTCAGCAACGTGCAAAATTTTTAACTTTGAGTAACTGTCGTAAAATAGGTCAACTCTGATGAAAAAGTAAGAGAAAACGAAATTCATTGACTGAAATTCAAGCACCGTTGAGATCGCGAATGAGCCTATCCATGCAGCTAAGAAATCGAAGATTTATGTAACAATTGTTACCGCCACGCCACGTGATAAAGGACTCCCAGGGAAATACCCGTAACCTAACACATGCAAACTCACCAACGTTGCTGAGTAATGGAGAAGTTACTCGGATGTCTCTGCTTCACTCTGAAAGAACGGAAAGGAAATTTTAGTTTTTAGATAAATTATTACTGTAGTCTAGTTCCATATTGATTCACCGCGTGTTACGCAATGCCAAAAATTAGATTTCAAATGTAACGCATTGAATTATGAAAAACAATAATTAAAATAAGTTTTCTTACCTCCTCCGGGTTGCTCCACACTTTACATGTGTGTGTAGTAGCTCTCGTAGCATCTCAGGTTGTACGATGGTGACACACTTCTCACACTACAATAAGAATATAATAAATTATTACTCACACCATGTACTTGGATCAGATTTCATGACACCACAGACTGTCTGTGTCAAATGGAGTTTCTTTCATGATATTCAGTGGTTTCTGATTTATTTGCAAATGAACTTTAGAAATTAATACTAAAGGGCTAATAAAATAAGCATAGATATTGAATAAATGCCTAAAATTAATGAGCAGCTAAAATAATTTATCATCAAAAAGGGACGTAACAATTAAAAATCATATCCAATATATACCTTTCAGGTTTATTCACTGCATAGCGGATGGTTTAGTTTTAAGTTTGTTGTCAGAGATCGATTAATTGGGTTGCGTCACTTGGACCATCGTTAAATGTGGTCGATAGTGCTGCGATATAGCTGCATATGTGCCCCTGTAAACAGGTGAGATATAACATTTTATTAGAACTTGTTTTTCAAAATCAATACACAAGACATTGAAAAATTACTGTTATTTTTGTAAAATATCATGATGGACTGAATAGCATCAATTTCAACTGACAAATTTCTCAAATTGAAATTAGCCCAAAGGTATAATCAAGAACGATCTTAAATGTGTACCTGTTTTCTGGTCTTCCACAAAATCGCTACTTATCCAGACAAACGGTTTGATTAGCTGAAACAGACAAAAGGTTTGACTAGCTGAAACAGACAAAAGGTACGATTAGCTGAAACAGACAAAAGGTTTGATTAGCTGAAACAGACAAAAGGTTTGATTAGCTGAAACAGACAAAAGGTACGATTAGCTGAAACAGACAAAAGGTTTGATTAGCTGAAACAGACAAAAGGTTTGATTAGCTGAAACAGACAAAAGGTTTGATTAGCTGAAACAGACAAGAGGTTTGGTTAGCTGAAACAGACAAGATTTCATTAGCTCAAATAGATGAAAGGTTTGATTAGCTGAAACAGACGAAAGGTTTCATTAGCTGAAATAGATGAAAGGTAAATACTTACGAAAAGATTCTTCACCATCACTATACACTCCGCGATTTCCATCCCCGGGGATTGACCGCCGGCTTGCAAATGCCACGCGTTCTCTCAGAACCAAAAAGTATCAAGTCAACGCGCAAAAGGCACGGTGAATTTGAACTTGAAAACTCAGTTGTTCGTAACGAGATTGATTGAACAGCCGAAAGTTTACTTTTTCACATACTGTTTATGAAATCGTCAAGCTAAAGGATCGATCGATTGATTCGCATTATCAAGGTGGCGACAATTTCGCTCAAATATAATTCCTTCACTATATATTTTCTGACTCTTCCCGTCAAAACAATCAGAATTGACCGATATTTTACCACGAAACTTAAATTAGGTAATGTTGGGCAGTTTTTACGACCAAAGGCTCTAGAATTTATGCACTTTGAATAAGTAAGTTTGGATCTGAAAAACACATTGTATTGCCTTCGTTTCACACGAAGAATTAGAAATTGAACGACCCCATTTTTGAAAGTTAACTCAACTGAATTTAAGAAGCATAGCTGAAGTTTGAAAACGATTCTTTGAAAACAGCAAGTTTTTCTTCTCTATGCCCAATCATATCTCCCTGACGTTTTCCTGACTTTTCCCGATGAAGTGAATTCCCGGTTTTCCCGGTCCGACGCCACCCTGACTCGATCACTGGATCACTCGATCTCTCG
The DNA here is from genome assembly GCF_021155765.1 of Diprion similis. NCBI lineage: Eukaryota > Metazoa > Arthropoda > Insecta > Hymenoptera > Diprionidae > Diprion > Diprion similis. The sequence continues at coordinate 5,893,859 of NC_060106.1, forward strand.
ACCACTCGACCACTGGGTCACTGGATCACTCGGATACGGGGTTACTATCACTGGATCACACGATCTCTGCGCCACTGGGACCCTCGATACGTTCGATCCCTCGATCAGTCCGCAAGGGAACGTCAGTAATTTCCGGCCCACATCAATAATCTTCATTGTTTTTCTACTAGTTATCCGTGTATCGTATAATAGTATTAAACGCCTTCCAACGCACCCCCACGACGGGGGGGTTACAGGAGGGTTACAATTCCAGCAAAATAAATTACAAAAAAATGTACAGTCGCTCACGCGAAACTTATTGTACGCATTGATTGAAACATAAAAAGCCTAGAAAGTATCGTCTGCCGCCTAAATTCCACGACAAAACTCGTCTTCCACCCACGTATGTAAGTACGTGCGACAAAATATTTAAAAAGCTCATACCTGCAAGGATGAAATTGATTGCAATGCTTTATTTTATAGTAAGAAACTCAAGAATAATAGTCAACCACCTAAACTATACATCGAAAGTACTCTTCCAAGTCCATGAAGCTGCTCCAGGCACGCAGCTACGATGCTGCGTCTTTACGAGCTGCCTGAAAGACGATCGTTGCTGTTCTACATGTTGACCGACTGTCATGAAGTTTTTTTTTGTTTTACATTTTTTCAGTGAATCAATTTGAACTTTGGCGGATAGTTATACTAGATCCCCTACCATGAAAATCGAGAGTTAGATATATTAATGAAATTCTATAAAAAGCTTCAAATTAAAACAACAATGCTTTAGTATGACATTGATCTTCAATATCAGAATTATTGATTTCACCACCGTCTTCTTCGTCTGATTGATCTTGGTCTTGTTCTGTACTTGTTTTTTTACTTGTAAATATGTGAATATAATAATTTGTTAATGCCTAGATAATTTTTATATAACTTTTAAAATTTTTTCTACTTTATTTACAATACCTAGACTTTCTGCTGAATTAATTGTTATGTCATCGATGGATTTAATTGTACAAGTTTATTATCTGATTCATCCCAACCATAGTCAGTAGGATAAAATTCCTTCGGTTACGGGAGACAAGCATGCGTCCAAAGATTTTGTAAATTTTCATTTAAACAAAATTTTCTCCCGCTGCCTGTGGTTGGGAAAAGTCAGATAATAAATTTGTTTCTCAATTTAATCCATCGATGACATAGTAATCAACTCAGAAAAAAATCTAGGTATTATAAATAAAACATACAAAATTATATACATAATATTACATAAATAATTATTTAATCATTACTACATTTTTATATTTATATATTTACAGATGAAGAAATAAATACAGAACAAGACAAAGGGGACAATGCTGGAATCAATAATTCTGATATTGAAGATTTAAATGTAATAATGGATGAATGTTCATAGAATTACCTTTGTCAAACAAGATGAGCACACGTTATACAGCATGCACATTTTAAATATAGAATTCTTTAAAGTGAAAATCAATAAGTATTTTTTTTTTACCTCAACTCACGACTATTCAATAAAAGAATAGAGTGAAATATTGGGAAAAGACGCTGTAATATCACCTCGGCTTTCAGATTTCCGCATATTAGTCTGGATTTTCTCGGAATTAATCCTCAACGTCATTGTAAAAGATTGTTTTTCTTATCGTAAATCATTTTATCGAATTTCATCGATATATTTGAGTCTCGATTTTAACGGTAGAAGATTTAGTACGACTATCCACCAAAGTATAAATTAATATACTGAACAAATATGCAACATAGAAAAAAAAAAAAAAAAAAAAAAAAAACTTCAATGTAGTCATTCAACTATTTCGAACAACAGTGATCGTCTTTCAGGCAGGACTTGACGATGCAGCTTCATAGGCTTCGAAGACGACCTTCGTTGAACCTTAGGGCGGTTCAAATAGGGCGTTATTTAAGATTTCGCTCTTCACTAAGGAATAGTTCGAGTAGAAGGGCTGGGCTGAGGAAAATTAGGTGTGCAAATGAAAAATTCCATTAGTATCGTCAGATCAAATGTCGAAGAATAATTGACACGTATTATTTCTTTTTTTGATTTAACGTTCCGTAACAAAGATATAGCAGTTTGAAATTGACACGTGACGTCACAATGTTACTAGATATAGATATACTACAATGTAATAAGTGTACAACATTATGACGTCACGCGGAATTCTACTTGCTGTATCTTTGTTAATAAGCATTGAATTGAAAAAAGAAAAATTACGTGTCAATCATTTTTCGACATTCTATCCGACGATAAGAATGGAATTTTTCGAAATTTTTTATTTGTACACCTAATTTCTTACTACCGCCTCAACGACATTGAAATTTCGAAAAAACGCTATCTTAGGGAATTTCAAAATTGAGATATCCTTGGATCCTTCAGCGGCTATGTTCAATTTGTATGACGAAACAAAAGTTATCGTAAGACCTGGCATGCATGTGATTTTTTATAGTGCCGAAAAATCGGCGTCGAAGTTCATTGCAATGTTTAAAAGTTAAAAATATTCTTCATCTAAGAATTTCAGGATAGATGTTTCAGTACTCAAAAAAATCGGACGCCTCTCAGGACTCGTAAAAACTTCTGTTTCGTCACACAAAACATATCCACCGAAGGATTCAAGGAATATCTCAATTTTGAAGTTCACGAAAATGGGCTTTTTTCGAAATTCCATCGTCGTTGAGACGGAAGTGAAAAAAAATTTACATCCCAGCTATTGAGCGTTGTCTATTTTTTAGTAAAATAGTGCAAGAATCTCGGGGAAGACCGAAAACCAAAAGAAAGAACCTTTCTCGAACCACCCTGTGAAATGTATTCTGTAGATGGAAGACTATTATTTTTGTGTTTCTCACTATAAGAAATAGCATTCTAATCAATTTTATCCCCGCAGGCATGATTTAAAAAAAAAAAAAAATTTCGCGCTTACTTATGTCGGCAGAAATAGAGTTCGTCGTGGAATTTGGGCAGAAGACGGTATTTTCTAGGCTTCTTATATTTCAATCAATCCCTTCGATAAGTTTCGCGTATGCGGCTATACATTATTTGGTCAATTTCCTACTGTAAATTGTAACCCTCCTGCAACCCCCCGTCGTGGGGGTGCGTTTTTAAGGCGCGTATATTACTGTTTTGCGATACACGGATAACTAGTACAAAAAAATGAAGCCTACGGAAATGGTGTAATGAAATACGTCGTTACCTCCCGGACTAAATCACTCGACCCATCGACCTCTCGAACTCTCGGTCACATGATCCCTGGATCACTCGATCTCCCGATCACTGGATCACTCGAGCACTCGGTCACTCGATCACTGGACCACTCAATCACTCGATCAAGCGCAGGATGGCGTCAATTTTACTCAAAGAAAATTCCCTGACTCTTCCCGTCAAAAACTACAGAATTCCCTGATGTTTCCCCACAAATATTAGGCAATGTTGGGCAGTTTTTATGACCAAAAGTTCCAGAAGTTGTGCAACTTGAATATATAAATTTGAATCTAAAAAACACATAGTATTGCTTCGTTTCACAAGAATAATTAAAAATCGAACGCGATACCATTTCCGAGAGTTAGCTCAACTGAATTTACGAAGCATAGCTAAAGATTGAAAAAGATTTGTAAAAACTGTCCGTATTACTTTAGGATCCATAATAATTCCCCGACTTTTCCCGATAAACGAAACTCCCCGACAATCCGCGGTTTTCCCGGTCTATCGCCACCCTGATTACGAATCGTCGCGCAAATGACGCGTCTGATTCCCGTGATTAATCTACGCGCAAAAAGGCGCGGCCGATTAATCCGTCTAAAAAAATCTTAAATGTCTAGGACTTGTCGCAAAATTCTGTAGAAAACCAATTCGCATCTGCGTCTTTTCGAATCCGACACATTGCGATGCGAATTGTTGTTCCGAGATGCGAGTCAAGTCCGGGAGGGAGGTTGGAGGACATGCATTATTGTGTGGCGTGACGGTCGGCGGTCCTCTTCGACGCGAAGTCTTCGAGCTCAGCATCTCTCCCCATCTAGCGTACCACGGAACGCGATAGATGGTCCAGAGATGCGTTTTGCCCAGTCAGACGATCACAGAGATCAATTGAGTGAAGTAATTACAGATAATGACTACATAATTGAATTCAATGAGGATTGAAAAATGGTAGCAAAGTGACAAGAAATGGGAAATTGAACCTCGTTAAGATTTGAAAGTTTACCAGTAAATAGTTCGGCAACTTTTATATTCGGTCTTTCGCGTATTTCTGGATGAAAATCACTGTGATCATTTGACGCTGTGGATTACAAAAATTAATAACATCGCGGTGCATCGCGACCTTCCTACCCTCGCCTGATTCCCAACGGAACCACCCAACGGAAATGATTAAAAGAAATTCACACGCACATCCACATCAAACCCCGCGACGGATCCCACAACGACCACCTACCTACCCGATTACCTATATTCGCTCTAAACGATTCTCCATTTTTTCCAACACACATCATTCATCCTCATTTACGCCGTGGTCACCGTGACTTACTTTTTCATTACCTGTGGGGAGCAAAACGTTTTTGTACCATAGTCAGCAAGAGTATTATTTTAGACATTGCTGGCGGACTATCGGTACATCAACCTTTTGTAAAATGGATTAAAAACATCCTGTATGCTTATCAGCATTTTTCTAAGCGAGCTAAGTCTATGGTTGTTCTATAGTTGCTGGGCATTAAAAAATTCAAATTCAAGATTCAAGATATATCATGCAAGCTGATTACATTACGTTATGCCAGACTTTGAAACGTTATCAATTAAACAATCGTTGGAATATGTTTAAACCTCAGGTTTATCCACCAATTAAACGACATCATTGTAATTATATAATCTGTAACTAAACACAATCTGTTTTCGCGAATGTTGAGTAAGTGATGGTAACCTGTCGCGATGCTCATTCCACTTTCAGCAACGTGCAAAATTTTTAACTTTGAGTAACTGTCGTAAAATAGGTCAACTCTGATGAAAAAGTAAGAGAAAACGAAATTCATTGACTGAAATTCAAGCACCGTTGAGATCGCGAATGAGCCTATCCATGCAGCTAAGAAATCGAAGATTTATGTAACAATTGTTACCGCCACGCCACGTGATAAAGGACTCCCAGGGAAATACCCGTAACCTAACACATGCAAACTCACCAACGTTGCTGAGTAATGGAGAAGTTACTCGGATGTCTCTGCTTCACTCTGAAAGAACGGAAAGGAAATTTTAGTTTTTAGATAAATTATTACTGTAGTCTAGTTCCATATTGATTCACCGCGTGTTACGCAATGCCAAAAATTAGATTTCAAATGTAACGCATTGAATTATGAAAAACAATAATTAAAATAAGTTTTCTTACCTCCTCCGGGTTGCTCCACACTTTACATGTGTGTGTAGTAGCTCTCGTAGCATCTCAGGTTGTACGATGGTGACACACTTCTCACACTACAATAAGAATATAATAAATTATTACTCACACCATGTACTTGGATCAGATTTCATGACACCACAGACTGTCTGTGTCAAATGGAGTTTCTTTCATGATATTCAGTGGTTTCTGATTTATTTGCAAATGAACTTTAGAAATTAATACTAAAGGGCTAATAAAATAAGCATAGATATTGAATAAATGCCTAAAATTAATGAGCAGCTAAAATAATTTATCATCAAAAAGGGACGTAACAATTAAAAATCATATCCAATATATACCTTTCAGGTTTATTCACTGCATAGCGGATGGTTTAGTTTTAAGTTTGTTGTCAGAGATCGATTAATTGGGTTGCGTCACTTGGACCATCGTTAAATGTGGTCGATAGTGCTGCGATATAGCTGCATATGTGCCCCTGTAAACAGGTGAGATATAACATTTTATTAGAACTTGTTTTTCAAAATCAATACACAAGACATTGAAAAATTACTGTTATTTTTGTAAAATATCATGATGGACTGAATAGCATCAATTTCAACTGACAAATTTCTCAAATTGAAATTAGCCCAAAGGTATAATCAAGAACGATCTTAAATGTGTACCTGTTTTCTGGTCTTCCACAAAATCGCTACTTATCCAGACAAACGGTTTGATTAGCTGAAACAGACAAAAGGTTTGACTAGCTGAAACAGACAAAAGGTACGATTAGCTGAAACAGACAAAAGGTTTGATTAGCTGAAACAGACAAAAGGTTTGATTAGCTGAAACAGACAAAAGGTACGATTAGCTGAAACAGACAAAAGGTTTGATTAGCTGAAACAGACAAAAGGTTTGATTAGCTGAAACAGACAAAAGGTTTGATTAGCTGAAACAGACAAGAGGTTTGGTTAGCTGAAACAGACAAGATTTCATTAGCTCAAATAGATGAAAGGTTTGATTAGCTGAAACAGACGAAAGGTTTCATTAGCTGAAATAGATGAAAGGTAAATACTTACGAAAAGATTCTTCACCATCACTATACACTCCGCGATTTCCATCCCCGGGGATTGACCGCCGGCTTGCAAATGCCACGCGTTCTCTCAGAACCAAAAAGTATCAAGTCAACGCGCAAAAGGCACGGTGAATTTGAACTTGAAAACTCAGTTGTTCGTAACGAGATTGATTGAACAGCCGAAAGTTTACTTTTTCACATACTGTTTATGAAATCGTCAAGCTAAAGGATCGATCGATTGATTCGCATTATCAAGGTGGCGACAATTTCGCTCAAATATAATTCCTTCACTATATATTTTCTGACTCTTCCCGTCAAAACAATCAGAATTGACCGATATTTTACCACGAAACTTAAATTAGGTAATGTTGGGCAGTTTTTACGACCAAAGGCTCTAGAATTTATGCACTTTGAATAAGTAAGTTTGGATCTGAAAAACACATTGTATTGCCTTCGTTTCACACGAAGAATTAGAAATTGAACGACCCCATTTTTGAAAGTTAACTCAACTGAATTTAAGAAGCATAGCTGAAGTTTGAAAACGATTCTTTGAAAACAGCAAGTTTTTCTTCTCTATGCCCAATCATATCTCCCTGACGTTTTCCTGACTTTTCCCGATGAAGTGAATTCCCGGTTTTCCCGGTCCGACGCCACCCTGACTCGATCACTGGATCACTCGATCTCTCGACCACTCGACCACTGGGTCACTGGATCACTCGGATACGGGGTTACTATCACTGGATCACACGATCTCTGCGCCACTGGGACCCTCGATACGTTCGATCCCTCGATCAGTCCGCAAGGGAACGTCAGTAATTTCCGGCCCACATCAATAATCTTCATTGTTTTTCTACTAGTTATCCGTGTATCGTATAATAGTATTAAACGCCTTCCAACGCACCCCCACGACGGGGGGGTTACAGGAGGGTTACAATTCCAGCAAAATAAATGACAAAAAAATGTACAGTCGCTCACGCGAAACTTATTGTACGCATTGATTGAAACATAAAAAGCCTAGAAAGTATCGTCTGCCGCCTAAATTCCACGACAAAACTCGTCTTCCACCCACGTATGTAAGTACGTGCGACAAAATATTTAAAAAGCTCATACCTGCAAGGATGAAATTGATTGCAATGCTTTATTTTATAGTAAGAAACTCAAGAATAATAGTCAACCACCTAAACTATACATCGAAAGTACTCTTCCAAGTCCATGAAGCTGCTCCAGGCACGCAGCTACGATGCTGCGTCTTTACGAGCTGCCTGAAAGACGATCGTTGCTGTTCTACATGTTGACCGACTGTCATGAAGTTTTTTTTTGTTTTACATTTTTTCAGTGAATCAATTTGAACTTTGGCGGATAGTTATACTAGATCCCCTACCATGAAAATCGAGAGTTAGATATATTAATGAAATTCTATAAAAAGCTTCAAATTAAAACAACAATGCTTTAGTATGACATTGATCTTCAATATCAGAATTATTGATTTCACCACCGTCTTCTTCGTCTGATTGATCTTGGTCTTGTTCTGTACTTGTTTTTTTACTTGTAAATATGTGAATATAATAATTTGTTAATGCCTAGATAATTTTTATATAACTTTTAAAATTTTTTCTACTTTATTTACAATACCTAGACTTTCTGCTGAATTAATTGTTATGTCATCGATGGATTTAATTGTACAAGTTTATTATCTGATTCATCCCAACCATAGTCAGTAGGATAAAATTCCTTCGGTTACGGGAGACAAGCATGCGTCCAAAGATTTTGTAAATTTTCATTTAAACAAAATTTTCTCCCGCTGCCTGTGGTTGGGAAAAGTCAGATAATAAATTTGTTTCTCAATTTAATCCATCGATGACATAGTAATCAACTCAGAAAAAAATCTAGGTATTATAAATAAAACATACAAAATTATATACATAATATTACATAAATAATTATTTAATCATTACTACATTTTTATATTTATATATTTACAGATGAAGAAATAAATACAGAACAAGACAAAGGGGACAATGCTGGAATCAATAATTCTGATATTGAAGATTTAAATGTAATAATGGATGAATGTTCATAGAATTACCTTTGTCAAACAAGATGAGCACACGTTATACAGCATGCACATTTTAAATATAGAATTCTTTAAAGTGAAAATCAATAAGTATTTTTTTTTTACCTCAACTCACGACTATTCAATAAAAGAATAGAGTGAAATATTGGGAAAAGACGCTGTAATATCACCTCGGCTTTCAGATTTCCGCATATTAGTCTGGATTTTCTCGGAATTAATCCTCAACGTCATTGTAAAAGATTGTTTTTCTTATCGTAAATCATTTTATCGAATTTCATCGATATATTTGAGTCTCGATTTTAACGGTAGAAGATTTAGTACGACTATCCACCAAAGTATAAATTAATATACTGAACAAATATGCAACATAGAAAAAAAAAAAAAAAAAAAAAAAAAACTTCAATGTAGTCATTCAACTATTTCGAACAACAGTGATCGTCTTTCAGGCAGGACTTGACGATGCAGCTTCATAGGCTTCGAAGACGACCTTCGTTGAACCTTAGGGCGGTTCAAATAGGGCGTTATTTAAGATTTCGCTCTTCACTAAGGAATAGTTCGAGTAGAAGGGCTGGGCTGAGGAAAATTAGGTGTGCAAATGAAAAATTCCATTAGTATCGTCAGATCAAATGTCGAAGAATAATTGACACGTATTATTTCTTTTTTTGATTTAACGTTCCGTAACAAAGATATAGCAGTTTGAAATTGACACGTGACGTCACAATGTTACTAGATATAGATATACTACAATGTAATAAGTGTACAACATTATGACGTCACGCGGAATTCTACTAGCTGTATCTTTGTTAATAAGCATTGAATTGAAAAAAGAAAAATTACGTGTCAATCATTTTTCGACATTCTATCCGACGATAAGAATGGAATTTTTCGAAATTTTTTATTTGTACACCTAATTTCTTACTACCGCCTCAACGACATTGAAATTTCGAAAAAACGCTATCTTAGGGAATTTCAAAATTGAGATATCCTTGGATCCTTCAGCGGCTATGTTCAATTTGTATGACGAAACAAAAGTTATCGTAAGACCTGGCATGCATGTGATTTTTTATAGTGCCGAAAAATCGGCGTCGAAGTTCATTGCAATGTTTAAAAGTTAAAAATATTCTTCATCTAAGAATTTCAGGATAGATGTTTCAGTACTCAAAAAAATCGGACGCCTCTCAGGACTCGTAAAAACTTCTGTTTCGTCACACAAAACATATCCACCGAAGGATTCAAGGAATATCTCAATTTTGAAGTTCACGAAAATGGGCTTTTTTCGAAATTCCATCGTCGTTGAGACGGAAGTGAAAAAAAATTTACATCCCAGCTATTGAGCGTTGTCTATTTTCTAGTAAAATAGTGCAAGAATCTCGGGGAAGACCGAAAACCAAAAGAAAGAACCTTTCTCGAACCACCCTGTGAAATGTATTCTGTAGATGGAAGACTATTATTTTTGTGTTTCTCACTATAAGAAATAGCATTCTAATCAATTTTATCCCCGCAGGCATGATTTAAAAAAAAAAAAAAATTTCGCGCTTACTTATGTCGGCAGAAATAGAGTTCGTCGTGGAATTTGGGCAGAAGACGGTATTTTCTAGGCTTCTTATATTTCAATCAATCCCTTCGATAAGTTTCGCGTATGCGGCTATACATTATTTGGTCAATTTCCTACTGTAAATTGTAACCCTCCTGCAACCCCCCGTCGTGGGGGTGCGTTTTTAAGGCGCGTATATTACTGTTTTGCGATACACGGATAACTAGTACAAAAAAATGAAGCCTACGGAAATGGTGTAATGAAATACGTCGTTACCTCCCGGACTAAATCACTCGACCCATCGACCTCTCGAACTCTCGGTCACATGATCCCTGGATCACTCGATCTCCCGATCACTGGATCACTCGAGCACTCGGTCACTCGATCACTGGACCACTCAATCACTCGATCAAGCGCAGGATGGCGTCAATTTTACTCAAAGAAAATTCCCTGACTCTTCCCGTCAAAAACTACAGAATTCCCTGATGTTTCCCCACAAATATTAGGCAATGTTGGGCAGTTTTTATGACCAAAAGTTCCAGAAGTTGTGCAACTTGAATATATAAATTTGAATCTAAAAAACACATAGTATTGCTTCGTTTCACAAGAATAATTAAAAATCGAACGCGATACCATTTCCGAGAGTTAGCTCAACTGAATTTACGAAGCATAGCTAAAGATTGAAAAAGATTTGTAAAAACTGTCCGTATTACTTTAGGATCCATAATAATTCCCCGACTTTTCCCGATAAACGAAACTCCCCGACAATCCGCGGTTTTCCCGGTCTATCGCCACCCTGATTACGAATCGTCGCGCAAATGACGCGTCTGATTCCCGTGATTAATCTACGCGCAAAAAGGCGCGGCCGATTAATCCGTCTAAAAAAATCTTAAATGTCTAGGACTTGTCGCAAAATTCTGTAGAAAACCAATTCGCATCTGCGTCTTTTCGAATCCGACACATTGCGATGCGAATTGTTGTTCCGAGATGCGAGTCAAGTCCGGGAGGGAGGTTGGAGGGCATGCATTATTGTGTGGCGTGACGGTCGGCGGTCCTCTTCGACGCGAAGTCTTCGAGCTCAGCATCTCTCCCCATCTAGCGTACCACGGAACGCGATAGATGGTCCAGAGATGCGTTTTGCCCAGTCAGACGATCACAGAGATCAATTGAGTGAAGTAATTACAGATAATGACTACATAATTGAATTCAATGAGGATTGAAAAATGGTAGCAAAGTGACAAGAAATGGGAAATTGAACCTCGTTAAGATTTGAAAGTTTACCAGTAAATAGTTCGGCAACTTTTATATTCGGTCTTTCGCGTATTTCTGGATGAAAATCACTGTGATCATTTGACGCTGTGGATTACAAAAATTAATAACATCGCGGTGCATCGCGACCTTCCTACCCTCGCCTGATTCCCAACGGAACCACCCAACGGAAATGATTAAAAGAAATTCACACGCACATCCACATCAAACCCCGCGACGGATCCCACAACGACCACCTACCTACCCGATTACCTATATTCGCTCTAAACGATTCTCCATTTTTTCCAACACACATCATTCATCCTCATTTACGCCGTGGTCACCGTGACTTACTTTTTCATTACCTGTGGGGAGCAAAACGTTTTTGTACCATAGTCAGCAAGAGTATTATTTTAGACATTGCTGGCGGACTATCGGTACATCAACCTTTTGTAAAATGGATTAAAAACATCCTGTATGCTTATCAGCATTTTTCTAAGCGAGCTAAGTCTATGGTTGTTCTATAGTTGCTGGGCATTAAAAAATTCAAATTCAAGATTCAAGATACATCATGCAAGCTGATTACATTACGTTATGCCAGACTTTGAAACGTTATCAATTAAACAATCGTTGGAATATGTTTAAACCTCAGGTTTATCCACCAATTAAACGACATCATTGTAATTATATAATCTGTAACTAAACACAATCTGTTTTCGCGAATGTTGAGTAAGTGATGGTAACCTGTCGCGATGCTCATTCCACTTTCAGCAACGTGCAAAATTTTTAACTTTGAGTAACTGTCGTAAAATAGGTCAACTCTGATGAAAAAGTAAGAGAAAACGAAATTCATTGACTGAAATTCAAGCACCGTTGAGATCGCGAATGAGCCTATCCATGCAGCTAAGAAATCGAAGATTTATGTAACAATTGTTACCGCCACGCCACGTGATAAAGGACTCCCAGGGAAATACCCGTAACCTAACACATGCAAACTCACCAACGTTGCTGAGTAATGGAGAAGTTACTCGGATGTCTCTGCTTCACTCTGAAAGAACGGAAAGGAAATTTTAGTTTTTAGATAAATTATTACTGTAGTCTAGTTCCATATTGATTCACCGCGTGTTACGCAATGCCAAAAATTAGATTTCAAATGTAACGCATTGAATTATGAAAAACAATAATTAAAATAAGTTTTCTTACCTCCTCCGGGTTGCTCCACACTTTACATGTGTGTGTAGTAGCTCTCGTAGCATCTCAGGTTGTACGATGGTGACACACTTCTCACACTACAATAAGAATATAATAAATTATTACTCACACCATGTACTTGGATCAGATTTCATGACACCACAGACTGTCTGTGTCAAATGGAGTTTCTTTCATGATATTCAGTGGTTTCTGATTTATTTGCAAATGAACTTTAGAAATTAATACTAAAGGGCTAATAAAATAAGCATAGATATTGAATAAATGCCTAAAATTAATGAGCAGCTAAAATAATTTATCATCAAAAAGGGACGTAACAATTAAAAATCATATCCAATATATACCTTTCAGGTTTATTCACTGCATAGCGGATGGTTTAGTTTTAAGTTTGTTGTCAGAGATCGATTAATTGGGTTGCGTCACTTGGACCATCGTTAAATGTGGTCGATAGTGCTGCGATATAGCTGCATATGTGCCCCTGTAAACAGGTGAGATATAACATTTTATTAGAACTTGTTTTTCAAAATCAATACACAAGACATTGAAAAATTACTGTTATTTTTGTAAAATATCATGATGGACTGAATAGCATCAATTTCAACTGACAAATTTCTCAAATTGAAATTAGCCCAAAGGTATAATCAAGAACGATCTTAAATGTGTACCTGTTTTCTGGTCTTCCACAAAATCGCTACTTATCCAGACAAACGGTTTGATTAGCTGAAACAGACAAAAGGTTTGACTAGCTGAAACAGACAAAAGGTACGATTAGCTGAAACAGACAAAAGGTTTGATTAGCTGAAACAGACAAAAGGTTTGATTAGCTGAAACAGACAAAAGGTACGATTAGCTGAAACAGACAAAAGGTTTGATTAGCTGAAACAGACAAAAGGTTTGATTAGCTGAAACAGACAAAAGGTTTGATTAGCTGAAACAGACAAGAGGTTTGGTTAGCTGAAACAGACAAGATTTCATTAGCTCAAATAGATGAAAGGTTTGATTAGCTGAAACAGACGAAAGGTTTCATTAGCTGAAATAGATGAAAGGTAAATACTTACGAAAAGATTCTTCACCATCACTATACACTCCGCGATTTCCATCCCCGGGGATTGACCGCCGGCTTGCAAATGCCACGCGTTCTCTCAGAACCAAAAAGTATCAAGTCAACGCGCAAAAGGCACGGTGAATTTGAACTTGAAAACTCAGTTGTTCGTAACGAGATTGATTGAACAGCCGAAAGTTTACTTTTTCACATACTGTTTATGAAATCGTCAAGCTAAAGGATCGATCGATTGATTCGCATTATCAAGGTGGCGACAATTTCGCTCAAATATAATTCCTTCACTATATATTTTCTGACTCTTCCCGTCAAAACAATCAGAATTGACCGATATTTTACCACGAAACTTAAATTAGGTAATGTTGGGCAGTTTTTACGACCAAAGGCTCTAGAATTTATGCACTTTGAATAAGTAAGTTTGGATCTGAAAAACACATTGTATTGCCTTCGTTTCACACGAAGAATTAGAAATTGAACGACCCCATTTTTGAAAGTTAACTCAACTGAATTTAAGAAGCATAGCTGAAGTTTGAAAACGATTCTTTGAAAACAGCAAGTTTTTCTTCTCTATGCCCAATCATATCTCCCTGACGTTTTCCTGACTTTTCCCGATGAAGTGAATTCCCGGTTTTCCCGGTCCGACGCCACCCTGACTCGATCACTGGATCACTCGATCTCTCGACCACTCGACCACTGGGTCACTGGATCACTCGGATACGGGGTTACTATCACTGGATCACACGATCTCTGCGCCACTGGGACCCTCGATACGTTCGATCCCTCGATCAGTCCGCAAGGGAACGTCAGTAATTTCCGGCCCACATCAATAATCTTCATTGTTTTTCTACTAGTTATCCGTGTATCGTATAATAGTATTAAACGCCTTCCAACGCACCCCCACGACGGGGGGGTTACAGGAGGGTTACAATTCCAGCAAAATAAATGACAAAAAAATGTACAGTCGCTCACGCGAAACTTATTGTACGCATTGATTGAAACATAAAAAGCCTAGAAAGTATCGTCTGCCGCCTAAATTCCACGACAAAACTCGTCTTCCACCCACGTATGTAAGTACGTGCGACAAAATATTTAAAAAGCTCATACCTGCAAGGATGAAATTGATTGCAATGCTTTATTTTATAGTAAGAAACTCAAGAATAATAGTCAACCACCTAAACTATACATCGAAAGTACTCTTCCAAGTCCATGAAGCTGCTCCAGGCACGCAGCTACGATGCTGCGTCTTTACGAGCTGCCTGAAAGACGATCGTTGCTGTTCTACATGTTGACCGACTGTCATGAAGTTTTTTTTTGTTTTACATTTTTTCAGTGAATCAATTTGAACTTTGGCGGATAGTTATACTAGATCCCCTACCATGAAAATCGAGAGTTAGATATATTAATGAAATTCTATAAAAAGCTTCAAATTAAAACAACAATGCTTTAGTATGACATTGATCTTCAATATCAGAATTATTGATTTCACCACCGTCTTCTTCGTCTGATTGATCTTGGTCTTGTTCTGTACTTGTTTTTTTACTTGTAAATATGTGAATATAATAATTTGTTAATGCCTAGATAATTTTTATATAACTTTTAAAATTTTTTCTACTTTATTTACAATACCTAGACTTTCTGCTGAATTAATTGTTATGTCATCGATGGATTTAATTGTACAAGTTTATTATCTGATTCATCCCAACCATAGTCAGTAGGATAAAATTCCTTCGGTTACGGGAGACAAGCATGCGTCCAAAGATTTTGTAAATTTTCATTTAAACAAAATTTTCTCCCGCTGCCTGTGGTTGGGAAAAGTCAGATAATAAATTTGTTTCTCAATTTAATCCATCGATGACATAGTAATCAACTCAGAAAAAAATCTAGGTATTATAAATAAAACATACAAAATTATATACATAATATTACATAAATAATTATTTAATCATTACTACATTTTTATATTTATATATTTACAGATGAAGAAATAAATACAGAACAAGACAAAGGGGACAATGCTGGAATCAATAATTCTGATATTGAAGATTTAAATGTAATAATGGATGAATGTTCATAGAATTACCTTTGTCAAACAAGATGAGCACACGTTATACAGCATGCACATTTTAAATATAGAATTCTTTAAAGTGAAAATCAATAAGTATTTTTTTTTTACCTCAACTCACGACTATTCAATAAAAGAATAGAGTGAAATATTGGGAAAAGACGCTGTAATATCACCTCGGCTTTCAGATTTCCGCATATTAGTCTGGATTTTCTCGGAATTAATCCTCAACGTCATTGTAAAAGATTGTTTTTCTTATCGTAAATCATTTTATCGAATTTCATCGATATATTTGAGTCTCGATTTTAACGGTAGAAGATTTAGTACGACTATCCACCAAAGTATAAATTAATATACTGAACAAATATGCAACATAGAAAAAAAAAAAAAAAAAAAAAAAAAACTTCAATGTAGTCATTCAACTATTTCGAACAACAGTGATCGTCTTTCAGGCAGGACTTGACGATGCAGCTTCATAGGCTTCGAAGACGACCTTCGTTGAACCTTAGGGCGGTTCAAATAGGGCGTTATTTAAGATTTCGCTCTTCACTAAGGAATAGTTCGAGTAGAAGGGCTGGGCTGAGGAAAATTAGGTGTGCAAATGAAAAATTCCATTAGTATCGTCAGATCAAATGTCGAAGAATAATTGACACGTATTATTTCTTTTTTTGATTTAACGTTCCGTAACAAAGATATAGCAGTTTGAAATTGACACGTGACGTCACAATGTTACTAGATATAGATATACTACAATGTAATAAGTGTACAACATTATGACGTCACGCGGAATTCTACTTGCTGTATCTTTGTTAATAAGCATTGAATTGAAAAAAGAAAAATTACGTGTCAATCATTTTTCGACATTCTATCCGACGATAAGAATGGAATTTTTCGAAATTTTTTATTTGTACACCTAATTTCTTACTACCGCCTCAACGACATTGAAATTTCGAAAAAACGCTATCTTAGGGAATTTCAAAATTGAGATATCCTTGGATCCTTCAGCGGCTATGTTCAATTTGTATGACGAAACAAAAGTTATCGTAAGACCTGGCATGCATGTGATTTTTTATAGTGCCGAAAAATCGGCGTCGAAGTTCATTGCAATGTTTAAAAGTTAAAAATATTCTTCATCTAAGAATTTCAGGATAGATGTTTCAGTACTCAAAAAAATCGGACGCCTCTCAGGACTCGTAAAAACTTCTGTTTCGTCACACAAAACATATCCACCGAAGGATTCAAGGAATATCTCAATTTTGAAGTTCACGAAAATGGGCTTTTTTCGAAATTCCATCGTCGTTGAGACGGAAGTGAAAAAAAATTTACATCCCAGCTATTGAGCGTTGTCTATTTTCTAGTAAAATAGTGCAAGAATCTCGGGGAAGACCGAAAACCAAAAGAAAGAACCTTTCTCGAACCACCCTGTGAAATGTATTCTGTAGATGGAAGACTATTATTTTTGTGTTTCTCACTATAAGAAATAGCATTCTAATCAATTTTATCCCCGCAGGCATGATTTAAAAAAAAAAAAAAATTTCGCGCTTACTTATGTCGGCAGAAATAGAGTTCGTCGTGGAATTTGGGCAGAAGACGGTATTTTCTAGGCTTCTTATATTTCAATCAATCCCTTCGATAAGTTTCGCGTATGCGGCTATACATTATTTGGTCAATTTCCTACTGTAAATTGTAACCCTCCTGCAACCCCCCGTCGTGGGGGTGCGTTTTTAAGGCGCGTATATTACTGTTTTGCGATACACGGATAACTAGTACAAAAAAATGAAGCCTACGGAAATGGTGTAATGAAATACGTCGTTACCTCCCGGACTAAATCACTCGACCCATCGACCTCTCGAACTCTCGGTCACATGATCCCTGGATCACTCGATCTCCCGATCACTGGATCACTCGAGCACTCGGTCACTCGATCACTGGACCACTCAATCACTCGATCAAGCGCAGGATGGCGTCAATTTTACTCAAAGAAAATTCCCTGACTCTTCCCGTCAAAAACTACAGAATTCCCTGATGTTTCCCCACAAATATTAGGCAATGTTGGGCAGTTTTTATGACCAAAAGTTCCAGAAGTTGTGCAACTTGAATATATAAATTTGAATCTAAAAAACACATAGTATTGCTTCGTTTCACAAGAATAATTAAAAATCGAACGCGATACCATTTCCGAGAGTTAGCTCAACTGAATTTACGAAGCATAGCTAAAGATTGAAAAAGATTTGTAAAAACTGTCCGTATTACTTTAGGATCCATAATAATTCCCCGACTTTTCCCGATAAACGAAACTCCCCGACAATCCGCGGTTTTCCCGGTCTATCGCCACCCTGATTACGAATCGTCGCGCAAATGACGCGTCTGATTCCCGTGATTAATCTACGCGCAAAAAGGCGCGGCCGATTAATCCGTCTAAAAAAATCTTAAATGTCTAGGACTTGTCGCAAAATTCTGTAGAAAACCAATTCGCATCTGCGTCTTTTCGAATCCGACACATTGCGATGCGAATTGTTGTTCCGAGATGCGAGTCAAGTCCGGGAGGGAGGTTGGAGGGCATGCATTATTGTGTGGCGTGACGGTCGGCGGTCCTCTTCGACGCGAAGTCTTCGAGCTCAGCATCTCTCCCCATCTAGCGTACCACGGAACGCGATAGATGGTCCAGAGATGCGTTTTGCCCAGTCAGACGATCACAGAGATCAATTGAGTGAAGTAATTACAGATAATGACTACATAATTGAATTCAATGAGGATTGAAAAATGGTAGCAAAGTGACAAGAAATGGGAAATTGAACCTCGTTAAGATTTGAAAGTTTACCAGTAAATAGTTCGGCAACTTTTATATTCGGTCTTTCGCGTATTTCTGGATGAAAATCACTGTGATCATTTGACGCTGTGGATTACAAAAATTAATAACATCGCGGTGCATCGCGACCTTCCTACCCTCGCCTGATTCCCAACGGAACCACCCAACGGAAATGATTAAAAGAAATTCACACGCACATCCACATCAAACCCCGCGACGGATCCCACAACGACCACCTACCTACCCGATTACCTATATTCGCTCTAAACGATTCTCCATTTTTTCCAACACACATCATTCATCCTCATTTACGCCGTGGTCACCGTGACTTACTTTTTCATTACCTGTGGGGAGCAAAACGTTTTTGTACCATAGTCAGCAAGAGTATTATTTTAGACATTGCTGGCGGACTATCGGTACATCAACCTTTTGTAAAATGGATTAAAAACATCCTGTATGCTTATCAGCATTTTTCTAAGCGAGCTAAGTCTATGGTTGTTCTATAGTTGCTGGGCATTAAAAAATTCAAATTCAAGATTCAAGATACATCATGCAAGCTGATTACATTACGTTATGCCAGACTTTGAAACGTTATCAATTAAACAATCGTTGGAATATGTTTAAACCTCAGGTTTATCCACCACTTAAACGACATCATTGTAATTATATAATCTGTAACTAAACACAATCTGTTTTCGCGAATGTTGAGTAAGTGATGGTAACCTGTCGCGATGCTCATTCCACTTTCAGCAACGTGCAAAATTTTTAACTTTGAGTAACTGTCGTAAAATAGGTCAACTCTGATGAAAAAGTAAGAGAAAACGAAATTCATTGACTGAAATTCAAGCACCGTTGAGATCGCGAATGAGCCTATCCATGCAGCTAAGAAATCGAAGATTTATGTAACAATTGTTACCGCCACGCCACGTGATAAAGGACTCCCAGGGAAATACCCGTAACCTAACACATGCAAACTCACCAACGTTGCTGAGTAATGGAGAAGTTACTCGGATGTCTCTGCTTCACTCTGAAAGAACGGAAAGGAAATTTTAGTTTTTAGATAAATTATTACTGTAGTCTAGTTCCATATTGATTCACCGCGTGTTACGCAATGCCAAAAATTAGATTTCAAATGTAACGCATTGAATTATGAAAAACAATAATTAAAATAAGTTTTCTTACCTCCTCCGGGTTGCTCCACACTTTACATGTGTGTGTAGTAGCTCTCGTAGCATCTCAGGTTGTACGATGGTGACACACTTCTCACACTACAATAAGAATATAATAAATTATTACTCACACCATGTACTTGGATCAGATTTCATGACACCACAGACTGTCTGTGTCAAATGGAGTTTCTTTCATGATATTCAGTGGTTTCTGATTTATTTGCAAATGAACTTTAGAAATTAATACTAAAGGGCTAATAAAATAAGCATAGATATTGAATAAATGCCTAAAATTAATGAGCAGCTAAAATAATTTATCATCAAAAAGGGACGTAACAATTAAAAATCATATCCAATATATACCTTTCAGGTTTATTCACTGCATAGCGGATGGTTTAGTTTTAAGTTTGTTGTCAGAGATCGATTAATTGGGTTGCGTCACTTGGACCATCGTTAAATGTGGTCGATAGTGCTGCGATATAGCTGCATATGTGCCCCTGTAAACAGGTGAGATATAACATTTTATTAGAACTTGTTTTTCAAAATCAATACACAAGACATTGAAAAATTACTGTTATTTTTGTAAAATATCATGATGGACTGAATAGCATCAATTTCAACTGACAAATTTCTCAAATTGAAATTAGCCCAAAGATATAATCAAGAACGATCTTAAATGTGTACCTGTTTTCTGGTCTTCCACAAAATCGCTACTTATTCAGTTTCTGCATTTTGTTGTCCACGATATAGGTATAACCAAGGTCACTTAGTGGGGAAGCTGGCTAGCCTCGATCATTCTTGCAGTATTTCAATTCTGTAATCAGATGAAGGACAAACCCACAACATTCTGTTAATATTTGATCTAATTCAACATCCATGTACTCAATGTTTAAACACATGCGATTTTAGTTTGTAGCTAATGTATGATGTTAAGCTTTGAAAAATCATAACGATTATTTACCTAAACAAGTGAGAAATAATTGGGATTGTTTCATACCTGTTGTTTATATGTAACAAATTCATCAATTCCGCTACTGAGTGACGCCTTTAAATCTAGGTAATCACTTATGCCAATCAACGTTGTTGCGGTCTCTTTCTGCAATCAATTAAGATAACACAATATTTTATTAGTACTTAATGTATCCTCAATAACGATTTCAACAGTATTCAAAATTCACCATAGTTATCCAAAACATAATAGCTGTATGCATCAGAAATCAATAATAGTCGACGATCTCGATTCTCACTGGAAATTTTGAAACGATAAATGACGCCGTGATGTGTTAACTTTTATTCAACGGTAATCGCATCGCAATCGCATCGATCGATCCACAAGAAGAAATTCGGAAGCAGATGCGATCGCTTACAGTTTATTCTTACATAAGATACAACGCCAAAATCAACGACGTAATAAAATTTTCATTTCAAAAGCGTGTGTCCACGTGACAGACGCGATTCAAGAATCGAAATTCGAGACACAACTCGCACGAAGGTCACCTTCCGCAAGGTCCGCTTTTCCAGAATGTTAAAAAGATAACGACAACGGAAAATTATCTGGTCATTTTCTCGTCACGAAACCCGTGTGATTATATACAGCGTAGTCATTACACTCGTTTTCAAACCCATTTACACTTTTCGTCTTGTAGCTGGCTGCCTAAACGGACTGAGTTAAACTTGCTAACAATGCAACTACGCACTTACCGTAAATCAGCCGCCCAAACAATAACAAATGACACTCGACGCAGAGAGTCGAGAATCGAAATCGCTATAAGCTGAAGTTGCACGAAACAATGAAAATTTGAGACACGGTAACTCACCTTTGATGTCCTCGGTTGTTTTTGTTTCAGTAACTCCGTTCTGCAATACTCCGTACGCTGCATGCCGTTCGTATACTGATCACATTGAGTTTCGTGGAAATATACTGATCGAATAACGTTACACAGCCTTCTTCTTAACCATACACTATCGGTGCTTGGCAATGTCCCGCATACGTAGACTGTAAATGGCGATTTGAATTCTTGATTTACGCGGCTTGCGTGCTCTCACTACGGCTGCTCGGAAGCGACTAATCAGACTGACGCCGCGCTGTGCTGGGATCGCTCGGAAACAAGTCTCAATCGGTCGGAAACCCGTACAACGCCGTCAAATGGTCGAAAAATTGCCGTTTCACGCGGAGTCAGGCGTCAATTGAAATTTTCTGGTTCGATCAAATAAAATATGCGTGAAGCTGTTTTTCCACGTACAGCAAACAACTGAATGCAGCAGCATCGAGAATGCTCTGATTGCCTCCCCCCTACCCCCCTGCCCCCCTACCGCCCTGCGCGTCGTCACACGTACTTAGCAAACAGCCAATGAGAGCATTCTGCCTTGTTTACTACGCGTGAAAAGAAAAGCATAAAGCTAAGGGGAATGTGAAAAAAAACGTCAACCTTCTCTTTTGTCAATATATAAACAAAGGATTAAAACTATATAATAACATAATATTGCCTGTTACTCGTCTGTATACCGCTATGTATATGAATGCAGATTTATAGATAGTCGTATTTGGATGTGAAGATTTTATGTTAACCGGTGTACATTTATCACCAAGCCCCCCGAAAACTATTTAAAAAAATCTATTTTGTCTCAGAAAACGCCACTCTATTCACGCCACCATTAAAATCGTGAATTGCATGAGAAATTTATGCATGTTTCAAGTATCGTGTTGAAAATTATCGGCAGATTATTCAGGTCTACTCAAGCATTATACGTGACATTTATTACCTTGATAATCTAAAAAATTTTACGATTCTTTCATTTAATTGTTGGGTACTTGAAGCATGTCCTACATTCGATTGTTTCATCAGTACCCCAATTAACTAGATGTTCACGAATTGCCGACATAAATTAAGTAATACCTGTACTCACAATTATCTCGATAGCAGTAAAAAATCGACGCATGGGTTAGGTTTAAGGTTAAGGAATTTTACAAGCTATGTTGTCACAGCATAGGCAATACAATGATAGCATGACTTCCATATAATGATTTTGACGAAAGAAACAACCAATATTTAAATATTTCAATCACCCATATCGACAGTGATGTTCGTTTCTATCCAATTCCGATTCAATAGAATCGCTTACACAAAAGAAAGTTACAGCTTCCGATGCAAGGTCGGAAAATTTTGTTATATATTTGTTCATTTCATTATTATAAATATACTGTACTGAGCACAATAGATGAAAGCTATCTTTCCGTAGATTCGAGGGTATTTTTTCCAAAATGCTAATATGCCTTCATAATCAGCATCTCGTCAATGGATTTTGGCCGAATCTTCGCGTCCTACTCGTCTGTCGGTGGTATTGGTCGTTTCGAGAGTAAAAAAAAATGTGCAGAGTATTTCGCTCTGTAAATTTTCAATTATTGTGATCTGAAATGGAATTGTTCGCGCGATCCTCGACTTGCTTTATTTGGTTTGACTTGTCAAAATTTAGTGTCGTTGCATACTAGCGAAGGCAGCATATTTCAAAACTCACTTTCGGTCGATATGTGAAACGTAAAATATCGACAGAATTCTACAAGAATATAGAACAATTAAATTATCGACTTCGGAACAGATCTACTTTCCGCAGATACTGAAACGCTGAAGCTGCACGGCTGATCCTCACAATGCAGCATGAGTGAATCGCATGGATTTACTTTTGTCTTTTAGAAGTGTTCAATCTTGCATATCGCGCACGATAATACACAGAGATCATATGTTACATTGGCCGAATATACCATATATATTCTTCAGTCAACGCTTCAGTCAATGGAGTTGAGTATCCTCTACTCTAGACTCCATGACTCCATAAAGACAAAGACAAAGCATGTAATCCGCCATCTTGAAAGCTGCAGCACCACCTACAATTTGCTACAAGAACTCTGACATCAACTATAAAAAATCGCTTGAAGTTGCTCTATGTAGTGACCACGTATGTATTGTAGTCCATGTTCGCTGGGGGCATAAAATTCTATTTATTTACCACCGAAAATAAACCCACCTCGGTGAGATAAAATAGTATCTGATATCCTAGTGATTTATCACGATATCAAAAAAGGATTTTCGTAATTCCTTATTTCGACTAATTAGTAGTCGATACACTGATCTGCTGCTAGACCTCAATACGTGAGGTATACACAATATCTATCTTGATGACGTTCTACATCCAGTTATTATTGACGAACTGTCAGAGTAGCCCGACTGTCAAATAACAACTTGTAAGCTGTTCAGACAGACTTGTTATTTGTTACTTATTACAGCATAAAATCCGATCTCTTAGCGTTTTACGATACGCAAGATAGTCGATTTGTTCAAGTTTGCGCAGACTAATTTTGTCTAGCTGTGCTAATCTAACCTCAGAAATTTTAATAAGTATTGTTTTTTACTGTACTTTATTCCGTCGCTCGAATCCATCAGCGTGGAATTTTTTTTAAACCTAAATTAAATTTCACATGTAAGAAATACGAGTCTGGCTATCAGCGTACAGATTGAATTTAATATATGATTATCTGTTAAAAAGACATTACTGTTGGTGAATGTTTGATTTTCATATAAGGCTATACCACGAAATGAGTTTCTCATTGATGTTTCTCATGATTAACAGTCATGTCCAACGAAGAACGTCTCCATACGTTGCTTGCTGATTTGGGAAAAGCGACGCTAAGGGGAGTGCGTAAGTGTCCGAAATGCGGTACGTACAATGGGTCACGAGGGCTGAGCTGCAAGAACAAGTACTGCGACGTGGTGTTCAAAGAGCCAGGGGAAAAACGAAAATTATCAACAGAAGCTTGTAAACTCATAACAGGATCAACAGCCCAGGTCTTTTCTGTCAGAGTACGAGACAAAGGTCCTGATTATCGTGGATTTGTACAACTTCCTGTTATAAACACAGCAGTCGTCGACGAAAATTCAGCCCTAATAACGCAAACTACTGCTTTATGTTTTGTTGACACTTGCGAAAGAAGCTTTAATGCAAGCGTACTAAAATGTCACGTAAGTCTATTTGAAAATTATTAAAAAATTTAGTGTTACGAACTGCTTTCAAATTTTTGAATTACAATTATTGTCTACAGGAAAAGGATTCATCTGAATTATCCATGTCAACTTGTCAACACATCCAAGCTGCACTACGCTGCTATGCCGAAGCTCAACCATTGACGCTGCGAAATTCAATACTGTCGTCATTAAATGTCAATAACGAAATAAAGCAAGAAATATGGCTGCTAGCTACGGAGACGTCGGGTCCCTTGGTGCAAAGAGTGTCAAAAAATATTATGGCAGTCAAATGCAAAGCATCGCCAAAGCACCCGCTCGGATACTTGCATTTTTCATTTTTCGTCACTAAATTAAAGGATAGAGTTGAGCACAGATGTTTATGCAGTTGTTCTGCCTTTAAAGTACGTATCTTTTGTTTCTTTACTAGAATTTTACTTTACTTTATTAGAAGAATCTAATATTCTTGCATAAATTATAAAATTTGTACAGTTTTGATTCTTTCTAATGCAGAGTACAACAAAGTTTGGGGATAAAACGGAGGTGTCACAATCTCAAATCAAACGTTGCGTGCATTTTTATGCTTGCATATGTGCGTTTGCCAGTGATCCAAAGCTTACTGAAGAATTTGAGTATTACGTTAATTTAGATCAGGCTGATCTCAGTATACAAAAATCTATAAGTACAGAGTTTCAAATTAATGAAGCTGATAAAATTGTTGGAATGGGTAAATAATGCTTTTGATCAGAAAATTTTATGATTGTCATGAGATCCTTATTCTACGAATAAGTTCAATTGTGATTGATTTTTTCTAAATATGAGACTTGAATATTTGCCTCATTTTTTCAGATTTGGAAAGCTTGACAGCTGATGAAACTGATACGCAGCTTTTAATATTTCGAGACGATACGATAGATTTGGATGCTGCAATTTTGCCTCATAATATTGTAGAAAATATTGGAGTAGAATGTGATCATACTTTATTAGATGATGCCAATATTATTTCACAGGTAACTAATTAATTGTGTGGATATTGGGAAATCTGTTATAATTTATTTTCCCTAGTAAATCAACGTTATAAACGTGCGAGTTATGCCACATTTAGAATCACATTCTGTTATAATACATCCTATCAAAATGGTCACTTATATCCCTTTGATTTACAAGCCATATTTAAAGTATATTTAGGCCAAATTTGACGCCAATTTTTATCAGGTACACAACTTGGAAGTGATAGACCAAAACTCGGTACTAGACGAAGATACAGTAAAAATTCTCGACAATCAATCTCTAATTGACACAAAGTATAATGTGATAAATGACAGCCAGTATCTATTAGACAATAATAATGTCAAGATTCTTGACAGCGGTACAGTAAAAATACTGGATGCTCATACTGTACTAGATGCTGATACCATGAAACTTCTGAATGGAAGTACAATAATAGATGATAATACTGTTCAGATAATCAATGGTAATACAGTAATACAGTGCGGTTGTGGAGATATGATAACCTCAGACAATACTGATATGTTTCAAACGAGTGGGAAGAGGAAAAGGGATGAAAGGTTACCAAACCTGTCTTCCACAAGCTTAAATAATTTGAATTCAATAGAGCCAAGAAAGGCAAGAGCAAAACCGACGGTTATTAAAAAATATCAGAATTCATGTGAGAACTTGGACGAAAGCAATACCAGCTTGCCGTTTATCAAATGGCTCGCTTCAATAACTGAAAGAATAAATCAAACAATGCATTTCCAGTTTGATGGCAAGCCCGATCCTTTGGTATTTCATGTGCCTCAAATATTTTTCGATTGTCTCCGAGAACGAATATCGTGCGGTGGTAAGAAAAAGAGGCTGCCAAATTCGACAACGGCTTTTGTTAGAAAAGATGGGGTGCCTCTGGGCACGTTTACAAAATATACCTGGCATATTACGAACATACTTCACGTAAAAAGTATTTTTGAAACTCCGATAATGCCCCTAGAAATAACTAGAAGTTTCGTACAAAATGCTGACGGAACTTACGAATTGTACAAACGGGAAGAAACGGAAATGGACAAGTTTAAAAAAACTGGTAATCAACCGTTGATTAAACCACTGGAACTGAAAACGTACCTGAAAGTTGGTGAGTAATTGTTTGCGTTGCTTGAAAAGTAAGATGTTCAAAAATGTAATACATCGTTAATTATTTGCAGGAAACACTTCCCCAAATCAAATCGAACCAACACCATTTTTGATCGAATGGATACCGGATATATTGCCGATTTCTAAAATGGGAGAACTGAGAATTAGATTTGAGTATGGCCATGTTAAAAATGAGCTTACTCAACGGCGAAGAAAAGTTGCTTTGTTGAAAAATTATTGAAATCCAAGATAATTTCCTAATTTACTCATTCCTTTAGCAGAGTATGAGCATGGATTATCAAAGTTGACATTAATCAGCGTGAATTGTAGAAAACTTATTTGCAATCTTGATGTATTGTTAAGAAATTTATCAAATTATCAATTCTATTAGTTGTATATTACGATACAGGCGAAGGAATATCGGATCTTTATTATCAAACCATTATCGTATGATGTCCGAACCTGCATCCTCATTGGCATCAAAAAGTTTATCATTACAGAAAAATCATATGGAAATCAAAAGCTGTTTATTTGTTAACATAAAGTGGATATGGAAAAAATTCGGTAGAAAACAATACTCGTAATTATATATGGTTCTCCTGGAGCTTTATAGACATTTTCTGCCACTAGAATGGAACAATATGTTGGATCCTTTCTTCTCCAATACGTATCTTGAGGGATTGACTGCATTGCAGTAGAATGATATGTTGCGATTGTGCATAATTTCAACAAACTCATGTTTTTTTTTAGCCCCTAAGTGTGGTATACTTTTATATTAAAATCGGAATTTAATCATGAATTTTCCGAAGCCAGTGATCCGTGCATAATAATATTAACTTGACTCCGTGTGATTTTTAATTTTCGAAACATCAATTTCATGTCATGTAGCATCATCATATTTATTTTGTAACATAGCATAATTTCGTTAAAGTTTACTGCGTAAGTAAACATATTTTGTTTTATTTTTTCTGCTTGCAAAGCATAATCAGACTTGTACACCTATGTATAAAAACACTGTATTTAATTCTTGTTCATTAATCTACATAAAAAACGACAAATTTATGGTTTTTTGACTATTAGTTTACTTAGTGGTCGACTTAGTATATATGTATAGTATTTATGATGTAAATACTAAAGAAAGAAACTATGTGTACGGAAAAAAATAGTAATCCATTTACTGCAACTTAAAAAACCCGATTTTTCCGCAAATATAATTTTTTTATAGATATAGTAATGTGAGCTAAGAAAAAACGAACAAAAATTGGAAGAGAACCAGTTTTTAGTCATTCTAATAAATAATGAA
Organism: Diprion similis; assembly: GCF_021155765.1. Taxonomy (NCBI): domain Eukaryota; kingdom Metazoa; phylum Arthropoda; class Insecta; order Hymenoptera; family Diprionidae; genus Diprion; species Diprion similis. The sequence continues at coordinate 5,921,901 of NC_060106.1, forward strand.
TGTACAAGACGGCAACTACGTACGCTTATATTGAGTTTCTGAGATTTTTGGCAAAAGGCCGATAATTATAATTTCTTTGCGGTATCTGAGCGCGGGCGTGGGAGTGTGATTCAAAACTGAATCCATATTATCAGTCGAATCAAGAGAAAGAACAGTGAATAGACGTTGAAATTTGTGAATAAAAAAACAATCATTAAATATATCGGGATTAATACGTCAAGTGGAATAATTCTTATAACTTAGTTCCAATACTGATAATCGAGCCTAGACCTTGGGGTTCAAGCAAACGCCAATTATTCCAAAGACGATAAACCATTGAAAATACTGTCACACGTTGAAAATAGGTTTTTAATTATCGTTGAATTAATTGATCGCGAATTACTGGCTCCAGAACACGGTTTTTTCATTATAATATACCCATAACCCGATTTACGCAAGTTTTTATTGACCGGATGTAGAGTGTGAAACCGGAAACTTTCCCGGCTGGGAAGGAGAGATAGTCGCGCACTTCCATTTTCTCGAACCTTTTGGCCGACGGTAAGCACGTGTTTGAATTGCCGGCCGTTCTCAGTGCAGATTATCGCCCCTTGTATTTCACGTTTTTAATAATACGAAGTAAATAAGTAAGCAACTGTGACCGTGACTGAGTTATCAAGGAAGTGATAACTCGCAAGGGAAGCCAAAATGAACCCGGAGAAGCTTAAGAAGCTCCAAGCCCAAGTGCGGATTGGAGGCAAGGGTACACCTCGCCGCAAGAAGAAGGTAACGAGTTAGTTTATAATAATTCGCGTTTTGTTAATGCCACGGTAAAATCGAGTCCATTTATAGGGGTGACACGTTGCCTGTCGACGACTAAAACAATCGTCGTGACGTGAGAAGAACTCTGATCTCTTTGCCAATTTACAAAGGACGTTTTGTCTTTCATTTTATTAAACAAAAAGGTCGCGTAATTTTTTGTGGCTTATTTCTTTTGGCTTCATTTTATTATTTCACAACTACTCGTAGTACCTGAAAATCGATTAATCGTTGCTTTGGTTAAAGATCGGATTTCAGTTTAATGTGAAGTGGTTAGAAAATGTGATTCATGAGTTTCACGCTCGAATTGAAAGATTATTCTCAAGGCTAAGCGAATAATAACTACTCTCTACGATTGCGATCACTCAGAACTCATTCGTATTATAACCAAATACTTGCGACTCAAGATCGTTTTTCGTTTTTTATTTAAAAATTTTTACCTGTGTAACTGGTTTATGATCCCGATCAAATTGGTTTACGTGTATTCATAGTGATTGAGATAAACCACTTCACTTTGTTGACTCCAAGGCTTGATTTTACTTATTTTAATTCATTCTTTTTAGATATTTTCTACTTGATAATCATCTAGCCTCAGCATCAGATACAAACTTTTGTAGAACAAGTCAAATACCATTTAAAACATAATTCATGAGTCTTTTACTGTCAAATTTGATTCAATAACTGTAAATAACAAAAAAAATAGTTGAATATATTTGTGTGATCGTTTCAGGTTGTTCACGCGACTGCAGCAACTGATGACAAAAAGCTACAAAGCTCCCTGAAAAAGTTGTCGGTAAACACGATTCCCGGCATCGAAGAAGTGAACATGATTAAGGATGACGGAACTGTCATCCATTTCAACAATCCTAAAGCACAAGCAAGTCTTTCGGCGAATACTTTTGCCATAACTGGTCATGGAGAGAACAAACAGATCACCGAAATGTTACCTGGTATATTGAGTCAGTTGGGACCAGAGGGATTGACTCAACTCAAACGATTGGCTAGCTCTGTCGCTGGAAGTGCCGTTGGCAAAGCTGCACTCGAAGAAGACGACGAGGTTCCAGACTTGGTTGAAAACTTTGACGAAGCGAGCAATGAGGAGGTAGGAACTAAGCTTGCTTTAGTTCATGGATTTGACTCGCTGAAATCTATTTGCTCGATTCAGTTTGCAAATAATCTTCATGTCTTGATCTGGAATCTTGCCGTAATTGTGTTGATAAGACTGCTTTAATTCATTCTGCGATTGTTTATAGGTTGCACCAAAGAAGGAGACCGAGGAAAAGCCAGCTGAAAAGCCTGTTGAGAAACCAGTTGAAAAGCCCGAAGAGAAGAAAGAAACCCCAGCCCCTGTACCAGAGGAAAAAAAAGATGCGCCATTAGCAAAACCTGAAGCTTAATAACTGTGGTAAGTAATTTTCATTTCAATGACACGTCAAGCTCTCCGGTTTGCATGAGCTCTTTACTGTATTAGAAAAATTATGAAATTTTATTTACAATTACAAAAAGCTGTGTCTTGATTGAAGTCTCCATTTTATACTAGTTTTGTATTTTGATGTTTTTTTTTTTTTTTTTTTCAAACCGAATAGATTTAATTTTATTTACATTTTATTGACATTTATGCTCTATTTTTTTTTTTGTAATTGTACAAAAATATAGCAAAAACACTGTAACTTAATTTCCTATCAGATTTGAATATGCTCCTTTTAACAAGAAAACTTTTTTTTAATGCGTCACAATTATTTCAAGTTCAAATTGTACTGATCAATGATCAAAATAAAAATTTAGAATGGAGTACTTGAACTTTCAAGTACAATGTTTACAACATTGCCTCCGTTATTCCACCTTGTATTTAATTTGAGTTTTCTAGAACTATTTTCAATTTGTTAAATAATAAATTATGACATTATTTGGCATTCCAGGAGCTGAACCACAGGAAGCAGTTTTAACAGTTGAGTTGTGAGGCATGCTCAACCTTTACACAACATATAATACACACTGACATACACCATGATACATTTATATAAGTATAACGAACGAGGAAAAAAAAATCTTAAAACAGTTGGAAAGTCAGAAGATTTGAAGTGATACTGTATTTTACTCATTGTTTCATCCGAAATAAATGCTGCTTCAAATCGACTCTGAAATTTTTTAAATCACTCAATGCTTTTTTTTTTTTTAATCGATTTTCGTTTCTGTCTCTAATTTAAATCTGTCAACGTATGTTTGCAAAAATATATTACGAAATAGATTTTAGCATCTAATGGCTACTCACAAACTTAGATTATCTATAATATTGTCATGAATGCCAATGTAACAAATATCTTTTTAAGATCAATTAAATCATTACTGCAGTGCGGCAGTGATTACTGCACTATTTATGGTAAAAACATTTTTTTTTTTCTAATTACCTCAAACCTTACTGCAAATTGCAGTCTATAATGCAGTGAGTGAGGTGTTTGACCAGGTGAAAAATTACTCGTGTTCTAGGCACTTGTCTGGTGGTGCTATTTGAATATCAGAACTACTAAAAGATGCGCGGAAATAGTGAATAAAAATACTAGAGAACGCTTGATGAATCCTTAATTTAGTCATGTAAGTTATAACGCCGTCATTTTACAAAATATTCTGCATCGTGTGAAGATTTGTTTTCATTCTTGCGGAACGGATGGGTATAATATTTTGTAATTCTATTTATCCGTTGAATAAACACTTCTCTGACGAAAATGATGAACAAGTGTGTTAGTCGATTCCTACAATCTACATCTGAAGATAGAAAATTGCTCGACATGAACAAGTGACTAGCATTGCGTCATCCAATATCCTTGCTATAGCAATTCAGTTTCATTTTTTGAGACTAATTATCAGTTGCAACTTATCAATTTTTCAAATTTTAACGCACAGCAAATTGTAGAAAATATTTTGAATCAATAATTTCATTCGAAAAATATTTGAAAAAGGAGCTCTTAATGCCCGGACGAATAATTTTGTGATTAATATTTTGTTGTTTTGGATCTTTTATACTATATCTAAATAAACAATATTTAGCGAACGTATTTTTTTTCAATGCATCTGTTGTTATGTAAATGTATTAAGTTTCTTTTACTAAACGAGCGCTTATCGTAAAAAATCGTGCTTATCGCATTGAAGTCTAAAAAATATGTTTAGTGTCAAAAAACAACAAATCTTTTATCCACATTTTTTACGTCGCCCCCTCCTCCCCCCAACTTTCAAGTTGTCCTGAATTGACTTTTATAATTTATGGTAACCTTAGTAATTGCAGTCAGCTATCATCTGCCAACACATTCAACAAATATATATATTCTGCAAATAAAACTTACTACGTTCGAACTTGCTGTTCAGTTTTTTGTGCAATCAATTTTATTCGTATTACCGCTTGTTTATTATCAAACCGTATACGTCATAGAAAGTAAACTCATATCGAAAATAAATCCCCACTAAAAACATCGAATTTACTAATCACTCGATACTTATAAAAAGATCGATCTTGGTAAAAATCATGAAAGGTGCGTTCCGAAATTAGCTCCCACTCTTGTCAACAATCTCTTATCCCTTTTGTGCTACCGAGTTTCGTCCTTAGATCATATATTGTATATGCTCTAAGGTTTCGTCTAGCTCTGTCTCTGTCCTAGGGAGTTTTTGAATATTGCCAACTAGTTTCAGAACGCGCCCGAAGTTAGCTCAGAGTCACTCTCCGTACGTTATTCACATGTTCTTATGACGGAGGAAAAATTTGTTTCAAAAAGTGTAAGTAAGTGATTAAAATCAGTGAAATGGAAGAAATAATCATCGAAATTGTTCCTGGTGGTAATTCTCTGTTCAGGGTATTACCGTGTTGCTTGTTCGATTTCGAAGAGAAACATAATCAGGTAAGAGGAAGTATTGTTTTTCACGTCATACAAAATTGACAGGAATATGACAGGTTACACCGTATACGATGAATCGCATTGAGTGTCGATGATAATGACAAAGTTTTCAAAATACATTTACCATAAAAAGCGAAGTGCGAAGCTTCTAGTAATTATTAAAGTCTATCCAGAGTCGAGCCCAATGTCTTCGGCATGATATTGAGAATTTAAAACGATCCAAAAACTCTTGGGAATAATGCGACTAACGTAAACCGAATAGACCAACACTTTTGTCAAATTATTATTCACTCGCCTCCAGAAATCAGAAATTTTTTACAATTAAAAGTGGTCGAAATGCGTTTGGATTTCAAAAATGTCGGAAGAAAAAATTTTTCACCGCATTTTCGACTTGCTATTTAAATACCTGCAAGAACTAGCAAAGAGCAAAGCTGCCGTTCGTAGTCGGGATAATTTTTCGACAAGGTATGTCAGCAGTTCAAAATGATAGGTACGATCGAGTTTACTCTGATGCGAGCGAGACGGTGGCTCGCTGATCGAAAAGCGAGATAGTTTGGTAAAAGGACAGAAAGTTAGAGGGACTGGTAGACAAAAGGAAAAGGGCGGGGGAAGAGAGAAACAGGTGTAGTGGGGATCCATACGCCTCAGGACTCCTCCTTCGCCTCGTTCGTACGTGGAGGGATCTGTCGATCCTTGCCGCGATCTATGGATCAGTCCCTGCCCAACCGTCCATTATACACGGTTACCATCTGCCAGTCGGTGTAACGACGGCCGCCCATATCCGCGTGTTCGTTGAACCACTTTTTTCCAATTATCGGCAAAAGGAACGGAAAGAGAAAACGTAATTGATTTATTTGTGAAACAGCTCATCGCATAGTACGTAATGTAAATAAAGTGTTTCGGTTCTGTTAAACAGTCTAATCAACTCTTTAAATGATTGTTAACTACATATTTACCGTTTCATGTAGGTTGTCCATGGATTTGTTTACTTCAAAGGTCAAGTAGTACAGAAATTTTTCGACCAACGTGTGTTTCTTTTTATTCCAGTGATAGGTACTTGCGATGAGCATTATATTATATTATATTATATTCGTATTATATTCTTCAAATTATTGGCACCTGGATAAGTGATCGAACTTTAGTGATTTAAATGCGAGGCTGTGCTGTTCAATTTTCGTGGCAAGTGATATGAATACTTGTGTAAGATTATGCCGAGAGCAGCGCGTGTAAGCACGCGTTTATTATTACCGTGGGCCGGTGATTTCAATGCTTTGAATACCGAATTCTTACTTTTTAAGACACTGTGCAGTGTTTGTGCGAAATTGTAGTGTATGTAGTTTAGCAATGATATTTTGTTGCTGCTTTAGTTCCTGTTCGAATACATTTTTCAGTGGATTTTCTAGTGATTTGGATTAATTTACACGCCTCCTGAACCACTGTCGAGTAGGACAGGTAAATATGAAATTCACTTTACTATATCATCGAAAGATCGATAATAATCGTATAAAGAAACTGCAGTTCTCAACCACCAACGCATTTGACGATAAAATTCACGCGATATTTGATTCCGGTTTCCACAAAATACGGTATTATTCATGCGCTATAAAATCTCGCAGCTCCTCGATATAAAATATTCATGAGCATAGTGTTAAAAATGAAGCAAATAATAAAGTAGTATATTTCACAGCGATGGAACGATGCATTCGATGTTGAAGTACAAGTTTCGTACGTACGTGTAAAATATATTGCGATTTTTTTTTTTCGAGCATATAAAACGCGGACATGGAATCGTGATTCCGCTCGACTCGAGATGCGCGTAGTATAGGCGTGATGAATAGACTGCTAAGGTTAACGCCCATCAAGCATGGGGACTAGAGAGTACAAATGAAAAAGTACAACGGTAATATCAACTAGAAAAGGCCGATAATTCGTGCCTGGTGAAAAAACTAGCCGTAGCGAGAGCAGCTTCATTTCGCTAAATCATTCATAAAACTTGAGTGTCTTCCCGCGTGCAATGGAAGGAAATTAATTCACAACTGTATACCTACACTTCGTACATTCAATGCCGTATTACATTGCCTGTAGTTATAAAGACAGAACTTTTGTTACCAAACCGTGGCAGAATAGTGGCTGTTGTTTCTCGCACGCTGGAATGGCGTTGACGCGCATACGTATTCGACGCACATCCAGAACATCCCGTCGATAGGTATCGGTCATCGTCTGCCGACACTCTCTGGAATGTTATTTGAAATTCTCGTTAAAATATCTGGTTATTCTGTAGATCGTGTACCAATATATCGCCACCTAGATCCCGCTGGAATTATCTTACATTTTTTTAAAATACCTTTTCTTCGGCAGACAAAATATTGTTTGATGCAGATATTTTCAGGGTCATTGTATATAACGTTATCGCATATACGATTCAAAGCCTCGCCCATGCAGTGAGTTTTTATCTGGGATTGGAAAACCTACTCGCGTTCGTATCAACTATTGTCAATTGTTGACGATTGTTCTTGATTGTTGATGGGTGCACAGCACGTACGACTGGCCAGCATCGCCGGCCATGCCGATATATACGTCAAGTAACGAATAGCAGACCACACATCTGCATGGGTACGTGTGGCAAGCAACTCTACGCGCATTCTCGATGACCAAGCACCGGCGTACTTCCTTATGTTCAAATTCGCAACGCCTAGCGAACCTGCTGCAGAACCCAGGAGCGGTTGGTTTGGGTGAAAGAACCTTGGAGGCCGCATCCCCTGCAGGAGAATTTTTATTGTATTGTTATACTCCGGAGGTCGCCGGGGTGCAAGGAGAGCTTCGGGATTACGAGTAACTCGTGAGCTTAGATTTTACGGTTACAGACCTTTTCGATAATCCGAATGAGACGATCGTTTTACGAGCGATTTAACGAGCTACAATTACAGTACATTTCGATACAATATACTCTCATAATTACAACCGCGATTGCTACTTGCTCGGCACTCTTGAGTCTGAGGAACGGGGATCCTTTGAGAGCAATTAACCATCTCTGATGCTTCAATCTACGGGGTAAATCAAACTGAGATGCCGCGTCTACCGAAACAAAACCGAAAATGGTACACCAGCCAACACACTTGTCGAAATGTCGACGGATGAAAAATTTGACTTATCGTTAGAGTTGGTATGAATTCGGCAAAACTGTCGTTAAGCCGGAAGTCGAATCTGTACCAGATATACGTCAACGAATGTCTTCAAAGACGTTGGGATCCAGACAAGCCCAATCCAAAAATTCTACGTCATGCAGAACTCGCCACAGCGAATGTAATGGAATGAAAAAAATGTCATCGTTACTACACTCAACCATGATTACTTGACTTCACTTTCTGCTGGCAATAAGTCAAAGATTGAACTGACCGTGCATTACTTGAAACGTGTCAAATTTTATGCTCTAGTGTCTAGTCGTCGTGATTGTTGCCGTATGTTTACTTAAATATTTTGTGCAAAATGTAGCATTCCATAAAACTTGAACACCACGAAATTCGATACGGGAATTACAATACCTAGTGCAGAGACTTGCACCTTCAGAGTATAACTGTCCTTCCTGCTGCGGCTGCTTCCGGGTTGTGTGTACGTGTAATATCATTGCCATTAGAGCCGTGAAAATGAGGTGAACGTTTCGCGAAGTTATATACACGGAATATGTAAATCCCACATAACGATGTCGTTTCCAGCGTCCGTTGACTTTTGCAAATAAAATCTCGAGCTCGTTCAGGACCTGCGGCTATCCGTTGCTACTTGAGTCAGGTTTGAAATAGCACAGAATCCAATTCCCAGGGCTAGGCAATTTAATATTGCTGCAGCGAAAAATTTTCTATGACTAGGTACTCTTTATTACGTTTCTGGACGTGTGCTGCACTTACGCAGGCTCAGATGAGTGGCTACATGCTCTGCACTCGAATTATATTTTGCTTTACACGATCAACCGGTGTATGTAGGTACGTTTAACTATCTAGCAAATTGGAATGGATAGTCATCTTGACTTCCATATTGAGAGTGTAGTGCTCTAACCGTGTTCACGATGCACTGTATCGCTTCAACGTGTAATCCCAAGCTTAGTTTATGACGGTTGTCATCGGACAGAGTCGATCGAACAGTAAATTTCCGCCGTTTTCGATATGTCAATGCATCTGTATTCCCCCCCAACTTACTGGGAATGAAACCCCTAGAATTTTGCACTACCATGTTTTTCGTGTCTATCTCGCGGTATAAGTTCAGCTGTATATAGTTACACAAGATATAGAGTGAAGCGATAACCAATATACAGGGGATGAGAACGGGCTGCCTATGGTCTCTTCCAGCTAATTCCATCCTGGCGTCTTAACGACGGGAAATGAATTACGGTTACACAGTTATACCGCTTTGCCTCAGTAAATAAGAAACAGCGAACCATCGCAAACACCAAGTCATGTAGTTGTTCTCTGCAGTAGGTACTATAGGTACACCAGTTTACTTGGATCACTATTTTGCTCTGTATCATAAACTTGGGAAGATCTTTCTCAGGCAAAATCAACAGCGTTAGAAACCCGTTAAGAACCGTCGACGTAAGAAAATTGAAACATTTTCCCTGAGGGTTTGTTGAAAGTGTTGTACTTGCAGTCGTAGGATATAATATGAAATCTGTCTTCATTTTTGCGCATTAATGATCGGAGGCTGATCCTTTAGCTTGTAGTCCACAGACTGCCACACATGGATTTGCACGTATTGCAGCTTTCCGGCAATGCTATGCGAAACAATTCTTGGTTTATCTCGGCACTCAGTTTGGTGCCGATTTCTAATGCCTTCGACACAACTTAGGGAAACTGGAACAGGTTCGACATTAACGATACATCCTTTTCCACTTAGGATGGACCTGGTGGCACAAGAATCGATCCTGGAACATGGCACAGCCATGGAATGGGATACAGATTCCATGCTAAAATCCACTCTATGATTCGAACCATCCACCACACTACGTTGTACAATCTGAATAACGAGAACGCGGATATCAGGCGCTATTCCTCTATGCTTATAGATTAGATGCCTGTAGATTGTGGTAGATACTACTAGACCGCACGTTTTAGATACTTTGAATTTGCGATTTTTGTATAAGCGATTGTCAAATTCAGGATTAAGAAATACTTAAATACGTACAGGCGTTTGAGAATTGCGGTTTGATAGACTTGTCATCATGCCCCTGGGCGAAGAGTCAGCTGTTGATCGATGTAAATTAAATGTACGTTCAGGTTTCTTGGTTCGCGGAACCTATAATAAAAATTAGCATATTTAAAGGCATTGGATCATGCTTGACTGATCGTACACGAGATAGATCGCCTGTGTAGTTACCTTAAAATTAATGTTATCGATCAGAAACGTACGAAGCTGCACTTTAAAGGAACGAGGGTTAATTTCACCGAATCCGTCTATATATTTTATCTATATATTCTTAGATGAAATTCTTGCGCCTGTAAACATATAGCATCTGGTGGTTTAAAATACTTCTCATTAAAGATATATGGAATTGAAATCGTTCAAACCTTTTGAATCAAGAAAATTGACTATTGCAATCAGTTACGTCATCGCAAAGTGAAGATGAAATTTTGCTTCGAAGATCGTAATCATCATCGTTTCGGTAGCACGAATCGAAAATTTGTTATTTCATTATAGATGTACTTTTATTTTTGTTTTACGATGGATCGCGTGATTGAATTACTTTCCTAATTACTATCACCTTAGAAATAAACGCACATATCATTTGCTAATTATAGTGCATCTGCCGAGTAAATAAAGAAAATTTTACAATCCCCGGAGACACGCAAGACCTGCGAGTCCTCGTCGTTGAAACGCATGAAACGATACTGGTGAGGTCATGAAACGAATAAAATTTTTATGCGGCTCTAATTGCAGGGTGCAGTGAAGTCTTAACCAAACAATTTTCTGACGATGAGCTTCTACCGATTTCTCCCGGTAATTCTAATTTCTAGATAGCGTATACTTCTCTGATTCCCTTCTCTTTGTGTCTGTCTTTAGACTTCCACATTTCTGATTTTCTGGATCTAGTTATCCCTGTGCCTGAGAATTATAAAACATTTTCTATCTTCAAAGGTTTGGAAAAGTAATGATATCAGAAAATACTTTATCCTTTTCAAAAAATCACTATAATTGGAACTGCATTCGGGTCGGTGATGGAAAAGTTGTTTATTGGTTAACGTACATTCCGCCAAAGAAGGAAACGCCCTATTACACGACTGACTGAACACTCCGTGGCCAATGGTTGGCCAAAACATCATCAAATCCCCTCTTCACGTAGCTATTCGGAATATCTATTTCTCAAACTAGTTCTCTATACGTATACCTATGATGTTGGACCCACATTTCCTGTATCTCTCCGTCTCTCTCTCTCTCTCTCTCTCTCTCACTCCCCGGTGAACTATTTTTATGAGCATTCTACTCCCTCTTCAGGCTTCGTATTCCAGAAGCGATATGATCAGTGCTTTACTTGCGGTGTGAATTGATTGACTGAATAGAGAGACCGTCGTTACGCCAACTGTCGGTAAAATTTATATTGCACTTGCGGATAATTTTTACCGGGAAAATTACAGTAATATAAAATTGAAATACCTACACTATATGTATTATACAATCTCTAATTTACTTCTCTTTAAAAGCCTCAAGTCTGGAGACGCCTGGAGACATGGTCAGAGTTGGTCTGGTAAAAAGGAAAATTATACACCAGCTGTGCGGTAGTCGTTCGATCGGAACGAGGTCTCTAAATTATTTTTACCAACAGCGTAGGGAAAAGGTGGATCGGGTCGATCAGCCTGAGGCACGCTTACAGGTATATATTTCTCTCCCAGTAACTTCTGGATGAACAAAAAGTGAAATCGAGACGTAAAAGGCTTTGGACGAACAGGCTGCAAAGGACGGCGAGCGACTTTATGGAGTTCTGTTATAGAGAAGGGTCTCGGGTTTCCGTTCCTTGGTCCTCGGCTTGCTGCAGTCATGACTTCACGTACGTACACCTACTCAAAGTGTCGTATACGGTCACGAAAGCACGCCTAGATAAAGCCATATACTAGCTCTCGATCGTGTCTCTACTCATTTACCGAATCTCTTAACGTTCCGAGTTTTATAGATTCGGTTGTCAAGTAGACCCAAACAAGGTGCATCGTGTGGTGATGAGACGCGACGATGTTCGAAGGTATATACTATCTGAAATATATTTTCGAGGTATTCCTAATCAAACAGACTGTTCTTTACAACGCTAGTAAAGCTTCTAAGCATCTTACCTATTCGATGGTTCAGTCTGTCAAACCAACGTCCAAAGTAAAAAGGTGTCCTTCAATGATCATATCGCGTTTGTTTGGTGAAGAGGGTGCAAGGATGAACAAACAGGTCGATCTGTTTTCAACGAGTCATTTTAAAATCAGATCGTTCTCGATTTTCCCGTCTGACCAGATGCTGTAATTATATAACAGAATTACAGAGGAGATGTGAAAAAAGATATACACAGACTCGGGGCTACGGATGAACGTAGGCTCTTTCGAGGAGAGAGAGAAGAAGAGACAAGAGCTCGGCCCTAGGCTTTCCTGCTTACCACGCCACGAATCAACAACCACCGTCGATCGAACGGCGCGTAATTATCTTTCACCGCGAACTCATCGCTCCGACGAGTGAAGACAAAAAGGCGTATTCAGAAAATTGCTCCGATTATGGGACGAAGTCGCGATGCATGAGCAGCTCGATCTCGATCGTCGCCTGCGCGAGATCCGTTATGTGCACATGACACGCAACCATTTATTCTTCATGATCCCATTTCAAAGATGGGCACGTCAAGCAAACGTGCAACACATGTGATGGCCACCCAGACGTGTCAACTTTCCGTTTATTTTACCGGAATGCGTTTAGGGCAATGTTTCATTGTCTCACACTCGCCTCTCGAAGAGGTAACGAGGTTGAAGCTATTTCTCTATGATTTGTTACCACCTTAAATCTTTTTCTAATTACGAAGTGGCACTTGCTCGGTACCCGCAGAAGTTACATATAGACAACTACCGAGTATTTCTGCGGTTTATAAAGCATCCGCGCAGTGTCTCTGCGTCGGTAGGGTCGGTAGGGTCAAAGAACAGTTTCAACGTGACTCTCCGTATTCAGTCGGGTTTTCTTAGACGCGTTATACACGTATTTTTATGCAAATTGGAGCACCGTAATCGGTCATTGCAGTGTAGGCGTACCGCATTCAAATGCGCCTTACACAGCACGAGAGATACCAGAAGAAGAAAAATTCACCTCGACATTGTTTACTCAGGATGTTCCTCATCAACGGTTGGCTGAGAATAATCTTGTTTAAGTAAAAAGAGAGAAATCGGCAAAACTGCTTGCGTTTTTGTTCCACATAAAACAGAAATTCGATGATAGCGTTTCGTGGGTTTTTAATTAGCGAAAATGGACTCGAGTGCTCCTCCAATTATATTGAAATAATGGTCTTTGCAATCAGTTTCGTTCAAGATCGGCCCGCCAAGGTCCGAGGCTAGAACGTAAATCGATCTAATGGACCCTTCGCGATGGGCTTCCTCTTGCTTTCCGGAAACAAGCTGCCCATTAGCTGTCTTCACGCTGACGGGTGCAGTTTGTCTTTTGCTTCGAGTACGTCTTCGTCGTTGGCTGGGTGTGATCTGTACCCGTTTGCCTATATGCTTGCCGACGCCGTGCATTCACTCCGTAGTATAAGAGGACGTGCTGCGCAAATAAAAGGCGATGTAAGGACTGGACCGATCACTATGCTCGAGGACTCTTGTAGTCCTCCTTGGACATTTTCATTTCCGCCTTTTTCCTCGAAAGGTGTTTCGATAACGTTCGAAATCATTTCGTAATCTCCGAAATTACACTGAAATCAGTAGTATTAATATAAATCATGAGAAATCACTTAACCAAAGTAAAATTTATTCTTCAAGTAATCAATTTAAAAATGTAAGTACTCACGAAATACGTAATCATGGTATGAATTTTTTCCCCGTTGAAACACCCCTTCTTTTTCCTCCCTTTCCTCGTGATCGTTTTCTTCTGCGAAAGACATATTCCGTTTTCAATTTATCTCGCGTTTAACAGAGGCTGTCTGAACGACCTCTAAGGACTACTCGGCAAGGTGACGGATTTAATTATCAATTTACCGACGGTTAGAGACCCAGTGATCGCTCCTGACCATGCGGTTAAGTTAATAACGAACGTCGACGACGTCGAGACGCGTTGCGGAATGGCTATAACGAACTCTGATACTTAACAATTACCCGCCATGAAAGAGACCAAGGGCGTGTACTGCAGATTTCGTGATTCTCTTACGTTGAGGGAGACAGGATTCAGTACTGACGTTGAACACGAGAAGAAATCATTTGAATCACTTAAACGCGATGCACGTGTGCTCCCTCTGGCACGTCTGCAGGGGCACACATGGGGTCCCTCCGCGTGGTTACATACGTAATATTATACCTTCAGGTCTGTTCGACAGTGAGCATATATGAACAGTATAATAATTGTGGTCCATTCCAGTTCGGTTCCCGCTTCTGGAATTATTCTACCGGTCTATTGGGGTTCTAGGTCGACAATTATTGGCTTTGAAAACCTGCGATCCTGCGTCCTGTATAAGCGGTAACTCTTCCGAGTTCCACGTTACCTTAAGTTTCCCTGCCTCTCGTGAACAACGTCTTGAAAGAGTTCAGGTGGCCACTGTAGAGACCATGGTGAACCGTTTTTTTCATCCTCAACTCCTTGAATACTTTCTCCTCAAATTTGTTATACACTTGAATAATCGGGCAGAGCTTTCGGACCTCATATCATCGCTTATGGAATTGTGTTGTGAATGGTTCCGTTAACGTAAACTTTTCTCCCCACTCGTTGGCTTGTGGATGAATTTGAAGCTGCGAGTCCTCGTGGTTGTTGAACTATTAATTATCTACATGCTGGTTCTACTGTATCAAAATATGCCACCAGATCTTCAGTCAAATCGTTAATGGATTCCATTAAGCTATGCAGGTCTGGATCCAAGGATATCACCTGGATTACTTTAAAACATGCTTCAAAGGAATTTAGATTAGGTGCGGTAAACATGGATTGTACCGGAAGACGAATTAGATAATTAATGAAAGACATTATTAGCTTCGACTGTTTTTTGCCTCATCTCTAATCACGGTAATCAGCGAACTTTGGTCAATTATTTCCGACATCGCAATAATCGAATAGTGAGTGAAGTACTTCCTGAGCGTTTCCTGTATTCTCCATCGCTCATAGGTCCCGAGAATGGTTTCCTGCATGTGCAAAGTGCACCAAAGTGCGTGCGCAACTAGTGATTGCTGAGTGGTAATCCATGCACAACAGCGATCAGTTGAACTGTGAAAAATAGCATTCATTATTGATAACCCAACTATAGGTACAATTAAAGGATTTATTATGCGCAATGCGTTGAGTTCATGCAACAGCCTCTCGAGTCTTACATGTGTGTAGAACACAAGCTCACGTTGATAAATCCAAAGCAATTTGTTCAGTGAGTCGTAATTGAATTAATCTGTATGAAATGAACGTAAAAGAAAGAAAAGTCTGCTCATGTGCGTGCAGCTTGAGACTCGAAACGTGTGCATAATAAGTTCGAATCCTTGACTCGATGTTTCGCGACTTTTTGTCTCATTTGTGCGTTAAAGTGACTCGATACTGATTCTGAGACGAGGTAATTAATTCTACACTTCAAGCGTTGTCAAATGAACATTATAAATCTGACGCTGCAACGTTGATTCCGTAAAATTCGTACAATCTTCAGAGTTGGTTTTGTATGAAGTACCTAAATGGATTGTCCAGCCTAAAACAGTTAACTAGTTATATATTCTTTCAATCTCTTCTCTGAAGAGCATGGGATCAAAATTCTTACATGCAAAGAAGTTTGTGACTATATGCCCGTATTGAGTCACAAATTTTCTTCCTAACGAGCAGGTTAGAAATCCTAATAGCTCAATACTTTTTTCTGAATAAAGTTCACGCCAGAAGGCTGCAGTTGACTACAAACAGGTGAAGACGAAATGATTGAGACTTAGAATCAGCGCGATATATAATCACAATAATGCTGTATAAATCAAGAAACTTGCTAAGCAACGATGGCATCGTAAGAAGTCATTGTCAGGTTGAATGATGGAAAAGAAAATGCTTCGATACGAATGTATGCTCCATGGATTTGAGTGACGGATTACTGGTGGTAACTAGTGGGAGATATATGGCTGCTAAGAAGGACTCTGGTATATCGACTGGGTCATGATTAGATGTTGGTCAGCTATATATACACCTGGAATAATGTAGTCTGCTATAATAAGACAACTAAAGCCATGCGTACGTTTATTTTAAATGCTAAACCGAACCCTGAGACCGGTTGGGAGGATTTTATTTCACCGGGCGCGGTGTGTAATATCCGCGAGCATCACGTCGGAAAGTTTTCTTCAAATATAGCATCCACTACGTGCGCCACGGCGGTCTTTAATGTTAATAGAACTGGTCGTTTCTCCGTCTCTAACCATGCATGTAAATTTCTTTTAACAGGCGTGATCTCGCTGCGTATGAATCGGCAATGGCTTAATTAGCAGTCAAGGAAGTGTCCTAAGGTAGGATCTTCTTCTTCCTCTCCAGCTATGACAATACTTACAAATATCATTGAATACGATGGGTCAAAATGCACAGAATAATCGTTTTAAGAACGATAAACCGCGTCGCATGTAGAAACAGAGTAACAATCATACGGATCTATAGGACGAGCCAGTCAAAGTTTCTTTGGGCTATGCAAGTCAGCTTTAATTTTTGTTAAAAGATCTGCTGCATTGGCAATCTCCTATATGGGAATCGCGAAATACTCTTTTTCACTCTTCTGTACTTTCTAAAAGAGAGCATGCATCCAGTGTGCAAGAATTACTGACAATTTTTGGTGCCCATAAATTGCGGTAGGAGATTCATGACTAAGCTAGTTGCGCCAAGCGTGGCGAGGAAGAAATTTGCAACTCGCGCTTATCGCGAACTCAGGGAAAAAGCAGATGGCAAATGCCCGTGGGATTTTGCCAGGCGCGATTATACAGCTTAGTCGATTTCCTCAGAGTGTAAAAGCGAGGATCTCCGCACGGCCGCATCTCGTCTTCGGTTGTTAACCGAGGAGGCTGAAGGGAATGCGTATCCATAGGGAAGTCGTGTAGCCAAGCACGTTCGAGATCAGGTTGAGTGGATAATTGTCAGGAATCTACGACGGGGTCCATTTGCCGGGGATTCCTACTGGCATGATTCTTGGTATTTTGGTATTTCTCTCCTTACAGATGCCAATCGCAAGCTTCGTTTCCTCCGCATCAGCATATCGTCGTGAAGGAAAATTCTAGACGATGAATAGGCCGGACAATTTCACTGCAGCGATTCTCAATTCTCATTGTTTTAACAACCATGAGGTTTATGAGCGATATCAAAAGTGTTCCTATAGGGAACGAATTTATTGTTAATCACTAAGTCCAGTCAAACAATCTAGAAAATGTAAATTACTCGATGCTGAAGGGTATTGTACTCTTGAAAGTGGTGCTTAGCCATTTGGGTGAACATTAATTTCCAACCCATACTTCTCACTCCTGGGATCAATAGATAATGACGAAAATACCGTGTGTGAATTATATTAGATTTTTAGCTTGATTGAAAACTGTGTCGAAATCGATTTGATATTGAAAAAGAAAAATGTTACTGTATTGTAACATGTAGCCGCAATTTTTCTCCGATTCATTTTTTATTCGATAACGTGTACATGAGTATGCAAAAAGAAGCGCAGCTCTCCAACAACGACGGGGCCCATTTTGCGTGATATGTGAAAAAATTTTCTTTTTAGTTAAAGAAAATTCATACAAAGTTACAAATTTTTCGAAAACGTAGTTTTTACGAAATATCGATCTTTGTGCGTTTTTCGCTGGAAACGATGACTTACGATTCACAGAAAATTTTGAAAAAATTATTTTATACCAATTCAGAAAAGACCACAATTTTTTCTCTCTTACAACTTTTTCCCAAATTCTGACCTGCAATAAGGTTATATACCCGGCAACATGACAGGTTGAAGAATTGAATGATAAACGACCGAATGGAGATCCTTGTTAATTGTATCGGAGCTTAATAAGCTCTAGAATTTTACCGATGTCTTACATTCATAATTACGATTTTATCGAAAACGATAGCACGCGGATTTCGAATTGGTATGTATAACGACAACGGTCGAGATAGGCTCCAAATGAGGCGAAATATTTTATCCACCAGCCGCAGAGGCAGCCAGTATCTGACACTGCGATTTTGAACCGTAATTAGAAATTCATAACGACTTCTGTTGGTACTCGGCAGGATTTTTAAGTACTGTTTCGCAATATGCCGACTGACTGTGAATCACTTGATTTTACTACCTTAGCAGCCTTGTGCAGCTCTTCTTCTCGTCGACAATACATGCTAATTGCATTTACGATCCAGCCGTAAGTATTTATTTAGAATTTATGTCAGATTATCATAGGCATGTAAAAGTCATATCGGATCTGAGCGTCTCAACCGTAATTGGTGCGTATTCCTATGGAGTCGATTTTCGATTTCCAAGAATATCATTCCCCCACAAGCCCGTGATAGCCAGCCTTATAAGCAGCGAGTAAAGTTCGAACAGAATCCATGCAGGTATGAATTCATTCTGTGAACATTGAAATCTGAATTCTGAACGATCGAATAGCACGTTTATGCCGCGCTCTGGCATCCAGAGACCGGTTTATAAATCTCAGCAGCGTTTCTTAGCATTGAATGGAAGAAGCCAGAGAACGGAGCAAGCGGAATGTGTTATACGTACGAAGGGCGTACGCATGTGTAGTTACTTTATCGACTTGACTTTTATTCAACATCCAACGATATGCCTCCGAAAGGCGAACTCCACGCGTGCATTAAGAAAGGTTCTTCGGGGCTTTCTCGGGTCGCAGTTGCAGCCTCTCCGTCGATTCTCCTTTTGATCAAGACGTCACCTTATACCGGACCGAAAGCGGTGCGTGTGCCACCGAAGAGCCAGACGTGTGGGTATAACGTGCTTATACTCACATGTGCCTACATAAAGATCCTCCAGAGAAATGCACCTTGGCTCTTGGCTATATTCCATTTCGACGTTGGATTTTAGGCATGACCGGGAACAAGACGGGCTACGACTGTATTCCACAGATTTTACGGACCTGTTCAAACGCCTTTTCGGTTAATTGGAAAGCCACGATCGTTATCTCCGTGGATAATTTATAAAGGATTCTCCGAGGCGAGGGTTCCTTGATTCGAACTCACTCTTGACCCAAGACTTGTCTCTGCACTTTAACTTGAATCCACCTTAGACAACCCGAATATAAAGTTGTCAAAAAGACGTGCAAAGGATGATTCATGCGCCACTTTTTAACGTCTCTGATTGTCAGGCCCAAAGGACATCTTTTTGACGACTTCAAGTATTCTGCTGTCTACGACATGACGAAGAACCTCGTCAATATTTTGTTCGCAGTATCGTCCGTGACGAAGACGTGTAATTAGATGGAACCATTAGGTCATATTATTATTATGTTAACCGTTGAATAAAAATGACAATGAACAGATTAATTAATTACAGCATTGGACTTTCTGCAATACCATGACAAGTACTAGTCGCCGGAAGAAATATTACACCCTGGAACCAAAGCCGCAATTAAAATGTCGACCGATACTCACCGCGCAAAGATTGATTGTGCCTATAACTATAGCCCTGCAATTTTTGTTGCAGTCTCTGCACATCGGTGCATAATTTAGAGTCGTATCACACGACGTTCGTATATGTGAAAAGATTTCAGCACCGTTTTTAAGAAGCTGCTCAAAACGGCCTCTGGAAATTGAGCTTTATTCAATCTTGGCAAAGTATTTTATAGAACGGTGATCGGTTCGAGGGGTAATTTCTGCTCGATTCAATCGTTTCGCAGGCTTACTCGATGCAACGGACTAAAGCTTGCCGAATGCCTCGACAAGCGATATTGAAACATCGCGAATTCCTCGTGCATGCACTTTATCCAGAATCTTTATGACCGCAAAATACAGCTAGCAGAAACATAGTAATCAATGAAAGTAGGTAGTTTAAAAAAATGGGGCCTGCTCGTAATGGTAGCACATAAACAGGCAACGTATGATTCTGCGTTATAATATTTTGTATTACGCAAGGCTTTACGACGAAAGATTTTTTCGCCGATTTTAATATACCCTGAACGGTTCCTTTGCCGCGTTGAAATCCCAATTTGGCATTATTATATCCAATGAAATTCAATAACCGATATTTATTTACTGGACTATAGCAAACCAGTGAACTTTTCTCAGTGACTCTCGTCGCAACTTCAAAATCGCAATTCTGAGCATTTTACTTTGAAAATAGAATCACTAATCTATATACAGTTATATTTTTTACAACGTTTTTGTATTTTTAATTACTGACGTCCGTCTCGATTATTCGAGTCGAAAAAAATCGTCGAGTATGAATTAAGCTGAAGGTATATCTCCGTCAGGTCATTTAAAAGTTGTAATTATTAATTACGAGAACGACGTGTCTCAATTACGGTATATCGTAATAACATATTTGAGCATCGTCGATAAATGCACCTGTCGACCTGTTGCGTATACGCATAATTTTTTATTGTGTACAGATCCCGCGGGTGAATTCTCAAGCTCCTGTAATTACGTATGAAATTTATAAGGTAGGCAGAAGCAGACGGAATTGAGCTTCTGAGACACGACCCCACACGTGAAAACTCACATCAAGATAATATCGATCGCTTTTCAACCCACACGATGTTGATTGATTCGACCTTCACTTACGAAGACCGGAAGTCAGGCCAGCTTGTTCATTCGGATAGAACGTCTCCACGTATAAACAGATACAACTCGTTGCACAACGAACCGTCACATCCGAATGCCAGGATGAAGAATGAGGCAATTCAATTTTTAAACCATGGTCACGTGTACTGCAAAGGTATTTGCAGGAAGGATGTGGCCGGATTGGGTGCGTCCCTCGCCTCTCAAGTTTTGACCTATAAATTCAGTCATACTCGCCGAGTTATCTGCTCAGCATCTTCTTCGTCGCTGTTCTCCGGTCGAAAACAATATCGCAGTTCGTGTTTCGCGAATCTCCGAACGTTTCTCGGTATGCAGGAAAGAAGTTTGAAAAAATATCCGATATTAACGTTGCACAGTTTTGCGGAGTTTGGTTATTGAGAATAACAAATTACAGATCTAGATGATTTATGGAAAATACTAGGGAATTTATCTAACGTCATTGAAAGACGTTGATAGATCTTGTTCGGTATTTGTGTAAAAAAAAAGTTCCGAAAGTGCCTAATTCCGAATTATTTTGTGGCGAATAGTAGTTATATTGTAGAATAGAGTTTCGATAGAGTAAAATTCCGAAAATTAAAATATACTTATACAGCGTAGTTTGCTCAAAGAGTTAGTGTAAAAAATGACATAAACTGAAAATCAGAATTACCAAGATTCTGAACGTAAAAATATCAAAAATCCAAAACAAAGAGGTGAAATTTCACTAAAACATTCACAGAACTAAAAATCTTCGATCATTTAACATTACGTTGTTTCGGATTTTTAAATTTTCTCATTTTCACACTTTAGTAACTTTGACTTCTCGAATTTATGCCCTTTCGGCATTGTGTGCTTTCGTGATCTTGCCATTTCCTTACTTAAAGTTCCGCCACCAAAAAACTCGGAATTTGGCGCTTTCGTAACATTTCAACCCCGTCCAAGAAGTCGAACTAATTACAGTCGGACTTCAAACTCCAGGATTGAAATCTTCAACTCACCGTGTTTTCTATACGGCTATCTGTAATTGTTTTTCGCCGAGTTATTCAGGTCTCCTTAGTTTAGCCAGATCGATCGCTACTCCAGCTCGTAAGTCAGAGACGATGAACGCGGAACAAATGGATAAAAAAAAAAGCTTTCCTATCCGAGGATCTCTAATTAAACGATTTCTTACTCCTTTCCTAGTCTCCAAAGGTGTGCAACCGCAGATCCAACCGATAATTCACAACTTTTTTTGCGCTGGCTTGATCCTTCTTCGTCTTTTAAGCCTCTGCGGTATCTAATGCAGCTTCCTAAGTCAACTGCACTCCTCGAAGTCCCGCAGTTAATTGCTTGTTAAGTGTAATTCCGTTGGTGGTCGACTACAGATGTAGAAATCGCATTTTTTTATCTCTGTGAAAATACTCAACTATCGCGAGTGAACTTTATCCCTACCTGTGGAGCACTGCGGCGATGCCAATTTTCCCATTTAAGTGCACTTGGGAAAAATTATAGTGCGATGCCTAAGACGAGGTCGGAGGTCTTGCTGGATATGTTCGGCCACGCTGATGGCGGCATTACACGTGCTTACGAGTTGTAAGTAGCCGTTATAATTCCTCGTAAAATCATCATATATCATCTACTCGTTCCGGCTCTCCTGTGTTCGAGTCTCGCATTATTTATACCGCGGTTTAAAGTAGCGTTAAGAAAATATCGACTTTAGTGGGGTATAAGAATTAGTATTACCGTAGTTTTTTCAAGCCGCGCCGTTACTCTCGCCTTGGGATAATAATTAACAAACATTTTCTTCTTGCGTTGAAAATCGTCAGAATCCACGCGAAACTGAATTATCAGTGCTTTGAAATGAATTTTTTATCACGTTCTACAGTCTGAGTAAATTTAAAAAATTACACGTTATTAGAATCGAGTGAAAACTGTTTCTATCTTTCAATTAAATATGGTAAAAATATTGTAAATCGTTTGATTTTCCACTCAAATTTACCGTCCAAAGGATGTAATTATTATTCATAATATATTTCTTTCGAAAAAATTTTACCCTTAGAATCTGATTGTAAGCAGCCGCCCTCCAAAAATCTTTGCTCAATTCTTTCCAACAACAATAATAAATGAATTTCTTTCCACCTAATATAATAAAATTGATGTGTAAATTCGGTGACAATCTAAGACTGCGAGTCCATTCTTGGAGCTGCGAGACACGGCCGTTAGAAACGAACTCTGCGTTAGAAAATAATAAAACACTGTCCCCGAGCAAAGAATGATAATTTTTAAGTCGACGTGACTCCGACGATGCTATTGTCTCAGAGACAATGGACCGTGTATCATTGTCCTGTTTTACACGGGTCCATAAGGCGCAGACATCAGGCGAGTAACCGAGAAACGAAATCTCAGGACGTGACGGATCCGTCAGTCGGCCGCCGTAATTGTTTCACAGTTCAAATATTGGGTCTATTTTAATTGTTACACATGTATATTGTTGCTGAAAATTACCCCACATTGTGTCTCCTCATTTCCTTTTTATCTTCCTATGTTTCAGATGCGTGGCAGGAATGGCGGAGAAGGTGCGCGAGGCGTCTGTTCGTGGCGACGCCCAGCGTCTTGCTCGCCTCCTCGACGACGCCGTCAAACCACTTCCCGATGAGGTCAGTTTCTTCACTCACACCTCTCTCTCTTTTTCCTAGCTATTGTATTTCCGCTTCACTCACGCATTCCGGCTCTTGTTGTAAACCATGTATCAAGACTGAATTCGTGCAGCGTAAACCCGCGGAAGTAAAGTAGACTTTTTGAGAGAAATGGCAATTGAAGAGGACTCTAGAGCAGCTGATTGATGCAAATCCACTTTTCAATACGTCAAATTTTTCTATCAAGGGTTCAAAAAGAAAGAATCAGCGAGTTTTATGATCAACTAATCGAGATCGTAGGGAGTTGATCAGATGCTTGTCACGTGTTCGTTTAAAATTACACTGATGCATTAGGCATCTATATATATATATATATATATATACAAGCGAGGATTCCGTATAAACGACTGCATGCATGAGAAAAAGAATTTTCAGGTAATATTTGTGAGCGAGGGGGCAGAGGTATGAATTTTAATGAGGAAATGAAATGACTTATTCGTCGATTTTGTACGGCTGTTAAAACAATTTTTTATCCTTAGGAATATATGCAGGCACACATATGGGTATGCACTTTAAAAGACCTTTATATCTATAAATTATGGCGATGAATGGTATGCATTAATGTATACACATATTCATATACGAGAACTATCGATATTTCTCAAATTACCGAAACACTTAATCAGCCACTTACCGTGTCGACGGATCTTTCCACAAGGCTTATTCGTATAATAATGCACCGCATGCAGGTGAATATTTTAGTCATAGACGAAATTAGTTTAGCCTAGGCTGCGTGTCATGTATACATATAGCTTTAGAAAAGTGTATTATAAGCGCGGAGAAACTTTGGCGCCCGTAATAACTGCAGATTCGGTCTATAAGCCGATGTTTAAATCGTTCAAATTATTACGAGTCCCGTATAAGTCTAAGAGGATTAACTCACTGTGATAAAACGTCTAAGTGATCTTAAGCCAGAGACAATGGTGTCTTCTTACAATGGACCACACCTCTAACTCTATTTATTTCCACATCAATATTCCGAATAAAGATACTTACCGCATAGCATCATCTGATACCCCACGAAAATTTTTTTCCATCAACTTTTGCATCGGAGCATTTCTTAACTCGAAAGAAAGCCTGCAACTTCAAGTTTTATACTATCGATTGATGAAATTTCATGTGTCCAAATTATTTGGATGAAATAGATGATCAGAAAATAGGTAATTTGTTGTTATAAATTATCCAAATAACAAGTTTTTAGGGTTATAATCATCTCGTAGACAATTGGCGAAGAATTTCAGCTCTGAGTAAGAATGCCAATTCAATAAAATTCTAAGATAAGAATTAAAAAAGGCTATAATCGCCACTTTCGATTCTATAAAACCCTTTAAACCATATGCTCCGGCAACTACTTGCCATGTACAGAGGATCGTTAAGCGATCTCAGGAGCAACTGGTGTCGGCCGTCTAGGTATTACCCTTAAACATTGCGATTAGATACCAAGCCGTGTGGAAAGGCTTCTCACACGCAGCTGGTAGCTTTGATCGCGACTGACACCGTGACACCAACCATTGGTTGGGCGAGTGGATACAGCCGTGTCCGTAATCCGTGTACGTAGCTGGCACGTTACATAGCCGCAGGTAATGCCTATCAAGTTTCCAAGGTGATTCCGTCTTCCAGGCTGAAGTAGTTCTTCCGTTTTGCGTCTCTAACGACGCCGAATACGAAACTGGCAGAAATACTCAGAGTGAAAAAGTCGCGGACTTTTTTCATGTAGTGATAAACAAAAGCAACCGATTTTGCCGGGATTGTAGCAAAAAATCACAAACGAACGAACATCAGAACGCGAAAAAGTTTCGACAGACTGCGATAAGCCTTTATTTTAATACATCGAAGTGGTACGAAACAAGGATTACAACGAAATACTGCTTTTATTGATAAATACAACAACGTTTTTCGAATAATATTTTACAAGTAAAACACGTCACAGTACGATAACTGGAAATATCGTGACAAAAATATCTAATATCGTTGTCAAGTTATTATAACATTTTTGGAAAATAAAATGTCCAATAAAAAGTCAAAGCTAGCATGTCGATGTTTTTCTAGTAAGAGTTAGAAAAAAAAAAAAAAAAAAACATGTCGTTAACTACCTGCTGAAATTGAATCCGTTGTTTCAACCATATTTCCTGTTTCCTTAATAATATTTCGAGCTTTGCGATTGAAAAATTTTTAAATCTGTTGAAATATTTGTTCGCTTAATCGGCCATGTTGCGCTATTCCTCTCATTCCGTAACTGTGGTGAAAGACTGAGTTATCGATTGGACCAAGGTGTGAACACGGTATTCATACATCAGTGGCTGCTCATTATAACTGCGTGATTTCAACGTAGATAATTCCGATTAAGTGTACGCTTGTACATACAAATACCATTCATAAATTATTACACCAGCGGTACTTGCTTTTATCTAATAATGGCGCAACGTACAGTGCCGACAATCGTTACCGACTTCAAGCTACCTTTATTGTTAATTACAGTCGTTCGCGACACGTTTAACATACTTAAATTTAATTTAACTTAACAATTGCACATAATCATTTCTGCCTATCTCAGAAAGCTTCATTCTCGGTATAAAATTTTCGAGGATAGATGCAATAATTCGCTCGTATTTACGCGAATTCCAGACAATTTGTATTTGAGTCACAAATACTATGAAATTTTCTGCAACATTTTCACGAGGAAATTTGCTACGTGTTGACGCTTTCCCGGTTAAGACAAAAAAAAAAACTTGAATTCAAATTTATAGCCAGTGGTTTACGAAATGCGGCAGTTTGCTTATAACAAATCGGAAGCGAGGAAACAATTGTGAATATTGAACACCGAACCGGGCATAGAAGCCTTCCGGATGTGCTTTTGTTGCCTGTCACGCACATACGGTTACTTCCTGCCCGGCTCACATACCGATAGATTCTCGGCACGTGTGTTTCGACATTATTCTGTTCGAGCTGTATGTGGATACGAAAAAGTTCTCCACACACGCGGTGTATTTTCATTAAATAGGTGGAGCTTAGAGTGATTATAATAAATTTTTATCTTCTATAAGGATAGCTCGGTATTAGCTACGTAAACGTTGTCTTTTTTGGTTAGTAAATCAATTAGTGAGATCGTTAATCAATTTCATGGGTCGTTGATTGGTTACTCCAGTTAACGAATAAATCAATAACGCGAGCTGCAAGGCTCGAGGTAGCAATTAGCGGACGTCAACGGTTCAACGGTGATAAAACGAAACGACTTTTAGAGTGAAAACCGACTTTATCTAATCACAGAATTTCATCTGGTGAGATTAAGACCACACAAATGAGAATCGGAAAATCGAGCACACGCGGTGGTACAAGAATCTCTGGAGCAGGGTCGTCTGCTCTCGATTATTCACGCGTTAATTATAATTATTTCCTCGTTAATAGATCTGACTTAATTAATCCACCCGTACAGAGCAGATGCATGGTAAAGAGCGTTTTTCTCTACCTCGCTCGTGATAAAATAAAATTCGCGGATCACGCGGGTCGATAAAATATAAAACCGATTACAATGCAGCCTTTTGCATCGACGCGGTGATCAACTGTGATAATCGATCGATATAACGGCCTCGTCATTCGCCAACGCTTAATTATAGGTATACCTATATACCTTCGCGAGCGGTTTGCATTCACCTTTTTGCACAATGAATTCGGAAATCTCGAAGCGGAATAAACCAGCCTTATACGGTTAATCAATTATACGATCTTGTTTGAAACAACGTTTACTTAATTTCACGAACATAGTATACACGATACATCTTAATTATCTGACTAATCTTGATCCTGATTTTATACTGTATATACACATCGACACGCAATATGGGTAGATATAATACACATATATGTCTATCTATAGGTATATAAAAAACAGTGAATACAAAACTAGTCTCGCGATTCGCGGGTTTCCTTAATTAAATACTCACTCCGCGGAAATCGAGTTAGCATTCGCGCACCGCGCGAACCAGCGAATTCCTACATGAGTATAATAGCATGAAAAATATCTGTGTAACATGCATCAAGACGGGGAGCGGCATTAATTACCCTGCTAATTGATTGGTTGATTGGCGATAACCTTCACCGATATCCGTAGCCCTCGTACATGGCTATAATACGTGAAGACCATGAAAGGCAGAATAAATGGCCGAGAATTCGAACCGTGTCTCATTGACGTGGATATATAATATCCTCTACAAAATGCAGCTAATAAAAAATCGCGCGCTACCAAAGCTGGACTCTTCGTTTCGGTTGGGTCTTCGTTAATTGATATTATTCTTTAGACAAGGGGGATCGAAATTCTTCTGTAAAAAATAATGATGTCAAGGTTATAAGTTGTATGTAAATACTTATTTATTCGAAATGGTCTTACCTAATTTTTTTCAAAATTTTACTGAAGCTTTCAAACACCAACACGTACTCGATTCCAAGTAAATTTTAGAGTCAGACCAGCAGGCCCTTAGTAATAATCACGTGTATTTTTCACCTCCTGATTAGGCTCTATTCTAATTACAGCACGGCAGAAGCCCGCTGCTCTTGGCAGCATCCGGAGGGCATCTTGACGCTTGTACAACGCTGATCCTCCACGGGAGCGATGTCAACGCCGCAGACAACGTGAGTGAAAAACGAAAAACTCGGTAGAAATAATCATCTTACCCGTCTTCTAGCCTGACTGAGAGATAGACAAAAAGTTGGGGCATTAGCGCGCGGGGAGGATTAGAAATTTAGAATGATGCATGAGCGGCCGAGGTAATCGAGCAGCTGAGGCGATCCGTCAGGAATCTGTCCAGGTTTTAGTTAGGGACCGTGTTGAGGAATACACATAGTCAAAACCTTTTTTCCTACATTTTTTCACGGCCAGCCGTCGCCACGCGACATCAAAAATCTTCTGGCAATTAGCTTTTTGTCCAAGTGTCATTACGGCTTCTGTTCCGGTACTGAGCACTGCGCAATCGACCTAAATTTAAGGTTTTTCTCGAGTTACGACTTAAATTTGTTGTTTCAAACTTTGGAATAATCGATCCATGTTTTCAATCACACAAAAATTTTTGTTTTTTAGTTTCACTTTGAAAAACTCTGCAATTTTTCTTTCAACGATTTTCCGTCCTTTCAACCTTCTACTCCAGCGTGTAAGCGTTGGTAGAAATCGTTAATATCATTGACGAGCATCACGAGTCCAAGATGTTGCAATTTTGCGGTACCTACTAATTCCTGAGTTGGACCACGTAGGCGAGCATAAAAGCGCTTGAGAAATACTCGTAGGCGTTCTGTTGCAGGGAAACAAATTTGTTTGTCAAGGAGATGCAATCTTTGATCTCTCCGTGACCGGTCTGGTAAAACTCGAAGTCGTATTTGTCCGGTAAAAATTGACCCGTTTGACTGGCTTAGAGCTAACTGATCGAGCCTGAAAAAGACTCGGAAATAAAAATCTCCTGGTGTTTAAATGCCAAATTTTATTACGGACTTGAGTAATATATATTAGTTGGAAATATAAGCTGCTTGTAGTAATTATAATTCATATTCACGGGTGGTAATAAAGACGCATGGCAATCGGAAAGCCGATAAAAAGCGATAAGATGCACGCGACAGGAGGTCACGCAAGCTTTTCTGACCAAGTGGCGTCAATTTCGCTCTTCGTGTGAGATCCAAACGAAAAAGAAAGCAAAGACTGATAAAATGCTTTTACTCGGTAAATCAATTCGCTTAATCTGTGTGACAAATGCTTGCAACCTAGAATAATTATGTATAGACTTTGATAGCCTGCCTTTATCTCTGGAACAATCTTTTCAAAGTGATTTAATAAGTATGATCAACCGTGACGAGAATTCTGTAGGTACTTGAGAAAAAAATAAAACTGAAAACTGGAGGAGGAGTAAAGCAAAATAAACTTAAAATTCAATAGACAGATCCGATATAGATATATACTGCATAGTGTAAACCTGTACTAAGTTCCCACCGTAAGAGAAGTGGTTCCAGTAATCACTGGTATCAATACTGGTGGTTTATTACAGCGTTCATTGATCGCCGTGACAATTAAATCTTATTTCGTCTGTTCGGATTGCCAAGAGTTTTCTTCACTGATCGTTTAATTTATCCTTACATCGCTCCGCATTAGTCCCTGACTTTGGAGTTCAAGATCACGATTAAGATGGTGATGGATTCGAATCGAAATCTGTATATCCAGGTGAATTCCGTATGAAGGAAGTGAAGCGAAACATAAAGAACTTGATGATCCATCCGCTTACACACATGCATTGAGTTTGGTAAAAGTCCCGAGGCGGTTCGTAAACGCATGAATAAGCGTCCTGACTATAAGGTGGACACACTTACATCGTTGGATTGATAATCAAGATCTCAGAGACGAGGTCTGGGCGTTGAGAAACGAGATCGAGACACGGAAGGTCGAATTTTTAAATCGGTGCGCCAACGACGTTCGCGATAGGATGGGTAGAAGGTGCCGAGGTGCTGAGAGGCTGGAAAAAGGAAAACGTGGAATCCCGTGAATTTTTCCCCGAGCACCGTAATCAGACGTCATGTAAATTACAGAAATTACCCAAGTCAGGTGCTCGTGCACGATATGTGATGTACCTACCTATACACGTTACGTGCTTTCGCACGTGGCAAGATGTAGCTCCGGATTTCATGGCACGATGGCCACGCGTGTATACACTGACTGTGCATCTTGATGTCAACTTGATTTATACTTCAGCAAAATCCTGTGAGTCGACTTGAACGAGACACCCTGTATCGCACCGCATGCAAATACGTTTTTTATACCGCCAACAGCGACAATTGTACAGACGTTGTTCAATGGCTGCAGGTAATTTTTAAGCGAAAGGGAGAGAGTAAGAGAGAGAGAGAGAAAGAGGCGAGAGACAAAGGAGATAAACGAAACGGCAACCACATGACGGAGGCTCCGTAATATCCATCTTCGTCGAGGAACGCAAGGCATGGTCATCTTTAGTATCGGAGTCGGTTGTACAGTGCAACCGATGCCGCATTGACTGACGGGCAATTTTGTCCTATTTCCTTCTTCTCTTTTTACATCATTTATCTCTTTCTCTCTCTCTGATTCTTCGTCTCGCTCGTTTGCTCCAGGAGAAGAACAAGTTTGGTCGGAACTCCTGCTGTAGCACGGATATACGAACTACCGACGGGTTGAACTGCATATGCATGGTAAACTGCAGATATGGATTGAAGTTTCGCCGCTTTATTAACCATTCAAAGAAGACCACGAAGAAAATTCACGTCTTTCAGCACGATCCGATTACCGGATTCCACACTTTACTAAAATCTTTCGAACTTCGAAAGAAACGTCTTGTTGGGAGACTTTACCGAGCTCAAGAGGAACTCGAATCCATCGCTCCGTCGTTCCTCCTTATAAAATTGTAAACTACATTCACATACGCTGCGTGCGTCTTCGTAAGGTAGACGTGTGGAAAGTCCAGAGCTTGACGTGCACTGTATTCCATACTATACAGTCTATACCTGCGTGCTTGTGCTGCTGCTACTGCATGGCTTCTGCGCTTTGTGAGCGAAAGTTACCGCGCTTCCTGCGTGCAATGTGCATGCATGCTTTTCTTCTCACCGTGCAAGCTTCGCCTTAATGTCAAACTATTCGTGGTATTTGCTCGGAAAAAGAAAACAATTGCTTTCTCAGAAGTGCACGATGATCGAGGCATTGAATCTCTCTCGGATGAAAAAATAATCGTCGTCTTTGCATGGGGTTGTACGAAATTTTGCAAGTTGGAAATTGTTCACTTTTTAATTGCAATAGTACCAGTTGCGACCATATTCATTGTGTGCAATCTTAGCTTATGCTCACGAATAGTACAGAAGTGCTTTGATCTACTTAGATATCAACTAGTTTGTAAACAACAAATTGTAACAACACCTAATTTACGTTTAAAACTTGATTAAACTTGGATTTTAGTTCCGAATCGAATAGTTAGTTGAAGAGATTAAAAGTTGAATTATTAAAAACAGAATTTTCCAAAGCTACCCACAAATAGTGCACGTCTACCGTATTCCAGGTCGTTGGGTTTCGAAGTTGCCACGATCAATTTACATCGTCGAGTTAACACCTGACGTTGTTAACTTCAAGGTGCAGTTTGGGACGGAAACATACCCGTCAAGTTAGGATCGCCTTATCTGAATTTAATTCCCCAGGACCGAAGCGTGAAGCATCCATAAACGCAGCGTGTGCACGTCGAATGTTGGGTGAGCTAGGGACGACGTCGAAGCCATAAAAGGTTGGCCAGGAATCCTACCTGCATGGGTTCACAATTTATACCTAATCTAAATTCTGAAAGTGAAAAATCGCGCTTCGATCCTCACTCGCCGCGCGTTTCTTCTGAAAAATCAATCCTGCACCCTACAGGGAGATTAAGAAGATCGGTATTCCACCACCAGGTCGCCGATACTCCATGCACCTGCACATTTCACCAATTTCCAACGGAATCATCCTCCGGAGCTACAGAGTTGCACCTTTATCCGCGTTAATCTGTCTCACGAATCGCCGGAGAGACGCGTCGTCAATCTTATGGGCGACTGGTTATGGGCTGGTCCATGGTGCTCGGTTCAAGACGCGGGATAAAATATAGACAGAGGGGCTGACCGTGAGGCCGTCTATTTCTTAGCGACGTCCATCCGAATCCTCTATAATTATATAGTCGATGGCACGAGACGTGCGGTCGAAACCTCCACGTATAATACCTGGAATTCCTCAGGACATGGGTTTACGAGCTGCGCGTATTGCATGTGTATACGGAACGTATTCCGTTACTGTATTATCCTGCATCGGTTACCTACGTTAAAAAACCGCGAGTCATGTTTGTTTCAATCCGTCAATTAACTCTTACGGATCATCGCGACGTCGATATAGTCTTCTATGACGGACTAGGAGTGCTTTGGGACTATGAAGAGAGTCCCCTTCGCCATTATCACTTTCGTATAGTACGCATTGCTTTTTATTCATAATTATAGAGCGTTGTAAAACGGTCGGTGTGAATAAAACCCTTTCCTTCATTTATTCACCTTCATTGCTTCGCTTGAGTCGTAGACTTGACGCATGTCTACGTGTGTTCATATGTGGATACATAAAAGCAGCTAGTGTATGCAGCAGAGGAAGTCGTAGTGTGTAGTTTTAATTTTCTTTTATCCCTACAGCTATTAGAATTTTTGAATTTATTTTTCTTTCTCACATCTTTATGATCGAGAACACTTCACTTTGGGTATTAACCTTTCTAAACGACAGCTGCTTCTAGTCTTGAGACCTCTTACATCCAAACCTCATCTCAAGCACAAAATGACGAAATGACGTAGTTAGATTTTCACCACCATGAATATCTCGCTGGCGAACTTTCTCTGCGGTAATTATAACGCTCAAATTTACTTTTTAAATCACCTCCAAGGCAGAAGTTCGCTAATGATACGCACAACGTACCTACTTCGCATATATGTATGTCTTCAGATCAATTAAGGCAACGGAGGTTTTGACGTGAGCGTAACCTGAACCAGCTCGATCTGCGTTACTTACTTTGCTCTTGTGTTTGGTCCAAAGAACCGATGATGTATAATTAACCAATCATCTGGTCGCCGATCTATGATAGATCGTACAAGATCACGAGAAAATATTCCAGGCAGTCCGCGTCTGTAAATATACCGAGATAACTAACGAACGAAATTCTTTCTGAGACACTTGCAAACTTTCTCGAAGTGAGTAACACACCAAGTAACAATAAAAATTCGCTAAAATTGGCTGAACCCTAAAGCGAGTGGCAAAGAAATGAAGCACTTAAATGTCTCCATTGAAGCATTTATGTATTTGGCTTCTCGCCGGATGCCCGTCATAATGAGCCAGCGTCAATTCGATGGAATTCCTTAGCGCTGATCCTGCCATCCGAAGGAGGATGCGAATAGTCGTGCCAACTTTTTATCTCTCGATGCTCAAAGTTTTTTCCCGCATATGTCTCACCTGCTGCAGCAGAACGACGGACGCCTAAACCTGATCCCTCGAGTGAAATTGAGACATCGACAAATTTTAAATCGCGTCACCGCATCGCTCGACTCGGTTTAATTCGAACCTCATGCAAATGCGGACAATTCAGTTTATATTTTTCTGCCTCTTTCGCGTAACCGACCGAGAGAGTCGAGCTTATGTCACTATCTTCACATTGTACGTACCTGCATCCGTACAGAACCCGGAGACAATGTGATACCTGCTTGACTGGTCCAGACGCCAAACTCTGCCGGCGTATTCTTGACGCCTCGTTGGTAACTTGTGGGCTTCTCGGATTTATGTCCATCCGGAAAGTGTAAATATTGACTATAATATACCTGCTTTGCATACGAATATATGCTGTACAGTTTATTTATTCATTTTCGAGACGTTGCCGGGTGAGGGCGAATCGATAAAATTAGTATACTTTTGGGAAGAGAAGAAGAAAAAAATAAGTTCATCATCCGTGAAATACGTTTCAGTATAATGATCCTAATAAAAATAAATTCATTACTGAAATATGCTGACATAATTCTTGACAAAATCACACCAAGATGTAATGAATATCATTAAATCACTGCTAAACTTTGACAAATACAAGGAACTTTTGTTTAAAGTTATGCAACTTTGAAAATACTGCGTGCAATATTATGGATGATGGGCTTCTTTAAATTGAGGCAAAGTGAGTTTGTCACTGGATTCACGCACAAACGAACTTCCTGAAATTCATGAATCCTTCACATCGACTTGTTAATATTAAAACTAACGAACTAGAGTTTTAGTTAACAATTGTTTTATATCATCTTCACAATTTGGTGCGAAATCTCCTTAAAAAATAAGGATAAAAAATCCTTAAAAATTACCGCATTTGGGACCTTTGAATGCCCATGGCCAAGGGATTATCTCAGAGTACCAGCCCATCAAACGCCATGGGGTACTTTATACGATTGAACCCAATTCTCGCTCAGGTCTTTCGGATCTGTTCGGAGGATTACTTGTTAACCAGACGTTCCTTGTTCACCTTCCTGGCCGTCACGTTGTGGTATCCTTCCTAGCAAAACTGCGGCTTAATCTTTTTTTGAAAAAACCTGCCTATGGGGGTCCATATCCGACTTTTTCTCACTGCGCAAAGGCTTGAGATGCACCACTGCGTGCAGCCACCGCATCTGATTTCTTATGAGAAACCCGGTTACCATCGGTCCACGACTTTTCTCGGCTTTATGGTTGTTCCCTAGAAGCTGTATGTATGTATAATGCAATAACCGCAGCTTCGCTTCAGCAATAGTAAAGGTGCAGATGCCGATCAGCTTCAAGACTGCAGGGAACTAATACGGGGAAGCTTTCGTTCCAGGGGATTTTTGCACCACAACGATTCACTCGACATTTTTTTACTATGGTCTGGAATTTTTGCTTTCAA
Source organism: Diprion similis (assembly GCF_021155765.1). NCBI lineage: Eukaryota > Metazoa > Arthropoda > Insecta > Hymenoptera > Diprionidae > Diprion > Diprion similis. The sequence goes on from NC_060106.1 coordinate 5,956,581, forward strand.
AAAGTTCTCAATACGGTATATCTGGAGTTAACTGAATGAAAGAAGATGAAGAAGAAGAAAAAGAAAAGAGTCAAGAAGACTGAGAAGTTGTAAATTCGGTATGAAATTGAATAAGTCCGAGTACACTTTTACTGCTAGTCAAGGTTGGTACATAATGTGCCCTCTAAAATATCGATGAAACTAACATAATTTTTTATCGAACCATGCGGCAGACGATCATCAACGGTTTATAAATGTTTCGTAAAACTTGTTTCACGGAGGATTTATTTCTTTTTAGAGACGTTCTCAGGATTTCTTGCGCCTGTCTCTCTGAATCGACAGTACAGGTACCTTGATCGCATACTTCGTGTATACCGTGAAGAAAAACGATCGACAATCTTTGCCTCAGGCTAGAATCTTTTATATTCTACATGGTCACTGGAATCGCGACGATTGCCCACATCATTGACCAACAAATCTTGCGACACGCGCCGATTACGATGGTTTCACACCCTTTAACGGTGTCCCACAAGCCTGATGGTTGATCCTCATCGCCAGGCTTGATTAAAAAAATTAACGTAACGTGCACGTATAACGATAATCCAGTAATTTCACAGTGCTATCTAAGGCGGGGATTGAATCTATGAAAGAAACCGGGTGTTCACAATGAATTTCTTACAGTTAATGTGGCCTCTGAAATCTTGTATTGAATTGAGATTCTTTATTGTAACACTATGTAGACTCTTCATTTTGTATCGCACGAGGCTGGTTCTACACACGCAGACACGATTTACTATATTATAGTCTCGTGCACTCGGGTGGATAGCTATGCCTATGCATATGGATAGGAACCCCGTCGGTTCGAGCAGGTAGAAAATTCCGACTCTGTTTCGAAGCGATCTCATTAACACACACCAGCAGTTTCATTATCCAAGGTATGCATACGTTCACGGTGGTTCGATAAATTGGTGAAGATAAATAATTATTGGTTGGATCTGTAAGAACGCTCGCAGACTTTTCCCATCAACTTCAATCCATCTTTCACTCTGTAACCCGGCTTGCCTACGTCTGAAATTCTTTCTATCATTTTCAAGAGTTCAATTACATCATGGGTTCCAGATCCACTCGTATATTCGTTGCTTTCGAAATGCTCGGAGGCTCTAATTACACATTGAACAACGGAATAGAAAGCGGCAAAGCGATCCTCACTTTAACAGTCTCTCGTATGTACAAGTCAAAGATTTGCCAGTACATACGTAGTTAGTCCCTCAAGATCAGTCGCGTTACTACCGTAATAGCGTCGAGTGGCACCTGTCGAGACCGGATGCCCTGCCAGTCGGTGTAATTAAAACGAAAACGTGCCCGGCTTGGGTAAACGCGCAACACTCGCGCTGGCGTCTCAAGATCCATGCACTTGCACATCACTTTTCAATTTATTACAGTCGTTAAACACGCCGTGAATTGTAATCTAACGGATGTGCGTACGTTGCGCAGTTTCCTCGCAGAGTGACGATTCAATACGCACGCTGATTGAAATAACAACTTCGATCCGTCCAATCCGTTTTTGGGGTCATCTGTGCCCGAATCAACCGCTGTCGAAATCTCTAATACCAAGCTAGTCAACTCTCCGAGTGAGAGCCTTACGTTGTCTGATTTCGTGCGCAATGTTCTGCGCACATCGTCGCGCGTCGGTAGGAGTGGGGGGAGTGGAGGAAGCGCAAGTGGATCGAATAAGTGAGGCTCTACTGTAGCCGGATGGTGTAATATTCACTTTGCGGAACCCTCTAGATCCGTGGAACCGATTCTGATATCAACCAGTCACAAGGTCCACGTCCTCGCTCGTCGCTAATTGGATCATCTCTCCATCGCTCCCGTTGCAAAGATCCCAGAAGTGGTTTACGGGACGGGTTGAAAAAATCATCTGATCGAGGGTAGAGCTGTGCGCAATTACCCTGTCTTCCTTACGCAAATTGAACGTCGGGCTACGTCTATGCTTCTATTGATTGATGATCGTGTCAAAGTCGGGTCTTTTTCTCCTCGCTTCATGAACTCTTCCCTACGTTGGCAATTATTCATACCTGTAGTGGTTGGGTGTAGGTATAATACATATAAGTACATGGCAAGTTACGCTGCGTTGCCAGTTTGTAATTTGATTTGACGATGGAAACGAGCTTGTTGACTTATAGCGTCAACTTTTACTGCTGGAATCTTGAAAATACGATCTTTACTAAAAGTGCTGAACTGAATACTGGAAATTTTCAGGAAGTAATAATCCTGAGTCGTGAATGTATCGAATATGCTCTACGTTCCCTTGCACCGACTTATACCTGTGTAAAGTCGAAGGCACGCGAGGCACCCCGGAACCGGGTTCAATACTCGACTGCTGCACCAGAGAATCCACGAGTTCATGCCGACACGTACGACGTCGCCGACGCGTGGATGCGAATACCGAAGTACAATTTTGTTCCGTACACCAACGTTATCCATACTCAGACTTCTTCTTAGTACCGCAGTGACATGCACGTCCTGCAGCCCAGCATGAAAGAATTGGTAATTTCGCATGGCCGTTGGGGGGTCCAAATACCTTGATTACCTTTCCTCTCTGATTTCGAAATTTGAGAGAAAGAATAAATATTTGAAGAAGATAAAATTGGAAAACAATTTAGTGAAGATCTTTGATTATTTCGCTTCAGTCTCAGGCTTGGCATCGTAAGCCTCGGGCGCGAAATGTGTGATCTGTATAATCTAAAAGTCAAATTGTATTCAAAGCGCGATGTGAGGAAAGTATTTTGCGGCTAATGAGATCGCAGTAGGGGTCCGTGAGCAGATCCGAAGACGGATACCTTCGTGATCTTACTGCAGCGGTAAATGCGTGAAAGTATTCGTAGAAAGGGTCGATACTCTCTGTAAATAATCTCGCCGCTATACGCAGTTTTCAGAAACTCTAAATCACTGGTTTTTCATCCCCTAATTGTAGTTGGGAGAAATATTTCCCAACATGACGAGGTGCGGTACATGTTTTGAGAGTTAGTAAACAAAAAGAAGATAAAACACCTACAGAGCACCTCAAATAGAATATCTCAGCTAAATATGAGCTCTTAATATTAATATTTAGAGATGCCTGTTTTATGTTTTTGCATTTATCGTTTAAATAAGACGTAAAAAAATAGGAAATTTTTTTGGTTTTTTTTTCTCGTAAATGGCTTGACTTCTAAACTATCTAAATAAAAATTCTTATACGAAATTTCACATTCTATGAAAAAGTACTAAGATAGAATTTTCACAACTATAATCAATTAAGAGATAGTCAATAGATGACTCAATGTTTATAGGCGAATATCTTTTAATCGTTTAGAGTTAAGAAAATTCTATCTCAGTACTTTTTTATAGAGCTTAAAATTTTCTGTAAGAATCTGTATTTAGATAGTTTATAAGTCAGGTAGTTTACGAGAAAAAAAAAATTTTCACATGTTTCCCGATGTTTTTTTTTAAGTGTTATTTAAATGGAGAATCTAAAAAATAAAATACGCACTTCTAAACATCAATATTAAGTGCTCATATTTGACTTAGGTATTCTATTCGCGACGCTCAACCGAAATTTCGATACGTGTTTGAAAAAAAAAAACACATACAGGTTTGACAACTGGTCGCGTCGTATTACGATCCAAACTAGGATTGGCCAATACGATGAATATTGGAGGTAGAGAGAGTCTGCAGACTGCATTGTTCCGGCATGAATGTCGCATTATGATGTCTTACAAGACGAGGTACTCTCCGATCGTAATCGTGAGATTACCAACGCACCGTCAAAGGGATATCACCCTTGGCAAGAGATTAGCGTGCATTATATAAACCGAGTGCAGGCTTTTCTTCGAAGAACTATAACGTGATTCGTATCATGGGAATAATAAGCGGATTTCACAGTCATTCCTCGACTGTAATCAGAAGTGTAAATCCAAAGGAATACTAAATCGAATCGATCGATCTGTAATTTGCACTCTCAAATTTACGTTTACACTTTACTCACTCTCTGCATGAGGTAGTCAATTTGTCTCCGGTATTCTTGACTGAAGATCTCGCGTCTTCGGTCAACGACATTATAAAATGTCTTGGAACTCGTATGTGAAATTCGAGACTCGATTTTGGGTGAATAATCGGAGTTCAGCAGGCTTTTACAGCTTCAATGGCTTCTACGTAATGCAAATAACACGAGTTTAAGAAAACATTTTAGACAAGAGACCAGCGTTTTAAGGTAGATTATAGGTATAATAGTATGCAAATATTAGATAAGCTGCCTGCATGTTAACCATGATTACGCGTTTAACCTGTATTTCACTTTTCCATTCGGTGACGTGTGGCTACTTATAGGGTGTTTCCCACATGCTCAAACGATTGACATTCCTCTCCAACGGTTTGATTTTCTTCTATGCTTTCATCATTTACTAGCACGCAAGGATTATTAAAAGCGAACGACGAGTAGAGAGTCAATTTTGTTCGATAGTAAGAAGAGAGAAAAAAGCAGAAAGACTCGATATCGCTCGCACGCGATTCTCACGTCGAGAAATCACTTTTCCATAACAGCGTGACGTTTCTGGGCGCAATCGTATCTACAAGTAAATAAATTTGAAAAAAAATACTTAAACAGTCTGTAATAGACACGCATGTCGTATATTTTTCATTTTATTTCACAGATTACGAATAAGTAGGTAGATGTTATACGAATCGTAGTATCTGCAGTTAAAAAAAATCCGGCTCGGTGCTATTTTAATACGAGCCGCAAATTCCGTCTATACAATTTACAAAAACAACATCGTCGATAATTTTAAGACAGTCCCTGCTTTCCCTCAAACGCTTGCCTATTAAAACGAATAAGACGGAGAGATAGTTATAATAGACACCGAAATTGGCCAAGTTGAAATAAAGAAATGAAATATCCTCGACAAAGGTGACATTAATTTCCTATAAACACATTTATAGCCTAGTCCGAGGGCTACATCGAAATTTATTTCGACGTGCTACTTGAACTATTAGATTTAAAGATTGAGAGGTTTTCACAATTAGAAAGTACCTTTTCATCCTATAACAAATATATATATATGTTTTTTCGTGTTTATTTTCATTAATTCCACAATTACATGCCATCATCAGAACTGTGGATAAAGAGCGGAGTAAAATTGGATGCGAAAATGATCTAGCGGTCTGGATTCAAAGGCAGAAAATGATTGAACACACGGACAACTAGTGGATCTGAGAAACCTCTACAGGTAAATAAATTGCCGGAGTATCTCGTGCCGGCCTGTATCGCAGTGTGCTTCGTTCATTTTTTTTTTGTAATTTAATAACACACGCCACATTAGGGTGTCATAAACCAGTGAACCAGAAGAAAGTTTTTGCGCCAAGATTTCTTCAACTTGATTTCCCTAATTCCCGTGGAATTAATGCATGAATTAAGAATCACATTGTACCTGGACAACATTAAACTGGCTGACTTCTGCCTTAATCAGAGGCTCGTAATTGATCGGCTTGAGTTTTGAAAATTTCATCGAATCATATTAGCCACTTTTTTCGCATGGTGTACATCCAGCCGTCGTTATACCCTTGAGTTATGTTCAATTTCACCGATTACAGACGGTCATTCTCTGCACGGAGACGAAACTCGTTCCAGCTACTTTAACCCTTGTCTCCTAGGCTGCAGACTGCGGTCCTTCTGTGATAGATGTCGATATTGTACTGGCCATAAGAGGCTTGATCGAACTCACCGAGCGCCATATGCGAGGAGCTGTACGATCTATGCGAGGATAAATCAATGGCAGCATAAAATGTCGGCGCGTTAATAAATGGTCCTCTTTACATCTGTATTTGGTATAACTTTATCGGCACGCTGCTTGCCAATTGGAACCCGCATGGCAATCAGAAATTATTACCAATTCGATGAACTTGTCTTGTTATTGAAACCCAAGTTTCACAATCATTTTCAAAGTTCAAATGTAATTTAGATTGAAACATCATATAACATTACTGTTTCGAATATGTATGTGTATAATACTAGCGTGGCGCAAAAAAAACCGACTTCTTTTTTTTTTCGAGTTTCGTGTGACAAAATGTTAGTTTTTCATGTTTTAAGAGCTCACTCCAAAGGACAGTTGAAAAAAAAAATTTTAAGAGGTCGCTCCACATTTTTTAAAACGTCAGAAATCGTCAAAAATCGATTTTTTTTTTTAATTTTGTTTGTCGTTACGGTATAATTTTATAGACAAACAAAAAATAAGTTTCCGAAAGTTTCAGTTCAAAATTTGATGAAAGGTCGTTCATAATTTTTTTTCAATTTTTTTGTGCATTTCTTTAGATCTTTTCGAGCGACCTTTTAATATTCATATTAAAATTTCATAAATTTTTTTTCTTTAATTTAGTAAGAAAGAATCGATAACAATACACCACGACATGAATTAAAAATCAAACAAAATACTGAAAATATAATTTTTTTAATTTAATTTTTTAACGATTTTTGACATTTTTTTAAATTTGGAGCGACCTCTTAAAATTTATTTTTTGAGCTGTACTTTGGAGTGGGCTCTTAAAACATCAAAAACTAACATTTTGTCATACGAGACTCGAAAAAAAAAAATAGTCGGTTTTTTTGCGCCACCCTAATATATATATATATATTTTTTTAAATTAGACAAAAAGAATTTTTTTCAGTCGTACAGAGATGTAAGCTTAGGAAATAATTTTGAAAGTGGTACAATTCATTTTTTGTTTACGATAGTGGCGTTAGAGAATGCCGATAGAAAAACACTCGTTATGCGAGTGTGACAGAGTAAGGCTCGGACCAAAGTTTACATACTGCATTAGAATATGTAAATCTTCGTTATGTAATTTCTGCACTACGTTTAACGTCGAACAACGTTTTTGTCCCGCGGTAAAACCGGTATATAAATACACACTGTCACTCGGAGCTAAATCGATGCTGAATTGAACCATCGCTGCCGCACTCCTATTTCCGGCTAATAGTTCAACGTTACAGCAGTAAGACTTTAATCAGAAATTCCCGCACCTCTGATATTTGCAATTCGAATTTGCATTTCATTAAATTATATATTCAAGCATTGAAGAAGAAAAAAACCAGAAATCATAACGCGGTTTTATTCCTTCTTCTTCTTTTTTTTTTTTTCTTTCTTTTTGTAACAGACAAAACGATGTTCTATTCAGGATAAGCAATGGACAGATCTCCGCACGATAAAAGTGTTTAATTTTGCGCCAGTTCACGCCTACACGACGTATACATATTTGAACACGTGAAACTAATTTTGACGATTTTAGTTAAAATCTTAGACGATGATTAGGTCGGACGTATAACCTGAGGAATATCGCGCCTCCGTTACGGCGGCGCCTTTGCTTAAAATGACTGGGACACAAGTGTGCGTGAAAAAAACGAATGGATTTGAATTTGTGAAAAATCGCGACTATTAACATTCCGACATTCACTCCAGGCGCAATAATTGACTCGCAATGTCTCACTCGGATTCATGCACCAGGGAAGTACGTATCATCGGGGAGGATCTTACCCCGGATGATCGTAATTTGTAGGGCAGTGAAGGCTGCAGAGACCGTAGGTGCTCAAAGGTAACGACTCTCATTTAGATAATGATGGGGTTGGCTTCCAAGTTCTCGCGGTTTTGCCAGTGAAAAATAAAACAGAAGTCTAAAACGGTGCGGCGAAGTTTTCTTCTTGTTGAAAAGTAAGAGAGCCGCACGATAAAAGAGCCAACATATGGAATTTCCAAAATGTAGAAAGATCAATGTTTGTAGAAAGTCGAAATGTGAAATCGTCCCAAAATACTTTACCTTTTTATATTTTCAATTTTCTACACTTTGCATTTCTTTAAAAATTTCACATTTTCACCCTCTTATTTTCTGGCCATTCTACTTTTAGACATTAAATTTTTACGACTTAAACTCGAGTAGAAACACGTCAAGATATGTTTAATTAAGATGCGAATTAAGAACACTACGCGTGTGATAAGCAACAATTTCATCATCTTCGTCATAATTCTAAATATTTACAGAACTCGGGTTCTAATGCGATAGTTTCAAACTGTGTAAACTGAATGAAATCAATAACCCCTCGATGATGAAACGTATAAGTTGTAAGCCGTCGACGTAGATCTAAAAAGACTGTGCACAGCTCCTGAGGCATTTCAAATAAATAATTACAGAATGTCGATACTAAGCTCGACAAAAATCCAGCTCCGTCAATTCCTGCTGTATAAATTAGCCGCGGGAAGAGCGGACCGTTCGAGGATAAATCTTACCTTGCCTTTATGTATACATATATATTAAGGGCAGCTGTCGGCTCTGATCAGAGATTTATCCCTTTTCTTATTTCTTCCTCTTCGAGTATAATATTTTTTAATTATTATACGTCGGTCGAATTGTTTCACCAGCCATTCACGCTGCATCTACGTTTTTTCCAGTTCATTAATTACCGCGGAATGAATGAATGTTTGACCCTCGATTAGACGCGTTTATGTATGTAAATTGAAAGTGTGTTGGAAAAAAGTGTCACGTCATCATGCAGAGACTCGAGCTCCACACGTGGACACGACTGGATTATAACTTGAGTCTATCTCGCCCACACATTGATTTATTACACACTAGTTCCCCGTCCGATCGGCTTACCTTCGTCATATCCTTTCTCTCTTCCCCCCCCCCCCCCCCCGCTTCTCTCTTTCTCTTGACTAGTTCGTCGAAAATCTCGACAAGGAACTCCCTCGCGTGAGCTGCCCATGGGCAGACCGGGTCAAAGGTCAATCAGCTCCACGATCACGGTTCAACTCCACGTACGTATAATGGCAACGGAGACGAACCAGTCTCTGTATAGTCGAGTTTTAGCTCTCGACTCTGTGGGGTCGGAACTGGTTGTTCTTTTTGTTATGGTTTGTAACCACACAGGAATTTCTGCAGCGGCGTGTAATCGTCCGTCGTCTTACACAGTTCGCAACCCCCCATAAACTGCACGATGTGCGAATAAAGGTGGGAATAAAAATATAGAGAGATCAAAAAACGAAGGGCTATAATATCGAATTTGAAAAAAAGGGAATTCAAAAATGGTCAAAATCGAAGCAGGGAGAAATAACAGATTAGAAAGGTCAGAATATAGAATGCTGAACTGTATATAGAATCTTCGGAATTTCTCTCGAAGTCCCGCAGTAAACACAGATGGATTCACGTTGTCTAATTATTTTCGAACTTCGGACATAAGTCTTGTGAAACAGTTTTTTTCTGATCATTACAAAACCGTTAGCCTCATCAGTATCTAGGGAAATAAAACAGTCTTATAATATTGTACCCGATGGTTAATAAAATGGTTAAATAAATTCCTTTGAAACCGACGAAGTGAAATCTCTCATGCGAAATTACACAAGCCACTAAAGATTTATTCAATACTCCATATTCTTTATTGATCATATCTACGACACGCCAACCCATCTAACCTACTCGCGACTCTTCTCGAAGCGATAGCGAAAGTAAAATTATTATTGGAGTTACTCGCTTTGAGCAAGCGAAGAGTTCACTAAAATTGCCTGCAGTCTTTCGACGCCTTGAACACTTTGCATGGATTTACATAACAACGAGAGACGAAAATGCTCGGACAGATTACTAGGCCAAATATATAATGCGGTGACCTAAGGCTGAAATGCACATTTGTTCCAGTCTGAAGTTCGTCTTTTTTTAAAATGAAATCACTTTTTCAAATGCTGGATTGAATAAACGTACAAGTGGATTTCGTGGGTTTGATTTTTTAATACTGTAACAATTTTTTGACTAATCAATAGAGCATAAATTCTATCTCAAAGATAAAAGTATCGATCGTGCAACAGCTCCATGGACAATTTTATACTTGGCTGAAATTGAGAAAAAAATGTTTTCAAGATATTTGACATGCGGATTTAAATGCTGGCCTCTGTTGAGACATTTCTAATTGCATTTCAGCTGACAACAACAAGATAAAGTTAGCTTTTGCCAACCTTTATTCATGAAATGGGTGACATCCCGGGGTGCACGTTTTGAATTTATGATTTTCCTACAACCTGGACGTGAATTCGTACCTTCATCTGGAATATATAGCCTTGAGTTCCGATGAACTGGAATTAAAGATACTAATTTACACTCAAGGGTAGATTTTTTTCCATAAGGATGGAATTCTTGTTACACGCATGCGCCCGTTACTTTTGCGCCTTTTATGACTCGTAAAGTTCCATGCAACGAAAAAAAAAGTCTTGGGGTTAAAACGTCTTGCCATTATACTCGAAAACCTGTCTAGCACCTAATTATATCCATTTAGATTTAAAAAACTTCAACGTTGGTTGAATTTTGCAGTAAAATTTTTCAACCCGAATATGAGTTCCAAGAGCGCCTGGGCGTCAAGAAGCTGCATTTATCTTAACCGCTCGTTTGCATACCTGTTCACGATAAAAACGTCCCAACAAAAAGTTTTCAAACCGTATATGCTGTGCTATGTTACGCAAGTGCCGTAAAAATTAACAACTATGCTTCGCATTCTCCTACTATTTGCCAAGATGCGTACACATAAGGCAGTTGCGCAAGAACGAAAGTGGCGAGTGTAAAAAAGTAGACGTGAAATATCGGATTAGAATTCTCGAATCTGTACGAACAGCGCAAGATTAAAATACGCGTCCATCTTCGGCACTGAATTTTCACCCGCGATTCGCACGGCACGAATGAATTAAGGGTTAAAAAAATTCGCATCGACCGTGACAGGATTCGAACCTGCAATCTTCGGATCCGAAGTCCGACGCCGTATCCGTTGGGCCACACGGTCGCTTAAGGGTAGCAACCCCCGATGTGACCTGAGTCTACAAACCACCCCTATACAGGGGTGTATAAATTTTCCAAATCCTCGTGCGAAAAGAATATTTTCATCGGGTTCAAAAGCGTCTATTTATTCAGTTTCAAATCCCCAACGATTCGAGATTCGAAGATGTATTTTCACGACAGAAAGAAAGGGTCGAAATAATATTTCTAGAAGTATTATATAAATCCAATATAACTGTGGTTATATTGTGGATTGAATAGTCACACGTTTCAGAGATAGTTTATTGCGGACAAAGTGTAGATGAATAAATTATCATGCGTATAATATTAACAACTCGATACCTCGCACGCAACTTTTATTTATTCATTTTTTCAATGGGACTCTCACGTGGATTACAATTAATAACTTTTGAAGCCAGGAATAGCCCGTTGACATTATTCAGTAATACAGCATACTTTGGGATCGCTGCTCGCGTCTCCGGATTTGGACTGGCGAAGAAACGTGATGTCTTCCTGACGCAGGGGGAGCGTCAGAATCAGCCTGAAAAGTGGAGGACAATCGTATATGGAAATACAGTAGCCAGACAACGCCGTAGGGCTCTCGCAATCGAAACCAGTCTCTGTAACAAAAGCTTTTTTCCTTTCCTCGTCTTCGTCTCTTTCTTATTTTCTCCATATCGTCTTCTTGTTTTCAAATTTTCAACTCCGCACCGCTGCCAGATGCTTTCTGGCTAAGTGATCTCACAAAAGGAGAGACGGAACGATCTATGGTTGTTGAATTTTCAAGGTTGTACCTTTCAAGGCCGTCTACCGCACCTGCCAGTATTTGATATTACAAATTGCTATAATTCCCGATCCACTCGCATCTGGCAATTACTTATCAATCAAAAAGCCACACTTGTTAATGATACGATGTACAATAATTTCATCGTAAAATGATTTTCTTTATCGTTTGTATAAAAGTTCGCGTGTTACGTTGTGAAATAAAATTTATAAGCAATTTGATTTTATTACACGTGCATCACAGTACGTTTTTAACGCAACTTATTGCTTTTTCTTCTCTTTTCACTCTTATTTTTGTTTCCCTTCATCGACGTAGCATCTTTTAGTAACAACAAAAATAACGACATCGAAACAACACACGTACCGGCACTTGATCGGTTTGGTTTACTTCTCGTTAATTGGATTTTAAGTACGAGTACAAGTAACGATTAATTGAAACTGCCAACATTATTACAACTGTAATTTGAACGCAGCTATATATTCGGTATAATTGATCATTCCACGGAAAATACGTGCACCTCGAGAGTGGAAATCTCACAAGCTAATTGTTACTTGGGTAAAAAAAATTGACGTTCACTCGTCTCTAATCAGCAGAACCACCAGCACCAAAAACGCGCTGCGCTCATCCATAGCAAATAATTTCATACTGCAGGGTTTTTAGATTTTTGCCAGTACTTATATTATCCTGCCTTTCAAAATAAAAAACATCACATCGAAGTTGCGAATGAATCTTTGTGTGATACCCGAAACCGTAAATCGAATTCGCAATGTAACAGTCAGTGAAAAATACGCCAATTATTGTTCTTTGACTAAACGCGATGATAAGTAATTTCGTTGGATTATTCATAGATATAGTTACAGCCACGCCAGAAGCAGCTACCGTGAATTAATTTACACCTCACAACGTAATAATCTCGCCATTGGTTCTCCGTTATAGTGAATACGATTAACCTAACGGCTATGATGAGTATGGTACGTATATATGTATGTATAGTAATACGACGCGAGGTTTTCATTCACCGTTTCTCGCTGCGGTTCCAAAATTTGAGAGAAAATTAAACAACCTTTGGTAGAAAGAAAGAGAGAAAAAGAAAGAGAGAGGGGGGGGGAGAGAATAGTAGTAGTAGTAAGACGTGTAGTACGATAAGCACAGCTACTATCCGACCATTATTCTGTAGTGCTTCTTGTAGGACACCATAATCCGTCGAATACGAAGTGCCTGGAGCTACTACAGAGTCCAATGCCCGCAGGTATTTCCAATAAGAAGCTGTTTACCGAGATGTTTCGAATTTAAATATACAAGTGAAGAGATTGTGAAACGCGTAGGTATATGAAAGGGTACCTTGACTGGAGATGAATTGTTCTACAAGGAAGAAAGAGCATTTTTTTGGAAATTCCCAGCCATGCTCACTTTATACATGCGGAATTCCCAGACAATCGGGTACTAATTTAGGATGGAATTTTTCTACTCAGATCATTCTCACATAGTTTTTGAAAATTATTTTTAGATAACAGAGATTTTCTTATTTCGATCATCTCCAACCATTTGGAATTTCTGCTCACCGTTATCTCAGATCTCGAAATGACCGATCAGTTTCACAACCGAATAAGCGTATTATAAAATGCTGTAAAAAGCGTAACTATTCGAAGACTTAGCCGTTGATTACACAAGTAGCCAATCCTACAGAGGTCTGTTCTCCTGACTAATTAACGAGTTGGATATGCCTGTGACGCCTTCTTTCAGCCGCAAATTCTTCGAGGCTTAGAGCCGGGATTCCGGGCTTACGGTTCACATCCATCGACCAATTACTTAACTAGCATAGTTGCATTAATCACTGTCGAACGAGGCACCGACGCACTTCGGACCTATGATTTTAATTTTCTTCTTCTTCGTAAGCAAATACCGGGCTCAGAATAGGCCAAATGAAGCCAGGGCCAAGGGCTCGGTACGAAGAGATGGTACATGGACGCGAGACCAGCAAGTAGGTATCTCTACATGCAATAAATCGTGGAGGGCCAGCGGTGGTTTTATCCTCTGTAAATATTCTGACGTCTCTTGATTTAGCGATTCGCGCCTCGCAAACTTTGCCTGCTTGTTAGTGACACACGAAGTCCGTATAGGAATATACGCATGCCTTACATACGCCGCGTTGTATCTGCGGCCCACGCAGTTTAAACGGGCGAAATATCACCCTGACACACAAAAATTCGCCGGAGATTCGTATCGCTTTTTCAAACCCGATTCTGCTGCTCTTCTGCCCACCACCAACCCTTCTGCTCTTTTTATAATCAAGAAGAGGCTTTGAACAAATATGCACCTCGAACAAGAGGATTGAATTCCGAGTATTCCGACCAGAGAATGAGATAACCATTTCATGCTATATTCAACGTCCGAATCGTGCAACACCAGGGAAAAAATTTAGTGCAACCATATAGAATGAAATTTTAACTGAATTTCATCTTCTAAAACAGAATTGGTGCCTTAAAGACGACTGCAAAGTGAGCCGCGAGAAATAAAACTCAAGTATGTTTTTCAAATCGACGTATACACTATATGTATATTGTATATAGACGTGCGCCCCTTCCTATATATATATACCTTGACGATTCATCGACGCTCCCAGTATTGTCTGCGAAGTAATTAGCATGCTCGACCTACGTAGCTGTGGAACACGGAAAAGGGTGAATACATTAGACACTGTAGGTACTATGCAAGAGCTTGAAGCATCCTCTACGACGCCCAATCGTTTCCGATGCTAATTAGTTAGGCTCACCATACCTACGTTGGATTTGGTGAGATGAAAATTAAGTTCTCCGCGCTCCGAGTATTCTAGTTGCACAAGAAACAACATAGGTATTCAAACACACGAGTACAACGTTTAGGAATCGGATTCAACTGCTTCTGAATGAATGCTTCTAGTTCGAAATTCAAGCATTACCCGAAATTCAAGTGTTTCCATGGATCTGTAGTCAGCGATCACACGCAAAAGTATAAACGATCTAACTTTTCTTTGTGTCAAGTGGATTGTACGTCTGCTTCCTCGGGCTTCCGAGCAAGTTACTTAATAATGCCAGACGCAATGAACGGCCGAATGAATGGACAGACAATCACCAGGATGAGAAAAGAATCTTAAGTGCATCCTCGCAGGATACGTGGGGTCCGGACTGCATGCACCGTACACTTATATCACATTTTTACACATGGACGCGCATCCGGCTGGATGTACCTTTAAACGAGCATCTTTCAACCCCGATGAAATCTTGACACGTGCAGGCAGCATGCCTGTATATATACTTTCGTTGAAACTATTCGGTGAAGAAAAAGGAACCGTTGATATCAGGATGAGCTGACAAGCTAACACTTTCTTCGCGGTGTTTCTTCAGTTGCATTATATGTTGCCCGAATAATGATCCAAGCATTGCCTCCGGAGATAAGGCGCTTTCACTTTGCTGTAGTAGAAGGTGGATCCGGTATGCGATGGTTTCCTATGTAACGAGCGGCATGCGGGAACTCTCGAAACACTGTGCAAACTGAATTTATTTCACGATCAGATGGAAATGGCCTACCGTATATAGTAGAGAAGTGAAAACTGGAGAGCAGAAGTGCTTTTTAACTGTGAAACAGAGATTGTAAGGCTTTGATGAACTTCGACCTACCGAACTGTTGAACAATGTATCTCGTTAGGGCGTTATGCTGTTTCTTAATCATTTCAAGTCACTAACGTAGGTACTTCTCACAAGCATGGTTTCACTTCGAGTGGACCGCCCATGAAGAAGTTCTTTGAAGTAATGATGGACTCGTGCAAAGACAAATTCTTAATTAGAAATTGATAATTAAGATCGGTCAGTAGGTAAAAGAGCCAGGTAAGTCAGAGATCTTATCAATCAGCCATACATGAGAAAACAAGAAAAGAGGGCACAGATATAGGCTTGCGCATGCATGAGTATCCTCTCCTGCTGCGCATCGAATCAGAATTTGGAATGCCCTGGGGGTTCCCCTATTCGCGAATAAAGGCGCCGGCACCTCTGTCGAGTGTATTTTGCGTTCCGTCTATAAAAACTAAACGAAGTCCGAATTAGTCAGGATCACGTTACACGTCAACGTCACGTTAAAAAAACGTTTCTACGGTTAATTAATTCCATGGTAGTGAAAGAAAAAGTTGGGAAAAAAAACAACTAATGATATACAGAAGATTAAAGAATGCTGCCAGGCTTTCAGACGTCGTTCACAAAAGGTGCTTCTCGAATAACTTACACTAGCGTTTCCCGTTGCGTAGGCACTTTTCATGAGACAAAGGTAAATCCCTTTGCCCCGTCACGATTTAATCATATCAAAAACTGTGACATTTCCCCTGTGGCTATAGATAAGCGAATTGAACTCTCTCCTATGAGAGAGAGAGAGAGAGAGAGAGAGAGAGAGCAGCTAGTGGATAAATTACTTTTGAAATTGGCCGTGTCACGTGTGCAATTGTCAAACTCTGACCTGCATATGTGGACACTGGTGAAGCCTTCATGTAATACATAACTGATGCAACTGACTTTCAAATCAGTCAGTGAGCAACATTAAATTCGAGTTCACCGACCGTGAGGAGGAACGAGGAACCATTTGCTTCCATGGTTGAGACAATACACGGAATAACGACCCTGCAAACAATGCCAGCTTTCACGTGCAATCGGATCACCGTATCAACCGGCCCTATTTTCACCGTACAGACCTGCCACCGCTTTGCTCTTACTGGTGCTGTTAAATTACACCGAGCATATCTACTCTACTGATTGCGGGTTACGGTTCCAAGATAGGACCGACCAGTATGACCCAGCTGTTCACGCATCCTTATGAAAAAGCATGTATGTATGGTCTACCGAACCTCGTGAAACACGTTACACGAATAGGTTAGATCAGCACAGTATTGCAAAATCTCTATACTGACTGCTTTTTCAAAACATTCGAATGTGGTGGATTTAATGATGGTGTGTTCTCTGAGTTGGCACTACGACGATAACAAAACCGTTTCGTTATACGATCGTATTTAGCAAAAGCATTCGAGGCTAAGTAGATAAACGTAAACTGTATCATTATTGCGTGGAGAAGAATACGAAAGTCTCGTGGTGGTCAGACGTTATATAGATATATATATATATATATATATATATATATACCTGTAGTCCCTACTACGGTTGAGGCTTTTTGAGCAGGTCACAGAAGCCGACAGCACGGTAAAATCACGGGCTAATTAATAGAGCCGGTTAAGTACAAGCCTCAGCGGTAGATTGTGTAATTATATGCGATCCGAGAGCAATTTTAAGGACATTGGATGGCGGCGAGCGAGTTAATTCAAGCGAGATCGTTATCTCGTATCTCTCAGCGCTTTGTTCCCTTGTCGCGGTCAGCGTAGAATCATAGATCTGACATTCCGCGTTTTCACCGTGCTGACTGAGCTAATGAGAAGAAATAAGACGGACTGGTTGCGGGGAAGGCAGCCGTCCTCACAGACCGACGACAGACCACCACTGGAATAGCTCTGTGCCGCACTTACACGGAAAAGTATACCTCAGTCGGGTGTTCAACGTATCCGCACCATTCCGGAGTTACGGAGAACATTAAACTAGACTACTCCGTTTACCCCGAGAGGTGGTGTACAGACGTTCCAACTGAATGGGAGCAACCTTATACCGAATATATTACAAGGTACTTGCTAGCTTTTTGAATACGGATTCCAGCCTTTTTAGGGTATACCGTATAGTTTGTCCATTTTGAGATAGGTGCACGAGGGTTTGGAGTAGCTAGTCTAAGTAACTTCTGCGAAATTAGAGGAGGTCAAGATTCGATTGCTGACACATTACTTCTGATGCTGATGAAATTTATATAACTACGATTTAAAACCAATTCTGTGATGTAGAATTTGGCACTGATTAAAATTTATGCTCAAAAGTTAAGCAGATATTGTCTTCGTTCAATTGTTCAAAGCATAACAGTTTGCCAAAGATTGTATGAAATGATTATCACTCGATAACAAGTGAATATTTAAAAACCCTGCAACAGATTTTAAAATCAAAATTCGAGTATAATTTTTTTGATTTCCTGCGTGTACACTGTTGCCTGATATTTCTGAGAAGCTTATCTCCATCCGGTGACCACTGGGCGAGGATAGGCTTGGTGGAAGTAATCGTGGAAGTATTTATAGAAACGCCTTGGAAGTTGGAAATGTTGAAGCACTTTATACCTTCAGTCATGGGCTAGGATAATGGGCGTGGTCGAGGTGTAAATCCTTTTATGCTTATTCCGAGAGCATAGAGATGCACCGCACGAGGCAGACAGTCGTTCGCGAGAAGCGCCCGTGCATGAGTATCGTCGAGGTATAAGGGCCAAATTATTATTCACCGGAGAGGAACTCGTTCCTTTCTCAAACCCCGAGTCAGTCTCGCCGAGGTACCTGCACATATACCTCGGAACACGGCATTCGCCATGGTGGGCCCGAAAAAGTTG
This sequence comes from Diprion similis, assembly GCF_021155765.1. Taxonomy (NCBI): domain Eukaryota; kingdom Metazoa; phylum Arthropoda; class Insecta; order Hymenoptera; family Diprionidae; genus Diprion; species Diprion similis. The sequence goes on from NC_060106.1 coordinate 5,974,666, forward strand.
CTCCGCGTACGTTAGGGTGGCGCAAAAAAAACCAACTATTTTTTTTTTTTTTGAGTCTCGTGTGACAAAATGTTAGTCTTTGATGTTTTAAGAGCCCACTCCAAAGGACAGTTCAAAAAAAAAATTTTAAGAGGTAGCACCACATTTTTTGAAACGTCAGAAATCGTCAAAAATCGATTTTTTTTTTTTTCTCGTTACGGTATAATTTTATAGACAAAAAACAATAAGTTTCCGAAAGTTTCAGTTCAAAATTTGAATTTTGAAAGGTCGCTCATAATTTTTTTTCAATTTTTTGGTGCATTTCTTTATATCTTTTCGAGCGACCTTTTAATATTCATAATAAGATTTCATAAATTTTTTTTCTTTAATTTAGTAAGAAAGAATCGATAACAATACACTACGACATGAATTAAAAATCAAACAAAATACTGAAAATATAATTTTTTTAATTTAATTTTTTGACGATTTTTTACATTTTTTAAAATTTGGAGCGACCTCTCAAAATTTATTTTTGAGCTGTCCTTCGGAGTGGGCTCTTAAAACATCAAAAACTAACATTTTGTCACACGAGAATCAAAAAAAAAAAAAATAGTCGGTTTTTCTGCGCCACCCTAGTGTACATGCTTGCATGCCTCTATACGAAATGGACGGTGAACTCGAAGCCCCATCTTCTGCATGGACCGCAATGTTTTTGACCCATGTTGCCATAACTGGACGACATGACTGTTTACGAAGCCTAGATTTTACTTGCGTAACGCAGCCTGTTCAGAGGCCAAAGAAAAGATTGAGATGGAGAGAGAGAGAGGAAGAGGGGCAGAGATCCCATGTGATACCTCACCCAGATCTGTCACCTCCATGTTATCATCCTGTCAGATGTTAATTTTTTATTATTTTACTCTTGTTGCAGTCCGGCTCCACACCGCTTCAACGAGCTGCTGCCGAAGGCCATCTCGAAGTTGTCGAACTTCTTCTGAAGCATGGTGCGGATATCAGCAAACAAGATACCATTGTAAGTAAACCAGGTCTCGGACCTCACACTGCCTTAAACCATGACCCAAAATCGTGCGATTATGTACCTCACACTGGGTGTTGATTGGAAATTGCGCCCAAGTGATTTACAAAAATTTGCTCACCAAACATCATCGATGAAATATTAGTTTTCACAGTTTTTGGGTTGTATCTAAACCACAAGTTTCACGCAGACAATGAGACTGATATCACTACCAATAATTGATATACCGAACATTAGAATACATGAATCTCGTATTTTAATGATCCTTAGTCTATGACACATGGACACCATATCGGTGTTCTGTTGATTAACTGTTCTTCTTTCTTCAAGTTTCACCTTTTCGCTAACCTCTTTTTTATAATTGGATATTCCGGATCGTTTGAACAAGATTCTTATTTCCACTGGCCAAAAGAAAAAAAAAAGTCAGTGAAAATGTGAAAACTATTTTACACCGAGCATGTGGGGAATTCGTAAAGCGTGTGATGCCGCTGTTAAAAGTAGAGGGTCAATTAGATCCTGCAGGTTACTTCGAAAGAATATGATTAACGTGAAAGCGTTGCTTCTTGCACGATGGCTTGAAAAAGGGGAAGCACAACAAATAGTTACAGGCTGCTGTTGTACATTGTATGATGACGTATACCGCGCAAGTGCGTGTATTTCTCAAGTTTTATGATTCGTTCATGGATGAGGCAAAGGAAGGAGCTGCAACGATGCGGACGTGGGAATGAAGCTGCAATGCGTGTCCTTCGTGAGAGCCTTCTTGAGGGATAAAAAGCGAATTCCCTTAGAATGAAACGGGGGGTAATTGGCGGTAATACGGAGTAACGATCGCACGTTCCTGTATAGATTCGTTTTGTTCAATTCCTTCCCCCTTTTCCCCCTCGTATTTCAACCCCAAACTTTACGAAATTACAGCTCATATTCTTATCTCGAATCACTGATCACCGGCAAATCTATAACGCATATTATAACCAGCGAAACCCCGCGTTCCATATCGCACAACAAATCGCGATTTCTCGCAATTCTGTATAACGCCGTGAAACATGATAATTTCTCGCTGAATTACAGAGTTATTCGCGTTACAATTCGCCAATTCCGTGCCTCCCGCGAAACGATCTTCAATGAAGCGAATTTATAATATGTACCTCGTATAATCTGCAGTGCCTCAGCTAAATGTAAATGGCGAAAAGACTACTAAAAACGTAACACGTTTTTATCCAACTATCATTCCAGTACCGTTTTACATAATTTGTGAAAAATCTTACTTACAACGGGAATCTTTTTTTTTTTTATTTCGTCTTCGCTAGTTCGGATCACGAGCGCTCCTCTTGCGAAGCTCTTGCAAAACTGCGAATAGATAAGACTTGAAAGTCTTGGTGGCACGGTATACGTATAGTTGTAGACAGAATTACACGATGCATAGCTACTTGCAGCAGTCCCCATAAGCGATTTAATCGGGCAACTAGCGAACGAGTCCTATCTCGATTGGCGAACTCGGTGTACAGGATGCAAATGTCAAAGGGCCCGTTCGTAGAGCATGCATGTAACGGGCGCCAGCTGCGGCAGTCCTGCAACGCCACCCGAAGACAGACTCGGTTTCTCGATGCCTGCCTTCCTACGTCTCGGATTGAAAGAGGGAAATTGCAATGTATCCGAGGGGCGAGTGTTGAGACAAAAAGTGAACCAACCGGATTCCCCTCCGTACTGCCAGGGCCTGTCCGCAAGGATCGAGTCTCGAGAACTCTCCGATTTTGTTGTACTACACACGCACTTTTACCCTAACCATTTCCCATAGATGCAGTCGAAGGGTGAGTTAAAATTTTGGTTTAACGGGCGAGAAATTTGTCGAGAAGATATACTGTCGAACAAAATTTACTTAAATTTTGTGATTTCGTAATGTGTTTTTCAAACTTGGATCAAAGTTGAACGTTATAGTCACAAACGAATGAACTGTACTTTATTCCGATCTTGGGATCGAATAAAATATTAATGGAAGTCATTGAGTGGTAGGTAAGCATGGTTCACCGATGTATAATGCGATTGACCGAGTTCTTATGGCGTTCTGAATAAATCCCCATGAGTATACGAACGCCGTAGAAAGAACATCGTACGTATCCCGGATAACTGTGCTATTTACGGTGTAACTAGCTTTCGAAATTCCTAAAGAAGAATCTTTTTCAGTTGATTAGAAATCTGCCACGCTCGTTTTAAAATCTTCTAGAACCCATTTGGTAAATAAGCCGATTAGAAATCGGCTTTTCTTATGAAATTTGTTAACGAATTACCAGATCTTTTATTTTTTTTTAACCTAGCTTATACATATATACGGCACGACGCTCATGCCATAACCGTTTAAACGAAGTTTCCAACTCCTGTCCAGAATTAAATTAGTGCTACTCGCACAGCTGGGCACTTGCGGTGTTATAATTAAACAACTGTTCTTGCTAGTATTTTTCGTTCTGTTTCATCTGCTGAGACAGAACCTCAGAACAGCGATAGAATATCGACAGGAAGGAAACGATGAAAAGGAAAACGACTTTTGACGAGCGGAGAACTTTCAATATCTACTAACAGCTTTGAAATTCTCCTTTAATCCGCAGCATGAGGGAGTAACGTTACTTGCAAATTTTTTTCCGAATACGTCCCGATGATCAATCAATGATTAACGAGCTACTTAACGGAAGAAACATGCGACACATGTGTGTCGCAAAAAAGTAACTCTATTATCGGACTGATCGCGGTGAAACAGCAATGGGAATCGACAGCTTTTCATCGCATTTCAAGAAACGTAGAATTTTACCTCGTTAGCCGAGACGCGAACCGCGATCTGACAATCAGAAGAGTGGAATCGAGTGTTCCGAATACAAATGGTTCCGGACAAGCGATCAATGACTTCACTCACCGCGACGCGTTCCTCTGCAGCGCAATCTATTTTCTCGTTTAGCTCTATCTGTTCATCTACGTCCGAATAGCGCACTGCAGCCGTCATCGATAAACGCGTCTTGCAGCTTTACTCAGGCTTATCGGCACTTTAAACAGACTTCAGATTCACCTGTCCCTCCAGTGTGTACAGCCATCCGTTCCTGTGACTACCGTCTACCAGTTCTCAGTTCTGACAGGCCAAGATGATGACGTTCGATGTGTGATGATAAATATAATTAATTGAGATGAACAATCGAAAAAATTCACACTGCTCGGTGTCACTGCTGACTTTTTAAGGATAGTAGGATAAAATTTTGGCACTGAATTAATGATCGCAATAATGCTCGTGGAGAAGGATGATCGTTGCTAAAACATATTTCAAAGATATAATTGATATAAGGTTAGCATTTCATGAATAGAAGCGTATATGCAGGTTCATCCTAGATCCTGGGAAGCTGCAGAAAGGCAGGGATTAGATCTTGGTAGACAGGTTGATTTATTCCGACCTAAACACTTGCACAATCGCAATATGCACTCGTTTGAAAGTCGTTCGCAATGCTCGGTATAAATCAAACTGTGAAACAGGTTGTACAGTTGAAGACTGTGATCGAATATAATATTACAATGGAACTGATATGCCCACTGATTGTGAGCGTAATTTTCACGCTTAAAAAGGAATCAAGTCTCAAGATCTTGGAAAGTAATAGTCATACTTACTTGTTTCACTTATTACATAAACAATTGTTTCGCGAGGTAGAAGTAAAGCCAAAGAACAAAATGCACGATGAGGGAAAGTCGAATGCTGCAAAATTGCGCCACGAATCGAATGTCAATCTTTCAAGAGACCTCACTCATTCATCAATCACGATTCACGGTTCACCGCTCGTTTATAACGATCTAGCTGTAAAAGGAAAAAGGGAACTTGTGCTCGCAGCATATTTTCAATTATCATGATCACCTCTCCTTGGTTCCTAGTCCCTCTCGGAATACATGATTACTGTTTTCTGCCCATTACGCAGAAGCAGTTCGCCAAAACCAAAAGTTGAGCAGCTCGAATAAATGGAACAAACGTGTTCTAATATGACAGCACGTTGACTGACGGTCACGTCCTGCTAAATAAGTCTAAAGAAACGTGTCTGTAGGATAAAATTATGTTCCAGCTCCGTCTCTTTCTATCTCTTTTTCAAAGTAACATGTATAAATGATAATGTTTAGCCAAAGCTTGTTGCGGTAACACGGAATTCAAATGAACAAGCGGAGATCCGATTGGTTTGCGGAGGCGCGGCAGAGTTATCGACATACCAGCCACGGTTAACGTCGCAACCTTTATCTCCGAGTCATAATACTTCACAATATCGTGCAATTTATAGTCCCAGCCCACTAGTCCTGCCATGCCAGTTTGCAAAGTATTTTGAAATTATGGGTCGTCTCACGCGGGATCTAATGTCATATTATAACACGTATGGTTAAGGATGTACATGCGTGTAGGTCGAAATCACGTTGAGACAATGAAAGTTATACAAATTGTTCTCACTTTTATTTTTAAGCATCTGTGTAAAATTTGAAAATTTGAATTACTTTTAATTTTTTTTTATGATTTTACGTTGATCCTGACAGTTTCCCATAAGAATTAACGTAAATTCACTAAAAATTAGAATTAGAATAACTACAGTGTGATTGAGATAATCGCTTTCAAACTTTATGCAGGCGATCAAAATGATAGAGAAAATTTTTTACAATTTTCATTGACTCGGTACAATTTCCACCTACACGCCTGTATATCCTAGTTATATAACTATTTGAGTCATAGTGATGAGTATTCGTACCACCTATTTTATATCCATTTTTCGTATTATTAGGGAACTTTTCAACATTTTTTTTGCGGTTTTTTTGCTGTTTCTGATAGTTTACTAATAGGTTTTCAATACTCGAGAGTAATTATTGCGATATAATGTAAATTATTACTGTTGGAAACGAATTGATTTAAAAAATCTTGAAAATTGAAGGAGTAATTCATGAGAATTTCCGAGAAAGTTAGCCCTCTGAACATATGCATGTTTCACATAAATGATGAGTTTTTTGGGTCGTTGATTACAAATCTGTAATCCAGGATCCAATCAGCGACCCCGAAAATTCCTGCATAGAGTTTTTTGACCGGATTTCATTAAATTTTTAAGTTTTGTCTGCCATATTAGAGTCGCCATTTCGAATTTTTAAAATGACAGTGACAGGTTTAATAAACGATAAGCCGCCCAATCGTCTACAATCTTTTCTCTTGGCGCTTGATAAGCAGAATACGATCTCAATTCGTAACTCCATGTATTTAAAGAGCGGAAATTCTCGCGTAGTGCGTCGTAAATGGATATAATGAATAATAGAACGGTTAATGAGTTATCGTGGCGTGTATAGACGTCCTGTGTAACAACCAGAGACGAAAAAAACTTGGCAAGGAAATAACAGTCATTTACAGGAGAACGACTACAGCTGGAAATATTGGATTTTACACATGTGATTTATAGAGGCGAACTATAAAACCTCGACGATTATGCTGTTCCACGTATTCTCTGCGTGTAGCGTGTTCCTAAGGAGTGTCGAGATGAGGCAAAGGTGTACGAATGAGCATATCTATACCTGTACTATACGACATATCAAAGGCGAAACTTCCGCTAAAAAATAATCCTAAATTAAACAATAAAGGCAGAAAAGAAGAGGCAAAAATTCTGTCAGAAGTGGGATTCGAACCCACGCCCGCAGAGCGGACCAGAAGCCTCTGATGCGCAGTTTAACTGCGTAAGGGACGATACCTTGAGTCTGGCGCCTTAGACCGCTCGGCCATCCTGACACTTGATGAACGCGCATCAAATTTCTGTCAATGTCTTGCCACGGATAGTTAGTCGACTACGCATGCATGTAGGCACACGTTGTAAAATAAATATGACAAGAACCATCTCGATAATTAATTGCATTCTCGTTACGAAGTATGCCAGGCAAGGGTATATATGTATATATTGTATATAGTTAATATCGGTTAGTTACGAGTGAGAAATCGTTACAATTCAGAATGACGGGTCGTAAACGGTCGTTTTCTATGTGGCAACTTATCGACTCCTTAATCGGTACAGTCTAATTAATTCGATCTATACTAACATTAGAAAAGGTGTTAGATGTAATCCTATAATATGCTTCACTGGATCACGTATATATAGTAAGTCGGCGAGTGTCGTTAATTACGTTTCATTGTAACGTACAATTTTCAACGAAATCTGCCAAATTCTTACCCCTCTGGTATTGTATATTATACCTTCTTTTTTATTCCTCATTTTTCCCGCATCTGTAAGGTTGAAAAATTATCCTCGTTTCAGTCAACGGACTCTGGATATGTATTGTGACCCGCGATACTTACCTACTCTTGTTATTCCCCGCGTGATGTGCGCGAAGGTGGAATACGAAGTGGGCAGGATGTTGACCGCCTTGGTGAACACTAACATGCAGTTAATACCTGCTTGAATGCAGCCAAATACGAGGGGAAAAGTGTGCTACAGATACCTAAACCAACGAGAGCGTGTACGTGGCGGCTATTACAAGCACGCACTATGTCGTGGCCCTTTGGAATGTTTTTCAGAAACCCCAGCCGCATGAATATATTATATACACGAATTCTTGAACGCATAATTTGAACCTATCGTCGAGTTACTCGACGCCGATAATGATTATTCGCTGCCCAACCTCGATGTAAACTTTGTTCAGTCCGGTAGTGTATAATAATACAACGATACCAGCTGAAACATAATTATACACAGGAATCCGATCGTCCGTTCTAAACCATATGCATGGCTGATATACCTGTTACGGATTTCTATCTATAATTAAACTCCAAGTATTACAATCGCTGAGTGAGTGTACGGATTTACATCCATTCTTTATTTATTCTTGTGTAATTTTTTTTATCAATCACTCTCCAGATATACCCAGTGGCTAGCATTGTTCATGCATATCCGGGCGTTAAGGTGGGACATGAAGCTACATTGCCAAGCAGTATTGGTATGACGGTGTCAAGCAGCAAAACCATCTTTCAGTGAACTTTAAACTGCTTAAAAACAAAGACAAAATCACCGTTTATTGAAGGCTTGTGCCAACGGCTACCGAAAGACATGTTTGTACCTTTACGCCGAGGCATGCGATGAGGCAATGCAGGTGTTCTAACGGTGATGATGCAGATAATATATACCGCGTGAAGAAACATCGAGCTGCACCTTTGTGGGAATGCATAACCGCAATCTGCACTAAATAGATGAAATTAATGTTTTCGAATGGGCATGAGTACACGATCGCAGTGCGACTAAATCGGCGAAAGTTCAACGGCGTATAAAGGCAATCTAGTTTCACTCTTGTAGATCAGGTGAGGCCTAGAGGTACTCCGAAGACTAGACTGTACTCTAGGAAGGCTGGTAAAGTCTATGAAATCCAGGTTGGTCTGATACATGAACAACTGTAAATAGAGTACGAAGAGATGGAATTGTGGGAACTGGAATTGAGTCGAGTTCAATGGATGATAAATCGTTAATAACAAAGCGCTGCGCCGTTCATCGATCCTATACCTATTACACATGCACATGCATATATGGTTCCTTACAGCATTTGCAACAGCACTTATGTATAAACTTCTGCAACAAGATTACTCTTCCCATGCGAAGTAGCCTTCAATGGTAAACTGAATTTTACGATTACGAAGGGTAAATCGAACTGCTGATTGTTGCAGATGAGTCAAATGCAATTTCCAGTGGGTCTTGAGGCTTGGAGTAGGTACTTACTATACATTCGCGTACCGTTGGATAATCATTCCGGAGATTTGCAGCCAACTGCTTAATGGAAGTACAAGCTAAGAAATTCCTGGATTCTGAAGAATAACTTAACAGTGACCAGCCTGTTTTATTTCGTCAAGACTTCCACGATTCTGCCCCGTAGATCCGGGGCTTAATTGAACGTTCAGAGATCGTTTCACGCGCGGTAGATCCACACCGTGGCTCAGCTTTGGGTTTATTTGCTTACCTGCAGACACTCGAAGCGCGCCTTAGAAAACTGGCTTTCGTTTGAATGCCCAGGTATTGTCAGCTCGTGGTTAGACCAATTTCAAATACGGGTACCCTGCGTAGGTACATGGACGTGAATGAAAACAACGCCCAGGGCGAGTATGAATGCATCTTACGTTTAAATTCCGCACGACACCTGGCTTCGTGCACGTTTTAACCACTGCTGGGGAAAATCCTCGAGGAATATAAAATATAAACGTTCTGAGGCAACATCAATCGATTCGGGCTACCGCAGTGAGAGTGAGCATCCATATTGGATACGCTATAGCTGTAAAAGTGAAAAATGTTAAATATGGGCGGAGGAACAATGCGCCGTAACGAGCAGAGGAAGCAATAATGTCCAGGTACGCTATGCCGGCCATGTTTTCACGGCAAATACTCTCCACCACGTAGTTCGCTTCACCCTCTGGTTAACGGAGAGATAACTTTTGTCTAGACTCCTCTATACTCTTGCAGCATCCTCCAAGAAATAATGGTAATGTAGGCAGGTTCAAACTGTGATCCCGGTGCTGGCTCCGTGACCCTGTAGCCCGCACAGGACCGATGGCTCAAGGGACTTTGTGGCGTCGTGAACGTTACAGCCAGCAGGACCTTTGCTCCGTAAAGTGAACCCAACACGATATTCAACGCTTCTAAACTTACTTTCGTATCCCTTTCTGACGGTGATCGCTTATTTTTCCGTTCATTCTTCTGTGCGAATGATAATCTCACGGAAGATCAACCGCCTGGTATTGTGAAACGTAGAACTTCCGTGATATGATGCTATAAGCTACCGTTTGTACGATAGATATACCTTTTCCATTTGTATCTATAACCTTCTCCCATGGGTCTACGAGTACATACAACTTTATTCTATAAGCCATTATACGCAGGTTACAAACATATTGTAAAACAGCATGAGATTTCTTGCTAGAACTACGCTGATATCTGGTAGATTATGTATACCTACCGGTACAGTACTAGCTCGTGTACGAAGGTACAGCATGCAGTTGCGATGGTCCTGTTAGACTTTGTGCGATCGCATTAGACGCATGTAACCAACTACCGGACTGGAAGTACGAGGGAATTTAAACATAGTAATTTCACGACACAAAAAACTCAGCTATTATTATTAAGGTCATCTAACTGTAAATTTACATGTTGTAAAAAATTTACACACCATGATAACTGCATCGAGCAAATTTGCATAATTACAAATAGCGGTATACATACACGGGGGAAAAGGGAACAAATTGCAAATCTTTCTAATACGACATTAATCAATGTACGGTAAACAATTTTAATATTAATATCTTTAACCTCTAGCATTAAAATCCTAAATAACAGTTTTACGTAAAACAATTTCCCTTAAAAAAAAAAGTTATTGTTGAATATATTTCAGACGTGTATTAAGGATCAAATCCTCGACGTGATTTTCAGTTCGTATCCCTTCTCGCGCATGGCCAAGGCAAGGTTTGCTATATTAGTGGCATATTCCAAGCTAAGATATTCTTTCTCCTTCCATTTTAACTTCATCTTGCCGATCGCATCTTTCATATCCTTAGGTACCGTGTTGTGATGTTTCATCCATACAGCACGTAAATCGAGCCAAGTAGACAAATGCTTAACGTAAACGAGTCGTTTTCTCCGTGCTTCGATCGGCAGGCACGTTCCCAAGTCCGAATCGGACCAGATCACCGGGATCGTAACGGGATTTTTAGGGTCTTGCTTCGACGGTAATTTCAAGCCAACGTCCTTCTCCAGTTTCACAAGCCAATTCGAATACAACATGAGGCAAGTTTTCAGAGGAACTCCGTTATCCGCAGCTTCCTGTGATACTCCGGTAGATCGTACACAATGGCTTGACAAAGTTGGTTGCTCGGTTGGCATTACGTGCTGATGAAACGCAGCGACGATATTCTCCGTCGCCAGGCTGACTACAACAGCTGCGAAGTCTATGATCTCGCCGTCAATTCCGGGTGAAGATTCATCCAGTTTTGTACTTTGAAGTTTCAGCGCTATCAAGTGTTGCGGATCCTTTGGATTTCGCGAACCACCAGCAATACATTCTGGTATCACTAACCGTTCCACTAGGTTCAACCTCCTTAATAGAAACAAAGGGAATGATCATTCTTCATTAATAAAAGAAAACATACCGCGTGTACACAGTAGTTCACTCAGCGTTCATACCTAGCTAATGATTCTGTCCTATCTTCGGCCATCGCCTGTGTCAGTTGACAAAAAGCAATGCGGCGATGCAGGACATCCGATAACGATGAAAGAAAGTGGAAGTTGATGATGTTCGGAAGCGTCTCGCCAAGCAACCGGCCTGGCTTGCTCACCGTCCTTCGTTCACTGTCTATTCATATATTAAGGCACCGGTAGTCACTAGTTGGATGTTTCGCAAACGCACCGTTAGGTTTCGCTGCGTTCTGGAATGCTACTCGTATACGGTTCCTGACCCTAGGTGGATCAGGTTTTCGACACCACGTGTTTGCCTCTCTGTAAAATTATCGGTTGTCGATGCACGGGCCAATTAATTATACCCTTAAAAGTACAAATGAATTAGGTGTGTACTAGATGCAGTATAAATCGCAAGGCCAAAGGTATTCAATTTACGAACTTTAATCACTAATTCCTGAGGACTTCACAGTTGGCTGTGACAATACCCGTAGCTTCACCCTCTTACTTCTATTTTCTCGACTTACACCCTCTGTAACAAATCGTTTTCTCGTCTGAAGAGCATTGCAGGTACAAAAACTAATGGTTTTATTTACCTCCGAGCGCCAGATAATAGTCAGCTCGGTTGAAGTTGAGCCATAACGCTCTAGAGCGAATTGCAGCAAACACCGAGTGAGAATGCTGCTCAGGTAGACAGATCATAGGTATAAAGTCGGGAGGAAATACCGTCCTTTAGCATCAATTAATTTACTGGGATCCGAGGACTGTGGTTAGCGAAGAAAGACGCAACGTGCGGCGGCTCATCTTCATAGTATAACTTTCTCCAGGTCTGGTTGTAGGCTCATGCCGCGCCGGTAGTAGCCCATTAATTTTCGTCGATTAACCACTTTTCTCAGAGACGATAAGCCTAGCACCATGACGGATCCAACGCTTCAAATTGTCATTGTCGCGTGCCAACGACTCGTCAGACAAGTTGGCACGTACCTATTCCAATCAACAATTTCCTGCATCTGCTGGAATAGCGTGCTCTTCTTCTTGGCGGCTGTGAGGACTATCAGAATTGTGAGGGTAAAACACCGGCAGTACTCTGAAGGTGAAACCAATATATCTGACTAATGAAGCAATTATTTGTACTTTGATTTCGATTTTCCAACGGATTCATCGACCCCGATTCAACGCGGTGTTCTCTAAACTATAACGAACCCAGTGTAACAGCTCTGCTTCGAAATGGTGTTGTTAACCTATCGGAAGCCCGAGGCTCGTCTCTTTCCCTCTAATCTATCGTCTTAGCCAAAGGCGTCCATTAATGCAAGTTCACTTCCTCACCTGCAATTACACGTATACTCAAGAACACTCTTTACGCAATTTCAGCTCTGTTATTTTCTTCAACTTGCTGCACCACCATTATCGGATCCAAGCAGGTGTACTTGACTCATGTAGCACATCTTCTCCTCCGCAACTTCGCGATAGTTTATTACGCAACGTATGGTAGCGATTTGTACGTGTCAAGAAGCTTCTTTCAGCCCTTCCCATACCTGTCTATACAAGAGCAAATATCATGCAGAACTATTACCGATACTGACTTGAATAAGTCTTCATCGCAATAACAGTCAGTCGTCATTGATCTTCGAATACTATTGCTGATACAATTACTGATCAGAATCGAAAGCGCCGTGCACCATTCCCAAGAACAGGGTGAAAGCAAGGTACTTAAATTTATTACGAGACTCACACTCGTGAGATATCCACACTCACATACACTCATGCACATATGTAGCCATCCTGAATCCAGGACCTATCATTACTAGTTATTACGCCGGCGACTTGAAGCGATGCTGCATTTCAGCAGACGACGTATTCCTATCGGGTAGGTACTACGGGTGCACTCACAAAGTAGTTTAATTTATACCCTTCGATAGCTTGTAGGTTACAAGTATTTCATAATGGAGTGCGACGGTTTCAAAAGCCGCCGTGGTTTGGGATTTTTTAACGCAAACAACAGACGGTATAATTTAGTCGAAAGTAGCAGTCTGTACGCCGTAACAGCAGCAGCAGCAGCGAGTTACTGAAGTAATTAAAACAGCCGTGAAACGTTCTTTCCTGCTGGTCTCGTTACGAGCTCATGATAATTGCTTCGTTGCTGCCACCGCCGTGCCCCTTAATCGACCCCGTTGTAAGAAGAGATTCTTCTGCAAAAGCTCATAAAGATCCCTGCACATCTGGAACAGTCTACTGTACCTCTGTAATTATGACACTTTGTTGAAAATAATCAACGAGTCATTTGCTGAAACTTATTAAAATCAATCGAGAAATTTACTTTTGCCGCAAACGTTCATCCCGTTTAGGGTTGTGAAACAAACCTGTCCGTATAAGGAAGTTTACATTACGGCTAGTACCTACTTAGACATCAAACGAATACTGCATGAATAGCCGTATATTCCTACAAGCACCGTGGGGTTTTCGTGAAATTCATCATCCAGGGATAAAACTTATCCTGACCATTTATTTCAACGTTTGAATTAGTCATTGCGCTCCAGGCGATTCTACTACTTCCCAGGGGGGACTGTGCGATGCAATTAATAACAGAAAGTACGTACGTTTCATTTTTATTCAATTCCGTATATATAAGCTTATAATAAGATTAGACTTTATGTTTCAACGTTTTTTGTATACATATAAGACGCCATGTACAGTAAATCACTGTGGGTGGCATTATACATAACGTCTGCAAGGGAAATGAAATAATTTAATTCACCTTGTAATCTAGTACCCGTACGGTGTTAGGATAAAAAAGAAATACTTGTATAGAATAATATTTTTCGTTCAATTCGACGCTGCCATTAATCAGCTAAATCGGTTAATGAATCTTACAAGTATGTTTTACTGCGGCAAATTTCAATAGGATTATACGGACGTGCCTCTGTATAATATTAAACGGATGAATATTAGTAACAGATGAAGGTGACCGTGGTCAGGTAATCACGCTGGTACCTATCATTAGATCTCGAAACGAATCACAAAAATAATTCACAAATTAAACAATCCGCTTTGAAGAGAGGTACAAAATGCACCCAAGTGTAACACAGTAAGTTGTTATCACAAAAATATATCCGTTGAATTGCTATTCTGAGGGAGTAGACGTCATAAAGAATTTACTCAATCATGACTGACGTATTTCCACGATCACGATATTTTGACGATCATCCGAGTTCTTGCTGTAGTTCGATAAAAATACAGATAAAACTTATCCCGACGTGAATAACACCGCAAACACGATTACCAGTCGTGCTGGTCGTTTGTTTAAGAATTAATTGCCTTACTAAATTCGTGACGCGCATGTATGCATCTATGTTGCAACCGATAGCGAGAGGTCGCTTCAAGTGGAACCAGAATCGGATTAAACTCGTTCGTATAATATGGTACATGCTCTTCACCAGGGCGATAAGCCTGAGTGACGTGAACACGGCCCACCAGGCATCACAGCAAAGACCGATGCCGGGATTAAAAACATTAATGACTCTTCTAATTCCTGCGAGACGTACTCAAGCTACATGCTGAAGAAACGGATATTTGCCGCACGCAATCTAGGCTTTTCAATTCCAAGCAACGGGTAGTAAATTGACGATTAAGTACAGAAATCCGCAATAAATATGTGCGAGATGTACGATCGATGGTCTATTAAACTGATCGTTAAATGGCCTCTTAGATACCGGTGCTAGATCAGAAGGATTTTCTCCGTAAATCTTTGCTAAGTTGATTGTAAATTATCAAACTGCTTAGCGTTGTTAGAACCGGTATAATATAGAAGTGTAGACTGATTTTGTTCACACGGAACGGTTACAAGGTGCCATTGTTGTCTTGACCAAAGAGTTTCGAAGGCAGACAAAACGATGTATCCATGAAAATGTACACGAAGTACCTGCTGAGGTCGCTCAATCGTTCGTCAACTTCTGTAGTCGAGTTCAAGTTCCTTCACTATCCTAAGCAAAATCCCGCATCCAAAAGCTTGATGCAAGTTCAGGCATATCCGAATATCAGAATCTGACAAGAATTTCGGGATGCATCAGCGTAAAAACTGGAAACTTGAATCCGTAATGTGCGTTGTAAGTAAGGGTACGCCGTCCACGTGCGTAAAATGGTACTCAACTTACATTGGTCAGACAGGATAGCGTAGAGCAGAACGGTGACTTGCAAGTTGTACGAATAACGATCGAACAGTGAATAGGTAGCTCAAACATGGCAGAGGCATTCAGAGGAAGTTCTTTACTGTCACTACAGATGGCAAACTGAAGTTGGTATGCACATGGCGTACAGAGCATGGTCTAAGTTTTCGAAATGGTACTTTTTCCTGACCGCGCTGCTATACGGTAGAGATGATTGATTGGAAGTATCCCTGGAATTCTTTTCCAATCATTCGCTTATATTACAAAAGTTCTCGACATTTGGCCCAATATCTTGATGTTCGACTTCGTCTTCTCGACGTTGTATGTTTACTATGGTCGGATTCAACCTCGGTCAGACTGTACAGAATATCTTGATTTCTGATATAGATTGCGGGATACACAATATGCAGACGTATAACTATCCATAACTGCATGCATCTTACGTTTACGAACAGAAGGTAGGTATCGATCTTAACTTCTAGTCGTCTTTTACTGCGGGAACATTAGATTGGCCGACTCTGTGGTCAACCACTTTGATCTACCAATTCGACTCGGAAAACCTTTGATCTCTCTTATAATTACTTAACCCTTTCAAGGTAACTTCTTTCTCATAAAAAAGCAATAGCTTTCTAGGGTTCCCTCAGTCATCTCTAGTACCGAGACGCTTGCAATTATTGTTCGCAGAGGTATGTACGCAATCGAGATCGCAACGATCTATTCACGAAGAATATTATTTTATCCTTCGTGTATGAGAATAAGGAATGGACCAAAGCGTGTTCTCTGTATAATTACCATAATAAAAACCAGATCCAGCATACTCCTATTCAACAAGATTCTGTGACACGTATATGGAGTTTTCTACGCGAAGTCAACAAAAGTAGACTGATATTTTCCAATGTTGATAAATTTACCTAATCTAAAATCCACGTATGTCTTAATCAAAGTTCATTTCGTATCGAAAAAATATTTGGAGATAAACAATTTGTGTTGTAAGGATTTTTCCCACACTTATGGTCTAATTCATCCTTTCGATGCCTAATATCCTCGGATGAATCATTTATCACCGTATAAATGTGAGGAATCGGAAAAAATTGGCCAAGTTATTTGTAAATCACTGATTTTCTTCAACTTAAAGTAATTGATTCGAACTACTCGCATGATTTTTGTATTCAAAACTCTACATTCAAAGGATGATAAATGGTTCGTCGAAGCTAAATATAACGCATCTTGAGGATGAATTGGGCCATTATTTTTCATATTTATTGGCCATAAAAAATTTTTTTGTTAAATTTATTGAATGTAGCTGTACTTGTTACCCTTGAATTGATTCACATTGCGAAGTCAGAATTTTTAAATTTCCGCAAACCTGAAGCACATAATTGAACGTCTGCTGTTGCGGTATTCAAACGAAAACAAAAACTGCTTACACATAATCCTCTCTGCTCGCAAATATGCAACAAACAATTTTCCACTCTAGAGCTCCGCTGTGCAGGTTTCACGCGTGAAGTGCACGCTACACCCTATGCGCTGTATACCTATACGATATACATCTATGCACGTATTTGGTGCCTAGTGGATGCTCTGTTCCTGGGCCGCGTGGTCCATGGCATCGCCGTGCGCAGGTAAACGCAGGCTAATAATGATCATAATGATAGAGCGCAAGGGAAAGGAAAGCACAAGATCGAAACTGAGACGGGTAATAAATAACAAGAGCACAATGCATCTCGTTGCGGGAGATACAAGCAGGTAAGCTCGGGTCCATATATTTCTACTCTCATAAGGGAGACGAAGACGATCAGTATTCGGTATGGCGAGGGAGTGGTTCCATCGTTGCAACGTGAAGTGGGCTTGGGTTGGGTTGGGTGGAGTTGGGCTTGGTTTCGTTGGCTTAGCTTAGGTCAAGTTAGGCTGGGTTTACCAAGGAGGAATGTAGTGCCTAGGCCTTGAACCAACCCGAGCCACCCGCGGTCCTTTCAGACTTCGTTTAGACGTCAGAACGCGGACTACCTCAAGCTGCGCAAAAGATACTCCACGAATGATCAAAGGTTGATACATATGCATATCCAAGGACATGTCACTGTGTGCCAGTGCTTTGTACCTGCACAATTGATTGATAAGCAATTCGATGAGGGTGAACACCAAGGAAGTCCTTTACAATGCTTCTACCACATTAGGTCCATTCTTTGAAACGGGTTTTGCGAAATTCGATTATCTCATGAACGTTATAAAACGAAATGATATTATACAATAAGTACGAGTAATTTTTAATTGCCTTACGCAATAGGTTTTTCCTTGTTCTCTACGTCTTTTGACGTCGACGTTTGGCACTAGTATTTAAATTGTTCCGTAGGTGCGTAAAAATTTTTACTTTCATACATCGTCTAAAAACAATCTTTCTCGACGTCTATGTGACTTTCCTGCTTTACCTATAATTACGGCTCACCACGATTGTGATGCACAAAGACTTGAAATCAGTTAAGAAGCTATACTGCCGCAAGGTTTTCTTGAGTTTCTTTGAGCTTGGGTGTCTGGTTCTTCCGCTTCTTGTTCATAGAGTTATTCCCTCTTATAGAAAGACGGGATGGTACCGAGTTCCCGCTGCCATTCCTGTAGGCATAGAGGCACTCGTATTTACGTCCATAATGTTTCATTCAGAGTGACGACGAATGTTGGTATATAAATTAAACTTTTATTGTTCTCACATGGCGGTTACCACGCGATAGAATAACCCCAGTAAGAGCTGCGTTCTTTACTCGTCGTGACTGGGATATGCGCGGGCGAATGGGCGAATGGGCGGGTGGCCGGCATATAGAAGACAGCTGCACCTTCGTGCTGTATATGGAATTATAAACGTACGTACATACAGATGCATATTCACGGTGGTACACGGTCAGAGTAAATATACCACCATATCCATATCGAGCAGGTGAATCTTTTCTGTGCCTCACGATTAATTCGGTCCATTTTTAGGTGCTCGCGTATGCTTTGCAGAACATCCGCTCATTTACTCTGCAACTTATTTCAGAATAGCGAGCCGACTTATTTCGCATACATTTAAACGGGTGTCAAAAATATCCGTGTATGAATTTTATACTCGAATTCCTCAATTTTGTTCACGCATCTGATGTAATTTTCTCTGCAATGATAACGGCTAGATCCGCATTTTCTACATCTAAATCAAAACGTATTTATCTTAGTCTTTCAGCATAGCAAACTTCTCAAGTTCGTGTTCTAGACCAACATCAGCAGAAAAGTTTTAGGCTTCTTTGGCAATATTTCTACGATTTACTGTCGGTGCAAAGTTCTCAGTACAGGAAAGAAAAGAAGCGCGTCATTATTGATTCGTCGTAATCTGGTGATTTATCTGAAATTTAAACAGAAAAACTTTACTGTTAGGTCAGATGTAATTTTCATGGAGTACATAAATGGTGCAGGAGATTGGTACGTGTGTGTGTGTGTGTGTAACTTCTGGATGTCAGGTGGCAGGTGGTGACGCAAGATTGCGACCTTTTTACTGGAATGACATGTGGCTTCTGTCAGGAAACAACTGCAACGAAAGAACGGTTACCACGGTGAGATTTCAAGCCGGTTTAACTAACGAAGTAAACTTTGGTGTTCCGCAGGTAGCAACGCATTATCTTACCGAAGTATTTACCTTTACCGAGACGCGGTTTCTACTCTAAACTTAATTCGCAGGAGGTTTTTTATTTTGCGTACAATTTGTTGGAATTATATCCACCATTATTTTCTTCCAGTGCGCACGAAATTCTTATGTGTTTTTACAAATCATCTGATACATCGATTTGCGAGTATCGACCAGAACAGAATTCTAGTTTTAATTTTGTGAAGATCGCTTTTTATACGTACAACATGGAATAGCTAGTAGACGACTGATTTAAATAAACTTGTCGATGCTAATTCCTTCGTAGTATATCACCTCACTAGTGATTCATTGGAATTAAAAATTCGAGACTGCCTCGTGCGACTTGTATCTGCTCGAGATAAGGATCTCAGTGAATTTTACGCGGTGAATAATCATCGGCAAGACTCGGTTGGTAATCGATTAAATTCGAATTTGTGTCAACCGGGTCACCCTGTGAAAAATTCCGAGACGTGTAGCCGTTGAAGTCGCGTAATTGCAACGATCGACGTTGGTGCTTTTTTGAATTCGTAAATTGCGAGGGATCGCGCCAAGGCATTCGCTGCAAAACTCGGGCTGCAGAGCGGAGCGAATTAGCCGTGCTAACCGCTTCGTGGAATAATCTGCTCTAATTTGCGTACGGAATAGTATTGTGGACACTTATAGCGGAATTCCGAGGCACGAGTCGCGGCGATGCTGCAGGTCGAGGGAACGAAGCTACGAATGCTATTAAACGAGCGAGTGTCTGCCGCTGCAGGCAGGCATCCCCGCCTTATGCAACACATCTCAAACGAACTTCTATAGTATATCCACATGCCAGAAAGAACAAAGGAGATGAACTCTGCGAGTTGCCAAGGTCGACGCTTTCCGCAACAATTCCGGAACGATCGATGCAAGCTGCTCTCGTAACCGCGGTCCATTTGTCTCTTAGATATTTAACTTCATGTCCAGATACCTCCGAATCGCAGATCATTTAATAATGGACAGTAAATTGTTACTTGTAAATTGGCCAGCACGATCAACTTTGCTGGCTTCAACTTAACGAATGCATGTGTATCGATGAACTTGTTTATTGTTAGCCAAGCGACAACCCGATAGCCAGAGCTTACTGTAACAGAGTGAGTTAAACATTGGAAAGCACCTTTCGAGTACATCGCAGATTATTTATCTAATTACAAATGGTTTCTTTTTGCGGTAACCAGCAGCGTTCACATGGGTATTACACCATATTATAGTCTTGTTCTATATGGTAGGTGAAGATGTAACTAATACCGAGCGAGAATCTATGTCTTCTTTGAGAGGCTACATGCCTTGCGGATCAACTTTACCCGTAAGAATTTACAAGCCTTGCATTCGTATGATAAAGGCATCGCAGTCTGCTCTGAATCACCGACAGCTTGCAGGTCTACGTCTATTTTTTCTATATAGCGTTGTTTTTTTATTTTTCAACTTGTTCGCCATACTGCCATGTACATATACATATATATGTATAATATCATGAACCTAACAAACAGCAAACTTGTTCGAAAAAAGTTATGGCCTACCGTCAAAGTTCCGACACCAGAAGACTGCACTGCGCAACGATGGTGCCGATGGTCCAGGGTCTCGAGCTTACACTGATCAAAGTTTACTTAGTACTCATGGTTCCGGATACTTGGAGGGTCTGATAAGAGGCTTCTCGAAAGTACCGCGGTTAACAAGGGTACGCCGATGGTGGTTTGTTCATAATACATAAAATGACTCGGGTCTCATGTGCGTTGGCACGTTCCAAGTGAACACTGCTTTTAAGTAAATACCCACGAGGGTCTTGACATACAATGAAATAGTTTGAAACCGAATCTGTTTGACTATCTTTCCGTACGACACGGGCACACTCAGAATCGACTGATAGACGAGAAAAGTTTCTGACGAAGGAAAGAAAAATGGAGCACTTGGCACACATGGATCTTATTATTCGTGTTGAACTGTTTTAAGAAACGCTAAAGTAATGTGCCTTCCTGGTCATTGCGGGGATCGTATGACCTCCTTCTGAGCTGATACGAAAGGCACTTATGGATCTACATCGAAAAACGTATACAACGTGGCAAAATGATAAATGAATATTATACCGTTGAAGCGTGTTCAAATATCGTTATGATACGCCCGCGCGTTACGGTAGCAGAGAAATCATTTTAAGCAGCCAGAGAGAGACTTTCACGCCACCGTATTTATGCTGTAAATGTGTGAGGTGTTCGGTTGCGGCGATGTTCGGTTTATAATCGTGGTTATCCACCGCAAACCCCCTCGTTTACCTTTTGCGCTTTTTGTTCACGATTTTTTTCTTTTCTTCTCTCTGCTCATTCTTCTCTATCAACACTGTCGAAGAAACCTCCTGCGGTTTTACGCTCAGACGCATATAAATGTCCCCTGAAAGATCTTTGCATTAATTTTCTCAGGCGTGGTCTTTGAAACTGTAGGTAACACTTTCGCGTCTTCGTTCGTTCACGTTCGCCGCATGAATTTTGAATTACAGATGACTAACCGTGAAACTTTATGCCTTTATCTTTCCAACACATTCTGATCAGGTATGAATGAATCACTCTTTCAGAGTTGCTTGTATAATCAATTTTGTACTGGAATGAAGCGTACAAACTTGTGAAACGAACGACGGCGTGTTGATCGAAGCCTGCGTTTTAATTACTATCGAAGATAATTATCGATCGGAATAAAAATTTCGATTTTGACCTACTGCAGACTGAATCCTTCCTCAGCAGTACCAAGAGCTTGCAATTTCATTCAAACGTCATTTATTAGAACGTCGTAATTACGAGCCTTTCCGAGATCCCGAATATCGAAGAAAGAGCAAAAAATCAAAGAAGCACAAAAAATAAGACACAGCAACGATGCGACCTTATAGTTTTTGTCACTGCGTGTACCGCCACTAGGTATCACTGCTTAGTTCATTGACCATCACCGGATCCCCAGCGAGATATACGAAGCATATTCCTGTACTGTACGTATATACGTTCCACATATATATATATATATATACATACATACGATACGCGTTGTACTCTCTTCGGCCTTCGTATAAACCTTTTCCACCGCTGTACACACCTGGAATCTCAGTGAATACGTAACGTTTATTCATGTGGCCGTATCATACAGCCTGTATACACGCGTGTGTGTGTATTCACACAAAGATGTGTATGTATATACTTACTGATGTACAAGGTTACAGTGAGCAGAAGAGCAAACAAGCCATTGTCAAATCTGGCTCTCCCATGAAACGAGGTACTGACCGTGTGGATTTTCGAATAGACAAAGTGCGTGCACTTGCGGTTTCATAGAGTATGCCTGTACTACTTGTGGGTGTGCCTTGATAGATTCGACTTTGCATTACGCAAAGCCCGTTACAGTTGTTAGTTTCTTTATACAGATGAATTAATTTGTCCTAATTATCAGGTGAGAAATATGTGAGAGTGAAAATATGCTGTACAATCAGATAATGTGTATCCTTATATCCTATCTACGTGCGATTGAAAGAATGACATAGCTGTGTGCTACGTTTATATCTATGTATAACGTTGGATGCATATATTCTACTCTCAACGCAGCAAGTACTGGTTACCAGTCCAATTAGTCCTTTGGAAAAGTTGTGTCTCAACCGAAAAATAAACGAAATACCGTCCAACTTGTCAAGAAGATTATGCATCTGGATAAGATACGCGTCAATGCCATACCCTTAAGAATGTCAGTATTAATTAAGGACACGTCGCAACTGCACATGTCAAGGTCGTTCCAAGGAATATGTAATTATTTCATATAATGGAAACGACACAATGTAACGCATTTATTAATTAAAACATATATTAACATGCACACCTCAGGATCATTGTTGTAAAATAACAAAAGAGAATCCGTGAATTTTGGAAAGCCACAAAAGGTTCCTCAGCTTTTGTGGATTAGCTCTGTACAGAAGACTTGATAGAATTGGCGCGTCGATCTGATATATTTTCATGACAAATAGATGTGACCACGAGGTTTTTACAAGGTGTTACTCCAGTTTTCATATCACGAAAGTAATAATATTATAGAGGTTCACACGAGTGCGATTTCCCAGGTATAAGATACACGAAATAGAGATATTTTTTTTTATTCCAGCACATATCAAGCTAAAGATGAACAAGTTGGAATTTATGAGGAAGAGATATTTGCGTGAACATTATCCCCGATACCCCGAGGACTAGGCGAGGCTAGGAAGTACCTGGGTCGTATAATAAGCGGCGAAGAAATCGTTCAAGGCACCGTAGCGTAGTTGTAACTTGTAATGTCTGAGACATAGAGAGAGGTAAGACGGATCCGTTCGCCCCAGGACACTGCCAGGAAATTGCTACAAAAAGATAAGATCCCGAACGATATCGAGTGGATCTTACCAGCCTCAGAAAACTCTGATGCCGCATAGCTGTATAGTATAATCTGTTGTAAAATGGAGTCGGAAAGCCAGCAGCATGTTTTAAAACTCAGGAAAAATCTTACGCTTTTGGGTGAAATGAGGAGAAGAATTACTGGAAGTGAAAGATGGAACGAAAACCTAGATATCCGGGCTGCAAGTAGATGCGTATGACGTATAAATATGATTCAAATCGAATGTAACGAAATATTGAATTGCGTAAGCAGCACTGATCGAAATCTGATAACTAATTACTGTAATTAACTTGACATGGTTTAGCTGGTGGTCAACATAATGCGAATATTATGATAGAATCTCTGGACTCTGGTAACGCATGCCCACGATAGAAGCTGGCATCTAGAAGTTAAAATTGTTGGTTGAACGTCGAGGGTGAACCGAAAACGGAACTTTCTATAGAATGTAGATGATATCGGAGGTTGCTTACAGACTCCCAGTCCCTTGAAGCACCTAGGGCGTCTGATCTAAATTGAATAGACGTTTCGTGATGCATTGCGCGATGTTTCCTACCCGGAGGGAGCCGCCCACGACGATCACGTCAACGGCACTCTTCATCCACAGATTCACGTCTCCATTATAAGGACGTACAGGGTGATTTGTTTCAATGCAAACTCGGGATATTTTCGGAAACTTGCAGACGAAGATTAGCAAATTCTGAAATTAGCAAGAGGCATGTAGCTAACGATAGATCATTAAGTGCGTTAGTCAAGAATACAGTTAAGCACCTTACTGCAACATAATCTCCAAAATATTCGTTCTTAGAAAGCTCGAAAGTGTTCACGTCGGCGAAACTATAACTAATATATCGGAATATCTTTGATCCTTTGGAACTCTACACTATTATCAAAGTATCTGACGTCTCGAGTAGCATCCAAAATATTTTCCAACCACGATTAATTAACATAAATCACCCTGCAGCATATGCTTGTATCTCCTAATCCCGTGATCTACGATATGATTGCCGACGTTTCTAGGTATGGAATCAAGTTACAAATACTCTCTCAATTCTGTATAGGTTTTTCTAAAACGTAGAGGTCCTAACTACCCCGCCAGTAATTTTTCAAGAAGATAGACTCCTGCGACAAGCAGACCGTTTCAAATATATCACTCGAGTATAATCTAACGCCATCGCTTGAGTAACTTGATACTGAATATTTTCATAAACCCACGTGAGAGTTTTGTTGTACGTACGATCAATGGTGGAATAGAACTATTCGACGAAACAAGTCGTGATCCCCTCCTCGAGGACTCGTTACATCCATGTGCCTATACACCCTATTCACTAAAAACTTTTTAACTACCTCGAGCATTCGGTATTAAATTTGGAACCACCGGCTGCAACGTTAGGACACTCTGGCATTGATATTTGTCAAGTTTCATCACACGGATTTCACACTTTCAAACGCGATACAATATCAATATTGAAGTAGCTGTAACTGTTGCCCTTTGCTCGTTCATTTCAGCACGGAAACTCGGCGCTCCATGAAGCTGCGTGGCGAGGATATAGCCGAACAGTCGCTGCACTGGCGAAGGCTTTGGGCACGCAACGAGCTCCTTTGCATGCCCGGAATCTCGCAGGCTTCGCACCTTTACATCTAGCCTGCCAGAACGGTCATAATCAGAGCTGCAGAGAACTCCTTCTGGCCGGTTGCAACCCAGACTTGCAAAACAACGTGAGTATCATGTAGTTTGCTTTGTACTACGAATATTTGTCGTCCAAATTATATGGACAGTTCGGTGGTCCAGGCGTCACCGATTTCTTTATCGGGTCACCGGAAGTGCAGGATATTCTGACCACAAAATGAGAAATGTCACCGCTTTGTATCGTGTAATGACATCGTTACCTCAACAAGGTAAAAGATATACAAATTCGAATGAGCCGTAGTACCTTGTTGAATGGAATCCGTAAAGGCTTGAATTATGTCACGAATGTGGTTTCTCTCCTGTTCACTGATGCGCGAAAGACGCGGACCACCAAGGCCCCGCTGATAGTGGTCTAGATCTCAACGATGAGTCGCCACTCACCGCGGGAAGCAACTTCAAAGAGTCTTGCTCGCGTGCCAACTTCCCATGTTCTGTTTACTCCTTGCTTCTTTAGACTCGATTAATAACGATCGGCGATTACTTCGCGATGATCGGTTTATTAAACTTCCTCATCAATTATTTTTTCAACAGAAAACCACACCGCAAATTTGACTTGATAATTGTGTGTTTGAACATGGTATTGTACCAGATTGTTTTAATTTTCACTTTTTTGACAAGAAATGAACGATCGTGTTATAGATTTCTTGTTATTCTTTAAAAAAATGAAAAGTATAGAATCGATTATTCATCGAACTCCTTTACTTCGACAGGAATTTATATGCCTTCTTTCGTTCTGATTTAGTACGGAGATACGCCTTTGCACACCTCCGCACGCTACGGACATGCAGGAGTAACGCGGATCCTTATCTCTGCTCTCTGCCGAGTGTCGGACCAGAACAAAGTGAGTACCAAAATTCTTTTGTACAGATTCAGTTCAAGGAACATCGATTTTGTTTTTCTAAAATCAAAAATGAATGAGATATCAAATACAAGGTGAGACAGAAAGTTAATGCTAATGTTCTGCATTCTCTGGAAACATGATAATTTTTACCTAGGCAAGAACTCTGACTCTTGCAAATTTTTTCTCCATACATGGATATATTGTGAATCGTAAATAAAGATGTAAATAAAAAAACTAACTCGATTACTTAATTTTTCCAGAACGGTGACACTGCGCTGCATATCGCAGCTGCAATGGGCCGTCGTAAGTTGACACGAATATTACTGGAGGCAGGGTGCGACCGAACGCTAAGAAACAAGCAGGCAGAGACGGCAAAGGACATAGCTCGCAGAAAGAACCTCTCTGAGATCCTCGAGATAATAAGTAAGGCTCGAAGCAGGAGTCGAGCGCGAAGCAAGAGTCGGGACGAAGAGTCAAAGGACAAGGTAGACGAGGGTGGAGAGGTGCCGCAGGTGAAGAGTGCGGGCAAGGGTGATAAAAAGCGCGAGAAAACCGGGAGCGGTACAAGCGGTAGCAGAGACAGTAATTCGAAAAAGGAGAAGAAGAAGCTGAAGGGTGGCAAACAGCACAAAGTGCACTTCGAGAAGGCTGTGGGCAAACAGTGGTCCCCTTATGGTTGCCACTACTATCCGGACCCGGACGCGTTCCCTCAGCCTCGACTGGATTCCCTCCCGTCGGACCCTCTCGCCCGGGGAGAACAATACTACCTCGACCTTGCTGGAAACATACGGAAAGGACCGGTCGGCGTCGGTTACACTTGCTATTGCGCCCCGTTCTTCAGACATATGGAGGCCAAGCTCGAGAGAGACAAAGCTGAGCTTAAGGCCCATATAGATCAGGCCCACGAGCGGCTCGACCTCAAGGTTACAAATCTGGAGCGACGAACCCGCGGCCAAATTTCGGAATTGACCCGGTGCGTCGTCGCCGAGAGAGCTCGGTGTGACGAGAGACACCTACACCTCCAGCAATGGATTTCTCGTGGTACTCGCGGGAGACACAGCGAGAGGCCACCACGCCTCTCGACCTCTAACCCCCAGCCTCCGACGCGCGCCCGCTCCTTGGAAGATCTTCTTGACGACAGGCCTCACGACAGGAGTTTCGAAATACCTGGTGAAACCCCAGCCCACGGAGGCAGCCTTGACGACCTCGACATACCCGCTATTCCCAGGCTCAGCAGATCCATGCGAGATATTCCCTCCGGGTCTGGTACTTCGAGGCCGACATTGAGGGTCCTCGATGTGCCTCCGCGACTCAACGAAACTTTCGACGGAGATTTGAAACGGGACCGAACCTCACCTCTGGGCGCTGCTATGTCACCGGCGTTGGGCTCGAGACATCAGGTGCTGCAACAGGTATATACTCGCATTTACGAAGCTCGTGTAAATGCTTGAATTTGATATCGCTACACGAGTCGTTTAAACAAACTGATTATTTGAATTAAGATATTTCTGCGTCATTGCACAGATTTCCGGATCTCACGACCGCGTGACTAACCCTCACCAAACCGACGTCAATATGAATTGCAAAATTGGCGAAGAAAGTCCCCGCAACGATTGGAGAGGAGCTCCGGGACGGCGGAGCGTTCACGAAATGATAAGACGTTTTCAGAATGTACCTGGCATGCATAACAGATGGAGGGGACAACGTTCTGGAAGTAGTGAACCGACGAGTCCGGACCATAGCCAAAGTTCACAAAATCAAAGAGTTCAGCCTCAAGGAGGTATGAGCAACGGATGGCGGGGTGAGGGTGAGGGTAAGACTTTCTTGCAATTCAAATATCCATATTCAATTAAGAACGAATCTTGTCCGTTTCTTTTTGCATGTAGTATTAGTAGTTGTAGTATTTGCAGTATGTACACATACAAGTGATTTTTGCGGGATAAATTCTTGATCATTAGGATTCAGATGAAGGTGAAATTATACTTCAGCACCTCGACCTGTTACTTTCTTTAGTGTGAAATAATACTTGACATTCAAGGAGCTTTGAATACCAGTATAGAGCCGAAATAAAATTACAAGTGTGTCTAACAGCGCTCATTTTGATTTTGCACCAAAGTTCAAATGCACCCGACGAATATAAAATAAAATCGATATTTTCTTCGCTACAGTGAACCCTGCAAAATTGTCAGGTGTTATTACACACCAAATATTCTCACTAAAGGAATAACCTTTCTTCCAAATATTTGATAAGTAACTTTTCTTTTCTATGAAGTTAGTTGTCCGTTCGTACACGTATTACGTGATCTATACATATATTCGTTTTTCTGTACTGTTTCACTAAACCTCTGGACGACAAGGGTAGAAATTTACAAGATATTTAAGAGAACTGTCGAAGTTATCAAATTTTCTAAACACACAGGTAATGACTCAGAGAGTAGCGAAGGTGAGGATGACGTTGTGCAGCCGGAACCCGTGAACGGAGGACTCGCCGTTAAAGAAATAGCAACCGATGGTGTCCGCTACGAGAGTATAGCCAGGATGCCTTACAGGTCTCGTAACGCGGTTTATAGTCCTACCCCACCCTTACACGACGCGCATAACGACTCAGGCTACAGTACACGCATGTACGGGTCAAGCAAGGGTGCTTCTCCTTCCCTGTCAGGTCTGATTTAGTATTCTCAACGTCATGAATCATGCGAATGTCCTGTATTGTACTTGTGTCAGAGAGGAACTGACGTTTTTAGTCTCCAAAGTCTGCTTATCATAACTTTGCTTGCCTATCATTGTACACGTTGAACATGTAAATTCAGGAAACATTCGTTTATAGTTATATTATCACTATGGTAATTGAAATACTGCCGAAAAGTTATTTACGCTTTATGAAAATGATCGATTTTTTCACAATTTTCACAAATTTATTCCGATGCAGAAAATATTTGTCATTACTTACATGCACATAGTTTAATTTTGAAGGCAAAACATGAGCTGCCATTTTTCTACTGTTTTCTGATATTGAATATAAACTTTTGGGTAGTACCGCAATTAGATTTAAAAACATGGATTCAATTTTTTTCCATCCTAATATTTATGCACTTGTATTTGAATGACTGGCTATTATATTATTTATAGGGCAATTAGAATGTGACGGAATCATACCACCAGCATCACAAGGACCCTACCCCAGCGGTGAGCAGCTAGCTGCTTTACTCGAACAACCACGAGGACGCGATCTTACCGTTTATGAACGGACAGCGGACAATGTCGTAATCAACATTGGCGCTGCTAGTTTAGTGTAACAGGAATACCAGAGATGTGTTGAACCTATTAATATACCTGCAATAGTTTCTAAACGGAATAGAATTTATTATAAAAGCAGGCTGACAATGAATGTTCTTCCGCAGTCAAAGTTCATTCACGTATCCTGATGATTTTTTTTTTCTTTTTTTTTTTAATCTACTGAAAACCATTTTTACACGTATACAAATGAATGACTCAGCGTAATTAGGAAATTATTAATCTGGTAATACGGCGCAAAACGGGTTATTTTGTAAGCTATTGCGGGAAAAATTAATATTAATTTATAATCTGCGTTTACGTCAGATGTGTTCATATTTTTTAGCGGCAATATATATTGCTGATATAGATTGAGACTGCGATACTAATATTCAATAGCTATGAAATTACGATACGTTATAATATCAGATGGCTTCTGCGAATTTGTAAGTATTTTTATATACATAATTTTAATTGTAAGTTTTAATGAATTGTAATTACCTCCCATCACTCGTATATAATATTATAAGTTCAAAGTAAGAGTAATTTTCAAATTCGACACATCATATTCATCAATTCACGTGCAGAAAACGAAATTTTTCAATCTCGATTACAATGTCAGATTGAATGTTACGAATTCGTATGTTATGCTCTATACAATTTACAAATCAAGAAAACTAACTGATTCTGCATTGTGAAAATTTTTGACTTGTCTTTAACGATACCTGAATCAGACGTTAATCATTACGGAGCAAATTACTAAATTCGTGTTTCATTTTCACATTAATGGTAGTTGTAAAAATGTATGTATATTATCCATGCCATACATTAGCAAATTAAAAACTGTTGAATAAAAATCTATTTATTTTTAGTTAATAGTTATCTAAACCTACATTCTACAATGGGTATGTATGTACAGTTTGGAAAAACGAGTAGCTAATTAATATTTATTAAAATAATTTTGTAAATTTTTTACAAATTATAGGCCATCCTTTCATAGTGACTACCAGTACTGAGTGCATACTGCGTAATTGAGGAGTGACGAAGCGGAATCCCTTTAAGAACCTGCGAATTAGCATTAACTATCTGCACAACAACGTAGTCACCGGCTTTAATATTACGGCTTGCAGTTATACGTGTATTGTCTTGTATTGAACCACCCGGAAATATCACTTTTGTATTGCCACTGGTTCGACCTTGCAGATCAAATTCGGATTTTTTACTTTTCTAAAACAAAAAAAAAATTATTTCAAATAAATATTTCACATAAATCAAAGATAATAGTGTACGATATTTATAAAGGTTATTTTTACGTACCCCTTCAACGAGGACCAAATATTGTTGCCCGATCATTGCCTGATTTAATTTTTGCACCTCAGTTCGGTAAATTTCAGTCATCTTCTGGAGTCTACATAGTTTTACTTTGTCATCAACATTATCCTCATAACGTCGATGCGCGGTTGTTTTCTGTTTGAATCAATACAAACATAACTTTAAAACAAGTTTATTGACATAAATTCGAGAGTTGCATAAATTGTAAGATTTTTGAAAGTAACCAAATTTTTTCAAATTATGTAACAAATGATAATTACTTGGAAAATGTGTAATAGTAACCAGTAAAATGTAACAGGAAAGTAAATTTTATAGACCTGTACTCACTTCTCGCATGCTGTAAGCAAATAGGTAAGCCATATTGTATTTGACCATTTGCATGAGTGAAATTGTGTCTGCAAATTCTTCTTCAGTTTCACCGCAAAAACCGCAAATAAAATCGCTCGATATACTGATGTCTGGTATGATTTCGCGTACGTGCTCAACTAAACTAATGTAAGCTTCTCTGGTATAGCCTCGTCTCATTCTTTCCAAGACCATTGAATTTCCACTCTGAGCAGGTAAATGTATGTTGCGACAGATGTTAGGTCGTTCGGCTATCAACTGCAATACTTCGTCTGGAAAATCTTTTGGATGGGGTGACGTGAATCTGCAAACGGCAAGATTATTGTTACGTTATTCGGTAATTACATTTACGTTTTTCATATTTTCATGTAATACAGACCTTATCCTCATTTCTGGGTTAATCTGTGAAACTTTGTCCAACAGATCGCTGAATCTCAAGCCACCAATTTTCGGTTTGTAAACAGTTTTGAATCCTGCTGCCAATTTGGATTCACTTTTTTCTGAAATCGAAAATTTTGACTCCGATAAATCCCTAAAACTATTAACGTTTTGTCCAAGTAGAGTAACCTCTTTTACTCCTTCGTCGGATAAACGTGATATCTCATCGAGAATGCTAGCGATTGGACGAGACCTTTCTCTGCCACGTGTAAAGGGAACTATACAGTAAGTGCACATGTTGTCGCACCCTCGCATAATTGAACTGTTGATCACAAAAATAATGTATTATGCGATGGAATGTAAGTCTTAGTAAGATTCAGGTAATGACTAATTAAAAAAATTGCATTACACAAAGGCAGTAACGGAATCTTGATTGATTCGAACTGGTGTCACATCGGCATAAGTTTCATCATACGATAAAATCACATTGATAGCCGTTTCATTATCTTCTGCAAGGGATAGCAATCGAGGTAAGTCCTTATAACTATCAGGACCTGCTACAACATCCACTACCTTGTCCGTCTCCAGTAGCTTATGCTTCAATCTCTCCGCCATGCAACCTAAATGTTGTGACAAGCAGTTAGAACTACTGCAGATATGATAGATAAAGTTTCCAAAACAACTGCCTGAACTTGTCACATATGAACTAGAAAATGCGTCGACAGTGTTTCTCTTAGATAAGCTCAGGTAGGTCAATTTTCTGTGTTAATAGAATAATGAAGATAAGTTCCTGAGTAGAACATCATTCATGAAATGTATAATAATAAACGTTCTTAAATTAATCACCTAGCAAACCAATTTTGAGTGTTGGTTTGTCAGACCGAAGACTTCTCCATTTTTTATAATGTCTCAAATGAACAAGTTTGTTCCATATTTTCTGTTCAGCTGCATCCCGAATGGCACATGTCACAACCAAAATTACATCGGCATCTGTTATGGTATCGGTCTTCTGATAGCCAGATTTCTTCAGAATTGACCAAATGATTTCTGTGTCGCTCACATTCATCTGACATCCGTAAACACTAAAATAAACTGTAAATTATATGTGCTATCACTAAATTATCATATAGTTTGTGCTGTTCACAGACCGACATTTCACAACAATGCAACTGTTTTGCAGCAATTTATGCTAGCTTTTCGAAAGATCATCGTGATTAGAAATCGGAATGAATTTGAAAATCCACAAATAATGAGTAAATCAACTTACCTTTCCGGTCATTACCGCAAATTGTTTCTAAATAAGGAATACGTTCAACCTCTGTAGAATACCCTGTAGCATCTGACTTGATAAAGTCTTTCAGATCAGGACCTTCACTAAGACTGGGAAAAGTTCGGAGTGGCTTTTCATTCTGAGTGATAGAATGTACTTCGCGATCACGTACCAGTTTCGGTGTAATTGAAGCATTCTCATGTTTGGCACGATATATTTGTAGGTTATGTTTTGAGAAGTTATAATTGTTAACACAACCAAAAACCCTCCGATAGTCCGTACCTAATTTGCAGCAAGCACGGCGATTTATGCTGAGCCCATATCGGTAAATAGCGCACTTTAACCCGCTCATGTTTCGGCGGAACAATTATGCAAGCCTAAAATTTCCCTCACACCCCGTCATAATGGCGTCAGAGTCGTTGGATTGGCAGCCCTGATTTCGACTGACTGCAGCCTGGCATCGTATGTTTAGTAACGATTTTTACGTTCTTCAGGTCGGTAGGTCCAGTCGCTCTCGCGGTTACGTTAATTCCGCGCATCAATCTTTCACCTGGATAATATTTTAACAAGAATCCGCGATAAAAATGTCGAAGAGGAATAGCACGGGCGAAGATTACAGAAAAGGTTTTGTTCATTTTATTAGTAATAAATGGTATCCCTTTAACGGTAAATTACATCACCTTCACTTCTTCACTCGACTGAGAGCTGCTAATGTTATTTACATGTATATGCATATGTATATGTATGTGTGTAATATGTATGCTGCATATTCACACGCAATCTGCACCGTAAACTTGTGTGCGTGTTACAACGTATCGTGCCTGATATAAATCTAGTCATAGAATTTTTATGTAGCTACGTACATCAAATTTTTATACACTAATCCGAGAGTCTGAAGCGATATTTTAGCTTCAATTTCGTTTTTCTTTCTTTCTAAGTTCATCGCAGCTTTTAATTATTTACTCTTTCTACGAGTTTAGTGCAATGTTAGTAACGTAGCATGCTGCTTAAAAAATTTCCGGTTAATAAGTCAGCTTTGTTTAACTTGATCTGAACTTTGCCAGTGTTTGACGTTGTCAGGGTCAAGTGCCTACAGAGCGGCGGATCGCAGAGGGGACGACTGGGAAAGGGATCGATCACCGCTGCGCGATGATCACTGCAACGAGACCAGCTCTGACCAGACTAATCACAAGAAGCAGAAACTTACTTTTGGCTTCGGAAAGAAACCTCTACCCACCGAGCAGAAGAAGGGCATCCAAATCAAACTGGGATCAGGATCTGTACGTATTTTGGACCGATTTTATACAGTTTTCTCATATTCAATCAGACTTGGCATATATCCTATGTCTTGAATGAATTACACAGTGATTCGTCACAGTTACAAAGACAAGAAAATATTAGATTCAGGTTGTCATAAATGAAAGTCAATTCAGCCCCTATTTGGTTAGCTATCGCTCAGTTACTTTCGCAGCGAAAATGTTCCATCATTGTTTGTTAATTTCTTCATGTTACTTACCATCAAATACCAGTAGATTTCATCAGTGGCTTTCACACCACATAAATAACGGAAACGTAAGGAAAATTCTTTTAGTGTTGAAAACATTTGTAGAAACCGTTAACTGCAATCTTTATTTCTAACCTAAATTAATGCTTCAACGAAGAGCAATATCTTTTTATAAAGCATATCGTATGAAAGAAAAGAATAAATTTTAAATAAATACTTCTGGATAATGTGGACATATACATGTTTCCTTTAGATAGCCAACAAATAAATTTCATTTCATACTGTCAGATATGGAAAAGAATTAACATCTTGAGTTTTATGACCGAAAACTGTTGACCTATCGAAATTTGAATTTTTGTGAAATTATACCAAGTTTATGAGCATTCAGACTTAAGCTGATCACCATGATTTTGCAATTGTTCACTTTTTTCTTGTTCTAAAACTGTTTCAAATATACTTTATGTTGGAAAAACCTGTTCACTAAGTAATGAAACAATTACAGAAGCCTAGCGTGAAACCAGCTGTAGTTCAGAAGCCGACAGTTGCTTCAGTGTTTAATGCCGATGATGATGACGAGCCTGAAGAAATGCCTGCCGAAGCAAGAATGCGAATGAGAAATATCGGTCGGGAAACACCGACATCGGCAGGTCCGAATTCATTTGGAAAAACGAAACAAGGATTCTGTGATTCAAAGAAGATATTTGAGAAGACATTAAAGAGGGCTATGGAGGAAGCTCATAAATGATTTATTGAACTATGCAGCATCTATTGAAATCGACTGTTGTTAACTATACATTAATTTAATAATTAATTTAAAAGGTATCTACCAATACTAGCTTATCAGTAGAACCACAGTTATAGAGGGAAAAAAAATTCTACTAAAAATTGAATCGATAAAAAGATATAGCACCACTTGAGATTCGTGTCTTTAAGAAAGAATTTCATTACCAGAAATATAATTATTATTACAGTTAATCGTGAGTATAATATAGCAGAAGAAACTAATATCATTGTCATGTAGAAATACCATGTCGTTTCACGTCTTCGCTGAACAACTATAACGTCTTTAGTTTTTATGAAGCATTCGAACCTGGTGATAAAATTCTTTCGGATAATGCACATCTGCGATTTAATTAAAATTAATATCTTACATTCATTAAAATGTTCCAAAAAGAACTTTGGATACATACCGTTTTTACCTGACTCATACCTTTCAAAATGATACAACTCGGATAGTATTTTTGAAAGTCTGGACACTAATAAAACTCCTGGTATACCAACTGTTTTACCATTTAGATAACAAGAAATTATCGCTTTTTGTACAGCATGTAAATTGCAATAAACAATCGTACAGACATTTTGAAAAAGAAAGAGACAGCAAGATTAAAACTTTCCCAGAAATACTTGTAAACTTTATTCTTTTATAAGGCAAAATTTATTCCAATTAAAATGATGTTCTCGTATTCTCGCATTTTTTGTGGCAACCATAAAAAAACTAGGCTTGATCAACCAAAGCAGAGCTTAGAATTCAATTATGCTATTCAGTAATCACATTTACGTTCTTGATATTCTCATCTATCACAAACCTTATCCTCATTTTTGAGTTGATATGTGAAACTGTCCAACCAAATCGAACAGATTTGCAACCTTAGTCCTCAGAGAATACAAAAAAAAAAAAATTGCAATACTTTTCAATGTTCCAATGTAATGTGATTATCTATATGTAAATACCAAAGTAAAGTACAGAACTATCAATACAGATTGAAATTTCTCGTCTCATGCATATGCAACACATGTTCTCACTTGAAAATTCAAAAGCTTGCATGCTCTGTCTCGCCTTCTCTAACAATCTATAATCACAAAGTTGATAGTTTGACATAACTGCTTACTGAACATAAAAATTCATGGAATTACGAACGACCATGTGGGGTCGAAACACAAGTCAGAGCGCAAACGTATATAATTTCAACCTGTTATTGTATCTAAATTATTTCTACTGAACTTATTCGTCACATGGACAAGAAGCAATAAAGTTACGATTCTAAGGATTTATATAATATAGCACGTAAAAATATCAGTACGAATAAATAAATATTTAACGACAGAAATAAGAACTCAATATATCAAATTTTGTAAATTTATTTAGGCTTAGAAATTACACATGATTTCATTCACTTCCGTTGCTGCTGTCCTTGGCGCATGTCCTGTAATTGCAAATAGCAAAAATTAATATCGTGAAGTCAATTGGTAAATTACACGCAAATCGTATAAATCTAAAGTAAACCTCACAATGAAAAGAAAGCAACATATTTCCGTACATAATACTTTTTTAGGCACGATTCTAAATAGGTGTGGTTAATACGTATTTTCATCGTGGAAAATGTCACCCTGTAAAAAGAAATTCTCATCCACGTCATAGCATTTCGTCACTTACACTGTCATTGCCCAATATTTTCCAACTGTGTGCATGTGTGTGTATAAATAATGTATACTAAATCCCAGGAAAACGGGTTTAACGATTTGGATAAAAGTTGTATGAAAAATCAAGTTGTGGGTTAAGATAACCCATAAAAATATTTATGCTTCCATCGCTGCTAGTTACAAAATGGCGATTTATGACCTTTTCAATAATTATTTCGTGTATCTTAAATTATTAAAAGATTGGCTTGGCTGACTAGGGTGAAATTTTAGTGTTATATGAAGTATTCAGGAGAAGTGTCAATAAACTTTTGAAATTTCTATTACTTCCAGTTACATATATCCTAAATTCTGAATGAACTGCTAAATCGATTCGATTGAAATTTGAGAAATAAAATCGCCTATTTAAAACAATTCCAAAAAATGTCATTCAGCGTAACTAGTGGCGTCATACTACTTCCGGGTATGAAATTGTGGCAAGTCGTTTAATCTGCATTTTGCACCTGGAGTAGTGTTCTTTCTCTACAACTATTATGCAACACTACAGAAAATTAACTTTTTTTAGAAACTGTTCAATAATCAAAGAAAATTATGAACTGGCTCACAAAAACGAATTTTAAAGCTAATAATATCAGTTGTAAAATCATTGTCCTTGTATGCGACTAAATTTTTGTTCTCGTCTGTTCTTGCGGCAATTGGACAAAAAAGGTATTTGTCAAATTTGAGCAATTCAAACTTGAAAATCGTTTATTATTATAAAAAAAAAACCATCACAAATAAATTTGGAAAGTATCATTTAAAAGTGAGGGATTTTGAATTTTATGACACTGTTGAAAAATAACTTTGCGCAGAGTAGAACCTTACTTTGTCTGGATGTTCTATTGTCCGAACAACACAAAAACGAAATGTCAGTGAATGCTCACTCACAGATATTTTTATGTGTTACATGAATATGATTGAATGCCTAATCGCATTGCCAAGTGTATCATCAATTTAATTTTGCCAGTTGGATAATCAAATTAACATCCTTTAAAACCATGAAATAAAGAACAAGAAAACAAGAGTTTTTGGTTGAACCAAACAGGCATCAACATAGGTCTACCAATTATTTGTCGTTTCAATTGATAATCGCATTGTTTTCAATTGATAATGCAAATCTCCAAAAAAAGTCCCGAGTCTAAGTCGAGCCTGAATATAAGTCAGGTACGCTTATTGAGGGTAAAGTCGGTTACCAAAAACCTCAACTTATATTCGGGCCAATACGGTAATAGTTACCCTGGGGAAGTTGCGCTGTGGTGGAGTACGAATACGTCGTGCTTCCTTGGACCTGTTGCGAACAACCTTGGAGTGAATGGCACAGGATACACAGTAGTGCAACTTGGCGTAGAGTTTGGGTAGCTGGTAGGCAGAGTAAACGCTAGCCTCCGTGATATCCCTGACCGCAGCAGCTTCGACGATGTTACGAATAACAAACTTCTTTATCGCCTTGTCCTTTGGAACGCAACGGGCGCAGTTGGTGCAACGAACAGGATTGACGTGTCCACGGCCGTGCTTTGCACGTCCACCATTTCGGCGTTTGCAGGTCTGTATTGAAAGGGACAATCAGTAGTTAAATAATTATGCGTGATTTAGTAATCGCAGTGAAACCATCATGATTGCTTTGACTATTGCGAGTGTTCACGTTCAAATTGAAATTCGGTATGAATCGAGATTTTCTAAAGTGAGGTCGAGAGTGACGATGGCATGAAATTGATGCATTTGTAATTGTAAAATAGGAACCGCAGAGGTTAACATAAAGATTGCGTATTCCTCATATAACGCCATGCCGCAAAGTCCACATGGTGTGATGTGATTGACGTTGAGTTTGTGGTTACTGGAAAAATTTTAGGAAGGCTGTTCAGGTGTCTTTAGCACGTGTTAAAAAAATTTTCCTAATGTGATGGCATAATACTTGGATTTATACACCGGTAAATAAATAATATTATGTGATATATGAAGAAGGACTGAATTTGGTTACCATTTTGCCACACTTCCCAGCAAAGAGAAACCGGAGATGCTGTCTGTCTGTTGGATTCGGAATAGCAGAATCGGACCATCGTCAAATCAGCGTACTTCCGTCTCAGTAGCATTTAAACAACAATTTCAATTTTCAAATGACAATTCTGTTATCACATGTCTGATTAAATTCTAACATCAGTAAATATAATGAAGGGATGCAGAAATCGCACTCAATTATGGGTTGAAATTCAAAGCTGACTCGAGTAGTTTTTACGCGCGCTTCTCTCGAGTCGCTCGTAAAAATCAGACGAATCTGTCGTGGCGTCATGCTCATGATCAAATAATGTCATATCTGCGACTTGGTGAAAAGACCTACTTTCACGAGAGCATCTCCGCCGATGAAGATTCCTGTGAAATTTTTCCTGTATTCAACAATAGGTACTCCGCTAAGCATAAAAGAAGAGCATCGTCTGCCGCCCTGAATTCACGGTACAAAAGTTTTGAGCATGTAATGGATTAGAATTATTTCTGAGACCTATTTTCAATCCTATACAGAGTGCCCCATTTTAATCAATCCAATCGAATGTCTCGAAAACCTGTATTGTCAGTCAAAACTTTCTTGGATTAGCCACTGGAGTCGGGCGCTACAATCGGCCAGAAACGTAGCGCGCTGGCTTTCAGATTTGTCTCATATTATCATTTGTCAGTCGAGCTCCAGACATGGTGACG
Source organism: Diprion similis (assembly GCF_021155765.1). NCBI lineage: Eukaryota > Metazoa > Arthropoda > Insecta > Hymenoptera > Diprionidae > Diprion > Diprion similis. The sequence goes on from NC_060106.1 coordinate 6,013,835, forward strand.
ACCAGAAGCGCTCCAGCCACTGAATTAGGTTTGTAAGTATTGAAGGCAAAGGGGGGGAGACCGTCAAATCGAAGTTGAATACGAATAAGCGTAGATAGACATCAGAGGCGTCGGGTTCCCTTCGTCGTGAACACGGAGGTGTTCATGTGACCGAGTTGGGATCCCAGCGTCTGAGTATGAGCAGATTGCACATATCGAATCGACCATTGTTGCGGATTGTTGTCATCGCTGAAAAAAGGCTTAACCGTTCCCGTGGCTGATTAAATTATATAGACAAGTTTTTTGTTTCGAGACGGGTGTAGATGTGAACGCCGGAGCCCCTAATACCACGATTAATTGATAAGTTAGTGGTGGCGGCGTGGATTTAAAAATGCCATGTGACGCCAGCGTGTGTCCATGCACATTTCGAATTTGAACCATATGTATGGGAGACTCTTGATCGCGAATCAAGGCATATCGATACATGGCGGCGTATTATAACAATTCTGTGATACGTGTGTACGCCACATTGTAAAGAATTATGAACTAATTATAAAATAAATAGTACATTGTGTACCAAGGAGGCAAAGTAGGTCTTTTAACACCGAGTATATTGCACTGCTTTCGTGGTGTACACAGTGCTTTAACAACGCAAGCATGTTAATTGACAAGGTTTTTAATGCAAGCAGTATTTGAGCACTTTAAAGAGTTGAAAGTGTCTTTATTTATACAATATCGCTAAAATGGTCACTTTAAGTACCGAATACCGGAATTAAAACCGATCGCAGCGTATTCGGACTGCGTGCAATCGATTCCGCTCACAAAATTACGCCAATAGACATAATTCGTCAAAGAATAATCGGTAAATCATTTTCAAACTTTACAAAATTGATAGAAATACCCAAAAAATTATATAATTAAAACTCATGTGAATTAACCATTTACGAAATTACTGTCAAACTACCGTAAAGTGCCAGTTAACTAACTGTATGAAGGCACACATTATTAGCAAGTGCAATCACCTGAGTGACACAAATCGACAACAGAATCAATTGCTGATCACTTACAATTCCGAGTAGTAAATGCATCACACTAACTCGTTGCATCAAAACACAAATCAGTCATCTTTGATTCGGTTGTCACGTCGGCCAGCCATGCATTACGTCAATAAAGAATAATCACGAATGATCGTGTTCGCATTCATCAATTAGCTTAACAAGTTGTCTTTAATCAAAACTTACTGTGCAAACACACATATTTTAGGAAATTTTAATCGATCACCACGTCAATCTGTTGCAAAATTTACTATACACATTATTGATCACGTTAGAAAACTAAGCCATACGCACTAGGAGTACGATGTTAATTAAACACATGGTAAATAACAATTAAAATGTACATTCAGGCGTCATAGTAATGCATAGGTATAATTAATGAATGAATTCTCTTCATTTCCATAATCAAGAACACGAAGTTCTATGCAATTTTTTCGCTCAAATTGTTTCAAGTACGTCCAGTCCGATAAAAATATTTTACTTGAATTTTTCACATGTTATTTAAAATTAAATATAGCTCAACAGAAAGATAACATGATAATTCCTTATAATGTACAAAAATAGAATTAAAACTTCGGCACGATTTCGAAATTCAAGATGTACGTTGAACTGTTTAAAAATTAATGACAGTGCACAACTGAATGAAAAATGTTAAAGTTTCTGCGCTGCAGCACCATATCCATCAATTTGCAAATCTTCTTGCACTGTTTTCCTGCGGGGAAAACTCAGGCGAACTTCACCATTCGCATGTCTCGCACGATGCCGTTTCATGTCTCCTAATTGTGTGAATCTAAATAAACAGATGTCACAAGCATAGGGACGTACTCCGTCGTGAATACGCATGTGCACATTGAGATGCGCTTTCCTCAAGAAGCGTTTGCCACATTTTGAACATGGATGCTTCCGTTCTTCATTGGGAACATGTATTTGCACATGGGTTGTCAAGTTCTGTTTGTAACTGCAACAGGAGATTAAAATTTTTTCTTTTACCCTGTTTTGATAGCAGAAAAATGTAAGAATTTTGTCAATTTGAATGAAAAAAGTTTTGTTGTAATCACGTGTGATTTACCTGAAGCATTTACCGCAGTGCTCACATACATAACTTCCCTTTTTATGACGTTGAACATGAGCCCATCTGGCAGTGTAGCTTCTGTAATTTAAAAGATTTAATAAAATTAATTATCAATACAAACGAGTAAAATTAGTAAAGAAGATAGAATAATGACAGTAAATATACCTGAAAGTCTTATCGCACAAATTACAACTGTAGGGTTTTTCACCAGTGTGAATGCGTTCGTGATCAAGAATCGACTGATTGGTGGCAAGTTGTTTCCCACAAAATCTGCAAACGTAACAACTACTACTGTATTTTCTTGCAGGATTTTTTAAATTTACTTCAATTTCGTGAACGTCCTGCATGTGATTAGTAAGTAGCCGTACAGTTTGGAATATTTCTTCACATTGAGAGCACTTATGGCCAAAATGTTTCGTTCTATGAGCCTTCTATAAAGTTGAAAAAATAAAAATCAGTTCATTCACTGCTTGTTACGTGCAAAAGTTTACCGTCAAAATTGCCTCGACTTTTATCTTACCATGTTTGATGAACGATGAAACATACGACCACAAACATCGCATTGGTGAGGTCGAACTCCTTCATGAACAGATTGATTGTGTTCTCTCAATCTGACTCTGTCTCTAAAAGATCGATTGCATAGGGTGCATTTGAATTTGTCCCAGCATTCTGGATCATGTACCTAAATAATTAAACACTATAATTAATTATTATAATGCTTACATCACTCAACAACTTGTGCAGCTTTCATATCCTTTTGACTAAGAAGTAACAGCTTTTCTTCAAAAATAATACTCACATTTCTATGTTTCTGGTAAAATTGTTGGTCCACAAATACTTTAGGACATGCAACACATTTATATACAGTTACATCGGGGTCGTCCAACATTTCCTTTTTATGTTTCTGAAATGTCATGTTACAACTTCAGTAACAGATTGGCGAAAATTAGTTCTATTGTTCAGTCTCAATTTTTAATATCTATTAATTCCAATACAGCACAAAAAAAGCACTAAATATCTGAATAAAACATCTCGTTACGTAACATTTAGTCAAATATGTCAAAATGATGACTCACCCTTAGATGATACGTAAGTTTGTGATGTGTTGAAAAACTGTTTTTACAATACTTGCAGGAATGAACAGAAAACTTTCTAGGACATGCCTTATCCATGTGGTGTTGCCATTGAGAACTGTTTGAAAATATTTTATCACACATGTCGCATACAAATCTTAAGTTAACTTTTTTGTACATATTATGAGCCATCCGTTTGTGTAAAAACAAGTCATAAATTGAATGACACCGTACTTGGCAGGTATGGCATCTGGCAATTTTTCTTCTGTGAATATTGTAATGCTTAGAAAGCAGCTTGGAATTTTCTACGGTAATTTTGCATACTTTGCAGATTACTTCCAGAGAATTTTTAGCCAGTTTTTTTTCTGGGATCACAGCCTCTGATGCAGTGACTAAACGTTCCTCGTGAATATCTGATAAATCCATTGATTCAGGTTTATATGTGTCTGGTGAATTGTCAGTTTGTAACTTTGGATTCGTGCAGTCTTCACAGGTTGTGATTTCTCCGAAATGACTGGTTTCTTTGTGCGCCAATAGATCTGTGGACTCTCGGTAACTATTGTCGCAAAAATTACATGGCCATTCTAATAGATGATCCTCTTCAATGTGGGTATCAAATACATTCATATCCTCAAATATCTTGTCACACAAGTCACATTTTATCGGAACCTTTAAACTTTCGTCAAAGTCTTCTATGTATTGCTTAGATAACTGACTACTATCTATTTTAACTGTAACTTCTTGTACTATTTCCTCTGCATCACTTTTCGCATCAAAACAATCTGGTTTATTTAATGCTGCTAACTGTGATCGCAGAAGAGTATCAGTTTTTATAGAATCAACAATTAGTTTATAACTAATGTTCAAGTAATAAAAGCAGTTTTGGCATACAAATAATGGTAACTCATCAGTCATCAGTACCTGTAAAGAATATAATGTTAGATAAGTAGGCTGAGTGCGCTTTTAATTTAACGATTCAATGGAATTTCGGTGGCAAGTTATGTTAATTCATTCAACGCGCGAAGCTCAAGAAATAATTTTGTTATTTTACAAAATGTACTTTAATATGAGCTTAAAAAGGAAAATTAGTTTTTTCACACATTTTTTAGCATAAAATTATGAATAATGGCGATTTTATCTGATGTGCACAAATAATGAAGTCAAAACTCTTTGGAAAGTTACATAAATTGATCTAATCAAGAAGGCAAAAAAAGAGTCCTGAGATTTCAAATTTTACAATATTTATGTAATTGAAAAATAATTTAGTGGTATCTAAGACTTTCCCAGTTACCAAACATTTTTCTGGTCTGGATAAAAGTTTTCAAAGGCTCGCTCACAATTATAGGCAGACATCTGCTTATTTTTTCAGCCACTGCAGAATTCTTGTCAGCAAAAATTGGAATATGTCCTAAACCAGTTTTGGCGCACAAACGGCACATTTCCACTATTCCTTCTTTCTCTTCGTCAGCTGTCCCTTCCATATTGCGATTACTGTCTGAAACATTGTGAGAATAAAAAATGAACAAAACTTCTGCGCGAAATGTTTTAAATGCCATCATGATACATAAAATGTAATTTAGAAATACTTTTTAGCAGCTGAATGTAATTGCTTGTAAAACTGGGAAGATATTCGCATTTTGTTTTGGCGAGTGTGTCGGTTACCTGATCAATGTGAACTTGTGGAGCACTCAGTAGACGCCACAGCGTAGACGTGAATCCTTGCTTAAATTAAATTGTGAAAAGTGGCGTCACAGCCTGGGTAGGATTTCAAGTAGTTTTCTGACACATGCAAAAGCTATCAGCAAAAAATCTGCCAAACAATATGGACATGAAGCTATAATTCAGGCAGTAATCAAAGATCACTTTGGCAATCTTCACAGCAGTATTCTTATACTGAGACGAGATTGTTGTGTAAACAATGAAAAAACAACAGTGCGAGGAGATATTCTGTCTCTGGTTGTGAGCAAAGCTATTGAAGCGTAATTAAAAGTAAGTAAAGACAAGTCATTCTTTGATTTACGTGAGCTACGGATCTACGAAATCTCGCATAATGTGGTCGTATGTTGATCTAATTTTTGAGGTTAGAATAGGTAAGGTTGTTTTGATAGGAGAAAAATATCCCGCTGGATATGTTATAATTCGTTGTAAAATTAATTAACGTGATGCGATTATTATCACAAATACGATAAAAAGGTTTCATCTAAGAAATTTTTTATGTAACTGAGCACAACGTAGAAACGATTGTTAAAGCGTCTACAGGTTATGTTCTGACGTTTTTGTAAATATGTTGTTTTTTTTCTAATATACATACTTAATAGCTACTCATTCAATATTCGAACAAGAATAATAGTATTTATTCTTCAATTTTTATTGGCCTATAAATTTTTTTATCATATGTTATATACTTTTTATTTAAAGTAAATATCAACTTGAATCGCCTCCAATTGATGATTCCGTATATTATCGACACAGGTACGATGAATTCGAATATTCGATTATCGATAGTCGATTACACTTTTCACCAACGACGAAGATCAGGCTGAAGCGAGGAAATACAATAACATTTATAATTTACTTTTAGTTGCAGAAAGCATTTTGTATTCAAAATCCAATACGCAATTCTGAACAAAAACACTCCAACAGATTTTCATTTGACGCAGAAATAAATAAATGGCACGGATTTCACGTGATTGTAATAGTAAATTCGGAAAATTCGTACAGCTTTTTTATGCTGCGTCAAATGAAAATGTATTACAAATTGAAATAAAATACAAAACTATGAAACTAAAATAACAATTCGATTCAAAAAAATTAATTTTACACCTGGAAAATATGTACTACAATAACAACAACTATGTTATAACAATCAGGCAAAAAAAACTCTTTTTTACTGCTAAAAATAGTACTTTTAGCAAAATTAATTTGGTATTCTTAGATAATTAACATTATTTTGATTATACATATAAACAGTATAATAACTGAAATGAATATTGAATTATTTTGAGAATGGTATTGAATAACAATATTAACGACAAAAGTTCAAAACTAAGGTAACGACGTAGGTTCAAACGTAGGGTAAAGTATGTAGAAAAAATCCTTCTGATTATGTGAGGTCGATTCTTACGATTAAAACATCTGTAGTCACTTTAACTGTCTGCCATGTTCCTTTGATAAATGACGTCTCAAATGATATGGTTTTTTATAATTGTTCGAACAAAACTTACAATGGTAAGGTCTTTCGTTGGAATGAGTGGATACACTGTGATAAAAAAGGTCCCATCGGCCTGCGCATGCTTTTTTACAAAATTCACAAATAAACCTTTCTTCTACTTTTGTTCTGTGATTTTCGTGATTCAATTTTTGTAAAGCTAAAACGGAGTTTTTATAAATTTCCGCTTCAACCTTGCTGCTTTTCACATGACCTGACAAATGTGATTCCAACTTACTTAACGATGATAGTGACTTTTTACAGGCGCCACATTTGAACGGATGTTTTTTTTCTTTTCTTTTCTTTCTGTCCTTACACTTTCGCGATCGTTTCTTATAAGGGCTTTCCATTAAATTATTATTCAACGTGCTAACAATATTATCTACGTTTTGTGACGTTACACTGACTGAATTTGAAACAACTAGCTTTGCATTTAGATCTGGTGGTTGAATGTCCAAAAAGTCGTTATTTATTTTTTTCTCATCTTCTTGGACCTCGTTCGTATCTTCGTTAGTATCTAGTTCGTTTGCTACTTGATCAACAGTAGAATCTGCGGATGTGGAATTTTGTGCCCATATTATTTCACAGTCCATTGAATCTATGCAGTATTTAGTTTCTTCACTTGAATCTTTGACTTCATTTGCCTTTTCACCGTCTAGTAGATTGCAAAACTTTACCTATAAAGGAGAAACATGAGGATGATCAATTAAAATGATTTTTTAAAAGTATTTAATACTTTTATCAATCCTATAAAACACCTAAAACCATCACGATGACATTGTTTATCTTGAAATTACTTACATCTGGGGAGTAATTCCTCTTCAGTCGCGACTGCATCTCTTGGAAAAGTCTAATTTCTTCTGTGGCATAACTTGGATACTCTGCTTTTAGATTCGCACAGGTGCAGCGATGAAAAGTACAAGCCATTCGAGAGGAAGAGTAAGAATTCCTCTTACAACAATCACTCCCATTTTCAGCCCTGTTCACAATTCTGCGATTCTGAGGATATTTTTTTACATTGATTTTACACGGCTACAAACATTTTAAAAACTACTGTATCAATTTCCTTCTTTTGATTGACATACTCACTATTTTCGGCATACTTTCATACAACACGTAACAATCAGCAGACGAGGCAGCAGTTTTTGACGGCATGGTCTCAGATGACATGATTTTTTTTTACTGCAACACATAGATAAGAAAAATCCCATAAACAAACAAAATTTAGTGGCCCTTGCTTTTTTTGTAATTCAATATTGAAATAATATGATAAAGTAAGATCATATGCAGAACGTTCGTGCAACTGTGCATTTTCGAATCAAGTTTAAACGAGCAAAAGATGTTAGATTTCACACTGCAAAAATATAAAATGTACGTTTCACTCACTAACTACAGAACGAAAATAAAATATTGTTCAAATGCTCGAGTAACAGCCGAATGAATATCAAATTGATGCGTATCACACGATAAATCAATGCCAATGTTAAATTTTACGCTTAGAGGCGGAATTTGTATAACGAAGCAGTAAACCGAATGACGATGCGGATGACAGATGATTTGCGAATGTGCATATTGAGCTATTTTAAATTACCCCAGTCAGCAAGTCTATTCCGGTGTATTCTTTCAATCTTCCCAGTCACATTTCACTTTCACAGAGAGATGTTCTGAATAATAACTCTGGTTTGTGTTGCTATGTGCAATTAAATATGAACCAATTGGATATCTTTAAATTTCGAATATAAAAAAATTTTGGAAATTTTACTTCAGCAGCCAATCTGTTCATCAATTAAACTACATAACATGATTTTTATGATTGTACAATTAAATTCAAAGTGCAAAACTTTTCACCATATACTATGTAGTTTTGTCAAGGGTAATCAAATATCGAAGCGCGATTAGACTAGTTTCATTCAATAAGCACTATATTGAAATGACAATAATTATTAATTTCTTAAGTGAATTCTCGAAGGAAAATAAATCCGTCGACAAAGGTCGAATTTTTCATTTGCTACGTTTGTTACATTTCATTCTATCTACCAGAAACTGGCATTTATGACTTTTCTGAAATTTATCTCAATTTCTTCTCGAGTTATGAATTTTTAAAGAAATTGCCTGTTTAAATTTTTCGAATGGATATAACTTGGAAACAAAGTGATCTGAAAAAAGTTGAAATATATTTTTTTGCAATCGAGAGTCGTAGTTTTATAACAAAAATGTTTTAAAATTATACCCTACAAAAATTTTCAACTATTTTTATTTTTGTTACGGTATAGAGGAACGGTATTGACGAGCGGTTGTCAATACCTCCTTATACCCACCTGAGCTGTTGAATAGAGTGCCTTTGGGTCCGATCTCGTCGCTGTCCTCGATCCAGGAATAATGGAAGAAAGGATAATGAAATGGAGAAGGGTTACCTTTGATTATGTATAAACTTTAATAGAATTTGGGAGTAGGGTGGAATAAGTTGGCGAAGTACTCTGAGGAGTAGGTATGGTGACTTCTGGAGAACAGGAGTTGGAGCTTGATGTTAAAGGTTAAAACGTTGGGATCGGAGTGAGTGCTCAGCGTGAGAGGGGAGCGAGGATCCAGGATATAGGGGTATAGAAATAGCAAGGTAAGGGCGATAACGAGTGGCGTGTAAGGCTAGATGGAAATAGGAGGATAAGATATGGAGTGTAGAGTTACGATATGAATGGCACGTAGAGGCGAGATGTTGTCGAGGAAGGTGGGAGAGACGTATGGCGGGACGCCGGACGTAACATTTTAAACAAAAAAAATTCTTCCAATCATTATGATGTTTGCATTTGAATTTTAAGCCAAGGGTCATAATGCACCAACGATTTGTTGTATACTTGTATTGTTTTCACATAATTTCCAGTTATCTTGCGTTGACTTCGGATGTCACGTGAACTCCTTATAGTACTAATTAAAGGATAACAGGTCTTCGGGTTTGCATGAATTTCAACTTCCACAACTAAGGAACTCTACGAGGAGTTTAAAAAATATTTGGGGTGAAATTCACCCCCATTGATGTGATGTATTAGGGATAAGGTAGGAATGAGGTCGGAAAAATGCTGCTAAATACTTGAAGGGTTGAACATAGAAAATAAAGATAAAAAGTGAAAAACTTATATCAGTAAAAGTTCATAGAAACATTCGGAGACTAGATATCTGGTTGTAAACTAAGTTTTTGAAACTTGGTAAAAGTTTTGCGATGCAAAATTTATTTAAATATGATTTTTGATGAACAACAGCTGTGAATAAAAAAAATTCCAATGAATACTTAAAATGTAACGAGCATAATGAGGCTTGGATTAAAATTCATGAAAAAATTAATAGACTTGAAGGAACACATTTTCGCAAGAAAATAATATTTCTTCTTTCTTTTTTTGCTTAAAATTCAAGTATTACTTAGGTGATTTTCATACGACATAGTTTTTCAATTATTTTCCAGTAAAATTGTAATTCAAGATGAAAAAGCTTGCCTTGATTGTTGTCAACACCTCATTTCGGTTCCAAGTTTTATTCATATGAAAAATTCTAACAGGAATTTCTCTAAAATTCATAACTTTGAAACCAATTGAAATAAAATTTGGAAAAATAATGAATGATCGTGGACAGAATAAAATACAGGAAAACAAAGCACATCAAAAATTATTTCAAAAATAGTGTGTAATCCCATGCAGTGTATTGTACAATTTCTTCACCAGTTTATTATAATAATTTAAGTACTTGAAGAAAATATTCCACTTTCATTGCGGCAGAGTTTGTTCGAAGCGAACTCTTGCAAACGAGATCTTATGTAGCTATTATATTGTGACGTTTTCGCTGAATATCTTAGCACTCATTCAATTGCAAGTATTAGTATATGCGTGCAATATGTGTTATCTGCGGCTCAGGGTTTCAAGTATCCTTGCTGCACGCAGCTTTCTTTTTATTTTACATCCGCCTTTGTTAAAATATCTTACAACGTACCACTACTTGCATGGCGTTAAAACTTGTCTATATCTGTACAGCAAAAATTAAAATTTATGAAATTTTCCAACTCAACTCTAAAAAAATTTTTATCAATTGCCAGAGTAAATAAAATTAAAATGAAGACAATTTATTAGTTTAAGCCAGGAAGAAACCTGCAACATCGACTCGTAATATTCCTGCACTAACATCTAATACCATGGATACATTATTTACGTCCTTGAAATACGAGCATTATTTGTTGTCAGACACTTGGAATATATTATACGATGTGTTTACACCCAATTCGAGCGCGTATTACACCATTTAGAAAAGATCACGTGGATGTCTGTGACCAAGGCTGTCATAGGCAGAGGCACAAAAGTTACATGCATCAAAGTCAAAGTAATTATTCACTGTAATAGATGTGCAGTTAAGAAGAACCAGTTGATATTTTTCCGCGTTGGAAATACCACGTGTATATGTATAATTAAAAATGGTATTCATATGTAAAACGACTAATCACTATCAATACCTTACTGGTTCAGTTGCATGTTTTCAACCATTATACTGTTGGATAAACGCTTTCGATTAAAATTAAGAATATTCCAAACACTTATCGTCCACATGCAGTTATAAAACATTCAGGTTTCGCCAACGATTAAAAAATAGCGCAATAGAATATACATGCATTCAATTATAAATGAATTGCTACTGATCTATGTGTTAGAACATTGTAATGCATGTGCATAAGTCATAAACATACAATTATCTACTGTCTTGAGTACCTATATATAAATACACAACAAATATCACACTATGCGAAATCTTATTGGCACATGGTTTCGCAGTCGCAAAAGTAGCATCCCCCGTTTATATGTTAGATATGTTAAATAAAGCTATAATAGTGCACATGCAGAAGATTGTCAGACTCGCAAATACAGCGCGCAGCTGTCAATATTTTGATTTGAACTTAGTTGAGAATATTTACTTTCACAAAAACCTCTTCGAAATGAACTCCTCCACGCCATATATCACTGCTTATTTTCACATCCTCCGACATCGAATGGCAAATAACAACTAAAGCGTGGCTTTCAATGACGTTCGCTTCCTCAAACACTATGGATACACGTACAACACGTGGTCTCACCACCAATAAATGACCCCGTGCGTAACGTATTTCTTGGTTTAGAGTTTCTCCGAGTTTAGCGCACGTGATTATAAACGAATTAAGTATGAAAACAAAATGCGCGGATTGACATCGATTTGATATTATTTAATTTCTTTCCTAAGAAAACCAATTTTTCGTTTTGTCTTTCATTGTGAATATAAATACTCATTATGCTATTGTAAGTTGAACATTGCATATATACCTCTGTAGCTCTTTCAAAGTTTTCAATTCTCTTATAATATTAGATATAATTGTTACATGTCCTCTTGAAATAAATACCGCAATATCTATACAACTTTCGTATATGCTATAGTATTACTGTTTTTCAGGCACTCGTGATATAAGCTATGCACGGGTTTGGATATGGGTTTAAAATTCCAGCGCTTTCGTTATCGCCAGCAAACAAAAACGGAAAATATACATATACCTACACCATACGTATCACATCTCACTGTACAAACAATGATCAAAGTGTACTCGTACATTTGCCCAGCTATTATCGCCACTGTATTGACATACTATACAATAACAGTAAGTGCTTCACCCATACCCACCGAAAATTATTCTATGATAAATTACATTATGTATGTTTAAAATGATAGAAATTTATTTTTATTTATAACATACATACAATGTACAATTTTGACATTAACTTTTTTTTTTAACAAAGCCACTTATTTTATCGATTTCATGGTTATTTCTTACATGATTTAACGTATCGTTATACAAAAAGTGGGCGGCCATCACTTTTTTTGTAAATTAAAAACTTAAAAAATTTTCTTTATAACTAAAAATAGGAAAACGAATATCTTATTCGGTTGAAAGATTTGTTTGGATATAATTTATACTCTGAGCAGAGAAACTAGTCCTGTTCCGGTACCTGTATTTTACATTTTTTCGTAATGCTGTATATTAAATGCTGTATATTAAATAATGAAATCGTTTTTCATGTCTCGGGCATTGATCGAACGTAATTACATAGACATGTTCTGTTGTTACGATTAATAAATCACGTTTGTAAAATATAAAACATTTAAGAAACATTAATAGAAGATTCTGCATCGAGGAGGCAAAGTATAGGCTTCTTGCGCCGAGCGTATGTTTGCAAATTCGTACGGCGAATAAGACTGCCTCCGTGGTCATGGTATCCAGGATTCTTCATGTAACAAAAGTGTGGTTTACAAATTGTTTTCTTTTACACGGACTATCCGGTGTAAAAATGTAAATGTAAATGTAAAAATACTTGGATGCGCTTTTTCTTGTACTATGTAATAAAAACACGACGATTCTACCAACGCGGGTAAAAAAGAACGTGTAATTCATACCAGTGTTATAAAAAGAAATTGTTTTTTTACGAAATATATAGAGCCTCGAGGTGCAGACATTAAAAACGGGATAAGTAGTTTTCGACCCGGAAATTTATTTCCTGCCACGTTCTTATACCTTGAGAATTTACGGGTAGTTTTTATCACGAAAACTCCGGCCGTAATCGTGTATGCAGAATATCTGACCGAGATTAAAAATATTAATACGTGGTGTGTTACAGGACAGAAAAGCACACCATAGGCAAACCCAAGGAGGATGGGGCAAGTATGGAGTATAGAGGCAAACCGATAAACTCAGGGATGAGATGGAAGGGGATTCCCAGGACTCGGTTTAAGGCGCATGCCTGTCAGAGAGCCGACAAATTCGTCGTACGGAGAATAGTGTGTTGGTTCTGCGCGACCGGCGGTTTTGACATATGATCTGTGCACTGTTTTCAACTTTTTGACGTCGTTTGTTGTTGCAGCGAGAGATTGTTCAGGATTTGTGATTGCGATCAATAGACAGCCGTGCGGTACGCTTCTGCTAAAATTTTCTGTCATTTGAACTGCGGACGTAGGTAACATAATTACGGGAATTTCATCTTCTCGAACTACAAATTTATACCCATATCATCGACCGGTAGACGCGTTCTGCTACGTAAAACCGTATTTCGACCTCGAAGCTTCTTCGTTACGATTCAAAGGGTGGAATAAACCTCGAAGGATGGAAGAAATGATGATTCATGTCAAAAGTCCGAATGTCAAATACACCGAGGAATTCCTTGAGGCTGACTACGAATACCATACAACCAAAGTCACGAAAATGGATGATAAGGTGCTCAAATACATGGTGAGTGATAATGTAATGCTGGAATGAATAGCGTGAAGTGTGTGTATTTGAACTTGATATTCTGTAACCCGACAATCACTATTATCGTATCAAAATAATTCTACACTTGCAGGTATTCTGATATTCGCGCACATTACTCTCCGTATATTGCAATGAATACATAGTACAGAATTGAATTTTTAACTCTTAGAGGACCGGGGTCTAAGGAATTTTGAAAAATCTTTTTTACTATGAAAATTGTTTTGAAATAAAAAGTATTGTCATTGTTCAAGGTAACTCCTGTAGCCACCAAGTTGAAAATAAGAACAAAATTAAATGTACCAAAACTTGGTGTCATGCTGGTTGGTTGGGGTGGCAATAATGGTACAACAATAACTGCAGCGCTTTTGGCAAATAAAAAAAAACTTACTTGGAACACGAAAGATGGCATCAAGAAAGCGAACTGGTAAGAGATATGCAATACTCTAAATTTGTACATCGAAAAAATATATGAGAAGACATTAATTTGATTTTCATTTTTAGAATGCCTAATTCCAATCGGATTTACACAAAAATTAAAGAGAATAATAATTAATTTATCCCTTAGGTATGGCTCTATTACACAGTCCTCAACCGTGAAACTTGGAAATTCTGATGGCGAAGATATTTATGTACCGATGTCATGGATGTTGCCAATGGTGGACCCTGACCAGATTGAAATTGATGGTTGGGATATTTCTAACCTGAATTTAGCCGATGCCATGGAACGCGCAAAAGTAATCGATTACAATTTGCAAATCCAATTGAAAGATGCAATGACAGAGATGAAACCGCGCAGGAGCTTGTATTATCCTGATTTCATCGCGGCAAATCAGGTCTGCTGACATTGAGATAACTATTCCAAAAGCTTTTTTAGTCTCGTCATATTATTATATTGTATTTACACGTAATTACGAAAACGTTTTCAGGAGGATCGAGCAAACAACATCATATCAGGTTCTAAGATAGAACAATTGAACTTGATCAGGAGAGACATATCTGAATTTAAAACTACCAAAAATGTAGACAAAGTAATTATAGTCTGGACTGCCAATACCGAAAGGTTTGCTGAAGTTATAACAGGAGTTAACGACACTAGTGAAAATTTGTTGAAATCAATAGAAGAAAATCACCCAGAAATTAGTCCAAGCACTATGTTTGCAGTAGCTGCTGCGTTGGAAGGAGTAAGTTAACCAGATCGTTGAATCTCGCATGAATGATAGCTTCATTCTAAAAAAATGTAATTTTATAGTGCACCTTTATAAACGGATCTCCACAAAATACTTTTGTACCTGGGGCGATTGACCTCGCCGAAAAACACAAGACTTTTATAGCTGGTGATGACTTCAAGTCGGGCCAAACAAAACTGAAGTCAGTATTGGTTGACTTCTTAGTTTCTGCTGGCATCAAACCCGTATCAATAGTGAGCTATAATCATCTTGGAAATAACGATGGCTACAACTTGTCAGCACCACAACAGTTCAGATCCAAAGAAGTGAGTAACTCCAGCATGTAGTAATTCACTGCTGTTTTCATGTAGAAATATCAGTGCAGATCATCATTAACGCCTAATTCAATCCCACTTCCAGATCTCAAAGAGCAACGTAGTCGATGACATGGTTCAGTCAAACAGTATTCTCTATGAGCCAGGGGAGAAACCTGATCATTGCGTCGTTATTAAATATGTTCCATATGTTGGTAAGTTTAATGAACTGAAATCTGACAAAGAGGTGCATAAACGAAATGCATCGAAAAAACTAAACCTCTGTTCTTGCAATTATTACCAAGGTCTCATACTTTCCGAAACAGTGTACTTTATTGACTCTTCAGCTCAATAGTCTCTTAAAGTATAAACCTATTAACCAAGTCATAGAAATTAATCCACTTTAGTTCTTACTCTTACAATGCCCTGTAGCAAATCAGGCTTGAAAGCAGTAAACTAATAGAACAAGTTTATGCCCGCACGCTACAGCGCAATTTTATTTCAGGTGATAGCAAGCGTGCCCTGGATGAGTACACCTCAGAAATAATGCTTGGTGGCCACAACACGCTTATAGTTCACAACACTTGTGAAGATTCACTGCTGGCCAGTCCGATTATACTGGATTTAGTTATTTTAGCTGAACTTTTTTCACGCGTTTCTTTCAAAGAGAATGACGCTGAGAATGACAATTTTATTACATTTCACCCTATTCTTTCAATTCTATCCTATTTGTGTAAAGCGCCACTCGTGCCTCAAGGTGCTCCAGTGATTAATGCTTTGTTCAAGCAACGAGCTGCAATAGAGAATATCTTGAGAGCTTGCCTGTCATTACCACCTGAAAATAGTATGCTTTTGGAGCATAGAGTACATTTTGCAAAAAAATTATGAACAGCATTAATCTGCCAAGACCAGTTACAAGTTACGTAACAATTATAATTTCAACTATGCAATATCCTTGTGTGTGTTAACGGCTGTTATTAAATGGATCTATTTTGTACTTGGAATTACAAAGTAATTCCACATTGGAACATCTGTATTAGTAGTTACCCATAATGTTATGTTTGACTAACAATATTGAATGATTCCTCTTATCTAGATGCTTTTATGCTTTATACAACCTTTACCACCTCAGGATTCATAAAAGATACATACTTTGAAGCTAATTCAGAGGATTGATGGTCAGATCTGTTTTTAATATGAAATTGTATATTATCAGACAACAGTTATTGTTGCATGTGAAGTATTTCCATCTTACAGAATGAAAATATTTATATACTTGCAATTTTAAAAATATAATTATAGAACAAAGATGTATTTTCATACGTGACAAAGGAATTGTAGTTTCGTATTCAAATCAATATTGTAATAGGTAAATTATTGATTGATATCAGTTATAAGAAGGTTCATCAAGGTTAAACCTGAGAAAATTAAACTATATAAAAATATTGCTAATCGACTTTGACGATTTCTTATTTATGCCATTTTTTGTCAAAGTTCAAAAAGTAGACTTAAATAAATTATGATTCATTGTGATAAAATTTATTGGCAGGTAATTTTTGTTTATACATGCAATTATGAGCATCAATACAATTTTCCATGCAATCCCATAGTCCATGATAGTGATTGACTATTTTCAGGCAATTGATAGCGTTCATTGAAGCATCATTTACGGCATCTTCTTGGGTTATGCCAAAGCCAGAACAAATGATAACAGGAGATGCTAGAATTTGTAGAAGGCACTGTTTTTGTGCTATATCAAAAAAATTAATTTATTAGTTCCAGGCAGGAAATAATCATTAATTCAGTAAAAAATGAACAGGTGCAGAAAAACTTTGAACAGATTATACCGTGTGAAATGAGATTGAATTCGCAAATACATCACAACTGTATCAAATTACATTACATTACATGAATGTATTCAGCAAAATTCAGATCATTGGCATTGTCTTAAAGAATATTTTTCATACTGGAAGTTAACGACTTGCAATCATACCGCGATTTGATGTCTTTGAAAAGTGGAAGTTTAACTTTAGGCCCTTGGAAAACACCAAGTGATGGAGAGTCATCAAGTAATTCGTATTAGGATGGGAAATCAATTGCTCTGCAGAACTACCATAGAGCTCAGTGAGTTTTTTGACCAAACTGCATGCAGCATTTGCTTTTGATACTTTCTTAGATCTGCCAACTCCTGTGTAATACGGAGACAATGTGTGAGTCCTGTAACTCTTTCCCAGGAAATGAAACATTTGATGCTGATTATGCATCGAGAATATGAACCGGGATCAATTGAAGAGGTCAAATTAATTCTATATCCTTAGATACTACAAACTTATCCAATTTATTAGTCATTACCAATTCCCTCCCTGTGGATGTCATGTATTCTTGCAACGCAGGTAAATGTTCTATCATTTGCTGGGCCTTCTTGAGCAACATATTCATAGGTTGGCAAATACCAATAATTAGCCATGCAAATATCATACAATGATTGGACTGGACGAAGTTTCAATATATCATCGAAACATTCTCTGTAAATGCTAATAAAGCAGTTAAAATAGTACCAAAAGCATGTTACAGGGAAACTTGGCACATTGATGCATATAAATTAGACAAATGAAGGAAAAGGATATGGTACATACACTTGATTATGGAAGACGGATCGGAAAATTTCAGGGTATTTGTAGAGAAGGTCCAAAAATTTTTCTGATACGTTTTGCTTAGCTTGTTTTTTCGAGAAACCAGTGGCAGTGGCTAAAATCATGGAGAAAAGTGATGAAAATTGGTTCGAAACGTCTTTTGAAAATTTTAATGCAATTTATGATTATACATTGATAATACATCTGACCAATATCAAGTGTGATAAATATACCTTGTACGTCACCTACTGTCACTCGATAATGAAACAACACAGTTCTCCTTGTAATGTATTCCGAATGTAATTCATAAACAGGATTGAGATCAATCTTTTTCAAATAATCGTGTAAAATCGAGACTGGAGTCTTCATGGTTATCTCTCTGATGATTAATGTTTAAACTTACATACATTTCCAAAGATACTATAATAAGTCCGAAGACGTATTTTCGTGCGCTACATTAGCAATTCTCAATGCAATCCCCCCTCCTGTCATGTAATATCGCCATCACATCCAGTGATGAAAAATAACCGTCTGAAGTTAGGCACATGAAACTGCTAGGGGTTAATTTTGTCGCCGTCGATCTTATCCGTGCCATTGATGCTCCAAGGGTGAAACAGTTGACTGCTGAGGATGTATTTCGCAATCGGTAATGCATGGACCAGTGGTAATGCAAATCTACTGAATCAACCCTTTGTCGAGACGGATAGAAAGAGTGATGACTTTATGAACATATGAAAAAACATAGGTATACATTTTCCATCATCGCTCTAACCCTAATCAGCTCTACGAATGTGATTTGTTGTTATACACATACGGGCCTATGCTATAGTGTGTATGTGTGCATATCTATACGTGACATGTATGTAATACCTAAGGTATTCTTTGTTGCCAGGCGAACAAATTGACGGCGTGATTTTGACGGTTAGTAGATGAAGCCGCTGACCAAGTTGAATCTGCAAGCGAGGAGGAATCGATTGTCGAAATAACTCGCATTCGAATTTTGAAATTTTGTGATGTGTGATTTGCTATTACAGAAAATGTAACACTCTAATTGGCTCATATTGGTGATCAAAATGTTCGAGGATGGCGCGCGAGAGGTTCGATTGCCAGTTCCGTGAAATAGCTTTCCCACTTCTCGATACGTTCGAAAATATTTTGTAGAAATCGCCGAGCTGCCGCCAAGAAAGTCATTGCGGGTACATTCACGGTAAGTGAATTTTTTACAATTACTTCATCATTGCGAAAATGTTTTGAGGTATTAATGATACAACGTAACTAATGCGATTTTGAGGTCATAGTAATTCTTTCGAAATAGAATAGTGCTCTTTATTCCCATAATTCGTGTTTCTTTACTATAAACTTTACTAAAGCTCATTGAAATTCCAGTATCAACCATGTTTTACTCGGTGGAACTTCTCACGTTGAGGAAAAATGCTAAATTCGTCAAATGTTGGCTTGCTGCCACTTGGAGCCGAAAAGTATTCAGCTACAAATTTCGCTCGAATACTATAAAGGCCATTGATATCGTCAAAATGTGGTAACTAGCAACATGTCTTCTTTACACTATATCTTAGTTTTACATTACTTCTCTATCATGTTTAAACTCTCGCATGATCTTGTTATGACAGTACTTGATAACGACATTACTTTAGCTTATCCAATTACTGTACGTGAAAATAGCTGCACTCAGTCGAGTTCTAAGCCGTTCTTTGATTGAACGATCTTTAGACTTCAGAGGAAAATCAATCATAATAAGACTGCTGTATAATCTGAATAAATAGCTTATTCTAGATAATCAGCTATTCGTAAACGTTGTACACATTTTAATACGTGATAGTGTTTGTATTTGAAAAAAAGTCGCCTTGTGAAAAGGTTACTCAAACAGTGATAATAAATCTTCCTGCAAACAAATTCAGAAAAATATCTGAATCACACAACTTACTATTTTTTACCGGTAATGCTACTAAAAACGTTTTAAAACTTGTATTTCTCCTATATCTGTACAAATTTGTCGTCAGTGTTCAAACACATTACTTTTATTATTGTTATCAATTATTTTGTATATTTATTACCAATTACTGATTTTTTTATCACAGCTGGTGTTTTCACCATCATAGCTGTTTGTTTTTCAGAGGAAAAGCTATAAAACAGCACAAACCATTGTGAAATCATTTTATACAAAGTTAATTTTCATTGCACGTCACGTGATTAACAGTATATGGTATTTATTTTTTACTGCCAAAAGTTATATCCATGTGTAATAATGCGTCATGATACGAGAAGGGTCTTCAAGAAAAACCCATGCTCTGGATGCAGTTTATGAAATACTAATACGTTATTTTTATTATTCATTAGCGATGAGTTAATCATCTACATCGCTCATCGACAATTTAGCATCTATTTATCATCCCAATTACTATGTGGGGCGACGAGAATTCTTTACTATCAAGCTGACATCTTGTTGAGTAAGTTATCCGATGACCAGTATTAAAATATGTTTCAAATGATGTATGATGAGTAGAAACAATCTGATATTCATACGAGTGTTTTATATTCAGATGATTTGTTGGAGTGCCGGGCGAAACAGACACCCAAGATTAAAAGGTAAAATAAACTATGTCAAGTTTCTAAGATATTTGACTATACAGAGGTACAAAACTGTGTTATCCCAAATTTAAAGTGAACTGAAGAGCAAAGCAAAGATCGCATTGTGGACATATTATTGAATGATGTATGCTCCATATTTCAACAGTTTACCTAGAAATTGGCATAAGTTCTCATATTTGCTGCTACACTGTGTACCTTGTGTCAATCGAACAAATAAAAATAATTAGGTGATTGAGTTTTATTGGTAAAAATAGAGTCCATTTTGTTAATACGTTGGTGATGTTGTATATCATCAGATTTTATTTACGAGTTGTGTACGATTTTTTAATAGAAAAAACTAATTTATCAACGGAGATTTGAATGGCTCACATTTTTGCAACATTTTTGAAAAATCAATCTTTCAATAAAAGTTTTTTTGTAATAAATTCGTATCTAATAAATATCGGATTCTAATTGTTGTTTGATGTTGACAGTGGCAAAAAACAAGATGAAGCCTTGCAGATTTCCCAACAGCTGCGCGATGTATCGGAGCTTAGAGAATTAGACTTTTCTGGCAATTTGGTTGATAACGAACGAGTCATTACTCTTGCTGAACCTAGTAATTGGGTAGGTATATTCTGGATTGCTATTGCATCCTAACATATTTAATTCAGATTATTAACAGATATTCTTGACTAAATTATGATTCTCAATCAGTACGATAATTTTTTTGCAATATCGATTTATTTTTGTGTTCATACAGAACCCTTCAGTGGAGACGTGACTTAGTAGTCATTTTACATCATAAAATTTAGCTTTTGGTGATTTTGTTCGTGAACCATCGTTTTAGAACTAGATATACATTCAAACATGCTAAAATATGTAGCTTTCAGATAGTATACATGGTAAAACTTCGTTGGTACACTTTACATTTGTATCTTCTGCTCGTTCATGCGTTAAATTTTCTTGTTCTAGATAGTTTATTCCTATAAACTATGAAAAAAGATTTGAATTACGTTTTTCAGCACCTTATTTAGGTTTCTAACACTAGTTTTGCTTCAATTGTAGATTGATTATGGTTAAGTCTAATCATGACTTGCGGTTTAATTATCCATGAGCCTATCACAAAATTTTCTAATTCATAAGAACAACAGCACAAGTGTAAAAAAAGATGGTATTACATATGCAACCGATATGTAATGAGTATCACCTTATAGAGCTATTGAAAATCATAAATTGAGATTCAAAGCGATTATGTAAATTTCTGGATATGTATTTAGAAATTACTCTTCATATTATTTTTAATAGTAAAATTTCATGAATTTTATTTTACTATCTAGCAAAGAAAGTTCGTAACAAACAATGAGTTTGCAATTAAATTTGTTAACTTTTCTGAACATCTATAGGAAAACGACTGATTTAATGCGGAAAAATTGCAGTTCGATGGTTATAAATTAATTCCGACTTGGCTCAAAAAAAAATCCTATCCATGTACTCCCTGGAACAATTATTCTAATTGGTAGATTTGATTCTCAATATTCTTACAATTAGTTATGTGAATTTTTGAAATATTAACTTGTCTTAGACTAATTATGAACACTGTGCCAAAGCTTCATTGTTAACGTGTTGCTCTGTTGAGAGAAATTAATCGCCAATTTTTAAAATTTGGATGAGTCTGCAATTTTGTCATATCGTTACTCAACTTGAGATATTGTCTGTGGCAGAGTTTAAAAAGTTTAATGATTAGATTGCGTCTCTCGAATGTTGACTTCATCTTTGTCTTTCTTGTTATACTTATAAGATCAACTCTATTGGTACGCCATGTCTCATTGCTTTGTTTGTGATTTGAAACTCAAATTCTATCACTGCTTGCTTTCTTAATGTACAGGTATCAGATGTTCCCATGTCGACTTTTGGCGCAATAACCGATAAGGAGCTGGACTATATACTTCAACACGGTGGATTAATACCTTTGTTAGTTCGATGCCTTCCAATCCTTCCTTGGTTCTGTTATGAATTATTATTTAACAAAATAGTCCTACCTATGAAACTTTTTTTTTATCTTAACAATAATGCACGTCTCGTTCTTGCTTTTTTCATACATTGATGTGAAAAATACTGAACACATTTCCTTTCTTAGAGCTCCGTGTTAATCAATCAATCAATTATTCATTTCTCCAATAGGCACATCGATAAATACTTACAAAGAGAATCTTTAGTACCTTTATTGATCTCACAGCAAAGGGTATATAGATCTAGTAATGATTTAGGTGAAAGTTATAACGCTGTAAAAACAAACAAGAAAACTATTAGTACTAATGATTCTACATTTAAAATATTCATCATTTGAGTTGACTTGGAGTAGTACTGATGCTTTGATTCCTGCATATGTGCATTACTTAAAACTCAAGCGTCAGGACTAACTGTACAGCAAACCTGAGAGTTAAAAAGTATCATTTAGCATTTCGTTCCACTTTTTTATGTACACAAAGCTAATCGAGTAGAAATGTGTTTATCAGGGATTTACCAGATTCAGTTAGAAAGTTACCTGATCTACCTGAAACTTCCGTCCCAGGAAGTGAAGATGGAAACCTATTGCGGAAATCGACCCTTCCGCCTGTACAGCAAATCCAAACTGGAACTATCGGTCTGGTAGAAGGCCAAGGAGTAGATCAATCGTTACTTGAAATACGAGGTATTGTCTACAATTTTATACAGTTTGAGTTACGGTAACTTCTTCCATTCACTTTTAGTATTCAAAAAAACAGTTGGTTATCCTATTGATGAAGATTTCATTTCCGTATCCGCCGATGTTGTCTGATAAGTAATATTGGGTGTGTGCAAATTAACAAGATTTTATGAAACAAGA
The DNA here is from genome assembly GCF_021155765.1 of Diprion similis. Lineage (NCBI taxonomy): Eukaryota > Metazoa > Arthropoda > Insecta > Hymenoptera > Diprionidae > Diprion > Diprion similis. Next base: position 6,037,090 of record NC_060106.1, read on the forward strand.
ACTCAATTGTTGAGTTGATTACAGAAACTGCATTTGAACAAATACCTGAACCACCTCAGGAAGTTCCTTCGACACCAACTAAACGCATCCGATCGTCACCTGGCATTGATAGCCACACAACACCCACCAAGAAAAGACGTGTGAGTACTTTACGTGTACTTGTTGAGTAAAACTCATTTTAACAAATTTAAGAATAACTACCGATAATGCTTCGTTCATTCTACAAACTGCAGTTTGGAGCGCTATGAAAGCAGTGGTGAACACTAATTCACAACCAAATTTACCAGTATTTTTATTGTTGTAGAATATTTCCTTGCAGAATGCAGTAATGACATCTCCCATATAATTTTTAAATGCTCGATTTTTGTATCCCTGTTTAGTAGCTGATATGACAAATTCAGTTGAAATCTCAAACTACCGATTTGTTAAATAGGAATTGGATACTGAACACGGCGGCGTCTTGGCACCAGTACCGCCTCGAATCGAGCCACCGAGTGATAGTTTCACTCTGGAATCATTGATCATCGATGGTCAAGAGGGCAAAAAAACAAACCGGCGTTCCAAGAGGAGCAATATAATTGATGAAATTACCCAGATACCACCTCACAGACCAGACATTTACGTTCAAGTGGTAAGGGAAAACTTTTTCAGAGATTCGAACTAGTTCGGCTACGAACTTAAGTAAAAGTACATGTGATTAAAAATATGCATAAACTACTTACGGGACATTTAAGTGCGTAGTTTGCGTTTGAAGTAAACTGTAGCTTCTGTACGACTTAATGCCATATAAAAATGCAACAGACAATAGAACTTACTTCACTTCAAATCATTAAAATAATACTTTTTGTTATTCTTAGATCCCTAAGGATATAATTCAACTCCCAAAGGATACTGCCAATGAATTGCTCACGATCCCATCCACGAGCTCTAGACGCTGGGGAAACGGGTTACTCGATTTGTACGAAAGCATGTTGCTTAACCCTATGAGTCATAGTGGTAAGTATTCTTCAAATTTCAAGTAGGTATTCATATTCGTTTTCCAAAGATTTAGAGAACTAAACCCAAACCAAACCCAACCGGAGCTATATTGTTCTAAAAATTAACTTGGAACGATAATGTGTGACTCAAAGTGTTGAATCTTGCTTGAAAAGTATGACCTTTGAAAAATCGGAAAATGATCATTCTCGATCACCCCTAGTTGTGTTCCGATTTTTAGAATCTTCAGAATAAATAAAGACAATTTTGTCCAAGCGACTGATTTTATCATGAGTTGCGATTATCTTTCTCAGTTTTTGTTACTTACCAACTTTTTTTTCCTTTAACTTTGTGTTAATTTAGAGAATAAGCTCGGAGATTTCGGCTGCAATCAACACATTTAATATTTTAAGCAGTAAAAAGATTTATGTTGAATTAAAGTATCGTTTAACTACCTGAGTTACTTTGCAGCTATAGAACCAATACCGAACCCAGAAGTGGTACTTGGACCAGTCTCTGAAATTCACACAACTACGGATATCACTGTGGATGGGCTCCCGATACATGGAACATTGTTGGAAAACACTTCAAAAACTAACGGAACTAAAACTATTGAACAAATTTCAATTGACCATACAATTCAGGTGCCCCAAATTGACAGCTGGTCAGTGAATGTGATTAATGATTTGCCTCAGCCGTTGCCCGAAACATCTATGAACGAGCCACACGTTACTTCGGAAATGATCAATGATCGTCCTCAGTCAGAGATCATTAACAGCGTTTACCGGTAATGATGATTCTATTAATGAAATCAACATAATCCATAATTGTTAATTGTACATGTTTTCATCACTGATTGTCAGCTTATTTGAAAAGTGATTAATTGTCTGGTTAGCTAGAATCTGCTGCAACGGGTTGAAAATAAAAATCTTTTATTGTTTTCAGCATTTATTTTTTGTTTAGTACCATTTGACTAGTATAATATGTTAACTGGTGTTCTTATCTTGCAGTGACTGGTTCCAAAATTGGGCAGATGGGCATTCTAGAGTTCCATTGAACGACAAAGGCATTGAAAAGAGTCCTGCAGTAGAAGTCAGAGTAGGCAGTCACCGATCTAAGAGCAGTAAGACTTCTACCGGGTACGTTTATTTTTATATATATATATATATCTATATATGTTCTTTCCATATAGATGGATATCATAGAGGAATCAAATTATTATAACATTTCTAAAGACCAACTGCATAATTTTTATCCAAAGCAATAGCTCATTTCGTTTCTAAACCAATTCTATGACAAATCGTTCAAAATGAATGATAACAATGAAATGACACCTTTCTCTTTTCAAAATAATCATCAGTTCAGTATTCTCAACTTAGAATAATATTAATTTTTTTTTACATCTACTGAGGAACCAAACTAAACATCTATTGGGCGATTTGTACGAAATCATTTTTCCATCAAAATGAGCGTGAATTCATTCAAGTTGCACGAATATAGTGTAGTGACCACTTGAGAAATTTTACAATGATGTAATTCTGTTTGAATTAGTATTATTATTTATGTTCAATTTGAATTTGGGATTACCTTAATCAGCTAATTCCCTCCTTTATATTTTATTCTAAATGAATCAATTATAATGAATGCAGTTGGTTCAAATTCCGACAGTGCAATATTTTTATGCCCTCCAATAATCAATGAAGTCATCTGTATTTCGAAAATTAGATAAGAAAAATACGATATACTTAAGTTGGAAATTCGATTTCTTTAAAGTCATCTTAGAGTTGTAAAATAGTGATTTTCCGGGATGTTTCATTATACGTTAATATTACCGACTCTCAATTATCAGACACATTTATTCACAGTTCACCAATCCAGTCCACAGCAAATCAGACGAAGTCTGATTTATTTGGATGCCTTCAAGGTTTGTGGTCACGCAATCAAGTCTTAACATTCAAAGATCTGGTCCCGACTTCGTCTAATACGAGAAAAGATGCTATTCGAACATTCTCGTCTCTACTTGGTAAGTAAATTGAATATTGGAGCACATTACTAAGGAATTCATGAATGAAAATCTCCATCTGCCGATCAAGGGCTTTTGCTAAATGGAAATATTGTTTTGTGGACATCTCGAAGTTATAAGTTGATTTTGTAGTTTGTTTCAAATTCGCGCAATCGAAAATCGAACTCTAGACACGCTTATAGCTATTCAGAACGCTACACTGCCAGTCAAAAAAATCAAAGTTTCCTGTCAATTAGTCACATGATAATCAATTTGAGGGAATCTTTTTAAATTGCTGAATCAGTTACCTAATTTGGTATTTAAAAATTGTGAAAATAACCACATACAAGGCATCTGAAAATATTTATAATATGTTACTAGAATAAGTTTCATGTTCAACAGATAGATTTCTTATACGATAGGTGTACGGTGCAAAAAATTATATATTTCTAACAACTTACAAAAATTGGAGGTATAATCTTTTATACGGAATGTGAAAAAATAGATTGTAAATGGTAATTTCAAAAGTGGGTCCATAGATAAAACAATTGCTGCATATAAAATCATGGAAAGATCAAAGCTACTCTCAAAATTATAAAATGGAATTCCATGTTAATTCCATCAGATATTGGAACACTTGAAACTATACAATATGTGTCTTTCAGAACATTAACTAAGAATAAAAGAGCTGAAAATTTACTAAATAATTTAAGATGTAGACTTTTCCTTATTGAAAAAAGGGCCCAATAGTTCTTCACGCAAGTTTAGATGCTGTTATTCCTTATTGGTTACAGAAAATGAAATTACTTAAATTTTGAATTACAATGTTTTGATTGATAATTCAAAGATTTCAGCTTTATTGATATGTAGGTAATTATAAAATAAAACAATTATATCTGCTGTGATGATGTTTTATTTGGTAAAATCATTTGAAACAATTGTTTGTTGTATTCAAATTTCAGAACTGCATAAATCAAAGCAAGTGAAACTGCTTCAAGCCGAACCTTATGGACATATTTACATACAGGAGTATTCTATGTACTAAACAAGCTTTAATGGGCACCCTTCACACTGCATCACACTCTGTAAGTTCTTGATCATAATTAATAAGGTCCTTATGTAAATAATTCATTGTTTATCAAATGGATATCTATATAATTATTATCCTAAGGTATATCAACGTAATGGATATTAGCCTTTAAATTTTTAGTAATTATTTAAATTGACTTATTTATTTTTATTTATTATGAATTTTATAATTTGACAATTTCAAAGTAACTTGAATTGCAACTGATACTTAAAATTATACTCTGATTCGCATTCGAGGACTTTTTTATCTGTATAGATAAATAGCCAAAAACAAACTTAATATTGAACATCATTGTAAATGTAAGTTAGCAGGAAACTGACAATATACCATGGTAGTGGGTGGTAGGCTCATTCGACTGTAAAGTATTATGTCCATATTTGATAAAACCTTCTTGAGGCAAGCATTCCTAGTTTTGATGGGAAGGTTTGTTTAGTGCCAAATCTCGATTGCCTTGTAATATTCTTGAGTGGGAGGTATATTTTTTCTAAATCTGGCTTTCTGGAAATATAAGTATTTTTTAAATTCAAACTTTTTTCAGTGTGAATAATTTACTTTCTGTTTGCCCGTTCATTTTGTAAGTTAACAAAAATGAACTACCCAATTTTATGTAGCTCAAGTTTACCCAAGATTTATAAGATCGACATTCATTTTCCTTGTTTTTAATTTTAGTATTTACTGAAAAACAGCATCCTCCTTAACCAAAATGGTGATTATAGTAGGGAGTACGTTTTAAAGTAGACAATCCCAAAAAAGTGATGAGCGGTAATATTTTCCGGTGAAACATGTTTTTAGTCATTTTATACAAACTTGATACTTTCATACAAAACTTTCATACAAAAATAATTTAAACTAGTTAAATTGCATTTACTGGAAGTTCTGGTACATTTTTAATAATCGGCAATGAGTCTAAACCACGCAATATTTACCAGAATTGACCGACGCTTATTTTCGTTTTGTACAAAATACTTTCATCTGTAATAAAAAGGTTTCAAAACTATTCAATTGCATGTGTGTTCGTTTTTTCCACGTCCAAGCAACACCCTAATAATTAATATTTTGCTAAGATTGCATGACATTAATGAAGAACGTGATAAACCGATGACAAATATTCTGATGAAAATGAATATTATCTTGCAACAATGTTGTCTGGTTTTGTTTTTACGAAAATTAATGCCATTACATAGACAAAGATCGGTCTCAGTCTTTTTCACATGTGAAGACGTATGTTTGTCAAAATGTTTGTCATGACACGGTTGAATCTTAATTGATGAATTAAACGATTTGAAAAGTTCTAAAAATGTGTGAACGACACATCTTGTCAATGTCAAAGCTGGCTGGTAAAGGCGACAACAAACTATACTCCACCAAATCTGAAAATTTTCAATTTTTTCTGACTCCATTTGATCTGATTCTGAGATTTTACCATTTGATCTGATTCCCGCGCTTGGATTCAAATATCCAAACCACGACCAGGAAAAATAACTCAGAGAATAGCCGGCAGTTCGCGCTGTCGTCGGCCCACCAATAAGCGCGATTCCATGGAGCATCTGGCAACACTGCGCAGCAGCAATGTAAGCAGCATCGCGGCAGCCATTAGCCGTGTTGTTGGATTGACTAGTACCGCAAAGTTAACTGTCGTTTGCGAAGGTGTGTTGAAACGAAATAATCGTACATATTTGTCGCTAAAAATATCATCAACTGGGTAAGTTTCACTCAGCATTTAAAATTATATTTTCTATCGACTTAACGTCATTATACCGTTTATTCTGCAGCTTTAAACTCCAGATTTTCTGTTCCCGTGCGTACACAACGCGCAGCAGGGCTATCGCCCTCGTTCAATTTCAGGCTTGGTAGTGATTGTAGCAAGCGGCAGAGATGATGTACACGGTAAGATTTTGCGCGCATTTTTCATACGATATTATCAGATTTTTACACTGTGTGTTATCTTCACTAACTAACTGTTTTTGCAAATGTATTTACAGGGGACCACGGCATCGCAGGATACGCGGTTCAGCGATAAGGAGAAGAAATTACTGAAGCAGATGAAATTTGGCGATTCTCTAACCCAAAAGGTAGGGTTCTACTTAGTCATTGAACTTTTTAGATCCAACCTAAAATGTAGTAGTATTTCATAATGGGGTTCCATTAGAAGCATGTAGTGAGTGACTTGCCATTTCTAGTAAATTTTGATAATTCAAGTACTTTTTGTTGATATTTTAATGCTGCGCTCATGTCCTGAATTTTTAACTGATGTCAGAACAAGTTTAGCGTCAGTTGAACCGTCCCTTGAGTTTTTATGAATTATCGTATTCGACTGTGATTCAAATCCACAATATACATATGAAGTATGAATTCCATATTTCATCCTTCAATACCATCGCATATCGGTACTATATCCTAAATTAATTTTAACAAATCACGTGCAACGTCACTTGTTACGTAGTTCATGAACGTTCAAAACTTTGTGATTTTCTTGTCTCTAGTAAAATAGGACATCTATTAGTTATGTTACTAACTTCAACGATGTACTTTATTAACCGTGATCAGGTCATTATGTCATTTTGTTTAAACCAAAAATAAATGACATGGTACGAGTATTAAAAAAAATATAATCAAAAATTGCAGGTAGACATGAGCAAAGTAAAATTGGATGTTATCAAGCCCTGGATTACTACAAAAATAAATCAAATTCTTGGCATGGAAGATGATGTAGTGGTTGAGTTCGTCTATAATCAGCTGGAGGAAAAGGTAAGAAAATTTAGAATATCCTTCTTGTTTTAAATCATTTATTTTCCGTTTCATTTAAATGGATAGAATGGTCTAAATAATTGAATAAGCAGGTTGTATACTCGGCTTTTTCCCCTCAGCATAGAACATTTACTTTGATGCACATTATCGTAGATATAGTTCGGACGAAAAGATATGCGATCACACTCAGCCACTTGTAACAATGAATCATGTGCACTTCATCTTGACATATACAAAAACGTCAAACCGATAATTGTAAGGTGTTTTTCATTAAGTTTTCAATAACTTCAACGACGAAATTTGGCTCAGTAATTCTGTCGAGTGAAAACTGAATTATGGTATCCAGTTGTCACAATAATTCTGTTATACAAAATCATGGAATTTAACAAAAATTGCAAGAAACACTTGCCAATAGCGATTTCACATCTAGAATGTTTCCGCCCAAGGAACTTTCTTCCCATGATATATTTTGACACTGTAAATATGAGTATTTTTGTTTCTGTTCTCAAACCCCGGTCTTTTAATTTTTAAAACATACTTATATTGCAGAAACATATATTTACGACTTAAAGAATAGTGCTTTTGGTAAATGTTATAGAAACACATTGGTTTTTTTTTCTTAAATTGAGTATAGATGTGAAAAAAAATTGAAAAAATCATTCTACATTATAAGATTTTTTGAAATATTTTTATGAGGTTGATATTTGGAACATAAATGTAATAGTAGACTTTTTTTTTTTTAACAAGTACGTTATTTGGCAATGTGGGGATTTTTTGAAATTCAGTAAATCGTTGTAAGCCAAAACATTCTCATACTTGGACAACTCAACTTTTTTGAAGTCATTCTAAAATTGCAACCTATTGATCTTTTTTTCAATATTGTCTGTCTAATATGGCCCCTAACCAAGAGAATTACTGTGCAATAAAAAATAATAGTGTTCACATGATCATTGGTAAAAATCAATTTAATGAATTGATTGCTTGTTTGTTTTTGTTCAAATCAACTAAAACATTTGAACTGTTGAAGCATAAATCCATACTTTGGGTAAAAGTCCCACATATCTTTGGAATAAATTCAGAATTTATGTGGCACCTGATTAGATACGAATTTTCGCAGTTCAAGAATTTTATCTTGGATCACAGAAAACATTTTGGCAAATACTTTATGATTAAAGTTTCCAAAGGTTTGACTTGTATGATTTTAGCAAATTTGGTTAGACTTGTTTCGTACTTTTTTGATGCATCCACATTTTGTATAACTTTAGAATTGTCCTAATCAAAATTGTCATTCATGTCGGAGAAACCTAGAATTGTCATAGCATTGACAATAAGATGTAGTTTCACACCTTTAATAGCTTTAAACTCTTAAATTTGCTACTGTTACAATGAATGAATCTTGGGATGGTAATTTGGTGTGAAACAGTCATAAACATCCTATTTATTGGTCAGTCAATGTATCCCTCGGTCAGTGACGAAAAAATGAAGCAGAATGTATTACTATCTTTCCGGAGGATGTGAAATTTATTTATCGTAATATCGTCGTATAAAAGTCTTAATGATTGAATCTAGAAATATCATTTCTTGTGTATAATGTAATGACTTAAGCGATAGATTTGACTAAACAAGGCAGACTGACACAAAAACAAAAAAAAGTGAAGTGCGTAGGTGAAAATTGTTGAATTGCACTATATATGACAAGTTTTATCACGTCTCTTTGAATTCCCCATTATTATAAGTAGAAACCGTTGCTGGGGCTCAACCCTTTTGTCCCAATGGCATTCGGATGTGTTCCTCTCTGCATCCGATTGGCCGCCTTTCTATCAGCCGTCAACCATAGCGTGATCCGTCTTCTACGTCATACCTCGCCGCATCAGCAGCTAAGGACAGCTGCCGCAGTTACCGACTCGTCATCATCTAGCAACCTCTGCCTTAGCTGAGTCACCATTCCTCGTCATCATCACCCAGAGACCGGCCATGCTTTTCTACTGCAACATCTTGTCTGTGCGAACGAGTTCGTCATCATCCTGGAAGGCCTCGACCAAGGCCTTGCGTCATCCTGATGCATGCACCTCCACTTCGTGGATACCGAGTCGCCTCTTCCGAGGCAGTTCAACTGACCAGCTGTCGACGCTGCAAAAAGGCCTTGGTGGCCTTAAACCATGGACCTTGGTCATCACTGGCAGTTTGTCTTCATTCCAAAGATGACAAACAGCATCTGCAGGCCTTGTTCAAGGCTCACTGTCGACCACTGAGGGCGACCCAACATTGAAGACACACCTGCGACTCTTCTTTAATCAACGGGGGGGGAAGGGACTTTCTGAACTATTGCTGTTCGCTCTCAACTGTCCACCCTTTCAAGGTGGAAGTGAAGTGATCAAAGCTTGGAGAGTGGGATTGGTAGACAAGCATCATATTCGCACATGTTGTGACAATCCTTGTCATTATGACAGGTTGGTTTCTTCATGATATATACTTATACTTTTCTATCAATTCTTCGTTTTTCAGCTAATAATCATTGTATCCACATGTCTAATCAATATTTTTACATTCTAGCTTGTAACACCGTAACATTTCAAAATCACATTCTCGTAATCAGCTGTTTGTAATGATGTTTCTGTTTTTATATTAGTTTTTTATTTAGGCATCATCGATGTGAAATGATCTGAGATGCGGATAGTTGTCAGCTACAGTTGTGGTAAGATTGACGTTTTAGGGTTCTAACAAGCAATTGTGCTTTTTCGAGGGGGAAAAGCATCTATGTTTACTGAGGAATTTTTTACAACAAAATTTTAGAAACAATATTTTTCATGCTATTCTGATTTAGGACCATTTTTTTTCTAATTTAGGTTCAGGTAATGGATTACAATTGTAGTTTTAACAGTACTGATACTGCCCTAAAATTGCAGTTCGCTCAATTTTTATACAGGGTATTTTTTTTTTTTTCAATCTGATTGAAAATGTAATGCAATATTGCCTATAATTCACACCAAAAACTATGTACTTTACAGTTTCCTGACCCTCGAAAAATGCAGATCAATCTGACAGGTTTCCTGACTGGCAGAAATGCCCGTTCATTCATGGGCGAACTTTGGGACCTGTTGGTCTCTGCACAAGAAAGCGTTACTGGCATTCCAGAAGCTTTTCTACAACAGAAGAAAGATCAAATCAAGAAACGTCTGGTAACTATACTTTCTATGTATTTCTCTCTAAATTATCGTAATATCAAATTATCAAGCAAAATGACCTGAAGAATATTTTACTTCGTCCAGTATAGGTGTGTATACTGAATTTAGAAATGAATTCCATATCATTTTTGAACAATCCACACTATAGTAAGACGGTGCTGCATCTAAGACAGCCTTGACTCTATAAACGCGATCTATTGTTTATCAATTGAATTGCTGTTTGTTGAATACTAAAAGAAATGTCTGACAAGCATTGTAGTTTTTTACGGATGTTCTAGTTGTAACTGTTCAGGAATTGCATGGTTCAGTTAATATCGGCAGAGTTTCACAACTTTATTGTTGCTTGCTGTAATCTTTATTCAGTGTGCGTAAATCCGTGTAAATGCGTGTCGAAAATAAGTTTGAATCGCAAGCTTTCGTATTCACCACCAACCCAGTAATTTATTCCTGTCTGTAATTATGAGAACTGCAGAGGTTTTCTTTGTTCTTGAAGTATGAAATATCATTAACAGGAAGAACAAGAGAAGCTGCAAGCGTCGCTGGCAGAGAAAGAAAAGGAAAAGGAACGCGAGAAGGAAAAAGATGATGCAGAATCAGCAAAGTTGAAGAAAGAAGAAAAAGATCGAGGATCGTCTAAGGAAAGACGAAGGGATCGTAGCCGAGATCGTGACCGGGACAGGTTAGTCATTTAACTTGTTACGCCTTTCATTTTTACCTCGACATTGAATTTTTTTGGTATTATTCTCAGTGGTCACTGTTTGATTATCTATTATCGGCAGAATTATGTCATTCGCTGTTATCTTTCCTCATGGTGTTCAGCAACTGGGAATTCCTGGAAACCCGGGAATTATACGGGCATTTCAAAGCGCCCTTGAAAATACGTGAATTCCCTATAGCAACCAGAGATTCGTGTTGAAATTGCCGTCTCTACATTCAACCGCTGAAAAAAGAATTTTTTTAAATAAAGATTTCTTCAAAATATCGCTAAAATTTATAATTCTCAAAATACATAGAAAGGGGAAAAACCAAAGTTAAATTAGAAAAGTTAGAGTATAGAGAGCTGCAATATAAAATTGTCACAACGAAGAAGAATACGTCAGCATTGTGATGGTTCTGTATTCTGATTTTCTATACTTTACCATTTGTTTTGACTTTTCTATACTTCGGCTTTCTACATTTTGAATTTCTATGAAATACAATTACATGCTGTGTTTTTCATACTAGATCAATTACTCATATTACAAGTCGATACAAACTAATACTGAACAGCTTTATCTACAAGGAACATCAGTTTGCTGTCCTCCTCCGATTTTGTTGCAACTTATTTATATTGTAGAACATTGAGAGCTAAGAGAAACGTATTGTTTTTTATTGTCGGAAAAGATATTTAAAGGGCAGAAAACGACTCCGAAAGATGGGTATCCAGTGGGATTGTTTCTCACCTTCGGATAGATGCGCTTGCTGTATTTGTATGAAACCAATGCTAAAATGTTTCGTTCATCAATAGAAACATTTCAGTGTTGATTTCATTGAAATAAATCAAGTGCATCAAAGAATCAGTCCGTCGGGTTTCCATCTTTGGGGATCGTTTTCATCCCTTTAACTCGGTTTTCCACCATTAAAAAGAAATATGTGTGTTAGTTTTCAATATTCTACAACATACATGAGATGCAATGAATTCGGAAGGGGTTATTAAACTGGTGTTCCTTTTTAGTTGCATGTGTTCGCCCACATTTTCAAAGTTCAGTGATTACCATATCCTTTCCGAAAATTTCCCCTTTTTAAAATACCACTTTAACAAGCTTCAAAGTCAATCATAATGACTTTTATGACAATTTTTCCCATATAATATGCGGAGTGTCTTATGTCTGACGTTTTTTATTATTTGACAAGTATTAAAAGTATTGACAATTATTCAAATTGCGTCAGAAATTTAAGTAAGACTCTATCGTAGGAACAAACGGAGCAGATCACGTGATCGCCATAGAGATAGAGATCGTTCAGGCCGTAAAAGAAGATCAAGTTCAAGATCACCGGCAAAATCCTCATCAAAAGACAACGGTAAAGAAATGACTGAGGTCAAAATTGAAAGAGAAGATTCACCTCAACTTGACAATGTAATACCTCTACTACCTGTGAAAACTAAACCGTAAGTTTTCAGACCTTGTAGTGTATAATTCAAAAATGCATTGTTTCTTACATTCGAATATAGTTGAATTGTCTACCAATGATTTTGAAAATATTTAAATATAATAACTTTATTCCTTCAGAGAGGCAGCAGTTGCTATATCACGGCTGCAAGCAAAGCTAATGAGCATCGCTGATGGGAAGAAAAAGATGAATCGTTCGCCATCTGTAGAAATTGCAGAAAAACTTTCCAAAAAATCACCATCAAAGTCACCTGCTGGTAAATCGAGAAAATCCAGGTCAAAATCGCCAATTTCAAAATCCAAGAGGTCACGTTCGCCTGTATCAAAATCACGACGATCACGTTCTAAGTCACGAACAAGAAGATCTCGGTCCAAGTCAAAAACCAGAAGGTCAAGATCACGATCTCAAGATCGATCAAAGTCAAGAAGATCAAAATCAAAGTCTCCTATTTCAAAATCGAGAAAATCACGTTCGAAATCACCAATTCGTTCCAAGAAATCAAGATCAAAGAGCATTGACCGTAGCAAGTCTAGAAAATCACGATCAGATTCAAGCGATTCGGCATCATCGAAATCACGGTCCAAGACTCCTGAAAAACGAAAAGAAAATATTGACTCCAACAGGAAACGTGATGTGAGTTCGAGCAGTAGTTCCGGATCAGAAATAGAGAAAGGAGCAAAAGACAAAAACGATTTTGAAATCCGTAAGAAAAAAGATGGTGTGCAAGCTAAACGATCTTACAGAAAGACCAATAAAGATGAAAGTGGTAGTGATTCTGATTCTAGTCGTGAAAGAAAATCCGCACCTAAAAGAAGGAGCCCTTCTCCCAGAAATGATAGATCTAAAGACAGGGATAGATCTCGAGATAGAAACAGAAGGTATCTCACTGAAAATATCCTAAACTTACAATGAGCATAGAATATCTTCGTCAATCATATATAATCGTATCATTACTCTTTCAGACGATCGTCTTTCGAAAAAGAGCGAGACAGGAGGAGGGATCGCGATCGCGACAGGGATAGGGAAAGAGATAGGGTCGATCGATACAGCGGAGGGAGAAGCATGAGACCACCATCCGTGCGGAGAGCTCCAAGCCGACGAAGGTAACATATTTAATTTAGATTCCTGATCCTGCGTGCACATGTACAGGAGAGGGATCATTCAAAATTCTCGTACGACTGACTAGGAACCCCAGGTAGATCAACTCCTCCGATTTTGATTTAGTTCATATAGGTATATTAATAGCGCATCGAAAACTAAGAGACACGCGTATTTCTTTTATCCGCCAAGAAATGGTTTAGAGGGGTGAAAATGACCCCCAAAGCACATAGAAAAATATATGTGTCTCTTAGTTTTCAATGCACTACAACATATATGAACTAGATCAAAATTGGAGAGGTTCACCTATCTACGGTTCCTTGTGAGTAATCACAATAAAGACATTGAATCACGTACTGTTGGATTTCCGAAATTGTACATATACAGTTTCAGTGTTATAAGGAATCTGGAAATTTGGCAATATCAGAATATCTGGAAAGTTTTGTACAAAAGTCTGAGATTCAGAATTTAGTACTGCGTTTGTTTGCATGTAAATTTGGATAACCTGAACAACATTCTTCTCTGTCAGTAATCAGGACTAGATTTTATCCACGTGACGATTCGTAGATAGTTTTATAATTTAATATGGTGCTTGCTGCAGATTTCAAAAGATTATACAAAAATTGAACTTAGAAGGTATTGCTCTCTAGTTTCGTAAACAAAGTTGCTTAAATAGTTTTTATTACAATCAGAAGCCCACCACGTCGTAGTCCAGGGAGATATGATCGTCGACGTTCACCTAGCCCAGGGGATCGACGCAGATGGAGAGCATCACCTGATCGCCGAAGAAGATCGTCTGAACGACACGATCGGCACAGGTCCGTTGATCGGCGAGACAGCAGGCGGTCACCGGAACGTCGGGATCGATCGAACAGGTACGATAGATCTTCTTCCCGCGACAGATCTAGCAGACGCGACAGGTCCCGAGAACCAAAGGAAAACAAAGACCGTAAGACATCGCCCGATAGATCCAGAGCAAGGTCAAAGGAGCCCAAATCATCATTGGAGCGTTCTAAGCCCTACAAGCGATCTCCAGATAAGGAGGTGAGGGAAAAACCAAAGGAAAAGAAACCTGTGGTAGATGAACCTGCCAAGAAACTGGATGAGAGAAGACCTCAGAAGATGTTGAGGAACGGACGATCTAAATCAAGTAGCTCGCAAAGCACAGAGAGTAGTTCCTCTAGTGACGAGGAACAATCAGCCAGGTGAGTAACGTATTTACTGCGATTGTTGAAGCATGGATTAGTTTTTTTGTCAAATTATTCACACCATAATTTGTATTAGGATTGCTTGCATGTGTAAATGCTATACAAAAGTTAATGTACGTAGCGGTAAATCTGCAAATCAGAAACGGAAAGAAAAAGAAGTTTGAAGAAATAGAGATTTCGAAATAGAAATAGAATTAGTTTTGTATTTTTTTTCCCTATCTTCAAGTCTCTCTGATTTAGTTCCATTTTTCACATTGTGTTCTGTGGATACTTATTCTTGTTGAGTTTCAACGAAAAATATGTGTTTTCTGCCTTTATCCTTATGATTATTGTTAGGCCAGAAAATCAAAATAACTTTGATTTCTTCTGAAGTACGTTGAAAATCGATACAAAAAGTATCTCAAAGCAAATTTAAGAAATTTGAACCTAATGTAGACTCAGCGTATACTGAGACAATCTTGTGAAGTGGGCCCATCACACTGTAGCGCGGGTCAACTAACAACAGTTGATGTAAAGTATTAAGTCGCCTCTGGCAGCTCGGAAGGATAGATTTCATAAGATCTCTGTATAAGATGATTACCTATATTGCAGAGAAATTTTATGTATGTCTAATATATAAACTGAATATAAATAGTGTCGTTTTATGGATTAATGGTTAAACTTTAAGGTAATTCCATTCTATACAAAGGAAATTCTATGGTGTATTTATGTATAAATCTTTGTCCAAATTTTGGTACGAGTATTGATTAGAAAAATATTAATTGTAATAAATTTGTAATTAGCAGAAGGTTACCGGAAATAAAACAACCAACGCAGGAAGTGAAAGAGCGAGAAATTTTGGAAGATGTCAACAAGAAGAAAGAAAAAGAGAAGATTTCAAAAGAAGAAGTTCCAATTATTCGTCCGGAGAAAGAAGTTCGAAAAATTGAACCTGTTGTTCCAAAGAAATTGGAAACCATTGTTTCACCCAAAAAACCGCCAACTACAATACTTCCTGTTACGAGACACAGGGTAATTTGTATCTATTTATTCTTCATTATTTAGCGATCATTTCATGCATAAATTTATCACGATCATGAACATTATCTAATAAGTATGCTTATCCTGATCTAGTTCTCGAAGAGCTTATCTCGAACCCCATCACCGTTTAAAAAAACTGAAGACATCATAGCAGCTGCAGCCAGAATTAAACAAACTCCTTCTAGGTAAAATGAATAGAAGTTGTGTGTGATTATTTATAAACTGATGAGGTCTGATTTAGATCTAACAAAACCATCATATATTGGTTCCAGAGATAATAAAGACGAATCACCTAAGTCTACAGAACCTGCTCTTTCGTCCAGTGATGTTTTTCAGCTGAAGAAAGAAGAGAGGCCATTGAAGTTGCTCAAGGTTACGGCAGATGATAAAAAACTAACTCACAAATTAGTTGAACAACCGTCCTTGAAGAAGAAATCAGTCGATGAAATAAACAAGAGAATAAAAAGAGACAGGAGGGATGGGTCTTCAGATTCTGAAAACAGCGATGATGAAAGTAAGGTTCACAACAATGAAAATATTTATCTGTATAGAATCAGTCAGTTACTCAAAGTTGAGATGCTTGAAGATGTGATTTCATTTCACTTATCTTTGATAAACTGTTAAGATACGTACAATGAACCTTAATTACATTTTGTTGAAAATATCTGAATTAGTTGATTATTTAGGTATCCTCAGATCAATACTGATTTACAATTTTAGATAAGAAGAAAGAAAAACGGATCGAGAAATCAAGGAAATCTCGAAAGGAATCAACAGACGATGACAAAACGGATAGAAGTAAAGTCGAATCTAGTTCGGAATCTGAAGATGACAAAAAGCACGTGGATAGTAAATCTAAAAAGAGCAGAGATGCTGGGAGGGCTGGTAAGTAAACATGATTCTTTATTAGCGGATTGTTTCGAGTATAAGTCAATCTTGATCCCAGGCTTCATTCTTGTGCAGGCTATCTAGTATATTATTTATGTAAACACTTCTTGAGTCATACTTGGTGATAAAAACTTCGACTCATATTGAGGATAATATGTTAAATATGTTTAGAAAGTTGAATCTTCCAATACATAATGACAAACTTGTATTACAAATCTGTTGCAATTATTATGGTGCTGTCTAATTGAATATAGAGAACCATTTGTTTTAAACTTTGATCGTCGCTCAAAATGGATGTGATATTGTAAATTGATGATCATCTACAGAATTGATATAAAGTTGAACGCAATTTCAATGTCATTGATTTAAATTCACATAGGTATGTGCGAATTTTCATTAAACAGATTTGCTGGATGATCGTAGTAAGGATCGAAGAGATACCAAAAAACGTGATGCCAGTGGCGACATAGAATCAAGAAAGCGGTCGAAGAGAGAAATTGAGGAAGACCTACGAAAAACTAGAAAGGTGCGGAAAGATTCCACGTCTGAAGAAGATGAAATGAAATTGAAGAAGATATCAAAATCGGAAGACGAGAAATCTAAGTCAAGAAAATCGAAAAAAGATTCCAGTTCTGACGATGAACCGAAAAAGTCGAGAAAGCGTCGAGACAGCTCATCTGAGGATGCAAAGTTGAGAAGTAGGAAGTCAAGAAAAGAATCAACTAGCGACGACGAGGGACGGTCGAAATCAAAGAAAGCCAAGCGGGATTCTAGTTCGGACGATGAAGAAATTGTCGAGCGAGAAAGTAAGAAAAAGAAAAAGGTAGAAGATAGCAGTGATGACGAGAAAGTGAAGAAGAAACGCAAAAAGAAAACAAAGACAAGTACAAGCGAATCTGAGGTAAGAATTCCATAATTTTTGTGTGCCAAAATTAAAAATTACTTCGATTCTATCTTGCATAAAAATAACTGTGTAGGTATAATATGACGTAAATGTTATAAACTGAAGATCCCGGAAGCCAAACTTTCGTTGAATTCAATTTATGTTTGTTTGTTTCTCTTGGATAAACAGGATAGTGAAGTGGAGGAAAAGAAGAAAAAGAAAGATAAGAAGCACAAGAAACACAAAAAGCACAAGAAACATCGTAAGCATAAAAAAAAGAAGGCTGTAGAGTCTGAAGAATCGGACGCAAGTGAGGGTAACACGGAAGAACTTGAAAAAAAACTTCGCGAAAAAGCCTTGAAATCTATGAAGAAAGGACACAGTATTGAACAAAGTGACTAAATGGATTGTATGTAATCGATATAAGATAATATCAGAGAAGTTGGCATATTTCAAATACTTATAAGCTGTTATTTCTTAGGTTGGCTATGCCAAAGTAACTATTCACCAGATCCAACAAAAAATACTGCTAATTAATGGTTTTGTATTTTAACAGACTGCGATTGCAATTTTTGAGACAACTTCTTTGATATTATCATTAAAAATAATTTGGTACTCATAAGCACCATGAAAAACTAAAAATAAAACTTGCATTAGTTGATTGTATTTTACGCTAGTAATTTTACAACTCGTTTTATCGTAACTCTCGTGCAATCAGAAATTGCAATCCGAGGTAAAGGTTTTTCTTTTTTCACGTTTCTGATTGCCAAGAAGTGTTCATACCATGCAGTGTGAAATAATCAATTAATTTGTAAATTAAGTTGATATGTGAAAGGATGTGTGACAATCGAAGAGCATACGTAACATTGTGAAATCGTACGAATCGCGTGTCCATGAATTAAAAATTGTTTCAATCGAGAAAAACTTGTAACTTATTATTACAGGGGAGAAATTTACGTGGCCTCAATTTTTTTTAAAAAGTATTTTAATCACGATACTTTACACAGAAAGAGAGGTCCTTGAACCTCAGATTTGTTTTTATTTTACAGCTGCTAGAATACTAGATTAATATCTAGTACAATTAATAAGTTAGAAGAATTCATTTTATCTTTTCTCATAAGTTCAAAGATTATCTAACATTGATTCCCAGTCGGGTAAGCAAATAAGGGTACTGCTGACTGAGCCAAGGTTAATAAGTTCGCCTTCAAGTTTTTCAAGGTCTAATTTGGCAGCGATTAGATCCTGAAAGTAAAGAAAAGTTTTAATAAATGCACGAATCAACCTACATAATGATGTTGAAAAAATCACAGAATTTCTTCATTTAAACTTACTTGTCTGAAACTAATGTTCGAGCCCACATCTACAATTAATCTGTTATCCCCTAAAACAAGTCTCGCCTGTCCAGATTTTAGTATTTGTAATTTCCCTAGCATTCCTTCCTTCAAGTTTTTTAATGTACAGTATTCAGTCTTTGGATTGGTATCACTAGGATTTGCTGAACCTAAATCGGCTGCTCTTCTCGCTTTCGGGTCACTTAATTCATCGTCTGTTCTAAGTCCAGGTAGGCAATCGGGAAACTGCAAGTACAACGTAAAATTCACGCCACAGGATAAGGCTCAGTGCCAAGCACAATTGTGCAGTGTAAAAAACAAAAAAAATTTAATCGTATCTACCTGTAATAAAATGTAATTATTTGCTTCGTTTGCAACAATTTGTGGAATAGTAATAAGTTTTTTCTCTTCTTTTACTAATTTCTTTAGTAAAGAAGGTTTTGCTGTGTTATGTTCTTCTGATACTGAAAGAAATCAAAAATTTTGAGTATTAATTATTATAGCGACGTTAACGAATGACAGTCATAGTGCATGACGTAATTTTTTTTATTTAGGGAACATCATTTGTTTCAATACTGAAAAAATTTTAAGCACTTTACAGTAGTCCGAATTTTATCGTATGATCCGTTATAATTAAAAAATTAATCAATTTAGGAACTTTAAAATTTCATGATTCACATCAATGTGCAGTCTGTGTGTATTCTACTCCTGTCATTTGTTTCATGATTTTTTATTCCATCGACCTAGAGATTGCGAGAAGAAAATTTTTGTGACATACCTTTTCCGTTTTCTAAGATTACTGGTTTTACATCTTCACTTGAACCATCAGCCTTTATTACTTGAGGTTCTTCCCTGAATTCTTTCTTGTATAATTGTGCTGGAATATTTAACGAACAAAAAAAAAAATGACAAGACTGGTTTCTTTCTATCCAACTTGGATGAATGTTGATCAAAGTAGGTTTGATACTGACCATCATCAGCCATAGGTAGCATCACTGGGGCATTTTCCATATCTGGTACAGCTCCATTTTCGATAAAATCATCTCTAAGGAGATGCTTGAGCTTCTCTTCTTCTTCAGCTTTATCAATCTTTTGATTTAAATTTAGTTTTTGTTTTTCTAAAACAGTACTGGCACTTCGATTACCGCTCGAATCGCTACTGTCTCTGTAACCACTGGATCTTTTTTTGGCTCGTGAAGAATCTGCTATACCACTGGAGAACACTCCATCAGTCTGCAAAGAGTACATAGATACAAAAAAATCAACCGTGAGTGTTACAATACTGTAATCCCACTTCTGATTAACAAAGACATTTTAACCTGGATAATGTTATCCGAAACTTTTCCTCTGCCTCGACCTCTTGCACCTTGTCCTCTTCCGCGACCTCGTTCTCTTGGAACTTTTGTATTATTTTTTACAGTGGTGTTATCACTGTAAAGTAAAACAAATTATTACAATATTGCCATGATGACAATAGTATAAATATGATTCTTGCTTACTCTTTAGCTTTATTTCGCTGTACGTTCAAGTTTGGAGTATACAGTTTTTTTGGTTTTTCTAGTTTCACATGCCCGCCTAGCGTCCAGTCTCGCGGTGATCTGAACGAAGTAAGTCTCGTGGGTGGTAGACCAGTCTCAATTTTTACATTTGTTGACATTGATCCTGATGTACCCGGTTCTACTTTGATCTTTATTTTTGGATCCAGTCCACTGCTGCCTTTTGGTTTATCCGAGTCCATTTCTAAAGGAAATCGAATTAAAAATGAATCTGTAGTGTCATAAACCTGGATGACAATTCGGTTTGGATGAAACTAGAAAACAAAGAAGTAAATGCAGTCACACAGTGTTATGGCATGATGATTAAATCTTCGCTGATAACACTTGAGAATTTCAATTTATCTATTGATCCCAGATCCAGATTACCTGAAGAATAATATTAGTCGATTATGTTTTCACTCAAATTACACTTTGCGATAGTAACTTAACCTTATCCAATCTAACCTAAAATTGGAAATAACGTGTTTTCGGTGTGTTGACTCGTACCGGTTCAAAATCCAATGCTGATCTGTTGACTAGCGATAGTGATGTACTGTTGCTGTGTTATAACAGAAAATATTTCACTTTGGGGCAGTTGAAATTAACCACTGTCCACTACAATACTTTATTTGTTGAGCCTTAGGCTAGGCGTTTGTAGTGCACGTGTACGTCACACGTACCTGCCAATCTGCATATGCTGTTTGTATACCGACCGAGTGGACGAATGATTCGTCTGCCGTCCTCCAATCGGAACATGAGCGATCTGTCATTGTTTAATGAGCGCGAGATTTACAAACTGTCCTTACGCTTTGACACGTTAGAGATAATAGAGACTTATGACTTCCTAATGATATCAGTACCAAGTAAACGAAGTTCTGCGCTTAATGGGAGTGGATAATTATGTTCGATTGACTTCGGTCGATTTATGGTTATTATCACTGTAGGTACTATCATTCTGGAATATGCGCAATAATTATTAGTAAATGATTTTTATATGTTTTTGAAATACAAGAGTGCTGCAATACTTCTTTCGCAATCGTGTACACTCCAGTAATCCACGATCTTTAAACTTACTTAATTGTTAAATATAGTTTTTCCGTACTTGGGGCCGTCAGCGTGAGCCGAAACACCAAATAGAGTTTTGAAACGTACCAAACTTAATCTTGCTGAAAATAACATTAAATACTTGACTCCATACGTCAAAATCAATTTTTTATGAAGTAACAATTAACTGAAATTCATTCTTTAATTTTGGGTTCTTGATAAACTTTCGTCTCCAACCGCAAGCACTTGATCTTTCATTACTAACTCAAGATACTATCGGTTTCAGTTTTTGAATTGTACCGGATTGTAGAAGCCGATATAATGTCAACACTTTTACACAATGTTTGTTTTACACTACATCGCCAAACAAAAGTTCAACATACCAGCTGATTGAGAAAAGTAATCTTTATTCACGCGGTTATACGATTAAAAAAATTTGCATTGTAATTTGAAACAAATTTCTTTATTGCTAAGGGAAGTTTCAATTTATTCATTCTAGTATTAAGTAGAATATTTCTTTCTTCGCGTAATTTGCTGAAATAAAATATCGAAGGCGTGATCAAAAATTGATGTAGTATAATTATTTGCGTTTTTGTACGAATTACATGCTTTTTCACTATTTTTCAAATCCTGTTTCGCCAACTCAGTATAAATCATCTCGATTCTGTTTTCGAAATTATTCCTTCAGGACGTGACCTTTCTTGCTTCGCTGGTAATACTTTTATACAATACACATATACATATACTGCATTGGAGGATCTATGTCCAAGTTGACTGTTATATGATATATTAGCTCGGTAAAGGTCGACAACGAGATTCAAGTTGAGTGGATAGTGGATAGTGGATAGTGGATATACTGACTGTATATGCCTACGAACTGCAGGCTATCTTATGCATGCATTGTAAACGACGCAGAATGATAAAAATGAGAAATATTATTATCCCGTCTCCGGTGTTAAGAAACTTGAAAGATAATTTCTCTGCACCACCACGCGAAACGTGCAGCGTTATCTAATTTAAAGTATTCTTCGTAGTCTGTATACACAGCACGTGTGTATACAATATAGTATACAGTAGTTTGTATACCTATAATCATGTAAGCCATGCTTTTGCATGCGCATTCCTGACGTGCGGAAGGTAATACATATTATAATATATCGCTGGCCTAATCGTTAAAACAAAGGTGTGACGGGTTCCGCATGAAATTACAAGAATATATTAAACTTCTAAGGAATAGTCTTGTGACATTGAGTGCGAAAAAATCGAGCCGAACTTCTCTGGTCCACGTGATAGTTATTTTATAACTGTTTCAAAAACCATTAGACCGGGTGTTGATATACTTACCGTAAAACTTTGGAATGCATTTTCTTGAAGAGTAAAGACTTTCTTCTCAAGACTAGAATGCATACGTTTCCGTGTTACGAGAAATTGCAATACCGATTTTATTTCAGTCTTGCTGTTATTTACAACATTCAGGTTTTGTTACCTTCAAAAATTTTAATCAGAAATTGACGGCTGCTTATATGACAATGACACGAGTTCGTAACGATCTAACTATCAAATTTTGAGTCCAACACCATTGCCATTGAAGTAATTAATTATCGTTTCTGAATACGAATGAAGTACTATTGAAAATTTTCATTCTTATTAATTTAAACTTATACGCGATGAAGTTTTTATTCTTCGTGAAAGACACATGACAGAAATTCAGTTGATGATCCTGCATTTCGTGGTCATCAGCTACAGGCTACGAAGAAATGCTTCTGTGTAGCAAAAAAAAAATAATAAGTGACTTCTAGACTAGAAAAATGATGATCGTTAATCTCAGCGTTATATATATATATATATAATAAATGTCTATTTATATCATAAGTGGCCGTGGAAAGTTGACTTGCAATAAATCCAACGTGATCGTGAATGCGCTGGAGTAATATAAGGCACGAGAAGCGACCGCCCTTCCGCACGTTTCTATTCGTAATAAAAATAATCGGTAGATATGTACGTCATGTATAACTGGTCATGAATTTGTCGAGACGAATGAAAAAGAAAAAAAAAACGGACGCAAAGAACTGCGGTATAGACTGTAGAGAGGGTCCAGATGAGTTGGCCCCTCGCTATTTTATCACGCGTCTACAGAGTCCCCTCGGAGTCTTGCAAACCAATTCGGTCCTCTAAATCTGTGGCCGATCGTTTGGTCTACGATCAGCAACATGGATCTACCAACTATAATAAAACGAACGATGCGACAAGCGACGTCGCCTGTCCCACCAGGGAGTCTGTTTTCCATCCGTGTGTACAATTATGCAGGGGCCCAAAAAACATCTGAACAATATAGACGTTCAGCATTCGAAAAAGTCTGTTAGGCGACTCAAGGGTGTCTCTAATTCTGTGCTTTGCGGTACTTTTATCGTCGTGTTATTATCCCGGTCGCCAACTATATATGTATAATGAAATTTTTCAATGACACAATTTTCTTTTTTTCATTGTTGAGGGGAAGTCGTCGGTAGTCTTAATCAAGAATTTCCATAAGATTCCGCAGTGACCTCGGCCGCCATCTTGAATTCAAAGTATAATTTACTGTTGTGAAGTAAATCTAGAAATAGTAGTAGTCAAAATTGTAGAAAATGTAATTCTCTACAACTTTGGTCATAATAATTTTAAGTCTATGATCGATATTTTCCAACTTGGAACATAAATTATTTAAATTAGCAGTTGAATAAGCTACTGCAAAATCTAGTCGAAATTTTGAATTTAGACTACCAATGACCCCCCCCCCCCCCCCCCCCCCCCCCCCCCCCTGTTGCCATCAATCTCAAAAGTACATTCCGACTAGACTATATAATCGATGGCGCGCTATCGTTGCTTGATCAGCTCAAAGTCTGTTGAAGTATTCAAATTCGAAAAGACATATGAGCATGATTTCGGTTTGACAAAACGACGTGTCGAACGTCCCGCAACAGGTTTAGAATCGAAAAGCAAAACGAGTCGTGAAGCGATGTAGTATGGCAGAAAAAATGGCTTCGAGACGACGACGCGTAGGTAAGTATAAAGTATTTTCTCCGTACGCGCGCGAAGTCCGATTAGAGCAGCTCGACACGCTGGTGGCGACGTTTTCAGTACGGTTAGTAACCGCGCCGCGAGAGAACACAGCGAGTGATGAGGTCATCGTGTCGTTTTTTCCTCCGCGCCAGTCGCGACGCGGTGCGCCTCAACTCCGCTTCGCATCAGCGTTCGTCGCGGGCAGTCTGAATTCTGTTTATTAACCACGTGGTTTCCGTATCTGCGAACGTCAGTGAAGCACCTCTCGCCTCTTCTTTTTCCGTATTAATTACGTACAGATTTATTAACACCGTTTTGCAGGATACAGTCGCCTTAGATTTCTCGCGGATCAACTTTTAGGAGTCGTTGATCTACGAACGATCGGCCCGTATCCGCAAGATTTTCATTCACCGACTACGTTTCGATTCACCGGTAAACCTAGAATTTATCTTGAGAATTAACCGACTATTACCTCAGTACGAAATAAGTCTTCAATCCGAACGCTGCTTCAGACGCATGAATTCTGGATTTAGGGTTTCGTGTGAATGTAGTCACGGGTCAGCTGTCATTTGTTCGACTCAACGCGCTCAACATTCGTTGGCATTTGTTTTTGTCGTTTTGGATTGCCCGGTATTCGATATTGTTCAATAATACAATGTACAGAGTTTAGATGATACAAGAACCGCGGATAGAATATCGAAGCTGATTTTTTCCTAACAGGGAAGTAACGAAATTACTAAATAAATTGAGAATTCTCGCGCTGTTCTTTATCCGTATGTATGTATGTACTTCCGAAATCGCGTAACGTATCAAGTACCTTTACCACCACGTGTTTTGCAACGGGAGGAAAAAAATTCGCGCATGCGCTGTGGTTTCAGGTTAAGCTTGGAGTTTGAAATCGCGTACGGATGCGGTGCGCGGTAGCGTCATAACTGAACAGTTCTTAATCGAGGATCGTTTACAAACGGCAAAGATTGACGGCATAAACTCGGTAACGGTCACAACTCTCGGGTCGACCTTGAGTCGATAAGTCAGGAATATTCGACCATCGCCGAAACTTGACGCGCAGCGGCCTTACGCGAACGTTTTAACCGTTGCAATTTATAATTAATCCATCTATATGCTTTACTCAAAAGTATTCAGAGCGTGTTTGCGTCTGTACGTATAATATTATAGATAATCGGGTCTCGCGTTTCAAGGCGACTTCGAAGACTGTAAATCCTAACGTGTTCGATAAGGTATGCGCAGTTCGATCAATGAAACTTTTCACTCCTTGGTGCAAGCATACATTAAGTGTCCAAGTTTCAATCAGCAGACCAGACGAAAAATACATAACAATAACGATAATAGTATACAATTAGTGCTCAGTTCTGGTTCTGGGAAAAATTTATAGTTCCGTGAATACACAACGGACTGATTCACTCTGAGTAAGTCGGAATATACAGATATATACACTTAAAATTAAACAGCGTAATAACAGTGGTGTGATATATATGTGAATAACAAAAAAAAGTGCGAGCAACGATACTGTGAACAAATTCGTTAGCAAAAATCGAAGTGTTAAAAATCGCGTTGTTACCCTTGCCAGAAGTATTTCTGGATATAATAATTTATTCTTGATAATAACAATTCTTTTATATACAATAACTTTTATCCCTGTGCCGATTTAAATCAACCGGCATTTGTTGTTCGATAAACCTTATTATACATGTGTTCTGTGCAGTTGAAAACGGATTGAAAATTCATCCACCCAAGCTGAAAATACGGGGAAACGACAAAATGAACGGAGTAACGGCGAGCCGCATGCCTGCGGAAATGTTCGACGAAAGGGTAAGTGTAGAAGCCGTCGATCCGATTGTTTATTAATTAAATGTAATTCTGATTCTACACTTATGTTAACTCGATGCCTCGCCGAGTTGTGAGAGTCGGTGCAGCTGACCAGGTCAATAATAATTCCATACCGGTTCACCGAGGCAGTCAATGCAGCCACCGATATTCCCGTTTCTCTCCTGCGCCTCAGGGCCAAGCATATATAACATAACAGGCCGCGTATCCGATCTATGGTGAAAAGTTCACGAGGTTGAAGTTTGGGGAAAAAAATCGCTATTTTCGTACTTCTATAATGATATTTGAGGAACTAAGATTCCGGAATATGGTTTTACATTAGACTGTATAAAAAAAAATTTACTATTTTTTTTTTTTTTATGGTATACTGAAAATATTGTTCAGGATTACGAAAAAGCAATACCATAAAAATTTCAGATTTTAATATTGATATTTAGAGGTGCCTCATCGCGATTTTCTACTTTCCGTAAGAATAACATGGTAAAAATGGTTCTTGCTCTTTGCGATTTTTATAACTAGATAACGACGCGTCGTACAGAAAATTCATAAACATATTTTTGTAGGAAATTGAACGTTCTACAAAAAAGGTCTCTTGTCATTTTACGATAAATCTACTCCTTCAAAAGTTATTTAAGGTCCTTTGCTGATGTTTGACCTCAAATAACTTTTGAAAGAGTAGACTTATCGTAAAATGACAAGAGACCTTTTTTGTAGAACGTTCAATTTCCTACAAAAATGTGTTTATGAATTTTTTGTACGACGCGTTGTTATCTAGTTATAAAAATCGCAAGGAGCAAGAACCATTTTTGCCATGTTATTCTTATGGGAAGTAGAAAATCGCGATGAGGCACCTCTAAATATTAATATTAAAATCTGAAATTTTTATGGTATTGCTTTTTCGTCATCTTGAACAATATTTTCAGTATACCATTAAAAAAAAAAAATGGTCAATTTTTTTTATACAGTCTATTTTACATATTTTGTTTTAGTACGGTTTTGACTGAATTTCAGAC
Source organism: Diprion similis (assembly GCF_021155765.1). Taxonomy (NCBI): domain Eukaryota; kingdom Metazoa; phylum Arthropoda; class Insecta; order Hymenoptera; family Diprionidae; genus Diprion; species Diprion similis. The sequence goes on from NC_060106.1 coordinate 6,064,145, forward strand.
AATTCTAAAACTGCAGAATAACGTCTGTTTCTCAGCATGAATCGTTGCGATAACGTTACTAACTTGAATATGATAAAAGTTTACTTCTCGGTGAAACGATGCCCCCTTTTATTCCAGCTTCACCTTTCTTCGTCTCTCCGATCGATCTGCGGTTGTACACATAACACGTGTGAATCGAAATCTGTCTATACGGCGATATTCCAATGGCGAAAATCCTGCCTGCAGAACCGATTGAGTCCAGTTTTATACCCGAGTCGATAATTAATGAAGATTACTGTCGGAATATAAATCCAGAAGATCGCGTGTCTCCACGCGTCGACTTTTCGTCCTTGATATTTTCATTCTCGTTATTTTGTACACAGAATTACAACGGCGTGGTATAATCGTGTAACAGCATATTGCGCAACGTATAGGAAAAAGTTATGATTCTGAGAGAGTGTGAAGTTAGCAATGAGTGGAAAAAAGTGACGATTCCGAGTGAGCGTAAAGTTTGCTTATCATACTTTGGATATCACACGAACACAGAATCGTCATTACCCACGAGTTACACACGATATTTTTTACAATAAAAATTTAAAATTAGACGTTTTCGATCGTTTGCTGAAAATTAACAAAAGACGCTATTTCTCAACGAATGAATTGCGCGTTGGGAAATAGCGAACCATTTTTCCACTAGTGGTGAAATATTTTTTCACTAGCTGGAAACAACTGTTTTTACTCACTAGTGGTGAAATAATTCATTGAGAAATAGCGTCTTTTGTTTAATTTCAGCAGACGGTGAAAATCGCTTATTTTTACGTTTGAGTTGTGAAAAAAATCTTTCATATACAACAACTATAGCTGTCGGATCGACAGTCCGGATCCCCTACTTCCTGACGGAGCTGCGACACGAGCATATATATATATATAAGTATAGGCGATGAGAGAAGAATGCGACGTATTACGTAAAGGTTCGAAGAGTTTCTTGCCGGATAAAAAATTGGTTACACCGAGTAGGATTTTGTTCACATCTTCTTTTCTCATTCTTCATTACGTGTACTATATTATATATACATACATATAGGTATATGAGAAATGCGCTTGGAATTTACAGGTCGGTTAGTCAGGGCTGTTCGCGAGTTCTTCTCTAATTTCCATATTATACCGGTGAAATGTTATAAACGATGAAAACAAGTGACGCACTGTATTATACCTAACAGGCATGTCGTCTTCGTCTTCTTCATCGATATTCGGTGGTCTATAAGCATTCGGAATGTATTTATGCACTTACTACGTTCGTTGGGTAATGGTGGGCAAGCTGGACGACGCGACGTCTCGTAAACGTCGGCGAGTCAGTCAAGTCGGATGTAACGTGTATAATTAGTGGCTTTATACTTGCTAAGAACTGAGGTCATGCCGCACGCACGTATCTACATATATGGATATATTATATATATTACCGAGGCGCGGTATGACTTCGAATTGAAATAAACCTGCTGGTCTCGTTGCTACTCGCAATTAGGGATTTACCTTTAAATTTTACCTACGTGCCCTGCACGCTTCGTCCAACCGACGAGGGTTGTTCACTCCGATTCGTATAGATATCCTCGTTTCGTCATTATTAGGTACCTCTCGAACCAATTCATTCGGACCATGATTTCAAGCGCGATAGAAGAAGAGAATCTATTACTCGTGAACCAGATTTTTGACGGCTTTTTAGAAACTTTTTTCCCTCCGTTAAGTACATTATTTAAACTTTTACACGCCTTATTTGTAATATGCCACGACTAATTAACGAGAGGTCAAATCCAATTTAGTGTAATTATGTTTCTTTGACTCGCTATATCGTTTTATCAGGTTTATATGAAAAATTGTTGCTGAACGCTTTATAGTGCGAGAAAGTTATGCTTATGATTAAATTTTAATAATTATTAGCACAGAATTCTTAAACAGTATTACTTTCCTTCGGGGCTTTCGGTATTGTCTAAAACTATAAAATTTATCAGGAAGATAATCGTCTTATTTTCGCGAAAGAACCAATTTTGAACTTTTCGATGTTTACGGTATGTTTCAAAGTGATTTGCGACGGCTTCGAACAATTTTTATTACCTTACGTATTCGATGTTGGTTGTGCAAGCACGGTTAAATGAATTCGGCGAAAACATCAAAGTACATAAAACACGTCATTCAATTTATGCTCGACTAATACTGAGCATAAGTACGTGTTTACATTATACTCGCTACTACAAGTATAATCAGCAAAAAAAAAAAAAAAAATTTCACGACCGACGCGGAAAAAAGATTTCTTCTGAGGTCTATATCAGATACATTGGCGTAAAAAATTAACACAAACGACTATACATCGATTCCGATAAATATTAAAATACGATATCAATTGAACGCGTGCTATGTACAGAGTTTGTTGACGTACGTGCAAATCGACTTATGAAACGATGTAAAGTTTCACGTTACTCAAATAGTGGTGGGCACGGAATTAATTATAATTATCCGATAATCCTATGGAAGATACTTTATACATGGGTACTGTGTTGAAATCAACGTTACTAATCGTTACACATGTTCATCTGTATAACCGCGCGTATGAATTGAATTTGGAAGAATACAAGAACAATTAAAAAAAAGTGATTGTACAAGAGAGTAATTATAATTTTTTTTCCACTCAAGGCATGTGTGATTCTGTTTAATTTTTATTACTATTCATTTTAATTTATACACTGAAAAACTCGAAGATACATTCAAAAATTTTGAAATCGCCCATTCATCGCGAACCTTATGAAGAGAAATCACGTTTACTAATGGTGTAAGGTCGTATGTGTTCGCGTATTCATTAATTTTAACGCAGATATGCGTTTTCACAACTTTCGTAGCGAATACCGTGAAAAAAAATTATTAGACGCCCTTCTACCACTAAATCCACTTTTTTATGCATTCAGCATGCTGATACAGTTTGGCGTTAAACCAAGTAAAATTAATTAGTGTAACTTGACCGACTTGAGGGCACGTCATTGGCGGTATATTTTTGACCTTCGAGTGGTGACGCTGTTGCAGTTTATAGATCATATGTGGTGTTACACAAACGAGGAGCACGTTTTGTTACAGATATGCCATAGTTGAATATCCACGCACACTTTTAGGTACATTAGTGTAAAGCAATATCTCCGCGTATATTTACTTCGTATTTATAGTTACGTCGATTTACGTGCAAGTTGACGACAGCCGATGCACATTTATTTCAAAATAGAATACGTCGATGTACGTTACAAGCCTGCGAAAATTGGTAAACGCTGTAATAGTGTTTCGTCATCGGTTGAACGAATATGTACTTATGATCACATTTGTCAGGAAAATTGACTCGTTTAATATCTTTCGACGGAATATGAGTAAGCAAGTCATATATTCAGTGATGAAATAGCACTTTGTACTTTATAGAAAGTTTAATATGTAATAGTCAAATAAGTATTGTTACGATAACGGTTCAAATATTGTTGGAATTGCATGACAACGTGGCACAAGTTACCATTTCGTGTAATTATACACGTCAACACTAGATTACTTGTATCGTTATTTCTTAAAAAATTATTTTTTATAAAATTTACTAAATTTACTAGTTAAGTATGAAAAAGACTCGTTTTCATTTTGTTTACAGGATCGTATTTTCTGATCTTGGTAATAAAAAAATAAAGACAGTTGGGAACAGAATTGTAACTTGAGAACCTAGAAATTTCTCTCTGTGCGATCGTCTCTGGGACCATTTTCAAGAGTGGACATTTCCACTTTGAAAATGTCAAGATTTTCGCGCAGATATGACAATGCAACCACAAGTATTATATCTATAATAATATAAACGCGTGTTTGCACTAATGTATCTCGCAGAGAACGTCGCGGGCTGCTCGACATTAGAGTATGTATGTATATATAATAAAGTATAGCGAACACGTACAGAACAGAATTTCTATGCCATTTCATTTATCTCTGAAGTACGTACTTAACCTCGTTTATGCAGAAGTCTGAACCTAAATAAACAAATTCTTCCCTTTTAGTCGCATCGTCTAAATGTCTGATACAAGATGTGGTTGTGGGGTTGAAATTCCGAATTTTAAGGGTTCCGAAAGCTACAAATTTTGAATTTTTTGGTGGTAAAACTTGGAGTAAAGAAATTTCCAAGTTCCGGAAGTGCATAACTCCGACAAGTCAAAGTTACGAAAGTGTGGAAATGAGAAAATTTGAATATCTAAAACAGCTAAATTCTGAATGATCAAAGATTTTCAATTGTGTCAATTTTTGGCTTCGTCAAATTTCAACACTTGCGTCCTTTCTTTCTTTGTTTTGGATTTTCCATATTTTTACGTTCGAAGTCTTGGTCATTCTGATTTCCGGTTTTTCGGGTTTTTACACCCACTCGTTGGGTAAACTACGCTGTGTGAGTATATTTTAACTTTCGAAATTTTATTCTATCGTAACTTGAATTTTCGGAATCTTGCACATTTCGAAACTTTGAACCGTCGGCTTTCCGATCATTCGAAACTTCGTTGTTTCCTAAAAGTTTTATTCCTTCACTTCAAGTTTCATCACCAAATAATTCGAAATCAGGCACTTCGGAACTTTGCTTTTTAATAATCCGATGAAATGTCTCTGGATTATACTTATAAAAATGGTCAACGAACTCGTGAATATTACCAGAATTCTTCTTGCATATAACTTTTTATTCTTTCGATTATCTATTGTGAACATTAACTACAGAACATAAACTTTCATCTCCGGTATCTGGGTGAACAAACATTGTCAGAAACGTCGGAATTGCTTTCGAACTGATGCAGTGTAAGGCAAGTATTTGCCAATTATAGCCGTTGTCGCATCACCTGCTCGGACTATTTGCTCACAATCATACATACAATTGATCAATCGCCTGCTGACGTTGAGTACACGTGAAATCCGATTGTAACTAACCGCTGCAGGTTGTTGAATATGTTTATATTATGATTTTTATAGGGACTCAGAATTGTAGGAAAAAATTTTTACGCAGTGTAGATTGATTATTTTTTGTTTTACCTACTTCGTCTGCGATTTTAAGGCGTTTTTGAACAGTGGGAGGAGAGCAAAGCACGTGTGACGCACGTGGCTCTGCCTGCTCGGGAATGCATATGTACATTTATGCATACTATGTCTATGTAGTCTACATGTGTGTATGGTATATCAGACTTGAAGAGTTGGAGATAAGTTGGAAAAGTGAAAAGAGAGAAAATAAAAGTAGAAACGTTCTTGGTTTTGAAGACATAGGAACGATTATTTTACACTTCCTGCACCGAAACGGATTTCTACACTTGCGGTTACTATATAATGCAGTCTTTAAATATTTTTCTTTCTCACAGAAAATAACCGAAATATATAGTTCTGGGTAAAATATATGAAAATAAGATTTGTAACCGTAAACAGAGAATTTTTTAATGGATTATTTTTCTTTTCACTGTAATATATTTTCTTGTGACACATGCGTTAGTTTGATTTTGAGAATAGAAGGGAAATATCTTTTATTTCGTCACGGCGGAAGATCATCATCTTCTCATTATTTTTCTCTGTACATTTATTATTTATTTCGATGCCGAATCTCTGCGATATTTTATCCGATTTAGATATCTTTTATTAAAAGTAAATAAAAAAGGGAATTTGTGCACACACGGAAGGCAAGAAGTCCAATATCTGCAAACTTAGCTTTTTTCAATTTTATCAACGGTTCGTCGAAAATTTACACTTTAATATCGGTGTGTTGGAAATGCGTGGAAAATTTGGTTGTAGGATTCAATTCTTTTGGATTGATTCTCCGAAAGTCAAAGTTCCGAAAATGCGAAAATCTGAATTATCGATGATTTTCAGCTCTGTGAATTTCTGACTTGGTGAAGCTTCGGTACTTTGATCTTGCTTTGTTTTGGATTTTCGATATATTTTTCCTCGGAATCCTAATCATTCTGATTTTCGGTTTTCCCCATTTTTTACACTCACTCGTTGACTAAACTACGCTGCGTGAGTATATTTACACTACCGAAATTTTACTTTCCGCAATTTTTCCCCCCCGTCGCTTGAATTTCGAAACTTTGAGTCTTCGGGTTTCCGACCATTCGAAACTTTGTTGTTCCCACAAAGTTTCACGTCTTTCTTCAAGTTTCGCCACCAAATAATTCGGAATTAGGCTTTTTTCGATCTTTCAAAATAACCAAACCGTCACCTATTATGCATACAGGACTTGATATTAAAATTTTGCACTATGAAATCGGTGACGAAACGAAGAAGAGACTAAACGGGTAGGTAGATATGTCAGTGCAATAATATCCACATCATGTGCGTCTGTGCGTGTGTTGCTCTTCTCCCGAGCAGGTATAACATGAAAACGATCTTAACCCATTAAGAGAGCAGTTAATCTTGGAACATAAATGAATCCGGGCCAATGCTAAGTTAGAATTACTTTTAAGGAGTTGTTGGTCGCGTTTGCCATCGTATATAATCCATGCCGACACGTGATACGCCTGTGTGTGTTCCTGTACGTGTATATCAATATATATATGAGTATGTGATGTTGTAATTTCACTGCCGTCTGTCATTCCTTCGTAGCATGCGAGAGCATTTATATATATATATATATATGCGTACATAATACAAGGCTTGTAAAACGAGGATTACGGATAAACTCATGCCTATAACGTAGGTATAATAAATGTGTATAATGAATATTAGGGAAGTATGATATTGTAACAAAATTACCGACGGATTAATTACCTCGTTGAATTATAAGCGGAAAATGGTGGAAAATCATGAACAATGCAGCTTGCTTAACGTGCCGTTGGGAATTTGAAGCTCATCGTCATGGCTGTTGGCTGTAAGCTTTATACTGAATTATAATAAATCGTTCTCTTCTCCCCTTCTTCCTCTACCTACCTACCTACCTACCTACCTACCTTCCAAAGCCCGACACGCGTTTCCTTATTTATAATTAAAACCAACTCTTGTGACTAATTAGCGTCGAGCCAAATCGTGTATAAGGCACGTGCCGTGTAACTGTTATTCAACTTCTTGTTCATTATTATATATTCCAATCTCTTATACGCGTTGTTGCCTACATCTTTGCGATATGTTTTTTTGTGATTCAGAAATGGTCGCGATGACCAATTGGTTGAATTTTAATTTCGTCACGAGACTGAATATGTACGAAACATCGGTACTTTCTTCTTCATGTTATGAATGCAGGCCGTTTTTATGTTCAGACATCGAGTTTGAAAATTGTTTAGAACATTTGTAGAGGTTCATGATATTTCTAAAGTTCAAGTTCAGGCCGAGTGTTTGGGATCAAGGTGTCCAGTATTCATGGAAATTATGGGATCACGGAATTCTCAGGAAATTTTATATCCCCTGGAAAAAAGCTGGAAATCTCAGGGAATTTCATGTCGTATCTGGAATATTATATTAATTTTCATAGCCATTTGATGAGAAAAAAAAATTCCTTCAACTTTCAGGAAATGGTCATGAACCAGGTCTTGATTTCTTAATTCATGCTAACGAATTCTTACACATTCGCGTCACAATGAGATGCGCTCTTGTCAAATATAGAATGTTCTTGTTCGTATGACTATTGTATTTTTCATTTATTGTGTACATGAGAAGAAACTGGATAAATAATGATTCTTGTCTGGAAAACCTGGAATTCTCAGGGAATTACGTTTTCAAAAATAACTCTGACAAGTACTGTTTTTATTCTCCCCTTTTCTTGAAAAATTATACGCAGTAAACGGTACGTTTTCTTTTTAAACATATTACACCTCGATTTTTTTATGAATGAATGAATCTTTCATTCATAGAAAATAGAATTTCGAACGCATTTGTCATATATGAAAGATATTATACTTTAAAAATTTCTGAAATATCATGGTATAAAAATTTTCGGTTTTTAATCAACAATTCATCAGAAAAATTAAAAAACCAATCGATTTCGGCTGTTCATTCGAAAATTGGGTTTTTGTATTTTCGGGTGCATTAAAAATCAAACTCGTGGTAAAAAAAAAATTTAACATTCATAATCAGCGAAAGATGATTTTTTTGTATACTCTACACTCTACACCATGCTTAAAAATAAATCAGTCAAACGTAGGTCGGTTCGGGGAGGACTACTTCACATAGCTATACTTATAATTGATAATCAGCGAGTTTTTATCGATGCAAATTTAGGAAAAGTAGAGAATATATATATATATGAACTTCGGTTTGAGTTAGCGTGATGCTGCTTGAAAAATTCGTATTGTCGCAGCTGAGTATCGATCACGAATTCATGGCCGTGCGGCACAGTTTATAGAACTCTGGCATCGCTTCCCGTTTGTAAACCTATACATAATATAATACCGGTAAGTGCAGGCTGCACCCGTAAAGCATTATTGAGTCGCTGGTTGTGTACAAACCTGTGCAGGCAATTGTATGTAATTTAGTTTTTAATCGATATATATATGCAGTGAAACGTGCCTCTGAGAACGATGCAATCATATACTTGTGTATTAATTGTATATATGTATAGTTATGAAAATTATCTTCTTAAGGGTAAATTGGGACCAATTATAACCTGACAAAACAAGCAGTACTTTTATGATTTTTTATGATTTTATTATAAACGAGGCTGAAGTTAGTAACTTTAACACATCGAGTTAAAAAAATATGAGTATTTTTTGTTTATTATGACTGACTTTTTAGACCGAATCATGCGTCGTTGTAGTAACGTTACTAACTTAAATCTAATAATTGTAAAACCCTTACTTAAATTCTTTGTATTCTATATCTTGTGTTGTTCGAATTTGCTGATCAGCTTCATTTTCTTAACCTTCGATTCAATCTCTGGGTTCCATTGATCCTTGAGTCGTTAATGTAATTAAACGATTAACCCAAACTTTTGACGAATCGATAAATTCGTCTCATGGTACAAAAATTCAGGTCTCAGTTGAACGTATTTTTCCTTCGTTGTATTATAGCTTATTTTCGCGATAATCGATACCTTGCGGTATACCGAGGCGATAGTGTGACTACAGGTAGTAATCATACGAAATAAACCAAGTAAGTTTACGATTAGAAACTCGTCCGTAAGTTTTCCTCGGTTTGTATTATACATCGGTCGATATTATTCTTACCTTCTTCGAGTATCGGGAATACGTTATACATACATACCTGCATAAATTTAATATGTGGATTACATGTGTGTGTGTTTATGTTTATTATCGAAACGGTCCTTGAAGGTTCGGATCGAGTTCCAACTAGCCACGTATTCTAATGAGATCTGCACCTGTTCTTGATTCAAGTTTGAGCGAAGCTACCGTAAGTAAGTAAGTAAGTAAGCAAGTAAGTAAGTAAGTAAGTAAACTGCAGGACTGACTGTGAGTAGCGACTCTCCTAACTCTCGTGCTCTCCGTACTAGGAACTGATAAAATTATCGCATTCAATTAAGCTTTCGAATTAGGCGTCGTTTCCACCTTCCTGGAATTTCGTGGTGGAAGCCTGCAGAACAATTTGTCTGAACAATTTTTTGTGCACTGCAGTGCTCGACACTCTTCTCTTCGTCTGCAGTTCTTTCTTTTCAAGACACATGTTGTATCCATCTCAGAATCCAACGACTCGTTCATTTTTATCTCTCATTTATACTTCTTAATTATAATAAGCTGTATCGTTTAATTGGTATTCTCTTAATCAAAGAACGAAATGAAAAACTTTAATTATGATTGGAATAGCCAGGCAAGTCACTGTGCGTCACTTTCAGTATGGAAATTTGCTCATATAAACGTTTCTAGCTTTATTGCGTATAAATATAAAAATTTGCGAAACTTGAAATTATGTCAACAAAATAAAGCCCACTAACGATTATCGCATTGCATGTAGCAGTAGGTAAACGATTCGAGTTAGTATTTAAGACATCTGTTAATCTCGACTTACTCGTTGAAATTTCTTTTTTGAGATGGCATTAATTTGATAAAAACGTGAGTCGTACCGCATGGGATTTTTTTTTGTTTTATTAATTTTTTTTTCTCTCTTTCTCGTTAGTATAAATTGCTAAAAAGTATGTCGCGTACGTTTTTATTACATAAGAAATTAAATAGAGTACTGAGTAGATTCTGGGAAGGTTTGCTTACATGATCGCGTGTCTAAACGTGTACTTTATCCTATTTCTCTATAGCATCTGCATCTATTCTTTGAAATTACGAGACTTCAACCAGCGTATCGTGATTCAAACATGTACTTTTCCTCGAAACAAGAAAGAGGCAGAAAAACAGAAGCAAAAAGGAAATTTAACGTTGTGTATCGGTAATAAGACTACTCTTCAAATTTACCGTGACACGAATCGCGATTTTGCACACCGATTTTTCTCTCTTTCCGCTCCCAAAGCGATACTTTTTACTTCCTCTAATTGAGTTGCTTTAACACCGCCTATACGTATACAGTCATAAGTAATGATTCCGAATTCGTAGAATAACCAACTAACTTATGAAATAAAATTTCAGACTTTATCTCGTCTCCCATTATTGTTCGGTTTTATTTCAATAAATTAGTGGTACCAAGATTTGTACAAAAAATATCATGTACGACATTGATGTGTAACGTCAATTCCATTTTGTCGATTCCATGTTTTGAAAATAAAAAAAGAGAAATTAAAGTTTCCTAAGGTATCGAAAAAAAAATCTAATTGTAAAACATTTTTTACATATATACACACGTGATAAAAATGATTCATGATAAGGAAAAAAAAAAAAAAAAAAAAAAAATGAATCTCGTTAAAAGTTTTTGAGAACCGTGAATATAAATGTATACTAAAATGTTCAGGATTCAAAAAACCGCGGTCTAAAATAATAAACAATAAAACAATCGCGGCTTTTCTAGGCGCTACGATCATCTAAAAAACTTTTGAACAAATTACAAATGATGATATGAAAACCTGCTCGAGTTGGCACGGAACGCCTTATACTATATGGGTACACAGTATAAATTGAAGCAAATTTTTTCACTCCGTGTAAGGACAACGGCCGGCACCTCGATTGCCGTCACAGCTGTAGAGGAAAATGAATCGGATGATCAGAGGGAGGGGCGGGGGCGGGGGGGGGGGGGGGGACGATATGGTTTCATTGATGATTTCACGCTTCGTTGGATGAATCGGCTACACTGTGTGCAATCTCTGCATCCAGATTATACTTACCGGCCATTAGGCAACGTTTGCGGTATTTGCGCACAATCATTTCGATCAACGTTCACCCACAAAGTCATCCGACGCCGATCCCGATGCCAGGGTATATGTATATAACAATAAAATTTATCCAAGCATATCCGTTATATATATATATATATATATATTATAAGTTTCCGATAGATTAGATAGACTCAAATAACAAATAATAGCCTCCAGTTGGACGTGACAGTGTTTTAATTTTCATCATGAATTCACGCGGTACGTGTGCGATGACTGTTATAATATAATAATTGAAGAAAAATATTTTTACACTGGTTGGGTTCCTTTTTTTTTTTTTTTGGTTTTTTTTTTTTTTTTTTTTTCTTGTTTTATTCTACTTTTTTATTCCGGTAGCATGATTGTGTCACGCGGGATTACGTATACATGACTACGATGTGTCAACGCGTTTATTATGATGTATGCAAATATATCTATAATCACATTTTTTTCGTTCTATTCTCGTTCCTCTCTCTCTCGCTCTCTCTCTCTCTTTATCTATCACGTAGTACGCTTTTTATCGTGGAAACGTGCCACGCCTCGAATGCATGACAGATTAGCATACGAAATAATAAATAATAAAATAACTCAGGCGTTATACACAACGATAAAGTTTCATTTCGATTTCAAATTTTGGACCAGATGTTCAGCTATGCGTGAAAATCAAATCGCGCTCGAATGGTGCACCTACGTGAATTCAGATTAGGGAGTAAAATTGTCCTAATGCTAAGCTGTCTTATTATACTGGACAGTTATGGTGTAAACTAGACGGTATACATACATCGAAAGTGTATTTCCATGTCGAAATTGCAAACCACTTTGGAAAGCAGTCACTTTGAAATCTCATGAAATCACTTGAAATCGTACGAGATCCCTTGAAATCGCTTGAAATTAAATGAAATCGTATAAAATTCCTTATCCCCTTGACATACATCCAACATTTGTTTCAACCTTTATGAAGTGCTGTATATATATTAATTTGACTTTTGGTTTCCTCAATCACACGATTCGTGAATAAAATCCGAATTTGAGATACTTTAGGCAACTAGTTTTTTTATACATATTTTTTACAATTTATTGTTAGAAAATCGGTGTTTACGTAGATCAAAGCTACAAATCTGTACATACTCCATTAGTGGTCGACACTAGATCAAACGATGCGCAAAACTGGTGCTAAGATGGTCAGAACCGGTGCATCTGCACTGTGTAACTTTTGTTGTGAATAGAGCTTTATGGTATAAAACGGTAAATCACGCGAAAGCCAGGAACTCCGGAGGAGCCGGAGGCGAACTGTAATCAACCACACCCAAAAGCTTTATCTCGACTGCGCCCTCCAATCAGCACTTACTCCTTGCGCTTTTTTAACCTTATAGATCTCGCTGTTTCAGTCCACTGTAGGTTATTCGATTCTTTGTACCGTTTGAAATGAAATTGGTGAACCTAAACTGCAAACTAAATCTTTCTATTATATTATAACAAGGTATTCTGCTGTAGGGTTGTGTAACGTCATCATCTCGCACTTTTCATCGTCATGCAACCTTTGTTCTCGCAGGTTTGGTCACGAATCTTACTCTTCTTATTCAAGAGACTTCGTCAAGGTATTAGGGTGGCGCAGAAAAAACCGACTATTTTTTTGTTCGGTCTCGTGTGACAAAATGTTAGTTTTTGATGTTTTAAGAGCCCACTCCAAAGGACAGTTGAAAAAAATTTTTTTAAGAGGTCGCTCCACATTTTTTAAAACGTCAGAAATCGTCAAAAATCGATTTTTTTTTTTTTTTTAAATTTTTTTTCTCGCTACGGTATAATTTTATAGACAAAAAAAAATAAGTTTCCGAAAGTTTCAGTTCAAAATTTGAATTTTGATAGGTCGCTCATAATTTTTTTTCAATTTTTTCGTGCATTTCTTCAGATCTTTTCGAGCGACCTTTTAATATTCATATTAAAATTTCATACATTTTTTTTCTTTAATTTAGTAAGAAAGAATCGATAACAATACACCACGACATGAATTAAAAATCAAACAAAATACTGAAAATATAATTTTTTTAATTTAATTTTTTGACGATTTTTGACATTTTAAAAAATTTGGAGCGATCTCTTAAAATTTTTTTTCTGAGCTGTGCTTAGGAGTGGGCTCTTAAAACATCTAAAACTAACATTTTGTCACGTGAGACTCAGAAGAAAAAAAATGGTCGGTTTTTTTGTGCCACCCTATATATATATATAGGGAGTTGTTAATTATTAAACTACCAATTATAACATCCGCATCGTATCATCGATCGCTACCGCTAGGACGATACAATCGAATCAATTGTCAACGAGTTTGTTTACGTAAACGGTACACGTCATTGACCAAGAATAATATCGTTCCTCTGTCTTTCAATTAGCACATCGCATCGTTATTTCTTTTATCATAAAAATCATGCTTTTATACGTTTCGACTTGAAGTACATCCGTTTGGTACCATTCACGATATCATTTCACGTGGTGTCCTGGTCCACGTATCTCAAACGCGAAAAAAGGAATTATAAGACGCAATTCCAAACAAAAACACTCCGATAGATTTTCATTTGACGCAGAAACAAAGAAATGGCACGGATTCCACCCAATCGTAATAGCAAATTTGTAGAAACCATGCTATTTCTTTATTTCGGCATCAAATGAAAATCTATCGGAGTGTTTTTGTTCAGAATTTCATATAGAAATGGAACTGTTAAATCCCTTTTCGCGTTTAAGATACGTGGACTTCGATATCGACTAGGGCACCCCCTTAAAAAGTGATCGGGAATTTGAACATTCTGCTCGCATAGTTCCTACGGGCAACCCTACAGTTTTGTTCATCCACAAACAAGTGCAGCAAAGTCTAAAAGCAAATATCGGACACGGCCCAGAGGCGATGAGCCGAGGTATCAACGCGGCACGGATAAGTAATAAGCCTCGTTCTTCTGCCAACGAAGAACAATACTTTGAAATCTGTGTCGATGCTTTTTCGAGCCCCATATCGCCTACCATTTCTGTTTCGACTCCAGCTGTATCGTCTGCCCAATTCGTGCTCTTTGTGCCAACGGCAATGCCCCTGGACTATACCATACATATACCTTTTTCTTTCCATTCCGAACAGTTGGCAGAGGGTGACATTTTACACTTCAGGATTAACACTGATCTGTATTTTTTCGGAAATATGATGTTTGTTTTTGCGAGAATTTCAATCCACCGCAACGTGTCTTATTACCCTTTTATTAATACATTTCTGATATTTATACATTAATCATCGTGGGAGTATTCGAGACGTAATGAATTTTGTAATTGTTTTTTTTTTTTTATGTTGGTTTTGGTTTTTTTCTTTACCTCGAATTAAACACACGGTATGTGGAAACAGTGTCAGATATGATGCGATTCACCGAGCCGTTATAAGCATTACATGTGACAATTTAATGGCCTGGTTTTGCGAATGTGGATCAGCTAACTGCTCCTCATGTGTACCACGTGTGTCCTGTATTTTATATTATCTATATGTGTATACTCTTATAAGATATACAACACAATTTACTTGTTTAGTTCTCATTTTTGAAATGCGAAAACTGGAATAGCAGGAAAAAGAGTTGAAGAAGAAGGAAAGACCGCTCGTGTGGAGAGATTCGGGTCGACTCTAGAAGAGAGAGAAAGAGATAGAGATAGAGAGAGAGAGAAAGAGAGAGACTTGATGGCTACGCAAGAGGCGGAGTGTTCGAATAAATTCGGAATTCTGGATAACAACCGGTTTCTCCTGTATACCGAATGACAAAAGCCACCGCTAAATCGCTCACTCGTATCTACCCTCCTTCACCGTATACATTGTATCAATTTACCACGTGTCAAACTACTTCAGATCTTCAAATGGGAAAAATTTTCACATATGTATTTAGTGACATTGACATACTTACGTGAAAACGGTAAATTTTTATCTAAAATTTTATAGCAAAAACTAGATTGTCATCTAAGAAACTACAAATTCGACTTTTAATATAACGGGAGGAATGAAAGATCTGCCGAGGAATATAAGTTCATTAATTATCATCATAGACATCTAGTTTAGGGTAATTTTTTTTATATTTTGCCTCACAAATCTAATCCAAATAATTTAAAAACAATTCCCTAATTTGAGGGTGGATTTTTCCACTTTAAAATACAGGTGTTTTGTAAGAAAAAAAATCCTTAACTCCGAGATTTTAGGAGGAATTGGTACTAGTATCTGATAAAAAAAAATTAACATCATCATACCAGGCAGTGTAAATGAATTTCAGGCCCTCTAAATCTGACTTTTAGTCACTTTTGGTTACTTTTAATCACCTTTAGTCGGATTTAGAGAGTGAGTCCAATTCGTCTACGTTGCTCTTACGGTAAAATATATTTTTAGAATGTGGCCGAAACACGTGGATTTTAAATGGGAAAATCCACCCTCTTACAGGCAGGGGATAGAGTTGAGATAAATATATAAAAATATTGGAGAATTCTTTTCGAATTATGAACCGATTTCGGGGGCCAATGATAAAAAATTAATCTGAGCCTTAAATGAGGACCATCCTAATATAGATGTTTACAAATTTTCTTTTTTTACAAATCAAAAAGCTTGTATAGGATAATATTTAATTTCCTACGATTTACCATCTCACGATGACGTCACGCGCTGCACCCGGAAATGGAAAGAAGCAGCTGCCTTGGGTCACTTGAACTTTTTTTTTTCACAGCAAGTCTAATCTAAACTAATCTTACCTAACTTCAGCTGATCGTGAATGATGAGAATACCATTTGAGCGATTTACAGAGCTCGCTGTGAAATATGACGGTGTGTAAATTACGTTACATACAGATATAACAAACTACTGTGATATTGCGCAAATCAACGAGTCGACAAGTCGTTAAAAAAATTAGCCTGCACCTTATACTTTGATATTGTAAAAAGGTGAAAATATAAATCGATGGTACTTGATTGCATTTTAATTATTATGTTCAGGTACGAAGAATCTCCATGGCATGGCAGGCTGGGTTCTTGGTAGTCCGATCTTGTGTCTGGGTATAGGAAAAACCCATTCACCATTCGTGCGTCATTATTATTCACGTGCAGAGAGTGGGTAGAAATTATATGGAGAAGCTAATTATCGCTTCCGTCGAAACTCAAATTCAAATAGGTGCCAAAAATAGAAAGTTACAAAAGATAATATTGAGCTAGGAGCTATTTCCAAATACCATTGCACTATCGATCACAAGTATTTTTTTATTAATTATCTGATAACGGGATAAAAGAAAAAAATAACTTTTCACAATGTCACCCTAAAACTCCATACGTCATTGCTTTCGCGTAAATTAAATTAAGTTAATTTGCATCGTAACGTTTGCGTGGCATAGATTCAAATCCTGTTTTTATAAAGCGTTAAAAATTCCGTGTACGTGCAGATTTTTAAAATGAAAATTACAATTAGCTTTCCGCAATCCGCGTTACGCCACTGAATTTGGGCAACTTGTGATTGCACATGTGTAAACGATTAACAAACACTCGATATCGCGTGAACTTTACTGAGTATCTCGATCCCACGTGTATCTCGATCCCACTTTGGAAGTTGAGCTGTTTAATGTTTGTAATATAGATTACATGCATATTTTGCATTGGATCATCGTTCTTATACAGCGAGGTAATACTTACGATCTTTTAAGCTTGAAAAACGTTTGTCTCAAAAGTTTCAAAAACAGGATTTAAAATTTTCGAACACGTAACGATAATTTTGATCCTTTTGCAAAAGTCAACCATTAAATTTATTCACTCGAAATTGAGAAGTTTTATTTTATTTTGATATTCTTGAATGCGGATGAATTGGATTTTCATCGATGATTGATATGTCTTTTATTATTATGCCTAAAGAGACTTCTCATTTGTCTATAAAATTCACTTTGTTTTCCAGCTAAAGTTATATTTTCATAGAGAATACTTCATCATTTTATACGATACTTACAAAAAAAAGAAAAACAATTTTAATGATTTAACAAAACGCAGTTTCACATCCAAAGATTTTTTTCGCATAGTTTTTTTTTCCCCCTGTTCTGGCATTTTATGAACCTAAAATTTCATAAATAGAAATAAATGCGCCGAAGATGAGAAAACCAAAACAGCGTCATAAATCCGAGATACCGAATCATTGAGAAAAGAAGAAGAAAAAATGTGAAATTGACCCTAAACGGTCAAAGAGTTAATAAACTAGATTGTAAAACTTGCTATGGAAATTTCCGTTATATATAATCACAGATTTCTCGTACCGACCGCAAGCTTAATAGAGGATCGACAAAAAGTGTGTTGCAAGCAAGCGAGCATCTCTACACGCATCTATGTATGATATAAAATCGGTCCATGGCTCAATGTACATATATATACATATGTATAATGTATAAGGTTATAGGTGCCCATGCGCAATGCGGCAACGCCGCGAGTTTCTTCTGATTTCTCGAAATTATAAATTTATAAATTTCCATTTATATTCGTCTTATACTTGTACAATCATTCTTTCATCGATCTGCATTCAACTCATTTCGTTTCACGAGAAAGAGAGAGGGAAAGAGAGAGTGAGAAGGGGAAGAAGAGGGAGAGGAAACGTCGCGTCTCTCTCTAGTGGTCCATCAGCCTAGCTCAACCTGCAGGTGACGCCGCGGATGCTGGATGCACTGGTGGATCCTGGATCGCGTAGACATGGACGCAATGAATTTCGAACTACAAATTCAGATTCGTGATTAATAATTTTTTTTATTTTTAACCACAGTAATGGATTCATAATTACAAATTTTGGAAGTCTGATTTTAGATTCGTTATCGGTAACCCAAAAAACCTCCGCCTACTAATTTCTATTAACATTGTGATGTTTTTTGATTTTTTACATCATATTGGATTTGCTATTTTGGATTTTGCAAATCTGACCTCAGATTCGTGATCAGCTACCTAACAACCCTTTCAATACCAATTTTCATCAAAATCCAAATGTTTTCAGTTTTTTTTTCACTCTATCGAATACGCAAAGTTTGAATTTTGAAAATCTGACTTTAGATTTGTGATTAGCGATCCAAAAATCCCGAAATTAACAATATTTATTTGAAACCATTCGTACATGCTCAATTTTTTTTTTACTTTTGCTAACAAAAAAATTGATCACACACATGCATGCATACATACATACATATGTATATACATATATTAATACATATGCAGATTTTAATATTTTCAAACTGTAAAGTAGGGTTATGATGACGGTTTTCATGAAAATTGGAAGAGACAAGAAAATGAGTTTTTTGGTATATTGAATTTAAAAAAAATCGACGAGCACTACGAGCAACATTTTCCTTTCATCAATTACGTAATTCGACCGCTGTATTGGTGCCATTCTTGTAAAAAATGAGGCGGAATTTTCTATCAATATCCCTCGGTCTATATTGCCAACGTAACCGACTTGACCAAAAAATGAACCGTCTCGGAATCACTGACCCCAGGTGTACTGTAATGCAATCGACGTAAAATGGGAGGGAGAGAAGAATTGACGGATGCGCGGTTTCTTTTCGAATCTCTTTTTCATTAATCTCCGTAACTCTCAATCTCAGTCAGTGACGTACTAAATCTTTATTGATAACTCTGGTATCGTCTCGTCAGAAAATGATGAGCATTAGTCTCGATTTATTACTAACCTGACACGATGATTGGCAGTAAATTTAGAAGGTAGAGCTTTCCAACGGATCTTGAAAGACTCGTCTCGAGACACAGTCATTCGAAAACGCTATTCTTCCAATTAGTCTTGTCAAAAATAAATTCTTTCTCTGCAATCGTCGATGCGGTAAGAAGTTCGAAAAAAAATCTAAGCTTATAGACAGCGACGAAACGCTTCCAATTACGGATATCCGGTACATGTAATTGAAATTTTTAGCTCAGTCACACGTTTACACCAAGATGTGAGTGATAAAGCGGTGTATAAAAATCGTGACATGTCACGATACTCCCTCAGATAAGAAGCCTTTTCTGTGCAGCGACATTTTTGAAGTACTTAGCTATTAAAAGCCGGCAGAAACGTTATCGCCATCGAGTTAATAACAGTGTTATTTCTATCGATAATTTTTTATAGGCGAGATGTTGGCTATCGTGTTCGGTAACCGATAAGATATGCACTCTGCGACTCTCCTTCAGATTATCTCGTCAAACCAGTGAAAATTACATCTGTGAAACGATTAACAGATTCTCAGATGTTTACTATAAACATATTACACAGATCTATGACCTATGACCCTAATGACCACACATTACGCAGAGTCTTAATTAGCACCCGTCAAACTGAAGTTAGTAACATCAAACTATAATATTATGAAAGATATGGGAAAAAATGATTAAAACATCGTTATTTCATAATTATGCAACGACTTTCGAGAAATTGGCTTTTCAAAGTATCGTATTCTTGGTTTATCACGGTTTACTACATTTCAGATAATCCTACGGATACGAAGTAACGATCCTTCTTAAACACACCTCGTTACAATAACGTTACTAACTTCTATCTCATAGATTCGCTGGAATTGCGGACTTGACGAACAGGATTATGGTGATCTTAACACGTCCAAAAAAAAAAAAAAAAAAAGAAATGGGAGAAAATGGCAGTAAGAAATGATCGAATGACTCTTTAAGTAGCCTACCTACCTACAAAAGAGATTCTTCTCCGTTCTTCGTAGCAGCCGCAATTCGCAGGCTACAGGCAGGAAGTGGCTCCTGCTGCCTGCGACTGGACTCTGTTCTTTATCTTTTATAACCACATACGCCGCCGTAAGCAGAAGTACGAGTGTGCAGTTTCACGGAAAAATTACAAGACGTTTGCGATACTGTGTGTGTGTTTGTGTGTACCCATTTCTTGACGATAAGATCGGAGCAATAATCACCTTAAAAGCACCGTCGCTGGTCTCTTTCTACAGCCGTATAACGTCACCCAACTTATACGTACTATATTATACATACTATATATCGCATTCTCGGATTAACTATGCGTAAAGGTTTCATCAAGGTCGCGGGTTTTCTCACTAGGTTTAACAGAGGTCAATTTATTTCACGTTAACCAAGTTGATGCACGTCTGTGTACCTTGATATGCATGCTATAAGCTACTCGACGCGAGCGCGATTGTATAATTTAGGTCTATGGAAATCTCCGTCACTCTCCGCAGAGAGCACTGTTGTTTGTCGCCTTTCACTAAACATTTCTATGGTTTGCTTGAGTGGTAGATTATTCAAAGACATTACCGTTCTGCATTTTGTATAATTTCTTCTTCTGTTTTTTCTCTTTCTTTCTTTATCCATTTTTATAAGCCGTTGTATTTTTGCGGTTATAAAAATAACTGTATTATTGTCTCTAATAGTTTTCACTAATTATACTAGGTACCTAATGGCAAGTGTAATCTATTAAAAATGTAAAAATTTTCTTCAAGTACAGAAGCGTCGAGACGCTCTGATGCAATTTGCAATCATTATCAATATAACCTGTTCAGAAGACGAAACTTAGAAAATGAATTCTCTCACTGTTGCGCAAATCAATTCGTTATAATATCGATGCCATCGAAGTGTTTACACGTTTAGAAATACATATATTAAAAAAATAAAATAAAAATAAAATAAACAGAAATATTAAATAATCGGAGCGGATTTGGAGAAAGCGGTAAAAAGTGAAGGATTATTCTTGAAATTTTTTAACGAGCGCGGGAGGAGAAAATGATCCAAGATATTTGAGGACCCTTTCAGGTATCTGGTTATCTGCAGTTACACAGCCGAGATGATGAATAATTACGCCCACCCTTGAAACTGGTTATCTATCGTTACTCGAGGAACGCAATCGACAAGTTGTTGGCATATTTAATGAAAAACTCTGGATTCTAAATATAGAAAGCAACCAACCGGGGTTGCATTCCAATGGTGGACATTGGCCAGTCTAAGTTGTGCTGGTAGATATTACTCGCAGTCTCTGTAATATGTGTGTGTAAGGTTCAATTCCTCGTGTGAACAACTCGCCAAATCAAACCTTGACTTTTCAATGGAATTTACAAATCTGGGACGCGCATTGCGGACTTTCGATTAAATTATCGTTTATTCAACTCATTTTTCGCCACTTGAGTAACTATTGGTCTAATGTCATTACTTTGTATGTCAAATTAATACGTGAGCAACCGCAAATGTCAAGAACTAGCTATTAACTGCATCATCGATCGGATACTCGTGAACTCGGATCAATCGTTCGTGATTAATTAATAATTACCGTACTTACAACGGCGTGTAAGTTTTGCGATTGTTCATTAGTTTTCTCGATGTGTGTAACACGTCGAGAGTAATCGAAGAATCGATGAACGGATGGATGGATGAGGTTGGCGATCGGTTTGGTCGTTTATTAATTTTTCCTGCACCGTTGTTCGAATATCAGCCACTGCATTAATCTCTCTTGTAAAATGGGAAATAAATGAGCGAAATATATGTATATAGCTGTAATACATAAAGGTATGTATTATATATATGTATGTATATACGAACACAACTACGCGGGGACCGCGGAATATTCAGTTTCGTATTTTCTCCCCCTCTCTTAAATTTCATCTCAATCAATCTTCGTCTACTCGATGAAACATTCGTATATAAATAAATATAGGTACTTAACGTTTGCTTAAGTTATAAAAGTTGCGCAAGAAGAATAAATATTTACGATATATTTATACCGTCAATGGATCAAGAAAATTCTAATCGTAATTACTGTACAACAACTTAACTGATAATTCATTTTTTTTTCATAGAAGGAAAATCGATAGTTTCATGGGTAGAAAATGAAAATTTCTTTTTTAATATACTAACCAGAAAATCTAGTCAGAATGTGTTACTGTTATTTTTTATTATGCTCAATCGAACCATACTTTCTTACAATTATTAGGATAATTTTATGCTACTGCATCAATAATTAATCTCGAGGACTTGTTCGACTGAAAAAAATATAGCACACTAAACAAACAAAGTAAGTGTTGCAGTAATCAGGTTTTGTAGTATTGCCAAGTATAATCAGCTAAAATACTTACGTCGGTTTCTTTTTTTTCTTTCCGTTTTTGTAATTTCAAAAATATAATCGATGAATTTTCATATACATTCCGGTATAAACGAATCGGCGATCAGGATCGTTATGACAAAAAGTTTCGAAAATGACGCATAAGGACGTGTGGCCATCAGCGTGTGATGATATAACTTACAGCTACATACGGCGATGTATTTGGAATTTATGACGTAGATCTACGCGTCGTTTAACGAGGATGTAAACAGATAGCCAGTAGTTTTCGGATACATAGGGTGAACCGAAAAGTGTCCATGCATCTCTATATACGTCCGTGACATAAGCGCTTGGGAATGTTGGTATCATAGGGACCCAACTTCGCACCAACGACGTTGCTACACACCTGCAGCCTGTAAGTCATGTTCCACCTGCTGAAAAATTATCATGTGTTGAACTATGAGAAGTTCCGATTGAAATTCACGTGTAATTTGTTATAGAATTTATCTGTGAATATCGCTGATTATTGTTCATCTTTCGGAAATTCCAAGAAGAAGTGCAGAAAGAAAAATTTAAAAAAAAAAAAAAAAAAAATTGTACAACTTGCGTTGAAATTGTTGAAAAATATAAAATGTTTGAATCCCTCTGGAAAAGTAGAAGAAACGGGATCATTGTGAATGAAATTTCGGTGAATTTTTTTGTAAAAAATGGTGTTTTTTAGATAACTTAAATAACGATAATAAAAACAAAATTGCTTATAAAATTTCTTCGGGGTTTTTGTAGGAAGATTAATCGTATAAAAAAAAATCAGATAAATCTAAATTGGTCCGGGTCACGAGCTTGGTGAGTTGGCATGGAATGTCCCGTATATAATTGCAGTCATGAGCAGCGTGCGACAATTTCTAACTACATACGTTTATTATATAGACAATCCATAAATGATATACGACGCGACAATAAGATAACCTTTTGCATAAAATTATAAACTTATCGAACTGGGCAGGCAGGAAAGACGCCAAGGCTGCATCAGCGACGTCGAATGAACATGATGCCTTCGGGCCTTGTGTCGTTGATCCAAACTCGTCACGTTGATTCTTAAACGCACTGCCTCTATGGCCAGAGTGAAACTGTCTGCTTTTTCTATTGGCAAATAAAGAGGAAATATAAATTTTTACAGGTATAACGTTGCCGTGGTTTTAGACGGGATTTATGGGTTGTTGAACACGCGAGTACAACCCTGATTCTCTCGTCACGTATGGTAATTGAAAAACTGCACTATACGTGCTGGCCACATATATACCTTGAAAAACTGAAAAACCTGGAAATAGCAGGGAGTTTAATAAAAGGCGTTATGGAAAACCGGGAATTGGTAGGGAAAATTTGATTTTTCTCATGGGAAAAACTGAAAATATCAGTTTTATATCGTAGGGATTAGAAACGATTTTTCGAGGTGATAAATTTACTTTTTTATCTCGAGGAAAGAAAATTGGCTTAAACTCACTTTCTTGCACATCATATTTTTTTTCAATTTGATTTGAACTTAAACCGAATATAGAGTTTTCTCAAAAATTTGTATCCAGTCTGATTAAATGATCAAGAAGTCGGTTTGATGTTACTAAAAAGTGATGAGTCATAAAATTTATCGTTCAATTTTGCAATTTGTGATGCAAGAAATATTTTTTAGAGTTGGAAAAATGGCCGGAAATTTTAAACTCTTATGAAAAAACAAGTTTCATCATTGTCGAGCAGTGGAAATGAAATTTTTGTTTTACCATTTTTCACCCTGCGATTACGGTTTTGTCTTCCGTTAAAAAATGTCACGTTTCAATGTTAGCGATCGGAGTGATGCACGGATTACAGCGTGCAGACTGCTTTCCGACGACGACGACAGTGAAAATCTGTAAAAACGAAAAACTTTCGAGTGTCGGGTATACCCCTTTATTTATTCGGGGAAAATTGGGCTGAAGCTAAAGTTACGGTAAAATACTTGAAACATGAAACGCCCATCAATTATACCAGCAGCAGCTATAATGCTGCTTCGCTCGTTGCAAAGACGAGAAGAGAAGAGGAAAAAAGGAGAATCTATAGTCGATGACGAGTTGATCATATATTTATTCGAAAATTAAATGGAGAATAAATCAAATTTTATACACTCTGAATAAAACGGCACAAAAATTTCATCTCATAATAATAATGTTATTATATCCGTTGATGATTTTATTTGAAATTGAAATTAAGGTAGTTCGAAAATTCTCGCAGTATAAGCGGTAAAGTATTTTTTTTTTTTTTTTTTTTTTTTCATTTCTTTCACGGAATTAATAGAAGAAAAAATAGTTTTATTATGTAAAGTTTCCTTTTGAAGAAACCAGAACGACGTTTCGGATGAAAAAAATAAATAAATAAATAAAAGTTAGATACTCTCTCAAAATTTTTATTGTAAATAAAAATTAAACAAATTTCGTTCTTGTATTTAAGTCACTTTTATTGAATTATTGAAAAATTTCAATGCGAAACTGAAGTTTGTTTAATCGCGTATCGATAGGGAATTATTTTGGACCATTCATCTGACGTCACTGCACACTTCCTGAACACTGACATCACTCCGAATTTGTATATATAAGGTATCCACGTTGTAATCGAATGTCATCCTGGCCCACCCAGAGAGACGTGTATCATTTGCAAATTGTAATTGCAAATTGGAATGTATACCGCATTGTTTGTACGTTTCATATGTCCGTGAAAGTTATTGTTATATATTTATCGCGTAGGATGATACTAATAAATAATAATTACACTCCGTTTTCATTGATCGTATGTAATGTCAGTTAATTGTAAGTTTAGAATAACAATTAACAAAACACCATTTATTTTGATATTTATTTTGAACACCGATATCAATGAAGGTCAATTAATCATTCATTTCGTTTAGTACATAAAAATAATTAAGATGATCGGTGCGTTAGATATCAATGCTTTTTGGTGATTTTATAAATCGTATCAACTTGTTTGTAAGCTATGCCGTTTACTCTGAAAATATACAAAAGTAATGAATACTGGAATTAAAAACAAAAGCTTAGTTGTGATTGTTTTACATTAAATCGTCTCAGAATTGTGAAAAAAATGATTCTTAGATTTGCTCGATTTTACTCTACTTTGGCTTATTTTATTCAGAAGACTATTTTTTTCAAAAATCTCATTAAACATTTTTTTTTTTTTTTTAATAATCTGCTTCACCGACTTCGCAGAAAATAATCGTCTGAATAAAATTAACTTGCATCGTAAAGTAAAATTGAATATACACGTATACTTGATTTTTTATCATTTGGTAATGACTTAATTGAAGTCAAACATCAATATCCAAGCTTTTGTACACGTATCATTCCAGCAATATCTATTTCTATCTTTTCCAAGAAATCATCACAGATCACGTATATATACTAATTTGATAAATACTTTGATGTGCGATTACCTCGTGATAAAATTGATAAAATGCATCGTTTTTTCGTTTACCTATCATCCTTTTTAATTTGACGAAAGCTTGATGTTTACTGATTCGTAAGTAATCGTTTCTACGTTGGAATAGAATTAACAGATAGTTCCAAGGAATTTTATTAACCCTGGAGGTGAAATTAAATTTCCCTTTAACGACGTACGAACTGCCGAAGCTTAGCTCGATAATTTTGTTAAGAGGATTACAGTGCTGCCTGGAAGCGATCCCACCGCGTGGCAGGAATCTGCCTTACCGGTTATTCGTAAAGTGGATGGCAGTGAACCTTCTTGACTTTTCCGCTCGATGCCGCGGTTGGTTGCTGTCTAGATATAACACCTATCGTGTATCCGGTGATCGGTCTAAACCGACTTGTTAAATTAAATCGATTCAATTAGTCCCGAGATTGAATTAATTTCTTACCCACGTTACAATATTCATTTATCCGCGTAAATTATGAATGTAAATTATTTCAATTTTTCACCGTTCATTATACACATAATTTTACAATTTTTACTATTTTCTAATTTATTTACCAACGTAAAGTTGAGCAATATTTATTACATATTTATAGGTCAACGTTTACAAGTTGCAATTTCAGTTTATATACGATGCTTGCAAAAGTGACTGAAATTCAAATGAAAAATTATTTATAACATGATCTTTCAGTTACTCTATTACTATCGTTAAATTCGGTAATATTGTACTTACGACAATGTTACATTCTACTTTCATAATGATATTTACGTTTACTTTTCCGTGAAATTATAAATATCTCGAATAAAATCTGAAATTAGTGTAATTGCAACAAGTAATTACTTTAGACAGTTGCAACAGGATCTATGCAATCGATGAGGGAAATCTATAATTAAACATCCATTATTGCCTACAGTTGGTACAAAAAAAAAAAGAAAAGAAAAAAAGAACAAAAAATAGGTAGTGAAGAAGAAAAATTTAATATTTGGGATTATTATATTTAATAATTTGGGAATTTGGGGAAAACGGTATCAAATTTATATAGTTTGACATCGTTTCAGAGAATTCTCGTATATATAGTATATATTTAACCTAAACCAACAGTTTGAGCTGTTGATGAATTTTAAATCAACAGTTTTAACTTTCTCAATACTCAACATGTTAGAAGCATCTTCAGTATCGAGCATATTTGATAGAGATAATTCTTTTGTTAATCTATTTGCCGCGGTTAAAAATATTTTGACAAAAGATATCACGAATAGAGGATTATTCAAATCCCTGTTTACCGCTACAGAGCCTTTCCTTTCTTCTTACATCTTAAAAAATATATTCAATGCGTTTTTTTTTTCTTTCTTTCTCCTCTTTAATCCCCGTCGTCTGTCAAGCCTGCCGATTCTACTACACAATTGATTCCGAGTCTCGATTTATCAGATCGAATTGAAATCACAGACGTAACCCTTTCACTGCATTACGGGCGGTTTGAACTGTCGTCGTCGAGAAGTCGAGCTACCGAATGACTCACCTCCTTATACAACGATCGCTTGCACTATACATTGTATGTATTACTGCAGAATAATTGTGACACGCCGTTTGCTACTTTCGACTTTTGGTAAGTTCATCCTTACTTACATGCGTACGTACATGCATGCATGCGCATTCATCTCACGAAACGGCGTTGAGATCTTTTATTCATGCCGTCTCCATCACGTGACCGAGTAAGTGAAACCGAAATCGTCGATCCAATTTTTATTCAGAATTAGTTCATTTGCCTTGCCTGTTTAGAGACGAAAAAGAAGTGATTTGACGCTAAAATCAATCCGGAGATGATTGGATCATAGGAAAATCCAAGGGCGAGTCAAAAACTGAAGCTTCTCATCTTTCTTGCAATTTTTGTCACACTTTCGATTGACCGGGAAAAATGCGACTGCTTTCATCTAGTACGGATTTCGGTCGGATAATCGCGTCCCGAACTCGCAAGCTCTCGAGCTGAGGACGAGGGAAAGTAAGTGAAAAATTTTTGGAGTAAGAGGCCTCGATGTCCCTTTGATCTGACACACGTAATTGGGTTCCGACGAGAAATTCTTCGGTCTGTAACACCCTGATGAAAGCTTCAAAGTGTCTCTCTGGACTCAGAGACGTTGAAAACGCAGAGATTTATTCAATATTACCAATTGATCGGTGATAAGCTAGACGCTGATTTGCGATGCTTTGATATAATATTCTTAGATTTTTTCAGATTTAGTCATCGGCGAAATCTGAATTTGTAAAGTTCCGAATTTTTTCGTAGCGAAAATTGAAGCAAAAAATCAAACTTTGACGAAACATAAAATTTAAGTTTTGAATGATCCGAAATCCGACGTTCAATTTTCCGACAAGTCAAAGTTCTGAAAATTTGAAAATCCGATATATCGAAATTCCGAATAATCGAGGATTTATTTTTAGTGGTCATTCGGATTTTTGAATTTTTCACACTTATGTGAGTATATTTTAATTTCCGGAATTTTACTATATCGAAACTTTACTTTTCGGAACTTAGCTCTATATCGTAACTTGAATTTTCTAAACCTAACATTTCGGAACTTTGGCCCTAGGACTTCCGACCATTCGAAACTTTATTGTTTCATAAAAATTGATTTTTTTACTTTAAGTTCCGCTTTCGGAACTTTTCAAATTCCGAACTTCAATTTCTACGCGTGCATTGTATCACTTGAAAATAATCATGCTACAAAACTGTAATAAAGCTACGGTGTCAATAAACAAGGAAAGAATTTCAAGTATAGATATTGCCAAGAATTCATCGCACAAATTCGACCAAGTAAAATGCAAAATACGCGTTAAAATGGAAAGAAAAGATGCATGGAAAAAAAAAGAAAGAAACGAAACTGGGAACATAAATTCTTCCTGTCATGGGCCAAAAACAAAGAAACCGTCTGCTAAATTCGCGATACTTGGAATGCAACGAAACCAATTCTGCAGCTCCGATTCACCCACGCGTTTCGATGAACCGCAGGATGACGCCTGTCGGTGCGTTTAGTCATGCCTTATACAGAGATTGTAAAATTTCCCAAATTCTATACGTGCATCGTGGCGACGTGACTCGGCAATGCCCGAACCTGATTTCGTGGAGCATTGAGACGCCCTTTGGATAAAATTATACGAATGATTTTGGTAGAATGAAACTGATTACTGTTTAAAGAACTGAATATTTGAAAATCACAAGTGTAATTTATCGAAAAAATTATCTTTATCTTTAATTTAATATTTCTCCTAGTAACGATTCTATTTTGTCAGAAATTTTCCAATTATTCTTATTATTATCTTTCCAATTATAAAGCATCAATTTTGTTAAATTCGTTCCATTTCCGGACTCTGCAACTCTGAGTGTGAATGGAAATTTGATTTACCAAATAGAAATCGAAATCGTCCATTCATATAAAGTTTCGAAATATTACGGACTAAAAGACATTATGTTAAAGAAAACGGTGTAGAAAGCTGTAGTCTTTTTGAAACTAACAAAGTATATCTTCTTTTTCTATAATAATTAAGCAAACAAATTTTCACTTCAACTTCGCTTGCCTTGTTCTAAATAGGTCGAAAAGAATCGTCTAAAATTATTATCTACCGCTATAATTTTCTCTAACAATAATTACAAACCTGTACAAATTGCTGCAGGAAAATGCTGGTCAAATTGCAAATTTTGCAATTTACCAGTCGAGTCGTGATTAGTCTAAGGTCTCGACCAGGACTCGTCCAGTTTCTTCCTTGCGGCTAATTGTAAAGAGTTAAATCATAGTCGTCATTAACCAAATGCCTCGGGTGTTTTCTACGAGAACATGCTCAGGTACATACAGATTACAGAGCCGCCTAGAATTTTCTCGATGACTCAGAGTTATTGTTCGTCTCGTATACCTACAGCAGGCTTTCAACTTTTACCCACTTCGGTGATGAGTATTAAACAAACGCGTAATTTTTTTATTTTATTATTAAATTTTTGTAATACGAGACCGAACGATGAGGTAATTTTCAACTATAATAATCGAAATACGCGTTGCACGATCACGCAAATCAGGTAAAAAAATTTAACGGTAAATTTTTATTTAATCGATTGATTTGACCGATTAAGTGACACACGAGTTTTTCAATCGGTATGATTGGTATTAGCAGTGAATTTTATTTGGTTTTATGAGTTTCTTTTTTCTATTTATTATTCACATATTTAAAGTCACGTGAGCACTCAGTCACGCAGAAATTTGAACTTGTCGATGCGGATCGCTAGATTCTTATAGACTTGTTTACAACTCTGCGATCACCGATCATCGCCGATCGCAATGGGAATATTGGCGTCTGGTAAATTTCGATTTGACAATTGTAGACGGAAACGGAGATTTTGTGTAAACAAGGAACAATGGCGCGATGATGTGTGTATAATGTAATCATAGAGATTTATGAAAGATGGCCTTGATTTCACATTTACGTATGTCAAATTGGTCGTGAAATCGATCACAGCTGGCTTAGCCTACATAGACGCAAGGTTTAGGTACAGAATAGCAATTCTATTCTTTTTTCATATTCACTGTACTGCGATTTTAGCTACGACTTCTCGTCGTTCTCTCTCCTGGAAAAGAATGAATCGCAATTGCGACGAAGAGAGGAGAGAAGAAATAACCTTACACGATGAAAATCTGACGGGAAATCGCCGGATGTGTTTAAAGTTAATTGGTCGAGGCCGCAAAGTGTCTTCTCAACGATTGCACGTCTACTCGGCTGGTTCTTTCTTTTTTAACTTTCCAAAAAGTAAGTTATTGTAATTATTCCGATAGTGAAAAGTGAGCTTTTCACTAGATTTCCAGGTTTTGAAGATTAGAGAATATGGATGTACGTATATGATTAATGTTTTTATCCGACGATACCTCGAGAATGAGTGACCGGATTTCAATGATTTTTCAAAATTCCAAAAAATCAAATGAAAATGATTATATCTTGAAAATGCATGAATGGATTTGAATGGAAATTGGTACCGTGAAGTTTTTTGGATCCCTAATCACGAATCTAAGCTTAGATTAGCAAAATATTGATTTAACTTATTCAATATGCTGAAAAAAAAAAAAATAAAAACATTTAGATTCTGATGAAAATTGGTACTCGTCAGTTTGTTGAGTGGCTGATCACGAATATGAAGTCAGATTGCGAAATCCAAAATGTCGATCCAATACGGTGGTAAAAAATTTACAAATACTCCGATTTTCGTACAAATTGGTAGGCGAAGGTTTTTTGGGTCACTGATATGCACTGGTTGCAAAATTTGCTAACGTGGATCCATTATAGCCGTTCGAAATGAAAAAAAATCGTCATATTTTCATGCAATATGATATCCGAGGGCCGAAATTAGGACAAGACATCGAGACAAGAATGAGTAGATAAACCAGTTTTTGGACACATGACTTAGTGTGAATCGTTACAATATATTTATATGCATATATAGCATCACATGAATCTTGGAATTTAAAAGCCATTACCAAATGATACAAGAAAAAATAAAAAAGAAAAGATTTTAAGATATCGTAGAAACGGTGAAGAATTAACTTCATGGAAATACTGTCTTTGAATTTAGACACGTATTCGCGTACTGTATATATGCTTAAAAATTAATTTTTGGTACACTAGTTGAATAATTAAATTTTTTTTTGTAATAACCAAATTTCATGTGCTTTAAATTTTGAATGACTGTGAAAAATTAACCCTGACGACAATCATACTATTCATGAGTATTTTCACGTTTACGTTAACGACGAAAATAAGAATATTGAAAAAAATTGTACAAATTTTCGGACTACAAACAATCAATATTCCGTGATTTCTTGGCTGGTTGAGGTAAATATCCGTTGTCCTAACCTAATCATAAATCTCTCTTCTCCGAGTGTGGGTGTTAATATTAAACCCACGTTCGATGCTTTTGATGTTAATTCTACCGTCTACTTTGTGCGTTCAAAAGCAATTCTCGAATATGCGAATGTTTATCCAAGCAACTCGTAGCATAAAATCACTGCAGTCGTTATAATTTTGGTAAATGAAACGAACTCAGTTCTCATAAGATTTTTAATCATTCATATATTACACATTTTTTCGCCCGAGTTATTACGTAACAAATCTTTAATGCGAAGCAAAATATCCAGAGTAATACAAACAGTAACAATGATAATAACAACGACAGCGCTATACCATCAAAAGTCCCGCATGTCATTACATCAAGTCATAGTCGTTACTTTCGTTTCTTTTTCCATTTTAAACCGTTATTTTTGGTTAAAGTTCATTACTTCTGGCGAAAACCTGTTAAGTCTCGTGTGTATAACCGTGAACACGGTATCTGCATCACACAGATTCACCTCTACGTGTAATATCGACACACACACACGAACACGACGTATGTATACATACATACGTGGCTGGAGATAAAAGAGCGTATATTTTGCAAAAGCCAGCCCGTTAAGATTCGTCCTCCGTATAAATCTGTCCAAGGACAGTCCTCAGGTAGGTAGGTAGGTAGGTAGTTAGGTAGGTACTTCACCACCTGCGCACACCACGCTGCTTTCTCGCGTGGCCGCGAACCGGCCTCTTGCCTCCTGCAGTTCGTCTGTCAGTCCGTCGTTCCCTCCCGCGTAGCGTTGGCTCAACACAGAGTCAGACGGGGCTTGCAGCCTCCCGCCGACAATCGTTTCTCGGTCTTTGCCTCCGTCGTCGATTCCCGTTAATTGCCGTAAAAATTCTGTAAAAAAGGGGGGACAAAAAAAAACAACAACAACAACAAAAACATTAATAATAATTGACGCAAGAGAAGGAGAAGGAACGTGAATCTAGAGTATCGGTATATCGCGTGTGTGAAGCGTTGTGCAAAAAACACCCGATCATTTGCAAGTAAAGATCGAAACATTTCTTGCACTCAAGGATACCGAGAAGATACCTTACACACCTCTTGCATCCTGGAAAGCGTTAGATTTTTAATTAATAAAATTCATCCAGCAGAAGGCTTATATATTCAGGTATTAGACTGTTGCAGTATACCTACGACCTTTCGTTTGAAAAGTTGCAAGAGTATTATATATTCGCGGAATCAAGTTTTATTTTTCTTCCATCTCTCTCTCTCTCTCCCTCTCTCTCACTATCTTTCTTTCTCTCTCTTTTTCCGACGAGTGATAATTAAATTTGGTGATTCAGTGCGACTGTGGCCGAAGGAGTGAGGAGGCAAGATTCGACAGTCTAGTTCGCGGTCGGAGCAACTGTAGTCGGTCCATAACTTGAGTCTCCGTGTCGGCGAGATCTTTGGCCGGGAGAGTTTTAAGAGAGATTTACTCTGTTTTTGTTTTCAATAATTTGTTTTTCTTTTTTTCTTTTTCTTCCACAAAAATCACGTTCTTCTTCCGTTAATCGTGACGAAGTGATTGAAGTTTCGGGGATAGCTGCGTGCTGTTTGTGGTTTTATAGTATATATTTGTATATAGTAACAGTTTGTGTGATTTAAGAAATATATTATAATCGTTAAAATTTATATTACAATTTTACCCGCGTGTATAAATTGAGACTGTGCCGAGTGATGATCTGATGATAATTACTTGGGATTATTGATTCCGAGTAGAAAATCATCCAAGATTCCGTTCCTGGAAAAAATGACATCCCGCCTTCGAGGCTCGGTTAAGGAGGAACCAAAACCGACGTCATTGATGTCGTCAAAGTCTCGGACTTACTTCAGTTCCGGTTGGGAACCGAAGGAAAAGACTGGCTCCGATGGTTCGCGGAACAAAGTTTCCCGCAAGGATTCCCGAGGGAAATACGATCGTATTCCAGAAAGGAGCGAGGCGAAGTACGATAAGGAAACAAACGGGTACGCGTCACCGCTTGACGACGACGAGGATCCCGATCTCCTATACAAAAGAAGTCGGGACCACTTTGGCTCCTGGAACATTCATGATATCATCGGGGAGAGAGACGTCGGCTCGAAAACGCACCGGAAGTCGCGGCTCGACTTGTTCAAGTCGAACGGAGTCGAACAGGAGGAGAGAAAAAAGCTTTTAAACGGAAAGTCGAGGGGGAAGCACGATTCCCCGGATCCTGATGATGCTGGGGATCATCATCCCCCTGAGACAAAGTGGAGGGGAAAGAGTCGATCGCCCGATCTCGAGCGTGACAGGCACAAACTGAACAAGACGAGCAATCTTCGCGACAATCCTCGATCGCGTCGCGAAAGATCATCGATCAATTCACCGGATCGGCAGGACGTCAAGGAAAGAGGGAATTTTGGGAATTTTACCAGCCGAGGTGGTGAATCGCCCGAACCCTCGACCGAGAGAAGGTACGGCGGTAATCCGTCCCCGGAAAACAGGGACAACGATAAAATCCGGCAACTTATCGACAGGTTCAAAACCAACGAGATCCAGGAGCCACTTTGGACTGGACGGAAGTCCGAGCAGAGTTCGAGGTTGCCGATCGGACGGGAAAACGACGCCAAGTCGTATCAGACAAAAGTTCGATCATCCTCGAGGGAGAGGCACGATGACTGGCAAAACGGAGGAAAGTATCATGAGGAACAGGTGGAAAGTCCGGGCTTTGGATCTCTGGAACGAAGGAACGGGACCAACGGTGATTACAGGGATTCTAACGATACTGGTTTTCGAAAAAGGAGCAATACGTACAGTCTAGAACGCGCAGGACGTCAGAGGACTCGGGACTTGGACGAAAAGCCCAGGGAATCATCGGGGAAAAGGAGGAGCCACTTTTACTCCGGTTCACCGGAGGAGTTCGACGTCCAGATTCAGAGGTACGAACGAGCGTTGCCTGGACCTAGAAAGGACCCGGAATTGGGGAGGAAGAATTCGCACTCCGGTAGGGAACGGGAACCGGAAGTCAGACGGCGGAGTTCCCTGAAGGTTAGGGACGAGCTAACGCAGAGCCAGGAGAGAAACGGGAGACACACGCGACCTCTGACCCCACCTGGTGAAAAGGATCGTAAATTCGAGGACGAGCGAAGGTCCAAGACGTATGACTCCAAGGATTGGTACGAGTCGAATAAGCAATTCGCGTTAAAGTATCTACAAGAAAATACCAAGCTCAGATCACCCGATCACGTCAATTATGATCAGCACGAGGACGAATACACGCGACGAAACCGCAGCCCGATCAAGGATACCTACAGCTTCGGGGAAGGCAGGGTTGGGTACCAGTCCGAGGAAGACCGATTTCGTGAGAAGCTCGCCTCTCCGTCGAGAATGGAAGCTGTTGAATCGACTCACGAACGTGATCACGGGAAGTTGAAGACCAGTCGTAAGTCGACCCGGAGTTCGGTCGAAGTTGACAGAGGTGTTCAGCATCAGAATGTACGAAGAAGCGAGCCGGTTACCATTAAGATTCGCAACCTGTCGGAGGACCATTACGCGAAACGTGGCGCGGTTTTTACCGAGGAGAAAAACAACGGCATCAGGACCAACCGAAGAGACGACAACGAGAACCACTCGCCGAAAAGGGGGGAGAGGGATAGATTGGAATGGACCAGCGCTAGCACACCTGCTAGAAAAATGTGGAACTACAGAGAAGGGGTACGAGGATGAGTTGAAATTTTATCACAGTGTCGCTTATTGTTGTTGTTTTTGATATTGTTCTTTCATTTTTTTTTTCGCAAATTCCGTCAGTTTGCTGATCTCTGACATCTCGTAGGCTTCCTTGTAGTCCTGATCGTGCTGGGTGTTAATGGAGGCGTACGATATTTATTAACATGCGTGATGATCGTGGGCCGAGCGAGTTTCTGCGCACGAGTGACCAGTTAATTATATACACTATATTTTTCACACCTCACGTCACTCTCTCCAGCAGCAACACTTCAATGAAGGAAAGAAAAAGAAGAGAAAAAAAACATACCAACGCTAAGATTTAGTTACATAAGATGCGGAGTTGCTTAATATACGTCACGTAAATGTCACCACACGCCTCCATATATACTTACTTACCATATATTGTGTAGGACTCCATAGGACACGTTGTTAGATACGATCTCTCCGCGTCGACGTGCGTCGCTTATGTGTTTCACAAAATTGGCCTTTGTGCTCCTGCAAGCTCGTATGTGTCCAACCAATCAGTTAACGCGCTAACAATACCTGTCAAAAGAGATCGTATTAAAAAAGTATTCACTTCTATCGCACCAACATTTCGTTGTACGGTGATCGAGACTTAAATCCGATCAATACAACGACGTCCGGTCCATATCGATGAATTGCTTCGCGATCCCGTTACTGATCATTCATTTATTTGCTCATCACTGCCGTTATTCTTCTCACCTCTTCTCAGGCATTCTGACTTTAAACATTTCTATCGACGAGCAAGGTTTGGGAGATTTCTTTGTGCTTCGTATATACAGATTTTTGTTTATTTGAAACAAGTTCGTTGATGTTTTTTCGTTTTGGAATCGGCTCGATACCTTTTTACATCCGCTGTTATTTGTTTGGCTTGACTTTGTCTCCACGATGAAGATGTCGTCGCAGAATGTTGCCGATCCTTTCGAGTTACGAGTTCGTTAACCCAGGTATGCGTCAATGTGAAAAGAAGTATGATAATTAGCAAGAATCATTTGCGATCGTTATTCAAGATGACTAAATATAGCCGGGTGCAGATATCGGCTAGTATTCCTCCCGGCTATTCAATATTTGGCTATACGCCACACGAACGACTCGTACACGTGGGCAGTGACCATATTTGCAAAGAGAAGGCCTGGTAAGCCTGTTGCTTCTATTGCCACCGCTGCTGCTGCTGCTGCTGCTGCACGTAGGTATAATCTATGTAGGTACCTACACACGACATGATCACATATGGGTCTCCATGACTTTTCTCAAATTTCAAACCCATAGGTGCAAACATAAACCAACAAAAAAATGGAAAGTCATTACTATAACGGCGTCGACCACTTTATTATTTCTTTTGAAAAAAAAACTGACTTAGCTCACGTCGCACCATCGATGCATGTCTGACTCATTGTCAGTCTCGCTTACCGCTTGTTAATTACAACAAGCAGTCGCTTGTCGTCCATGTGCACACCAAACCGGATCGAATCTGCATATCGTTGAGTCGTGTGCACGCGGTCGTTGCTCGAGGTAGCCGAGTGCAGTCGGATCTAAATGAGGATCATTTGCAATTATCAGTTTTCCTATGAAGGTCCAAAGGTGCTCGAACACTGCGACCGACGTTGTTCGGCGATGAATTATACTCTATCCTTTGTGGTTCACACTCGTAAATGATGACGGTGATCGTTTTGATTATTATTTCGTTGCACACCGCAATTTCTACTTGTCCACATTGTGACTGAGTGGTGTATACGTGATAAGTACACGAGTGCAACACGTCTGCTTGTGTACGAATACGTTGCATAGATGACGATCGAAGCGGAAACCTTTCACCAGACGATTTTGTAAGGCAAAATTTAACGACGATCTTATAAATATATAACGGTTAATCTTTGCAGCTTGCTTTCGTGACTGTAAGCTAGTTATGTACCAAAGTTAGGTTGTTCCGAAAGTTATCCGTGTCGTTGAAACGCTGATTTGACACGCCGTTCAAAATGGGTTGTTTGCAATTCTTCTTCTCTCAGATTTTATAGCACAAGTTTCATTGTTGTGGGGCTGATGAGATATTACTTTGCGCTATTTTTCGCAATTTTAAAGACCTTCTTTCTTCTTTTCATAAAAATTTACAGAAGCACTCATGGGAATTTGGTTTTGGATTCAGAATTCTCATGAACTTGATAGATGAGATTTTTATCTTATTCGATGCATACTTGGAATTGAATGGAACAAATTCTTATGAGTGCTACTGAAGTTTTCAATAGAGAGATTCGA
This sequence comes from Diprion similis, assembly GCF_021155765.1. Classification (NCBI taxonomy): domain Eukaryota; kingdom Metazoa; phylum Arthropoda; class Insecta; order Hymenoptera; family Diprionidae; genus Diprion; species Diprion similis. The sequence goes on from NC_060106.1 coordinate 6,101,770, forward strand.
TTTTTTACACTGTCTGGTTTGCGGTACCCAAAGCCTTAACAAATATCGGTTACTAGGGTGAAGTGTTTTAATGTAATGGACAAAAACGCAGATGATGAACGTGATTCACCTTCTATCAATTGGGTATCCGTGAGTAGTCGGTATACGTTCACCATGAGCATTGAGCATGCGGAATCAATCGAACGATTTATACTTACACGATTAGTCTGCCGGAGACAAGTCTTTGTCGCAACGAAATTGGAGCATGTCTATCCAACGATTGTGCAAGAAAGATTAATCTCACGGGCGATTGTAAGTACCTACATTCGCGTTTTTCTTTGTATCTTTATTTTTTTATCCGGACAAGCAGCGTTGGTAACAGCAGCAGCAACAGCAGCCATAGGAGCAGGAGCTGTAGAAAGTAAAAGTTTGTTTGTACCACCGGACGTGATTCGATGTGTCATGGCACTGCACATTTTACGCCAATAAGTTTATACGCGACACTCGAATCGTTTCGCCTTGGAATCTCAGGGGGAGGCTATAAAAACCTCCCGCGTACTTAACCTTACCGATAATATGGCAGGTACTGCATGCGCAATATTCGACTTAATGGTGCTTGCGTTTTATGGTTTATACCTGCGGTCCGTTTATTTTTAGACTTTATGCAAAGTGACGATGCCGCTTCACGCTTTTTATTTTATAGATACCCCACCGTTCAAATCGTACTAAGTGTGCACTTTTATCGCCTGGAGGAAGTATTGCAGTCGTATATATATGTATGGTCTATAACGTCGTAACAGAGACTTGGATCAAAGGAAACGTTTAGATATTTTGTCCATTATGCAACATTGATGGTTAGACTTTGGACTCTTTTGTTAGCAGTACTATATTCTCCCTGAAATTGTTAATATTAGTGTAATTATATAGATTCATCACATTGATTCCTTATTCTTAGTTCACCCTAGTTTGCATCACGTCATCATTATACTAGGCAGCAGATATTTGCTTACTTTTTAATCTTACTATTTAAAAATCTGTACTTTTGCGTCAACTATTTTGTCTGTAGTAGAAATGGTAGTTAAGACTCAAAGCAAAGAATTACGGACAAGGATCTTGGCTTTTACATTTCTGAGGGATAGATTATTTTCTCCAACAGTTCATAAATTCCTTCTTTCTTCTTCTAAGTTCCTTCTACGCAGCCATGCAGAATTAAAACAGGAATCTAACAGGATATGCTCGATATAGCTTAAACGTGTGAAATCCAATTTGTGAAAAAAGCATTGCAGGGTGTCAAAGTACTAGCGTACTTGTCTAGGTAAGCAAAAAATAGCTCATTGCATCTCGTTTTACCGAGACGCATTAAGTCTTTGAAACAAAGTGGTTGCTTTTGCCCGCCATCTTCTGCCTGTACCCCGTTATTGTATAAGTACTAGTTAAGCGTACCTGCCAACCAAGCAAGACATATTCGCAGCTCCGGTTGAACTGGTATTTCAAGGTTGTCTTCGACCGCTGTTTCTGACGTCCTGCAGCAGATCGAAACATTTTTCTTCCTCCGATCCTTATTTTCGATCCTTCTTGTGTGATCCGAATCAGTCTATAATCTCGGTTCGAGTAACTCTAGCCAGCAGCCACTTTTATCTTTATCCATGTCTCACTTGTTTTCAAATTCCTTTTTTTTTTTTTCTCTCTCAACAGCAGAACGGATTTATGTCCGCCTGCTTTGCATCGCAGGTGAGGTGACGTCACACCGAACCAGCTAAGGATCGTTATCTTCAGATGTCCCCTAACTTGAAACCTTGGTCATGTGCATGTATATGTTGTTGAGAATCTTGTAACGTCATTGCTGTCTTTTTTTTTCCTTCAAACGAAGTTGTAACGCTAGTTTTACTCTAAAAACCACCATAATTTGCAGCTCACGGTCACGGAATAATGTTTATTACGGAAAACAAGTTCTAAACACAGTGTACTCGTATCTGCAGTTATTATTTCCGAAATCTCTGTCAAACGATTAATGATTAGTTTGATTTATGACGCGCAGATGTGTTTTCAGTGGTTATCCTAGAGATGCATATTGATTTTGAACGTTGACGCTTTCATACCCTTAAGAATTGAACGAAAATTGAATTATTTAAACGAATAACGTCACTCGGCGATCGAGTATTGGCTTTTCACATTGGTGGTACTCGTTGACAGTCACTCTCATCGCTTTGATTAAACAGCATAAACTGATTTTGACGTTACCTCCCGACATAGAGCCTGTATTTCCTAGTTTGGTGTTAACTGTAATTAGCTATATCGTTCCATGTAGAAATATTTCCACAGCTCACTGTATAGTCAATCCTGCAAATCGAATTTCCTGTGCATTCTGAGTGCCCAGAGAGTTGAATCGAACGAATGATAAAATAATAAGAAGCCGCAGTATACGAACCGAATATAATGTGCGTTAAAAAATAATGTTATAAATGAGCTCGTATTTATAATATGATTTTTAACCAAGCTGCCATAAAATGGTTACCGTCATAATTATTATCGTTCACTTCACGCTTGAAGTGACTTGAACGATTGGCATTATCGCTTGTTACTTTACTCCACGTTATTCTGCGACGAGATCGCAGTTACATTAACGGAGTTGAAAGACCAACGCTGCGGTTCCGTTCTTGGGCACCGCTGCCACATTGCGAAGATATCTTATTCTCTGAAAACGATTAATCCTCCAGCAGTTCACTATTTTAACTCACCTCAAGGAGAAATTGCTCTGTAGAGTTGAAAATAAATTAAACAAAAAAAAAAAAAATATATATATATATATATATATATATATTTAAAAAACGAAAAAGAAAAGAACCGAACAACCCGTAAGGGAATGCTGTCGCATGTTGGAGAACCGAGAAGAATTATGTGGAGGATTTTGCATGCACCCACGCGCTTAAATACTGCCGTTTATAATCCTGATACTTTGTATATTTGCGCATAAAGAGGATTACGCGCATGCATATACAAAACCTGGGCATCTCGATATTCTTATTCTGTAGAGAAATACCGGAAATTTTTGTAAAAGTGTTCAAGTAAGCGCATTTATATTTCAAATGTTCAAAACTCCGAGATCACTTCTCACCGTTTAAACAATGTCTGTATCAACCGTTGAGAACGTGTTTTTCATTATTTCATACATCAATTTCGTCAATCTTTTAAAGAGCTGGCTTTTATTTGTACGTAAGGTGTTCAGAAAATAGTTATGTTTCCATAACAGAATTGAATATCTCTTCGATGCGTTAATTTTTTCAGTAACTTTTATTATTCCGAATCTTTCTTGGAAGAATTCAATAATCTTTCGAAATGGTATGATGATGTTCATGATCACAATATATAAAAACAACGATACATGTTGAGGAAAAATCCTTACTTCACAGCATTAAAATTGTTTCTAATTTAGCAAACCATACTCAAACAAACTTAGCCATATTTAAAAAAAAACCAACTTCTTGAAAGTCATTCTAAAATTGTAAAATAATGAATTGCTTCCTGATGTTCAGTGACGTTAATGTCACTTGCTTCAACCTCGTTTCACTCCTTACGCTGTAGCAATTGGGGAAGCGAGTGGAAGTATGTTAAGATTCATGGAATTTTCTGGAGATTTAAAACCTCTCCCGTTCAACCACAGGGACATGTTGAAGTGTAACAAGATGTACGGGAACGCACGCATGCACCATCAAATGCCTGAACCGCTTGGACGGAGTTCAAGAATGCGAAGAGACCTGTGACTAATTTCTGAAGAGCTGTACATAATTTACTTTTGTCTAGGTCAGGAATCTGCTATATGTAGATACACAGCGCTTGAGTTAAATATCCACACGCAATGCAATCTTGAATCTTCTGAATCATCCTCCATGATGCATGCGTTCCAGACCTTCTTTTATGATAGTCTATTTGCGAACTTCACGCGCAAGGCTCAAGTGTAATTATTGCAAGATCGAATAATCCTTAAGGATGATTTTTTCACTTTTTGAAGAAGGTATTTAATACCGATGATCGTGTCTTTCATTCTAGTCCATTTAACAAGTCGCTTATATCATGCATGGCGAAGGCGATCGAGACCAACCGACGAGTGATTTCGTGACTAAGAGACTCGACTAAACTCGGTTCAGATTTATGTAGTGGAGAAAAAAAGAAGGAACAGGGGAAAAAGAAATACTTGACATTGAGCCAAGACAGGTGGCAGGAGATCGAAACTCAATATTCCAAATGGCATACGGAAATATATTTACTGTGTCAATTTCACCCAACGGTGATGATCAAAAAGTTGCGCAGACCAGCTGGTATTATCGAGTTATACTATTGTACTATTTTCCAAGTTGTCTTTGCACATTAATCCTTTCACTATTTAACAATGCATGGAATAACGCAGGTATAACTGTAGCCAGTTAAACGAACGATATGTCTACGATTGTTTTGTGTCAGACACCATCATCTGGCCTCGTGGCAGATTCTATATTCTGAATTTTGATGAAAAACTCTTATTTTTTAGGGGGCACACATCACGGACATCGACGAGGGTCAACCTTGCTTGACGTGCGAAGATGCCTGTTCCGGTTTTCTTCAGCATACTTGGAGGTGAGTTTTCATCTATTCGAACAATAAGTATAACTGTAAAATCGACTTATTATCGTTCGTCAGAGGTTAAATGTTACAACCAAACGTCACTTGGCCTGTTTCGATATCCTTGAAAGTTATCTTAACAATGAGGGAAATGGAGGGGAATCGAAAGATACTTCCGTAGTTACCTGATACGGCTGTCTTCCCTGCAACTTCCTGGTGTCAGTCATGAGAATTGAAGACTTCCGTGATCGGGAACTCTTTGTTGACCTAACCAATCGCGCAGGTCAATGTCATTCCCAACAATGTTTTTTCCCTGTTTGCAATTGCTCATTCTCAGAGATGTGGAGATCAAACCGTGCATCAAAGAAAGAGTCGTCAGGTGAACACAGAGGCTTCCTACAATAGCAAGCCTTTAACGGGAATCATACAACCGGTAATAACACAGGAGAAGACTTCTTCTTGTATAGTGTATGTACCAGTGAATCCTTCATTCCACGAATAACCACATGAATCGATATATCATGTAATTAATTGTTGGAATTCCCCGGGGAATAATTTTGTTTTGTACATTTTATCGCTAAATCCTGTCTACCCACGAGCTTAAATCTTTTCCTCGACCGTTTGGGTAGCGCGAATTTTGCCGACGATGAGGTGTAGAATGTCACGTCGTCGTAGAATCAGACGCAAGTGACGCCTGCAGCGCCTGCAACCCAACTGACATTGGCGTGTTGCGTGACAGGCGCTTTGCAGATACGACATGCATACGTGTTACGTTAGGTTCGACGTTTAGAGGTCTCTGCTGGTGCGAAACGGTTTGGAAATATTACATGTACCTCGGTAAATACGTGTATAATTAAGTTCATACCTACGTAATCTGGAAATTTAATACTAGAGAGTTGTTTTACCGTAAAATTTACGGTTAGAAATCTGCTGCTGCAGATGAGAGGTTCATTGCAGGCAATCATAGCGGCTCCGGGAAATAGGCGAATGAAGTGTTGAATCATGCTGTGATGCTGCAGGAACTGTTGCTCGAGGTGAGAGGCATTGCAGCATCCTCATCTAACCTACACTACTCGTACAACATGACTTAATAATGGTAAAATACAAGACGGGGAGATCATTTACGGAAACATGCGATGCAACACCAGCAGCTATTAGATTGCACTATAATAATACCGGTCGAGTTCAACGGTCTGTTAGATCTAGTGCATTTTTGCGAAAAATTGAAAAGTATGCACATGATTTCGTTTCATCATTAAATATTACTTTCGTTTCGTTTTTTATTAAAAGGCTACGATTAAACTATAATTACATATATATTTTAAAGAATTTCAAACAAATGAGGATAATTTTTTTCTTTTGTTTCACTTTATGTTCTTCCTTTATGTGTAACAAGTTTCCGGATTCCGGCTAAACAAAGAAACATCGAAAGCAAACTGTAATACAGAGGGGAGCATACCGGATTAAGCTGTGAGCATTGAAACCCTCTCACTGTCGATTAATCGTATACAAGAACGTTGGCTGAATTCAACAAACTCATTTCCAGTACTGTGCTCTCTGATACTCAGAAATCCTTAACTCGACATACGAGCTTAACTAACAAGGAGAGTGTCAGAGCTCCGGATCACGGATTTTGCCGAAACCTTTAGAGCCGTTTTTTCACTCCAAAAATATAGAGCTTCTGATGTGTAATTTCATCCATTAGACCTCTTTTCACTCCGACTAACATTGAATAAATTAGCAGTGTGATGAGTGAAATACAGCAATAAACGGAATTTGTTGTATATTCTTTCCTTAAATATCAGTTTTCATTGTCCTCTGTTTTAATTTCGATAACAGGTTCCTAATTTAAACTGTCAATTTCGACTACCTGATTTATTGTAAATTGAGGAAAGGAAGGCCCGATAGATGAATTTAAACATCAGAAGTTCCATCCATTGGGGTAAAGAAACACTTCTAGAAGTTTCAATAAATCTACCATAACGGCGGACAGTGTAGATTCGCCAAAAATACATTCGCATCATGTATCAAACGAAACAATCTGTCATACCGTACCATTCGACAGATCGTAACTTGAAACGACCGTTGATCCGTTTTAGAGATTAGTGCGTTGACTGTTCTGTAGCTGTTTGTTACTTGCCTACTTCAAGTTTCGTTTTCATTTCATATTGGCGTCTGACTAGACAATTGAGCGGTGTTAATAAGGATGCGGTAAATTCAACTGCTGTGCAGAGTTACCTCGCTCCTACATCGTGTGTATAAGTATTACCGCAAACTATGTTCAATTGGAACGTTTGTCACCAAGCGCAAGCAGTCGTCGTTCTCTCTGCCAGAGAGAGAGAAAAAAAAATTAATAAAAAATTGCGCACTTCGCTGGTACATCTTTCTTCCTGTACCTACCACTGATGCTGGTTATAAGTTCAGGCGTGGGGCTGTAAATTTACGACGTCACATCTCGAGCCGTGATGTATATACACGTATATTCGAAACGACGAATTTCAGAGAGACTTAAAGTTGGGGCTCTAAAACGCCTGACTTTACTGCTAGACAAAATTTATATCATAATTTTCTACCCAATTGCACATTTGGCAGGTTAGAGCACACCTCATCTACTTGCTAGACCGACAGATTGCAATCCCGCATAGTCGCGCTTAGTAGTCGTGATTTGAATAATTCTCACACGAGTAATTTGTTTACCCGAGGAAGCTAGAGATCATCTAAATTTATTTATCACGATCAATGTGTGTCGATTGAACTATTTTGTTAATGGATTAATTCCTTTGCGCACAGTAATTTAGCTAGCATCAATATAAACTGACCATAAAATAATAATCTAAATCATCTAATTGTCCATTTGCTTGTTAAATAATTTTTTGATACTGAAACGTTAGGAAAATTGAATAGTCTTATTGATTGTTTGTTTGTTTAGAATTAGTTTTTGCAACAACGAGATTCAGAGCTGGTGCAGATGTTTTCGTGAATCATTACTGAATAATCGAAGCAATTCCTAATTCAAGAAAATCCATTTGAAGTACAGAGTCTGTGTATAAGACAGAATATCCAATGGTCGAATTCAGTCAATGAGCTTTTGTTACAAGAAAATAGGTCAATCCAGTGCTTAGATTTCAAACACTTTGGTCTTTAGCTGTACAGATGCGTTGCCTTAGTGACCAAATGGACTTGTAAATATTTTCACATCTCGGTATTCAGTTGAAACAATTGTAGCTAATTGAAATTTACAAGTCTCCGAAATTTCGTTAAAAAGAAATTATCAATTCACGGTGTCATGTCCATCTGCAAATGGTCTGGATTTCAACAGTTAGATATGAAAATATGGGAAATCCACGCAGTAGTTGACGTTATTTTATATACAACCGCCTCTTTCTTTGTCCAAAAGATTTGATGGCAACGGATAAAGAATTGAAACTACGTATCTGGTTTGCGCACGATTACTGTGTTGAAAAAAATTCAGAGGACTTATAGCTGAGTGGCTGTAATTCAACTGATGTGCCAAAAAGTTTTTTTTTTTTTTTTTTTTTTTTTAATACTCCTGGTCCTTTTTGACGTGTATATACACTCCTTGACTTGGCAGTCGACCGTTTAAACCACTCTTTTTAAATCGACCACTTCTCTTTCGACGACTCCAGTGAAACCACGTGCTCGGTATTTATAGTTTTACAGCATGCTATTTAGCGGACTGAAATCAGACCACATCGCCGCGACGACACCGAATCTTACACGAATTTATATACCTATAGCTATACCTATACCTATAACAATATAAAATCAGTTGAACCGCAACGAGATCGTGAGTTGCGTGATTGAAACGCGATATCAATTTGTATATTTTATGCGTAAGTTAACGCCAATCTGACATTTGTTTAGACAGTTGCGGGTTCTCGTTCAGTCATGTTTGGTTGATGAGTTATATCAATCGGTTTTTATTCTAAAATTTATTTTTCGTTACATCCTGTTCAACTTTTGCTTTATTTTGAAAACCGTTTAAATCGTAACGATAATTTGGCACCAGCTGCGAAATATGTTTGTACATAAGTATTTGTGAGCGAACTTATCAACGTGTAGGTATACTATTTCAATTACAATTAGTTGTACCGAGGATACGGAATAATTTTTACGTATGTTTTAACTCTCGTTTCAATTTTCTATTTCGGTTTTTCAATCAGGCTATTTACGAACCCGTGCGAATCCCGCGTTTAGCTCGCCAAACTTTAAATTCTAGAGGCAGCGGTCAGGTCCAGTTTATTTCGGACTGTTGGGCGATACGCACAGGTTGTAAGGGTGCGTGGCCAACGCGTTTCACACCGTGAGGTAAGCTGTCACAAACAGACAAGTTATACTTTTCACGTCAACAATTGTGCGGATCCGTAATTTTCAGTATAAACGTTCCTGAAGTTTTGTTGAAAACTGATTAACTGACTTGTGTGAATCGGCAGGAATAATTTCGTAATTCTGGTGGAGGTTTTCGAAAAAAAGTAAGGTAGTGATATGGAATCGTGCCGGAAATGCACGATTTGGTGAATTGACGGAATGCCGATCCATCAGCGAAGTTGTTGGAGCTAATCATTCGGTGGGTAAACAGTGTCGGTCATATAAACAGTATCGAGTAACCTCATCGACTTATCCAATTAAAGGCTTTGGATACAATCAGTTAGAAGATTGTCTTACGAAAGCACGGCGTCGATATTTACACTTGAAAATCGTGACAAGAATTGACGAGCCAAAAACATTTTTCCATGGGGTGGAAAGTAGATGAAGCCATGCGTCGATCAAGCTAACGTCTATAGTACAAAGAACACACTGAAGTGACTTTCACTGACTGAATAACAGAATTTGATAGAATTCAGGAACGGTTGAACCCTTAAAGAGTATGTATGTGCATGTATGATTGAAGAGCTGAGTTGTCCAAAAGCTCAGATTGAGATATAATTGTAAGAGACACTCATTCTGGAGTCTTGGATCGTTTGATATTAAACTAGTGAGTTCAAGGAAAAGTCACTCCAGTTGTAAATTTGTCAGAAACTTTCATCCAGTGATCCGTCGTTGCGGATGCTTTTACTTTGACAGTAAAGTTATCTTGGCAGTCTTAATGCGTTTTGTAAATCCCAATTCATTGTCACGCGATATCAAATATATTTTCAAATATTAGTAAGATACTGGAATATGAGTGTACAACCTACATGTTGCTAGAAAATGTGCAATTGTGCAATTTCGAAAAATACCCAGTCAGGGTAACACAATTATTCTGCTAATGGACGAATGGCAATTCTGGGGTCATTTACCTCATATCCTCGTTAAACGTTGGCTTAACGAAGCGTTCCTTCAATTAGTGAAGGTCTGTGCGCATTTAGTCGAGGGGTGAGAAGGGTGAGAGGGATGATAACACTTGCCTCGCATGGTAGCAGTCACTGTTTAGATATTCCCAGGTATCGTCCCACCCAACTCGTTCCAAGACGGTCTTGCATCTTGTGCTTTTTACTTGCCGTTTCTTCAAGCTCGTTAAGAAAAATTACGAGGGAGAGTGAAAAAAAGTAGTAACAGTCCCAGCCTTTCAGTCAGTTATGCAGTGAGTAAACAGAGGCTTTTTCTTGAGGGAAGCCACTCTGCCGACATCATCCTCGACTTTTCATTCATTCTATCATATTTTCTACAAGACAGTTTTCCACCATATTCTTTTCAATTTTTTCTCCATTTCAATACGAGCCTGCTTTCACCGCTCTTCGCACAACAACTCTTTATCCTGTAGTTTGACGACGTCTGAAAAGCCGGGTAAACTGACGACAGTTAGGAACGTTGCCCACCACCTGTGCCCTGCTAATCTAATTAGCGTTTTTAGAAATTATATTTCCGAGTCCCACCTAAATAAAGAATCTTCACTCTACATTGAGAAAATATGTTTGTTTGAGTTTGCCCGAAACAAATATATTCCATTCGAATATGAACCTATAATTAGATAATTTATTTACCTCGAGCTTGCGAGCTTGAAATTTATTCACCATCAAATGAAATTTCATTCGATCAAATAAACTTTTGTTTCAACTGAATAAATTCTTTATAATAGGATTCGTATTGAAATAAAATCTTATTTTTGGCTTATATCTAGTGGGATTGTATAAACTTTACTCTCGCGTACTTTTCTGTTATTTATATCGTACACATGCATTAAGTTATACCGATATAATTGAATTCGGTCTCGGTTAAAAATAACGATTAAAATACCCAAAGAGTTAAACATTGTGAGATTCTCTTTGATAAAACCACACACATTTACGGCCAGAGTCATATCTTCTTATAACTCTCATTTTAAAGTCCGTCGGACGATTTCCGGTGGTTAGACATCCCTCGATGCAAACCGAGAGATCGTTCGTTGCTCTTGAATGACCGTAAACTTTTCTGCGCGGTGAACCTTGATGAACGAAGATTCGCGCGCAACTTTGAAGGTGTTCCAGCCAACTTTATTACAGTTTATTAACACCGCGAAGACAGTTTAGACTCGACATGCCGCGTTCTCGTGCGAAATTCCTTTTCTCCCATCGCAGCATGCATTCCTTACTGCATCGCATATTTTTCCAAGCCGTCTGTTTCTCCAACAACATAAAAAACGCCTTCGTGTAAACAATAGAGCCTAACGTCAAAGAATCATATCGTGCCCCGAGAGCTCACGTCAGTGTGCGCCAATGTGTGCTTGTGTTCGATTCTAACGTATGTGTCATCGTACGTAGCAGCAGCCACCTATACAATCTCATTTTACACTGTTCCACGTTCCAAGCGAGATGCGGACGCCTGAGTCATTCCGTGCCAAACGTCTGTCTATGCTAGGTACTTCTCTGACTTCGATTCTAGTCGCGGAGTTAAATACTTGTTCCAGAGAGCGTCTCAGTTTGTGCTGAGCAAACGCTCATTCTGCATGCAGTGGTGACTTCGTGGAAGAGCCTCAGCATCGCGGCGCGTTTTATTGCTTTAAAGCAAAAAAAAAAAAAGATCAAAAAAAAAAAAAAAATAGCAAACAACAAAAGAAGTTTTTCCGTTACATGGGGTGGAAGCTCCTTTGAGAGGGTAATCAGTGTGTTATGGTGATGTGGTGACTAATCGATATTCTTTCAATCGATACAAAACTGATACATCCGGTCTTTTTACAATTCACAATTCACCCAAAAATAATAATGATAGTTTAGTAGATGGTTTGCAAATTTTTTTGTCCTGCTCTACGGCGTACCTAGGATTAAATTAACATCATGACTTTGGAATTGGACTTCACATGCGGTAGAGTGCTTTGGTTTTTTTTATTTTAAAAAATTTTTTCCTCAGTAACACTTTAGTCAGCAGCTCGGTATTTATTTATTTATTTATTTTATATAGCGGCTGCAGTTGTACAGAGAGTTGCAAATCTTGCTGTGACAACAAGTTACAGAGTAGGTATTGAATTCTAAAATGTGACATGTGATTTGAAATGTGTGGAGTAATAGGAATGTCAAATTTTGTAAGTGATTTAGAATTGTTCGGTGGCTAACGATAAGCCTTTCTAAACGCTTACGACGAATGAAAATAAGAAAGAAAAATTAAAACGTGTAAACATAAAACATTGTTGAAATGGGTAAGGTAGTGGTGTGTATATGTGATAAGATAAATGTTAATTTTGCGTAAACTTTAGAGCAAGTTCAATATTCATTGGCGAGTGTAAAATATCGGTGCGATTCATCAAGTCGGACCACTTTTCAAGTTTATCCTGAAATCTGTACGCTGTTCTCTCATTGTGGAGGTAGACTCAATTGCTTCATAGGTTTTTGAGACCAGACCGTAACCGTAAGCCAGTCTCAAAGAGTACCTGTGGGAATACGAAATTCTTTTACTTGCATATTTTAAAAATAACTGGTTGGTATGGAGTTCTGGAGTTCTCATGCTCAAGCTTCTATTTTCGAGCCAGTGTTTTTAGACACTGTAAACAATAGTTTATGACTGACACTGCGATAAAAAGGAGAAGTAGGTACATTCTTACCAACACAATGTGCTACGCGCACCCATGCAGGTATCTTAAATTTTCCTAACATCGACGCGTGACGCATGATTGAAGAGGAGGATATGTGTAATTTGTGTAACTTGTATTTTCATCTTCAGTTATACATACCATTCATTCAACTCTAGTTCTTTAATGCTCATGCGTTGAGTCGAAACGGTATTACAGATGAGAGGATTTTTCATATTGAAAAATATTTCATATTCATGAACGAAGATGAAAGTCAGCTAACTACGGTCAGAATTTAATTTGTGGCGATAGGTGAGTTGGTACCAAACACCCACGTTTTGCAGATGAGACCATCGTTACAGTTCAAGGTATTACATGAAGGTATCTCAGGTTGAACTATCCGAATTGATTTCTTTTGTAATAAGGGAATGATTTGGAATTTTTTTTTTTTTTTTTTTTTTAAGAAAATTACATTTTTCATTTCTCGTTGTGAGAAAACTTTTCCAGTTGAATTGGTCGAAATATATTATGTTCTTGTGGGTGACATTGCCAAATGGTCCCTCGACGTGCCTCACTTTAGAGGGTAGTTTTACCATCTTGAAGTGTTTAATGGTAGATAAAAAAACGAAAAACAAAAAAACAAATACGTGTTGCTTAGTTTTTAGTCTACTGTAACATATTACAAAAGAAATTCAATCGGAGATATCGACTTGGGATACCTTCCTTGTTAATCAAAATTTTAATGAAAAAAGTATGTTTAATGAAACGTAAACAGGGCAGAAAAGAATGTGGACAGTTTATCGGCAAAGTTGTAATTATCGTTTGTACTCAATGAAAAGTATTGTAATTTCTTTCTCTGGAGGGTTGTGTCTGAAAGAATAGCAGAGTCCAATCGTTAATCCATGCAGCGTCGGGTTATTGTTTGGAGAGTAAAACAGCATTTTTCAAATTCGGACATTGATCACCGATTATTACTCATTATCGTAACGGAGTATAATGTTATTTTGCAGCTTATCACTGCTTTATGATATAATTAGTGTAGCCAGTATTTCAGCTCTCGTAGTTTGCTAAGCTTGAAGCAAATATGCAGAGATAAGACTGTGAAGATAGTCGTGGGAAATGGTGTCGCACAAAGAAGGATGAAAAAGCGACTTAGAAACATACGCGGAGTTTTTATATCAACATTACGAATGCTTGCAGGAATACCACTCGTACAATGACAATCAAATTCATTACAAGAAAGAAAACAAATTAGATTAAAAAAACAAAAAAAGCCTTAGCTTGGATAATTTACTAATGATCTGCCATTCAATGTTTTGTAAAACAATTTTAAAACAGGATTTCGAATCGTGTACGAGATAAAAAAAAAGTACAGACTAAACAGCGCGAAAAGATTTCTTTAACAACAAGGAATGTCAGTGACGGCATTTATTCGCTTGGAATGTACGACACGAGGTCGTTGCGGCGCCGTCAATTAACTTTTAATTAATAAATAACTCGATACGCATTCTAGAAGAAACCTTACCCAGTTTACTGAGGTACATACATACGTCCACCTTAATGGTTCGAAATAAAAACACTTTCCTATTCTCTGAAATAAAAGTTGCATGAAAGTAAAGTTCATTAAAAGGAGTGAAAAGCACAAATTTTCAAGTTTCCATTATTTCCTTTATAGAAAATTATGGTAAATGGTTTCCATACTCTCAAAACGAATCGTGCACACTTAAATCGACTTTATTACTGCTCCGGTTATTACATTCAACCACCTGTTTGCTGCCTCTGTACTGAGACATCAGTAAGCGAATGTGTAAGTCGTAAAAAAAAGAAAGAAAAAAAGTGAAACTGCCGAGAAAAACAGATTCATCTTGTTATTCGTATTTTTTTTTTTTTTTTAATTCATTCTCATCTGGTCGATAGATAAACAAATACTGTACTCATAAGCACGTTCTTACTAAACTCAGGCTCTCCTGATAAATTTATGAACCACAAGTCTCGAATCCCCATCGTGACTTATCGAAAGTAAAACCAAAAGTGGAAACATTGACTTCGGTTCGTTATAGGTTTAGAAGAAAGATACTATATCGATTATAGGCTTTCGCTGAATAATTTTAGCGGTATTATATTATCTACCTATATACATATAGATATATTGTACCGATACGTATAACTTGGCTAGCGTCGAGTTAGAAATCTGGAGCAGCTGTCAACTCGGTGAAGAAATGTAACGCTAATCTGTTTTGTCTGAAAACAAAAGCGAGGAATCTATGCAGGCTGCGTTTAGTATACCGCGTTGACAAATTGAGGGATCTAAAAAGTATGGAATATACCAAAATTTGAAATTCTTTCCACACCGCGAACTCACTTGAGATAACGAGGCTGAAATTATTAACGTTCACGTAACGATAACGATCGGAGAAAAAATCGTGATTTGACTTGAAAGAGTTGACTTTTCAGAATCATAGTTGATATGAAAAGTCACAAAGCTGCGAATTGGAAAAATTGGCGATTTTTCTTCTAAACATACAACGTCGCTAATTCCATTCTCAATTGAGATACGATCTGCGGAACGCCAGTCACTTGTAATCCCGCCAATTTGCCGGGTTCAAGAATCGCGATACGCAAACTCTCGAAAGGCATCAACGCGCGTTTGTCGACACTTGAAGTTATCGCCTCCTATACTTGAGCTGACGTCGTTCAAAGACACACGCGAAATTCAATTAGCTTCAGGTGCATTCTGCGTTCGTTTCTAAGATACAGACGTGGCCATGATTCTATACTCGCTTCGCCAAGCTTCGACTCTTTGTTATCGGATTTTAAGCACTTCTTTGAGTGGTTTGTTATTTCTGACTATAACGCCGTCGGTCCGTTGCTCCAGTCTCGTACAACTTGTCGCCTCCGTGGTCTTCGGACTGAGCTTTCTGTGTTCACGCATGTGAAGGTATTTCATCTCGATGTTTTTCTTTCGCGTTTTTTGAAACGTGACGACGCTTGGTCTCGGGAATCGGTAACTTTATACACCCAACGTGCCTGACGGGTCAACTTTTTAACAGAGTCTAACTTCGCTAATTTTCATTTATTCTCTCTGCAAATTTCTGCGACAAACGATAATCCAAGGTGGAGATAATATCGGGGATGTCTGCGGTCACGAAAAAGGTGGAGAGTCCAGGAAATATGAGGATTAATCCTTCTTTTCATCCACGGGATACGAAGTTGGACGAATTTTGCTCAAGGTACAAAGCTAACAAATATATTTTAGGCACAATATTTTACACTGTTTGCAGTCTGGTACAAAGACGGTGCTGTTAAGTGTGATACCGAAAACATTTTACAGACGTCACTTCCTTTTGGTGTTTATCATTTTAATAACACTATTCCGTGTCGACTTTTTCTATCCAGACTTATGTTACACAAATTTCTATTCTTAGAATTTAATTTCAAAAATAGATTCGTTTTTTTTTTTTACAGCGATTTAGTTTGGGCTTATCGGACATAAGAGACATTTCCTCTTATAACTGTACAATGCGTTTAATCGTTGCACTATTTTTTATTCAATTGCAATAATTTTTTTACTTTTTGCAAATTTATTTTTTAAGTCTGTCTTAATTCTTATCCATGACTTCGTTTGTTTTTGACTTGTAATCGAAATGTTTTTTAATTGTATAATTTTAACATCTATATCACTGTTTTCAACAAACTTGGCGATTCTAGTACTTTACGATCGATGTTCGTAGTTGCATTGACCAAAGACAAGTCGTATTGATTTTTCTATTTGTTCAATTGATCCAATTTGATCAATTGATTCAAATGTTGAAACACAAACCAAATCATGGACTTGCTGGTTTTCCATTAAATCCTATTGCACGAGAATCAAGCATCCATAATTTATTCGCACACTTATCCAGAGACATTGAAATTCCGTTACAAGTAAGGATTCCATAACACGATTCATTGGACAAGCAATATGAGCCATTTATCGAGATTTGCATACCGATTTCGCTACAGATGTTAAAAAATCACAGAGTCAATTGTCAAATGACAATTTTTGCGCAGAATTATAAAATTAGTTTATAAGTCTGAAACCAACAAGTATGTAATACGAAATCGCAAACTTATTACATATTCTACAATACCTGAAGCATTTCCTTTGACGAACCATTTCGGTACATTTATGGGCTGAAATGATTTGGCAAAGAAAAACAGTCGCTCTGAATATTGCAATCCAAAATCAGTCCACTTGCTGCACTTTTGCAAGGAAGCGCGCTTTCGTTCGAGCTTGGAGTGGACACTTACCCTTTAAGATAGGATATTTACAGCCTTCGATCGTATAGCTCGCCTCTCGACATTCAATCGTCCCGCAGGTTTTAATCAGTTTAATTTTCTTCATCGCCGAGAATCCTGGACCACATCTCACGTGGGCGAGAAGTTTAATCCCTTTTCGGAGGAAAATTGACTGCCCAGAAACCTAGACGAAAATGTGTCCTTAATTTCTGTCGGGGTTCCTTACGGGTCAATTAACAGGCTCATAAACTATGACGCAGTTGGCAAAAGGGTAACCGGTGACATTTTCACCTGAGTTATTGAACCAGGACCCTCGGGAGCCATTGTGCACAAAGCTTGAACGAAGAACGTAGCTGCTTTAGGGAATATTCGGCTGTCAGAGAAAAGCTACTTGAGATGCTGTCTTCCAAGGTGTCGTGTCTTGATGGTCTCTTCTTTGCTTTTATTACTTTTACGATAATACAGTGTGAAACCGTGAACTAACGAGTCAGCGTGCAGGAATTATACTTGAGTAAGAGAAACGCTTGGAAGTTTCGTGATTCTGAATGTGTAATGTATGGTTAACCTTGAAAACCAATCACTTTGCGCCTCCAGCGACCCCCGTATAATGCACTCTGCGGTTAATATCGAGGCGTGGTCCTCTAATAAACAAAACAGCCAACCCCTCTGAGGCTTATCCGGTTACCACATAAAAGTTCAATAAATTTCACTTTACCTTCTCGCATGACCGACGATTCCAAGTCCAACCTGCAGTGTTTCTGTCAAGTTATATTAGCATGGTAATTTCGGTATTGTAGTTTCGTTGTACTGATCATCTCGGCATTTCAATGTCGACAAATTGAACCTAAATACAATCAGCCATGTTTTAACTAACTTTTGATTCATCTTTGTTCAGGTACTCGTGCGTTTATAGCATGTGTATGCGTAACTACTATTTTGTACTTGTTGCAATTTAATGTAAAAAATTGTGAAGAATCTATGAAAAATTCAAGGACGTATTGACAAGAATTTTGTACCTTCCGATTCTAACATAACTGAAGAATTCTTTGTTGACGTAACTTGATCGGTCATGATTTAAAACGATATTAAAAGTTAATGCTTAACCGGGAGCTTCCTTAAATTCAACTGGTAACTTCTCTAAAAAATTAATTATATTGGCGAGGTTTTTCACCAAGAAATTAAAACTTGACGATTTATTCTTCCTACGGATCATTACGGAAGATTTGCATTTTCAAGAAAAAATCCGTAACTTTGCAGGATTGACTGTAATTCAGTAATCAATGAAAATATAATTATATTATTAAGACTAAACTCTTCCAAAATCGTTATAAAATTGCAAATGAACGTTTCTTGTTTCAATGAATTGTTGCATCAACGATACTAACTCCAATATTGTAAAAAATCGCTAAACCAAGTCTCATGCTCTTCGATTCTCAGGCTGTGCAAAATTTGCAACAGAATCGCGTGTTGCATGCAGTCGTTTCGCCGGCAATCTGCGAAGGGTATCGTCCTCCCAGTTAGATATTATATGCACAGCCTTGTTAATTACGCTTCCAGCAAGGCGCTCACTCTTGCAAATACTCGCATACATACTAAGGCTGCGCTTTATTCTCGGGTTGGGTTGATTAATCGCGAGAAATAAATAATCGTGATCCGGAGGAAGTGAGAGCACACATAGGCGTCTCGCTGCTGCGAAGAACCGTACTTATTGTTAGTAGGCGTGAAAATTCCGTCGACGAATAACGTCAACGCGCACGCGTTCAGTCCGTCGAACATCTTTGATGGTCCTTTATTTAGTCCTTTCCGCGAGTTCATCCTCCAAACGCGACGCTTGCAAACTCGTTGCAAAAATTTTCGCAGTTTTGTTATAAAACACACGTAAATGTTTATAAAAACAATTAGTCTCGGAAAAGCCGGTTACCAGCTACTTTCGACGCTGTGATCGTCGAATTTCAACTTCCGAACTTCATTTCCCATCGTTAATGCTTTACTGACTTCTTTTTGCGGCAGTGATTCAGGCTTTTTTCACGAGGTCAGAGGTCACGCGTTGCGGTAATTGAAGCGGAGACGTGATCGTATTAATTGACGTATTCCTGACGTTACGTTGGCATTCATAAAAGGGGTTCGACGCCGCTGCAGTGTCGAAGAGAAACCCCACGATATCGGTATACACACGGGTTAATGTAGCCTTAACCTCGAGCAGCCGTCGAGTCTATACTATGATCTAAATTCCTCTTCTTCGGTGAAGGTGTTACGCGCTCTTGACTGCCTCGTCGCGTGTTTATTATTCAGTTGAAAAAGACCTATCGCATGGGGTGGATTCTCACCGCGTTCTTCCTGAAAGAAAAATCCTCATTTTTGTGCTCCGAACTGTCCTCGTTGTTTGTTTAATTGTTTTATCATCTTCTTTCTTTTCATCATCGAGATTTGATAATACTAGATCGAGATTACAGTGACGTATATCGCGATATTTATACAGTGTAAGATTGTATGTATGATTGAAATGATAACGAATTCATGATAATAATAATTCGGACACAGTAACCAAGATTAATAATATAATTGAAGGTGTGATTTAACGTTTTACGTGACAGCGCGTTGCATAGTATTATTATTATTATTATTATTTTGTTTCCTTTGAAATATCACCTGTAATCGTGGCGAACTATTGAGACGATCATGTTTGGATCCAATGGTGGCTGGGAGAACTGGAAACGGTCTGGAATGATTCTGGATCCCGAATCCAGCAGCCCCCAGATATCCCCATATTGCACTAACACTCATAGGTGAGTCGTTGACGATTGTTTTATTCAATTCATTGTTGCAGTAATGGCGGCTTAATCATATTCTTTGCGTGTTATCGCAGAAAACAGGCATGCGGCGGACACTGCGCGTTACAAAACTGTCATTGGCACAAAATTTATCGCATTTATTCATTCGGTTCTATTAATAAACGTGACGAAGTTAACTCACATCGCGTGCAGCCTTCTGAAATGAGAAAAAAAATTATATAACATAAAATTATGTTACATATGTATAGTATACATGTAATTATACGAGATAAAACTCTCTTTATAATTCTAGTTTTGTTATATAATTTCTAAGCGAGATTAAGCTTTTATAGTATAATTTTTCTGCGTACTATGTTTCCAGTTAATCGATTGCGACGGTTTTCGCATTTCTTGCGGTTCTATGGAACAGTATCGTAAAAGTAGTGATTATTTAACAACATATTCGAGCTTCGTGTTTGTCGTAGCTTTTTGTCAAATCGTATTGCGTCGAGTGACAGCGTCGTTTAACGATTGTACACAAAAGCATATAATGGCCTGATTGAGCAGAGAACAAATACTCTCTCCGAGAAACTGATTCTAAGCCCGTCGTGACACATATACTCTGGTTGATAGTCTTGACATCCCTAGAGGTTATGTTGTTCCAGCATGGTTAGTGTACGACTTTTAATCGATATTGTTGTCGACATTATTTATTATCTTGAAATAATCATTTTCAAAAACTTTTTTATTCTGCGGAATTCTCTGAATTTCGATGAGTAACATAATTCTCATGCGAATTTGGCTAAATAGCTGACATACCTGGTAATTAGAGAAAGCATAAAAACTTGGTGAAACTAATTGGAATATACTGACTGTCTCAAGTGCATTTTAAATTTTTGATTTCACTTTCAACAATTACTCCGAAATCTACTTTTAAATTATTATCATTATCTTACCAGTGTACTTGAACATGTAATACAAATTTTTGTTTTATTTGAAATGAAAATTTTTCTGCTCTTTTTTTAGTGTGCAAAATTTTGGAAAAATGCTAATTTTAATTGAAGAAACTTTGATAGCAATCGAAACTTTAAGGGGGTGCCTTAGTCGATTTCGACGTTGTCGTATATATCTCTAAATATAGAAGTCTCTCATTCGCCAAAACGAGCTTAACAGCCCAATTTATACAGAATTCTGAACAAAACACTCCAATGCATTTTAATTTGACGTGGAAATACAGAAATGGCAGGAATTTTACGAATTTGCTATTGCGATTTTATGGAATCCATCTCATTTCTTTATTTCTGCATCAAATGAAACTGTTCTGGAGTGCTTATGTTCAGAAATCAAAAGGCACCCCCTGAAAAAGTATTCTTGTACATTAAAAAGTAGTGCAAAATGTACATGCAGCATTGCGCAAGAATGATTGAAAAATGAAACAATTTGTAGACCCAAAATCGAAACAAAAAAGTTGTACCGAATAATTTAATCACCAAAAAAAAACATTTTTTCAGTGTGTGTCTAACGCTTTACTTGTTTACTTGTACAATGTCATCTCGTGCTCCGCAGACTAAACTTTGAAGTAGGAAACAACTGGCTTCCTAAAAGTTAGTTAGTGCTTACTTAGTACTTACCGTGCGATAAGAGTGAGAATTTGAATTCAACTGAGTGCAATGCAGGGACTTAGCCCTTTGAACTCAGACATTATTGTGCTGAGTCAACTTTTATAACAACATAGTATTCTATAGTTTTTTGGGTTACTGATTAGAAATCTGAAATCAAATATACAAATTCAAGATAGTGGATACAATATAGCGGACGAAAATTTCAAATTTGGCCGAATCCGGTCAAAAAACTCTATGCCAAGGTTTTCTGGGTCGCTGATTTGAATCTTGATAATTGAATTTTTAAAATCTGACTTCAGATTCGTTATCAGTAACCCCAAAAACTTTTAATTCATGTAAATCATCTTATACATAGTAAATGAATTATTCCTTCAATTCCACGATTATTTTCAATCAATTTGCTTGAATCAATTATTTCGCAATAATCAATCTCCAGTATTGAAAACCTATTAGTACACCATTAGAAATAGCAATAAACTGCAAAGAAATATGTTTGTTGAAAAGTTCTACTATGATTCAAAGGGTTAAGAAAGCGCAGGATGCAAGGGCTGTTATCTCGCGGGATCTCGTAGTTCGACTACAACCTTGGAAACATTCTGCACTGTACTTATTTTTAGAAACTAATCTGAAACACGCTCAGAAGACACGCGTATACATTATACATGTATGTATAGTTAGTCTTCGCCGCACGAACGACACGCTCGAGCTACTTTCCCTGCACGTGAACAGTACCCTGCATTCTAATTACACACGCGTTTCTCGAAACATCCCGTCTCGTCTGAGCGACAAGTCTCATCACGATTCCCATCCGTCTATTTACAAATGTTGGTAAAAGTATTAACCATTTCTTGGGTCATTACACTTCTGACAATTCGTTAAAGATTTTTACTAATTTACGTTTGTTTTTTTAATTACAATTTTGATTTTTCCCCATCAACCCCCGCAGAAAATGACTTGTAAAAAATCGTCAATTTATTTGAGAATTTTTTGCAATTATTATCGCAATTTTTCTGAATGAATTTTAATTTTTAAATTTCCTTGATCGTGATGGTAATGATTTCATTTTGAATTTCTAAGCATTTAAGTACACTTGATTTTCAGCGGCTATTTGATTAGTTTTTTATTCACTGGAACTATTTTTGGGTCCTCAATTCGTCAAAGCGTGTTACGATATCGTATAAATTTTTAACAATATTTGATCAACCGATTCATCTCATCGCCAAATTTTCGACAAACGACCGTAATTTTTTAGTTAACTCAGCCTGTCGAAAGAATGGTCAGTAAATAGGGGGGGGAAATGGTTATTCACGATTTGAGATAACGGAGTTATTCATTTCTGATACGACTATCGCATCGGCTGCCGCAACGGCAGACCAGTTAGAGTCCGAATAAGCGTTGAAGTTGACGCATCGTTAATGTGTGATGATAATGTAAGTCCAAATGACCACGGATGTTATCATGCCAAAAAAATTCGCTAGTCCGTGAATAAGTGCGCAATAAATAGAAAATAAAGTGATACTAAGTGAACTGTAATAAACCAAAGAAAGCTGTCGAGATAATCGAAGACTGCATATCATCAGAGAATTTCGTACAGTGTGCTATAAAGTTTTCTACGAACGTATGACACGATCCTACAAACATTGTAGAATGCAAACCGATCATCGTGATAACGGAAACATTCGATGTTTACAAACTGTATAACCTATATATACTATACCTATACAGTTTTAGCACGTGATGCATTTATCGGAAAGTAAATAATTAAAATTTCAAAAGGGTTTATAATCCGTTGAGTAATCGTTTAGAGAATGTACTAGTTACAATAGAAAACGAGCAGTTTGTTACAGGGTCAAATTATGAAAGAAAATCCGAAGATAAAGGCCGCCCTAAAACAATAAGGCAAGTAAACAGACTGAGGCTGGATTGTCACGCTTACTGCGGACAGTAAGTATAGCTACTGTTACGTAGATACATGTATGTATCTACATTGTACATGCATCGGCGTACATTATGACCGTATAAAAGTTACAAGAGACAGCCACGTAGCATTAAGCGAAGACGTCGGACGGCATAGTCAGTTGTATCTTGGACTTAGCACTGGAAGCAGCAACAAGTTTAGCGGTAAAGCATCGAGTCACGTGGCAGCTTAATTACACGCTAAAAAAACTTGCCAATTGATGCAAAAAAGGAAGGAAGAGAAGGAGAAGGAATGGTATGAGTGTGCGGACAAGCCTCGAACCGCAACGTGTTTTACTGTAAGATTGTTCGTCTCAAGTAACGCTTCGAATCGTGTACAAACCAAGTGTCGCTTAACCGTGAAGCG
Organism: Diprion similis; assembly: GCF_021155765.1. Lineage (NCBI taxonomy): Eukaryota > Metazoa > Arthropoda > Insecta > Hymenoptera > Diprionidae > Diprion > Diprion similis. The sequence continues at coordinate 6,125,320 of NC_060106.1, forward strand.
AGAGTACTTTTGGTATGTGAAGAAATATACGCGCTGTTCTTAACAAGGTTAGACTAACTCGATTTACGGATATAGTTGCCGATGTGTCGTGTGTGTTTTGACCAGACCAGTATTTACTCGTCACCATGGTCTTTGGTTGAATGAGTAGAGTTGTTACTGTTACACAGGCATACACATACGTGGAGGACCAGTTTGGAGAAACTACAACAGTAGCTCGATCAGCATTCTTAGGATGCGAGGACGATCGAAGTCTTTTATCGTTCAATTCACCTGTCATTTAGTTACTTGTGTCACTTTTCTACTTTTATTTATAATGATATCCAGAAGGATCGTAAACGCGTTTCTGAAGAGCGAATCATTGGTGTGACGATCTAGCTGTGTCCTCGATTTTTTCGATTGTTCGATACGTGTTCGGGCTTGTATTCCAAGTGTCGTGACATTGTTGTACCTGTCCACGTCGTAAGGATTGATAATTAATCAGCGTACACACTGCATACGTATTGTTGAATACGGTGACTTCAACCGGCAGACCATGGTCTGGGACAACACCCAGGTTTCGGTGCTCGAGGTTACACAAGTGAAAAAGAAAACGCCGCGGTTTCCATCCAGGGAGAGAAACTTCGCTGTACGAAGACGAGGTCCGCGTCAGTCGGGAGGCGTTGGCGTCGGCGTTTGTGTGGGTGCTTCACCGATGCCCACAACGCCGGAGGATCACTCCAGCCTCGCCTACGTGTTCGAGGATTCGGGTAACGACACCGAGAACGCCGATAATGGCAGCACGTAAGGCCCTCTTGTTTCTTTCTTCTTTCTTTTCACCTCGCTTCTCAAAATTTATTTATTATTCACACTCCGACTTCACCACGAGCAGATTACAAATTTCCAGCCCATTAGTCAACGTCTATAGCCAAAATATGACGAGGCCAGGGTCGCTTCATCAGATCATGATGGAATGGCTGGCCTCTCTGTCAGAGTCGGGCACGTCTTTTGAGCACGTGGCAACCGCCGATATTCTTACAAAGGCGACGAGTTTGTCTAGTGAATCATTCTCGATCGTCAAAGCAGGTACTCGGCTCTGGCTAATCTTGAGGTGTCGCGTCGCCTTCCTTACAAGCGGAAATATTTTTCTCTCGAGGCCAACGAAGATGCTCTCCTCCGAGTGTATTGACGCAGTATTATAATCCATCTTTATGCTGTAGGTACCTGGCAAAAATTTCTTTGTCTTCGGCCAGATGTGCACTTCCATTGTTCGCGAAATTGTAATTGCTTCTCGCCCACTTTAAACCCTTATATTGTCAGACAATGTCAGCGGCACTCCTGTCGTCTGCTGTACCTTGTGTAGGTGAGGAAGACGTTGGCAGTTTGGATCTTACGAGGAGACGATAGTTTTTTACAGGATATTAAGGAAGCTGGAACTGCGTGAAGCTTACACATGATCGAGATTACGACTTTTGGACTTACTTGTAGGAATTATTCAAAGTCGGTTGATGAAGCACTTCGAAGATGCTAGAAGCTATGATACAAAGTTATTTCAAGCTGCTGAAAAGTGTGATGTAATAAGTCGCTTGAAATCCTGTGAAATTATTCTAAAGTTATTTTTAATCGTTCAACTCATCGACCAGAGTTCATCTAAAGTTTATGCCTGTGTTGTTGTTAATTGGATCTTTTCGTAAAAAGTTTTTGTACACACGTGGGAGGTAGTGAAAACTAAAGTAATTAGGTTGTATTTCTGCTTTTATTGAATTAAACAAAAATTGGACCATGTAACGGAAATTGAAAATTACAACAATATCAGATAATTCGTGATAAGATATGTATGTATACAGCATTCAACATGTTACAAAATTATTGAAATTCAGTCGGTTACGATATTTGGGGTTTTCTTTATTAACGAAAAAAATGCAACATGATTGTTTTTCGTTTTCCGCATCGTACACGTGATAGAAATGAAAATCTTTTTCACGAGAAGAGTCAATTGTACCGATAATTTACGAAATGGTCCAGTAAACAGTTGAGAGTTACGCAAGATAAAAAATCATCTTATTAATTTTGACAACACAGATTTCTATATCTGGGCTTGTAAGGATAACTGCGTGAGGATAATTGCTGGAATCATGCAAATAGAACTCGATACAGTTGATAGACAGTACGAAAGGCACACGCTTATGTGGTACAGAGTTGACCTTCCAAACCGGAAAAATAACGAGGACCGTCCATTTTGATGCATCTATCGTTTTTTATCCTGAAATGAATCATGATGTAACGTTTTACCGTACACGAAATAATCATCCATCTTCTCGTGCCAACCTCGGGAATATGTACATGTATATAGTATATACATATAGCCTTAAGTCGAAAAACAGAATAATAATAATAATAAAAGTCAAAAGATTAGGCCGAACGAAATGAAATCGAATTAAAAAATGGAGCAGCTGCTGTAATAGCGAGGCCAATGGAATTATGTTTTACCTTAGCTACCTTAGGTAGTTATATTACTGAAATACTGCTCGGGAGAGAATTTCTGTCATTTAAGGACATGATTATTATACATCGTCCACGCTATATACCTTTCGGTGGGTTATTAATTCGAATGAATTAATATACGAAAGCACGAAATGTCTTGCATGACGCCACGTCTATCTTTTGTATATGGGGTATTCCACGTCAATTCGACCAGTGTCCGACGCCTACCATCTTGGATTCGTCCGCGATTTTGATATTGATTGTAATATTTTTGAAAATTATGGATAAAATTTACACAAATTCTGTGGCCAGAAGGAGAAATATTGTAACCAAAATTACAGTCGACAGGCAAGCCGGTAATTTTTTAATCATTTTTACCTACACAGTAATTTTGTTTTAGTCGATTTGATTTTTTTTTCTTGAATTATCAAGGTTCAATATAATTAATAAAAATTTACAGATTGTTGTTGTATCAGGTTAGATATATCGCACCCTGTATCTTCAAAAAAAAGATCAAACCGCCCAAAAAATGTATTAATTACTCGAATGAATATAAAGTTACCGTTTTTCCTGTCCGTTTCAATTTTGACTGAAATATTTTTGGTTTTTGGCTACAAAATTTATATAATTGTTTCATAATTTTCAAAAATGTCGCTATCATTGTCAGAATAGCATCATTTAAGAATCTCTGGGGTAGCAGAAATCTGCAAAAAATGGAATGCATTTTAGAGTTGAAACAATAATATAAAAAATCACGGACCAAATCCAAGAGGGCGAGGATCAGACTGAGTCTAATTGACATGGAATGCGCCATATCGATACCTACGAACCTCTTCACAAGCTGTGGACTTGGACTGACAGTTTACCAAGTCAATTCTCAGTAACAGTGTTGCGAAATTGCAAACCAACGATAAGATTTCGGTGACATGTACTCTGATTATTCGTTACAAGTTACGATAATTGATTCGTTACTCGTCGAGCTATCGCTTCGACATATTTTGCGTCACAGTTATATGCTTACTACGTGTAACAAGCGCTATTCGAGAAAGAGCAGATCATGTGTTTAAGCGGCGAACAACATTCGACTCTCGTTTCTCGTCGCGTATCGCGTGATTATTTTATATAAGATACTTTTTAATTAACAAGACGCAAAACTGGTGTTGCCTAATATGGACAAGTTCTTCTTGGACCTTCTCTTCACTGCCGCGCACCGTAAGCCATGCGGAAGATGACGTCCAAGGTGGCAAGGCGGTTAGTTTCATTCAGTAATCGCTATAATTAAACAAAACTAGGATCTACTCGCTCAAATTGCCTCAGACTCGCGTCATCTCACGTTCACACATCTTCATTATATATTATACCTGGACCCCGACGACACGACGTCTAATTTCGTATCCCGCGATGAAGATTAAACCGATTTTATGTGTCCCGAGAAAGTGTCTCGCTTGCGCGATGCTTGTATACCCTTTACACCTTGTATCTCGTATCGTATGTATACATATATAGGTATACTCCGTCTTCCAACTTTCGAAAGAGAGCAAAAACTTACATCGCAGATTATTCAATTAATGCGCTCAATTGCAGGCGATCAGACTTTGCAAGAGGGAAAGGAAATATTTTTATCTTTACTGTTAAAAATAATTTTCATTTTTTATTTTATTAAAATTTATAAGAAAAATACAAAAAATTAATTTCAATTTAACGGATTGTGCAGTAAATTTATTTTACTTTTACTTTGAACAATCAGTGAACGTATGATGAATTTACTGTTCCATATCTAAATAAAACTTCCAATATAGTATAGGAAGTTCGATACAAAATTTTTTAAAGTATTTTTAACATATTTTCAACGATTACCTACCGTATAATTAATGTTGTACTAAAACTAAAACAGATTATCAATACTCAAGTATTGTAAGTACTTAATCGTTTTCACTGTTTTAGTTCACAATTAACTTGAAGATTGTCTGAAGTATTTGAGAAAATCTTTTCTAAATTAAATGGCAAAAACGGACCACTTACGCAATTCTGATCATAAAATGCGCTTCTCGGTATATTCTCTGCGGGATTTGCTTTTATTATCTGCACATGAAGAAATAAATACCTTGTTAAACTCGTTCGAAATAAACTGTTCTTCGCAGACTTGTTAGATGCTGCTGCATTTGCTGAGAATATCCGTATATAATCCGCACTTTCAAGTACATATATAGGTATATACTAGGTGATTACTGCGATGCACGCTTTCCTATAACCACACGACATATATATTTGTTTGCGTATTTGCTCGCGGTGCGGTTTTGCGATCCAAGGAATCGCCTTACGCCAAATATAAAGTTTATTAGGTCATTCTAGGTGGACTAGAATAGGATTCGAAGTTGGAACCTAGCTGAGCGTCCGGAATGACGGATGAGCGTGATGGTACGTCATGACTCAAGTCAACCAGCGCAATACGAATCACGAGTTTGGCCACAAGCTCTAGGATTGGTCGTTAAAATAAAGTTTCGAGTAAATATCCACTTGCGATTTCTCACTATATCTTACGATATGTGATTTCTTTTCTACGCCTCTTATGTTATTCTTTGGCGTACCTCAACTTTCGATTGTAGATATCGAGTTCTAATAATAAACGAGAATAATTCTGAGCGATTTCACGTTTCTATTTCATAATCTCATTTATCACTGACAATTTAAACTTTCTGTAGCGGAATTACCGAGTATTCATAGCAGCAACTTGTGAGTTTTCGATCAATCTTCATCGATTGAAACTTACATTCAGGCATGAACACATATTCATCGGGTCTTCTTACAATTATTGGTCAGCTTCAAATTTTCCCTTTGAACTGTTTTGCAGTTCGTTTATTAAGAATATCGAACGACTCTCAAATTCTCAAATTTAATCGTGAAATTTTGTCCTCTGTGACTGAATGACTTTTATCGCTATTTTCAGTCTCACGTTTCTCCTTATTTTGACTTCTGTTTGTACACATTGTACACAAGATTGAAACTGTGTTTCACGAATATAGAGAGGATGATTGGAAAGATGAGCTGAATCGAAGAATAGAAATTTAAAAGTAACTCGATAAGTGTAAAAAAAAAACGGTAACAAAGGATGAAATAAACGTTCAAACGTGATGTACATCCTTCTTACTATTTTTCAATTTTCAACAACTTTTCCAATGTAACAACAGATCTCATTCGACGCCAAACAGCAATTATTTTTCTCCAGCCGCATGTTCCTCAATTGAAAATAAAAACTTATCGACGTCTACCTCATTTTGTTATAAATATTGATCATTGTTGCATCATTGTTGCTATCGTGCCCTTTCTCACGGTAGAATACACACTTTTGATTTATCTGGATTAGGTGACGGACTTTATTCTCAAACCATTTCTCGTTCTGCCGATAAAGAAGAGACGCCGATACACTTTTTGAGGATAAAACTAATCTATTTATTTTATCCGGAGCGTATATAATTCGCCGAAGTTTTCAACTACGAAGGCGTGATTCTCGGGCTTTTAAGGTTCGAGCAATTTGGCAAAGCATCGTTTTCGAACAGGGTGCTCAAGTCGCGTGAATGATGTCGTGTTTATGCTGGCGTGTCGTGTAAGTGCTAAAACACGAGAGTAGGTACACAGAATACACCGACTAAAAAAAAAAGAAAAGAAAATCTCTCCTATAGTTCTTGCCAAGCTTCTGTCACCCTCCTGTCAGATTGTCAAAACGTCGGAGTCGCCCGGGCGTTGCAATATCGGTCGATCTTCTGCGCAGTTGAATTACCAAGAAACTAAACCAGCTGCCGCAGTTCATAGCCTTTTTTTGCCGAAAATAACACTCGATCATCGTGGATTATTAAGTTGATCGAACTGTTATGCTCATAATTATTTATAGTCTCCAACGGCGAAAAAGAGATGCGAACTTTCTTTAAAAATGTTGTTCATAAAAAACAGTGATTGATTTCTCTATAACCTGCAAGACTAGAACTGTAAATAATTTCTTGATTTGTGAGTAGTCGATTTGTCGAAAAAAATGTTTACTAATTTCATTAATTTGTTTTTTTATTTCATCGAATCTATTTTCCCGATCTATGAAAGTCGAATCGACTGATACTAGTTTTGTTAGGAAGCTTCGGTGATTGTGCAGATTTTTTTCCCTACACCAAAATCAAGAATCGATTAACTTTCGCCTCTATTGAAACCTCGTTTCTGACCCAACTGCAATTATTGTCCGTCTGAGCAATCATGTCGGCATGCAAATATTCATTAGCTATGCTGTGCATGCAAAATCTAGGTTGAACGTGTTCGAAAAGTTCCTTGACTTCGCTGCGGTGGAAGGGTTAGGTCATGTTAAGATTGCGCCAGCTGGAAGCCATAGCCAATAAGCGTAACGAGTATGCAGTCACAAGCAGAGACTCAATATTAAGTATACGTAAATATAATAACCATCTGTTGCATGCATAGAATTCTGTTGGTATCTCATCGACGTGAATTCTTGCGGCTTAAAACGTGAAACAACAATATTCAGATTCACACATTATAACGGGGGTCCTTAAAAAGGTAATTTTTTAACTTCGACACTCTAAATAAACCCCTAATTTTTTCAGATTTTTATCTCCACTCTTAACTCCCAACCCTTTTCAATGGAACAGTAAATCTAAATAACGGATTTTTATGAAATTTGAAAAAGGGGAGGTTTCTTGAGTTTTATATTCTTGAGTTTTATTCGCCATTTTGTTTTCGAAATTAAACTTCACGTTTCTTACACCGGAAGGAGGCATTTTTTCGGGTCAAATATTTGTTTTTTCGGAAAAGTGATGATAAATAACCGCCAGACGGCTCGTCAATGTTAGTGCAAATCCCGTCGATAGCAGCAAAGAATTCCGCAATAATCGCATGAGAATTGGGTTTCAGTGAAATCATCTGGATTTTTGATATGATATAGATCTTGGCATTCTGAAAAAACTTTCCTATGAATAGTTTCGACGCTAGACCACCAGACCTTAAAATATTCATTCTGTTTCCAGTATTTCTTCACGCAAGAAAAAGTACGAAACAATAATCCTTTGTAACAAATAAAACTTGGCCATTTAACCGAACATGGTCACTTTTATGTTTTACAATTTATATTATTACAATTATTTTTCTCGTAGTTTTTCTTGTACAAAGGAATACCGGAAATAGGACGAATATCTTAAGGTTCGCTGGTTCCTAAACAGTGGCGCCGCAAGTATTCACAGGAAAGGATCGTGTCCGTGGAGACTTTTTTTTGAATACCAAGATCTACAGCATATCAAAAATCCAGGCAATTTCACTAAAAATAAATTCCCATAAGTTTATTGCACAGTTTTGTATCAGAAATTACAAGCGTTATGTATACGAGTTTAAACTCTGCTGTGAACTATAGCGTATCGAACAGTATGAGTAACAACGGTATGTACAATAATAAAATGAAACATGAAATAGTTCTGTGCTTAGCATTTTCTCGCAACTTGAGCTGAATAACTGCAGCGTAGTTTTGTCTAACGGCAACGTAAACGTTGAAACTGAAATAAATGCATGAGCTAAGCAACGCGTGATCGGAGAAAAAAAAGATGAACTTATGATTTTGCACGAGAATATTGATGACGAAAATAATCAGTATTTTTCTTTGTAAAACAATGACAATTAAGGCCTTTACGAAAGGTCTTTGCTCGATTTACTTCGGAAATTTGTATTGAATTGAATTACCCGCGTGCAGGTAGAGCAATAACACCTGTGTTATTGCAATAATTTTATTGTTGTAAGATTGTTTTTGACACATTCCTGACATATCCAACTTTGGTAACAACCGGAGTTACAGATATATGTTATAGTTTTATACCGATTTACGGGAGACGACTACGCGAAATATGTTTAACTAACTTGGCGTGTGTTTTTACTGCTATTGACAAAGTTCAGGAACGTGTATCGAAAGTTGGTTAGAAAGTGGGAAACAAAAAGTTTGAAAAACTGTGACTCGATATAATTTATATTTTTCCATGCTCATTGCTCATGTGTAAATTGAATAATGATTTTCATAATTCGCGTTGAATATTTGGTAGCAGCTGTAATTTTAGTTTTTACATTTTATGAAGCATTTTAATACAATTTACATCCTACTTACTAATTAGATGCAGATACTCTAAGAACAAAACAACTTTTCAATCTCGAATACCGATTAAATGTCTCACTGACAAAACTATTGCCATTCGTTATCGCGAATCGAATTGTTAGCATTATTCATACATTGTGTTGAATCTGCGTATACAGTGACGTAGATTCGTTACAATAATGCGATCGAAAGAAATAAGACAGTATACGTATGTACTGTGAAAAATACAATAGATGAATGAAAAACAACATATAATACATTTGCGTCACATCGGGCTCCCGTCTCGAAGTTGTTACATAAAAATATGGATAAAACAATAATATGAATGAACTTTCCGCGCATCCTTCTTCCTTCGTGTAAATCTATCTCTCGACTGTGAAAACGTCTATACATCATATTATTCATTCCCACGGAACAAACATTCAATGTTCATTCTAACAAGGTAGCGCAACCCGAAAAACATAATTTTGTGTAATACCTTGAACTCCCGATACCTTTATAGAATTATGACAATAAAACTGAATTGCAGTGTTCCATTTTCAAAATTTTGACGTCTTTCGCTGCGAACTCTGACTGCTAGCTGCAGCTTGATCGAATAAACGATTCCAGAAACGTTGACTAAATACTGTTGAAGACGTTTACCTTAACGGAGTTTTATGTGTCTCATGGGATTGCACGTTGAACAGCTTCCGCTGATGAAAAAAAAACCCAGATCCACTTACCCACCGCGTACTGGTAACGAAAATTTGCCCAGCGATAACCGTGAACAGCAGGGAAAAACATATGAAATATAAACAAATCTGCCAATTCACCAAAACCACATCACAATTACCCCCCAGCCCTTGCGATTTCTCAGCAGGTATAAGTCGTGAATTCGGACATCGCTGTCACATCACAAGATCATTCCAAAAACGACGTACTCGGAGGACATATTCGATTTGCAATATTCAATGAAACAATTACGCATGTTCGGGTCATGCGTGAGCACCTCTAACAATGTCGTCTCTAAGATGGGCTATTTTTATTTTATCACCTCCTGAAATCGCTCCCTCAAGAGAAAAGCCAGAGAAAAATCAAATCAGCATTCGTATCGCGCGCCGTTTTTCACCCGCAAATAGTCTACGGCTGCGCAGCCGAGTGACTCCGATGCGCGCCGAGCGTCGCCGACGATCACCGCGCGTCATGGCGCCAGTTTGAACGATGCCTTTACTGCGGATGCACTCCCGACGCCGCGCACCCACCTCATAGGCCTCGGCAAAAAGTGACAGAACGACGACTATCCTCTCTGCCCTTAATACCGATAACGACGAGCGGCAGAATATTGAGAGTGAAGTGCGAACGCTAAAAATAATTTCGTGCAAAACTGACGTCGCGACGCGATACTCGCATTCGTTTATGTATGCTACGTACGTAGCTAACTAGTATCCTCGTTTTCTCGCGGATGAAATCATTCGTACAGCTTGTAGCTAACAAGTGAAGTGGTGACAGTTTGTTCTTCTCTCGGGTTTGTGCGGTCTTCTCTTTTACCTTACGTTTATAAAAATTTATTTTTATTCTTCGTGCGATTAACTTACATCGTTATTTTAACGTTGCTATGTTCATCACCGTGCATATTTTATATTCTATATTTCCATGTATCGAGACGTTGAAACTTTTGAAAGTCTTATAATTACGATTGGTTATTATTTACTATCACTTGCCTACATCGTTTCCTTCGATCAGAATATCGGCGAAAATTTATCTAGTAAACCGTTTAATTTTGACTTACGATGTGTAAAAAAAGGAGAAAATCTATCGATCACTCGAAAAATTTATATCTCGAGCACTGACGATTAACGAATTTGTTTACAATAACTAAATTTAGTATATATATATATGTATACACACACACACACACACACACGTTATACTCACGGACTAATCTCTCCACGAATATAATATAATATATTAAAGTATTCATCGATGATAAAAATCAGCCGATAAACGGATTCGTACATGCTGTAGCTTTTTGGCGACGATGACAAAGATATTTGCACAACTGCGCGTTGTAAGGTTCGGTGAAATATATACCTACAATATATTTTTTTCACGACAAATGAAATGAAGAAGGAAAGAAATTCTTTTTTCTTCAATTTTCTTAAAGTATAACGTTACTCGGACGGTCTCACAGCTCTGGAATGCATCTTGAATTATTTATTATTAAATTTTTTTTTCCGATTTTTTTCTTCTCGTAACTGTTGTATTATACGTAGGTAATATATTATAATCTGGATGACTATAATACGTTAATTGGAACTCAGCCGTCGCAAATAGACGGATATATACATATATAGCGTTATATATAGTGTTCACTGGTTATTACACGCGTGTATGTTTCAAGATATTTTGCACCTATAAGTGTCGACGTATAGAAAGATCCAAAACGAACACAATTCATATATAATATAATTACAGACGTCTGTACGTATTGGGTACAGTACAGGATAAACGAGACACGCTTCATAGAGGCGATGAGTAATATTAGAAAGATAGCTTCTTTTTTTTTTTTACATTTTTCCAAGTTTATTCACTAAAATGAGCGATTTTCGGATGTATAAAAGAACGGCCAGTGTCTTGAAAAATTTTTGTAAAGACTTTTCTTCGATTCTTTTATCCTGCAATATGTGTTTAATAATTTTTTTCAACCGGCGTTTCACCACGACGGACGGGAAATTGCGGGAAAATTATCAACGGCGGAAGTACGTAAAAGCCGCGATTTCATTGTATTAGAATTCGAGATTTGTTATTACGTCAAATAATCAGTTGGTTGTAGCCGATAAACTGCAATGACAAAATAAAAATCTTGCAGCCTTAGCTATACGGTTTAAAAAATATGTACAGCGTAAAGATGGCTGTTTGTGATCATGCGAGGGTTGAGTTTTACGAAATTTACACTCGTCGATCGAATCTGTAATTTTTTACGCCCCCCCCCCCCTCACCAAACACTCTGAGTACAATAAATAAGAGCTTGTGTAACTATAATCGGTGAAATTTATTGACATAATATTCTTTTATTTTATACAACAAACGCAATATGCCCTGCAACGTGTGAACTATGTATTACAGGGAAAAAGATTAAGCGGAAAAAACAATACGGGAGTTAAAAATAAAGAAAGAATATAGAAAATTTCTCCTTCGCTTACTATCAAGTTGAACACGCGTTATAAGCTGCTGCGGTAATAATTAATCCATATATCACGCCTCGCCGCTTATTTTCCAATTCACGTAAAGCCGACAACGCGATAAAGTTGTCACTGACAACAGAGCCACAGCTCAGGAACGTGAACCTAATGAATACCGCGTCCGCTTATTCCCTCTACAATCTGCACTCTCTTCGTTTCGCCAATTTATACTCGGTATATTTTTGCCTTCCGGTTTTCACGATTTCGCTTAGATTTTCGTGTTTTTTTTTCTTTTCCTTTTTTTTTTTTTTTTTCTTCTTCTTCTTCTTTGATAATTGAATAGTGTTATTTCCATTTTGTTTATTTTCACGCTGAAAGGTATATACATGGTACAGTACACTATGTGGCTTTGTGTATATTCCAAGTCGATTTTGTCAGATTACACGCTGGCTTTTCGACGTATAGTCGGATGTACAGTCTCGACGAAAACGCGTTGGGCTATAAAAACAAAAAAAAAAAAAAAAAATACAATTATGAAACAAAACGATCTCGATTCAAACAACATCCGGTTCACATAAAGGAGAAAAGAATAAGCACAACCCTAAATTGAAATGAAAAAAAAACTCAATACAAATTGCATCATTGCACATTTAAAACAAATTCCAAATGCATGTATTATTATTCCGATTTTCATTAATTATAATTCATTATTTTCGGTAATAATTTCTCTGAAATAAAAAACCCAAAATGGGTTCACGTTGGCAAAAAAAAAAAACTTATTATGTATCATAATAAATAGTCTGGTTTCTTTGAATATTGTTATAATTATCCGGATTCGGTGGTTTAATGTTATTTTATTCATGTTTCCTTTATTGCCGTGTTTGAATCACGCGCGTTAGATGAACTTCAGTGACACCTTAATTTAAACAGTCATTCAATAATTTTTTGTTCAAACGCTTACCTGAATAAGCTGTTATACAGATAAAACAGACGATCTAAGATACGTTTCGATTCTCCAACGACTTTCTAGAATTATTTTCTCTTTTTTCCTGCTTATTTTCGCAAAATCCTTTACTCCGTTTCAATAATAGCAACAAAATTCTTTGCGTCTCTTCGTAGTTTCGAGTTATCCTTATTGAAATGTTTCATGCTTTTATGATAAGAGTTGAAAACAATCACATTACAAATACGGTAAACATGATACGATATATGTATAGCACAGGTATGTGTGTTTCTATCGGGTTGTTGGACTCCCTCGAACCGCATTAGGTATCTACTTATTTCTGACCACCATTCGATCGAATTAAATAATAAATATATGGCTGTTTTCTCCCTAGAACGGTTCATCGTTTCATCTCCGAATGCTCTTATCTTGCTTCAGGGAGATATTTAAACGACCGTGAATATCTACGCGAAATTGGCTCCAAAATTAACAAGAAAATCTTCATTCATTCATTTTTCTATTTTCTAGCCTCCGGGTTTTGCACGTTACACGGATGTATCTATTATATGTATATATAATACACTATATGTGTGTGTGTGTATGTACATATGTAGATACCCAGCGGGGAACACGGGAGTTCGTTACGTCACAACATTTGCTTGTGTTGTCTGAGCAACTCGAGTGCCACAGCTCAGATAGGAAATCAAACCTCCGCGCGTTTCATTTTATAAAATAGACAAAAATTTTGACCCCAACCCTCGTAAAGTCGTCTTACCTCAAAGTTCAATAATTTCTTTGCCGATGGGAGTCTATTGGAAATACTAAATTAGACAAGGAAACGTTTGTGGAAATATTAGATCATTCTTCCAAGACATTTTGAACAACATTAGAAATTTTTAAGGAAAAGATTTTCATGGAAACTCGTTTAACTTTCTTCCGAAACAATCTTGCGCGCGTATTATTATAGCAATTTTGTATAATTATAGTTTTCGGTATTTAGAAATGGGCCGTTCACATCACGTGAATAGAAAATTTCACACTATTGATATCAGAGTGTAAAACGAGGATATAAAATCGTCGAAAAAGTAGGTTGCATATTTGAAAGTGATAATTTTCAACCACAATATGTGTAAATTGAAAAACATCGTTGATTCTTTTTTTCTGTTTTCCAAATAGTACTGAGAAAGAAATTTTTATGAAAATATCATTCAGATTTTGCGATGAAGTTTTTTTTTCTTTGAATCAAGGGTAATAAATTAACAAGCATAAATCCATATAAGTAAATTGTATATGCGTGCAAAGAGTGTTAACGTGATAATTTTATTTGCACACAGAAAATATTACAAGCCGGTGTCTTTCTCATATGTCCATAAATATCACCTGCGTCGTATTACCTAGAGATTATGTATAAAACATCGTTAATCTGAAATGATAAATAAATTAAATAGTCTCGACAGTCTGCACTTATGGCACAAATCCCGTAATTGGAGGCGCTGCAGCAATTAAAAGCGTCTTTTTAAATCTTCAGACTTATTTTTCTCCCTTTTTTTCACAAGACCCGATCATATATTTTCGTCTTGCCGCTTGTTGAGTCTCGAAGTTCTCGCTCGTTTAAAATTCGTATATTAACGTGAAAAGCGCGTAATTCTTCAAATACTCGTTATAATTGGGATCCGTGTATAATGCATGCGTATTATACATATATATATATACATGGATATTGTTCAGCTTTACATATTAAAAATTTTATAAGCAGTTCGAATGACGTTCCTCCTTCTTCTCCTCTTTTGCAATCCTTTCTTGTCAAGTATTATGCAGATTTTTTTTTTAGTTAATCAAAAACCGAGTATCGAAGATTTTAGCTGCTTGTAAAAGATGACAAATTTTAGCTCTTGTTATGAAGAAATGATGAAGAGTATTTGACAGGACTCTTGAAAATATATATATATATATATATTAGGGTGGCGCATAAAACCGACTATTTTTTTTTTTTGAGTCTCGTGTGACAAAATGTTAGTTTTTGATGTTTTAAGAACCCACTCCAAAGGACAGCAGGTTTTTTTGCGCCACTCTAATATATATATATATTATTTTTTTTCAAATTGTTTGATTACTTCTGTTTCTCAACATGGTTTAAAATGCAGAATATATTTTATATATTATATATATACCGAGATGCGATCCTCAGCACTGACTTTCATTGTTGAATATTTAGCGGATTAACACCCACGAAATTCTGTCAGGCGTTTATATTGTTCTCCATTATAATGTTTGGAACAGCAGCATCACTGGCACGAAATGATCGCAGTAAATAAATTCAGGGAGTATATAGACCTCCATTAAATAACTCGTTTAATTTTTTGCAAAATACATAGGTCGAGCTCGAAAAGAAGAGGATGAAACACCCGCGAGTTGTGTAGATATGACCGAACACCTTGTGCGCGCCTATATCCTATTATATAATAAAATCCAGACGAGAATAGGATGACTGTATGAAATTGCGTTTTATCCGTGCGGCTATTTTAAACTATGACCATTACATGCCTCTTGGTACGCGAAGCATTTATCTAATTAATAGCCATTAGTCGATGCTCCTCTGATCTATACCACTATACCCACAAATATAAACCTCAAACAGTTGTAGAAGCCTTCAGCCTTTGGTACATCATCGTATGGTGGCCACGATCGATTTAAACTTATTGACCAACTTTGATTGGTTCTTTGAGCACCGCAAGACACAGGCGAACTTCATGCCATGGGGATATACTTACACCTGATCCCATACATAAGTACGCATTTCTAATTCACTAACGCGTAATAATTCAAAGTCAACAAGGGAGAGGAGGCTTGCTTTCTTCTTTTCGGGGGCTGAAACACGTCAGCTGCAGGATCATCCCTATTTACATTTCCAACCCACGAAAGCTTCTTCAATGGAAAAGCACAGGCAGGGTCACACCTGGATGGTCAAACGTCAGAATGTGCAAATATTGCGGCCATGATGGACTGAACTGAACTTTTCGATACCATTATCGTCAAAGTTATCATGGAAGACTGTCGCCTTAGCTTCGTCTACTTTTTTTTCTTTATGGTTTTTGAAAACCGTGGCGTCTCATGAATTACGTTAAACATCAAACGAGATCGCAGTCGAGTTTCCTCATTTTGTCCCGTATAGGGTCAACCTCCGCAAGAGAGATTGGACTGGCTAGTGACGTCTAAATGAACTCTAATAACAGTAATAAACTGTGAAATGGTCAATTTGCTGTAGACACCGAGGTCTTCGCAAGACTGATGTCAGAAAATACTTGTACAGCCGAATTGCCAAACTCGCGCGAGTTGCGTTTTATCCTCGTACTCGCTCGGGGTTGACGTTATTGTAAGGTCAACAATAATCTCGAGATGATTGTATAACAAAACCGCTGTTTGTGGCAGTCTTGTTTTATTTATCTGTTCTGTTTCCTTGTTCATCGTCAGTTCATTCAGAAATTTTATCGGAATCTATTGGAACCTGGTAATGCTTTCAGATTGCAGAGATAAAATTGATACCTCAAAAGTAGTCAGGAAATGCAGGCTGAGATTGGTAAACTTGTTTTTTCTTCGTGATGACGTGGAGGTCAACCTTTGTCTCATCAAATGGTTAGACGCACGTCCACAATTCGACAAACTCATCCTCTGTGACTAATAAATCTGAAAATAAAACGGCAGCCTCAAGTGCCAATTTGAATATTTTCTACCCTGTGTGTATAAAGTGAAGTACGTAGGAGGATTCGTCATTTGAAAATACTCGATTTGTTGCCAGAATTGCGAAGAATGGTTATAGAATTAAACTCCCGTCGAGAGCTGAATCACGTGTGTGTGTGTGTGCATCAACGCAGGTGTTGCTTTCGGTTTGTAAAACGTTGCTTCGAACAACACCTTCGATCGGATGAGAGGAAGTTTGATAAAACGCATCTAATACTCGTGGTCTCGACACATTCTTCAACTCGTCCCAATTGTAAGCTGCATTCCATCGCGACGAAGAAGAAACGAATGAACGTTCTCGAAAGAAGCGTTTCAACTTGGCCTCGATAGAAGTGACTCAGAAAAAACGATGGGTACCTCCTACAACACACAAGTTTACAGACAGCCAGACGCTGATATGACCCCATTGATGAAGGGGGTCACGTATAGGTAGCGGGCTTCTTTTGGCCTTATCTCTATTGTCAGATATATCAGACTTATCTCAAAGCTACAACGTCGAGCACTCCAATTTTATTCGCTTAACCCTGACATAACGATCACGATGCCGCGGAATGCGCCACGCCGCCGTTCCTCTTCACCACCAGCCCCACTCGTTCAGGGTACCCATGTTACCAGAATATACCCACCAACCTCTCATACTCGTTTCCACATTGGTGCGTTCGCTCTTCATCCTCGCATTCACTTCTCTCCTCGTACTTACCTCGTTCCTTTACCGCCTTCGGTTTCACCTCGATTTCGTATCACCAGGGTGCGACGAGGTTTTATTATATCTCCATCGACTTTGTCGGATGAAATAATAACTGGCTAGAGATATGACTTGACATAATAACGAGACTGAAACTAGCAGCCGATCGTTTTAATTTTCGTTCGAATAAAGTATAGTGAAGTTGGAAAAATCGAAATTTTGTGAAACAGCTTGAATCCCTGATACTTTTATAGAATTATGAGGATAAAACTGAACTAAGTTTTTATAGTTTTAAAAATTTTATCACGTTTGGCTGCTAACTTCAGCTTCATAGCAAAATATTATCCTTGCGACAGTAATAAACCGAGAATACACGGATAAATCATCAGGGTTCGACTGCGGCATGTGAATACCTCATTCAGTGAAATCAAATTGTATACGCATAATTTATGAACGGTAGTTTCATGTCATTTCTCGGTAAACAAGATCCAATTCAGAGTTTCTTGCTTACGCTGTTATCTCAATTAATGTTCAAATAGATAAATAAACTTGCTGGTTCAAGTTTGAATTATACAATTTTGTATATACATATATACACTCGGTTAACGTACTTTCACCACCTGAAAATAAAAACCTGTGATGATATTTCAGAGCTAAATTAAATCAAACGAAAATTATCGAGGACTCTGCCTTTAACATACGATCGATAACGAACAATATTAAAAATGATCAATTAACGTGTAATCTTCGAAGTGAAAACACATGAATCGGAAGAAAATGAAAATAAAATGTAAAACCCGAGACTAAAAATTTAATGCAATTCTTCTCCAAAAAGTTATCATCTATACGACTGACTATCAAGTGGTGTAAAAATGACGAGTGACAGGGTTCAAATTTCACCCTGAACGGTCGACTACGCCGGCGTCATACGACGCCAATCCTCGCGGCGGATCCGGCAGGGGCGAAGATGAGTCCCAAGGGGCCAACGCCGGATGGGGCTAAAACGGAGGTCCGGGTATACTGCGTGCCATCCCCTGGTGCTGAACCCCAGGGTATCCGGGTCAAGATCCCGGAGCCGAAGAGGCCGACGAGTCCACCGCAGCTTCAGCAGCATCACCAAAAGCTCCAGGATATGCGAGCGAGGTGTCCTTCTGTGCCGGAAAAGGACCTTTACCGGAAGGCCAATTCGCTCGACCGGAAGGAACGGTATCCGACGTTATCTGGCGCCGAGATTAAACGCGGCTTGATGGGAATACAGAGCGAAGCGACTCGGGGAAGACGAAATCCAATGCTGGACAGGAAGCACCGATATCCAACCTTGTCTGGAGCTGAACTCAGACGTGGTCTCACCATTGGAAAATGCCCCCTAGAAGACGGTCTTGATCTCAGTCTGGCCCCCTGGCCCGGGATGCGATGGGCCTGCGTAAGGGTGCTTCATCTTTACTGCAAAGTCTTCGACCAGTTCGAGCTATTCGAACTTATAGTTAGGTAAATTCATCAACGCACGAAGGGTTGCTAAGGAGAATGAGAGAATTTGTGTTGTGTTTGCGCTTTGTTTGTTTGTTTGTTTGTTGTTTTTTTTTTTCTTATTTTCTTCTTTCATTTTTTGTTATTTTTACGTATGTGCACGGGATGTTCCGATTAACTTGTAGTGTGTACTCTTATTTCAATTAGGACGTATTGGAAACTTTCTTGGAAAAACAATGTTCCAATTTTTGAAAAATTGGCAAATTGCAGGGGCGGGGGGGTTGAAATTTCGAATTTGGAAAGTTGCAAAGGCGACAAATTCCGAGTTATTTACTGGCGAAACTAAAAGTAAAGAAATCAAACTTTGAGGAAACGTTTCACGTCAAAGTTTTGAATAGTCCGTAATCCGACACTCGAAATTCCGAAAGTGCAAAAATGGTAAAATTTAAAAATCTGGAACATCGAATTTTTTGTGAACGTTGAGTGAGTATATTTTAATTTTCGGAATTTTACTCTATAGAAGCTTTACTTTTCGGAACTTTTCTCTATCGAAACTTGAATTTTGGAACGTTGAGTCGTTGGGTTTCCGACCATTCGAAATTTTTTTTGTTTCGTGAAGGTTTGATTTGTTTACTTCAAGTCTTTCTGCTAATTTCAATTTGTCGTAAAATTTTCAAATCAACTGATATACCGTTTAACGGTACAAAAATCACGCTATTATGGTTATTGAACATTGAAAATAGGTATAAGCAAAAGCATCGTGCAAGGTAACTGAAATAATTTATTACAGAAAACTGTTTATTCATTTCGTTTGTGCAATTGTATGCAACTTCTTTGTTCAGAGAATTTTCCCGTACTATACTAATACGAGGACAAGATTTCGTGAAACCCAGTAAATATTTTGAATCAGTAAGCCAAATTCTAATAACTTATTGTTATCGGTGATATCCGATAATTTTCATACATTGTCTTCAAGATCTTTCGCAATGTAATGAGTTGGTGAAGAAGTCAGACGCAATTCGAATCGACTATACAATAATCTATGTACATAAATTAACTTCTGAGTTGGTTTTCAATGTGAATAACAAGTTTGTTTGACGGTTTTGTTAGTATTATATCGTGTAATCAATCCAGCGCAGACACTTTTTATCGTTATCATTTACATGAAATCGTCACCGCGAGAAATTTCGCACGGATAATACCTTCCGTGTGAAACAAGAAATTATACGAGTTTCAAGACCGATAATTTTATGCTGTCGCTTCCGACTAACCGTATCAAACGATGCTTCGGCCGAAGTCTTAGTTTCGAGTTTCTCCCACATGCAACGATGCAATTGATGCCGACCCACATGGTCCACATGCACTTGCATTAGAGAAGCAGTTGTCTTTTACGCGTACATGATGATAGGTTTAGTTAGTCAGAACTCGGTGAGCGTGTTGATCAAAGCAAAGCGTTACCGCCAAGGGAAGCTGGACTGATTAAAATGGTTCTTTAGTCAATCCAAACTCATTAGCTCGATGTGAGAGTTAGACTGTTTGTTAATAGGAACGAAACGAATCCCTTTGTTGAATATCAGAACAGATTACCGGCCAAAACGGGAAAATTGGATGTTTAACACAGCGCTTATGACCGTTCCAAGTTTTTTCGACGGAAATGTTGTTACAATTATTTCATTAAACTCATAGACCTTGATAATAAGTGAGATAATGCTTGTTGGAATAATGAACTTTCCAGCGATGTATTGAAAGGGAGACGTCACTGACCGTTTCGAAAAGATTTTTAATGATAAACACGATGGTGTATCGGTTACAAATTTCACATTCGAAATCTGATAATATGGCGCGGAATTTGAATATCGTGAATCGTATTTTCACATAACCTGGATTGATTTGTTACTAATAATAACAAAATGAAGAATAAAACGTTCGTTTTTGATTAAAATAATGGAACTATACACTCGCTAATAATTATATCTGATGACAATGATAGTCAAATAAAAAACTATGAATAGAACTTTACCAATAAAATTATAAAAAACAATCATCCAAAATTTCCTTGAAACTGATGAATTTTATTTTCGTGCATTATTCCAACAAATTTAATGTAAATTATACACTTTTTCAACTGAAGCTCGATTCTCGTCTTCTTCCGCCAATCTGATCTAATAAACTGACTAATATTCGGTCAGCTGTTACCGCGAGTCGAGCAGAAATATTTTTATCCAAACGTTCCTTTGTTTCGAGTCTTCGCCTTTCCTTCGCCATCGACGCAAACTGAACTGAAAATGATGAAAAAAAAGTATCTGCGCAGTTATCACAATATCACATGAAATTACTTCCAATGAATTAGTTACTGTTTCACTCTCACTGACTCAGCATATAAGCACGGACACACTGTCTCGGTATGCAAATTTAATTGCCACCATTTAACAGTGAGCGAGTCTATCGTTTCCTCTTGCATTAAAAACACGTAAACATACCTGGTGGCAGTTAGATATGTATAAGTGAATCTATTTTGGTTCAAGTATGCGTGCAGATTGTTGCAACATAGCGTTGAAATTGATAAAAAAAAAAAATTTTAAACATAAGGGCTACAAGTAAAAGCTGAAAAACAAAACGTCAAACTAATGGAGTAATTATGTAAAACTCGTGCGTACACAAATCGAGAAGATTTTTCTTACTGATCATTTTTCACAGAGAGTAGAGTAGTGTATTAATATCTGTCTGGTCTTAAGTCCCGTCCATCGGCCAGTACTTTTATTGCTTTGAACCTTTTTTTTTCCCCCCTTTGGATTCCTTCAACCGTGCGCAAATAATTACGCTCGTCGTCGTTCTATATCTAGGTACCGTCTAATTCAAAGTTCACCGTGACGCCAAACTCTTAATTAATTTTCATATTGCTATAAGACCGTCTATTCTAGTCACAGCTGCTCGTAGACGATAGCACGCGTAATGACGTGTCAGGATAAAATAAACTATCTCAGAACTTCGTCACTGCAATTATACCGTACGATTAAAATGAAATAAGAAAATTCGTTCAAAGGTACAAAAGGGATTTGTCACCGTGACAAATGTTACGTCTGTCCTTTTTTTTTGTTTTTTTTTTTTGTTTTTTTACGGGACGCGGAAGATGGGTCATTATTTTTTCTCCCACTTCGTCACTTCATAGGAAAAACGAGATCTCTCAAACATGAAACGACTGTCCATCTTTGCTAACAAGGTGTCCGTTCGTATAAAGCGTCCTCGTGTGTATCCGAAGACACCTCATTAATAGATATTCTGTGTACCCTCTTCAGCGTTCCCTTTGAGTCGGCAATAAAGAGTTGACAGTTGGAAACGGTCGTAAAATGTCAGTAATAGGTGAAGCCTGTTTTGCATGAGAAGTAAAAGAATCGTGTTGGCATTATAAAATCTACTGCGTTTGACATTTCGCCTGAGAACATGCTCTGAATTTTTTTTTTTCATTCATTTACTCTTTTATTCTTTTACTTTCTATCTTTCCATATTATCTCTTGCTCTAAAAACAACCTTTGACATTTCGTTTTGCTCTTCAATTGTTCGCTCTGCTTGCGGTGAATTTTCTTCTTTTGGTTTTTTAATCCGGGAAGATACAATTGAATCGTCACATTGAAGTTGATAAAAACATACTCATATTTTGAAATCTTTATCTCTTCAAAGTCATCAGGAAAAGAGGAAAATAGTCATTTGTTCTCAATGTTTCGTTACGATAACGTCAGTAACTTCAACCTCGTGTTGAATCCAAATTCAATAAATGCAAATGCAATATTCAAAGCTCGCGAAACTTATTCTATTCACAACCCCAAACTCAGCCAGTTTATTTCTTCTGCTTAACAAGGTGGCAACTGACGACGATATAGGACAGTGATTGTGATAGATGAAAATGTCCGCCACTTCGTTGATGCTGTTCGGCAGCGTTATATTACAACATATCTAACAGTTGGCCCGTTTATTATATTAGTCAGACAGTAGCATATAATAATGTATGATACACAACGTTCTCTCTGACATTAAATCTGGCAGGTCAGTCCAACGAAGCGGATGATTTTCCATCCGTCTTTCCTAGCGACATGAAAATTTAGAACACGCAATTAGCTGTTATATACCTTAAGGAAAATAAAGAAACTGACGAGAAGGTGCGGACGATATTGCAGGCCGTGGAAAATCGCAAGGTGGTTTTTGCATTAGCAACTGACAACCTCGATCCTCGGTTCATTTCCGATTGGGTGTGGCGCAAACAATGTATATGTATAGGTGAAATGCATCTAGCATATTGGCGCTTGATAACCACAACTTTACGGTCTGATTATTCACTTGTTGTTATCGTTGAAATCATCGCGGTTCATCCATTCCGATCGACCTGATATTTTACGGGGAAATGTTACCTTGTGGAAAAAGAAAAATTTTACAACGATTGCGTTGCCTGGTAACGTTTTCTCTCGAAAGAGAATACATGGATCTTCATTATTGAGGATTTGGAGGTAGTCAGCGGTATAACGAATTTTTTCTTTTAATTGGATACGTATTCTTTGAGTGTGCTTATTTTATTTTACTCCTTTCGTTGCCAATGTAACATGTTTTTATCGCATGTAATTATAGTATATGTATACAGAACTGATGCAGCAACCTTTTTTTGGACATAATTTCAGTTCCTGTAGTTATCAAACTTAATGCTTGAATAATTTTACAACGAAATGTGTTTTCGGCTGTTTTGAAAGCTTACTTTTTTTGTGTTCTCTTTGAGTGTTAGAGTCGGTTTAGATTCTTCGTTAACAATTAGTCTGGTTCAATAATTTTCTGGTTTGTAAAATCTATGACGATTATCCAATTTTCCGCAGAAGTTACGTCGAGGTGCTGAATTATAAAGCTTAGCGGTGTAATTGCAACTTGTTATCAAGCGAGGAACGTCAACATCGTTTTAGTGTCATGAATGGCGGTATAAAATTTTATTAGAATTCTCGGACGTTCAGGTTGGACTTAATGAAAGAGGTGATGAGGAGAGACAAATATTTATCACCTCGCCAAATGATCCTCGTCTTTGCGACTGTAATTCTCATTCGCGTTCGCGTCAAGTTAAACACCATTCAATAGTGCTCTGCTTTCTAATTTGCTCCAACTCCAAGGCTTTAGTCACCATCTGAAACGTTAACTTGACGTTAACGCAGGACGACGACACTCATGGTTACCATGAGGCAAGCCAAAATCACGTCACTGGTTATAAAGATACGATTCGATACGTGCAGAAGCCTGTTTTATTGGCATCGACATATCAGATCCCTGCGAGAACCATCAATCCTCAAATATCCATCGAAGTGTAAAGACTGATTCTCTTTCCTGCTCCGTTATCACGCATCGTGAATTGAAGATAACCGTTCGCTTCTTATTTTCTTATTTCAGAAAAAACTGCAGCAGTTGTAAATGTCCGAGAGAAGCTCACGACGTCTGTCACGAGGAATGGGTTTCCGTCAGATCTCGACTGGGACTCAAGAGCGATGGAGCCGGTGGATCTGTCGCCTTCGACCCTAGAGATATGGGCCTTGCCTGGGCCCCGCCAGGATTACCGGCTCACAAGGTATTGGTTTTCTTGAATTGGCTTTTCATCGTTTCAATCAACGATTCAAAAATTGTTGAAGGCATTTGGTAGTCTCAGTTGCATTATAATTTTCAAACCGATTCAACTTCTTGAAGCTTCTTTCATCTTGGTCTTATCGGGACATTTTCGTGATGCATTTTTATAAAGTCGGATCAATCCTTCAGTACCAAAAAACAATATCAAACACAGTGTCTACGTTAAAAGTTGGAAAGAAACAGGGGATAAAAATAAAACATTCAGATCAGTGTAGTTTTTATATCAACATGCAAGGGTTAATAATTTGCACTGTGTAGGATCGCTGTTTAGAGAGGTGCTTCTCGTCCTTGACCTCGATGATGGTAATGGGATCGATAAAAATCGAAGAATCGACGAACGACCATGTTGGTTAACGATTAAATTAATGCGTGGTGCAGGACTGCATCGTTGGCTCGATGCCAAAGTTCAATATATTCGAAAGGCTTGAAGGCGTTTCATAACTCACAGCCTGCGGTATTATAGAAGGAGAGAGAGAGAGAGAGAAAGACAGCATTTGTGCACCGGCACTCTTCTAACGCCCGTTTCGCGTTCGGGGTGCTTTATTATATAAGCCGCTTCAACTTTACGATCCTTTTTACAACATGCATGTGGTTGCTGCCCCCGTGCGAATATTACCCTATATCTATCATACGTACATTTACGTTCATGATTTTCAATTAAGGTTGACAGCTCGCTTGACATATGTATGTAGATAAATCTGTGATTCAAAATATCACCGCGAATAAACTTGTGCAATAATATTTTTAGTTTTATATTTTGAAGATATCTGCCATTCGCGAGAGTAAAGATCGTTACTGTAATGTAACAATGAATTTTTGCGAGGAAAAATCGTTATTCAACAACTACGTAAGGATTTTCTTAAAGTCAAAATATTTTGCAAACTCAACTTCTTCAAAACCACTCTGAAGTTTAAAAACACTCATGTTTTTTAATGTTACGTTAATGTTCACGCTGACTTCTATCTCGTTTTATTTTCATGTACGAAGAAGCTTTGATCAATACTTTGTTGAATAAATAGAGCTGATTATTACGTTTTTGCTATTCTCTTTTTTCCGGTTGAAAAATCGGAATTACATACAAATAATAATCGTTATACGTAGTCACCTATAGACGGGTAAACACAAGTTTATCACTGCCTTCATTTCAAAGTACTGATTTCTATTTTATTCTCCATAGACGAAGCACTTTCAAACTTTTTTTAATTTGTGTGGATTTAACCTATAGTATAAAGCGATGTTTTCTAATGATGTTCCGCTTGATGGTTAGTTTATGTTTGAAGCGATTTATATAAACAAGTGTCCATAATTGACAACTTCTTTAGAAAATGAATCCTAAGTTTAAATCGTCCGCAGCTGCCGTTTTGATCTTGACAGTTGGAACGGTTTTAGACTAGAGAGAAACGATCGAGCGCGTGTGTCAGGTAGCCCGTATTTCATGTTGGACTAAGGTTATATATACAAATCGCGATATTGGTGACCGGAAATGAGACATTAGGCTCCTTATATACACGCTTCTCACGTCGTTGATTTTTAATCACAATTCTCAAGCTGTTGAACGCCTGAAAGAAAGACCGGAAGTTGCCAATACACATGTATTGGCTATACATATACTATATAGGCACGAAATCTCGTCATTGACGCATATAAATTTACATATTTTTAGCCATCAATATTATAAATCCAAACATCTTACATCGGCATGCTTTCATAAAACATCCTTATACATACGATTGTGATTTTCAGGTCGAGGAATACTTCTCCATGCTTCCCGAGCAGTCTGTGCCGAGATTAGGGACTCCTGGCGAACGTTACAGAGATCGTCAGCTGGCTATGCAGCTGCCTAAACAGGACCTGGCCAAAGCCTACTGCCGACATTTAGCCACGGATCATCACATGAGTGCGGATGACTTTATGGCAGCCAGAAATGAGATCGCTCTCGACATCGGGACCGTTCAAGATGTCCTCGAAAAAGGCGCTGTAAGTAGTCGCTGCGTCAATGGAGAAAACGAAACGAAAGCGTTTCAAAAGTTGAACGTGAATTTCACGTACGAAATTAGCTAATTATTGGTCACGTGACCAGAGTTTGATTCACGGACGAATGATATATATATATATATGAACAATTAATAAAATCAGTTATTTACGTACTTGAAAACCGAGAGGATTCGATTCTTTGATCGTTATATGCGTGAGAAAAAAAGAAAAAATTTAGTACGCCATCATTCAACGCCTATAATACCGATGATATTTCATACTTTACACACATTTTTAGAAATCAATACAAAATTACTTAGTACTAACTGCTGAAATGAATGCGAAAAGCGATTTTTTCCGAAAAACAAATAGTATGTACACTCAACGAATTATTTTTAGCCTTGTCTCCGAGAATTGAATTGTTTTATATACTCCGTTCTCGTGATTTCCGTGCCAGTTTTCTAGAAATCGAGACACTAATAGCTGGTGAAATGGTCTCTCCACGTGTATAAGACGGAATCAACTTTTGTTATTATCTGTCGTTCATTCAGTCCGATTGATATACATGTATATTATATGTAAAATATATGTATATATTACTTAGATGCCTAAGCTGATTGTTTAACTAATGGATTTAAACATGAAAAGAACCTCTTTGCCTGGGTATAAAGATTTAGTATTATATAGTATTTCTTTTTTCGCATTTTATCGTTGCTTCGCAGACAATGAGCTTTTACCGCTTGAAGGCAGAAGTTGCGCATGATTAAAAGAAAACAAATAAGTCCGCAAGATGCACGGATGATCTTGAAAGCTTCACGGTTGTTAGAGAATTTTACGAGCTGTTACGGTTACGTTAAATAACATTTCCGTCGTACTTGTGCAAGAATCTAAACCTGATCGTCGAAGACGCTTGATGTGGGACGATAACAAACCGTCAATAAGCTGTATTAACGGTGTGCTGCAATCTCGCAACAATCCACTGTCTCTGTCTAGTCTTAGAGAAACGGAAATTTACCTAATCGTTGATAGTTTCATAGATAACTTGTTTTTTTTTTTTTTTTTATCGTGGTAAACATTCAGCGTTTATATGTAAGAACTTCTTCACTTTTATTAATACGTGGTAACCACAGCAGTGCAAATTTGTATGACCAAACATGATAGAAGTGTGGTAACTACGGGTTAATCAAATCTTATTTCTAATCGGGTGATAATATTCTTCTTTCGCGCAATTGAAAAAGATTGGAGACATTACACGGAATAATTTTTCTAAAGTTTTAATATAAACTAATCAAATAATGTTTACAAATCCAGACTTGACAATTATCAGGAAAATTTTACCTCGATGAGCTTGATGTAGATGCCAAGCATATTGTATAATACATAAAGCTATCCGTCTTTGTGCGGTAAATGTGATATACTGTTAAACTTAGAAGCCTAGAACCAAGATATTGGAGAGGTCAAATGTTTGCGCTTTTTAGAAGCTTTTAGCACTGACATAAAGATTATTATACCTGCGTCATGGCGGTTTACAAATGAACGAAGATTGGCAAGATTGCTTGTATATCGTTTATCGTCACTCGTTTATCAAGCTTCCTCGCAAAGACTATTATTTATCGATACTCTACACTCGTAAGTATACAAAAATACAGGCGTCGAACAACTTCGCCTTCCTTTAAAGAGTATAAAATCATGGATAGGAAATACTTATCGTCTATTATAAAAATATGTAAAAAAACAAGAAAATAAATTTTGTCAAGTTTTGTCAAGGAAAAAAAGTTTTCTAAAAGACAACTAATGGTCATGAAAAAATCTTATTCACGTAATTGATTTTGATGATTTTTCTTGTAAGATAATTTACACAGCTTGGATCTATATGTTACATGTATTGTTTTCGTCCATGAGAGTCAATCGCTGTCGCCTTTAACCTGTACTAACGTTCATACATATTTCAGAAATGTGCTGGCTGTAACGAGAGTTTGAGTTACGGAAGCCTCGCAGTCTCGGCTGGAAAACTAGGAGAGCTCTATCATCCGGCTTGCTTCCAATGTCTCCAGTGCAGGGAGCTGCTCGTCGACCTTGCCTATTGTGTTTACAACGATGCAATTTATTGCGAAAGACATTACGCTGAAAAATTAAAAGGAAGATGCGCAGCCTGTGATGAGGTAAGTCAATTTTCGTCTGTATAATCAGTCAATGAAATTACTGATTGTGAGAGTGCCTTTCGTTCTTTGGACTCGCAAAACTCGAAGCTGCGCTTTACGTAGAAGCAAAGAATTTCTGATATTCGTCAGAGACGGCTAAAATCAGCTTCATTTTTCATTTATTGCCAAATAACAAAGAGACAGCATCACAATCAACAAGTGGTCTCTGATACGCAGAAATGAAACGTCCGACAATACCGACTGGTGTACATTCATGTACGGACTTCCTGTTTTACCGACGGCAAGCTTGAAAGGGGTAATCCTTACCACTGAAAGCTCGAAAGCTTACCGCTCAAGCTACTCGACAAATCTTTACCTCACCACGCGTGAAAAAGCATTCTGCCAATATCATTCGGCAGTTTTTTACCAATATGTTTCGTTCAAATAAATTTTTTCCTTATTATTTCACAATCATCGTTGTTTCAAAAGCGAATGAATTATCTTGAAGATTATTTTTTTACCTTCTTCCTAACCTCTTTGTGCAAAGTAATCGGTTTCTTCCAAATTGCCATACGAGTAAGATAACATAGTTCGAGAGCTTTCCGTTTCGCGAAACAAGCGCTACTGTAAAATGCTCCTGAGGTGCACGGATGTATTATATGAATGAATATGTCACGAGTCAAGAGTGTATGAACATACATACCGTATAGCTGGTTTTTACATTGTCCCTAGAAGGAGTTGAGACCGCGATATAAGGCCTGATTTCTTTCGAAGGCTCACCACCTTGTTTCGTAAGCGATTTTTATGGAATGGCATTGCTTCTGTATACCTATAATGCTGTATATATACGGTGTACAAAACGGCACAGAGACGAAACGACGACCACGTTACGGAATCTGAACCATGCATTGACCCAAATATACAGTTTCAAGGCGGGCGTCATGTTTGCTGCGAACTTGAAATGTTTTTTTATTTTTTATTTTTTTCCTTCTTCACAACTTGTCGTTGTCACCCGGCAGAATACTCGCAGTGGAACGATATTCTAAATCATTGTCGGGATCGAACTTTGAAGAATAAAACTTGTCTTCACAGCATAAGAAATATGTTGATTCATCAATCGAGTTTGAGTACATAGATACTACATTATATTAAACATTAATTTCTAGGTATATTTAGTAACTTGATTACGTATGTGCAGTAAAATGCATAAATGCCTTAACCTTCTGGCTAACTTATTGCCTTCGGTCCAAAACTAAATGCGAGTTCAATTCTATACTAATTATGTGACAATGACTGGCGATGTAGTTGATATGAGAACATGGATGCATTGACACATAATTCGTATAGAATCGAAGTTGCATTTTGTTTCAAATCGAAGACAAGTTAACCGGAAAGTCAAGGCATTTATACATTTTACTGTATGTACAGTGATGTAGAGAGGAAGGAATTAATGAATATTACTGTAACAGTAGGATTCATGAATGCCTTCTTCTTCCGGATACCTTGTTTTCGGTCCGAAACAAAATGCGAGTTCGTTTCTATATGAATTGTGTGACAATGGCTAGCGATGAAGCTGACGTGAGTCATTGTCACATAATTCGTATAGAATCGAACTCGCATTCTGTTTTGGACCGAAAACAACGTATCCGAAGAATAAGGCATTGATGAACGTTACTTTACATCAAAAGTATAGTTTGAACCGATTTTTATTTAACTACATTCAGTATATAATGGAACAGCGATTCAGGTCATTACGTTACCTATCGACATGTTTTTAAATAACTAGTTAATAAATTACAGACTATTCGTCATCACATTGAAATAAAAATTAAAAAGCGTTGAGCCCCTTGTGTGAAGATGATGCCAAATCTGTAAAGAAATTGATTTTTAATTCCTAATATTAAGTCAGAGATAGCTCGAAATGAAGATAATTCTCAACAGTTTTTATTGCAAAGTTCACCTCCTTAATCAGCACTTACAAAAATTCATAATCTTGAAACAACATAAGCTTCGTACATTTTTTGAAATGTTTGTTGTAACTGCGGGGGGTTCGTAGCCTCGAGTGTTTGATACTTGTCTGCCAAAAAAAATAGCATATATTATGTGTAAAAAATAAGATAAATTTCTTAGCGGACAATAAAACGTGACTGTTACTGAACCGATACATTTTAATAATCCACGTGTTCCGAGTTCTAATCATAGATTTTCCCGAGGCAAAAATATACATACGCGTTACATCCGGATCTAAAATCTCTACCATCTGACTGACTTATGGGAATTTACATGCTCACACGATTCTGTTCGGCTAGTTAGTTAGTAGGGGATTTTTCGTATATCTCGAACGTTTTCGAATAGAAGTAGCTAGTTGAGCTTCCAACATCGTACCGAAAACTACAGACGTATTTTACATCGAATTTCATTCCAATTGAGGACTCCGGAAGTCGTTGAGGAAGTCGAAGTACTTTCCGTCATATATATTCAGGTACTTTCTTTTTTTACTGTCCTATAATAGACTTAGAATAAGCATTTAGAAAGTATTTAAATAATTTCGACCACACGTATTTTATTGATATACCTAAATCGAACATTGCGATTGATCAAGATGCAGATATTTTGAAATTTTGATCCATCCTGCTGTGTGTCAAAGAGAAATTGAACTATTGTCAATGGCCGATTGAAAGGCAAAATTTGATTTTTATATTTATTCAGAATTTAGCTCGAATACCAGATCTTCAGGAAGAAAAGATGAATCATCTAGATCTTTATAAGTCGTAACTTTATAAGTTCTTGGAAATACCTGACAATAGGGCTTAGAGTCGAATGGATCAAAAGGAACGACGTGTAAAACTATTGTTAACGTCTTTAGTTTTCCGGTTTATTATTTTATTTGTGAAATTTAAATATTATCCTTCTTCCCGACGCGTCATTATGGATTCTAAATAATTCATCATCGTGAGTTGACTCGCATGAAATATTTCTGAAAAATCAAACAATCTTAAATATTTCCGACCAATTAAGGTTAACCAATTTATAAAATCTACTGATACTAATACTAATCAGTAATGCAAACACTGTTCCTCTGACTTTAATTTACAGTTCAGTCAACTGTACTGATTGTGAAAGAAAAGTTTGCTAAAAACTGTCTCAAGGGAGAAAGATTAGAACAAAAGTTTAATGATTAAAAAAAGAAGAACTCGTGATTCGTTAAAGAATGTGTAAAAATCGAATTGTAATAACTGTTAAAAGAAACGTTTTTTTATCCTTGAAAGGACCTAAACCCAATTCAATTCACGACTTTTCACATGTGTCAAGGTTCCGTTCCGCGCGTTCACTGCTATATTGTAAACGAAACGTTATCACGCAGCTCTAGAAAACTTGAACAATGACTCTTGTTTGAACGGTGGAGTTTGGAATCGATTGACAACGCATTGTCTGTGAAACTCAGAATCCAATTTCAACCTGCAATGGATTATTGTCACAATGTTGACCCAAAAATTCTCCGTATTCATCAATTCATGTGGGCAAGTCCAATAATTATCGACCCACGTTTCGGGGCTCAAATATTTCAATTTCTCTCCAATTTTCATATTTCGTTGTTTAATTCGTTGATTTGCCCATTTGCAATTCTGGATTCGGTCACGCAGATTCATTTTCTTTGAAATATAACTTGGCAGTATACACATGCTTTCATACGGTATAAATAAACTCTACAAACCTGAACAAACAGATTCATCTATAAAACACACAATTAAAATGGCTAAGCTGTACTTCTAGATTGAGATTTTTTGCTGTTTCTTTCCATTCTTTTATTTTTGTGTAAAACAATCGTTAATTCACTAAACCAAACGATCCGTGAACTGCACATTAAATGACGCCCAATTTAACTTTTAGTGAATTCTAAACGCCCCGAACAAACTCGAGACGTTTCAGAGCCACCCTCTCGTTTGTAAAACTGAAATACAAACTACGTACTGCAGTATTTAAATTTAGATTAGAAAGGTCGGTATATCGTACGAGAGTATATTTTTTCATGACGTAGTCTCGTCACTGACGTGTCTTTTTTCCGTGACGGTTCGAGGCTCGACGTGACGTCAAATAAAAACGAAATGCCAGTTGGAAGCGGCGCGTGCAAAATGTCAGATGAAAAAGCCATTTTCCGTAAATTACGTTGGGTATGGGCAAAACGACTTTGGGCTTAACTTGATCCTTGTGTCTAAAAGATTAAAGACCGGAAGATCGTGCGCCACCCTTGATATACGTCTAGATTCAAATTGCCGATGGAAGAACGAAACAAAATGTCACGAGGATTATTAATCGCGATGTTGGATTCGAGGCTGCTTATGCGAGAGTTGAATAAAACAGGGTGGAAGAGGCAAAAGGAAGTGGGTCGCATCAGGCTTTATTTAGAAATACCAAAATAGCGCTGTGCTGAAGACAGAGGATAATTTTGCCTTGCAGATTATTGCACACCAGAGAAACCTGAGAGAATTTTAATCAAAACTCCAACAGCATTAACGCATTTTATCACATTTATACCTAATAAGGATGAAGCTGTGTTCAAATCTCGTTACACTCTAGTCCAGATTTTTATACTCTAAGATACTTTTCAATGTTTCCTACGTTCTCATTCGTTTAT
Organism: Diprion similis; assembly: GCF_021155765.1. Classification (NCBI taxonomy): domain Eukaryota; kingdom Metazoa; phylum Arthropoda; class Insecta; order Hymenoptera; family Diprionidae; genus Diprion; species Diprion similis. The sequence continues at coordinate 6,158,298 of NC_060106.1, forward strand.
TCAATTTACGAGAATTTGGTACATCGGTGAGGAATTTCCCTGGCTCACGATCTTGGCAACTCTCGTCGTGGATTCGGAAGCAAAACAACGAACGAATCTCATTTTACAAAGTCTCGTGTGCACGTGCATAATTTTCATATCTTATCATCGATTCGGATCTGATTTCGTAATAAAAAAAACAATTAGCTGTAATAAAATATTTGCAACGTGTTTCGACTTATACCTACTCCCCCTTTTTGGTTCTTCTTCTCATTCTTTCTATTCGAGTTATACAACCACGCGTCTCTGACTCGGAGAATCTAAAGTCTTAGCTCCTCGTTTTTGGTGCCAAAAATAGAACAGAGTAAATAAATATTGAATTTTTCACCCGAAAAGGCTCACTAAGATTCTTTAAGTGCGTTGTGAAAGAAACATTTATTTTCAGACTTACGCATACGATATGGGAGAGAGAGATAGAGATTGAGAGATAGATAAATGAGTATTTTCAACCCTAGTGCCAACTACCTGATGCAATACGCGGTAAAGTTACGGATATTACTCTCAGTGTCTGCGCTCCCGGAGGCGGCACAGCATTCTATGACACGGCTTCGAGCTTCTCGGGTTTTATACCGCCGAGTGAGATCCGAAACACTTACGTAATTTCTAATCCGTTACAACATTGGATAGAGGCGTAAAATATTCTTCTTGAATTTCACCAAGAAATCATCGCCGTACGAGTTCTATTTTTAACGGTTCAGACTCGCGATGGCACAATGTGTTTTATTTAAATTTTACTCGCCGTTCGGTCGACGTGTGAAACGATCCGCAAATCACATGAAATACCTCGCTGATTTTCTCTACTATTCACGTGGAGAACTTCTTTGATATTTGAGACTCGAATTACTTCCAATTACCAATACAGAAAATCTTAAAACGTTACAAAATTGGTGGAAGTTTTTTTTTTTTTTTTACGGAAATGTAATTTTTTCATTTAGCCATGAATTGTAGCTCAATGTTCTTTTATTTACCAGCATACAATCGTTGGTTAATTTTATACTTAACATTCTGATTTGCCAGGTAGATAGTTGTACACTTCAGTAAAGATCGGAAGTTCGATGTTCATTTGGAGAGGTTTCACTGACTGGATTTTGATTTTGCCTGAAAAAGCATACGTTTATAAATAGTCCGCTAATCATAATTTGAAAGCTATTTTTTGGTCCTGACAAAATTGAAAATATTTCATTTTTCAAATTGTTCATTTAGTTACGTAAATGCGAATTGGAGCAGCAGTTTACCTGTCTGAGACTAAAACACTGAAGATGTTTACATGGAATTATGCAAGCTATACCTTGCCAGGCAAGTAGCGAAAATTCTGTTTTGCTTCTCGGACGTGTTGTAATGAAAAATCTGCTCTTTACCGCGAAGATGCTACTTACGCGAAGCGTGGAATTTCACGGAAATTAGAAATAGCTCAGCTGAGAAGCCGGACCTTCTGGCAAACAATAATGATCTATACTGAACATTAACCGATCATTCAGTCGTTTATTTCGCATTATTCAACAAGAAGACCCAGACTCTTAGCAAATAAGAGACTTTAAAAGTTCGAAAACTTTTTCCAAGCCCGACGTTACCCCCCCCCCCCCTTGCGATTCCGTATCGTACGTGAAAGAGAGGACGAGGGAAAAAATTGGTACCGGAAGTCGGGATTTTCGGATGGAAAAAATTAGCAAAGCGTAACGTGTCGGAGTCCAGCATCAGCCATCGTCGCCTTGGACCACTAACGAGAATTCGTCACGGTGATCGCCGTCGAGTCGGACCTCTAAGAGGAGGGCGTCGCGACGCCTCCTTGCAATCTTACCTACATACACTGGGCGAACGTGTCTCTCTATATCTTCGTACGTTTATACAAATGCTGAGAATCGCACTAATACATATGCAACACTTGCCGTGGATTGGTATAAACGCCATGTTGTTGTAGGAATGCCGAGACTCGGTTTGCCGTTCTCGAGATTTTGCACGCGGCACGACGGATGGGCTACGTAACCAACGCTGTACCAACGAAGAGGAGACTGACTATAGGAAGGTTGGAAGAAATACTGAGAAGAAATCTTGGAAATAGCCTAGCGAGAGATTTTGCAACGGCAAGATGAATGGACGAAACTAGGTCGGAAATGTCTTACTAGACCAAGCGATTCTCTCTCTCTGTCTACCTACAACTTTTCTCTTGTATACCAACCTACCTACCTTCGATACCTTCGTTGTTAAAGTCTTCTTGGTCATTTGCCCAAAGTAATTAATTTCGCACCGAACAACTCTCGTACGTGTAACAATTTCTTTTCTTCCCGGTTTCAAAAATTCAAACGTCAACGTTGTTCTCAAATTTGCAAATACTTTTGCGCGGGTTACGACATCCTTGTTTATTATTGTACCGGTCCGTGATGCCAAGGACAATTGAAAAGATTTCAAATTATAGGTATTCCTGATAAAGTGAAGAAACAGTCAAGATTCGTTTGTTCATTTTTTAAGAATAATTTCTTTAGAGAACAGATAACAAAGGGAGTTTCTTATCACTTGCAATAACGACCGGATATAATGATTCGATGAATTGTTGATTGGTTACGAAATCCAGGATCAGCATTTGTTATTTGAGTAAAACTGTCCTTTAAATTCGAAGATTCAAAAAATTAAAAAAAAAACAAACTTCCATCGAATACTTATAAATCATTGCCAACTCGTATATCTCATGTTTAATTGAAACGAATATTGCTGATGAACGTAATTGTATAGAAGAGCGATTAAAACCAACGACCTGGCAATAATTTCGAGAATGTGGACGAACAGACAAAAGGTCGAGTGTCTCGAATGCCGTGCATTTTCACTGGGTCTTTGCACTTGACCATTTCCTGTTGCCAGAAACCCTATAGGTACCTACATATGTTAGATATAACAGTCGATTGGTGGGCGGTTTGGCTGCGATGATTAGTAAAGGAATCTGGGTGGAAACGTGACGATGATAAATAGAGAGAAAAACTCTCGAGGATTAGATCCGTAGATGAAACTCCTAAAGAATTCTGGACGGCTGGTGGATACCAGCGACTCCTGGTGGTCGCCTGCTCCGGGTATAATTGACCTGCGCGTGCGTAGACACCCGATATACCGAACCACGATTGAGATTGTGTTGGTAGCAACGTCATCGAGTGGTCGACCCATTTTTGGACTCGCGAGACATTGCCAATGCGCAGCTAACGGAAAGCAAAACCTGCACCAGACGAGGAAAAAGGAAAACAATTTTCACGCCTCCCTCCCTTCTCGATTATTTCATGTGACTCGAATTAATTCGCCAGAAAACTTCGTTCGCAGACTTTAGAAGAGGGTGATTCATTGTTCATTGCAGGCACGGTTTGTGATACGTGTTTTAAATAAATTCTCAAACAATACTGCTTCTCACAGATTTTCCTATGTTTAAAAGTCCTGCGGTAAAGTATACAGAGAACGAAACGTTGATCATGAACTCCTGAGATATGTTGGTCGCAATAAATTCTACGGAATCGTTTAGCTTTCGGCCAAACCAGTGATACTTCAAGATCTCTCTTTTTTACATCTCAATTTATTTCTCTAAGATAATTGAGGAGGAGGTTGAAAATAGTACCTATTGCTGATTTACCGACTCGCAATTTTGAATTATATAAATTTAGCCGCGAAAAAAAGCAAATAGAGGAGACAAACGGAGTGAACAAGTACAAAGTTCAAATAGCTGGTAATTACAGTCGTATTCGAAATCTGAGAGACTGTGCACCAGAAAATTGCAGACACCTCGTGGCTTTTCTCTTACAGTTTCGATCATTATACATTTGACATAAATCTCCAGTAAATTATTGGTAGTTAGACTGGAGGTGTGAAAACAAGCAACTATAGTGTCAGTTTAACTGTCTCATTCTCTTTTTCTTAAGTCCCTGTGCATAAGTCTCAAACTAGTGATATATATGTGGCTGGAATATCATTGCGATCTTATTTTTGACAGTAATTTTCCCATCGATCACTGTCTTTATTATATTTTCTTTTCATACCTGCAGACGAGAATGTAAATTGAAAAATTGCTCGACCACGTGTCTCGTTGGCTTGACGTTAATTGGAACAACATATTTTTACCAAATTTTAACTGTCGTAAGTCTGTACCCTGAAAAATGATTTCCTCCGACGGTGTGAATTCCTCGTCTTCTTCTCCGGTGTTCATATCTTTCTCCGTCAGGAAATTATCCTCGTCATTCCGTCGTCGAGAACAGTATTTACTGCTGCATATACCGGAGATTGTTAATTGAATGCCTGATGAGTTGGAAGGGATGATTCGAAAATTACGAGAACGCGGATCCAAGTATGGGCGTATTCCATGGGTGCAGGGCGATGCAGTTGACCGTGGCATCGTATATTATATTGGCTGTGGGCTGAACGGCCAAGAAGTAACTAAGCAGCAAGGTTTGGTCACTGGCAAAAATAGCTCTTTGGCATTGTTCCGTTTTGCCCGAGATCGGAGAGTCTGAAAAGAACAGACCGGCGTAACGAACCTCTGGCTAATTCCGATCATGGTTTAATTGGACCTTTGGCAGTAAAATGCAAAACACTCTTGTTTACAACCAATTATAGATAATGATCCTCGCCTCGAGCTGTCGTCTCACCGTATCATCGACGACGACGTCGGAGATTTGTCAGTGGGCGAATTGCAGCCTGTATTTTATGCCTTGCATATACTTGATTGTTTCTCATGTTAAACAAGAGATAACCTCTTACCGGGTGAAAGGAATTACGAATGTCGATGCAGATTTCACAATTCATCGTTTCGAAAGAAAGGGGACCTTAATCGATATCATCAACAACGACAGAATTTCAATGCCTAATACTTCTTCGGATCATGTGCCAATAATTGTCGAACTTGACGCGCCTGTTGACGGTTCGTTGGTGTGAAAAATTCAGAGGAAATTATCCGCTCGAGTATCATACGACATTTTTGAACTGAAATTTTTTCGGTGTCGCAGTGTATGTACGATAACAGCATTTTAATTATACAACAAAACGGATCTTACAAATTTTAGTCTTAGAAATGCGGAAGGCTTGATTAAGGGGGGACAAGGGTCTGAGATACAAAAAAAAAGCATATTTTTGTGATTTTTTTTACAGAGTACCTTATTTATTATTATTTTTAAACTTATTGTACATTATCAAGCATTATTCTAAGAATATTCTGCTACCTTTTCATAAAGAAATATTGAAAATTGAAAAAAGTTTACATGTGGTAGTCGGGATAACTCATGATTGCTTTATCTGAAATTAAAAAACCAAAGGGATTTCTTTAGTAAATAAGTTTCTCTTGAATTTGAACGAAGGAATTAACAAAATATTCATTTTTGAATTTTTGGTGAAGGTGCAGTCAAAAAACTCTGACTTGCTCTTTCGTATAATTAAAAAATAAGTTGTAATTGAAAAAAATAAAATCCTACGTTCAAAAACTAGTATTTAGTATGCAAATGAAGTGTGCAAAGTTTAGGCGAAATTGGTCCGAAAGTTTTTGAAAACTTTTGACTACCGCATGGAAACTTTTTTTTGAGGTGACTCGGTTCTCACTACTAACACTGGCTGAATTTTCAATATTTCTTTATGAAAATATAGCAAAATATTCTTAGAATAATGCTTAATAATGTACAATAACTTTTACAAATATTAATAAATAAGGTACTCTGTAAAAAAAGATCACAAAAATATGCTTTTTTCTTTGGTATCTCAGACCCTCGTGCTCCCTTAATAAATTTCGAACTTTTATACGGCTTAACCCGTAACTATCAAACGACATTGATTTGCAGCGGAGCTTTACTCCGTTTTACGTCATAAGAACGTCGAGGAGATCTCATAACATGACGGTAATAGCAGGACTTTACTGCCTCAAGATATTAATCTCACCTATCGTGTTTCGAGGTGTTACCTCAAACTTACACCACAGGGGGTATATAATAATACTATAAAAATAGTCATAATTTATTGAATCATCCATAACTTATGAGTAGGTACACGTAAAATATTTTGATACGATTTATGATACTCGTTTTCTTAATATGGCTGATTATTCAATATTAATAACACTGTCGTATATTACTGTGAAATTATTTAACGTAATTGCGAGTTGATATAGATTGTCATAAAGTTATTTTTTTATTAGAAATTTAGAAGCCGCGGAAGAATTAATACCTGGTAATAGGTGAACAGAGTGCAACAAGGTTTCTTGGCATCTTTGATGCAGTTTACTACTAGCATAAAAAAAAGCTCAACCATCTAGCATAAGCTAATTTTGGATCGTTCTATATTCTCCAGGAATTTAAAGTGAAGTGTTCTCACGGTCTGATCGAAGAAGAAAAATAAAACGAAACAAATCAAATAAATAAATAAATAGAAAGTGTGAGATGGATAGCTATCCGTGGTTCCAGACACGTAATATAACTTTATTTATAACGATGAACGTGTCATTGATATTATAAATTATTCCACAACAACGTTAAGACGCATAAGCAGAGGTTGAAAAATGTTTTTGTTCAGTTGCGATAAGACGCGATGAGTGAAAATTTATTTTCGCTGCTGACATTTCGAGGTTGTTTTCAAAACATCCGCAGTCGAAAGCACCTATTCGCATTATTGCGCGAAAACTGAGATTCGTTTCAACATATGAGTTCATTCTGCATTGAAATACTTTCGCTGCGGTGTTTTGAAAAATTGGTCCTTGATGTTCGCTACTTTGAGTCTCTAATAATTGAGGATAAATAGTATCGTCAGTACACGTCCTTCATAAAACACGAAAGAAGTGCTCACCAGGTGAATCATATTTTCTATAATTTTTATAACTATTTTTAAAAAAAAATTTCTCTCCACCACAGCCGACAACTCGAGTGGGTCTAAAAATAATCTATCGAAGTTCAATAGGCCCTAGGCGTACGAAGTAAGTTTTGATAATTCTTGGACCGTGTCCAGAATTGCACCGCGCGCAAAACCGGGTATCAAAGATTCTCGTGACGTCAGATGGATGAGGTAACCCGAATAACAATAAATTTACTACCGAAATAAAACCGCACGAGACGAGGCGTACAGTTCTTAGTGCTGTAACGATAATCAAAATTTGCTTTATCGCTCAGCCGATTAAGAAAATAAACAGTGCTATTCCAAATTCTCTGATGAATGAAAATATCCTGAGGCTTTGAATGTATCCTCCGAAAGAAGCCATCGATCTTCGTCCCGATTGATCAGCTCTGCGCCGGTTTTGGTCATCTGAAAGGAACACTTGACAGGTGTTACGGCGCAGCGACCTTATACCTTGATTTGGCCGTTAAACGAGCCCCGATTTGGCTGGTGCCAAGGCGCATAAACGAGTCGCCAGCAGCAAAGACAACGAAAGATTATTACGTTGCCATCGATGAGTACATTAAGGACACGATGCGCGTCCAGGGACTTTGAGCTAACTTTAGACATTAGCTGTCGCGTGGCGAAGCGACGAACCAGCAAAACCGCCAAACGGTATCTCGCCCTCTCTTTACTCGCATAAAATAAAGCAGTGTACGAGCCGCCCTCAGTCAGGATGGATAATGGTCTACCTCGATATTGACAGGGCAAAGGTTAGGCGTCGGGTACGCGATGATCAAGTGCGGGGGTTGACATGGAATTACGTAACCTTGTGACGGAAGCCGATGACTCGCGATTTGGAGCATCAACGCCGCCGCGGGTGCCCGAGGATCCGGTTGTGAACCTGATAACAATCGTAAATTATTGTATACTTGATGGTTGTTGTAAATCTTCTGACTCGGTGGGCGTTTTGTATCGAAAAGTATCAGGGAAACGTTGAAATATATGAAAAACGGCTTTTGATCGACAGTGCCGGTGACTGACAATGAAACCCTTGTCCAAGGGAAGTAATTATTGCTGGTCTTCAACAGCAGTAATCGATGCCTAAAAGTCGTGTGGAAAATATCAAGGAGGAATGAAATGCGAGAACCTCTATCGCCTCCAGGTGTCTCAGGACGACTGAACACCCGAACGGTCGTACAGTCGGACACGACATCATCCTCAACTGGATCCGGTGCCCCCTCCAATATGAATAGTCACCGAAACACCAAACGAAAATAGGACGAATAGATAAATCATTCGACCCCACCGGTCCGCCTACAGCCGGACGGCATATCTCCACGAAATCCTATTCGCCTCTGCTAGATTTTCCTGAGCTAAAACGTGTGTTGAATATTGTAAAAAAATGCAGTCGATTATGCCAAAATAATTCTTTATTCTCGATTATTTTTCTTCCCAAGACATGATGTTAAAGACTGATCATTGATTGCCAGTAAAATGGGGCTTCTCATGTCCGTTTTGATTGGCTGCGTTGGAGTTCTTGAACTCCTGGCATGTCTCCGTCACGCTTCGGATGGTTTGACGCCGTCGTTGGGTCCGGCAGCACCTTGCCTGTCATATCACTTGGAAACATCGGAGAAACACAGCTCCGTCAATTCACTATGCACTTACAGCCACAGTCGTGGGGCAGGATTGCCAAGAGGTGTTAGACACAAGTTGGAAAACCTTCATGAGTACAGTATCAAGGTCAAGGGTGAGCTACGCTCCCTAGATCGACACTTTGACGAGAGCACACTCTCCGATTGCAGCACTGGCGACATTTTGGGAAACTCTAGACCGGACTCTAGACTCAGCCTGATCGAATACGAAACCAAAGACGAATGGAATCCCGACTTTCAGCCCTACTACGGAGACCAAAATGATAAGCACGATTGTCGGGAGAGCCATCAAGACAGTTTATCGTATCAAGAGGATCAGGAAATCAATTCGATATTGAAGGATCTGAATCTGATTCCTATTCCAATAACGAAAAAGTACGAAAGAATTCCTACGCCTATTCCATTTGAAAATTCGAATGAAGATGTCTGGAGAAAGTCTAGATCACCTTCGTCGTCGTCATCTACGTCAAGTGACAGGAAGAACTCGTTTGATGATGATTCGGGGAACGAAGTACCAACAAGGAACTCGATCGATAATTCATCGGTCGCCAGTTACTCCGGACGCTCGTCTTTGGGTGATATCAAGGTGACACGCTCGAGCGTTTTACTCCAAAATTCCGTCAACGATGTGGAAAGTATTTCAAAGCTTTCGTCGGACGTCTTACGGGCCTCGGAAAGCTCGCTGTCTGTCAATGACACTGAAAACTTGTCCAAGTTATCTGATATTTGGAACGCACACGTGGACGAAGATGGAAAGTTGGAGGAAACGAGTGATTATCAGGAAGTTGCGGGTGATGGTTTGAAGACACCGAAGACATCAAAATCTTCGGGGACAACTATCGTGCGAAAGGCAACGCAACTGAAATCCAAAAATGCGGAGACAAGCAAGTCCACGGAGACTTTGAATGCGAGGAAATTTAAGAAAGTCCGAGAACCGGAAAGACGAAAGTCTGACATATCCGTACAGACGATGGACTTCGGTTCCATGTGCGACGAAGCGACGAACACCTCAAGGTCGGAAAGCAGGCAAAGTGTTTCCGTCCACGTTCAAACTAGCTTTGAAGAATATATTTCGGAGGATGAAAATGCGGAGGATTACAACGGAATTGCGAAGGGTTTGTCCGAAAGTGGAAGAGACATTTCGGCGAGGGGTAATTCGCGAAAAAAGTCATTTAAACAGAGGAGATTCAACGGGTCAGTTCGGAACTCAAAAGAAGATTGCGTGAACATTGTTTTTATGAAGACGGTTGCACCGTTCGTAGAAAAACCTCGGAATTTAAAACAGCCGATCAGAGTGTCCAGTTTCGAAGATGCCAACGAGGATGACTACGCAAAGGTGAAAAGCTTACTTCTGGAAACGGACAGAAGCGAGAGCAGAAGTCAAGATGGAGACTCAAAGAAGAACTCCAGGAGTTCGAGCGCCCAGAGAAACGACGCAAAACGTCCTTCTACCTTCAAAACGCAATCAGAAATGCTCGATGAACTCATTGATGAAGAGTTCAAAGACGCGGAGGACGGATCCAACCTCCTTGATCCCATAGAATACTCGGTTCCTGATACCGGCTCGGACAAGGCTTTTTGGGTAATTTTATTTCAAACCCTTCGCGGTGACGTTCGTCTAACACTTCAGGCTAATTAACAGTTTTGAAGAGACCAGGTGTAATTGGTACGCTGGCCCTTTTTCCTGCCGATCGTCCCGTTGAAATGTAACGAAACGCTACGCAAGAATTTCTTTGGCCTTATTTTCACCCGACCTACCCTAAGATTTCCCTACAACTAGAGGCTATAATTCTTTTGAAAATGTAGATCATTCCTTAAGCCTTTGTCTTTTAAAAAAATTAAAAATACAATAACTCTGAGCGGTAAGTCCAGTTTTCGGTTATGCCAGGAATGCTTTATTATTTGGCAAAGTCACTCGTTTGATAGTATAATTAATATATTTACGACATATTTTTATAGTGAAATAGAAATCTTTCATCCAGAGACAGTTCGAGTTACGTACTCTTATGTAATTGAGATTTAAATCGGGCTTTCTAGATCGACAGCCGACTCTTAACAGACGTTGAAATTTGCCGTTCGATTAACCGTTGTAATTTCACGGACAGGAATAAAAGCAAAGTAAACAGATAGATTTATTAAGCTGGACTCAACGTTAAAGCGTGATATTAGAAAACGTTTTACATTCGCGTGTGCTTCATCGGCTGACTCTACCATCTCCGACGGCGTTGTTGGTGCCGTGTGCTGAGCGTGGGGTCTCCCAAAATATCAAACGTCAGCTCCTGCCTTCCTCCGCAATATTTTCGTGGTTACCGAGGCTCTTTTTAACATTCCGTCATTCGGTGGCAAGTCGGAACTTTCGTAAAGACTTACCAAAATCTTGTCAGGAGCCGTTTCAATCGTGAATTGGAATATCGATGATCCGCCATGTTTGCTTATAGAATCGAATCGACCCGTGAATTCGCAACGGGGGTAAAAGCGTTGAGAGATTCATTCTGACTGATAAAATCTTCAATGGATGAGGGTAGAAGGAAGGATTGGAAAGAACGAGAAATTCAATATTACAGTTGTTGTTTTTCCTTACGAGCCGGCTATTTCGGTGAAACGACGGCGAAGATCGAAGAGGAAAGAAACGTAATAATTTTATTTCATCGTTCTAGAAGGTTTCGTTATCCGGGGAAACAGGCATCATTGGTGATGTGCGGAAAAATCCGGCCCACATAACCCGTGTCGGCCGATTCTTTATTTATTTCACCATTCTATTTTCTCGGCGACGCCTCCGCCGTCGGTTCTTCGGTTAGTCAAATGTCTTCTCGGGAACCACCTGCTTGGCACCGTGTCAAAACGATCTTCTCGTTCTCAAGACTTTCTGAGTGGCTTGGCGGAGCCGCGCGTTTCTTCGTGTCGCGCTATGCGTAGATAGTGGATGGAAATGATGATGAAAAAATTAGACAAAATATCGGTACGCCTTTTCCTGTCACTCTCGGAAATTGGATACTGACTTGTAGGCGTAGCGTTGGGGTGTCGAGAGGCGTCGCTTGACGAAAAAAACAAATTTCACCTGTCAGATGAGCTGGACCAGGTACGAGGAGGTGTCCAAAAAACGTTGAACATCGGACATCGATGCATAGTAAAGCCTCTCGCCGACAAAACTTACCGTCTTCGTATCAACTCACAAAGTATAATAAAATAAAGATCCTGCTTTGCTATTTGATAATTTCGCTAAGTAAAATTTGGCACTGTGCGCAAATAAATTCTCTTCCCCATTCTCCACAACGGTCTAATGGTAAAGAAGATTGGTAAAAATAACTCGGCAACGACTCGCAAGTCTGCAGATGAATATGATCTTGTCTCGTACTATAGCCGAGTGCAGATCTAGGTGTAATGACAATTTATCGCATGACTTAATGTATGCAGATCTAGTCAGAGGAGACAGATACAAATTTTTTGAATTTTCGTGCAGATGAGTCCGTAGACACATTCTGCACTCGGAATACTCATTTCGTGGGTATCGGGTTTCCCACGATTTATCGTTCGGTGTATAACTCGGTCGGGAGAGGCGTCGTTTTTATTTAAGCACTCACATTTTTCACACTGCCGTATCGAGATGAGTAGTTTGTGAACTTTTCTTACCAAAAAAATTCTTTTTATTACTCAGCTATTGCTGAACGTGTAAGAAAATCCTTTGAAACTAATCTGTAAAAACAAAATCTGTATCAAACGATGTTGATGAAATCGTTCTCAAATCCATACATGACATTTGGACGGTTCTTTTTTCATTCATGTTTGAATCAGGTTTCATTTTGTCATAACTCGGAATATGCTTTCCCTTCTAATTACCTTAAACCTATCTATGAAGTTTTTATGGGTTGAAAGGTGTTTAAATTTATCTTTGGACTAAGTAGGCATTTCTGTTCAGAGAGCATTACGCTTTGCGTCTGTTATTCTCGTTGAATTCAAATTTTTATCAGAATTTCCTCTTACCGGTTAAGCCATTTTCGAGCCACTCAAGGCTGAGTTACTCCCACAGCCGCCCAATGCATCAATTCAATGAATATAAAATATATGCGTGGGTATAATGTAAAGTTAAAATGTTGACGTCTCACGAAGGAAGTCCCTTCGGATTATACAATTGTGTTCTTTTTAGTTAAAAATAGATCTTCGAAGAAGGTCCGTGGAAGAAAAAACATAGATGGAAAACTAACGTTCATTGATTTTGATCGAAGGTAAAGTGCAAATGTAACGAATAGAATGTAGCCAATGCAGGCATTTACGGCGATGAGCATTCCGTTTCGTTGATAGCAACAGTAGCGGACAGACACCCGAAATAGAAACGCATGCTGAGAGGTTATGCTTACAGAGCAGTGGAATCCAAAACACTTCACCGTTACAACTTGCAACAAAGTTTGCCGCACCCTTTCGCTTCCATCTCATACCATCGTGTACGTGGAGCTCAATTTATGAGAAATTTCAAACGCGAATATTACCGGACGAGAATGCTTTGTGCATACAGATATGTTTCGCACAATGAAGGGAACATTACACGGTTGAAAAATGAGTAATTTCGGAGAACTAGCATCTGTTCGAGAAATTATTTCATAACGTGGCAACATTACTTTCGTTTACTGGTCCATTTTCGTATACCAATGTAGCATAAAAGTCAAGATCACCGAGATTTCTCCGCTCATAGCTAGAGGCAATTGCTGCAGTAACAGTCGTGTCGCAAAGTACGAATCACGCCTGACTTTTGCAATTTGCTGAAGTAATAATACAATTGTTGGTACATTGGTGGTAACTGGAACAGTCCAACTTACCATTTTTATTTAGGAATATATGAGATTCTTTTCAAACCGTGAGAGTGAAACAATTGGATGCTAGTACTATACATACAGATATTCTCAAGTAGTCGTATCAAATGTCAAAGGTTTTCTATGAATGGTGCAAACTGTACACCGTATGTACCAACAGTGCACACGATGACGTTTCATAGATCGTAGCTTTTCTCCAAGACGCTGTGCAAGTAATTGCTGTACTAGAAAGGCTATGTTAAAAAGTAATTCAAGTTCAACAAAAATAGTTTCTTTGAAAATGTTCTTGTTCGCTGAACAAAAAAATATTCTCAAGAGTCAGTGACTCGTTAGGTTTATTCGGATGCACCTTATTCCATTCAAGTACTGAGGGAAGTAGTGAAGATCGAACAGATTATATATGTATAGATAGATATATTTCTACCAATTAATCTTTAATTGAATCGATCAGGATTTGTTTAACTGGATATAAAAAAAAAATGTAATCATTACAGAGACCGGAAATTGTAGCCAACTGGCTTCGTATAAATATGTTTTGCTGGTCAAATGGAACATATTAAACGAATTAAGAGTTGATTGGTCAGAGAAAATTTATTGGATTCAACTATCTTACAGTATTTAAATGGAGTGAGCTGTATTTCAATCAAGCGAATGGATTAATCGTTCAGGAAACATACATTTTTTTTCCTCGCAAATAATCAAGTGAAATTTGCGCTATTCAAATATCAGGAGCATTTGGGTAGTTGAATTAATTCTTTAAAACCGATTGTACAATTGGCATTTAAATTTAATTCGGGAGAATTATTGGATTTAGATAAAATATAAATTTGGCTTCATTGTTAATTCAGACTAAAAAACCTCTATAATCCACGATACTGCAAGTAAAGTATATACAAAGGCTGTGATATGTGCAAGAAATTTTCCGTGCACTTTTCACGGCCAAAATCGTGAGTAAATTCCTGTAAAGCATGGAGTTAGCTGCGATTTTATAATCCGAATTTAACAATGCGCGAATATACATTGGACCGACCGGCGCTTGTATAAGCGTCGGATACGAAAATAACGTATAACGATCAAAGTATTCGACGCGTATTCGGCTAAGGTATGTTTTGCGAAAGATATCGCGAGGCGTATAGAAAAGTTGCACCCGGCACACTGCAGCCGCGTCCACGAGAAGGGGAAGCGCGCGGGTTTCTGGAGTCGTCGGGAAGCCGAAAATAGCGTCCCGGTTATGATGAGACGGCCAGGGATTGGGTCCTAGATTTCAGTCAGTTCGCAAACTCTATTGGGTCGCGGTACTGTCCGGACGACCGTCTCGAACCCTCGATTTCTCAAGTCGTCATAGAAGTTTTCACCCTCGTCTCTTCAGCCGTCACCGTCACCGACAATCCCCGTCTTATTTTCCCAGAGTTTATCTCTCCGACGAGACATCTTTTCGTGCCCAACTTTAAACCGAGGCACTCTTAGTTCGACAAAAATGGCGGATGTAGACAACAGTGTAGTGTACACCACGACGGAGCGTAAAGTTCGTAAAGTGAAGAAAACCACCAAGCGTAGGGAGAGTCATGACCAGAACGCCGAGGTCACCATCACCGAGGTTGACAGCACCCAGAACAACCATGACAACGCCATCGATAAGTATGTGCTGGCTGACGGTGGAACACTGTCTGCACTTGTAATACCCGGTTTCGATCTATCGACGTTACTCTGGGTGCCACGGATGATCGCGTCAATTTTTTTTTTTTTTTTGTTTTTTCATATTTTTCTTTTTACCCTCTTTTTCCAAACCAGAAACGAATCGAACGGAATTCAAAACTTGATGTAGCTTGCAAAAGTTTCCGTTAAATTCTGATCTATTTCCGTTCGAATCGATTCTACTCGGAGTCACGAAGAGCTTTAAGCGCGTCACGCGACCGGGTGATTCTAAAGTTGTACGAAATCTTTCCATCCGAAAGTTTTGTACCTACTGGCGTTAAATTCATCCCCGACAATGTTTCGTGAGAGAGATAATATCTACGCGATGGGACGACCTTAAGATTCTCAAGTTCGGCTAAATTTGGACGAACCGAAAGATCGAACCTGTGGCACTCCGAGAACTCGCGATTTGTTCTTTAAGAGAATTGAGATTTATTTAAAAAAAAGCAATCCTACACTTTTCACTCGCATCATGCATTTCAGTCACATTTTTATACGCATATGCTTATCCGAATTTACATCAGTCCACGAATAGTTGTTACATACGCATTGAACATCAGATTTATACAGATACCCAGCCAGCACATACAAAACCACTCATTCCAAGGTACATATATACATGTGTGTGTGTATATATATATATATTGTGTCAACCCATGTTTACATCACCAACAGAACCGATGATTCTTGACTCGACTCTAATTCTAACATTCGTAATCGCCGCAGTCGCCACTGTTATTTACTTTTTATAAATATACCTGCAAAATGAGTTATAATTATACGATATATTCCCGATTTCATGTTCTCTTCTGATACGTGAATATACTGGAAAATGCATTCACGCGGGTGTTTCATTCAGTCTCTAGTCTTAACCACTTTGTGTCTACACGTTAAATTTGTCTTTTTTTTTATATATGAAGTCAAGGATGATTTCAAAAACTTCCCTTGTGTTGTAGTTTTCGTTGATTCGAAGAATAGTTAGTAGTTCTTGTGGAGAAAGCATTTTATGTGACCATCTATGATACACTAGACGATACTTTGTTAATCGGCTGATGTTTTCACTTTTCACAGTTATCAATAAGATCTTTCGTAAGTAATATTTTGAACCTCTTACCCTCTACTTGTTGTTGAAACAAAAATAAAAGAAAGAAAAAAAACAGAAAAGAAATGCAAGGTGAAAAGAAATTTTCAGTCGATCGACAAAATCTTATAGGTATGTACTTCCATAATTGCAGATTAAAGAAATTAAAAATTTCACATAAAACTCACCTACTTTCAATGTAACATGATTATTTTATCAAAATCCGTTATTTCGTGCCATTGATACAAATCAGCTTTTGCGAATGATCGAGAATCGACGGGTGAATGTCAAAACCTGCCAGATATTCTTCGTCTCTAATTTGCCGTATGAATCGTTAGAACGATGCATGCAATAATATCTCGATTTGCGCCCGCCACCATTTATGCCATAACGTTGTGAATCATATAATCCCAAAACGATACTAAATAAGGCATCGGATTCGTGCACAGCCTTCGATTGGAAATTGGGGTACTGTTCACGCATCGAAAGGAGAACGGTGAAATGTCGTTCTGCACTAACGATAAGACGTTTCATAATTTTGTTTTATTTCAATTTTTTTTTTCAACTTTTTTTTTATTCAAATGCTCGTATCTCGTACTCACGGAGTTCAGAAGCACTCAGTGGCACCTGCAAGTAATTACTCAATTAACGAAATCTCTGGTTTCGTGTTGCAGTTGATTTTCAGTGGCGAATTCACGAGGGCGATGAACAAGGACTGGCACAGCGGCCATTTCTGTTGCTGGCAATGCGACGAGTCTCTTACCGGTCAGCGGTACGTTCTAAGGGATGAACATCCCTACTGCATCAAGTGCTACGAGAGTGTATTCGCCAATGGATGCGAGGAGTGCAGCAAGATCATCGGCATCGATTCGAAGGTACGCTGACTTCCACATTTATCCACAATATTTGTAGGAGAATTTTATACGCTTTACGTTACTTCGAGTCATTGCGAGTTACGTCGACGATTCCAACCTCAGAAATTGAACGCCAACAGTTACGTATAAGCTATGATTTTTAAATACTCTGGAACTCTCTTGGAAACTAATTGGAAAGTTCAGTTTCAGCTATCTTGACTATTTTTATTTATTTTTTTTTTTAAGTACAGATTGTTTTTCGGGTATACAGGAAGTGCGATTACTGAATACACGGCTGATCGTAAGCATCCGGTGAAAAACTTCAGACGAACATCTTTTACTGTATTCTTGTGCCGCAAAGAATCTCGAAAGACGAATGATATTAACGTTTTCGAAATAATTTCAACGCGTAATTGTATATTTGAAATATGGCCAGTGGTAGCTGACTTGTAATTAGTCATTCCTAGAAATAACTACGATGATGTAGCAGCAGCAACCTTAGTTCGCGTCGCTTAAACTACGAATATATATGTATAAAATGTATATATATACATACACGTATACCATAGCTTGAGGTACTCAGAGAAGCGTGTTTCCGCTTTGAGTTTATATATAGAAAATTATTATTATTTTCTTCGAGATTTACTGTCACGGTTGTAGCTGCTTTGCAGTGAATTTAATCATTTTCTTTTTGCTTTCAACATGCCAATTATTTTGCGATACGTGGTTCAGAGTGAAAAAAGTTTTCTCATCAACTTCCTTCACCGCCGTCTACTCGTGACAAAACGACGAAATCCTTCTTTCTGGAACTATAATAAATTCACTTGTCGAGTTAACAAATTCAAGAAACAAAACGCTGTAACTTTTAGCCTATTTTCCGTATCAAGTTTAGTGGGGGGAGGTGGGGAGGGGCAGTACTTCAACTTTGTTAAAAACAAATTCAGTGTTTTGTTGTGATGTTGTGTATTCTAAAACATGAATTATATCCAAGCCGTGTCTGTATTCTGCGGATCACTCGGAGATCAACATATGATTTATGTTTGTTAAACCCGTTTGACTTATGAACTGATGCTCCGTTGAAACTTGTTCCCGTGGTTTTTGCCATCTGCGTAGTTACCATCATCGTGAACAACAAACTTGAGACACGAACTTTGCAAGCTGGTCATCATTTGTATTTTGAGCATTCTAAGATACGAGGACGATAAGCTAATTCCGCAGTGTGATCTGTCTGCAACTCTGACTTGATGGCTTTTTTTATTTTTTTTTTTGTTTCATGTTCAAGGATCTGTCGTACAAGGACAAACATTGGCACGAGGCCTGCTTCCTCTGCAATAAATGCCGAGTTTCATTGGTTGACAAACAGTTCGGAAGTAAGGTAGACAAGATCTACTGCGGCAACTGTTACGACGCTCAATTTGCCAGTCGTTGCGATGGATGCGGCGAAATCTTCCGTGCAGGTAAGAAAACGTTTCAAATTCAAAAAGGATGAAAAAATTTCAAAATAAATAGAATAATGAACTGCCTATCTTGATTCGGGGTTCAACCGCAAGTGTTGAAAAAATTGGACCTCGTCCAGACCTCTATCGATGATCACCCGATACAGCAACCGCAATGAATCGATACACTATTTATTACCTTTTGTCAAACGATTCTCTTTTCACTTGACTTTACAACGAACTGATTCACCGTTTACGCACACAATTACCGATTCTCGCTTGTCTGACTAATGGCGGACGGATGGATGTGTATTGGCGGTCCATCGAGAGTTGGTACCCGTGTAATTGCAAACCATACCAGATGCTTTAAGCGTATGCGAAAGTCTATGAACGCGATGAACGTGAATAAGCGAGAAAGAACGAAGCGATATCTTGCATTTGACGTTTCTTATTAAGGTAACCGAGTCAAGGTTCCGGCCCAGACACGAACACTTATTTATAAGCCCTCGATAACTGGACCCCTGAATCGGTATTCATCTCTCAGCGATGATATCCGTAGTTTTTCTTTCTTTTTTCTTTTCTTTAGTCGAAATTTAAAATCTGGATATGCTTCTCTTTTTTTATATCACCACGCTACCCGAAATAATCTGATCGGATAATTCTTGGCGATCGTTGACATTCCACTACTTGGAAGTCGCGCGAGCTTGTTTTACGCAAGATTGCTGTTACAAGTCCGAGCCGTTCCTCCACTTGGCAAATACGAAACATAGTGACCTTCAGAATTATTCAGACTGCTTGGCTTCCCGAGATATGACCCAGATCTTTCCTGAATCACGTGACAAACCGCAACTCACATATATTGTTTGCAAAGCTGTCGCGCTTCGCGGACATTCTTTTCAATTTCATTCAGGGAATAGCTCGAAGCAGACACGTGCCAGACGTCTAATTCGTACTCTCTTCGATTTGTCACTCGTTTTTTGTCTTTTTACCCTCATTATTGCACAGGTTTTTGATCTGAATCAGCACTAGCAAAACTTTGGCACAGGCGTGAACTGGAGAGGAAAATAATCGCTGAATAACAAAACACAACACGAAGTAAAAATGGTTTCGGGACATTTTACTCGGTAATTTTAAACCGTCATCGATTTCCGGCACCTTGCGATTAGCAAAAACTTACTCATAATTATTAATTGTATACAGAGCTTGAGAGTGCAGTTTAATATTAAATCCGTTTCTCGTGGAGCCATGACACTTATAATTTAGGTCACTTCAGAGCTTAACTCTTGTCGCACTCTCACCTCAACAGAACGCGGTCAAAAATCTGACTTTTAACGAGTACTCGGGTAGATGTAATATACCGGGACTCCAATTATTGAGATGACGTTAATTCGAACACATTATAGATGTTCAAGAAGAGAAAAAACGAGAAGTCGAATTATACCTAGAGTCTAAGGGAACTGTACGAAAAGAGCATCTCCGAATTGGATTTCAGATGTGGGAGTTTCGTAAATTCTAATTTGAAATCTGACAGCTGGAATGAGTTGGAGACCACCAACGTGAACCGGTTAAGCTTTATTCAATCAAAAATTTATGTGTATGCATAGATGCGATGAAAATTTGAACGGGGTGTTGAACGATACATATTATCGGTCATTTAGAAATACGCAATTATTGTTGGGGGAAATTCGGGCCACATAATTAACGCCAATCGGCTTATCAGATTTGAGAAAGTTTGATAATATACTTATTAGACATGTATGCTTGAATGGCTATACGCGTATATCGATACAGATGATCTTATTTTTAAAATTGTTTTTTTCGCACATTATAATCGCGATAAAGAAGCTATAGTTCATGCTTATTGATAGAAAATACTTGAGCGTTCTGTTCTGAGACCTTGTAACATAAAATTACTCAAACTTCTCTAAGTCTTAAAATAACACAGATGTAAAAGGAACAACCAGTGGGAATACGGTAATAGCAAACAACCATGATTCACGGTGTAAAAATTTCATTCAGTTATAACACGCCAACGTAGGAGGATCCAGTTTTTAAAACAGGACCCATCAAAATTTTTATTCAACGAATGACTAATATTGACAAACTTATTACGAGCGTAACGCAAGTCGAGGAAGGATATTTTGTCGGGCAAAAACATTGACGGTCTTTTTTTTTAATGAATAGAGGACAGCCATTAAACTTGGACACTTCTTGCAAAAAAATCCAACATTTTGTTAAATCGATTTTAAAAAAATTGCAAGACACGCACCCATCAGAGTGATTAGATCGTTCTGAACGTATTTATCATGGCTTGTTGTAATTTCCACTTTGACAGTTCTGACAGATTGAAGTTGGCGTTAGAAAAATACGATATTTTATAAAAAATCGGATACCAGTCGTTTGTGGAAAAAATCGAGTCTTCTCTGTGACGAAATGAATTCCAAACACTTCTTGCATTCAAAAAGCAATGGAAAATTTTCAAGTTTCAAGGTGGCTTAGAATATTTAAAACGCATTGACATTTCCCACTAATTGTCCCGGGCAATAGATAACGTTACTCAACAGTAACGAGCGTGTCTAAATGCATACGTTAAATAACACTGTTTACTACCCATATATGAGTATAATATTTACCATGAAACTCTCGAGTTTGCCAAATTCTGTTCGCTGTTCATATTTAAATGGATTAAATAAGTTGACAAGTTATGTGCCATCATGGTTTCACAATTGAGTTTTATAATCATCATCACACTGACCAGTCATCAATTATTTGAATGACGCTACGTATTCTATTCGTGACGTCTTTGTTGCAACTTACCTTACACGTTGCGTAAGAAGTAAGTTTTGAAAATGGCGAACCACGACGAGTTAGTAAAACAGTTGTTGATCCTAGCAGAAAATTTTCGTGCCATTTTATGTAGAATTACGAATTGAAGACCGGGTTTCGCACATTTAAACATTACACTGACGCAGGTGACAGCGCAGATTCTGGAACGGAACCTTAACACTTCATGTTTTAATGGGTCAGAGCGGAGTCTTTGAATCTGCCGCCAACCCACGCCCAATCAAAGTCTGTATTCAAGCTACGCTTAGCAACTTTTTTTCGCACACAACGAATCTAGGTCAGAAGTTTGAAACGTATAAAGGTCGAGGAACCAAGGGCAAATGATGAATTAGAGCATTATGCGAAGCAAGCTGAAAAATATCAGCTGTGAGGAGTTTCAAACGTTTCATACACTCGGTTCGATTCATTTAAATTGTTACCAATACAGCAGTTGAACCTTGCAAAATACAATTACAGTCGACGTGACTAACACCTTCGACATCACGAAAGTGCTCATCTTAGTATCATAACGCAAATCTTATTATACGAATTCGGGGAAATATTATCCTACTTTTTCTTCGGTGCAATCTTGGCGTCATCGCATCATTTAGTCATTATATTATGAAGTTATTCCGTAGCATCCCTGGTGAAAATTTCTATAAAAACGAATATTTGTGGAAGAATATGAAACATTCCGGATTATTATCTGCAAAATTGTAAATATGTATGGTTTTTCATGAAGAATTTGATCATTTTCTTTAAAAATTGTAGTACTTTGTAGATTTTTTTTACTGAAAACATACAAATTTTTCGAAAATGTACGGTTTATCATAAGAAACTATGCATATTTACAATTTTTTACTAAAACAATTTCTTGTATAAAATTCGGGGCAGGGTTGAGGTTCCAAATTTGAAAAGTTTTTTGAAACTTGAAATAAGAAATCACAATTTTAGTTCAAGTTCAGAATCATCCAGAATTTCGATATTTCAGATTTTTTAATTTTCTCATTTTCGGAACTTTAAGCAAAGTTTCGTCAAAGTTTGATTTCTTTATTTCAAATTACTCCGCTAAATATTTTACGCTTTCAGAACATTCAAATTCGGAATGTCAACCCGCCCCTTAAAGTACGCTTCGCATCTGCGCGTAGTTGATCTAAAATGGACCCCATTTGTCAATCGTTATACCTACATCCAGATTTGTGAAGATCAAATATTATCTGACGTTTCGTCGACACACCTGTAAGGCATTTAAGTAAAGAAAAAAGTGTAATATACATTATATCGTAGAAGAATTGACACACTTATAGGTGTTGAGATGGTTTAATCTTCAAATGTTATTATCTTATCTAAAACGGCATTACTGTACCCATACAGTAACGCATATCAGGTACATGCATACTCGGAATGCTAACTCATATGACTGACAAGTGTCAGGTGTCGCATGTGTTTCGAAGAAGTGGTAACCCTAAGACAGATATTTGAAAGAGACTTTTTGCCGCAGAACTACAAGCACCTAATTTTGACAAAGTTCTTCGAATATTTTGTAAAGAATAAGAATATTTTGTTCTTTGACTTGTGCGATTAACAGTTCCATTTATCATTGTAGTTCATATTTTCAGGTTCACCTGCAATACACAAGTCTTCTGAAAATATGTTGTCACAAATGTGTATATAACAGCTTTAATCCCGTTAGAGTTTTCACTGCACGGTTAAAAATTTCCGTAAACACTTGACGTGCGACTTTGTACGTACATATGTAACGTATACAATTATACATATACGTTTGACGTGCGTTTACTCGCTAATCATTGGCTCCTGTGTTATACTGATTGTAATTCCAAGATGATGTCACTCCAACTTGCAACAAGACGCACAAATTGTTTATATAGTTTTCAAACTGCGTCTAAATAAATAAAAAAACGTCTTTCCCTCGACTCTTTAAAACCAGTATCGATGGGTGAATATTTTTTTAATAAAACCGCTTATCCACCGTTTCAGAGTAACTATTTTTAAATAACGGATTCCTAATAAAATTTATTTCGCGTTAAAATAATTGAGTGCTATTATATTGGGATGAAACCTTATTATCAGATATATCTATATATATGTATATATATGTATACACGTAATACAGAAATAAAATTAGCATGTTCGTATTTTTTCTGGATTTCGCTATTGCTTATATATATATATATATATATATATATATATATATATATATATATATATATGTATGTACGTTTACTAGGTATATATGTATACCTGTTTAAAAGGAAGAAGAAAAAAATCTTCACAGTATTGCCAGCAGCCATTTGGTTAGTTTATGTATATCATGTGTGTGTATATGTATACATATTATATACACACATTTTTATATATATATTCATACGTTTCGTAGTAGCGTGTATGACATCACTGCTTGTAGATCTGTCGTATTTGTCTGTAGGTACGTGTAGGCGACGGGAATTTTCGCATTACAGAATCACTAGGAAACACGAAGAAGATAAAGCAGAAAAATTCGCTAGTAAATAGTGAATAAACAAAAATTAGCATCGCTTCCTCAGAGTTATCTACGTTGTGAATAAACTGCAGGCGTAGGCGCAGAGCTTCCGCAGCTTAATTCAATTAATTGGAAATGAAAGAATTAGCGTTTGCTACATAGCTATATCGGGTAGATGCCGTCTATAAATAATTGGACAAATCAATTTGAAGATTTGAAGAATTTTTTTTTTTTTTCTTCTTTGCTAATTATATTATAGCTTTTATAATTAATCAACGATTAAGAATTATACGGCGTCCGACTTGACAGAATTTTTTCTAACTGCAGTCTTTTTATCTTTACTCTATATCTTTTTATTCTTTCGACTTTCAAGCCTTGGGAAATTTTCTGTCACACGGATTAGTTACTTCGAAATGAAATTTCTCTTCAAACTAATCCGTTTCTTTCGTAACTTCCCGTTTCTCTGTTTTCAGAGAAAAAAAAAAGTTATTGTAATCACGACGAAAATGAAAAGTGGAGTTTTCAGTAGATCTCCACGTTATGAGGTTTAGAGAATTACTTTCAATCATTTTCAGATGGTCAAAAACAACAAGGAACAGGAACAAAGATTTTGTTCTCAATCGACGCGGCTTTTCCAAACTTAGATCTGATTAAATTTCGGCTTTGATCGATTGGATACTTTTTCAATTATTTAATTAACCAAATTCCAAAAAAAATCAAATAAAAATGTTGATATCTCGGGAATGGATGAATGGATTTGAATGAAAATTTGTACCACGAGGTTTTTGGGTCGCTAATCACGAATTTAAGGTCAGATTTGCAAAATTAAAATTTGGCGTATTCAACAAACTGAAAAAAGGAAACTAAAACATTTAGATTTTGATGAAAATTATACGGTACCCGTCAGTTTGTTGGGCGACTGATCATGAATCCGCAGTCAGATTGCAAAATGCAAAATGCAAAATGGCTATCCAATATGATGAAAAAAAAAAAATCTACAAATATTCCGATTTTCGTAGAAATTGGTAGGCGGAAGTTTTTTGGTTCACCCATAACAAATCCAAAATCAGACTTCCAAAATTTCTAATAATAGATCCATCATAGTGGTTGAAAATAAAAAAAATCCTCATATTTCCATGAAATACAATATCCAAGAGCTTTAAAATACTTAATCACGAATCTCAATTTGTAGTTCTAAATTCGAATTGTATGTCATTCTTTTTTCCCCCCATGAACTTGGAAGGCTGGCTCAGTGCCAGTCTAAAGCCGTTTATTTTTTCTTTCGAATCGTCTCAACTCAATTTTGATTCGTTTTCCATCGATCTTATCTAATACACCACCACAGCTGGAACAATCCGTTCAATTTCTTCGTTTTAGATTACGCGTAAACGGCTAACGTGTGTATGTGAAATACTGTATGAGTATGGAGTATAGAGAAGAGAGTGAGTGTATTACGTACGTATATGAGAGTTGCGCGTACCACCGCCGGTGACTCCAGCGTCGTGAAGCAGCTCGCCCTCAGTAGTCCGTAAGCCTTCGTACCAATCGTGTGGAGAACTCGCGTTTAATATTCTATTCTCATTTTTTCCCCTGCTTTCGATAATCCTAGGATACCGGAAAGCGACATTCAGTCTCGAGGCCTTTATTTAAATAGAACAAGGATCGACGGTATATTTCGTTTGTAATAATTCGTAAGAAACCCCCACCCAAACCCACCCACCACCCCCCCCCCCCCCCTTCCAAAAGAAAAAAATGAAAATAAACAAAACAGACGATGCTAAATTTTTACGAGTCAAGACAGTGTGAATGAAACGAGGCTAACATTTGTTTATATATTAGGTATGCACATTTATGATATTTCATCTTGATTTGTGCCGGAACATTTGACACGTAGTTATAATTAAAACTATCTTAGTGAGAGACTTTTACAAATTATTGATTTATCATCAAAGTCCATCGTAGTTACTAAATATAGTTTACTAAATTATACGCTCGGTGATTTACTAATTACTTTGTGTAATTCTTTCTTTCGTCGAATCAATTTTCTTCAAACTTCATCGGTCGAGGTTCACATATGAGAGTTTGATTTATTATTATCTTAAAATTACTTTATCGAAGAATTATCGGAGAGATATCGGCGCCTCCTTTAAATTGTCGCCTCTGTTTGTATTGTTTTTGTCTTATCAGCCGATTTCATACACTATAAGTTAACCAGTTTTACGATCCTGTGTACGTATACGGTAGCAGAAGATGGTATATCATAAATGAGTTCAACGAATACAAATTTTAAAATATAGATAACAAAAAAAAAAGTCGAGACAAATTGACGGACTAATTGGTTCTTCGCACATCATTTCTCGTATCATGCAGCGCGCCACATTCGAATCATTCGAAATAAATCAGTGTTACGACGGGTTTAATTTGCAGCAAAGTTTCGATTAATTTTCAATTTACTATACACAGCTACATCCGGACTCGATGATACAAAAGTGTGATTTGTGAGTAAAGTTAAAAGAAGGAAAATAACAATAACTCGATTTATACTCTCGACGGTAAAAGAAAAGTAAAAACAGTGCCAGCCAGCAATTAATTTGAACAATACGCACACCCACGTAAAGACACGTATATACATATACAAAAAATGGCGACCGACGCGCTTAGCGATAGATTGGCAAACAAATTGCATCTACAAACGAAAACAGTCGGTGAGGAGAGAATTAAACGTGCTAAAGCAAAGGACGAAGACGTTGCCATATTAACAATGTTCCCAATGGAAAGTGATCCAAAGTTCCGATGCTGCCTTGGGAACGAATGCTTTCTAGGGGATCCGAAAAAAGCAGATCCAGGTGAATTTCTACTTCTATCTTTTATTGTTATCTCACAGTTCACGGTTCTCTTGTCGGAATCGATATCCTCCCAAACCGCAATGTATTTAAACCCTTTCAGTCGCACATTTTTCAACTCAATCTGAAGTCAGAATTTGATCATTTTTTAAGCCAATATGGCGGATATAAACTGGAAAAAATACCAAACTTCGATGATTGGAGTTATACGAACTAGTAAATTTGATGTTGTAAAAATAAACTGTGATAATGCTGGGACGTGGACATTTTTTAAATGGAACGTTGAGCATCTCATTGTGACTGAAAGGGTTAAAAGACAGTTTGCGTTACATATGCAGCACATGCAGGCAAACAACGAGTGTAACCCGGTGGCATTATGATTAATGCTCCCATAACTTACCAGAATACATTTACGTTATACGATTTCGATCGCAGATGACAACCAGATGTTGTTCTCAACGTGTTAATATTAATATGTATGCGCTCTCTCTGCAGTCGATCTAGGATTGTACACACGTGACGATTCGATATATCCTCGAATGTGTCTACCTAGCTTCTACACACGCGGTTTATCATCGGTGCAAATTAATTGTGAATAAGTTGGCACACATGACCTTATCGGGAGAGAACATAGTCCTGCCTCTCTGCATGCTACACCCTTTCTGTGTACAGTCCACTTAGTTAATGAACCTGCTAATTACCCATGGCCATTATTGTTGTTATTATTATCGAGTATTAAGTACACTTTAGCTTGATGGATATTATTTTTCAACCTTTACCAGGGCATAGCGTTATGTGGATGTAACGCGTGATACATGTAACTCCTACGATGCGGCCTGCGATTTGAATTTCTTTCTTTTATCTTTCTTTTACTTTATTTTGATTTTATCTTCTTCGTTACATTCGTACAATTTATTTGACTAACAATATTGCCTGATCGAATGTGTGGGTAAAAGATCGTTTCGAAACTTTTGAAGAATATGCTCACGCTAAGTTTGCTCGAAACTGTTTAATGTTTTCCGCTTCGCAGGCCTGTTGCGCAACGTATTGTGTCGTGCAGTTTTTTTTTCCAATTTATTTTTTCTTTTTTCTTTTTTGCTCTTCTCTTGTTCTCAACTCTCGAACTTTTTTTTATCTTCGTTAAGTGTCCCCCGGGTGACTTAGAGACGCGTCTCTACGTCAATATTTTAAAGTATGCAACGGTAAATACGCTTAAATGGTTGAAATCAAGTGTCAAGTCCTTTTAATTGCTTTTGATCGGACGGCGATTTAACGGAGACCGTTTCGTTCAATAATATCTCTTGATGAATCGAAACGCGAGAGTTGAGAATCAATTTGCAATTTACGGTAGAAATTAATCTCGAATGAAAATTCATCTCGATTTTTGTGCAGGTACGTAGTCTGAAGAATATTCAAATAACCTTCGAGAGAAGGTCGCGTACCAAATACCAAATGCACTGACCACGCAATTTCAAGTAATAAATACACAACTGTGATGAATGACAATATTGATTTTTGTGTATTTTCCGAATTATACAAAAAAGTTAATATATTCTCTTTGAACCTTTTACGGTATATGCAAGATGCCTGAGACTAGCTGGATTAAAAAATGATTTATAATGCAATCGTGTCTAAGCTGACTTAATTTATATCGATATACGCATCTGCAAATGTTCGTCCGAAGATCGGATTATTGATATTACACCGAAACTTTCGCAATCTCTCAAAGCCATCTCAAACGACTATAAATATATGTGAAACTCGAATCGTAATTTATTTCGCAAATGGGGTCATACGCGAAAGATACATTGAATCTTATACATACGTTCACGTTCACGTGTGTTAAGTTAAGATATATAAATCAAGTTTTACGCGGAGTCGCTTTATATGCACCTGTATTTCAGCTCTTTCACCGCCTTAATTTCAATCTTGTTCGATTATAATCGAACCTTCGCTCAAGTCAAGATGAGCATATACGTGTGTCGTTGTTTTTTTTCTCTCTCTCTCTCTCTGTCTCTCTTCTAACATTAACGTACTCAAAACTCACCTATACGCGTATGTTACACGTATACATTGTACGTGTATAAATTTAGAAATGAGTCATATATTATATTGAGTATTGCGCACTTTCACAGCTCTGTACTTATGCCTACATCACTTTGGATCGTCACTGGGTGAAATTTTTTTTTTTTTTTTTTTTTTCTCTTTTCCTTCTCTCAAAGACGCCGAGAACTGACAATCTGCTTCACGCTTACGTATCTACAGATATTTGTTACGTACGTGTACAGTATAGGATCATCGAATTAAATTCAATCGTCGCGCCAAAACAAGATTGAACGCTCGATGAAATAAATTAATTCAGATCTCGTCGTCGTAATATCGTTTACCGACAAATCTTGGGGCCAAAATCTCGTCACCGATTTTTTAGATATCAATTTTGAATAGAAACGTTACGGTTAGTCAGGTTACATAAATTTCATACATCAACTTGCTAAAAGTTATCTTCCATATTTCTAAAAACCAAGGTGAAAAACCAATTATTGGATTCGGTAAAGTTCTTCAAATATATACGCATTCGGCGGTGCTATTTTACAATTAGTTATATGCATTCTCGTTATTGGTATCGTCGTTTTCACTGTGGAGGAAAACATACGTACTTATGGAAACTACGCACGAGTGGTAACGCAACACATTCGGACACTCGGACCTTGGGAACCAGAGTTTATACATATACGGACATAGGCTGGACCACGTGACGTCATACATGCCAGTCGAGATCTACCTTGAGTCGTTCAAGCTGAATTATTCTAGAACTAATGCACTCAACTGGATGTCAATAGGACACAATCTTCGTTACACGTACCTTAATTTCTGTGACAATTATGTGCTGTTTTCCTTAAAGCGTTAATCACTAAATTACCTATAATGACGAGTATATTATGAAGGTACATAATAGGTTGGTAGGTACAGACGTTCGGACAGGCTAATTAGGGTATGCGGAGGCGTCCTACATTCCTTTAATAGACGCTGCAGTAGGTAGTCATGACTTATCGCGGTTAACAGATTAAGTTTATCTATGACGCGTCTTATTCATCCAGCACTTTAATGATTGCAGTACTTGTTGTTTCCGTCTGGCATCTCGCTGCGATATTCCCGCTTGGGAAGTATTTTTTTTTTTTTTTTTTTTTTTTTTTATCTTATTTCTTCGTGCCTTATGGCCGTATGTCACTGCTCGACAAGGATGAAAAGGACTGATTTGTCTCTCGTACAATTTTCGATGGTCATTGATTTGAATCCAACAAGAAGTGTCCTTTTGACTAATTTCGGAATAGTGATACAGAAATCAAAGTAAGTAGAGATTCGGATTTGTCGTGAAAATATCTAAAATATTGAAAGTAAAAAATTAACTTACTGCAGGTGTTTATTATAAATATTCTGCAGACGTGATTCCCCGCAATTAGAAGAATACTCATTTTTCAGGTTTTGTCTCTCTCATGCACATGGAATCTTATCAAAAACCAGTCGCGCCGGAGAGAATTTCATCGACAGAAATGTATTCGTGTTCGAAAAAACCTGTGTGAAATCGTTGATCCGCTTTGCCATGTCGAAGAACAATTGATTGTTTTTTTTTTTTTCTTCGATCACTGTTGTCGGATGTATATTGGGTATTCAGCGTTAAATTTTCCACTTGTCTTAAAACGTTCTCAAATCATTTATCCGCATGTCGGTATTAAGACTCTCGGTATTAAGTCACGGTTTAAAATACATCTCCATATTCTGTCATTGACCAGAATAGGCAATGACCTAACTCGAAACGGTGATAAGACGTTTAATTATTTTCTTTGTAACCGACTACGCCGTCACGTGTGTAAGTATACATGTTATAAATGACGAAAAACGAATGGAAAACGAATAATATGCTTTTACATCTCAGCGAATAATAGTCTGCGTGGTTTTACCTTTGTCCTAGGCGAGTTTCAAAATGGTCCTGTATATGTGGCGATATGTTCATGTGTCAGACACCGTGGTTATCGTAGCATAATTTTATACATAATACTGCATTATGATTATTCAATGATCGTCAAATTATACGCGAATTCACAAATATTTTCGACACGCTAGATGCAACTGTAATTATTATTATCAATTAAATACTGCGTGAAACTCGGTAGTTTCGACGAAACGTCTTACATTATTGTACGAGGAATATGCTTTTTAATTCTGACAAACACGAATAACTAATCTACCGTCGACTCTTGTTTACGGAAGTTGAAAGAGAGATCTCTTCATCACCGGGCGTAGGTAGAATTTTCTCGAGATCCAGAAAGAGATGTATCTTACTAAACGCGTGACAAATGCGCCGCGTGACTCCGTTTTTATTCGCGAATATATCTAATTTGCCGAATGACTCATCATCAGGAAATCACACAAACCGTAGGTGTACGATGAACAGTCTATCACGTTAAACTTGAATTAGCAATCTCGTCTTGACCTCTTGGACAAAGGCATGTAATATCTCACGCCTGATCTTGCGTGTCGGATCGTTATGTAATGGGCAGCAAGAAATTTTAGACGCAAAATTAAAACCCATCACTCATAGGGTTCGAATCAACGTTGACGGAGTAATTGTACACAACAACTTGTAAGTATACAAGACGTACATCAAAGTCTCTTGTAATCCTTCGGCAATAAACTGCCGCGGTAAAAATCTTTTTACAGAATAAACAAACGTGTGAAAAATCTTTTGGCCATTCTCAGAGGATCTCAAAAAGTCAGTTTCAGAATTTTTTTTTTTTTTACAAATGACTGATTCTGCTAATATATGAACTCTCATCTGTCTTTAGCTTCTGTAAAACTTCTCTACATTTTCTCTAATTATTAATTAAAAAATTTTGCCTAGAAAGCGTTTGAAAACTCAACAATAAAGGGAATTCCGAAATTGCACAATGGCTTGTTCGATTAGAAGCCACTGACAAATGGTTCTATATGGAGTTTGCAAACTGATCACAATTAAGTCTTGCATCGCGTGCTACTTGTTCGGAAGAAGGTTAAGGCGATCCAATGTCGATATAGGAAACTCGTTGAATCGGTTAGGAGATTCAAGGAGGCCACCGATCAACTTGCGGTTAAAATAATATATAAAGATTGTTGCTCTGCTATCACGGTGTAATGATTTCGTAGTATACATATTGCGTATTCGTGTCTAGTAATTTCTGGGCATCGTAATTGATACATCTAATTATGCTGTTCTCTTACAAAAGTGAGAAGTTGAATTCTGCGGTAGCAAAAATCTCAGACATCTATCAATCAGTAAATTTTAGATTTCCTATCTTATTGCTATAAATTTTCACACTGTCAAACTATTTCTGAGTAAAAAGTATCTTACGGTTAAATCTAACGAGTTCTCTTTCAATTCTGAAGCAGTATAAAATAAGATTGAAGATTCACAATCAGCAGCAGTGGAATTGCCGGAGTAAGACAGCAGACGTAACCGCAGATTTATTATCAATATCCTGAGAAAAAAAAGTTGCCTCGCGGTACCGCACGTATCTGTATAATCTTGACGTAATGTTACACCAATATTGGCATATCGGCGTACGTGAGGCTGTAAGAATCGCCCACCATCCAATACTCACCAGCTGCATTATGTACATATACACATGTAGTGACGTATTTAATTAGCATAACCTGTTAATGGGTCGCATCCCACGCTTGAACGCAGGCAAATATGGCAATATCTTTAGTCAAAGTTTGTTTCTTTTCATTTTTCCTTTTTCTTTTATTTTTTTTTTTCTTCTCATTTAATTACCTTACGGAGATAAAGTAAGATTTTTATTTAAACAGGCGATACACTTCAATTAATAATACATCAGTCGTCTGGTAACGACTATAATTACAACAGCGGACAATTGTGTTTTAATATTCTACTCATGATATTCGTAGGTATAAACATAATGACGACTGATTGCTCCGTTCTTAATGTGTATTTATAATATCTTTTCCCTATCTCGCTTCTTCTTTTTCTCTCTTTATTATTTCGTTTTTTCCTAATGATCCGTTTTTTCGATTTATTTGTCGCTGAATCATGAATTAATTGAAAATCTTGCCACACGTTTTTATTACAGACCTTGGCGAGTCATTTGGCCGAGAATCTCTACGGCTTTATACCTACTTTCATCTCGTTATAATATTTTCTTTGCGCTTCTTTTGTGCGATATATATTTGAAAAATAAACAATTCATCGGTTGAAGATTGAATGAAAATTGGGTCGACCGTGACAAATGATTGATATACGATCGAACTTGTTTTATGAATGATTGACGTAGCATTCGATTTAATTAATGTTATTCGCTCACGGGCTAGCGCGTCTGAAACGATGTTAAATGGATGAATAATATCGCTCTCTACAGCAGCGATGTGCGATTAACAAGATGCAATTAATTGTCAATTCAGCGGCGTGGAAAACACCTTCTACGATATTGTATAATCACGCGATTCTATGACTAAAATATGAATCTGACGGATTTTCTTCGATTGGGTTCAGCTAAAATCGATTCGTGAATGGACTTACAATAAGAATAGGAAATAGCAGGTATTATATGACTATACGTCTATACATTACTGATTGGATTGCCTGAAACTTGAGAGTGAGAAAGTTCGTGGGTTGCGAATAATTCAAGATTGATAAAACCGGTTATTTTCTCGTCGATTAATTTCGGACCAATTTATCTCAAAACGAGTAATTCTGACCCGCAAGTATAAAGTTCACGTCATACGTCCAATTAACCCTTTCACTCACACATTTTTCAACTCAATATTTTGACCTCAATTTTGTTGTTCCGGGGTCTTTGAGGTCGCTGATCACGAATCTGAAATCGGAATTTGATAATTTGTTAATCCAAGATGGCGGGTCCAATATGGTGGATGCAAAATTGTTACTCGGGGGTTTTAGGGTCGCTGATCACAAATCTGAAGTAAGAATTTGTACATATCATTTTTAAATAAGGTTAAGACATTGAAATTTTTGAGGTGGGATGCTCATCTTCCAATTTCGTTAAGCAACGAGTCTGAACAATTTTTATATCCGTACTGATATTTGTATATATAAGTATACTCTTATTATACGCCTCTTTCTTTCCGGTCTGCAGATCGTACATAAGGAAGTGCAATGAAAGCGATAAAAAGGAATAGCCGATAAAATTTATCGTCCGGGAAACGGACAGCCGGACATATAATAGAACCGGCTATAAGGCCTATGTAAATAGTCCTCAACCTCCTAATTCGTAAATTGGGGCGTTACCGTTTGGTTTTTCCCCCCTCTTTTTCCTCTTTTCTTTTCTACTCTCTGCCGCAGTGCAGATCTTTCGGCTATGAACGCATCGCATTCGTCACAGTGACAAAGATGTATATTCGATCCTCGTGATGTGGGTTGTACTTTGTGAATTATGCCCCTCACCGTAATATGGCAGGTGTAGCCGTTTTATTTTTGGCGCTTAGTTCTAGTCTTCGTGCTTGGCTCCTCCTGGCACAGTGACCTAGGTCGCAAATCGCAATGCTAGAAACTAATGGAAACTGGAAATGTGGATCTCGGTCTATTGTCAGATGATATATAGGTATGCGTTCAAAGGTCAATTATAATACCCTTATATTCTTGCAAAACGCGTAGAGACCTAGATCAGTAATTTTCGCTTGAAGGTATTTTCGGTGAAATATCTACTCGGGCAGTTTTGTCTTCTTTCTTTCTTTTTTATAGGAAATAATATCTTATCCCGACAAACTCCGAAAATCAGTGTGAATTGGGAATAAAATTTCCAGTGTTTCCAACAGCGTCCATTTTGATTTTGCATCCAAGTTCGAAAATAAAATATTTGGATAATCCTAATCTTTGCTGTTTAATGATCGTTTCAGGCACTAAGAAGATGGAGTACAAGACCCGGCAGTGGCACGAGAAATGCTTCTGCTGCGTTGTTTGCAAAGTCCCGATTGGCACGAAAAGCTTCATCCCTCGCGAGCAAGAAATCTTCTGCTCTGGATGTTACGAGGACAAGTTTGCTACGCGATGCGTCAAGTGCAACAAGGTAAGAATTTCTTGATAATATTACGCTACTCGTTTCCTGCGAGAATGCAGTCTATGGATCGTGCGAAAGGTATATAATACTCGATCGGTGGGTATAATTTATTCAGCATTGTTCGTTACAAGTGTGGAAAACTAGGAATAGTTAAAAAAATTTCAGTTGTGGAACATTCTGAAAATGGTATCCTTTGTGGTAACATCAGCAGAGAAATCAATGTGTACTTCGCTATTGTAATTTATTTGGCGTAAAGTAATTGACCTAACAACATTTGACTTTAATTTGGTCCAATGTTCTGGACTTTAGATGACTTTTTTATAGAAAATTTTTTTTTTCGAAATTCCTCAGACCTCGGTCCTCTAAGGGTTAATGTTGCTCGTATTCCAAACCTTTGAGACTATAGTTTCATTTCAAATGAATATTGTTACGTTTGTTACGAATCGTACGAAACCCACAAATTTTCGGTCTGCAAGGCCTGTCCAAGTTTTAGGAAACGTCGGCAATCACAATGATAGAAATCCTGACGATACAAATCTGTTGGAGAATTTTTCTTATGAATGATACAACTTTGGTCACGTCAAATTGTACATCTACCAGGATTACGATATATTGCTTCATCGTTAATAGATATAAATAAATGTAGTATTTTTGTATTTTGATTAGAAACGAGGTTAAAGATGATAACAAACCGCGACTAACCAGCGGGATTTTGGCTAATAAACTAGAATTTGATATGCTGATTTGACATCGGCGTATGATAAAACTGGGCTTGAACGATGCAACGTTTAATGTTCTGCAGATCATCAACACCGGTGGCGTAACCTACAAGAACGAACCCTGGCACAGGGAGTGCTTCACCTGCAGCAACTGCAACACGTCATTGGCCGGTCAACGATTCACATCTCGCGATGAAAAACCATACTGCGCCGACTGCTTCGGAGAGATTTTTGCAAAGAGGTGCACTGCATGCACCAAACCCATAACTGGTAAAAATCCTTTCATTCAATTGTATACAACGTTGAAAATTTCTCGTACAATAAGACTAATAACAACGATAATGAAAATTTCATTCTAATCTCTTTAGAACCATGTGGCTATGGATAAATTTATTAAATAGCAAACCTGTACGTTATGATTAAATGAAGTTTTGGATACTTTGGAACAGTCATATCAGTACACAGTGTACTATATGAGAACTTAACATACTTAAATTTCTCTCCCTGACGACATTGATTAAAGCCAGAGTTCTGGTTCGTTGAATTTTGAATTTATTAACGTGCGTTGAAATTCGTTAACAGGAATTGGTGGCACGCGTTTCATCTCGTTCGAAGATCGGCACTGGCATAACGACTGCTTCATTTGCGCCGGATGCAAGACGTCTCTGGTCGGTCGTGGGTTCATCACTGACGCCGATGATATTATCTGTCCAGAGTGCGCCAAGCAGAAGTTGATGTAAATTTGACGTTTTGAATATGAAGAAAAACAAAGAAAAAAACGTCCACGAAGTCATATATCTTCATAAGCCATACTCTCTCGCTATGATGCAACGCCCGCGTGTCTATTTATAATATTCCTTGAACTTCTTTCGATTAACCGATAATTTTTAATAATCGTAAAAAAAAAGAGAAAAAAAATGATAATCTGCCATGTCTTATATATGCATTGCTATATTTGAGTGGTGTTCGTGTGATCATTTTTTTTCTTTTTTTTTTTATATTTTACAAACAACATTTGATTTTGAACCTGATGATTCTTATCCTCGGAACGAATGATGGGCATAAACGGCGTTACACCTTAGCGACGAAATATATACTTTACATAGTAATGTACTCATACTTCAGCGCGTTAATAGGGAAATTTCTAAGACGGAATGAGAAACGAGATATAAATAAGAGAAAGAAAAAATTTAATGAAATAATAATCATTAAGAGTGGGGTTTAGTAAACTGGTCTAATGGGGATTATCTCGCCAACGCCATCAATCGGCGCAGGTAACTTGAAGGTAATTTTGCTTTACTTAACGGCCGTGTTTTATAGGGCACTGCACTTCCTAGCTTCGTAGTCATAGGGACGGTATAGTCATTATATTTTTTTCAACTCCTTGTTTTAAATTCAACTTCGTACGCACATCGACGATTATTGTGAATCATGATTATAGTTGATCACAGAGGCGTAAAAACGTAGCCGCTTCCTAGACTTTGAGCGTTTAAAAAATTTGTTCGAATTTTTTTGGGCAAATTGTATAAATGTCACAATTGAAGTAAAAAACCCTATACATATATATACATATATTAATAGTATCGACACCGCAGTAAATATATTGGCAGGAAAAAGGAAACAAGAAAAACTAAAGAAAAAAAAAGAAAGAAACCTTAATGCCTTTAAAAATCCGAGAATCAAATCGCCTTACTATTAAATTAAATATATATATATATATATATATATATTTGTATATACATATACATATATAAATATATATGTATAAAAAGATAATAATAATTAAAGGTAAACTACATACAACTACTATATATATTATATTATAATGTTATTAATATTATTTTTGCTTTGTATATGGTAGAAGTTAAAAAAACGGACCCTGTAATTGTTATTACCAAGAAATACGCGAAACCTTGTTGTTATAAAACAGAAAACCAGACGAAAAAAAAAACAAAAAAAATCTATACGTTTAATATAGTAATATTATTTTTATTTAACTAACAGTTACTACGAATATTATATAAACAAGTGTACTAAGTTTTGTCAATCACACTCTACAGGGCATACGCAATACTTACACAAAATAACACACACACATACGCGCACAAATTACACGCGTATTAACACATATACACATACACACATACACATCACACGCACACACACACGCGCGCGCGCGCGCACACACTAACACAAACAGGTACACTTACATACAAAACACGCTATACACACAAATAATTTTTTAGGATACGATACGTAATCAGATCTCTTAATCAAGCCTTTCGAATGTCATTCTTCTATTTCAAGCTGTTGTTATGGGAATATGACGTTTTGCCAGGCTGGTAAGATACCTTTAAAGCGCATATAGTATGCATGCAGTTAAAGCTGCAGGTTATGCACCAGATGCATAGAAAGCTACATACATTATATATTCGGATGCATTCGCAGTTATTAAGAGACACGCGAGCACGCGTATCGGAAATGATAGTGGCCTTATTATTATACACAAGCAGCCAATACACACAAACTAACTTATCGATTTATATAATATTATTAATAATAATAACGATAATATATTACAAACAACAAATATGTGTATATATATACACATTATATATATATATATTAATAATACGAATTTATTCTATTTTGAAGAATAAAAAAAAAAAAAAGAATAAAAATGGACAGTAAGAGAAAAATACGAACAAATAAAGAAATAATTGATCACAGAATATCATGACCAATAAATTACACCAGCTTAATATATATATATATATATATATATATGTATTTTTAATTATATATATATATTCTTAAAATGCAAATACTCCCAAGCTAATATATCTTCTTAATTAATTGCGTACACATACGACATGAAACGTGATTCTGTAT
Organism: Diprion similis; assembly: GCF_021155765.1. Classification (NCBI taxonomy): domain Eukaryota; kingdom Metazoa; phylum Arthropoda; class Insecta; order Hymenoptera; family Diprionidae; genus Diprion; species Diprion similis. The sequence goes on from NC_060106.1 coordinate 6,196,525, forward strand.
TCAACGTATCATATTTACAGTGTAAAATCGATAAATAAATAAATGTCATTATTTACATCGTTCAGCCTTATTATACCTCTGATTTTTAATTTTTGTTTGTTTTCCTCATCTTCTCATCTTTAACATATATAATATACTATGCTTGCTTCTCTGTAATTCGATGTCATTACTTTAGGACTAGGTATAAAAACATGTATGTAATGTATACGACAAAAGTTTCATTATACAGTCGACTCTCTCAATAGAGCTCCTCGAAATAGGGTCGCTTCCCCTCAAGAGAACTCAGTAGCTTCCCCCACTAGGCCAATTGAATAAAGCGTAGTCGTAACTTTGTCAGGTACTCTCGCAATAAGGCCGGCAACGTAAATGAAATTTTGGAAGAAAATAACTTCGCTGTTGTAGACTTTTAGCGGCCTTTTTGCGAGAATCTCAGTTCAAAGTGACATAAATCTACGTCGAGCAAATTGGTAGGGGTACACTAATTCCTAGAAATATCTTCCCCTATTGAGAGAGTCGACTGTATTCAGATCTTCTAATTGTAGAAGTTTGCAAATACATCACATGTAGCTCGCTGACTGGGTATTTTCTATAGTATGAAGTGGAAATACTTTCGCGACATGTAAAAAATTATTGAATATTCTTAAAAAATTTTTGCTTTACTGCTATATCAAGTGTAGCTGGATTCTTCTCACAGAGGCTTCGCGCTCGAACTTCGCGGATCCGTTGGTACCTCGCGACGTTGAAGGTACCCGGTCGCATGGCGGCGCGCTGTGCGAAAACCGGGTCTAGAGCGCGCGCGCGCGATTCACTTGGAATCGTGCGCTCGAGTAGGTAGGACGTACTGCTAAATCTCCTTATTTTGCCCACGCGTGCGATTACCGCGCTTTTCCCGCACTCGGTCGGGTGTTGAGTTCGTTCCATCTCACGTAGTTTTAAGGATCGCGTTTTTAGGGTTGGTTATTCAGTTTAGATTAATTTGTCTAATGAGGAACGCGCCAGCCAATTTATTACTTTGTAACCCGTTGAATTGATATTTGTTAAATAAATACAGGACTTGCTTCGACTTTTCCTTCTAAACTGTGAGGGTTTTTGTGCCGAAGCAAGCTCTCTCTTATCTCTCGCGAAATCGTGGACTTTATTTATTCACCCTCTCATTCACTTATCCCATCCCGATTAGCTTTGGAACCAAACTCTAGACAAGTACCAAACACGCTTGTTCTGAGCGAGTAGACACTTACAATAATTTATTTAAAAAATCTATTAAACAATGGATAAATTTTTAGAGAGTTCATCTATAAGTAACATCAATAAGACGCATCTCATCTCCGGACGTTTCCGCTCTTATCGGTTACGTCCTTGGAGTATTTCTGGGCAGTTGTTTGCACATCTGTTTCCGGTGCAATTGGGTGCAACATTGATACGCATGTATCATAAGATCTGTGCATGAAGGGCCAATTTTATTCAAAGTCAAAATTATCTTGAATCAGTACACATATAACCAAATCCCACGGAAATATACCCTAGCTGCGTTGACTGAATGTATATCTTGTCAACAAGCGTCAACGAGTAAAATAAAGTAGTATGAGATAATACAACAAATTACCTCCAACTCAAAACCCGTTGCTTTGAAAAAAAAAATGTCAAGAGTAATTTTAGTCTTGTTTCTTTACAAGGAATCCGTCAGTGCCCGGTGGTCCGCGGGTACTGGGTCACACTGTATACACAATACGATTCTTGACGGCTGTGAAGTACCGTACAAGTCGAATATTCTGACAGGCTTTGTAATTGCATGCAATAATCCGAACATTTTTCTAAGTTACTCCATATTTTTTGTAGTATACGCCTATGTTCGTCCTAGTACTTCGTAAATTGCATTAGCGTATGCATAATTTGCTGATACACAGAGGATAGTGGGCTAATGTGTGTGTGTGTGTGTGTGCTGTCATGTGACCCATGTATGTAGCATCGTTCGTTTAGGTTAGGCGCATGCGTATTTACGGTCTTGCAAAAATCAAATTGCAGATGGTGGCGTGAATAGCAGTCTGCTGTAAATATCGAGTTCTCGCGTTAGAAGCGGTGAGAATAGTACCGGTAATCTAGTGCTATTCAACAGTACTTGTACTACCGCAAAGAGGCTGGACTAGTCCACAGGCAAAAACTTCGTGTGCCATAATAATAATTTTAAAGGGCGGGTGAATAGTGGTTAGAGAAAACCAGAGCCGGTAGCAGGTATTTTCTCACTTCACGCTGTGTGTCAATTGTTGATAAGGGATATTTACTTACCGGTAAATTTTGTGGTGAGTACCATTCATTTTTGTATCGTTTTTCCTCGAATCAAAACCATGGAGACTTGTCAACCCAAGACATTCACGTGTAGGTGTAATAAAACATATCTTCTTAATACACGATTTTCGTATTATGTCCTAGGATATTGATAAGGGTTTTCCAAAATTTCGCTTGGATATGATGATTCGCATGCTCTACAAGGTCGATCTTAATAAAGTCATGAAGTGTGTAAATATCATTTTCAGCCAACAAAAAGAATCTGATAATTCACAGGAGAGTTTCGCTGGAAACCGTCATTTAGTTAAAAATTGCATCCCGTTTAATAATTACTTGGAAGGCTTACACAGCCTCTTTTATCCATTAACCCTAGAACACGAGTACGGGGTCGTAAACAAACCTAGCCGACTTTCAAACTGTGCACTCAAGCTAGAAATTGACATTATCGCGTTAATACTTATACTAATTCTACAACTAGATTTCAATGAACTTAAATTTGCTCTTCACCATTCGTTTCCTTATTAAGAAACGAAAAGATTTATGTGCTTTCGAGTTCCATTATTGCTTTTAGAGTGATTTTACAATCAAGCAACGCATAGGTTTGTTATCGACCCCATTGATAAGTTAGAAGGTAGAAAGTAAAGGTACATGTGTTCAAGGGCTAATTATTTCTTAGCCTTTACATATTCCAAAGTTGCTGCTTCAATGCTGTTAAAGTAAGATGACAATTTCACCAATATATGAGGTTTAAGTTAATAATGTTATCGTAACGAAAAATTGGGGAAAAAATCACTATTATCTTAATTTTACGATGATTTTGAAGGAACTAAGATTTTGAAATATGAGTGTGTTTTGTTTTATTACAGTTTACTGAATTTCAGATAATTCCAAAATCGCCAAATAATGGTTTTTCTGCAGCATGAATCGTTACGATAATGGTACTAACTTCAATAGGTTACAAATGTATGAAATAAAATCTTAGGTAGCCACCATTTCATTTAATTTTTATAGAATATCAAAAACAGAGCATACAATGTGTTTCGCTTGTATTGCTATTTACTTTTTCTTGCCACCCCAAAACATTCGATTTTTGAAAAAACTAAATTTCTGCTGTCCAGTTTCATTTGCACTAACAGCTCCTTATTTACCATTCCATAAAAATGTGATAGAATAGTGGGTAAATTTTTTTCATTAAATTAATCCAACTTCATAACTGTTTTGAAATTTGGTTATTAAAGTTCATTATTGCGATCTATTCGCTAAACAGGTGAATTCACTTTTTGCTACTCAATCATATATATGATGTACATTAATTTTTCAGTAAAAAAAAAATGGAGGTACATACGGTGTTGCTGGACTTCACAGTATCAAGTAACGTCATCAGTGATGTGGAGAAACGATCTAACTTGAAAACTACAATTTCTAATGTCCTGGGGGAGCATATAGGCAGTTTAAAGCCATTGACTGAAATGAATATAGATGAAGGTCTTCTTTTGTTGTACACTGGCGTGAGAGGAACTCTTATTACTGTACGAGCCTACCCTAAAGGTTTGGTAACAGTAAACATTGAGTATTACAAAGGGGACAACGAAGAGGCTCTGCTCAATTTTGAGGTAAACTGGAAATGATTTGAAATGATTTAAAATTTGAACGACTTTCGGAATTAAAAATTGTTTGCTTATTTACTATAATGTATCCACTTGAAATCTACAACAGGGAGTAAATAATTAAAAACACTCTTGACATTTGGGAGGTCATTATATATGAATTTTCTTTGTTATCTTTAATGCTCTGTGCTGGTATTTTGGCATTTAACAATCAGCACCGTATTTCTCAGGACTTATAATTAGATAAATCACTATACTAAAGCGATTACAATGTTACAACTGTTCCGATGATTATATCATTTGACCTCGCACTTAAATTATATTTCCAAGTTGTATAATTTATTTATTTTCCCATTGGTGCAGCACTCTTATGTCATTTAAGTAGTATCTTTTCAAATTGCACCAGTACGTCTTCTGCAAAATTCATTCAAATGGATTCGCTGGAAGTTGTATACACCAAGAATTATGATCAAATTTCTGTTTTTTGGCCATCCGTCATATCAATTGTAAAGTAGTGGTTTCATCACTGATACACGTGTAGGTCGTGTACTTGATCAACTCTAAATATAAAAATAATTTTCTGTATTATTCTTACTCTGTTACATTCGGACTGGGTAGCATTACCAACTATGTAATAAGTATTTTTTGTAATTGTAAATTCGAACTACTTATCAGCACTCATAATTAGTTTTCACAACTTTTTATTTAGAGCTCCACACATAATTTTAAAATTGTAATCTCATCATAGTCATGCTTGTTTGTTATATACGTGGCAATGTTATATAACAGACGAATTGCATAACAGCGGCTACAAACCAGTTATATTATATTATATTATATGTATCTCATTTATATATATATAAATATACCGCTGTTATACAATTTGTCTATCCAAGATTATTCAGTTTCTTCACTCCCATGAGGCGATGAGTTTTGAAAGCACTTCTTCTTTTTTTCTTACTTGTTCAGATTTTCCCATGTGGCAATTTATATTTTTTTCATTTTTACAGCTTTCTCAAGGTGTCCAGTTATACATCAACAAGGGATTCTATGATAATTTCAGGTTGTCCATAACATAATAATGCTTGCGTCAGATCGATTGCTCTTGATTGTGTCGAAAGTTTAATAGAACTGTCCATCGAAAGATATTGCTCCAATTTTGACATTATGAGAGGCAAATCTTATCACAATATCGAATGACTTTCTAAAGAATTAAATCGCAGTTCAGACTTGAATGACTCTTCCCTCGATGAAGAATTGATAAAGTCTCTTGAGATTAACTACATTTATGAGTTAGGATTCATATTCCAAAAAATTTCGGATTTGATTTACTGTTAAATTTCATGATTCCACAATTTTCAGCGGCTGGACACCCTGTTGACCTCATACTATCATACTAAGCACAATACTCGACACGTTAATGTTCCAGATAAATAGCAATAAGCAACCCAAATGTTGGGTTCTAATCTGTCGGGTGTCTAAAACTGTAATTACACCAAAATGATGTTCTGTAATTATTATTGAACTTTATAGTCAACAATCTTGTCGTTTGAGATATTCCAATGCAATAAAACATTACAATTCCACTTAACAAAACCGCGTGTGCAATACACAACGTGTAAAATGACAAACCCTGAGTACTGATACCTATTAAGCTATGAACGATAGATGCAACGTCATTACTGCATGTTAAATACAAATATTATCTGGTATAGTGCTCTAAAACGAAAAGAAGTGGCTGCTTAAAGGTGATTCAACACTTAAATGTTGCATCTATTTTACTTCAGTTGGATCATCAATTAATATCAGCTCATCTCATTTCTGAAACTGCATGTAACTATAGCACATCGCATATGATCGCATTGATCGGTTCAAGTAACAACATTTTTTTTTTCGCATTTGCAGATAATGTAGAAACTTTCGAATGAATACTTTGTCATTGTCATAGTGACACATAAAAAATGCTGTTCTGTAGGTATCATCTTCCTGTTTCTGGTATAAATAATATATTATTTTCAAGAAGCCCATAGGCGCTCTACTCTTTATAGCAAGTAGAGATTTGGTTAATTAGTTAGTACGTTTGTTCTGTTTGTTTGTTGGTTCGTTTGATGGCTATGGTAGACAGCGAGAGACCTGGAGACAGCGTTGCTGGTGGCGGCTGCTGCCACCCGGTCCCACACGCTTGTCCCCATTAAACGTGGCGGCCATTATGAGCGATTCTATCCAACCTCCGGTGAGTTTTATTTCTTATTATTTTTACGGTGCTCTTCATTGTTTCCGAAAGCAGTGGCCTAATTATTATTGAGTAAAAATTATCAATTTGATATAATTCATCGATATGCGAGAAAACGGAGCAATAAGTATGATCTGTTTCTGTTTCGAAAGTTTTACGAATTTCTAGTAATACAAGTAGTTTAAAATTCTCAGAGCTTCGCGGGATTAAGTTGCAGAGTTTTCCTGTATAATCAAATTTTCAATTCAACACAGGCTCTGAGTTTCTATTGAATATTCACAGGTGGTATTATAAATTGTCTCGTCATTTGGCCACCGTGCATTCAGAAATTTTGGAGTTTCTCTGCTGTACATACAATCAGTTCGAACCTGCATACCTCCTTATAATGACCAATTTTGTGGAAATAAACGGACAAAAGTAATAATTTTTTTTAAATTTCATATTGTCGTGAGAGAAAATCACACCGTATTGTGGTCAAAGAAATGTTTTGACACAATACTCAGAATGATTTGATTCAAAGTAGATTAAGTTGCATTAATTGTGTCATACATAAATACACAAATAATGGTAAATGTGGTCTCTATGAGATTTTATGTATGCAGCCATGCTACCATATGTCTCTGGTTCAATTTTGAACCTCTTTACCAATCAACAGTTTTGTAATAATAATAAGAAAGATTTTCTCACCTGCACCATTGAATTTTAGATGTTTATTTCTTTCTTCACTTCTATTATTTAAAAAAATCTAGAAATTAACAATATATTTTAATGTATATTCTTTCAACTTTTTGAAGATGGAAGACTGCTTGAATATGACATTGACAAACTAGTCTTTGAGGCACGGTCACCGTATCAGAAAGTACAGATTGTTCACTCCAAGTCACTTGGAAACATGCTGGTTCTCGACGAATTACAAAGTAAGTAATTGCCGTTTAAAACACATGCTTTTTGTTTGAAATTTTATGTACAATATTCGGGGTCCATTTATGTGATACCAATTCTAATTATACTATATTTTTTCAGATATGTCAGAAGCAGACATGATTTACACAAACACCTTGATGCAGTGTGACAAAGAAAACTACACAGGGAAAGAAATTGTTATTCTTGGAGGTGGTGATGGAGGATTACTTTGGGAACTATTAAAACAAAATCCACAATTTGTAACAATGCTCGAGGTACAGTTGTACACTTGATTGATCTTAAACTCTTACGATAATTATGATAGTAGTAGAAGAAATTAACTCTACTCGGTTTCCAGGACTTTTCTGTATTTCATGTTCCGTATATAAATAAGAGTTCATTTTCTTGTGACGAATTTTATAAATTTGTTTTTCAGCTTGATGAAGTTGTCATGAAAGCATGTAGTCAGCACATGAGAAGTATATGTGGTGACTGTCTGGACAAAATGAAAGGTGACAACTATGAGGTGAAAATGAGATCTGATTGAATCCTGATTGCTGAAACTTCCAATTAGGCTCAATTTTATTATTCTATACAAATTTTCTCTTATAGATCATAGTAGGTGACTGTGTAAAGACTCTAAAACACATGATTGAAGAAGGACGTCAATTTGATTACGTATTTGGCGATTTGACCGACATACCTATAAGTCCAACACCTGACGGAGATGCGTGGAACTTTATTAGGTTGATATTAAATTCGTCTTTCAAAGTATTAAAACCGACTGGCAAATTCATGACTCATGTAAGTGTAATTACCCCCATTTTCCTTTCGGTGAATACTCTCTAAAACAGTTATAGCAATATATATATGGTTCGAAAATTAATAATTTGAGATGGTTTAAAACATCGAAGCACCCATCATATATTTAAGTATACCTGATAATTATATTTACGGTAATCTTTTACAGGGAAACGGAGCATCGTGCCCAGATTCGTTGAAAATGTTTGAAGAAGTTTTATCCGAGTTGCCTGGTCCTGTTACTATTACAAAGGCTCAAGCCTACATTCCGTCATTCTACGAAGATTGGATCTTTTATCAAGTTTCATTGAAATGATGGATCAAACATGGTAGACCCAGCATACTCACAAATCTAAAGAAACTCCCTCACCAGCTCATACCTTTATGACCCAAATTTTCATTTAGTTTCAAGTTAGAGTTTAGCAATTCAGTTCCTATTGAAGCGTTTTTTTTTATTTGAAACTTTAACCAAATTCGAAAATGGTGAAGCAATATTGAGGTCGTAAACCACGGATAAGCTTGACTAATTCGCCGTGTGATTGGTAAAGCCTTGGTAAATTTCTGGGTATAATATTACACAATCCGTTGTTGCTACTGTACTTTTAACCTGCATCCTTTAAACCTTTATCTCTCATGAAGGTTGAAATTCGCTAATTCTTATAAGAATGTTCCCGTGAACTATAAAAATTGTGTCATCAGCTAATTTCTCGCTATCAGCCTTACAAAATAGAAACAAATAACAAGTCATGAACTAAAAATATAATTTGATATGAGCTAAATTTGTTTGGTAGTGCAAACTGAAACTGTTATCTCCTGATGAGACTCTCAATGTTGACGCGATTTACACCGATGTTATCTTATTACTAATAAAATTGAGTTGCATACGTGCAAAATTGGCTCCGAAAATATTTTGCATATTCTGTTACTGAGCGTATATGATTCATACGTCAACTATTACCATTAAAAAAAATGTCTTCTGACATCTACCTACTTGACGTTTACAAACACGATAAATTTGATATTGATTTAAAAACTACTTCATGATATTCATAGCTATGCTACATATTACCCAGATATATGATACGTAACACAGTTCGATGTGTTGCTGCTTTTATCAGAGACTTCTTTATTTAAATAGAGTATAATGTATCAACAACTGTTCCTAGTGTAATATTAAATGCAAACTTATTTGTTTCGGAAATGTCAAGAATGAGTAAAGTAGTCATTGTTCATAATCTAAACTTTAGGGACCGCTGTAATATATAGTATAAGTATAATAAAAATTTCAATTTGCGGCATGTAAGTCATCATTGTTTCTTTTATGGCTAAATACAAAATCTTGTTTCATAATCAACATTTAATTATCTCAAGAAATATTCAATGCCAATCTAATTTTCCATTTCATATTATATAGACTATTATCGAAAACATTTTATTTTCTAGATCTTTGAATACCGGTGGTACTATCTCTTTAGATTATTATTGTTTTTTCCTCTTACCATATTGTGAGAGGAAATGTACACACATTAGTTAAGAAAAATTAATTCAACGCATTAAATGAATAGGCATAGAATGAAAGTCAAAATTGGATGTTTTATTTTTGTTCCTTTATATACTTTAAGATTAATTTTCTTCTAAGATAGATCAAATTTCATGGAAAATATAAAAAATTAACATATAAATTCTTGTTATCACAAACTGTGGGAGAAAGTCAGGACTCTTTTAGACAATTACAGAGTTCAACATGTAAGTTCACATTTGAGGGTGCAACTTTGATTTTTCTTAAATTTAAATTCAACCAAGTTCAGAATGCAGCTAAAACTTGTGGGTATAAATAAGTATAAAAGATCAAGCATCGGCATGAATCGATTTTCCTGTATAAAATGCCTGACACCTAAACTTTAACTGATTATAGAGATTCCTTTACTTGACTAAGTGTTGGTAGCTGCATTGACTATGATACATAGAGTGAGAATGAAGCGTCAGATTGAAGTATACGTGATATTATATTTATTAATATAATATTCAGATCATTTTTTCAAACTGTTCTTTTCTTATACATGTAGACGTTCATTTGACACATAGAAAGAAAAGCACAAAATTGAGAAGTACATCACAAGGAAATGACAAGTACCTATTATAAATATGGTAAATATAAATAACGTAAGAAATAAATAAATTAGAGTACATCATTTAAGTAGTAGCGATAGAAAATCAGACTTTTGGTTTACTTCCCATATCCGTGGAAACTTTGGCCCTCGTTTATCGGAATTCAAAAAACTTAATTTCTTAATTATCGTTTGAACGCAAGGGCAAATCCTTAAAATAGCAGGGTTGAAAGTGGCATCAGTTCCTTTCAAGTCTCTAACGGAAACTGACCAGACAATCTTGCTTTAGAAATTTCAGAAAATTGTTCAATTTCATGTACCATTGGTTCAGTTTCAGTTTCAACTAAAATTTGTTGCAACCATTGTTGTATTTGCTTCGGATGTTCACCGCTATCTCTTCTAATCTGTCTACTTCTGTCAGGCTCACATGACGTTGCTGATTGTTTGGATGAAAAACCTTGTTCTTTATTTGCATTAACATCCTTGTAAAAATTAATATTTGTAACGTCGTCACATGTGACATTCTTTGAATATGATTCTTTTGAGTCTCCAGAGCTCACTAAATCTTTAGGCGAATCTATTTCTGAGTTTTCATTTGTTAAATCTAACGAGCTATTTGGTTCAGTTGACCCTGCCTCAGGCGAAGATTCGTTGTTTAAGAGAAATAAATGCTTATCAATCACTGTACAATTTGACATAGACAAAATACTAAACTCCTCGTTTGACTTATTCTCACTTCCTGAGCTTGAGTTCAGACTTGAGTGACATGAACAGTTGAGCATGCTATTGTTACAAGTTTGAGTATTTTCGTCACATGTTGAAACATTTGCTTCTAATTCATTCTGTCTTTCAACTACCTCCCTAATATTATCATCAGATTTAATTGATTTGTTGAAACTTTCGTGATCCTTGTCTGCGTCTTGATATTCCTGAACTTTATACGGCTCTGTATCTTTTACAGACATACAATTTTTCCCAAATACTTTTAACTTTCCCAAGTGCAATATTTGCGACTCAATATCATACCTCGAACTTAAATCTATGTTAACTAAAGGCTTACACGATACTAAATCCAGATTCGACTGTATCAACGAAAGCTGTTGCACATGAACGGCTTCCACCTGACGCAAAAGCTGCTTTTCTCTTGATTTCAACACACCAATTAGATGCTCGAAACTTGTTTTTATTTCCAGTTGTATCTGAAGAAAGAAAACGAGTGTATTATTTACACATCCATTGTACGGGATATACAAGATTTTCCAATTCTTCTCCTAAGTCTGAATCTTATGGTTTGAGAAATCTCTGGAAGTATGTATTTATAGGTGTTACTGTACACTTTAAGCTGCACTAATCTCAAATATTCTATGGCGATATCGGTGATTGCATATATACGTGACAAGTTAACGAGCTAAAAGCTTTGGTGGAATAGTAGAAGTGTATGCACGTAATAATCCGAGATCTAAAAAAAAAAAATTACCGTAGACAAGTCTTTTTTGGTCACTTTAATGCGATTGCATAAAGATATATACCACCGTAATTAATTTATTACAAAAATGCAATAGATTAATATTTTCAGGTGACCAAAAAAATATCGGAATACCAGACGGTAGCACAGGTAAGAATCTTATACTCACGCTGAGAGTAGTTTCATCCAATAATTTTTTCCCTTCTGTAATTAATTTGACGTTTGCCAAATTCATGATACTTTCACTTTTCAGGTCATTATTTTCAACCATGGCTCGAATTTCGATTTATGATTGACGGATGTGGCAGATATATTACATGTACACTGAACGTGATACCACGTTAAACAGCCTACGCGGAATCTAAACACCATATGTAAAAGTTCACATTGTACAAGCACTGAGGACGAGTGGGGACCGAACAGAAACGCAGGTAGCTACCTTGAACTTCTCGTTTTAACGGTATAATTCGTTGAAAATGAACAGCGGAGGAATTGGGGTGATTCGCACAATGAAAAATGCTAATTTCTTGGAAACCTTTGTCACTCAGCAGGGTTGTTGCAATTCGAGGGTGAAAATATGCTTACCGACTTACACGAAAGAGGAGCCACGGCTGCTTGTGCGCGATTAGATTATGGCGGCTTGGCAATCTAGCGGTTCAAATTTTAATCAGGCCCTCTCGACCCTCGCGTCTTTCTGCAACACTCGAAAACTCTAATTGAAACCCATTTCTGTTTCACTTATCCCTAGACGTGTACTCATATTTCTGTTATGCGTAATATCTAATGCGTGAATTTTTTTTATTGGTAATGTAATATTTCCATTGCGAACTGTTGTGATGTCAATCTTCAGCCAACGATAGAGTCAATGAGACAGGTAATTACAAAAACTGTGTCTGTGTCGTGCCTCTCATTTTCTCGATTGAATTTGCATACAATTACTTGTCTGCAATTACCATTATGCGGTAACTAATAATACCTTAGTAAAAATACAATAGTTAATTATAATATTATAGTTATAATCAACATAAATTAAATGAACTGCTGGAATCCTTATATTCCAGTCTAATTTCCTGGATTGGTGGTGGTTTCAAACTGTAATCATCAAGGATTATTCAGTTTTCGCGAGATTTTAATCGACACCCTGACCCGTTACTTGATATGCTGACAATGCGTGATAAATGAATTTTAAAGAACATCTGTTTTTTCATCATCACGAACATGTGTGACGAAATTTTTATTGAGTCATGGGTGTATAGGTACCAAACACGGAGTAGTAAATCAAAGTATAGTTTATGTGATACTCAATATTGTTCTGATACACCTCAGTTGCTATACGAATGGCTGGCCAAAAAATTCCAAAAATGACATTGATGTCGGTACGTCAATTGACTCACGCCGATAATTCGAAATGCATACTTAGTGGCTATTCTTTGAAATGTCGATATTTTGAAACTTGGCACAAATCGGCGAGTGACGTCGAGGGGAGCTTCAATATACAAATTTCCTACAGTTATCGACTCAACTGACATTGTAAACCCCATGAGCGAGTTGGCAGATACACGGCATTGTCATTACCACCACGCCGGTCGTGCCCTTCTGCTTCCTTCAAATGAATGCTAAGGCCTGCTGTAGTAGCAATATTCGGTTAACATATGTAAGGAAGCGAGAAATTCATGCATAAGTACGCTATCTGCGGAGTCTAACAAAGTGGAGCATTTAAGACGGCAGTTGGAAAAACTAACGTGCTGCATTATAGAGAAAAACCTGAGAGTGTCGCCAGTTTCATAGCGTTCTCTATCACAAAATAGGTTTTTCGAACTAATTTTCATTTGGCATCAGGAAAACAGAGCACCTTTATGGGTGCATTCCGAAACTAGCTGGCAGCGCTGAAAACTCCCTAGGACAGAGACAGAGCTAGTCACAAACTCGGCAGCGCAAAAGAGATAAGAGATTGCCGATAGCACTGGGAGCTAATTTCGGAACGCAACCTATGGCGATCAGCAGATGCAGTCAAAACCCACTGCCTCCGTGATGCTAAATACAGTAGAGTGCTGGTCGGTTAGCGACATGTGTTTACCGACCATGTATGTACTCGAAAATTAGTTCCAGAAATTTATTTCGTATTAGAGCGCGCTACGAAATGTGGAACACGAAAAACACTAGCGTGGTCTCTCTCAGGCTCCTCTCTGTGCATATCCCACAACGTGGTGTACTTCACACTCATGGAATTGGGATCATAGCAAGGAGGGAGATTTTCGTGTCGGATCGGACGATCTTTAGTCAGAGATGAATAGCCAACCATGGCGTATGTCAATGTCGCAGAATGGAAGACAGGTCAGGTGTGTGAGTGGCTGAAAGGTACGTGGAAGGCTTGATTGTTACTTCGCAATATCTGTTATGCCACATTATAAGTGCTCACAATGATACATATTAATTCAACTGCGATTTCTCGTATTATACGATGCTAAAACTCCATTTCCTGTATACGCCCCCCGGTCGCCGTGGTTTATTACGTCCATACATGTATGTCATACAAATACAAACTTCGTTTGTGAAGGCTAATTTTGTTCATTCAGTCCGTCTAATTGCGTAATCCATTGATCAATTCGATATGGCCCTAACTGAATGAACGTCTTTCATTTGTTTTTGTTATTCTAAAAATAATTCTTTCCTTTGTTACTTGAAACTTCAATGATGCTTTCATTCTACATCTGAAAATTATTATGCGTTTTCAGTTAGGGTGCATTGTTTAGGGTGATCGCTTCAAATATGTTTCTGCACAGTTTTCACAGGTTTTTACACACACAGCAGATTCTTTTTTGCTAGTCACTCATATTTTTATTAACTAAAAGCTTGTACATTTTTAATTCGCTAATACTTTTTTGCGATTTTCTTGACAGGCTTAGACAATTCGGTGTTACCGTACGTTCACAGTTTCATGAACCATGTTGTGAATGGTCAACAACTATTGAATCTTAGACCGGAAGACTTAGAACACCTTGGGGTACTGAAACTTGGCCATCAAGAAATTATTCTCGAAGCTGTCGAGTATTTGAGAAACTTTCACTATGAACTTGACCGTGAAAACTTGCAGCTTCTGGCATTACGACTGTCTTGTCAGGCCCACAGTCTGCACAACGAATTGTCTCGACAAACCGATTCTAAACCTGTCACTACTCAAACTTTATCCGACGTAGCATCCGTCGTAACGTCTCTGAAACCTTTGGTGTGTTGGCTCGATCGATCTCCGTTTAGCGGCCAACTAGAATACAACGATAAAAAGGCTGAGTTGTTGAAGCTTTCCATAGAAATGGCCACCTGCGCTCAACGTGACAGATTCGCTGAAAGACCGATTGAAGAGATAAGAACTACTTGTGGACAACTAGCTAAATTGGCTGATTACATTATACAAGACATTGCCGATCCCATGATATTACAGCCAGCAAGTCTGGATTTAGCAACATTAAAGAAAAGGCCAGGTGATGATTTGGTAAGTAATGAAAAGTAATCCTTTTTCTACTTCATTATCTTTCTTTTGACAATGAGATCAGATTTGTAATTATGATACTATGTAATACGTGTTTAAAAGTTATACAATATTTATATAAAGTAATGATAATAAGATGAAAATCGGTCAAGATAAAGTTATTGCCAATTGAATAAGAGATTCTTATGAGACTTTTCAATATTATCAATAAACATTGAAGAACACTTAGCAGCCACATCCGTTTTAGATAAAGCATGAATGTCGGTAAGATTGTCATTTCCTCTGCAGATAATACTTGTTGTGTACAATCTGAATTTAGTACTACCATGGAGTTTTGTATTCTACATTCAATTCAATTATGAAACCTATTTCAGCAGTATTAAATATTATTTAAATGCGATTACAAGGATTTATGCAGAATTTTTTTGTCAGATTAAATTATCCAATCTTTTAATAGTATTTGTAGTGATAACTAATTTTTATGTTCACGCTAATACAAGGTGTCTTATTCTAAAAAGTATGCTCCAATATATCGAAATCTAATCATTACATTGAAAAATATTTCGGACTAAGGTCAAAAAAATGTTTTGAAAAATCCGATCAAGTGACTTCCCTGTCATATACATCGGGTAACGCTAATGCTTGCAACTCTTAAACACTTTGCAATGCTTAAAAACAGTGTAAACAAGTGCCTAACGCCTTTTGAATGCTGAACAATTTTATTCATCGTAGAACTCGTTCTTATTTTTCAATTCTTCTCAAAGATTGACGTATAACCTCTCTTTTCACGAGAAAACTTCGAGTAACCTTGTGGGCCTGTTGGAAGATAAAAACCAAAAAATGACTGAAAATAAAAGTTATTCACTTTTCAATGAGAAATAATAAAATGCAATAAAAAATGGGAGATTCCATTTCAAAAACAAAATATGGATCTCAATGGGTGCAGCAGAGGCCTGGACCCAACAACTGGGAGGCTCATCTGATGCCGCCCTTCATATACAGCAATTTTTGTCCGAAATATTTTATAATTTAATGCTTAGTTTTTGACATATTTGAGCATATTTAAAAAAAATGGGAGGTTCTGTATATACTTATCCAGGATTAAAATTCAATACAGTTTTAAATTTTTTACTCAAATGAATAATTTAGAGATTATTGTTCTATGTTAAATGTTGTTCATTGAAATAATTGAAAAAATTTTTATGTCAAGGGCTTCTACATATTACCATCGTTTCATGGTGCTCATCAAATAGCCGAAATCAAATTCGGATCTGCTGCACATCAATGCGGCAAAATGGAAGAAGGTGATGAAATTGTTCAGGTAAACAATCAATCAGCTACGGTTCCAATAAACAATTTTCCTCATATCAGTGAGGCTACCTAAAAATAATTGAAAAATTTCTAAAAAAAACATCTATCCCTTGAACATTGATATCTGTCGGAGAATAATAGTTAGACACCATTGATAGAGAAATGAAGCAAGGTATGTGGGGAGTAAGATTAGGAAGAAGAATGAGATACTGTTTAAGTAGGCTTAGTTTCAATCAACTGGTTCTGCAGGCTTGCGTGCTATTCAAATAGACACAACGAAGAAACATCCGCAATTCGGTAGGTAATTTACAGGTTGAACAAAATTCTAAAAATTTTCCAACAATACACTCAGTGACAATAGTTCTTTTCCACAGAAGTGACTAGTTCAATACAAGTGTCTCCGGAATACAGTGTTTGTTCAATCATCAATGATATTCAACTATTATTCTTTGACATAAATGTAAGTGTATATTGTTAATGAAAGTGGAGCAAACCTATAGGTTCCAAGGCATACTGACAACAAACATGATAATTGTGAAACATAAGTTTCAAATTACACAAGATATTGAGATTGCCTATGGCCATTATTAATTGTGATAGTTCTGAGTGAAACTCTGCTTCAAGTAGACCTTTACTTGAACTAATTAAATACTTGAAAACTATCCCATCTTTTATTTGAAGTTGAATTCTTGCATTAATCCTGTGCACGAGATCTTTTTGACGAAATTTATGTATATATACATGTACTTCTTTTTCTCCAGGTTAATTATCAAACGGTTGTTGGATGGGAGAGAAAAAATGTGTTAGAACTCTTCCGTGAAAGTCCTGCTGAGGTTTTGTTGACTTTAAAACGACGGCCGAGGCATACTAAAGTATACGGTCAGATATACATAAAACCGTACAGGCTACCAAGCAATAAAAAAACAACCTATACAACGAGATGGCAGCATAATCTACCATCACCCCGGCCGGAGTTGCTAACGATACCAGATTTCACTATGCCCTTACCTCGGTAAATACAGTTTTGACCATTCAATGTGGTTATCCTATTTTGTAGTTACGTGATGCTGCTAGATTTTTAGGGAATGTAACCTGTTTAATTTGGTGTCTTTTTTTGTAACAGGCAAGTACCAAAGATTCCCAGTCCAGAACCTGCAAGCATTTTGGACACAGTCATCACTTTGGACACGATGCCATCTGATAGCAGTGATTCGGATAGCGAAGTCGAACCTCCGTCATCAGTTCGTTTGTATTCTTCTAAACCAAGAAATTTGGTACAAAGACGTGCTACAATAACAGGCGCTAGTCCAACGACCAAACATGGTGTAGACATTGAGCAGTTTTGGCGAGAGTTGAAAGAAGAACATAACACGACCTTTCAATTACGAGATAAGGCTGCATCTTGTGCTCATGGCTTGGATAATGTCCCTTCGAATTTGAGACCACAAACTTGTCTGGGCATAGAACAAAGTAAACGGAAAAGAAGATTGGACGGACAGATGGATGAAAAGAAAGTTCAGTTTCAGGAAAAGTCTGAAGAGGTTGAGAATACTCATGTCGATAAAGATAAGTTGAACCAAAATTCGAAGCACACGCTCAGCACACAAAAGAGTATTTCCTTTGATACGAATACGATTTACTCGGAAAATAGACTTATGGATGTGGAGATTGACGTTACCTCTAATGCAAATGATATTCAAGTGCCTTCAAATGAATCAAGTAATAATAAAAATAGCTCTAGTATTTTACAAGATGTTCAAACATGCGAACCAAGTGCTCACCATAAAGAACGAGGCAAGTTGGACAAGAGTTATAGTACACCAGCATACGATTTGACTGAAAACGATTTTGTGGAACGGAAATTGGCCACCATTGAAAGTCATTCAAAATTGAGTTTGATTTCAAATGCATCTAGTTGTAGTTCGAATAAGACTGAATCTTTCCCAGGTGATGGAATTATTGTTAATGACGTTAATAAGAAGTTAGATAGTATGGATAAGAATTCACCGAATATAGATACACAGAACATTGGTAGCGTTGCACAGAAAATAAATGATTTTGAAAAAAATATTCGAAATATCGATATCGATGTAAAATCAAATCTTTCGAAAGTGCCTGAGAGAACAGATGTTAGTAGAGGCGTTGTACATATTAGAATTAACGACGTTGACCATAGAAGTAGTACTGAAGATTACCAAAGCAATATTGAAAGCATTCCGGCAAATGCGGAACCTATAAGAGATACTGACAACTATAAGGAGATTTATTTATTAGATGATAAGAATGTTAAAAACAAAGAGGTGGAAGAATCATGCGTTATCAGTGATGCACCACCTAATTATGACACTTCAAGTCATGAGAGTAGTGTTGAAAAGTCTGAATCGACCAGTAGCTACAATGAAAATGTGGGTAGCAGTAGCGAAGGTGATACAACAATTCAAAAGTTTGGCGAACTTATAGAAACTATTAATCATGCTTTGATCGCTCACACTAAATTGGTGCAAGTAAAAGCCAGAAGTGCTGAGAATTTGCAAAATATCAATGAGACAAACTCTGTTATTGAAACAAACAAAAATTTTGACCGAAATAATAAACAAGTTTTGGAGAAACATAGTTCGGTAACCAGCATTCAAAATAACAGTTTACAAACAAAACAGGACACAGATGTACCTAAAACAATGCCAACAAAGCCCGAGGCTAAACAGAGATCAATGCCTCCTGAACCTCCTCCACGTAAATATTTAAAACCAGCACCCCTAAATTTAACAAATATATCTAATGCTTCGGAGGCTCAAGAG
Source organism: Diprion similis (assembly GCF_021155765.1). Lineage (NCBI taxonomy): Eukaryota > Metazoa > Arthropoda > Insecta > Hymenoptera > Diprionidae > Diprion > Diprion similis. The sequence goes on from NC_060106.1 coordinate 6,215,521, forward strand.
AAGCCCGTACCTTTGGACAGGCCTAGTGTTAGGAGAGATCTGAAAAAATCGGAATCATTTCTTGATAATCCCGTGAATTTTGATACCTCAGATGAATGTCAGAAAAGTGAAGCCATAGAAACTTACAGTGATTTTGTAGCAAAGTCAACTGATTTCATTGATGAACCGAGTACACCACTTGGGGATCATAAACCAACTTTATTGACGGATCCTTATGGTTATTCTGAAATTTATGAGGGTCAATTTAAAGAGGAGAAGGCTTTTTTTGAGGGTTCCACGATAAATTCCACATCGCTGGAACAACACAGATTGGAAAATAATACTTTAAGGAATATGGATTCGCCCGATGGTGTTGGATGTTCTAGGCAAATGCACACTCCTGATTCGAAACCTCGAACTTTAGAAAAGGATAAGAGTTCAGAGAAAGGTGTTGTCAACAGAGCAATGATGGTTGCTCGCAGTATAGGCTTGCATGCAAGCTCCAGTAAAGCTTCAGGTTCAAGTCCTCGAAGCAGCCGCAAACGAAATTTGTTACTTGCTAGTGAGTACTAGATCTACAAACGTTTATCTTATTTAATGTACGAATATGATTTACTTTTGATCAGTACTAGTGTAAAATTGCAGTGAAAGAATATATTGCATGTAAATATGAAGTATGACTACGTCGGTTTTAAATTAGTCATTACCTTTTGTTCTTTCAGAAAGGAGAAACGTCTCTGTTAAAGATGTTGGGTTAGGGGATCTGGAAGGATGGTTGACCCATCGCAGCAGAGGAGCTGGAGGCGCGTGGGCTCGAGCCTGGTTCATTTTGAAGGGATCGTCCTTATATAGGTATGTAATTTTAGTATCTATCAATAGGCCTCAGATCAACATAAACCCACTTTATTTTTTTGATCCCCAACTTTTTTAACTTGAGATTAAAACTCTGGAAATCTTGGCTTCGGATCAAATTTCTAGTTAAAAGTAATGTTTGTACTACATTAAACTCACTCTGCTTCGTTGAATTCAAAAAACTATTTTATCAGGTCAAAATAAGTTAAGGTAGTTAAATATCATCTAGGCTTTCATTTGAAAGATAACTCATAGAATGACAAATGTGTAATGTAATGAAACGTTTCAATGACGAACCACAATTTCATAGCAAATAGAAGAGTAGTAGTACAATGGTAGCAAAATGATCCATCTCTTCAATACCTGAATTCTACAAACATAATTATACTTAGATATATTTAATACCTAAGTTGAAACTATCTCATCGTCAGACTTACTGATACTTCAATTGGAAAACGTAACTTCACTCAGTGGCGAGTAAATTAAATAACTTCGATTTTCATTCTAATATAGTACTTTAATATATTACACCTCAATATAGTACATATGAAAAATTGGTGCACTTATATTCCAGGTTTAAAACGCAGGAGAGTGTAAAAGCTGATTGCCTGATTGCATTAACAGGATTTACAGCTTCACAGGCGACAGAAGTGAAATCTCGAAAATATGCTTTCAAAGTTTATCACACAGGAACTGTATTTTATTTTGCGGCAGATACAGAGGATATCTTGACTATTTGGTTAGATGCAATTAACAAGGCAACATTAGGAGCAGACAGCCATGGGCAAACAAGCGCGTTATTTAGTGAAACTGACGAAAGTGACAGCGAAAACAAAGCAAAATTCAAAAATGGTTCAACGCTGGACAAACCAAACTTGGAAAAGAAGTTTGGATCTTTGAAGAAACTTGGGAGAAAAGATTCCGGCTTCAAAGAACAAGAGATGGGGGGTGCAAGCCTCGATCGAATGTATTTGAGGTTTCTCAGATACTCAGGAGCTGGATCAAATCAAATTGTTCCAGTGCCCACTGCGCAATTCAGGAGTTACAGAAGAGTGCTACCTACATCCACTCCAAATAGGTATCATCATATTAAAAAATTTATGTAATTAAGAACGGTTTTCTTTCTATATTTTAGAATCGCTTCATCAGTACTAATATAAAATATAAATCAGTATTAATTACAAAAAATTTATAGTTTTTCAATTCATGAATGAAAATTTGACCATTAATGTGATGCTTCTCAATACAGAAAACAGGACCTAATTCCTCATTCTCCGGATTTGCAAGTGACCGTAGCAGGAAGTACGTTTTATGGACTGAGCTCATCTCACAGTGCAACGGATGTGCCAAGTAGTCAAGACATGGGTGATTATCGTCGAACATCAGACAGGTAATAGAATTGAATGAAATGCTTTAACAAGAACATTGAACAGCTTGGTCACTAATTGCCTATAGTTTCTTTTACCTCGGAAAAAACACTCTCGGGAGCATGTCTTGCGGTGCTATTCTATCAGTATTAACAAAATTTTTTAATTTTACATAGGATCTTATTAAAACTATAGTTAAGACCATACGTAATGTTTATAAAGATGTTATGCCTGCTATAATAAATTATTAATTGTCAATGAAACGTGTATTCATTTTTTATGTCAACATTTTGTGCACGTTTGACCCAAACTACAAGATATTGGATATACAAAAATGTACAATATGCATCTGCCTAACGTTTCCGTAATTCTCCATCTGATAACAATAACAATGCTTGCATGTATCAAATCAGTTTCATAATTAACATTGAATCTTTGATTAGGTAAGTTATGTTATCAAACTTTGTTGACTGCATGACTTGATGCTTCAGTAAAATAATATTGTTATCTGGTTACTAGAGAATACCGCAAAACCGGTATTAATGATGATGGATTACATTCCTCAAATTCAAATGAGCAATGTAAATTGACTTTACAGCTTCATGGTACTGCTCAATTTTTGTTCCAGCCCTTATAATTCATTGTCATAGTATGTACGCTGACTTGTGCTAGCTTCGTAGGAGAACATAAATAACATAATAGTATCGTGTGTAAATTGAGATGATTATACCAGATAATTGTTGAAAATTTGTCTCTTGTTCTCAAATTCTACACATAGATCACATAGCAGTCGGAGTAGAAGGCCTGACGACCTACAGGGATTTGTTACGTTAGAACAATTTATGCTGTCACATCAGGAAGAAGACCGTCGTCAAGAATTAGGAAATAGATCTGTATCGCCGCACGTCACTCTACTGACCAGTGACCATGTACATATACAGCATAGAAACTTCAACGATATATCACCAAACAATGGAGTTATATACGGTCAAACAAGAAACTTGGATGAGGTTTTACCAACCAATGGAGTGATATATGGGCGCACAAGAAACTGGGATGAATCATCTTCAAATAGTAGCGGCACTTCCTACGGACTCACACGGAATGCTGATGACAATCATGGTCAGAGTAAAAGTAAGGATCAGTCCAATTGTCTTCAAGCAAACTCCAATGAGGAATCTTCACACGGGCCAAGTCGAGTCAACGATTATCTGAACGAAACACCTTCTGCAAAGACTAAGCCTTGTCAGCCAGTATACAGGCACAGAAAGCAGCACGAAACCTACTCGCAGAAGAGCAGACCACAGGAGGGTGTTGTGTATTATCCAAATAGTCAGAACGAGTCATCCTATCGGCAAAACGAACCGAATTTACCGTATGACAGTAGAGTGGAAAAACCTCAAACCTCAAACAGACAAATGGATGCCAATTATGGCCAAAATGCGCACATGAATGGTCCAAGAACTTCTTTGAGACAAGACCTCAAGCTTGGGAAAAAGAATAATCACAATCACGCAACTAGGGTCTCAGATGCTAGTGAGATACTCGCCAACATTCATTCTGCACCCAAGAGACTTCTCAGAAATGAAGGTACTTTTAATTAATCATCTTCAAAATTGTTAAGTTATGGTTGTCTTGGAATTTCTTGTCCAATATTCAATGATTATTTTCAGAGCAGCGTTACTCTTGTTGCCAGTCATTGATCATTGTTATACCAATTATTTTTCCCAGGATATTTGGGGTCAAGTGGGGATTTGGCATCACCTGTGTCATCAGAGACACTACAGCGTGCACGGAAAGAGGCATCGGTAACACGTAAAGGTAGTTTCAATCTTATAGATCGTCGTCGAGATCATTCTACACCTGACAAACATTGGATAGATTCATTGAGAAGAACAGATAAAAAGAGTACAAGTTCGGATAAAAGTAGATTGAAAAATGTTGCACAATATCAACCTCCACCAATACCAAGCTCACCATTTGAACAAGACGGAATGAGGCCCGCGTTTGAAATGCATTTGGACAAGAGTGAACATGTTCAAAAAACTAACAGATTTAAAAGTTTATTCGGAAGCAAAACCCCACAAAAACCTAGCACTTTGGATTTGCCGAAAGATCATCAAAAAACATTATTAGGTAAATCAATATATTTTAAATAAAAGTAATGCACATATACATAGCATATTCATTGTATTTCTTTTGTTTTCTATGCACTGTTAAGTTTCTCTGTTTTCTTATGGTTAGTGCGCAACACCTATTACCCATTTTTCATTATCCTGAATTTCTGACCTGTGTTTGTAAGTGATTAATGTTTCTGGTACATCAGATGAGTAGACATAGCAACGCATTTACCGAAATTGGTATTTTCAGGTTCACCAAGATTGCACAGAGCTATTTTTAGAGAGAGACGGTCTAACCAACAACATCAATCGAATCGCTCTGGAAGTCAAAGTCCTGGAGATAGTGGAATCAGTCAGTCCCTAAGTTCCTTTAGTGGAACCAGTCAATCTCAAACATTTAGTCAGAGCTTCAGTTCAGCAAGCTCAGTTAGTGATTGGAGTCCAGATACACCAACTACAAACATCCCTAAGGTATTAAACCAACAATTTCATTACTTAGATAACATTACTTGATTTCCATAGATCGTTGGACAAGCACCTATCAGGCCTTTACGTGATTTTTTTAGAAATTCATTGTATTTCTCTTTAACAAGACTGACATTATTTTGGTATTGAAATTTATTGGTACATAACATTACTATTATTGTTGCAGTCCACATCGATACCAGATCACGTTCAAAAACGGTCATCAAATTCGAGCAGAAATTCTTTGGCGCCTCCGACATTGCCGTACATTCCACCTCCCACGTCGCCACCGCCAGATTACCCTGGGTTAGAATACCCGCCTGTTTTTGAACCAGGTACATATTCTTTGACCGACGCTTCTCTTTTACGTAATCGAAGTAAAAGCAGTCAAAGTAAAAGTGATTTATGAGTATTTTGGCTATTTATCTATGTTCCTGGTTGACAGTACCGTTCCGTTGGGCTCTAAATGTTCAGATAGAACAATATTCATTGACATATCATGTCTGGCAGTTCGAATTCTTGACAAAAAGTGATGTTATAGTTATACCAAATTACGAATATTCTACTACGAGCCGAGCAAGCAAAAAAAAATATGCGCTTTTCGCGGTACATACAAATTAAACCCTCGCTTCGATTTTTCGATTCAAAGTGATTCTGCGCAGTCGTGTCCAGTAGCTTTGAAGTAAAAGTTTTAAATGCGAGTACGCATCCTTGATTACTATACTGAAAGACTCGGAAATCTCATTGTTAACTTATGCGAACGAATATCTGCGTATAATTATTATTTTTTTGTCTCGCAGTGTTATCTTACACCAGGAGTTGACCTATATTCAGTATTGAAATTGTAGTCTTGAAATTAAGATACCGAATTGAATTTAAGGTATATTTTGGGTGGACTTTCCAATGGCGCAATACAGTTATTCAAAGTGTTTTACGAACATAAAGTTGCAATTCCAATAGTCATACCTGATTACGTGGCATAAGTGCTATTGTTTTGATTGAATGTAAAGGTACAATTGTTGATATTTGGTTCAAAAATAATTGAATGCCTGAATTTTATCAAAAGCTGAATTATATACATTATATTCCTATACGGATTTATCCATGATAATGAGAAAAGGGATAGAGTAGTTCTCATGAAATAAGTTCAACTCAATATTGTCTAAAGTTAGAAATAATAGTAATTACTTACACGAACGAAAAAGCAATATTTCTGCACCAATGGCTCAGTATCGCAAATAGCCGTCCATGCCGTGCCTGTAACATGAGTAATAATTTTTCGAAGTATCCGTATATACCCGTACGAACTTTGAAGATTTGTTGTTGGATAGCAATACATTTTTGAAATATATTTACAACTGAAATATTTCAGACTTTACGAATAATGTCTAAAATTGTCATTCCTATATGCGGGTGATTTTAATCGTTGTTAGGGATAAGATAAAAATCGAACAGCTTCAATAATAGTTCTCCTCCGTGGGTTTAGATTTATAAACGATGACTTTCATTACCTTTAAAACAAATAAATTATTCTAATGCCATTATCTATAATTATAGTATTATATTTATTTTAATTTTGAATGTGTTACCAGTACGCTTGCTCACACTATAACTCTGGTATCGGCAGAATACCACTTATCTCTTACATGATTCGAAATTTCGGATCAATTTATTGTGTATAAGTTCTTCCATGACTAACCATATGGATAAGATTTAGATTTAGCAACAGTTATGTTTATTCCGGTAAAAATTATCGCCTCGTTTCAGCATGTAAATAATTTTTCTTACCTTTTCAACAAAATTGAATTCTTATTGGATGAAATATGAATGAAAGAGAAAGAACAAACAATGTGATTACGCGTTGAAAGTGCCTATATTAAATACAAATGTGAATCCTAGAAGACACACATATCCTATTTAGCGATTACGATTTTTAAATTATATCGATAAATATACGGAATTCATAAAAATTATTGTAGATATCTGTAACATTTTCGCTATTCATAGCGTTCAGTATTAACATAGATGCATGTAGCAGCTGCATAATTTAGTTTTACACACTGTTAATCAACATGTGATGTCGAGAAGAGTAATCAGTAAAAATTGTAAAATTAAACTTTTTCTGCCAAAATAAACACTCGTAGTAATATTATATTTCATTGCAATAAAACGTTAAAAGAAATAACGTTTTAGTTGTTCGTTGAACATAACTTTTGATGCATATTATCTACTAATTATTCTTATGCGTCTATGTTCTCTACACGTGTATTATACTCTAAATAATGTACATACACATGGAATACCAGGACCTACACGCCCGCTAAACAGAAAGAAATGTTTATTTTACGAATACTGTACTATATTTCAAATAAATAAATGATAAGTCAAAAAACTATCAGTTATTACACAGAAAAGTTCTGATATTATTCAGTATGCTATAGATTTCGACGATATACCACAGTAATAAACTAAACCTATTCTCTAGTGTATTATTGTATGTTGTGCGTTTTATTATAGTCATAAAATTTAATAGAAATTATTGTAATTGATTGCAATTATTTTATTCTTTTCATCATGTCTTGGGCAGCTAATTACTACTTCATTTCAATTCCTTCCTCGTTGTCAGGAATGCACGAGCGTTTTTCTACGATGGGCTACGGTGCGTTCTTAGAATGACCAGAGCATTGATAATTTTACAAATTTTGCTGCAATATTTTACGACGAGAAAGATGATAACTAATTATGAAAAAATCAAAGTTTCACGTGGTTTTCACTCCTCATATCCACCAAAATATAAACACCAGCATTGTTAATGGAATTGCAGGAAATCTACACAAGTCTTTGTACGAAATTATTCTTCGGCACCTCCGAAAAACTCTTTTGTTTCTGTAATAGAATTCTTAATTATTAAATACTCCAAAAACAATGCAATATTATTTGTTTGTCTGTTCGGTATGAATTTTGCAATTGGTTTTACTAAGCTAAACAGACACGAGCTGACGTTTATGTGAATACAAAACTGCGGCTGCCGACGGACACCAAAGGTAGCCGAAGACCAATGCAGACGTTAGATGAAGGCAAACAACAACAGACGCTGGCTTAAAATTTAAGTAATAACAACCACTACAACGTTAGGTTCTGTTTATTGTAAGTTTGAGTTCTCTCAATACGTCCTTATCCTGATACAAGCGTTCAGATGAAAGTGTATAGTATGTCATAAAATTATCGGATGTTGTAAAATCGGATGGAGATAATGTACACAAACATAATTTATTATTTCATAACAATGCTGACGATGACAATACGATTTAAGAGTTAAATACGCTAAGCTGAATGTAGAGAGTAGTATATGGAATGGTTATCATTGTGGTTCCTGAGTTTATATTAAGAACCGCAGTGCGCACAGGTGCACTGCACCTCCATATGATATGATATGTATATCACTGTATTCTTTTATATGACCTGAATTGAAATAAATAAAAAAATGAACTTCTGTGTGTTTTCTTCATTTTTCCTCAACTGTCGGTCCGATGTTTTCTTTGATGTCTTTTTCTGGTTGCTCAACGTCCAATTCTTCTTCTTTTTGTCCAAAGACAAAACTATTCTTACTTAAAAAGAAGAAAGGCTGACTGACGGCTTTAGAGTTAGGTGTAAATTTTGTCGAATTCAGTTAGTGCTACCTGAATGCTGATTTCATGCACAATAAGGCAAATCGGAGAAATTTCAGCAAAAAATTGAAATCGGAGAAATTTCAGCGAAAAATTACTCCTGGTATCAGGAGAACATCTCAGCCGAGGAGGTCGACCAAAAACAGAGACTGCTTGATTGAATGCTTATGATGTCGATACTGTGTGTCTCGTTGCATGCCTGGTTGCTTAACAGGGCCCGCGATCGCTTGCTTACATAATACTATGACTGAGAATTCATCAAATCGGAGAAATTTTAGCGAAAAATTACTCCTGGTATCAGGAGAACATCTCAGCCGAGGAGGTCGACCAAAAACAGAGACTGCTTGATTGATTGCTTATGATGTCGATACTGTGTGTCTCGTCGCATGCCTGCTTGCTTAAGAGGGCCCGCGATTGCTTGCTTATATAATACTTTGACTAAGAATTCATCAAATCGGAGAAATTTCAGCGAAAAATTACTCCTGGTATCAGGAGAACATCTCAGCCGAGGAGGTCGACCAAAAACAGAGACTGCTTGATTGAATGCTTATGATGTCGATACTGTGTGTCTCGTTGCATGCCTGGTTGCTTGACAGGGCCCGCGATCGCTTGCTTATATAATACTTTGACTAAGAATTCATCAAATCGGAGAAATTTTAGCGAAAAATTACTCCTGGTATCAGGAGAACATCTCAGCCGAGGAGGTCGACCAAAAACAGAGACTGCTTGATTGAATGCTTATGATGTCGATACTGTGTGTCTCGTTGCATGCCTGGTTGCTTGACAGGGCCCGCGATCGCTTGCTTATATAATACTTTGACTAAGAATTCATCAAATCGGAGAAATTTTAGAGAAAAATTACTCCTGGTATCAGGAGAACATCTCAGCCGAGGAGGTCGACCAAAAACAGAGACTGCTTGATTGAATGCTTATGATGTCGATACTGTGTGTCTCGTCGCATGCCTGCTAGCTTAAGAGGGCCCGCGATTGCTTGCTTATATAATACTTTGACTAAGAATTCATCAAATCGGAGAAATTTCAGCGAAAAATTACTCCTGGTATCAGGAGAACATCTCAGCCGAGGAGGTCGACCAAAAACAGAGACTGCTTGATTGAATGCTTATGATGTCGATACTGTGTGTCTCGTCGCATGCCTGCTAGCTTAAGAGGGCCCGCGATTGCTTGCTTATATAATACTTTGACTAAGAATTCATCAAATCGGAGAAATTTTAGCGAAAAATTACTCCTGGTATCAGGAGAACATCTCAGCCGAGGAGGTCGACCAAAAACAGAGACTGCTTGATTGAATGCTTATGATGTCGATACTGTGTGTCTCGTCGCATGCCTGCTTGCTTGAGAGGGCCCGCGATTGCTTGCTTATATAATACTTTGACTAAGAATTCATCAAATCGGAGAAATTTCAGCGAAAAATTACTCCTGGTATCAGGAGAACATCTCAGCCGAGGAGGTCGACCAAAAACAGAGACTGCTTGATTGAATGCTTATGATGTCGATACTGTGTGTCTCGTTGCATGCCTGGTTGCTTGACAGGGCCCGCGATCGCTTGCTTATATAATACTTTGACTAAGAATTCATCAAATCGGAGAAATTTTAGCGATAAATTACTCCTGGTATCAGGAGAACATCTCAGCCGAGGAGGTCGACCAAAAACAGAGACTGCTTGATTGAATGCTTATGATGTCGATACTGTGTGTCTCGTTGCATGCCTGGTTGCTTAACAGGGCCCGCGATCGCTTGCTTATATAATACTTTGACTGAAAATTCATCAAATCGGAGAAATTTTAGCGAAAAATTACTCCTGGTATCAGGAGAACATCTCAGCCGAGGAGGTCGACCAAAAACAGAGACTGCTTGATTGAATGCTTATGATGTCGATACTGTGTGTCTCGTTGCATGCCTGGTTGCTTGACAGGGCCCGCGATCGCTTGCTTATATAATACTTTGACTAAGAATTCATCAAATCGGAGAAATTTTGGCGAAAAATTACTCCTGGTATCAGGAGAACATCTCAGCCGAGGAGGTCGACCAAAAACAGAAACTGCTTGATTGAATGCTTATGATGTCGATACTGTGTGTCTCGTTGCATGCCTGGTTGCTTGACAGGGCCCGCGATCGCTTGCTTATATAATACTTTGACTAAGAATTCATCAAATCGGAGAAATTTTAGCGAAAAATTACTCCTGGTATCAGGAGAACATCTCAGCCGAGGAGGTCGACCAAAAACAGAGACTGCTTGATTGAATGCTTATGATGTCGATACTGTGTGTCTCGTCGCATGCCTGCTAGCTTAAGAGGGCCCGCGATTGCTTGCTTATATAATACTTTGACTAAGAATTCATCAAATCGGAGAAATTTCAGCGAAAAATTACTCCTGGTATCAGGAGAACATCTCAGCCGAGGAGGTCGGCCAAAAACAGAGACTGCTTGATTGAATGCTTATGATGTCGATACTGTGTGTCTCGTTGCATGCCTGGTTGCTTAACAGGGCCCGCGATCGCTTGCTTACATAATACTATGACTGAGAATTCATCAAATCGGAGAAATTTTAGCGAAAAATTACTCCTGGTATCAGGAGAACATCTCAGCCGAGGAGGTCGACCAAAAACAGAGACTGCTTGATTGATTGCTTATGATGTCGATACTGTGTGTCTCGTCGCATGCCTGCTTGCTTAAGAGGGCCCGCGATTGCTTGCTTATATAATACTTTGACTAAGAATTCATCAAATCGGAGAAATTTCAGCGAAAAATTACTCCTGGTATCAGGAGAACATCTCAGCCGAGGAGGTCGACCAAAAACAGAGACTGCTTGATTGGATGCTTATGATGTCGATACTGTGTGTCTCGTCGCATGCCTGCTAGCTTAAGAGGGCCCGCGATTGCTTGCTTATATAATACTTTGACTAAGAATTCATCAAATCGGAGAAATTTCAGTGAAAAATTACTCCTGGTATCAGGAGAACATCTCAGCCGAGGAGGTCGACCAAAAACAGAGACTGCTTGATTGAATGCTTATGATGTCGATACTGTGTGTCTCGTTGCATGCCTGGTTGCTTAACAGGGCCCGCGATCGCTTGCTTATATAATACTTTGACTGAGAATTCATCAAATCGGAGAAATTTCAGCGAAAAATTGCTCCTGGTATCAGGAGAACATCTCAGCCGAGGAGGTCGACCAAAAACAGAGACTGCTTGATTGAATGCTTATGATGTCGATACTGTGTGTCTCGTTGCATGCCTGGTTGCTTAACAGGGCCCGCGATCGCTTGCTTATATAATACTTTGACTAAGAATTCGTCAAATCGGAGAAATTTTAGCGAAAAATTACTCCTGGTATCAGGAGAACATCTCAGCCGAGGAGGTCGACCAAAAACAGAGACTGCTTGATTGAATGCTTATGATGTCGATACTGTGTGTCTCGTCGCATGCCTGCTAGCTTAAGAGGGCCCGCGATTGCTTGCTTATATAATACTTTGACTAAGAATTCATCAAATCGGAGAAATTTTAGCGAAAAATTACTCCTGGTATCAGGAGAACATCTCAGCCGAGGAGGTCGACCAAAAACAGAGACTGCTTGATTGAATGCTTATGATGTCGATACTGTGTGTCTCGTCGCATGCCTGCTAGCTTAAGAGGGCCCGCGATTGCTTGCTTATATAATACTTTGACTAAGAATTCATCAAATCGGAGAAATTTTAGCGAAAAATTACTCCTGGTATCAGGAGAACATCTCAGCCGAGGAGGTCGACCAAAAACAGAGACTGCTTGATTGAATGCTTATGATGTCGATACTGTGTGTCTCGTCGCATGCCTGCTTGCTTGAGAGGGCCCGCGATTGCTTGCTTATATAATACTTTGACTAAGAATTCATCAAATCGGAGAAATTTCAGCGAAAAATTACTCCTGGTATCAGGAGAACATCTCAGCCGAGGAGGTCGACCAAAAACAGAGACTGCTTGATTGAATGCTTATGATGTCGATACTGTGTGTCTCGTTGCATGCCTGGTTGCTTGACAGGGCCCGCGATCGCTTGCTTATATAATACTTTGACTAAGAATTCATCAAATCGGAGAAATTTTAGCGAAAAATTACTCCTGGTATCAGGAGAACATCTCAGCCGAGGAGGTCGACCAAAAACAGAGACTGCTTGATTGAATGCTTATGATGTCGATACTGTGTGTCTCGTTGCATGCCTGGTTGCTTGACAGGGCCCGCGATCGCTTGCTTATATAATACTTTGACTAAGAATTCATCAAATCGGAGAAATTTTAGCGAAAAATTACTCCTGGTATCAGGAGAACATCTCAGCCGAGGAGGTCGACCAAAAACAGAGACTGCTTGATTGAATGCTTATGATGTCGATACTGTGTGTCTCGTCGCATGCCTGCTAGCTTAAGAGGGCCCGCGATTGCTTGCTTATATAATACTTTGACTAAGAATTCATCAAATCGGAGAAATTTCAGCGAAAAATTACTCCTGGTATCAGGAGAACATCTCAGCCGAGGAGGTCGACCAAAAACAGAGACTGCTTGATTGAATGCTTATGATCGCGATACTGTGTGTCTCGTTGCATGCCTGGTTGCTTAACAGGGCCCGCGATCGCTTGCTTATATAATACTTTGACTAAGAATTCGTCAAATCGGAGAAATTTTAGCGAAAAATTACTCCTGGTATCAGGAGAACATCTCAGCCGAGGAGGTCGACCAAAAACAGAGACTGCTTGATTGAATGCTTATGATGTCGATACTGTGTGTCTCGTTGCATGCCTGGTTGCTTAACAGGGCCCGCGATCGCTTGCTTATATAATACTTTGACTGAGAATTCATCAAATCGGAGAAATTTCAGCGAAAAATTACTCCTGGTATCAGGAAAACATCTCAGCCGAGGAGGTCGACCAAAAACAGAGACTGCTTGATTGAATGCTTATGATGTCGATACTGTGTGTCTCGTTGCATGCCTGGTTGCTTAACAGGGCCCGCGATCGCTTGCTTATATAATACTTTGACTGAGAATTCATCAAATCGGAGAAATTTTAGCGAAAAATTACTCCTGGTATCAGGAGAACATCTCAGCCGAGGAGGTCGACCAAAAACAGAGACTGCTTGATTGAATGCTTATGATGTCGATACTGTGTGTCTCGTTGCATGCCTGGTTGCTTGACAGGGCCCGCGATCGCTTGCTTATATAATACTTTGACTAAGAATTCGTCAAATCGGAGAAATTTTAGCGAAAAATTACTCCTGGTATCAGGAGAACATCTCAGCCGAGGAGGTCGACCAAAAACAGAGACTGCTTGATTGAATGCTTATGATGTCGATACTGTGTGTCTCGTTGCATGCCTGGTTGATTAACAGGGCCCGCGATCGCTTGCTTATATAATACTTTGACTGAGAATTCATCAAATCGGAGAAATTTTAGCGAAAAATTACTCCTGGTATCAGGAGAACATCTCAGCCGAGGAGGTCGACCAAAAACAGAGACTGCTTGATTGAATGCTTATGATGTCGATACTGTGTGTCTCGTTGCATGCCTGGTTGCTTGACAGGGCCCGCGATCGCTTGCTTATATAAAACTTTGACTGAGAATTCATCAAATCGGAGAAATTTTAGCGAAAAATTACTCCTGGTATCAGGAAAACATCTCAGCCGAGGAGGTCGACCAAAAACAGAGACTGCTTGATTGAATGCTTATGATGTCGATACTGTGTGTCTCGTCGCATGCCTGCTAGCTTAAGAGGGCCCGCGATTGCTTGCTTATATAATACTTTGACTAAGAATTCATCAAATCGGAGAAATTTCAGCGAAAAATTACTCCTGGTATCAGGAGAACATCTCAGCCGAGGAGGTCGACCAAAAACAGAGACTGCTTGATTGAATGCTTATGATGTCGATACTGTGTGTCTCGTTGCATGCCTGGTTGCTTGACAGGGCCCGCGATCGCTTGCTTATATAATACTTTGACTAAGAATTCGTCAAATCGGAGAAATTTTAGCGAAAAATTACTCCTGGTATCAGGAGAACATCTCAGCCGAGGAGGTCGACCAAAAACAGAGACTGCTTGATTGAATGCTTATGATGTCGATACTGTGTGTCTCGTCGCATGCCTGCTAGCTTGAGAGGGCCCGCGATTGCTTGCTTATATAATACTTTGACTAAGAATTCATCAAATCGGAGAAATTTCAGCGAAAAATTACTCCTGGTATCAGGAGAACATCTCAGCCGAGGAGGTCGACCAAAAACAGAGACTGCTTGATTGAATGCTTATGATGTCGATACTGTGTGTCTCGTTGCATGCCTGGTTGCTTGACAGGGCCCGCGATCGCTTGCTTATATAATACTTTGACTAAGAATTCATCAAATCGGAGAAATTTTAGCGAAAAATTACTCCTGGTATCAGGAGAACATCTCAGCCGAGGAGGTCGACCAAAAACAGAGACTGCTTGATTGAATGCTTATGATGTCGATACTGTGTGTCTCGTTGCATGCCTGGTTGCTTGACAGGGCCCGCGATCGCTTGCTTATATAATACTTTGACTAAGAATTCATCAAATCAGAGAAATTTTAGCGAAAAATTACTCCTGGTATCAGGAGAACATCTCAGCCGAGAAGGTCGACCAAAAACAGAGACTGCTTGATTGAATGCTTATGATGTCGATACTGTGTGTCTCGTTGCATGCCTGGCTGCTTAACAGGGCCCGCGATCGCTTGCTTATATAATACTTTGACTAAGAATTCGTCAAATCGGAGAAATTTCAGCGAAAAATTACTCCTGGTATCAGGAGAACATCTCAGCCGAGGAGGTCGACCAAAAACAGAGACTGCTTGATTGAATGCTTATGATGTCGATACTGTGTGTCTCGTCGCATGCCTGCTAGCTTGAGAGGGCCCGCGATTGCTTGCTTATATAATACTTTGACTAAGAATTCATCAAATCGGAGAAATTCCAGCGAAAAATTACTCCTGGTATCAGGAGAACATCTCAGCCGAGGAGGTCGACCAAAAACAGAGACTGCTTGATTGAATGCTTATGATGTCGATACTGTGTGTCTCGTCGCATGCCTGCTAGCTTAAGAGGGCCCGCGATTGCTTGCTTATATAATACTTTGACTAAGAATTCATCAAATCGGAGAAATTTCAGCGAAAAATTACTCCTGGTATCAGGAGAACATCTCAGCCGAGGAGGTCGACCAAAAACAGAGACTGCTTGATTGAATGCTTATGATGTCGATACTGTGTGTCTCGTTGCATGCCTGGTTGCTTAACAGGGCCCGCGATCGCTTGCTTATATAATACTTTGACTAAGAATTCGTCAAATCGGAGAAATTTTAGCGAAAAATTACTCCTGGTATCAGGAGAACATCTCAGCCGAGGAGGTCGACCAAAAACAGAGACTGCTTGATTGAATGCTTATGATGTCGATACTGTGTGTCTCGTCGCATGCCTGCTAGCTTGAGAGGGCCCGCGATTGCTTGCTTATATAATACTTTGACTAAGAATTCATCAAATCGGAGAAATTTCAGCGAAAAATTACTCCTGGTATCAGGAGAACATCTCAGCCGAGGAGGTCGACCAAAAACAGAGACTGCTTGATTGAATGCTTATGATGTCGATACTGTGTGTCTCGTTGCATGCCTGGTTGCTTGACAGGGCCCGCGATCGCTTGCTTATATAATACTTTGACTAAGAATTCATCAAATCGGAGAAATTTTAGCGAAAAATTACTCCTGGTATCAGGAGAACATCTCAGCCGAGGAGGTCGACCAAAAACAGAGACTGCTTGATTGAATGCTTATGATGTCGATACTGTGTGTCTCGTTGCATGCCTGGTTGCTTGACAGGGCCCGCGATCGCTTGCTTATATAATACTTTGACTAAGAATTCATCAAATCGGAGAAATTTTAGCGAAAAATTACTCCTGGTATCAGGAGAACATCTCAGCCGAGAAGGTCGACCAAAAACAGAGACTGCTTGATTGAATGCTTATGATGTCGATACTGTGTGTCTCGTTGCATGCCTGGTTGCTTAACAGGGCCCGCGATCGCTTGCTTATATAATACTTTGACTAAGAATTCGTCAAATCGGAGAAATTTTAGCGAAAAATTACTCCTGGTATCAGGAGAACATCTCAGCCGAGGAGGTCGACCAAAAACAGAGACTGCTTGATTGAATGCTTATGATGTCGATACTGTGTGTCTCGTCGCATGCCTGCTAGCTTGAGAGGGCCCGCGATTGCTTGCTTATATAATACTTTGACTAAGAATTCATCAAATCGGAGAAATTTCAGCGAAAAATTACTCCTGGTATCAGGAGAACATCTCAGCCGAGGAGGTCGACCAAAAACAGAGACTGCTTGATTGAATGCTTATGATGTCGATACTGTGTGTCTCGTTGCATGCCTGGTTGCTTGACAGGGCCCGCGATCGCTTGCTTATATAATACTTTGACTAAGAATTCATCAAATCGGAGAAATTTTAGCGAAAAATTACTCCTGGTATCAGGAGAACATCTCAGCCGAGGAGGTCGACCAAAAACAGAGACTGCTTGATTGAATGCTTATGATGTCGATACTGTGTGTCTCGTTGCATGCCTGGTTGCTTGACAGGGCCCGCGATCGCTTGCTTATATAATACTTTGACTAAGAATTCATCAAATCGCAGAAATTTTAGCGAAAAATTACTCCTGGTATCAGGAGAACATCTCAGCCGAGGAGGTCGACCAAAAACAGAGACTGCTTGATTGAATGCTTATGATGTCGATACTGTGTGTCTCGTTGCATGCCTGGTTGCTTGACAGGGCCCGCGATCGCTTGCTTATATAATACTTTGACTGAGAATTCATCAAATCGGAGAAATTTCAGCGAAAAATTACTCCTGGTATCAGGAGAACATCTCAGCCGAGGAGGTCGACCAAAAACAGAGACTGCTTGATTGAATGCTTATGATGTCGATACTGTGTGTCTCGTTGCATGCCTGGTTGCTTAACAGGGCCCGCGATCGCTTGCTTATATAATACTTTGACTGAGAATTCATCAAATCGGAGAAATTTGAGCGAAAAATTACTCCTGGTATCAGGAGAACATCTCAGCCGAGGAGGTCGACCAAAAACAGAGACTGCTTGATTGAATGCTTATGATGTCGATACTGTGTGTCTCGTTGCATGCCTGGTTGCTTAACAGGGCCCGCGATCGCTTGCTTATATAATACTTTGACTGAGAATTCATCAAATCGGAGAAATTTCAGCGAAAAATTACTCCTGGTATCAGGAGAACATCTCAGCCGAGGAGGTCGACCAAAAACAGAGACTGCTTGATTGAATGCTTATGATGTCGATACTGTGTGTCTCGTTGCATGCCTGGTTGCTTAACAGGGCCCGCGATCGCTTGCTTATATAATACTTTGACTGAGAATTCATCAAATCGGAGAAATTTTAGCGAAAAATTACTCCTGGTATCAGGAGAACATCTCAGCCGAGGAGGTCGACCAAAAACAGAGACAGCTTGATTGAATGCTTATGATGTCGATACTGTGTGTCTCGTTGCATGCCTGGTTGCTTAACAGGGCCCGCGATCGCTTGCTTATATAATACTTTGACTGAGAATTCATCAAATCGGAGAAATTTCAGCGAAAAATTACTCCTGGTATCAGGAGAACATCTCAGCCGAGGAGGTCGACCAAAAACAGAGACTGCTTGATTGAATGCTTATGATGTCGATACTGTGTGTCTCGTTGCATGCCTGGTTGCTTGACAGGGCCCGCGATCGCTTGCTTATATAATACTTTGACTAAGAATTCATCAAATCAGAGAAATTTTAGCGAAAAATTACTCCTGGTATCAGGAGAACATCTCAGCCGAGAAGGTCGACCAAAAACAGAGACTGCTTGATTGAATGCTTATGATGTCGATACTGTGTGTCTCGTTGCATGCCTGGCTGCTTAACAGGGCCCGCGATCGCTTGCTTATATAATACTTTGACTAAGAATTCGTCAAATCGGAGAAATTTCAGCGAAAAATTACTCCTGGTATCAGGAGAACATCTCAGCCGAGGAGGTCGACCAAAAACAGAGACTGCTTGATTGAATGCTTATGATGTCGATACTGTGTGTCTCGTTGCATGCCTGGTTGCTTAACAGGGCCCGCGATCGCTTGCTTATATAATACTTTGACTAAGAATTCGTCAAATCGGAGAAATTTTAGCGAAAAATTACTCCTGGTATCAGGAGAACATCTCAGCCGAGGAGGTCGACCAAAAACAGAGACTGCTTGATTGAATGCTTATGATGTCGATACTGTGTGTCTCGTCGCATGCCTGCTAGCTTGAGAGGGCCCGCGATTGCTTGCTTATATAATACTTTGACTAAGAATTCATCAAATCGGAGAAATTTCAGCGAAAAATTACTCCTGGTATCAGGAGAACATCTCAGCCGAGGAGGTCGACCAAAAACAGAGACTGCTTGATTGAATGCTTATGATGTCGATACTGTGTGTCTCGTTGCATGCCTGGTTGCTTGACAGGGCCCGCGATCGCTTGCTTATATAATACTTTGACTAAGAATTCATCAAATCGGAGAAATTTTAGCGAAAAATTACTCCTGGTATCAGGAGAACATCTCAGCCGAGGAGGTCGACCAAAAACAGAGACTGCTTGATTGAATGCTTATGATGTCGATACTGTGTGTCTCGTTGCATGCCTGGTTGCTTGACAGGGCCCGCGATCGCTTGCTTATATAATACTTTGACTAAGAATTCATCAAATCGGAGAAATTTTAGCGAAAAATTACTCCTGGTATCAGGAGAACATCTCAGCCGAGAAGGTCGACCAAAAACAGAGACTGCTTGATTGAATGCTTATGATGTCGATACTGTGTGTCTCGTTGCATGCCTGGTTGCTTAACAGGGCCCGCGATCGCTTGCTTATATAATACTTTGACTAAGAATTCGTCAAATCGGAGAAATTTTAGCGAAAAATTACTCCTGGTATCAGGAGAACATCTCAGCCGAGGAGGTCGACCAAAAACAGAGACTGCTTGATTGAATGCTTATGATGTCGATACTGTGTGTCTCGTCGCATGCCTGCTAGCTTGAGAGGGCCCGCGATTGCTTGCTTATATAATACTTTGACTAAGAATTCATCAAATCGGAGAAATTTCAGCGAAAAATTACTCCTGGTATCAGGAGAACATCTCAGCCGAGGAGGTCGACCAAAAACAGAGACTGCTTGATTGAATGCTTATGATGTCGATACTGTGTGTCTCGTTGCATGCCTGGTTGCTTGACAGGGCCCGCGATCGCTTGCTTATATAATACTTTGACTAAGAATTCATCAAATCGGAGAAATTTTAGCGAAAAATTACTCCTGGTATCAGGAGAACATCTCAGCCGAGGAGGTCGACCAAAAACAGAGACTGCTTGATTGAATGCTTATGATGTCGATACTGTGTGTCTCGTTGCATGCCTGGTTGCTTGACAGGGCCCGCGATCGCTTGCTTATATAATACTTTGACTAAGAATTCATCAAATCGCAGAAATTTTAGCGAAAAATTACTCCTGGTATCAGGAGAACATCTCAGCCGAGGAGGTCGACCAAAAACAGAGACTGCTTGATTGAATGCTTATGATGTCGATACTGTGTGTCTCGTTGCATGCCTGGTTGCTTGACAGGGCCCGCGATCGCTTGCTTATATAATACTTTGACTGAGAATTCATCAAATCGGAGAAATTTCAGCGAAAAATTACTCCTGGTATCAGGAGAACATCTCAGCCGAGGAGGTCGACCAAAAACAGAGACTGCTTGATTGAATGCTTATGATGTCGATACTGTGTGTCTCGTTGCATGCCTGGTTGCTTAACAGGGCCCGCGATCGCTTGCTTATATAATACTTTGACTGAGAATTCATCAAATCGGAGAAATTTGAGCGAAAAATTACTCCTGGTATCAGGAGAACATCTCAGCCGAGGAGGTCGACCAAAAACAGAGACTGCTTGATTGAATGCTTATGATGTCGATACTGTGTGTCTCGTTGCATGCCTGGTTGCTTAACAGGGCCCGCGATCGCTTGCTTATATAATACTTTGACTGAGAATTCATCAAATCGGAGAAATTTCAGCGAAAAATTACTCCTGGTATCAGGAGAACATCTCAGCCGAGGAGGTCGACCAAAAACAGAGACTGCTTGATTGAATGCTTATGATGTCGATACTGTGTGTCTCGTTGCATGCCTGGTTGCTTAACAGGGCCCGCGATCGCTTGCTTATATAATACTTTGACTGAGAATTCATCAAATCGGAGAAATTTTAGCGAAAAATTACTCCTGGTATCAGGAGAACATCTCAGCCGAGGAGGTCGACCAAAAACAGAGACAGCTTGATTGAATGCTTATGATGTCGATACTGTGTGTCTCGTTGCATGCCTGGTTGCTTAACAGGGCCCGCGATCGCTTGCTTATATAATACTTTGACTGAGAATTCATCAAATCGGAGAAATTTCAGCGAAAAATTACTCCTGGTATCAGGAGAACATCTCAGCCGAGGAGGTCGACCAAAAACAGAGACTGCTTGATTGAATGCTTATGATGTCGATACTGTGTGTCTCGTTGCATGCCTGGTTGCTTGACAGGGCCCGCGATCGCTTGCTTATATAATACTTTGACTAAGAATTCATCAAATCAGAGAAATTTTAGCGAAAAATTACTCCTGGTATCAGGAGAACATCTCAGCCGAGAAGGTCGACCAAAAACAGAGACTGCTTGATTGAATGCTTATGATGTCGATACTGTGTGTCTCGTTGCATGCCTGGCTGCTTAACAGGGCCCGCGATCGCTTGCTTATATAATACTTTGACTAAGAATTCGTCAAATCGGAGAAATTTCAGCGAAAAATTACTCCTGGTATCAGGAGAACATCTCAGCCGAGGAGGTCGACCAAAAACAGAGACTGCTTGATTGAATGCTTATGATGTCGATACTGTGTGTCTCGTCGCATGCCTGCTAGCTTGAGAGGGCCCGCGATTGCTTGCTTATATAATACTTTGACTAAGAATTCATCAAATCGGAGAAATTCCAGCGAAAAATTACTCCTGGTATCAGGAGAACATCTCAGCCGAGGAGGTCGACCAAAAACAGAGACTGCTTGATTGAATGCTTATGATGTCGATACTGTGTGTCTCGTCGCATGCCTGCTAGCTTAAGAGGGCCCGCGATTGCTTGCTTATATAATACTTTGACTAAGAATTCATCAAATCGGAGAAATTTCAGCGAAAAATTACTCCTGGTATCAGGAGAACATCTCAGCCGAGGAGGTCGACCAAAAACAGAGACTGCTTGATTGAATGCTTATGATGTCGATACTGTGTGTCTCGTTGCATGCCTGGTTGCTTAACAGGGCCCGCGATCGCTTGCTTATATAATACTTTGACTAAGAATTCGTCAAATCGGAGAAATTTTAGCGAAAAATTACTCCTGGTATCAGGAGAACATCTCAGCCGAGGAGGTCGACCAAAAACAGAGACTGCTTGATTGAATGCTTATGATGTCGATACTGTGTGTCTCGTCGCATGCCTGCTAGCTTGAGAGGGCCCGCGATTGCTTGCTTATATAATACTTTGACTAAGAATTCATCAAATCGGAGAAATTTCAGCGAAAAATTACTCCTGGTATCAGGAGAACATCTCAGCCGAGGAGGTCGACCAAAAACAGAGACTGCTTGATTGAATGCTTATGATGTCGATACTGTGTGTCTCGTTGCATGCCTGGTTGCTTGACAGGGCCCGCGATCGCTTGCTTATATAATACTTTGACTAAGAATTCATCAAATCGGAGAAATTTTAGCGAAAAATTACTCCTGGTATCAGGAGAACATCTCAGCCGAGGAGGTCGACCAAAAACAGAGACTGCTTGATTGAATGCTTATGATGTCGATACTGTGTGTCTCGTTGCATGCCTGGTTGCTTGACAGGGCCCGCGATCGCTTGCTTATATAATACTTTGACTAAGA
Organism: Diprion similis; assembly: GCF_021155765.1. Classification (NCBI taxonomy): domain Eukaryota; kingdom Metazoa; phylum Arthropoda; class Insecta; order Hymenoptera; family Diprionidae; genus Diprion; species Diprion similis. Next base: position 6,237,977 of record NC_060106.1, read on the forward strand.
ATTCATCAAATCGGAGAAATTTTAGCGAAAAATTACTCCTGGTATCAGGAGAACATCTCAGCCGAGAAGGTCGACCAAAAACAGAGACTGCTTGATTGAATGCTTATGATGTCGATACTGTGTGTCTCGTTGCATGCCTGGTTGCTTAACAGGGCCCGCGATCGCTTGCTTATATAATACTTTGACTAAGAATTCGTCAAATCGGAGAAATTTTAGCGAAAAATTACTCCTGGTATCAGGAGAACATCTCAGCCGAGGAGGTCGACCAAAAACAGAGACTGCTTGATTGAATGCTTATGATGTCGATACTGTGTGTCTCGTCGCATGCCTGCTAGCTTGAGAGGGCCCGCGATTGCTTGCTTATATAATACTTTGACTAAGAATTCATCAAATCGGAGAAATTTCAGCGAAAAATTACTCCTGGTATCAGGAGAACATCTCAGCCGAGGAGGTCGACCAAAAACAGAGACTGCTTGATTGAATGCTTATGATGTCGATACTGTGTGTCTCGTTGCATGCCTGGTTGCTTGACAGGGCCCGCGATCGCTTGCTTTTATAATACTTTGACTAAGAATTCATCAAATCGGAGAAATTTTAGCGAAAAATTACTCCTGGTATCAGGAGAACATCTCAGCCGAGGAGGTCGACCAAAAACAGAGACTGCTTGATTGAATGCTTATGATGTCGATACTGTGTGTCTCGTTGCATGCCTGGTTGCTTGACAGGGCCCGCGATCGCTTGCTTATATAATACTTTGACTAAGAATTCATCAAATCGCAGAAATTTTAGCGAAAAATTACTCCTGGTATCAGGAGAACATCTCAGCCGAGGAGGTCGACCAAAAACAGAGACTGCTTGATTGAATGCTTATGATGTCGATACTGTGTGTCTCGTTGCATGCCTGGTTGCTTGACAGGGCCCGCGATCGCTTGCTTATATAATACTTTGACTGAGAATTCATCAAATCGGAGAAATTTCAGCGAAAAATTACTCCTGGTATCAGGAGAACATCTCAGCCGAGGAGGTCGACCAAAAACAGAGACTGCTTGATTGAATGCTTATGATGTCGATACTGTGTGTCTCGTTGCATGCCTGGTTGCTTAACAGGGCCCGCGATCGCTTGCTTATATAATACTTTGACTGAGAATTCATCAAATCGGAGAAATTTGAGCGAAAAATTACTCCTGGTATCAGGAGAACATCTCAGCCGAGGAGGTCGACCAAAAACGGAGACTGCTTGATTGAATGCTTATGATGTCGATACTGTGTGTCTCGTTGCATGCCTGGTTGCTTAACAGGGCCCGCGATCGCTTGCTTATATAATACTTTGACTGAGAATTCATCAAATCGGAGAAATTTCAGCGAAAAATTACTCCTGGTATCAGGAGAACATCTCAGCCGAGGAGGTCGACCAAAAACAGAGACTGCTTGATTGAATGCTTATGATGTCGATACTGTGTGTCTCGTTGCATGCCTGGTTGCTTAACAGGGCCCGCGATCGCTTGCTTATATAATACTTTGACTGAGAATTCATCAAATCGGAGAAATTTTAGCGAAAAATTACTCCTGGTATCAGGAGAACATCTCAGCCGAGGAGGTCGACCAAAAACAGAGACAGCTTGATTGAATGCTTATGATGTCGATACTGTGTGTCTCGTTGCATGCCTGGTTGCTTAACAGGGCCCGCGATCGCTTGCTTATATAATACTTTGACTGAGAATTCATCAAATCGGAGAAATTTCAGCGAAAAATTACTCCTGGTATCAGGAGAACATCTCAGCCGAGGAGGTCGACCAAAAACAGAGACTGCTTGATTGAATGCTTATGATGTCGATACTGTGTGTCTCGTTGCATGCCTGCTTGCTTAACAGGGCCCGCGATCGCTTGCTTATATAATACTTTGACTAAGAATTCGTCAAATCGGAGAAATTTTAGCGAAAAATTACTCCTGGTATCAGGAGAACATCTCAGCCGAGGAGGTCGACCAAAAACAGAGACTGCTTGATTGAATGCTTATGATGTCGATACTGTGTGTCTCGTCGCATGCCTGCTAGCTTAAGAGGGCCCGCGATTGCTTGCTTATATAATACTTTGACTAAGAATTCATCAAATCGGAGAAATTTCAGCGAAAAATTACTCCTGGTATCAGGAGAACATCTCAGCCGAGGAGGTCGACCAAAAACAGAGACTGCTTGATTGAATGCTTATGATGTCGATACTGTGTGTCTCGTTGCATGCCTGGTTGCTTAACAGGGCCCGCGATCGCTTGCTTATATAATACTTTGACTAAGAATTCGTCAAATCGGAGAAATTTTAGCGAAAAATTACTCCTGGTATCAGGAGAACATCCCAGCCGAGGAGGTCGACCAAAAACAGAGACTGCTTGATTGAATGCTTATGATGTCGATACTGTGTGTCTCGTTGCATGCCTGGTTGCTTGACAGGGCCCGCGATCGCTTGCTTATATAATACTTTGACTAAGAATTCATCAAATCGGAGAAATTTTAGCGAAAAATTACTCCTGGTATCAGGAGAACATCTCAGCCGAGGAGGTCGACCAAAAACAGAGACTGCTTGATTGAATGCTTATGATGTCGATACTGTGTGTCTCGTTGCATGCCTGGTTGCTTGACAGGGCCCGCGATCGCTTGCTTATATAATACTTTGACTAAGAATTCATCAAATCGGAGAAATTTTAGCGAAAAATTACTCCTGGTATCAGGAGAACATCCCAGCCGAGGAGGTCGACCAAAAACAAAGACTGCTTGATCGAATGCTTATTATAATGTCCATGCCGTGAGTCTCGAAGCATGCCTGCTTGCTTAAGAGGGCTTGTGATGGCTTACTGACGATACACGAAATAAAAGTGATGGTCGAAAATAACAAACTTGGTGCCAACTTTTTGGAAAGGAGGGAAAGGTTATATACAAACTCGTAGGTTCAACATTTCAGTTTCAGTTTATTTGATGTGCCTTAATTAATCGTAGTACAAGTGTTTCGGTATCGGTGTACAGTACTTCAACAAGTTATCAGATGGTAATTAAATGGACAACAAGAAGTAATGCAACAGAATGGATCAGCATTTGGTGAACAATTTAACTAATGTATCATTAAGAAAAAGCGCAATACACATAAGCTCAGGCAAAGTATGAAATGTGTTCGATGAAATAGTTTTCATTGTCGTTTGTAAATAATGTTCCAGCTCCGGCCTGCCCACGGGTGCAATGGCTTTCTACAAAAAACAATATACAGACAATGTTGTATTTCTACTATTCTTGGTAAACTGTATCAGAAGAAATCAATGAATGAATTGATTCTTACATTTTTTTGTCCTATTTTCTCAGCTGTTGGTTCTACCATCTATGGAATCCATTCTTTGCTGTGCTCGGGGACCAATTGGTCCGGAATATGTAATTTGAATCGATTTGAAGGCGAATAGTTTTTCCTTCCAAGATGAAAGCAAAGCAAGGCAGTTGCTCTGGATTTTCTGAAAACTCTGACAAGTTTGAAATATGCTAAAAAATATTCTTCGATGCATTTTGTCAACGTAATTTCACGAGTCAAATCGATTGCGCGCAGTCGAAATGTGCTGCGAGCAACCCGTAAATAGTTACAGCCCAGAAACTGAAGATCTTTATCGTCATTTCTCTGAGTTTGGTTCCACGCTGTTTTTGGTGTGTTTGCCGCGTTCTTGAAAGTGCACTTAGTGTAGAAAGGGTCATACAAATCGATTCCGAGTCAAAAGGTTCCTGACCCAAAAAAAAGTGAGGCTCATCCCTTAGGATTTTTTGTAAATATTTCGACCACTTTGAAAAATGCTGCCATCAATTCTGTTATGCACTATCCCGACATAATTTCGCGACAGGAATCGATTGGGCGCTATCCCAATACGCTGCCAGCTACAGCTGAAAGGTAACAGCCGAAAAACGGAGAATTTCAATCGTCATTTCTCTGCTGTTCCTCCTACGCATTTTTTCATGTGTTTTCTGAGTGCCTGGGCGTCCAATTAATCTAGAAAGAGTCATACAAATCGATTCCGAGATGAAAAATTATCGGTTCCAAAAATGACCAAAAAAGTAAGGCATTTGGATTTTTGGCGGAAATTTCGACGATTTTGAAAAGCTCTGCAATTAATTCTTTCAGGCACTATTCCGACGTAATTTTGCGAGGGAAATCGATTGGGCGCAGGCCGAATGCGCTGCGAGCAATGGATCAAAAGTTACAGCCAAAAAACGAAACACTTTGTTTTCTCATTTTTCCGCTGCTGGTGTTTTCTCCGTAACTTCTCTGCTGTTCGTCCTACCCTGTTTTTGCGGAGTTTTCCGAGTTCCTGGGGGCCGAATTACCCTAGAAAGGGTCATACTCATCAATTCCGAGACGAATATTCTCGGCTCCGTGAAGGACAAAAAAAGTAAGGCCAATCCCTTTGGATTTTTGGCGGAAATATCGACTACTTTGAAAACTGCTGCAATTAATTCTTTAGGGCACTATCCCGACGTAATTTTGCGAGAGAAATCGAACGGGCGCAGTCCCAGTGCGCTGCGAGCAACGCACGTAAAGTACCAGCCGAAAAACGAAACAGTTCGTTTTCTCATTATTTTGCAGCTCATCTATCTCTCGAAATTGCTCTACTGTTGGTCGTACCCTGTTTCAGCTGTGTTTTCTGAGTTCATTGGGGTCCAATTAGTCTAGATAGCATCATAGAAATCGATCCCGAAACACAAAAGTTTTGACTCAAAAAATATGTAATGCTAACTCCTTTTGATTTTTGTGAATATTTTCTAGGTTTTCAATAATGCTGGAACGAACACTCCGATGCACTGTATTGACGTGGTTCTGTGAATAACAGTTCAACCCCCACCAATGTGGTCTGTATTGTTTCCATCGAGTAATAAATCATTGTTAATAATTCAATCTATTTTCCCTATTGATAATAATTCTTTTTCTGACCATGCGTTCCTTGCGTAGAAAAGTAGAGTAAAAATTTTTTGAACCAAGGTAAGACGTTTTCGTTCGTTTCTTCAGTCAAAATTTTTACGATCTTGGCTAGATGCTGAAATCAATTCCCCGAAGCAATATGCCGATGTAATATTGCCAGAGAAATCGATTCCGCCCAGGCTCCATTCGCTGCGAACACCGGATTAACAGGAACGGCCGAGAGACGTGAAATATACTTACGCCAGGTTGGTAATAAGATGGGGAACAAAAATAATAATTACAGCTCCAAAGTTTCGTTTCAGTTCAGTTTCAGTATATATATTATGCTCCAATCCCAGAACAAGTGTTCGGGTGTCAGTATATGGTACCTGAACAATAAGTTACCATGCAAATATTATTAAAGTACAAAAAAAAATATAAAAAAATAATCGAATATTCCATAACAAAGCTGACTATTATATCAGCGTAACGGAGCACAATACATATTACCCTAAGCAACACATGAAAAGTACTATTTGAGATAGTAATTAATGAAGTTTGTAAGTGTAATATTATAGGTTTCAGCCTGCGCACAGGTGCATGCACCTCCGCAGGATACGAAAAGTAAAACTTTAAATTTCGGCGTATTTTCTTGTATTTTTTCAACTCTTGGTCCTATCCCACTGATATATATATTATATATGTATTATTTGTTAGGGACTTCACACAATTTTAAATAACGAACATCTGATTTGACTTGAACGTTTCGTTTGGTATTTCCGGTCAGACCAGAGGGGACCTTTGACAAATTAATAAATATATATACTTTGAGTATTTTTTAGACAATGATCGATATATAACAAATCAATTGAAGTATGCGTAAAGGTTAAAAACAAATAAATTAAACAATCAAAGAGTTCTTAGAACGAGAGATAGTCGTGAAGAAAAAAGAACTATGAGTGCGTTCATGTGAAAGAAAAATAACCTCACTGGTTTATAAGCAGTTGTTTTATGCCAATCACTGTAAATCTATTCATAGTTTTGTTTGTATTATAGCAGTTTATTGCTCATAATCTCACAAATTACTTACGAACCGTGATTAGTTGGCGCCTCAGAATGGAACGTAACTTAGAAAAAACTATGGATAACGTGTAAGTTATCGAAGTAAAACAAAATTCGTAGATTTCACGTTACGACGCGCTTATTTTAAACAATTTATAATACGCAATTTTCCCGTGAATTTTTTTGCCACGCAATCGACTTAATGCTTTGGAAATTCATAACAATGCCCACGTAATTTTATCATTGCTTGGGAAATACGAACTAATATTGAAGGTTTCAGACTTAGACTTCCATATGACTTAATTAACAATTGTAAATAGTACTTGCATTCATAACCTTCACTAACATCAATTCTGACACGACTCATCCTTTGCCTTTGCTGAAGAACCGAGAAGGATAAAATAGCCGGGAATTAATTTGGTTATAAGTTCTGAATCTTACTTAATTATGATATATTGACAGGACAAATGTTGAAGGAGTCATAGGATGCATTTTGGCTGATCGTCAAGGCCTCTGCTTGGGAGGTAACCTATAACTAATTTATAACCAGTGTTTATTATTTTTGGTTTTACGTCAGCATTAATATCCCCATGTCTCACATATCAATGCTAAAAACATACATATTCAATTTTTAGCTAAGGGGAGTGCATCTGGGCAAAGCGCTGGGTTGATAGCAGCAATTGCTGATGAGGTCGCAAAGTTAGAGCCTGATTCAAACGCACCCATTATTGCTCTAGAAAGTGACAATCGGTATGTAAGTCGAAATTTGAACTTACTTCTACAAAGGAAGTATGTGATCAAATTTGGAGTAATATTTTCCCATTTGTCTACTTCAGTTCAATAAATGACCCATCATTTTATTAGAGTTCATTCTTTATTCGAAATGATTATTTTGTGCAAATTTTGAATAAGTCCAAGTAAGATCTGCTGTTCAAATTGAATTCTTCAATAACGATTTCAGGCAATGCATCATTCAGCGTCAGGGACCTATAGTTGGTGCTATCTACAAAGCTATATCACCCTAAAATCTGACGTCGACGTTGAATCTTTACGTTTAACAATATCTATCTGAAATATGGCTCAATAATGAGTGTTTGTCCTACATTTTCTGTAATACTGTATTTTGTTCAGATTAAAGATCATGTTCTTTACTCATAATAGATAAAATCTAATCTTCTAAAATTTCATCCATCATCACTTGCACACTAGCATGAATATCCAAAATAAGAGTAATCGAATACATATTTCAATTTAGTTGGGTGTATTTCCAGTCAAGATTTAATCGTTCCTAATATTTCTTCTTTTTGATTATTGACGATGATACTATTTTACGTGTTGTTTTGAATTTAAGTCTGCGCTCGGAATTTTTATCTTTCAAACATTACACTTGATTTCCTAAAAATGGAACTGTTTTTCTTTAAGCTTGACTCGAAGTTTGTTTCTCATTAACGAACCTGATCAAGCCAGGCGCATTTGAATATTTATCAATTTTGCTTTATCACTTGTTTCTTTGCTTTTGGCTCTCACATCAAAAGTCTGCAAGTATTCGTATTTACACACTGCAATGAAAGAATAACCTTCTACTCAAGTTGTTTTCTTGTCTGAAGTACAATTATTGATAAATAATTATGAATTCTTATGAGTGTGATATCTTATGACTTTGAATGTAAAATATTATGTCCGGAAACAATGTCACATTAATGAACCAGGTCATGATAAAACCAATCATGAGAACAGTTGTAATTTTTACTATTAGCATATGGTCTTATGTAACTATATTACAATAATCTTTATACAGTCATATTACAAACAATAAATAAGGACTCATTGGTCAATCATCTTTTTTGTGTTTGTTTCGCCTATCGCGCCATTTGTTTACACCGAGCTGAATGAGGTCTTGATGTTCATAAACCCAGGAAGCCATCACCAGCCCAAACATTACGATACCAATAAACAGATGGATCAATTTTTCGCCAGGAAAAAAGTATGCCTAAAACAACGGAAAATGGAAGTTTAGCTTTGCCCTGTTTATTTTTTTTCAAAATCTTGCAGTAGTAAAAAATTTTGATAATTTCAAAATTCTATCGAGTACTGATACTTTTATGCTTACTTGTGACGCTTTTGTAGTAACGGCTGCTAATATTAAAGATGCAACGAATATTGGTTTAGGTACGAGTCCTAATAATGGTCTATATTTGGTATTTTCGTGTCTTCTTTTTATAAATTTGGTTGAATGCAAAATTCTCAAAGCCATGTTAACGCAGTTTCCAAAAATGAAACCAACCGGCCCAAACCAAGATGCAAAAAAATATGATACTACTAGGAATGCTACAGACTCATATATCATAATATAATTATTCCGGTCAATGGTTCTACTGTCTGCTGTTGCATTTGTATAACATTCGGTTACTCCATTTATGCCTAACAATAATACTGCAAGACAATGGGATCTCAGTAACAAAACCGGCAAATAGGCTGTTAACTTTGACCCTCCATATAACCAGAGTAAAAGTGAGGAATAAGATTGGCCAAAAACTAGAACAATCAATCCAATTGATGTTACAACTGAGCACAGCTGTGTTAGGACAGTAACACTCTCTTGCACCTTTACCTGAAATTCAAAGATAAAAATTATCACAAATTCTGACTTGGTACTGAGCAAATGAATAACTAATCAGTTCCACTTGCCACGTTTTGATCAGGTATCGATTTATCCCTTTTGACCATCTGTGTGAAATAGAAATAGCCGCTATCCTCTATTGGACGGAATATAAATCTTGCTGCTAAGGAACCCAGATTGTTGACAATTTCGTATGTACCCTTTGGTGAAAGAAAATTATTTTATTCGTCAAGTATGAGTCATTGAAGAATTTTTAAAATACGAATAATGATTGATTTTATATTTTCGTGTAAATGAGTCAATGTTGCGTAATTAGTAGACAAACCCTTTGTGGTAATGAATTTCTTGTCGAATAAACATGTGTCAACAATAGATTTTTTTGCTTCAAATACCTGTTCGGCAAATGACAAAACAGGCATTATAGTCATGATCAATCTTTCCCCTTCAGTTAAAATTTGTTTTAATACTCCTTGTCGAAAGAAACTCCATGTGAGAGTGGATAATTTTTTGTCCAAGAACGACCCCTAAAAAGTTATAAATTATATGAAACCAGTTTGCATCGAGTTTTCCTCATAATTATATTGTTGACAATCATACCGAATTAACCAATTGACCAGGTAAAAAGTCTTTTATTGATTTAAACGGGAATTCCGTGCTCACAGACTCATCAACATCATCTCTTTTTTGAACCTTCAAATCCTCTATCTTGGTAATGTAAAAATGGAAATAAACATAGTGGCTAGTAGTGTAAAAAACGGCTGCAACAAGTTGTGCCACTCCAAAGGCAAACAATGCATTCTCTGGTTGGTAAAGTATCAGTATGACAAAGGTGAACGTCCGAATGATTATCATAATTGTATCTAAGACTACCTGTAATCATATAAATTCAATGAGTATCTTCTGACCAAAAAATTTTGACTCTTTTAACAGTTTATGTAAATGATCCTTTTTTTGGAGGCAAAGCCTAAGTTAATAAATGTATAATTATGAAAAGTTCAGATGCAGTGTTTTGAAACTGTAAAAATACATAAAAATTTATAAAAAAGCTTTGAGTCCTTAGTGGAAGAACTTACTTTAAGCCTTACAAAGAGAAAAGCACTGGCAACTAATTGAACAATCAACGAGGATAGTTCAATAATGCAGGAAACAGCAACCGCACAAACGGCGAATGTATAGTAAGGCGGTAATACTTCTGATGGCAATAATATGAACAACCATGTGTATCCAAAGATCAGGGACATGAGTGCACATATTGGAACCCTGGAAATATATTATTGAGAATCATTTTCACACTGGATAGCCATTAGTTCATATGAATAAGTAATGCTGTTATTTACACTAATGAAATAAGAGATGAAATTAATGTAACTATCGAGTTGCCAATATGATTGTGTTTTTAAAAATCCAAAATATTAATTAACGATTAAGGAACTAACGTCACCCATAGTAAATTAACCACTTGTGCCCAATTGTGTTCAGCCGTGTTTGTGAGACATGCTTTCATAAACGGTTCACGAGAGAGGAAGAGGATCATAGATTCCAGTAAGAGCAGCCTCACATTCATGACACCAAGCACTGCTTGGCCTACATGCCGTACTACAAACGCATTTAGAACAAATGTTACGCAGCGGAATAGTATCTGAAAAATGTAACATTAAATTAAAGATCTTACCATTTTGGTCCAGTGTCAATGTTTACAAAAAAGCGTCTGAATATAAAAAATTCAAGGCTATGAACTGTAATGTAATCGGCAGTAAGTGTACCTCCATGCGAGGGATTACTCAGTCATACTTATAGTGTACAAGTGATTTTGTCACTTCTAATAATTTCACGGAATTTCGAATTGTTTTCACAAGATTTCACATCGATTTTACATGAATTCATGGGGTTTCGTGTTGGTTTCATGTCAAATAACCACATCGCATGACTGAAATGACAGTCAGCAGATACGCATTCCTGAATGACAGGATAAGTAGATGTAATTATCGAAATGACATACATACCTGGAATATTATATTGAACGATGCATTTTCTAAACTGCTTTTCAAAATGTTTGGTGCCATTTTACAAAGTAGTATTGTATTTTTACTGCCCGTTATTGATCATACCATGTAACGCTGAGTTTTGCTTATAGGTTATGCAACAAAACGAGAATATAACATCGTTCTCGAAATAAATATGAAATCAGCAGTTTCCGTTACTGACAAATGATTTTTTTAGTTGACACAGTAGAACGGAATATATTGATCTTTCATTCAACAGATCTTCCATATTGACAGGTTGTATTCTTCTTCAATCACTCCGTTTCTCATATTTTTCGCTCAATCTTTCCAGTTGACACTTCCTAATTTCTCACCCCACGCAGCCGTGCCGTGTGATTCTGTTGTCATGCAACGTGTACACGTATTACGTGTAATACATGCGGTTTTTAAGCTGGCACGTGGTATTCACACAATCAAGATCAGAGCACGAGTAACCAGTGCTACTTGAGGCATCATTTACCACAGATATATACATATTTAAAATGTGTAACATACTTCGATCAAGTAGTTAATTGAAAAAAATAAAGTTGCCAACTCTTTGTGGAAAAGTTCATTACAATATATCATCCGAAACCCTTTTTTATCCACCTGTCTGTCAAGACTTCTTGAATGAGAAAAGCAGAGAATTTATGGAACACTCTAAAAAATTTGCAAGAAAACCGAAAAAAATAACTTTATTGTAAGTGTATGTAATTTTTATCCGAATTGAGTTTGCATTTGGTTATGACACGTTTTAAAGCTGAAATATTCGCTACTAAAATTGAATTCGCGCACAGTCTATTGGAATATATGAAAGAAAAAGACAATAATTGGTCGGCCACTAGCCAATGCCGCGCAACTGTTAATCGCACGTGAATTCAAAGTTTGACTGATAGTTTTTACAGAGATTTTTTTTCTTAATAATTGCTTCTGGTTTGCCGACTTGCCTATCACAAGTAATGATAGTTTAAAACTAGCATCAGCATTGCTAGAGAGAAGAACTGTTGTTCGATTCTCATTTGGTCTGGAGTCTGCAGCTTTTTTATCAGTTCTGTCCACATGAGTTGTAAGTAAAAATTATTGCGCCTCCAGTACAGTGTACTCCAGACTTCAGTTCTTTGTTAAGATTCGGGCGAATAACTGATGCACACAACTCCTGGCTTTCATGGTTACAACCATTAATTTCTACTCGCGGCAGTTGACGCTCATGGCTACGACCAACCCGACCAACACAGACAACAGATAACTTATACGACCAACACAAGACTGATTTATTTCTCACTCCAGGCTTGACAGAACCGACAGAACCCACAAGGGGTACATGGCAGCGCCTACTAGTGGCGACACATAGAAGCACCTGGATCACATGTGTATTGATTACGCGCCAGATTTTTGAATTTTAACACACTACATAAGAACGCATGAGTCTTGTTAAGTAACATGTTGTAATTCGAACTGGTCTCATCTGCACTAAATATTTGACATTCCAATGATGTTTCTCTTGAAATGTACTCCAGCAATTCCACTGTATAATTTTCCGTTGCAGATTTGTCATTGATAATTTTCTTCCGTTATAGATAATTACAGAATGCTGTACTTCTTTTTAAAATGTGTAAACCAACCACCTTTCGTGTTAAATTTTTTGATACTATCCAATTTTTGCACTGAGTTCCAATGCTTTCCATGAAGAATGATCTGCGTGAATATGCAGTGCATAACGTGTATTCCGGAATGAACGTACCGTTCAGTAACGCATAAGGTCAGCATTTGGAACTGGACATGCATGATAACCGTCTCGTGACCATGTACACGTATTCAAGTTTGTACTTATTTATTCATTCAATGATTCAGTACATTAAAATCAATTGGTAATGTATTCAGGTTTTGTATACACTGAGAAATAATTACATCAATTAGGAGATAACCGTCTTGAGGAATATAAAGTTTGTAAATAATAAAAATTACAAATTAATGTATAATTATGATTAAGCATCTTCGTCATTGTCGCTCATCTGCATATTCATAGAGACCGTATTATGGTGAAATGCTGTACGTTTGTTGGTATACCCAGAAGTAGGCTGGCATTCGTACATTTTTCGATTTTCCATGTATCGACGGTAATTGTTTTCTCGTTTTCGTCGTTGTTCTTCCGCTTGCTGCCGCATCTTCTCTGGATTCACGTGAGTCGTCACCATATGCCTGGTTAAAGAGCTCATAAATTTGTAAGTGATGCCGCACACGTCGCAAGACAAAGCTTCGTCATTATTTCCTTGCTACATAGAACAAAAACAAAAATTCGATTATGTACATCGTATTATATGGAAGTCCTTCTTACAACCAATATATTAATATTCTGCACAAGTAATCTACGTCTCTGTCTGTTCTGTCACAATTTTGTTCAAAATGAATAGATTTACTATTTTATTTTCACAGCAAGACGATACTCTCGTATCCACTCTCTGTAAGACACTCCAACGGAAGTGTGCAAAGGTGTAAGCTGGGTGTAACATTGAAGGAAGTATAGAGATATGTATTTTCTAACTTCCCACTTTTCTATTTTCAGAGAAGTAGGGGAAGTTATTCTAATCGCTTCGAAGATGAAAAGTACAGTTTTTAGTAGATTTCCGCCGTTTCACGTCTAGAGACAACTATTTGAGGTGGATGTCTGGGAATGCATGTGTGTGCACACATATATCTCTGAGATTGATCTTTTATCTAACATTATATCAAAACTAAATTAACAGATCTTAATGATGTTGGTCTCAATCGATGCCGTTATTCCTAACTTAAATTTTGAGCAAAATCGGACGAACTATTCTTGAGTTATTTGCAGAAATGAAAATCTTTTATCTCCTGCAGTAACTTCAAAACTGTATGATCAATTGAGATAAAGTTTGGTCCATTGATTTGGTTTCATTTAACTCACAGCTGATTAAATTTGCAGTAAAATCAGTAGAGCCACCCTTAAGTTGCGTGCCAATTCAAACATCTTTTCATCCGAGATTTTTATTTTCGCAAATAACGGGAATATTTAGTGGACATTGTAGGATTTTTCTTGCTCAGTTGATATAGGAAGAATTGTTGATTAATGAATAAGAATGATATATCGGGAGACTTTGGTGAAAGTGCCGACTCCGAGCTATGTACACACCGCCAACACCAACACATGCACAAGTTTTCGTTCGCTACACTTGTTCGCTACGCTTAGCTCAAATCCGAGTCGTGTATCTGCTTGGCTTGGAGTCATCACTTTCGCGAGAGACTCCCTACAGAAAGCAATTGTTCGATATACCATATGTACCTGCTGATGAACCATCATGTGCCGCTGCAGATTATTGAGTCTGTTGAATTCTCGTCCGCAAACTTCACAATCGAATTTCCGTTCGGGATCATGATTCTTCTTGTGAAGTGCCAAATCACTGGCGTGCATAAAAGCTTTGTGGCATATATCACACGTGTGAGTACGTTGCTCTCCACCAAGATGAGATTGTTCATGTTTTGCTAGGCTTGCTTTATCCAGAAAGCGACGACCGCAGTAGATGCAAGGCAGCGGACGTGACTGAGGATTATGCAGAGTAAGGTGGCGTCGTAACGTGGACGACGTAGGGAAGGTCTTGTGACATTCAAGGCACTGAAACGGTCTGTCGCCTGTATGAGACTTCCGATGACGGGCCAATGAATTTTGATCTGGAAACCTGCAAGTTTATCAAGGTAAGCAAATTTATAAAATCTTTAAAGGGTATTCTGTTGCTATACTTTCATATAAACACAGTTGTAGCATCAAATGCCCCATTAGCCCCTTGGAAATTAATTTAAAGTTCTCGTATGTTATAAAGAAGTTTTTCAACAACGAAATTTATTATTCACTTAAGATTTAGTCAAATGTTAGTCAAAATCTGTAATCTTTTTGCGTTTACATTTTTTGGAGAAAATTCAAGTACAAACAGTGGTTACAGAATACACTAATATTTTTAAACCCAGAATTGACGTTATGATTGTAACCGGTTATTCTTGCTGAAGAACATGTTCTATCTGTAAACAAGTACTTCAAAATTATTACCTTTTGGGACATGAGTCACACGGATAATTTCTGCTGGTCATATCTTCCTCTCGGGCATGTTTCAGTCTGTTGTGCCTAAGTAACTGAAATGAGGATTTAAACGATTTATTGCATGTGTCACACTTGAGATTGTCTGTTGTTGGAATGATAACTTGAGTCCGTTTTTGCCCATTCTCGTCTTCAGAGATGATTAAAGATATTGTCACAGTATTATCCTCATTGTCTATCTCTTGTATTGTTGACGCTGGCACCACAGCAGTCTAGAAAGTAACAGGAAGTACCAGGTACACTGATTAACATATCAGTAAAAAATGACGGTGCAATTCCGATTCAACTTATTCCAACGTTACGGTAAACTAATTTCTCTGTGAAGCTAGCTTCAAAGTGAATTGATTGTACTAAAAACTTTAAGGCAGATGGCCAAACTATCAGAGTAATCAACTTTAATGTTTGATCAACTGTTTTACAATTTCAAAGATGTCAAAGGGCTAATACTTTGGTTGTGGTACTGGGGGCGTAGTCGAAACCAGGTATAAGTACAGCACCACCTTCGGGTTGTCTTGGATTGGCTACCTGTTGATCCAGATCTCGACTGTCTTGGTCATCGCTACTATTCTCGGCAATGGCGTAATTTCCATCCGGCGTTAAGTATACCGGTTGCAGTTTTCCATTTTCATCCTTGAAATAAAGTTGCCCATCTTCGTCCTCATGTAGAAAGATTTGCTCCTGCAAGTCATGAATATAATGTTTATAAAGTAATTATTCAAATCTGGTGAAAAAATATAATTATTAATTCTCTCATCTACTGGTATTCTCTGCCACATATTTTAACTCCCAATCCTTCTCAAATCTAATAATCTTCTGCATTTTGGTACCTGTGGTTCTTGATTGTCAGTTTCCTCATCGTCCCTGTTACTGTCTCTAGTCACCTCTTCATCTCCTTCAATAATGTTGTTGTATTGGTAATTATCGTGATCACCACCAGATTGTTCAACATACAAAGTTTCCATGTCTTCGTTTTCATAATATATTGTGCCCTCGGTTGGGGTTTCCTCATGCTGTTCGATCTATAATAACGAATTGTATCTATAATAACTGAATTGTGTGGAGGTTTCTCTCTTTCCCGCAGTAAGTAGAATAAATATGACTGTATTACCTTTACTAAACGTGAACTAATGAACCTTCCGTCTTGAGTTTGTTTAGTTGAATTATTTTGTTTCTTGGATCCAAGAACAGTATAAACTAAATTGTTTTCAGCATTCTTCACAATCTCATGCTGAGAATCTGTGTTCTCTTCATTTTGAGAACCTGATTGATCATCTTCATATCCTACAATAGATTCATGCTCTTCTTCATCCCAATATTCATTTGTAGTTTCATCTGTATTCGATTCCTGTTGCGGTATTTTTCCATGACCTCGAGATCTACCTGGTTGAGATGATGAATCATGGTTTGGACTTGATAGATGTTTTCTACCATTCTGTGTAGAGTGTCTGTCATCTTTTTCCATTTGATTGTTAGAAGTTTTTTTACGACTACGAATTTGAGCCTGACTGGACTCTACTTTTGATTGTTGTCCCTGATCCAAATCTTCATCTTCCCAATCCTCATCAATGTCGTAATTCACGTGTTGTTTACTTCTATCTTTGTCACCGTCATTCTTAAAATGCTTCTTCAATTGCTTTTTTACATACTCTGCTCTCATTTGGCTCAAGTCTGTATCAGTATTAGCATAATTTTTCGAAGATGACTTTGCAGGATTTTCTGTCTCCTCATCCTCATTTTGTCTTTGGTCGCTTGCTTCTGCATCTGGCATACTCAAATCCATATGTTCGTCAATTTCGTTATCTTCATTTTCCTCAGTACCCACAGATTGCTCAACTTCCTCTGGTTCTTCTACCTCTTCAATCTCTTCAATTATCTCAACAATTTCTTCTACTTCCTCTGCGTCTTCACCATCTCCATCCCCAGCAATATTGGCTTCAAAAATAATCTCATCCCCCGATGCAGCCTGCTTCAGTATTTCCATGAGATCATTGCTATCCGCTTCAATTGTTTCAACCTCCATTTTTCACTGTGGTTTTGAATAAAATTTCAACTGTTAATCACACAGCAGATGTATGGTGGAAGTGGATATTTCCATTAACAATTACATATATCTAACTGTAGAACTCCAAATTGACTGAACATAAAAAATCGTCAGTAAATAAACAGAAAATAAATACATCATTCTATGAACTTTAGTGATTATGTAGCTCATCCTGATTTGCTTTCATGTATCACATGTATTCTTTTTAACGGATTGTTCGACTTCAGTAAGTTTTGTAATTTTTTTTTCTGACATTGGCCTTACATTACTGTCAATAAAAGTTGAACACGTAAACATTACATAAACTTCATTATTTCAATACTTGAGAAAAAATCAAGTTCTCAAAGTAGTCCACGTGGACACTTGTGTAATAAATATGTTTATGACATATATATTATTATGACAATTGCAAAAATCAGGGGAAATAAAAGTGGAGTAAAAAAATGTGGAAGGAAAATCAATGCTCCGTTTGTGTATCCGTTATTTTCTAATTACCACAACTAATAATTAGAATCCAATGTAAGTGCGGATTTCTACAAAAGAGGATTCAGTTATATTGAAATTATTTTCGAAAAAATTAATGATATGTGTGATCAGGCTTTCTGCAAACCATTTCATGTGACCATTGCATTTCCGGGGGTTGTACTTTTCGATATCAAGCTAAAAATATTATCTAGTTCACGTTAGTTATTAGCTTATCATTTTGGCGACTAATGTTTTAAATTCCAAACTTATTTTTAATATTAAGCCAATCTCTGTAACTTGGCTTTACACCTAACAATAAATCGAATAGACGAACTGTAATTGATATAATTTCAGATATAAATGTCTGTAACTCTACTGGCATCAGACGCCGAAAAACTTTAGTTGAAATATTTGAAAATTAAATGACAAATGATGACGACTGACGAAAATTTTATTTTAATGTTTTATTTATTTTTTTTAACAATCGAGTCTAAAATACTTGAAACCATACGAGTGGGTAACTCGGATTGTCATTATTTTGCAGTGATTATAAATAACCTGAAACTTCATTAATATCAATGATTTTTGTTTATAGTTGAAAACGTTATAATGCTGAAACTAGTCTTCCAGAAGAAACCCAGAATTAACAACCGAACATCGTGATGTTGATTAAAATGAGGCAGTAAAGCCCAACCATCAAAACTTTGTCCAAACAAATACATAAAATACAAAAGTTAATACTTTTATAAAATGGCCATAAAATTGTACGGTTACTAGGTTATTTAATGAAACTTAAGTCTGTTTGACTTTTAACTTTGGCTACGAGCTTCAGCTTCTTTAAAACGTAAGTATCAAGATCTTGTGTTAAAATGATTATGATTTTAATACCAGTGACTTTGCAGTTGATACAAATTTCTAATGAATGAAGACATCAGCACTGCAATTTAGATCGTTCTGACAGCACAATGACGTCATATACCATATACATGCTAAATTTTAATACGAATGGATGTTTGGAAAACTATGGATGGCGTTAAATTGGAAGCCCTACAGCCAAATGATATTGAATAATGATATTAGTAAGAGGTTTATCATAGAGCATGCAGCCTTATTAATCACTGCATTGTTTATCGATAAGCATTGAATTGTGGCAAATGGTGAGTGAACGAAATTGATACAGTTGTCCTCATATCGGTGGAACATTAAGAGATATACGGTGGGCGGCACACTAGCTTCTTTGCGCGATTAAAATTCATAATTTACTCTAATTAGTTTTGTGTATATGTACAATTAGCAGTAAATGTTGCATATGGAAAGTGTAGAGGGATGGGCGAAAGCGTTGGAAAAAAATAAATGAATGCAATAAATAAGAACGTTACAACTTTGTATGCAAAATATTTCAGCAGTGTAACAACAATGGTAAGCATATAAATAAAATAACAAGTTCCGTTTTGAATCGAAGGTTTATATCGTAAAGCCAAGTTTTCGCCTGTCGGTACGGAACTGGCTTGTATTTATCAACGGATAACAAAATGGCTAGAGTACGTAGCATCCGCAGCACCCCATTTCGATGAATTTTCAACTCATTGTTTCGAATGATGGATCGAAGGGAGGAGAAACGGGAAAAATATAATAGCGGCTGAATTATTTTACCTATTTTTAGCATGAGGCCGACCCAAGCACCTCAGAAAGAACCTGAATAGTTGAAAAATCAGTACTTACTCGGTCGATACGCGCCTTATGCCTTTCTCCACAGAGTAATGGTCGCCATTTTGTTTAACGAGACAGCTGCGACTACTGCCAACAGCGTACGAAAGTGGCGCGTCTAGCGGTCAATCCAGGGGCCTTCTTCAAGTCATAGATCGTGTATAGTAGTCACCTAAAAATGTATTCCTGTGCACGCACACTCACTGGTGTGTGGTTGAGGCAGGGGGGGGGGCATGGTGTCCAATCGGTGAAGCATACATTCCATCTCGATCTAACACATCACCGTTCGGTATAACTTAACCATACCTCTAGTGTCAAAGAAATATACGGTACTTGAAGAAAAATGTTGTTATACTTGATTTTGGCACTGTTTGCAAACATTAATTTTGTGTCCGCATCAAATGGATTTGATTTTGGCGACACGTTAGCTCTTATTTTGGGGCTATTCATCAGTATAATGGGATTTTTCGCCTGTATGGGTGCTTATGCACGTAAAAAAAGTCTTGACACTCTTTAGGTAATCGACTGTATAGTTTTTGTTTTAAATATTTTATCATTCTCATGAACGTGTATAATACCTGCGAGTTCTATATTTTTTGATTTTATATTTCATTTTATTTAAATATTTTGTTTACAGATCTACTCAAGATGAAAATACGTAATTATTTGGATCTCGAGATGTGCTAATTAAATTAACCTGGATCAAATAATGCGATGTCGGGAAAATGATATACAAAAATTTCTTGAACGCGGCTATTTTGCCATAATTTGGGATACCTTATCCTGAAACTTTGTAAACTGATTACGTGTACGTTTCATGAATGTTTATTGGCAGAAAAATTATCGAAAGTATGAATCAATTAAGTTCTGAGAATTTTTGTTAGCAAGTTTTATAAAATTTTGTATACTGTAAGATTCTAACATTTCTTACTGATTTTGCATCAGCCCAATTTAACTACCACAATACGAATAAGGTACGAGATATGAAGATAAATAACACAAAAGAAATGTGTAAATACATATTGCTTAAAGAAACGAAAATGAAACTTTGTATATTGTGAAGAAAAGAAATAAATATTAATCTAAATATATACATGTATGATAAAAAGACATTTTTCAATATTTTCTCTAGTGTTATCTGAAGATTTGTTTATTCAATTATTACTTACGCCACAGTTATAACTGATTCGAGTTCACATTTTTTTAGCTGAGATACTTTTTATTATAGCATTCTTGCAAAAGCACACCTGTTACAACAGTACAATGTTATAATGTAACTCGAGCCCTTGTTTAGATTCATTTTACGATAATTCACAGTCTAGACTTGTAATCTGTGGTAGTAGACTGGGCATAAAGAAAAGATACGAGAAGCACTTCATAGTAAACAAGAAACATGATTTGAGAAACTGACTTCACTGCATGTTCACAAACAAGTTATCTGAACCTGAGGCTAAGAAAAATGAGTTATTGCCTTGTAATCAATATAAATTTAAAGTGTTATTTAATCTCTACCATTTTTTTCCTCTTTTTCTCTTACCCCATAAAGTTTTGTCAGCAGATTAGGACATTGTTCATTTTCTGTCAGCAATAAATCCAATGATTTGGGTATGAAATGGCTGGTAGGGTGAAGCAAGTAAAACACAGATTGACTATGTATAGTTAAAAGCTTAAATTGCCTATCATATCTTTCTCCTTTCCTAAAACAATGTAACGATAATAAATACAATAAACAATACAGGATAAGTTATAATGAAGTATGCCGTACAGTTTAATAATTGCAGTTATGCTTAGGTGATTATCATGTAAACTCATTATCATCTAAAGTTAGCTGTTTTCTTAATCTTCTGAAAAATCAGTCTGTGAAGAGTAGTAGATCGTTTTTCTGAACCCTTATTCTGCACGCTCACACCTTGTGTTTTGTATATGAATATGTATAAATGTATTTATAAACTTATGCTTACGACTACAGAGGAGGAACTGTGACTTTCAAAATATAAAGGGTAATAATCTATCTATCTATCTACCCCGAAAGTTATATAGTTAGTTAAATAATATAATAATGTACACTTAGCTAAAACAATCTAATAAATGTATTTCACATTCCTCTCATATAAGTGACCTGCTCGTGTTACCAATCCAATACAACAGTTTATGACAAACAGTACACGAAATGAAAGCAATATATTTATAAACAAACACTCCTACCAGCCCTGTTGAAACTCTAAATACTCGTCACAGTCATCAAAGTCATTACTATCAACATATGTTTTATATCAATACTTTCTTTGTGTAACTTTATTCATTCATTTCGTTATTACTTGGGGTTTACACCTTTGCCACTGCTTCCATCAACCCATTATTTTAATTTTCATTCCATCCACGATTTTCAATGTCAAATTATTACTGTTTTTTTTTCGAAATCTTTCAATTTGGTCTTTTTGACTATTTATCAGTGAAAGTGATTATACCTACACATCTGACAATTAGAGATCCACAAACTTCGGTGCATTTACAATGTGCTATGTTACAGATCTACTCACAGTATTGCAAAAGATAATTCATTGAAACATTTATACAGGGAATATTTGGTGAAAAAGGCCGGCTAGAACCTTTCGAGCTGACTCTAGGTCTTGCAATAGCGCTGTATTATAGCCTATTTCACCAGAAATTCCGAATATGTATTTTCTTTTTAGGCATTATCTATTCTCAATGCTCCATTACTCATTTGTGGCCAAATTGTTGATTGATTCCGATTGATTTATTAACTATAGTACCAATCTATTCTTTTTATACTATATATTAATAATAATTTAGACAACGCATAATATTTATAATGATCGTTTTTTTTTTTACAAGATTCATAAATTCATTAGTAACAGTGATCTGCAATTGTCGAACTGCTACATATATTGATTTCATATCCAGAGATAAATTTTACTGTAAATTTACTATAATCGGCACTTACAATAGGAGCGGAGAGTTTCACTATCTCTTACAAGTTACTAATTTATTCTGAATAAATGTTACAATCTTTTCTTGGAGTCAAATCAAAATACAATTATACATGGACAATGTAAATTGATTATTATTTTGGTGAAATTAAGCGGGAAAAGTAGTGTTCATAAATTAATAATTATCAATTTTGAAAAATGTAAGGTAAAATTGGAACACCAAATTAAATTAGTTTAATTCCCTTTGATCTATTTACTATGGAGATATTCGAAAAATTTTGCATTGTTAAACTTTGAATAGTCACTGAATTCGCGCCTAGGTAAGTGTATCTCGTTCATGTGTAGCTGTTGCAAACCTCCACTACTAGCTATATGATGTAGATCAGCATATACCTAAACTTGAGAGCCTAACATATCTTTATTCATAAATCTAATTTTTTAAATTATCAATACCTTCATATTAACAAAACGTATAAATATATGTTTCATATATGTACGCACGTTTCATATGTGCATGTATTTTCTTTACGCGCCAATTCTAACTTTCTAAATTTTTTTTTAACGACAGAATTCAAATAATATTATGTATTTTATAAATTGCATCTTGTCTTTGATAGTAACATATACCTAATATGTAATCATACACTTAAAAATATTTACAGATATAATAAAGAATGAACATTCAATTAGTTCAATGAAAACTTGAACTGCTTACGGGATCGGAGACAGCGAGTGTTAGTTTCAATTGAAAACCGAGGGAGTTATATATAGCAAAAATGAAAATCATTAGCAGAGTTCTCAAAAGTACAATGCTACTATTATCATTATTATTATTATTGTACTGTTATTACAACACTGCTATTTTCAATTGTTCATCTGTTGATTTTTTCATTAATTTCTTTTATCTTAGCTGTAACAAAGTTTTCGATTTAAAAAATAACTACCAACTGACGGCGAATGTCTTTCAATAGGTATGTTTAATCGCAAATCACATGCCTTAAGCTGTTAGTATCCCCTGTCACACCCAATACCTTACAACTGCTATACATACCGGCATATGAAATATTTAGTTATCAAAACATCAAAATATTTATTCTCATACACCGATATCTGTTATTTTCTATTTTTTTTATTTTCTTTTTTTCAAATAACATTTCGTTCCTTAAATCACTGATTTTTTTTTACCTAATCAGTCTTTGTGAATTAACTTGCTCAACTCTTCATCAAACCTCTAACTACAAACTTCCTATCCGGCACAAGAGACGTTAATTTACATTTATTTAGTTAATTGTTTAAAAATGAGTTTTTTTTGCCTAATCATTATATAATTTTATTTTATCAATTTTTTGTTATGAAACCCATTGATTGGATAAAGCTTAGCCTAATTATTCTATAGTTACTGTACAACTCAGTTTATTAATTTTTCTTGTTATTAATTGATAGTTTCATTTTTTTCGTTACGCAATCAAGATTAGTATTGTTAGAATCAAGATAAGCTTTGTGTTGAATATTTTTGGCAAGCTATAGAGTGCATCGTTCTATAAATAAGCGAAATCCAAAATTCGTGTATTTCCAAATACATATGTGTACTACAGATCTGTAATGTTTCCAATTGAAGTTAATTAGTTATAAATTTTGGCCGTTTTCGACGCACATTATAGAATATTTTATGAACATTCCCTGCATTTCATTAATAAATTCATAAATTTTGTAATGAGTTACAAATGAAATGTACCCACTATATCGCGTAGTAAAATCATACATCGATATTCAAGTGATAGTAATTTTAAATAAAAACTAATTAAAGTAGATAATAGATTTTTGAACCAATATTAATATCAACTAATTCTCTCAGTTATTAAATTTTTAAACTTCAATCGTCACTTTCACAATCATTTTAATTTCGAAACGGCGTATCCGTGAAGTTTTGAAACTGGCGAAGCTTTTTGGAAAGTGTAAGAGATTGAAAAAGATGTGCATGCTCTTTGAACCTTAATGCCCTAAAATTTTTACGAGATGTAGGTATATTTATTGCTGTCCTGCGACCATGTGATACAATTTTAATTTAGCATTCATTGTCAGTTGTGGAATCCATTCAATTTTTACTTTTTTTTGTCTCTGTAGTTGACAGCAGATTTTAAAAAATCCAATTGGTTATGTAGGTCAAATTACTTTCGATAACACGAGAAAAAGTAGACTTGACTATATATGACGAAAGATAATTTCAATCATCCAATTAATGTCTCGGTATATTCGTTTTTTACGTACAAAAAAAAAAAAAAAAGGGAAAATATAAGAAAAGTCGAAGGGTAAATCCGAACGCGAATTATAATTTAATACGAAGAAGACAGCACTCTACTATTGTTGTAATATATAATATTCTATTCATTAGAGCAATACTGCACCTTCTATTCAAAAACTTCCTCTTTTTATTAATGAGGAAGATTGTTTGTAGCGAGTTTATACTCATAAGTATGTGGAAAGAACGTGAATTCAATAATTTAATACTGCAGTTGTTATACCATAAAAATTCATTCATTTTTTGAGTAAACGTTTTGATTTAGAGGTTGCAGAGTTTCACTACAGCATTTCATAACGCTTTATTTTTAACAAATTTCTGATTCAAAATAGCAATGAGCAATACTCGGCTACAAGCAAAGCTGGATACAGAGCAGCTGTTACACTTTAGATTCATTATTTTAATTTGAATAATTTAAATTTTCAACACACAGCATTTGCAACTTATTTGAAACTTTGCAACCTAATTTAAATATCTATCTATACCAATGCCCAGCCTCCGTCAAGCTTTCATGGCGTTTCATTTAATTTCCTATACAATTACATAATATATTCAGGTTTACGTTATCCACTAAGTTCTTGGTAGTTATAGATTAATAAAAAGCCTATGCAAGGTGTAAAACTTAAAAAAAAATTCGTCTTAAAATATAGAAGGAACAAACTAATCGAAATAAAAATATTTTACTTTATATCAATATGTCGATATTAGTAGTAGGACACACGCAAATCCACTGCATAGATAATCTGTAGGGATTTATGTTCAAACAATTCTACATAATTACGCAGTGTGCTGAATAATATTTCAAAGTTACTCAAAAGATATGACAGTTAGACAAATTTTTATTCAGTAATACCATTCGAAGTGATACGTCATAATAGCATTTGTTCTCTATTTTGAGTTGCATACGAGAATTATTGAAGCTGGAATATGTGTAAGGTACGAGAATAAATGAGCATTTTCTCTTCAGTACACAGCATCTGGTATAATCAATTGTCTATCACCCATACTGTCGTCCATCATTATACTCCACTTGAAATAAGATATTGCTAGAAAATAAATAGCTATCTGGACATGTGAAAAATATTCATTTCGTGGTAAATGTACACCTAATACCTGCTTGTAGTTTATCAAAACTGTAACCTATACTTGCGGATTATGATCTTTGTATTATCATTCAGATATTACATTGGTCAAGTTTAACCGCACTGAATAAATTTATGGAATTTTTTACAATTTGATTAACTACATTCCTACTAATTGGACTTTAAACATTATTTTGTCTATTTAATGAAATGAGTAAGGTGTTCAGCAGGGAGTTGAAAATATGTCTGATCTACTTTTGCAAAAAAAAATAATTTAATTAACGTTTATTTCTAAAAGAAATATTAGGATTGAGTGCAATTATTGGGATTGAAGTTAAAATATGATGTTATAACATTACAGAACTTTGCACACTGCGATATAATAACGCAACGGAAACGTTTCAAGGATATATTATAATACCAGAAAGGGATAACTCTCTAAAACTAGCACACTGAGAGTGAAAATAACAAAGGTTAAACTGATAGATAAGATATCGCATAGCCAGCGAGGTAATAACTTATTTTTCATTGTAGTATTCAAATCGGCTAAAATGATTACATGAAAGCGTAACAGTGACTAAATCAATAATGTTTTTCGTTCACATAAATCCTTTCTTCATACTCCATATCTACCACGTGGAAGCTGCTCTTTAATTGTAAGTCTTTAACATTCATACCAGAGACCATAGTGACTTAATATAATCTCAACACGATCAAACATGCACAACGCATTGATCTACCCTGTGCTTTGGTTGTTAGGTACAGAAAAAAAATGGACAAAAATAATCACTGTTCCAGAAACTGCCGTGAAACCATTCAACACTTTTAGGGATAAGAGTAGGTGATATCAAATCAAACGTTCAGCTGTCGATCAAAAATTACTACTAGCATAAATGCTGATTCTTATACTGTTTTCATACACTCTAATGACGCAATGTCTCTGGTACAACCATTGAGTGATGCAGTAGAAATCTTAAGTAGAAATTCTCTGAATACCCCGTATATTATGATTCGTATGGTCATATTTTACAAGTCACAATCACGCGCGTGCAAATCAACAATCGTACGCCACAACGAACCAACAAATCTATGTACATATATGCTTGCTTGGTTACTTGCGTACAAGCATATATCGTTATTGTATGATACAATATCACACATCAACATTGTATCGTAATGATAGTTTTTTAATGGCAATAATAATAAATGACAATATATTAATAAGGTGATAGTAATATTGAATAGCAAATTAGTTATATTGACTGTAAGCTAAGAAAGTTGATATTTTGGATTACTGGTCGGGTTGCAGAGTCGTATTGTATTCGGAACAATGCTGGGGTTCACCTGGCGGTGTGCCGTTATGTGAATTACCCAAATGAGGAGTGGCGGGTGTGGCAGGCTGAGACTGTGGACTACTGGTAGGGGCGTAGATCAATCGGTAACCTGCTGGTAGGAAGAATCCACCATGAGGGGTATACCCAAATGTTTGAAAATTTGCCAATGTTGGTCCCTGATGATAATGGAGGTAGCCACTGTTAGCAGTAGAACCAGATATGGGAGTTGGAGCGACCAAACTACCAGACATAGGTCCACTGAAATTGGCTCCATCCGGTATAATTGGTGCAAACTGATAGCGTGCAGGATTCAAAGTAGTTGGACCGTTTGTTGAACCAATTGTTTCTAATGTTTCATTAGCATTTGTCGCACTGGTATAATTACTTGAATGTTGTGTTATATTTTGCATATTCTCAGTAGGCATAACCGGTATGGGGATAACATAAGCATGTGGAATATTAGTAGCTTGTTGTTGAGAAGATTGCGGGGTTTGGTTCAGCTTTTGCATAGCTAGCCTCAAAGTTTCTTCTGTATCTAACGATTGGCCAGGCATTTTTTGTAGTGGTGTCTGAGGCGCCGTACTGAACATTAAATAATCTTCCATCCCAGTCGATCTTGTTTGCCCTGAAAGAATTTGAACTGTATGGTTTGATTCGAAATAAAAACTGAAATTATCGTAACATACGCATATGTTACATATCTTATACAAAAAATTGGTAATTCTCTAATTAACATAATAATAAATAAATTTTTATATCCACGCTTGATGAGGAAAAGGTCATAAACAATTTATTATATTTTGAACATATTGTAAAGCAAAATAATTTCTTAAACGTGGACATAGAGCACATACTTTTTCAGTACTTGGTCAAACGTAAAATCGTACTTCATTTACTTTGTTAGAAAAAATAATGACTTTTAAGACACTGAGAATATTGCAATAACTAATTCAGCGTGTATACTGATGTCGCTGAAAGGACACTCATATAGGGAAATTAATTCTCTACAGAATGTGATCGAGTGGTGACGATTTCAAAAGAACTACACCTTCCTCCCCAAAATTAAATTCAAGAGATACCTATCAGCGAGAATTTTTTTCGCTAATTAACTAATCATAGAAATAGTTTTTCAGATGGGAGAGAATATGTAATGTTGCTTCCAAAAGAAATACTCTGTACTATTATATAGGTAGGAGACCTTTTTTGTAGAGCATGCATTTCCCTACAAAAATATGTATCAAGCACATACGTACTGCTTCGTTACTGATTTACAAAATTCAGAAATAACTAAAATTATTTTCTTGTGTTAATTAAGTGGAAAATGGGAAATTGCATTCTGAAACCACTAAATATTAATATTAAGGGCGTAAATTGTAACAGGCGTCTTATTTTGTCTTTCTACAACTATTAAACATGTAACTTTGAAAAAAAAAATTAGTCGATTTTTTGGACTAGTACAATGTTCACCTAAATTTGAATGTCAAGTTTTCAATTTCAAAAGTTTATTTCAACCTCATACCAACCTGCAACTGTTGAGGCAACTGTGTGGTAGAGGAGGGGATGATGCTGGTGTTGATGTAAGGCGCTGGCCTGTTGCTGTTGCTGAATTAATAATTGTAGCTGTTGTTGTTGGAATCTTTCTAGTTCTTCTCTGTGTCTGCGCTGCAAGGTTTCTAACTCTGTTGTTTGCCTGTTCATAAAATGAACGTTAATATACAAATATGCTTACAACAGTAAGAGCATTTAGAATTGTATTGGGTTGATGTGTACGTTAAAGGCATACCTTTTAATAAGAAGCTGATACTCCTCGCTGGGTGTCAGCACTTGATTCTTCTCATCTTTTTCAGACTGAAACGTTAATAATGAATAAGTTTGCATAAAGATCAAATGCCGTGTTGCAATTATGAATCAAAATCACATCATAAATTGCAGTTTGAATATCGAGCAAGTTTGAGTAAGTTATACAATATTAGATATTGAAAAAATATTCTTTTGAGTAAGATCGAAACTCATAGCAAAGATAGTTTAAAATAATTCGAAACATTTCATCTGCATCATAACCATCAACCGGGAAACGAAATCTTTACGACTCCGTCATTCTCTCTCAATACTTGCTCCTTTACCCTAGCACCACAGATATTATAAGATACCCATTTATGATAGTTGCTTGATATGAACACATTCAGCCATAGATAGAAAAATATGTATACTAGTGATCCCAACAAGTCTAGTTTTCTAGTTTTTCATTTGTCCGGTTTTTGAATATTCATCTACTTAACGAGTCTTACTCTGGTTTGAATATTTTTGTGAATCAAAAAATCACTGTCCCCATCTATACTTCACTCCATTTCAGCCACCCCTTATCTCCTTTTCTGTCAAATTATAAATATATTCACATGTGACTCGATTGAGAAATCGTTTGCTACACCCACATACTTTGTAAAGTACAACGTAACGGTACTCGACTACACAATTCATAAATATTTCATGGAGTAAACAGAGTAATTTTAAAATTGGATTGTTTTGACAGGGCTGTATGTGTTGTTCAATTTACAGTTGTTTGCTAATGTAATTTATAATTGAATTAAGCGATTTTTATCGAAGCGTGAGAGATACAGGAATGGTATGATATTCTGTCAAAAATTATACAAGTGGCAAAGAGTAAAGAAGGACTTCATGTTGGTAAGCTCTATATAAGCGAATAAGTTGACAAGTAGCATGTCATGTGTAAATTTCTACAATGGCGTTAGATTGAATATTTCGATGTTTTCTTCTCTGTACACTCGGACTTATAGCAAGTTGATTGCTGTGGACAAGTTACAAAGATATGAATGGTAGTAAGCGTTAAATTAGCATAGTGGACAGCATAAGTTAAATCATAAACCCCATGATATTGTTACACTATTACAAAAATTGTTATAATCTGTTTACGATAGAAAATTTTATTGATGATACGCTTATTTGCATTTTTTTTAAATCTAAAAATAATTAAAGTCAATATTTTCCAACCGCTGATTTTTGCAATACTAAATTATAATTTACCTTAGTTAATAAATACATGAATTATTGACCTCATTTCAGATTTAAAAAATGGCGTCTCATCCAAAAAGTAATTCGGCTTAAGTGATTTACAGTTTTCCCATTGAAATTTGTTAAGAACTACCACAAATGAAAGGTTGAGAAATACTGTTATAGATAGTTTTGACAAAGGAATAATACATAAATATTCTGACAGTTAAATATATACAGATCACACCCTTCACCACAAAGGATCACATGAATATTTAGCATCACCGTTCCAAGTTTGATCATAACATATTCTGAGCCATATTTATAATAAACAATGAAAATATCTCAAACTTTTTTCGGTCTAGTACTATTGATAAAGCATCATCAAGACCAAAGACTTTTCTAACTAATACAACATTCTTGTTCTAAAACATGTTATTGCTACGTCAAAACTTGTAACTTGTTGAAAATTTGTGATGAATTTCCAATGTTAATACCAATGGTATGTCACTCTAGAAATCTGTTTTTCATTAGAAATATGGCGCATGATATGTAGTTTCAATACTTATTTTCTTTTTTAAGCCTTGGTGGTCTTACCCTATGCACCACATGATTCTGATGTGGTTGTGCTGCCCGATGTGAGGCAGTTGTGCCGGACACCATAGATTTATAATTAGGAGTAAAAGTATTATTCTCAGTTACTAAAGGTGGGGTTGTATTTTGGAACTGATGCTGCAGAAACCTGATTTTCTCTGAATTGTACCTGGGAAAGGATGTGTTTGAGCACAGTGATCTACTTCCAGGAGAATAACAACATCTATCTAAATCATTCTCTTTTTCCTCATTGATGTCCAACATTTCTAAGTTTGCACTATAATCTCTGGATGTGAAAAGACTTTGTGATGTTATCGGTCCGTTTTGGAGTACATCTCCCGATAAATTGAAAGTGTTCCTGGATTTCAAAATGGATTCACCATCATTACGTTCAAATGACGTACCTACTGGTTTTTCCATATTAACATTTTGCTCAGTCTGCCACACATTCAATGGATGCAAAGATTCGTTTTTAGTTTTTTTACTTGTCGAATATACTTGTCTTTTGTTATTACCAATTTTTTGTAAAAACGTATGATTTGAAGTACCGTACCCATCGTTACTTGATATTTCAGGATCACAATCACCGTCTATAATATATGAATTGTCTGTATTTTGCGGGTTGAGTAATGCTGAAAAATTAGGAACTTTCATTCCTGCGTGTATTGTGTGATATACATGGTTTAAACCCATTTTTTTCTCAAGCCCCGCACTGGGATTATCAACTCTATATTCGCAACTTTTCGAGGAATCAATGTATCCAGGACTCAAATTCATTAAACTTTTAGCTTGCTTTAATTTGGCTTTGAGTAAGTGTCTGGGTTCTTGAGTTAAATGATTTAGGTAAACAGTATTTTGCCGTTCATAACGTGAAGATCTCATCAATGATGGACCGTTTCTTCTATGAAATTCAGACGATGTATTACACCTGCAATCAGAGCTCGAATGATTTGTTGGAAGACCCAACTCCAGTTGCAGAGTTTCTTGCCAAAAAGGATCATAGTTTTTTCTTAATTGTTCAAGAATCGTGAGGTAATGTTCATCCTCACATAACTTGTAACTATGTGTACGTTTTATTGGCCTGATTCTGTGGCGGATGTAATCAGGGAGTGGAGTATTGGAACACTTTCTACGCTTAAGTGCTCTTTCTTCGTAGTCATTGCTTTTCTCAAATAAATCGCAAAAAGGTACTGATTTTCTTCGATTTCTTATTGGCCCGCCAGATACTTGTCTTTCCAATTTTGAAATCCTTGAATTTTCAATTTGCTTCTCACCGTACTTGACAAATTGCTTTCTACTTCGGCATTTACTTGTGTCTGAAAAAACTGGTGTATTACAGTAATTACATAAACTTGGATCATTTGACTCAGATAATCTTAAATCGATCATTGATCTGGCAAGACGATTATTTTCCATTAAGTTCGTAGTTTCAACGCTTACAAAATTGTGTGAATTTAATTTTGTGAATGCATTTGACAAATCACTTGCGGAATGAGCGAATTTTGAATTCCTCAGTTTTTCCGATATCAATCCTGGTCTTTCAGAATCGACGGCAAAACATCTGAGATCAGAAATTGAATTGGATGCTCTTCTAGAATCACCAGGATCGTGTGTTTTGTTGATTGCTTCTGGAAGATCTTGTTTAATTGATGTGAGAAAATTTGGAGATCTTAAATCTGATTCCGAGTTGGTCTTTTTAGTAAATTCCTGCAGTCGGTTACTTCTCCTGTGACATCTCGACTCTTGTGTCAATTTTTCAACGTACCTATTTTCATGTGAAAGAGGTGAAGTGGTCCTTAAATCAGTAGTAGAATCAGCAAATCTTTTGCTACACCGAACAAGCTTTATATTTTTAATATATTGCGCATTAGCATATTTTACACGATATTTCTCATAACTCTGTTTTGACTTTGGTTCAAAGTAAGTAGTTGTCATATCATTATTTCTCATTGTCGCATTCTTGTTATTATCGATAACATGCTGCGATCTTAATGATATTTCGGGTGTTATCTTTGGCAAAAGTCGAATTTCTTTTTCTTGGAGTACAGTAGGTTTTTGATCGTAGCGTCCAATTACGAATTTTGGTTTAAGATAAGCCCTACTCGACTGAGTCGTCGATGAAGACATTGTGTCGCAAAAATTTTTCATGCTGCATGCAGCTTGGGGAATGCTTGCAAATGTCTTATGCGTTTGATATTCGTTTGGAGGGATAAAATTCATGTCACGAGATATGCTTTCTTCTTGACGTATGTTTATTGTTGACTTACTGGAAAACTGTGCTGACAAAGAGTTTAAGTCACTTTTTAACAGTGGTTCCAATATGGTGGTCCGATTTTCATGGGTGCAAAAAGCTGAAGTCGGTATGTTAGTATTTGCATTCAAAGCTGACGTTTTACTTGCGGTTTTGCTATTAGGTATCCCAGTAGTCCAATTTGAAGCAAAATTGAAGAATGTAGAATTATTTTCTAAGCCAGGTAATACTTTTTCATTGATTATACTTTTCTTCAGAGGTAAAAAATGATCGAAAAGTCGATTTTTAGTGGAGTCAGAGTTCAATGACTCATGACAGTTTTGAGATGTACCTTCGATATCTTTGCCAACCTGTGTTGTATTAGGTTTGTTAATGTCTGAGAAATGAAAATCGAATTGAAATCTAGTTTTAACATCATCCATTGAATTTTTTTCAGATATCATTCCGCTTGCAGGGATCGAACCATTGGTTTGCATGTTTGAAGAAGTAATAGGCTTTTGAATAAAATCTGATGGATTTTTCTTGATATGATGATTGCTTTGAAAATGTCGTGCTTCTTGTGTACTTAAAGTAGCGCCTTCATGATTTTGGTGCATACTAAGAGTGCCCTGGAATGGTACATTTGACGCAGTGGATGTACTATGTGCGTTGTATGACCCAGAAGCTTGTACGTTTTGTATCTGATTCAAGATTCCATTACGATGATAACTTTGATAGCTGGCATTGATAGTTGGCGTTTGATGATGATTAATTTTATGTACTGATCCCAAATTTTGTGCATTATTAACATGCAGTGAGGCGTTTTGCTCAGTATTTACATTCTGAAGTTGCAGTTGTCGCATTGTCAACGGTAACTGTTGCTGTACCTGATTTTGCAAAAGATGCTGCAGAGTATTATCCTGGAGTCGATTCGTGATGGGCGACAAATTTTCAGCTTGTGCTCCAAGGTTCAGAGGATCGTGCGGGATATCTTTTTGTGGCTGAGTTTGAGGAGATGAACATTGAGCGAAAGAATCATGCGCGTTTTTAACAGCATCTCGTGGTATCACATGCTGCTTTGAGCCCGGAGGGGGTTTCAATAAAAATATATTTTGGATTTGTTGGTCTAGAGATTGAGTAGAATATATCCCACTATGAACTGAGGGATGTTTCTGACTTTGTGTGTTTAGCGTTGTCTGTGGAAAGGTGTGTGTATTACGTTGTTGAGGTTGAAATACAGGAAGTCTGAAATCGGTTTTGGGTGAAGTAGGTAAACTATACTGTTTTTTGGAAATAGGGCTTTGGTAATTATAATGGGAAGACGAGCCAGAGGTAAAAGATGAATAGGAGGAGGGAAAGCTTTTGGTGCCCGGCGGTGTAGCTACCATCAAACTTTCACTGCTCACCCTCAGAGAGTCCACCAATCTGCCTGGAGACTACAGAGCCCCCAAAAATAGACCCCAAAAATATTGTAATAAAAAAATATGCCAAAAAAGAATGTAGGGAACTATTGAAAGTTGTCTATTGATAAAAAAACGAGATGGAGAGAAGTATTTACGTTTCACGCGAGTGTCAAATATTGGAACAAGAAAAAGTGCTGCAGTTGTATGGCATAACAAACTAAAAGAATATTTTCAATCAATATCAGTCAAAGATTTTGCTGATAATATCGCTGGTTTCTAGCTGGACATACAGTTCCATTTATGTCACATATTTAATCGTAGTAATAGAAGAAGTAGTAGTAGGAATAGTAGTAGCAGTGGCAGTATGTAACAGTAATCGATAAAACATTTCAGATTACGATAAAAATACTCATATTTTGCCCCGTGTTTTTCGGTTCTGAGGCCTTATTTTTTTTGGGGGACGATTTTCAATTCACTTATGTATTTTTCATTGTAATTTCATTGACGGGAAATCACAATTTCAATGCCTATGATTTTATAGCTATAAGGAAACCTAACTAAAAACATTCTAGTATTATGCGCAATAGAGTCAAATTTTTATGAGTCTTTGGTATCCATATTAGTTGGTACAAAGAATTCACAGTTGACAATTGAAATTAAATAAATTAATACCAAAACAGTACTACCATGCCATACATCATTACCTTTCAAATTAGTAATTTACAAAATGCACAACACAACACTTTGTTAAAGAGCAATAAATATTGTGGGTCTATCAATAATTTACAATTAAGAAAATATGGATTTAATAAGAAAGAAAATAAAAAGTTTACCTCGGTCGTTAGGGTGCCGATGGATGTGGCGGAAGAAGTAGGCGGCAATGAGCCTTCTCTGTTATGAAGCACTTGAACTGGTATACCTGTACCTGAAAAAAATTCGAAACAAATCATACTTTCGATGCATTTCACTATATGTTATTCTTTACATAATATGTATAGGTATGGTATTGTGATATTCTCGAAATTGGACAATACAAACTGGTACGACAATCCAAGATAATGTAACTAATCATCAATGAAAGAATATAATATATTTCAATGTTCCTCTA
Organism: Diprion similis; assembly: GCF_021155765.1. NCBI lineage: Eukaryota > Metazoa > Arthropoda > Insecta > Hymenoptera > Diprionidae > Diprion > Diprion similis. Next base: position 6,272,928 of record NC_060106.1, read on the forward strand.
TGAGAAAGACAATCTCATTCGAACTTGTACATTTAACTTGATAAACTCGAGCTGATTTACAAAATTTGAAAAACCAGGATATAATAACTTGTTAGATGGGTTAGATGAATTGAATCACCCCGTAAATATCTTTGCTAGTCGAATTTTGAGGGGATTAAGCTCAGATTTGCTACAATACCCGGTAGTAAGTAGTGAGCAAGTAGAAATACAGGGTAGCTTTATTTTTAGATAAGATCAATTTGTACTTACACTGCATCTCTTCCATGTGATGAGTGGTTACGCTGAATCGGCCTGCTCGCCGGGTCATCATTTCCTCCTGCTGTTGTCTTTGTTGGTCAGAAATTGTCAATGATGTTTGTTGCTGACTAGTTGGTACAGCATCAACAGGAGGTGGCCCAGCTACTTTAGATACCATGAATCTCGATATTTTTCTTACTGGTTGATCTGATGTTATTTGCTGTGAAGTAAATTTAAATTAAGCTTTGAAATATTTTTAGGTAAACTTTGAAAAATTTTTTTGTTTTCAGATGTGAATGAATGAATTTCATGCAATTGCTACTACCATCAAGAAATTTTAGGATATAATTATTTTGAAGTTTTTAAGGTAGAAATCCTTAACATTTCACTGAGTCATTAATAATCGGTCACGCGTAGAACACTTATGCACAACATTAAAAAATCTACTTGCCTCAGGAGCATTGTCAAGAGTTTGTTCCAAATTGATAGGGGTATTGGAACCTGAGTTAGAATTGATGACGCTTGGTGAAATAGCAGCAATAGGTACAGGGTGAACGGTAGCGAGCTGTGTTTGCTGCGGAGGAAATATTTGTCCCGTGGGTACAGGAGGTGTAGAAGGTTGTGAAGGTGACGAGTTCATCAAAGGACCTCTATGATGAATCTTTGCCAATTCTTGCTCCAATTCTTGCAAACGAGATCCTGGCCGTTGAGAACGTATTTTGACATTCTCCTTGCTTGGTGACATCGCTTCTGAACCTCCCGTAATCAATGGACTATCAGTCGTACACTCCGAGTTCTGCATTTAATTTTCAGGAGTAAATTTTTTAGACATTTTTCAGGTCTCTTATTTGTCTGAATATTCTACAAAGCAGCACCTCAAATCAAATGCCTAGTCTGCTATTTTTGTAAATCATTTTCTGCTGATTTTTGTGAACCCAGTTATCGCACGTACATTGTTTAATTAAGTTGACAGTAGCAGTTATATAGTGTAGAATCAACTGTGATACAGAGTTCTGTTCATTGAGGCAAAAAGCTGTGATTGTACTTGTACATGGGCCTCTCTGTCCAGTTACCATTTATGACAAAACCTATGTAAAAAATGAAATCAAAGTGTTCAACATGCAGAACTTCTCATATGTATATTTTGAATTTGTTCATAGTGCCATGCAGCTAATTTATTACGTAGAACATGCTCGAATCACAGAGTATATCAGATAACTGATAAATTTAATGATGTGTCACATCGCAGAGTAATCACTTTACCTAATTATGTCACACCTAGACTTTTCTATATAAACTAAACACATTATCAGTTCAAATTTTTCTCTGTAATTCTTTAAGGTCGGCATCAATTTGTTAGATAGTTTGAAATAATATGTAAACCTTAGAGTGTCACTCTACTTTTCAAGAAACTAAACTTTTTCTGCCTTCACTGCATATTTATACTTTTAAAAGATATGAATCTTAAAAGATATCCTAGAATTACAATGGAAAACGTAATAGACGACAATAACCTTATCATAATATGTTCTTATATTTTCAGGTTTTCTATTACGTTTCTGATTTCTATTCGTTAATAGCTTTTAATATCATATCAAAATTTGTGAATGAAGTAATTATTATTGCTATATGTATCTGAAAGATCAAGAAGTTGAATCGATTTGGAGCCAGATGTACAATTAATCAATATTATATATAATGTCGCTGTCCACATGGCTCATGACTATACAAAACCAACTGAAGAACGTTTATCATTAGATAATAGCAGCCATTTTCTAGCTAAACTAGTAGAAATATAATGCATTCATGGAACTGTAGTGAAAAAATGTTATATTCATTATTCACTCACTGTTTGTGTGGTTGCAGGTACAGCGATCGATGGTTCTTGGCCATAAAAAACACCCTCCACAGGTATGACAACGTTACTTACATCACTGGATGCAGCATGAGGAATGAAAGCAGCTATCGATGAATGCACTGTTGTTTGTGGAGACAAAGTTCCCTGAGTCGAAGAAGAACCACTTGTTAATTACAAGTTGTGCGATTTTTATCAGTATTTAGAGAATTACAGACTCCATATGATTTATTACTTTGAACAAGTTTTTAGTAAACAAAGATGAATTTTTAATTTATTATCTTCACAGCTGTACCTGAATTACATGATGGGTTAGAAATTCTTCAACTATAGAATCTGTACAGTTTCAGCAAAATATGGTATTTAGTAAATCTTTGTCCAAAACCAATAATAAATACTTTACAAATTTATGGGCTTGCAAGCGATTTCAAAGAGACTTAAGGTTGCCACTAATTTTCTGTATTAAAATTTCCTAACTTTTCCTGGTTTTCTAGTGATACGATTTGAATTTTCTAAGTCTAGAGTATTCATTTCCATCACATACTGATTAAAGAACCAGTTATATATTAATAAGACATTCCTTTGCAAGTTTGTTTTTGATGGTTTGTTGATGGTAATGATGAAAAACTGATGACTCTCATGAAGAAAAACAGTCGATTTTGGTTTTACGCGAGATAAATGTGACTCTCAATACTTTTTTATCGGATAAATATCAATTGACTCTAAAATATGTTTTTCCTTTAAAAGACTGAATAGCGACAATGAACGCAGATAATTTTCACTAAATACACATAAATTTTAACCGTGAATAAAATAAATTGTAGATAAAAATTAGAAAAGACGGTGCGCTTTAGTTGATTTTATCTATCATAAATCACGAATAATATCATGTGAGTATCGGAAATTTCAGAAAAGAAATTAAAATTATAAAAATGTGTAACATAGTAATCAGTTTTCCATAAAAGAATATTCAATTTTTCGGAGATTCATCAAGGAACGAGACTTTTTCCGGGTATCTTAGATTTCAGATAACATGAAATCCTTGTTAAGAGTTTATATAGGCTGCAGACAATACTTAATAAGTGCATTAGATAGACATCATAGACGTACTACCTGCTAGTTCGTACTCACTAAGGAATGACTAGTTGCAACAGGCATGCCGATGTTGGCCAATTTTTGCTGCAGAGTATGCATGTATGTGTCGTATCCACCTGCTGTTTGGTGCGAGTGAGGTGTAGCAGGATGACTTATCGGAGGGGTTCCTATGCTCAGAGATTCGGAAGGTTGGCTTGTCAACTGTACTAGCTTCTGTTGCAAATCTGCAATCGTCTGAGGCCCACCACTGTCGGCAATCTTATCCAGAGAGTTTTGCTGGCTCAACTTCGAATGTTGTTGCATTACTGAAGTTTCTGTTAGTTCAGTGAGTGTATGATCGGGTGTTGCTTCATGACTGGAGTTGTCGTGCTCGGTAGAAACCACTTGACAATCTGAACTGGTACGCCTGGTAGATGAAAAAAAAATCGAACGCTGTTACAAAAACCAAAGTAAGAGACGTAATTCATAAAATAATAAAACGACGAATCTAGGACAACTGTTTGAGATACTGTTACATATATATAAAGACAAATGTGGCATTGTATAGTGATCATAGTGAGTGAATTTCTGTCTTTTTTGAATTTTTTTAAACACAAAAACACACACACACACACACATATATATATATTTAAAAAAATTCAAAAAGGATAGAAATTCACTCATTATGATCAGTATACAATGCCACACGTGTCTTTATGCATTACCTGCTTATGTCGTTATTTTCGCCGCTGTTGACTTCTGTTTCCAATAGTGACACCACATTATTATTAATATTAATATTTTGTGGTTGCTCAGATGTAGCAGGATAGTCATTACTTGATTCTTGTATAGGTTGCTGCAGCAATGGCGTTACTTGTTGAATTTGTGTTTGATTTTGCATAGGATGAACCTGTTGAACTAGAGGCAATTGTTGTACACCCAAATTATTCTGCAGAATTGAGGTTGTATTCTGTTGTTGTATGCTCCATTGCTGTACGATTGCCTGTGTTTGTAAATTTTGTTGTTGACTTTGAACGTTCTGTGAGGTTATTGGTTGTTGTACACTTTCAATATTTTGTAAAGTGTGTTGATGACTCTGAATCGTTTGTTGAACAGACTGATGAGTTGTTTGAAACTGGGCTTGACTCTGTTGCGCAATAGGAGGTACTTGCGGATGATTTTGAAGGTGATGTTGATTTTGCAGGCCTTGATGTACCGGTTGAACATTTACTTGCATACCTTGTTGTATTTGTGGTTGATTTTGAAAAGCTTGAGGAACAGGTTGTTGATTTTGATTATTCAACGGAATTGTTGGTAGATTTTGTAAGCTTGGTTGATTCTGTTGTATATGCGTTTGCTGAGAGTGAGATACCAGAGTAGCTTCAGGTTGTATGGGTTGAAAATATTGCTCAGGATGCAGTGTTGTTTTATGTTCCATAGAAACTGTGTTTGCATTTGGCTCATGAATAGTATTCACGTTATGTGGAGTAACAGATTTAGATTTTGGATTTGAGAGTATATTAGCAAGGTTTTGAGCTAGATCTGGAAGTGTAGACGAGACTTCTTTGGGCTTTGCTGTAACTTTCGGTGGTATCTCAACACTCGTTACTACAGGGACCTGAGCTTGTGTACTAGCAGCGTGATGACCTATTGACGATGGCTGAGAAATGTCGGCTACGGCTTGAGGGGTAAATATATTAGTTGTATGAACATCTTGATGTTGCATTTGAACGTGTTGAAGATGAATTGGTGTAGACATTCTCCCGTCTTCTGCTATGCCTGAAACGTCTGACAATTGAGAATCTGTTGACATGTTTGAAAGTGTTGAAATATTTGACACTCTACGATTTCTATCATCGACGTTTTGTTGAATTTGTTGCACGTGCGGTGGTACAATAACATACTGTTGTTGCATTTGTTGGGCCTGTTGTTGTAGTTGTGGCTGTTGTTGTTGAACAAATTGTTGTAAGTTCTGATGTTGAAGTTGAGGTTGCTGTGGCTGTGGCTGTTGCAAGTGCTGTGACTGCACTTGGGGTTGCTGGCTTATATTTTGTTGCATAGGTGCTGATTGCAATTGTTGCTGTTGTTGTTGTTGCTGCTGTATTATAATATGCTGTTGGATCATAGATTGTTCTTGATACTGAACTTGTTGGTTTGCAATGGTTCCCTGCGACACTTGTGGTAATGGCATTTGTTCAATATTCTGTTGAGCTGCAACCACATTTTGCTGAATATGCGAGAGGTTTTGTTGCATATGTGGTATATTTTGTTGTATCGGAGGTGATCCCTGATGTATTTGTTGATTCTGAGAATTCAATATTGTTGTTTGCTGCACCTGTTTCGTATTTGGACCCATAGATTGATGTATTTGTGAAATATTTTGATGAGTTTGCGATACATTATGCTGTAACTGACTTGGTACTTGTTGGTGTTGAGGTATCATTTGTTGTGATTGAAATTGTTGTATACCCTGTTGAACCTGTTGCTGTATTTGTGTTGTTGATTGTTGATTGTGAATTGAATTCACTGTCGTATCTCCACTTGGTTGTAATTGCTGCTGGGCATGTCTGGCAGTTTCATTGAATGAAGTTGTAATATTTTGCATTTGTTCCATGCCAGCGGTGTCTTGTTGTTTCATTATTATTGCAGAATCAATTTCAGCTGCTATTACATTCTTTTCAGTTGATTTTGCTTGGTCTGAAATTATTTCGACATTTGGAGCATTTACTTCTGGTTTTACATTCTCTAGATTTAAAATGTTTGAACATGAGCTTGCATCAGACATTTTTTGTGCTGAAGAATTATCGCAATTCTCACTCGAAGTAACATTCGGAATACTAGATGCATTATCAGATACAGTTATATTTTGCTCCATGACAGGGCTGACCAAAAATCTTGATATTTTACGTAAAGGTGGCCCAGGTAATGTATTACTTTCAACTACTGTAGTTATCGGCGCTTGGGTGGCATGACTATCATCCTCATTAGTAATATCTATGGGATCTTGTATACTATCCGTTTCTTTAGCAGGAGCATCCGAATATTTTATTCCTGAACTGGCAGTTGCTGAATTTACTTGATACTGAGCACTGTCTGCTGCATTTATATGAGATTGAGGAGTTGCACTTGAAGCGCCTTCTGGCAACGCATGGCCAACTTCCATTATCGTTTCAGTAGATGTTACAGAAGTTGTAAGTTCGTATGTATCGTTTGGTTCATTTGGCATGTATGTAGGAGTTAGCGTATCGGTATTTTGAGTAGATGTAGAAGATCGTCGCGATGCTTCTGATGATATGCTGTCAGTTCCTGCTTGACCATCTGGCGTTTGAACACTTTGTTTCTCGCTGGGCACATGTGCAATGTGAGAGATTATTTGATCAATTGGAAGTAATTTTGTTGGTGTAGAAGTGTTCGATGTTTCATCTCTCTGAAAATTTGAAACACAATTATTAGATGCTAGAGTGTAATAAAATATTAAAACTCAACCATATAAAATCTCAACACAACATCTATGCCCAGTGATTACTATTATCAAATAATCCTTAGCACTTAAATTTATAACGAACACATTTTATTCTACAAATAAAAAAATAAAAAAATTAAAAACATATTTGATAGAACATGCAAAAACTTTTTGGAGTACGAGTAGAAGAATTTGTTTCATATAATAGATTAAAGAAAGTAGAATAATTCTCAATCCGGTTTGGGGATATTTTTTCATTATTTACAGCGCGCAATAGGTTAATACGTTGCCATTCTATCCTGAGATTAAGGCAAACCATATTGATTATGGTAAATTCTATATGCTCTCCACGCACATCAGTCATGGATAAAATATCTATTGATATGAAGTGATACACGAAATATCTGTGGATTGCAACAGAACACCGTATCGTATAAAATGAACAAGATTGTAATCATACAATCATACCTATAATGCATGTAGTAACCGCATGTAATAAGTTTCTCTAAACAGCTTATTGAATATAACAGGTGAATGCAAATACGTATCAGCTAAATTCAAGTGTACTTCTTTGTTTCATTTTGCAAAAAGTCTATTGAACTATATCGTATTTACATGGAAATAAAATGCAGCTCTCAAATACCGAAGTGTATCTTCAAATTTAACTAGAAAGTAGAAATATCGAATCCAAGTTTGAGTCAGACTTAGTATCAGCCAAAGCATAGTATGATTACAGCTTCATAAACCAGTAAAAATGAATATACAATCAGTATTTACAAATTTACCAATTATACGTAAAATTCTAGGTACATTCAAACATAGCTGATTTCGGATCTACTTTGATAGGAACTGCTAATTACAGTCAACTCTTCGTTACTTATTGTACACTAACTTCCCTCTCCGGCTGCCTAACCGTTGGATACATTGCTACGTGTAAGTGTATTCACTACCATGCGGCTATCGTTCAGCAGTAAAGATGAACACGACATAAGTGCGCATCTAATTAGCATATCGGGAAGCTCTCCAAGTATTTGATTCCTTGTAGAGTTCTACCCTCAGAAATCAGAGATCAAGAAGTTACGCAAAGTCTGCTGTACTCTGAGAACTAGTAAAATAGTCCAATTACTAGTTAACCGTGAGTTTTCAAGAAAAAAACTGCATAAGATTTCATTTATGACTTCTCAAAAATCCTGATTTGTGGATTATATTAAATTTGAACAAGTTTAAAATAGGATTGAATTTTTGCTTAATGTTCAGAAGAATATTTTGATCAGAGTAAAAATCAATTTGATCGTATTCTCGGCACTTTTATTCTGTTTTCCCACAATGTATCCAACGTTTAGCTACAAATAATTTGCATGAATCAGATTTTTGTAAACTCTGTGAAATTGCCCCTCAGTCTGATTGAAGTTAAAAAATTCAACAGTATGGATCGTTTGCCCTTCGATTGCTCATAATTTTACTCATATTTACAATTTTATCCAATTTCAGCTCCTAGAAAAATATTTTTAGGAGGTGAAATAAAAAATTATGAACAAATGCAAGAAGACAAGCAATCACGAGCAAATGACCCAAGCTGCAAAATGTTTACATTTAAAAAATCAGGTGGCGGAGGGGAACAATTTCAAAAAGGTGTTCCTTTAAGTTAGTAAAATGCTTCATTTTTGTATCTATATGGCAATATACAATTTCTAGCAAATTGGACTAGACTTTAACGCGAATCTTTAATAACCATAAATACAATTGTTCACATTTTAAACTTATAATATAATAAGTAAATCATTGTGTGGTGAACACTAAAATTCAATATAATCAGGAGCAATGTGATCAGAGCAGGTACAAAACACTGAAAAAATGTTGAGCAAACAATAAGATCCTTCAACGAAAGAAACAGACCAACAAGCACACCACCGCATTGTTCCCTATGAACCAAACAAAGGAAAAATGGAACGAACCAAATGATCGGACAGAAGAGATAGACTCACCGAACGGTGCCTACGATGAACTTTGTACGATGATCGATGGCTGCTTTGACGGGTTAACGAGCCATGTCTCACCTGCTGCGTCCAAAACCACACACACTAATTATGCGTTCTCATTACCTCAATCCACAGACGCAAATATAATTCTTCTTTTACTTGAAAAGGTTTTTACCAGGACGTCATTCAGTTGTGAGATCATGCAGGGCGATTTAATCACGCAAATTGAATTCACGATTTATCTCCACACATGCCATCACACATTCATTGGTATAGTGAATAAAAGATACATTAAATTTTTAATGTATGAACCATTCGAGATACAGCAGTTACTATCATGAAGCTAGACCGATGGTGAAGGGTTTATAGTAAGCCAGACATGGTTGTTCATATAGCAACAAAAATCGCCAATATTGCGGTTATTTAAGCTTTTTTGCTTTATAATAATTTGGCGTCGTATAGTAACTTTAGGTGCGAAATTATGTGATACTTAATCAGTAAATGTTGAAGGGTAATTTCACTATTTCAATTTACCTTAGATGTTTCGAGACTGTGGTCACGATCTCGAGGTCGCCGACTGTTCACTGGACTGCCTCCTGCCGATTGATCAGGAGGACCGTGTGCCACAAGCGGCAAACTTCTTTCTGGGTCTAACCGAAGCTGCATGACTATGTCGCCAATCAATTCGACAAACGTGTCACATTGGGATTGTGGTAGAAGATTTTCTGCAATCTAGAACCCCACGATTCTAATATATGTAGTGTTCCGGGTGAAAAAAATATCAGTTGTTTTCAAATAAAAATCTGCGATAGGTGTCTTGTGTAAAACAGAATAAAAACCGATAAAATCGTAAAGATTTATAAAATAATACTCACCAAATTGTTGGCGATATCCACAGGAACCATGTCGTCACGATCAAATTTAAATGTGACGGTCTTCTGTTTGCTCGTGTCTAGTTGACATTCTACTGTCATAGATTGATTCTCGCTGCTCACCGATAAGACTGTCAACTTTATCCCTGGTTTGCGACGTTTTGTTCCAGAACGCTTCACCCTACTGCGTTCAGGGACGGCAGTTGCTTCAGAATTTTCTGATGTCGCTCTATTATAATCATAACATTTTATTATGACCAATATATCAGGTAAATACACTAGTATATTTTTAATGTTATTTCCTTGATTGGTATTTCGCTTCAATTAACAAAAAGTACGTATTTATTAGTGAAAAATTTTAGGCTGGTATGTAAATATGGAATTTCGCACTACCAAACTACTCTTTGCTAGTTGATTTTTGATTTATGTATTCATTTTACTACAGGATTTCCCGATTGACCACCTCAGCTAAAAATATAATTTTTCTTTCCACTTTGCAAAACGTACATTCGTACTTTATTATCTTACACATTCGCTATAATTGCAAAACTTCAAAGCCAAAATGGCAAAGTTTTTTGGAATAATACTTTAAAATACTTGTGACGCTACAAGTTCGTCATAAACATGATTTAAGATAAAAAGTTTGTCTTTGCAAAAGTGCTTCACTTCGACTTATTTGAATTTTTTTACTGTGACTATTTCTCTAGGTATTTTCTTATCCTGACAAGAAGAAAACTACATATTGTCAGCCAGAATGCTTAAAATGATAGATTTAGTTTATTGATCTTTGCATTATTACTTCATATTAAATTCTGAAGAAAAACAAAAAATGTTAAGTGGTCCATGGTAGTTGAGTTTACATGAAAAGCCGCATACCATAATTTAAAGAAAATCATATTCATGGGGGCCCAGAGTGTCTTGAGTAACAAAATCCCGTCATTTTGAAGAAAAAACTGTTTGCTGAAGTATTCCGCCAAAATTTATATTGTATGCAATCTTATGTCATATAGATAGGTGCAACATGCAAACGACATGCATTATTAAAAACTTTGAAGATCGAGAGTATTCGAGTGAATTGGTAATGTAACTAGTCCGATGCTTGCAGATAGAAATAAAAATGAAAATTGGATTTTTCTCCTGATACACAATGACCTTTCAGAATGACGGAAATCTCTTTTACACCCAGCATATAAAGTAATTGAATTATCGACGAAAGAACGAGTTCACTTTTTATCGGAAAATATGTAAGTATTTACCCTTCATTAATGTTCTGTACAGATGTAGCTTGGTCCAGTTGTGATACTGAATGAACAAGAGGGTTGGGTTCACCCGGTAATGATTGTATAGAATCCATTGTATCTTGTTTGCTCAGTGTTCTCTCCATCAAATTTGTGGAAGACTCCATACTTAGTGAAACCTGTTGTGGCAGGTTATTAGTGTTATTGGAAACAACAGGCATACTTTGCGTAACAGGAACCGTTGTTTGAATAGTATTAGAGCTTTGAGAATATTGTAATTGAGCCAATAAATTTTGTTGAGATTGCTGCTGATGGCCACTTGAAAGAAGAGCTGGTGAACTTTGGATATTCGCTACCGATGAAGGCTGACAGGTTTGACTTGACGTTTGTATATTCTGCGAATGTACTCCTGGCATTGTACTCTGAACATTTATAGAAGAAGAGCCAGACATAGCTTGTCCCATTTGATTTTGACCGACTGCTTGAGCATAGCTCTGTGATGTTGCCACACCAGAGGTGCCCGAAATATTTGACTGTGAAAATACTTGTTGAGTACTATGATTTGATGGCATAATATCCATATGAGGTGCCGCACCACTGGACGATGAATATGTGTGGTACACCTGTTGTCCAACATTTTGCTGATAAATGGGTGCACTACTATATGGAACATTTGATGCTGTGCTTTGCTGATAATACTGTTGACCTGGAACTGGTGGGGATCCTACTGGATGCTGATGCATTTGATGAATGTGTTGCACTTGCGATTGAGAATAGTGGATCTGTTGCTGTTGAACGTGTTGCTGTTGTTGTGGAATTTGCTGTTGCTGAAGAATTTGTTGCTGTTGTGGTATTTGCTGTTGTTGTTGGGGAACTTGCTGCTGCTGAGGCATTTGTTGTTGTTGCGAAATTTGTTGTTGCTGAGGAATCTGTTGCTGCTGAGTGATCTGTTGCTGTTGAGGAAGTTGTTGCTGCTGAGAGGTCTGTTGTTGCTGAGGCATCTGTTGCTGCTGAGAAATCTGTTGCTGCTGAGAAATCTGTTGTTGCTGAGGAATCTGTTGTTGTTGGGGGATTGGTTGTTGCTGAGGAATCTGTTGTTGCTGAGGAATCTGTTGTTGTTGGGGAATCTGTTGTTGCTGAGGAATCTGTTGTTGTTGAGGAATCTGTTGTTGCTGCGGAATCTGTTGCTGAGGAATATGTTGCTGCTGAGTAACCTGTTGTGGTATTTGCTGCTGTTGAATTTGAATTGGTTGAGGAAGATGTTGCTGAACTTGTGGCTGGTGTTGCAATTGCTGGGGTACATTCATTTGATTTAACTGAATGTACTGTTGCTGAGCCAGCTGTGGCTGCTGCTGTAGATGCTGCTGCTGAGAGACTTGTGGGAACTGTGGCTGGTTTGGAATACTTTGTGGCGTTGAACATTGCGAAGAGCTTGCGCTTAGACTCTGGCCAACTTGTTGAGTATACTGTATAGGTTGTTGCTGCTGAGATTGGAATTGCTGTTGCTGTTGTTGTACATGTTGTTGCAATCCTTGTTGTATTTGTTGTTGATATTGTTGCTGTGAATATTGATGCTGCTGCGGTGCTTGTGGATGTGATGAAATTTGTTGAATTTGTTGCGCTTGTTGAGGTTGAACAACGGATGTCTGCTGTTGTAAAAGTGGTTGTTGTTGAACTAACTGAACCTGTTGGGGCTGTAAATTATGCTGCTGCATACTTTGCTGTTGAGACAATTGTTGCATTTGTACTTGTTGTTGTTGTTGTTGTTGCTGCTGCTGCTGCTGCTGCTGCTGCTGCTGCTGCTGTTGTTGTTGAGGATGAACTTGTTGCTGCATAGGTACTTGCATTGGCTGCTGAATTTGCATTTGGCCTTGGATCTGCAGAGATCCTTGCATTTGTATGCCCAACCCAGACTGTATTTGTTGTTGTTGCATCTGCATTTGTTGCATCAATAGCTGTTGCTGTTGCATTTGTTGTTGCTGGAGCAATTGATCTGAAGCAGCGTTAGATTCAGCTTCACGGTCAAGACGCTCCTTCTCTTCTTTTGCCTTTCGTTCATCCCTCTCTCGAAGTAGAGTAGCAATTTGGGATTTTAACAGCTTGGCAACAGCTTTAGCATCTTCTTCAAGAATGAGACTCGACTTAGCCATCTCAGAAGCGACTCCCTCAGCATTGTCTGTCGACATAACAAAGTCGAATTGAATCGCCTCATTCTCTTTGTGTTTATTACTCCGTTTTTTTGGATCTAGGACACGGAGGCGAAACTCTATCCGTGATAGTTCAGAATCTGCAATCGCAGTTTCTCTGGAGACCATTTCCAACTTAAAACCAACATCATCTGCGAAAAATTCGTGATTCAACAGATCTTTGACTAGAGGACGTTCTTCCTTTTTCAATCGAATGCACATTTCAATTATGTCACGAACTTCGGGATTCTCAACTTTGTCATAACTTTGTGGTTTGACCCCCTAAACAGAAAGAAACAAAGTCTATTTCTCAAGTGTTATAAAAGGCGAGAATTAGTAAAATTATCAAGAAGTATCGAAAATAAACATATAATTGACTCGAAGAACTGAATCAAATTATGTTGCTTCCGCTATAATAAAATTTGTTATCTAGTGAAACGTCATATTAAATTGTGGTAGTATATTAATTCAATTACCGATACAACACGTTTGTAGATCTGTGCAGGTCCAGTGCATTCAGAGTAGGGATACTCGCTTGTCGCCATTTCCAGCATACACATACCAAAGGCATACACGTCGACTGACTCATCATAGTGCTCTTCATACATTTCAGGGGCCATGAACTCTGGAGTACCGATGACGCTCTTCGCAAAACTTCGATTCTTTAGAGTGGCTAATCCCAGATCACCAATTTTGACACTTCCTGTTGTCCCCGTGATGAAAATATTGTCACACTTCAAATCTCTATGAATGATGGGTGGTGATCGTGAGTGAAGGAAGCTTAATCCTTTTAGAATCTGACGGCACCAGGACTTTACCACCTTTGGGTTAATTTTTTTGAATCGCCGCAAGTACCTGGGTTCATAGCAAACAATTCAAACGTACAATTATTTCAACTTCGACAGGGTGCTAATAAATAACAACTTATCTTTTACCACACAGTTCTCCATATAAGTGTAATTTGTTTACTTGTAGATTTCATCTGAATATACTGAGGATGAATCAGCAAGATTCTCAAGAACAAAATATCCGAAAATATATCTTGTCACGGCATTAAAACACTGGCTTGAAATATGGGTATGAAGCTTTGTTAATTTTTTTGTCTTTACTGTATAACACTTGTTAATTTTATAATCATTTTTTGTACTTTCGACGATTGTGGGTGACACTTCATACATTAGTCTAATAAATGCAATTCATTATTGAAGGAAATTAGTTTTTTCTTATCAATGAATAATAATATGTAATAACTTCAAGATATGCTCACGTCTTTAAAGTGCCTGATGTCATAAGCTCAGTTACAAGTACGATGTACTTGCGGCGTGTCAGTGTGACCTCCCAGTAATCGTAGAATCTTACAATGTTCGGATGCTGTAACCCCTTTAGCATTTCTGCTTCTTCACGAAATCTGAGCCTTTCAGTTTTATTGAGTTTTTTTTCCTGAGAATTCAAATGAAAATATTTAGAAAGCTTGGTTACAGCCATCAGTGTTCTCTGGTCATCTCAAAAAAAAAGATTGTATCAACATAACAGTGAGCTTTTAAACATCTAGCTTATTCAAACTTATACAATGTGGTTCAGTCGTTTTGTCTACGTAACTAACGAGGAAACTGTAGCACACTGTTTTTTTTATCATGCATCACTTCATAACAAAACCTTGTAGATATTCAAAAGTGAAGTATGGGAAAGATTGCTATGTTTGTGGCAAATCCGACTTGCAGAAAAAGTACACTAAGGACAAAGTCCCAAGTCTTCATCTAATGGAAAGGCTAGACAACTAGGGAAACTGCACTTAGAGCGCATTTTTTTCGTAAGTGGAATTCGCCATTAGTAAAGACCTTTGAACTCTGGAATTGATGTTATTTCAGTTCGATAACATAACAGCTCATTTTCTTTCTTCAAGTTAGAAAAACGAATTCCCATGTATATGTGAAAGTTTGTGTCGGATTTTATCTCCACAATTGATATTCCAAGTTTGAGCATGTGCTGCTTACAAGAGGCCAGTACAATTTTTGTCACAAAGCTGTAATGCTTCTTTCATGGTAAATGATTACTTGAGCTAATTTTTTTAGAAACTATCACAAAAATGGGTTTCCGAACGATTATCAATTTAAATCAGGCCTATTTTTAATATCTTAATCGTTATTAAATGCAAAGTTATCCCACATGGGCAAAAATCTCACTGCTTGCTAGTTAGAATGGAAAAGTTGTCAAGGAGAGTAAAATAAAAACCTTAAAAAAATCACTTAAGTTTAGATTTGTTTTCATTCAATATGAGATAAAAGGTTTCAAAGATGATAGATGAGAAAAAAATATGAAGAGAAGTGAGAATAGTGATATTGAAAAAATACTTGGAGTATAACTGCACCTGTAATTCACACCAAGCCACTGCAACACCTGTTTGAGTGTCTAAGCCACGATAGACTGTTTTGAAACTCCCACGACCAATTTCTTCTTCGAATTTTAAAAACCTCCCATCAGGTGAAATTCCAATGGCCTTTTCTTCATCCTCATCTTCTTCAACTGCCTGTACTTTGGCTTTCATGAGTAAAGTTTTAATTTCCTCCATTGCCATAGTCTTTTGCGTCAACTTTTCATCTGCTTTAAAGTTTTCATCCAGCAATGGGCCAATAAATCCTTCAACTAATGATTCATCCTGAGCACCCTCACGATACTTGTTATCATTATCATCACTGCTTTCGTCTTTTTTCGAATCCCCTTCTTTCACACCTTCATCAATGGTGCTTGGACTTTCTGCATCTATGAGGGGAACCTTCCCTAATTTACTTAAAGATTCATGCATGGCTTGTGCAGCAACAATGTCACTGATACTGGTCCCGTTGTCATCCTGGTCATAAATTGTTACCTGTTCTTCTTGTTGCGGTTTGGTTTCAAAGTCAGCTACATCTTCAGATACGCGAGAAGTCACGAACCTTGAATTTCTCACTTTTTCTAGACTAGATATTTCACCTACATCAGGTTTTCCACTGTCTATAGATTCTGTTGATACTTTTTTCGTCATCTTTTTACTTTCACTTATTCGCTTATCAATTTCATTCGTTTCCGACGACGTTTTTCTCAATGGAACATTTCTGCTTTTATTTTCCATTGATTCGGTCGATATTTTTCTAGACATTGACGAACTATCGACCGATGTCCTTTTTCCTTTACTGATATCTACACTCTCGATTGATATTTTTCGTGTGGGTAACGACGACTTTGAGCCCTCTACTAATTCTAATGACGGTTTATGAGTTTCCACTAAATTCGTACTAATATTTTTCGTACCCACGGCTGTCTTGTTGCTATCAGAACTACTTTCACGTCTCATCTTAGATTTCTTATCACAATTTTCACCAGTTTCCGGGGTCTTTGCATTGTCGGATATGCTAACTGACCCTTTTTGCACATTTGTAACACTTTTTTCAGCTTCCACATTTTCTACCGATCCCTTCCTTAACGGTGGTGGCGTTTTTGGAATTTCTACAGAGTCGGCGGATGACTTTGCCGTACACTGTGAATTATCAGCACTTTCTGAACTCATTTTCCGAATATTGCTGGTACTTTTGGTTGCTTCGCTACTTTGGTCAGATATTTTTTGCTGATTTAAAGTCTTGTCGTCTTTGCTCATTTTCCTAGGTTTCACTTTACCGACTGGGGTGGAAGGCGTAGAAGAACTGGTACCTGTGATAATGATTGAAAAAATGAATTTAACTGATAAAATATCGAGTATATTTTTAAATGGTTTGCTATTTACGTCGCCTTCAAGTTATCAACAATAATGTTAGTTATTATGACAACAAATATTACACAGTTCAGCAGTTGTAAAAATACAAAAATATACCCATGCGGATGAATATTTTATAATTTATTGAAAACTGCCAATCAATTGGATACCATATATTTGAATAATGATGTGTTACTTGGTGATGGGATCTTTTTCTTTCCAATATAACAGAAAAATTTCGTAACACTCACTAATCAGAATATTGTGCAAGAAGGAAATAAACATATAATTACAATCTTATTAATGGTATGGTACCTGGTATCTTGAACAAATTTTCGGTAGCTGTAATCGCTTCCTCAGCGTCGCTAAAGCTGCGGTCATTCTCTTGTTCCAAAGGATTCAAATTCAAACTCTGTGCGGAGGACTTATCCAAGACCTGTAATCCAGATTGTGTCTTCTTTTTCGGTGAAGGTGAGCTTGTTAATACAGAATCCGTACTATGATCTATGCGGCTCGTCCGAGTCTGCCTTTTACAAATTGTTACAGATGAACGATTCACCCCGGGTGATATCTAATAAAAGAAAAGTAGAGGGAACTCATTATTTATGACCCAGGAAAAAACAATATATTCGTGTCACTTTGGATACTGAAATTTGCGCATTAGTACAAAGTTAATCACAGCGCCATAGTTATAAGAGATATTTTTCGGTCCTTCCATTCTATTCACGTGACTACATGTGCTAGGAATAAAAGCATTGTTTTCAACCACGTTAACTGTCTCGGCCAGTTGAGCCGGTTAAATTGTACAGCCCTGGTGTGTAGCATTGCATGTGTTTGTCGATATATTCCTTATGCTAATACAGATTCTCAACATTAATTACTTTCCAAAGAATTATTGTGCCTGTATTGTGTATCATAGAAATAGACTATATAATTTGATGATATTTTAGAAATGTATTCTAGATTTGAATTGTAACAACATCAGTAAAGTTTACCTTTGATATGTAAGAATTTCTTTCTGATTACAGAATTATTTGAACTGGTTTAAAAGTAAAACAGTAATGAATATCAAATTTACGTCCAGGTTACAGGCAAAAACACATTAAATTTACGTAGATACTGATCAAAAGTATGATAATCATTTCACCTGTACATATAGTGGCTAAGCTTTCAACAAGTATAAAAACACAACAGTG
This sequence comes from Diprion similis, assembly GCF_021155765.1. NCBI lineage: Eukaryota > Metazoa > Arthropoda > Insecta > Hymenoptera > Diprionidae > Diprion > Diprion similis. Next base: position 6,290,755 of record NC_060106.1, read on the forward strand.
ATACATGCGAACTTCGATGATTCAATGCTTATCAGAATTGATATAAGATACACTGCATTGATTCGTAAGCTGAGTAACTTCTGGGGTAACGTGGTTATACGCGTCAAAAATAAAATTCAACATGTTTCAGATTTACTGATTAAACAAGTGTCTACAGAACTAATAGATCATTGATTTCGTTCTTGGACACGGTGTCTCATATAATAATACATTGAGTAAATATTGTTAAAAATTATAACTATTCTCACCAAAGATGGTATGCGAGTGATATAAAGAGTGTTTATATGCATTAACAGAATGTAATTAAGTATCTAATAAGTATTTTGTATATAGTCTGTTCTGCAGTGTCATCTGCTCTTCAAATTACGTTGAAAAAGAAATGCTTTCCAGAAATAATTAGTTTTTACATTAATCACGAATTAGAAGAAAACAGATTCCTTGTGATAAATAAATATTTTCATGAAATTCGATGACAAAATTTTAAGAATTAACTTTCCCAATCGTAAATACAATGCACGTAATTTGCTTTGAATAGATGGTTTTCCATTTATTTTTTTTAGTGTATACAAATGGCAAATTTTTAACATCGAATTTTCGGAAATATAAAACCATTCGTATTATGATGTTAACCCAAATTGATACTATTGAACATATCTGATATTGACTATCGTTCAACCATTCAAGCTCTCATTCTATTTTCGATTGATGACTAATCTTTCATTCTGAAAACTGATTAGATTGGATTGGTGGTTTTTTTTTTAAATATATAATATATAATACAATAATAACCATTTAAACTTTGAAGATGACTGGGTTGCAATCACATTAGCTAAAAATCAAGATTACATTTTTTGTTCACAGAGTGAAACTTAAAAGACAACTATCATTGTTTTGCTAGGACAGTTTATTTCCAGAAAGCAAGTCATTCCTTTAGTCACAAATAAACTTCGTATTAGTAGAATGACTAATGGTTCTCTAATTTAGAATCAATAATTTACATTACATTACAATGTTACGTTACAAGCCACTCAACTGTGAACATTGCCATATAATTATTGTGCTAATCGAACAGACATGTCATATGTCTTGGTTATAGTGAACAAACGAAAGATTATTATCTCTTATCTACATAAAATATACCAAACGACCGGAAAATTTGTTTTTTATGCAGATATGGGATGTAAGAATACTCGATAACATGTTGAATATCTTCTTATTAAGATAGAAAATATATTTGTCCACTAACGGTACACACTAAAGTTGAAAGCTACTACGTTCGAAAACCTGTGCGCCATGAAGATAAGAATATAAAAACCCTAGGCAACATGCTGCATACATATTAAAAATTAAAATACGCGATGACTCATTAAATGACACACTATTAAAACAACGATACGTGAGAACTATAAATATGAATTATTTCTTCTGAGAGAATTGAATAAATGATGCATCATTGATGGAGATATAATTAGACGCTTTGACTATATTAATAGAAAATATACTAAATTTTAATTTGATAATTTTTATGTAATTTATATTCAGAATGACTTTTTTCATATTAATCTTATAACTAGACATATTGAATATTTGAACAAAAATACTTCGAAAAAAAAAGTATTGACTTATTTCACACCAATTAGTAAGTCGAGTAATGCAACTAACCTTCCGATCTACAGTGCTATTTGTACTGGAACCAGCTTGAGAAATAACGGACAGCTTCCGCTGACGCCTATGTCCGTGATTACTGTTGTGATTGTGATTGTGGTGTCTTTGCGTAGTTACGACGCTACATGTGCCTCCCCCCTCCTGGGGGGCTAGGTGGCCCACCCCCACCCCCACACCACCCTGGCTACCAACACCGCCGCCACTCGCCACCAGCCTTGGACACAAGCCGGACAAGCCAATGCCACCACCGGTCCCACCTGGGGAGCGCTGCCTGCTTGTCTCATACCTAAAAATTAATCATTTTTCATTTAGCATTTATTTTTTAATCGCTACTGGCAGAACCCTGAATTGAAGTAAGTGATCAAATAACACATGCTTGAGCTCTTAAAGGAAGATCAGTTTAACATAGCTGATTGTGAGTTCAACTTATTCCATTGCTCTAACAGGTACACAATTAACGGAAGAGTATTTCTGAAAATAGATGCAGAATGGGAAATTGTCTGATTACCTAAAAGCTGAATAAAATGTCTTACAATAATTGGTGTTTTAAAGACAATGAACTGTCATTTGTGTAACGCAATAGGTTTTTCTCAGAGGAAACAAAGTAAAAATCCTGATTACGAAACTGCACATTGGCTTTCATTGTGTCCATGAGGGGAATCATTTTATTCAGCTTTCATGCTTTGGTCAGTATTTCCTATCTTAACCTATTTTTATGGGTACCCTCTGTTGTATTCTACTATGTAAGAACTAAATCGATAGATCAATTAAAATAATATGAACCACTGAAGAAACCACCAGTGAAAGAAGAACACGTACTGCGCAAATTATAATAAAGATTTGATGGTACCAAAATACTTCAACCAAATATTAATTGTTGATTACCTTAAATGTAAACTCACTTCCTCATACCAAGTTTTCCTAAACCACGAACTTATTGTATCCCAAACATTTGACAACAAATTGTATTTACTTCATAAGAATTACTAATTACTATCTCATGTATATTTATCCAATTATTTTTTTTTTTTTATCACTAAAGCTCAACTCAATATTAAAATCCATAACCAAGAATGTGAATAGGCAAGAAAATATGAACTAAGTTTTTTTTTATTTATCTTAGTTTCCTTGCAGTTAAGTCTTTCAAGGCTAAAAAGAAGTTTCATATATACTTTCAGAGCCTGCTCCAAGAATAAAATTTCAAGTAGCATAAAAAATTCCACGAACTTCTTGAAATAGAAAAAAATTCTTTGTAAAAACAATGATTTATTTTATTTCAGAAATGTTACTCACCAAAGAATAAAATTGAATTTTACTTTAAGTTCACTCTGTTTTTAGAGATGGACTGTTCAAAGAATTTAAAAGTAATCATTATTAGACTCTCTTTTTGCGGTAATTTCTAGACCTGAGAAATAGTTTTAATTTTATTGGCACAAAGATACTACAAACTATGGAATGTTAGTGCAACAATAGTAATTAGCTTCAGTTCAAGTATGATTGGAGCAGCAGAAAATGAAACTTCAAGAAGTGAGAATGCACAAATTAACAATCCGAATACCCAACAATGCATACCTGCGCTTACAAGCATTCAGAGTGACTGATTCCGCAAAATGAACCATGGATGAAATAATCAGAGTAATGCATGAGAATGAAAATCACGAGTTTATATGGATATGGAGCCATATCACAAAGAATTACATTGTCAACCTAGTTCAAGATAAAAACACGTCCTACAAAAACTTTCTAAAAAAAAAAAAAATCGTAGCAAGTTGGCTGAAATCTAATTTCCAAACTTTTTATCTTAGTTTTCCTTGATTAAAATATACTTTCACAAGAGTTCAAAAATGTACGTTTTCAAAAAATATCGAAAAGTGCTAAATGATGAACCTCGATAAAAAAAATGACCAAGAAAAAAGATAAAAAATCAAATTTTAAGATTCAGCATCATTCTCTGACTATTCCCAGTTTTCACAATGTTCCTAGTCCATTGTCCCACTGTAATTTTTAATTTTTACTATCGAAATTATCGAATTTAATACGGAAATAAGTGAATACGAAAAAAAATTCGTTTTAAGAAAATATTAAAAGTTTCTTAGCCAGTTGAATACTCGGCACTAATTTCTTGAAAGCACTGTATGCTTGAATCATGATCGTCTTGAACTCTGCCATGAATCTGTATTCCACATAATAAAATGAATGTCATCCATTTTCCAAGTTTTTCAAGTTGTTTTAATACCCGAAACCAGCAGCAGTGTTCGAACGGAAAACCATTTAAAACTGAAAAAAAAAACGTTTCATGTGGCATAAATGAAAGTTACTTCAACATTCGATTACAAGAAGTTCTCCAGCAGTCACAGCAGTGATAATTTATATATTTAGGATCGTGTAATATTGGGTCATGATATTCATTATCCTAAACAGTTCCTTGATAGAATCTCTCCAAATACAAGTATGACTTAACAAGTCTGATTAGATGCAATAAATTATACCGATAGATTTTATTTCTCACTGCAAGTATAGCCAATACGCAATTGGGAGTTGATAATAACAATTACCCTGCAATAACAAACCATTTGCAAATGAATATTGCGTTGGAATTGAGTCATATAAAATTAGAATTGAACGACGTAGTTTTTCAAGAGATTACAATTGCTTTTAGACTTGGAGCAAACAAAGTGAGTACGGAAATGACTAAGCCTGCTATAATGGAAATAGCAGGAAATTGCCAATTTACATTAACAATAGTCGTCTGTGGCCTGGCATTCAGTCCAAGATACTTTAATTTCTGATTATTTCATTACTCAAACTTGCGACAATTGGAGAACAGTTGAAAGAACAACACTAGGTAGTTGGTAAGTACATGAAAAGAGATTAAAAAAAACTTTGAATCGAGACTTGGTTTTAACATTGAATAAACTCGTTTACAGAAACTGGTACATACTTGCAAATGAAACTGAATTAGAAAATGAAAAAGATAAATGAAAAATAGAAAAAACATTCGACAGTGATATGAAAATGAAATGATGAACGAAACATGAGAAATGATGGTGCATAAAAGCATGGTTGTTGATACAGACATGATTGTACCTGTCCTGCCTGCTATGGCCAGATGGAAACAGTCCACGCACCGCGTTGCCTATAGCTGCTTTCTTTTTGCTTTCCTTATGCCCACCACCAACACCACCACCACCACCTCCGCCACCACCAGTTCCACTTATCACCTGTTGTTGCAACTGCCTGCCTTGACTCCCTTTTTCACCCTGAAAAGTGAAATACGAGTATGAACATTGTTTCAGACTGATAATATTATTTCATCTAATGTCTAGTTTCTTTGCAAGCAAGGAAATATAAAATTCATTGAAAAAAATTCATTCATCGACTAATCATCATTATGTATATAGGCATAAACAAATTAAAAACGTAACACATGTTCAAATGCAATATATCCAAGAAAAATTTTTCAATATCACTTTAGTTTGGTTGAGGAAATTGATATCGTTACACATTTCCAAAAAGGGCTTTTTACCACAGAGATAAAATTGATAATTTTGATCGGCAATTTCTAATACTAAACTTCATGTTACATATAATTTTCGTAATTTATGAACCGATGGTATTCGTATCATGAGCTTTCACAGTGCTAAGCAGGTATAATTGAATGAAATAAAAACATTAATAGAAATAATGATAGGTGGGACTCTAGTGGGAAAACAAATATTAATAAAAGTCAACTCGTAATGACTTTACATCAAAGTTCAATACATTTGTACTGTAAGTATGGTGATGATATGTTGCATAAACCATTAAGATTTTTTCATCATTATGTTACAAATTAATCATGAATGATGTGCCAGTAGAAAGAGTAATCTTTCTATATTAAATTCTGTGACGGAACAAAGATAAGTAGTTGAGGGCACGGAATAATGAATTATTATGGAAGCTTTACGAATCATAAAATTCGATAACGATGCAATCTTTACATAGTAATTGGAGATGAGAAGAATGATAACAGAAATTGTTTCAATCGAAAACAATCGAGTTTTTTCAAAGTAAAATATTTGGGTAAATCTGTGCAATTGTATCCATCAAATGTTTTCATATGAGATATATTTTCGTATTTCTCCAATTTGAAGTAATTCGTCGTTTTATTTGAGGTAATACTCTGATAGACTCTATTTCTATTTTTTTTTTTCTTACGCTCAAAATACTACTCTTAGCAAAACATCCTTGATAAAGCCTAGTTTCTGTTAAGAAACAAAATTTGCGAGAATTATATCACATTCGTTAAATATCCTGATGATATTCAAACAAAAACTCCACTTTATATTCCTATAAGGCTTTGAAATATCAATTACGGAAAAGAGTGTAACTGTAGCATAACTGCAAGAGTAAGAAAACAGTAGACTATTACATTATCCATTTTCATTTCAAAAAAAGCATTTACTTTAAGTGTGCTTTTTTGTCCGGCTCCAACATAACAGGAAAAAAAACCAGTCATTTTTTAAGTTTTACTGAAACATTACTGTCAAAGAAATATGAATAGAATAGAAAGAAGAATGAAACGTATCAAATAAATATCTCTGGATTTATACAGATTCAATTGAATCATAATTCATAATTAGGGTAATAACAGAATTAGCAGGTGTAACTACCATCAAGAAAGTGAAAAATGACGATACAGTGTGAAAATGTAGCCTGTGAACTTCATTATTGAACACATGCATTATGATGACAAATAAGTTACTACTACGTTTATTCAGTGGGCTTTTAAGTGCGATTCTTGATGTAAAACTAGTCTATCAATATATTGTATGAAAGATGGTAAGTTAAATTACATCTAGATTTGTAATCATTTTATCGATTCGTTCGAAGGAGTTTACTAAATATACCATATACATGGTATTTATATACAGATGAGTGGAAAACTCGGGTGAAAATATGATATTGAAGAAACTCAGAGTGCATTGCTCAATTACAACATGAAGAAATCAAGTCAAGTGTGATCATAAGTGGCTAAAAGTGAGAAAAGTGACTTGCTACCAGCCTTGTAATAAATAAAGATAGTGAAGTTTCTAACGAAACTGGACAATTCACTTTTGTTGATTGCGTACCTTTATACTGAGAAGTTTAAAGCTAAGGCTGGTGCTAGTGGGTACTGGACTCAAGTCACACCGAAGTCTTCTATGAGACCTTTCTACAACTCGTAGATCGTCGTCCGGCTCCGATTGACACGGAATGGAAAAATTGTTGCGTTCTAAAGTGTTTGAACGCAATAAG